>NC_073253.2:40080000-42580000 GCF_029289425.2 Pan paniscus | reverse complement strand
TACCTATTAACTGTGGCTTGGTGACAAAAGGGCTTCATGATCTTCCAGAGGTCAGCAAATTATAGCCTTTTACTTCAGGGCCCCACTAGCTAAGAAGAGTTTTTATATTTTTATAGGGATGTTTAAAAAAATTTTTTTAAAGACTATTCAACAGGCCTAATGTGGTCCACAAAGCCTAGGATGTTTAATTACTATCTGGCTTTTTACAGAAAAAGTTAGCCAACTCTTGGTCTGTACAATGCTGCTATTTTTGCAGAATCTATAGTAAGTCAGGTTTTCTAAGGCTTTTTTAGTTCAGTTCAGTTCACAGATATGAAAAGTTCATAGCTGGCTTTTCAAATCACTGGAATGAGAGGGATGAATACAAATGGCACTCAACAATTGGGGCAGTGGTCTAATCATTCACAGAAAATATTTATTACAAATTGAGGTGTTAACATTAAGTAAAGGGAACTAGGAATTTTTCCATATGTTATTATCTCTGTTTTGTGTATGTTTTATAGCATTTTAAAAAAAATAACATTTCAAAATAAGATCAAGATTCTTGGGAAAAAAAATTCTAGAAATGCCTTTAAGACTGATTTTATAAATGCATGTGTATAAAAATATAAAATATTTTTATATAAAATGGTAAAATATAAAATTTACATAAAATTTAGCATTTTAACCATTTTTAAGAGTATAGTTCAGTGGCATTAAATATATTCATATTGTACAACTATCACCATCATCCATCTCTAGAACCCTTTCATCTTCCCAAAATGAAACCATACCCATTAAACAAAACATCTCCACTCCTCCTCCCCCAAGGCTCCGGCAACCACCATTCTACTTTTTGTCTCTATGAATCTGACAATTGTAGATACCTCATATAAGTAGAATCAGACAGTACTTGTCCTCTAGTGACCGACTTATTTCACCTAACATAATGTCTATAAGGCTTATCTATATTGTAATATGCATCAGAATTCCCTTTCTTTTTAATGCTGAATAATATTTGATTATATGTAGACACAATATTTGTATTATCCATTCATCCACTGATAGACACTTGGATTGCTCCCACCTTTTGGCTATTGTGAATAATACTGTTATGAACATGAGTGTATAAATGTCCATTTGAGGCCCTGTTTTCAATTCTTTTGGGTATATACTCAAAAGTGAAATTCCTGGATCATAAGGTAATTTTATTTTTAACTTTTTGAGGAACCACTATACAGTTTTTTACCAAGGTCATAACATTTTACATTCTCAGCATCACTACACAAGGGTTCCAGTTTCTCCACATTCTTGCCAACCCTTATTTACTGATTTTTTAAAATAATACCTATTCTAATAGGTGAAAAGGGGTATCTCCTTGTGTTTTTTATTTGCATTTCTCTAGTGATTAGTGATGTTGAGCATCTTTTCATGTGCTTTTTGGCCATTTATATAGTTTCTTTAGAAAATGTCTACTCAAGTCCTTTGCCCATTTTTAAAATTGGATTGTATGGTTTTTTTGTTGTTGAGTTGTAGTTCTTCACATATTCTTGATATTTCTCCCTTCTCAGATATCTCAGGTATGTCTTTCTTTTTTTTCTTTCTTTTTTTTTTTTTTCTGATACAGGGCCTGGCCATGTTGCCCAGGCTGGTCTCAAACTCCTGGTTTCAAGTGATCCTCCCACCTCAGCCTCCCAAAGTACTGGGATTACAGGCATGAGCCACTGCACCTGGCCACTGATACACAAAGCTTTTGATTTTGATGAAGTACAATTTGTCTACTTTGTCTTTTGTTGCCTGTGCCTTTGGTGTCATATGCCAGTTTATTTTCGTGTTGCTCCTTTATGAGAAACATTTTCTATAACAATATTAAAATTTTAAAAAATATTTTGGAGTCAATTCATAAAATTAACATAGCTTCTAAAATTTAAAAAGAGTCTCATACTAGCTAACACCCTAATTTTGACCCTTTCTGAAGGATCAAATACATATTTTTTACATCAATAGGCCATTTTACCCCACTATTTTTTTAATCTTGGACCCAAGTAAGCTCAGACACTTAAATGGCAAAGACAAAGTAGCACAGACTGGTTGTAGTTATCTAATATACATTTATTCCTTCTCAGAAATAGAACCCACAATTTTCAGCTGAGCACATGGCCACCCAGGACAAAGACTACATTCCCAAGACTTCCTTTGAGCTAGATGTGGCCCTGTGACCAAGTTCTGATAAATGGGGACGCATATGCAACTTACAGGGAGTGTCCTTAAATAGCAGCAGGGTGTTTTCGTTTTCCTGCTGGCTGGACTGATGATGTGAAGGCTGGAAAGGAAGAGCTCTCTTAAACTAGGAGTTGAACCTGTGTATTAAGGATGGCAGAGCAGCATGCTGGAGACAGCCTTGGTCTCTGATGATTGAACTGCCATTCTAGCTCAGGACTGCTTCTGTTTACATAAGAGAAATAAGCTTTTAACTTGTTTAAGCCATTGTTATTTTGAGTTTCTATCATTCACAGTCAAACCTAATTCTAATATAGACATCCAGAAGACTATGGACTGCTACACAATGTGGTTAGTTTTATTAAATAAAAACATATTAATCTAGAAATGGAGGAAGATGAACGTCTTATATATTTGCCAGACAATGTTGCTGGAAAATGAAATCTTGTGCCACTTAGCAGCCTTTTCTCAGGGAGATGGCAGGAGCTTGCTTGTTTTTAGTCTATTGCACACATGATATGATTATGAAACATTGTGTAAAATGCAAAAATATGTGAGAGATTCAAAGAAGATAGGAAACAGAATTTTCCCCTATGTCAACAACATGAACAATATGTGGATTTTGTCATAATTTGAAGCTAGTGGCACACGGTATCATAGAAGATGCCACACACCAACAAGAAAGAACAGTGCTGGCTTTTCAAAACAAATCACCCAAACAATAAAGTTCTATCAAATTTACAGATTATTCTTCTCTAACTTAAGAAACCTTGCTTTGGAAATAAATAATATACTATCTTATATAATATATATGCTATAATTTACTATAATTGTTTAAAGACTTGCTATGCACACTGCTAGCTTGTTCTTGTATGAGCTAAATGTGTCAGAAAGTACTGGGGAATAGGAAAGTATCACCAAGTAAAATAACACCTTACATATGGTGCTTATAGTTCATTTATGCATTCACAAAGTATTGAATGCCTTCTTTGCATTAGATGCTGAGAAAACAAAGACTAGTTCCATCCCTTTGAAAGTTTAGGATCTTATGAAACAGCAAACTGAAAAGAAAATAAATTACTGGGAACGGCTGACATGCATTGAGCGTCTGACTCTCATGTAGGCATAATTCTAAGGACTCCATGTTTGTCACCTCAATATAAAACCCAAAGCAACCACATGAGACAGATACTGTTATCACTTCACAGACAGGGAAACTGAGGAATGAAAAAAGCTAAAAAACTTGCAGAGGTCACACAGGTAGTCATTTTAAAAAACTGATTTATGGTCGGGCGCGGTGGCTCACACCTGTAATCCCAACACTTTGGGAGGCCGAGGCGGGCTGATCACCTGAGGTCAGGAGTTTGAGAGCAGCATGTCAACATGGGGAAACCCTGTCTCTACTAAAAATACAAAAATTAGCTGGGCATGGTGGCACAGGCCTGTAATCCCAGCTACTTTGGAGGCTGGGGCAGGAGAATCGCTTGAACCCAGGAGACAGAGGTGGCAGTGAGCCGAGATCACGCCACTGCACTCCAGCCTGGGTGAGAGAGCAACACTCTGTCAAAAAAAAAATTAAAAAGGGCGACTTACACTCACATACTGTGGCTTCAGAGCCCGCAACACAATGCAATACAGCATCTCATATGGAAGGAATCATGTAGAAGATGCTGTGGAACATGGGAGAAACATCCAACCCACACCAGAAAGCCATTTTAGAGGGGATGATGCCTGACCTAGGTCTTGAAGGATGAGTAGAAAATTCATGTAAGGCAGAAGCAACAATAACTGCTAATGCATAGAGCAATAAATAGCATAAACTTAAGGTAATTGCAGTTTAAGTGGCTGCAAATAAGCACAGAAGGGAGGTTGGTGAAAATGAGATTAGAGAGGTAGGCAAATATCTGTCAGCTAACTTATCGCTTGAATTTGATCCCAGTACCTATGAGAAGATTTATAGAAGGACTTAAAGAAGGAGAAATGTGATTTCATTTATATTTAGATTATTCTCACAGTAGTAACATGGAGGATGAATTAAAGCAAGGTGAGTCCAGTGTGCATACTATTGGAATTATCCAGGAAAGTCTTGATGAGGGCCTGAACCAAGCCAATGGCAGTGGAGATGAGGAGAAAGAGATAAATTTGAAAGGAATTTTGGAGGCAGAATCCACAGGAGATACGTGCAATGTGTGCAATAACAGAGAAACCGCCGATTAGGGATTCCCAGAGCTCTGGCCCAAGAGACTGGATGGATCCAAGACATTAAGCACAGTTTACTTAGCAGTTCCATGTAAAATATCTAGACGGTATGCAAGGAAGTTGTAAATGGTGCCACATAAGAAGTATTACAAGAGCGTTCAAAGTACAGAGAATCTGGCAAAAGTCAAATGACCTTGGGCAGGTGACTAGCACTTGCTTAAAGCTTAGCTAGAAGAGGACAGCTTGAATTTCTAATACTCCAGATCATTTTTTAATCACAGCTCTGTGCTATGCCACACATCATGTGTTAACAGATTTTTCTCACCTCTGACAGCTGATTATTTCAGAAGACATTTGGCAGTATGGGGAATAACTAGCAGACTATGTAAATATACGGGAAGAAAATAGCAAACTATAAATATAAGTCAGGTTGGAAGGTTATTCAGCTGCATCCAAAATAAAGAATCTAGAATATAATTTGGGTTATTTGCAAAAGGAAAGAGTGACCACTGATTGATTCTAGCCTGAGTTTGGAAACAACAGAGATATTCCTAGAAGGAAAGAAAGCACATGTTGCTTTGAAATTGATCTTTAACTGTTTATTATTGAGGATGATGATTCTTCCAAAAAGCCTCTTTTTAAAACTAAAGAGCTTTTGATTGCTCAGCAAATGAGAAAACTATTAGATGGAAAATCATCAAGGATATAGAATATTTGAAAAATATAATTAACCAACAGTACCCAATTGACATATAAAACATTCCACCCAAAAAAAACGGAATAGACACTTTTTTCCAGTGCCCATGGAACATTCATTCACCAAGGTAGACCATCTCCTGGGCCATAAAACCTCAACAAATGTTTTAAAATTAAAATCATACAGAGTGTTTTTCTAATCACAACAGAAACAAACCAGGAATCAGTAATAAGATAAAATTTTCTTAAAATACTTAGAAATTAAACAACACACTTTTAAATGACCCATGGGTCAAAGATGGAGTTCAAACAAAAATTTTTAAACACATAAAATTTCAATGCAATTAAAATTACAACATATCAAAATATGTGGGATGCAGTTAAAGCAATGCTGAGAAACTTACAGCACTTACATTTCTAATGCTTACATTAGAAAAGAGGAAAGATCTCAAATTAATAAACTAAGTTCCCACCTCAAGAAATTAGAAAAACAAGATCAAAGCAAACTCAAACCCAGCAGAAAAAAGGAAATAATAAGAGCAGAAATCAATGAAATAAAAAATAGGAAAATGATAGAGAAAGTCAACGAAATAAGAGGGTGGATTTAAAAAAATCAATAAAATTGATAATCCTCTAGCGATACTGGTAAAAAATAAAAAAAGAGAAGACAAAAGTTATCAATAGCAGGAATGAAATAAGATATCACTACAGATCCTGCAGCCAGTAAAAGGATGATAAGGAAATACTACATGTATTAGTCCATTTTCACAGTGCTATAAAGAACTGCCTGAGACTGGGTAATTTATAAAGGAAAGAGGTTTAATTGACTCACAGTTCAACATGGCTAGGGAGGCCTCATGAACTTACAGTTGTGGTGGAAGGTGAAGGGGAAGCAAGGCACCTTCTTCACAAGGCATCAGGAAGGAGAAATGCCAAGAGAAGGGAGAAGAGCCCCTTATAAAAACCATCAGAACTCATGAGAACTCACTCACTATCACAATAACATCATGGAGGAAACCATCCCCATGATTCAATTACTTCTACCTGGTCTCTCCCTTGACGCATGGGGGTTATGAGGATTATGGGGATTACAATTCAAGATGAAGTTTGGGTGGGGACACAAAGCCTAACCATATCACTACATAACAACCTCACGTTCATGTAGTCAACAACTTTGAAGAAATAGACCAATCAATTCCTTAAAAATAACAAACTACCAATACTCTGCCTAGATTACATTGATAACCAAATTACCCCTATAGCCATTAAATCAAATTTATAATTTAAAAGCTTCTGAATAAGAAATCTTGGACTCCCAATTTCTGGTCCAACATATAAGAAACTTTGACGTGGTCACTCTGCCCTAATCACAGTAAAAAGCTGAATAACCTGAAAAATCAACAGCTCCTCTTAGGTCCATAAGAGAAGAGAGCTTGTAGGGCAAACTGCTGCCCCCCAAATTGGGAAGCAGGTAAATACAGAGAATCATAATTTACCAAAGCAGGAGCTCATGAGCAGAAACCTATGTGGAACTGGTGACAGGGTGGGAGAATCTGAACTGTAATTGACAAATTGCTGGAGGCTCAGTGTGGACAAGTCTGGAAGATAAAAACTCCAGGGATACCCAGTCAAGGGGGATGGGGAAGATGGCACATTTTTGTGAGAGTAAATATCAGAGAAGCATCCCTTAATGATTCCAGTAAAAGGAAAGAAAATGAGTAATTGTGAATGCTCCAGAGCATTCTGTTCTTCTTAACAAAGCCTGCCCTCAGAAGAAACAAATCACAGCCTAACCTGCTGGGGTTTTATCAGAGCCTAGCTGACCTGGGGGAAAGGAAATATCCAACCAGCTGGTTCAAGCCTTCTTAGTAACACAAGAAAAATACCCAACTCAAGCCTCCTCTAGCCATCCTGTCCCACCTAAAGGGGAAAAACTGAGAACCACTCCCTAAGTTTACAGTCCAGAGGCATGGGCTCACTAAAAGACTGAGACCTAACCACAGGGCTATGGAAGGCTTCCCCTCACCCCACATCTTAATTACTAAAGGCTTATTTACAAAGTTCTCTTTACCCAGTACATCATGTCAGGCTATCAAAAAAAAATTACATAGAAAGAAAAAAATGATTGCTATTTACAGATGGCTGATAAAGACTACAAATCTGTGACTAGCATCTTTTTATCTTTTTTTTTTTTTTTTTTTTTGAGACAGGGTCTCACTCCATCTCACTGTGTCACCCAGACTGGAGTGCCGTGTCACGATCTCGGCTCACTGCAACCTCCGCCTCCCAGGCTCAAGCAATTCTCTTGTCTCAGCCTCCAGAGTAGCTGGGATTACAGGCCCAGGCTCAAGCAATTCTCTTGTCTCAGCCTCCAGAGTAACTGGGATTACAGGAGCACGCACTACTACTCAGCTAATTTTTGTATTTTTAATAGAGACAGGGTTTCACCATGTTGGCATGCCTGATCTTGAACTCCTGACCTCAAATGATACATCTGCCTCGGCCTCCCAAAGTGCTGGGATTACAGGCGTGAGCCACGGTGGCCAGCTTCAGCCTCAGTTTTAATGATGAAAGACTGAACACTGAATATTTTCCTCAGAAGATTGAGAACCAGATAAGAATGTTCACTTTTATTATTTCCTCTAAACATTGTTCTGGTGATGCCAGGAAAATTATGCAAGAAAAAAAAAAAGACCTTCAGTTTGAAAAGTGAAAAATAAATTATCTTTATTTCAGATGACACCAAAAAAGAAAAAACTACAAGGTATACTAAAAGGTGAAAAACATAATGTGAAAAAACAGAGTTAAGTATCAGAACCAGACCCAGATATAGCAGGGATGTTGGAATTACCAAATTGGGAATTTAAAACAACTATGATTAAGATGATAAGGGCTTTAATGTGTAAAGTAAACACTATGCATACAGATGGGCAATGTAAGCAGAGAGGTGAAATTCTAAGTAGAAACCCAAAAGAAATGCTAGAGATCGAAAACACAGAACTACAGAATAATGAGCTTATTGGCACATTGGACATGGCTGAGGAAGGAATCTCTGAACTTGAGGATATCTCAACAGAAACTGCTAAGACTGAAAAACAAAGAGAAAAAAAGACTGAAAACCCCCCAGAATATTCAAGAACTGTGGGACAACTATATAAAAGGTATAACACACACACAATGACAATACAAGAAAGAGACAAAAGGAAGGGAAGAAAAATATCTGAAACGATAATAACTGGGAACCTTACCAAATTAATGTCAGATGCCAAACCACAGATCTAGGAAGCTCAGAGAACACCAAGCAGGATACATGTCAAAAAACTATGCCTCAGCATATTCAAACTACAGAAAACTAAAGATAAACCAAAAATCAGGAAAAAAGCCACAGGGGAAAAAAACACCTAACTTACAGAGAAGCAAAGATAAGAATTACATCCAGCTTCTCAGAAACCATGCAAGCTGGAAAAGAATGGAGTGAAACATTCAAAGTGTTGAGATAAAAAGAAAAAAAGCCAACCTAAAATTCTGCAAAATTATATTTCAAAACTGAAGGAGAAATAAAGACTTTCTCAGACAAATAAAAATGGATGGAATGGATTGCCAATAGATTTGCCTTGCAAGAAATGTTGTAAGTTCTTTAGAGAGAAGGGAAAATATATAAGTCAGAAACTCATATCTACAAAAAGGAAGAACAAGAAAGAATGAATAAGTGAAGGTAAAATTAAAAGTTTTATTTGTTCTTATTTTAATTAATCCCACAGAGAAGAGTTTGTTCAAAAAAATAATAACAACAATGTACAGTAGTTCCCATTTATCTGCAGTTCCGGTTTCTTTGGTTTCATTTACCTATGGTCAACCAAGGTCGAAAATATTACATGAAGGCTAGGCGCGGTGGCTCACACCTGTAATCCCAACATTTTGGGAGACCAAGACAGGTGGATTGCTTGAGGCCAGGAGTTTGAGGCCAGTCTGGCCAACGTGGCAAAACCTATCTCTACTAAAAACGCAAAAATTAGCTGGGCCTGGTGGCGCATGCCTGTAATCCCAGCTAAACTCGGGAGGCTGAGGCAGGAAAATCACTTGAACCCGGGAGGCGGAGCGGAGGTTGCAGTGAGCCGAGATGGCGCCACCGCACTCCAGCCTGGGCAACAGAGTGAGAGACACTGTCTCAAAAAATAATTACAACACAATACAATACAATACAATACCAGTACCAAATGGAAAATTCTAGAAATAAACAATTCGTAAGTTTTGAATTGTCCGCCGTTCTGAGCAATGTGATGAACTCATGCCATCCTGCCTGGGGCGTGAATCATCCCTTCATCCAGCGTATCTATGCTGTATACTAGCGGTCCCCAACTTTTTTGGCACCAGAGACCGGTTTTGTGGAAGACAATTTTTCCACGGACGGCAGGGTGGTGAGGGGATGCTTTCTGGATGGAACTGTTCCACCTCAGAGCATCAGGCATTAGATTCTCATAAGGAACACTCAATCTAGATCCCTCGCATACCGGTTCACAATAGGGTTAGCGCTCCTATGAGAATCTAATGCCGCTGCTGATCTGACAGGAGGTGGAGCTCAGGCGGTAGGTAATGCTTGCCGGGTGCTCACCTCCTGCTCTGCCGCCCGTTCCTAACAAGCTACAAACAGGTCCAGGTCCGCGACCGACGGGGGTGGGGGACCTCTGTTGTGTACCCTAACCACATGTCAGTCACTTAGCAGCCATTTTGGTAATCAGATCAGCTGCCTCAGTATCGCAGTCCTTGTGCTTGGCCCCAAAGCACAAGAGTAGTGATGGTGGCAGTTTGAATAGGCCAAACGGAAGCCTTAAAGTGCTCCCTTTAAATGAAAAGGTGAGTTTTTTTACTTAATAGGGAAAGGGGAAAAAACCAAATGCTGAGGTTGCTAAATTCTACAATAAGAATGAATTTCAATCCATGAACTGTGCAGAAAGAAAAACAAATGCATGCTAGTTTTGTTGTCAGACCTCAGACTGCAAAAGTTACAGTCACAGTGCATGATAAGTGCTTTGTTAAGATGAAAAAGGCATTAAATTTGTGGGTGGAAGACGTGAACAGAAGTGTGTTCCACTTGATGCCAATCAGTGTCAGTACTATCTTTGATTTCAGGCATCAACTAGGGGTCTTGGAAGGTATCCACTGAAGATAAGGGGGGACTACTGTATTTGATTATGTATCCTTCTGTGTTAGTGAAATGAATGCAAGCAGTGATACACAGAGGATGGCAGGGAGGAATTGTGATTATTTTTTAATTATAAGGTACTTGCACTAATTGTGAAGCAGTATAGTGTTATTTGAACGTGGATTAGTTGTGAATATATATTGCAAACTCTAGGGCAGCCACTGAAAAAAAGGTAAAAAAAAAAATTTAACTGATATGTGAAGAAAGGAGAAAAAAGGAATCATAAAATATTCAATCAAAACCACAAAAGATAGAAAAAGAGTGGAAGACAAAAAGGGAATAAGAAAAAGGAGGAACAAATAGCAGTAATAAATATGCTAGATATTAATCCAAATATATTACTAATCACTTTAAATGTCAGTGGTGTAAGTGTACCAATTAAAACACAGATTATCCAAATTGATCAAAAAACCACCCAACTCTACATTGTCTGCAAGAAACCCACTTTAAATATAAAGACACACATAGATTAAAAGTTAATGAATAAAGAAAGATATACTATGCTAACACTAACCAAAACAAAGCAGGACTAGCTATATTAATGTTAGAGCAAATTTCAGAGCAAGGAAAGTTCTCAGGGATAGAGAGGAGCATTATTACATAATGATAAAAGGCCTAATTCTCCAAGAACACATAACAACCTGTCACCTGACAAGCACACATCAAAATAAAGTAGGCAAAAACTAATAGAACTGCAAAGAGAAAGAGATGAATCCACTACTGTAGTTAGAGGCTTCAATATCCCTCTGTCAGAAATGGACAGATCCATTAGGCAGAAAATCAATAAGGACATAGTTGAACTCAGTGACCCATCAATCAACTGGATATAATTGACAAAAACCTGCACACAGATGTTTATAGTAGCTTTATTCACAGTTACCAAAACTTGGAAAAAAACAAGATGTCCTTCAGTAGATGAATAGATAAAGTGTGGTATATCCAAACAATAGAATATTATTCAGCACTAAAAAGAAATGACTGTCAAGCCATAAAAAGACATAGAGGAAACCTAAATGCTTATTACTAAGTGAAAGAAGCCAACCTGAAAAAGCTACGTGCTGTGCGTAGCTATGTGCTGTGCTGTGTGTCACATACTACAGTATATGACATTCTGGAAAAAGCAAAACTACAGAGACAGTGAAAAGATGCGTGGTTGCCAGGGGAGAGAGGAATGAATAGGCTGAGGATTCGCAGGGCAGTGAAACAACTCTGTGCAGTACTATAATGGTGCATACATGTCATTATACATTTGTGTAAATCCATGGAAGGTATAACACCAAGAGTAAAGCCTAATGTAAACCACAGACTTTGGGTGATAATAATGTGTTAATGTGGGTTCATCAGTTGTAACAAATGCACCACTCTGGTGAAGGAAGTAGATAATGGGGAAGGGCACCCATGCATGGGGACAAGAGAGCATGTGGAAAATCTCTGTACCTTCTGCTCGATTTTGCTGTGAACCTAAAACTGCTCTAAAAAATAAAGTCTATCAAAAGAAAGGAAGGAAGGAAGAGAAAGACGAAGGAAGGGAGGAGGGAGGGAAGGAAAGAGGGAAGGAGAAGCCGATCAATTGTCAGATGGTTTCACTGTAGAATTCTACCAAAAATTTAACACCAATTTTACACAATCTCTTCCAGAAAACAGAAAACTACAGACTAGCATCTTTCATGAACTCAGCCACAAAATCCTCTAAGATATTAGGAAATCAAACCCCACAATGTGTAAAAAGAATTATACACCATGACCAAGAAGGATTTAGTCCAGCTATGCAAGAGCTTTTGATATGCAAGAAGTAGAGTTTTTGTTTTTGTTTTTTTGAAACAGGATCTCACCCTGTCACCAGGCTGGAGTGCAGTGGTGTGATCATGGCTCACTGAAGCACCGTGTCCGATTAATTTTTAATTTTTTTAGAGATGGGGGGTCTTGCTATGTTGTCAAGGTGGTCTCGAATTCCTGGGCTCAAGTGATCCTCCCTCCTCAGTCTCTCAGAGTGCTGGTATTACAGGCATGAGCCACCCTGCTAGCCTAAGAAGTAGAGATTTTGATAAGGCATTACAGAAGCCTCACTCTTTGTTCTAGGAAAGCCTACCAGAAAGCATCTTTGGGTATGCAAGTCACAGGCCATAATGAAAAAAGAAATAGTTAAGAGAGTACCTCTCAAGGAAAAAAGAATGCTCAAGCTGAGACAAGAAAATGTTATCTATGTTATAGGACGAGCTCATTTTCTGCAAACACCATTTCCTTTGGAGGCATGTTTCCTTTTGGATTGTGGTTTTAGACTAACTGTGCCTAAACGCTACTATTGGTCCTTGCGCATTTTTGGTGGATAGTTAATCAAAGATATAAAGGACCTGTTTTCATGAAACACCTTGCGATGGTCTGGGCATAGGTGGTGCAGCTTCAGGGCCCTGGCAATGACGTAGGACCCAAAAGTTAGAGAAAGGGCTGATTTCCCTGTGAGAAATCAGCTGCACTGGATCCAGCATCCCTTTGGCTCCTAGGGGATTTGTAGCTTCAGGGAAAAAAGTATATTCCAGAAAAAAAAAATGGAGGCTGCAGACATGGACTCAGGGAAGCTGGAACATGAGAGAGAACACAGCAGTCCCATGTGATGATTGCTCCTAACAGGCTGGACTGTGGGCATGCATGAAGCCAGGGGCCCTTTGGAGAATCACAGAACTTTCTGTGGGAATTTTGCCAGAAGTGTGAGCTACAGGAACTTTGAGTTACTAAAGTTAAAACCAAAAACTTAAGATTTTACCCCATCCCCGTGAGTCCTTCCAATGGGCATCTCGTTTTTTCCCTTCTCACTACCACTGGTGGTCTCTCCAGCAGAGGAGGAAGAAAAATCACTTACCATTAAATTAATCTCTACAGAGATGCATGCTGATCTCCCATCAGGTCAGCCTTTGAGAATGTTATTATCAAACAAAATACCTCTCATCCCTGTCTGATAAGATTTGCATTTGGATTACTCCACAGTTAAAAGGCTTTCAAGAAAAATAACAGATATAATTTAATGTGGTAGCCAGCCTCCAGATGGCTCCCTAATGACTCTTGCCTCCTGGTGCTCATTACCTTCCTTGTATAGTTCCCTCCTACAGTGTAACAGGGTTGGTCTGTGCAACCAACAGAATCCAATGGAAGTGACAATGTGCGACTATCAAGGCTATGTCATTTAAAACATTCTACCCCCTCCTTGTTTTCTCTTTGATCATTCATGCTGGGGAAACCAGCTACCATGTCATGAGAATACCAAAACAGCCCCATGGAGATATCCAAGTGGTGAGGAACTGAGGACTCCTCCAACTGCCAGCACCAACTTGGCTAACCCTATGAGTGAGCCCGTTTGGAAATGGATCTTCCCGCCCCAGTAAAGCCTTTTGAAGACTACAGCCCTGATCAACATCATAACTGCCAAGTGATGGATTAGCAAATCTCATGGCAGACCCTGAGCCAGAACTATGCAGCTAAGCTATTCCTGAGTTAATGACCCTCAGAAACTTTGTGAAAAATAAATTACTGTTCTTGTTGCAAGTTTTAGGATGATTTGTTAAGCAGCAATATTTAACCTATATACCTAATTTATATCTACATGAATAAGACAACAAAGTAATCCTCCCAAATGAAGAAAAAGACTTCCCCCACAACACATTTTATCTTCTACCTTTAGTCAACTAAAGCAAATTTCTGGCACTTTTCAAATTGAGTCACATTTTTGTCTCCACTTAGAGACAACTGTGTTCAAAAATATAAAGTCTGGGTCCAAAACACCCACCATAGTACCATACAGGCAGCTAGCTAGGCTGCAAGGACTGCTAAATTAATTTAACAAAGCAGAACAAAAATTAGTCTAAATAGTATCTATGGGTAAACAACATCATTATATTCAATTATCTGACTCAGAAGAATAGCCAAAAAATCTGACAGTAATTTGATTTTAAAAGAGAACTATGATAAAATGCTATTATTAAAGAAAAACTAAGTGGTATATTTTCTAAAGCAAAATATCCACAGAAACAAACACATTCAAAATATGCTATTGAAACTCCAAGGAAAATGCTGGCCTTCACATAAGGTGAAGAGCTTAAATAAATCTCAGAGGACTAACTGCAATGTTAGAGGCAAATTAGGATGTGATAAGTAGTGCAAAAAGAAATCACCAGAACCCGAGATAACTACCCAAGTTTTGGAGGATCTCAAAGATGAGATCATGTGTTGTCATCATGTGTGGTTTTGTATTATACGCTTCATGTGTCTGTCTCTTAACCTAAATGGTAGCTTTTAGAAAGTACGGACTCAGTACCTAGCTGAATTTACTGCTCATAGTAAGTGCTCTAGTCTGAGTTCTCTAGAAAAAAAAAAAAAAAATGAGTGTGAGGCAAGGCTTATGGACAAGCGTAATCCCAGGGCAGCAAGAGAAAAGGAAAAGATAATTGAAGCAGCAGAATATGGGAAGCAAATGTAAGGTAATGCATTGATCACACTGGCTACTATTCCAAAACAAGCATTGCTTGACTCCCACTTGGCCATGCAGGACCTGTCTGGGCAGGCTATATGGAAAAATCATAACTCAGAACAGTCCACTACAGGGAGAAGTAGGGAGGGAATTTTTCTGCTAGCTCCATCCTGATTCCTATTTCCCCCTAATCAAAATTTGCTCTATGAGGAGTGGATTCCTCTGAACACCCAGGCGGTGGCCACTTCGGCAGCCACTAGCAGCTAGTCTTCTATGTAGGACTTCATAGAAATCTAGTAATGGTAAGATAGGCCAGAGATTCTGAGTGTTAGCCTCAGGTAAGAGAAATGCATGGGCCCACGTAGAGCTCTTCACCACAGTAGCTATGGCAAAGCCATAAAAACACAAGGCTTTAGAAGTCAAGTAAGACTGAAAGACCGCATTTGATATAGCCATTGTTGGTAGATATCTGTGGCTAGACCCTTCTTGTAGTCTGAACGACAAACAGGAAAATAACAGGTACCCAGTATAGCTTCAAATTTCAGTTTTATCCAACTTATTACATAAATCTAGCTTATCTAGTCAGCTTCAGCCAGCATTTACCCCATACCAGCAGGGCATCATTGTCTTCGAGATACAGCTGAGAGACAAAAAAATGTATTGTCAGTCTTCTATCAAAATTGATCTTTCTAGGAACAACCATCAGGTTTTGGTCAAATTGCTCTTCTCAAATCTTCCCAATGTTTCAGGCTGGTTTCAGAATCCAAAAAATCCAGCCATATCCTGAGTAGCAGCCCAGGTTGATTCATTTTTAGTACATGCATTTAGTACATTTAGTACATGCAAATTTTTAGTACATGAATTGGAAATACTAGTAAAGGTATATTTTGTGCATAAAATTTGAAATAATTCAAATTCCCTATTTTTTAAAAGAAATTGCATAAGTTTGAAGCTTGTAAATGGTATTTATATTATTGCCATTTATTGGATCTACTTTAAATGGTAAACAAGCAAACCTACTGTCATTTTTCAGAATGAGTCATGAATTATGTGAGATACTTTAAAACATATACTCACAATGCATCTTCCTGGAATTTTGCTAGCATTAATATCATTTTACAGATGAAGAAACTGAGTCATATGGTTGAATTTTGGGTCTCAAAGCCAAAGTGTTCAAACTCCAAGTCTTTTCCATTATATTACATCCATGGTTTCATTCCTATCAACTTGGTGTTATGATCACATGTAATAAGCAAACTTGATCTTCACACATCACATTAATAAAAACATTGGCTGAGCCTGCAATATTCTACCCAATTTGTTCCTTTAAGTTGATTTTAAGCTAGTAATAGATATTCTTTTTATAGTATGGGTCAACTACACATCCATTTATCTACTCTAAATGTCAGCAAGACATTTATCTCCAAGTTCACCATTTATCTCCAAGAAAGTAATAATGGCAATAACCATAAGAATACTAATATTTTTCATTTTTTGAGTACCTGGTACTGCCTTGGAGTCTTCACATATATTATTTCATTTAATTCTCATAACAGCCATGTAAGGCTGTACTATCATCATTTTCATTTTATAGATAGGAAAGCTGAGGCTCAGAGACATTAAATAATTTGGCCCAAATCACATAGCTAGCAAGACTATACTTAGTTCTGGACTCAGATTTTTTACCATTGGCCCAAAGTACGTTATGTTTGCATAGTACATTATATTTGCAAAGTACGTTAGAACTAAAAACAAAAATGTTTGTACATGTGCATTAACTCATTTAATATTTATCACAACTCATTTTATCATTATCACAGCTCATTTTACAGATAAGGAAACAGAGGGTCAAGGAGTTTAGATGTCTTTTCCAAGTCAAAAGATATATTTTCTTATAGCTAATGAATGTCAGAGATGGGAGTCAAAGCTCTAGACTCCTTGGTCAGGGTTCTTTGTATGCACTGTTTCTCATTAGAGACTATCAAATGCTTGGTTGAAATCAAGACTATCTGTATTCAACTCATTATTTGCTAATCTATCATCCTAGAAACACCATCTAAAAATTAGTATCCACAAATCCTATTAAATAAAATATCACTTACAACAGTTATGTTCACAAGTTCCTGCCCTCTGAATTAATGAGCAACTTCTATCTTCATGGTTGTAACTGTAGATTTATGCTGCGGCCCCAGGCAAATTTCAGAGAAAAGAGCGATATCTGAGAAAATGATAAGATCCTTACAGTAATACTGAAAACAGGAGTATGGCAATAAGGGTCCTCAAAATAGCTGACATCTTAAAGGGAAACTAACAAGAGTGTTAGAGAAGGGAAGATAGGACCAGGAGGCTAGAGATGAACAAAAACAAAACACCACATAATGAAGGCACCTTGACACACTGATAGAAATACAAAGAAAGTTCTCTTGAAAAGTTTCTGATACTTTATTAAAATAATGGTTTATTTAGTAGGATTGGGTTTGGCCATATATAACAGAAAGACCCAAAGTAACAGTGGAAATAAGATGAAAGTTTATACCTCTTTCACATAACAGAAGGCCAGAAATTGGTAGTTCAATGCTAGTGTTAAGGCTTCATGGTGTTAGAGGCCCAGGATCTTTCTACATTATTGTTTGCCATTTATGGCTTCTATTCCTGATGTCACCTCATGTTCCAGAATAGCTGCTGGAGCTCCAGGCATTAGGTATACATTCCAGGCAATGGGAAAAAAGAAGGGGGAAAGAAGGGTCTACTCTCTCCTTTTAAAAGAGATTTTCCCAAAATAACTCACAGCACTTGCATTTTTATCTTTTTGAGCAGATAATCCACCCACACCTAGTTGCAAGGAAGGCTTAAGTCCATTATTTGGGTGTATTGCCGCCATATAAATGCAAGATTCTGTTCGTAAGGAGGAGAGAGAATGGATATTTGAATGTACAACCACCAGGCTCTGCCACAAATGGGTAAAGGGTAAATATAACAATAATGAGATATAATAATTTACTTGAGATACCTCCTCAAAGACATCCACATCAGGATATTCCAATACCATAAGTAGGTATCATAATACATTTTAGATTTATAAAATTTTTAATGTAAAATCAATTTAGGAACTTTTGTAGTAAGAATAATGGGAATAGATTGGCTGTGAAGCAAAAAATGAGAAAGCTAAGTTTTGTATACCAAAATCATAATATTCCTCTAATCTGGTGGTTGGCTTTTGTCCTCAGGCTGTGTAGCTGGACACACATGATAAGAAACCATTTACATTTACTGTCATCTTCATTCCCAAATTGTTACACTACAGATTTCTTAAATTGAACTTGTAGCAGCCTGCTTTTCTACTTAACTATATTCATATTTCAAGCAAGCACAGCTCAAATTTCAAGGGAAAACTATCAAAAGTGACATTTAACTCCTATACATTCAAAATACTGCATAGAAACTAACCATTCACCTCTTTCTAAAATCATATGGAAATACGTGATTAAAGCGAAGGAAATTTTGAAAAATTAAGACATATGATGCATTCCTATGCAAAAATAATTGTTTTTCTAAATAAATATAACTTTTTTTTTTTTTTGCAGAGATCCAGGGGTCTCACTATGTTGCCCAGGCTGGTCTTGAAATCCTGGCCTCAAGTGATCCTCCGGCCTTAAATGATAATAAAATAACTAACTTAATGATAACAAACAATTAACACTTATTAAATGATGATTATGTACCAAGAGGAGTGCTGAGTACTTTATTTATTCAGTAATAAACTGTAACAGCTTCAGTGTATTGTCTTAAAATTTTATGCCTTAGGCTCTGTCTTTCATTTATCCTTTTCACAAACATTTGTCAAACACTTACTAAGGTGCCTAGCCCTATACTAAAAGATAAGGATGCAGATATAAAGGAAAGAGACTATTCTAAGAAAGCTCATAGTACTTTAAAAAAAAAACTGGAAAAGGGGAAAAATAAAATGAGTATATTCTAAATCCTGCATGTACTGGCTCTGGACTAGACCATCTTGGTTTAAAATCTGGCTCTATGAGTGTCCCTCTGTAGGACTTGAAGCAAATCACATAATTTCTCTAGGTTTCAGTGTCCTCTGCTGAAAAATAGAGATTACCAAATTACTGAATGAGATAATCCATGTAAAGCACTTAACTTAGTGTTTGGCACAATGTAAGTACTCAATAAGAGTCTGTTGTAATTATTATTTGCTTGTGTAAATGATAGCATCCGGGGACTAAAGGAACACTAGAAAAGACACTGAACTCAGACATGAAGCTGAGGAGACGTTAGAAGGAATGATAGCTAAGTGGAGTATTGAAGGATGTGCAAGTCAGCTATTCCCCCCAAGTTCTCCTGCTTTCCAAAGGCAACCTTCTCTTCAATGCCCAAATGACAATAGCCTGACCTACATCCCTGTAAAAGCAGAAAGTCACATCTTTCATTTGGTTACTTTCTCAAGTATAGCAGTGAAAACCTGAGGAATGATGGCAAGTTCTGCAAATTCTTGGGATCCCCCAGACAGATGCTGTTTCTGGATTATTGGGCTACTCCATGCACAGCATCTCCGCTCAGACCTAACCCCCTGCCCTAGACTCTTTCTGCCTCCCCAGTGTCATGTAGACCCCAAGTATGGACATAGATCCTTTCATTAATGCCCCCAAGGCACATCTAGGAAGGGGCTATCCCTTTAAATAAGGCTTCACTAAAAGATTTGAAAGAATAGAATACCCCTAGAAGGCAACCTATAGCATGACTAAAGGTGGTTACTTTGAAAGCCACAGACCAAACACAAGTTGACTCTCTCTACCCGACTCCCACAGGTTTTTTTTCTAATAGGAGTGGGAGTCAGCTGCACCCCCATCCACAGAAATCTTCAGACACTACCATATACCAGAGGACAATCTCAATTCCCTCTTTGCTCCCAAGAAACAAGGATTGATTGCCTTCACTCCATTGTCCAAGACCCTTTTCTTTTTCACCTCAGGATGGCAGGAATATGAGAACCCAGTTCCTTCAGGGTGAGGCTGCCCTCATCTCAAAGACACACCCGGGACAATCACTAGAGTGAGTCGTTAAACATTTTTCCAAATCAGGGCTGTTCCTTCTTAAATAGCTTCTGTGTAGGACACCAATGGTCCAGTTCATCTAGCTTCAAGCCGCTCTATATCTTTATCACAGAATTCTATTTGCCTTGAGGGGAAAGGAAGTCCAGACCTGCATGATCTTCCTGCCATGGTTCCCAACCTTGAAACGATGCTGCTTGAACAAAAAGACATGTAATTCCACTAACACAATAATTTTCATGTAAAGGATAGTCTAAATCCAGATTTAGGATTTTTTTTCATTAACTTGCTAATACACTACATTTATATTATTAAACAAACACTTAATATCTTACTCTAAAACTTTTGCATTTGAGATTATTACTTTACATCTTGGACTTCCCCCAAAAAACTGGATAGGTGTTTGCTCTACAAATACATTACTAAAATAATTCACTCAACTTGTCCACACTAAAACAAAGGGAAGTTTCACCCCAAAGACAAATGCTTACCTGTTAAGTGTCTCATTTTCTGAGTTCTGCTCTCAACTAGATTATGTGTTAGGATTCTTGCTGCTTTTCCACAAGTGTATGCTTCAGTAGTTTAGAATGGAAATAGCCCAGAGCGTTTTAAAAGCAATATGGAACTGTCTTGATAAAAGGCATTTTAGCATTCTACCATTGAACACAACAATAGCCCTTGGCCAGGAACTCTTTGAGGAATGTTAGACATATAAAGTAAAGCCCTGTGGTGGTTAATTTTAGGTGCCAACCTGACTGGATTAGGGAATATCTAGAGAACTGGTAATGGATCATTTCTTGGTGTGTCTGTGAGGGTGATTCTGGAGGAGACTGGTGTGTGAGTCAGTAGACTGACCAGTGAAGATCTGCCCTCAATGTGAGCTGGCACCACCCAATTGGCTGGGGATCCAGATAGAACAAAAATAAATTTCCTCTCTTCTAGAGCTGGGATACATTCTTCTCCTGTCCTTGGATATCAGAACTCCAGGCTCTCTGGCTTTTAAACTTCAGGGCTTATACCAGTGGCCCCCCAGGTTCTCAGGCCTTCAGCTTCAGACTGAGAGTTAAACAGCAGCCTCCCTGGTTCTGAGGGCTTCGGACTTAGACTGAGACATGCTACAGGTATCCTGGGGTCTCTAGCTTGCAGATGGCCTGTTGTGGGGCTTCTCAGCCTCCATAATCATGTAAGCCAATTCCCCTACTAAATCCCCTCTCATATGGCTGTATCTAAATCTATCTATTGATTTATCTTGCTTTCTTTCTATCTACTTAAGAACTCTTGACAAATGCAAAGTCCCTGTCTAGAGACCAAGGAAAACCACTTTTTGGATAGTCAATAACTAGCTGGCATTCAAATACATACCCCAAAAGATGTTCATTAACATTACTCAAGTAATGATTTAAAACTCAGTGACTCATTATCTTCCCAGTATTATGCTACAAGTGTTTGAGATCAATGAAAAGTACCCACACTAAAAACAGATCACTTTCTTCAAAGACTCAAAAGTGTTACAATTTATCAAGACACAGCTTGACAAAAGAGTCACGGGTAAGAACAGAAGTTTGTACAGCAGAAGTGTGTGAACTTTCAAGGATAAATTATAAATGGCATTGCAGATTCCACATTAGTCTTTTGTAATCCAAAGATCCAGACACCATGTTGAGAGGACACTCAAGCAGCCTCATGGAGTGGCCCATGTGGCCAGAAATTAAGACTCTTAGCCAACAGCCAGAACCAACTTACCAACCATATGAGTGAGATACCTTGAAATTGAATGTTCCACCCTCAGTCATGTGTCCAGATGATGTAGCCACAGCTGACATCTGACTGCAAACTCATAAGAGACCCTTGAGCCAGAACACCCAATCAGATTACTCCAAAATTCCTCACCAATAGTAACTGTTAGAGAGAATAAATGACTGTCGTAGTTTCAAAAAAAACACAAAAAAAAGAACAGAACAGAGGTTTGAAAAGAGGAAGTTTCTTGTTCAAGTAGGTAAGTAGCTTGTTCTACTTACTAGCTTTGTGATCTTTAGCCAATATATTTAGCTTCACTGTGCCTCTTTTTTCTCATCTGTAAAATAGGGCCAGGGGTACACACATCACTAGGTTAATGAAGATAGTGTTTGTCAAGGATCAGCAACAAAGCCTGGTACACAGTAGGCAGTCAACAATTACTATATCATATTGATTCTAAAATGCACACTTATTTTCACATTTTAACATCTCTGAAATTGAAATGGATCTTATATTGTGTTATGGTTTAATGACAGTTTTTTTCTCTTTCTTAATGTGCATAAAATAACAGTACATCTTATAGTCCATGGCATCTTAAGTTGATGAAATGCAGTAATTTCTTCTCTCTCTTACTACTGTATCCAAGAATGTATTTTACTTCCTCACAAACCTGACAAGTAACACAAAAAATAAAAGGAGCACTATAACAAGGGGTGCCTTACAACCATTTAGAATAATCGAGAACTATTTTTTCCCATTTCACCTGACTATTTCACTTTTAGAGCTGTGATAAGAACAACTGAGATTTTTGTGAAATAACAGGATTGTTTAAAAGGGCTCTTTTTGCCTTTTTCACAGACGGGCCTTATTTAAATTTAAAAAAAAAACTAACTAATTTCGACCAGGCGCGGTGGCTTACGCCTGTAATCCCAGCACTTTGGGAGGCTGAGGTGGGTGGATCACCTGAGGTCAGGAGTTCAAGACCAGACTGGTCAACATGGTGAAACTCCGTCTCTACTAAGAATACTGGCATGCACCTGTAGTCCCAGCTATTCAGGAAGCTGAAGCATGAGAACTGGAGTTGCAGTAAGCCAAGATCACGCCATTGCACTCCAACCTGGGCAACAAGAGCGAAACTCCATCTCCAAAAAAGCAAAAAGCAAAAAACCTAATTTCTAACTCTATGTGTCAGGGTTCTCCAGAGAAACGGAACTAGAGAGGAGATAGATATATAGATAGAGAGAGAAATAGATTTATTATTAGGAATTGGCTTACATTATGATGGAGGCTAAAAAGTACCGTGATCCACCATCTGCAATCTGGAGGCCCAGGAAAGTTGATAGTGTAGCTCCAGTTAGAGCCTGAAGGCCTGAGAACCAGGGTGTAAATCCTCATCCAAAGGCTGGAGAAGGTGAGATGCAATGTCCCAGCCCAAGCAGGTGGGCAGCAAGAAAAAAGGTGAATTCTTCCTTCCTCCTTCTCTTGTTCTCTTCAAGCCTTCAACAGATTGGATGATGCCCACCCATATTGGAGAGGGCCATCTACTTTAATGAGTCCACGAATTTGAATGCTAATCTCATCCAGAAACATCTAGAAAGACACAACAGAAATCATATTTAGTCTAGGCACCCTGTGGCCAGTCAAGTGGACACACACAATTAATCATCTTACTCCAGATAACATAATTCTATGAGAGAAAATAAATTATCCTTATTTTAAAATGTTCCATTTATCCTATACTTGTTGGTTCTGCCAAATCATCTAGTATTTTTAGGCATGTTAAGTTATTTTGGCCCAAGTCCTGGTTTTAGAAATGATTCATATGATTCACCTGTAATCCTAGCATTTTGGGAGGCCAAGGTGCAAGGATTGTTTGAGCCCAGGAGTTCAAGACCAGCCTGCAACATAGCAAGTCCCGATCTCTTAAAAATACATATATATATATATCCATCACCTTCCATAGTTACCTGGCCAGGGGCAATGGCTCACACCTGTATTCCCAGTGCTTTGGGAAGCCAAGGTGGGCAGATCACTTGAGGTCAGGAGTTCAAGAACAACATGGTGAAAACTTGTTTCTATAAAACTACAAAAATTAGCTGGGTGTGGTGGCACATGCCTGTAATCACAACTACTCTGGAGGCTGAGACAGGAGAATCGCTTGAATCCAGGAGGCAGAGGTTGCAGTGAGCCAAGATCACGCCACTGCACTCCAGCGTGGGCAACAGAACAAGACTTCATCACACAAAAAAGAAAAAGAAATGATTCATATGAGAACAGCCATGAATGAATGCTCACAAACACACCTAGGTCACCTGTCCCCTTCTTCCTGGGATGCCCTTTCTCTTTGTCTCCCTGTCTAGCTTTTGCCTCTCAATCTATTCTCTTTGCCTCTCTATCTATCTCTTTGGCTGTCTATCTACCAAGAGCCAGCTACTGAAACAAGACACTATAGAACCTTAGAAACATTTCCTGATATGCCCAATTCAAAGTCAACTTCTTCTCAACTACTTCATTACTATATGAATAAAATAAGAGAACCCAAGGAATCACAAATGAAAATGTATACTGACTAAGAAATTAGACCTTCCCTGAAACTTGATCAGTCTTGCCTTGTCACCATTCCTAGAAAACAATGAGTTCTTGATAAGTGTTGAATGAATCTTTACCTTGCTTCTCACTATCATTCTAGTTTTTCTAATATCTCCCAGGTATTTATAGCATTTTCCTTTGTTTACTTGAGCAAGCAACAGCAGACTCTTCAATCTCCAGGTCATATTTACTCTTGCTGTGCCCATCAGAAGCCCAATGCCTACCTCCATCCTCCTTTTCCCTCCTCACCCCCAGATTCTACAACTTCAGGTTGTGAAAGATACCTAGTTTGCTAATGACCCTGACCAACTTTATATATCTTCTTGACACACTATAATAACTATAAAAAATAGAATACTAAACCAAAAATTTAATTTTAAAAAAACTATGGGAGAGAGAGAGAGAATAGAGTAGGGGCAGAGGCAAAAGTTGCACTACTCTGAATATATTTCATTTTGTATATTTGACTTTGAGGACACATAAATATTTTACATAATTATAAAACAAAATTAAATTTAAAAATTAAATTCTATAAAACAAAAACAAAATTTTAAAAATAGATCACACAAATTATTTCCAATGACTTTATAACACAATAATTTGGTTGTTTAATCCTAGTAGGATTAAACCTAAAGACAAAAAGTACTATATAAATAACAATAAATTGGGCCAGTGCAGTGACTCACACCTGTAATCCCAGGGCTCTAGAAGCCTGAGGTAGGAGGGTCATTTACGCCCAGGAGTTCAAGACTAGCCTGGGCAACATAGTGAGGCCCTGCCTGTACAAATAATTTTTAAATTAGCTGGGTGTAAAGGAGTGCTCCTGTAGTCCCAGCTATTCTGGGCTCAAGATTACAGTAATCATGCCATTGCATTCCAGCCTGGGTGTCAAAGTGAGACCTTGTTCTCTAAAAATAAAATAAAATAATTATAAATTGTCTGCACTAAACACATCGTTGGTATAGTGTTGATACAGTTATTTTTGGGGGTTATGTTCTGTGGGACAAAGCAAATGAATAATTATGTTGGTGTCCTTGAGAAGCAACCAATTTCTTCATGGAGAAAGAAGATACAGATGACATAAGATTGATAATGTTAAACAAAAACCCTGTGATCCTGAGTTTGAATTAGAAGTATCAGTATGAATTCATCATTTATTTTATTTTTTAAAACTCCTGGCTCTGTCTACTGGAAACACCTACAAACTTGACTGTAGTTTGAAAACATCATTTCCACTAAAAAACACAGGATACATTGGAGAAATAGCTGTTTCCAAACCTGGGACAGAAAATGTGCCAGATGAAGCTGGAATATCAGACTATACCAAAAAGCAAGGAAACTATAAAAGACTAGTGTGAGCCTGTCAAAGGACTCAAGAGCCAAGCAATTCTCTCACTGGCCAAAGATGAGACAATGTGGGCATTAGTAGGGATTAAAACACATCAAATAAATTTAAACTCATGAATTCATAATTATTCTTTTAAAAACTCATTGGTCACATATGGAGGATGCTGGAGAAGCAATTCACTATTTTGAAAACTGATAAATAAAGAGAAAGAATCAAGCATAAGCATAAGTCTTATTTTTTTATGCATACTATACTTCAGACCATAATAACCATATTTTATACAGAGAGGTTTATCTTTATAGAAATAGCCCAGCTAATAAATAATGATACAATTTAAATATAATCCTTTTGTAAACCCTCATGAAATAATGGATCTGAAAAAAGATTTAATGGCTGCTAACATCACAAAAAAGCGACATTATTGTGTCTGGATAGAAGTACACAAGACCATCTATGAAGTAGCCACACACCAAATAATCAAAGAGAAATCTCTTAAGCCTACAAAAATACAAGGAACAAGTTACAGAAATACAAAGAACAGCAGAATGTGTTAAACAATCACCTAGAGGTGTGTCTTTGCCCATTCAGGCTGCTCTAAAAAATATACAATAAACTGAATGGCTTATAAAAAACAGAAATTTATTTCTCAAATTCTGGAGGCTAAGAACTCCAAGATCAAGGCTTTGATGTCTAGCAAGGGCCCACTTATAGTTCATGGACAACCATATTTTTACCATGTCCCCACACGGTGGAAGGAACACAAGGTCTCTCTTGGATCTCTTTGATGAAGGGCACTAATGCCATTCATGAGGGCTCCACCCTCATGACCTAATTACCTCCCAAAAACCTCATCTCCTAATACCATTCCCTTAGAGACTGGAATTTCAGCATATGAGTTTTGCAGGGACACAAACATTCAGACCACAGCAGGATGCAAGAAGCGGAATCCATACCATGATTCATTCTACAGGACAAAATGAGCCAGTTTCTTCAACAAAGAAATTACAAAGGAAAAAAGAGGAGATGGGGCAAATATATATATATATATATATATATATATACACATATACACACACACACACACACACACACACACACATACATCTGGGTTTGTTCGTGTTGTTTTTTTTTTTTTTGAGACAGGGTTTTCTTTTTTGTTTTTTGTTTTGTTTTTTGTTTTTCAGACAGAGTTTTACTCCTGTCACCCAAGCTGGATTGCAGTTGTGCAATCTCAGCTCACTGCAACCTCCACCTCACAGGCTCAAGCAATCCTCCTGTCTTAGCCTGCCAAGTTGCTGGGACCACAGGCACACGCCACCGTGCCCAACTAATTTTTTTATGTACTTTTTTGTAGAGACAGGGTTTCTCTATTTTGCCTAGGCTAGTCTCGAACTTCTGAGCTCAAGTGATCTGGCCACCTCGACCTCCCAAAGTGCCAGGATTACAGGCATTAGCCATGGCACCCAGCCAACAATTATATATTAAAAGAGACTTAAGAAGCATACCAACTAATAGCAGTATGCAGTGTGTGTTTAGATCATGGTTCAAACAAACTCTGAAAAAAAATTGAGATAATTAGAGAAATTTAACTAATAACTATTTTATAGTATTAAGAATCATTCATTTTTTTAGGTGAAATAATAGTACTTAATCTTTTAAAGATATTATTAAAATATTTGCTGATAAAATGATAGGATGTTCGGGATTTGTTTCAAAATAACCCAGGACTGAGGGAAGGGAATGGAGACGTAGATAAAATTCAGTCAAGAAATCACTGAAGCTGAATTAACGGGTACCTAAAGCGGGGTTCATTATACTATCTATTCACTCTACTTTTGAATATGTTTGAAATTTTCCATAACAAAAAGTTTTCAAAACTTGTTTTAAAACACGTTTCCATTAAATTTTTTACAGTATCATTGTAAAAAAAAAAAAGTACAATATATCTCACACCTACAGTGAATGAATCATGTAGAATATTCAAGAAGTACTAAAGATAACATGCTGGCATGTAAGTAAACTTGTCAAGTTTCCTCAAGGTGGTCAGATACTGTTTGCTCCAACACACCGATCTTCACGTAACACCACTTCTGGAAGATTCTCAGTCACCTATAATACTGAATATGTTGTTGAACATCTCGGAAACAATTGTACTCAATCCCCTGGGTCCCCTGGCAATGCTAAGGCTTTTCCTGAGCATCTGTGGCTCTGTGTCTGGGCCCCTGATTTTAGACTTACTGGTGCCAGTAAGTCTCAATGACTGAAGTCCCTCACATTTGAGGCTACAAAAATTTCTTGTACAAAGAAGATAAACACCCCTGGCTCCTCTTGTGCAGTATTCTGCTCATCTTTCAAGGTCTTAAGTACACAAAAAGATTATATTTAACTGACTAAGGCTGCTGGACCTGGACATGGGACCAGGATGGCAGCAGGGAGAGTGACAGCAGCCGCAAGAGCAGCAGTGGCTGCAGCCAAGGGAGAAAGAAGGGATTCTGCGTGTAGGCATCACTGGGACCCATAGAGGGAGATGGGCTTGGCCATCAGTCCCTGGAGCCTAACCTTGTGGTGTCTGTACAAATATTAATTCTGGCCTGAGGCCAAGATAGGTACTGCCAGGACACAGGCAGTAAACTCTCAGTAGATTATTACAAAATAAAACTGCACACACGGACATTGCGAGAAAGCATATCAGGGAGTCATTAAAATTCTCTAAAGAGTTTAGAATCTTACATTTTGAAAATAGCCTCAACATTACAAAGCTGCTTAGAAAGAGAAATAGGCTTGGAAATGGAAAAGAAATTTAAAGATCGTGGCTTAAAAATATAAAACAAATTTAAAGATGGTGGCATTTGATAGAAAAATACACTAGTTTCATATGAAGCTTCAAATGAGCAAACTATTAATGAGTAAAACAATTTCACATTTATTTATTTATTTTTGAGACAGGCTTTTGCTGTGTTGCCCAGGCTGGAGAGCAGTGGCTAGTCACAGACATGATCATGGCACACTATAGCTTTGAACTCCTGGACTTAAGGGATTCTGCCTTCAACTCCTGGATTCAAGGGATCCTTCTGCCTCAGGCTCCGAAGGAGCTAGGACTGCAGGTAGGTGCCATCATGGCAGCTGAGACCATGTTTAAATTAGTTTTTTCCTTATAATTGAAGATACATTGGTAGACTGCATAAACCATCATTTTGAATTTTATACAAATCAAGAAGCCACATTTAATTTCTTGTACAGCCTCTACAAGTTATAGGAAATGTCAAAGGAAACATTAAGAAACCATTGTATAAATTTACATTTAAAATTAAATTTAGTCTTATACAAAACTAATTTGTATAAAGAATTAAATATTTTTAGAAAAATTGCTCCAAGAGAATCATCAGCTCTACATATGCTAAAATTTTTATTTCAAAACAATTTATCAGGCTGACCTGAGAGTAGTGAGTTATCTCAATTGATTATTCAGTCAGTTACAGATCAAACTCTTTGTTCTACTCTTTCCGCCTTCTCACTACTATACTTAACTAGTCTTAAAATATAGTAGCAATAATAATCTATCAGAAATGTATCCCAAATGTAACAGGCTACAAAATACTCTTAACAGCTCCAATAACAATTGCATCAGCAGTAAGATCCTCATCAAAATTTAAAATTATCAAAAATTATTTGCAATCTGACATTTTCCAAGAGAAACTAATGTCACTTTCAATTGCATCAATTGAAAATAAAATTTCTAAAAGTTTAAATTTTGATGATCCATTAAATGAGTTTGTGGAAAAGCAAGCCTGAAAAATCTTAACATTAATCAAGATATGACATTAATAAAGTAGTATTATATATTGTATAATATTATAATGCCAGAAAATTTTTTGTACTTTTTAAGTTAATTGTTGCTCATATATCACTATTACCTCTATAGCATTTTATAAATAATACAAATTTTAAAGGAAAATCTTTATTTATAACACTTTTAATGACACTTTTTTCCTGCTCTTTAAATGAGGGCTCTGCATTTTCATTTTAAAGCAATTTTTGAACTCTTACATGAGAGAATAGAACAGTTATAACTCTTATAAATGTTAAACTAATTCTTGCAATCCCAGCATTATAGAAGGTTCTAATTGGGCAGGGTAGTGGCCAGGAGGGGAACCTTTAAAGATCAATAATTCCATTATATAGATAGCAAAACTAAGGCACCAACCTGTAATTGTTTCAAGGTCACACGTGATTCAGAGACAGACTTGGGACTAAATCTCAAGACTCTCAATTCTACCTGGTATAAATTCTACCACCTATTCTTGCTCATTCTGTCAGTGTTCTAGGAAATTACAAAGACTGAAGCTGTTTTAAAAATAATTTATTATTGGGTGTTGTAAAAGCTGAGAATCCAAACAGGATTGCCAAACAACCTAGATATCTACAGCATCATGCCTTCATCACCAAAAGAAATAAGGCATGTTCAAAGGAGCTGGAGCAATGGGAAGAAACACAGATATTGGCCAAGCCACCTCCAGAAGCAGAGAGGGAAGAAATATTCTTCCTTTCTCCCTTCCAGCCTTTCATCTTTCACCACATATTCCCATTAGCAGAAATGAGCTGGAAGCCAGCTGACAGAAGAGCCTGGCAAACTCCACCGGCAGGAGTCAGCCTTCCGTGACAGAACAGAGAAAGGGTGAGGAATGAATCGAAGGCAACCAGCAAATGACTGACACATGGAATAAGCCAGGGATAGCCTCAGGTGTGAGTGCTACCTGAAAATCTAAAAAGTGCTGGTAGCCAGATATTAAGATAATGAAAGCCCTTGGCACAGTGCATGGCATATGGTGAGTAGCAGTTACAAAATCATCATCATCCTTACTATTACTCTTAGTAGTATTAAACAGGAAGAGGTTAAAAAAATGATAAAAGAATCAGGGGAATTGGTCAGAAGATGATGAGACGAGCACTCAACATCAAAAATATTGACAAGACAAAGCTGAATGCGTTGCTTCCTATAATCAGGGAGGGCTATGCCAGTCAGGCACAGCAGACAGCCTTATATCAGATTTTTCTTTAGGGGAAGCATGAAGTGCTAGGAATTGACAGACTTTCAGGGGTATGAGTGGTTGGACATCATCTGCGGCAGCTCAGTTACTCAGGTGAGACTGCTGCTGATTAGCTGGCACTGAGAGGGGTGTTTATTGGAGTGAATCTTTCCCCGTGAGCTGACTCAAGCGAGAGGGGCTCACTGATGCAGGTTATTCTTGACCAACTGAATGGGTTTAAAACTGGTTCTTGTGGATATTTTGTTTCCATTGCTACAGAAAAAAAAAAACAGTCTTTTTCTATGTTTGTAGGAACCTCTTTATTTTTAGTCCCTCCTACTGGTGCTTGTTCAATCAAAGCTGCAGGAGAAAACTTCAAGTGTTGTGCAGCTCTTTACCACTGTTGGAGATTTTCCTTGAAGGTGAAGTTTCATCTGTGGATATTTGATTTTCAGTTTTACGTGTCTATCAAAATAATTGTATTCTGGTTTTTCTCTTTGAATCATTTGTTGAATCATTTGTCAGGATGGTGACTGCACACAAGCATTTAAGATTCTGGAACATAGACATTGAACACCAGTGAGATAAGTATAACTGGAAAGGCCCGGGAGATATTTCAGAACCATGACCCCAAATTTCCCAGACCTGATCATAAAAACAAGTCTCAAAGATTTTCCAAGTTTATTTTAGATAGCCAGGTTGCCTTTTCTTTTAGCTTTGAGGTAGATTATTCCAATTCACTGGAAGTGTTTAGGTATAATACACAATGTTAGCAATCGTAAAGAATCTTCCCTGGTTGGCCAAAATAAAATCCAAGACAATTCTATTATTTATAACTACTTGGTTTAAGGAATTTAAACTGGTTTGTTGTGTTTGCTGTGCCTCACAGTTTGGGACGTAGTATTTACTATGTCAACCAAAGTAATTTTTTTATGAAAGCTTCTAGTAGCTTCACTCCTGTGGATAGAATCATTATTCTCAGAATTCTCTCTCCATAAAGGGTTTTATGTACTCTTTGAAATGATACATAATTCATTCGGGATGTTGGGGAATTTAGTTGGGGAGCTAAATTGTATCAGTTATCGTTTGCTCTATAACAAATGATTCCAAATTTAGAAGCTTGAAAACAAGAAAATTATGTCATATAGTTCCTGAGGGTTTATAAGTTTTGGAGCATCTTATCTGAGTGGTTCTGGATTAGTGTCTCTTACAAAGTTGCAGCCAGGATGTCAGCTAAGGCTGCCGTTCTCTGAAGGCTGGAATAGAGTATAGGATCCACATACTTCCGAGAAGGCTCACTCACCTGGCTGTGGACTTGAGGCCTCAGTTTCTCATGGGCGGTTGGCAAGATTTCTCAATTCCTTGCCACATGGGCCTTTCCACAGAGCTGCTGCCAACATGGCAGCTAAGTTTCCCTAGAGTGAATTGTATGATAGAGAATAAGGCAGAAAGTACATTGTCTTTTATTACCTAACATTGGAAGTGACATATCATCACTGTTGCCATAGAGGTCACATATATCAACCTCAGCACGGTGTGGGAGAGGTACAGTGTACAAGTGCATGAACACCAAGAAGCGAAAATCATTAGGTACTATCTTAGAGACTGACTACCATAGAAATTACACTGTTGGAATGGCCTAACTAATAATTCAACAGAACAATTAATCTTGGTCCTATATTGGCACTAAAGAGTCTCATTGTTTTATAGAAAAAAATTAACAAAAAGATATACAAGAGATAATTCAACATTGATGGAACTCCAGATATACTGTTTCTGAGTACTGTTGACAAATAGTTGTTGTCTGTATTTTGTAATTTCCCTGGTGCAAGGACATTTTATTTCATTTATATATTGCATGCAGAGTATTGTTTGTTTGGCTTTTTCTGTTTTTTTGTTGTTGTTGTTTTCCTTCTCATTATGCTTCTTGGACAAAGAGTATTGCTATTGGAAAGTCAGAGTAACATACCTTAACATCATTTATTTAAATGGCTGAGCTAAAAATAGCTTGGAATAGCTGAATTATAGAGTTATGATGATAATTATCTAGATCAAGGATCAGCAAACTTTCTCTGTAAAAAACTGGATATTAAATATTTTTGGCTTTGTGAGCCATATATTGTTTTTTGGTCACAACTCAGCTCTGCTGTTGTAGCACAAGAGCAGCCATAGGCAACATGTTAAAAAAATGGCTGTGGCTGTGTTCCAAAAAAATTTTATTTACAAAAACAGGTGGCAGGCCAGATTAGGTCTGTAAGCCATAGTTTGTCAACTCTGGTCTAGACATAGTAACTCATTATCACTAGTAAAGTGAATATGATAAGCTAAGTCAGAAGTAGAATACTTTAAGGCAATAAAGGAGAATAGTATTACCACAAACATAGTATATAAGAATATGCAATAGAGAGTGTAATATATAGAAGAATCTTCTTCCAACGATCTTGAGCCAAAATTATCTACTCCATGTAATCATTAGCTTATTCTGAGGCTCTTGGGTTAGCAGTCAACTTCTGTGAACCATCTGCTGAAGGCTCTGGAGAACCTCAATTTAACATATCTAGCAGATGTAACTTTTCAGTTTGGTCAAGGACCTTTTCGTTTTTTCAGAGGATTAAGAGTGATAAGGATAATAAAGTTTATGACTAATGGAAAAAGACTTACATAGCTTTTATGTAAGCATTCTATAAATAAGCATTCTAATTAAATATGTCTGTATTAGATAATTGGAATATTCTAAGTTAGTAACACAAAATCTAATTGTGCTTTTATTTTGTTGCTTTGTTTTGTTTTTATTTTGTTTTCTGCTATAGTAAGGGCTGTGGATTTTTGATAGGCAAATACTTCAACTTACCCAGAAAATAACTGTACCTATTAGTACACATTAATAAACACAATTGTACAAATTATATAAATCTATTTGGGGATGCTAAAACTATTACTTAGAGCAGGGGTCCACAACCCCTGGCACCGGTTCATGGCCTGTTAGGAACTGGGCCACACAGAGGTGAGTGGTGGGCAAGCAAGCAAAGCTTCATCTGTGTTTCCAGCTGTCCTCCATCACTCACATTACCACCTGAGCTCTGCCTCCTGTCAGATCAGCGGTGGCATTAGATTCTCACAGAAGTGTGAATCTTATTGTGAACTGCACATGCAAGAAATCTAGGTGGCTTACTCCTTGTGAGGATTATCTGCCACTGTTTCCCATCACCTCCAGATAAGACCTTCCAGTTGCAGGAAAACAAGCTCAGGGCTCCCGCTAATTCAACATTATGGTGAGTTGTATAATTACTTCATTATATATTACAATGTAATAATAACAGAAATAAAGTGCACAATAAATGTAATGTGCTTGAATTATCCCAAAACCATACTGAGCTTAATTTAGTATAGATAATGCATGAACCGGACATGTCCTCTGCTATACTACAGAAGTTTTCTAGTCAGTGTTTAATACCATGGCAAATTTATCCCTACTGTGATGGGGTGTTTAATGGAGAATTTTGGCAAGTGTCAACGTGAGGTTTCATCGCATACTTCAAGATCCGATTTTGCCAGATCTTAGTCTTATGGAGCTTATAACGAGATAACTTCCCATGTTTCTTTTAAGCAGTTTGGCAACCAGGCCAGGCACGATGGCTCATGCCTGTAATCCCAGCACTTTGGGAGGCTGAGGCAGGTGGATCACATGAGGTCAGGAGTTCGAGACCAGCCTGGCCAACATGGTGAAACCCTGTCTCTACTAAAAGTACAAAAATTAGCCGGGCATGGTGGCACATGCCTGTAATCCCAGCTACTCAGGAGGCTGAGCCAGGAGAATCACTTGAACATGGGAGGCAGAGGTTGCAATGAGTCGAGATCACGCCACTGCACTCCAGCCTGGATGACAGAATGAGACTCCATCTCAAAAAAAAAAAAAAAGAATTTTGGCATCCAAATTTTGTATATATCTCTTATGGAATTGATGGACTTATTATTATTTTGTTGTTATTTACATGAGATCTTTGTATAAGAACTTTAGTCAGTCTGTTTAGTGTGCTATTCTGTTAAAATATTTCAATAGTACTTCTAACGTATTTCAATAGTATCCACAGTATAGTATACTAGCTTCAATAGTACCTCTTTTACTGTGTCCCTACCTCTGTTACAGCAATTATTTTAGATATAGTAAAGACATCAAGTAATTAATATATTTGTTATATTTAAAGAGTACTTGAGTAAGATTTTAAAACCTCTTTTTTGTGTCACAGTTTAAATAAGTGAATTATTTTAAAAGCATTACCAGCTGTTGGTTTATATACTTATTCTTTTATTTTAGTAATTTTAAGTACCCTAGAGAAGACCACAGTTTAGTCACTGGTTCAATTTGAACAATTTGATAAGGTAGTAAATTTTACTAGAGAGTGAGCTACTTATTTAAAACAGGCATAGTTTTTTTTAATTATAGTAAAAAACACATAACCTGTAATTTATCATCTTAACCATTAAGCATACAGTTTAATAGTGTTAAGTATGTTCACATGTTGTAAAACAGATCTCCAGACTTTCTATCTTGCAAATCTGAAACCCTATACCCTGCCATGGTTTAAATGTCCCCTCAAAAAATTCATTTTGAAACTTACTCCCCAATGTGGCAACTTTGAGAGGTGAGGCCTTTAAGAGGTAATTGGATCATGAGGGTTTAGCCATAATGAACAGATTAATCCATTCATGAATTAATAGATTAAATGGTTAATGGATTCATGGGTTATCATGGGAGTCGGACTGGTGGATTTATAAGACAAGGACTAGAAATCTGAGCTAACATGTTCAGCCCCCTCATCATGTGATGCCTTGAACTGCCTTGGGACTCTTCAAAGAGGTCCCACCAGCAAGAAGGCTCTCACCAGCTATCGCCCCTCAACTTGAGACTTCTTAGCCTCCATAATTGTAAGAAATAAATTCTTTTCTTTTAAATTATGCAGTTTCAAATATTCTGTTACAAGCAACAGAAAACAAGCTAATACAGAAAACTGGTACAGAGAAGTGGGGTGTTGCTGATAACAAATACCTGAAAATGTGGAAGTGGCTTTGGAACTGGGTAATGGAAAAAGGTTGGAAGAATTTGTAGAAACAAGCTAGAAAATGCCTAGATTTTGAGGGCTTAGCAGACAAGAAGACTAAAGAAAGTTTGGAACTCCTTAGTTATTGCCTAAGTGGTTGTGATTAGGATGCTGATAGAAATATGAACAGTACAGTGACATCAGCAAGATTGTGGAGTAGAAGATTCCCCAGTATCAGTTCCACAACAAAAATACAACTGGAAAATATTCAAAGGCAAGAATATCACCCTGAATTCTCCAGAACTTGGGGAGGAAATGGAGACCTCCCCTGCATCCACAGAATTGAGAGAAGTCACAACTGGTAAAAGAAATGTTCATTTCAGACTGTGCCATTGCCTTTCCCAAGCCAGCAAAATACCACTCATAGAGAATTTCTTTAAACTCATGGTTTCTGTGGTGAGTGGAGGGAATTGGAGGTGCACGTTCTATCTCTCCATTGATCTTCAAATCTTTATGGAAGCCTACTCCTCTCCTGTCCCACAGGAATCATCAGGAGTTCCAGGAGGGCTAAACCACCTGCAGTGAATTGGGGACAAAAAGCAGGGCATTAATCACGATGATTGGAAAGTAGATCTTGAGAGCTTCTCTGCACTCCAATAAGTGGAGATCCCAAGTTGAAGAGACTGATTAGCACCATAGCACTGCGAGGGTCACAACCCACAGGAAAGCCCAAATCCTTGGCTGGATGTTCCACAAAGCCCAGGTGCTTGTGTGGAGCATTCCCTTCCCAGAAACAACTAAAAGGTCAAAATTAAGTTACAGTGCCAACTTAAGTCTTCCTCAGAATGGGAAATATTTGCAGGGCAGCAATATATTTCTGGGGCAACATCTAAGTTCCAGTGATCACTGTAAGTTTTCCACAGACTCAAAAACAATATGAGGGCAACAATTTAGTTATGGAGAAGCATTTAAATTCCAGTGTTCGATATGAGTCTTCCCACAGGCCAGGAAACAACAATAGGGCAACAAGTTAGTTCCACTGCAGTGTGTCAGTTCAGTTCACCGTAAGTCCTCCCCAAAATGAGAAGCAACAACAGAACAGCATTTAAGTTCTGAGAGTAAGTAGTAAATGTCTAACACCACCAATGAATATCTGCAAACACTGGAAGAGGTGGCAGTCTCCTCAAATTCTCAGGCATCAATGTAAAGACACAAAGATTGTGAAAACTGAGAGAAATATGACATGACCAAGAGAAATCAACAAAGCTACAGCAATGAACCCAGAAGAATTGAATATCCATGAAATGTCTGAGAGAGAATTCAAAATAATCCTCTTAAACAAGTTCAGAGATCACAAGCAAATATGGATAGAAAACTAAATGAAATTTGGAAAACTATCCAGGAACAAAATAAGAAATTTGACAAAGAAATGAAAACAATTTTTAAAATAATAGAAAACCTACAAATAAAGAATACAATAACTGAACTGAAAAACTCATTAGAAAGCTTCAAGAGCAGACTTGATCAAACAGAGGAAAGAATTAATGAGCCTGAAGACAAAACATATGAAATTACCCAATCAAGGGAGAAAACAAAAGAATTAAAAAGAATGAGGAAGACCTATGAGAATTACGGGACACCATTAAATGAACTCACCTCTGCATAATAGGAATTCCTGAAGGAAACAAGAGAGAAAAGAGCTTAGAAAGCATACTTAAGGAAACAATGAAGAAGGATGACAGCATCCAGGTACAAGCAGCTCAGAAGTTATCAACCAAACTCAGTCCAAAGAGGAATTCTTCAAGACACATCATACTCAAATTAGCAAAAATCAAAGACAAAAAAGGATACTCAATACAGCAAAAGGAAAGAAAAAAATATCACATTTGATGGAGCTCCAATATGATGTGCAATGGATTTCTCAACAGAAACCCTGTAGGCCAAGAGAGATAAGGATGCTATATTCAAAGTGCTGAAGGAAAATAAACTGCCAGCCATGCATATTGTACCTAGAAAAGCTATCCTTCAAACACAAAAGAGAGATAAAGACTTTCCCAGGCAAATAAAAGCTGAGGAAATCATCAACACCAGACCTGCCTTACAAGAAATACTGAAGGGAGTTCTTCAATCTGAAAGAAATGGATGCTAATGTGTAACATGAAAACATCTAAATATATTAAACTTACTGGTAAAAGAAAGAAAACAGACAAATTTAGAATAGTTTAATGCTGTAATTGAGATAAAGAAACCACTAATGGCTTAAGTAAGAAGACTAAAAGACAAAACTATTTTATAAAAATAATGACAACAATTTGTTAAGAAATAAGCAATATAAAAAGATGTAAACTGAAAAATCAAAAATCAAAAAGAAGGGTGCTAAATTGTAGAGTTTGTTTTGTTACTTTCTTTACTTTGCAATCAAAGTCAAGTCAATATCAGTTTGAGATAACCTGTTATAACTATAAGAGGATTCTGTAAGCTTTATAGTAACCAGAAAGTAACAATATATAATTGAGACACTTAAAATAAATAGCATGGAATCAACATGTATCACTAGAGAAAATTGCTTAACCAGAAAGAAGACAGTAAGAGAGGGAAGGTGGAGGGAAGGACCCACAAAGCAATCAGAAAACAAATAACAAAATGGCAGTAATAAATCCTTACCTATCAATAATACCTTTGAATGTAAATGTATTAAATTCTCCAAATAAAAGACATAGAGTGGCTAAATGGGTTCAGATTTTTTAAAAGACCCAATTATATGCTGTCTTTAAGAAACCCACTTCACCTATAAAGACATGCACAGACTGAAAGTGGCAGAATTAAAACAGATATTCCATGCAACTGGAAACCAAAAAAGAGCAGGAGTAGCTATACTTACAGTAGAGAAAATAGACTTTAAGTCAAGAACAGTTTTAAAAAAAAGGAAAAGAAGGATATTATATAATGATAAAAGGGTCAATACAGCAAGAGGATACAACAAATACATATACACTCAACACCAAAACACCCAAACATTTAAAACAAATATTAATTGACCTAAAGGGAGAGATTATAATACCATGTATTATTACAGTGCAGTAATAGTAAGGGACTTCAGCACCCCACTTTCAGCAATGGACAGATTGTGAAGACAGAAAATCAGCAAAGAAACATGAGAGTTCAACTGTACTCTAGACCAAATGAACCTAACAGATATTTGCAGAACATTCCATTTAACAGCTGCAGAATACACATATTTTTCCACAACACATGGAATGTTTCCACAAAACATTCCCCAGGAGAGACAATATATCTTAATAATTTTTAAAAAATCAAAATAATAACAACATATTTTTTTCTGGAATAAACCTGGAAATCAATAATGGAAAGAATGTTGAAAACTGTACAAATTAATGGAAATAAAACAACATGCTCCTGAAAAATGGTGGGACTGATGAATAAATTTAAAAGAAAACTTAAAATTCCTCAAGACAAATTAAAATGGAAACACAAAGTACCAAAACCTATGGGATATGGCAAAAGTAGTGCAAAGAGAGAAGGGTATAGCATTAAATATCTACATCAAAAAAGTAGAAAGACTTCAAATAAACAACTTAATGATGCATCTCAAGGAACTAGAAAAGCAAGAACAAACCAAACCCAAAATCAGTAGAAGAGAAGAAATAATAAAGATCAGGGCAGAAATAAATGAAACTGAGACAAAAAAAGAAGATTAACAAAATAAAAAGTAGATTTTTAAAAAAAGATAAGCAAAATTGACAAATCTTTAGCTAGACTAAGAAAAAGAGAGAATACCCAAATAAATGAAATCAGAGTTGAAAAAGGAGACATTATAACTGATACCACAGAAACATAAAGAATCATTAGAGGTTATTCTGAACAAATATGCCAACAAATTGGAAAGTCTAGAAGATATGGATAAAACTCCTGTACACATACAATCTACCAAGACTGAACCACAAAGAAGTAGAAAATCAGAACTGATCAATAACAAGTAACAAGATTGAAGCAGTAAAAAAAGTCTCCCATCAAAGCCCAGAACCTGATGGCTTCACTGCTAAATTCTACCAAGCATTTAAAGAAGAAATAACACCAATTCTACTCAAACTATCCCAAAAATTTGAAGAGGAGGGAATACTTTTAAACTCATTCTATGAGGTCAACATTACCCTGATACCAAAATCAGACGAGGACACACACACAAAAGAAAACTACAGGCAAATAACCCTGATGAACATAGATGCAAAATTTCTCAGCAAAGTACTAGTAAACTGAATTCAGCAACACATTAAAAACCTCATTCATTGTGATCAAGTGGGATTCATCCCAGGAATGCAAGGATGGTTCAACATATGCAAATCAATAAACAGATACATCACATTAGCAGAATTAAGAACAAAAACCATGTGATAGTTGCAATAAATGCTAAAAAATCATTCAACAATATTCAACATGCCTTTATGATAAAATCTCTCAAAAAACTAGATATAGAACTGACATACCTCAAAACAATAAAAGACATATATAACAAATCCACAGCTAACATCATACTAAATGGAGAAAAATTGAAAGTCTTTCCTCTAATATCTGGACTAAGACAAGGATGCCCACTTTCATCATATTTATTCAATATAGTACTGGAAGTCCTAGCCAGGGCAATTAGGCAAGAGAACAAAATAAAGGGCATCCAAATTGGAAAGGAGAAAATCAAATTATCCTTGCTCACAGATAACATGATCCTATATTTAGAAAAAGATGCCACCAAAAAAATTGTTAGAGCTGGTCAATAAATTCAGTAAAGTTGCAGAATACAAAATCAACATACAAAAATCAGCAGCATTTCTATACACTAACAACCAACAATCTGAAAAACTAACCAATAAAGCAATCCCATTTACTATGGTTATGAAAAAAAGAAACTAGGAATAAATGTAACCAAAGAAGTGAAAGATCTCTATGATGAAATCGATTAAACACTTGAACTAAGAAATGGAAGAGGGCTCAAACAAATGGAAAGATATGCTATGCTCATGGACTGGAGGAACTAATGTTTTTTAAATGTCCATACTATCCAAAGTGATCTACAAATTCAATGCAACTCCTCTCAAAGTACCAATGATATCCTTCACAGAAATAGAAAAAAAAATCCTAAAGTTTGCATAGAACCACAGAAGACCATGATTAGCCAAGGCGATCTTGAACAAAAGGAACAATGCTGGAGACATCACACTACCTGATTTCAAATTATACTAAAGAGCTGCTATAGTAACCTAAACAGCATGGTACTGGCATAAAAACAGACATATAGACCAATAAAACAGAATAGAACCCAGAAATAAATTCACACATTTATAGCCAACTATTTTTTGACAAAGGTGCCAAGAATATACATTGGGTAAAGGACAGTTTCTTCAATAAATGGTGCCAGGAAAACTGGATATACTCATGCAGAAGAGTAAAACCAGACCCCTATCTCTCAACATATACAAAAATCAAATGAAAATAGATTAAAGACTTAAATGTAAGACCTAAAAATCCTGAAGCTGCTAGAAGAAAAAAATTGGAGAATGCTTTAGGACATTGGTCTGGGCAAAGATTTTTTGGGTGAGACCTCAAAAGCAACAGAAGCAAAAATGGACAAATGGGATTACAGCAAACTAAAAAGCTTCTGTGCAGCAAAGGAAATGATCAGTAGACTGAAGAGACTGTTGAATGGGATAAAATATTTGCAAACTATCCATCTGACAAGGGATTAATAAAAAGAATATACAAGGACTCAACAGCCAAAAAAAAAAAAATCTGATTTTAAAATGGGCAAATGATATGAGTAGACCTTTCTCAGAAGACACACAAATTGCCAACAGGTATATGAAAAATGTTCAATATCACTAATCATCAGGGCAATGCCAATCAAAAACACAATGTAATATCATCTCACCTCAGTTAAAATGGCTATTGAAAAGACAAAAAATAACAAATGCTTGTGGAATGTGGAGAAAGGGGAATGCTTGTACATTGTTGGTGAGAATGTAAATTAGTGTAGGCACTGTGAAAAACAGTATGGAGGTTTCACAAATAACTAAAAATAGATCTGTCATATAATCCAGCAATCACACTGCTGGGTATATAGCTAAAAGAAAGAAAATCAGTATACAGAAGAGATATCTGCACTCCATATTTATTGCAGCACTATTCACAATAGCCAACATATATAATCAATCTAAGTGTCCAAAAATGAATGGATAAGGAAAATGTAGCATATATACACAATGGAATATTGTTCAGCCATGAAAAAAATGAAATTCTGTCATTCTCAGCAACAAGGATGGAACTGGAGGACATTATGTTATGTGACGTAAGCCAGGCACAGAAACACAAATATCACATGTTCTCACTCAAATGTGGTAGGTAAAAAAGTTGGTCTCTTGGTCAGAGTAGAATGATGATTACCAGAGGCTGAGAAGAGTAGGGGAGAATTGGGGGTGAAAAGAGGTTGGTTAATAGGTACAAAAATACAGCTAACAGAAGGAATAATTTCCAGTGTTTGATAACATAGTAGAGTGACTATAGTTAACCATAATTTATCGTATATTTCAAAATAGCTAGAAAAGATTTGAAATGTTCCCAACACAGAAAAATGATAAATGTTTGAAGTGATGGATATCCTACTCTGATTTAATCATTGTATGAATGTATCAAATATTAAATGGACCACACAAATCTTTACAATTATTATGCATCAATAAAAATTTTTTAAGAAAAAAATATGGATAATAAAGGCCGTTCTGATGAGGTTTCAGATGGAACTGAGGACAAAGGTATTGGAAACTGGAGTAAAGGCTATCCTTGTTACTAATTGGCAAAGAACGTGGCTGAACGGTGCCCATGCCTGAGAACTTTGTGGAAGGCCAAAATTGAGAGTAATGAACTAGGGTATATAGCAGAATAAATTTCTAAGCAAAATATAGAAGGAGCCGATGGTTAATTTTAGCTGCTTATGCTGAGATTTTGGAGAAAAACAATAATTTAAAGACAGAATTTATAACTAAAATGAAAGCATAATGGAAAGATTTGGAAAACCCTCAGCCTAGGAAAGTAAAGAGTGAAAAAGCTTGTTCAGGAGAGGAAACCAAGGGTATAATACGCCTACAAACCATTTGCTAAAGAGATTAGCACAGATAGAAGGGAGTCAGGTGCTATTCCTCAAGACAGTGGAAAAAAAGACAATGGAAGGCATTTCAGGGACCTTCAATGCTACCACTCCCATCATAGGCTCAAGGGCACAGGAGGGCAGAATATTTCAGGGGACAGACCCAGAGTGCTATTTGCATCCCAGCACAGCACTTCTAAGCCTCAGGTATGGCTTATGCTGCAGCTCAGGAAAGTACAAGTCATAAACCTTGGTGGCATCCACATGGTGCTAATTCTGCAGGCTTACAGAAAGCAAGAGCTGTAGAGGCTTGGCAGCCCCTAACTAGACTTAAAAAGATATTCCTATTGTTAAAAGCCTGGGGGCCTAGGCAGAGACTAATTACAGGGGCAGAACCACTGCAGAGAAGTCTCACTAGACCAATGCCAAGCAGAAATACAGGATTGTAGCTGCTGCAGAGAGCCCCCATCAAGGCAATTCCTAGTGGAGCTATGGAAGTGAGGCCATCACAGAGAGTCCCACTACAGTAATATCTAGTCAAGGGAGCTCGGCCACTGCAAAGTCCCCACCAGGGCAATGCCTAGTGGCATTGTGGAAGTGAGGTCACTGCAGAGAGTTCCCAAGAGGGCAAGGCCTTCTGAAGCCATGGTAGTGGGTCTCACTGCTACTGAGACCCCAGAACTGTAGAGCTGCCAGCATGCAATGCCAGCTTGGGAGAGCTGGGTGTACTGAGCCCAGCCAAGTCAAAAGGACAGAGCTTCCCAGTGCCCTGGGGGCCCAACCCTTCCACCAGTGTGCAGAGGATGCCCAACAGGGAGTCAAAGGAGATTATTTTGAAGTCTCCGGACCCAATATTTGCTCTCTTGAGTTTCATACTTGCTTGGGCCCTGTTACCCCTTTCTTCTTACCTATTCCTCTCTTTTTGAATGAGAATGTGTACCCCATGCTTGTCCCACCATTATATTTTAAAAGCAAATAACATTTTTATTTCACAGGCTCACAGATGAGACTTTAGACTTTGGATTTTTGAGTTAGTGCTGGAATGAGGAAAGACTTTAGGGCTATAAGGATATAATAAATGTATTTGTACGTGAGAAGGACATGAGTTTTGAGGAGCCAGGGACAGAATGCTTTGATTTGAATGCCCCCTCCAAAACCCATGTTGAAATTTAATCCCAAATGTGACAGTATTGAGAGGTGAGACCTTTAAGAAGTGACTGGATAATGAGAGCTCTGCCCTCATTAATGGATTAATTGATCAATGAATAAAATGGACAGACTTCGAATAATTGTCCTTCTGTTTCTTAGCCAGTATGGAACATTGAGTCTTTAAATTACTATTGTACTTGCAACAGCTACAGGTATCCTTATCCATAGGCTTCTAATTTTTAGAGAATAGAGGTTTTTTTGGTTGTTTTTTAACTGAAGAGCCAAACACTATATTGAGTTTTAGCTTATTTACTTTCTAAGGCTCTGGAAATGTCTGACACATATTGAATACTTTCTAAATTGGCAATTTTACATTTCAACTTAATTTTCATTATTAAATTCTCTATTTCGGGATGGATCCAATTTACAATAAGAGAAGATACAGTTCTCTACTTCAGCTATAGTTTTATGGTAGCTTCTTGAGTATTTCGTGAAGTCTATTTTTCATCTTTGCTTTGTTTATAATTTGAACCTTTTAAATTTTTCTATCAAAATGTTTTCTTAAGTTTCCTTATTGTAGTTAATTTTAAATTTTTATTGCTGTTTTAAGACAATGTTCAAAAATTTTACATAATTGGTTGACAAATCTTTCCTATCTTTCTGCTTACTAAGCATTTTCTGTAACTAAGAGGCTAACACTTAGCTGAACTAGTTGGTACAGATCTGTAGTAGAAGAAACCAAGTATGTAATAAAATTTTGACTTCCATAACAATGATCTACCAATATTCTGAAAATTTAGCATAATCCTTTATCATGGCCCTTAACTTGTCTGTAGACCAGAATTTTTAATTCATCCTTATGGCCTAGAAATTTTATGACTTAATTATTATTGCCCTGACAAAAGAGTAGCTCATTTAGAAGGTCAGGTGAAGCTGAGTAGAAAAAGAGAAAAATGCAAAGAGGATAGGTCTCAAAAGTTTACAAAGTCTTTGAGAGAGACTCTCTTGGAGTTAGAATTATTTTTCAAGGCTTTGGAATATCAATTAGAGGAGACTATTGACTATTTGGTATTTTGTCTCCTAACTTTTTAGCATTTCTCTTAAAGGTATTAATTTAAAGATTTGGACATGTCAAAACATGACATTGTTATTCCAAGACAATTTTTCTTTTTGCCGTTTTTCAATAAAAATGAAAAGTTAAAATTATGGTGCTTCTTAAAGGAAATAGAAGTTATTTCAGGAGGAGGATGAGGCATTCACATGGACAAACCCATAACACACAAGAGAAAGAAGCCACTACAGTCAGTTTACATTGTGAGGTTTTGAAGGGTGTTAGGTTTCCCCAACCAAGAAGAAACTATACAAGAGCCACACAGTCAACAACCTGACAATTCTTGACTCCGTAGAAGGGACAAAAAAAAGTAAGCTTCTTTTCCAAATTAACAAGAAAAAGGGTACCCTCATAAAGGATTTATAGGAGTCCCTAGACAATGTTTGACTAACCCTTTTTTCACCAAGTGATTGCTGGTCTAATGGACCTCCAGCCATTAGTTCTTAAGGCCACCTTCATTGTTTTGGAAACTTATCTGGCCTATACTCCCACATGTTCTCTATGAAACACTCCTTTATACACTCAATAGAAACAGACAATCCAGGATAAAACAAAACACATGAAACAAGACTTTGTACATACAGACAAACAAAATCAAAATTAAAGCAAGGAGCAAAAGAATAAGCATGTTAATAGTAAAAAATATATATATATCAAATGGCATACCTCCAAAACAAAAGGTCTAGTTGTTGTCTTATACAAAGTCCTAAGTCTAATTGTTTATTGTATGGTTTATATTAATAACTAAAAAAGGCCTAATTGCTTTTTGCAATGACCTAGGCCTAAACAAAGACCTATTTGGCCACAAATTCTGGAATAACAAAATAAATTCAGCACCAAGACTCAATGAAACTAGCCAGAGATCACATTGTTGTTGAGATTAACTAACTTGGCAACATATCTGAAGGGTAAGTAGAATTTTGGTACAAGGTGTCCAATGAGTGCATCTGTTGGCCTAATGGTCCTCTAGAAGGTTGCCAAATGAGGGGCTTTACAACAATCTTGGTAGAACCTCCATAATTGTCAAAAGACCACCATTCAATATCTAACATACAAAGACAAAGTTAACTTATTGCTTGTTACAGTAAGAGATGTGGGTCAGGCACAGCCTTTTCAAGCAGAACAAATGGCTGATCTTATATAGTGTTTCAAGAAAGCATAGCATTCAGGAATTTGTTGACTCTCAGAAACACAAGTAGGTTGACATCATCTGTAGAAGTGTGATTACTCAGGTGAGACTATTACTGATTGGGTAGCACTCAGAGACATGCTTGTTGGAGTGAGTTTGTCCCTGATTGGCTGACCTTCAGAAGTGAGATTGACAGAGTAGTTGGATTGCAAAATTGTATTTACTGAGGTGAATTGTTTGATAAAACAGATTTAAAACAAGTTATAGTGGCTACTTGTTATCATGGCTTCAGAATTATCAATCTTTTCCTATGTTTGTAACAACCTTCTTTATTCTCAAATTCAACAATATGATCAAGGAAGAAAGAAAAAGCAATAGAAATATTGGAGGCTATTCATGGCTCAGCGTGGTGGAGCTCTGTCAAAAATGGTACACCTTACCACTCAGGAACAGGTGTCAGCCTTCCAGTCAGATGGAAAATGTTTGGTATGAGTGAGATTCCTGTGGGTAGGTTGTACTTTGTATGGATGAACCAGTAGAAGAAGGAAGAGATTCTTCTGAAAGAGTTATAGTTGAAATCAATACATATTTAGGCAATTTCAAAACTTCATTCCCTATTAAGACTATCACTTATTGTATACAATATTCCTTTTAGAAAACATATTTGTAAACCATATATGTAACTTTGTTAACAGAGTATTCTGTATTCCGCTTTTATGTTCCCTTACTTGTTTTTCTTCTTTATTTGATGATTATGGCAGGGTTCTCCTCAAAGAACTTCGTATTCAATATGGTAAGCCACTTCTAGTGGTAATTTATTAAATCGTCTTCATTTCCAAGGCAACTGGTTAAAATGTTATTTGTGACCACAGACATAGAACTTTATCATAGAACTAAGCATTAGAGACAGTAACTCCAAGTTTATTTTTGGAAAAGAAGAGGAAGAAAAAGATAGTATCAGTATGATTAACAGCTTGATCTCCAGATTCAGACAGTTCCTGGCTCCTCCACTTATGAGCTGTGTGACCTAGGGCAAGCGACTAAACTTCTCTAAGCTTCTGTGTTCTCATCTGTAAAATGATGATAATAAATAATATCTACTTTATATGGCTATTGAGAGGATTAAAAGCAATAAATTATGTAAAGAGCTTAGCATAGTTCCTGGCACATGGTATACATCTAATAAATGTGATATACCATTTTTGTAACTAATTTTTTTAAGTATGAAAAGACTTTATGCTAAAATACATAATATGCTTTTCTTTCCTTGTTTCAATTTGTTTCTGCATAAATAAAAATTATTTCTAATATTTTGAAAACATTTACAACACAAAAAATCTTAGCGCTTCACAGCCCTTTATGATAAAAAATGGTTGATAATTGTGTTAATATATTTATGATAAGAAACAGCTTTACTTGGATAAGGTAACAAGGATGGACCTGTGAGGTCAAAGAAATGTATGAGTTCATTAAGTGTGGCTTAAGTATCCAGGGAAGGTGGTTATTTATACTCCTAAAGAGTTCATACTCCAGCAACTCTCAGTACATCTAATGACATAATATATGGAGACACGGACCGCTGTGGGAGAAAATGATGAAGTGTCCATTTGGGACAGGGCCTCCTTATTCTCATGAATTGCTCAAATATGTGGGGACATAGGACTGCAAAAGGACAAGTAATACTTTTATGAAGTCTGTGGCCCATACCATTGCACCCTGGGAAAAGGAAAGAAAAGTTCTGAACAATTCTGTTGAGCAATTACCTATTGAATGAATATGCCATAATATATTTAACCATTCTCCTACTGTGGAACATGTAGTTTTCCCCCATATTTTTTCCTTTTACCTCATAAATTATGATGCCGCAAGCATCATCTTTGTATATAGAGCTCTTTTCCTCCACTGAAGCAGCATGCTGCAATGATAGTGAGGCCACACCCTGGAGCCATACTCTCTAGCCTCAAATCCCAGCTCTGCCATTAACCAACCATGTGATCTTAAGCAATTTGTTTAATCTTTGTTTCCCTCAGTTTCCTCATGTGTAAAATGGAGATAATAAAATTCCCAGTTCATATGGCTGCTATGAAGATTAAATCAGTTAACATATGAAAGGCACTTAGAAAAGTGTCTGGCATTAATTCAGCATGTAGGATTCAGCATCTAGGTGGTACCTAGAGATGCTCCTTGACACTTACTATGGGGTTACATCCTGATAAATCCATCATAAATTAGAAATCTCAATGGTTGAAAGTGTGTAACTGCGAGTTTCCACTTGTTTCTGTTGCCCAGAATGAATTTTTATTTTTATACTTTATGAATTTTCTAATTCATTACCTTATTGTTTTTAATGTGAATTTATTTAATTGCTACTGAAGGTGTTTCGTAAGTTAAGTGACTATTTCCTCTTATTTGAATGCTGTTAGTGCCCTTTTGTTTTTAGGGGTTTGGTGTTAGGCTTTAGTTTTTGTTTTGTTTTGTTTTTTTGTTGTTGTTTTCTTATTTGTTTGTTTTGAGACAGAGTCTCGCTCTGCTGCCCAGGCTGGAGTGCATTGGCACAATCTCAGCTCACTGAAACCTCCACCTCCTGGGTTCAAGCGATCCATGCCTCAGCCTCCTGAGTAGCTGGGACTACAGGCACTCACCACCACACCTGGCTAATTTTTTTTGTATTTTTAGTAAATACAGGGTTTTTCCATGTTGGCCAGGCTGGTCTCGAACTCCTGGCCTCAAGTGATCCTCCTGCCTTGGCCTCCCAAAGTGCTGGGATTACAGGCATAAGTAAACATGCCCGGCCAGGCTTTAGTTTTGACTAAAGACTGACATATTCAAAATTTCGTTACTTCATCTGTCATATTTAGTACAAGTAATTCTCTCAGTCTCTTGTTTTCTTTTTAAGCTCCTTTTATTGTTTTTCACATTATAGATATTTTAAATGTTTGTATAGTTATGTATGTCCATCTTCTATTTTTTCATTTCTGATTGCTCTCCTCTTATCTTCTTATTTTGTTACAATTTGGTTTGTTAATATTTAACTTCCTGTAGTTTTCTCCTAAAGGGCAGAGACTCTGTTAATCATCATTGTATCTATATGCCTAGCCCAGTCCCAGCATGTAATGAACTACCAATAAATATTTGTGGAATGAATGAGTAAGTGAAGGAACAACTGAATTGGCCCCAGCAGTCCACAGACCACACCCACTTGAGATTACATAATAAGGTCACTTTTTCTTTAATAGCCAACTTATAAAAACTATGAACTTGCATTCCATAGGCTACAAAAAAACTATTCTTCCGGAGGATTTCCTTCCCATGGATCTGTTAAATGTTCCACTAAATCAGTACTACATTTGTCACTGCTATTAGAGTCCAGCAAGTCACTTCTGCCATCAGATAACCAGCTTCTCTAGAACACTACTCGCCCTATGAGTTATTCTCCAAGCATAGACTCTGATCCCTCCCTTAATTATCTAAAGCACAGGTAACACATGAATAAAACAATTAACAAAAATGTACTGCAAACTTGGGTATGAAAGAAGTACAATGCAGGCTGGGCACAGTGGCTCATGCCTATAATCCCAGCATTTTGGGAGGCCGAGGCAGGTGGATCACATGAGGCCAGGAGTTGAAGACCAGCCTGGCCAACATGGCAAAACTCTGTCTCTACTAAAAATACAAAAATCAGCTAGACATGTCAGTGCACACCTGTAGTCCCAGCTACTTGGAAGGTTGAGGCACAAGAATCGCTTGAACCTGGGAGGTGGAGACTGCAGTGAGCCGAAATCGCACCACTGCACGCCAGCCTGGGTGACAGAGTGAAACTCTCAATGCAGTATAGATTCCAACAACTACCGGAAGGAGTTACTTTGGGAACACAATGTGGCAATGGCCAGCTCACCCCACCAACAGAAGATCGCCAGGCATCTCCACACTCTGAAACACTGGCCCTAAGAACCGCTGTGGTGGGAGTATGTGTGTGTGTGCAGAGAGGAGAAAGAGATGTAGAGACAGACGAAGAGATTCAGAGAGAGATCTTTCCTCTTCAAATCCATGCCCTGCTTCTTTTGGCTGTTGCAAAGATTAAATGAGTTAAATTAAATAATTGACAGTGGGAGCACCCACTAATGCAGAGTACGGTCTGGCTCCTATGGCCAGACAGGCAATGATAAAGGTCAGCAGTACATTTTACAAGTCTGAGTTATTCTGTCTTAAATAACACAAGTCTGAGTTATTCTGTCTTAAATACCACTATGTGAAAGGCACCAGTGCTCCAAATCCAGGTGGTATTATACCAATCCTAGTCCCCTGATTCCCTTTCACAATTTTTATCTCCATAATAAAGAGCTGAGATCTACACAACACTCTTGGCATGGTCCAGTGAGACAATCTCCTGTTACCAATTACTTAGACAAAACTCTCTCTCTCTCTCTCTCTCTCTGACTCTCTCTTCCAAAATAAATAAACAAACAGTACTTTGCAAGGACAATTCAGCCAAAATCCAATTCTAAGGCTACATATTTTCCCCCTCTGATTTTGAAAGGATATACACAAGCCACTAAACCCAATTTATACTTCTAAACGAAACTTGTCAGCTTACTAGAAACTTCAATCTCCTCAAAAAGCAACAAGTGAGTACTTGCTCTAGATGTGTGTAATTCAAAAGGCCTATTCTGGTAATTCTCCCAAAACAAAGAAAGCCTGCTCCAAAGATGAATCAATGACTCTATCTTTATAAAAAAAAATATCTGGCAACTTTTAAATGATTTAATGCCAGGTTTCCAAAAAAGTAAAGTCCTGATGTGCAGCCTCTTGCAGAATGAATAAAGTAGTGTGAGGTGAAGGTCCAAGTTAAAGTTTTTGCATATTAATATCTGGTTGTCTTAGTCCATTTTCTGTTGCTATAGAAAAATACCACAAACTGGGTAATTTATAAAGAAAAGAAATTTGACTGGACACAGTGGCTCATGCTGTAATCCCAGCACTTTGGGAGGCGAAGGTTGGGAGGATCACTTGAGCCCAGGAATTTGAGACCAGCCTGGGCAACATAGTGAGACCCCACCTCTACCATAAAGAAAAATTAGCCAGGTAGTCCTAGCTCCTTGGGAGGCTGACGTGGGAGGATCACTTGAGCCCAGGAGTTGAGGCTGCAGTGAGCCATGATCGTGCCACTGCACTTCAGCCTGGGTGACAGAGTGACCCTGTCTCAAAAAAAAAAAAAACAAAAAAAAGTGTATTTCTTACATTTCTGGAGGATATGAAGTCCAAGGTTGAGAGGCCAGCATCTGTCAAGGGCCTTCTTTCTGTGTTATCCCATGGTAGAGGGCAGAAAGATAAGAGAGCATGTTAGCAAGCAAGAGATCAAACTTGAAGCCTCAACTCCTTTTTATTCAGCAGTAATCCATTCATGAGGGTGGAAAATAAACATCTCCCATTAGGTCTTATCTCCCAACATTACTGCATTGAGGATTAAGTTTCCAACCCATGCTGTTTTTTGTTGTTGTTGTTGTTGTTGTTGTTTTTAGAGTCAGCGTCTCACTGTCACCCAGGCTGGAGTGCAGTGGCTCACTGAACCCTTAAGCTCTGGGCTCAAGCAATCCTCCTGCCTCAGCCTCCCGAACAGCTGGGATGACAGGTATGAGCTACCATGCCCTGTTGGTTTTCTTACTAGTTCTTAAATCATGGTTCTTTTCTTAATTACTTCATTACTTGCATAAGCTGACTTCATCATATCTTTAACATCTATGTAAACTAGGCTATCTATCTGTTCAATTACCTCTTACTTCATTTTTTAAACTCATTCCATATCATTTCCACTCATTTCTTTTAAAATCCTAGTATCTAACAAGAATAGTTCTTCCTTATAATTTTTCTTCTCTTAGAGTACTATATGAAAATTCTGCCCATTTATTTTGGAAAACAGTTTTGGAATCATTTTATTGAGTTCTATAAAGTATTCTTTGGTTTTTAATAGGAATATGGTAAATCTATACATTAATTTGGGAAATATTTTCTTTACTATTCATAGTCATACTATGTCTTTGCTTTCATTTGGGTTTTTAAAAATTATTTCATTTAAGTTTTTATATTTTTGTGAACCCCAAAAATCTGAGACAGGTCTCAGTTAACTTAGAAAGTTTATTTTGCCAAGGCTGAGGACACATGCCCGTGACACAGCCTCAGGAGGTCCTGATGACATGTGCCCAAGGTGGTCAGAGTACAGTTTGGTTTTATACATTTTAGGAAGACATGAGACACCAATCAACATAGGTAAGATGAACATTGGTTCCATCTAGAAAAGGCAGGACAACTCGAAGCACGGAGGAAGCTTCCAGGTCATAGGTAGATAAGAGAAAAATGTTTGCATTCTTTTGAGTTTCTGATTAGTCTCTCCAAAGGAGGCAATCAGATATGCATTTATCTCAGTGAGCAGAGGGGGTGACTTTGAATAAAAATGGGAGGCCGGTTTGCCCTAAGCAGTTTCCAGCTTGGCTTTTCCCTTTAGCTTATTGATTTGAGGGCCCCAAGATTATTTTCCTTTCACAGTTTATAGCTTTCAACATTCCACATTAATTTCCATATATTTTATCATTTGCTGACATTGTGAATAAGATCTCCTTTCAATTAACTTTTCTAGTTGGCTATTCCTGATATTTAGGGAAGATACAGGTGTTTGCAGATTTATCTTGTATTTGCCCGTTTCACTGAATGTTTTTGATTTTGCTAATAGTTTTGTTGCAAGTGGGGATGGCTTAATTTGGGTCTTCGATTTCTTCAAATAACTTTGTTTCCTCTTTTCCCAATATTTAATTCTCATTGCTTTTGGAGGACCTACCATGATTAAAAGAATTTTCAGCATTAAATTGGAAAATAATGATAACAAACAGCCTTATGCTTTGTTTACTTTTTTTTTTTTTCCTTTTTTGAGACAGGGTCTTGCTGTGTTGCCCAAGCTGGAATGCAGAGGCACGATCACAGCTCACTGCAGCCTTGACCTCCTGGGCTCAAGTGATCCTCCCACATCAGCCTCCCAAGTAGCTGGGACTATAGGTATGCATCACCACGCCCAGCTAGTTTTTTAATTTTTTGCAGACACAGGGGTCTCACTGTGTTGCCCAGGCTGGTCTCAAACTCCTGGCCTTAAGTGATCCTCCCGCCTTTGCCTCACAACGTGCTGGGATTACAAGCATGAGTCACTGTGCCCAGCTGCTTTGTTCATTTTTTAAAGGAAAATGTTTCTAGATTTGTTCTACCCTTTATAAAACTTTAAACTCTTAGTTTTTCCTTTTTTGATGTAATAAAATAGCAAAACTATATTCTAACTTAATGTATTTTAAAACTGGATTTTTGAATTTTATCAAATGTTGTTAGAGGCTTTTATTGACATATGGCTTTATTATTGAAGTTACTGATCTGTGATTTTTGAGTTTCCTTTTCATTGAATCATTCACTGATTTAGAGAGAGAATTTCCCTGATTCCCCAATCTTGAGTAGCCTCCCCTCTCACTCTTTATCACATCCTTCATTTTGCTCTGTTCATGGCAGTTATTATTGTTATTTTGAATTAACTTGTTTGTTTACATCAGGGGTCCCCCACTCCCTGGCCGAAGACTGGTACTGGTTCGTGGCCTGTTAGGAACTGGGCTGCACAGCAGGAGGCAAGCAAGCATTACTGCCTGAGCTCTGCCTACTGTCAGATCAGCAGAGGCATCAGATTCTCATAGAAGCACGAATCCTATTGTGAATTGCATATGTGAGGGATCTAGGTTGCATACTCTTTGTAAGAATCTAAGGCCTGATGATCTGAGGTGGAACAGTTTCATCCCAAAACCATGAGGGATGTAGGTTGCACACTCTTTATAAGAATCAAATGCCTGATAATCTGAGGTGGAACAGTTTCATCCCAAAACCACCCTCCTACCCACCTCACCCATACACTCCCACACCCCCAATACCCCCACACCCCCCTACACAGACCCCACTCCAGTCCCTGGAAAAACTGTCCTCCACAAAATCGGTCCCTAGTGCCAAAAAGGTTGGGGGCCACTGGTTTACATGTTATTGTCCGTCTTCTATGCATGGCGCCCTTACTGGTAATGCTTGCTTTGAAATCTTTATTGGTCAGATCATCTTTGCAATATTAAATTGTGATACACCCTGATCTAGCATTACAGTACTATCCTGGAGCTAATAGAATCCAAAGCTGCTTCCTAAATCCTGGCTTTTCCTGCAGATTTCTTTGCAAGTCATCTCTGTGCAGAAGTGGCCTTTCACTCAGCACAGAGTACTACATAGAATTCACGTTCCTCAGTTTCTGAGCTAACGTTCTGACCTCCTCTAAGTCTTGCTGCTAATGGACACTGGGAGACCTGGGATTTATGTATACTTCGATTCAAAGATTGTACATATAAGAACCCATAATTGTTATATATTTTTGGCAAAAGATAAAGTATTTCTAAACAAATAATGAGATCAAGATAGTAGCACTAGATAAAAAATAACACCTGGACTCCAGCCCAGATGTTTTCGCTATTTGCCATGTGATCTTGGCCAAGTTAGTTATCCTCTTAGAGTTCTCTTCTGTAAAATGAGGTTACTGCATTAGATTTGTCGATGCCTCCAGCTGCAATTTAAAATGAATAACCTATTAGAGAAATATATAAAATTAATATTAATAAACTACTCATATCTAAATTGTTAAAGTAAACCTTGGCAAACCTTTAGGTACTGCTATCTTATCAAAATATGATGATGGGATAGTGGAATTTTTGTATCCAAACATCAAGTCATTTCTTCCAATTAAATCTCACAAATCATATGATTTGGAGTAGTACCTCTGCAATGGAAAACTCTGGGGTAGTCTCTCTAGCTTCTCTGCTTGTTCTAGGAACTGCTCCTCCCTCTCTTTTTCATCCTCCCATCATAGTGCAGCTATAATGTGACCCTTCCTCCTGGCCACAGCTAATCATCTGTGTGATCCAGGTGTGGATAACTCACCTAATCAGAGCCAGTGAGTCCCATCTTCAGGAATTTGGGTCTTGGATAGGAAAAAATATGGAAAGCAAGTTGGTCTCTCATTCTTGAAGCCATAAAGTGAAAACCTTGGTGTGCTAGGCAGATATGTTCCCATGGAAAAGATGGTCTACAGAAAAAAGAAGCAAGCAGAGAATCTAATATTGCTGGTCCCTAGGCTAGCTGGCTTCTTATCTGTAGAGTAGTTTGTTCAACTCGTCTCAGTATACTTTATATAAGTTCTTCCTTTTGCCTAAGCTGGTCAGAGTCTTGTTTGGTGCCTTCTCCCCCGAAAAAAAATAAATAAATAAAAATAAATAAATCTAAAAGAATGCAACTTCTAATAAGATGAAATCTCTCATCTTCAGATAATCTTCCCAGCAGGTATGATTGCTTTTCCCATAGCCCTGTTCATCTCTGTGACTTCTATGAGAGTTCCTTGAGTTATCTGCTCACATTACTCCTTCCTTTTAAATTGAAATTTTCCCATTAGCTTAACTAGTACAAGATGTACTTTCTCCAGCAAAAATTGATCTGTGTGGCTTAGAGATATTTTCACCTTGAATCTGTCACTTCTGAGCCCTTCTCCTTCAGATTCTATTGCACAGAGTAGTACAGTTGTCTGTTAAAGAAGATTTTACAGGATCTTAGACACTATGTAAACTATGTATAGATTTTTGTTGCACCTGTAAGATGGGCCTTAATTTCAGCTTCTCAGATCTTGAAGTGAGAGAAAAAATAAAAGATGTGTGATAATTTGAGAGAAATAATCTTTTAGATTAAAACAACTTAAGATATACTAGAATCATGGTAAATCCTTGATGTAGCAATGTGATGGCCTCCTACTTCCTCAGCAGTCAAATTCCAGTATTATATCCACAAGAATTACAAAGTAATTATGCACTCCATATATCAGAACATACTTCTGAGGAAAGAATACAAATTATTTGAGCAAAAAGTCATAAATATGACTAACCAGCATAGAGAAAAGAGTTAATGAGGAAGTGGGAAAGGTGTTAAGGGACAGAAATTAATAGCTTATCCACAACTATTGTTGAAATTTTCCTCTGTTTTGATTTTTGTAGATGTCTTATCAACTTATATATTCTTCATAATAAAATCCCTAATGATTTTTCTTTGTAATTTATGCAAATATGTATGCCTTCAGAAAAAATCCACTTCCCAGATTAGAAAGCCTTCCTTCTGTTTAGTCCTAAGGGACCGTGAGATATGTTTTTCCCCACGGGCAACACAAGCCCTGTGAAATGGAGGCAGAGCTTTCATGCTTTAAAATTCATTTCTCTAACTGTACAATCATTACCAGTATGGGCAAAGCAAATCCAAATTACCACTTACACTTCAGGCCAACTAGAAAAGAGACAGTTCTCATTTTAGAATTCTTTAAATCTTCCCTGACAGGAGTGCTAGAAAAAGCATAACACACGGAATCACAAATTGGTCTTTTGACAAACTGCCAATCTATTGACTCTTAAAGGAAGAAAAACAGTGAATACTAAGGACAAAACAGAGGTAATAGCTGAGAAGTGCAGTTGAAATTGAACTAAAAATGCAGAGGAAGAGAAAAAGAAGCCAGTCCAGCATAGGTATGACTTCAGACCCCAAGGGAAAACTTCATAAGGAAATCTTTCGTTACTTTAAAAGTTTGGAAGTCATCTTCGTAGCAGAAAGGCTCCATGGTTTGGTGGAAAGCATTGATGCTTGGATATTATGACTCCAGAATTTCTGGTACAGAAATTAAAAATTATAAACAGACTTTCCTATTGCCCTTATTTGGTTTCTATCTCCAGGGATAATTTAAGAGATATGTATATAGGAATCTTGACTTTTCAATCTGTAAATTTTGCTATAACAATCTAGGTTTGAGAACATACACTTTTCTGGATAGAATGTCTCTTTTTATGAAAGCTGTGAATTCATGTATAAATTAATTTTGTGCAGAATTTTCGTGACATACAAAACATGAAAAATGATATGGCAGATTATTTGGACCAATTACATGTTATTCCACATGTAATTATAATAAAATTATAAGTGACTTCTAAATTATTAATGAAATTGAAACTAAATGTTTAAAATACTTAATTCTAGTTGTAAACCTGCTAACTCAAAATTACATACAGTCATACACGGAACTACTTTTTTTCTTACAATCAAAATTAAAAATTAAACCATGTTTAGAATATCATTTAATGGCTCTAAAAAGTAGTATCAGGCTGGGCACTGTGGGTTATACCTGTAATCTCAACATTTTTGGAAGTGAGAGGATCATTTGAGCCCAGGAACTCTAGACCAGTCTGGGCAATAAAGTGGGACACTCTCCACACCCTTCCACCACAGTCCCTACAAAAATGAAAAAAAAGAATGTTTTTAATTAGCCAGACATGGTGATGTGTGCCTGTAGTCCCAGCTACTTGAGAAGCTGAGGCAGAAGGATCGCTTGAATCCAGAAGTTTGAGGCTACAGTGAGCTATGATTGTGCCACTGCACTCCAGTATGGGCAACAGAGAAAACCCTGTCTCTCAAAAAAAAAAAAAAAAAAAAAAAACCAGGAATAGAAACAAGGTCTTGCTCTGTTGCCCAGGCTGGAGTGCAGTGGCACAATCTTGGCTCACTGCAGCCTTGGCCTGCCTGGCTCAGGTGATCCTCCATCTCAGCCTCCTGAGTAGCTGGGACCACAGTCGCACTACCAAGTTGGGCTAATTTTTTGTACGTTTTTTTCTGTAGGGGTAGGGTTCACTATGTTGCCCAGGCTGGTCTCACTCCGGAGCTCAAGCCATCCACTGGCCTTGGCTTCCCAAAGTGCTAGGATTACAGGCATGAGCCATGGCGCCCAGCCTATCTGGTCTCTTAAAAAATAAAATGAATTTAGGCTGGGCACGGTGGCTCACACCTGTAATCCCAGCACTTTGGGAGGCTGAGGGGGGCGGATCACCTGAGGTCGGGAGTTCAAGATTAGCCTGACCAACATACAGAAACCCTGTCTCTACTAAAAATACAAAATTAGCCAGGCGTGATGGCACATGCCTGTAATCCCAGCTACTCGGGAGGCTGAGGCAGGAGAATCCGGGAGGCAGAGGTTGCAGTGAGCCGAGATTGCGCCATTGCACTCCAGCCTGGGCAACAAGAGCGAAACTCCGTCTCAAAAAAAAAAAAAAAAATTAAAAAGTATTTTTAGAGTAGTATCAAATATTTTGGTTTAAGCTACTACATATATTTTTGTCACTTCTCTCTTCTGAAAGCACCTAAAACTGAGAGTAAATGTCTTCCATTTTTTCTAAATTTTGGAAATGGAACTCTTCTATTTTTTCCAAATTCTGCTCTTAGAAGAGCAGAGAAACCTGAAATCAAAGTTCCTAATACCATACTGAAGTACGCTGATTCTCTCCATAAAGCTGGAGAAGGGCTTAGGAATTGGAGGTACAGAAAAGGCAGAGATGCAGGGTGGGACTGACAGAGGGAGAACCAGTTGAAAAGAGCACTGGAGCCCTACCTTATGAAGCCAGCTAACTACTCTTGTCTCACCCTTCGGGAAGGAGGAGGTTTATTTTCTATGGCATTTGAACCAGTGAGGCCCCAGATTTGAGGGCTCCAGGAACACAGAGAGCAGGGATGAGGCACCAGCCAGAATATAAGGGACTAATTAGTCATAATCAACCTTCCGCTTCTAGCCCTGTAACTCCTTCCAGGTGCCACGACACAAGGAATCATTCTTATTCCTCCCAATCAAGACATCAGAGGAGCCTTCTATGGAGACCCAGAAAGTCCCTCAACACAAAAGCTGTCTTAATGTCCCACATCCTTCAAGAGATGCCCACCTGTCTACAAGTTCCTCATTACAACACAGCTTCCAAACAGCTTTTCGGTGCCTTACTCTTAAATATTTCTGAATGGAGAACCGAGCCTCACCAGATACTTAAAGAAAGCCTCCAAAATCAAAGGCATAAACAAAAATGATCAGAAGAAAAAGAACTTGGCGGGGGGGTGGGTGAAGAATGCAGGCAATAGAAGAAAACTGATTTTTAACCCTGATTAGTATCATGCAAGAGATAAGAGAAGACTAACTCAGTCTTTTACCCCCATGCCTTTCAACAAAAGATCTAAAATTGAGATACCTTTAGATAGCATTCTCATTAAGTTTTGCCATTATTTGCCACTAGTTTTGCTTTGTTGGGATTAAACAATATGCCCAACTCATCTTTATTTAATGTTTTCACTCAAAACATTTATCAATACTGAGACATTTCTAAAGAAAAAAGTTTGCATTCCTCCATTTTGGCTATACTGTTAATAATGTTAGTAGAATTGGCATTATTTTCAATTCACCTAGAACAAATTATTATTCACCCCAAGGAATAAAAATAATCATAGTTGGCATTTAGTTGAGTGCTTACTTTGAGCTAGGCACTGTGACAAGTCCATTACATGCATAGGCTCATTTAATCCTCTCAACAACCTTAGAAGATAGGTACTATTTTTATTCTTATCAGACAGATGAGGAAACCAAGGCTTCCAAAGGCCAATTGATGTCTCCATGATGGCAAAGCCAAGATTTGAGCCTAGATACACCTGGCATTAATGCTTTGCCTTTAACTCTTGTGCTCACTACTTCTTAAAGAAGAAAAAAGAAAATCAGAGTTGTATTGTGAAGATGCAAAAGGAAGGAGATTAAATGGTAAATTGGTAATATGTGTCACTTGAGGTTGAAGAAGTCAGGAGAGAGAAGGCTGGAGGGACATAATGTACAGGGAATGGCCTTTGCTAGGGGAACCATGGATTGGCTCTTTTTCCCTTAAAATTCTCTAGAGATTTATCCGGTTGTTGTTTGTATCAATTGTTTGTCTGTTTTTTATTTCTGAGTAATATTCCTTGGTTATGGAAGTACCACACTTTCTTTCTTCATTCATTGAAAAACATCTGGGTTGTTTCCAGTTTTTAGATATTACAAATAAAACTGCTATAAACACTCACGTACAGGTTTTCTGTGAAAATAAGCTTTCATTTCTTTGATAACTCTTCTAACAATGGCTAGGTCAAAGGGTAATCACATGTTTCATTTTTTTCCCAACAGCAATGTATAAGTGATTCAGTTTCTCTGAGTTCTTGCCAGATATTGTGCTGTCACTTATTTTTTAAATTCCAGACATTCAGATAGGTGTGTAGTGATGCCTTATTGTGGCTTAATTTGCATTTCTCTAATGGCTAATGATGTTGACTGATTTTTGAATATTGGATTAGACTTGCATCCATTAAAAAAAATCACTTTTTCATGGTATGTAATTTTTTTAATATATTGTTGAATTCTGTTTGCTAACATCTTGTTAAGAATTTTTGAGTTCATGTTCGTTAAATATTGGCCTGAAGATTTCCTTTTTATGTTGTCTTTGTATGGTTTTGATAACAGGGTGAGAGTAGCTACATAAAATGAATTGGGAAATGCTCCCTCCTCTCTTTTTTTTCTGGAAAAGATATTTAATTGATGTTAATTCTTTAAATGTTTGGTAGAATTGTCCAGTGAAACCACCTGGGCCTTGATATTTATTTTCAAGAAGTTTTAAAATTATAAATTCAATTCTCTTAATAGTTACATTTATATAATAGTTATATAATTCAAATTATCTATTTCATTTTGGGCAAACTATAGTCATTCGTGCTTTTTAAGGAATTGATCCATTTCATCTAAGTTGTCAGATTTTTGCGTGCAGAATTGTTTTTACTATTCCCTTATCATCTTTTTTATATCTGCAGGGTTTGTAGTGATATCCTCTGTTTCATTCTTGAGTTTGGTAATTCATGTCTTCTCTCTTCTTTCTTGTTCATAAGAAAAAGAGATGGACGTTTGTTGATTTTAATTTTTTTCCAAAGAAGCTTTTTGTTTCATTGATTTTTCTCTATTCTGTTTTTAACTTCATTAATTTCTGTTTCTACCTTTATTAATTCTGTTTCTTCACTTGCTTTTGGTTTTTCTTTCTTTTTCTAGGTTCTTGGGGTGGGAAGGGGGAAATAATGGCATTCTCAGATGAAAGGAAACTAAGAGATTTTGTCACTAGCAGACTTCTTTTAAAAGAATGACTAAAAAAAATCTAAACAGAAAGTACATTACAAAAGAAGCAATTTAGGAACTTTGATAACTAAGAAAAAATACTTTACTCAAAAATATGCCTAAATACAACAAGCTTCCTTCTCTTGAGTTTTCTTTTCTTTTTTTTTTCTTTTTCTTTTTTTTTTTTTTTGAGATGGAGTCTTGCTCTTGTCACCCAGGCTGGAGTGCAATGTCATGATCTTGGCTCACTGCAACCTCCACCTTCCGGGTTCAAGCAATTCTGCTGCCTCAGCCTCCTGACTAGCTGGGATTACAGGCACCCGCCACCACGCCCGACTAATTTTTGTATTTTTAGTAGAGACAGGGTTCGCCATGTTGGCCAGGCTGGTCTTGAACTCCTGACCTCGTGATCCTCCCGCCTCAGCCTCCCAAAGTGCTGGGATTACAGGCATGAGCCACCACGCCTGGCCCTTGAGTTTTCTAAATTACGTTTGATGGCTGAAAAATCACATTATCTGATGTGATTCTAAATGTATTTAGAGGAAACATTTAAGACAATTATAAAAAGGAGACAGTAAAGAGATATAAGGGTAAATTACATTTATTGTCTTAGATTATTGATTTGAGACTTTTCATCATTTCTAATAAATGCACTTAAATTTAACCTAACATATGCTATAACTTTCCCTTATAGCCCTGTTTTAGCTGTGTCATAAAATTTTATATGTTATATTTTCATTTTGATTCAGTTCAATATATTTTTAAATTTCCCTTCAGAATTATCTGGCCCATAGGTTATTTGGAAGTGTGTTGTTTAGTTTACAAATGTTTGGAGAACATTTTGCAGTTACTGATTTCTAGTTTGATTTTGTTATGGTAAAAAAACACTATATAATTTCAATTCTTTGAAATTTATTGAGCTTTGTTTTATAACAAGGATATGGTCTATCTTGATATTTGTTCCATAAACACTTGAAAAGAATGTTAAGTCTGCTGTTGTTGGGTAGAGTATTTTATAAATGTTGATTAGATCCTTTTGGCTGATGGTATTGTTGAGTTCTTATGTATTCTTCCTGATTTTTCATCTAGTTGTTCTATAAACTATTAAGAGGTGCTGAAGTCTCTAACTATAATTGTGGATTTGCCTATCTCTCCTATTAGTACTATCAGTTCACCTAGTGATACAGAAGTGGGCAAGGAAGTGCTGGGAAGGGAAGGGCAGGTCCCTGGCAAGGGCTTAGTTGCTGGCCCTGTCCCCGTGGAACTAGGTGAGGACACGCACTCCTGACTCCATACCCAAATGTTGCATTTCCCAAGACCACCCTGGCCCACCACACCCCCATCTTGTGCCTATAAAAACTCTCGAGATTCGAGCAGGGAGGCACACAAGCAGCTGGACGGCGAGAGGAATGCGAGGGAGCACACTGGCAGAAGAGCACATGACAGGCACCAGCATGCCATCGACCAGCAGAACAAGGCAGAGTTTGGCCGTGGCAATCGATGGAGACCCTGGGCTGCCGAGCACCCCAACTTCAAGAGAAAAGATCTCCCTTCTGGCTCCCCCATCTGCTGAGAGCTACTTCCCACTCAATAAAACCTTCCACACATTCTCCAAGCCCGTGTGTGATCTGATTCTTCTGGTACACCAAGGCAAGAACCCTGGGATACAGAAAGCCCTCTGTCTTTGCGATAAGGCAGGAGCCTAATTGAGCTAATACAAGCCACCTATGGATGGCTAAACTAAAAAAGCACCCTGTAACACATGCCCACTGGGGGTTCAGCTATAAACATTCACCCCTAGACACTGCCATGGGGTCGGAGGCCCACAGCTTGCCCATTTGTATGCTCCTCTAGAGGTTTGACCAGCAGGGAAATGAAGAAGCAAGCCACACCCACATTGCATGACCTGAGAGGGGGACAACGGAACTTTTCCTGTTTCACTAGTTTGCAGCTGTTATTTGGTGCAGACACATTTACAATTGCTGTGTCTTTTTGGTGGACTGACCCTATATTATTACATAATATCTCTCCTTGACTCTGGTACTTTTCTTTGCTCTGAAGTATGCTTTATGTGATATCAATATAGCCACTCCTACTTTCTTTTGGTTATTACATCATATATCTTTTTTCATTCTTTTACTTTCAACTTGCCTATTATTATACTTGAAGTGAGTTTCTTGTAGAAAGCATATACGCAGTTCATATTTTCTAATCCATTCTGCCAGTCAAAATACAATGTTGTAGATCATTTGTTTTGTTATTTTGTTTGTTTGTTTTTACTATACGTTCTGGGATACATGTGCAGAATGTGCAGGTTTGTTACATAGGTATACACATGCCATGGTGGTTTGCTGCACCCATCAACCCATCATCTACATTAGGTATTTCTCCTAATGCTATCCCTCCCCCAGCCCCCCACCCCCAGACAGACCCCAGTGTGTGATGTTCCCCTCCCTGTGTCCATGTGTTCTCATTGTTCGACTCCCACTTATGAGTGAGAACATGCAGTGTTTGGTTTTCTGTTCCTGTGTTAGTTTGCTGAGAATGATAGTTTCCAGCTTCATCCATGTCCCTGCAAAGGACATGAACTCATCCTTTTTAATGGCTGCATAGTATTACATGGTGTATAGGTGCCATATTTTCTTTATCCAGTCTATCATTGATGGGCATTTGAATCAGCTCCAAGTCTTTGCTATCGTGAATAGTGCTGCAATAAACATACATGAGCGTGTGTCTTTACAGTAGAATGATTTATAATCCTTTGGGTATATGCCCAGTAATGGGATTGCTAGGTCAAATGGTATTTCTGGTTCTACATCCTTGAGGAATTGCCACACTGTCTTCCACAATGGTTGAACTAATTTACACTCCCACCAACAGCGTAAAAGTGTTCCTTTTTCTCCACATCCTCTCCAGCATCTGTTGTTTCCTAACTTTTTAATAATCACCATTCTAACTGGCATGAGATGTTATCTCACTGTGGTTTTAATTTGCATTTCTCTAATGATCAGTGATGATGAGCTTTTTTTCATATGCTTGTTGGCTGCATAAATGTCTTCTTTTGAGAAGTGTCTGTTCATACACTTTGCCCACTTTTTGATGGGGTTGTTTGATTTTTTCTTGTAAATTTGTTTAAGTTCTTTGTAGATTCTGGATATTACCCTTTGTCAGATGGATTGCAAAAATTTTTTCCCATTCTGTAGGCTGCCTGTTCACTCTGATGATAGTTTCTTTTGCTGTGCAGAAGCTCGTTAGTTTAATTAGATCCCATCTGGCAATTTTGGCTTTTGTTGCCATGGCTTTTGGTGTTTTAGTCATGAAGTCTTCTCCCATACCTATGTCCTAAATAGTATTGCCTAGGTTTTCTTCCAGAGTTTTTACGGTTTTTGGTCTTACATTTAAGTCTTTAATCCATCTTCAGTTAATTTTTGTATAAGGTGTAAGGAAGGGGTCCAGTTTCAGTTTTCTACATATGGCTAGCCAGTTTTCCCAACACCATTTATAAAATAGGGAATCCTTTCCCCATTGCTTGTTTTTGTCAGGTTTGTCAAAGATCAGATGGTTGTAGATATGTGGCATTATTTCTGAGGCCTCTGTTCTGTTCCATTGGCCTATATATCTATTTTGGTACCAGTACCATGCAGTTTTGGTTACTGTGGCCTTGTAGTATAGTTTGAAGTCAGGTAGCATGATGCCTCTAGCTTTGCTCTTTTTGCTTGGGATTGTCTTGGCTATACGGGCTCCTTTTTGGTTCCATTATGAAATTTAAAGTAGTTTTTTCTAATTCTGTGAATAAAGTCAATGGTAGCTTGATGGGGACAGCATTGAATCTATAAATCACTTTGGGCAGTACGGCCATTTCTACAATATTGATTCTTCCCATCCATGAGCCTGAAACACTCCATTTGTGTCCTCTCCTATCTCCATTGAGCAGTGGCCTGCAGCTCTCCTCGAAAAGGTCCTTCACATCCCCTGTAAATTGTATTCCTAGATATTCTATTCTCCTTGTAGCAATTGTGAATGGGCGTTCACTCACGAATTGGCTCACTGTTTGTCTATTATTGGTGTATAGGAATGCCTGCAATTCTTGCACATTGATTTTGTATCCCGAGACTTTGCCGAAATTGCTCACCAGCCTAAGGAGATCTTGGGTTGAGACAATGGGGTTTTCCAAATACACAATCATGTCATCTGCAAACAGAGACAATTTGACTTCCTCTCTTCCTGTCTGAACACCCCCCATTTCTTTCTCCTACCTGATTGCCCTGGGCAGAACTTCCAATACTATGTTGAGTAGGAGTGGTGAGAGAGAGCACCCCTGTCTTGTGCTGGTTTTCAAAGCCCCTGACCATTCAGCATGACATTGGCTGTGGGTTTGTCATAAACAGCTCCCTTTATTTTGAGATACATACGATCAATACCTAGTTTATTGAGAGTTTCCTGCATGAAGGGGTGCCAAACTCCATCAAAGGCCCTCTCCACATCCACTAAGACGATCATGTGGCCTTTGTCACTGGCTCTGCCCATGTGATGGACCACGTTCATCGATCTGCTTATGTTGAACCAGCCTTGCACCCCAGGGATGAAGCCAACCCAATCATGGTGGATAAGCTTCTTGATGTGCTGCTGAACTCGGCCCACCAGCATTTTACTGAAGATTTTCAAATCAATGTTCACCAGAGACACTGGCCCAAAATTTCCTTTTTCTGTTGTGTCTCTGCTAGGTCTTGGCACCAGGACGATTCTGGCCTCATAAAATGAGCTAGGGAGGAGTCCCTCTTTTTCCATTGTTTGGAACAGTTTCAGAAGGAATGGTACCAGCTCCTCTCTGCATCCCTGGTAGAATTTGGCTGTGAATCTGTCTGGTCCTGGGCTTTCCTTGGTTGGCAGGCTATTAATTACAACCTCAATTTCAGAACTTGTCATTGGTCTATTCAGGGATTCAACCTCCTCCCAGTTTAGTCCTCGGAGGGTGCATGCATCCAGGAATGTATCCACCTCTTCCAGACTTTCCAGTTTATTTGCACAGAGGTGTTTATAGTATTCTCTGACGGTAGTTTGTATCTCTGTGAGATCAATGGTGACATCCCCTCCATCATTCTCTATTGTATCCATTTGATTCTTCTCTCCTGTGTTCCCTATTAATCCAGCTACCGGTCCATTTATTTTGTTAGCCTTTTCAAAAAACCAGCTCCTGGATTCACTGACTTTTTGAAGGGTTTTTCGTGTTTTTATCTCCCTCACTTCCGCTCTGATCCTAGTTATTTCTTGTCTTCAGCTAGCTTTTGAATCTGCCTGCCCCCGCTTCTCTAACTTTTTTAATTGTGATGTTAGAGTGTTGATTTTAGACCTTTCCCACTTTCTTCTGTGGGCATTTAGTGCTATAAATTTCCCTCTAAACACTGCTTCAGCTGCATTCCAGAGATTCTGGTACATTGTGTCTTTGTTCTCATTGGTCTCCAAGAACTTATTTCTGCCTTAATTTCATTATTTATCCAGTAGTCATTCAGGAGCAGGTTGTTCAGTTTCCGTGTAGTTGTGTGATTTTGAGTGAGTTTCTTAATCCTGAGTTCTAATTTGATTGCACTGTGGTCTGAGAGACTGTTTGTCATGATTTCTGTTCTTTTGCATTTTCTGAGGAGTGTTTTACTTCCAAATACGTGGTCGATTTTAGAATAAGTGTGATGTGGTGCTGAGAAGAATGTATATTCTGTTGATTTGGGGTGAAGAGTTCTGTAGATGTCTATTAGCTCTGCTTGGTCCACAGCTGAGTTCAAGTCCTGAATATCCTTGTTAATTTTCTGTCTTGTTGATCTGTGTAACATTGACAGTGGGATGTTAAAGTCTCCCACTATTATTGTGTGTGAGTCTAAGCCTCTTTGGAGGTCTCTAAGAATTTGCTTTATGAATCTGGGTGCTCCTGTATTGGGTGCATATATATTTAGGATAGTTAGCTCTTCTTGTTGCATTGATCCCCAGACTATGTGTGTCTTTGCACGTGAGATGGGTCTCCTCAATACAGCACACCAATGGGTCTTGACTCTTTATCCAATTTGCCAGTCTGCATCTTTTAATTGGGGCAGTTAGCCTGTTTACATTTAAGGTTAATATTGTTATGTGTGAATTTGATCCTATCATTATGATGCTAGCTGTTTATTTTGCCTGTTAGTTGATGCAGTTTCTTCATAGTGTTGATAGTCTTTACAATTTGGTATGTTTTTGCAGTGGCTGGTACCAGTTGTTCCTTTCCATATTTAGTGCTTCTTTCAGGAGTTCTTGTAAGGTAGGCCTGGTGGTGACAAAATCTCTCAGCATTTGCTTGTCTGTAAAGGATTTTATTTCTCCTTCGCTTATGAAGCTTAGTTTGGCTGGATATGAAATTCTGGGTTGAAAATTCTTTTCTTTAAGAATGTTGAATATTAGTCTCCAGTCTCTTCTGGCTTGTAGGGTTTCTGCAGAGAGGTCCACTGTTAGTCTGATGAGCTTCCCTTTGGGGGTAACCTGACCTTTCTCTCTGGCTGCCCTTAACATTTTTACCTTCATTTCAACCTTAGTGAATCTGACAATTAAGTGTCTTGGGGTTGCTCTTCTTGAGGAGTATCTTCATGGTGTTCTCTGTTCTCTGTATTTCCTGAATTTGAATGTTGGCCTGTCTTGCTAGGCTGGGGAAGTTCTCCTGGGTAATATCCTGAAGAGTGTTTTCCAGCTTGGTTCCATTCCCCCTGTCACTTCCAGGTACACCAATCAAATGTAGGTTTGGTCTTTTCACATAGTCCCACATTTCTTGGAGGCTTTGTTCATTACTTTTCATTCTTTTTTCTCTAATCTTGTCTTCACACTTTATTTCATTAAGTTGATCTTCAATCTTTGATAGCCTTTCTTCTGCTTGATTGATTCGGTTATTGATACTTGTGTATGCTTCACGAAGTTCTCATGCTGTGTTTTTCAGCTCCATCAGGTAATTTATGTTCTTCTGTAAACTGGTTATTCTAGTTAGCAATTCGTCTAACCTTTTTTCAAGGTTCTTAGCTTCCTTGCATTGGATTAGAACATGCTCCTTTACCTCAGAGGAGTTTGTTATTACCCACCCTCTGAAGCCTACTTCTGTTCAATGTGTCAAATTAATTCTGTGTCCAGTTTTGTTCCCTTGCTGGCAAGGAGGTGTGATCCTTTGGAAGAGAAGAAGCATTCTGATTTTTGGAATTTTCAGGCTTTTGCGCTGGTTTTTCCTCACCTTTGTGGATTTATCTACCTTTGGTCTTTGATGTTGGTGACCTTCAGATGGGGTTTTTGTGTGGACCTCCTTTTTCTTGATGTTGATGCTATTTCTTTCTGTTTGTTACAGTCAGGCCCCCCTGCTGCAGGTTTGCTGGAGTTTGCTGGAAGTCCACTCCAGATTCTGTGTGCCTGGGTATCACCAGCAGAGACTGCAGAACAGCAAAGATTGCTGCCTTTTCCTTCCTCTGGAAGCTTCATCCCAGAGGGGCACCTGCCAGATGCCAGCCAGAGCTCTCCTGCATGAGGTGTCTGTTGACCCCTGCTGGGAGATGTCCCCCAGTCAAGAGGCACGAGGGTCAGGAACCCACTTGAGGAGGCAGTCTGTCCCGTAGCAGAGCTCAAGCACTGTGCTGAAAGATCCACTCCTCTCTTCAGAGCCGGCAGGCAGGAAGGTTTAAGTCTGCTAAAGCTGCACCCACAGCCGCCCCTTCCCCCAGGTGCTCTGTCCCAGGGAGATGGGAGTTTTATCTATAAGCCCCTGACTGGGGCTACTGCCTTTCTTTCAGAGATGCCCTGCCCAGAGAGGAGGAATCTAGAGAGACAGTCTGGCTACAGCGGCTTTGCCAAGCTTTGGTGGGCTCCACTGAGTTCGAACCTCCCCGGAGGCTTTGTTTACACTGTGAGGGGAAAACCGTCAAGCCTCAGTAATGGCAGATACTCCTCCCTCCAGCAAGCTTGAGCATCCCAGGTCAACTTCAGACTGCTGTGCTGGCAGCAAAGTTTCAAGCCAGTGGGTATTAGCTTTCTGGGTTCTGTGGGGGTGGGATCCACTGAGCTGGACCACTTGACTCCCTGGCTTCAGCCCCCTTTCCAGGGGAGTGCACGCTTCTGTCTTGCTGGCGTTCCAGGCGCCACTGGGGTATGAAAAAAAACTCCTGCAGCTAGCTCTGTGTCTGCCCAAATGGCTGCCCAGTTTTATGCATGAAACCCAGGGCCCTGGTGGAGTAGGGACCCAAGGGAATCTCCTGGTCTGCAGGTTGCAAAGACTGTGGGAAAAGCATAGTATCTGGGCCAGAATGCACCATTCCTCATGGCACAGTCCCTCACGGCTTCCCTTGACTAGGGGAGGGAGTTCCCCGACCCGCTGTGCTTCCCGGGTGAGGTAACACCCCACCCTGCTTTGACTCGCCCTCCGTGGGCTGAACCCACTATCTAACCAGTCCCAATGAGATGAGCCAAGTACCTCAGTTGGAAATGCAGAAATCACTCGCCCTTCTGCATTGATCTCACTGGGAGCTGCAGACTGGAGCTGTTCCTATTCAGCCATCTTGCCACCCACCTCCAACAATCCTTTATTCCATTTATGTTGAATGTAATTACAGATATGTTAGAGCTTAAGTCAGTTATTTTGTATTTTGTTTTCTGTCTATTCTCTCTGTTTTTCATTTCTCTGTTTTCTTTTCCTTATCTTCTTGTGGGTTACTTCCGGTGGGTTACTTTTTAGAATTCCATATTAATTTTTGTTTTTGAGTGTATCTATTTCTTTTTCACCAGTTGCTTTAGGTATTAAAATTATACATATTTTTATAACTTAAATTTTTTCATATATTTGCTATGGTTTAAATGTGTCCCTTCCAAAATTCAGGCATTGCCAATGTGATGGTATTAGGTAGTAAAGTCTTTAAGAGGTAATTAAGTCATGAAAGTTCTTCCTCATTAATGTTATTAAGGCCCTTATGAAAGAGGCTTCATGCAACAAGATGGTCCTCAGCAGATACCAGATGCCAATGCCTTGATCTAGGACTTCCCAGTTTCCAGAACTGTGAGAAAATAAATTTCAGTTTATTCTAAATTACTCAGTCTCAGGTATTGTGATATAACAGCATAAGCAGACTAAGTCAATATCGATATCAAACCTATCCTAGTGTACTTGTGGTGTAATTTTGCCAGTTCAAGTGAAGTGTAGAAACCTTATTTCCCTTTATAGCTCCTTGCCTTTTTCCTTTTATAATATGATTGCTCAAGTATTCTCTCTACCAAATCAGATGTTAAAATTTCTGCTTTAACCTTCAAATATAATTTAGAAAACTCAAGAGGAGAAGGGAAGCCTATTATATTTACTCATATTTTTACTTAGTGTTTTCTTGGTTCTTAATGTTCCAATATTCTTTCTTTCATAATTTCCTTTCTGTTTAAAGAACTTTCTGTAGCCATGCTTTTAGAAAAAAAACTGCTAGTGACAAAATCTCTTAGTTTCCCTTCATCTGAGAATGTCATGATTTCCCCTCCATTCCTAAAGGATATTTTTGCTGGATATTGGATTTGGGTTGACAATTTTTTCCTCTCAACACTTGAAAGATGTTGTGTCACTTCCTTATGGAGTCCATGGTTTCTGATGTAAGATCCACTGTCATTCAAATTGCTTTTCCCTTACAAGTAAGGTGTCATTTCTTGCTCTCTGCTTTTAACAATTTTTTCTATGTTCTTAGTTTTCAAAAGTTGAATGATATATCCTGGCATGACTCTCTTTGAGTTTATCCTATTAGGTTTCATTTGTCTTTTTTTTAGTAACAGCTTTATTGAGATATAATTTTTAACCATAAAACTCACCCTTTTAAAGTTTATAATTCAGTGGTTTTTAGATTCACAACATTGTGTAACCTCCACTATCTAACTTTAGAACACTTTAATCACCTAGAAAAGAAACCCTATGCTTATTAGTAATCACTATTTCCCTCCTTGACCCTTGGAAACCACTAATATGCTTTGTCTCTATATATCTGCTTATTTTAGACTTTCACATAATCATGTAACATGTGGCTTTTGTACCTGGCTTCTTTCACTTAAAGAAAGCATAATGCTTTCAAGGTTGATTCATACTGTAGCATGTATTAGCACTTTATTCCTTTTTAGTGTCAATTAATAGTCCATTGTATATATATACTATATTTTGTTTATTCATTAATCAATTGATGGACATTTGAGTTGTTCCACTTTTTGGACACTACAAATAATTACAAATAATCCTGCTTTTTGTACCACTTTTTGTGTAGACATATGTTTTCATTTTTATTTGGAGTAGAATTCCTGAGTCACAGGGTAACTCTATATTTAATTGTTTGAGGAACTGCCACACTGTTTTCCAGAGCAGCTGTAGCATTTTACATTCCCACCAGCAATGTATGGGGGTTCCAATTTCTCCATATCCTCCCCAGTACTTGTTATCTGTACTTCATATTATAGATACTCTAATGAGTGTGAAGTGGTATCTCCTTGTTTTGATTTGCATTTCCCTAATAGCTAATGATCTTGAGCTTCTTCTCATAAGCCTATTGGTCATTTGTATATCTTATTTGAAGAAATGTCTATACAGATCCTTTCTCCATTTTTAATTAGGTTGTTTTTTATTATTGAGGTGTAAGAGTTTTTTATCTATACTAAATATAAATCTCTTATTGGATATGTAATTTGCAAATGTTTTCTCCCATTCTGTGTGCTGTCTTTTCATTTTCTTTCTTGGTGGTGCCATTTGAAGCATGAAAGTTTGAAATTTTGATGAAATCCAACTTGTTTACTTTTTCTTTTATTGCTTGCATTTTTGGTGTCATATGTAGGAGGTCTTTTCCTAACTCCAGGTCACAAAAATTTAATTCCATGTTTAATTCTGATAATTTTATAGTTTTAGCGCTTATATTTTGTTCTGTGATCCATTTTAAGTTAATTTTTGTATACAGTGTGAAGCAGACGTCCAATTTTGTTCTTTTACATGTGGATACCCTGTTGTTTCAGCACTATTTGTTAAAAAATAACTATCTTCTTCCCATTTAACTGTTTTGGCTCCTTTGTTGAAAATTCACTCAGCTTCTTGAATCTGTAGGTTTATCTCTTTCACCAAATTTCAGAAGTTTTCAGACATTATTTATTTGAGTATTTTTAGCCTCACCCTTTTTCTTTTCTCCCTCTAGGACTCTGATTTCATGAATGTTACATCTTTTGTTGTAGTCACTTAGTTCCATGAGACTCTGTTCTTTTTAGTCTATTTTCTCTCTTTTTTAGAGTGGATAATTTCTGTTGTTCTGTCTTCAAGTTCCTTGATTCATTCCTTTGTCTCCTTCGTTCTGTTACTCAATTCATTTAGTTTTTTATTTTGATTATTGTATTTCTCAGTTCTAAAATTTCCATTTGGTTTTTCTTTATGTCTTCTGCTTATTTAATGAGACTTTCTATTTTTTTCATTTGTTTCAAGTGTTTTTGTAGTTGCTCACTGAAGCATTTTTATGATGTCTGCTTTAACATCTTTGTCAGATAATTCTAACATCTCTGTCTTCTTGGTTTTGTCATTTATTAATGGTCTTTTTTCATACAGTTTGAGATCTTCCTAGTTCATGATATAATGAGTGATTTTCATAAAACCTGGACGTATGGGATATTTATGAGGTTTTGAATCTTATTAAAATCTCTTTTAGCTGGCTTTTTCTAACATGGTACTGGCAGGGGAAGTGGGTATGGGGAACAGGCATCACCTCATTGTTGCCAAGTTGGAGGAGACATCCAAGTTCCTCATTTGGCCTCCACTGACACCCAGGATGGGAGACTCCTTGTTACTGGCTTGTGATGATGAAAGTACTGGTTCTTTATTTGACCTTCTCTGACACCACCCTGGGAAGGAGGGCTTAGGGCACCTCTAAATAATTATTTAAATATTTTTCCATAATGCTAACCTGAAGATGTTTCAGTGTAAGGCAATTCTTTAAACTACCTAATAGTCTGGTGAGGGTGGGGATCTAGGCTCTCCACTAGGACTTTGCTGACATGAGTAGGATGGGGTCACAATTCTGTCTGTAGTTTTGCCTAGAGTATGCAATTATTGTCAAAAAGTTTTCTGTCTGCTATACTCCTTTTCTGGCCCTTCAGCTGGAGCAGTGTTTTGATGGGGCCTTTTTTGTCTGTGCCATTGGTGTTTCTAGGTTGCTGATGTGTAAAGTTTCAAGTCTCTAAAGACTCTAAAGCAAAAAGAAAACACAGGCAATTAACCATCATGTTGTTCCTTGGGTTCCAAGGTCTCTAGTTGATCTGTCTTCTTTCCACCATTTGGAGACCTTTATGTTTGTTTTATACATAATATTCAGAAGTTTTAATTATACTTAGTGGGAGGAATAGGGACAAGCATATCTATTCCAACTTCCCAAAAGTGGAAGTCTAAGTAGACCTTTTTATAAGCAGAATCATATTATAATCACTAGGACATATTAATACTTAAAGGAGATTTGAAGTTAATTTTTCCCAGTTAATAACTCCCTAATTTATATTTTTAAGAATTCAAACTTTATATATTGGGTTTACTTTAAATGAGAAATGCCTGTAGATTATTTACACATTTCTGAATATTGACTACAATTGTCCTCTTCAATATTTTAATTCTTCTAAATAATTACTGAAACTTTTTTTCATAGTGTCAACCTGAAGATGTTTCAGTGTAAGGCAATTCTTTAAACTACCTAATGTGAAATAATTGTCTTCCAGAAGTATAAATGGTGACAATATTGTAGGAGATCCTATTCTATTTTATTTGTTTATTTATTTTTATTTTTTCATTTATTTTTGAGACGAAGTCTTCCTCTGTCACCCAGGCTGGAGTGCAAATGAATGGCCTGATCTTGGCTCACCGCAACCTCTGCCTCCCAGGTTCAAGCAATTCTCCTGCCTCAGCCTGCTGAGTAGCTAGAATTACAGGCACCCGCCACCATGCCCAGCTGATTTTTGTATTTTTAGTAGAGACGAGGTTTCACCATGTTGGCCAGGCTGGCCTCAAACTGCTGACCTCAGGTAATCCACCCATCTCGGCCTCCCAAAGTGCTGGGATTACAGGCGTGAGCCACTGAGCCCAGGCTTATTCTATTTTAGAAGCTTGCCTGTATATAAAAAATTACTTATCTTACTAGGTTTCCATATACTCACCAACAATTGCCTATTAAAGATATTTATTTAACAATTTTTGAATTTCCAGACTTACTTTTTCAATAATATTCCTCCTTCTCAAACATCTTTGATTTATATTAATGTCTAGTAATACTTTCATTCATTGCCCTCTAACAACCTGCCCTGCACTCTGCTAATGAGTTCTTTATGTAACTTATCTTACTTAATCTTGTTTCAGACAAAAGAAAGTGAAGCTCAGAAAGACTGAGCCAAAAGCATTCATAAATGGTAAAGCCAGCATCTGCATATAGGTCCTCTGCCTGCAAGCTCCACACTTGTTTTAACAATGCTACACCTGACAAAATAAGCATCTTGTCATTCCTAGGTGAAAGCTTATAGGTATGTTTTCTCCCTCAGATGCTATTTTGTAACTTCTAACATGTTTTTATTTTTATCTTGGTAAATTTTTCACCTAAGGAAATAAAATTAATACAGAAATTTTAAATATAAGATAGCTATGTTTTAAAGGTAAAAACAAAGTTTATAAATTTTAACTTCATTTTTGTCATTTAAAAATTATTAATAATTCTTCAAAGTTTTACCACATGAGCATATTTAGGTATAAAGAGAAAATACTACTGCATAGCTGCTATTATATGTGCAAACTGTCAAAGAAAAATAAAATAAGCCATGTTAATAAATCCTTGTGAATAAGATTTACTGTTTAAAACATGTTTTTTTAATTTGACCTAGAAGAGAGAAAAAGGCTACATGTGTAAGAATCTCTATTCAACAGAATTATTTTATATTAGTATTTTCATTCACTTTAATTTTTACAAAAGAATACATATTTAATTTGCTTAATCTCAATTTTACAACATCTGATAATCAACATTTTTTTCTTTCAAAATGTTTTGGCCAATAAATCCTCTTATGCTAAATAATATGTTACTTTTTCTTCAATTCATTTCAGTTATTTCCAAACTATTAATCAAGTGAACTCCTACTAATTGCTTAGTCAGTAGTATTTACATCTGTCATTATTTGCTAATCCTTTGGATTTTAGAAATATTTGTGTTTTTTCCTTTAGCAAAGTAGAATGCAAATACTACACATCTTCTGATTTGTATAGATCCTAGTCCACGATGTAACTTTTCAAATGCAGAAATAAGCCATTTGTTATTTGGATAAATATACTTTTTCTGGGTATATTTTCCTGCAGATAAACTACCATTTAGAAAAGTTTATATTACATTTTTTTCTTGGTAATCTACTCCTATTTGGGGGGGGGGCTCTTTTTGATATACACTACTGTATCCAATTACTATCAAATTAATATTATAACACGTTGAAATCATGAATATTTTAGTTATCTTTATTTTCCCTTGCTAAGTTCAATTTCCCAATGATTAAAAAATGGTACTTTTAGTCTCAAATTTTAAGTTAAATAAACTAGTTGTTCCTGCAAAATGACTGTAATTCAAATGAAAATTGTTAACACGTTTAGAAGAACAAATAAATTATCTTAGTAAAAATTTACAGACATTTTCTAGTATTATGTACTGTAATTTTACCTAAACTATGACAGGAAGGCAACAACTGTCACACATTTTCAAAATATATACAGCACTTCCAGTAAGATAGTCGGAACTTCTGGTATTTCTACTCACACTGATCATGTGAGGAATATTATCACGGGCATCATCACCTTAGAAAATAAAAATCAGCCAGCTATGCAAATTTTAAGTATTTTTATACAGTAAATTTTACATATAAGAATAATCTGAGGGAAGGAAACTGATATTTATCTCATTACCCTTGTTGCAGTTGGGTATAAAAACGTCCACCACTCCCATTTTGAATCATTTGCCGTACAGAAAATACAGGACATTTTAATTTCTCATGATGGCAGGTTAGGGAGAGAAAGGCTTGTTATTTCTAAGAGCAAGAAACTACAGTTTTATAGGATTGCACACCTGGAGGCGTAAACATTTTATAAATCACTGAATTCTAATTACATAGTTTATACGCCACATACAACATACGTCAAAAGCCTATCTTGTTCTAAGCGGGCAGCCATCCACCCGCGTCTACCTACCGAAGCCATTTCTGCTTTTTACCAGCGACGCTGGAACAGTGTTATTGTGGGATATGTTCAGTGTTGAACAGGCTCCCAGGGCACGGCTGTTACTTTGGAGGTTATGCTGGGGTACAGAAGTTAGGCTGGGGCAGGGCCATCCACCTAGGAGGGCCCAGCACAGTCTGGACAACCACACCGGCGGGCCGTTTTCCTCACAGCCCCACCTCGCCGGGCAGCGTCTGCAGCTGCTGCGTGCGAGACCCAGAGGCTCCGGTCAGCGCGCCGGCCGCAGGGAGTGCGAGCACTTGTGAGCCCCGCGCCGGGCCGGTGAAGTCTGGTGCTGCCGAGCCCGCTTAGAAAGCACGGCCGCGCGCTGCCGGACGCAGGCCTACACAGGCCCAGCCGACCCAGGCAGCAATTTTCCTAGCCCCGCCGCCGTTGCCAAGGCGACCGCCGCCGAACGTTCCCGCGGCGGGCTCCGCCCCCCGGCCAATCGGACCGGCGCTCGGTGAATCCCAGATTCTCTTTGTTCCGCAGCCATTTCAGGCCCCGGACAGGAGGCAGTGCCGCTTCGGCCGAAGGCCCGAGCGCCCGAGGCGTCTGGGATGGTGTGGGACCGGGTAGGTGGCGTGAGGGTGCGCGGCCCCGAACTGGAGGGGCGGGAACGGAGGCTGGGAGCGCCGAGCTGCCTGACGCGCCTACGGGAGAGACGCCGGGCGCGCCCGCTCTCCCGGCGCCTGCCCGGCCGTTTGAAGCCGAGAGGCAGCGGCGGCGCGGTTCTAACCCCAACAGCTGCCCGCCCAGGCGCCCTGCGGGACCCGGGTAGGGAGCAGGCGACGGCGGCTCCTCAAGTGTCCGAGGATCCCGTTAGGGGCGGCGGGAGCCCGTTACAAGGGGCGGGAAGGGAAGGGTCTTATATTCAGGGGAGCGTTTGCCTCGCCTGTTAAGCTGTGGCGTTTGAGGGCCCTTGAGTGCTGTAGTCGGCTGCCCCGGGACGGCTGCCTTTCACTGGTTCTGGGCGCTGGCCGGCGCTGCCCGAGATGGGCCAGTCTTTGTCCCGCCCTGGGCCCCTCTGCCCGGGTCTCCTGCGTCCGCACACAGCGCCCATCGTCCTTACATGCAGCTTGCCGTTCTCTTCCTCCCGGCGGTTCTTTCTCCTTGGGGCCGCTTGGCCTCACGACATGTTTACATAATGTTTGTGACTGTACGAGTTTTGCGTGGGCTTGTGGGTTTTGCCCTTCTGCCTCCACTCCCATGCGTACAAGCAACAGGGAACAGCTGCTGAGGAGCAGACTGGCCACCACAATCAAGCTATTTTCGGAATGACTTTCTTTAAAAATGATCGCGTGTTGCTTACTGATTTTAAAAATCAACTGGATTTTGCAAGGATTGCTTAGAGTTTAAGTCTGTTATCTTAATCGCTAATCAGGATGGTCTATCAGTAGATGTAAATGTAGAAATTTGAAATTGGAGGCTATCTACAAATTGATTTTGACAGCTGTATTAAGAAGCTTAATAACTGTCCTTTGAAACAGTAATGACTTAAATGATGAATTTGTAAGTGGTACTTTTTTTACCCTAAAGAAAAGATACTTTTAAAATTGCAAGATGTATGGTGTAATAGGTGTTTGGAAATGAAGGTTGTAAAATGGCTGTCCTGACGTACTACTCACTTTTAGAATAACAAAAGTTCCTGCAGCATTTTAAGTTTCCCTGTTATATCAAAGCTTTCATGTTAGAGTGGTGAAGAAGCTATGTTTAGTGGAAAAGGGGAAAGTTCCGTTTTTTGGGAAAGGATCTGTTTTCCACTTTCACCTTACCTGGCACCGTAGTTGTTCCTAGAGAAGGCTGTGCCAGGATGAAAATTAGCAACCACAAAAGGGAAACAATAGTTTGTAGGTGCAGATATCTTTTTTAGTCTCTAGCTATGCAGTGCATAAATTTATACTAGTTTGGCAGTACGATTTTTACTTCGTGCAATTAAACGTGAGCCTAATGAAGTACTAGTGTTCTGTTTTCTTTTTCCTAAAAGGGGCCGCCACCCTTGATGTGGCTGCATCTTTCTCCTAGTCAGGAATTATTAAATTCCTCCCACTGAAATATCTATAAAAATCTTGTTTGCACTTCTGCCTCAACTCTCAGTGGTTTTATTACCATTATATAATGTGAGCAGAATAAGATTTTTGTAAAAATACATGATTCTAGTTGTAAGCTTTTCCAATATCAACATTTCTTATTGTATTCATTGTTTTTATGACTGTAGTTTTGCTTATTTATAATTTTAAAGCCATTCCATGAACTCAGTTTTTCTAAATGTTGTAAATGAGCTACTACATTTAAATGTAAACATCTATATTTAGAAGAATTTCTTGAATTTTAACCATGTTGGATTCTGCAAATTTTTTTTAAGAAAAGAAACCTGGTTATAAAGTGAAGTCAAACCAAGTGACATAGGTAATGAAATAAATGAATTTATCAAATATAAACTGCAGAGAGGAGCACAGCAGTAAGTGGGGGAGTTCTTTTTATTGGCCAGGGTATAAATTGTGATATTTTTTCCTGAGATTGATATTTGAATACATATTGGTGCTAAAAAGATATCTTCCCCCCTCAAAACAGTTTGGTTTACCAGCAAAAGGATGAGAAAGCTGAGAGAATCAAAGAAACTGATGAGGTTTTCAAAAACAATGGAGAACAATGCCATCCTCAAAGAGGAAGGATCAGAAACAGTGAAATTCCCCTGGAGGTTGAGGATTTTTCTTAGTTGACCCTATTCAGCCATTGCCTTGGTAAATCTGTTGAGTGTTGGCAGGTGAAGGAGTCTTCCGGGTTGTACAAGGGATGAACTTCACAATGGAAGACAGATGTTTGCAAGAGTGGTGCCTTAATCCGTATTGTGTTGCTGTAAAAGAATACCTGAGACTGGGTCATTTATAAAGAGAAGAGGTTTATTATTTAGCTCACGGTTCTGCAGGCTGGGAAGTATAAGAAGCAAGGCGCCGCCATCTGGTCAGCTTGTTGTGCTGCATCATAACCTGCTAGAGAAGGTCAAAGGGGAAGCCACCCCAGGCAAAGAGGGGGAAATCTGAGGGAAGGGCCTGGCTTTCTAACAACTCACCCTCAGGGAACTAAATCATGTCCACCAGATCATGATCAGATTTCAACATGAATTTTGATGGAGACAGACACGCCATATTCAAACCACAGCAAGTGGTAACTGATTTGTAGTTGCATGCGTGGATGTTAGTTAGGAGAGGTTTTCAAAAGCAAGTTTGATTGGGTTGCTTTGAAGGGTCCTTTGAAGTACTGTAAGTTGCTGTAGTAAGTAGGAATATTAGAGTTCTAGAGTCTGAATGGTCAAATGAGATATTGAAATGGGAAATAGGGAGGTGGATTTGTCCTGGAATTTTCTGGAGTAGATAGAATACATATAGGAATAGTGGCTACATCTTAATCCAAAAAGACACTCCATGCCAGAGCGAATATTACAACTCAGTACTGAAAAAAAGCTGATAACCATGAGACCATAAAGTTGGGATTGATATATGCCTTTTTAATGGTTAAATTTTTAAAACAAAGCAAAACTTTTCAATGTAGTGTAGAGAACAGGCGCTTTGGAGCCACACTATTTGGATTCAGATTTTGGCACCTTCTGTAATTATCTGTGTGACCTTGGGCAAGTTATTTAATCTCACTTTTTCATCTTATGTTATGAGGATTAAATGAGTTAATACACTAAGCTCTTAAAACTGGGCCTGACATGTATTAACTTTTCTATAAATAATAACTGCTGTTATCATCAATGTCATTATCACTGTTAATTATTTCAGAAAACTATAGAAAACCATAAAATAAAAATTACAAATATCAGTACTACGTAGTAACTACTGTAAGCCCTTTTGCGCATTTCCTTCCAATTTTTTTTCTGAGTTTATTGGATTTTTTTCACAGTTGAGACTTTACTATGTGAGTAATTTTGTATTCTCACCATAAGCATTTTCTTATGCTACTTAATTATTTTGTCACCATATTTAATGTTTGCATGTTTGTGTGGATTTCTCATTATTAAACAGTTTCTAATTTTTTTTGCAGTTATAAGAAACACTGCAATGAACATCCTCATACAAAAATCAATTTCTGCATTCTGGATTATTTAGAGTCCCCAAAGCAAAAATACTGAGTCAAAGTAAACATCCAAAGCTCATGGTCCATACTGCAAATTGCTTTTACTTAAGGGAATTTAATAATGAACTTATTAATATAATAAATTGAGACTACACAGTATTGTTCCTGTTGCTTTGGGATTGGAGGAATAGAGAGTGGATTAACGTTTTCCTTGTAATGTACTAGACATCATTTGTAGGCATTTAACATACATTGTCACTTTCATGTACATTTTTCTCATTTATTATGTTGGCTCTGTGTTATACATGGAAGTTACTTCTATTTTACTGATGAGAAAACAAAGTGTAAATAGGTAAGTACTTTGTCCAAGGGCTCAGAGCGTTCGAGCCTGAATCTGAATCTAGATCTGCTTGACTGCAAAGCTCATCATGCTGTTTTATTTGTATACTTTTATATCATATACATATTCAGAATTTTATACTGTAACTAACTATAGATCACAGACCACATTTTTAAGATAGCTAAACTGAGCTGGGAATAATGAATGGGTAAGTTGCAAAGTTAAACAAGACAGGGCTTAACTTTCCACATTTTAGAAAAAGAAAATCTTTACCTGGATGAGATATAATTGGTAACAACTATATAAAACCAGGTTCTAAAGTGAATGCACCAAATATCTGTGGGTGCAATTCTTAATGATCTTAACACAAATAGGTGAGAGAAAACCAAAGAAATCTCAAATTTGATTAAATTTGGGGAGTAAGAGAAATGAAAAGGCCCATAAGTGCTTAAATTGAAATATACGTTTAGTAAAACTCCTGGTAAAGTAAATGAAGGTTTTACTGGGGAAACAAGCAAAAAAATATGTGTTTCACATAAGGAGAATAGAACTGCCTACAAGGTGTAGGAAGTTAAATTTATACTGAAAATTAGAGAAAAAAACACTCATATTTGAGTTGCATTTTATAGATGACTCGGAAGCCATTAGTAAAATAATTTATTAGTGGAGCCCCTTTATCCTAGATGCATATGTTTCTACCACAGATGAAAAAGTTAATGCTAGGAAGGATAAGATTCCATCACTTTTGTTTTTACTAAGAAAGGGATTAAGGAAGAGAAGTATTTCAGCAAATCATGAATATACTAAATAAATGCAAATAAATTATTAGGAATAGGTGGTATCCAACAAGATTTTAAAGATATGAATATAAAAGTACAGAACTATTGATTATTATGCTACCATTTGAAATTGTGCTTTTGAAAAATATTTAATGAAATTAAATATATATTTTGACTGGAGCATAGCAGAACTAGGAAATGATGAGAGAGCTAGCAAACCATGAAGGACTTTTGTGCCATTTATTAGTGCTGGGATTATCTCTTGTCGTGAGATTTACATACTAGTGGAGAAAGAGATATGTAAATAAACAAGTTCAATAAGTGTGTTTACAGCTTTTGTGATATAAATCTGTAAAAACACCAAGAAAGGCCAGTAATAGATTCGTTGAATAGATTAGGGGGAATGTCTGGAGCATTTTGGGAACTAGGAACAGCATTTCAGTGAGTGTGTCAGTAAACATAAAGATCTGCTGTGTTCTTGGAACTCTTAAGCGGTTCAGGGGCCCTGAAAGGTATATAGCAGGGGTCCACAAACTTTCTGTAAAGGGCCAGATAGCAAATATTTTCTGCTTTGTGGGCCATACCATGTCTACCACTGTAGTGCAAAAACAGTTATGAAACCAATGGTATGGCCAGATTTGACTAAGGTCTTAATTAGACAAACTCTAATATATAGTACAGAGGGATGTTGAAGAGAGAGAACCTACTGAGCCTTATGTCACCCTATCATGAGCCATTGAAAGATATGAAACGAATCTAGAAGATTGATTTGTATGAATCATTAAGAGCAGAATAAAATAGATTTTTAAAGCACTCTACATCGATTTAAAAGGGAAAACAACTCAGTTTTTTAAGTGGGCAAGTTCCACAGAAGAGGAAATATGGCTAGCAGGTAAACATGGAATAATGATTTACCTCACCAGCAGAAAAATGCAAAGTAAAGCAGTGACTTTTTTTTTTCTCATTATACTGGCCAAAGAGAAAAAAGTTTTGTTAGTATGTATTGAGAAGGTTGTAGGGATAACATTGAATATATCGGTACGGCTATTTTAAAGTAAAAACATCTTTGACCCAGCAGTTTCCATTTCTTAGAGAAACACATGAGTATATCAGGAGTCATGTGTGCTAGGATTAGTCCTTGTCAGTAACCACAGAAACTCCAGACTTCCTGTTCACATTTTATCTCTGGCATTCCATTCATAAAAAGGTCTACACTTTTTTTTTTTTTTTTGGAGATGGAGTCTCGCTCTGTTGCCCAGGCTGGAGTGCAGTGGCATGATTTCGGCTCACTGCAACCTCTGCCTCCTGGGTTCAAGCAATTCTCCTGCCTCAGCCTCCCGAGTAGCTGGTACTACAGGCACACATCGCCATGCCCAGCTGATTTTTTGTATTTTAGTAGAGATGGCGTTTCACTGTGCTGTGCAGGCGGGTCTCCAACTTCTGACCTCAGGCAATCTGCCCACTTTGGCTTCCCAAAGTGCTGGGATTACAGGTGTGAGCCACCGCGCCCGGCCCAGCCTGGGTCTACACTTTTTTTTTTTTTTTTTTTTTTTTTTTGGAGACACAGTCTAGCTCTCTTGTCCAGGCTGGAGCAGGGTCTATGCTTTTTCTTAAACCTCTTCTCAACTTTTAATACCCTTCTACTGTACTTTGTGAAATTAACTATCCATCATTTGCAAAATCCAGTCTGAACCATTCTTAGATGTTGTTTTCACTTTCTTGCTGTAATGGAAACCGGACTCTCTTCCACTGTGCAGTTGTGGCTGTTTTTGTTTGTTTGCTCCGTAACTTTCCTTCCACTGTTTCTAGCGGTGGGAAAGATATCTGTCATGAGTCTTCTTACTTCTTTCAGACTATGCTTCCTCCTTTCTCCCTATAATCTTCAGTTTTGAATTATGTCATAAAGGCCCACTGTCCCACTCTCCAGTCTTTATATTGAAATTGATAAGAATGTACATAACTGATCCACCCAAACCCTGGCCTCTCACTTCCTAGACCTCTCTTCCAGTGCTCTTCCCATCTATGTTATATCAGCCACTCATTCCACAGTGATACCCTCGTGCACTGTCAATAACTGCAGTCCCTCCATAGTTGCCATTTCATGTGTTCTGCTCTGTTACCGCTTCTTCCTATTTTTGCAGCTCACTCCTAGTGCCTCAGCCCTAACCATCTTCTGACCCCAATGGAATCTCCAACCCATTGATCCTATTACTGCTCCCCTGCCCCTTACCCTCTTGATGTTTTCACTCCCTTTTATGTGGAATTTACTCATCTAAATTTCATGGTTAATCAGTTTAATTACTTCTTTGGATCCCTTTCCTTGCTCTTTGCTTGTTTGGCAAAACCAGAGCTCTAGTTAAAACAAACTCTGGGGTTTTTTTTGCACTTGCCCCTATGTAACTGAGCATGGCCAGAAAAAAACCACACAACCACACATGGCCACAAACCTTAAGTGGGTCTGTAATGCTGCCTGATGGTTGTACTGTATTTTCCTAGTCTGCTTACTCTTCCACTCCTCTAAATGACTACTTCATATCTTATTTTCCCCAAACCTTCTATATCTCTTTTCCCATCCTCACCTTCAGCTCATGACCTTGCTTCCCACTTTGCTGAGAAAATTGAAGTAATCAGAACTTCCATAGATTGCCACCACTCCACATACCTCTGGCACTCTATTTATGAAAGGGTCTGCGCAGCATCTGCTCAGTACATGGCTGTCTTCCTGCCTGTTACCTTAGATTAACTGTTCATATTCTTGTCTGCCTTTGTACTAGGCCCCATTCTCTCTCATCTGCTCAAGGACTTTGCTTCAGGTTCTCTTCTTCCACATCATCAATTTTGTTCTTTTTATTGAATCATTTCTATCAGCAAACAGATATGCTATTATTTCTCCCCTCTTAGGAAAAAATCTTGTCCCACTTCACCACATTACCCCAATTTTTTGTTTCCTTTGGGAGCAGTATTTCTCAAAATAGTTGTCTGTACTTGCTATTGCCAAGTTCTCTCCTCTAGTACTCTGTTAAACCCACTCTAGTGAGGTGTTTGTCTGCACCACTCCCACAGAAACAGCTCCTCTGGTTCTTCAGTAGCCCCCATATTGTTAAATGCCCTGTGTTATTGATTCTCATCCTATGTGACCTGTCAGCAGCATTTGACACAGCTGTTTGCTTCCCTTAGCCTTGAAACCATTTCTTCTTTGCCTTCGAGGACGTCACACGTTCCTGGTTATCTGCTGTCTCAGTGCTGGTCCTTGTAATTCTCCTTTTCCTTTATTTTCACTGACCTCTTAATGTTGGAGAGCCCCAAGTCTTAATTGTTTGTTTATCTGTTTCTGTCTATGCTCACTTTATTGGTAATCTCATTTAGTCTCATGGCTTGAAATACCATGTAAATATCAACAATACCCAAATTTAGATCTTTAGCCCCTCTCCTCAATTCCAGTCTTACATGTGCAACTACCTATTCAACATCTCCCCTAAATGTTTAATAATAGACATCAAAGTCAGCATATCCAAAACTAAACTCCTAAACTTTCTCCCCAATGCCTGCTTTACCCACAGACTCCCCCATTTCTGTCAGTGGCAACTCCGTCCTCCTGTAGCTCAGACCAAAATCTTGGCCTTATTTTTTTACTTCACTTTTTCTTTTACTCTTCAGATCTGTTCTTTCAGGACAATCTGTTTTCTGTATCGTCAAAATACATCCAAAATCCTATCATGCCTCACTGCTTCCCCCACTGCCACCACCCTTGTCCAAGCCACTACCATCACATCTTGTTGGATTACTGAAATAGGTTACTACCTGGTCTGCCCCTTCTGCCCTATCCCCTTCCAACAGTATTTTCTCAATACAGTAGCCAGAATAAACCTTTCGCAAATTAAGACAGACCCTGTCACTTCTCCTGCAATGGCTCCTGTTACGGTCTGAATGTATGTGTCCTCCCAAACTGTTGAAATCCTAACTCCCAAGGTATTAGGAAATGGGAGTGGAGTCCTCATGAATAGGATTGGTGCCCTTAAAAAGTCCTAGAGGCCAGGTGCGGTGGCTTATGTCTGTAATCCCAGCACTTTGGGAGGCTGAGGTGGGCGGATCATGAGGTCAGGAGATTGAGACCATCCTGGCTAAAACCGTGAAACCCTGTCTCTACTAAAAATACAAAAAATTAGCCGGGCGTGGTGGCACGTGCCTGTAGTCCCAGCTACTCGGGAGGCTGAGGCAGGAGAATTGCTTGAACCCAGGAGGCGGAAGTTGCAGTGAGCTGAGGTCACGCCACTGCACTCCAGCCTGGGTGACAGGGTGAGACTCTGTCTCAAAACAAAACAAAACTCTAGAGAGATGCCTTGCCCTTTGTCTCTTGAGGACACAGCAAGAAGTCTGTGAGCTAGAAAGCAGCCCTCACCAGATACTGAATATGCCTTGATCTTGGACTTCCCATCCTACAGAATGGTAAGCAATCAATTTCTGTCATTTATAAGCTATCTCATTTATGGTATTTTGTTATAGCAACCCGAATGGACTAAGACATTCCCTTTCATTCACTCAGAGAAAAGCTGGTCCTGTGAGGCTCTACATGATCTGCCCAATCCACTCCACTTTCTCCTTACCTTCCTGACCTCATTTACTGTTACCACTGTTCTCCCCTTACTCACTGGCCTGCTTGCTATGTCTGTCCTGTTCCTACTTTAGGACTCTTGCTGGCTCCACTCTCTGAAATGTACTTCTTCCACATATCTGCTTGGCTCAATGGACTTACCTCCCAGTCTTTGATCAGATCTTACCATCTATGAACACCCTGTTTAATACTATATTCTATCCTGCCCTTCCCCACCCACTCTTATCCTGGACTACTTTTTATTTTTGCATAGCACATACAACCTTCTAACATACTATATTAGGGGTCAGCAAGCCACAGCTCCATGAGCTTCTGCCCTGTTTTTGTACATCCTATAAGCAAAAGAATGGTTTTTACATTTTTAAACGGTTGTGAAACAAAGCAAAAAATACGTGACATATATATGTGGCCTGCAAAGCCTAAAATATTTACTCTCTGTCCCTTTTCCAAAAAAGTTTACACTATGTATTTTATTCTGTTTATTGTCCTCCTCCTCCTGCAAGAATACAAGCTCCAAGAGGGCAAGATCTTTGTTTTATTTTTTGCTGTATCTGCAAGATACAGATACAGAGCCTAGAATGTAGTAGACACTTAGTAAGTATTTGTTAAATGAATTGTTCGTGATGGTGCAAAATGGTAATTATGTTAAATGTTCACCAATAGACCTATATATCACAATGAGTAACAAAATCTGTATAATGACTAGGAAAGTTAAGGCGTATTTTGAAGTTTGTTACAGAACAGGCCTAAAACACTTTTTGTTTCTACAGATACCTGTGTATTTAATTCCATAGAGAAGAACGCTACAAGGATACATAACCAAATGCATACTAAAGTACTTCTGGGGAGGGGACCAAGATTAAGAGAGATAGTTGAAAGGAGCTTGAATTTCATATGTATTGTTTGCTTTTCTTTTTTTTAGCAATGAGAAACAGTCACATGTTAATGTTTTACATTAAGTTTTTTTAATGAAGAGATGAGAAAAAAACAAATACATATTAAGAAAATAAAGCAGTGAGAGGAAATGGAGAGTAAAGCGTAGGGTAGAGAGAAAAGGAAGAGGACATTGCCTTTCTTAAATGTCGTATTTGGCCAGCAGTCAATCTGAAAGAGGGGAAGGAGTGAGCAATGTGAATATGGGGGAAAGAGCATGCAAAAGTAAAGGCCCTTAGGTGGGAACAAACTTAGCATGATCTGGGCACTGTAAGAAAACCAGTGTGATGAACATAGTGAAAAAGGGGACAGAGACTACTGGGAGATAAGTTCAGAGACATGGGCAGGCACCCATGTTAGGTACAGCTTTGCAGGCTGTGATGAGGATATAAGATCTGTGTGATAGGAAACCACTGGAAGATTTTGATGGGGGGAATACATGATTTAATTACAGATTTAATAATTACAGATCATTTTTGCTGCTTTGTCTCAGACAATGGGTTATAAGGGAACAAAAGAGGAGGCAGGCAAATCTGCCTAAACCATGGACTAGGGTAGACAGCAGAGGGGGTGAGAAGTGGTCAATTCAGAGTATATTTTGATGGTGTATTTTAAGAGTCTTGGCTGATGGTTAGGATTTGGGATATGAAGGAAATCAAGGGAAATAAGGATCATTGCTTCTGATCTCCATAATTGGCCTGAACAACTGAGTGAAAACTAGTAGTATTTAGTGGTATTAGGCAACTGGAGGAGGAGCAGATTGGAATGGGTTGGAGAAGGGAATCAAGAGTTTTGTTTCAAGCCTGGGCAGCATAGGGAGACCCTGTCTCCACAAAAAAAAAAATTTTTTTAATTAGCTGGGCATGGTGGCATGTGTCTATAGTCCCAGCTACTCAGGATGCTGAGGTGAGAGGATTACTTGAGGCTGGGAGGTCAAGGTTGCAGTGATCTGTGGTCATGCCACTGCACTCCAGGCTGGGCAGCAGAGGGAGATCCTACCAAAAAAAAAAAAAAAGTTTTCTTTCAACCAGCAAAGTTTGAGATGCCCATTTGACAAACAAGCAGATATGTCTTGTCAGATGTTGGATACTTGAATCTGGAATTCAGGGTGCTTTTAATGTTGCAGACTGATGAGATTATATAGATAGTGAATAGAAGGGGGTCTAGGATATTGAGGGGAGCCAGCGAAGGAGACAAAGAGCAGCCAGTGAGATACGAGGAGAACCAGTGAGATGTGGTGCCATAAGAGGTGAAACAGTGGTCACCTGCATTGAGCACTGTGAAGAAATTAAGATGAGGCCAAGAAGAAGTTGTTGGGTTTGGCACCATGGAAATCTCTCAGTGGAGTGGAGTACAATGGGAGACAGTGACTATTTACAACTTTCAAGATGTTTCTGTGAATGGTGGGGAGTGGAGAAATTTAGTTGTGGGGGATGAACGGAGTCTAAGCTGGTTTTTAAAGATATTATTTTAAATTAATTTTGAACTACAGAAAAGTAGTACAAATAATTCAGAAAACTCCCATATTTACTTTACATGGATTCACCAGTTTTTAACATTTTGCTACATTTGTTTGCTTCTCTCGCTGTCTCTACACACACATACACACACAAATTTTTGGGGGGTCATTTGAGAGTAGGCTGCATACATCTGTGCCTCTTTAGCCCTTAATACTTTAATGTGCATATCCTGAGAGCCAGGATATTATCTTATGAAACTGCATACGTGAGCAAATTCAGGATATTTAGTTTTTTACAGCCCACATTACAATTTTGCCAGTTGTCCCAGTAACATCTTTTGTAGCATTTTTTTTTCTACCAGTACCTGATCTGGTCTAGGATTTTATGCTATATTTAGTTGTCATGTCTTTTTAGATGGAGAGGTATTTGCAATGATCGTTATATCAGAAGGATAATTTAAAAATTTCTAGATGTGTATTATAACTCTTCATAATGGTAGATCAGTTTAATATGTCATCCTGATAAACATTAGGACAGAAGGAAGAGCAAGAAAAGTGAAGATACTTTATATGTAAATTTATCAGACTTTGGCATAAATAAACGATGTGTTTTCAGAGTTATTGGTACTCATTGTTTAGAAAGGTAAAACAACTTGGATTCTTTTGTGATAGGGTTGAGTTGGCAGTATTATATGGACATGGTTTAAGAGTTTTTCAAAAAGAGTTTGTTTCAGCTCATAAAATCCTGCATGTCAAACCTTTATTAGAAAATATTGTGAGACTTAATTTAGGAAAAGAGCATTAAAGAGTGAAACATTGGAACCACAAGTGCTTCAGAATAGGCATTAGAATGCTCCATTGGATTTTTGGTTCAGTGATGAACACAGTTTTCTGTTACACAGTTTTGAGGGTTAGTGAGTAAAGACTTCCGTTGGATAGAAGCACAAGTTATGATGAAAATTTGTCTCCGACATTTTCAACCAAAGATTGTTCCTGCTATTGAATATGACTTCTGCAAGAAGTCACCTAAGGCTGGCACAGTACTGTGCTCTTTCACAGGAGCCCAAGTATTTGCTGAAAGATTCAAGTGACATGTAGCTTTCACTCAGGTAACTTAGACCCAGAACTACTGTTGAACAATCGAGTTGAATACAAGTTTCCCTCAAGGATAGGAGTGGCTTGGAGAATTTCAGTAGCAAGTATAAGAAGTAATGCCAGCTTTTGTATGTGAAGTATGACTATTCCTTGTTTATAGTTATCTAAATGTTTTACTTCTAGAAGCTGAAAGGAACATGGTCTTTAGTTACTTTATAGGTGAGGAACTAAACCAAATGAGAGTATGTGATTGGTGTAGGATTTCCCAGCTGGCTGTTCTTATGCAGAGAATTGAGACAAGAGCCCCAGATTCCTGATGCCCCTTCTTTTTTTCTGATGTTATTTTGGCTCTTCTTGGCACTGAAGACTTAAACACCCTTAGAGGAAGGCAGTTAGTCCTAAAGCCCCATGCAGTTACCCTGGGCTGTTAGCTCTAGACAGGTTGTGGCTGTGAGTTTAAGTGTCTGTGTCATCCTTCCCTTGGCCTGATACCCCTGCCCAAGTAGGAAACAATAAAACCATAAAGGGATTGTGAAGGTAGGAGATTTTCCTGGAGTCTGATTTTAGCATAGATAATAAGCTCTGAATCAAGACAGTGGTATAGTAGTTTAATATTTAATGTAGGAATTTGATGGAGAAGCTTAAGAGTGAGTAGAGAAATAAAAGGATGAGACATAAAGAGGATAAGGTGCTAATAAAAATTCTAGCTTTGTTTTAACCTTACATCCTAATGGGCTAGAGACTTTTGTTAGGTACGTGGCAGGCAATTTTTATTTGTAAAGCAGAATATACACACACTCACTGGAGTGTGATTCCCGTAGAGTTTAAATTGCTCAGCAGCTAGGGCAAAATTGTCATTTTAGATAAAATTATTGTATTCTGATTCTGGGAAATACAAACTCCTGAACATCTCAAATGTTTTTGGGCAAGTTCATCAAATGCCTACCCACATATCGAATTATTGAATTTAATAACAATTTAAATTAATAAGTTAAGAAATCTTAGGAATTTCTGAGTTCATCCTCTCATTTCGGATGTTTTATTATTATATTGGTAGTTTCCAGCTGTGAGATCCTGCACATACAAGCACTTAAGAAATGTTTGCTTTTGATTTAATAGCTGGCATTCCGTCCTTCTGGAAGATGCACAGTATGCTTATAATAATGTATGACCAAGACTTAACTGAAGATTATGTATTTTATTAACTAAATAATATGGATCAGTTACTACATGAAATTATTTTTTAAATTGGGGTATCATTTCATGTGACTCAAGACAAAGATTTTCTTTTTGTGTCTCTCAGCCCTCCTCCAGGATTTAGGACAAGTTTATAATAAATGAATTTATGTTTTTTTCTAAGAATCAGTTTGCCGTAATGGAAATAGTATGTGTTTTTGAAATAGTAATTAGACTCTTAGGTCTACCAGTTGTAAGTGTATAGTCATGAATGGTATCTACCTTAAAGACTAAACAGGCACACAGAATTATGCCGTTAGCTCGTTAGTCAAGATATTTGTAAGCATTCATGTTCTTTCCATCCCTTCTTACTTACCACGTTAGTTTTCTTCGGCAGAAAAATGTATTAAGAAGACTCTATTGATGATTCTAACATAACTACTTTAGATTTATTTGTTTTTGCAGTAGAGATTTCATTATGAATTAGTTTTTTACTTAACATATTTTAGTTATGATTATTGAGACAGTCTGTAGAACTTATTTCTGCAGAAGTCTCAAGAACCATTGTAGAAGAATATAGGCCCTCTTTTCTAAGCTAAAATTCATTTTCATTTGCTTTTGGCTTTTACATATTTAGTAGGGTTTTTTCTTAGTTCTTCTAGTTCAACATATTGTTTGAGCTATATATTGTTTTTTCTTATATTTCCAGAATTTTGTATCAGCATTTGAAAAATTAGGAAATCAGTGAAAGATCCTTGTATTATTATGTCTTTTGATATAAAATAAAATTTGGGGATTTGTTCTTCTAAATTTTGTACTATTACTGTTTCTGCATTTTTTACTTAGTATTTTGTGGCATTTAAATGTCAACATGAATTTCATATTATTAACATATTAAAAATTATTTTGTATACACAAGGTATCAGAACAGTAATCACAAGTATAGAATATGTAATAACTCCTGTTATCTAAGTAAAACTTCTGTTCTCTAATATTCAAGAAAGCCTTTCTCTGAAACTAAGTCTCTTGGATTATCAGACAATTTTTCTGGTATAATGCTTGAGCTTTGCAAAAGTTGAATCCATTTTTTTTATAACTATGAGGATTTTTTGTTTTCAGTATTTTCTTCGTAGTATGCCTACTTATTTTAATAGCTTAATCTGGGAAAAAGTTGCTCTAAGTACATTAATTGTCTAGGTAACTAAAACGTAACCGTTCAAGTACCGTAACTTAAGTATTTTATCTTTTTTTCTCACTTTTTAAGCATAAATACTTTTCACGTCATTACAGAAATTAACCTTCTTTTTTTGATTGTTGCATAATAGCCCCATCAGTTGAAGGTTATATTATTTGCCATATATTTACTATTGATACTAGAAATAACCCTGGGATAAAATCTTTGAGTATAATACTCTCTTTTGTGTATTTAGGATTCTTAGGATACAGGCTCAGAAGTGTAATCATGAGGACAAAGTGTATGAAAATGTATATGGCTCAATATAGATTGTTGAGTTATTTCTTATAGGTCGTACTAGTTTTACACTACCATCAGTAATTTGTTAAAAGTTGAATCATCATCTCCTCAGCAGCATAGGATATTATCATTCCAAAATTATCTTTGCTAATTGGACTAAAACCATTACTTTATTATTACATTTATTTGATTACTAGTAAGGTTCAGCATTTTCTCATGTTTGTTTAATGTTGTATTTCCTCCTGTGAATTTTCTTTCATGTGCTGCTATTGGTTCTATATTAGCTTCCCAGAAAAGTTACTAATATATTGCTTTCTTGTTGGAATATTTTAGGAGCTCTCTTTTATGCTTGTTCATATAAAGCAGATATTCATCTGCTATATTTGTCAACAGTGGTACCTCCTGGAAATGCCTAAGAGATGTTGTAGGTCCTTTGAGATATGGAGTGTCTGAGTCTTGAGAACCAAGTACTACCTGAAAGCTAGCATCATAGTGAGAGTAAATTGCCACTGTCCCTACATCTTCTCCTGGTGTAAAGTGTTAGTAAAATGAATATTGTGAGGTATTTTTTCCCTTGATGGCATCAGTGGCAGTGATTGTCAGTGCTCAGAAACAAAATAGTGTAATTTGGAAAAGATAGGGGAAGAGAGGAGAGGAGAGGGATAGAAGTAGATGGGGAATGAATTCTGTTGTCCATAAAGAGGTGTACACCTGAATTGGCAGATGACTTTATTCTGGGTTTTCTCTACTCTTCCCACTCAGTTTACTCTCCACCCATCTGGGTATATTCATTAGACTTCCTACCTTTCAGAGACTTGCATGTCAGCTCTCAGATTTACATTGGTGTTCAAATCAAAGGAAATTAATTCCCATGGCAGTCATCAGCCTTCATTGTACCAACCCTGCAATTCCTAGAGAACTCCCTGCTGCTGAAAACTGCCTTCTTCCTGATGGCTATTTCTAATCCATGAATGACTTAAAATAAACCTCCCCTTTTCTCTTAGACAATCCGAATTTGAGTTATGCCCCCTCTTGAAAATAAAAGAGCTTAATCAGGATAGCAATATTAGATAAAAATTCAAATATATACCACATGATTATATATATTACATAATTATATAATGTTATGTATTATGACAAACTAGTCCCAAGATGTTTTTGCTTTAAGTGGAAGAATTTGAATGTTTTAGGGAGTTCATCCACCTCTACCTCCCTAAGTGCTGTTATTACAAGCATGAGCCACTGCACACAGCCCCTCTTAATCTGTAATGTTGATTTCTGGGTCTTTATTTCCCCATTTTTAAAATAAGAGGATTGGATAGATGTTGTCTAGTACTCATTACATTCTGAAGCTTAGATGCTATGATTGCCATTCTCTAGTTACAGTTAAAGTTAATAAATTTTTATTTTGTGGGCTGAGGGGAATGAATGGACATGATATTCAATTGGCCAACAACTTAATATCTCTATTTGTAAGACTAAAATAAGCTTTTTAACCTAAGATTCAGTTTTAAGGGTCTATGCTTATAAACTGAACACTTTCTTAATGTGTACAGGTTAACATTATCTTTTGTGTCCAGTGTCATTTCAGATTTCCTTCCCATCTCACATTTCATTCTGTTTTTTATACTCATGAATTTTTATACGTCTCATTAATCCTGGTTGAGCCTCAATGTTTCTTTATCACAGTAACAGAAAAATAATGTGAACACTTACAGAATATATGCTGCTGTTTTTTGTACTAAACTTTTAGTTGTATGGTAGTCTATCATATGACATTAGTTCCTACTGATTTTTTCCCACTTTTGGACCATCTCTATAGAATTTTCTTGTCCTATCCCTTTGCATAATATGAGGTGCACCCTCCATTAACTGCACTCATGCATTTCAGTCAATGATGGACTACATATACCATGGTGGTCCCATAAGATTATGATAGAGCTGAAAAGCTTCTATTGCGTCTTGATGCCATAATGCAATGCATTACTCACTCATATGTCTGCGGTGGCACTGGTGTAAATAAACCTGCACTGCCAGTTATATAAAAATATAGCACATATGATTATGCACAATATATAATACTTGATAATGATAGTAAATAACTATTATTGGTTCATGTATTTACTATATTATTGTTATTTTTAGTGTACTTCTACTTATTTTTTAAAAAGTCCACTGTAAAACTACCTCAGCCAGGTCCTTCAGGAGGTATTCTAGAAGAAGGCATTGTTATCATGGGAGATGACAGCTCCATGCTTGTTATTGCTGCTGAAGACCTTCCAGTGGGACAGGATACAGAGGTGGAAGACAGTGGCATTGATGACACTGACCCTGTGCAGGCCTAGGCCAATGTGTGTGTTCATGTCTTCATTTTTAACAAAAAAGTTTAAAAAGTAAAACAAAAATTAATATAAAAAGGTGTGTAGAATACAGATATAAGGAGGAAATACTTTTGTATAGCTGTACAGTGTGTTTGTGTTATAAGCTAAGTATTAAAAGAGTCAAAACTTTTAAAATCTAAAGTTCATAAAGTAAAAAGTTACAGTAACAGCTGAGGTTAATTTATTATTGAAGAAAGAAATTGTTGTTTAAGTACAGTAGTGTACAGTATTGTCCTAGGCCTTTGCATTCACTCACCGCTTACTCTCTGACTCACCCAGGGCAACTTCTAGTCCTATAAGCTCCATTCATGTTAAGTCCCTTATATTGATAAACCATTTTTTTATTTTTCATGCTTTTTATACTTTATTTTTTATTTTTATGCCTTTTATCTTTTTATGCTTTTTTACTGTACCTTTTGTATGTTTACATATGTGTAGATACACAAGTACTTACCATTGTGTTACCATTGCCTGCAGTATTCAGTACAGCAACATGCTATACAGGTTTGTGGCCTAGGAGCCACAAGCTATACCATATAGCCTAGGTGTGTAGTAGGCTATACCATCTAAGTTCGTGTAAGCACACTATATGATGTTACTACAACAAGGAAATTGCCTAACAATGCATTTCTTAGACCGTATCCCTGTCCTTAACTGACACATGACTAAGTTTTTGCCCTTATACAATTTTTGTACTGATTTAATTCATATCTGCTTTAATGTCCACCACTTGGTTTCCATTTTTTTCTTTGTTCTTATTCTTCCAATATTTCTGTTTTGATTTTTCTACTTTAGAATATCACCTGCCTTTGTCTGTTCCTGTTGCAAAATACCTTAGACTGGGTAATTTACAAAATAATAAAAATGTATTTCTCATAATAGTACACAGCCTGGGAAGTCCAGCCAATTTGATGTCTAGTGAAGGCTTGCCCTCTGCTTCATAAATGGAGCCTTCTTGCTGCATCCCCACATGGACGAAGGGATGCGCCCTCACATGGTGGAAGGGGAGCAGAAAGGCCAAACTGGCTCCCTTAAGCCATTTGATAAGGGTATTAATCCCATTAATGAGGACAGAACTCTCATGACGTAATCACTTCCTAAAGACTCCACCTGTTAATATTGTTGCATTGAGGGTTAAGTTTCAAGATGAATTTTGGTAGGACACATTCAAATCATAGCATTCTGCCCTTGGCCCCCCAAAATTTATGTGCTTCTATCAAAATACATTCATTCTATCCCAAGAGCCCCAGAAGTCTTAACTCATTCCAGCATTAATTCAAAAGTCTGAAGCCGAGAATCTCATCTAAATCAGATATGAGTGAGGCCCAAAGTATGATTCATCTTGAGGCAAATTGCTCTCCAGCTATGAGCCTGCAAAACCAAGTAAGCCCAAGACCCAAGAAGGCAAACAAGATTACATCTTAAGGCTCCAGAATAATCTTCTTTGACTTTTATGTATTGCCTTCCAGATACAGTTGGGTAGGGGTTGGGCCCCCAAGTCTCCAGGTCACCCTGTCCCCATGGCTTTGCTGGGCACAGCCTATGCTGCAGCTCTCATGAGTTAGTTTACTGCCTGTGGTTCTCCCAAGCTGGAATTGCACTCCAGTGGCTCTTTCAGTCTAAGGGGTCCACTCCAACAGCTCCATTAGTTATTGCCCTTGTGTAGGCTCTCTGCTGTATCCCCGCTACCACAGCTCCACTAGGCAGTGCCCTAGTGGGGCCTCTGCGGTGGCCCCACCCTGTGATGGTGCTCTGCCTGAGCCCCAGGGTTTTTCAGGGTGTTCTTTGAAATTTAGGTGAGGTAACAGTGCTCCCACAGCTTATGCATTCTGTGCACCTGCAGAGTTAGCACCATGTAGACACCACCAAGGTTTACCACCTATGCTTTCTGGAGGGGTGGTCTGAGCTGCACCTGGGTGTGGCTGAGCCACAGCTAGGGTAGCCAGGGAGTGCTGCACTATAATGTGGGTAGCAGAGCTTTGAAATCATTCTGTTCCCAAGGCACTGACATTCTGGGCTTATAATAGGCAAGATAGTCCCAACCATCTCTGAAATGCCTTTTGGTTCATTTGCTCATTGTCTTGATGAATAGCACCTAGCTTCTTTCTGTCCATACTAATCTCCTTATCAAACAGTCAGGTTCAGAATTTTTCAAATCTTTAAGTTCTGCCTTCCTTTTAGTTACAAATTCCATCTTTAATTTGTTTCTCTCTTCCTGCATCTTACTATAAGCAGTCAAGAGAAGCCATGCCACACCTTGAACACTTTGCCAAATATCCTATTTCATCACTCTTAAGTCCTGCCTTCCACACAATGCTAGGACATGAACACAATTCAGCAAAGTTCTTTGCCCCTTTGCAACAAGAATGGCCTTTCCTCTAGTTTCCAATAACATATTCCTCATATCTGTCTCAGAGACTTCATCAGAATAGCCTTTACTGTCTGTATTTCTACCAGTACAGAGAGGACCACTTAAGAAATCTTTTAAGAGGATTGAGGCATGTCATGCAGCTCTCCTCTTCTGAGCCCTTACCAGAATAGCCCTTTACCATCCAACCTTTACCCATTACCCAATTGCAAAGCCACTTCCACATTTTTAGGTATTTCTTATAGTAGCACCCCGCTTCTTGGTGCCAATTTCTGTCTTAGTCCATTCCTGTGCTATAACAAAATATTTTAGATTGGGTAATTTGTAAGTAGTATAATATATTTCTCACACTTCTGGAGGCTGGGAAGTTCAAGTTCAAGGCACCAGTGAATTAGGTGTGCCATGAAATCTGGCTTTCTGCTTTGTAAGTGAAACCTTACAGCATCCTCACATGGAGGAAGGAACAAACACTATTTTCTCACATGGCTGAAGGGGAGCAGCAGGGCCAAATAGATGCCCTCAAGCCCTTTTATAAGGGCATTAATTCCATTCACGAGGGCAGAGCCTTCATGACAATGGCAGTCCAAAGTGCCTTCCAAAGTCCCCACCTCTTAATACTATCGCATTTGGAATTAAGTTTCAACGTGAATTTTGGAGGGATACAAACATTCAAACCATAGCATCGCTTCATTTAAATGACAAGTTAAACAGTCCATTTTGATACATATTCTTTGATTGTACAAAAATAATCTAAGAAATCTTCATCCTATTGTTATCTGATGGTACGAACTGCCATCAGTAAACCTGGGTCTCAATGACAATTTTAGTTGGGAGTGTAGTGTGCAGGGAACAAACATTAAGTACTGACTATTGTGGTACTTTACATTCTCAGTTAATCTTCTCATCAACCCCATTTCACAGATGACTAAACTGTGGCTTAGAAGATTGGACAATTTTCCTAAAAAAGACAGCGTCAATAATTAACAGAACTGGGATTTGAGCCAATGAGTGTATGACTCCAGAACCCATGCTTCCTCTACTCCATCAGGAACTAAACTTGTAAAAATTGATTCCCTTTCAAAAGTTTTTTCTGCTATGTCTCTTTTCATAACTGAGATCTGACTAATATATGCCCCTGTTGTGTGTGAGATTTCTATGAAGAAATGTATGGTTAGGTAAAACCTAATGCTAATCAGCCTACTAACCACTTAACTTTTTTTTAACCTTTCTATTTTGCTATCTAAACTGCTCTGATCCTTTTCTCATTCAGCCCTTACCAATAAATACAGTGCTGTGTTCCTTTTTCTGCATACACTTGAAAATGTGAAATACTGAATCCATACATTATACTTAATAAAGGATAGCTTTGGACATGAATAAGACATTCCTGGATCCTTCTCACTTCAGAACTTCAGGAGCAATCGAACGGCAATAAAACAGTATACTTGCAGTTATCAAAATGAGCTATAATGGTTATCCCAGTGTGCTAATTTTTTTTAATTATCAGCTTGGCTTATCAACTGTTTAGGTATGTCTCACTTTATTAATTTGTAAAGTGGATTCTAAAATATTGAATCATACCTTTTATTAACTTACAATTTCAGATGTGTTTCACAGGAAAATATTTGGCTATTTGCATCATAGCCTTTTTTACCAGCTCCTTAAATTCAGTAAGTATAGCTATAATTAGTAACTTGCCTGGTGCTCATATTTTGTCATTCAGTGCCATTATTTTACCTAGAGTACTACAGCTTGTCTCCATCTTTTATGCATATCATCATATAAATCAGCAGATGTATAATCAGTGTAGAGCAGTGTTACTTGAAGACAAGCTACTCTTTTAATTGATGGTACTTACATATTTAATGAACTATGAATTAAAGGAATAGTTTCGACCGGAAATAGACATTCATTCCAACCCAATTCTTAACATTTACTAGCTGAGCAATTGGCAAGTGACTTAATATCACTGAGACAGTTTCCTTAACTCACAGGGTAGTTTTGAAAATTAAATGAGGTAAAATATGAAAGTACTTTGAAACTTTTTAAGCACTGTGTTTACTTAAAACCACTTGGCAGTGATAAATCAATGTTCTGAAAGGAAATTTATAATCATGTTATAATACATAAGGCTTTTAAAAAGCTTTTTTTCTTAAATCTGTGTCACAGAAATGAAAACTATTGGACTAGGGTTAACAATAGGCAGTGACAGTAGTCCATTGAACTACTTAAAAACTAACTCTCCAGTTGAATGTAGCAGTGGGACAATCCCTAGTAAAGCACATTAATAAATCCTATGATACTAAGAGAATCAGGGACCTAATTATTTTGATTAATTGGTTTTTAATGTGTAGGCTTATTAGAAGAGTTTACTTTTATGAATGACTTAATATTGCCATTTGAAGAAAGATCTAGTTACTCACAAGATAAGTTGATTTGATATACAAATGTAAATCATATTTTGCCAGTTAAGGATCATAATTTTCTAGTGTGTGTTGTTATTATTTACTGGAGATAAACTTCCCCCAAAACTTACTTTTCCCAAGTTCTCATTTCTGTCTTACAACTTAAGTGGAACTTCTTACCCATTCTCTGTCACTGTTAAATTACAAAGTAAATAAACATTGTACTTACTAGTCCTTACTAAGAGGTACAAATTATTATGTAACTTTAAATAGTATGTTCTTATGTTTTGGTTTTCATCAGAGACTTTTTTAGTGATTAGTAATGTTTCCCATATTAATCGATGCAGTCTGTATTCTGTTGTCTTTTTCTGTTTTCTATTATTTCTAGTACAGCTAGAACACCGCTGCTTATTAGAGTAAGAAATAATGGAAATTGCCAGGAGCAGATATATTAATTTAATATAATGGTTCTCAACTGGCTATAAGTTCCCAGTAATTATAATGTGTAGTTAGGGTTGAGAACCACTGATTTAAGTTGCTTAAACATACATGGAGAGTGAGACCAACCGTGAAGGTTAAATCTGTTTTAGAACTCAACAAGGAGTTGATGTTTTGAGGGTGACAATGAGATAACTAAAAGTTAAATATCTGGGAGGTGTTACTCCTATCAGCCTTTTGTTTTCATTAAAAATGAAAAAAATTGTGCTCTGAAAAGCAAGGTGCAGTTATCATATCTGAAGTGATTGACCTGAAGTAGACATTCATCAAGAGAGCTGTTGAATTATTGGTGATGCATGGAATAGAAAGGGAAAGAGTTGTATAACGCAGACTGCTCATAGTCTGCCCACTGTTAAGTTCTCTAAGGGTTAGTCACATGTTCGTGGGGTGGCAGAACGAGAATAATATGGCAGAGTAGTAGTTCAGTGCATGGGTTCTGGAGTTGGGTGCATCTGGGCTTGAGTCCTCGCTTTGTTCATTACTGTGTGATCTTGGACACATTGCTTAAGTTCTCTTAAGCCTGTTCCTCTTCTGTAAAATGGAGATAATTATAGTACATATTCATGGAATTAAATGAGATCATGTATTTAAAGAATTTAACATAATAACTGGCACATGGAAGGACCCATTAATGATAACAGGGTTGCTGTTATTAGTAGGCATGGTTCAGACTTTGGAATCACACAGGTTTGGTTTTGAATGCTTAATCTGCCACATACTAGCTGGGCAAGCTACTTAACCTCTCTGAACCTCGGTTAATATAAAATGGAGTTAACATCTACCTCATAGTGCTGTTGTGAATATTAAATGGGCTAAAGTATAGGAAGTGTCTGGTTACAGATTGGGTCAAATTTTGAGATCAAGCTTTCCTTCTTATCACTCAATTTGATACCACACTCTTTTTTTTAATGTTGATTTGTAAACTTTAACTAGCATTTGGTAAGCATGTCTAATCATCTTCAAAGTTCTTCCAGAAAAGACACTCTAAGCATACATTTATTCAAACTTTCCTTAGTACCTATTTTCCATTTTCTGTGTTCTGTTAATCTCTAAACTCTTAGATGACAATAACTTTGTAATGCCAGAGAGTTAAAATTTTAACGTCTTAGCCTATTTTCAAGTGGTGAACTAGATGATTTACCCATCAGTCTCAATCGAGGATGATTTAAACCCCATGTGCCTAGCACTGTGTAACATGAGTTATGGTCCCTGCCCTTCTAATCTAGTTGAGCTCATTTCCGTAACTAATATGAGCTCAACAGTTAGTTTTGCATTTTTTTCTCTTCCTTCTTGATCCATAACCTCTGGTTTTAGACTCTCTCTCTCTTTTTTTTTTTTTTTTTTTTTTTTTGGAGACCGAATTTCCCTCTTGTTGCCCAGGCTGGAGTGCAATGGCACAATCTTGGCTCACTGCAAGCTCCACCTCCTTGGTTCAAGAGATTCTCCTGCCTCAGCCTCCCTAGTAGGGATTACAGGCACCCACTACCACACCCAGCTAATGTTTTGTATTTTTAGTAGAGATGGGGTTTCACCATGTTGGCCAGGCTGGTCTCGAACTCCTGACCTCAGGCGATCCACCCGCCTCAGCCTCCCAAAGTGCTGGGATTACAGGCGTGAGCCACCGCGCCCGGCTCATTATAGACTTTTTTTTCCGCCTCCCAGGTTCAAGCGATTCTCATGCCTCAGCCTCCTAAGTAGCTGAGATTACAGGGGCATGCCACCACGCCTGGCTAATTTTTGTATTTTTTTAGTAGAGACGGGGTTTCACCAGGTCTCGAACTCATGACCTTGTGATCCGCCCGCCTCGGCTTCCCAAAGTGCTGGGATTACAGGAATGAGCCACCGCGCCCAGCCTATAGACTTTCTTAAAGGACTTTCTAGTTCCACTGATAGCTATAATTTAACAAGTTTGTCAACGTTTTGATTCATCATTAGGTGCCTGTAAACTTTTCCTTCTTTCCCTTCATACCTGAACTTTGGTTCAATTTCTCATGAAAGTTTTATTAAATAATTGTATTCTTTAAATAGCGTGCTCTTTTTAGATCATTGGATAGCTCTGATTTTTTTTGTCCTTGCTCATCATAGCATTTTTCTGTAAAAAAAAAAAAAAACAGTATAAGAGAGATTTCTGTGGAAGTCTACATATCTGATTCACATTCAGCAAATGATTCAGCAAATTTCTTAAGCTGTTTTGATTTATCTGCTTGTCAAATAAAAATAATACTTGCTACCTACTTACAACAGAGGGGTGTTGTGAAGATTATATTTAGAATGTTTTTAACTCATTTACTCAGTGCTCTGAGAATACCTCATTTTTATTATATTGTCATACTATATACATACTACTGGTTTTTTAGATCTATTATGACTTTTATGATGGTGAAGTGTGATTTTACTTTTCTCTTTTACCTCACCACAAAGGTATCAAAATATATGTTCTTTCGTATGCACATGGTTGTATTTATGAGTAGTTTCCCAGTTTATGGAGATTGATGTTTCTTTTGGAAAGGCAGTATATCAGGGGCTTCCAGACTGGACACTGGAGCCAGATTAGTTGGGTTTGAATCATGGCTTTGGCATTTACTAGCTGACCAACCTTAGGCAAGTAACTTCTCTGTGCCTCAATGTACTTATTTGTAAAATGTAATTAATAGAGCAGCATCATAGAGTTGTGAAGTGCTTAGAACACTGCTTGGCACTCAAAAATATTAGCTATCACTATTACTAACAAAGTAGTGCATGTGTTTAAGTCTTCAATATTTAAGTACCAGAGTTTTTGGTAGCATCTTGGCTCTCTGTGAAACAGGACTGCCCTTCCCCTAACAAACTGGAATTCCATTTTATATGCAGATTGGACAGTTAGGTCTTCCTATGGCTCCTCCTGCCCTCATTGCAAACTGATGGGTTTTAAAAATCATTTTGATTGAAATATGACACATTCTAAAAATTAACCTAATATTAAAGCTATAGAACAAAAGATGAACCTCTCCTTCCCCATTTCTAGGAGGATTAATTCTTTTCCAGACTTTGATCATGTTTTTTATCAATTTAAACCCCTTTCACAAGCTTTGTATTATCCTTAAGATAGTCCAAGCTTCCTAACATCATCTATGAGGTCCTCCTAGCCTCACTTTTGCTTTTTGATAATTCCTGTTAGATTTCTGATAAAGAGTCACTTCCTCAAGGAAGTCCTTTCTTGACCTCCTAACTGGGTTAGCATAATGTTTTCACAGCCCTTAGTCATTTACCATAGTCATTCTCCACTGAGGCAGTGCTGCTCTCTGGAGGTGTCCTAGTGACTGGGAGGTGCTCTTGTCATTTACTGGGCAGGGCTGAGAGTGCTAGATGTTCACCATGAAGAATTGTCCTAGCTTTGTATGACTTGTAAATGTCTGGTTAGATAGTCACAAAGGTGTAAGAAATCTGTTTATAGATATCAGAGCCAAGAGCCTAACTCAATTTTACATATACATGTGGAACTTTTTGCAGAGTTTTAATATATGTTGAATTTTCTAGGAATAAAAACTATGGCCAGGCAGGGTGGCTCACGCCTGTAATCCCAGCACTTTAGGAGGCTGAGGCGGGCAGATCACTTGAGGTCAGGAGTTCCAGACCAGCCTGGACAACATGGTGAAACCCTGTCTCTGCTAAAAATTCAAAAATTAACCGAGCGTGCTAGCACACACCTGTAATCCCAGCTACTCAGGAGGCTGAGGCAGGAGAATTGTTTGAACCTGAGAGGCGGATGTTGCAGTGAGCCGAGATCGCACCACTGCACTCCAGCCTGGGTGACAGAGCAAGATTCCATCTCAAAAAAAAAAAAAAAAAAAACCCAAAAAACAAGAAACTACTATGTTATTGAAGGACAATTGTACCTTGTTTTGTTTGGATCTCTACCAAGAGTTGTTTACCATTTTGGGAAATGACGTCACTAATAGCAACATTTCTCACATTCATAGTGATTCAGCATATAGATAGAAACATCTAACTTTGAATTTAGTTGAAATTAGATGGAAAAAATTTTAATTGAACCAGATGGGGGTAAAATGCATCTCTGTCTCCTGGTGGAATGTATTTGCTTTTCTCTCTTTTCCTATTGTACTTTATCATATACTTTATTCATTGACAGGTCATCTGCCTCTCTCACCAAATGAGAACTTAGTGGGGATAAAAACAAACTATATTTTACTTATCTTTGAATCTCCAAAATTCACTGAGCACATGGTAGTTCTACTTAATAGTTACTCAGTTGAATTAATAGCAACAACAATAGCGTTTATTCAACAAGTATTTGTTGAATCGGACTCTGCCAGGCAAAGAGAGTGAAAAGACACTGTCCCTGCTCTCAAGGAACTTGTGATCTATTGCCAGGACAGACCTAGAAATAATTATAATACAATATGACAGTTTCTAGAATGGAAATAGCTATAAACCATAGATCTGTAATGAAAAATACACTTAAGTCTTGTGGGGAGATCTTGGAATAATGACACAGAAGAGAAATAGTATCCAGTATCAATCATAGTGCCAAGAAAGACTCTCAATAAATATTTGGAAAATCAGTGAATGAGGGTAGCTCTAAAGAGTGAGAAGGAGTTTGCCAATTGGTCAGGTTTAAGGAGGGCATTCCCAGCAGGAAATCCCTATGCAAAGGCTCAGAGGTAGGACAGGTGCAGGAAAAGATGATGGAGCATAAAGTTCGAAGTTGAGTCATAGATAAAATTGCCTTTGAAGGTGATGAACCAGATGATGAAGAGACTTCTTCCATGAAAAGAAGTTAGATTTTATCTTGCAGATGCTAGAAAGCCATTCATTTAACTATAAAACTACTATTTTTCAAATTACACATATTGTGTGCCAGGGACCTATGATCTGCATACAGAGTTAGTATATTCCCATTTTCAGGTTGGGAAACTAAGACTTAGATTAATTAACTTGCCCAGGTTTTCACTGCTACTAAGTGGAAGAACTAGAATTCAAACGTGGTCAGTTGAGTCCATATCTCCAGTCTGCTTTTTAAACTATATTTTACAGACTATCCAACAAGGAAGAAGCTATATATTTTTACTTTCTCTTCAGCTGGTCTGGCTTCTTTACCTCACATGATTCTCAACTGTAGCAAATTCAAAATTTTTATGTAAATTTAAGTTAAAAACTTACTCATGAGTAAGCTCTAGTCTTCTGAAAGTCCAAAATGGTATCACAGTAACTCACCACTTGCAGGCTACTTTTTACTCTGGGGCTGTCTTCTGTCTTGTTTTTCAAATAACTGTATTTTGGCTTGTTGAAATGCCTTTTTTTTTTTTTTTTTTTGGTCACCATTGAATGTCATGGGCCAATCAGGCATAAGTTGTAAAGTTAATATTAGTGTAGTATGGAGTATCATCTAAGGGAGCGAAATTTGAAGTACTACTTCCTTTTTTTGAGACATTTAGAAAGCTGAGCCTTCAACATGCAAAAAGAATACTCCAGGTAATATTTAAATTTTATAAGAAAATCCAATATTGATCTTGATATTCTATTTAATTAATATAAATGTAGTTTACTATTTAAATAAATGATTTCTACCTCATATAATAATCCTGATGTGCTTGGTTAGCTTGAAGTACTTCAGATGTTATCTAATTAACCCTGCAATGTCTGGCTACCCCAGGGTATAAGATTCTTCCTTATTTTAATGGCTTTTAAAATATGGTAAGTTTTGGAGATGGATGCCACTGAACTGTATACTTAAAATGATAAATGTTATGTATGTAGATTTTATCACACTTTTTAAAAAGATGTGATAGAAAAGTTCAAAGTGGCTTAAGATCTCTTATCAAGCAGTTATCTGAATCAAATATTCTTGAGAGCCCTTTGTTACAGATAATTTGAGTAAGGTGTGGGGAAACACCTATTCTGTCATCATAGGCTGATCAAATTAAATGTCCTTAATACCAAGCTGTTTGAAAAGAAAACCCTGTTTGACGACAGAAATAAAGAAGGAAGCATGCTATTGGCTTGATATTATGGTACAGCCATCCTCAGGATGGATGTGATAATGAAGATGCCTTTCAGACTTGACTGCTATTGGTCCCTTGCTTTAGTTTCTTGTTTAAAAGGGCAGCTAGGGGGTTAAGTGGGCTATCCGAATGTCACCTCAGCAGGTAGGGTATGCCTGGTAGCAGCTCCAACTCTAATATTACTAAGGCTCAGACTTTAAGTTCCCCACCCCCACTAGTATCAGGGGAAATTAAATTGTCATTGTTTAGCTTCATGAAAATTAAAAGAATGTGCTGGTGGAGATAAAGGAAACATTCATATTGTTGGCGTGTGTGAACTGCATAACTTTTTGGAAAGTAATTTGGTAATAACTGTTTAAAGTTTTTAAATTCACATACTTTTTGGCCTAATAACCCCACCAGGTTGCCACTATTATGTAGGGACATTGGTACAAGAATTTTTTTGCTGTGTTGTTGGTAGTGGCAAAAAAGTAGAAGCAATCTGGAAGCCAATCAGGAGATGGTTGAACAAATTATGCTCTATCCATTCTCAAGACCAATGTGCATCTATTAAAAGGTGAGTTAAATTGGTATGTATTGGCCTGGAATTATGGCCATGTCATATTAATGTGTAAAAAATGTTGTAGAGTTAGTGTAGTATGGAGGATGATCTTAAAAAAAGAGGAAAAATATATGTGAGATTAGAATGTAGAAAGATTCACATAAAACTGTTAAAACGGGTTCTCTAGGGAGCCTGGAGATAGGATTGAATTAACTTGTCTTATACAACCATGTTGTTTGATTTATTATAATATTTGTAGTTTTTTAAAAGTTTCTGAAGTTAAGAGAGGGAAGGGGAGAAATCTATAGTGATAGAAATTATACTGGGGATTACTTTAGGAAGGGTTGATGGCTGGGATTGGACACAAAAGAAACCTCTTCATACTCAGCGATCTCTATCTTGAGCTGGGTGTTGGTTACACAGATGAGTTCACTTTGTAAAAATCCATCTATGGATCATATGCTTATCATTTGTACAATGTTGTGTCTATATTGTATCAAATAAAAGTGTATAAAAATAAATGACATAGTGGTACAATGGAATACTATTCACTTTTTATTGAAATATTTTCAATAAATAATGATATACGAAGTCAGGCAAGAAACAGGACAATCCCATTATTATAAAATATAATGTGCATAAAAACACACAGAATGAAGACTAGAATAAAAACACTACAGTATTAATACATTTTATGTCCAGATGGTGGTGATTTTATTTTGAGTTTTTTTTTGTTTAAGAACAGTTTATTAGATTGGGCCATTTACGAAGTCATTAGAACTTGGTGAGCAAAGTCAGATTACAGGCTATTAAGCAGAGAAATAAGAGTGAAAGAGAGAGGAAAAGGCATTTTTAAAAAGAAAGAAAAAGCTAACTAGAGAGGTGGAAAGGTAGTTTTTTTAAGCCCCTACTAGCAAGGGACTTTTCATGTTAAAAATCCTCTGCTTTATCAAACTGTTTGGTTTTTACAAATAAGTCATGCTTGATACTTACATTCTGTTGTTTTTGTTTAAGCATTTAGTTTTAGTGAAAAATGTCATTAATAGCTTCAGTTGACTGTAGCAGATGCAACTCATAGTAGCTTTAAAAACCTATATTCGTGTCTCAGTCTTCACTGATTAAGTGTGGTTGTTTGCTCAGATCTTTTTTCGCTTTAGTTGCCACATGGAGGCAAATAATACCTCACTAGGTTGTAATGAAAATCAAATGAGAAAATGTAGTATGTGAAAATACTTTAATGGAATTAAACACTACCCAGTTGTAAAATTACATCGTTTTTATTGTGTTTCCTTCGACCCAAAGTCCTTACTTTTAGAATGTAGTTATTTCATAATGGAATTTATTTCCCTTAATAGGAGTTCAAAAGTTGAAGTTTATGCAGAAATGCAATTTTTTTTTAAGTCAAGTTCTGCAAATGTTGCTTATAATGGTTTTCGAGGTCTGGGTTGCGACTGCATCAATATTTTAGACTTTTTAGTGCCTTATATATCAAATTGAAATGTAAACATTTTTATTGCTTCTAATTATTGCTGAACTGTCAGGGAAATGAACAACCTTTTTACCCTATTTCAGTCATTTTTCGTTAATTCACCATGTGTATGTAAAATAATATACCCAAAACAGATCTCTTCAGGTGTTTCGCAGGGGTTTTGATAAGGACTTGACTTTTTATTAGCCCTTAAGTCAGTAGTAATCTGGACGGAATTAGAGATGGGTTGGGTTGGAGAAAACTGCGTGGCACTAGGACCCAGGGGGCTCCCGTGAGCGGATCTTGGGGCCAGATTGCAAATTCGCGGTGACTCAGTCTGGTCGGCTCCTTGCGCTCGGCGGCCGCGGCGGCAGCAGCAGCAGACGTTGGCGGCCGGGCTGCCAGGAGCAGTTCCGCCCGGTTTCACTGTCCGTGACTTCCTTCGGGGCACCTCAGGCAGGTCCGCGGCGTTTGGGGAGCGCTGGGGTTGTGGTGGCGGGGAGAACGGGTCAGCTGCGCGCGGGAAGCCTCTGGGCCTGTGCACCGGGAGTAACATTTGCTCCGTCTCTTCCTGTGTCTGGCTTTATTTGCAGCAAACCAAGATGGAGTATGAGTGGAAACCTGACGAGCAAGGGCTCCAGCAAATCCTGCAGTTGTTGAAGGAGTCCCAGTCCCCAGACACCACCATCCAGAGAACCGTGCAACAAGTATCCTTTCCGAGGCCTGGCCGCCACCCGCGCAGCTCGCCCCGCGCTGCGGCCCAGCTCCCAGCTCCCGGCGGCCGGGGGCTCCCGTCGCCTCCGCCTCTGCCCCTCCCCCATCGTCCGAGACCGGCCTCCTCCCTGGGTCCGCGCGCGGGGAAAGCCGCCGCTGCCCCTGCCGGGCGACTCGCGCACGCGGCCCTGGTGCCTGGGCCGGGGGCGCCGCCGCGTGGGGCTCACGCCGCCAAGGCCACCGGCTTCCGGCGCGCAGGAGGCGGGGGCCCCCGGCCGCCGCCCGGGATCGCGACATGTGCGCGGGCCGGGCCGCCACGTCCCCGCCCGCCGCTGACCTGCCGCGGGGGTAGGGAGCGGGCGGGCGGGAGCGGCCCGGGCCCACACAATGCGCCCCGTGGGTGGGGGTGGCAGGCCGAGCGGGAGGCCGGGTGGAGGGCGCTCTGTGCGCGGCGGAGCTCGCCGCCTGACTGGCCAGAAATGGGTGGAGCTGGCGCGGGGTTTGAACTGCAGCTGTGTGGGTCTTGGGGGTTTTTCCACGTCCTTGCCCTAAAAGGGCTGGGGACCTACAGGTGGGGGAAAGGGGTCTCTATGCCTCACCCTGGGGTTACTGGTGTTAACACCTGTTGCGAACTCCTTGTCACCCAAGTGAGATTTTCTTTTTAAAGCTTTGGCTCAAGGCTGACTGCACAATTATCTAGGTCTTTACCGAGTGTGCTGGTGTAGTGATCCTGTTGCTACGGTTTTAGAGACAGGAAAGGTTAAGAGAACCAAAACTCCACCACGTATGCTTTCTGTAGTGCCCTAAACCGTGCTCAAATGTAGAGCTCTTACTGGATCCAGTAAAGGAAACATTCACTCATTATATCATGAATAACCTTTTAACCCCCGATCTCTTAAGCCTAAAGAAGTTAGTTAAGTCTACTATTTTTTGCAGAAAAGCCTCTTGATTTTTATTGTCAAAAAGCAGCAAAATTACTTAATATGGAGTTTGGTAAGTAAGCTCTTCGTGTTTGAGTTTATTTACATTTAAAACATCTGTAAAGATGAAGTTATTTACCCCGAGGGTTTCGCAGAAATACTGCATTGCCGTAATTTAAAACCTTCAATAGATGACAAAATTAGTACTTACCTTCTTGGTTAATGTAATACTTCCCATTTAAAAGTGGAAGGGATAATGATTTAGATCTGCTTGGATTTTTTAAAGCCATTTTGTTTGGATACTTCTAGTACTGAGGAAAGAACACTTTTGGAATGTATTGCCGTTTGTATCTTGTAAACAGTGCTATGGCTCAGTCTTAATTTGTGTTGTCATAGTTCTAGGGATGATAGAAGTTGATAGTTGATTAATTGCAGGTATTATATGATACAGTTACTAGTTTCTTAAATTAGCTAAGCCCAATCCTGCATTGTAGTTATTCTGTGGCACCATATATCATAATTTCTTGTTTTAGTCTACATTTATTAGGTACCTCATAAATGCTTAGTACCGTGCTTGGGCTAGTAGTCAATTTACAGTTTATTCTGTGTGCCTGGAACTTAGTATGTCCTCTGAGAAAGAACAACTTTCTGTTGCTGTGAGAGGAAAACTACTTTAGCTAAGAATACATACTGCTGTTTCAGAGTGCCTTATTTTGTTTCTCCTAAGAAGATAATATATTTAATTATTATTTTGTATAGGCTTTTGAGTACTTTTTGAAAGATCGCTATAATAGGATAAAGAGATGTAGCTTAAGTTGTAAGAAGGTAAACTTTATCAGGAAATAGTTTTGAAAAATTCATTGGCATATCAGCTTGTTGTTAATCTGGGCCATTCACTAAAACAAGAATTACTGTCTTGGTTGGAGAAAGTAGTTACACCTTGCAGTTTTACTAGAGACTATGTTGTTGGTTCGTTTACTTTCTGACCCATAAACATTGAGGGTATTCAAATATGTAATAAATAGCTAATAAAGTGTTACTGGAGTTTGATTCATGGATTTAATCAGAAATTTAGATTTGTTGGGTAACAAAACATTTTAATCTTTCTGTGTAGTAAAACACAATTGGGAAGCATGTTAGTTAGGGGTTGGGAGTCAGGGCTTGAAGAAAGATGTAATAGAGCATTTTGTCACAGCTGCCTCCCGACAGCGATGAAATACCTGCAAATTGGTATCACTAGAAATGTTGCATCTTGGGGATGAGGGGAAGAATTGTACAGCTGTAGTGCAATAATCTCATAATGCTGACTTTATAATAAGATATATAGCCTTGTGCATAAATGGCACTTTATCTTTTTGGATTCTAAAGAACAAATGAGTCTGAAAAGTATCTTTTTTTTAAAAGTTATTCTATAAAGTTAATTTCTCTAAATGATCTTCAACTCTGAAAGACTTGTTTTCATTTGGAATGCTTTTATTTTTGTCATTTTATGCTTAAATACCTTTCTATTTAGAGTGGTTTAAAGTTGAAATCCAAGAATTTTTTTGAATATTTTTTGCTATATTGAGCATGCTGAAGCTGAAACTTTCTTATGTTGTATTGCATGTAACTGATACATTTCAGCCATAAAGCACCTAAGAGGTTTAGCAAGCACTAGCGTGTTTTTGAAATAGATGTTGATAGATTTAGTAAGATATCCTTATTCTTAGTTTAAAAAAAAAACGCAGGACTGAAAATACCACCAAAGAGATCCTTGATTTTTAGATTTAAAATGCTTAATTTCTTCCTGAGATTACACAGAGAAGTTTCCTTAACTACTGTTTGTTCTAGAAACTGGAACAACTTAATCAGTATCCAGACTTTAACAACTACTTGATTTTTGTTCTTACAAAATTAAAATCTGAAGGTAAGTAGGATTTGTATTGATAACTATTTAAAGTTTCTTTAAGACCTATTTAAATGTACTGAGAATTATTCATTTCAAAGGATTTCATTTTGTAGTAACCTTGTGCTTTATAGATGTGGGATGAACAGTCTTAGTTAATACCACTCAGTATTTACATGTTTAATAAGAATTCCTTTTTTTTAATGTATGTACAGACAGAGTCTCACTCTATCACCCAGGCTGGAGTGCAGTGGTGCGATCTTGGCTCACTACAATATCTGCCTCCCGGGTTCAAGCAATGCTCATGCCAAACCTCCCTAGTAGCCGGGATTACAGGCATGCGCCATCACATCCAGCTAATTTTTTTGTATTTTTAGTAGAGACAGAGTTTTGCCTTGTTGGCCAGGCTAACCTTGAACTCCTGGCCTCTAGGGATTCGCCTGCCGCAGTCTCCCAAAGTGCTCGGATTGCAGGTGTGAGCCACCGTGCCCAGCCAGCATTCATTTTTAATAGGGTGTTTGTATAATAAGTTACTTAATTCTTTGCAGATGAAAAACTTGTTGCAAAGTCTACTTTAATGTTTTGCTTTCATGCATATAGATGGGTATAACAAAGGTTGTAATACAAAGATTGAATGTAGGTTTTAATAACTGAATATGTGTGTTTTTTGTAGAAAAAAATTGAAAGGTCATATAATCAAAATGAAAAATTATTTATCCCATCTTCCAGAGATGATTATTGTTGATCTCTTCAATTATATCCTTCTCTGCTCTTATATGGTCACATACTATTTTAAAATTATTTAGCAAAAAGTGGGATCTTTCTATTCATAAGTAGACTTTTGTAACTTTTTAAAAAACTTCTAAAAGTCTACATGAAACTTTTTCATGACTCTTAATTTTAAATTTAAATGATTTCGATGACAGTTTAAAGCCTGAGTAGTCTGATTTTTAAATAACATGGTCATTTGATTATTTCTAATAATATGTAATGCATCCCACTAGACATTATTTCATAAATATTTATGGAGCGCCATCTCTGCCATGCAATTTACAGGCTCAGGAGAGAAAAGTGAACAAAACAGACAAAAATCACTGCCCTCAAGGAGCTTACGTTATAGTGAGAGTTGTTTCTCATAGCATTATTTGGGTATTCCCTTCCTGAAACATTGTGGACACATAGAAGTCAATTAAATATTTATTGCGCAACTGATTGGCCTCTAAATGAAAGCACTGTACCCTATTCAGTGATTAGTGTTTTAGAAGCCATGGTGCAATTAATAAAATCACTGCACTTGGAATTGGGAAATAACAAGTTTTAGACAACCAGACCATCTGTAAAGTATCAGCTCCAAATTCTGACAGGTTAATGGTGTTAATGTGTAGTAAAAACTCACTGATTTGTATTCAGATTTTCATAATTCTTGCACGGTGATTTCTTTTGAATTATTTTCAGTTGATTTTGTAGTTAATTTGGGGGATTTTAATTTGTGAATGAAGGACACAATAGAAAATTTAGAACTCTTAAGTCTAGGTTTTAAGAAACTAAGAATTATTTCAACAATTAATATTCCTAGTTTGATATTTGCGATACATTGCTTCTTAATATAGAAATTTTTCTGACAGTTTGTGATCAACCTGTTTGTTTCTTATACTAAGATATTTATAAATGGATTTTTTAAATCTAATTGTTTTATTTGAAATTTTTAAATTTATTTTCACTAAGCTGTCCACTCTCATGTTCTTATCCTACATTCCAAATATTAGGATTGTTACAATATTATACTCTTGAGTACAGCTTTCTTGGGATATAAGGATACTTCCTTCAGGCCAGGCAAGGTGGCTCTTTCTTGGGATATAAGGATACCTCAGGCCAGGCAAGGTGGCTCACGCCTGTAATCCCAGCACTTTGAGAGGCCAAAGCAGGAAGATTGCTTCAGGCAAGGAGTTCAAGATCAGCAACATAGTGAATGGTGAAACTCCATCTCTGTAAAAATTAGCTGGCATAGTGGCACACACCTGTGGTCCCGCTACTCAGGAGGCTGAGGTGGGAGGATCACCTGAGCTCAGGAGGTCAAGGCTACAGTGAGCTGTGATCGTGCCACTGCACTCCAGTGTACTTAAGTGCTTCAGAAGTACTTAAAAAAACACAAACACACAACTTGTTAAGTAGTGTCAAGAGAGTTTGGAAGTCATTGCTTCCACAAAGACATTAATTACAAAACCATAAAATGTTGGAAAGGATTTTATTCAGATTTTCTTGACCCTAAAATGTGTTTCTTATGTTCATTATGCAGTTTCTCTGAGGATGCAGTAGTTTTACGTTGGTGTAACACTTGATATTTCTTCTTGTGTTTATGCATTTATTTTTTTTCCCTGGGAAGATTGGGACACAAGTTTGCTGCATGTAGTTTTCCATTTTAAAAAAATCTTTGCATCATGGCTGTTCATATTAAAGCAGCAATACAAGTAACATCTTAAATGAAAATGCTTATGTAGTAATCTTATCACTGAATTGTAGAGTAAAATTTTTGATCTATAAGAGACCTCAGATCAGCTGCTCTAATTATCTCACTTTACAAATGAACAAATTGAGGGTACACTGAAGTAGTCTTAATTTTTGTAAAACAAAGGAAATCGTTAGTCGTTGAATTTTTTAAATGGATTTTAAGAGAGTATATACTTTTAATATTGAATTGTTTCACCTCATGTTGTGGTTTATTAAAATTCTTCATCTTGTAACCTTTATGGTAAAAACAATATACTATATTTCTCGTAAACAAAGTCATGCCATTTAAAATAATTATATGGCTGAATTATTAACAGGTAATTTAAGGCAAGTTTATTGCTTAAAGAAGTTAAATATCTGGCTTCATTTATTTCATGGCAGTTTTTAACTTTTAAGAGAATTTAAAGGTATTTTTGTTTGTTTGTTTTGTTGTGGTTTGAGACGGAGTCTCGCAATGGGTTGTAATTGAAAATGGAAAGTAGTTTTTAAATGATGACATACAAGGTTTTATAGTGCTGTGATGACCTGAATGAAGTTTGTGTGCAGAGAAACTGCTCTTTTTGCCTCTACATGTGCTTCACTCTTGAAGATTTCAGTGCCATTCAGAGTTTGGGAACATCATACTAACTAGAACAAGCTTGGGATATATTATTTTTTAATAAGATGGGTAAAACAATGGTGTTACAATAACATTCTGTTCAACATGCCAGCTCTTCATCTTATAGCCCTTTGAGGGGGGGTAATACTGAAGAATGATTCAAAGTCCTTAGTTTCTTCACTTGTGCAATGGGGTGAATAATACCTGCCTCATGAAGTTGTAAGGATTAAGTGCAGTGCCACTTGGAAAGCACTTAGCAATGTTTAATAAGTCATAAGCATTTCGAAGATGTTAACTATTGCTAATATTGTTGGTGTTGATGCCAACTGGTAAAGCCGTCAGTTATGTTCTACTAGTATTAAGTAGCTTTTTGAAAATTTGTAAATACTATCTATGGATTAAACTTATTTTAAGAAAACTCTTTTTAAATGTTTTTGGAGGTATTTTTTTGCTTTTAAGTTCAGAGGCAAATGAAAAACATGATATAAATTAACAGCAATTATATTTGTTACATGAAGGTCTTATATATTCTTTGTGCGCTTAATTTTTCAATATTATTTTTTTTGACACTGGAGGAAAATGATTTCAAAAAATTTTTTTTTTGTTTTTGAGACAGTCTCACTCTGTCGCCTGGGCTGGAGTGTAGTGGCATGATCTTGGCTTCTCTGCCTGCAGCCTCTGCCTTCTGAGTTCAAGTGATTCTCCTGCCTCCGCCTCCCAAGCAGCTGAGATTAAAGGCACACACCACCATGCCTGGCTAATTTGGGGGTTTTTAGTAGATACGGGGTTTCACCATGTTGGCCGGTCTGGTCTCGAACTCCTGGCCTTCCAAAGTGCTGGGATTACAGGCATGAACCACCACGCCCAGCCTTAAAAAAAAAACCAGCAACAAAATTTTAATAGGATATGTTTAAGACTAATACTTCCAGCCCTATAATGATGTGTATATCAGGAAACAATAAAGCTTGAGCACAGTGGCCATATATATAAACGAAATTAACTCTTAAATCAGTGGTTCTCAACCATTGGCAATTTTAACCCCCAGAAAACATTTGACATTATCTGGAAACATTTTTGGTTAACACAACTTGGAGGGGTGCTGCTGGCATCTGTGGCTGATGATGCTACTTAACATCTTAAAATGCACAGGACAGCACCCTCCAACAAATAATTGTCAGTATGTCAAGGTTGAAAAACCCTGAGCTATAAATGATAGAGCTAATCTTTTGTTAATCAGTTATGATTATGTTAACTGGTTATAGCAAGTTTGAATGTCAATCAACTTTTGAATATAAATGTTTTTAAAACTTATCGGCACATTTTGAAATTAAGACTACTTCAAAACTCATTACTATTACTATTTTATTACAGATGAACCCACAAGATCATTGAGTGGTCTTATCTTGAAGAATAATGTGAAAGCACACTTTCAGAACTTCCCAAATGGTGTAACAGACTTTATTAAAAGTGAATGTTTAAATAATATTGGTGACTCCTCTCCTCTGATTAGAGCCACTGTTGGTAAGTTATATTACAACAGTTTTGCTTACTTTGTTTGTAACTGGGTCATTTTTAGAGATGACAGATTATTTCCTTAGGAATTTTTATCTGTTTCATGTTAAATTGTGATGGGGAAACTTTCATTGCCTTTAAATGCTTTTGAAATGGTGTAATCATGGTAAAAGCGCTCTCATCCAGTGAAACTAGTGACCCTGGATAAGAGGAGAGCCTGATCAAACTTAGCCTAATCAGAGTTGGTTAAAATGGGGCATCAACAAGTGATATTAATTTGCGGACACTACTTTTTCTTGAGCATGCAGATTAGAGTTCTGTTTGTTTTTTTGGTTTTTTTTGGAGCAGTCTCTGTTGCCCAGGCTGGAGTACAGTGGCACAATCTTGACTCACTGCAACCTCTGCCTCCTGGATTCAAGCGATTCTCCTGCCTCAGCCTCCCAAGTAGCTGTGATTACAGGCACCCGCCCCCATGCCTGGCTAATTTTTGTACTTTTTAGTAGAGACAGGGTTTTACCATGTTGGCCAGGCTGGTCTATAACTCCTGACCTCAGGTGATCCGCCTGCCTCAGCCTCCCAAAGTGCTGAGATTACAGGCCTGAGTCATGGCGCCTGGCTTGGAGTTCCTATTTTCTGCCTAGCATGATGCATAATTTCTTGTTTCACTTTTACATGTGAAGAAATACTTTTTAATTGCTTATGAAAAACCTAAGTGTATATAGGATTCTAGATTTTTACTATTTTCTCCCTTGTTTTTAAATATAAGCCTTGTCAGTAATTCAGCAGCAACTTTTTAGTCTTTTCAGAGCGTTCAGCTTATTTTCAGGGGCAGTACAACTTTCTGTTAGCTTATGTAATACTGAATTAACATGCTTAATTATAGTAACTCGTATAAATCTATTTGGAAACACACACAACTGGCTATTGGTTAACACAATTTGCCAACCAATGGAAGCAGTAATAAATAGCCATACTGAAGAGGAGCCTACTAATGGGCAGCCTTTAATATACCATGGGCTTAAGCAGCTAACTTTTACAAGGACCTGGAAAGCTTCTGTTAATCTACCCAGGCTGGTTAAATGAAAGTCCGTTAAATGAGTCAGATGCTTTCATTAAGAGTTCCTGACTGGGCACGGTGGCTCACACCTGTAATCCCAGCACTTTGGGAGGCTGAGGCGGATGGATCACCTGAGGTCAGGAGTTCGAGACCAGCCTGACATGGTGAAACCCTGTCTCTACTAAAAATACAAAAAAATTAGCCGGGTGTGGTGGCGTGTGCTTGTAATCCCAGCTACTTGGGAGCCTGAGGCAGGAAAACTGCTTGAACCCGGGAGGTGCAGGTTGCAGTAAGCTGAGATCACGCCATTGCACTGCAGCCTGGGTGACGAGCGAAAATCTGTCTCAAAAAAAAAAAAAAGAGTTCCTGTTTTTGTCTTGTGGGTTTGAAAAATATTTATCTCTTACTTACAAAGCATTGGCTCTATGACCTCCCTGCAGATATTCTTGTATTAAACAGTGCCATCATTGACACTGATTTTACATTTGATGGGTAGAGGACATTTGTGGTTTGAGAAAAAGAACTCCCTAGATTACTCTAATGTACTCTTACGTACCTTAAGGCTTTACCTACTCTTGACACTGTTAAAAAGAATGGTGAGCGTGTGCCAGCCTTTTCCATTTCGGATCCAGGAGAGAAATCTCCATACATAAGTGGAATGGAATTTAGAAGGAAGGTGGGTTTCCTCTGAGTGTTGGCAACTCAGCTGAAAGGAAAGGAGAGGATATAGAAACGAGTTATGAGATTGTTTCTTCCTAAACTGTATTTCATTATAAACCTATCTTTAAGTGCCATTTGGTTCAAACTACAATACTTTGTGTCTTTAAATTTGAAAGGTTAGAAGTAATAGTACTAGGGAGAGAAGAATTGGTTTTATCTCCTAATGAGTACTTTCACCTTCCATAAGGTTTTTGAACATGTTTAGGAGCTGACTTTATCTTTGGAATTATTTAAGCACTTAGGTATTATCTGACTTATTTTAAAACAGAGATTGGTGAAATTGACTTATGTAGGCATTTTTATTTCTTGCTGTGTATTAGTAGAATATGAAAGGTCTTTCATTTTAGTTTGTTTATGTTAAATAGATACTTAAGTATTCTAATTGTGAGGGACCACTGCAGTTTTCAGTATAGAAACAGCTTTTATTTAGTTGCTTTACTACAGATGAAGGAGCTTCAAGCATAACTGCAGTGTATTTTCAAATGACATGAAGTCTAGGATTTGATAAAAAAGCAATTAGGAATGTGAAGGTGGTTGTGGGTAGAAGTATGGATGAAACAAGATTGACCATGTATTAATGACTGCTGAAGCTAGTTAATGGATACATTTAGTTCATTATATTTTTCTATTTTTATATATGTATGTGAAATTTTCTATTTTAAAAAGTCTGTAATATTAACTAGATAAAACAGCTATGAGCTTGAAATAAGTTAGCTAAAAATGAGTTCGTTTTTGTCCCTCCTGCCTTCACACCCACCTCCACCCCACTTTTTGATATGTATTAGTGAAGGTGGTGGAAAGTATGATTGACAGATTCTTCCCAAAGAGGGGAGAAATTATTTTGGGGGCACAGCATTAAGACTAAAGTATTGGCCAGGTGCGGTGGCTCATGCCTGTAATCCCAGCACTTTGGGAGGCCAAGGCGGGCGGATCACGAGGTCAGGAGATCGAAACCATCCTGGCTAACATGGTGAAACCCCGTCTCTACTAAAAATACAAAAAATTATCCGGGTGTGGTGGTGGGTACCTGTAGTCCCAGCTACTCGGGAGGCTGAGGCAGGAGAATGGCATGAACCCGGGAGGCGGAGCTTGCAGTGAGCCAGGATCGCGCCACTGCACTCCAGCCTGAATGACAGAGTGAGACTCCGTCTCAAAAAAAAAAAAAAGACTCTAAAGTATTTTATAGTTTTGTTGTTGTTTTGTTTGTTTTGCTTCAGGAAAATTGATGAGTTATTTAAACACATTGGTGCTTTCCAACTAATCTGGGAAGGTTTTTTTTTTTTTAATCACCCAAATTGCCTAATCTTAGTTTACATGAGAAAAAGATTTAAAACACTTCTAGGAACATATTTTGTAAGTGAAATAATTTTTTGGAGTTTCTGAAAATCATCTCTAAGAATTGGCAACAGACTCTTCATCACTTACTAACCTTCACAGAAAATTCTTGGTATATGTATAGTAGTGCAAGTACTCTGACTCTACATTATCAGTTGATGTAGGACTCTGTTCCTCTAGACCAGAGTTTTCCAACCTCAGCACTTGACATTTTGGACTGGATAATTCTTTGTTGTTGGGCTATTTTGTCTGTGCACTACAGGATGTTAATCAGCACACCTGACCTCTACCCACTGGATACCAGCAGCAGCCACATACCCTGCTGTAGCAACCAAAAATGTCTCCAGACCATGCCACGTGTTGGGGTCAGGGAGTGCCTGACTGAGCTCCTTGAGGGAAAGGACCATGTGTTATTTTTGTATTTCTTAGCATCTATTAATAATATATACAATACTTAAATATTTTAATTAAAAGATTACTGATTATAAAAATAGACTAGCAGCTTTGGCTTTTAAAATTTTTATTAACCTTAACAATACATGTTGGGAATCTTATCAAGGAAGTCTATTTGGAAGGGACCACATCTGAATGACTGTGGGGTGATTCATCAGATGAAGTAAAGATGTTTCTCTTGTTTAGAGAGTATACAGTTTGTTTGTAATTTTATTATTTCAATGAATATTCTCTTGTGTATGTTTGTACAATTACAGGAAAATTTCTATAGGATTAATTTGTGTATTTGGCATTATTGGGTCAAAGTGTGTTTAAACATTTTTAAGATTTTAATAGGTGTTGCCAAGCACACTGATTTCATTCCCGTATTTGTTATAAATACTGAGAAATATTAAGTTATGCTTGGTTTATTTTAGACAGATCCAGATCTTTCTCATTCCCTTATTTCTTTTATATTTTAACTTTAGGAAAGACTAATTTGCAGGAACGATCAGATCTTGCTGCTTTTGGATCTTAATGGAAGGCTATTTTATTGTAAGGGCTATATCTTGAAAATGCTATCAGTACATTAATTCTTACTATACAATTTAATTTTTTTGTGTGTGGAGAATAAATTTGTCGGGAGCTTTACTTTCTAGATTCTTTTTTAGTTCTTTATCATTGAGAGCAACCTTTTCAGAACTAAAGGTAGAAAATTTATACACATGGTGATATTTGCTGTTCAGTGATAGCCATTGAGTGTTTACTAGATGCCAGGCATTTTCTATATATCCAATTGAATTTTCAAAATAACCCTATGAAGAGTTTTCTTTTTTCATTTTTGTACACTCATATTTTGCAGCTTAGAATGCATATAATTTGCCTATTGTCAGAGTTTATACTCTTCTGGCACTAAAAGATCCATAATCACTAAGCATATTATATCACTAATATGTTTACTAAGGCAGAAAAAAATATTGAAACCTTTCTGTTGTCCTTGTGTTTGTGTTAACACAAAACTTTCCTTACGTTTGTGTGTATTTGCATAATTCATTGACTATCACAACTCTACTGCATAACACAGTTGAGATAATCCATTCAGTCAGAACAACATGATCAGTGAGCATGGGCCACCCAGCCTCGAAGATTGCCTTTCTGGCGACTCATTCTTGATCCAGTAAGTGGAAACTGTTGTAGGAGTATGTAGCCTGCCTACATGAGGGAGAGTGTTGTAAGCAGTGAAACATACAGGATTATTCTCAAGTGATACTCATCTGCTTAAGTTTTTCCTACCATGGTCCTTGGCTCTGGTTCCAGATTAAGTCAGGGAGCTATTTTTAGCTTCTTAATGTGTCTTTTATTTGAACCTAACAGACTCATAAGTTTGTCACCCAGTGTTAAGTGCTGCTAACATCTTGGCATATTTTCTTTCTACTCTTTTGTATGGATAAATTAGAATTTATTTATTTTTTTTTTTTTGAGACAGAATTTCGTTCTTGTTGCCCAGACTGGAGTGCAGTGGCGTGATCTCGGCTCACTGCAACCTCCGCCTCCCGGGTTCGAGCGATTCTCCTGCCTCAGCCTCCTGAGTAGCTGAGATTACAGGCATGTACCACATGCCCGGCTAGTTATGTATTTTTAGTAGAGATGGGGTTTCTCCATGTTGGTCAGGCTGTCTTGAACTCCCAATCTCATGTGATCCACCCACCTCGGCCTCCCAAAGTGCTGGGATTACAGGTGTGAGCCACCGTGCCCAGCCATTAGAATTAATTTTAATTGGTGGAGCTATTCTTGGTATTATGGCAGAAAAAGAAGTTGCATTCTTATACTTGGTAAATTTAACTCAAAAAACCTTAGAGGGTGAAATGTTGAAAAACACTATTAGAAACAGATCTGGTTTATGTGAGGTTTTTTTTCCCACAAGGTACGGAATGGTGATATGGGTGTTGGTGGTGAGTGTTACTAATTTTTTGAGACAGGGTCTCACTCTGCCCAGGCATGAGTGTGGTCTCATAGTCATGGCTCACTGCAGCCTCGACCTCCTTGACTCAGGTGATCCTCTCACTTCAGCCTCCTGAATAGCTGGGATCACAGGCGCATACCATCACGCCCAGCTGATTTTCTTGTATTTTTAGTAGTGAGAGGGTTTCATCATGTTGCCCAGGCTGGTCTGGAATTCCTGGGCTCAAGAGATCTGCCCGCCTCGGCCTCCCAGAATGCTGGGATTACAGCATGAGCCACCATGCCTGGCCAAATGTTATTATTTACATAAAATGTGTTTGTGCACACAGTTGCTCACATGGCAATGCCTGACATAATGCTGTTGGATTTCCTAAAGAAGTGTGTTTTTGTTCAAGGTATTTTGATCACAACTATAGCCTCCAAGGGAGAATTGCAGAATTGGCCTGACCTCTTACCAAAACTCTGTAGCCTGTTGGATTCTGAAGATTATAATACCTGTGAGGTAAGGATATTTGTTTCATACATAATTGGGTGTTTTCTGTTTTTCTTGTCATGTTGTGTATTAGCAGCTTTTGGGAAAAATAGTTCCTCTGAAACATACAGCTTCTCAAAACTTAGAAACCTAAAGTTACCTTTGTGTTATATTACATTTGTAAATCATTTATTTTTCTATAAAAACTGTTACATTATAAACCTCTTTTACTGTATTTCACACAAGGACGTATCTTGCTTTTCTGTTCTAAAATTATTCTTGGATGTATATGTATGTAATATACAGTTTTTGTCAAGCTTAATCAGTTAAAGATAGAATGAAATTTACCAAATTCCTGGACCATGAGTACTTTTTTAGCTTCTCTAAATTGTTTTTATGCCTCTTATATGAGATATCTAAGGGATGCTGAACTTGTGTTTTTTGTTTTTGTTTTTTTTTTTGAGACAAGGTCTCACTCTGTTTCCCAGGCTGGAGTGCAGTGACACCATCATAGCTCACCTCAACCTCCTGGGCTCAAACAATCCTCCTACGTCAGCTTCCCAAAGTAGTGGGGACTACAGGCATGTACTACCATGCTAGACTAATTTTTTCTTTTTTTTTTTTGGTAGAGATGGGGTCGCGCTGTTGTTCAGGCTGACCCTGAACTCCTGAGCTCAAGAAATCCTCCAGCCAAAGTGCTGGGATTACAGGCATGAGCCACTGCACTTCACTAAACTTGTCTTCGTTTTTTTTGTTTGTTTGTTTGTTTCAAACAGGGTCTCGCTCTGTTGCCCAGGCTGAAGTGCAGTGGTGCAATCTCGGCTCACTGCAGCCTCTGCCTCCCAGAATCAAGTGATTCTCCCACCTCAGCCTCCCAAGTAGCTGCGATTACAGGCATGAGCCACCACGCCCGCCTAATTTTTTTGTATTTTTAGTAGAGACAGAGTTTCACCATGTTGGACAGGCTGGTCTTGAACTCCTGGACTCAAATGACCCACCTGTCTCAACCTCCCAAAGTGTTAGGATTACAGGTGTGAGCCACTGCACCGGACCATTGTCTTCGTTGTAATCATACATTAACTCTGACCTGTGGGTTTTTGTGTGTGTGTGTGTGTGTTTGGTTTTTTTGGGTTTTTTTGCCACTGATTAGATCACTAGCATCCTTTTCGTTTGGGGAGAGAGGATGATTTCTCATGGTTAGTGGATACTGTAAGTATCTCTTTAATTAGCAGGCTTCCAATTTGGGTAGAAATCTATTTTTTGTGGAAACCATATTTGGTGTTTTGACTCTGTAAAGCATCGACTCCTCTACCTCTCAAAGAGCAGAGGTTGAAGGCAGGGCAGGCACAGGAATAACCTGTAAACAACAAAAAAACCCCACAGGAATAACCTAACCTAAAAGGGAAAAAAGAAACGATTGGCCATGGTGGCTCACACCTGTAATCCCAAGGCCTAGGTGGGTGGATTGCATGAGTTCAAGACCAGCCTGGGCAATGTGGTAAAACCCTATTAGAAGAAATTGGCCAGGTGTGGTGATGTGTGCCTGTGGTCCCAGCTACTCAGGAGGCTGTGGTGGCTCACACCTGTAATCCCAGCACTTTGGGAGACTGAGGCAGGTGGATCATTTGAGGTCAGGAGTTTGAGAGACCAGCCTGGCCAACATGGTGAAACCCCATCTCTACTGAAATACAAAAATTAACCAGGCATGGTGTCGAATGCCTGTAATCTCAGCTACTCTGGAGGCTGAGGCAGGAGAATTGCTTGAACCCAGGAGGCGAAGATTGCAGTGGACTGAGATTGCACCACTGCACTCCAGCCATCTCAAAAAAAAAAAAAAAAAAGGCTTTGGAAATACACTGATAAGATTACAGATTACAGAAAAGCTAAATAAGTCATCATGTGACAGTTGATTGCATTTAAATAGTGCTTTGGTGTGATGGTAATAACATAAAAGAAGATCAAAATTTTAAGCAAGTGCTTTCCAAGAATAAAAAATTTAAGCTGCAGTAATTGTGAAATTGTTGAGCTAGTGTACTACATAGAAGTCATACTGTAAATAAACAATATTCCCATCCATCTGAACTAAAGATAGTGGTTTTCCAGATGTTGGTATGGAGTGATAGCTAAATGTTTGTTCTTATTTGAAATTTTTAATTGCCACATGGGTAACAAGTTCACATTTAATTTGATGTAATAGGCTTTCAGAAGTAAAGCTTTTTTTAAAAAAAAAAACCTTAATAATTGAATATGACTATTTTAGCATGTTAATTAAAATTCCTGATATTTAATGCATATTAAATTGAAGACTGAAATTTAATATATTGATTAAATTTTAGACTTAAAAATATTTTCAGATTTAATATTTTTAAGATATTATAAAATCTAAAAGGATGTTGGGTAGTTTCCTTAAAGGATTTTACCTTCTGTTGGACACTTTAAAACTGTACTATGGAGAATAAGCATCAAGTTGCCGCTGATGGAATTATATAATATAAACAGTAAAGTAGGTGGGTGGGTAACTAGTAGGTTACATGTTATGTACAAAGGCTCTGGATTATCCCCTTTAGTATTAAAATGATTATAGGAAAATGGTTGCCAATTTGCATTGCCTGCCCTTGCAACAGATTTTGTCACCAGTTACCCAGTGAATACTTTTATATGTAAGTAACTTTTTTTTTTCTATAAGTAACTTTTTTTTCCTTTTTTTGAGACAGAGTTTTGCTCTGTCACCCAGGCTGGAGTGCAGTGGTGCCATCTCGGCCCACTGCACCCTCTGCCTCCCAGGTTCAAGTGATTCTCATGCCTCAGCCTCCAGAGTAGCTGGGATTACAGGCATGCACCACCACGCCCAGCTAATTTTTTTGTTTTTAGTAGAGACAGGGTTTCACCATGTTGGCTAGGCTGGTCTTGAACTCCTGACCTCAGGTAATCCACCCGCGTCGGCCTCCCAAAGTGCTGGGATTACAGGCTTGAGCCACCACACCTGGCCTAAGTAACTTTTTAATGGTATTAATGACCTCTCTGTGCTTCAAAAAGAAAAGTATTACAGTGGTTAACTACTCTTCTATGTAAATGTAGAGTTTTATATTTAATTTAAACAAACTGGTATTTAATTCCTGCCAACCAAAATATCCTCCACTTCTAAGTCATTTAATGCTAAAACTAAAATATACCGTTGTATTTTAACTGAGATTTTTACATACTCGATGATATAATAATTTGTTTTAAAATTGAATATTAGAGCGGGCGTGGTGGCCCACGCCTGTAATCCCAGCACTTTGGGAGGCTGAGGCAGGCGGACCAGCTGAGGTCAGGAGTTTGAGACCAGCCTGGCCAACACACTGAAACCCCATCTCTACTAAAATTACAAAACTTAGCCGGGCACAATGGCAGGCACCTGTAATCCCAGCTACTCGGGAGGCTGAGGCAGGAGAGTCACTTGAACCCGGGAGGCAGAAGTTGCAGTGACCCGAGATGGTGCCACTGCACTCCAGCCTGGGCGACACACCAAGACTCCGTCTCAAAAAAAAAAAAAATTGAATGATTAAATTCATGGATTTTAGAAGGCATTTTATGTGGGCTGAGAACATTAGTCCATACAAATTAATCAGCATTCTTCAGTTTGTTTTCAAATGGCTTCATTTTTAACAAATTCTGATAATTTAAATGTGTCTCTTACAGGGAGCATTTGGTGCCCTTCAGAAGATTTGTGAAGATTCTGCTGAGATTTTAGACAGTGATGTTTTAGATCGTCCTCTCAACATCATGATTCCCAAATTTTTACAGTTCTTCAAGCATAGTAGTCCAAAAATAAGGTACTTACATTGCCAGTACTAATTGATTAACTGTGATATAAACCTGACCATTATCTTAGTTTTCATTACCTAATATTTTTGACATTAGCAAAAGATCAAAAGATATTGGATGTTCCAGAGAGGTGAACTTATGTAATTGAAATTGACTACTTCAGTAACAAAACCTGTGAAATGTTGACTCTTTGTGAGGAAATTTTTGTTAAACATGATAAAAGTTTTGTGCGTTTTACAGTGGTTAATTATATTCATGATAGTTAACAGGCATCTTCTAACTTCCTTTATTTAAGGCCAGGATTAGTTGTGGGTTTTTTTTGTTTGTTTTTTTGGTTTTTTTTTTAGCTTTGATTTTAGAATCGGGATACATGTGCAGGTTTGTTACAAAGGCGTATTGCGTGGATGCTGGGGGTTTAGAGTACAAATGAATCCATCACCTAGGTGGTAACCATAGTACCCATTAGCTAGTTTGGCCCTCTCCCTCCCTCTTCTTATATTCCCCAGTGTCTGTTGTTCCCATCTTTATGTCGAGGTGTACCATATGTTTAGCTCCCACTTATAAGTGAGAACATGCAGGTATTTGGTTTTCCATTATTACAACATTATTATAATGTTGTTATTTCTGGCATAGTTAACTGGATAGGAGTTCACGTTTCCAGGAAGTTTCCCCCTTTTAACATTTTAACTAAGATAATGAAAATGTGGCAATATACATACTTCACTTTTTGTGACTGATTCTCAGTAATAAAAAAACAGCTGGGCCTGGTGGCTCATACCTGTAATCCTAACACTTTGGGAGGCCCAGGTGGGTGGATCGCTTGAGCTCAGGTGTTCAAGACCAGCCTGGGCAACGTGATGAGACCGCATCTGTACAAAAAATATAAAAATTAGCTGGGCATGGTGTCACACACCTGTGGTCCCAGCTACTTGGAGGGTCACGGTGGGAGGATTGCTTAAGCCCAGAAGAAGGAGGTTGCAGTGGACTGAGATTGTACCACTGCACTCCAGCCTGGGCGACAGAATGAGACCTTGTCTCAAAAAAGAAAAACAGAAAAAATTCAAAAATCATATTTCTGGTAATCGATACACCATTGCTGGATATTAAATATTAATATTTTTTCACGATTTTTATTTTGTAGATGGTCATTTGATTAAAATGTTAGGTAAAGTAGAGCAATTCAGAAATATTTCACCTAAAATCACAGCGCTTTGGGAGGCTGAGGCAGGAGGATTGCTTGAGGCCAGGAGTTAGAGACCAGCCTACGCAACATAGCAAGACCCTTTCTCTACAAAAAATAAGTTTAAAAAATTAGCTGAGTGTAGTGGTGTGTGTGCCTATAGTCCTAGCTACTCTGGAGGCTCAAGCAGGAGAATCAGTTGAACCCAGGAATTCAAGGCTGCAGTGAGCCACTGTGCTCTAGCCTGGTGATGGAATAAGACCCTGCCTGAAAAAAAAAAAATTCTGTTCCATGAATGTTGATTAATACCCATTTGAGATTCTGTTGTGCATACTTTTAGCATTTTTCTCTTTAATGTATATTTGGGTAAATAACTGTCTGCTGTAAATATATACTAAATGTATCATCCATCTTTAATATGATGATATTCTACATTATTTAATACCTTATTAATGTAGTTTAACTGACATTACTATGTACTCTTAAGCGTTCTTCTCTCTCAACGTAACTGTTGACTTCAAGAATATAAAATTAGAGTATAGGAAAATATATTGCCTAGTTCTATAGGCAGTGACTAAACAATTTAAAAATAAGAACCATTTTATCAGACTTTAGGTACTCAGAATTGAATTATTCTTAGTTGATGACATTCTCATCATGGCCTACTCGTATTTAGCCTTTAGTTATATATTATTTTTAATAACATAAGCAATCAGATCCACCACCTGAAACAAAATGAAGACCTTGACAACAGTCTACATCTAAATCACAATTTCATACTTCCCTTACATTTCTTGATAATTTTATTGCATGCATATGCAAAGAGTGAGATATATCTTAGTTTTTAGCATTGTAAGAACTGCACAGTACTGAATGTAGACATAGGCAACTTTAATGTTATGTTGCATTCGTCTGTACTGAATCACTATAGCTCATTTTGACTCCTCTGTAATATTCCATTGCATGACAATTAGCATATTTTTTAAGTGTTGCCAATCAAATAGATATTTGGTGTTTCATTATGGTCTTGATAATACTTTGCTATCATTAATGATGTTGAAGATCTTGTATGTTTATTGCCTTTATCTTGTTCTTGTCTCTTCCTTTTTTCTACTAGGTTATTTGTACTCCATTGATTTACAGGAATTCTCATCCTTTATCAGTTATGTGTGTAGAGAATATCTTAATCCTTTTTTGTCTTTACTAAGAGTTTAAAATGTTAAGGGCTTTTTGACATTTAAGAGCTTAATATGGCCGGGCGCGGTGGCTCACGCCTGTAATCCCAGCACTTTGGGAGGCCGAGGCAGGCGGATCACGAGGTCAGGAGATCGAGACCATCCTTGCTAACATGGTGAAACCCCACCTCTACTAAAAATACAAAAAATTAGCCGGGCATGGTGGCAGGCACCTGTAGTCCCAGCAACTCGGGAGGCTGAGGCAGGAGAATGGCATGAACCCGGGAGACGGAGCTTGCAGTGAGCTGAGATTGTGCCACTGCACTCCAGCCTGGATGACAGAGCAAGACTCTGTCTCAAAAAACAAACAAACAAACAAACAATATATCAGGCATTTGTGGGTGTGTTATGAGGTAGATAAACATTCTGTCTTTTCCATTTATGTAACTTTTTCTTGCTGTCACATTTATTTTATAGTCCCTTCTCCCCATCAGTTTAAAATGTTACCTCTGTTATATGCTTAGTTATATGCGTGCATAGGTGTATTAATGGGCCCTCTATTTTATTCTATTGCTGTTTCATGACTAAAGCTTCAAATTGAATTCTGATATATGTTAGAGCAAAAATTGGAGTGTTTGAGGCTTTTTTCTTTTTTTAACAAGTTGCAGTTACTTAAAGTTTAGGCTGGGCGCGGTGGATCACCTGAAGTCAGGGGTTCAAGACTAGCCTGGCCAACATGGTGAAACCCTGTCTCTACTAAAGATACAAAAAATTAGCTGGACGTGGTGGCGGGCGCTTGTAATCCTAGCTACTTGGGAGGCTGAGGCATGAGAATCACTTGAACCCGGGAGGCGGAGGTTGCAGTGAGCCGAGATCGTGCCATTGCAACTCCAGCATGGGCAACAAGAGCAAAACTCCATCTCAAAATGAAAAAAGTTTATAACATACTGCAATGAATTTCTACACAGCAAGGAAAGAGTTGTACAAACAGCTGAAACTATATTAAGATAATTTTTCCGTATTTTTATTGTGTTCTGGCTTATCTCAACTTGAAAAAAATTTTGGGTAACGTTACTCCTATTTATAAGGTAAATTTATATTATGTCCCAGAATGGAATGAAAATAAGGCCTACAGTTTTACAACATATAAATTTGGCAGAACTTTTAAAATAATAAATGGCAGGGCGTAGTGGCTCACACCTGTAATCCCAGCACTTTGGGAGGCTGAGGCGAGTGGATCACCTGAGGTCAGGAGTTTGAGACCAGCCCGGCCAACATGGCAAAATCCTACCTCCATTAAAAATACAAAAGTTAGCCTTGCATGGTGGCATGCACCTGTAATCCCAGTTACTTGGGAGGCTGAGGCAGGAGAATCACTTGAACCCAGGAGGCGGAGGTTGTGGTGAGCTGACATTGCACCACTGCACTCCCTCCTGGGTGACAGAGTGAGACTCCATCTCAAAAAAATAAATAAATAAAAACAGTTTTACCTTATAAAAATATGAGTTGAAGAAAGGCTAAAAATCAGAATTTGACCTGGAATATGCAGACTTTCAGGATGAGAAATTAGAATTGAAAATATACATGATTTAACAGAATTACTCTGAGCTTACTAAATAACTCAGATGCTTCTGGGGGAATATTTTCTTATAATCTATAAGGAAGAGATCATATTGGAGAAAAATTCATTCTTCACAAACAAATGCCATTTATATAGTATCAGACAGATCTAATTAACAAATTGATATTGATTATGAATATGTGACATGAGTAATTATTCTGCCTTTGTTATTGCCTTTGATCACCAGAAATCAATACAAGGAAGTTTTATTTTTATATACACAGATATCCATAGCATTCCAAGTTTATCATCTGTATTTCTGGCCTAGATCTGATTCCTTTTATTGGGAAATGATATTTAGAGCTTACAGTAGGACAGTAGGAATGCCTTTTCTCTTCCTTATAAATTCTACAGTTGTCAAGTTTTATGAAAAGCCTTGTTGGAATTTACATTGGAATAACATTAAATCTGTGGATCAATTTAGAAGAAACAGTCATTTTCACAATACTAATTGCTTTTTTTTTTTTTTTTTTTGAGACGGAGTTTCACTCTTGTCTCCCACACTAGAGTGCAATGGCATTATCCCTGCTCACTGCAACCTCCACCTCCCAGGTTCAAGCGATTCTCCTGCCTCAGCCTCCCAAGTATAGCTGGGATTACAGGCGCATGCCATCACTCCCAGCTAATTTTTTATTTTTGGTGGAGATGGGGTTTCACCATGTTGGCCAGCCTGGTCTCCAACTCCTGACCTCAGGTGATCTGCCCACCGTAGCCTCCCAGAGTGCTGGGATTACAGGCGTGAGCCACCGTGCCCAGCCAATTGCTTGTTTTTAATGAAGTTTTATACTTTTCTTTTTAGAGGCCTTGAACATATTACATATTAAATGTATTCCCAGGCACTTGGTCTTATGATACTATTGTAAATGGTAGCATTTAAGTTACACTTTCTAGTTTTTTCCTTCATTGCTGATGTATAGAAACTATATTAAACTTCCAAAGAAAGCACGTCACACTGTTTCTTTTAATTTAAAATGTTATGTCCTAACTGTTCCCAAGTTTCTAAAAATGGTTTGGGGAGGCTAGTAGTAGGTGCCTCTGGAGGTTGGGGATAGGAGAGATTTCTGCCTTTAAATTTTGCCTTACATGCACACAAAAAAAATGCAAGTTAAAAGATTTTTATTCTTGATTTAAAGGCCCTTTAAAAGACTTTATTGTATTTTTTTTCCATTTGTTTACTATGCCAAGTACTTAACATATATATTAGCTCATGTAGTTTAATCCCCCCAAGAAATGAATGAATTGTAGGTTGCTGTTGTTTTTGAGACAGAGTTGGTTTTTTTTGAGACTGAGTCTCACTCCATCACCCAGGCTAGAGTACAGTGGCGCGATCTCGGCTCACTGCAACCTCTGCTGCCCGGGTTCAAGCGATTCTCCTGCCTCCTGCCTCAGCCTCCCGAATAGCTGGGATTACAGGCATGCACCACCAAGCCCGGCTAATTTTTGTATTTTTAGTAGAGGCAGGGTTTCACCATGTTGGCCAGGCTGGTCTAGAACTCCTGACCTCAAGTGATCCGCCCGCCTCGGCCTCCCAAAGTGCTAGGATTACAGGCGTGAGTCACTGCGCCCAGCCAGTAGTAGTTTTATAGAATGAGAAAAACACACTTTAAAGCATAGGTAGCTTACCCTGTGTTGAACATTTAAGGGGTTGAGCTCCCCATAGTATGCTTTTTTCACTTAATGTTATCTTGGTAAATGTTTATGTGCTTTGCTGTAACTGCAGAACCAAAAATCAACTGTTTTTGGCACAGTGGTTAAGACAAAGAAAGGTTTTCATGGGGTTATATTTCAGAAGAGGAGACAGGACAGATAATGAATAAGTAATATGATTTCATACAGTCATGAGTACAATGGAAAAATAATGAGATCAGGGATAGACAGTGATTCAGAGATACTTTATGTAAATGGCTCTCTGTAAAGGAAACGTTTGTGCAAAGACTGAACAAAGTAAGGAAGTGAGTCTATGAAAGATGGTGAAGAATGTTTAAGACAGAACAGCAAGTGAGAAGTCTCTGGAATTAGGAATCAGCCTTTGAGAGTGACAAAAGAAAGAAACTTTGGGTTGTAGCAGCATAATGGGAATTGAAGTTAGGGGGTAAGGGAGGAGCCACAGTATAAAGGAATGTCTAGGCAAGTAGTCAGCAAACTATGTCCCATGGAGCCAAATTTAGCCCATGACCTGCAAGGTAAGGATGATTTTTAAATTTAAGAGGTTGTAATTAAGAGGGAAAAAAATGACAACAAAGGTCTTCATGTGGCCCATAAAGCTTAAAATATTTACTGTTTGACCTTTTGTAGAAAAAGTAGATTAAGTTTTATTGCAGCAATCTGAATGAGAGTATAGTGTGGTCTGTGTGTGTCAAACAGGCTGTAGTGGGGTTTGGCACAATGGAAGTCAGGAAACCAAGTACAGCCTATTTCATTAACCCTGGTAAGAGATCAGAGATCATGGCTTGGATGAGAGAAGTGAAAGCAGTGAGAAATGATTAGATTAAGAGTAAATTTTTAAAGTTGGTGTCAATAAGAACTGCTGAGCAATTGAATTGCATATGCCAGAACACATGGACTATTCTCCATTTTTAGTTTCAAAAGGAATGTTTACCTATCATTTTTAAATCTGTAGGTATCTAAAAAAAAAAAATGTGCCCCTCCCCAACCTCCACTCTTTATGGGTATGCACTATTAAAAATTTGCACATGTCCTTTCTAACATTTTTTAGTTGCTTAGAAATACATATTGCTCTGCAGCTTGTGTTTTGCACTTAGTATATCATTCAAATTCTTTCCTTGTTGATACAGAAGTTTGACGTATTCTTTTTAGTGGGTATAGTGATAGACATACCATAATATTTTTATGGAGGAATGTTTTTACCAATTTTCTATAGATAGAACAAAGTTACAATGAGCATATGTTAAATTTTAAACTTTGTTTCTAGGTCTCACGCTGTTGCATGTGTCAATCAGTTTATCATCAGTAGGACTCAAGCTCTAATGTTGCACATTGATTCTTTTATTGAGGTAAGACTTGTTCTTGTCTCCCTCCCAACCCCCCAGCTTTTTTTTTTGAGAAGGTTAGGTGATGCTAACTGCATGTAGTTTTGCTTTAAAACAAGAATCATTTATAATTCTAAACTCAATATTTAATTAAATTATTTCTGATAGTATTAAAACTGGATATGGGATAGACTAACTTTTGTTAGCTGAGAAGGCACTTTTACTAATTTTTCTACTTGTATCATTCTACAAACACTGATTTTGGTGGCGGGGTATGTTTAGTATCTTGACTACTTTAAAAATTTTTCCTTCAATATACTGTTCAAATTGCATATGGAAACCAAGTCCCTCAGCTCATGCAGTTTTTGAAATGTGAAAAATTGGTGAGGTTAGATTAAGTTGATTTGGTAGAATCTGAAGGCACAGACTACAAGGACAGTATTTTCCATTGGTTTCCATTGTAAAATTAGAGGCATCAGGAAAAATAGACTCTTTAGGCATTTTGAACTTTGTGATAAAAGTGGAAAGAAAAGAGCATAATTTTCTGGCCAGGAACCATAAGCACCACAATTTCTTCTCAAAATCTCTGCTACTTGATAACAATTAAAAGGATTGTTAAAGTTCCTTAAGCACCTTCACTTTTATTTTCATGAAGTGGAATTTTAAAAGTCCCTTAGAAGTCAGACTGCTGATACTACTGTTGGGAAATTATAAGGAAGAGTAGGGGGGGTTACGTTACTTTTTTTCTCGTCACTTAAATTGACCAGCTTCTTTCTGAGCATCTTTTACCAATAAACTAAGAGTAGTAGCCATAAAGATCCTTTAGCCATTTACAAGTTAAAACCAAAATGTGTCTTAAATAGTTTTACTGACTACTACCTACTATGGAACAGATACTGTGTTTGATACTAGGGATACTTAAATTTTATGCCTGCAAGGTGTTTTCTTTCAGTCTAGTCTAGAGGTAGTATAATGTAGTGGATAATACTAGAGGTCTGGAGTAGACTATTGGTGTTCAAATCCAGCTTCTCAGTTTAGTAGCTTTTAACCTTAGATGCTTTATTTAACTGATGTTTTCTTTATATCATCTGTAAAATGAGTCAATAATTGACCTACCTTGTTGGATTGTTATAAACCTAGTTGATATAAGTAAATTGGAACAATGGCTGCCACAGAGTAAGCAAGCACTTCATGTTAGCTATTAAAGTGTTAATAGTAGTATTTCTGTTGCAATTATCCTGGTGTTTTAGTATTACTCTTTCACAGTTTAATAAAGGGGACAATGATAGACATACCAGCACCTTATAAGGAAATATAATCTAAAATAAATGAAATTGAATTATCTCTGAAAATAAAAATTTCATAGGACTGTACTCAGCAAGTGAGGCAGAAACATTTTCTAACATTTTAAAATATTTTGCTTTACTATTAAATATGTTAATACTTGTTTACTACTTGATAGTCCTACAGGATTTAGCCAATTCTCCACCCTACAAAAACAGTAAACCTCTGGAGGAAGTGCCTCTAACATATAGTAGGCCCTCAATAGCAATTTGCCAAGTGAATAAGTAAACTGATTTTCTTCACTTGCCATTGTTTTCATGGTATCATGTCTGCTAAGTCTAACATATTGATGAAAAGTTTATTGGTTACCAGTACATGGCTATAATATATAACCTTGGCAAAGCTGGGTATTCATTAACAGTAGTAACAAAAGTGACAAATGCAAGATGATGGCATTGGGTATCCCCACCCCCAACCCAGTTGCTGTTCTCTAGAGTAAATTAATGAAATCTTTTAATAAAGTTTAATGGAGGATGTACTGTTAATGGCAATGCCTGCTGGGAAAACAGTGCTCTTTTGTATGTAAAATACAATTAAAACAGGAACTACGTCGTTTTGAGAGTGTCAAATGTGGAAGCAGGACTTGGGGAAATCAACATTTTAAAAATGCTGCAATAGTACTTCACACAGTGTCCCATTTGATCGTTGAATTTCTCCTCTTTCTTGTAATGAGATTTTAGGTTCATTTTGTAGAGGATTTCTGTGATTTCCTGGAAAAAGACAGTGGGACACATTGGATGTTACTTAACTTTTTAAATGCTTGTTTTACTGCTTTTAATACATGTATGTGTAAATAAAGTAAGACTTTATGTGTGACATGAGGAAGGCTTCATTGTGTTTTCCTCTCACATCCCCACTCTGAGAGATGTCTTTTTCTTCTAGTGGAAGCTTGTTGGTGTAGGGAAATGAGTGTGTGAACTCTGATTCCATGAAAGCCAGATTCAGATCTTCTGCTGGTTATCAAGTTACTTAACTTCTATTAATTTATTTCCTTATTTGTAAAATTGAATAATAACGTCTTAGAGTTTTGAAGATAAAATAGTCTGTTGTCCATTCAGACATTGCTTTTTACTTGCAGACGTAGGGAACAGCATAATATTTATTACTAATTTTATGGAACAACATCAGTTTAGGGTTAAGTTAGAAAATCAGTATATACTAATATTTGTCGATTATTGAATCTGTATCACCTTTTTATAAATCTTGAATCTATTACCACCTCTCACCTTAAAAATCAGGGTTGGTAGGGAATAGTCTTTTGTCTCTGCTTCTGGGTGAGCAAACAAATGCTCCTATGTCCTAATGACATGGTTTCTTAAAAACTAAAAATTTCCTCAAAGTATAGCTGATTGTACTCTATCAGAAAAGAATAGCTCTTCATCTTTTATCAAAATCATAATCTTTGTCAGTTATTCCACATTTAATTCTTGTAATCTAATATTGTAGGCCAATTCAGTCAGTTTTTGGTACCTTTGTAGGGTTTCTTTAAATGTCACCAACTTGCAGATTACTTATTACTTGTGTGTAAGCCTTTCTAAAACTAGAAAAAATTATTTCTTGTGCAACAGAATCTCTTTGCATTAGCTGGTGATGAAGAACCAGAGGTACGGAAAAATGTGTGCCGAGCGCTTGTGATGTTGCTCGAAGTTCGAATGGATCGCCTGCTTCCTCACATGCATAATATAGTTGAGGTAACGCTGGCAATTTAAAGGCTCTTTCATCATCTTTCCCCTAAGAGAAATACTAGGTAGAAAATACAACATACCGGATGGGAAGGGGACTATAAAATAGTTATAATTGTCTTAAAATTATAAGTTATCTTTGTGGGGAGTTTTGTATTTCTGGGTATAGTTATACATACTGTATAACTTTGGAAGTGTTTTAAGTAGTATGTTCTCTAGAGCCTCCTTTTCACTTCCAAAGTTCCATATGGTAGAGAGAAGGGAGGATCTTTTTTAAAGGTTGCAGTCTAAGATCTGTTAAAAGGCTAGCATTCATGGTATGCAGCAACTCCTGTTCTAAAACTTTACACATGACTGCATAAAGTAGGCCTGTTTTTTCTTTGAAAAGTCAGGCGGGACTGATTGAAAGCTTAGTGTTAACTAAAGTGAAGAAATTTTATCAGTTGCTTGGTCACAGCTGGGGAGCCTAATTTATAATGTTACAGTTCTTTCTTCCACAATACTCAGTAGCAAAAGAGTAGGACATGATGTATCATGTAATAGGGGTTGGCCTATGACACTGTTGTGTGGGCATATTTTGTTAGGTGAGATGTTTCAGTCCGTAAGAGGATGTGTACAGTCTATTAGTTGGCACTTCTACCCTCAGGTACGTTGTGAAAATCACGTGAGTGAATTTGGCTTGGTGTGTTCCAGAGGACATGAGAAATCTATTTTGTTGAGAATTACAAATTATATTCGCACTAAGAGATGTCACTACTACTTCCCAAATGAAAAATTATCTTTATAATTTCAGTATGTATATGTCACTTTAAATACGTGAAAGTCTATATACAAGAGACAGCTTGAGTAGTTGTAGAGTCTTCATTTTAAGAAATATATAATGAGTTCTTAATTTTTATTTTTATGTTTCTAAGAAGGCTTAATATTTGATTAACATTCACATTTCAAAAATCTCAGTAGTATCATAAAAAAACTACACAGAAACAATACATTCACTGAACACTTTTCATTGAGTAGCAGTTTAAATCAGTGTTTCTTAATTTTAACTGTATTTTATAGTCACCTAGGAAACTTTTTAAAAATTCAAATTCTGGCCGGGTGCGGTGGCTCACACCTGTAATCCCAACACTTTGGGAGGCCGAGGTGGGCAGATCACGAGGTCAGGAGATCGAGACCATCCTGGCTAACACGGTGAAACCCTGTCTCTACTAAAAATACAAAAAAATTAGCCGGGCGCGGTGGCAGGCGCCTGTAGTCCCATCTACTCGGGAGGCTGAGGCAGGAGAATGGCATGAACCCAGGAGGCAGAGCTTGCAGTGAGCCGAGATCACGCCACTGCACTCCAGCCTGGGCGACAGAGTGAGACTCCATCTCAAAAAAAAAAAATTGCCTAGGTTGAAAACCATAAGGTCAAAAGCTTGCTTGATAATAGGACTGAATTGATACTAATTGTGTGATTTTTAAACTGACTAATATTAAGGATATTGTGTTTCCAGTACATGCTACAGAGGACTCAAGATCAAGATGAAAATGTGGCTTTAGAAGCCTGTGAATTTTGGCTAACTTTAGCTGAACAGCCAATATGCAAAGATGTACTCGTAAGGCATCTTCCTAAGTAAGTGTTCCCTCTTATAAATGCTGCCTTATTCTTTAATTTCTTAAGTGATTCTTCATTTTCATATTTTTATAAAATTCATTCTTTTGCCATCAGGGAGTGAGATTCTAAAGAAGCCAGACTTAATTTTATTGTTGGTAAAGAGATTTTTCAAAAAGCAATTGCCTATTTTAAAAAAAATTATGTGAGTATGGTTTGTTCTAAATTATAATTGATTTCGGATAATTTACAGCACAGTATTTTTGTGGGGTTTTTTTGTTTTTTGTTTTGTTTTTAAAAAACAATCCTTGTTATTTAACCACAGACTCTATTGTGAAGTTTTGTTTTTTTTCCGAAAAATAATTTCCCACTAGTTGTGATGCAACAGAATTTAGTTAACTTAATGTTAAGCCCATTTTTCTAAAAGTATTGTAATATAAGCTCGTGGGAAAAAACTAAATTGCAGAAAATTTTATATTTTCCGCATTTTCACCACCCTGAATAATCACTGGTAGTATTTTTTATGTCATCTTTTAATGTTCTTTTCTGTGAAAGTACCGTATACTAAATAGCATGTATTCAGGGTGTTTGAGAAGGAATTTGATTTAATAATATATAATACATTAACATGACATCTCGCCTATAGTTAGTGCTTAAAATTTTAAATATACTATTTAATGGTTTGTTCTTTTCAGTTATTGTATGCTGTGTGCTTTCCTCCATGTCATTAGTCTTTAAAACTTCAGTGGAGGTATGCTATTCCATCATGGTATACATAACCATATTTACATAAATGACGATTATATATGTGTACGCTATAGAGAGAGAGAGAGAGAGACTGTTCTCTGCCATTGAATATTTAGGTTGTTTTGGCTTTTTTTCCCCTCTTAAATAATCCTGGAGTGAGTATCTTTCTTTGTCAATAAAGGGTTGTTTCTTTTTGTTATAATTACCAGGAGTGATTTTTTTCCTCAAAGTATATGAGCATTTTAATGTTTTTTCACAATATTCCAAATAGTTCTCTAGGAAATTTATAGAACTGTATACCTCACTGTGTGTCTATTCTGTCACAACTTTGCCAGCCATGAATTTTAATTTCTCAAATCTTAGCCATCTGGATAAGCAAAAAAAAAAAAAGTTTTTAATATGTCTTAATAGTAAAGGGTTTTGTTTTTTTTCCCAGATGTTTATGGTACTTGAATGTTCCTATTTTCATATGGTCAACTGAGTTTTTTCTTTCCATCAAGAAAGCAACAATTCCAGTCAGTGTATTTGGAGGGTAAGGTTAAGCAGGGTGCGTCGTATCTTGCTTAACCTTGCCCTCCAAATACACTGACTGGATTTTTTTCTCTTTAGGAAATCTATTAATTGTTCTTCCTTTTCTCTTTACTTTGTAATACCACTTTAATGATACGTTTGAGTTTCTGTGGGGTCATATAATTCTAAATGTCATAGATACTAATTTTTATAAAAACTGCAGAGATTTTTTTTTCTTCAAGAGCAGAAATCCACTTTTATTTATTGACTTTTCGTTAGTTTAAATCCTTGAGGGGTACAGCATCACTCAGATTTTGTGTCCAATGGTCTCAGCAGGAAGATTGCTTTGAAATTTGGCACGAACCATGCCACTGTTTCCATGGGCCCAGATTACTCTGGCTTTGTTTAGTTTGCCGCCAGGAGTCTTTGTGTTGTTCTTTGTTTTATGTACATAAGCACATCTCTTGCCCAAAGAGAATTCTGTTTCACCTCATGCGTCAACATCTTCAATTTTAACAAGAGCTGTGTGTTTCCTTTGGTTCTGGAGACCCTGCTTTTAGCCAGCAGAAAAGGCCTTGGGCCACAGCCTTCCAGACATACTTCCTTTTAGAAGTCCTATTCCCAGCAGGCTGCAGTTATTTGCCCCCAAATTTCAGCAGCAGCTGCTTCACTCCAGAGATTTTATTAATGAAAACCTAGGCTATAACATAAACCTATGCTATAACAAACCTATGCTAATGAAAACCTAGGCTATAACATTAGAGATGATGTTAAAAATATGGAATTATAACTAGGTACTCTAACTCTATTACTGCACTAATATAATCCAAATATTCCTAAACCAAGCAGGAAATTAAAAGATTAGCACCACCCATTTTGCTGTGCTAATTAGTGCCAACATTAAACAACTCAAGCCAGTCATGACTGAGTTTTACTTATGTCTTCCCTACTACTGTGAGAGGTGGTCTCACTGTATTGCCCAAGCTGGTCTTGATCCTCTTGCCTCAAGCAATTCACACTGCTTGGCCTCCCAAAACTTTGGGATTACAGCCATGGGCCACGGTACCCAGTGGGAGCCACTTTTATATATAAAACGCAGCTGTTTTTATTGTTTTAGATAATGTATTGACAGGATAGCAGAATATCAACATCAATCTGATGCTGAGATTAAAAAGCACAGTGAAATAACTTGTTTTTCCTATTTATTAACCACACTTGCTTAGTATAATACGAGCAAAAAGTGTTTGCATAGGAATTAAAATTGTGTGTGTTACAAGATCACTCATAAACTCATTTAGAAAGCACCATTGTAGGCTGGGCACAGTGACTCATGCCTGTAACCTCAGCACTTTGGGAGCCTGAGGCAGGCAGATCGCTTGAGCTCAGGAGTTCAAGACCAGCCTGGACAACATGGTGAAACCCGTCTCTACCAAAAATACAAAAATTAGCTGGGCGTGGCAGCACATGCCTGTAATTCCAGCTACTTGTGTGGCTGAGGCAAGAGAGTCACTTGAACCCAGGAGGCAGAGACTGCAGTGAGCCATGAGCCGAAATGGCACCACTGCACTCCAGCCTAGGCAACAGAGTGAGACCCTTTCTCAGAAAAAAAAAGCACCAGTGTAACAAGGAGGATATTAAGTTCTATTATTCTGGGCTATATAGTCTCCCTTTTTTTTTTTTTTTTAACTAGTACTATTTTTATTATTGAACATTAATGTATTTTGTGATCTGGTATAGCAGCTCTTGATTTCTCTCGTTTTTACAAAATTGTTTTGGCTTTTTCCCACCTTTATTCTTGTACATTAATGTCTTATAGGGCTGTTGTGTGGATTTTCCATGTGAAACAACCCAATGCTCAGCCCATACTTAAGTATTCAGTAAACGTTTATTGTCTATGTTATTACTTTATGTGATGTTGCATTAAAAAACTCATTTTTGACTGGGTGCAGTGGCTTATGCCTGTAATCCCAGCACTTTGGGAGTCCAAGGCGGGTGTATCACCTGAGGTCTGGAGTTCAAGACCAGCTTGGCCAACATGGTGAAACCCCATCTCTACTAAAAATATAAAAAATTAGCCAGGCGTGGTGGCGCATGCTTGTAGTCCCAGCTACTTGGGTGGCTGAGGCAGGAGAATAGCTTGAACCCGGGAAGTGGAGATTGCAGTGAGCCAAGATCGTGCCATTGCACTCCAGCCTGGGTGACAAGAGCAAGACTCCATCTCAAAAAAAAAAAAAAAAAACCTCATTTTTAATGGCTACATGGGGGCTTCAGGAGAAATCTTCACAATTAGACCTGCTCAAAAATAAGAGTTTGCCTAGCATGATTAGACTTGGGCAGGCACATGCCAAATTGCCACATGGTCACGGTTAATTTCCATGTCTTATTTTCTGACCTCATTTTTTCTTATTTGCCCAGCTTTACCAGCCAGTCCTTTATTTCTTGCAAACCTTACTAGGCCCATCTGCCACCCCATTCCAAGGCCCTTGACCTCTTTGTGTTCTAATCTGATTCTTTTTTTTATTATTATTATTTTGAGATGGAGTCGCACTCTGTTTCCCAGGCTGGAGTGCAGTGGCGCGATCTCAGCTCACTACAAGCTCCACCACCCGGGTTCAAGTGATTCTCCTGCCTCAGCCTCCTGAGTAGCTGGGACTACAGGCATGTGCCACCACGTCCAGCTAATTTTTGTATTTTTAGTAGAGACTGGATTTCACTATGTTGGCCGGGCTGGTCTCGAACTCCTGACCTTGTGATCCGCTCGCCTCGACCTAATCTGATTCTTTTTATTCTCTGTTTATCTGACAAACATCAGAGCCACGAATAAACCATACTAACCCAAAACTTCTATCTACCCTGCTCTAGACTAATTGAACTCTGAACTCTTTTCTTTAACCAGGTTGTTGAATGCCTTTGGGGAAATTTACACTCCCCTAGGGGGATTGTTGGCTATAGAAATCTGTGGTCTTCAACCGCAAGTGGTCTCTTCACAATCTGCTAATTCATGTTCCAGATCAGCTTTTATCTTTTATTCACCAAGAGCAACTGTTTGAAACCTTTATTACTCTTTTGATATTCTCTTAATTCACTTTGAGCACTTAGGCTTGTAAAGAAAGCAGGTGACCCTTTATCTTGCCCCAAAACTTACAGGTAGTAATTTCATATGAGCTGTTCTCTCCTAACCAATTTTCTCCTTAAGGTCTGTATAGTATAAATTTTTCTTATACCCAGAGACCCTCACCGTACCAGATAAATATTCACTCTTAGCTTCTCCTTGTTGCCTCATTTTCCATAACTTTATAACTTGCTGCAGTTTTTTGTCTTCAAAAAACAAAAAAACTCAAACTTTTTTTGAGTGGGACTTACTGTCTTCACTTCTTTAACCCACATCTTGTTAACTCTTCATTATCTTAACATTCTGATGTCTGTCCTCACCATTTCCCTGAAATTGTTGATAAAGATCATCAGTGATTAACTGTTAGTGATCCGGATACACCTGGTTCTCCTGCAAAATACCTGTATCTTACAAAATATAGCTCTATGTATTGTAAGTCTTACCTAGTTAAATTATGCTAGCTCTAATGTTTAATTACTACTAATCTTTCTATTTTAGAATTTAGAAGGACTTTGAGCATGAAAGTTTGGCTGGCCCACATTTCTTAAACCTATCCAGGGGATTTTATATTTGACTGCTTCCTTTTCTCTATTAGCATTTCTTCAGTTAATGAGAGCAGACATATATCACTGAATAAGTTCAAAGACAATATTACCATTGATTATCTCATTGGTTTTATTAGTACATGTAAGGTTAAGACTTATTAATTATTCTCTTGAGATCTTAAGGTCTTTGTTTCATGAATTTCTTTCTTTATAGGTTGATTCCTGTGTTAGTGAATGGCATGAAGTACTCAGACATAGATATTATCCTACTTAAGGTAAGGAAGCTTTTTTGATGAATAGGGAACAAGATTTTTATATTGACTTAGTACATCTTTGGATTTGGCCAATAAAACATTCATTGAGAATAGATCTCCTGTAAATAGACTTCCTATTATCCGTAATAGGTTACAGAAGTTTAAAGATAGAAGCATAAGTTTAAGTAATGATAAATTCTTGCTTAATTTGGTACTAGATGGGGACATTGGTAGGGTTATTATTAATTTCCCCTTAATTACTTGGAGTTATTTTAAAAACATTCTTATATATGCTGCTCTGAATTTGATTCAGGTAACTTAGATTATACCAGCCAGTGGAGGCCATGTAGTTGGCTGAAAGGGCCGTATAACCTAACAGGTGTGTTAGGTCAGTCTATTCGCCCCTCCATAAGGAATATGTTCTGTACATGGGCGTGGTTCTTAATCACTCTGGAAGTATATTTCAGAATTCTGTGCATGACCCCATCTCTGGATATTCTGTTTCTCTTACTCATGTACATACTATTAGCCTATAATGAATGCCACCAAAAATTTCTCTTAAAAAAACAACAGGGTGATGTTGAAGAAGACGAAACGATTCCTGATAGTGAACAGGATATACGGCCACGTTTTCACCGATCGAGGACGGTCGCTCAGCAGCATGATGAAGATGGAATTGAAGAGGAAGATGATGATGATGATGAAATTGATGATGATGATACAATTTCTGACTGGAATCTAAGTAAGTCAGAAAGGGAAATGCACAGTTGCCTACTTTGATGATAACTTTATTGGGGTATAATTCATCTACTGTACAGTTTACTACCCATTAAAGTTTTTAGTATATTCAGAGAGCTGTTCAACCATTACCACAATCAGTTGTAGACTATGTTTTCATCACCCATACCCTTTAGCAGTAACTCCCTATTGTTCACTGGCTCTGGGCAACTACTAGTCAATATTCTGTCTCTGGGTTTGCCTATTCTAGACATTTCATGTAAATGGAGTCATACAATGCATTGTCCTTTGTGACCATCTTCTTTAACTTAGCATAAAGTTTTCACGGTTCATGTTGTAGCATTCACTTGTATTGTGAAATAATATTTCATTGTAATATGCCACATATTCTCCATTCATTGGTTGGTGGACATTTGTGTTTCTCTTTTTGTAGCTGTTGAGTTGTGATGCTATAAATACTCATGTATAATTTTTGTGTGTAGACTTTTTTTGTTTGTTTGTTTGTTTGTTTGTTTTGAGGCAGGGTCTCTGTCACCCAGGCTAGCATGATTATGCAGTGGCGCAGTCATGGCCCACCGCAGCCTTGACCTCCCTGGGCTCTGGTGATCCTCCCACCTCAGCTCCCCAAGTAGCTGGGACTACAGGTGCTCACCAATACACCTGGATGAATTTTTTTTTTTTTTTTTGGTAGAGACAGTTTTGCCATGTTGCCCAGGCTGGTCTTGAACTGTTGGGCTCAAGCGATCCACCCGCCTTGCCCTCCCAAAGTGCTAGGATTACAGGCGTAAGCCACTGTGTCTGGCCCAATGTGTATTCAGTTCTCTTGGGTAAACACTCAGGAGAAGGATTGTTGGGGTCATATGGTAACTGTATGTTTAACCTTTTGAGAAATAACCAGGATGTTTTCCAAAGTGACTGCACCATTCTGCTTTCCTAGCAGCATTGTCTGGAGGGTTCCAGTTTCTTCACATGCTCACTTGCTTTATTATCTCTTTATTATTATAGTCATTCTAGTGGATGTGAAGTGGTATTTTGTGGTTTTGGTTTGCATTTTCCTGGTGGACCTGCTCTTATTTTATCATTATTATATTCTTAAACTACCATTTCTCAAAAGGCTGTTTGTTTTAATACTGTAAGAACATTGCCACAAGCTTTTTTGGTTTTTCTAACATGAGTGTTTTCTGTCTGGTAATTTGCATGAAAATTGGCTATCATAGGTAATTCTAAAATAATATAAGTTGCTTTATTATATTCAAATTTATTATAAGTTGCTTTGTTATATTCAAAACTTATGAAATATGCTTTTTAAAATATGTTAATTTCCAACCTTAGCTGCAAATCATATCACCTGTGGAGCTAGCATTCTGGCCCACGCTTCCTAATTGGGGATGAACCTAAACACCTGTGTTCTGATTTTGCTTGCTTGTTTGCTGGATTTTAAACCTCTACTGCTCTAGTTCAGGGTTTCTCAGCCTTGGCACTATTGGCATTTTGGGCCACATAATTCTTTTTTTTTTTTTATACATGTGAATGCCACATCATGCATGTAATTCTTTGTTGCGGAGGCTGTCCTGCACGTTGTGGGATGTTAAGCAGCATCCCTGGCCTCTACCCAAAGATGCCAGCAGCACAAACACAGTTGTGACAACCATTATCTCCTGGGGGAACAAAATCAACCCCAGTTTAGAGCCACTACTCTAGTTCAAAGTGTTGGGATTTCTAATAACTATGATTAAAGCAGTTAAGAACAGACATTATCAGTCTGGGCTGTGTTCTTCATTTGGTTAGATAATGCTAATTTCTCTGTTGCCTCTTCAGTTTCCTGTAACTAACATTCTATTTAGAGTGCCTAATGTGCCAGGCACTAGGCCAAGGACTTTGCATGCATATCAAAGTCTGTTTAATCATAAGTAAGAATAAAGTCATATTTAAGATTTCCAACAACCTTGAATAGGCAAGAAAAACTGCAGAAAGAGAGATATACCCAAGGTTAGCATAGCTAGTACTGATAGCACATCTAGTACTGGGACCCAAGTCTCACTTGTTAAGACAACACATGGTGTTTACTACTATTACAAATTACTTCCCAGTGTATCCCTACTTTCAGATTAGGGGAGCAGGATGGCTCAAGATCATTACACAGAAAACTCTACTAAATAATATACATACATGGATGGGGGAACACTTCCTCTTCACATCCCATTCTTTGTATCCTTCCAAAAGCTTTTCTGTGCGTGCTTGGAAAAACATACAGGCATCTTTTTTAGAGGAGAAGCCAATTTTCTAAAAGTGAAATCAGATTATATGTACTCTGCTGCTTTCTTTCTGTATATCATATGCCTCATTCTTCCTCAGTACATACAGATTTAGATTTCCTTTTGTTGCATGTCAGTGTACTGTTTAGTTGTATGGCTCTACCATGTGGTATAACTAAGATCCTTATTGATGGGTAAGGTGTTAATTTCTGGCCAATGTAATGGTTTTGTTTTGGTTTGGTTTGGTTTGGTTTTTTTTTTTGAGGATTTTATTATTGTCTAGTAGTTTGTGATTAGCCATTTACTATGCCTAGTTCACGTTGGAAATTTCTGATATTTTCTTAGTCCATTTTGTGCTACTATAACAGGATACCCGAAGTTCAGAATGGAGGGGCTGCATCTGGTGAGAACCTCCTTGCAACATCATCTGATGACAGAAGGACACACTTAAGAGAGAGCTCAATTCACGCTTATAATAAGCCAACTCTCTTGATAACTAACCCACTCCTACAATAACGACATTAACCCATTTATGAAGGCAGAACCCTTAAGACCTAATCATCTCTTGATAGGCCCCACCTCCCATCTTCGTTGCTTTAGGGATTAGGTTTCTAATACATGAATTTCAGGAACACGTTCCTACCCATAACAGTTAAATGATATTTTTGTTGTTCTTTTCGATTTTGTTGCTCGTCTAAATTATTATGATAATAAAATCTGGGTTGATTTATAGTCCCATAGTTAATTCTTTGTAAAGAGTATTTTCTAGCATGCGTTATGTTTCATGTGCCAGTGACTTTTCTTCCAGTTTTTGTGTCTAAAGTCCAGCTAAGTAATTGTCTGTTTAATTCTAGATGATATACTGCTGGAAATGTTAAGTAGAGTTAATAATGTATGTTTTTTGCATGATTGTAACAGTGATTGTAATCATGATTGTAATATGAGTGTATCATATTGAATGGTTATGTTAGAAGCACTGAATTGAGTGGCACAGTATTTGTTTTACTGTATAGACAGAATTCTAGTATGACAGTTATGTACAGAATACAATGTGTTCACAATTAATTTGCCAAGTAAGTTCTTGTCATAAAAAATATTCATCTTAATAGAAAATGTTTTTGGCTGGGCATGGTGGCTCACACCTGTAATCCCAGCACTTTGGGAGGCTGAGGAGGGTGGATCACGAGGTCAGGAGTTTGAGACCATCCTGGCCAACATGGTGAAACCCCGTCTCTCCTAAAAATACAAAAATCAGCTGTTCGTGCTGGCACACACCTGTAATCCCAGCTACTCAGGAGGCTAAAGCGGGAGAATCACTTGAACCTGGGAGGCGGAGGTTGCAGTGAGCCAAGATCTCACCACTGCACTCCAGCCTGAGCGACAGAACAAGACTCCATCTCAAAAAAAAAAAAAACAAAATGTTTTCACGTGACAAACTACCTCCTATTCAATTGAATTCTTATTTTAAAACTCCGTATTAGAGATACGAATAAAATGTTACATATACAATAAATAATATATAAGTAATAAGAGGTTAATGTAATATTTTTGAATTAAATATTTCCTTAGGAAAATGTTCTGCTGCTGCCCTGGATGTTCTTGCAAATGTGTATCGTGATGAACTGCTGCCACATATTTTGCCCCTTTTGAAAGAATTACTTTTTCATCATGAATGGGTTGTTAAAGAATCAGGCATTTTGGTTTTAGGAGCAATTGCTGAAGGTAAGCCTAAGTCCAGTTTGAATTATGTAAGTTGGCTTCTTACTACTATTAGGTACTAATAAGGCTAGGCTACTTTAAGGAATTTCTATTTTGAACCAGATAGCTAGTATTAAACAGCCATAGGCCGTCTTTTAACCCCAGCTAGATATTTTGCAAAATGTTTTTGTTATAATAAAGGTAACAGAGGCCAGGCATGGTGGCTCACGCCTATAATCTCAGCACTTTGGGAGGCCTAGGCGGGTGGATTACCTGAGATGGGTTCAAGACCAGCCTGGTTAACATGGCGAAACCACGTCTGCTAAAAATACAAAAATTAGCTGGGCGTGGTGGCATGTGCCTGTAGTCCCAGCTACTTGGAAGGCTGAGGCAGGAGAATTGCTTGAACCTGGGAAGTGGTAGTTGCAGTGAGCTGAATTCGTGCGATTGCACTCCAGCCTGGGTGACAGAGCAAGACTCCATCTCAATAAAAAATAAAAACAAAAAAAATTAAGGGAACAGAATGAAAGGCTCTGATGTCTGAAGCATCCCCATTGCTTTAAAAAAAAAACCCTTGATTCTTTAGGTAAGTATAGGAAACACAATAAGGCAAGACTCTCATCATTCTCTATGAAGAGTTATTATTGATTTTGTCCTGGCAGTAAACATCTATTAGAAGAAATTGAAACACTGTAAGATGCTTGGGAGCAGGTAGCTCTAACTTCAGGGTTTTAAAAATAATTTTGGTATAGGTTATTGTAGTATGTGTATAGCAGTAGAAATATTCTGAATTTTTTCATAGATACGTGTTTTATTTTCATAATCAACCAAAATAATGTTAACTAAATTTTAGCATTTTGAAAGATTTATTTTTTTTCTAGGTTGCATGCAGGGCATGATTCCATACTTGCCTGAGCTTATTCCTCACCTTATTCAGTGCCTCTCTGATAAAAAGGCTCTTGTGCGTTCCATAACATGCTGGACTCTTAGCCGCTATGCACACTGGGTGGTCAGCCAGCCGCCAGACACGTACCTGAAGCCATTAATGACAGAATTGCTAAAGCGCATCCTGGATAGCAACAAGAGAGTACAAGAAGCTGCCTGCAGGTGGGACAGATTCATAACACAGTGTTCTTTGTGGTAGTGAAAAACTTAATTTTCAACCTTCTGATGGAGTGTTGGTGTTAAACCTATAATGAAGTGTTTCGTAATTGAAAATTTTCCAGTTATATCAGAAAGCTTAAGTTTTCTTTTTTCTTCTTGGTGAAGTGTTTTGCAGGATCTGTAGCTTTTGGGTTTGCATGTTAGCGTATTTTATACATTTTGTTTGGCCAGGAGAATTTTGTCATGTGGGTTTTACCTGATGATTTGGTAGATCTAAATGTGACAACATCGATCTTAGCTGTTTCTTCTTTGGCTCATTTTTCCCACTCAGTGGTTATTATAACAGAACTATCTTACACCCTAATTCCCTCAGACATCTGAACTAGTGATGGCAGGACTCCTACTCTTGAAGGAATAACAAAGTTTGAGCAGATTGACATCCTTAGACTACAAGTCAACCACCATAACTCAGAAAGTCCCACAGGGACCTGTGGTCTGTCACTTACCAGTTAAAGGTCTTTGAGTGCTTAGTAGTTCTGCTCTAGTAGCCATTCTATTGGTTGGTTTGGAGGCTGTCTCTTTATATCAAGCCAGCAGTTGCTTTTATTACTACAAATATTCCAGTTTCCTGCAACATACCTTTATATTTTAAAAGGGCCTTCTGCTTATGTTTATAGTTCTTAATTTTTCAAGTAGGTTTGCTTTTACCATTGACCTTGATAGTAGGAAAAAATAACTGAACAAAAAAAAGGAAAATTTTATTTTATTTTTTTTAGATGGAGTCTTGCTCTGTCGCCCAGGCTGGAGTGCAGTGGTGCGATCTTGGCTTACTGTAACCTCCGCCTCTCGGGTTCAAGCAATTCTCCTGCCTCTGCCTCCTGAGTAGCTGGGACTACAGGTGTGCGACACCATGCCCAGCTAATTTTTGTATTTTTAGTAGAGATGGGGTTTTGCCATGTTGGCCAGGCTGGTCTTGAACTCCTGACCTCAAGTGATCCACCCATCTTGGCCTCCCAAAGTGCTGGGATTGCAGGCGTGAGCCACCGCGCCTGGCAGGGATAGTAAATTTGAGTTTGACCTTAATCCATCTGAAGCAGTCATATCTGGAAGATATTAAGGGAGGGATGATATAGATTATGTTTGAGATCCTATAATTTATTCATTCAGTACCTGGGTTTTTTTTTTTTAGCTATTAATTGTTAAGCATATACTAAATGCTGAGTTTACATAAAGTCCCTGCCATCTTGAGACTTACAGGTTAGTAGGAAATACAAAGCAGCAACACAATTATCATTTATGGCAAGTGCTATGGAAGAAATCGGTAAATAATTCACAGTGCTGATGACCAGGGCTTTCATTAACAGATGGCTTAGACCATTTTAGGAAATTCCTGATTGGGTAAAACAGAACATAAACATTTTAGCAATTAAGAGTTAGATATATCTTACAGTCAATAACTATTCTTTTTTTTTTTTTTTTTTTTAACAGTGCCTTTGCTACCCTAGAAGAGGAGGCTTGTACAGAACTTGTTCCTTACCTTGCTTATATACTTGATACCCTGGTCTTTGCATTTAGTAAATACCAGCATAAGAACCTGCTCATTCTTTACGATGCCATAGGAACATTAGCAGATTCAGTAGGACATCATTTAAACAAACCAGTAAGTATCTGTTAAGAACTATTAGGGAAAATAATGTGTAGCATAGTTACAATTAATAGATTAGCATATATTTGGAAATTAAGATGTTTTGGGAGATGTGAATAGTTAGCGTTAGCTACTTTAAGAGTATAGATCTTACAAAGGCAGCAAGTATATCCCCTTTCATGTGGTATTCTTTAAGTATATACTTGGTGTGGAAACTACAGCAGCATTTCACATGAATGCTCTGATACTTTTTAGAATGACTAAAGCAAAGGGATAAAAAAGTTTTTATAATCTGGATATCTGCTTTTACTTAATTCCTAATGTTTTTGAATCTACCACTTCATAAACACTGTAGCTTTAGAGTACCATATCTAGACATCTTTGTTTTTTCAGCAGGTATGGGGAGTATACTGTATAAAACAAATAGAAATTGGGGTAGAAGGTTTAAAAATGCTAAATAGTAATGCAAAAGTGCCTTGTTTCCAGTAGTGTTAGTAGAAGAGGAGGATGGATTTGTCTAATGAGGATTTAAGTGATAGTAGAATTTTAATATAGCTCCACATACCCTGCTGAATAGACTTCTATATGATTGCTATATCCAAAGTCTTAAGAAATTGTTTTATTTTTAAGTTACACTTAAGATTTGGTACAGGGCAGTTTATAGGTTTGCTTTGCTGTTGGTTGTTTGGTTTGGCTTTTGTGGGGGTTTGTTTTCTGAATGTCTTTAGAGTCCGTGCCCCTGTTTACATGATCACTATGTTTAGTTGTTTTATGGATCATTCTTTAGTTTGACACTTAAATGATTTTAAGTTTGTTTTTCTACAAAAGCATCTGTGTAAGTTTACCTGTTGATTTAAAAATGTACTATATAGTAACAGCCATATTACACGTTACAGTTCCATGACTAAAAGGAATTTTTTTGTGTGTGACAAGGTCTCACTCTGTCACCTAGGCTAGAGTGCAGTGGTGTGATCACAGCTCATTGCAACCTCCACCTCCCGGGCTCAAGCGATCCTCCCATTTCAGCCTCCCCTGTAGCTGAGACCACAGGCGTGTACCACCATTCCTGGCCAACTTTTTGTAGAGATAGTTTTGCCATGTTGCCCAGGCTGGCCCAAACTCCTGGGTTCAAGTGATCTGCCTGCCTCAGCCTCTCAAAGTGCTGGAATTACAGGTGTGAGCCACCATGCCCAGCCCCAGAACTAAAAATATTCTGTAACTTAAAGAGAAAAACTTAGGGCTGGGCACAGTGGCTCACGCCTGTAATCCCAGCACTTTGGGAGGCTGAGGTGGGCAGATCAAAAGGTCAGGAGATCGACACCATCCTGGCTAACACGGTGAAACCCTGTCTCTACTAAAACTACAAAAAATTAGCCGGGTGTGGTGGCGGGTGCCTGTAGTCCCAGCTACTCGGGAGGCTGAGGCAGGAGAATGGCGTGGACCTGGGAGGCGGAGCTTGCAGTGAGCTGAGATCACGCCGCTGCACTCTAGCCTGGACGACAGAGCAAGACTCCGCCTCAAAAAAAAGAGAAAAACTTAGATCTTCCTTGATTGTGACTTTTTTAAGTAATAGATTTTGATTAGCTGTGTGTTTATTGATAGACTCTTTTTTTCAACAAGGATAAAAGATCAGTAGATCACTAGTTCTAGATCTAAAACTAGAACACGGTCATGTAAGTATAAAGGTAGGCAAAAGAAAGGAAAACTTTAAAAGGGACTGTGCAGAGTGAAGAATGACTCTTAAAATGCCTTTTGTAATGATTTTACACAATTGCTCAAAATGGATTTTAATTTTCAAAGACTCAAAATGGTCTTGTTGACATGTGATAGTGGAATTTTATATGTTTTTCATCATTGTAAATAGGAATATATTCAGATGCTAATGCCTCCACTGATCCAGAAATGGAACATGTTAAAGGATGAAGATAAAGATCTCTTCCCTTTACTTGAGGTATGCAGGGCTAGTAATATTTAATCTGTTGCCAAGAACACATGTTCAAATCCAAAATGGGTATATATGATAAGAAAAGTGTTAATAGATTTATATTCTGAAGTAGACGGAGGAAATTATATGATACATACTGTTCTCTAACCTGCTTTACTTAATTGATAATAAATTAGAGTTTTAAGTTCTCTTATGTTATCTACTCTCTATATAGAGTAGATAGCATACTACTCTATATAGTATAGAGTTAGATAACATACTGGGAGGATATATATACCAGGATATATATATATATCTTTTCACTCATACATATATGTTGAGTAGTGGGATTTGGTGCCAGTAAGGAGGTACTTATTTTCAAATTTGAAAATGTTTCCATGTGTACTTACTACTTTTTTTTTTTAACACCCCTTTCATTGCAAACTTTTATATGATGTTCTAGTAACTGAACACACTGTGAAATGTAGTCACTTAAACTTAGTTGAATTGACATTGATAGAACCAGTTCAGGCCCTTTCATTCTTGCTCCCTGTTATTTCACGGTTCACCATCTTCTACCGTGGATTGTTCTTAGCCAAAGAAGTTAAATTTTCTATGACCAAGAGCAATTCTGGGCCCAGCAAAACAAGAAGAATCATTATGGTTCATTTTTTGTATGCAGTCGTCCCTCAGTATCTGCAGGGGATTGTTTCCAGGACTCCCCTTGGATACAGAAATCCAGCGATGCTCAAGTCCCTTATATAAAATGGTGTGGTATTTGCATATGGCCTATGTACCTCCTCCCAATATACTTTAAATCATTTTAATTGTTTTTCTAAATACTTTTGATTCAAGATTGGTTGAATCCATAGATACAGAGGGCCAACTGTATATATATTACTTTCCGGCGGGATCTCAGAATGTGCCCAGTAAAGTCCATTCACAACATTGACCAGGATGGGAGCATGAAATGAATCTCTTCAATTTGAGGGAAAAATATGAACACATAATACTCAATCTGTCCTTGAAAGATAATGTTTCTTGTAGAAACGCTTCCTCTGAGTAAACCTGACCTGATTGGCTGGCAAACTAACAACAATGAATGGCTTCCAAAAGAGAGGATTGGGGTGGGGGGAGGGGAACCTGCTACTGTAGAAACTAGTAGAGCAAGCTCATAAATGATCAGGATCCTGTAGAGCGCAGTTTCAAGCATTCATCATAATCTTCAGTATACCCAGAAAGTTTAGCATGTGTACTTTATTCTTCCTAGTGCCTATCTTCAGTTGCCACAGCACTGCAGTCTGGCTTCCTTCCGTACTGTGAACCTGTGTATCAGCGTTGTGTAAACCTAGTACAGAAGACTCTTGCACAAGCCATGGTAATTTTTTTTAAAATGTCTTCCCCTTCTTGACATGGTGGACATTTTTCTAAAGATAGGTATAATGTATACAGACTTTTTAAGTAGTTAATTAAAAACAAACTTACAAAAAACATTGTGTCTAATTTCAGCTAAACAATGCTCAACCAGATCAATATGAAGCTCCAGATAAAGATTTTATGATAGTGGCTCTTGATTTACTGAGTGGCCTGGCTGAAGGACTTGGAGGCAACATTGAACAGCTGGTAGCCCGAAGTAACATCCTGACACTAATGTATCAGTGCATGCAGGTGAGACTTGAAAGGTGAAAATGAATTGAAGCCTGTTTCTCTGTGTCACATTGGGGTTAATTTCTTCTTATTTCTTGTAGGATAAAATGCCAGAAGTTCGACAGAGTTCTTTTGCCCTGTTAGGTGACCTCACAAAAGCTTGCTTTCAGCATGTTAAGCCTTGTATAGGTATGAATATTTTCTACTGCTATGAATATGGTTTTTTAAAGTTAACATTTACATCAGCTTTGTTTTTTTATTATTAAACTGAAATTGCATGGAATCCCAACATTTATAAATGTACACTTTATTGGTTAAAGTAAACTTGCTGTGATTGAAACAGGCAAGATGGCAGGAACCCCTAATATTTCCTTGAGCTTGCCGTCATCTCAGCTTTTTAGGTACTCCTGTGACTGGAGGAAAGCTTAGTAATATACTTTAGAGTAAAGGACATGCCCACCAGGGAAGCCTTGGTACCATGGACTAGTTAATAGATTCTTTTTTGAGTAGCCACCTTTTTGGTAGAGGTACACAGAAATAGTAATAATCAGGTTTTCTTCTCTAGCAAACCAGCATACTTTTTCAGATATTGCAGAAAACTTCCAACAAATGTCACTTTAACTGAGACTGGGCCTGGGGGCTCACACCTGTAATGCCAGCACTTTGGGAGGCCAAGGCAGGCAGATCACTTGAGGTCAGGAGTGCGAGGTTCGAGACTAGCATAGCATTTGCCTTGGCCTTCTGTGACAATGATAAGAAATTCCTTGAATGTTGTACCCGGAATTGTTCTTAAACCTATGGGTTATAAATGAGTTATGGAATTTTTTTCCCCCTTTTCTGCATCTCAGCATATTGGGTAACAATTGTTTTAATACAGCCGGGCACGGCGGCTCAGACCTGTAATGCCAGCACTTTGGAAGGCCAAGGCGGGCAGGTCACGAAGTCAGGAGATCAAGACCATCCTGGCTAACACGGTGAAACCCCGCTTCTACTAAAAATACAAAAACTTAGCCAGGTGTGGTGGCTTGTGCCTGTAGTTCTAGCTACTTGGGAAACTGAGGCAGGAAAATCGCTTGAACCCGGGAGGCAGAGTCTGCAGTGAGCTGATATTGTACCACTACACTCCAGCCTGGGCAACAGAGCAAGACTCTGTCTCAAAAAAAAAATTGTTTTAATACTTCATTTAAACCTTAATTTAAAATATTAATTGAATGTTTTGTCATCTGATATAATTGTGCTTTTGGATAACCATTTCTCAAAAAACTAACATAATTAACATTAATTATGATATATTAAGAACCATCAAGTTTAAACCTAACAGTGTAATGAATTCTTATGGGAAGCTTATCATTCTCATATTTACCATCTAATTTAGTTTTTTAGTTGAAACTTATATGAAAGGATTTAATTTTTTTATTATAAAGTGTTTAAGACGTACAAAAGTAGAAAAAATGTAACAAATCTCCTATCACCCAGCTTCAACTGTCCAATCATGTTTCCTATATACTGTTGTCAGTGGTGAGACACATAGATCTCAGATATTTTGGAGCAAATCTCAAACACAGCATTTGACGTCTTAATATTTTAGTACATACTATACTATCTCTTCTTACAATTGTTTTTTGTTAAAGAAACCATGTTTTTTATTCTAAAGAGTTTCCTTTACTGTGGATTTTACTGATTGCATCTTTGTTGTCTTTAACATGTTCCTCTGTCCGTTGTATTTACTGTAAATTGTTTGGATACAGAGACCGAGGTTTAATGAGATTTACGTTGTTTTGTTTTTAAGACTTTATAGATGGTATTGTGTACTTAGTGTACATAGTGTCTAGTTGTCCCTCCTTTTTTTTTTTAATGTTACCAATCTTGATGATTGTCTCAATTAGTGATTCTCAACTAGGGGCAATTTTGCCATTCGGGGAACATTTGCCAATGTCTGGAGACATTTTGTTTGATGCTGGAGAGGTGCCATTGATGTCTAGTGGGTAGAAGCAAAGGATGTTGCTAAACATCTTATAATACAGGAGACAGCTCCCCTTCCCCCCAACAAAAAAATGATCTGGCCCAAACTGTCAATATTGCTGAGATCAAGAAACCCTGGCTTACATCTCCTGATTTATTAGGAGTTTAAAAAATTATGATATTCTAATTCTTCATTTAATAATGAAGATACTTATATAGGGAGACATTTCCCATATCAATAAATTACTATCCTGAGGTAAAATCATATAGCAGAGGCAAGATAAATACTTGATTCTTTTTTTTATTTACCAATTTTCAAAATAATGAATTGATTCGTATCATCCTCCAAAGGTATCTTTGATGTTTCAGAGTTTTGTTTTTGTTTGATTGTTTTTAGTGCTAGTGTGACTTTATGATGTTCAAGCTGTTGTACTGCTTGCAGTGAGAACTTAAGTTGGCTCCCGAGTCCTTTCATTATGACAAGATAGTCCACTTATTTTGCACATTTCCTGCCTTTGCCTGTAATGTGACGTTTTCTGAGAGTCCATTTTTTTTTAGTGGAAAATGTTACTCAGAGACCACAATCAGAGCACAAGAGTGAAAGTTGCTTTAAAAGCCAAAATCATTGATTTTTTTTTTTTTAGTCTAATTACAAGAGATTACTCTGACCAACTCTTTTTAGTGGTATGTAAAATATACCCAAACTTGTATTTCCTGTTCCACATTATTTGAAAGTTCATTGGCCAGATACTGTTTTCTTCAGTTTCTTAAGATAAACGTTACCAACTCCTTTAAAAAATATTTTTAAATAAAGTTGCCTAGTTTATTTCCACCAATTTTAAAATTGATGTTGCAGTAATTTTTTTAATGGTGAAACTTGTTATTTCTTGCTTAGTTTTCTGTTTCCACCTAGTAGATTTCCTTTAAAGTACAATATACTGCTATTGAAAAGTTTACTACATAGTTTAAATTTTTTTTCTAGCTGATTTCATGCCAATATTGGGAACCAACCTAAATCCAGAATTCATTTCAGTCTGCAACAATGCCACATGGGCAATTGGAGAAATCTCCATTCAAATGGGTAAGATGTTTTTCCCTATTTAAAAGCATAAGGCCTGGCGCGGTGGCTCACGCCTGTAATCCCAGCACTTCGGGAGGCTGAGGCGGGCAGATCACCTGAGGTCAGGAGTTTGAGACCAGCCTGGTTGACATGGTGAAACCCCATCTCTACTAAAAATACAAAAATTAGCTGGCGTGGTAGCGGGTGCCTATAATCCCAACTATTTGGGAGGCTGAGTCAGGAGAATCACTTGAACCTGGGAGGCAGAGGTTTCAGTGAGCTGAGATTGCACCACTGCACTCCAGCCTGGTGACGGAGCGAAACTTTGTCTCAAAATAAATAAATAAAATATAAATTTTTAGGTGCCTTGATATTTTTGTAATTGCTTTAATTTTAATTATTTGTATTTCTATATTTATATGACATGTCAGAGTTAATACGGGAAGCAAAATATTTCACATTGATATTTTAACGTTCAATTTTTTCTTTTTTGTTTTTTTCTTTTTGGGATGATCTCTAGGTATAGAGATGCAGCCTTATATTCCTATGGTGTTGCACCAGCTTGTAGAAATCATTAACAGACCCAACACACCAAAGACGTTGTTAGAGAATACAGGTACCATATGACTGAACTGTTTCAGTGAAGAGAAAATTTGTTGCCTTCTAATTTTAATATGCGTAGAGAAACCAAAGCAAAACTAGCTTTTAAAATCGAGCTTATTTTGTATTTAATTGCTATTTCGGATTTTCAGTAATGAAATAGACTGTTGCAGCTACATTCTATAACCAGTTTTCAGTGGTTATATATTCAGTGGTATAACCAGAAAAACACTTTTTTCCCCTATTCCAGTGTTTTAATACTTCCTGCAATGGATCCCAGCAAAGATAACTATTGAACCACCTGAATTTTGCTTTTAAATTAATTCGGAGAGTAACTGGGAGCTGGGAAGTAATTTTTTTTTTTAATCTGTCCAAATGTAGTCAAAAAGATTCAGTGGCAAATTGGTTAACAGTGGCATTTGTAGTTTGTATTTCATCATATAATTTTCTTCGAATTGGGAATTTAGGCAGTATGTTATGGGATTTTTTTTTTAATTTTTTTTTTTTTTTTAGGAAGCTTGTTTCTCTTTTGCATTTATAGAGAGCATGTTTATATTAAAGAGTACCTTCCATACTATAGAACACATTTGTGGGTGGATTCGGTCCTTTTCTTTCTACCCTCCCTGATTGCTGCTAACAATCCAGAAAGACAGAAATTTTGTTTTCATTCAGGCACATTCCTTTCTTTACATACTAAGATGATTCCCATAATTTATTTATAATTCAATGAGTATTCTACCAAAATACTAGACAAAGATTAAAATAAGGTTTTCCAAATAAGAAAGTTACTTTTCAAAGGCATTTTTATTTGATATTTTTAAATTATAGAAAGTTCATTTTATTCTAATGCTATTAAAATTGATAATGTTTATTGGTATGGAAGGAAATCTTTTAATTATGAAGCAGTTATCTGGCTGTTTGGCTGTATGGGTACTGTTTATTTCACAAAGTGAATTAGATTTTCTTGCTGAAAAGTACAAAAATCTATGTATAGGATGGGTTATGAAATCTTGTTAGGATTTTATCTTTTCAGAATGCAGTACCTATACATGACATTCAGATTTGAAACACTTGCCATTATAAAATTATTGTTGAACCTAAAGAAACTTCTATTTATTTTTAAATGTGAATGCTTAACTGCAAATAAATGTTGAGTGTAATGTATATGAAAGTTTCTTGTGGGATATCAGCTGGTGAATTTGTTACATAGTTTGTTTAACAAATTGGCTTTATTTATAAGATTATATTTTAAGTATGATTATATCCTACATAAATAAATAAGTCGTAATGCCCTAAAGTTGATGGATTAAATTGATATTATTGAGAAACACACTTGGGATTCATTAGATTACCTCTTATCACAAGTGGCTGCATAAAGTATTGTTTTCTTTATTTCTTACCCAAAAAAGTGGGTTTTTTTAATTATTAAAATCATTGTCAATGGCTAATATCTAGATTTTAGCAGCTTTTAATTACCATTATCTCAATATTTCATAAAGCCAATTCCTTAGTCTGCCGTTAATTTGCTTTTTTCCGATTAGTATATCCTGCACTGAACTTTTTCAATGGACCATCATCTGCTTTATCGCATGTTTCATTGGATTGTTCATACTTGCCTGTTTAATGAGAATGTTGCATAGTTTGTGTCTTTTGAACATAGGTTTTCTTTCTCTTGCTTCATATGAATCTGCTGGATTTTAGTATTATCTGTGTAGTTTGCTTCAAGTAATCCTTAAACATTTTTCTTTACCCCCCACCCTTTTTTTATGAAAGGTTAACCTGTAAGTTTTTGAGAGAACACCATTAAAGTACTTCATGGTTTGTTTTCTGTTTGTATTTTTTCCTGTTGTGTATGAATGTATTTACATGTACGTACCTTTGAATTGCAGAATGCAGTTCCGAGTTGCACTTATTTTAGCTCTTTGTAAGTTTAAAGACTTCCTCAATTTTTATGGTGAATATATGTTTGCCCACTTCAAAATTGTAAAAAAAAATAGTGTGTAATTAGTATAATGCATTATCTATTTTGTGCTATACCTTTAATAGCAGAAACAGAATATTTATTTTTTCCTGTGGTCCACATATCATATGTCATTGCAGTGGACTGTAAATTTCCTTTATTAGAATTTTATTTCAAACATGGCTTAAAGTTGGTGGACTGTTACCTGAGTTATCAGAGGTTTGACAACATGAGATTTGACATTGTAGCATAGCAATATTCTAATCCATTCATTCAATGAGTACCATGAGACTTAAAATCTGACAGTTGATTTTGATGTAAGGTAACAAATTTCCACTGGTTGGTTTGGCAAATGTTAATCAAAGAAAAAATTTTTGAAACTACCAAAAATTTGGTTTAAATTCCCTAGATAATTTCCAAGGAATGGAAATCACTTTCACCTGTATTAGTTTGAGATGCTTGAGAAATATAATCACATTTACTGATATTTTCTCATGAAAAAAACTATAGATTTTATTATTAAATTCTGAAATTTTGGCTGGCTTTTGAATGAAGGTTCTCTAAATTTGTCCATTTAACTGCTCATCTTATTAACAGAATGATACCTTGACACTCGATTGAGCGAGAAAAGCAATTTCATCATGGTTTTTGGTGTTCTCTCAATCTTTAGATTTTTTTAATTCCTTTTGTTTTTCTTTTTCCAAGAGTATGCCATATATGTTGCTGCCCCTTATTTTAGGGGGTGGTAATAAACAGCACTGGTGAAATCTTATGTTTATTATCATACACAAATTCTGTTGGTTTCTGTTTCTGAGTTATTTGTTGTTTTTTCTTTATTTTTTCTCCTTCCCCCTCATTTGCTCATGTCTTGGTTGGCGTTTGGTGGTGTATAACCGTGATTGCGTTACCTTAGCAATAACAATTGGTCGTCTTGGTTACGTTTGTCCTCAAGAGGTGGCCCCCATGCTACAGCAGTTTATAAGACCCTGGTGTGTATTATTCAATCTTTTTTTTTAATTCATTTTTCTTCACTCTTTCTTTCTCTATCTCACTTTTAGATATATTTTCAGTTGGTTACAAAAATCACAATCCTTTATCATTGCCAACCATGTGACTAATCTTGTCCTATCAGGTTTGTGAGGTTTTTCAATAGCATCGTCATGTATATTTATTTTATGTTGTGGCTAACGACTAATTGATGCATGGGATAAGATTGTCACATGCTTGCTGTGTTAAAAAAGCTTGATTATACATAAAAAGCATTTAAATATCCACCAGAAAAATAAAGATGCATGCAAATTCTATAAATTTAGGTTTTTGCATTACGTTTCTTTTTTAGAATTAATTTGGAAACTTGGATTGCATTAAGAAATACATGTTTAAATTTGTTATGTATAAAAATATTATTTGCTTGTTAATGTAAAAGTTAAACATCTACACCATAAGCTATATAGTAATAGTTTATATTGTGGCACTATATCCTATGTTTTGCTTCTTTCAATTGATAATCTTTCAATTCAAATCATTTTAGTAGTGTTTAATGGAATACAAGTCATGAGTACAATTTTAAAAGTTAATTTGGTAATTTGTTCTTCTTGGCTCAGGCTCATTAATAGTTTAAATGGGAGATTCAAATTAGTTATCTACTTTATAAATGCAATTTATTAAGAAAATGTGGATTTCACTGTTTCTACTGTATTGAGATAAGATGGGCCCAACAAACAGGAAGTATGAGTAAACGAAACTAAAGCTTTCCGAAAAACTCTTTTAATATAATCATTATCTATACTGTGGTGCTTATTCCATTAAATACTGTCCATTAGTATTGTCATTGAATCTGCTTGTTACTTAAATGCTAAACTCAATTCTGTAATTCAATAGGTGCACCTCTCTGAGAAACATAAGAGACAATGAGGAAAAGGATTCAGCATTCCGTGGAATTTGTACCATGATCAGTGTGAATCCCAGTGGCGTAATCCAAGTAAGGTGTTCACAAAGATTTGTTTTTAATGTCTAATTAATAAAATTTTAAAGGAAGAAACATTCTAATACTTTAATTATAAAAAGTTAACTATTTTCAAAGATATCAAAATACAGTTAAACCTTTAAAATGTATATTTCTTAATATCTTGAAATTGTAATGCCTTTTTTTTTTCCTAAATTTTTTTTGTCATGAAATGAGATAGTAACAGCAGATTGGGACAACAAGGTTATATTCTTGTCTTGAATCAGGCTATGGCTTCTTTCATCCAAATTTCAGACCTCATTTATTTACTTTGTCCCTGCCTCCCATCCCTGGATATCAGTTTGTGGATATCTACAGTTAATAGAGTGACCAAATAGTAGGAATACTGTCGCTCTATTCTGAATAAAATACTTTGAATCAGATTTAGAAATAATGAATAAAATACAAATCAGCCATTGAAATTGCTCTAATTTTGAGAGCTTATGATTTATTCATCTTTACTTTGTTTTCCAAGTTCAAGTTATATGTAGACATTTTAATTATTCGGCAGTAGTATTGAACATGAGTCCAGTTAAGCATCTGGATCCAACTGCCAATTTTCTAGACACACAAAACAAAAACATGTTGAATTACACCATGTATATTCAGTGAACAAAATGCTAACTGTGGGACTCTAGGTTAAATACCTGGATTCTTCAGCAGACACGTTTAAGGAAAAGAAAGCATGGAAGGAATCCTGTAGACAAGAGACCCAAGATACATCAAATCAATTGAAAAATGTAGTTGAGGCCGAGGCGGGCAGATCACGAGGTCAGGAGTTCGAGACCAGCCTGGTCAACATGGTGAAACCCCATCTCTACTTCAGATAAAAAATTAGCCAGGCTTGGTGGCAGGTGCCTGTAATCCCAGCTCTCGGGAGGTTGAGGCAGGAGAATTGCTTGAACCCGGGAGGCAGAGGTTGCAATGAGCCGAGATCGCGCTATGGCACTCCAGTCTGGGGGACAAGAGCGAGACTTCATCTGGAAAAAAAAAAAATGTAGTTGAGGGAGGGAAGCAAAGAACTAAATTTTGGTTTCCAGGAATGCACACAAGAGTTATAAAACTGCCCCAAAAAAATGCTTTTATAGCAATAACTTTCTCACATTTCTTAATTTTCAAGAAAATTGAAACTTTCCACTCCGAGAGGAGTGTTTTGAACATTTTTAAATTGTGACCTTTTGATGTTTCCTAGCTCGTATTGTGGTTTTTCTTAACTCGGTTTTAGAAACGTTAATTCTGTTTTATAAAATTCAAATTGATATAGGTGATAGACGTTGAAAAACCTACAAGTTAGAATTAGAAAATAACTTCTGACTGATTTCACGCTCATAAAATATTCATAACTTGCTGTTAGAACAAGCCAGTGCCATCTTGAGAGGTTTCTAGTTACAAAATAAGCTTTTGACATTTTCTGGGTTTTTTTTTTTTTTTTTAATACTTAAGAACTTTGTGTGATCTCAAATGTGTGTTAGAGGTATCTGATATGACATGTACCATCTTTTTCAAAAGTATCTTCCGACCAAGATTTTATTTCTTTCTTTTTGAATTAATGTTTTAAGATGATAAAAGTAGCACATGTATGATCATAAAATTGTTACCAACTTAAGAGTTGGTAGAAATTTCTGTTTTATAACTTTTATTCACATACCTTATTTTGGATATGGTTAAAATAAAATGTCATAGGTTTATTTACATTTAAATTTTTAAATCACAAATTCTAGGTATCTGTGCATTTAAATTTTTAACATCAGATCTGGTATTTGGAAGACATAATTTGAATAAATTGTGTTAAGCAAATCTTATTTGCTTAAATAAACATACACACACTGTAGTATTACCAAATTTTTTGAAATTAGTGAAGTCTTCTGAATATAATAGTAAAATTTATAGTTGACATGTCAGAAAATCAGCAATATGTTGAATGCTGTTTGTTGAACTGTTAATGTTTCAGTATGATAGGCAAGATTGAGAATATTTTAATGAAATGCTTAAAGCATATTATTATCTTGTTCTTGTAGTCAGAATAGCCTGATTATCTTTTAAGTAATTGTCCAAAAGTTGGGTTTTTTGTTCTTGTTTGGATTGGGTATTTGTAATTACATAATTAGTTTTTCTTCAATTTTTTGGTTGTTTCAACTAAGTTTTGTCTGAAAATGGACCTTGAAATTACTAATTTCTCTATTTCAAATCAAGATCATTTAATATATATTTAGCTAGCTTTAATTTCTTTCTAGGCCAGTCAAAACTGTGAGATCATTGGTTTTATGTTTTTCTTTAATCCGGTAAATGAAAGAGTATTTTTATGGGTGTCGATTTGGTGCTTTCAGTTCATTTCTGATGCTGAACATTTATTGCACAGGGGGTTATTTTGTTGTGTGATGCAGGACATTAAAGTCCAGTATAAACTGAATGAGTTGAGGTTCCTTGACTGTGGGCTAATAGGGACAGCCATTAAGGTAATCTCTTCTAATTCCTTATGATCATAGTTAATTTTTAAATGTTTCCTTTTTTAAGCTAGATTCTATTGTGACATAAACTCTGAGGTTTACATATATCTTTTGCTGAGTTTGACAAATACAATATCAACCTAAGATGTATTTCTTGCTTGTTACAGGATTTTATATTTTTTTGTGATGCCGTTGCATCATGGATTAACCCAAAAGATGATCTCAGAGACATGTTCTGTAAGGTAACTAATAAGTCTTTATAATGCATCATCTTGAGACTGTTAATATCCTAGTGGAAAACTTTAAATTATGTTTACATTTTTTGTGAAAGTTAGGCTCTTCAAGTCAGTATTGATAGTTTACATATATAACCTTTATTCTTGGTAACAAAGTTGGCTTGATCTTTTCTTAAAATACAGCAGTGACTCTTATCTGTAGAGGATGCACTTTGAAAGTATTTTCCCAAGTGTACCACTAGTTTAGGTGGTCCCATTATTCCATTTAAGGAAAATAGTATATGTTTTTCAAGATGGAAATGGAGACTTGGAGTATAATCTGAAAAAGAGTAAATCTAAATGGCTGCCACAGGAGTAAGCCCATGTCATTATTTGCTTTGTTAATACCCTCTTTTGATTAACTCGTCAGTACTCAACCACAGTAAAAAATAAAATGCAGTTACACATTTGAATCACCCAAGATTAAAGTTAGTGAACTATAGTTTGTCATGAACTCAAAGCTTGTGTATTTCCAGTTTGAAAAAATACGACATAAAAATTGTATTGCTTGGATGACTTCTCTACTTTATTTTTTCATTAGTATGGTATCAGAGATTGCTTAGAGTATATCTGTTATTGGAACACTTGCCAAATTCTAAACTTCTCAAAGCAGAGTTTAAGCATATGCTATGAGGTACTTTTAGGCAAGGCACGTGTATTAGTCCATATTCACGCTGCTGATAAATATATGCCCAAGGGCCAGGCTCAGTGGCTCACACTTGTAATCCCAGCACTTTGGGAGGCCGAGGCAGGTGGATCACCTGAGGTCAGGAGTTCAAGACCAGCCTGGCCAACATGGTGAAACGCCATCTCTACTAAAAATACAAAAAATTAGCTAGGGGTGGTGGCGGACGCCTGTAATCCCAGCTACTCAGGAGGCTGAGGCAGGAGAATCGCTTGAACCCAGGAAGTGGAGGTTGCAGTGAGCCAAGATCGTGCCGTTGCACTCCAGCATGAGCAGTAAGAGTGAAACTCTGTCCCCCACACACACAAAAAAAGATATGCCCAAGACTGGGTAATTTACAAAAGAAAGAGGTTTAATTCGACTCACAGTTCCATGTGGTTGGGGAGGCCTCACTGTCATGGTGGAAGGTGAAAGACAAGTCTTAAATCGCAGCAGGCAAGAAAGAGAATGAGAATCAAATGAAACAGGTTTCACCTTATCAAACCATCAGATCTCATGAGACTTATTCACTACCACCAGAAGAGTATAGGAAAAACTACCCCTATGATTCAGTTATCTCCCACTGGGTCCCTCCCACAACACGTGGGAATTATGGGAGTACAATTCAAGATGAGATTTGGGTGGGGACACAGAGCCAGACCATATTAGCAGGGAATGGTGTAGAATCCTACGAAGTTTGAGAATTGCTACTTTAAAATGGATAAAATTTATTAAAAAATCAGCTGTGTTGGATTTCAGAAGCTATGCTGATCTGAATTTTTCTCTTGTTATTGATAAATTAATGGTTTTTCACTCTTACAGATCCTTCATGGATTTAAAAATCAAGTTGGCGATGAAAATTGGAGGCGTTTCTCTGACCAGTTTCCTCTTCCCTTAAAAGAGCGTCTTGCAGCTTTTTATGGTGTTTAATCTAATACACTTAAGCTGCAGTCCCAAAATTAGGGGTAAGTTATAAGAAGTTTGGAAATTTTCAGGATGAAGAAAATTTTGTTAGGGCTATCATTTCAAACTACTAAATAGAATAAAAAGCTATTTGTTTTCTATAGAGGTTGAATAAAACATAGCCTCATATCATTCTATCTTGGGCTTTAAATTTAAAATTACTTAAGTGGGCCAGGTGTGGTGGCTCATGTCTGTAATCCCAGCACTTGGGGAGGCCAAGGTGGGCAGGTCATTTGAGGTCAGGAGTTTGAGACCAGCCTGGCCAACATGGTGAAAACCCATCTCTACTAAAAATACAAAAATTAGCCACGTGTGGTGGGACGTGCTTTTGTAGTCCCTGCTACTCAGGAGGCTGAGGTGGGAATATTGTTTGAACCTGGGAGATGGGGGTTGCAGTGAGCCAAGATCTTGCCAGTGCACTCCAGCCTAGGGGACAGAGCAAGACTCCATCTCAAATAAATAGAAAATAAAATTACTCAAGTGAAGGCTAAAGAAATTTTCTTAATAACCAACAAGCCAAGAAAAACGATTAGCTTCAGTTTGAATCGTAGGTATAAAGAAATCCATGTTGGTACGCTGGTTGGATTTCTCAACATTGCTTCAACTATTCCTTTTTTCTTTCTTTTTTCCTGCAAGAAGACATCGGCATTCATAGTGATGGGGTAAAATTGATTTCATTTTGGAGCATGAATTTATAGTCTCTGCTGTAACAAGGACTTTTCATTTCACGTGCTTTGAAAGAAAACTCAGTTGGGTTTTGGCCCACTGTTTTTGTTTTTCACTGTATGTTTCACTGAGTACCTACCATGTGCCCATCACTTTTTTTTTTTTCTTTCTTTCTTTTTTTTTTTTTTGAGACAGAGACTCTTTCGCCCAGGCTGGAGTGCAGTGGCGCAATCTGAGTTCACTGTAATCTCCGCCTCTTGGGTTCAAGCAATTCTCCTGCCCCAGCCTCCCAAGTAGCTGGCATTACAGGCACATGCCACCATGCCTGGCTAATTTTTGTATTTTTAGTAGAGATGGGGTTTCACCATGTTGGCCGGGCTGGTCTCGAACTCCTGACCTTGTGATGCACCCACCTCGGCCTCCCAAAGTGCTGGGATTTACAGGCGTAAGCCACTGAGCCCAGTGCCTAGGACTATATTTTAAAATAAGTAATGAAAGATTCTGTTTTAATTTGGGATGGACTATATTCGTTTGGACTCTTGCTCCTTGAGCTCTTCTGTACTTAAATGGGACTAGCAGTTCTCATCTCTGAGCTTCGGTTTTGTCATTGAGTTATGTTGAGGATTAAATACTATACTGTATGTGATGCCAGAACTTAGTATGTTGCCTGGCACACTAAGTTGACTCAGTAAAGGTTAGGAACTGGGCCAGTACAATAAATATCAGGGTTTTGACATTCATCTTTAGATTTTCAACATGAATTAAGACATATCTGACTGGAAGCCAGAAGATGTGCTGAATGAGCATGTACAGAAGATGTACACCAAGTTGAATTACACTTTAGATTGAATTGGAGGAGTTTTTTTGGCTTGCTTGCTTGTTTACTCCAAGCTAAAATTTAAATCTGGAAAGATTTCACCATCCAAGCTGTCTAACCTAGAAGGTAGTAGAAATGGACTCAAAGCTTCCAGAATGTGTCAGAGCCCTTCATATGTGTTGTCCTACTTCAGTCTTGAGTCCTCAAGAGCTGTTTTCCAAAATGGCTTTGGCATTTTGGAAAAGTGCTGGATTCACCTTATGTTAAATTATGAGAATGCAAAAGATGAGAATGACTTGTAGCTGCAAAGCTTCAATGAGCTACTAACAAGTCTTGAGCACTTTCAGATTTATTACCTCTGTGGTCTCATCACCAATCATGAATTAACTGTTCTAAGACAAGGTATGAAATAGTTCTCGGTTTTGTAATTAGAGCTAAAAGTAGATCAGTGTCTTTTATTCCTGCCTTTTTGTACTCCTCTTCCCTTTCTTCAGAGGCAGGAGAAAAGGGATTGCTTATATTTCTACACAGATGGATTCACTGCCCTCTGTGAATTCATATGAACGTTCATAAATGGCCAAAACTTGGCATGATTGGGTAGTAGAGTTCTGTTTGTAAAAGGACCACTATCAGGTAACAGTTTAAATCTCCCAGTAATCTTACCTTATTTCTTAATATCCTTTTTATCATTAAAACTGTTTAGCATAGAAAAAAGTTCCTACCAGAAAAACCAAGTGACTGGAAGATAGTGGAAATGACCAAGTGAAATAGGATCAGAATGAGAACTAATTAGGAACATCAAGAAGGCAAGTGTAGGCAGGGTGTGATGGCCCACATCTATAATCCTAGCATTTTGGGAGGCTGAGGTGGGAGCATTGCTTGAGCCCAGGAGTTTGAGACCTGCCTGGGCAACATGATGAGACCTCCATCTCTATGAAAAAAATTAAAAAGAAAAAAATGAGCTGGGCATGGTGGTATGCACCTATGGTCCCAGCTACTCAGGAGACTGGGCAGGAGGATTGCTTGAGCCCAGGAGGTTGGGGCTTCAGTGAGCCATATTCACACCACTGCATTCCAGCCTTGGTGACAGAGCAAGGTGCTATCTCCAAAATAAATAAATAAATGTTAAATTTACTTTTTTCTCTCTCTTTTTTTATGTAGAATTTGTTTGTTGATACTTACTGAATGTAGTGACCCTGCTGTGGTAATGAACACTTCTAGTGCCTTCTAGGCCTAAAATACCAGACAACCCCAAATAACAAATGCTCTTTTGTGTTTTGATAGGTTGGATTTCTGTTTGCTTAATATTGGGAATACTGGGGGGGGGAAAAGATGGTGTTTTCATTCTAAGGATTGTCCTAAAGAAAGTGCTACTTTATTTTTAAGAAAGTAAGGCCACTTGTTATATAAGAAATAACGAGTTCCCATTGGGTCCCATTTTGCAAAAGGGGATAAAGAATTAGACTGATAGCATCATACGAGGCATATTTCACTATACAAAGTGTTGTACACCTGTCTATACAACTCTCCTACCCAGCTTGACCTCACTTTTCATACCTGATGCAGCAAACAATTCAGTGCCATAGGAGAAGGAAGCAGCATGGTTATAAGTGACTAACACGATATTAGGCAATTTGTCCAAATTTCTCATTTTCTTTATAGGTAAAGATAGCATTCTTATTAATTTTTTGTTCCACTGGCTTTGAAAGACAAACGATTGTTAAAGATAAAATTGTTTTTGTTCTTTTTCTTATAGGTCCTTCAGTCTTGGAGACTATAAGGGAGCCTCTGCACCCAGGGAAAATGTTACCCTTTACAGGGGGGAAGGGTAAACCAGTAGGGAATACAGTACAATCCCAACCCTACTGGGAGGGGCGGGAGGGAGGTGTTGCCGTCACTGTATTAAGTCGATGTTGGGAAACGTTTTAACATCTGGAGCCTTTGTGGGTGGAAATATGTCTCCAGTTACAACTCCGCAGTGGATGTGAAGAAGCAAAAAAAAAAAAAAAATCTATTCAGTCTACTCACAAAACAGTACATTGTGGAATATTATGGGGAATTGTACCAAAACAAGAACCATATAAATGATGCCTAGGGACAAGAAAGAGGAACAATTCTATAGCGCACAATAAAGGAAACCTAAGAATGGGAGTTACAAATAGTAAAGAAGTTTTTTTTTTTTTTAATTTAAAGTTTTTTTATGTAAGTTTTCCCACATGATGGGGCCTTGTTTTGCATGTTGATGAAGAACTACACAAACAAAACTAATATAGTTAAAAGTCAGCTTGCCTTCCCGTAGTAGAAGCAGGTTCTTGGAAGTTACAATTTAAGGTACCCCAAAAAAGTTGGAAATAAAACAAACAAACAATGAAGCACCCTGTGAAATGCCAAATGAGTCACTCCTTTTACCTTTTTTTTGGGGTGGGCAGGGAGGGAGGAATAAATGGGGTTAGGCATATCAAACTAAAGATGACATCTTAATTTTGCATTGAACATTAATGTAGTGGATATAATTTGATGGTTATACTTCATTAGATTTAATTTCTAGGCCAAGATGTTACTTTTTAAAGTGCAGTTTAAGGCTCAGGCATGCATTCTGGCTCATAGTGGTTGAAAGTAATTTAAATTAGTCGGAAAGTAGCATGCTTGCATCACATAGAGTGAGATTGGTATTCATTTACCTATGTTGCGCCAGTTTGTGTTGCAGTTTACCAATTCAATATAGCCCTGCATTTAAAGTTCCTTTTTAAGATTTGTGGATTTTATTTTTATTAAGAACATAGATATATAAAGTACTGTAGTTTACAGGTAGGCCTTGAAATATCTTTTTTAGGATCTGTTAGGAATAAGATTGATATTGTATTGTGTGTAACCTGCACAATGTGGAAAGCTGATATACCTGTGCAAAATCTTTGCCTCTGTGCTGTCAGTGTGATGTGCTTTCTGCATGGTTATATACTACTAGTGATTTTATCAAAACTTCTAAAATTTAAATTACGTGGTAAAAGATCTGTAAAAGGCTGCATAAATGTTAGTTGGCACATAAAGACAATTGTAGAAGTTGAAAAATGATTGCTATATTTCAATGTTTATTCCCACTCAACATACTGCCTTCTAAGCTTCCCTTTTTTTGTTCAAAGCATGATCTTAAAGATATGTTTAAGTTAATGGATGTAATGCAGGGTTCCTACACTGTATTTTGGCGCATGTTGGTGGCCCTCCGTGCCCTAGATATATGCACACAGGGTGCAAGTTAAAAGCTACAGAGTGAAAGTTGGTTTGGATCCTCTTCATTTCATTTGTTTAGCTTTTCTGTTATTTTTCTCTACTTACATGTATTCCTGTGAATAAATCCTTGTTAAGTTAACCCTTTACTTTTCCTTCCATGTGTATTTTCTTATATACTGTGAATGTGAAAACCTAACTGGTACACTTGATCTTGTGTTCATATGAAAGTGCAAGTCTTTATTAATTTGGATTGCCTGAACAGTGTATCCCATGATGATGAAGGAAAATGGAGAGATTTTTCTTTTTAACTCTGCTGGTCAGAGATGAAGCCACGCCTTTCCATTTTTCAATGCTGCATATTTAATCTGCAACAAAAATGTTAAGCCATAACAGCCTTTTTATATTTTAGTTTGTCACCTTTGCATTGCAGAATAAATACTGAATAACCATTTTTATAAGCAGTTGCTCCTCTTTGCATGGTTCTATTCTCTAAAAGTGTTGAATGATACAGCCATTGCACTGAAGTTTGAGCTGTGTGCGTGTGAATTTATACTGTTTCAAAAATTTCAAATGCATGGTAGCATGTAGAAAGGTTTTTGTTACTATGTGTGTGTGTGTGTTTTGTTTTGTTTTGTTCTGTTTTTTAACATGTTCTTTCACCTTTCCTCTACTTTGGCTTTGCAAATTTCAGTCTGTAGAGCCTGAAATTAAATTATTTTATAGTGCCTGATATTTTTAATATTATAAGTTGGATTCAAAGAGTATACAGCATTTTGTTTTCTAGTACCATTGCTTCACTGGGAGCTCAAAATTTGCCTCCCTGTTAGTCTTTAATAACTGAGTAGAGTAGCTGTTTTATTCTTAGATTATAGTGATATTCTGTAGTGCTTCAAATACTTAGAATTCTAATATGAGAGATAGTTTAATATTCTGGAATAGAGAGTATTTTAAATTGAAATGACCAAATTCAATTTAAAACAAACACATAACAATCTTCAGTAAAGTTATTTGAACCTGTGGTTGACAATTCTGTATTGACTAAAGGCAATATTGTCACCTGTCTCATTAAAAATTAGTTTCCAGTTAGGCAGATGAATAACACTATTAAAAATGCACCCAGTTTTGTAGTCACTTGACTTTTTTTATTTAAATGAAATTTAATTTGAAAATAGAAAATAAAATTAGGTAAATATGACTGGCAACCTGAATTTGAGTTGGGATTCTTTGTGTATTTTTCCCCCTTGAGGTTATTGTTTCTTCCTAATTTATATTTCAGATACATAGTGTAGAACAGGAATTTGCAGAAGCCATTTAAGTTATCTTTTGAGGTAAGCTCTGATTTAGCATTTATTCTGATAAAATCTAATACATCATGGGATATATATAAAGCAACTTAATTCTTGTGGTGTAGTCTTAATAGTTTTGAATGTTGACTGAATGTCTATGAAATTGTGAGTTTGTCTTTGTTACATTCCAGTGTTTCTGCCTCTTGGCATGCTTAAAGCACGGCTTACTTCATCTGCTCCTTACACACTAAAATGCTGTTAGTGTGCTCAACTACAGAAATAGCCGCTGCTAAGTGATGTAGATTTTCTACTTGAATATTTTTATGTTGTAGGAACCTCAGGAGGTCAGTGTTTACTGTTTTATATATGCCTTCTTTTTCCTGTTTGAGCTTCTCTCTTTGAAGGATTCTAACAGAACAAAGCTGCTGATCAACCTAAGTTGGAAACAGAAAGTGTAATTAATATAACTTAAATGCATGTTTGGCAGTTCCATGTTACAGTCCATTAGCGAGTGAACTTAGTGCCACAGGTATTCATTTATTCAGGAAAGAATTTTGCTTTTTGTATTGTCTAATCTCTTCAATGACTTCATACTGTGTAAAAAAAAAATCACTTTTTAATATTTTTTGGTTGGTTATTTCCCAAATAATCAACATGTAAATAATCTTTTAAGAGCCAGTTCTGATGCTTTACATTATTGCTACTTGATTTTGTTATGCAAGTTAGATTTCAGAAGAATAGATTTTAAAACACTTAACCAAGCCATTACATCTTAAAAACAAAACAAGTAGCATACATTTTGTAATTAACATTGATAAACACTGTGATTTTTTTGGTTAAGACTTTTTCATTGATCTGAATTGCTTAAATTGCATATATTGTAAAATAGGATCAGATGTATATTTTAAACTAATTTCAATGGATTTTCCTCTTGAAATGCTTTGTCTACTCAGTTATAAAATATTCAGATACAAGTTTTATCTCAGGTGAATACTCTTGTATTGTTTTTGCTTTGGTGACATGCTTATAAAGGGTCATCCTAGTTACATTCTTTGTTTTTTAAGTGTATTTCATTGAGAATCTTTCCATTTAGTCTGATTTTTTTCCCTAATATTCTAGCAGGCTGGGGTGGTATAAAGCCCTCCTGACAAGCCTTTTGCCTACAGGTTTACCTGAAAATGAGCTACATATGGTCGTCATTTTCTTCAAACTCTCAAAATAGGAAAGTGGAAATTTTTCTCCCCTATATAAAATTATTCTGCCTAGCAGAAATGCCAGAAATAAATTAATTACATTTTAGTCTAAATTTAAGTCCTTTGCCATGAGGAAAAAGTGGTTTTTTGCTTCATATGGTAAATCTATATTATTCATATTGAATGTATTAACAGATAATGGTGCAAAAGCATTCTTCCCAGGGGAAGAGTGTATCATGCATAACTGCAATTTAAGTCCTTCCTTTGATAATACTTCAAAACATACACAGCTTTGCTTACTGAATTATTTTTGCAAATAATACAAGGAGGGGAAACTAACTTGCTACTAGTGTTGTTAATGAAGTATAGGCCTTGGAACATTTAAGAAAACTGGTCTTCAGATAGTTAAGGGCCTGGGATAATCTAAGTGAAAAGTGAGATCAGTAATGAGCTGTGTTGTTAACAATATTATCTGGTAATAATACCATGCAATATAGCGTTGTATACCAACTTAGTGCATTTTATACTGTATTAAATATGGAGATACTTCTAATGCCTCTCTAAAATTAAATTTTACATAAAAGTTAGTTTTATTCACCTTTAGGCTTTCCAAGTGAATTGTGACTAATTTTTTCAATCTTACATAGATCTTTCACCCATTAGCATTACTTACATAGATAATTCTTTATGCCTAGTTATTATACATATTAATTTTTAAGGTATACATTTAAATTACACAATTGTTCATTGTGGTTTGTATCCCAGAATGTATTGTGTTTTTTAAAAGATGCATAATAGCTGAATGTATGCATGACTTTGAAAGAAGTTAAAATGGTGATTTTTTTTCACCTCTTGTACATTTTAAAACCAGGCCAAATCTATTTGCCAAGCAGTGTATCACTAATAAGAAAAGCAGTTTTTCCTTTTATTGCAGTTTTTGTTTATCTGCCATAGAATTTCCTTATACTGTGGCTTGGTATTATTCAAGATTAGCTATTTCGCTGGTATTACATCTTTTTAAAAGCCTATTATAACATGGTTAGCCTATAAGGCGGTGTTGGTCCCCTTCTAATATTGGCCTCATAAAGGGGTTCCACTGTACTTTCCGCATATTACTTTGTTGTTGTTTTCCTTTGTGGATATATAAGCAAATTGAGCTTGGGTGATTTTTATGGAGACAGTAATTAGACAATACTGTATAATTAGTTTTACTTAATAGATTATCATCTTGTGAGAAGAGATGTTTAAACGTGGTAAATCACTTCATATTACAAAACAGTTTTACACTTAATATGTTAACATTGGGTGCAATAATTTAGTAGCATTAGCTTTAGTTACAAATAACTGGATCTTTCTGCTGACAACTTAGGTTGTATGAGTTATGCTTAAAAGCTTTAAATCTGATGTTTCCTGTACCTGCCACACTATGTTAGAATGTGTCCTTCAAACATATCCTCCTGCAACTTCTCAAACTGTACTAAATTGATATTTCTTGAAGTCTAACTCTGTGCTAACAGATCTCCATTTTAAATAGAATACGGTTTTAATTTTTGATAAGCTGCTGAATTTTAAAGAGAGTTTTTTGGGGCCACCAAATATTTTGGATCATGCAGAGAATATATATTGTACTGTAGTAATTTTGTATTTACATTTGTATGATGTGACATAATAGATGTGAATGTTAATCACTGCTTGACTATGTTAATAAAGTTGTTTAACTATAGATGTTGCACTCTGATTTTTAATGAAAGGAAATGAGTTTTCTTTTTCCCTCTTACCCCATTTTGGGTCTAGATAAGCCTTATGTTTTTTGGGATTTTTTTCCTTGTTTTTAGTTTGAGGTTTTGTTTTGTTTTTTCCTTAGCTTACACATTAGTACACTTTTGTTGTTGAACATCATTTATTTCTTAAAACAAGTGTTTTCTTATTTGTATAGTATAGTAAAAACCTGTTTTTCCACATTTTAACTGAACTCCTTGATGTGTTTTAAACAGTTGATGATAGGTTCTGCTGTTTGAGGATGGGGGACATACTATTCTGTAAAAGGAATTAAAGGCGAAATTGTGAATATAAAACGTTGATGTAAGGAGAGATTGCATGAGTGTGTATGAATGTATGTCCTATTAAGGCTTCCTCTTTATCCTTCAAACAGTTAAGATTTGTAATTTGGGGAATTAACATTTATAAGAGTAATTTTTTCTTCAGGTTGTAAGGCATTAATATAGTTGCATGTTACTAATTAAATGTATTAACACATTTCAGGGAGTATGTGTGCATAACTGTCATATGGTTTTTTTTGTTTTTTATCTTGTTTTTGAGATGGAGTCTTGCTCTGTTGCCCAGGCTGCAGTGCAGTGGCACAGTCTTGTCTCACTGCAACCTCTGCCTCCCGGGTTCAAACGATTCTCCTGCCTCAGCTTCCCAAGTAGTTGGGATTAAGGCATGTGCCGTCACACCCGGCTAACTTTTATATTTTCAGTAAAGATGGGGGTTCACCATGTTGGCCAGGCTAGTCTCGAACTCCTGGCCTCAGGTGATCCACCTGTCTTGGCCTCTCAAAGTGTTGGGATTACAGCTGTGAGCCACCATGCCCGGCCTTGTCATACAGTCTTTTGAGATTTAGAACAGGAAAGAGCCTAAAATTAAATCAGTACAATTCCAAAACTTTTAAGAGAAGTGAGGCTTGGGCTTCTTTTTCTTTGTTACCTGGCCAAGAAAATATTTGAGAAGAGATACTTCTCTTGTGTTAACAAGAAAATAAAATTGAAACTTGGATATCATGTTCTAAAACACAGCCTCAAGAGTTTAATATTCCAGAATTTTAGGACTTAGGTTGTGGGGAAAAGATAATTAAAGTCATCCTAATTCTTGTTCAAGATTAGGAACCAAAAGTCTTTTCTAAGTCGTCAATATTTTAGTGATACTAAAGCCCTGCCCATTTTATGCAAATGATCTTTTTCTTCTCAGTTCAGGTGATGAAACCATCGTAATGATAAATGAGTAAGGCTGGCTTAACAATTCTTGGACTGGCGGGCATTCTTGTAATGAGTTCATAATCAGTATGACTCCACAATTTCACGTGATTCTTTAAGAATGATTGGAAAAGTGGCAGTAGGAACTACAGAGCTAACTTGAATTTCCTTTGTGTTCTATACAGTTGAATATGGAATTACCAAAGCTCTGTCATTTTTAAAATTCTTAATTTCTGAGTTGTTAATTTGATGTAAAAGTTTAAGAACCCCCTGAAACATCTCCATTATTCAGATAGACACAAATAATTTACACATCACAATTTGTAAATTTTTTTTTAATTGAGAGGACTCTGGCTCTGTCTCCCAGTCTTCAGTGGCACGATATCTGCTCCCTGCAACTTCCGCCTCCTAGGTTCAAGCAATTCTCCCATCTCAGCCTCCCAAGTAGCTGGGATTACAGGCACACGCCACCACGCCTGGCTAATTTTTTTTTTTTTTTTTTTTTTTTTTTTTTTTAGGAGAGAGTTTGGCCGTGTTGGCCAGGCTGGTCTCGAACTCCTGACCTCGAGTGAACACCTCGAGTGGTACGCCCACCTTTGCCTCCCAAATTGCTGGGATTACAGGTGTGAGCCACCACCCCTGATTTAACGCAATTTCTAAACCATTGGCAAGAACAATACAGAGAAGAGTTGTTATACTGAGACCCTTTAGGTTTTTGTGCCAGTCAATTCTTACATGCATGTTACGGCAGTCTCACTCTGATGATTTAAATCTTAAGTATTCTTTTCAAGCTTTGTGTTACTTCTTGAAGAACTTGAAACAATTTTAAGAAAGACAAGTGAACAGTTAAATGAATTGTAATACAACTACCTAGTGATAACTGCTGTTAATATTCCTGTGCACATATATAAATATATGGTGAATTTGTGTTTTTAGTTATATCCAGAATTGATTGTTAATATACATGGACACACCTACATATTATTCTATAAGCAATTTGTGCAACTGTCTTACTGTTGTTGGACATTCAGAAGTTATTTCTAATTTTTCACTCTTAGAAATAAAGTTTTAGTGAGAGTTGCAATGCTTAAATGTTTGCAAACATCTGTAGCGATTTCTTAGTGAAACTAGCAGGTCAAAGGTAGTTGGTCTAGTCAGATTACCTTTCAGTTAAATTGTACTAATTTTCATATCCAGCACCAACTCCAGTGGATTCTGTCATGTGTGCTGTAAGTTGTGATTTAATAGCATGATTTTCTAACTTTAGGAAATTTTATATACAAAATCTAGGTTTTTATATTACATATTTAACAGTTATTTGAGTCTTATATTGCAGGCAGTGTTCCGTGATCTCATGGAGCTTAACATTCTCTTTTAGGAAGACAGATAGTAGTGTGTTAATGGTGGCAAGTGCCCATAAGGAAAGAAGGAGATGGAAGGTGATGATAGAGTGGGGGAGGTTGCTTTTTCAAATGGAGTAAGCAGGTAGGTCTGAGAGGGTGTCATCATATGAGCAAAAAGCTGAAGAAATGATGGATGTCTGAGGAAGAATACTTCAGGTAAAGGGAACAATAAGGACAGATGTCCCAAGAACCATAATGCGTTTGTGTAAAACAAATGAGAGGGTTCTAATTTGAGCACCCAGAGTAAGGGAGAAGAGTAGATTAGATCTAAGAGATAACTGCAAGGCCAGATGGTATAGGTGTTATATCTGAATGAAGTAAAGGGTCATTGTAGGGTTTTGGGTTAGAAAACTGATGTAATTGAGAATAGACTATAGCACAAGGGTCGAAGCAAGTAGACCCTTTTGGGGATGCTACTATGAACAGGGAAGAGTTATCAGTGGCTTGAATCAGGGTGGTAGTGGGGAAAGTGAAAAGTGGCTGGATATCTGGATATGTTTTAAGGAGGAATCAACATTTGTCAACATACTGAATTTGGGTTGTGGAGAGAAGAATCACAGATGGCTCTTAAGACTTTTGGTCTGACTTGAGCAGCTGGAAGGGTGCAATTTACCTTAACCAGAGTAGGGAAGATCTGGCATTTGGTTGGAGACATCCATGAGAAGTAGAGTAGGCAGTTGGAGTTCAGGGAGATAACCTGGCTGAAGATGGAAAGCTGGAACTTGGTGTATAAATACTGTTTCAAATCATTGGACAAGAACATCATCTGAGGACTGGAACAATTAAAGATGGTAGGGACTAACCCTGTAGCACTTAACATTAAAGTCTGAGAGCTGACTAAAAATCAAAGGAGCGTAGTATTGTGATGTATATTGTCTGCAGTGAGAATTACATTTATAGCATGAAGGTCATTATTTTGGCATGTTTCTGTATGGCTATGGGAGACGTAGAATGAGGGCCATCTCCTTCCTCTCTTCTAGGGTTCTACAAAGCTTGGGCTTCTGTTTTCCTCAAGGCCAAGTTCAGTGGCTTTGTTTCTTTAAAACTGAGTTGTTCAAAAAATTTGGAAGCTTATGAAGAGTGAATAAACAGGCCAAAGTGGCCACATTACAACCCTGAATATTACCAGCTTGTAGTGTCTACATTCAAAATAAAACACCATCCCCAAAAAAAGATGAGCAACAAGTTTTTGTAATTAGATGAGATTATTTTAGAGTTCATATGAAAAAGTAAGATAAGGCAGAAAAATTGTTAATAATTAGTGTGGGACAATGCCAGTTTGACATTCTTTTAAATTGTGGCTTCAGGAATTAAAACTGATGCATGAATAGGCAGCTTAGAAGAACTAAGTTTAGAAACATCTAAATACACTAGTATATTTGGAAACTATTTTATGGCACTTCAAAGTATAATTTTTAAAAGGCCAGGTGTGGTGGCTCATGCCTATAATCTCAGCACTTTGGGAGGCCAAGGCAGGTGGATCTTGAGCTCAGGAGTTCGAGACTAGCCTGAGCAACGTGGTGAAACCCAATCTCTACAAAAAGTACAAAAATTACCTGGGCGTTGTGGCACTTTGATTGGACAAGTTGGGAGGACTGCTTAAGCCCAGGAGTTGAAGACCAGCCTGGGCAACTTAGGGAGATGCCCATCTCTACAAAAAATAAAATTAGCCGAGCATAGTATCGCACACTTGTGGTCCTAGCTACTTTTGGGAGGCTGGTTCGCGAGGATCACTTGAGCCTAGGAGTTGAAGATTGCACTGAGCTATGATCATGCCACTGCACTCCAGACTGGGCAGCAGAATGATACCCTGTCTCAAAAACAACAACAGCAACAAAAGTCTGCATGACAGTAAAGCTTGGGAAAAACTTGACAGACTCCTTTCACAGAAAATGGTAATGTTCTAATCTATAAAGCACTACAAGTCAGGATGGCCCAATAGAAAAGTAGGCAATGGGTATGTATAGTTCATTAGTTTGAATTTAAGTTTTAAAGATAGTCACTCCAGTCAACTGAAATTTAAAAGGTCACACACACATTAAAGGTGAAAGAGGTTTGAGGACATACTCTTATCTAGGGAATACAAAAACAGACATTCACACATAGCTAGTGGGAGTAAATTAGTACAACATGAAGGGAACTTACAAATTACTAATATGTTTAAAATACATATATGTGTGTGTGTGTGTGTATAGTTTGACCTATAAATCATCCCCTAAGTAACCTGCATGATAGCCCATAAACAAATGGAAAGGTGCTAAATATCTTCACATTCACTGAATTGGCAAAAATTGAAAACTCAGCCTCTATCAATTGTTAGGATGAATGATGGAGGAATAGGAATTTACAGTGATGATTTAGTCCAACTACTTTGGAAACCAATTTGCCATTACCCAGTAAAGTTGAACACTTGCGTAGGCTAAAACCTATGCCTACCCCTAGACCTATGTTCTACCCCCAAGGTGTATGTACAGTGTATATATGCCTTAGAATAACTTGACATATGTGCCAGGAAACAATGTATATCAGCATTGTAATAGCAAAAAAACAGGAATAACCCAAATGCCCGAAAGAATGGGCAAATTTTTAAAATAGAGCTTGGCCAAAAAAGCCAGTCTCAATTCTGTAACTAAAGAGAAGCCATTTATATCGAAGTTTAAAAACAAAAAATACATAGTGATGCATGTATACATGTATAATACAAAATTAAGATGGTTACATCTTTGAAGCAGAGCTGAGAATACAGTCATGAACATCTGTGTACCTGGGTGGTGGGCACATGGATATTCTTTAAATGGTACATACTCATTTCACACATAACTTCATTGCACCAGAGAAGACCTATTTGCTTACTATGCAATGGCAGCATATCTTTATTTTTATTATTTTTTTTTTTTAGCAAGTTTGCCTTTTACAATAGAACTAGGACTGGGAAAAAAGGCAGTTTTTTGTTTGTTTTTTGTGTGTGTTTTTGTTTGTTTTTTGAGATGGAGTTTTGCTCTTGTCGCCCAGGCTGGAGTGCAGTGGCACAATCTTGGCTCACTGCAACCTCCGCCTCCTCGGTTCAAGCGATTCTCCTGCCTCAGCCTCCTGAGTAGCTGGAATTACAGGTGCCCGCCACCATGCCCAGCTAATTTTTTTTTTTAAATAGTAGAGACAGTGTTTCACCACGTTGGCCAGGCTAGTCTCGAACTCCTGACCTCAGGTGATTGACCCGCCTCGGTCTCCCAAAGTGCTGGGATTACAGGCATGAGCCACCATGCCCATCCTAAAAAGGCAAATTTATAACAACACTTAACTTATTATATGATGTGTTAACTCAAGATCATTACTAATCCAGTATTCTTGGGAACTAAAGAGTATAAGAGCTTTTGTTGTTAAACTCAAGTATTCAATATTTTCTACAACGACAGATAATACATTAGGTTGATGCAAAAGTAATTGACGTTCTTACCATTGAAATTTTGTCATCTTTACTGACAAAATTCCTTAAGTACTTTCACTTTTTCACTTTGAAGGCACATATTCCCAACTAGAAAAGTATATCTGAGATGCTCTCTTCTTAACACTTCCTTACAGTTTAAAAGTTAGCACTTGTTGGAAGGCCCACTGTTTATATGTGAAAAGAAAGGAATTGAAGGTTACTAAATCTTTCCCATGTATGCTAGGATTTTACAAGCATTTCTGTTTTTGTTAAACCTCATCGTTTATTTGTCCTTTGTAGGCATGCACATTTTCCTTAAGATTCTTCGAATGAGTTTTATTTTTCTTGAGATTCTCTTAGGACTCTAAGCTTAAGCTATACCCAGTGATGTATACATCAAAATATCTCCATTAGAGGGAGCCATTTACCTAGATTAACCCTGGAATGTTAGTATCAGAACAGTATTTTGTAGGAATGTAAGGCATATATATATAATAAGCATATTTCCACCCCTTAAGGTCACTTACTTCAACATGCATTTTTACATGAATATAATCTTAACATTTTTTAGAGCAGTTTTAAAATTTCAATGCCATTCTCACCTTGGAATGCAGGAAACTTTCAAGATATTTCCTTAAGTCCAAGTACAGTGTTTATGATATAGACAGGACATTTCAAACGTTAATGTACATGTATGTCTCCTGAGAATCTTGTTAAAATGCATCTCTTGATTCATTAAGTCTGGATTGGTCCTGAGATTCTGCGTTTCTCACAGGCTCCCAGGTGATGCCTCATTGTTTGTTTATGGACCTCACTCACTTTGAGTTAGCAAGGACCCAGAGAGTTCTTGGGAAATTGAAGTTCCCTTTTAACAACAATAACAAAATAGCATGTACACTTCACAAGATGTCAGAGGCTTTGTGTATTTTGTTTGCTTAAGTATCTCCAGTGCCCTGAACAATTCCTGAAACAGAGTAAATGCTCAGTAAATATTTGTTGAATGAATGAGGACATGTCTAAGTGTTTTATGTATATTAACTCATTTAATCTTGACAGCCTCTGAGGTAAGTTCTATTATTCCTGGCTCACAGAGAAGCAAATAAGTCATGTGTAATGAAACCAGGATTTGAACCCAAATAATTGATCAGTGTGACTCAAGAGCCCATGCTTTAACAAAAATACTCTACTGTCACTGCCACCCGTTTTTAGGTAAGTTGTTACCAACACAGAGCTCAAGTATCAGACTGATACAGGTCATTATTGTCCAAAGGCCTGATATATCTGTTTATGGTTGCTTGTTTCTGTCTGATTGTGAGGTTTGCTATGCCACAACATAGAGTCCTGATGATGGTAGTCCAGACTGCACACTGTTGGTGTGCGGAGCATTTCCCCACTCTGATTGGGCTCACACATCGGGGGTGGGAAAGAAACAAGAGAGACATTCAGTTAAGACTCACTCAGGGTTAATGAAGGAACAAGGGGCCCACTAGTCCTTAACCCATTATCTAATGTGGTTAAGTCTTATAGTTTCATCAGCCAAAGGAATGAATTGTCATAATCCCAAATTAAAGATGATTGATAAAGACAGGAGCTCCTCAAGTGTTTGTTGGCAACCAGCCAAATGGAGTTATTTAATATCTATTTTTCAGGGTTTCTGCTGCACCAGAGATCAGTACTAAGCTATCTTCTGTGGCTTTCTGATAGGAATTGCCATTCCAGTTAATCTTCATATTATCAGAAGAAAGTTTTGTTTGGCGTTGTTACTTTTTCTAATCTTCCAAAGCCACCAATTTAATCTTACTTGCAAATCTGGCCAAAAAAAAATAGACGACTATTTCAAATTTTTCTATCTACCAGAAGTTTGCACATAAATGGTGGGATGTGTGGTATTAATAAATACATTTACTGTTCAATTAATCCGTTTTCTGTCCACAGCAAATTTGTTTTGCGGCCGAAAGTTAAATTCCTGTAGTTTTGTATTTAATATTGAATAATAATGTCCCAATTAAAAAAAAATTTTTTTTGTTGATTTTGCAATTTGGAAGGAGAAGTGCCAAGCAAAAGGGGGAAAAGAACCTTATAAAACCATCAGATCTCATGACAACTATCACAAGAACAGCATAAGGATAACCACCCCCATGATTAAATTACCTCGCACTGGGTCCCTCCCACGACACATGAGGATTATGGAAACTACAGTTCAAGATGAGATTTCAGTGGGGACACAGCCTAATCATATTACCATTTGTAGTAAATTCTATTTTTGCTTGCCTAATTTTTTTTTTTTAATTCTGCTTTCTTTCTTGAAAGATCTTTTCACTGGGCAGATAATTCTAGGTTGATTTTTTTTTCTCTTAGCACATTGAAGATATCATTCCACTGTCTTGAGCCTTAAATTGTTGTTGTTGACAAGTAAGTCCTCAGTCTAATTACCTTTTTTTATTTTATTTTATTTTATTTTATTTTATTTTATTTTATTTTATTTTTGAGACTGAGTTTCACTCTTGTTGCCCAGGCTAGAGTGCAATGGCACGATCTTGGCTTACTGCAACCTCCGCCTCCCGGGTTCAAGCGATTCTCTTGCCTCAGCCTCCTGAGTAGCTGGGATTACAGGCATGTGTGACCACGCCCGGCTAAGTTTTTTGTATTTTTAGTAGAGACGGGATTTCTCCATGTTGGTCAGGCTGGTCTCGAACTCCTGACCTCAGGTGATCTGCCTGCCTCGGCCTCCCAAAGTGCTGGGATTATAGGTGTGAGCCACCATGCCCAGAGAATTACCATTTTTTTCATTTTTTTGATAGGTCATCTGCTTTTCTCTTTGTTTCTAAGATCTTAAAATAGTGTGGAAATCCTTCTAATTTATCCTGTTTGTGGAAATATTTCTAATTTATCCTGCTTGGGAGACATTGGTCTTGCTAGGTATGCAGATTAATACCTATTAATAACTTTTACCAGTTCACTTCTAAAACATTGAATATTTTCTTGTCTACTTGTGGAATATCATAAAATGTTTGTTAGACCTCACTCTGTTGTCTGTCTTTTAATAACTTTTAGATACATAGATAGATAGATAGATAGATAGATAGATAGATAGATAGATAGATAGATAGAGTCTTCCTCTGTCACCCAGGCTGGAGTGCAGTGGTGCGATCTTGGCTCACTGCAACCTTCACCTCCTGGGTTCAAGCGATTCTCCTGTCTCAGCCTCCCGAGTGGCTGGGATTACAGGCGCCTACCACCGCACCCTGCTAATTTTTTTGTATTTTTAGTAGAGAGAGGGTTTCGCCACGTTGGCCAGGCTAGTCTTGAACTCCTGACCTCCAGTGATCCACCCACCTCGGCCTCCCAAAGTGCTGGGGTTAGAGGCATGAGCCACCGGGCCTGGCCACTTTTTAATATTTTTATCTCTTTCTCACTGTCTTCAGATATCTAATCTTCCAGTTCACTAATTCTGTCTTCGGTTCTGTTTAATCCTCCACTTAATTTTTCCATTGAATTTTTAATTTTATTTATTGTATTGAACTAAAAGTTCTAGTTAATGCTTTTTCAAATCTGGTTACTTTATATAGTCTCTTATTTTCTTGCTTATTATTTTCAATGTCTTTTTTGTGTGTAAACATATTAAACATAATTTTTTTTTCTTTTTAGAGACAGGGTCTCACCCTGTTGCCTGAGCTGGAGTGTGGTGGTATGATTATAGCTCACTGCAGCCTCAAACTCCTGGGCTCAAGAGAGCCTCCTGAGTAGCTAGGACTGCAGGCACATGCCATCATGCCTGGGTAAGTTTTTTATTTTAGTTTGAGACAGGATCGCACCATGTTGCCCAAGCTGGTCTTGAACTCCTGGCCTCAAGTGATCCTCCCACCTTGGCCTCCCAAAGTGCTGGGATTACAGGCATGAGCCATTGCCCCCAGCCAACATAGTTGTTTATACTCTGTGTCTGATAATTTCAATATCTGAATTCTTTGTATGTGTGATTCTCTCTTATTTATGGCACCTGATTTCCTTGTGTTTTGTGATTTTTAAATTTGCTTATTTCATGTTTCTTAGAACTTTATTTGTGGAAGTTCTTGAGGCATGAGTTGAAATTATTGTTGTCCAGAGAAAATTTATGTTTGCCTCTGCTACTTACTTGGCATACAAGTAATGCAGGGCCACTCTGAAATACATTTTCTGCTTGAGAGTTGGTTGATTTTTTTTAAGTACCATGAACTCAGGCTACACATTCATGTAAGTCCTGCTTTGTGGTTATGAATTTTTAGCAGAGATTTTCTCCATCTAGTGTGAAGGTCAAATTAGCAAATTTCCTTTCTATCCCCTTCTGTGTGTAGATTTATTTTGTGCTCAACTTTACCTTGATAATATTGCCTTTACGGGCCCAATTTATGATAAAGGTGATATTTTAAATCAATAGCAAAATGATGAAAAATGTAATTAACTGTTGTGTTATAACTAGAAACAAAATAAAGTTAGATTCCTATGTTATGACTCCATCTAAACTATATTCTAAATAGGTTAAAGATTTAAAGGTAAGCTGGGTGCAGTGGCTCACACCTGTAATCCCAGCACTTTGGGAGGCTGAGGTGGGCGGATCACTTGAGGTTAGGAGTTCGAGACCAGCCTGGCAAACATGGTGAAATCCCATCTCTACTAAAATACAAAAAAAAATTAGCCAGGTGTGGTGGCGCATGCTTGTAAATTCCAGCTACTTGGGAGGCTGATACAGGAGAATCGCTTGAACCCAAGGTGGAGGTTGCAATGAGCCAAGATTGTGCCACTGCACTCCAGCCTGGGCAACAGATTGAGACTCCATCTCAAAAAAAAAAAAAAAGGTTTAAAAATAAATGAAATAAAGGAAGATTGTGAGAGGTGACAACGTGCTAGCAGCCCTCCCTCGCTCTCGGCGCCTCCTCGGCCTCTGCGTCCACTCTGGCCGTGCTTGAGGAGCCCTTCAGCCCGCCACTGCACTGTGGGAGCCCCTCTATGGGCTGCCTGAGGCCGGAGCCGGCTCCCTCTGCTTGTGGGGAGGTGTGGAGGGAGAGGCATGGGCGGGAACTAGGGCTGTGTGCGGCACTCGCGGGCCAGTGCGAGTTCTGGGTGGGCACAGGGTCCACGGGCCCCACACTCAGAGTGGCCAGCCAGCACTCCTGGCCCTGGGCAGTGAGGGGCTTAGTACCCGGGCCAGCAGATGTGGAGGGTGCGCTGGGTCCCCCAGCACTGCCGGCCGGCCCGCGCTGTGCTCGAATTCTCACCGGGCCTCAGCTGCCTCCCCGTGGGGCAGGGCTCAGGACCTGCAGCCCACCATGCTGGAGCCTCCCCACCCCCAGTGGGCTCCCACGTGGCCTGAGCCTCCTCGACGGGTGCCGCCCCCTGCTCCGTGGCACCCAGTCCCATCAACTGCCCAAGGGCTGAGTGTGAGTGCGCCGTGTGGGATTGATGGGCAGCTCTGCCCACGGCCCCAGCGTGGGATCCACTAGGCCAAGCCAGCTGGGCTCCTGAGTCCTGTGGGGACTTGGAGAACTTTTATGTCTAACTGGAGGATTGTATATGCACCCATCAGTACTCTGTGTGTAGCTCAGGGTTTGTGGATGCACCAATCAGCACTCTGTATCTAGCTAATCTGGTGGGGACTTGGTGAACTTTTATGTCTAGCTAGAGGATTGTAAATGCATCAATCAGCACTCTGTGTCTAGCTCAGGGATTGTATATGCACCAATCAGCACTCTGTCAAAATGGAGCAATCAGCTCTCTGTAAAACGGACCAATCAGCTCTCTCTGTAAAATGGACCAATCAGCAGGATGTGGGTGGGGCCAGATAAAGGAATAAAAGCAGGCTGCCCAAGCCAGCAGTGGCAACCTGCTCAGGTCCCCTTCCACGCTGTGGAAACTTTGTTCTTTTGCTCTTCGCAATAAATCTTGCTGCTGCTCATTCTTTGAGTCCGCACTGCCTTTAAGGGCTGTAACACCGTGAGGGTCTGCAGCTTCACTCCTGAAGCCAGCAAGACCATGAACCCACCAGAAGGAACGAACAACTCCAGATGCACTGTCTTTAAGAGCTGTAACACTCACCGCAAAGGTCTGCAGCTTCACTCCTGAAGTCAGCGAGACCACGAACCCACCAGAAGGAAGAAACTCTGGACACATCTGAACATCTGAAGGAACAAACTCCGGACATACCATCTTTAAGAACTATAACACTCACCACAAGGGTCCGCAGCTTCATTCTTGAAGTCAGCAAGACCAATTTCAGACACATTTTGGTGACCCAGATGGGACTATCACCTATCGCCAAGCAGTGAGACTATTGCCTATCGCTGAGCAGTGAGACTGTTGCCTATTGCCAAGCGGTGAGACTATTGCCTATCACCAAGCAGTGAGAACCATTGGACCCCTTTTGCTTGCTATTCTGTCCTATTTTTCCTTAGAATTCGGGGGCTAAATACTGGGCACCTGTCGGCCAGTTAAAAGTGACTAATGCGGCCGCCAGACTAAAGACACAGGTGTCAGGCTTTCTGGGAGAGGGCTAACAACCCCCAACTCTTCAGAGTTGGGAGCATTGGTTTGCCTGGAACCAGTTTCTCCTTTTCCTGTACTTCTGGGCTGAGCCGAGGGTTGACAGAGAGGAAAGCCATTCAGCTCCAGGATCCCGAAAACAAGTTGATTGACCCTGCAGCCATGAGCAGAACTCTCAAAGTCATGTCGCCCAAGCGAGACTCGCCCATCTATTCTATCTACCCTGACCCTTTCCCCCTGGGTCCTAATGCCTGCCAAACAAACCTCCTCTCGCCTCTCTTCTCCGAGGCTAGTCCCACTTCTAAAAATCACTCCCTGTCTCTGGTGCTTTTCTAGTTTCTCCTATAAGAATGACTGCTAGTATAAACTCTAGGACTCTGTTCCCTTCTTTAGGCACCTGGGCTCACCAATCAGAAAGACATAATTTTTGCCCAAAGCCCCATCATAGGGGGGACTACCTGGAATTGTAGGATCCCTCCTCAGACTAGCAGGCCTAACAAAAGCTATTCCTGAAGCTAGGATATGGGGAGCCTCAGAAATTGTGTCCTTTCTATTCATATAAGTGAGGACAAAAGGTGTCACTCTTCCAACCCTGGAGAATCTCTTCCCTCCCTCAGGGTATGGCCCTCCATTTCATTTTTGGGGCATAACATCTTTATAGGACATGGGTAAGGTCCCAATACTAATAGGAGAATGCTTAGGACTCTAACAGGTTTTTGAGAATGTGTCAGTAAGGGGCCACTAAATCCGATTTTTCTGGGTCCTCCTTGTGGTCTAGGAGGACAGGCAAGGGTGCAGGTTTTCGAGAATGCATCAATAAGGGCCACTAAATCCGACCTTCCTCAGTCCTCCTTGTGGTCTGGGAGGAAAACTAGCATTTCTGCTGCTACATTGGTGAGCGCAACTATTCCGATCAGCAGAGTCCAGGGACTTTTGCGGGTTCTTGGGCAGGGGTTGTTTCTGCTGCTGCGTTGGTGAGTGCAACTGTTCTGATCAGCAGGGTCCAGGGACTGTTGCGGGTTCTTGGGCAGGGGGAGAAACAAAACAAACCAAAACCATGAGCGGTTTTGTCTTTCAGATAGGAAACAGGCATCAACAGGCTCACCCTTGAAATGCATCCTAAGCCATTGGGACCAATTTGACCCACAAACCCTGAAAAAGAGGTGGCTCATTTTTTTCTGCACTATGGCTTGGCCCCAATATTCTCTCTCTGATGGGGAAAAATGGCCACCTGAGGGAAGTATAAATTATAATACTATTCTGCAGCTTGACCTTTTCTGTAAGAGAGAAGGCAAATCGAGTGAAATACCTTATGTCCAAGCTTTCTTTTCATTGAAGGAGAATACACAACTATGCAAAGCTTGCAATTTACATCCCACAGGAGGACCTCTCAGCTTACCCCCATATCCTAGCATCCCTATAGCTACCCTTCCTATTAATGATAATCTTCTTCTAATCTTCCCTGCCCAGAAGGAAATAAGCAAAGAAATCTCCAAAGGACCACAAAAACCCCCAGGCTATCGGTTATGTCCCCTTCAAGCTGTAGGGGGAGGGGAATTTGGCCCAACCCGGGTACATGTCCCCTTCTCCCTGTCTGATTTAAAGCAGATCAAAGCAGACTGGGGAAGTTTTCAGATGATCCTGATAGGTACATAGATGTCCTACAGGGTCTAGGGCAAACCTTTGATCTCACTTGGAGAGATGTCATGCTACTGTTAGATCAAACCCTGGCCTTTAATGAAAAGAATGCAGCTTTAGCTGCAGCCCGAGAGTTTAAAGATACTTGGTATTTTAGTCAAGTGAATGATAGAATGACAGCCGAAGAAAGGGATAAATTCCCTTCTGGTCAGCAAGCCGTCCCCAGTATGGATCCCCACTGGGACCTTGACTCAGATTATGGGGACTGGAGTCATAAATATCTGTTGACCTGTGTTCTAGAAGGACTAAGGAGAATTAGGAAAAAGCCCATGAATTATTCAATGATGTCCACCATAACTCAAGGAAAGGAAGAAAATCCTGCCTTCCTTGAGCAGCTATGGGAGGCCTTAAGGAAATATACTCCCCTGTCACCCAAATCACTCGAGGGTCAATTGATTCTAAAAGATAACTTTATTACCCAGTCAGCTGCAGATATCAGGGGAAAGCTCCAAAAGCAATCCCTGGTCTCTGAACAAAATTTGGAGGCATTATTAAACCTGGCAACCTCAGTGTTCTATAATAGGGACCAAGAGGAACAAGCCCAAAAGGAAAAGCAAGATCAGAAAAAGGCTGCAGCCTTAGTCTTGGCCCCCACACAAGCAAGCCTTGGTGGTTCAGAGAGGACAGAGGGTGGAGCAGGCCAATCACCCAGTAGGACTTGTTACCAGTGTGGTTTGCAAGGACACTTTTAAAAAGATTGTCCAGTGAGAAACAAGCTGCCCCCTCGTCCATGTCTGCTATGCCAAGGCAATCACTGGAAGGTGCACTGCCCCAGAGGACAAAGGTTCTCTGGGTCAGAAGCCCCCAACCAGATGATCCAGCAACAGGATTGAGGGTGCCTGGGGCAAGTGCCAGCTCATGTCATCACCCTCACTGAGCCCCGGGTACATTTAACCATTGACGGCCAGGAAATTGACTTCCTCCTGGACACTGGCGCGGCCTTCTCAGTGCTAATCTCCTGTCCTGGACGACTGTCCTCAAGGTCCATTACCATCCGAGGAATCCTGGGACAGCCTGTAACCAGGTATTTCTCCCATCTCCTCAGTTGTAATCGGGACACTTTGCTCTTTTCACATGCCTTTCTTGTTATGCCTGAAAGTCCCACACCCTTATTAGGGAGGGATATATTAGCCAAAGCTGGAGCTATTATCTACATGAATATGGGGAACAAGTTACCCATTTGTTGTCCCCTACTTGAGGAGGGAATCAACCCTGAAGTCTGGGTATTGGAAGGACAATTTGGAAGGGCAAAAAATGCCTGCCCAGTCCAAATCAGGCTAGAAGACCCCACCACTTTTCCTTATTAAAGGCAATATCTCTTAAGGCCTGAAGCTCATAAAGGATTACAGGATATTGTTAAAAATTTAAAAGCTCAAGGCTTAGCAAGGAAATGCAGCAGTCCCTGCAACACCCTAATTCTAGGAGTACAAAAACCGAATGTTCAGTGGAGACTAGTGCAAGATCTTAGACTCATCAATGAGGTAGTAATTCCTTTATATCCAGTTGTACCCAACTCCTATACCCTCCTCTCTCAAATACCAGAGGAAGCAGAATGGTTCACAGTTCTGGACCTCAGGGTTGCCTTCTTCTGTATTCCCCTGCACTTTGATTCCCAGTTTCTCTTTGCCTTTGAGGATCCCACAGACCACACATCCCAACTTACGTGGGCAGTCTTGCCCCAAGGGTTCAGGGATAGCCCTCTCCTGTTTGGTCAGGCACTGGCCAAAGATCTAGGCCACTTCTCAAGTCCAGGCCCTCTGTTCCTTCAGTATGTGGATGATTTGCTTTTGGCTACCAGTTCAGAAGCCTCATGCCAGCAGGCTACTCTAGATCTCTTGAACTTTCTAGCTAATCAAGGGTACAAGGTATCTAGGTCGAAGGCCCAGCTTTGCCTACAGCAGGTCAAATATCTAGGCCCAGAGGGACCAAGGCCCTCAGCAAGGAATGAATACAGCCTATACTGGCTTATCCTTGCCCTAAGACATTAAAACAGTTGCAGGGGTTCCTTGGAATCACCGGCTTTTGCTGACTATGGATCCCCTGATACAGTGAGAAAGCCAGGCCCCTCTATACTCTAATCAAGGAAACCCAGAGGGGAAATACACATCTAGTAGAATGGGAACCAGAGGCAGAAACAGCCTTCAAAACCTAACAGCAGGCCCTAGTACAAGCTCCAGCCTTAAGCCTTCCCACAGGACAAAACTTATCTTTATACGTCACAGAGAGAGCAGAGATAGCTCTTGGAGTCCTTACCCAGACTCGTGGGAAAACCCCACACCAGTGGCATACCTAAGTAAGGAAACTGATGTAGTAGCGAAAGGCTGGCCTCACTGTTTACGGGTAGTTGTGGCGGTGGCTGTCTTAGTGTCAGAGGCTATCAAAATAATAAAAGGAAAGGATCTCACTGTCTGGACTACTCATGATGTAAATGGCGTACTAGGTGCCAAAGGAAGTTCATGGCTATCAGACAACCGCCTACTTAGATACCAGGTGCTACTCCTTGAGGGACTGGTGCTTCAAAAATGTACATGCATGGCCCTCAACCCTGCCACTTCTCTCCCAAAAGATGGGGATCCAATCGAGCATGGCTGCCAACAAATTATAGTCCAGACTTATGCTGCCCGAGATGATCTCTTAGAAGTCTCCTTAGCTAATCCTGACTTTAACCTATATACCAATGGAAGTTCATTTGTGGAGAATGGGATACGAAGGGCAGGTTATGCCATAGTTAGTGATGTAACCATACTTGAAAGTAAGCCTCTTCCCCCAGGGACCAGTGCCCAGTTACCAGAACTAGTGGCATTTACCCTAGCTTTAGAACTGGGAAAGGGAAAAAGAATAAATGTGTATACAGATAGCAAGTATGCTTATCTAATCCTACATGCCCATGCTGCAATATGGAAAGAAAGGGAATTCCTAACCTCTGGGGGAACCCCTATTAAATACCACAAGGAAATTATAGAGTTATTGCACACAGTGCAAAAACCCAAGGAGGTGACAGTCTTACATTGCCAAAGCCACCAGAAAGGTGAAGGAGAAAAGGCAGGAGGAAACTGTCAGGCAGAAGCTGAGGCCAAAATTGCTGCCAGGCAGAACCTCCCACTAGAAATACCTACGGAAGGACCCTTGGTATGGAACAACCCCCTCCAAGAGATTAAGCCCCAGTATTCCCCAACTGAAGCAGAGTGGTGACTTTCATGGGGGCATAGTTTTCTCCCCTCAGGGTGGTTGGCGACAGAAGAAGGAAAGGTACTTATACTCTAAGCCAGCCAGTGGAAAATACTTAAAACCCTCCACCAAACTTTTCATATGGGTATTGAAAACACTCATCAAATGGCCAAATCCCTATTAACAGGGCCAAATCTCCTCTGAACTATCCAACAGGTAGTCAAAGCCTGTGAGATGTGCCAAAGGAATAATCCCTTGGTCCATCATAAGGCCCCTTTGGGGGAGTAAAGAATAGGTCACTATCCTGGAGAGGACTGGCAGGTAGACTTCACCCATATGCCTAAGTCAAAGGGATTTCAATACTTGTTGGTCTGTGTTGATACCTTTACAAATTGGATAGAAGCTTTGCCCTGCAAGACAGAGAAGGCTCAGGAAGTGACTAAAGTCCTAATTCATGAAATAATTCCTAGATTTGGGCTTCCCCAAAGCTTACAGAGCGACAATGGTCCAGCTTTTAAAGCCACGATAACTCAGGGGATTTCCAGGGTGCTAGGGATACAATATCACCTTCACTGCTCCTGGAGGCCACAATCCTCAGGAAAGGTCGAGAAGGCAAATGAAACACTCAAGAGGCACTTAAGGAAACTAACACAAGAAACTCATCCCCCATGGCCTACTCTTTTGCCCATGGCCCTGGTGAGAATCTGAAATTCTCCCCACAAAATAGGGCTCAGTCCATATGAAATGCGGTATGGACAACGTTTTCTCACAAATGACCTCCTACTTGATCAGGAAATGGCCAACTTGATCAAAGATATAGCTTCTTTGGCAAAATATCAACAAAACCTTAAAAACCTACCTGCAGGATGTCACAGAGAAAAGGGAACAGAGTTGTTTCAACTAGGAGATCTAGTGTTGGTCAAATCTCTCCCCTCTACCTCCCCATCTATGGACTTTTTGTGAGAAGGACCACACTTGCTAATCCTCTCTACTCACTGCACTTAAGGTGGCAGGAGTGGAATCTTGGATTCACCACACCCAAGTTAAACTTTGAACACCCCCTGAGGAAGCTGCAGGACTATCAGCTTAGGAGTCCCAAGATCAGCCAGACCAGCCTCGATACACCTGCGAACCATTGGAGGATTTGCATCTCCTATTTTAGAAGGAAACATCCCAGACTAAAAAGGCTCCTACCACTGATCCTGAGGAAAAAACCCTTCCTCCTTAAAAAAGATAAGTGAAAACAGCTCTAACCATACTCTTTGCGATAGGACTATATACTGTAGCTCCTGCCTGGACAAAAATCCTAATCACATCAACCTTCTTTCTATCTTCCTTCCTTTTAACAGCAGTTTACTCCTACTTTTAACTCAGACTCGATAAAATGATCTCTTCTTCCAGAGCACCCCCTTTATCTTCCTATTTGCTCATTGCCTATGTATCCCTCCTGCTTCCTTGGATACCTCATACAATCACCCCTCCCCTTCCACTAGCTCCTAATTACCTCTACAAGACTATCAATTTAACCCACTGTCTGTTAAACCAGTCCAATCCTTCCCTGGCAAATGACTGTTGGCTTTGTATCTCTCTATCAACCTCTGCTTATGTTGCCACTCCCATTCCCGCAAAAAACTGGGTCTTTCTTTACCAATTTAACCTACCACCCTTGTTATGAAGGAAAAGACTCTTTCTGACTTCTAAATATACAATCATTAGCCAACTTCTCCATCCCTGATAGGACCAAGAATAACCTAACAGGACGTGCAATCCAACTTTTACGTTCTTACATTTCCAACCTCACCTATTACACAAGCAATGAAAAGCCCATACATGGCCCGGTAACTATGAATACCATCTTAACTTTCCAAGCCCCTTTATGCATCCAACGCAACCTGTTATCAGGCCTGCCCCTGGGGCACCTACTAACGCATCAGTGTAATTACACCCTACAACTTCAAGCCCCAGCTGATCATAGTAACTTCCGAGTCACCCAAACAGCTCCATTCAGATGGCTTGTCCACTTCTCAGGGCCCCCAAAAATCATCACCTCCTCCCTGCTTAATGAACAGTCCAGGTTTGGTAATGGCAAACATACTCCCTGCATGACCATTCACCCCTGGACCCCCCATAGCAGCTCCCCCACCACTAGTGAATGCCTTCTAATCCCCTATTTCAATCACTGTCTCAAATGGTTCCTAGTGGATACAAAACGTTTTTTTCTCCAATGGGAAAATAGAACACAGGGAGCCACTCAGTTTGCTCCCAACACCCCTTTCCAGCCACTCACTGGAGCTACCTTGGCAAGTACTCTAGGAGTATGGGAAAATGAAAACAACAAATACACACACCTTTTTAACATACACAACCAGTTCTGTCTACCCAGCAAGGTATATTCTTCTTATGTGGAACATCGACCTATATCTGCCTCCCCACTAACTGGACAGGCACCTGCACCTTAGTCTTTCTAAGTCCCAACATTAACATTGCCCCAGGAAGCCAGACCTTATCAGTATCCCTCAAAGCTCAAGTCCATCAGCACAGAGCCATACAACTAATACCCCTACTTATAGGGTTAGGAATGGCTACTGCTACAGGAACCAAAATAGCCAGTTTATCTATTTCATTATCCTACTACCACACACTCTCAAAGGCTTTCTCAGATAGTTTGCAAGAAATAACGAAATCTATGCTTACTCTACAATCCCAAATAGACTCTTTGCCAGCAGTGACTCTCCAAAACCACCGAGGCATAGACCTCCTCACTGCTGAGAAAGGAGGACTCCATACCTTCTTAGGGGAAGAGTGTTGTTTTTACACTAACCAGTCAGGGATAGTACAAGATGCCACCTGGAGTTTACAGGAAAAGGCTCCTGAAATCAGGCAACGCCTGTCAAATTCTTATACCAACCTCTGGAGTTGGGCAACATGGCCTCTCCCCTTTCTAGATCCCGTGGCAGCCATCTTGCTGTTACTCGCCTATGGACCCTGTATTTTTAACATCCTTGTTAAATTTGTTTCCTCTAGAATCGAGGCCATCAAGCTACAGATGGTCTTACAAATGGAACCCCAAATGAGTTCAACTAACAACTTCTACCGAGGATCCCTGAACCAACCTGCTGGCACTTTCACTGGCCTAGAGAGTTCCCCTCTGGAGGACACTACAACTGCAGGACCCCTTCATCACCCCTATCCAGCAAGAAGTAGCTAGAGCGGTCATCGGCCAAATTCCCAACAGCAGTTGGGGTGTCCTGTTTAGAGGGGGGATTGAGAGGCCTCCTCGGCCTCGGTGTCCACTCTGGCTGCGCTTGAGGAGCCCTTCAGCCCTATGCTGCACTGTGGGAGCCCCTCTCTGGGCTGGCTGAGGCTGGAGCTGGCTCCCTCTGCTTGCGGGGAGGTGTGGAGGGAGAGGCGGGGGCGGGAACCAGGGCTGCACACAGTGCTCGCGGGCCAGCGTGAGTTCCGGGTGGGCGTGGGCTCAGCGGGCCCCGCACTCAGAGTGGCTGGCCGGTGCCGCCGGCCCCGGGTAGTGAGGGGCTTAGCACCCGGGCCAGCAACTGTGGAAGGTGCACCGGGTCCCCCAGCACTGCTGGCCTGCCCGCGCTGCACTCAAATTCTTGCGGGGCCTCAGCCGCCTCCCTGCGGGGCAGTGCTCAGGACCTGCAGCCCACCATGCCTGAGCTCCCTCAACACCAGTGGGCTCCCGTGCAGCCGGAGCCTCCCCGACGGGCACCGCCCCCTGCCCCTGCTCCACGGCGCCCAGTCCCATCGACCGCCCAAGGGCTGAGGAGTGCAGGCACGCGGCATGGGACTGATGAGCAGCTCCACCCATGGCCCCAGCGTGGGATCCACTAGGCGAAGCCAGCTGGGTTCCTGAGTCGGGTGGGGACTTGGAGAACTTTCATGTCTAGCTAGAGGATTGTATATGCACCAATCAGTACTCTGTGTGTAGCTCAGGGTTTGTGGATGCACCAGTCAGCACTCTGTATCTAGCTAATCTGATGGGGACTTGGAGAACTTTGATGTCTAGCTAGAGGACTGTAAATGCACCAATCAGCACTCTCTGTCTAGCTCAGGGATTGTAAATGCACCAATCAGCACTCTGTCAAAATGGACCAATCAGCTCTCTGTAAAATGGACCGATCAGCTCTCTGTAAAATGGACCAATCATCAGGATGTGGGTGGGGCCAGATTAGGGAATAAAAGCAGGCTGTCTGAGCCAACAGCGTCAACATGCTTGGGTCCCCTTCCATGCTGTGGAAACTTTGTTCTTTCGCTCTTCACAATAAATTTTGCTGCTGCTCACTCTTTGGGTCCGCACCACCTTTAAGAGCTGTAACATTCACCGTGAAGGTCTGCAGCTTCACTCCTGAGGCCAGCAAGACCACGAACCCATGGGAAAGAATGAACAACTCCAGATGCGCCGCCTTTAAGAGCTGTGACACTCACCGCGAAGGTCTGCAGCTTCACTCCTGAAGTCAGCGAGACCATGAATCCACGAGAAGGAAGAAACTCCAGACACATCTGAACATCTGAAGGAATAAACTGCAGACACACCATCTTTAAGAACTGTAACACTCACCACAAGGGTTTCTGGCTTCATTCCTGAAGTCAGCGAGACCAAGAACCCACCAATTCCAGACAGAATTGTAAATATACTCTTTATATTCTTCCTCTCCTGGAGCAGCTCAATAATTTGGTGAAAGTTATGGGGAAAGTTTGATAATTGCCAGAGCCCTCAGGGGAAGTCCCACCTATTAGACTGAGTTTTGAATTTTTTGGAGACAAACAGGTAATATGCAGGAATGTATCTATGGCACATAACAAACCACTCCAAAACCTAGTGGCTTAAAACAACAACAGTCCTTTATTTTTGCTTAGGAATCTGTTATTTGGGGAGGTCTTAAAAAGGAATCACATCTCTGTTCCACATTTTATTGTCAGGAATGGCTTGCCTGGGCCTGGGGGATCCACTTTCAAAATGTCTCATTCACATGACGGCACCTTGGGGCTGGCTGTAGGCCAGGAGCTCAGCTGGGGATGTGAGCCTTGGGCCTCAGTTTCTGGCTGTGTGGACTTCTCCATGGGCTGCAGTCTTCTTTACAGCATGGTGGTCGGATTTCAATATTAAATATTCCAAGAGAACTATATGTATATTGCATTACCTTTTAGGACCTAGCCTCAAAAGCCATATAGCATTATTTTCATTGTAGTCACAATTCTGCCCAGCATCAAAGGGAGGAAACATGGGCTTCCATTTCTAAATAAGAATGTAGTATCAAAGTTATATTATAAGAACAGCATGTGAGATGGGACACAGTGTGTTGCCCATTTTTGGAAAATACATTCTGTCTCTAGGAGATAGGCTTGCAATAAATCTGCCTCTTTAATGTGACTTGGAACACAGTCTGCTGAGCTCACCGATGCCCCTACACACCTCGGCAACTATAGCTACCAGACTGTTTCAGTGCTTTGGGAGTTTTCCATCGGAGGAGAGGCCACTACATATCTATCCACACACCTACCTGGTAGCCACCATCACGACTAACTCATTACAACTGTCACAAGACTTCTTGAGTGTCAGTCCTGCCTCAACCACTGAGTGGCTGAATGGCCTTTCTGTGTCTCAGTTTCTGTGTCTGTAAACTGAGGATGATAAAAATACCTCCTTCAGAGGATTGTCTTGAAGACTAAATGAGTTAACTCACCTGAAGACTTAGAACAGTGTCCGTCACAAAGTTAGCCTGAAGGAGTTTCTGCCTCAGATTCACTCTATTCTGTGCCCACCTGCCCACGTTTCCAGAGTAAAGTGAAAGTTGCTCCTGTCCAGAACGGGCCTTCCAAGTGTTGAGGTACAAGTAGCATCAACCAAAGAGTCACATAGAGGAGATCTGGGGCTGACCACTTTCAACTACCTTCTGAATAAATGTGGGAAGTCCTCTTATTTGACCTGTGAGAATGGAAAATGCTTACTTGGATCCTTTTGCACATGGGCTGCTCTTCTCTGGCCAGTGTGCATGGCCTCCATGAACAGAGTGGTGTACTCCACAACTACAGCCCAGGTGGAGAGGCAGATGGCCTCAATCAGGCTACCAAAGTTTCCTCAGAAACCCCTCAGCAGCCAGTAGCCTTGGTTAGTCAAACCATCATCCAGGATAATGAGCTTACAGGAAAATCACTGGTTATGGGAGGCGAATCAGCCTCCGAGACAAAAGAGGAAGTGACTTCCAGTAAAAACAAGTTAAGACATCAAATAGGAGAAGGACTTCCGCTTTGCCATTCCTTCTCCAAATTCCACTGAAATCACAAAGAAATAGAAAAATAAATTCAAAGCAGCACAGGAAAACCAGAAAAGGTGCTTCCAGCAAACAATATAGAAAGGAATTTTTGAAAAAAATAAGAAACGTGGGAATCAGTAGAGAAATCTAGGAGGGCATAAGAACCTAAAACCATTCAAAGGAACAAAGTACTTTGTTAACTGAAGAAATAACGGAGCCATACCCCTAAGTCCCCATCAATTCCTGGAGTTGCTCTTGGAGCAGCTGGCTCCATTGTTTGGGCTTAGATGAGAGTCATGGGTATAGTTTTCTGACATAGTACAGCAGCCCCACAGCAATGGTATGCTAAATGAAGTCAGTCTCTTAAGAATCTAGTTTGCACATCTCTTAACTCCCCATTCAGTGACTGTTATGTTGCTAGCTTGAAAATTGGCTAGGGTGGGAGATTTTACATTGCATGGAAATCAGGAAATGCTGCAAACTAGGACTTCCCCCACTCCACCCAGAGCTGGCTGTCAAACATTTACCAACATATTACTGTTCCAGAGTAAGCTAAGGTCAGAGGAAAAGGATAATACCCTGGAGGGTCAGGAAACCATTCTAAGAAGAGACGTTACCTACAGAGTCTGCCTATCCCTACCAAATCCCATGAGGCAGATTCTTGTAATCAAAACTTGCATTCACTGCCAGGTAAACATGAGTTCTCATTTGAAGTGAGGAAATGCGTCCAGCTATGAATTTCAGTCTAGACTGAAATTCTGTTCCTACAAATGGAACAACAACAACAAAAGAACCAACAAACATTTGGAGAAACCAAGAGCATTAAAGAGAGCACCAAATTTAACAAATAGAACTAGCCCACTTAAAAAGAATAGTCAATAGAAACAGATAAAAACTTGAAATTAAACATAGTTCAGATCCTCAGAGTTGCTTTAAAGTATATCACATTGAAACAAGAGACAGCTGCTATGAAACACAACCAGAATTCATGGAAATTTTAAAATATTATTGCGGCCAGGCATGCTGGCTCATGCCTGTAATCCCAGCACTTTTGGAGGCCGAGGCGGGTGGATCATTTGAGGTCAGGAGTTCAAGACTAGCCTGGCCAACATGGTGAAACCCCGTCTCTACTAAAAATACAAAACTTAGGCGTGGTGGCAGGCGCCTGTAATCCCAGCTACTCAGGAGGCTGAGGCAAGAGAATTGCTTGAACCCAGGAGGCAGAGATTGCAGTGAGCTGATATTGCGCCACTGCACTCCAGTCTGGGTGATGGAGTGAGAATCCTTCTCAAAGAAAAAAAAAATGACTAAATCCAATAATTGGGCTAAATATACAATAACCCTTACCCTAACCTGAATATACAATTAATGAGTTGGAAAATTGAGCTGAGAGACTTTTCCAAAATTTATGCAAAAAAGAAAAAAAAAAGAACAAAAGAAAAAGTACAGCAATAGTCCAGGCGTGGTGGCTCATGCCTGTAATCCCAGCACTTTGGGAGGCAGAGACGGGCGGATCATGAGGTCAGGAGATCGAGACCATCCTGGCTAACATGGTGAAACCCCGTCTCTACTAAAAATACAAAAAAATTATCTGGGCATGGTGGCGGGCGTCTGTAGTCCCAGATACTCAGAGGCTGAGGGGGAAGAATGGTGTGAACCCGGGAGGCAGAGCTGGGCAGTGAGCCGAGATTGTGCCACTGCACTCCAGCCTGGGCAACAGAGCAAGACTCTGTCTCAAAGAAAAAAAGAAAAGAAAAAGAAAAAGAAAAAGTACAGCAATATTAAGAGATACAGAAGATAAATATAACTAAAATTATACAGCTATAGGACTGTAAGAATAAAAGGGAGACAATTATCAAAGAAATAAAAAAACATTTCCCAGACTTGGATTGGAAGAGTCTACTAAATGCCAGGCAGAATTAATGCAAAATCATCTTCTGATCTTATCTAGGTATTAATATGGCAAAGAACGTAGGTCTTTACTGCCTAGCCACCCAAAAGTAATAAGAAGAATAAGAAACGGTAATGTCAACTCTATATCTGATGCAACTAGAAGACATTTGAAACTAAAATAGAAAAAAAGTCTGCCAAAAGCAGTGAAGATCAAACAGAAATGTACAGAGCCAGCAGAATCCATGACTCTAACATGAAGTGCATAGCCTAAGATGAAAAATCAATAATCTCTTTGTTTGCAACAATGGAATGAGGTTCCGATGGTGGGAACTTTTCTGGACAGTTTGGTACTGAGAAAAAGCTGAGGAAGCAGATTTGAGCAAGAAATATCATAAACTAATCATATTTTTCAGGAAGTAGTCTGTAATTGAGGAAACAGTGGGGGAGAGAGTCTGCATTGTGACATCCCATTGGTGCTGATCTCAAGGAGGCTGCAGAGAAGCAAAACATAAAGTTTATTCACACACGTAGCACATAACCCTGTCTCATGAGGAGAGTTTCTGCTGACAATGAATACCATCTTGGCCTCTCTCATACAAAACTCCAGTAAATAGATAAGAACTCACCTTATTTAAAGTTGACCTAAAGTAAAATAAAAACTAGCATAGGAACTATAAAAAAAAGAAAAGATGGGAATACCCAGCCCCCGCCCCGGCAAAACAAATAGTAGATAAAGCATTCTCACCATAGAGCAAATAAAAGTTGAGACTAAACAAATTGTCATGAATTAAAAGAACACAAATCAGAAATATAGACGTCAGGGAAGATAAGATAAAACATGAAGACAGCCGAGTGTGTTGGCTCATGCCTGTAATCCCAGCACTTTGGAAGACCAAGGCGGGCGGATCATGAGGTCAGGAGATCCAGACCATCCGGGCTAACACAGTGAAACCCCGTCTCTACTAAAAATACAAAAAAATTAGCCGGGCATGGTGGCGGGCGTCTGTAGTCCCAGCTACTCGGGAGGCTGAGGCAGGAGAATCGCTTGAACCCAGGAGGGGGAGGTTGCAGTGAGCCGAGATCGCGCCACTGCACCTCCAGCCTGGGCGACAGAGCGAGATTCCATCTCAAACAAACAAACAAACAAAACAAACTTGAAGACGTATTTTTCTTCCTGTTGACGAAACATGAGACAGCAGGGCCTAGAGAGAAGTGAAAAGAATGTTAAAATTTGCGGAAGTGAACGTGATGTGCAAGCAGCACAAAGGAAAACAGACATTGTTGAAAACACAGTGATGTACACAGAGGGCAGGATTTTTCTTTTTTAAAAAGAAAAACATTTTTTAAGTGACAGAAACTTTTTTTTTGCTTTTGAGGTGGAGTCTTGCTCTGTCGTCCAGGTGCAGTGGCGCGTTCCTGGCTTACTGCAAGCTCCGCCTCCCGAGTTCACGCCATTCTCCTGCCTCAGCCTCCGAGTAACTGGGACTACCGGCGCCCGCCACACACCCGGCTAATTTTTTTTTTTTTTTTTTTTTTTTTGAGACGGAGTCTCGCTCTGTTGTCCAGGCTGGAGTGCAGTGGCACAATCTCGGCTCACTGCAAGCTCTGCCTCCTGGGTTCATGCCATTCTCCTGCCTCAGCCTCCCGAGTAGCTGGGACTACAGGCGCCTGCCACCACGCCAGGCTAATTTTTTTTTTTGTATTTTTGTAGTAGAGATGGGGTTTCATCGTGTTAGCCAGGATGGTCTCGATCTCCTGAACTCGTGATCCGCCCGCCTTGGCCTCCCAAAGTGCTGGGATTACAGGCGGGAGCCACCGCGTCCGGCCGACAGAAACAATTTTTTTGAAACAGGGTCTCACCCTGTCTCCCAGGCTGGAGTGCAGTGGCACCATCATAGCTCACTGTAACCTTAATCCCCCCAGGCTCAGGTGATCCTCCTGCCTCATCCTCCCAAGTAGCTGGGACCACAGGTAGTCCACACCACCACCTCTGGCTAATTTTTTTTTTTTTTTAATAGAGATGGGGTCTCCCTATGTTGCCCAGGCTTGTCTCCAACTCCTGGGGTCAAACGAACCTCCTGCCTCAACCTCTTAAAGTGTTGAGAATACAGGAATGAGTCATCACACATGACCAAAATTTTTTAAAGTTAGAAAGAATTGAAAGCTGGGCATGGTACCTCATGCCTGTAATCCCAACACTTTGGAAGGCTGAAGCGGGCAGATCACTTGAGGTCCAGAGTTCAAGACTGGCCTGGCCAGCATGGCAAAACCCCGTCTCTACTAAAACTACAAAAATTAGCTGGGCGTGGTTGCACGCACCTGTAATTCCAGCTACACAGGTGGCTGAGGCATGAGAATTGCTTGAACCCAGCAGGTGGAGGTTGCATTGAAACGAGATTGCACAGCTGCACTCCAGCCTGGGAGACAGAGCGAGACTCTGTCTCAAAAAAAAAAAAAAAAAAAAAATCAAGGAAATAAAGTATGACACAATAATTGTACACCCAATTGACACTAGTCAAATTATCATTGAAATAAAAAGGCATCAGGAAACCATGCCATGTTTTACTTTATTTTACACATACTAGGACCTTTGGGGGTGATGTTCATGTTTTTTCCTATCGAGCATATCCAATCCATCATGGTACCTTTAGTTATAGCCCTGTCCCTCAACCTTGATTTCACTACCACCTTTTAACATTTGGGTAAAATGATTCCGATTTTTTTTCCCTTTTAATGTATATTTGTTTTTTTTATTTTTCTGTTTTTCATGTTTCCAACAATATTTATCTTTTTTTAAATAGGTAATACATTCACATAGAACAAAATCCAAGGCCAGCCGCGGTGGCTCATGCCTGTAATTCCAGCACTTTGGGAGGCTGAAGCAGGCAGATCACGAGGACAAGAGGTCAAGACCATCCTGGCCAACATGGTGAAACTCCGTCTCTACTAAAAATTACAAAAATTAGCTGGGCATGGTGGTGCACGCCTGTAGACCCGCTACTCGGGAGGCTGAGGCATCAGAATCCTTGAACCCGGGAGGCAGAGGTTGCAGTGAGCCGAGATCGCGCCACTGCACTCCAGCCTGGCGACAGGCGAGACTCTGTCTCAAATAACAAAATTCAAAAATTGCAAAAGATAATCTTTTAAATCCTGTAATCTAGTTCCCTTCTCCAAAGTATCACTGTTACCAGTCTCTTACATATCCTTGTGGGGAAAAGCAAGAGAGATCAGATTGTTACTGTGTCTGTGTAGAAAGAAGTAGACATAGGAGACTCCATTTTGTTCTGTACTAAGAAAAATTCTTCTGCCTTGAGATTCTGTTAATCTATAAACTTACCCCCAACCCCATGCTCTCTGAAACATGTGCTGTGTCAAACTCAGAGTTAAATGGATTAAGGGTGGTGCAAAATGTGCTTTGTTAAACAGATGCTTGAAGGCAGCACGCTCCTTAACAGTCATCACCACTCCCTAATCTCAAGTACCCAGGGACACAAAAACTTCGGAAGGCCGCAGGGACCTCTGCCTAGGAAAGCCAGGTATTGGCCAAGGTTTCTCCCCATGTGATAGTCTGAAATACGGCCTCGTGGGAAGGGAAAGACCTGACCGTTCCCCAGCCCGACACCCGTAAAGGGTCTGTGCTGAGGAGGATTAGTATAAGAGGAAGGCATGCCTCTTGCAGTTGAGACAAGAGGAAGGCATCTGTCTCCTGCCCGTCCCTGGGCAATGGAATGTCTCGGTATAAAACCCGATTGTATGCTCCATCTACTGAGATAGGGAAAAACCGCCTTAGGGCTGGAGGTGGGACCTGCGGGCAGCAATACTGCTGTGTAAGGCATTGAGATGTTTATGTGGATGCACATCTAAAAGCACAGCACTTAATCCTTTACCTTGTCTATGATGCAAAGACCTTTGTTCACGTGTTTGTCTGCTGACCCTCTCCCCACAATTGTCTTGTGACCCTGACACATCCCCCTCTTTGAGAAACACCCACAAATGATCAATAAATACTAAGGGAACTCAGAGGCTGGCGGGATCCTCCATATGCTGAACGCTGGTTCCCCAGGTCCCCTTATTTCTTTCTCTATACTTTGTCTCTGTGTCTTTTTCTTTCCTAAGTCTCTCGTTCCACCTTACGAGAAACACCCACAGGTGTGGAGGGGCAACCCACCCCTACATATCCTTCCTTCCAGAGATAGGATATGTATATGAAGAAAATACATATCTAATATACATTGTGTATATGTATATATGTAATGTTTATGTATAGGTGTAAAATGTACATATGTGTATGTATACACATGTTATAAATACACATATATAGAGATTTTTAAAATGCCAATGGCAGTATATCACGCATTTCGTCCCACACCTTGCCTTTTTCTATTTATTAGTATATCTTGAATCCAGTAGTGTGCTGGTAGATGTTTTTAACAACCAGCTGTCTTGCCCCTTTTAGCCTATTCTCCACATAGCAGCCAGGATAATCCTTCTAAACATTAGGTTATGACACTGCTCAGCTAAAAGCCCTCTGATGACTTCCCATCACTCTTAGAATACCACCTGAGGTTTTTCTATGACCTATAAGGCCCTAGCTGATTTGGCCCAACTCCAACTCCATTCTTTCACCACATTCCCTACAACTATTACCCACTCATTCTGCTCAAGCCATACCAACCTCATCTGTTTTTCTGTGTGCTTTTTCTTCTGCCTGGTAGGTTTTGTCTGGTAGACATCACAAGATTTATTTCCTTCATTTCAATCACCTCCTCAGATTGATTTTCATTAAACTTTAATAGGACCCCCATCACTTCCGGTTCTTCTTAATATTAATAGTTTATAATAATAATTGTTATTATTATTTTTTGAGATGGAGTTTCACTATTTTTGCCCAGGTTGGAATGAAGTGATGCAATGTTGGCTCACTGGAACCTCCACCCCTTAGGTTCAAGGGATTCTCCTGCCTCAGCCTCCTGAGTAGCTGGGATTATAGGCGCCCGCCACCACACCTGGCTAATTTTTGTATTTTTAGTAGAGACAGGGTTTCGGCATGTCAGCCAGGCTGGTCTTGAACTCCTGACCTCAGGTGATCCACCCACCTCGGCCTCCCAAAGTGCTAGGATTACAGACATGAGCCACCGTGCCCGGCCTTATTATAATTATTTTTTGAGACAGGATTTCACTCTGTCGCCCGGGCTCTGGAGTGCAGTGGTGCAATGACAGCTCACTGCAGCCACTATCTCCTGGGCTCAGGTGATCCTCCCACCTCAGCCTCCTGAGTAGCTGGGACTACAGGGGTGCACCACCATGCCCAGCTAATTTTCTTTGTATTTTTAGTAGAGATGGGGTTTTGCCATGTTGCCCAGGCTGGTCTGGAACTCCTGAGCTCAAGTGATCTGCCTGCCTCAGCCTCCCAAAGTGCTGGGATTACAGGTGTAAGCAATGGTGCCCTGCCATTGTTTTACATATTTTAACTCATTTAGTCTTTACAGCAACTCTTTGAGGTAGATACTATATTATCCCCACTTTACAGACGTGCAAACTGAGTCATACAAATGATTAAATAACCTCCCTAAGGTTACAAAGCTCATAAGTATCAGAGCCAGGATTAAAATCCAGGCAGTTTAATTCCAGAGCCATATTCTATATGGTCATCTCATCTGCTATATATTTTTTAAAAAGTAGTTATTAAATTGGCAAATAAAAATCTTATATGTTTATCATGTGCAACATGTTATTTCAAAATAAGTATACATTGTGAAATAGCTAAATCGAGCTAATTAATACATTACCTCACATACTTATAATTTTTTTGTGGTAAGAAAACTTAAAATCTACTCTCAACAAATTTTAAGAATACAATACCTTGGTTTTAACTATAGTCACCATATTGTGTCATAGATTTTCTGATCTCATCTGCTATTTTTAAACAAGACATTATACTGCTCTTGCCCTGCTTTATTTTTGTAACATAGCACTTACCACTATGCTATGTATCTACTGACATTTCAGATATTATACTATGTGTCTACTTGTTTGTGTTATTTTTGCCTATCATCCCTACTGGGATTTAAGATCTCTGAGAGCAGAATTCAACTTTTCTTCACTGCTATCGCACACCTAAAACAGTGCCAAAACACTATAGGTGCTTGTTGAATGGATGAATGAATGGACATCTATATCTGTAAAGCTATACATACTCCCCCCACCAATATGGAAGCCCCTGTATAAACTGAAAAGTAAGAGATGATGTATTTTTAAGAGTAAAGAAAGAATGATGAATTCTTCCTCCGACTATGATCACCAACACAAACACATGCACCTGCAAAAAAGAGAAAAAAAGAAAAAAACAAGAAAGCATCTACAAAGAACAGTACAAAGCTCTTTGGACAAGATATAAATTACTCAATTTGAAGGATGTATCACTCAGGAAATATGTCGGAAAAAAGAAATATGAGATTATACAGAAGGTAATGGTTTTGCAACTTTCTTTTTTTGGAGGAGATATATTTGAAGACAGCTTTGAATAAATGGAAATAAGTGGTTTTAGCTGGCATGTGGGAAGTAGGAAGGAAAAAATAACATACATTTTCTGGACCTAAATGAAAAAAATAACTAGTTGGTGACAGTTTGTTCTTGAAACACTATAAAGAAAAGTGTATAAAGGCAGATAACATCCAGTGGGATTTTAAGGCTGGAAACAGTTTTTTTTTTTTTTTTTGAGATGGAGTTTCACTCTGTCGCCCAGACTGGAGTGCAGTGGCATGATCTCGGCTCACTGCAACCTCCGCCTCCCGGGTTCAAGCGATTTTCTTGCCTCAGCCTCCTGAGTAGCTGGGACTACAGGCATGTGCCACCATGTCCGGCTAATTTTTTTGTATTTTTAATAGAGACGGGGTTTCACCATTTTGGTCAAGCTGGTCTTGAACTCCTGACCTCATATGATCTGCCCGCCTTGGCCTCCCAAAGTGCTGGGATTACAGGCCTGAGACACTGTGCCCGGCCTGGAAACAAAAATTTGATTTTATTACCTTTGGATCTAGCCTGTTTGACCCAGCCCAGTTGCCTCCTCCCTGCAAATAGTTAATGAGAACTCTGTGGCCTTAAGGATTTTATAAAGAACATTACAACCATTTCTACAGGCTGATATGGTTTTCTGTTTCCTTCTGTCTACAAAAGGGAGTGGTTTTTAATACAATTACCAAATGTCCTGTTTAAGGTAGGTCAGCTTTAGATTTTGATTAGAATCTGAAATTTTGAACAGTTATATTTCTTGCATGTTTCAGGATTAACAATGAAGAGAGAAGAGACTTTTTAAACAGTAAGATGTAAATATATTTCCTTAATTTTTTTTTTTTTTGGAAACGGAGTCTCTCTTTGTCACCAGGCTGGAGTGCAGTGGCACAATCTCGGCTCACTGCAACCTCTGCCTCCCGGGTTCAAGTGATTCTCCTGCCTCAGCCTACTGAGTAGCTGGGATTCCAGGTGCCCGCCACTATGCCTGGCTAATTTTTTGTATTTTTAGTAGAGATGGGGTTTCACCATGTTAGTCAGGCTGGTCTCAAACTCCTGACCTCAGGTAATCTGCCCGCCTCAGCCTTCCAAAGTGCTGGGATTACAGGCGTGAGCCAACGTGCCCGGCCTCCTTGACATTTTTATAGGATTCTTACTAGTTAGCATTTATATTTACCTAAAGCACCTAGTTAGGGAGAAGGTAACCAAGAAAGGGACCTCTTTATGGAAAGAATGTGGAAACTGAGGAAGACCAGATCCACCAGTTAAAAACAAAAACCCGTAAATAAAATCCCTGGGTGGCCGGGTGCGGTGGCTCATGCCTGTAATCCCAGCACTTTGGGAGGCTGAGGTGGGTGGATCACGAGGTCAGGAGTTCAAGACCAGCCTGGCCAACATGGTGAAACCCTGTCTCTACTAAAGATACAAAAAATTAGCTGGACGTGGTGGCGGGTGCCTGTAATCCTAGCTACCCGGGAGGCTGAGGCAGGAGAATTGCTTGAACCTGGGAGGTGGAGGTTGCAGTGAGCCAAGATCATGCCATTGCACTCCAGCCAGGGCACCAGGGCCAGACTCCGTCTCAAAAATAAAATAAAATAAAATAAAATAAAATAAAAAATAAATCCCTGGGTGGATGAGTTTAACTTTCACCCTTCACCATTCCTCGTCTTTTGACCTGTTTTGTTGCTTGAGGCATCGCTTCCTCCATAACACTTTATTCATGCCTCTCTTGTACTCCTAAATTAACAGTAGTTTCCCATTTACTTGTTGTATGACCTTGAGCAACTCATCTAATCTCCTAGATCATATTTTCTCATTTGTAAAATTGGGGTAATCGTTGTGACCTCACAGGGTTAGTATGATGATTCAATGAGATAATACATGAAGGATGCTTTTAATATGCAGAACTACAATAACCTATAGTTCTTATTTTTTCCAACCAATTGACCAATAACCTATTAGACTTATTAGAAATCCAGAAACACCCTCTTAGAACTCCACTTTTATTCTGGATCTCATATTCTTTCCTCTACTCAAGGACTTCATCTCTATAATTCTCTCTCTTTTCCCCTCTCTTTGGTTCATCCTCTCTGGAACTCAAATTGCTTTATTACATCTCATCTTAATACTTACTCCCTCCCTTTTATCACTTGTTCTCTTCAATACCTGCCTATTTTGCTGCTTCATTTCATAGCAAAACTTCTTGAAGGAATTGTTTATACTTTTTGTCCTTACTTCCTCTTCTCTCTTCAACCCACTTCATTCAGATTTATGTCTCCACCCCTTCAAAGAATCAACACTTGCCAAGGCCACTTCCAACTGGCTAAATCCAATGGTCATTTCTCAGTATTTGTCATGCATCAATCACTTCTTAAAACACTCTCTACTCTTGGCTTGAATGTCATCTCTTTTTCTTGGTGTTCTACTTTACATTAATCTCTTTTGCTGGCTTATCCACTTCTCCCTACCTCTAAATGTAGGAGTGCCCCAGGGCTTTTTCCTCAGTTCCACAGGCTCTCTATCTCCCTCCCTTCCTCTCTCCCCTTTCTTTCTATGTGATCTCATCAAATCTCCTCTATTCATGCCAATGACCCTCCAGTTTATGTCTTGAATCCAACCTCTGTCCTGGGCTCCAGAATCATATATCCAATTGCCTGATAGACATTTCTACTTGTATTTCCATTAGGCCCTTCAAATTTAACAAGTCCAAAGTAGAACCACTGAGTTCTGACCAGACGTGGTGGCCCACACCTATAACCCCAGCACTTTAGGAGCCCGAGGCAGGTGGATCACTTGATGTCAGGAGTTTGAGACCAGCCTGGCCAACATGGCGAAACCCGTCTCTACTAAAAATACAAAAAAAATTAGCTGGGCATCGTGGTGCATGACTGTAATCCCAGCTACCTGGGAGGCTGAGGCAGGAGAATCACTTGAATCTAGGAAGCAGAGGTTGCAGTGAGCTGAGATCACACCACTGCACTCCAGCCTGGGCGACAGAGTGAGACTCCGTCTCAAAAATAAATAAATAAATAAAACCACTGAGTTCTTTCTCCAAACCAGCTCCTCTCCACATTTTTCTATCGTTGTGGCACCATTCACTATACACCTAGTTGTTCAGGCACAACTTCTAGGATCATCTTTGATTTCTTTCCTTCCCGCCCTAAATCCAATCCATTAGCAAGCTCTGTCAGCTTTACCTTCCAAGTAGAGCTTGAGCCTGATAACTTCTTACATTTCCACAGTTGTCACCCAGTCCCTGCCATCACCTTCCCTTGCCAGGTCTATTATATCCATCTTTGGAGTGGCCTCTCAAATATTTTTTCCACTACCCTTCCTTTCAGAGAGCAGTCAATGTGATTTTTTTTTTTTTTTTTGAGATGGAGTCTTGCTCTGTTGCCCAGGCTGGAGTGCAGTGGCACGATCTCGGCTCACCACAACCTCTGCCTCCTGGATTCAAGCAATTCTCCTGCCTCAGCCTCCTGAGTAGCTGGGATTACAGGTGTGTGCCACCACGCCTTGCTAAGTTTTGTATTTTTAGTAGAGACGGGGTTTCATCATGTTGCCCAGGCTGGTCTCAAGCTCCTGGTCTCAAGTGATCCACCAGCCTCGGCCTCCCAATGTGCTGGGATTACAGGTGTGAGCCACCGTGCCTGGCCTGAATGTGATCTTCCATAAATCATAAATCAGATATCATTCTGCTGCTTTCAAATCCTCCATTGGCTTCCTATGGTGCTTAGATTACAAACTAGCCTCTCTCTGAATTGACTCTGCTTTCCTGTCTGATCTCATTTCTGTTCTTCTTCCGTTTGATCACTGCACTCCAGCCAAACTGGCCCCCTTTTCATTTACTTGAACACATCAAGCTCACTGCTACTTCTGGACCTTATTGTTGTTGCTTTAATGTGGACTACTCTGCAGATCTTTGCATGGCTACTTCCTTTAGCTCATTCAGGTCTCTGCTCAAATGTCATGTCCTCAGGGAGGCCTTTTTGACCATTCTAGGTAAAGAAGAAGCCCCCTCTCCCTACTACAACCTATGTCAATTATACTGCAAAGCATGTATCACTATCCCAAAATATATCATTTATTTAAATCCTTTTGGTCTGTCTCTGTACACTTAAGTGCCATGAAAGCAGCACAATTATTTGTCTCATTCACCATTGTATCACCAGTGTCTAGAAGAGGGCCTAGCTCAATACAGGTGTTCAATAAATGTTTGTTAGATAAACAGTGAATAGGACCACTGGTACACTGTGTTCTGTTGAAATCTGGTGCTACAAGGTGTACAGAAGGTGCTGGTCCATTGGTGACTCATATTCAGTGGCTCTTCAAGGGAGTAGCTCTTCAAGTCCACTTCCTCCATTCTTAGCTAAGCCAAGGGTGCTTCTTGCTTGGGCTCCTATTATTACAATTTCTAGTGCCCTGTTCTTCATAAGCATCCATCTCCTAGGGAGCTAGCTGGCTCCAGGACTGAGTTTCAGAAGTTGCTCTGGACTCTACTATTCCATGGACCCCCAAATCAGTGTGCTAATGGAGGATACCCTGGGTGAATCCAGGGCAGTTTCCTGTCACTTTCCTTGCAGAAAGAAAGGAGGGAGTTGAAGGGAAAAGGAGAGAAGGAAAGAAAGAAGGAAAACACAATAAAAATACAAATTACATTTCTTTGTGGTTACGTTTTGGAACAGTGATTCATTAATTAATGCATTTAACAAATGTGTATTGCTTGCCAACTATGCGTCAGGCACTCTTCTATGCACATTATTGCTATAATTGCCATGATCTCTATCATCTTCATCATACGTCTATATTAGACTGTGAATTTCTCAAAGGCAGAGATGGCCAGGCATGGTGGCTCACACCTGTAATTCCAGCATTTTAGGAGGCCAAGATGAGAGGATTACTTGAGCCCAGGAGTTCAAGACCAGCCTGACAACATAGGGGGATGCCATCTCTACAAAAAATAAAAAATTAGGTGGGCATGGTGGTGTGCGCCTGTGGTCCCAGCTATTAGGGAAGCATAAGTAGGAAGGCTTGCTTGAGACCAGGAGGTTGAGGTTGCAGTGACTTAGGATTGTGCCACTGTACTCCAGCCTGGACAACACGGCAAGACCCTGTTTCAAAAAAAAAAAGCAAGCAGAGACAATCTTTTCATTGCAACAAGTGCATAGTAAATGTCTACTGCCTGAATGAATGAAACAGAGGAGAGAGTTAATGAAAGACATTAAAGAAGATTAGGACCAGTTACATTTATATTCAGATAAAAACATAGAACGATTGTTCTTTAAATCGTACAATGTTATTATATTAAATTTTAAATGTCTTCCATGTTTTACATTTGTCTATTTAACATACTTTTTTTTTTTTTTACATATTTGTAATTTTTCTTTTTTTTTTTTTTTTTGAGATGAAGTCTTGCTCCATCGCCCAGGCTGGAGTGCAGTGGCACGATGTCGGCTCATTGCAATCTCCTCCTCCCAGGTTCAAGCAATTCTCTTGCCTCAGCCTCCTGAGTAGCTGGGATTACAGGCAGGCACCACCACGCCCAGCTAATTTTTGTATTTTTAGTAAAGATGGGGTTACACCATGTTGGTCAGGCTGGTCTCAAACTCCTGACCCTGTGATCCACCCGCCTTGGTCTCCCAAAGTGCTGGGATTACAGACGTGAGCCACCACACCTGGCCCATATTTGTAATTTTACAAATAAAATGTATGACTCAACATATTTGTAATTTGACACCTTCTGTCTTTCCATTTAACATTAATGACAAACATTTTTTAGTGTTTGTTTTGAGACAGTGTCTCGCTCTCTTGCCCGGGCTGGAGTGCAATGGCACGATCTCATCTCACTGCAACCTCCACCTCCTGGGTTCAAGCAATTCTCCTGCCTCAGCCTCCCAAGTAGCTGGGATTACAGGTGCCTGCCACCACGCCTGGCTAATCTTTTGTATTTGTAGTAGAGATGGGGTTTTGCCATGTTAGCCAGGCTGGTCTCGAACTCCTGACCTCAGGTGATCCACCTGCCCTGACCTCCCAAAGTGCTGGAATCACAGGCGTGAGCCACTGCGCCCAGCCCTGAGTGTTTCTACATTATCATTATCTTCATGGCTTTCTGTAATTTAGTAATTTCTCTTATTTTTGAAGCATTGTTGGGTTCCCTGCGGTCACTAGCAATGCGGACCCTGGAACAACTGGTCAGGTGTTTGTGCTTCTTCCACAAATGACAAAATGAAGGAGCACCCGGGAAAGTACATCTCATTCTGGAGGAAGAGATGGCACCACATGAGGAGCAGGCAGGGAGTCAATCCCAGGTGCACTTAGGAGAGAAGAAAGGCACATCCACCTGGTAAGCCGCTCTGAAATGAGAAAGTAGCGTGCAGGGTGATGTTGAGCTCTATTCTGCAGTTTGATCAACATGCTTCTACCTCTCGGCCCTCACATAGCAGCCTGCCTGGCTGCCATCTGCCAAGCTTTTGCTTTCCTTTCTGTTTTGCATAAGGCTTTTGCTTTTAATATGCTGCTACTGAGTACAGAAAAACAAGAGCGTACCAGACTTCAGGGATCTGCCTGTTTCTCTTCTGCCTTTTAACAGAGCTTAGCTCTTTTGCCACTTGTTATTGTCAAGTACAACATGAGTTCAGAGAAAGAACACTGCACCTGACAGGGGATGGATGCCACGCCTTGAAGAAATTGGCAGGAAACAGAAGAGGTTTATAGGATCTTCTCTTCTGCCACTCCCATCTTGGAAACAAGTGGAAGTACATTTGCAAAATTATATTGAAAAAAATGAGAAAATGCATTTTTCTTTATAGTCAACTCTCTGACATGGACCTAGTTTCAAATGAAGTTATGAGGAAATGGCCCTTATGACTAAATGTTGATTCATGTGCTGTGAGCTGTGAACCCAGGATGAGAAATGGGAGGAAATCAAACTAAGGAATGGAAAGGGGGAAGTGCTCTGGGTGCCTTGCCTAAGAGACTGAACCCTCAAATCTTGGAAATAAACCATATTTTGTAAACCAGATAATTTAGACTTAGGTTATTTTGTGTGTCTCTTCTCTTATTTGGTATCATTTATAAAGTTATGTTTTAAAAGTCTATAGCTTTGGGCTATAACATATAGGCTTAGGCCAGAGTTTAATGGGGATCAACAGCATCCCCGGAAGCCGATATCTCTTCAGCAGGTATCGAGAGAGATCCTAAGAGAAAGATGATTCTGGTAGCGGGGACACCCAAAAATCAAAGTCCAAATTGAGTAGGGGCTCCTTTCCAACAGGCAATCTCTTGCTACAGTAAATCTTGGATGTTATTTAAATTTTATTTTATTTTTATTTCACAAAGTACACTAAGGCCAGGTGTGGTGGCTCATGCCTGTAATCCCAGCACTTTGGGAGACCGAGGTGGGTGGATCACCTGAGGTCAGGAGTTCAAAACCACCCTAGCCAACATGGCGAAATCCCGTCTCTACTGAAAATACAAAACTTAGCCAGGTGTGGTGGCGCATGCCTGTAGTTCCAGTTACTCTGGAGGCTGACGCAGGAGAATCACTTGAACCTGGGAGGCGGAGGTTGCAGTGAGTCAAGATTGCACCACTGCACTCCAGCCTGGGTGACAGAGCAAGACTCTGTCTCAAAAAAAAAAAAAAAAAAAAAAGTACTCTATCCTTTAAGAAGTACACTCAAGCCCACAAGAATTCTTTTGAATATATTTAAAGTAACATGAGAAAATTAAATCAAAAACTTAAATAATGACATTTTCTACAAACTCTAGGATCAAGCACCAATTAAAGAGGATGAGTAGGCTGGGCGCGGTGGCTTATGCCTGTAACCCCAGCACTTTGGGAGGCCCACACAGGCGGATCACTTGAGGTCAGGAGTTCAAGACCAGCCTGGCCAACGTGGTGAAACCCCGTGTCTACTAAAAATACACAAATTAGTCAGGCGTGGTGGTGGGCATGTGTAGTCCCAGCTGCTTGAGAGGCTGAGGCATGAGAATCGCTTGAACCTGGGAGGTGGAGGTTGCAGTGAGCTGAGATCGCACCACTGCACTCCAGTCTGGGCAACCAAGCGAGACTCTGTCTCAAAAAAAAAAAAAAAAAAGAGAATGTGTAAAAGATAATGGAATTATTACATATTCAAGGTCTCATCTACCTTGACATTTTTATGATAGATGTCATCATTCATTCATTCACTGAACATTTACTGACTCTTAAGTGACAGGTATTATAGGCAGTGACTTGTACACTGTTGTTATCTATGTTGGTTTTTAATAATTTCAAAATGAAATACATTTTGATAAGCAAAGTCTAAGTGAGTGTGGCACAAATACTTTAACGCATATAAGCTCGGTGGCTCATGCCTGTAACCCCACCCAGCACTACCCACTCAGGAGCTTATCTATGCTCTGCCAGAATGTATGTTCATCCCTGGAAACCTCACTTGAGAGTGCAGAAGGCGGCTGATACCATCCACACTCTTCCTATACTACACAGTCTTGTCTGAAATTTAGTCACCTTAATCACTGTTTACTATAAAGTTCCACAACTTAAACATCAGGCAATTACAGGATATGGTGTTTCGGCCCTAATGAACCTTGCAAATACCTGAAATACTCAGAATACTTATTTTCATTCCAGATCTACTCCTAAATTTTAGGGGAGCAGAAGAATGCGAATGAAGGCTAGTAACTATTGTGAATACTATACTAAATTGTCAGTAGGTAATAGCCACACATTGGAACACTAACAAAAGGAAAATGTATGCTTGATACTACTGAGAAACAATACTTTGTCATGCAGGAATCTATAGCATTCAAGCTGAGATGAAGGATTTGACAAGTTAATTTGTCTTCTCTCTTACCTAAGCATTTCTGCTGCTCAAATTCTGACTCCAAAGCAGTCTCTGAAATGGGCAGCCATGCTATGTACAAATTTTCACTGCTTTTGGAGTTCACCGTTTGTTTTGAGGACAGAAGACAAAAGATAGGAAGAAGAGTTTTCCTGGGGCCTGAATAGTGTTCTTCACTGGGAGAGGGAATTTATGGTTATGAGCCAGTGTTCAGTATCAGATCACAAGTGGCAGAGGCACCCATTTTTTTTTTTTTAATTAATGTGTGTGTGTGATATGTAAGTTCCTTTAGAGCATGGAGTCCAGGATAGAAGTCTCTCTTGCCCAGGTCTAAGGGTGCGGGGTTGGGGGGCGGGGGGCGCGGCGGTGGGAGGGAGTACTTTAGTGATACTAGGAATTTAATGCCAAAGGTATTTGCTGTGTGACCTAGATGGCTGAATTTTTTAAAAAGTTCTTCAGCATCGAGAAAAATCCAGTTAGACTGATATCTTAGAAAGCTGTAGCTTATTTCTAAGTTTGACTTTCCCCAAAACTAAGTGTAAATGTCAGTGATATGAGGACTTTTTAAAGAAACAAAATAAAGAAACAAGATACACAAAAATAGAGCAACTATGGCCAATCTTGTTTCATCCCTTTTCATCTATGACCTTACTCATACCCCTATCCATAATAAATGACTTTCAGCAAATCCTAGATGTTCTGCACCCTATATCTTTCTAACAGATATTCTTAAAAAGTATGACCACAATACCATTATCCAATTATTCCTTGTTCAACAAGCACTTACAATTTCATCCATGTGAAAGGCACTTCATGATTTTTACTTGAGGATGAAGATAATTTCTCATGAATTCTCATTGTTTTAAGTCACCTGAAGAGGTGTGATATGCTACAATAAATCTATTTGTAGGGCTTGGCTTCAAGAACTGAAGATTCTGGACCTAGCTGATCTGGTGACAGTGAACTTGAGACCTCTAATAGCGTTTAATTATTTTTTTTTAACTTTTGGAAAGCAAGGTGTAGGAAGGGGATTTAGTTTTTCCATCAGGTCGAGGCATGTTAAGACTTGTTTCTTTTTCCAAAATGTCCAAGTTGCTAAAGAGAACTATGGACTATGGGTCAGGAAGTCCGTCGGTTTCGGGTCACATTCCGCTCCCGCAGGCCTGCGGGCCGCCCCAGCTGGTTTGTTCCCGGCGTGTTAGAGGTCAGAGGCCGAGGCCGCACTCAGTGCCTGGGTCTCGCGCAGCTCCAGGGCTCTCAGGCGACACTGGGCGTTTCCTTTCCGGCTTCGGAAAGTTTTGTTTTGGTTCAAGGAAAGGCGCCCTGTTGACCAAAGGCTTCTCAGTCTCCTCCGGGTGGCCAGCGGCCAAGTTTCCTCCAGCCCAGCGAGTCCAGACTATAGTCCGTTCGAGATCCTCGAAGGCCGGGGAAGCGAGTCTTGTGAGGAGAGAAAGCGAGTGGGCAGCCAGCCTGCCGACTCCACTGCCGCTGGCTGGCCCTTCTCTTCCCTCTGTCCCTGGGCTAGTGCCCGTCGCACCGCAAACAGTGCGAGCAGTCTCCCTGGTGACTCCTCAAGGACCCAGTTCTCCACCATTCCTAAGAGAACACTCAACCCAGCCGCGCCCGGGATGCAGAGAGATCTACCAACACCCGAGAATGGGGACAGGGCGCATGCGCACACCGTGGCCGTGGCGTCTAAGTGCTCGCCCAGCGGCGGCAGCCGCTAGGTGGCGCATGCGCCCTGGAAGGTGCGGGCCGGTCTCTGGGAAGAAGGCGGCGGCGGCGAAAGGCGGGGGTGCTGTGGGGGCCGGGCCGTGTTTACACAGCGGCGGGCGGGCGCGGACGCGGAACCCGGCGCGGCGGCGGCACGATGGTCATGGCGTATTTCGTGGATAATTTTTGGGTAAGCTTAGGATGTTGGAAGTCGTGTGTTTCGAAGTCCAAGGCTTTTGGCGCCTGAGCTTGGCCTGCGTGCGCTTCGGGCGGCGGCGGCGGCCCCTCCGGCAGGGTGAGCGTCCTCCTGCCGCGTCCCGCCTGGGTGAGGTCCGGCGGGCGACCGGTCGCCAGCCTATAGGGACTCCCGGGCTCTCAGCCCTATGGGGACGGGGGCTGTCACCGCGGCCCGGGAGCCCGCAGCGGGGCCGCCGGCCGCCGGGGCTGGGACAAAGCGCCGGATGGGGCGGGAGACGGGACCCAGCCCCACCGGAGGCTCCCGGTGCCGCGCTCCGCGCGGGGCGTGCGCGGCAGCTCGGACGCGAAGGACGGGCCCGCGGCACAGCCGCCTCCCGCTGCGCGCTGGCTGGAAGAGCCGGGCGGAGGGGTTTTGCCTCCTGCCCTCACCGCGGGCCCCCCATCTGAGCGATCCCTTTTACCTCTGACGGTTTCCACACCAAATCCAGTGCGGGGTTGGGCTGGACTAGCACTTCCTCTCAGCCTCGCAGCTCGGCTCGTGGGTTTGCGCCCAGGACTTTGCCTCTGGGCCTGTTCACAAAGCGTTTAAAAGTTGGATTTAATGTAACTGGACTCCTTGGGCTTAAATGCATGGAGACCTCCCCCTACTCTGTGCTCCTTCCCCTTCCTCATTCTTTCCACCCCTTGTCTTAGCTCAGTATTAGATTCTTCTTTGAGAATTTCTCCGGCTCCCGGTGGAGTATTTTTCTGCAGTTATTGTTTTTTTTTTTTTTTTTTTGTAATGGGAAGTACAGTTCAGCCATGTACAGGAAAGGAACGTGTTTACTCAGGTATCTTTCGTGAATCCCATTTTATGCCCTGACAGTTGCAAGTACTGCAGGTCCATTTTCGTTGAGATTTAGACATATTTAAAGGGGTAATCTTTTAGCTAGTAAGGAATATATGTTAAATTCTTAATTCTAAGTGCCTCAAGCATGGTCTTGGTTAGTAATCAGATCAGTTCATAGTTATTTGTCTTGAATGTACCTTGTTTTCCACAAAGAACGTATATACTAGACCTTAGGTGTTTTGTTTTTTAAACAGCTTTATTGAGTTCACATTTCCGTACCAATACACTCATTTAAAGTGTAGTACAATTCAGAGGTTTTTTCATATGTTCATAGAGTTGTGTAAACATCACCATATCAGTTTTACAACAATTTCGTTATCCCAGAAAGAATCCCTAGACCCATTAGCAGTCACTCCCCATTTTCCCCCTGCCCCAGGCCTTGGCAACTAATGTATTTTCTGCCTCTCTGCATTTGTCTAGTCTGGACATATCCTATAAATGGGGCCATGGTGACCAGTTTCTTTCACTTAGCATAATGTTCTCAAAGTTTATCCATGATGTAGCATGTATCAGTACTAATTCCTTTTTATGGTCAAATAATATTCCATTCCACATTTTATTAATATTTATCCAATCAGTGATGGACATCTGGTTGTTCCCACTTTTGGGTTATGAATAATGCTGCCATGAACATTTTTGTACAAGTTTTTGTGTGAACATATGTTTTCATTTCTTTTGGGAATGGGATTCCTGGGTCAAATCGTAGCTCTATGTTTAACATTTTGAGGAACTGCCATACTATTCTGAAGTGGTTGTAGCATTTTACAATCCCACCAGCAATATCTGAGGGTTCCTCTCCACATGCTCACGAACACTTATTTGTCCTTTTTATTATAATATAGTGAGTGAACGTGAAGTAGTATTAATATTTTATTGTGGTTCGATTTGCGTTTCTTTGATGCTTAACATCACAGCTAATGTGCTTATTGCCTATTTTTATATTTTCTTTGGAGAAATGTCTATTTAGATTAATTGCCCATTTAAAAATTGGGTTGTCTTTTTATAATTGAGTTGTAAGAGTTTTTTTTTTTTAATATTCTGGATACACACCTTATCTGATACATAATGTGCAAACATTTTCTCCCATTCTGTGGCCTGCCTTTTCATTTTCTTGATGCTGCTCTTTGAAGTAACTCATAAGTTTTTAATTCTCGTGAAGTCTTGGTAAAGTCCATCTTATCTATTTTTTTCTATTACTTGTGCTTTTATTGCATCTAACCCAAAAATTATTTGCCTAACCCAAAAATTACGCCTTTTTTCTTGTTTTCTTGTAAGGGTTTTATAGTTTTACTTCTTCTGTTTAGTTCTATGATCCATTTGAAGTTAATTTTTGTGTATGGTGCAAGGAAAAGGTATAACTTCATTCTTTTGCAATTGTGTATCCAGTTGTCCCAGTACCATTTGTTGAAAAGGTTCATCTTTCCCCGTTGAATTGTGGTACCATTGTCAAATATCAATCGACCAGAAATGTATGGATTCATTTCTGTATTTTCAATTCTATTCCATTGTCTTCCCTTACGACAGCCAGTAACACACAGTTTGGATTGCTGTTGTTTGGATTACAAATTTGTTTTGTATAGCAAATTTGGAATCAGGAAGTATGAGTCCTCTAGCTTTTTCCTTCTTTTTCAGGATTATTTTGACTGCCCTGGGTTCCTTGCATTTCCAGATGAATTTTAGGATTAGCCTGTCAATTTTAGGCATTAGGTTTTACAATGGCAATTTATAAAATGTTTATAAAGAGCATTTAAAAATTGATGCTCTTGTAAATGTTATGCATATTTTTGATGCATGAATGTTTTTTAAGTTGCTAACTTAATTCCAAATTGCATCTTCACATTAAAAGTTATGTTTCGTTTTCTGTTAATTGAGCTTTGAGCATAGCTTTGTTTGATGTTTTTGGCTAATATGAATAATACTTCTCTGAATATCTTTGTACACATTTTTATGTGCTTCTTGGGTATTCTTGTTACAAGAGGGATGGGAATAAACTTCAATATTTGAATTCTGGAGAGACCTCCAAATCTAATTTATGTTTTAGTTTTTGCCTTCACTTTCACTATTGAAAACAAATAGTTAATAGACTGCATTTTATTTTATTTCCTGGCTTGGAATTGGGGCTGCGAGGAGGCTCAGTGAGCTAGGAAGGTCTAGGAATTAACTAAATAATTAACTTCCGAGAATTTATAGTTGTCATTTTAGGCTGGGCATGGTGGGTTCACGCCTGTAATCCCAGCACTTTGGGAGGCTGAGGCAGGGGAATGGATTGAGCCCAAGAATTGGAGACCAGCCTGGGCAACACAGTAGACCTTGTCTCTACAAAAAATTTTAAAAAATTAGCCAGGTGTGGTGGCATATGCCTGTAGTCCCAGCTACTTGGAAGGCTAAGGTAGGAGGATTGCTTGAGCCCAGGAGTTCAAGGTTGCAGTAGGTTATGATTGGTCACTGTACTCCAGCCTGGGCAACAGAGTGAGACCCTGTCTCAAAAACAGAAAACTAAAAATTCACATATTTCGGGATCATTTATAAAATAATCCCTTAAAATAGATATTAACTCTTCCCTCTAGCATTTAAAGTGGAACTATTAAAAGGAAATAAAATTGTCAAAATTCAAAACATCGTGCTCCATATGATAAATATATATGGTTTTCATCAATTAAAAGATAAAAACTTGTCAAAGTGAGGTAGTGAGAACCTTTGATGTTTTAGGTCTGTCTTGTCTTGTCTTCTCTTCTCTCTCTTCTCTTCTTTCTTTCTTTTTTTTTTTTTTTTCTGAATTGCAGTCTCACCGTGTTGCCCGGGCTGGCACGCAGTGGCACGAGCATGGCTCGCTGCAGCTTTGACCACCCAAGCTCAAATGATCCTCCCACCTCAGCCTTCCAAGTAGGTGCGACCACAGGTACAGGCCACCATGACCAGCTAGTTTTTAAATTATTTGTGGAGATGAGATCTCGCTATGTTGCCCAGGCTGGTCTCGAACTCCTGGGCTCAAGCCATGTTTCCGCCTCAGCTTCCCAAAGTGCTGGGATTAAAAGGCTGAGCCACTGTGCCCAGCCAAAGTTTTAGGTTTCTAATCAAACAACCTATTAATTGTTTTCTCCCCTACATGTATAAAGACAAACCTTTTTTGTTGTGACGTTTCATTAGAAGAAGGTTTGAATCGTTGAAACTCTCTTCAAGCTCTTTTGAAAGCAGCACATTCTTCCTTTTTCTTTAAAGTATAGGTTTTCTCAATTGAAACTATATGCTAAATTGAAAATTCCTTTACTTAATACTGTACTTTGAAGGAAAAAATTATTCAAAACTTTTTACAGAACAGGTGTTTTGTTATTGATAAGTCAGTTTTTGCCACGAAGTATAGCACCATTGATAATCAAGCTGAAATTGGACAGCAAAATTAAAATTGGACAGCAAAAATAATTTTACTAGTAGAAATTCACACCATTGCTTTTAATATGTAAAAACAATTGTTTTTTATCTTTATTTTTACATATTAAACATTATGTAACTTTAAAAAGATATTTATTATAAAAGATTATGTAACTTTAAAAAGATATTGATCAGTATTACAGTGAGGAAGTGTCTAAGCTGCTGCTTTCTCAAAGGAATAATTGAGTACAAGTTTATAATAGTCTTGAGATTATAGCAACATTGCTATGTAATAATTAAAATGGCATTATATTTTTATGTACACCCAGATTATTCAGCAAAAAAACCTTAATGCATTTCATAGGTAATTATTACTTAATGGGGGACAAATAAGTATGTAAAACATACCTGAGTTGAATAGCTTATAATCTTCATTTTACATAGTAATCCCAATCTATATACGATATGAAGCATTCACCCAAAGACACTAAGTAGTATTCTTTAGTGTATATCACATTGTAATGAGCTGAGATTTTTAGTTAGGTGACTTTTTCCAGAGGTTATCTATAGTCAGCACATAAAAAATGAACAAACAACAATTAGGTATTTTTATCCTGAAGTTTTTCCTTATTTCTTTTACTGATTAACTGTACAGAAGTCTCATTTCACTTGATTTTATTGGTTTTGTTACATTTTGATTTAAAATTAAATTGGAACATTGGTTATATACCCAAAATTTGATTTATCATTACTTGGATAAGCTAAGAGAATTAAAATGTATTTTAAAATTCTGGAATTGCTATTAATAGGTCTTTGGGATAAAAAACATTATTATATTTTTGCTTGATTAATCTAAACTTAGTATCCTAGATGAGAGACTAACACACATTCTTTGGGGCTATGTATCCATATGAAATTTTAAAATATATATCTTTAGCAAATTAGTTTAGGTGACCATATTCAAAACCCAGAATAAAGGCTTTTCATTACTTGAAATTTCCAAATATTGTAGTTTGGGATACCTGTTTTTAGGATATGATCCCATCAGATGACATACCAAAACAAAATCTATATATCTGTATATATTTACTTTATACATTAAGAGATTTGCAAATTTTACATGGTTTAATATTTAAAAGGTATAAGAGGGAGTAAATCTTCTTTTTCTCTGGTAATCAAGATGTCCCTAAAGGCAATCACCATTACCAATTTCTTTCTTTTTTTTTTTTTGAGACGGAGTTTCGCTCTTGTTGCCCAGGCTGGAGTGCAATGGCGCGATCTCAGCTCGCTGCAACCTCTGCCTCCCAGGTTCAAGCAATTCTCCTGCCTTAGCCTCCCTGGTAGCTAGGATTACCGGCATGCACCACCATGCCCGGCTAATTTTGTATTTTTAGTAGAGATGGGGTTTCTCCATGTTGAGGCTGGTCTCGAACTCCTGACCTCAGGTGATCCGCCTGCCTCGGCCTCCCAAAGTGCTGGGATTACAGGCATGAGCCACCATGCCTGGCTTCACCATTACCAATTTCTTATATGGTTTTCCACAGATGAGACCAAATAACATACACTCCACTAGGTTAAAATGTATTATTGTATAACTTTTAGCAAGTTAGCCAGGCCCAACTTGTTCCCATTGCAACAAGCTGTGAAAATGAAGACTACAGATTCATTTAACTTGATGCAGAAGACTTGACAGTAGACATTATAAAATTATAGTGTTTTAGATTGCACTAAAATTTGAGAGGCCCTTAGAATTTTTTAAGGGGTGTGATTTGTTTTATTTTTTAGCCTTAATTATAGGAGAAATTTGGAAGTGAAAATTGGTACTGATTTAGTGTGTATATATGTTCAGTTCAGGGGGAGGATTTTAGAACTTTGACATTTGAAAGGATATAAATTTGATGTCTGCATTCTTTTTTAGCTCTACACACTAAATCCTAAATGCTGTAGTCCTTTCAGAACTACTTAAATTATTTAAGCAAAGGATGAGGGAACAGTTATGCTTTAAATCATCCTGCACATGTGGCTAATATAAGCCCTTTGAAAGTAGTTTTTTGAGTCACTGAGTTATCTCCTGAGATTATCCATCCTGATGTCATAATTCTAGAATAGTTAACAGAAGCACCCTTAGAAATTCAAATGGAAATAGGATCCCATGGAAACTTAAAAAGGAAGGGAATAAGGACTTGGGTTTCAGTTTTCTTAGTGTGGAAAAATTAAAGAATATTAGAGTTGGGGCAGGTGCGGTGGCTCACGCCTGTAATCCCAGCACTTTGGGAGGCTGAGGTGGGCGGACCATGAGGTCAAGAGATCAAGACCATCCTAGCCAACATGCTGAAACCCCGTCTCTACTAAAAATACAAAAATTAGCTGGGCGTGATGGTGCGCACCTGTAGTCCCAGCTACTCTGGAGGCTGAGGCAGGAGGATTGCTTGAACCCGGGTGGCAGAGGTTGTAGTGAGCCGAGATCACGCCACTGTACTCCAGTTGGGCGACGGAGCAAGACTCTGTCTCAAAAAAAAAAAAGTATTAGAATTGGAATAATTTTAGTAGCAATCTGGTCCAAAAAGATAAGTATAAATTGCTGTGATGTGGGGAGAAACAAAAACAACAGCATGACAGCAACTGAGACCTGTAATGATATCTACTATATTGATAAATGTGCAAGAGGATGTTGCTGGAATGGCCAGAGTCAGAGAGAATTAAACTGGAAAGTGTTACAGTGTGTGATAAAGTTGAGGAGATAGTCATGCTCCCTGATGTATTTGAAGGAGTGAAGATTATGGAAGATATATCAAGCACGTTTGCTTGACTTTAGGGAAAAGATTGCAAAGTATAATATAAGTAAAGCAAATTAGTGGTGGTGGTGGAGCCTTAAAACCAAGGGGAGTGAGTTTTCAGTTGGTTGAAGCAACAGCCACAAGTCTGCATGGTTTTCCTTTTTAATTAAAACCATTATCATGGGATAGGTAAAACACAGAAGAATACAGAACACAAATTGCCTATAGCCTCTCCCTCTACCCTTATAATTTTCTTTAGAAATACAAAATTCAAGATAGATTCTACTATATGGTTGTGTGTCTTGGTATTTTCAGTTGATATTACCATCAAGCATTTTTCTCATGTGAATAAGTATTCTTTAATAGGTTTCCATGGAATGGATAGGCTGTAAATTTTTTTTTTTGGACAGGGTCTTCCTCTGTCGCCCAGGCTGGAGTGCAGTGGCCCCATCACCATCATAGCTCACTGCAGCCTTGAACTCCTGGGCTCCAGGGATCCTCTTGCCTTAGCCTTTGGAGTGGCTAGAACTACAGGCGCATGCCACCACACCCAGCTAAGTTTTTAAAAAAATTTGTAGGGATGAGGTCTTGCTATGTTATTTAGGCTGGTCTCAAACTCTTAGCCTCAAGGGATCCTCCTGCCTCAGCCTCCCAAAGTGCTGGGATTCCAAGTGTGAGCCACCACACTTGGCCAGATAGGCTGTAATTTTCTTTAATCATTCCCATTTTGTATGGGAACTTTCAGTTTGTTTTTTTTTTTTTTTCTGTTTATGAATTACAAGGACTGGAGATTTAAGTACTGATGTGAACAAGATGCCAGTTTAAGAAAGTAGCCTTCTGTCTCTTTGCAGGCATAGATTGAAGAGCTGAGAAAACTGAAATTGTTGGTTTAGTTTTTTTATTTTGAAAGTAATGAAAAATACTTTCATTTATAGAACATTACAGAAAACGCAAAATATATAAAAATTAAAAAATTAACTACTGTTTGCTTCTGTAGTTTTTTCTCAACCCATATAATATTTATTTAGATAGCTTTAAGGATTCAACTAACTGGCAGAGGTGAACTAATATAAAAGATTAGGGAAGAATATCTGAGAGGTGAGAAAAACAACTTTTTGAAGGGTAGTAAGATTTCTTTCCTTCAATCAACTAACAAATATGTTTGAGTCACTTTTGTACCTGCATCAAATCGTTCTGAGTGCCTATTCTACATACTTTATTTCATTTTTATTTATTTAGAGACTGAGTTACGCTGTATTGCTCAGGCTGGAGTGCAGTGGCATGATCTCAGCTCTGCAACCTCTGCCTCCCAGGTTCAAGTGATTCTCCTGGCTCAGCCTCCCAATATAGCTGGGATTACAGGGGCACGCCACCACACCTGGCAAATTTGTAAAATATTTTTAGTAGGGACGGGGTTTCACCATGTTGGCCAGGCTGGTCTCAAACTCCTGACCTCAGGTGATCCACCCACCTTGGCCTCCCAAAGTGCTGGGATTACAGGTGTGAGCTACCGCGCCCGACCATTCTATATATTTTAGTCACTATTTTCTCCATTAGCAGTATCTCTTGCCAGTAGCTCTGCAGAGTACTTTTAATGATCATGACTAAAAATGTCAATGTACGGTTGTCTCCCCATCCATAATTTCACTTTCCACAGTTTCAGATCTGAGGTCAACTGCAGTCTGAAAATATTAAATGGAAAATTCCAGAAATAATTCATAAGCATTGAAATCTCACTGTGTCCTGTTTGGTATGTGAATCATCCTTTTGTCCAGTGCATCCATAGTATATACCCTTCCTGCCCATTAATCACTTAGTAGCCATCTTGGTTATCAGATTAAAAAAAAAAAACAGTGTATAAAGGGTTCATGACCAGTATATAAAGGGTTCGTGACTATCCATGATTTCAGGCATCCACTGGGGGTTTTGAAACATATCCCCTGTGGAGAAGAGGGGACTACTGTACAAATAGAGTGTTGATGAGAAGAGGTTGTAACTTGTGGTTGAACGTCCCGTATACCTGTAGAAAAATTGCTTGCATACAAAGGCATACCTTAGAGATATTGTGTATTGAATTCAAACAACCACAGTGAAGCAAGTCACAAACTCCTGGTTTTTCAGTGCATATAAAAGTTATGTTTACACTATATTATTTACACTATACTGGTGTATTAAATGTGCAATAGCATTTTATCTAAAAATGTATATACCTTAATTAAAAAATACTTTATTGCTAATGCTAACAGGGAAGAAGTGAGCACATGCAGTTGGAAAAGAGATACTGATAGACTTGCTTGACACGATTGCCACAAACCTTCAATTTGTAAAAATGCAGTATTTTCAAAGTGCAGTAAAGCAATGCTCAATAAAAGAAAGTGCAGTAAAATGAAGTGTGCCTGTATTTTCCCTCCTGCTCCCTAGCAGTTTTCAAGGCCGGAGTGGCACTGGAGAGCTGTCATTGCATGTCTATTGAGTTCTCATCAAAGCGTATCTGTAGGTTCTTCACTAAAGGGGCTGTTCTTCAAAGAAAAAAATCTTTAGGATTAGTAAAATGTTTTTTGGTGTGTTTCAGAGAAGTCAAGATAAAGTGAGACTGTATCAAAAATATGAATGTTATATTGTGCATTGACTTGTCCAGGGTTGTCTAGTAAATGTCCATAAGAGCTAAATTAAAAGGAAAATGTAGACAGGGTGGGAAGTTATAGTATTTATTTATTTTTGAGGTGGTTTAGAGTTGAGAGGGAGGTTAGGCATGTTATTGGTGTTTGCAGGATAGTACCTCCTGACCCTTCTCTTACCCCTCCAAATAACTTTTTGAAAAAAAGGAAACTTGGTAAAACCAATTTTTTAATCAGTAATGTGATTATACAATATACAATCTATCTTCTGCCTATTTTTCAAATCTTGGACTCACCAAAAGTGAATGCTCGCCACATGCAGTGGCTCACACCTGTAATCCCAGCACTTTGGGAGGCCAAGGTGGGAGGATTGCTTGAGGCTAGGAGTTGGGAGACTGGCTTGAGCAACATAGCGGCGAGACCCTGTTTCTACATAAACTTTTTTTAAAAAACTGAATGCTATCCAGGTTTTTTATTTTTAGTGTCTAATTTACTGTTACTCTTAAAAAGTTCACCGAAGGAGAAGTTTCAAACCCTTATCTTTTTGTTTTTTTAGAGACAGGTTCTCACTTTGGCCAGGCTGGTCTTGAACACCTGGCATCAAGCAAGCCTCCTTGCTCAGCCTCTGGAGTAGCTGGGATTATAGGCACAAGCCTCTGACAATAAATTTTTAAAAAAATCTTAAACATGTAAAGTTGCAGAAGCCAAATGGAAATGTTTGGATTCACAAGAGGCTGTGGTTTTATGTTATATTCTTCTTGATAAATGGAAATGGTTATTCAAAATGCTAAGGATATTGTTCATATTATCTTGTTACAGATGTGACATTTTAATTTGTGATATGTAGGCAAAGTAATTACTAGCTACATTAGCCGATGAGTTTATCAGGAATCACTTCAACATAGCTGGAAGTTTTTATGCTTTCTGTTTTCAGTGGACTGTGGAAAAATCAAGTTTTGGATTATATAACACTTGCTTATGGTATAACACTTTCCAACAATTATATTCCATTTTTCCATTTTCACTAAAGAAGAATAAAAACTGCTGCCTGTAAAGAGAGTTGTTAAACCTAGTGTATCAGCTGTCTTTTATTTCATCGAATAAATTGACATTTCTAATGTTATCTTTATGATTTACTAATTAAGGATTCATAGGATTAAACAACAGTAGAGGTTTTCCAGGATTGTATAGTGATCTAGTTCTATTAATATCTCATTAATTAGGCTGGGCATAGTAGCTCACACCTGTAATCCCAGCACATTGGGAAGCCAAGGCAGGTGTATCGTTTGAGGCCAGGAGTTCGAGACCTGCCTGGCCAACATGGCAAAACCCTGTCTCTTCTAAAAATACAAAAATTAGCCAGATGTGGTGGTGCACACCTGTAATCCCAGCTACTCAGGGGGCTGAAGCACAAGAATCGCTTGAACCCGGATGGGGAGGTAGCAGTGAGCCATAATTGCACATCTGCACTCCAGCCTGGATGATAGAGTGAGACTGTCTCAAAAACAAAAACAAACAAACGAAAATCCCATTAATTAAAGACTAGCACATAGCCTCTTACTTCTCTTTTGTTAAATTTTGTCTATTTTCTCCCTTCTCAGGTTAAGTTTACTGAAAGATCTAAGTATTTTGTGATACTCAATGCTGATGTGACTTAAGTACTTTACTGTCTTAACTCAGAAATCAAGATTTAGTTATTTTAAAGCACAAACTCCAAATTAAATAATCAGGAATTTCTTACTGTGTGTTACAGAGATTGAAATGGGATTTGGTAATATGTTTTGAAAGGTCCATGTTTATCTTTTCTTAATTATGCTGCATTTTCCTTAAAATTTCATACTTAATTTTTTGTTGTTGTTGTTTTTGCCAGAGTCTCACCCTGTCTCCCAGGCTGGAGTGCAGTGGTGTGATTTCAGCTCACTGCAACCTCCACCTCCTGGGTTCAAGTGATTCTCCTGTTTCACCCTCCCAAGTAGCTGGGATTATGGGTGCATGCCACCATGCCCGGCTAATTTTTGTATTTTTAGCTGAGATGGGGTTTCACCATGTTGGCCAGGCTGATCTAGAACTCCTGACCTCAAGTGATCCGCCTGCCTCCACCTCCCAAAATGCTGGGATTACAGGCGTGAGCCACCACGCCTGGCCTCATACTTAATTTTTTTTTTTTTTTTTTTTTTGAGACGGAGTCTTGCTCTGTCACCCAGGCTGGGGCGCAGTGGCACAATCCCGGCTCACTGCAAGCTCTGCCTCCCGGGTTCACGCCGTTCTCCTGCCTCGGCCTCCCAGGTAGCTGGGACTACAGGCGCCCACCACCACGCCCGGCTAATTTTTTGTATTTTAAGTAGAGATGGGGTTTCACCTGTTAGCCAGGATAGTCTCGACCTCCTGACCTCGTGATCCGCCCACCTCGGCCTCCCAAAGTGCTGGGATTACAGGTGTGAGCCACAACACCCGGTCACAACTTAATTTTAGTACCTTTATGGGTGATTACAAAGTGTATGCATATATGTTTGTATGTAGGTATATGTATATATAGTTAATTGTAAACTTTATTAAAGCATATAATATTGCTTTATACTGTTTAAAATCATACAATAAATGAGAAAAATTTATGAAAACACCTCACCTGAGCACAGGATTGCATATTAGTTAATGTTGGCTTTTTATATTCTCAAGTCATTTTTATCTGTTTTTTTATGAAACTAAAAATCTTTTTAAATTTTAGGGGGAAAAAAATAGTGGCTTTGACGTCCTCTACCATAATATGAAACATGGACAGATATCAACAAAAGAACTAGCAGATTTTGTAAGGGAACGGTATGTATTTTTTAAATAAGTAATTTGTTTAACAACTTAATAGCAATTTAAATTTTAGAATATAAATAATGGAGAAAACTTTATTTGGATTTGGAATAAAGTAATCATTGTTTTAAAATATGTACTGTAATTATATCTATCTATTTGTATCTATCATCTACACAGCTGAGGGCTGTATAGTGGCTCAAAGTGGCTCAAAGTTTAACACCCCTGGTTTGTGGATTCCTTCTTGAAAATATTATCTACGTATTTTTCACTGGATGTGCTAGCAAGGTGATATAATACAGTTGAGAAGTTTGTAGGATAAAACATTAACATTTGTTAAACATGCTAAAATAATTAGAAAAGACTAACTTTTCTGAACTTCAGTTTAATTTTATGTTTTTGTAACTTTTATTTTTAAAAGTCCTAAGTATATATTTTAAAATCTTGCAAATTTATAAAATGTGATTGTCGTTAAGACTCTTAGAATATAGCGAATTTAAAAGCTATTAAGAATAAATATAATTTGATTATGATTCAAAATCAAACAACTCAAAAGCTGCTATCCTACTAACTTAAAGCTATTTTGTGGCTACCCCAACTTTGTAATTATTTATATGAACACATTTAAAATCTTTACCTTGATAATATAGGGATACTTTGGCTTTAAATTTAATACTCCACTTATTCATGTAGTCTTTCAACAATGTATATCCCATCAGTGCTGTGTACCAGCTACTTGTCTGGATTATGGGAATATAGTGGTTAAGATAACAGCTTCTCCCTTCATGGAGTTTACAGACTGATAGGAATTGGGGAATAAACTATTCTATAAGTTCAGTTCTTTTCTTACTCCCTCCTCTCTACTGGAATCAACAAGGAATGCAAAAGCTCAAGTGCTCTGGGTAAGGCTGTCCTTCCTCCGGGCTTCTACATTATCATTGGCAGGAGCAAAGGAAAGGCCGCAGAACTCTGCATCTCTTGGCATGTTCCTTAGCCTTCCCTCTTCCCCTACACTTCACTACTATCACTGTCTACTTTGGAACCATCAGGGCAGATATTATGCCTTTCAGCCCTGTTTATGTTAGTCACCTTAAGAAGTCCAGGACTCCTGGGTTATCCTTCCTTTGCCCAGAATCTATCGCTTTCTGATTCTTTGGGTAGTGAGACAATCCGTCGTACTTCCCCTTTACTACTTTATTTTTCTCCATAGTATGTATAACTGTCTGATAAAAGTGATATTTCATTTATTTATTTTTCTGTCTCTTCCCACTAGAATATAAACCCAACAAGGGCAGGGATTTTTGTCTTTTTTTGCTTATTTTGTCTTTTTGCTCTATTTATGCACTTGTGATAGTGCTTGTCACTTGGTAGGCCCTCAGTAAAGGTTTTTCCATAGAATGAATCTGTAACTTCATTATGCTGATCCCAGCTATCATTATTTTTGCCTGAACTTCAGCAGTAGCTCGTAACTGCTCTATCTACAGTTGTTCTTGTTTTCCTACAACTTACTCTGTCTACTGTAGTTGGAGTGGTTTTTTTGAAGTATAGTACAGATCAGTTTGTTACCTCTTCTCTTTCAGCCATCTCAAGGGCTTCCCATTGCTCTTAAGATAGGCCTGCATATTCTGACCCTAAAACTACCTTTCAGGTCTTATTGTTCTAGGCTCTATGCTAGGCATGGGATACAACAGAATATTGTCTCACAGGAGAACATAGAAACAATTAACAAAAATGAGTAATAACAAAACTGCATACATAGTACAAAGAGATACATGAATTACAGGCTGCTCCTTATTCTTTCCACTCCAGAGATACTGGGTATCTTATAGACAGGCTTCCTCTGTCTAGTCCAGGCTTTGTAAATACTTATTCTTCTCTTCACCTAGTTAATGCCTACTTATTCTTTTTTTTTTTATTTAGAACTTTAATTTCCATTCAAAAGAAGTAAAATATAAATTCAATAAGTTGGTTAAAATATTCCTAAAATGACTCCACATTTATATTTTATCTCTCTGAATTACATGTCAAAATCCTATCTTTTTCACAGGGTATCAGTCTCTGGACCATCAAGATCATCAATAATGCAGCATTTCTTTTTATTTTTCTTTCTTTTTCTTTTTTTTATTTTTTATTATTATACTTTAAGTTTTAGGGTACATGTGCACAATGTGCAGGTTAGTTACATATGTATACATGTGCCGTGCTGGTGCGCTGCACCCACTAACTCGTCATCTAGCATTAGGTATATCTCCCAATGCTATCCCTCTCCCCTCCCCGCAACCCACAACAGTCCCCAGAGTGTGATGTTCCCCTTCCTGTGTCCATGTGTTCTCATTGTTCAATTCCCACCTATGAGTGAGAATATGCGGTGTTTGGTTTTTTGTTCTTGCGATAGTTTACTGAGAATGATGATTTCCAATTTCATCCATGTCCCTACAAAGGACATGAACTCATCATTTTTTATGGCTGCATAGTATTCCATGGTGTATATGTGCCACGTTTTCTTAATCCAGTCTATCATTGTTGGACATTTGGGTTGGTTCCAAGTCTTTGCTATTGTGAATAATGCCACAGTAAACATACATATGCATGTGTCTTTATAGCAGCATGATTTATAGTCCTTTGGGTACATACCCAGTAATGGGATGGCTGGGTCAAATGGTATTTCTAGTTCTAGATCCCTGAGGAATCGCCACACTGACTTCCACAGTGGTTGAACTAGTTTACAGTCCCACCAACAGTGTAAAAGTGTTCCTATTTCTCCACATCCTCTCCAGCACCTGTTGTTTCCTGACTTTTTAATGATTGCCATTCTAACTGGTGTGAGATGGTATCTCATTGTGGTTTTGATTTGCATTTATCTGATGGCCAGCGATGGTGAGCATTTTTTCATGTGTATTTTGGCTGCATAAATGTCTTCTTTTGAAAAGTATCTGTTCATGTCCTTCGCCCACTTTTTGATGGGGTTGTTTGCTTTTTTCTTGTAAATTTGTTTGAGTTCATTGTAGATTCTGGATATTAGCCCTTTGTCAGATGAGTAGGTTGTGAAAATTTTCTCCCATTTTGTAGGTTGCCTGTTCACTCCAATGGTAGTTTCTTTTGCTGTGCAGAAGCTCTTGAGTTTAATGAGTAATCCATCGTGAATTGATTTTTGTATAAGGTGTAAGGAAGGGATCCAGTTTCAGCTTTCTACATATGGCTAGCCAGTTTTCCCAGCACCATTTATTAAATAGGGAATCCTTTCCCCATTGCTTGTTTTTCTCAGGTTTGTCAAAGATCAGATAGTTGTAGATATGCGGCGTTATTTCTGAGGGCTCTGTTCTGTTCCATTGATCTATATCTCTGTTTTGGTACCAGTACCATGCTGTTTTGGTTACTGTAGCCTTGTAGTATAGTTTGAAGTCAGATAGTGTGATGCCTCCACCTTTGTTCTTTTGGCTTAGGATTGACTTGGCGATGCGGGCTCTTTTTTGGTTCCATATGAACTTTCAAGTAGTTTTTTCCAATTCTGTGAAGAAAGTCATTGGTAGCTTGATGGGAATGGCATTGAATCTGTAAATTACCTTGGGCAGTATGGCCATTTTCACGATATTGATTCTTCCTACCCATGAGCATGGAATGTTCTTCCATTTGTTTGTATCCTCTTTTATTTCCTTGAGCAGTGGTTTGTAGTTCTCCTTGAAGAGGTCCTTCCCATCCCTTGTAAGTTGGATTCCTAGGTATTTTATTCTCTTTGAAGCAATTGTGAATGGGAGTTCACTCATGATTTGGCTTTCTGTTTGTCTGTTGTTGGTGTATAAGAATGCTTGTGATTTTTGTACATTGATTTTGTATCCTGAGACTTTGCTGAAGTTGCTTATCAGCTTAAGGAGATTTTGGGCTGAGACAATGGGGTTTTCTAGATATACAATCATGTCATCTGCAAACAAGGACAATTTGACTTCCTCTTTTCCTAGTTGAATACCCTTTATTTCCTTCTCCTGCCTAATTGCCCTGGCTAGAACTTCCAACACTATGATGAATAGGAGTGGTGAGAGAGGGCATCCCTGTCTTGTGCCAGTTTTCAAAGGGAATGCTTCCAGTTTTTGCCCATTCAGTATGATATTGGCTGTGGGTTTGTCATAGATAGCTCTTATTATTTTGAAATACGTCCCATCAATACCTAATTTATTGAGAGTTTTTAGCATGAAGGGCTGTTGAATTTTGTCAAAGGCCTTTTCTGCATGTATTGAGATAATCATGTGGTTTTTGTCTTTGGTTCTGTTTATATGCTGGATTACATTTATTGATTTGCGTATATTGAACCAGCCTTGCATCCCAGGGATGAAGCCCACTTGATCATGGTGGATAAGCTTGTTGATGTGTTGATGGATTCAGTTTGCCAGTATTTTATTGATGATTTTTGCATCAATGTTCATCAAGGCTATTGGTCTAAAATTCTCTTTTTTGGTTGTGTCTCTGCCCAGCTTTGGTATCAGGATGATGCCGGCCTCATAAAATGAGTTAGGGAGGATTCCCTCTTTTTCTATTGATTGGAATAGTTTCAGAAGGAATGGTACCAGTTCCTCCTTGTACCTCTGGTAGAATTTGGCTGTGAATCCATCTGGTCCTGTACTCTTTTTGGTTGGTAAGCTATTGAATATTGCCACAATTTCAGATCCTGTTATTGGTCTATTCAGAGATTCAACTTCTTCCTGGTTTAGTCTTGGGAGAGTGTATGTGTTGAGGAATTTATCCATTTCTTCTAGATTTTCTAGTTTATTTGCATAGAGGTGTTGGTAGTATTCTCTGATGGTAGTTTGTATTTCTGTGGGATCGGTGGTGATATCCCCTTTATCATTTTTTATTGCGTCTGTTTGATTCTTCTCTCTTTTTTTCTTTATTAGTCTTGCTAGCGGTCTATCAATTTTGTTGATCCTTTCAAAAAACCAGCTCCTGGATTCATTAATTTTTTGAAGGGTTTTTTGTGTCTCTATTTCCTTCAGTTCTGCTCTGATTTTAGTTATTTCTTGCCTTCTGCTAGCTTTTGAATGTGTTTGCTCTTGCTTTTCTAGTTCTTTTAATTGTGATGTTAGGGTGTCAATTTTGGATCTTTCCTGCTTTCTCTTGTGGGCATGTAGTGCTATAAATTTCCCTCTACACACTGCTTTGAATGCGTCCCAGAGATTCTGATATGTTGTGTCTTTGTTCTCGTTGATTTCAAAGAACATCTTTATTTCTGCCTTCATTTCGTTATGTACCCAGTAGTCATTCAGAAGCAGGTTGTTCAGTTTCTATGTAGTTGAGTGGTTTTGAGTGAGATTCTTAATCCTGAGTTCTAGTTTGATTGCACTGTGGTCTGAGAGATAGTTTGTTATAATTTCTGTTCTTTTACATTTGCTGAGGAGAGCTTTACTTCCAAGTATGTGGTCAATTTTGGAATAGGTGTGGTGTGGTGCTGAAAAAAATGTATATTCTGTTGATTTGGGGTGGAGAGTTCTGTAGATGTCTATTGGGTCTGCTTGGTGCAGAGCTGAGTTCAATTCCTGGGTATCCTTGTTGACTTTCTGTCTCGTTGATCTGTCTAATGTTGACAGTGGGGTGTTAAAGTCTCCCATTATTAATGTGTGGGAGTGTAAGTCTCTTTGTAGGTCACTCAGGACTTGCTTTATGAATCTGGGTGCTCCTGTATTGGGTGCATATATATTTAGGATAGTTAGCTCTTCTTGTTGAATTGATCCCTTTACCATTATGTAATGGCCTTCTTTGTCTCTTTTGATCTTTGTTGGTTTAAAGTCTGTTTTATCAGAGACTAAGATTGCAACCCCTGCCTTTTTTTGTTTTCCATTTGCTTGGTAGATCTTCCTCCATCCCTTTATTTTGAGCCTATGTGTGTCTCTGCACGTGAGATGGGTTTCCTGAATACAGCACACTGATGGGTCTTGACTCTTTATCGAGTTTGCCAGTCTGTGTCTTTTAATTGGAGCGTTTAGTCCATTTACATTTAAAGTTAATATTGTTATGCGTGAATTTGATCCTGTCATTATGATGTTAGCTGGTGATTTTGCTCGTTAGTTGATGCAGTTTCTTCCTAGTCTTGATGGTCATTACATTTTGGCATGATTTTGCAGCGGCTGGTACTGGTTGTTCCCTTCCATGTTTAGCGCTTCCTACGGGAGCTCTTGTAGGGCAGGCCTGGTGGTGACAAAATCTCTCAGCATTTGCTTGTCTGTAAAGTATTTTATTTCTCCTTCACTTATGAAGCTTAGTTTGGCTGGATATGAAATTCGGGGTTGAAAATTCTTTAAGAATGTTGAATATTGAATGCCTACTTATTCTTTAGAGCTCAGCAAAGTGGTCACTGCTCTAAGGATGCCTTTCCTAATCTCTCTGACTAGGTCAAAAACACCTAATATAATCTTTTGTTACATCACCTATCTCTTTGTAGTATTTATAAAATTTGGTAATTATTTATTTTTATTTGTTTTTATGTTCCTCTGTGAAACAGTATTTGTTTGTATCCCAGTGGCTAGCACAAAGCCTGGAACAATAGGATAATCATATTTCTTGAAGGACCCAATGAGAAAGGAAAAAACGTAAACTTTGTATACATTATCTGATTGATTGATTGATTGATTTGAGACAGGGTCTAGCTCTGTCGCCCAGGCTGGAGTGCAGTGGCTCAGTCTCTGCTCACTGTAACTTCTGCCTCCTGGATTCAAGCGATTCTTGTGCCTCAGCCTCCCAAGTAGCTGGGATTATATCCCTGCGCCATCATGTTCGGCTGATTTTTGTATTTTTCTTTTTTTTTTGAGACAGAGTCTCGCTCTGTTACCCAGCCCAGGCTGGAGTGCAGAGGTGTGATCATGGCTAACTGCAACCTCCCTGTCCTAAGTTGAAGCAATTCTTGTGCCTCAGCCTCTTGAGTAGCTGGGACCACAGGCATGCACCACCATGCCTGGCTAATTTTTGTATTTTTTATAGAGACGGGGTTTTGCCATGTCGGCCAGGCTGGTCTGGAACTCCTGACCTCAGGTGATCCGCCCATCTCGGCCTCCCAGCGTGTTGGGATTACAGGCATGAGCCACTGTGCCTGGCCAGGCTCATTTCATTTTAGTGCTGAATAATATTTTGTTGTCTGGATGTACTACATTTTATCCACTGACTTACTCAGGGACATCTTGGTTGCTTCCAAGTTTTGGCAATTATGAATACAGCTGCAGTAAACATCTGTGTGCAGGTTTTCGTGTGAACATAAGTTTTAATTTAATTAATTAAATTAAATTTTAAATACCAAGGAACGCAGTTACTTGATTATATGGAAAGAATATGTTTAATTTTGTAAGAAACCCATCTTCCAAAGTGACAATACCATTTTGCATTTTAACTAGCAATGAATTAGAGTTCTTATTGCCCCACATCCTTGCCAGCATTTGGAGTGGTCAGTATTCTAGATTTTGGCTGTTCCAATAAGTATATAGTGGTATCTTATCATTGTTTTAATTAGCATTTTCCTGATGACATATGATGTGGAGCATCTTTGCTTTTAATTTTTTTTTGTAGAGGCAAGGTCTTGCTATGTTTCCCAGGCTAGTCTCGAACTCCTGGCCTCAAGTGATCCTCCTTGCCCAGCCTTGCAAAGTGCTGAGATTATAGGTGTGAGCCACTGCACCTGGCTTTTTTGTTGTTGTCAAGATGTGGTCTCAGCATGTTGCCCAGGCTGGTCTTGAACTCCTGGTCTCAAGCAGTCCTCCCGCCACAGTCTCCCAAAGCTCTGCGATTACAGGAGGGAACCAGCACACCTTTCCTCCATCTTTTCATATGCTTATTTGCCAGCTGTGTATCTTCTTTAGTGAGGTATCTGTTAAGGTCTTTGGCCCATTTTTGTTTGTAATATGGTTATTTGCGTTCTTACTATTTTTTAAAAAATTTTTTTATTATACTTTAAGCCCTGGGATATATGTGCGAACGTGCAGGGTTGTTACATAGGTATACATGTGCCATGGTGGTTTGCTGCACCCATCAACCTGTCATCCACATTAGGTCTTTCTCCTAATGCTATCCCTCCCCCAGCCCCCAACCCCCAAACAGGCCCTGGTGTGTGATGTTCCCCTCCCTGTGTCCATGTGTTCTCATTGTTCAACTCCCACTAATGAGTGAGGACATGTGATGTTTGGTTTTCTGTTCTTGTGTTTGCTGAGAATGATACTTTCCAGCTTCAACCATACCCCTGCAAAGGACATGAACTCATGCTTTTTTATGGCTGCATAGATTCCATGGTGTATATGTGCCACATTTTCTTTATCCAGTCTGTCATTGATGTGTATTTGGGTTGGTTCCAAGTCTTTGCTATTGTGAACAGTGCTGCAATAAACATGTGTGCATGTGTCTTTATAGTAGAATGATTTATAATCCTTTGGGTATATAGCCAGTAATGGGATTGCTGGGTCAAATGATATTTCTGGTTCTAGATCCTTGAGGAATTGCCACACTGTCTTCCACAATGGTTGAACTAATTTACACTCCCACCAACAGTGTAAAAGCATTCCTGTTTCTCCACATTCTCTCCAGCATCTGTTGTTTCCTGACTTTTTAATGATGGGCATTCTGACTGTCATGAGATGGTATCTCATTGTGGTTTTGATTGGCATTTCTCTAATGACCAGTGATGATGAGCATTTTTTCATATGTTCGTTGGCTGCATAAATGTCTTCTTTTGAGAAGTGTCTGTTCATATACTTTGCCCACTTTTTGATGGGGTTGTTTTTTTTCTTGTAAATTTAAGTTCTTTGTGGATTCTGGATATTAGCCCTTTGTCAGATGGATAGGTTGTAAAAATTTTCTCCCATTCTGTAGGTTGCCTGTTCACTCTGATGATAGTTTCTTTTGCTGTGCAGAAGCTCTTTAGTTTAATTAGATCCCATTTGTTAATTCTGGCTTTTGTTACCATTGCTTGTGGTGTTTTAGTCATGAAGTCTTTGCCTATGCCTATGTTCTGAATGAAATTGCTTAGGTTTTCTTGTAGGGTTTTTATGGTTTTAGGTCTTACGTTGAAGTGTTTAGCCCATCTTGAGTTAATTTTTTGTATAAGGTGTAAGGAAGGGGTCCAGTTTCAGTTTTCTGCATATGGTTAGCCAGTTTTCCCAACACCATTTATTAAATAGGGAATCTTTTCCCATTGCTTGTTTTTGTCAGGTTTGTCAAAGATCAGATGGTTGTAGATTTGTGGTGTTATTTTTGAGGACTCTCTTCTGTTCCATTGGTCTATATCTCTGTTTTGGTACCAGTACCATGCTGTTTTGGTTACTGAAGCGTTGTAGTATAGTTTGAAGTGATGCCTCCAGCTTTGTTCTTTTTGCCTAGGATTGTCTTGGCTATACAGGCTCTTTTTTGGTTCCATATGAAATTCAAAGTAGTTTTTTCTAATTCTGTGAAGAAAGTCAGTGATTGCTTGATGAGGATAGCATTGAATCTATAAATTACTTTGGGCAGTATGGCCATTTTCACAATATGATTCTTCGTATGCATGAGCATGGAATGTTTTTCCATTTGTTTGTGTCCTCTGTTATTTCCCTTAGCAGTGGTTCATAGTTCTCCTTGAAGAGGTTCTTCACATCTCTTGTAAGTTGTATTTCTAGGTATTTTATTCTTTTTGTGGCAATTGTGAATGGGAGTTCACTCATGATTTAGCTCTCTGTTTGTCTATTATTGGTGTATAGGAATGCTTGTGATTTTTGCACATTGATTTTATATCCTGAGAATTTACTGAAGTTGCTTACCAGCTTAAGGAGATTTTGGGCTGAGACGATGGGGTTTTCTAAATATACAATCATGTCATCTTCAAACAGAGACAATTTGACATCCCCTTTTCCTATTTGAATACCCTTTATTTTTTTCTCTTTCCTGATTGCCCTGGCTAGAACTTCCAATACTTTGTTGAATAAGAGTGGTGAGAGAGGGCATCCTTGTTTTGTGATGGATTTCAAAGGGAATGCTTCCAGTTATTGCCCATTCAGTATGATATTGGCTGTGGGTTTGTCATAAATAGCTCTTATTGTTTTGAGATACGTTCCACCAATACCTAGTTTATTGAGCGTTTTTTGCGTGAAGTGGTGCTGAATTTTGTTGAAGGCCTTTTCTGCATGTATTGAGATAATCATGTGGTTTTTGTCATTGATTCTGTTTATGTGATGGATTACATTTATTGATTTGCGTATGTTGAACCAGCCTTGCATCCCAGGGATGAAGCTGAGTTGATAGTGGTGGATAAGCTTTTTGATGTGTTGCTGGATTCGGTTTGCCAGTATTTTATTGAGGATTTTCGCACTGATGTTCATCAGGGATATTGGCCTGAAATTTTCTTTTTTGTGTGTGTGTCTTTGCCAGGTTTTGGTATTAGGATGATGCTGGCCTCATAAAATGAGTTAAGGAGGAGTCCCTCTTTTTCTATTGTTTGGAATAGTTTCAGAATGAATGGTACCAGCTCCTCTTTGTAACTCTGGTAGAATTTGGCTGTGAATCCGTCTGGTCCTGAGCTGTTTTTGGTTGGTAGGCTATTAATTACTGCCTCAATTTCAGAGCTTGTTATTGATCTGTCCAGGGATTCTACTTCTTCCTGGTTTAGACTTGGGAGGGTGTATGTGTCCAGGAATTTTTCAATTTCTAATAGATTTTCTAGTTTATTTGCATAGTGGTGTTTCTAGTATTCTCTGATGGTAGTTTGTAATTCTGTTGGATCAGTGGTGATATCCCCTTTATCATTTTTTATTGTGTCTATTTGATTCTTCTCTCTTTTCTTGTTTGTTATTCTGGCTAGCGGTCTATCTATTTTGTTGATCTTTTCAAAAAACCAGCTCCTGGATTCATTGATTTTTTTGAACGCTGTTTCATGTCTCTATCTCCTTCAGTTCTGCTCTGATCTTAGTTATTTCTTGTCTTCTGCTAGCTTTTGAATTTGTTTGCTCTTGCTTCTCTAGTTCTTTTAATTGTGATGTTAGGGTGTCAATTTTAGATCTTTCCTGCTTTCTCTTATGGGCATTTAGTGCTATAAATTTCCCTCTAAACAGTGTTTCAGCTGCGTCCCAGAGATTCTGGTATGTTGTGTCTTTGTTCTCATTGGTTTCAAAGAACTTACTTATTTCTGCCTTAATTTCGTTATTTACCCAGTAGTCATTCAGGAGCAGGTTGTTCAGTTTCCATGTAGTTGTGCAGTTTTCAGTGAGTTTCTTAATCCTGAGTTCTAATTTGGTTGCACTGTGGTCTGAGAAGACTGTTTGTTATGATTTCCGTTCTTTTGCATTTGCTGAGGAGTGTTTTACTTCCAATTATGTGGTCAGTTTTAGAATAAGTGTGATGTGGTGCTGAGAAGAATGTATATTCTGTTGATTTTGCGGGGAGGGTTCTGTAGATGTCTATTAGGTCTGCTTGGTCCAGAGCTGAGTTCAATTCCTGAATATCTTTGTTAATTTCCTCTCTTGTTTACCTGTCTAATATTGACAGCGGGGTGTTAAAGTCTCCCACTATTATTGTGTGGGAGTCTAATTCTTTTTGTAGGTCTCAAAGAACTTGCTTTATGAATCTGGGTGCTCCTGTATTAGGTGCATATATATTTAGGATAGTTAGCTCATCTGGATGCATTGATACCTTTACTGTTATGTAATGGCCTTTGTCTCTTTTGATCTTTCTTGATTTAAAGTCTGTTTTATCGAAGACTAGGATTGCAACCCCTGCTTTTTTTTGCTTTCCATTTGCTTGGTAAATATTCCTCCATCCCTTTATTTTGTGCTTATGTGTGTCTTTGCATGAGAGATGGGTGTCCTGAATACAGCACACCAGTGAGTCTTGACTCTTCATCCAATTTGCGAGTCTTTGTCTTTTAATTGGGGCATTTAGCCTGTTTACATTTAAGGTTAATATTGTTATGTGTGAATTTGCTCCTGTCATTATGATGCTAGCTGGTTATTTTGCCCATTAGTTTGTACAGTTTCTTCATAATGTCGGTGGTCTTTACAATTTGGTATGTTTTTGCAGTTGCTGGTGTTGGTTGTTTCTTTCCATGTTTAGTGTTTCCTTCAGGAGCTCTTGTAAGGCTGGCCTGGTGGTGATGAAATCTCTCAGCATTTGCTTGTCTGTAAAGGATTTTATTTCTCCTTTGTTTATGAAGCTTTGTTTGGCTAGACATGAAATTCTGGGTTGAAAAGTCTTCTCTTTAAGAATGTTGAAAATTGGCCCCCACTCTCTTCTGGCTTGTAGGGTTTCTGCAGAGATATCCACTGTTAGTCTGATAGGCTTCCCTTTGTGGGTAACCCGACCTTTCTCTCTGGCTGCCCTTAACATTTTTTCCTTCATTTCAACCTTTTGAATCTGACAATTATGTGTCTTGGTGTCTTGGGGTTGCTCTTCTCGAGGAGTATCTTTGTGGTGTTCTCTGTATTTCCTGAATTTGAATGTTGGCCTGTCTTGCTAGGTTGGGGAAGTTCTCCTGGATGATATCCTGAAGAGTGTTTTCCAACTTGGTTCCATTCTCCCCATCACTTTCAGGTACACCAATCAAATGTAGGTTTCGTGGTTTCACGTAGTCCCATATTTCTTGGAGGCTTTGTTTGTTCCTTTTTATTCTTTTTTTTCTAATTCTTGTCTTCATGCTTTATTTCATTAAGTTGATCTTCAGTCTATGATATCCTTTCTTCCACTTGATCGATTTGGCTATTGATACTTGTGTATGCTTCACAAAGTTCTCATGCTGTGTTTTTCATCTCCATCAGGTCATCTATGTTCTTCTCTAAACTGGTTATTCTAGTTAGCAATTTGTCTAACCTTTTTTCAAGGTACTTAGCTTCCTTGCATTTGGTTAGAACATGCTCCTTTAGCTTAGGGGAGTTTGTTATTACCCACCTTCTGAAGCCTACTTCTGTCAGTTTGTCAAACTCATTCTCCATCCAGTTTTGTTCTCTTGCTGGTGAGGAGTTGTGGTCCTTTGTGCTTGAAACCCAGGGCCCTGGTGGTGTAGGCACCCGAGGGAATCTCCTGGTCTGCGGGTTGCAAAGACTGTGGGAAAAGCCTAGTATCTGGGCTGGAATGCACCATTCCTCACAGCACAGTCCCTCATGGCTTCCCTTGGCTACGGGAGAGAGTTCCCCGACCCCTTGTGCTTCCTGGATAGGGTGATGCCCCGTCCTGCTTCTGCTCGCTCTCTGTGGGCTGCACCCACTGTCTAACCAGCCCCAGTGAGATGAGCCGGGTACCTCAGTTGGAAATGCTGAAATCACCTGCCTTCTGCATTGATCTCACTGGGAGCTGCAGACTGGAGCTGTTCCTATATTCAGCCATCTTGCCAGCTGCCCCCTTATTGGGTTTTAAGAGTTCTTTATATATTTTGGATAATGGTCTTTTATCAGATGTGTCATTTGCAAATATTTTCTCACAGTCTGGTTTGTTTTCTCATTCTTTTGAATTTGTCTTTCAAAGAACAAAAGTATTTAATTTTAAGAAAGTCCAACATATCCATTATTTATTTTATGGCTTTTGGGTTTGGAATACCTTTAGGTATTGGAATGCCTTTAGATATTGTGCCTAAAAAGTCATCACCATAGCCAAGGTCTGGTGTATTGGAGTGCCTTTAGATATTGGAATGCGTTTAGATACTGTTCTAAAAAGTCGTCACCATACCCAATGTTGTCTAGGTTTTCTCCTATGTTATCTTCTAGGGGTTTTGTAGTTTTATGTTTTACATTTAGGTCTGTAATACATTTTGAGTTAATTTTTGTGAAGGGTGTAAGGTCTGTGTCTGGATTCATTCTTTTTTTTTTTGTATATAGGTGTCCAGTTGTTCCAGTACCATTTATTGAAAATACTATCTTTGTTCCATTGTATTGCATTTGCTCCTTTTTTTTTCAGACAGAGTCTCTCTCTGTCGCCGAGGCTGGAGTGCAGTGGCGCGATCTCTGCTCACCGCAAGCTCCGCTTCCCGGGTTCATGCCATTTTCCTGCCTCAGCCTCCCGAGTAGCTGGGACTACAGGCACCCGCCACCACACCCGGCTAATTTTTGTATTTTTAGTAGAGACGGGGTTTCATCATGTTAGCCAGGATGGTCTCGATCTCTTGACCTCAGGTGATCTGCCAGCCTCGGCCTCCCAAAGTGCTGGGATTACAGGTGTGAGCCACCATGCCCGGCCTTTTTAAAATACTTTTAAGTTCCGGGATACATGTGCAGAATGTGCAGGTTTGTTCCATAGGTATACATGTGCCGTGGTGGTTTGCTGCACCCATCAACCTGTCATCTACATATCTACATTAGGTATTTCTCCTAATGCTATCCCTCCCCTAGCTTTATTTTTTTATTTTTATTTATTTATTTTTTTTGAGACAGTGTCTTGTTCTGTCACCCAGGCTGGAGTGCAGTGCAGCCTCCACCTCTTGGGCTCAATCAATTCTTCTGCCTCAGCCTACTGAATAGTTGGGACTATACATATGTGGCACCATGCCCAGTGTCTTTCAAAGTGACAATACTTTTTTTTTTTTTTGTAGAGACAAGGTTTCACCATGTTGCCTAGACTGGTCTCAAACTCCTGTGCTCAAATGATCTGCCCACCTCTGCATCCCAAAGTGCCGGGATTTTACAAGCATGAGCCACTGTGCCCCACCTGATTTATTGTAGCTTCATAATAAGTCTTGAAGTTGGGTAGTATCAGTCTTCCAACTTTGTTCTGCTCCTTCAGTATTTTTTTGGCTCTTCTAGATCTTTTGCTGTTTTCGGTTTTTTTACTATTACCAAGTAATGTTGCCTTGAATAGTTTTGCACATATGTCCTGGTATGCATATATATATACATTTATATTGGGTATATACTCTGGAGTAGAATTGTGAGGCCATAAGGTATACGTGTGTTCAACTCGAGTGACTAATAGCAAAGAATTTTCCAAGGTGGTTGTATCAGTTTACACCACCTTCCATCCTTATTTGAGAGTTCCAGTTGCTTTATGTTCTCATCAATTCTTGGTATCGTCAGTCTTTTAATTTTAGCTTGATAATAGTAGTATCTATCTTATTGTGACCTTAATTTGCATTTCTCTGGTGAATAATGGGATGATGTGTTTTTCTTTTTCTCTCCTCACAACTTGTCATTTATGTGAATTATTGAAATTTGTGTGTTAAATCAACTTCCCATTCTTGGTCTAAACACAATTTGGTGGGAATGTAGTTGATCATTTTATGTGTTAGTGGATCAATTTGCTGCTATTTTATATGCAATTTTTACATCTATACTTGTGAGTGAGATTGGCCTGAACATTTTCTTTCTCTAAGTGTACTTGTTAGGTTTTGGTATCAAAGTTTGTTGGCTTCATAAAATGAATTGGGGAGTATATCCTATTGTTGTATTTTCTGGAATAATTTTTGAAAGATTATTGTTTTTTCCTTATGTGCTTAATAGAATTTTCTGGTAAAGCCATCTGGGCTTGGAACTGTCTTTGTAGGAAGGTTTTAAATTACATATTTAATTTCTTTAATCATTATAGGACCATTCACATTTTTTAGTTCTGTGAGTTTGAAAAGTTATGTTTTTCTATGAATGTCTTAATTTTATCCACACTTTAAGGTTTGTTACAAAAATTTATTATTATTATTATTATTATTATTATTATTATTATTATTATTATTATTTTTGAGACAGGGTCTCACTGTCATCCAGGCTGCAGCCTTGACCTCCTGGTCTCAAATGATCCTCCCACCCCAGCCTCCCAAGTAGCTGGGGCTATAGGGATGCACCACCATGCCCAGCTAATTTTTGTATTTTTTTTTGTAGAGATGAGGGTTCACCAGGTTGCCCAGGCTGGTCTCAAACACCAGAGCTCAAGCGATCCTTCTGCCTCGGCCTCCCAAAGAGTCGGGATTACAGGCATGAGCTATTGCACCTGTCCTGATTTCTATATGTTACACTTGGTTGATATGCCTTTTGAGTCTCTTAATCTATAGCCACCCACCTCCTTACCTTTTGTTGTTGAAGAAACCAGAGTATTTGTTCTAATAGGGCCCCATATCCTGGAATATGCTAATTGCATATGCATAGTTTATTAAATATCTTCCTTTATCCCTGAATTTCTTAAAAATTGTCATTTAAATCTAGCAGCATGATCAAATTCTATTCAGTACTTTTTTTTTTTTTGGACTGAGTCTCACTCTGTCACCCAGGCTGGAGTACAGTGGCATGATCTTGACTCACTGCAACCTCCACCTCCCAGGTTCAAGTGATTCTCCTTCCTCTGCCTCCCCGAGTAGCTGGGATTGCAGGTGCATGCCCCCACGCCCATCTAATTTTTGTATTTTTAGTAGAGGCAGGGTTTCACCATGTTGGCCAGGCTGATCTTGGACTCCTGACCTCAGGTGATCCACCCACCTCGGCCTCCCAAAGTGCTGGGATTACAGACATGAGCCACCACGCCCGCCTCTATTCAGTATTTTGGAAAGAATACTTCTTAGGTGGTGGTGTGTACTTCCACCAGAGGCATATATTATCCAAATATAACTGTTTCATTATGTTAGTGGCCATTGGTGATAATCACCTAGATCTGTTATTTTATTAAGGATTTGCTTTCATTTATATTTTTGCTGGGTGTGGAATTCCAGTTGGTAGATTTTTTTAATTAATTTTTTTTGAAGATTGTTCCATTATCTATAGTTGAGATGTTAGCTATCAGTCTAGTTATTGGTTCTTTGAAGGTAACATTTGGTGGTGGGAAGAGTTTGGTTGCTTTCAAGATTTATTTTGTTCTTTCTCTTTTTAATTTTCAGCGGTTTTTACTCTAATGTGACTAGAACCAGATGTAATTGTTTTTAAACAATTTATCCTCTTAAAGTTTGTTGGGCTGCTTGGATCTGTGGTTAATATCTTTTATCAGTTTTGGAAAATTCCCCATTATTATTTCTTCAAATATTTTCTCTAACTCATTCTTTCTCTTTACTCATTTATCTGACTTTTCTTGCTTTGTCCTTTACATCTCTTCTCTGTTTTTCATTCTTTTTTGTCTTTCTGAACTTCAATGTTGGATAAATTATTCTCATCTATCTTTTAATTAACTAGATCTCTTTATTTTTTAAATTTTCCTTTTTTTTCCCCATCTCCTTTTTATGGTATAAATCTCAATATAGTATATCTAATCAGCTGCTAAACCCCATCCAAGGAGATATTAATTTTGGTTGTTGTATTTTCTAGATCTGTAATTTGCATTTTTTTTTCTTTTTTGCAAATTTGGTGTGCTTTCCTCCACTTCTTAAAATGACCAGCTCTCTACTGAAATTCTTCTTTTGGAGTCTCTACTTGAAGGGCGTGGGATTTTTCTCTGCTTTCTACCTTTAGTGGACCTGAACTCTTTTACTTTTGGCTCCCTTAACCTGTGAGGCTGAGAAAAGCTCTGTTTCACTTCTCAACTGATCAGCTACCTCTTCTGGATACCCCCAAGGAAGAAGCTGCCCCACATACCTGACTGACTTGTCTGGATGCCCTTCTCTTGGATCTTGATTCTTAACTGCCCCTTAAGTTTTCTAATGCTTTTCAGTTACCTTGCCCCCACCCTCAACTTACCATGTTTTCTAAATTTTCCTCAGTGAGAAAAGTTTTTGTGTCAATAATCTTATTCACTATTACAGGTTAAGTATCCCTTATTTGAAATGCTTGGGACCAGAAGTCTTTTAGAATTAGGATTTTTTTCAGATTTTGGAGTATTTGCATATACATAGCAAGAAATCTTGAGGGTGAGACCCAAGTCTAAACTTGAAATTTGTTTATGTTTTATACACACCATATACTCATAGCCTGAAGGTAATTTTTTACAATATTTTAACTATTTTTCTTTTTCTTTCTTTTTTTTTCTTTTTTTTTTTTTTGAGACGGAGTTTCGCTCTGTCGCCCAGCTGGAGTGCAGTGGCACTGTCTCGGCTCACTGCAACCTCTGCCTCCCGGGTTCACACCATTCTGCCTCAGCCTCCCGAGTAGCTGGGATTACAGGTGTGTGTCACCAAGCCCAGCTAATTTTTTTGTATTTTTAGTAGAGACGGGGTTTCACCGTGTTAGCCAGGATGGTCTCAATCTCCTGACCTCGTGATCCACCTGCCTCGGCCTCCCAAAGTGCTGGGATTACCGGCGTGAGCCACCGTGCCCGGCCTATTTTAACTATTTTTCTACATGAAACAAAGTTTTGACTGAATTTTGACCCATGACCTGTCATGAGGTCAGGTGTGGAATTTTCTGCTTTTGGCATCATGTTGGTCCTCAAAAAATATATAGATTTTGGAGCATTTCTGATATTTTGATTAGGGATGTTTGTTTGTTTATTTATTTATTTGAGAGAGAGTTTCGCTCTTGTTGCCCAGGCTGGAGTGCGGTGGCATGATCTTGGCTCACTGCAGCCTCCGCCTCCCGGATTCAAGCGATTCTCCTGCCTCAGCCTCCCGAGTAGCTGGGATTATAGGCACCCACCACCATGCCCAGCTAATTTTTGTATTTTTAGTACAGATGGGGTTTCACCATGTTAGCCAGGCTGGTCTTGAACTCCTGACCTCAGGTGATCTGCCAGCCTCAGCCTCCCAAAGTGCTGGGATTACAGGCGTGAGCCACCATGCCTGGCTGATTAGGGATGTTTAATCTGTACTGGAAATTGAACTTCTTTACCTTGCTGTTAAACTCACACATTGATATACTAATATTAACTTTTTTGGGTGAACAAAGTATTACTCTTGTAGTAATAGTATTTTAAAATGACAGAAGAGCTTAAAGGAGCAGGAAAGAGTCACAGTACTATCAGTGAGAGGCAGTTACTGTTAATATTTCCTTTTTGTTAGAGAGCTGGTTTTTGTGCAAATTTGGTTGGGAAAGAGTTTGGAGATTAGTTTAGATATTCTGAGTTTGAGGTGGTTCACATATCTTAATTATGTTTGGGGCAGTTAGATATTGAACAGGTGGGTCAGTGCAAGAGTAGTGTGAAGATCTGGATTTAGACATTAGAAGCAGAAAGTTGGTTGGACCAATCAAAGTAAATGGAGAGATGATGGTGGTTGTAGAATGTTCCCCTATTAAGGGTAGCACACATTGAGAAGAGCCAGGCAAAAGGTAAAACTGTAAGTTTTGTAGTGTTAAGAAGGCCAAACAGGCTGGGCGCAGTGGCTCATGCCTGTAATCCCAGCACTTTGGGAGGCTGAGTGGGGCGGATCACAAGGTCAGGAGTTTGAGACCAGCCTGACCAATATGGTGAAATCCTGTCTCTACTAAAAATACAAAAATTAGCTGGGTGTGGTGGCGGGTGCCTGTAGTCCCAGCTACTCGGGAGGCTGAGGCAGGAGAATCGCTTGAATCTGGGAGGCGGAGGTTGCAGTGAGCCAAGATCGCACCACTGTACTCCAGCCTGGGTGACAGAGCCATATTCCGTCTCAAAAAAAGAAGGCCATACAAAATGTGTATTCTGTATTTATAGGTTACATGTCTGTAGGATAATTTGTGTCTTTTAGAATTCTATATTTAATGGCTGTGGATGTTTTTTACGGAATAAAATCTCATATGCTAAACAGTAGTTATATAAAACACAGTTTTCTAGTGTGAAATATTTGCTAATATTTTAGATCTGATCACAAAATAAATTAAGCCATGAATGAAGTTCAGGATTTCAGACTTGATGATATATTTAGTTTTGTGCAAATGACCGTCATTAATCTCTTGTTCTATTAAATGTGCATCACAGTGTTGAAGAATAATAAAACTAAGTACAACAAAGAACTATTAAATACAAATGACACACTTATCACAGTGAATCAGCTTACAGAGACAGAGAGAATACAAGAAGTAGCACTCATGTATTTCCTGTTCAGATAAGCATTGGTACTAAAGATAAAAAGAGTTGTGATGCCATTAAAATTTTTTCTGTGGCTGAGCGTAGTGGCTCATGCCTATGATCTCAGCACTTTGGGAGGCCTAGGTGGGAGGATTGCTTGAGCCCTGGAATTCCAGATCAGCCTGGGCAACATAGCAAGGCCCCATCTCTACAAAAAAATACAAAACTTAGCTGGGTGTTGTGGGGCATGCTTGTAGTGTGAGCTACTCAGGAGGCTGAGGTGGGAGGATTGCTTAAGCCTAGGAGGTCAAAGCTGCAGTGAGCTATGATCATACCACTGTACTCCAGCCTGGGTGACAGAGCAAGACTCTGTCTCAAAAAAAATTTGTGTGTGTGATATAAATTATTTTAGTTCTATACCAGAAAGGACATTTGAAGATAGGCCGGAAATTCATGACTACATATATGTACTTATTTTTAACATGTAATTTTTGAGGTATCTTTTTGTTTTGCACTTTTAATTGTATTTTGATAACTTTGCTGTTTTTGGTCACTAAATAAGAAGTATTATGATGTGGATATTTGATTTAACAGAGCTACCATAGAGGAGGCATACTCCAGGTCAATGACAAAACTAGCAAAATCTGCAAGCAATTATTCACAACTTGGGTGAGTTAATTTCTTCCTCTTTTTCAATGTTTATGTAGGCAAAGTTCTTAAGGATTCTAGGTTCCTTTTGAGGACATAACAGTTCAAAAGCATAGTAAAATATATGCTTATTTAAAAGTATCTGTAAATATTAATATATTCTTCACTTGATAGAAAATATAATTGAACTTGCTGAATCAGTCAATGCAGTCAAAACTAAATGAAATTTATTTTTTCCCTTTTTAAAAACTAGTCATTCAATAGTGTTTGAGATTATAAATGTTATCTTATGCACATGCAATGTATTTATTCTAGTTGTCTGTAAGTTCCTATTTAAATTCTGTTGTAGTTTAACAGTGATCTTTAAAAACTCACTTAAGATAAACTTTATTGAAATGATTAAGATGCATTAAAAATGTCTCCTGTGATTTTATAGACTGTCATTAATCTTCCTTTTAAAAATTTGTATTAAAAATGTGTTCCTTGAAAAATGAAAATAATGAAAAGAATACATTTAAAATGAGATGTGCTCATTGCCATAACAATTATGGAAAGAATAATTATCTAAAAATTGGGCTTTTGCATGTTTAAATTCACAGAAACTTTATTTTTGATGAAGCATTTTAAATGGAATACTTGTTTTAAATTGAAGTTTGATAATAGTTAATTTTTAACAATAGACAGTGATAGAAAGGCTTCTGATACAAGTATAAATACTAAATCAATTCAGAAATTAATATAATTAAGAGGGTTAAGACTTGTGATAATGTAATTAACCCATTTCTATATTCCTGAGGTCCAAAAATATTTTAAATAACCAATGACAAAAAAAATTCAAGGTCAGTCTGTCAATCATTTTATTCATTATTTTAATTTCATCTTTTGCCTAAATAAAGTTGCCATATATACCACTATTATTTCCACTGGTTCCTTGTTAGAACCTTAATTTTCTTTTTTACTTTTAATAAGTTATTCCCATATTTTTTATTTTCTTAGAACATTTGCACCAGTATGGGATGTATTCAAAACATCTACAGAGAAATTAGCAAATTGTCACTTGGATCTTGTTAGAAAATTACAAGAATTAATAAAGGAAGTTCAGAAGTATGGAGAAGAACAAGTAAAGTCTCATAAAAAGGTATCAGTTTTTTTCTTGTTAAATAATTGATTGGTCAGATATTGAATACTTTATAGTTCAGTCATTTTGATGGATCATTTCATACTAAACAGACTAAAGAAGAAGTTGCAGGAACTCTGGAAGCTGTCCAAACCATTCAGAGCATAACTCAGGCCCTCCAGAAATCCAAGGAAAATTACAATGCCAAGTGTGTAGAACAGGAGCGTTTGAAAAAGGAAGGAGCTACACAAAGAGAAATAGAAAAGGTAATCATAATAAAAATTACATATCTGTGGTTTCAAAGCACCTTGACATACAAAATTGCGTTTAATATTTAGATCAAACTGAAAATTATCTCATTTTAAAGATGAAGACACTGTGCCTTACAGTCCTAGTGATTACCCAAGTAAAACACAGGAGATTTGTAAAGTATGTTATCTGTGGTAAATAGGTTAGCAAGCACTAAAAAACAATGATTGATTTGAGACGGAGTTTTGCTCTTGTTGCCTAGGCTGGAGTGCAGTGGCGCGATCTTGGCTCACTGCAGCCTCTGCCTTCTGGGTTGAAGTGATTCTCCTGCCTCAGCCTCCCAAATAGCTGGGATTACAGGCGCATGACACCACATCCGGCTAATTTTGTATTTTTAGTAGAGATGGGGTTTCGCCATGTTGGTCAGGTTGGTCTCGAACTCCTGACCTCAGGTGATCCGCCCACCTTGGCCTCCCCAAGTGCTGGGATTACAGGCATGAGCCACCACACCCAACCAAAAAACAATGATTTTTTAAATGTCAGTGACACATTTTCAGGATATTTTTGTAGTAACATAATTGAGGTAATTACTTTGTGTAAAATTTAACCATGAGGTAAAATTGTTTTGAAACAAGATTTTGGTATATTTAGAAAGATACAGGTACTTGCACATAAGCTTTAAATGTGTGTTGTGGTGATTTATTGCTGACTTTGAGCACATTTATGTAGCATTGTGGTAAACCACAACCTTTTCTTCCATTTATGTTTTAATGGAAAGTAGCTTTTTTTTTCTCCTTTTAAAACAGTTTAACCATTTACTTATTTGATGTGGTATATCTCACTTAAGAATGAGCCATGTGGAGTGATAATTTTGAAAGCTTTGTAAAATGTTTGAAATATCCAGTAAAAAAGGAAACCAAATTGTACCAATTGTATGATTATGACTATAAAACAGCTGTGTATTTATATACTTTTACATGTTTAAATGCACAGATACTTTATTTTTGATGAAGCATATTAAACGGAATACTAGTTTTACATTGAAGTTTGATAAGAGTTAATTTTTAACAACAGATGGTGATAGAAAGTCTTCTGTTACAAGTCTGAATAACCAAATCAACTCAGAAATTAATATCATATAATTAAATAAGAGGGGCTGTTACAAGACTTGTGATAATGTAATTAATCCATTTCTATATACCTGAGGTCCAAAATATTTTAAACAACTAACCAATGAAATATGATCTATGACTATACATGGGCAAAAAACTAGAAGAGAATGTGGAAAAATGAAAATAGGTGATTTAGAATTTGGAGCAATAAGGCACATAATCTCAGGACCTTCTGGGGACTGTGTCACAGATGAAAAAAAATGAATTTGGAGCAATATATTGTGTTTGTATAATAAATAAAAATTGGATTTGTATAATAAAAATTGGGAGGGGCCAAAATGAGACACAGTAAATTCATGGTTTGAAAACACCCTCTGCTTCAGACATAGCAATTATGAATAAAATATAAAAAGGGAAAACGAAATAACAGGGTCCAAAAAGAATAATATTTTATCTCTGTGGGCCAGAATAGAACAGAAATCCAAAATGGCACGTAGAGATTGATTATGCAAGCTGTTGAACTCAAAAGTCCTAAAGTAGGCAGTGGAATTTGGCTCTTACGTGGCAAAAGGGACTAAAAGCTCCCCTCTTAGGATGAGGTACAAAGAGCCTGGCTCATTGCCTGAAACTATAGATAGGGAGAAAAGAAGGCTCTTGGGTTGCTGACAAGAACTAAAGCCTTATTGAAAGTTGGGGATTTAGGGACACAGATACAGAGACACAATCCTGACTTGAAATCAAGCCAAGGAATCATTTCATGACTATTTTGGCCATATCTACAATATTCTTGTGGGGAAGTAATTAAAAATTACTTTCATAAGACTGAAATGAAATTGGGGCCTTGGAGGGGTGGCAGGAGATAACCTGAAAACTACTTGGGGATGGGTGAGCATAAAGTATAAAGTATAACACAATTCTAGGAGTTACCATTTATGTTTTATTCTATGAATGTTCAGCAGTACTGATGAAAGGAGAGAGAGAAGAAGAGAAAAGAGGGCAAAAAAAAAAAAAAAAAAAAAACTCCTATTCTGAATGAGCAAACAACCAAAATTGTAGCACACACCTAAGAAATCTAATACTAGAACAACCAATAAATTCAATAATTGGAATAAGAATTTACTCCAGATGAAATTTAAATTTATAAAAAATGAACAAAAACGATGTGTCGTGAGGATGTTCAAATAAATAAACATAAACTTACATTAAAGAAGATTAAGAAATTAAACGTAATGAAACAAGATCTACTAGATAGAAAAAACAGCTAATTAGAAAACTTGGAAATGAAAAATATGGTTATTGAACTTTTTAAAAAGCAATAGAGAAAAGAAACTTTAGACTTGATATAGTCAAAGAATGAGTTTTGAAGATAGTATGGAGGGACCTTACCCAGAACATAGTAGGAGTAGCAAACGTTACCAACATTCATCTAATACTAATTTCAGAAGGAAAAAATGGAGGAAATGGAAGGACAAGTAATATTTGAAGAGTTAACAGCTCAAAATGTTTCAGAATTGAAGAAATTCAAGAGCCCTCATATCGAAAGTACATGATAGGTATTAAGCAGGTTAAATAAATTCAGACCTAGACCCCAGAGAAAAAGAAAATGGGTATTTTTTTTTCCTCATATGAAATCAGAATGCATTTTCAATTGATGGTATTGTATAGTCATGGTTGGTAAGATAGCTTTTATGGTGTAGTTGAATTGCCTGTGCAAACTTCGTTGCATGATTGGACAGCTACAATGCTTTGATATTTCAGTTAACAGACCTTTTAAGGACCATTTGAGGAAGTAATGGCTTTGATTATTTTCTGAAAATCTTTTAGTGATACCTTTTGGTAAGATCAAGTGCTTGGAAGAAAACCTGAAGATAATAATGGAGCACTTTAAAGAAATGGTCTGTCAACTGACAAAAACAAGCAATGGGGAAAGGATTCCCTATTCAATAAATGGTTCTGGGATAACTGGCTAGCCATATGCAGAAAATTGAAACTGGACCCCTTTTTTACACCATATACAAAAATCATCTCCAGATGGATTAAAGACTTAAATGTAAAACCCGAAACTATAAAAACTCTGGAAGACAACCGAGGCAATACCATTCTGGACATAGGAATGGGCAAAGATTTCATGACAAAGACACCAAAAGCAATTGCAACAAAAACAAAAATTGACAAATAGGATCTAATTAAACGTAATGGTTTCTGCACAGCAAAAGAAACTATCAAAAGAGTAGACAGACAACCTGTAGAATGGGAGAAAATGTTTGCAAACTATGCATCTGACAAAGGTCTGACATCCAGCATCTATAAGGAACTTAAACAAATTTACAAGAGAAAAACAACCCTATTAAAAAGTGGGCAAAGGACATGAACAGACACTTCTCAAAAGAAGACATATATGCAGCCAACAAGCATATGAAAAAAAGCTCAACATCACTGATGATCAGAGAAATGCAAATCAAAACCACAATGAGATACCATCTCACACTAGTCAGAATGACTATTATTAAAAAGTCAAATAACAGATGCTGGCAAGGTTGTGGAGAAAAGGGAATGCTTATACACTGTTGGTGGGAGTGTAAATTAATTCAGCCATTGTGGAAAGCAGTGTGTGGCGATTCTTCAAAGAGCTAAAAACAGAACTACCATTCACCCCAGCAGTCCCATTACTGGATATATCCCCAAAGGAATATAAATCGTTGTACCATAAAGACACATGCATGTGAATATTAATTGCAGCACTATTCACAATATCTAAATGCCCATCAGTGACATTTGATAAAGAAAATGTGGTACATATTCACTGTGGAATACTATGCAGCCATAAAAAAGAATGAGATTGTATCTTTTGTGGGAACATGGGTGGAGCTGGAGCCCATTATTCTTAGCAAACTAATGCAGGAACAGAAAACCAAATATTGCATGTTCTCACTTATAAGTGGGCACTAAACAATGAGAACACATAGAGAGGAACAACAGACACTGGGGCCTACTGGAGGGGAGAGGGTGGGGAGAAGGGAAGAAGGAGAGGATCAGAAAAAATACCTGTCAGTTACTGTGCTTATTACCTGGATGACGCATAAGCTGTGCACCACACCCCCGTGACACACAGTTTATCTATATAAGAAACCTTCACATGTTCCCCTGAACCTAAAATGAAAGTTAAAAAAAGGAAATGCTTTGTCAGTAAACAGAAAACTGAAAATAATTTGAAAGAAATAATCATAATACATATAAATGTATTGGACTCCTGGTGTGGTTTGTTTTCTGTTGCTTATGACAGAATACCTGAAACTGGGTAATTTTTTTTTTTTTTTTTGAGACAGAGTCTCACTCTGTTACCCAGGCTAGGGTGCAGTAGCGGCATCTCAGCTCACTGCAACCTCCGCCTCCCGAGTTCAAGCAATTCTGGTGACTCAGCCTCCCTAGTAGTTGGGATTACAGTCATGTGCCACCTCGCTTGGCTAATTTTTGTGTTTTTAGTAGAGATGGGGTTTCACCATGTTGGCCAGGCTGGTCTTGAACTCCTGACCTCAAGTGATCTGCCTGCCTTGGCCTCCCAAAGTGCTGGGTGTGAGCCACCATGCCTGGCTTGAAACTGGATAATTTATAAAGAAAGGAATTTATTTTTTACAGTTATGGAGGATGAGAAGGACGTCTGAGGTTGAGGGGCCACATCTAGTGAGAGCCTTCTTGCTTGTGGGGAGTCTGCCGAATTCTCAGAAGGTGCAGGACCTCATATGAGGGGGCTGAGTGTGTTTAGGTCTCTCTTTGCTCCTTATAAAGCTGTCAGTCCTATTTCCATGATAATCCATTGATTCATGAACCGATTAATACATTAATAGATTAATCTATTTATGAGGGCAGAGCCTTCATGACCGACTCATCTATTAAAGGTCCCACCTCTCAATACCGTCACATTGGGGATTAAGTTTCACAAGCATTCAAACCATAGCAGCTCCTCTAATCATAGATCAATTGTCAAATTGAAAAAAAAAGTCCTGTTGGCAAGGCATGGTGGCTCACACTTGTAATCCCAGCGCTTTGGGAGGCCAAGGTGGGTGGATCACCTGAGGTCAGGAATTCAAGACTAGCCTGGCCAACGTGGCAAAACCCCTTCTCTGCTAAAAAGACAAAAATCAGCCAGGCGTGGTAGCGGGCGCTTGTAATCCCAGCTACTCGGGAGGCTAAGGCAGGAGAATCACTTGAACCCGGGAGGTGGAGGTTGCAGTGAGCCAAGATCACACCACTGCAGTCCAGCCTGGGCAACAAGAACGAAACTCTGTCTCAAAAAAAAAAAAAAAAAAAAAAAATCCTGTTATGTATTTCATATAATGGGATACAATACAGTAGTTTAAATAAATATTACTCTTGCAAAGAAAAGGGGAAAGAATAGATTGAGTCTTGAAGCTAGGTGATGGATTCACGTTAAAAAAGAATGACATGTATTAACGTGAGTAAATGTAAAAAGCATAATATTGAGCAAGAAAAAGTTTCAAAAGGATGTGTAGAATTTGATGCCTTTTATATAACCTTTAATTCTCTGTAAAAACAGAAAAAAGCTATTGACTCTCTGCTTTCCCCCCTCCCTTCCCCCTTCATCCTTGCTCCCTCCCCCACTGTCCCCTTCCCCAATTAATCCTTCCCCTTCCCTCCTGGTCTCGGAGGACCCAATCCTAGCCCGACCTGTCTCGGCCCGCAACTTCCCCGAAGCTGTTGGTGCCACTCCCAGCCCATGTGGGCCCCCGCAGGCTGCCCACGCCTGTCCGCCAGCTCCCCGTTCCGCTGGGCTTTCCAAAACTTCGCCAGGGGTGACTTTCTGAGCCGCTTGCTCCATACCCCTCTCTGCAGCCTCTCCTGCCACTTAGGGCTGCCGTTACCCCTCCCGGCAACGGGGGGCTGGCGGAGCTGTGCCACGGGGGCCCCCGGGGCCGTCAGAGCAGGCAGTGCCAGGGTCATCAGGATGATGCGGACGCGGTGTCTGCTGGGGCTGCGCACGTTCGTGGCCTTCGCCGCCAAGCTCTGGAGCTTCTCCGCCCTTTTGCGGTGGCAGATCTGCATGGTAATTCAGCACCAAACTGTTCGATATGATATCATCCCCTTATCTTCTTGTCCTGGAATCAGCTAGGTGAAGAGGAAGATCATGGTGCTGGATCCGGATGAGACACTTATTCACTCCCACCATGATGGGGTCCTGAGGCTCACAGTCTGGCCTGGAACGCCTCCTGACTTCATCCTCAAGGTGGTAATAGACAAACATCCTGTCCGTTTCTTTGTACATTAGAGGCCCCATGTGGATTTCTTTTTGGAAGTCGTGAGCGAGTGGTGGGAGCTGGTGGTGTTTATAGCAAGCATGGAGATCTATGGCTCTTCTGTGGCAGATAAACTGGACAATAGCAGAAGCATTCTTAAGACGAGATACTACGGACAGCACTGCACTTTGGAGTTGGGCAGCTACATCAAGGACCTCTCTTTGGTCCACAGTGACCTCTCCAGCATTGTGATCCTGGCTAACTCTCCAGGGGTTTACAGGAGCCATCCAGACAAGGCCATCACCATCAAATCCTGGTTCAGTGACCCCAGTGACACAACCCTTCTCAACCTGCTCCCGATGCTGGATGCCCTCAGGTTCACCGCTGATGTTCGTTCTGTGCTGAGCCACAACCTTCACCAGTATAGGTTCTGGTGACAGCTGCTCCCCCTTCACCTGAGTTGGGGTTGAGGGGAAAGGGAGGGCGAGCCCTTGGGATACCGTTTGATGCCCTGTCCAATGTGAGGACTGCCTGGGCAGGGTCTGCCCCTCCAACCCCTCTCTGCCCTGGAAGCCCTACACTCCACTTGGAGTCTGGATGGACGCATGGGCCTGGGGCCCTGAAGCAGCCTCACTCTAACTTCGTGTTCACACTCCATGTGTGAATGGAGTTCAGTCTGGGAGACAGGCAGAGGCCTAGGAGAACTAAAACAGTGTTTGTGGTGGAGCGGCAGGACCCGCCAGAGCCACAGATATACGGTGATCCAGGAGGCTCAAAGAGAAGCCAAGTCAGCTTTGTTGTGATTTGATTTTTTTTTTTCTAAACTCTTGTACAAAACTGAAAAAAAAAATGCTATCTATATACAGGTAAAGTATTAGGGACATGTATGGGGACAGTAAACAATAAGCACATGATGGAAATTACTTGTGATGAGAATGTAAGGGGAATGGGACAGGAGCTGACCTTATTCAAAATAAAATAATTACTTTAAAAAATGTGGTCAGGCGCGGTGGCTCACACCTGTAATCCCAGCACTTTGGGAGGCTGAGGTGGGTGGATCACGAGGTCAGGAGATCGAGACCATCCTGGCTAACACGGTGAAACCCCGTCTCTACTAAAAATACAACAAATTAGCCAGGCGTGGTGGCGGGCGCCTGTAGTCCCAGCTACTCTGGAGGCTGAGGCAGGAGAATGGCGTGAACCTGGGAGGCAGAGCTTGCAGTGAGCCGAGATCGAGCCACTGCACTCCAGTCTGGGCAACAGAGCGAAACTCCGTCTCAAAAAAGAAAAAAAAAAATGTAAGTCACAGGAGCAGTTTACTCTTGGTAGATACTATAACATTCATGCCCAACAGTGAATTGGTGTGGGTTTCATATCATTAATGCAAATGTCTATGATCTAAATTAGTTAAAACTATCCAGAGGGTTAAAGTACTGCTGGGTTAAATACCGTTGTCTTCTTTTTTGTGAACCCCAGTGGGCTCACCATAGTACCTAGTATGCCGTGACCACTCAAAAAATATATGATGACTAGCGATTACACATAAATAAATGATTCTGAGTCTTTTCATGTAAACCAAAACAAGTTTAATATAATGATTTAGATGCAATTAAAGGATTTTTTTTTTTTTTTGTCTAGAGATGAGGTCTCACTGTGTCACCCAGGCTGGAGTGCAGTGGTGGTATGATCATAGCTCACTGCAGCCTGGAACTGCTGGGTGCAAGCGATCACCTCACTGCCTCAGCCTCTCGAATAGCTGGGATCACAGGTGTGAATCATCAGGCCCGGCTCATGATTTCTTTTTTATTAAAATATTGAGCAAGAGTGGAGCATGTAGTTGTGTCCAAGGGTTGTGAGTTGGCTAAAATTCACCCTGTGCTTCACAGGGATGGACTTCAGTGGGATGGACTACTCAGAGGAAGGGGTGCTTTTTTCTAATTGGTCTCCTCAGAGGTGGCATCTCTGCTTGTGATATTAGATATTGTTAGTGGGTTCTCTGATTTGTAATATATTTTAATCCAAGTCAGTTATTTTGGCCTATCATAAGGTTTTTATTAACAAGAATGTAGATTTTTTTTAGAAGTCATAGGTCTTTGAATAATTTTTTTGTGACTTAAAAATGTAAATACTATAGGTGTTATAACATAATTTGGTTATCTCATTCACTCATTCACAGGCCTTTTTTTTTTTTTTTTTTTTTTTAAGATGGAGTCTCGCTCTGTTACCCAGGCTGGAGTGCAGTGGCACGATCTTGGCTCACTGCAATCTCTGCCTCCTGGATTCAAGCGATTCTCTTGCCTCAGCCTCCCAAGTACCTGGGATTACAGGCATGCGTCACCACGCCCAGCTAATTTTTGTATTTTTAGTAGAGATGGGATTTCACCTTGTTGGCCAGCCTGATCTTGAACTCCTGACCTCAGGTGATATGCCCGTCTCAGCCTTCCAAAGTCTGAGATCACAGGTGTGAGCCACCACACCCAACCACAAGCCTTCATTTTTATAAAACACCACTTAGTAGGTACTCATGTTTGTGGACTATTGACTAAGTACTTATTTTATATGTATATACTGGCTTCATGGATTGTACTATAAAAGTCATAGGCACTTAAAATGTTTTTGGTAGTATATTAATTTATAATGCTAAGGAAATGAATAAAACTTAGATTTGTTTTATTATCATAGGTAATGTATTAAAGCCACTCTTGCTTATGAGAAGAAATGTAGCTATTACTTTTAAAGCACAGTTTCCTCTTAAGAACAAATGCTCCAGCTTCCCTTTTATTTTAATTAATTAGTGAATTAATTAACTAGTGAATTAATTTTTCAAGACAGGGTCTCCCTCTGTTTTCCAGGCTGGAGTGCATTGGCACAATCACGGCTCACTGTAACCTTGAACTCCCAGACTTAAGCAATCCTTCACCTCAGCTTCCAGAGTAGCTGGGACTACAGGCATGTGCCACCATGCACAGCCAATTAAAAAAAAAATGTTGTAGGCCAGGCACGGTGGCTCATGCCTGTAATCCCAGCACTTAGAGAGGCCGAGGCAGGTGGATTACCTGATGTCAGCAGTTTGAGACCAGCCTGGCCAACGTAGTGAAACCCTGTCTCTACTAAAATACAAAATTAGCCGAGTATGGTGGTGTGTACCTATAATCCCAGCTACTCAGGAGGCTGAGGCAGGAGAATCTCTTGAACTGGGGGGGTGGAGGTTGCAGTGAACAAAGATCACGCCACTGCATTCCAGCCTGGGCAACAAGAGTGAAACTCAGTCTCAAAAAAAAAAAAAAAAAAAAAGGCTGGGGGCAGTGGCTCACGCCTGTAATCCCAGCACTTTAGGAGGCCAAAGCGGGTGGATCACCTGAGATTGGGAGTTTGAGACCAGCCTGACCAACATGGAGAAACCCCATTTCTGCTAAAAATACAAAATTAGCCAGGCGTGGTGGTACATGCCTGTAATCCCAGCTACTCGGGAGGCTGAGGCAGGAGAATCTCTTGAACCCAGGAGGCAGAGGTTGTGGTGAGCCGAGATTGTGGCATTGCACTCCAGTCTGGGCAACAAGAGTGAAACGCTGTCTCAATAAAAAAAAAAAAAATTGTAAACACAAGGTCTCATGTTGCACAGGCTGGTCTCAAATTCCTAGTCTCAAGCCATCTTCCTGCTTCGGCTTCCCAAAGTGGTGGGATTACAGGCATGAGCCACCACACCTGGCCCAACTTCCCTTTTAATAATGACTATAAAGATTGTCACTTTTTTATGATGAGGCCATTCAGTTTCTATAATTCTACCTTAAGAATTTATAGCATTCCTAACTAAGCATAATATGTTATTTAGAAAGTTGTTTTGACTTAATAATTTAGTATTGTGTAGCTGTTTCTTATGAAAGATGTTTCTTGCTTTCAGAAAATATACATGTTTCTGGTGGGGCATGGTGGCTCATGCCTGTAATCCCAGTGCTTTGGGAGGCCAGGGTGGAGGGATAACTTGAGGCTGGGAGTTTGGGACCAGCCTGGGCAACGTAGGGAGACCCCATCTCTACAAAAAGTTTTTAAAAAAATTAGTCAGTGTGAGATCGCGCCATTGCATTCCGGCCCAGGCCTACAAGAGCAAGACTGGTGGCACATACCTGTAGTCCTAACTACTCAGGAGGCTGAGGCAGGAGGGAGGATTGCTTGAGGCCAGGAGGTTGAGGCTGCAGTGAGCCATGATTGCACCACTGCACTACAGCCCAGATGACAGAGCGAGATCCTGTCTCAAAAAAAAAAAAAAAAAAAAGAAATGAAAAGAAATTTATTAGTTAGTGCTTCTCTTGTCAGTTTTCTAAGATGCTTCTCTATTTCTTTTTTCTTTCGTTTTTTTTCTCCCTATCATCTTGTATTAAAGATGCTTCTTAAAGTTGATTTGTAATTTCCTTAAGATTCTGACTCTGGCATATCAATTTTACCTTTCAAGAGTGAGAGCTAGGCTGGGCATGGTGGTGGCTTATGCTGGTAATCCCAGCACTTTGGGAGGCCAAGGCAGGAGCCCAGGAGTTCAAAACCAGCCTGGGCAACACAGTGAGAGCCCATCTCTACAAAAAAAGAAAAAAAATTAGCCAGGCATAGTGGCACGTGCCTATGGTCCTAGGTACTTGGGAGGCTAAAGTACTTGAGCCCAGTAGTTTGAGGCTACACTCTAGCCTGGGTGACAGAGTGATAACCTGCCTCAAAAAAAAAAAAAAAAAAAAAAGAGCTGATTGGAAAAATATAAGTCAGAACTTAAAAAGAGTACCTTCTTTCTTCATGCTTTCAAATAAGATAAATAAAATTTTATAATTTCCTGATATCAGAGGGTACGCTTCATAAAACTTCTTTGTTTAGAATTTTGATTTAGATCCAGCCGTTAACCTTTGAGATAAAGATAATAGTTTTATAGCCAGAAGTAGTGAACAAATAAGTGCTGAATGTATAGACCAGGATTTATAGTGAGAATATCATGAGAGGAAAAAAAGAAATTTATGAAAATATGCTGGTGTAAAAGCCTTAACGGTTTTATCCCTCTTGACTCAGTAGAGATTTGAGTAGCAAAATTAGTTAGAATTCTAGAGACTACGTGAGTATAGGAAGATGAAATGATTCAGGATCTTCCCTCCATCTCTTAAAGGCCTATAATGTTTGATGCATAGTGTTATAAAATAATTTCTTTGTTTATACTTTAGAAATACATGTCTTTTATAAGTAGTAATGTTCCTCCATGTAGTCATCCTTTATTTCTATTAGGTTATAAATTTCTTGTTAGTGAGAAGCTATCATTGCATTGTCCATAACACAGCATATATATTTACTTGGAAAATAATCATAGCAAAATATTATTTGAATTCTTCCACTTCATTAATATAATAAAATTAGTTTGAGTTTATTTTAGCTATAGGCTTTAGAATAGATGCTTACTTTTAAAAATGATTTATTCAAATATTTTTCTGATTTGCCATTATATCATGAAGTGATAATTTGCATGCAACAGTAAATAAATGTTTAGTTCCTAGCCTATCACTACGCTGGGAACTATGAATGTTTTTAAGGCTAAATACATGTTATTGTTTCTGTCTTCAAGAAGCTTTCTTTTTCTTGGAGAGCCAAGACATATTAAATAGTACAGAACAAGAAGTTAGAGAGAGGGTTGAATGGTAAGTTGAGAAGGTGTGGTATCTTATTTTGTACACAGTCTATAAAAAGAAAACCTGCTAGGTGTTTGTCTCAAAAGAAATTGCTTTTAAAATAAATTTTTTTTTAAAAAGTAATTTATTTCACACAATCTTTCCCGTTTTATTTTTATGGTATTTGTTTTTTTGTTTTTTGAGTCAGGGTCTCTGTTGTCTGGGCTGGAGTGTGGTGGTATTATCATAGCTCACTGCAGCCTTGAACTCTTGGGCTCAAGTGATTCCACCTCAGCTTCTTGAGTAGCTGGGACCACAGGTGTGTGCCACTGTGCCTGGATAATTTATTTTATTTTATTTTATTTTTGGAGAATGGGGTCTTGCCATATTGCCCAGGCAGGTCTCGAACTCCTGGACTCAAACTATTCTCTGCCTCTGCCTCCCTAAGAGCTGGGGTTATAGGCATGAGCCACTGCACCTGGCTTATTTTTTAAAATTTTTTATTGTATTTCATTTTTTAAAAATTTTTGTAGAGACAGGGTCTCACTTTGTTGCCCAGTCTGGTCTTGAACTCCTAGCCTCAGGTGATTCCTCCTGCCTTGGCCTCCCAAAGTGCTGGGCTTATAGGCATGTGCCACCATGCCCGCCCAGTAAATTACTTGTAAAAGTGTATGCACAGTCATTATAATTAGGTATTTTTGGAATTTTCCAGTTTTATGGGTCTCCTTTTGACTTGTAAATATCTGTATTAGGAATGATCACAACTTGTCTTTATCAATAGCTGGCATATAAATTATTAAGCAATAATTTAATGAGCAGCAGAGAAAAAGAAAAAAGTAGGTATCAGGATGAGGTATTAGGAACAAGCAAAGAAGGGGCTTTCAGTAGGGTTACATCATTATGCTAGGCTGTGTCATTAAAAATCACTCTGAAGGCCCAGTGCGGTGGCTCATGCCTGTAATCCCAGCACTTTGGGAGGCCTAGGCGTGTGGATCATTTGAGTTCAGGAGTTCGAGATCAGCTTGGCCAACATGGTGAGTGAGACCCCATCTCTACTAAAAATACAAAAATTAGCTGGGCGTGGTGGCTTGCACCTGTAATTCCAGCTACTTGGGAGACCGAGGCAGGAGAAGCGCTTGAATCCGGGAGGCGGAGGCTGCAGTGAGCCAAGATTGCACCATTGCACTCCAGCCTGGGCCACAGAGTGAGACTCCATCTCAAAAAAAAAAAAAAAAAAAAAAAAAAAAAATTCACTCTGAAGGACTGTAGGTTGTTTGATTGCTCTTATACTCGCTGAAAATACAGGTATTAGAAGAACAAACTAAAATTTATTTGCATAAAAAAAATCCAAAAGGAAACCCAGATTAAGCATGCCATTATAATTGTTTTTAAAATAAATTCTAGCAAACTTGGTTATCTGGGTTTCTTGCGAAGGTACTTGGTAAACTCTATCCATTTCATTTAGCTGTTACGTATTTGAACAGGGTCAGGATATTAGAGGATTCCAGTAACTGGTATAAAATAATGTCAGCTGTGTGGAACTGGGAGAAGAGTAAAACAAAAAAAATCTATAGGAGCAAACTAGAAAATTGTTACGGGTTTTAGTCACTTTCGCTAGGGATAGACAGCTCAATACAACTCAGTAACTCGGATATATCCTTTTATTACAGCAAAATATGATGATGTATTTTCTTGATGATATTTCTTGTTAGAAACCATAATAAAAGCAGGCACTATTTATTTTTAAATTTAACTGTATGCCAGACCCTATTCCAAGCATTTTGTATAACTACATTTCATTACTACTACAGCTTTTTTTAAAAAAAAGGTGATATTGTTTCCTTTTTAGTAATGAGAGAACTGTATAAATTTCTAAGACAAGGTCAGATGGGTAGTGCAGTGCTGAGATTTCACTTTCCTTGGTTTCAGTTACCTACTGTCCAGTACAGTAGAATATTTAGAGAGAGAGAGACCGTATTCACATATGATGTTATTACAGTATGTTGTTATAATTGTTATATTTTATTAGTTGTTGTTAATCTCTTACTGTGCCTAATTTATAAATTAAACTTTATCATAGTTATGTATGTATAGGAAAAAACATAGTATATAATACAGAGTCTGTACCATCCATGGCTTCAGACATCTACTGGGATCTTAGAATGTATTCCCCATGGATAAAGGGGCAGTAGTGTAAACGGTAGAGCCAGAATTTCAGTTGAATTTCTTCTGGCTCCAAAATCAGCTTTGTTTATGTTCCATGGTAAAGTGGCATCCTATATTCTTTAAGAAGGCAGGAAAGTACATAACATATATACTTAATATAGTATAAACAGTTACATTTTAGAGAGAGTACAGAGTTGCTTGTTTAGGGAGTAGGACTATATGTACCTCTTACCAAACCCAAACCTCAGGGTAAACCCAGTTTTCTCTTTGTAGTTTTTTGTTTTTAGATTCCTGATCATGGCTAAAGATAATTACATATTGGTACTGATCGGCTTTAAACAAATTAAGTGTTTTACAGCTTTCCTTGGACTTCAGTGGCACTTAGCAACACTTTTATTCATCTAGTCATGAGCTCTTGCATCCTCCACAATTATGGTTTGAAACTTTTTTTGTTCTCCTTAAGCTCCCAACCTACCCTACTGTTTCTCACTCATACCAGACCCATCTGTTACCTCGTCAAGAAAATGGGGATTTTTATATCTTGAAATCCTATAGCTTGTCTTTCTTTGATCTCCTTTAAACTCTTTTTTAGTCCAACCACATCACTCCATCTTCCTGTATCCAAGTTGATCAGGCCTTTGAGAATATTAAGCTTCTTGATAGCTGTGTATCTGCTTCAACCTACAAACTACACATAATCTTTTCCTTTCTCAAATGCCTATCTTCTTATAATTTACCTTAACTTCTGTGGCTGTGTTACTTTATTGCAATTTCTGTTTATGTATAGGTTGTACAGTACTGCTTAATATGTTTTTTTAATTAAATAAGTAACTTATAAAACCAGAACTATACTATTATGGTAACAGTTTCGTTTTTTAAGTCTTGAAAAAATAGGCAAAGATTAAAAACAAGTTTCTGTATTTGCTGGAGCATAATGGAAGCTGAGAAACATCAAGGAAACCAGCCTTCACAACTTTCGAGATAGGTTTATAGTTTATAGATAGGTTTAATCAGACATTGAATGAAATATATGTATGCTGTGGTGGAGGAAAATTCACAGCTGCGAAAAGGAGTGTCAAGCACGTTCTGGTGGTATTGTGACATTTTTGTATATTGTCTGGAAGTTTCTCTCCAACAGTGTGTTAACATATCTTAGTAACACTGTAGCATTATAATGTAATTATGCAATCTTAGTCTGGGATTTAAAATGAGAGTATTTTAACTTTTCAAAGCACATTCCATCAAACAGAAAAGAGAATCAGTGTTTACTTCCTGACTTCTTGGCTGACTGTAACAACAACAATAAAAAAAGACTAAAGAGGGCCTCACAACAAGTATCAAAGTAGTTGTATGTCATATTGAACTCTTAAAATGTATTTTAATTTGTTATTCATATTAACTTACATTAGGAAAGAAAAAAGGTCAATGCACAGTTAAAAGTTTTTTTTTTTATTTTATTACAGGCAGCTGTTAAATCTAAGAAAGCTACAGATACCTATAAACTCTATGTGGAAAAATACGCATTAGCAAAAGCTGATTTCGAACAGAAAATGACAGAAACAGCTCAGGTTGGTATTTTAAGGCTTCAGATTGAAAACAGGGCATTTATATTTGTGTATATTGATTAATTTTTCTCTCTATATAATTTTTTAGTGTTGGAAGTTTTAAAATGCACAATCTCAATTTGTTAATGATGCTGTTTTAAAAATACATGTCGCGTTTTGGAGATTGAGGACCAAGATGCAATAATTATAATGTCATAAGGAATTATACAGGTAGATCAGAAGAGCCTGTTTAAAGGTAATTGGGGAAACTGAGGGCATTGGTACATGATGAAGACAGTGCTTAAGAAGCATTAATAAGAAAACTGGAAGTGACTTAGTAATGAGGCTACGGCAGTCAATACAACCCAAAAAATCCCTGGTCTCAAAGAACTTACATATTAGTGAGGGAAGACAGACACAAATGTCTGCCATCCATTAGCTTGGGATAAATTATATTTGGTGTAGTGTTCTCAGAACCTTAATTAAAGGCCTCGTTTAAGGTGGCTGCCTTTTAGGAATCATACCTGACATTTCCACTCTCCGCTGCCCCTGCTTCTTGTCCTTTTCCTTGTTTTATTTTCCTGCTTAGCACCTATCGTGATCTTACATACCAAGAATTTTATTCCTGTATCAGTCAGGTCAGAGTAAGTATGCTGTGGTGACACAAGGCCCCAGAAATCTCAGTGGCTTACAATATCAAGGGTTTATTACTTTCTCATGCTGCGTGTTCATTATGGGTTGGCTGCAGCTGTTTTACATCGTCTTCACTGTAGTCCTGAGGCTGGTGGATGAACTCCTTTTTGGAATGTTCTTAGTTATGTCTAAGGGGCCAGAAACATAGTGAAGCACATGAGTTCTTTTACCTATATTTTTTGTCTGTTTTTCTCCACTAAAATTTAAGTTTATGAGAGCAAGGATGGATTTGTTTTGTTTACTGCTATATCCTCAGCTTTTAGAATAGTTCCCAGATCATATTAGGCACTCAGTTAATATGAAAGAAGGACTTTGTGAATCTGAATTTTTGGACTCTATGTCCTCATTATGTCTTCCCACTTGAAGTAGTGAACAGCTCATATCTTAGAAAGCGAAGTCTTGCATACTTGTGTGCATGTATGTGCATATCCATCTTCCTACAATGGCATAGACTCTGTTAGGTGCTGGTGTGTATACAGTACATCTGTAAATAAGACAAATATCTCCGTGCTTGAGATGGTGTTTACAGTATAGAGGAGGGAGGCAGACATTAAATACATGCTTAAATATAAAGTTATAAATTATTATAAGTATTGCAAAGGAAAATAATAGGCTTCCATGAGATAGAATAATAGCAGTGACTTAATTTGGATTAGGGAGTCAGGAAAGGCCTTTTAAGATAAGTGATGTTTAAAACTGGAACTTGAAGAGTGAGTAAGAAATTAATAGGGCAAGAGCGTTACAGGCTTTGGGGATCATGAGTATGAAGGCCCAGAGGGTATAAAAGAACTTACATTCTGGAAAGTAAAAAATGCTTACTAAACCTGAGTAAGGGAAAATGGTAGTGAGAAATGAAGTTGAATTGATACACAAGGACTAGGTTACATTAGGTTGGTGCAAAAGTAATTGCAGTTTTTGCCATTACTTTTAATGGCAAAAGAATTTAGGTTTTCTTCTAAGAGCAGCTAGAAGCCGCCTAAGGGTTTTAGGCAGGGATGTGACATGATCTGATCTACATTTAAAGATAATTCTGGCAGTTTTGGGAAGAATTGATTAGAGTATGTCTAAAGGAGAATCAAGAGTCCAGTTTGAAAGTCAGTATAGTAGTCAGGTGAGAAGGATGAGGGCCAGCGTAGTGGTCTTGGAGAAGGAGAGAAGTGAATGCATTGGAGATGGCAGGGATAGGATGGGTTGAGGAATTCTTCGGAAGATCAGGATCCCTTCCAGGTTTTAGCTTGTTAAATCTATGTGGAGAGAGATGAATGGGGAAGATTAGATGAAGAACTGTTAGTTTGATGGAAGGAAGGGATCAGATGTTCAATTTTGAACATGTTAATTTTAAGACGCCTATGAGATACATAATTGGTGACATCAGGAGGGCAGTTTTGGAGGAGCCAAGTAATCTGGGCTGGACATAATGTCCACAGTTCCTTATCCACAATTCTGAATCCGAAGAGCTCTGAAAACCAAGTATTTTTTTTTCTGTGATTTATTTGACAACAAAACTTGACTTGAACCGTTATGAGGCTATCTATAGTCTTTATCCTACGTATATTTTCCTTTAGAAATATTAATGTGTTTGATAAACAGATGCCACTACAGATCCTGCTAGTAGTATTATGAATGAGGTATATGGCATTCTAAATAATACTATATATCTTTATTTAAAAAACAAGGGAAGAAAAGGAATTCCAAAACTCGCCTGGTCCCAAAAGTTTTGAATAAGGATTATCAGACCATATAAAATAGGGTGTTGTCAGTACACAGAGCCATGATGACATCACTTTTAGAGTGTGGGGAAGAAAGGGCCTCAGGGCCAAGCTCTGAGAGACTCATTATTGAGATTTTAATAGAGGAAGCCAAAGAAGAAAGAAGAAAACTGGAAGTGTAATGTCATGGTAGCTGGAAAAAGAAGCTTCAAGAAAGAAGGGTTTAGGTAGTTGTCTTAAATAAGCCTTCAAGTCTAGTGAGATAGAAAGTTGCAATTTCTGTAGCAACTGAGGTCATTGCAGACTTCAGCAAGTGCTGTTATGTCTTTTAAATCATTAGGAGCACACATTTATAAGGCAGTTATTGTTGATATGTTAATTTCACATTAAATGGTTAGTCTTTATCAGCTAAGCATTTGCCGTTTCATTAATTTTTAAAATTGGAATAAATAGAGTTTGCTATAGTCAGAGTTTTTTGTTTGTTGATGTTACTTTATAAAAAAGAACGTTCAGCACATCTTTCCATTTCCTTTTCATGTTCTGCTTCCTCATTACATTTTTTTTCAAAATGGCATTTTAATTGTTCATCCTGCCTTTCTGGTTTTTTTGTTTGTTTTTTTATTGTTTTTTGAGACAGGGTCTCACTCTGTCAACCAGGCTCGAGTGCAATGGCACGATCTTGGCTTACTGCAGCCTTTTTGCCTCCCAGGCTAGTGACCTTCCCACCTCAGCCTCCTGAGTAACTGGGACTGCAGGTGTGCACCATCATGTCCAGCTAATTTTTGTATTTTTAGTAGAGACAGGGTTTCACCATGTTGCCCAGGGTGGTCTTGAACTCTTGGGCTCAAGTGATCTGTCCAACTCGGCCTCCCAAAATGCTGGCTGGGATCACAGGCACCGTGCCAGCCCATTCTGCCCTTTTTAAGATGGGAACATTAATTTATTTGAGCAAATGTGTGACCATGCTGCTTTTAAATAAAGATGATGGCATACTTTACTAATGTATGTGTATTTGTTCTTTCTCAAGATCTTAGAGATCTCTGTTTCTGTCTCACCCTCTCTTTCTGTCATACTCTACAGCTGCAGAATAGGTTAATTATTGTTTCTTCATAGAGAATAGACTTTAATTTGGGTTAGTTTAGAAGGGAAAGTAATCCTTTTACTTCTCCACTTAACTGTTTTTCCAGGCCAGCTGGGTTGACCAGTCTCAGTGGGAAAGAAAGAACCTGACAGTATAGTGAGAATCAAATTTGGGTGGTAGGACCTATATTTACTAGTGGGAGAAGATCATTGAGTCTCTAGGGTGAAAGAGGTTAGAATTTAGAGTATTTGTGATTTAAGTTTTTAAAATTTAGGTTTAGAATAAAAATGATTGAAATTGTGACTTTTTATGCTCATGCTTTTACCACTATTAATTAATGAGACACTTGAAATAGAATATGGAGATTTTGTTTACTTTAAAGCAGTGAGATGGCTAGTTTATGGAAACTTTGAGATTTGTTAAGCAGTACCCTCAGATTAAAGATTATTAGGATTAGCGTACTTTTATATATCTTTAGTGGCTGAGAAGATAGGGTAGCCCTGTGTCGCTTAACAACAGGGATACACTTTAAGAAATGTCGTTAGGCAATTTTGTCATTGTGTGAACATCATAAAATGTACTTATGCATGGCTAGGCATGGTGGCTCACGCCTGTAATCCCAGCACTTTTGGAGGCTGAGGCGGGCAGATCACCTGAAGTCAGGAGTTCAAGACTAGACTTGCTAATATGTTGAAACCCTGTCTCTACTAAAAATACAAAACTTAGCCAGGCGTGGTGGTGCACCCCTATAATCCCAGTTATTTGGGAGGCTAAGGCACCAGAATTGCTTGAAATGGGAAGCAGAGGTTGTGGTGAGCCGAGATTGTGCCACTGCACTCCAGCCTGGGTGACAGAGTGAGACTCTGTCTCAAAAAAAAAAAAAAAAAAAAGAGAGAGAGAGAATGTACTTACTTACACATACCTAGATGGTGTAGACTGCTACAGACCTGGCTATATGGTTTAGTCTGTTGCTTCTAAGCTACAAACCTGTACAGCCTGTTACTGTACTGAATACTGTAGGCAATTATAACAAAATGGTATTTGTGTCTTTAAACATATAAAAGATATAGTAAAAATCAGTATAAAAGATTAAAAATGCTGCATCTGAGTAGAACACTTATGTTGAATGGAGATTGCAGGACTGGAAGTTGCTCTGGTTGAGTTAGTGAATGAGTAGTGAGTAAATGTGAAGGCCTAGGACATTACTGTACACTACTGTAGATTTTATAAGCACTGTAGATTTAGGTTACATTAAATTTTATTAAAAATTGTTTTCTTCCTTCAATAATAAATTAACCTTAGCTTATTGTAACTTCTTTAGAAACTTAAAAAAATTTTAAACATTTTGACTCTTTTGTGATGACATCTTAAAGTAGAAACACATTGTACAGTTGTACAATAGTATTTTCTTTATATCCTTACTCGATCGGCTTTTTTTCTGTTTTAAAATTTTTATTTTTTTTTAACTTTTTAAATCTTTTTCCTAAAAACTAAGACACAAACGCACACAGTAAACATGCGCCTACATAGGCTTAGTATCATTAGGATTGCTCTTTTATCTCCACATCTTGTACTACTGGAAGGTCTTCAGGGGCAGTAGCATGCATAGAACTATCATCTCTGGCTGGACTTGGTGGCTCACACTTGTAATCCCAGCACTTTGGGAGGGCGAGGTGGGCAGATCACTTGAGGTCAGGAGTTTGAGACCAGCCTGGCCAACATGATGGAACCTCATCTTTAATAAAAATACAGAAATTAGCTGGGCGTGGTGGTACGCGCTTGTAATCCTAGCTGCGTGGGAGGCTCAGGCATGAAATCACTTGAACCCGAGAGGTGGTGGTTGCAGTGAGCTGAGATTGCACCACTGCCCTCCAGCCTGGGCAACAGAGCGAGACTCCATCTCAGGAAAAAAAAAAAGTATCGCCTATGGTAACAAAGCCTTCTAGAATACCTCCTGAAGGACCTGCTGGAGGCTGTTTTACAGTTATTGTTTTTTCTAATAAGTAGAAGGATTACACTCTAATAATAAAAAGTGTAGTTTAGTAAATACATTTACCAGTAACATCATTTATTATCAAGTATTATGTGCTGTATATTATGTGCTATGCGGTACTTTTATGTGACAGGCAGCACAGTAGGTTTGTTTGTATCAGCATCACCACAAATGTGAGTAATGCGTTGCACTACGTTATGGCAGCTATGATGTCACTAGGCAATAGAAAGTTTTCATATCTATTATAATCTTCTGGTACCACTGTCATATATGGCATTAGTTGTTGACAGAAATGTCATTATGTGGCTTATGACTATACTTTTAAAAATGTAACAGGCTGGGTTCGGTGGCTCACGCCTGTAATCCCAGCGCTTTGGGAGGCCGCGGCAGGTGGATCACGAGGTCAAGAGATTGAGACTATACTGGCCAATGTGGTGAAACTCTGTCTACTAAAAATACAAAAATTAGCTGGGCGTGGTGGCACATGCCTGTAGTCCCAGCTACTCGGGAGCCTGAGGCAGGAGAGTTGCTTGAACCCATGAGGCAGAGGTTGCAGTGAGCCGAGATCGCGCCACTGCACTCCAGCCTGGCGACAGAGCGAGACTCCGTCTCAAAAAAAAAAAAAAAAAAAAAAAAATTAATGTAACAATACATGGGAACACAGTGAATTTGAAGTTGCAGGGAGTAAAGTGCCTATCTAATTTGTTCAGGAAAGTTCGTTTATGTATACTCAAGCATTTGAGACTATATCCATTTCCCATTGCTGAATTACTCTGAGCTTAGTAGTCACTAATTTTGAGGAATTGTGATAGTTAGCAGTGTGCCCCTACCCCCAAAACCCCACAGTTTCAAAATTGCATCTGAATCATGCCTTGAGTTTCTCTGTGGATTTATATTTTAAGATATTTCTAAATAAATAAAGATCTGCCTTGTTGAGTGTAGCTTTTTCAAAAGGGAATGAAGACAGTTTCCTCGGAATTAAGGGTCATTCAAATGAAATTAATGGCTACCTGTCTGAGAAAATATCTTGTTTATTAAATTGCTGAAATTTAAGTTAAGGGCCATCCTTCTACTAAATGCTCCTCAGTTCTTGATCCTCAGTTCTTGAGAGTAATTCAGGATCTTGAAATACTGGTACTGTATTCTCATTGACTTGGTCAAAATTAATCAATGACAAGTATTCCATTTTAACTCTGCCATTCCTCATAAATCAAATTGATTCAAGTTTTTGGGCTGTTGCAATACTGTCGAAACTGTAATTTCACCATTCTGGATTTTTTTTTTTTTAGAGGTTCTTACCATTTACACATTAGATATCATTTGGTGATTTCTGGTCACCAAAGTGACTGAAGAAATTTAGACATTAAATATAGGGTCAGGGAATTAAATTTGATAAACTAACAAGAGAAAAATAGTAAGGCTTAGGCCCATTCCTTAGAACTGATTTAATTTGGCAAAAAATAGATAACCAGGTTTGTACAATAGAAATGACAAATGTATTTTGTTTGAAAATGGGTAGCTCAGCATTTCCCAAAGCCTGTTTTGAAGACTATTATTGCTCTGTGAGATATTAATAGATGTTCAGGGAAGAAGAAAAACAAAAGTGTTGTAAGGTCAAAGAAATTTAGAAAATGCCGGGTTAAGCAAAGTGAAACGTGTCATTATTTCCGTATTTCTCAGACCTTCTTTTTTTTCTCCAAGATGGAGTCTCACTCTGTCGCCCAGGCTGGAGTGCAGAGGCGCGATCTTGGCTCACTGCAATCTCCACCTCTCAGGTTTAAGGAATTCTCCTGGGTTCAAGCTATTCTCTGCCTGAACCTCCTTAGTAGCTGGGATTACGGGCATGCGCCACCATGCCTGGCTAATTTTTGTATTTTTAGTAGAGACGGGGTTTCACCATGTTGGCCAGGCTGGTCTTGAACTCCTCATCTCATGATCGGCTGGCCTCGGCCTCCCAAAGTGCTGGGATTACAGGTGTGAGCCACCGTGCCTGGCCTCTCAGAGCTTTTGATATATTTATTGTGAAGGCAAGGCAAGCAGCGGTTTCCTCTCTGGGGATATCAGAGTAACTTGGAAATTTTTTCCAAACAACTTTCTCACCTCTTTCAACCCCCATTACCCAGGCAGTACTGGAGGATCTATTTGTTTTGAAGTTTGAAAAGGTTCTCCAGGTGATCTAACACATCCTCACTTTTGGTTGAGAACTGCTGAAATAGAGTATATAGGCTTTCCCAGATTTCTTTGATCACAGCCATCTCTTTTGGGGATTGTATATTATTATTTCTTTTTTCTTTTTTTTCTTTTTCTTTTTTTTTTTTTGAGATGGAATCTCACTCTGTCGCCCAAGCTGGAGTGCAATGGCGTGATCTCGGCTCTCTGCAACCCCTGCCTCCCGGGTTCAAGCGATTCTCCTGCCTCAGCCTGCCAAGTAGCTGGGATTACAGGCATGCGCCACCACGCCTGGCTAATTTTTTGTATTTTGAGTAGAGACGAGGTTTCACCATGTTTGTCAGGCTGATCTCAAACTCCTGACCTTGTGATCTGCCCACCTCGGCCTCCCATAGTGCTGGGATTATAGGTGTGAGCCACCGTGCCCGGTGTATATTATTATTTCAAGGATTAGAAAGACATTTTGAAAATCTGTGGGCTAGATTATAAAGCATTTGAAAGTAAACTATAGTTTTTGCTTTGCCAACTAATTGTTTTTCAGTTTTTAAAACTCTTTGTTTTTTTTGTAACATTATTCTCTTCTGGGTCTCCTAATTTTCTGATCACGATTATAGATTTTAATGTGTAATGGCTCCAAATTCGGCTGGGTGTGGTGGCTCATGCCTGTATCCCAGCACTTTTGGAGGCTGAGGCAGGTGGATCATGAGGTCAGGAGATCGAGACTTTCCTGGCTAACACGGTGAAACCCGTCTCTACTAAAAATACAAAAAATTAGCCGGCATGGTGGTGGGCACCTGTAGTCCAAGCTACTCGGGTGGCTGAAGCAGGAGAATGATGTGAACCTGGGAGGCGGAGCTTCCAGTGAGCCAAGATGGTGCCACTGCACTCCAGCCTGGGTGACAGAGCAAGACTCCGTCTCAAAAAAAAAAAAAAAAAAAAAAAAAGCTCCAAATTCTAAAAAAGTTTGTATTTACCTAAGAAATGACATAACAAAAAGTTAACTTTTTGCAGTGCCATATTTCAGTTTACCTGCTAGATCTGTTTGTCTTGAGGCTTTGTTAAACATTGTGTAACAGTGGTAACTTGGAAAATTTGGTTATATTGAGTTGATTTCTTTTTTTGTTTTGGATATGGAGTCTCGCTCTGTCGCCCAGGCTCCAGTGCAGTGGCGTGATCTGGGCTCACTGGAACCTCTGCCTCCCAGGTTCAAACGATTCTCCTGCCTCAGCCTCCTGAATTGCTGGGATTACAGGCATCTGCCACCATGCCTGGCTAATTTTTGTATTTTTAGTAGAGACAGGGTTTCACCATGTTGGCCAGGCTGGTCTCGAACTTCTGACCTCAAGTGATCCACCTGCCTCAGCCTCCCAAAGTGCTGGGAGAGATGATTTCTGAAAGCTCTTTTGATTCCAGAATATATATGTATGTACCTGTATATGTTATAAATCTATAACTTTGTATATGTTACCCAGAAATTTCAAGATATTGAAGAAACTCATCTCATTCACATAAAGGAAATTATAGGATCCTTGTCAAATGCTATAAAGGAAATTCATTTGCAGATAGGCCAGGTAAGTTTTTTTACTTTATGTTGAATTATTCATGAAAAATTTGTTTATTTATAGCTCTTTAAAAATATTTTCTCACTCTGTTCAAAGTTCATAAGTATAATACCGAATTTTTCCAAATAAAGAATATGTAAAGATAATGTATTTACATGTAGTAAATAGAAAATAAACTGGATATTTTATCATTTGGCCACCGAGGATGATAATTCAAATTAATTTTTTAAATTAACTATATTCAGTTTTCTTTATATTGAATTTCTAAAGCTATCGACTTTTGAATATTTCTTTTTTCAAGCTTTACTATTTTTAAATTTAAAGCAGCAACTTTATTAAACAATAGAACTTTTACTTAGAAGTGTTCCACAAATATAAAAGGTTTAACGATGACAATTTGGGGTATACTGAAATATAGTAGAGAAAGATGAAGTCTGTTATTCTTCAAACTAGCCAGGCACGGTGGCTCATATCTGTAATCTCAGCAGTTTGGGAGGCCAAGGCAGGAAGATTACTTGAGCCCAGAAGTTTGAGACCAGCCTGGGCAACATAGGGAGACCTCATCTCTACACAAAATTTAAAAAATATTTTAAATTGTTTAAATATTAAAAAATATTTTAAATTGTTTAAATATTAAAAAATATTTTAAATTGTTTAAATATTAAAAATATTTTAAATTGTTTAAATATTAAAAAATATTTTAAATTGTTTAAATATTAAAAAATTTTTGGGTGTGGTGGTGCATGCCTATAGTCCCAGCTACTTGGGAGGCTGAGGTGGGAGGATCACTTGAGCCCAGGAGGTTGAGGCTGCAGTGAGCCGTGACACCCAGCCATCTGGGTGACAGAGTCAGACTGTGTGTGTGTTTTTTTTTAAGCCAAAAGTATTTTTGTTGTCTATATAAGTCTTATCATAAGAATGATGTCTCTGGAACGCTCAAAGATGGGAACAGAAAACTGCTTTGACTTCTAGGGGCATGAGGCTATGTGTTAAGGGGTTAATGTAAGTCATGGTTGGTCCCTACAGATCCAGTAATGCTGGAAGTTAGGTAAATTAAAGTCCTCAAAGGGCCTTGGGTCAAAAATACATATTTTGATATAATTAATTTTAATTGTCTTGTGTAAGTTTTATCTGAAATACACTAAGAATGTGGAAAAAGAAAAAGTTATCTTTATTTCATTTTAATAGGTCCATGAAGAATTTATAAATAACATGGCTAATACTACAGTTGAAAGTTTGATACAAAAATTTGCTGAGTCAAAAGGCACTGGGAAGGAAAGACCTGGTAAGATGATAAACTCTGCAAGGAAACATTTTAAATTTTCCCATATAGTAACTAACATATTTGCCTTGAAGTTCATGTGGGTAAGGGGTAATTTTAACTTTATATCACATATCTGAAGTTAAAATATTTCCAAACTGTGAAATGGAGCCAACCCAAAAAATGGAGTATACCTAAAAATCTGTATAAAATCTCAGATATTACTATTTTTATGTCTGATGATACATTAAGATTTTTGTTTTGGCTTTTAGTGGTTAATACAATAATTTAGTATTATTTAAAGTGGTTATTATAACATTTTACTAAATCTGTCACAGTTTTAGATTTTTCAAAATAGAGTCACCTACAGAAGGCTATTTTAATAAAAGAAAGATTGGGAGAGAATATTGAACACTCAGAACATTGAGACCCACGTAGAACCTTTCTTAAAATTTAATAACTTCCTTCTTTTCTCATTTATATATACATTTAACAAATATATTTATTGAGTTCTAACAATATACCAGACCCCATTCTAGAAATTTGGGGATACACCAGTGAACAAATGGATATAGGAATCCTGGCTCCTATTTTTATGAAAAAATGATTACAGAAGTTCAAATTCTACTTTTAATTGGCATGTTATGATGTATCAAATGTAATAAGTAGCCCATTCCCTTCCCTGCTCAGCATACTTACAGTCCTCCAGATTTCTTTAATCTATTTATTAGTTATTATATCATGTTCTTGCAAGATACATGTTTCACTCCATAAGTAAAAATAATTTAGTGCATTAAAGAAGTTAAAATATGATATGGCATTCCAGAAAATGGGTAAGAGATCTGTGAAGTTTGGGAACCATATTTCCTCAGTGCAGTTCATAGACCTAAGGCTTGAAACCTAAATCATCTTTAATTTCTTCCTCCCAAATTTCATTAAATTTTTAATCTTACTGATTCAATTGTATTAGTATTTTTCCCTTCAGACTTTCTTTTCATGTTTTCTCTAGCTGCCTAATTAATTTGCAGATTTCATACTGGTACAGCAGACGTTTCTTCTCCAATCTATTTTACATGTTATAGCACACTCATCTTTTGCCTATACAGTTATGAACTTATAATTGTACCACTTACAAATCTTTAAATTTTCACTGTTGACAGAATGAAAGTGGGATTCTGGACTTGGTTTCAGAGCCTTTAAGGATCTCGAGCTGACCAGATTTTAGTCTTAACTTTCTTCTTTTTTTTTTTTTTGTTTCAACCACAAGTGTTTATTGATATATTTTAATGGAACAATAAGGCACAACCGTGGATTAAAACAGTTTGCTATACAGCCAAAAGAGGGGAAAGCTATAACCTTAGGAACTTTAGATATGCAAATCAAGGAGCCTCTGAGTACCTCTCTATAGATCAGTGTCAGACATTCTTCCGTTTTCACTTGATCACAAAGTCTGACTGATACTTCATGAAGAATTTCTCATTCATTTATATTTGAGCCATCCAGCCCAGCTACTTCCCTGTTCTCTACCCTTTTCCATCACTTTGCAGTGGTATTTTTTTTAGCAATCCCCTTCCTAAATAATTATGTACACATCTTCAATAGTTTTCCAAAGCAAGGAAACAAGCATGCAAGCAGTGAATCAGAGAAAGTCAGCCAAGGGCAGATGTTTGGATAAATAGACTCATAGAGACATACATTAGGATGGCAATAGCTTGATTCACTGAAGTCTAAACTAAGCTGACTTTGGCAGAAAAGTTGCTGTGGCTTGTTCGAAGACCTGTAATGCCACCTTAGGTTGTGCTACTAGTGCCAGACCTCATTTTTAAGGGATTAGCAGTGGTCTATACAAGGAGGTAGGAAGCTAGTGTAACCAGGCAGCTAATGATACAATAGTCAATGCTTTGGACATGTATTAGGAGCTGACTATGGCTTCCATCATTAACATTCGCCAAGTGTAAAATTCATAAAGAATTTTGTGACTGAGCGTGGTGGTTCACACCTGTAATCCCAGCACTTTGGGACGCTGAGGCAGGAGGATCACCTGAGGTCAGGAGTTCAAGACCAACCTGGCCAACATGGTGAAACCCTCTACTGAAAATACAAAAATTAGCCAGGTTTGGTGGTGCACATCTGTAATCCCAGCTACTTGGGAGGCTGAGGCGGGAGAATTGCTTGAACCCAGAGGCGGAGGTTGCAGTGAGCCAAGATTGCGCCATTGCACTCCAGCCTGGGTGACAGAGTAAAACTCCGTCTTAAAAAAATAAAAAAGAATTTTGTGCAAAACTTCAAGATACGGAGGAAACAATCTTTAAATGTTTTGGACTGGGATAAGTTAACGCTAATCTTTCTACTTGGAAATGTGAAGTGAAAAACATTCCAGTGCACGTAACACTAAGGCATAAACCATGCTGCAAAGGTGTGAATGCGTGAGGCTTTATAGGGTGCCCAGCTGCCTTGATAAAAAGCCATGAAAAAGTCCCCAGGCATATTGTCAGAGCAGTCATTCTGGTGGTAACGGTGTCCCCAAACTAAACAAACCCATTGGCATATTGCTATTTTTTGAACAGTCAACACTGCACTAACAAGAGGAGCCATGTAGGTAAAAGTTGAGAATCAGAGGCCAGAGGTAGAGTGATGTGGGCAAGCAACCCAGAAGACTTGACTCCACACCTCTCACCAAGGCCACCTTTCAAGATGAGTATCTCCACCCAGCAGCCCTTTGATGACAGAGTAGAATGCAGAGGATGGTGTCATACTTCTCAGAGAAGTGTTGGTTACCAAAAAGCTCCTAGAGAGGCAACATCCCAGAGGCCCATTTAATAATGAAGGTAAATAAAAACTGCCAGACCCCTGAACTATCCTGTCAAGTCAGGAATACATAGGGCATAGCAGTGCCAAGTAGAACAGATTAGATTTTGAGGCTTACTGAAAAGCAGAAAGACTGCCAGACTAAGCAAACAGTATGTTGGATGACACAGAAGTAGGAAGCAAAGGACATATGAAAAGGATGAAGAAGCATGGTGGCAGACTTGCTAGAGGGAAGGCAGTAGGGCTACAGTCTACATCTGGTGAAAGAGCTTTGCTGGCTTGTTCTTGGCATGATTCCGTGTCTCACTTTCTCAGACTGTATGGATATGCATTCAGCAGCAGAATGGGGAAAAAGATATTTATAAATGAAGAACTAGTGACTGGATACTGAACAGAAATAGACTGGGTGTACCATTCTGTAATGCCCTGTTTATACGTCAAAGGCAGGTTTGCGTTGACAGAACATATTTGGGGTTGTCGTGCAACAGCAGTAGTACTTTGGGAGAAGGGGAATGATGGGTTGGAGGTGGGGTTGGTGGAAGGAGGACTTTCAAGTTCCAGTTATTAAATACTAGACTGCAAGGAACAGTTTGGTCTCTGTCCTTTAGTGAAGAAATTGGATGCTCATTTTCTGTTCTACATCCACCTTCTCCAAAACCTTAACAAATTCTGTGAGAGATATGGCACTGTCCCCATCCTGATCAGCCTCTTGAATGGTCCTGTCTGCGATGCTGCCGAGCTGCTCATCTGAGATATTTACTCTGACCATTAAGCGTAGCACCTGTATCAGCTCACCATGGGAGAGCTTATCATCTTTATCGAAATCATATAGTCGAAAAGCAAACTGCAGTTTGTTGCTTCGGCTGTTGAGTGGTTCGGGTCCATTCACATCTTTGCTCTTTTCATTATCCTCAATGGGGTGGAAATGAGCCAAAGTTCACATGAATCCATGGAAGTTTACCTGGTCCTCTCCCTCTGGAAAGAAGACATTGATGATTCGGTCCCCCAGTGGGTTGATGACAAGTTCTGGAATCCTCAGGAAATCTTCATGGCTGAGAATGCCATCTCTCCTTTGTCCAGGCTGGTGAACCGGCTGTAGAGCAAGTGATTTGACTGTGGGAAAAACTGATCTTCTTTATCTCCTCGAGCTCTTCATCCCACAGTAACATGGAGGGCTGAGAACCCATCACCACTGGGGAGCTCCTACGGGTGCAGCGGTGCCAGAAGTGATGGCGACAGGAGGGAAGGAGGGAGGGTGAGAAAGGATAGGGGTCAAGAAGGGAGAGGGCAGTCTTAACTTTCTTTTACTCCTATTCAAGTACCTTCACTGAGGCCAACCTGAACTGCTTGCTGTTTCACATACATGCTTCCTTTTTTCCTTTAGTACTTTAGTTGTCCTTAATCCTTACTCTAGAAAATGCTGTATTCCACTACTTTCCTACACCACATCTTTACCACATTCATTCATCATGTGTTGAATGAATGAACTCTTTAAAGAGCCCGGTTATTATCTTTAATGATATCTTTCTCCATCAAAAGTGCCAGAGAACTTATATATTTCTTTCTTGCCCTGTTGCTGTCTACCATTAAATCTTAATAGTTTGTACTTGTGAAAAAGTTCTGTATTTGATTCATCTATTTTCTCTATTTGTAAGCAGTATATATTTTTGTTAAATGAATGAACAAATGGGCATTTAATGGCAAGATTAGGGTGTTAAGAAGGTTGGAATGGAGTGGCTATTAGAAAATTTTTTAAGTGAATGCTAAATAATTATGGTTAATGTTTAGTGAGCTCTTACTGTGTGCCATGTACCATGCCAACCACTTTGTAGGCACACTTTGATTTTCAGCAACTTTTTGAAGTATGTACTATTATTCTCATTTTACAGATGAGGGAAATGTTCAGAGGTAATGTTGAGAGATTTGTCTAAGCTAGTACATGGCAGAAATGGGATTCAGTTCTGGGATTTTTGATCCTGGATCACAAATCAAGTCACATGCTTTGGAAAAATTAGACTAGAACTAAGTGTAGATATGTTGACATAAATTTTAATTTTGAGAATGCCTTTAAACCAGGGGGACTTGACCTTAAATGTGAACCTAAACTGATGAACGATAACCTTTTTTCCCTGGGTCACAAATGATCCAGAGTATATTTAAGCAAAAAGAAAGAATACAGAGAATGAGCTTGAAGTGGATCAGTGTTTTTCTTAAAGTATTACACTAGAGAGTAATTGGAACATTAAAATGTGTTCTGAATCAAGCCAATTTTATTTTGATTTGCCATTTTTTTGTGACTTTTTCTCTTTTCCCTGATGCAATTTTTCCCACTCTGCTTTGGCTTCCTGGGCTCTTTTTACTGCTTTTTGCTTTTATATGCCAGTGTCATTTCCTAAGACACTGCTCAGCCAAAGGCTGACAAGTATGTGGCATGTGCTGCCTTATTCATGGCAGATACCGTTGCTAGATCATTGCATTCGTCCCCGGAGGAGATCTCAGTCTCTCTCATCTCAGTGCTGTAGGCAGTCACTGCCAATATTGAGTGTTGATACTCATGTTGAAACCTGTCATCTCCAGCTTTGTTCAATAGAGACTTTTTGTTTGCGAATGTCAGAAAGCCATATAAACAAGCTTAAGCAAAAATTCCATGCATTGGCTATTTTAACCTGGAAGGCTGGAATAGATTCAAGGTCCACATGGATTTCATCAGGACTTTGGTTCACTCTTTTCTCTCATTTTTGCTTGTCTTTACTTGGCCTCAGTTTATTAAGTTCCTACTGTAGACTTTTTCCTCATAGCTGGCAAGGAAGACATCAACAGTCCAAGCCTATATCCATTCTGTTTAGAACCCTAGTAGAACTTATTTTTTTTTGTAGTGTCAGCATATTAATTTCAGGAAAGGTTCTGCTTTTGTCACATGCTTATCTTTGAATAAATCTCTGTGTTTAGGGTAGTAGGATATTATAATTGGCCCGCATAGGTCACATGCCCAGATCATGGAGGAGCAGGATTTGTATTCTGAAAGGGATAATGGAAATATCTTTTGAACAGACAAAAATTACTACTGTAGTACATTGTAGAATCACAGTACAAAGATACCAAACCCCAAAATATAACGTTTTGGAACTACAATAGGTTGTATATGTATTTCAGGTGTAGGATTTAATCATGTTATTAATGTTTAAATAATTAGAAATAACAGTTTAAGAGGCAGGAATTTACTTTATAATTAGATAAAACTAGAAGATAAAAGTTACATAATTCGGTTTGTCTAACAATCATGGAGTTTTATTGCATAAGGGGGCCTTAAAATTAATGTAGTCCAAGGCTGGGCATAGTGGCTCACGCCTGTAATCCCAGCACTTTGGGAGGCTGAGGCAGGTGTATTACCTGAGGTCAGGAGTTCAAGACCAGCCTGACCAACATAGTGAAACTCCATCTCTACTAAATATAAAAATTAGCTGGGAGTGGTGATGTGTACCTGTAATCCCAGCTACTTGGGAGGCTGAGGCAGGAGAATTGCTTGAACCCGGGAGGCAGAGGTTGCAGCGAGCTCAGATTGCGCCATTGCACTCCAGCCTAGGCAACAAGAGCGAAACTCCATCTCAAAAAAAAAAAAAAAGTAATGTGGTCCAAACACATTTATTTAACACACAGAAATATGTTGGAACTTATCAAATATATGCCACTAATTTCGTTTAATATAGACTTGCAGGTGAATGAAAGTTTTGTCAGTTCTTAGAAATTTTGCTAACTCAACATATGGGGATTGCTGAACCCTTATTCATCATAATGTCCTACTTGTCAACCTACTCATTTATTCTCTATGAAGAACTCAACAAATATACAGTTATTATAAATTCCTTTCTGTTGGTTAGGTAATAACTGTATATTAGGAATTACCTTTAAGCTCACTGCTTGATTCCTTTTGGATTCTGGACATTTAGATCATGTTTCTTTTTTCTTTTCTCTTCCTTTTTTTTTTCGAGACATGGTCTTGCTCTGTCACCTAGGCTAGAATGCAGTGATGTAATCATAGCTCACTGTAGCTTCAACCTCCCAGGCTCAAGCGATCTTGCCACCTGAGCTTCCCGAGTAGCTGGGACCACAGGCATATGCCAGTACACCCCACTGATTTTTAAAAATTTTTAGTGGAGACAGAATCTTACTATGTTGTTCCGGCTGGTCTTGAACTCCTAGACTGAAGCAGTCCTTCTGTCTCAGCCTCCTGAAGTGCTGGGATTACAGGTGTGAGCCACTGTGCCTGACTCATGTTTATTTTCTTGTCTGTGGTGTAGAGCAGTGGTTTGTGACCTGCTCTTTACTAGCAGTGAGACTTTTTTTTTTTTATGTTTTATTTTTTTTGGAGTCGGAGTCTCGCTCTGTCGCCCAGGCTGGAGTGCAGTGGCATGGTCTTGGCTCACTGAACCTCCGCCTCCTCGGTTCAAGCTATTCTCCTGCCTCAGCCTCCCGAGTAGCTGGGACTACAGGTGCCCACCACCACACCTGGCTAATTTTTGTATTTTTAGTAGAGACGGGGTTTCACCATATTAGCCAGGTTGGTCTTGAAATCCTGACCTCATGATCCGCCCACCTTGGCCTCCCAAAGTGCTGGGATTACAGGTGTGAGCCACCGCCCCCGCCCTAGCAGTGAGACTTTTAAACCTCAGTGCCCTCATCTGTAAAGTGGGGATAATAATAGTAACTGCCTCATGGGGCTGTTGTGAGATTTACATGAGATAGTCTACATTTATTAATAAATATTGTTTTCAAAAATGATACATTTCTCATGAATAAGTAGCCACTAATGTAGTTTCATTATAAATTTAATTTTACTGGCCTTAAGATATACGAAGTCATGTAGAAAATACTTACAGCTGAAGGACTGTGTGGTAGATAGAGCTCTCCCCTCTCCCCTCTCCCCTCTCCCCTCTCCCCTCTTTCCACGGTCTCCCTCTGATGCCGAGCCGAAGCTGGACGGTACTGCTGCCATCTCAGCTCACTGCAACCTCCCTGCCCGATTCTCCTGCCTCAGCCTGCCGAGTGCCTGCGATTGCAGGCGTGCGCCGCCACGCCTGACTGGTTTTCGTATTTTTTTGGTGGAGACGGGGTTTCGATGTGTCGGCTGGGCTGGTCTCCAGCTCCTAACCGCGAGTGATCCGCCAGCCTCGGCCTCCCGAGGTGCCGGGATTGCAGACGGAGTCTCGTTAACTCAGTGCTCAATGGCGCCCAGGCTGGAGTGCAGTGGCGTGATCTCGGCTCGCTACAACCACCTCCCAGCCGCCTGCCTTGGCCTCCCTAAGTGCCGAGATTGCAGCCTCTGCCTGGCAGCCACCCCGTCTGGGAAGTGAGGAGCGTCTCCGCCTGACCGCCCATTGTCTGGGATGTGAGGAGCTCCTCTGCCTGGCTGCCCAGTCTGGAAAGTGAGGAGCGTCTCTGCCCAGCCGCCATCCCATCTAGGAAGTGAGGAGCGCCTCTTCCCGGCCGCCATCACATCTGGGAAGTGAGGAGCGTCTCTGCCCGGCCGCCCATCGTCTGAGATGTGGGGAGCACCTCTGCCCTGCCGCCCCGTCCGGGATGTGAGGAGTGTCTCTGCCCGGCCGCCCTGTCTGAGAAGTGAGGAGACCCTCTGCCTGGCAACCGCCCCGTCTGAGAAGTGAGGAGCCCCTCCGCCTGGCAGCCACCCCGTCTGAGAAGTGAGGAGCGTCCTCCCTCCTCGTCTGGGAGGGAGGTGGGGGGGTCAGCCCCCCGCCCGGCCAGCCGCCCCGTCCGGGAGGTGAGGGGCACCTCTGCCCGGCCGCCCCTTCTGGGAAGTGAGGAGCCCCTCTGCCCGGCCAGCCGCCCCGTCCGGGAGGGAGGTGGGGGGGTCAGCCCCCCTCCCGGCCAGCCGCCCCATCCGGGAGGGAGGTGGGGGGGTCAGCCCCCCGCCCGGCTAGCCGCCCCGTCCGGGAGGGAGGTGGGGGGATCAGCCCCCCGCCTGGCCAGCTGCCCCGTCCGGGAGGGAGGTGGGGGGATCAGCCCCCTGCCCGGCCAGCCGCCCTGTCCAGGAGGTGGGGGGGGCGCCTCTGCCCGGCCGCCCCTACTGGGAAGTGAGGAGCCCCTCTGCCCGGCCAGCCGCTCTGTCTGGGAGGGAGGTGGGGGGGTCAGCCCCCGGCCCGGCCAGCTGCCCCGTCTGGGAGGGAGGTGGGGGGGTTAGCCCCCCGCCTGGCCAGCCGCCCCATCCGGGAGGTGAGGGGTGCCTCTGCCCGGCCGCCCCTTCTGGGAAGTGAGGAGCCCCTCTGCCCGGCCAGCCGCCCCATCCGGGAGGGAGGTGGGGGGGTCAGCCCCCCGCCCGGCCAGCCACCCCGTCCGGGAGGGAGGTGGGGGGGTCAGCCCCCCGCCCGGCCAGCCGCCCCGTCCGGGAGGGAGGTGGGGGGGTCAGCCCCCCGCCCGGCCAGCCGCCCCGTCCGGGAGGGAGGTGGGGGGGGTCAGCCCCCCGCCCGGCCAGCCGCCCCGTCCGGGAGGGAGGTGGGGGGTCAGCCCCCCGCCCGGCCCGCTGCCCCGTCCGGGAGGGAGGTGGGGGGATCAGCCCCCCGCCCGGCCAGCCACCCTGTCCGGGAGGTGAGGGGCGCCTCTGCCCGGCCGCCCCTACCGGGAAGTGAGGAGCCCCTCTGCCCGGCCAGCCGCCCCCTCCGGGAGGGAGGTGGGGGGGGTCAGCCCCCCGCCGGGCCAGCCGCCCCGTCGGGGAAGTGAGGGGCGCCTCTGCCCGGCCGCCCCTACTGGGAAGTGAGGAGCCCCTCTGCCCGGCCAGCCGCCCCGTCCGGGAGGGAGGTGGGGGGGGTCAGCCCCCCGCCCGGCCAGCCGCCCCGTCCGGGAGGTGAGGGGCGCTTCTGCCCGGCCGCCCCTACTGGGAAGTGAGGAGCCCCTCTGCCCGGCCAGCCGCCCTGTCCGGGAGGGAGGTGGGGGGTCAGCCCCCCGCCCGGCCAGCCGCCCCGTCCGGGAGGTGAGGGGCGCTTCTGCCCGGCCGCCCCTACTGGGAAGTGAGGAGCTCCTCTGCCCGGCCACCACCCCATCTGGGAGGTGTACTCAACAGCTCATTGAGAACGGGCCATGAAGACAATGGCGGTTTTGTGGAATAGAAAGGGGGGAAAGGTGGGGAAAAGATTGAGAAATCGGATGGTTGCTGTGTCTGTGTAGAAAGAGGTAGACATGGGAGACTTTTCATTTTGTTCTGTACTAAGAAAAATTCTTCTGCCTTGGGATCCTGTTGATCTGTGACCTTACCCCCAACCCTGTGTTCTCTGAAACATGTGCTGTATCCACTCAGGGTTGAATGGATTAAGGGCGGTGCAAGATGTGCTTTGTTAAACAGATGCTTGAAGGCAGCATGTTCGTTAAGAGTCATCACCACTCCTTAATCTCAAGTACCCGGGGACACAAACACTGCGGAAGGCCGCAGGGTCCTCTGCCTAGGAAAACCAGAGAACTTTGTTCACTTGTTTATCTGCTGACCTTCCCTCCACTATTGTCCTGTGACCCTGCCAAATCCCCCTCTGCGAGAAACACCCAAGAATGATCAATAAAAAAGAAAGAAAAAAAAAAAAAAAGAAAATACTTACAGCTAGATGGTAGGAGGTAATAGGGAAGCCCTTACGGTGATGACATGGGCTTTCGTAGAGTCACTAAACCCAGAATTAGGTGGCTGTTTCAGGACCCCAAAAAGAGTCATAGAACTAGGACTTTTAAACAGTCCTAGAACAAACTAACTAGTGTGGGGTGGAGTGGAAGGGATAAATATTATTTCCCTGGTTGAGTTGCTATGGGTGACTAATTGCAGCTTTTTCATATGTTTTTGTTTGTTTGTTTTTTTCTTTTTTGAGACAGAGTTTCACACTTGTTGCCCAGGCTGGAGTGCAATGGCGCAATCTCAGCTCACTGCAGTCTCTGCCTCCCGAGTTCAAGCGATTCTACTGCCTCAGCCTCCCGAGTAGCTGGGATTGATGGGGCCCACCACCACACCCAGCTAATTTTTTTTTTTTTTTTTGAGATGGAGTTTCGCTCTTGTTGCCCAGGCTGGAGTGCAGTGGCATGATCTCGGCTCACTGCAACCTCCGCCTGCCGGGTTCAAGCAATTCTCTTGCCTCATCCTCCCTAATAGCTGGGATTACAGGCACCCACCACCATGCCTGGATAATTTTTGTATTTTTAGTAGAGATGGGATTTCACCATGTTGGCCAGGCTAATCTCAAACTCCTGACCTCAGGTAATCCTCCCACCTTGGCCTCCCAAAGTGCTGTGATTATAGGTGTGAGCCACTGTGCCTGGCCTCTTTTGTATGTTTTTGATCAGTTTATGGGCACCTGAGCAAATGAGTCTAGTGACTCACTGCAATAACAAAACTTGTGCTTCCTAGAAAAATAACATAGACAAAATTTTGCTTGTGATTGTGTGGAATTTATGGACTTAAAGGATTTTGTTTTGTAAAGTCTATTCTAACCTTCAATTGTTTTATACTATTGATTTCTGTTAACATTTTATTTCTCCTCTTTTGTAAGGACCCCCTCTGGCGGATGAGTTCCACCCTAAACTAACTTTAGTTCTGTGGGATAGAGATCTTTAAAAGAAAACAAAAGATCCAATTCTTTTAAAAATTTGTATACATAGCTGGATGTGGTGGCTCACGCCTGTAATCCCAGCACTTTCGGAGGCCGAGGCGACTGAACTCTAACTACTCCATTGAGAACGCCTGCAGAAAAAGGCAAGGATCGAGGTAGAGAGACCACTGCATGACTGTTGCAATAATCCAGGGTAATTTAAGAAGAAAAGAGGCCGAGTGCAGTGGCTCACACCTGTAATCCCAGGACTTTGGGAGGCCAAGGTGGGTGGATCACCTGGAACACCTGAGGTCAGGGGTTCGAGACCAGCCTGGACAACGTGGTGAAACCCTGTCTCTACTAAAAATACAAAAGTTAGCTGGGTGTGGTGGTGGGCGCCTGTAATCCCAGCTACTTGGGAGGCTGAGGCAGGAGAATTGCTTGAACCTGGGAGGCGGAGGTTGCCATGAGCCGAGATTGCATCATTGCACTCCAGCCTGGACGACAAGAGCAAGATTCCGTATCAAAAAAAAAAAAAATTGTATACATAAGTTAACCTATTTCTCTGATGCTGCAAAATGACACCAATTTTATTTTTAGTCAGTTATCTATTGAAAGATACAACCTGTCAGTTTGTGTTTTCAGTTCTTTTATGTAAGTCAAACTGAGAGCATTACAAATTTTTTTCTAACTCGTTACGATAATGTTATATTACTTACTATATGTACTGACACTTTTTGTCATTGCCTTTTTGTTTGTTTTGCTTTTTTTGAGACAGAGTCTCATTCTGTTGCCCAGTCTGGAGTGCAGTGGCATGATCTCAGGCTCAGTGCAACCTCCACCTCCCGGGTTCAAGCAATTCTCATGCCTCAGCCTCCCAAGCAGCTGAGCTTACAGGCGTGCATCACCATACCTGGCTAATTTTTGTATTTTTAGTAGAGACGTAGTTTCACCATGTTGGCTAGGCTGGTCTCGAACTCTTGGCCTGAAGCAGTCCACCTGCCTCAGCCTCCCAAAGTGCTGGGATTACAGGCGTGAACCACTGCACCTGGCCTGTCATTGTTTTTTTTTTTGTTTTTTTTTTGTTTTTTTTTTAAGTGTAGTAATGGCTGGTTCCTCTGGAATTTGAGTCACTGTAAGAGAGAGGATGCTTTGAATATTAAGGCACCTGTGGTCTGAAGGGATCATGAATAAACAGGTGTTTTCTAATTTTGGATATCTTTTTATATTCCATTGACATTGCCCTTGTAACCCTAACCACTCTCAGGTAATTCAGTTGCTAAAAGAGAGTAAAATCCATATTTTCAATGTTTTCTATTTTAGCGTCATTTTGGTAATTTTACTTTATGCTATTTATAATTCATAAAAGTTCAGCAGGTTTCCATTTATATATATACATATAGTGACTATTTTCTCCCAGTCTGGCTTGTTCTTTTTTTTTTTTTCCGGTGTTTTTGAAGAGCAAAAGTTAATTTTGATGAAGTGCAGTTTACCAAATTTTGGTTTTTTATGTGTTATGCTTTTGTGTCAAATACAAGAAACGTTTGTCTAATCCAAGTTCACAAAGATTTTTTAAAAATTTTCTATTTCCTTTAGTTGAAGTTTTGTAGTTTAGAAGGACACAGGTGATAACCTGAAAAGAGTTCCCAATGGCCAAAGCTGGAATTACTTGAGCAAGTAATAAGTAATGAATATATTAGATCATAACACAAAGAATAAAATAAATAGCCATTAATCCATACAGATAAAAATAAATGTTTGAGTAAAGAATTTAAAATTTATTTCAAAATTTTGTATACATGTTAATACAAAAGGTGACCAAAAGATTTGGACACTTCCTAAAAATATATATATTTATGAATGTTAAGTAAGCACATGAAAAGATACCCCATTAGTAATTAGGGAAATACAGATTAAAACCACAAGAAAAATAGCAGTAGACACTTATTAGAGTGATAAAAATTTAAAAGGCTGACTATACCACCCAGGCATGCTGGCTCACACCTGTAATCCCAGCACTTTAGGAGGCCAAGATGTGTGGATTCCTTGAGCCCAGGAATTCGAGACCAGCCTGGGCAACATGATGAAACTCTGTATCTACAAAAAAATACAAAAATTAGGCGTGGTGTTGTGCACCTGTAGTCTTAGCTACTTGGGAGGCTGAGAGGGGAGTATGGCTTGAGCCCAGGAGGCAGAGAGGTTGCTGTGAGCTGAGATTGTACCACAGCACTCCAGCCTGGGTGACAGGGCGAGACTCCATCTGGGAAAAAGAAAAAAAGACTGAGTATACCAAATGCTATCAAGGTTGTGGAAGAACTGAAACTCACAAAGACTGCTGGTGAAAATATAAAATGGTGCAACCACTCTGGAAAATACCTTGGCAGCTTCTTAGAAATTCAAGCGTACACTTACCATATGATCCAGTTGTTCTACCCCTAGGCATTTACCCAAGAGAAAAGGAAATATATGTGCAAAGACTTGCATATGAATGTTCATGGCAGTTTTATTTGTAGTAGCTCCAAACTGTAAACAACCCAAATGTCCATTAACAGATGAACGGATAAACAAATTGTAGTATTTCCATGCAGTGAAGTACTACTCAACAATAAAAATTAATAAACTACTGATACATGCAATTACATGGATGAATCTCAAAGTAATTTTGCTGAGTAAAAGAAGCCAGACCAAAATAAGAATACATATTATATGATTCTTTTTTTTTTTTTTTTTTTTGTGACAGAGTCTCGCTCTGTCACCCAGGCTGGAGTGCAGTGGCGCGATCTTGGCTCACTGCAACCTCCACCTCCCAGGTTCAAGTGATTCTCCTGCTTCAGCCTCCGAAGCAGCTGGAACTACAGGCACGCACCACTATGCCCAGTTAGTTTTTGTATTTTTAGTGGAGACAGGGTTTCACCATAGGCCAGGGTGGTCTCGAACTCCTGACCTCGTGATCCCCCCGCCTCGGCCTCCCAAAGTGCTGGGATTACAGGTGGAGCCACCGTGCCCAGCCCATACTATATGATTCTATTTATATAACTTTCTAGAAAATGTACACTAATTTATAGTGACAGAAAGCAGATCAGTGATTGCCTTGGGAAGGGTGGAATGGGTTACAAAGGAGCATGAGGTGATAATTATATATGTTATCTTGTGGTAGTAGACTCACAAATGTCAAAATTCATTAAACTGTACAATTTAAGTAGATGTAGTTTATCATGTGTTAATTATACCTCAGAAAATCTGTTTAAAAAGGAGTTGGGAAGAATCATTTTAAGGGTTTTGGCATGAGTAACTGAAAGGATATGGTTGCAGCTAACATGGAGAATGCTTATAGACATAAGTACTATAATTGAAAGTAGAAACAAGGGTTTTATCAGGATCATGGAAGATGAAAACATGACTCAACCTTATGAGTATGGGGACACTGTCAAAATGTGGATGTAAGAGGAGATTATATTTCAGTACTAAGATTCTGTAGAGAACTAGATAAAATTTTGGAATGTTTCACAGTGACTGAAATCTGTGGTTAAAAACCTATTTCTTTGATTTAAGACTATAGTTTCTAAATTTTCCTCATAGTTTTCAAGCCTTGGGTACTGTATTCGTCCATTCTAGTGTCGCTAAAAAGAAATAATCTGAGGCTAGGTCATTTATAAAGAAAAGATATTTAACTTGGCGCATGGTTCTGCAGGCTTTATAGGAAGCATGGTGCTGGCATGTGCTTCTGGTGAGACCTTAGGAAACTTAAAATCATAGTGGAAGGCAACAGAGAGCCAGCATGTCACATGGCAATAGTGGGAACATGAGACAGATGGGGGAGGTCCCAGACACTCTTAAACAACCAGATCTTGTGTGAAATAACTTAGCGAGAACACACTTATTACCAAGGGGATGATGCTAAGCCATTCATGAAAGATCCTCCTGCATGATCCAGTCATCTCCCATTAGGCCCCACCTCCCACGTGGGAATCGCATTTCCACATGCGATTTGGAGGGTACAGACATCCAAACCGTATCAGGTACATAACAAGAATTACTTTTGGACATTTTTTTCTTTGCATTTTTCTTTTTTTATGTACAGAAATTGATTTCTTTTCTTTCTTTCTTTTTGTTTTTTTTTTTTTTGAGACAGAGTCTTGCCCTGTCACCCAAGCTGGAGTGTAGTGACATGATCTTGGCTCACTGCAACCTCCGCCTCCTGGGTTCAAGTGATTGTCCTGCCTCAGCCTCCCAAGTAGCTGGGATTACAGGGGTCCTCCACCATGCCCAGCTAATTTTTGTATTTTTAGTAGAGATGGGTTTTCACCATGTTGGCCAGGCTGGCGTTGGACTCCTGACCTCAGGTGATCTGCCTGCCTCGGCCTTGCACAGTGCTGGGATTACAGGCATGAGCCACCATGCCCAGCCAAGAAATTGATTTCATTGGTCCAGGGTGGGTACCACTATATTTTAAAACTCCTCAGCTGATTGTAACTTGCAGCCATTGTTGAGAACCTATAGCATCACACTACATGAATGCTTGTTATAAATGGAGAATCTCAAATCCTATCCCAGTCCTACTGAATCAGAATCCGTATTTTAATAAGATCCCAAGATGCTCTGGGCTTTGTATGCACAGTATAATTGGAGAAGCACTGTCTAGACTAATTAAATATCTACCAGTGGCCACAGAGTCTACTAGGACTGTATTTCTCAAAATGTGATTCCACGACCAGTGGCATCACCTGGGAATTTGTTAAAAATGCAAATATTTGAGCTCCACCCTAGACCTTCTGAATAGAACACTGTGGGAGTGGAGCCCAGTAGTCTGTGGTTTAACAAGTTCTCCAGGTGATTCTCATACATAATATAGTTTAGAAGCATTGCGCCAGGAGTCTCTCATGAGGTTTGAAACTGCTGAATTGAGGAAATTGATTCAGCAAGTCCTTTTTTAAAACACATACTCCTGAAGTGAAGTGTCATTGATGTCTGCAACTTTCAAATGGTTTAGCAAAAGAAAAAAATTGTATAAGGCTATGTGGAGAGAGAGAGAAAGCAAATGCTATATTTGTTATCATTTACCTTTTATAAATGATACAACCTAGGTTCAAAAAGAGCATCTAGTTCAAAAAGAGTATCCAAATTAGAATTTGAGCCTCTATACCCTGTGCATATCACCACAAACTGGAGTGTGATTCTCTTTTTTGTGTTAGCTTGTCTGGCCTATCATCCCAGGCATCTGGGAATGTGACTGTGTTGCATTCCACAGGCCCAGGAGCAAGCTTGAAAATGTAGTAATTGATTTCCATTGTTATGAGTCACAACTCTTTCCTTGCTCATGCACACATGCACACACCCCTTCATTATCATCATTCCTTTTATTAAACTTTTAGTGTATGTCTGAGAGTGTTTGTGTTTAGCTCTGATTAGAAGCAGAAATATGCTTGATTTGAATAGCCCAGACTTACTATTTGAGTTTTGAGGGCAGTTTTTAACTAATGTTAAAAACTTGTCCTGTTGATGGCCTGAGATTTAGGATTGATTCCGAAGCAACAGGGATTATTAATTAAATATTTCACATATTTTGTACTCTTCCTCAGTCCACAAAACATTTGTGGTGATCAAAGATTACCGTTCAGTAAGTTGCTTTTCTTCTTGTAACATCTTTTCAAAGTTTTAATCGAAATTAGGTTTGAATGGATTCTTTAGGTTGATGGCTTTTCTTATAGCATTTATTTATTCCTATCTGATGATTAAAGCATCATATTTAAGAATTGTTTTGCTTTGAATCATTGACCTCTTAGAGTTGTTCTTCTGTTCTATGAGTTTAATTGAACTCATAGTGGTGTTTTAAAATAATGTGTAAAAGAGCATCAGGAGACAGAGCCAAAATGGTTTTATTTGCTTTTATACAAACTAAATTGCCCTTGTGACCCAACATAAAATTTAAGTGCTAAGAGCAGTTATTTATTTTGACAAAAGAATTAATTGAGTCTAAAACAGTTAAAATTCCAGTTGTAGCAAACTATTCATTAAGACTCTCACTCTGGCTTTAGTACTGTCAAAAAAAATAACTTGTCTTATGATTAAATAGCAGAATGATGGGCAGTGGACTGCATTTGAAGGAGATGCTGAATAAACTTTCCACTTGTGAAACAGTTCAGAAGTGACATGCTACAAGGGGGGTCAGAATGTGCATTGATATCCAGCTGAGTTGTCAACTGGCACTGAGCCAGGCACGCAAAGCCTTGCCATGTGAAGCAGCATGTGGAGCATATGCCATTTGTAAAAGAAAATCTTGTTCATGCATGATTTAATGGTTTTTTTAAAAAGGTAGTATTTAGTTTTATTATGCCAGAAATCATTATTTCTATCTCTAATAGAAAAGTTTGTGTGGATGGTACTCAATTTAAAATTTTTAATATATATTTTTTGATTTGAAGTGATTTGGCATCTTTCAAAATGTGTTTTTTTTGGACATTTTTCTATTTCAAATGGATTTTAAGAGGATGTTTAGAAAACATAAGAGAAATCAAGATATGTTTACTATAGGAAAAGAGTTTTGTGAGAACAAAAAGGAGAATTTTGTTTAAAGGGACTGATTTTATAGAGTTAAGAGATGTCTTTACTATTTTCACATGTATGAAGTCATCCAAAGATTTTACAAATCTTTTTTTCTGTATGTACCATATTTGCTAAGATGATGATGTAAAAGTCCTTCTAGATAATATATATTTAGTATTTGTAAACAAGGCAATTTGGCATTGGTGTTTTGTTTTTATGGTACTTACTTTTTTCTACTCTCTAGAGTAAGCGTGTGGCCTGAGCATTAGAGATTCTGTAAATAGTTAATGGGTAGAAATTATGTGGATGTGTAGCTGTAGGAGAATTTTTGACTAACCACATGCCTGATTGCCTTTTTTTGGTAAACCCTTTCTCGTCTCAACAGACGATTATATTTTCTCAAGCTTTATTAGTACTTGGAAAAGCCAATAATATATAATAAGCTGTTGGTAATTTAGGTAGAGATTTGTTATTCATAATTTTTATACTAAGTGAAAAGTTGCTAATTTGCACATCTCAATTTCTTTACCCTTATTGATTTTTCAGCCTGCCTTCATCTCATTGTAAATTGTTACGATAGGCCTCTAAGGGATTCTAAGAACAAGCTCAGTACCCTTTTATTAAATGATTTCTCAGCTTCCAGATTTGCAGAATGGGTTTCAATAAAGTCCTTAAATTTTTAATTGGGTCATTTTCTGACTCTTTAAGGCTTTTTTGGATAGAAGTGATAAACATTTTTTTTAGTCCTTGTTCATATTTAGAAGAATGTACTAGTAAGGAACATACTAATAATTGATTAGGACCTTGTTTATCAACTCACTTCTATGACTGTTTTATTCTGCTTATTAGTAAATGTTAATTTATTTTATTTGAATGGAAACTAGAACCACACAGAAATAAATCTTAGATTTAGGGGGAGGGAGAGGGACATTAAGACAATATTTTTAGATCCCCCTATTTGTAGAGAAATCTTTCTTGTTAATCAATCAGTGGCTTTCTTTTTTAATGGAATGATCAATAATAATGCTGATCATGAATTTGTACATAGTTAAGCTTCACATCTCAGAAGAACCAGTAACAAAATCCTCTATCATCTACTCTCTATTTCAAGCTCTATTTTAAAATTTCTTCATATAGCAAGTTATACCAGTTACCATTAATAAATTAAAAATTATTTCACAAAAAAAGCTAGACTTTCATGAATTTATATATAAAAAGTACTAAATGACAGCTTAGTGGGAGATAATTTTTTAGTCTCATATTTAGCTTCTGGGATATTTCATTAGGAGAGTAATTCATGTTTTGCTACTTTCTCACACTGCCAAATAATTTGATATTTCACATATATGAAGTATGCCGTATTTTATGGCAATTAAGGCTAGTCTGAGCAGTCAGTCATTTCAGGGCTATTTTAATTGTTTTCTAATGATTTCCACTTTATCATCCTCCTCTTCTACAATCTATCTCTCATAGCAATGCTAAATTAATTGTCCTTGAAGATCGCTTTGTGTGTGGATGTGTATGATCTTACATGAAAACTCTTCCTATTTCCTGTAAGCTGTAGTTCACATTCCTTGACCTGCTATACAGTTAGAGATCTGGATTATAATCCCAAGGTCACCACTTAACTAGTCTGTAATTAGTTCATTTATTCATTCAATAAATATTTACTTATTTACCCAACTTATTATTTACCTGGCATTTTTTAAGTATTGAAGATACAGTGATGAACAGGACAGATGAGGTCCCAAGCTTATATTCTAGTAGTATTTACTATCTTGGTAGCCCTGTTCTTCCCATGAACACCACCCCTTTACCATGCTTGTTTCCTCTCATTAGCAGTACTGCCAGCTTCTTGAAAGCAGAAACTGCATATTCTTGTGTCTCTAGTTTTGTGGCATCATATGTAATTGGTTTTCAGTAAATTATTGTGATCATAATGGGCTAGTCTTGTTATTTTTCACTGTTAGAATTATTTGATTTTTAAAATTTACTGCTGATATTTGAATTAACTATTAGGTAACAACTAGAACCATTTCAGAACAATTAAAAAGATGCGTTGTCAATTAAAAGTAGAATAAAAAATTTAAAATTTAAAAAAAAAGTTTTAAAATTTACCTGATAGTTTTTTTCTACTAGAAGTTTTTCAATTTCTTTTTTTCCAGGCCTCATTGAATTTGAAGAATGTGACACTGCTAGTGCAGTTGAAGGTAAGTTGATTAGTTATAATATGTTAATGCACATGGCAGCTAGCTAGTATCTTCTGTTCATTGAACAAATAAGGAGGGACTGCTATCCCTAGGTGTCAGCATACCTATGGAATGGAATGCTGTAAAAATCTGAAATTAGTTTGAAGGCCTGCAGATGCTACTTGCTGCTTAATAAATAACAGATTTTCCCAAAATAATATTAGTGTGTTAGATTATATATTTTTAAAGATTGAGTATAACATGCATTTGTTTTTAAATATACATTGAAATAGTTTTCTTCATTGACATCCATGTTTAAGCCTTGTTGCATGTTTAAGCCTTGTTAATCCATGTTTAAGCCATATTCAGGAATATGAAACTCATCTCTGTAATGTGTAGTGCTAATTGTACAGTGGGTAACATTTCATTAATTTATGTTAATATTACCATCATTTGGCTGGGCACAGTGGCTCATGCTTGTAATCTCAGCACTTTGGGAGGCTGAGGCAGGAGGATTACTTGAGTCCAGGAGTTCGAGACCAGCCTGGGAAACATGCTGAGACCCCATCTCTACAAAAAAAACTTTTAAAATTAGCAGGTGTGGTGGTGTGCACCTGTAGTCCCAGCTACTGGGAAGGCTGAGGTAGAAGTATTGCTGGAGCCTGGGAGGAGGAGTCTGTGGTGAGCTGTGATTGTACCACTGCACTCCAGCCTGGGCAACAGAGTGAGACCCTGTCTCAAAAACAACAACAAAAACCCTTCTTGAATTTCCTCATCTGTAAGATGAGGGGCTAGCTTAAACCTAAGGTCTCTAGTGCTCTCTTCTGTTTTTATTTTTTGGGAGACAGGGTCTCACTTTGTTTCCCAGGCTGGAATACAGTGGTACAATCTCTGCTCACTGCAGCCTCGACCTCCCAGATCCAAGCGATCCTCGCACCTCAGCCCCAAAATTAGCTGGGACTACAGGTATATGCCATCATGCCCAGCTAACTTTTGTACTTTTTTTAGAGAAAGGGTTTCACCATGTTGGCTAGGCTGGTCTTGAACTCCTGAGCTCAATTGATCCATCCACCTTAGCCTCCAAAGTGCTAGGATTACAGGTGTGAGCCACCACACCCAGTCTCTACTGCTCAATTCTCAAAGAGTAAACACCTAAGTTTTAAGTGCCGAATTCTTTTTTTTGAGACGGGGTCTTGCTCTGTCACCCAGGCTGGAGTGCAGTGGCGTGATCTTGGCTCACTGCATCCTCCACCTTCTGGTTCGGATGATTCTCCTCCCTTAGCCTCCCAAGTAGCCGGGATTACAGGTGTGTGCCACTACGCCCGGCTAATTTTTTGTGTGTTTTTAGTAGAAACGGGGTTTCACCATGTTGGCCAGGCTGGTCTCAAACTCCTGACCTTAGGTGATCCGCCCACGTCGGCCTTCCAAAGTGCTGGGATTATAGGCGAGATCCACCACACCAGGCCTTAAGTGCTGAATTCTATCAAAAGTTAATAGCATGACTGGCCTTAAAAAATAATTTGTCATGAAAGAACAGGATGCCTTATTAGGAAAATCAAAGATAATTTTTACTCCTCGGTTATGGTAGAATCCATTTATAGCATTGTTTGTATTAGGGACAACATTATGGACACAAGAATGCCATATTGTAAACTTACTTCTTTTTTGTTTTTTTGTCTTTTTCTGTTTCTGTTTTTTTCTTTTTAATTTTTGAGGTAGGGTCTCACTGTGTCACTCAGGGTGGAGTGCAGTGGTGTGATCACAGCTCACTGCAGCCTGCATCTCCTGGACTCAAGCAATCCTCTCACCCCAGCCTCCCGAGTAGCTAGGACCACAGGCGCGCACCACCACACCCAGCTAATCTTTTGTATTTTTTTGTAGAGACAGGGTTTCACCATGTTGCCTAGGCTGGTCTTGAACTTCTGAGTTCAAGTGATCTGTCCGCTTTGGCCTTCCAAAGTGCTGGGATTATAGGCATGCCTCACTGCACCTGGCCCCATATTATACTTCTAATGGGTCTGCTGTATCATCTTTTTATCTAAAACAATAAAATTATATTTTGTGGCCCTCCAAAAAGCAAACATGATTTGACCTTTATAACATTATTTGACGTTTATAACAAAATTTAGTATAATGAATAATGTACTTTCTTTGAAGTTTTAAGATATCTCCATATGCTTATTATGTGTAAGGTGACTTAAGGGAGGCTTAGGAAAAGAAAAGAAAATTTTATCTATAAAGTAAATGTTCTATGATCTTTTGATAAACAATAGACTATGTTTTATTAACATAAGAAAAGTCTAACCAATAGGGTTGAGTGGTTGCTAACTTTATTTCTGTCATCCACATTTAGCATCAGCAGTTATGAGCAAATTATGTGTGAGGATGCAAGATGTATCCATAAGTTTAATATGTTTATCAGGAATGTTTATGTTTCTGTAACAATATATATTTATTTTAAAGGTATAAAACCAAGGAAAAGAAAGACCTTTGCTTTGCCAGGAATCATTAAAAAGGAAAAAGATGCAGAATCTGTGTAAGTATTTTAAATATCGTCAAAATCCTTTTTGTTTTTATAAGTGATTAAGAATAAGACTTTTGAATTTGGAAAGAAAAAAGTATTTTGGAAATAACTCAAAAGTATATGTGTAAGGTGTGAAAAACAAGCCTTTCTAAATATTAATAAATACATTTGCCGATTCCTCTGGTTTTAGATCAAAGTATTATTAATTATTTAAAAATGTTAAGACATTATAGACAAAAGCTTTAATGTCTAGAAATGGAAATTTTTGAAATATCCTTATTTTTGTAAAATGATAAATGCATATTTTAAAAAATTAAAAGTGCAAAGAAAACTAAAAATTCATCAAAGTCTTAATGCCTAAGAGAAAATCTCTGGTCAACTATTTGATGAAAATCCTTCTAGACAATTCTAAGTGTACAGGCACATGGTGATACCTATACATACATTGATGGAAAATGTTAAATAGGGGAGAGAAAAGCCCTAACATTTTACCATTTATACTAGGTCATCATTTTTAGATGGAATATTTGGTCCACTTATAAGTCTGATTTACCTTCTTTTTTTTTTTTGAGATGGAGTTTCACTGTTGTTGCCCAGGTTGGAGTGCAATGGCGCGATCTTGGCTTACTGCATTCTCCACCTCCCAGGTTCAAGCGATTCTCCTCCTACCTCAGCCTCCCAAGTAGCTGGAATTACGGCGCCCACCACCACATCTGGCTAATTTTTTGTATTTTTAGTAGAGACAGGGTTTCACCATATTGGCCAGGCTGGTCGCGAACTCCTGACCTCAGGTGAACCACCCGCCTCAGCTTCCCAAATTGCTGGGATTACAGGCCTGAGCCACGCGTCCGGCCTGATTTACCTTCTTTTAAAAATAAAAAATTAATATACAAAGAATATATAATAAACATGTAAGAAATTGAGTTTAGATTAGCTAACTAAAGTTTTTGTTTGTTTGTTTGTTTTTTACTTTGGCTACACATTAGAACTACCTGGGAAATTAAAATAAATACACCTATGCCAGGTCCCACCTCAGATCAATTAAATCAGATTCTCTCAGCATGAAACCTCAACATAGGTTTTGCTCTTTTTTGTTTTAAGCAGCCCCTTTGATTCCTAATGTATACCTGGGGTTAAGAATCTTTGAGCCGTGATTATTCAGAGACAAACTAGAATTAAAGGAATCTTTCTTTCAATGATTACTCAGTCCATTTAGATTGAGGAGACACCGATCAAAAGTCTTGAGTCAAAACAACAAAAAAATTTGTTGACCCACCAACATTGACTGAAAATTAGTTTAAAAACCCAGCTTCCCTAGCATAATCAAAGGAATTCTCATGAGATTTAATATTTGATGGGCACTCATATTTTTAACATAAGAGAACAGTTTGTGCTTTGGGTATTCTTGCTTTCTACCTAGTTATATTTCTATTTGAGTTTCCTAGAATTTCTTTCATTTTAAATGACTGTCTCTTCCCCTCTCCCAAGTAGTATTTGGTTAACAAATCAAGACCAATTGCAAAGTCATCTATATCTATAGTTATCAAATCTTCTGCAAATGTCTTTCTTGAGCATTTATGAAGGGTATATTTTTAAGGGGGTGAAACCTAATCTATTTTTATAATATTAGCAATACATATTGAAATCTGATCAATTGATTAGTAAGTAAATGTTTAAAATATATCTAGTTCATCTGTTAGTGGCTATATTGTAAAGAATCATGGCCTTAAATTATTTTTATAATGTATAGGTTTCATTACTGTTCATGTAGGGAGCTTATAGTATTTTTTAACCAGGTTTTTAAAACAGTTTTCCTTATCAATAATTTCCCAATATGATATTAAGCCACTTAGGGTGGTTTTTTGTTTTTGTTTTTTAACCAATGGCAATAGTAGAGCAGAAAGCCAGTGCTTAAACCACTGTACCATCATCACCTTCTTTCAAACTTCTTGGCAGGAAAAAATGTTAGAATTCACTTTGCCTGAAATGCCAGAGGCTCTTGGCATGCCTCTTCATAGCCTGAAGGCTTTTGAGATGCTAGTAATTGTGGGAGACAGGCCCTTTTCAGAAATTCCTCTTCCTGGAGCTTCATCTGCAGGTGTCATACAGCCCACTGTGAGGGCAAACAGATAAGTACTTTACCCCAATGACTGGAGTGTTTTGGCCTAAAGCCAGAGAATAAACTCTTTGGAACTTTAACACTTCCTTTTATGTTCAAACTGCATCTTTTTTAAAAAAAGAAGAAAGTAGAAATGTTCTAACATCTTGATTAATTTGATTCTCTAGAAGGATTGGATTATTATTATTATGCCTTTTCTGGAACATTTCTTCAGATTATGCATAAGTTTAGAAAAATATAATGTTTCTCATCTACCAGTAAGGAAGCTGTATTTCAAAATGTGCAATTTTAAATGACTTTTAAGTGGATAAAAAGTCACCTGGGGGGCCAGGCCCGGTGGCTCATGCCTGTAAACCCAGCATTTTGGGAGGCCGAGGAGGGTGGATTACTTGAGGTCAGGAGTTCAAGACCAGCCTGGCCAACATTGTGAAACCGTCTCTCTACTAAAAATACAAAAATTAGCCAGGTGTGGTGGTACACACCTGTAATCCCGGCTACTTGAGAGGCTGAGGCTGGAGAATTGCTTGAACCTGGAAGGCCGAAGTTGCAGTGAGCCGAGATGATGCCACTGAACTCCATCTAGCCTGGGTGACAGAGTGAGACTCTGTGTCAGAGAAAAAAAGAAAAAAAAAAAAGAAGAAGAAAGAAAGTCACCTGGGGTTTGCATTTACCCTGTCTCTTTGGTACTTCGTTTTGGATTAAGAGCAATGTAGTCATCTTCCTCCTTTTTAATTTTTTCAGTCTGTTTTATCCTATTTTCCTTTAAGAAAATTCTTCAATTTTGTAGATTCTTCTGGTGTTTGCTTAGTATTTGGATAAATGGCGTTTATCTGTTTGTATAAGATTTTGACACACATTGCGTATCCTTTGAAATGCTTGAGACCAGAAGTGTTTTGGATTTCAGATTTTTTTGGATTTTGAAATATTTGCAGAATACATCCAGTTGAGTATTCCTAAACCGAAAATCCCAAAGCCAGAATGTTCCAATGAACATTTTGTTTGAGCATCCTGTTAGTGTTCAAAAACTCTCAGATTTTGGAGCACTTTGGATTTCAGATTTTTGGATTAGGGATGCTCAGCCTGCTTTGTGTGCATTAACTGTCACAAGTCAGAGGTCCAAAAACCTTTTAAGTCTGCGCTCTTAATTTTTGTTTGTGAATTTATTTTAGAGTGCATACATGGAAATTCTTCTAACCTCATTTTTAATGACCTCACTGTCCTTAGTTGTACATATTTAGGTCTTCTTTATAAACATAAACATAGTTTTACATTTTAAATAATACTTTTCACTAGTGTATATGCAAATTCAATACTTGTTTATCAGTTAAATGATAGAATTTCAGTTCTCAACTACATATTACATTACATAAGAAAGTTATCCAACTGGAAGTCTACTCAGTATATTTGGAAAAAACTAGCTTTAACTTTTGTATCTACTAAGTTATGGAAAGTACTTCAAATGAAACTGAAGTGTTTAAAAATTGTATTTTTTCCAGTAGTTTTGGGTTTTCAGACTACTTGCTACTTAATACTGACTTTTTTTTAAAGTCAAGCTTTCTTCTTTAAGGACATTTTTTTAACTTGCTTTACTTGAATGAAAAGTCATTAGAAAGCCTTGTAGGACTGACAGCTTTCTTGATGTGTGAGTATATTCATGGAAAAGAATTATTTTTCAAAATAGGTTTTTGAATATTTATAAGCTCTCAAAGCATAATGTAAGCTGTTAGAAAAAAAGGAATACTTGTAAGCTGTTTGTTTTTTATTTTGTCAGGTGGTATGGGTATAAGAATGCCTTTTTTGAATTTTAAAATAATTTGGTATGTTTTAATCTTCATGGTTTGATTTCTCTGAATATTTTTTGTAGAGTTTAAATAAAAGCTATATTTAAGTACCAAAGTAAATACTTTAAACAAGCATAATTAGCAGACAATTCTAATTATTGAGTATTTCTGATATTTTGTTTTAATAGGGAATGTCCTGATGCAGATTCATTGGTAAGTAGATTTAACTTTGATATAAACAATTTAAATTAGTTATTTTCATTAGGACAAACCTAACATATTTGAGTTAAGTTGTTACCAGTCTTTCAAAGAAAAGCACCATCATATTGTAAATTCACTATTAAAATTATTTTACAGATGCATTTTTGGATTTACATTGCCAGATGCTTTCCTATTAAATAGAAAGTATTTCTAACCACCTTTGAAGAGTGGACATTTTACTTTTAAAATTGGAGTGGTGCCATATCATTCTGTTTTTTTCTTGGGAAACATGCCAGAAATCAAATCTGTATATTTTAAAATGTGGTGTTCTTACTAATTTATTCTTAGCTCTATTAAAATACAACATTGTGCATGCATTTGAGTTCATTTAAGAGCTTGTCATTTTAGAAATAACAGCAACAAGAACCATGGTCAGTACTTTTCTGTGCTTTTTGTTTTATTTTAAAGAAAGGTTGCTTATATTTCTTGATTAAATGTATTTCTTTATGTGTAATTAAAGAAGACATCAAATGGAGCTCCCTTTGGTTACAGTGAGAGAGTATATTTACCAAATGCTGTTAAGTAATGTGTAGACGGACATATTTTTCAAAACTGTTCATTAGATACCGTTCATGTTGATAAGTATAGGGGATTCAAACAATCTCTGTCCTTTGCTTATTGTTCTTACCTGCGTAACTATTGTTTCCTTTGATCCAAAAACATTTTGATCTTTTACAGCATCATAGTGTACCAAAATAACTAAAAATATTTTGTGAAACACTGTGTTTTATGTTACTTAACTAAGATAAAATTAGTATTTTGTTTTATATTTTGGCCTTAAAATACAATTATGATTTGTTAACAAATTTATATGAAAAATAAGAAATAGACTTATAATGAGTTATGGGGTTAAAACCATCAGTGTATTTTTGGAGTTACAATGTTTACCTTACCACTTGGTTACTCTGTTTGATACCCTTGGTTAACTAATTAATGAAAAGCAGCAGATGTGTTTGGCATTAACTTTAGTACTCATTTTATTTCTGCATTATTTTTATGCATTTCATTTCTGAATTATTTGTAGCATTAAATTGATGATGTAAAATTAAATACAACTTTAATACTTCATGTTTTAGTTTACATATATTCCCTTTAAATAAAACATTTTTAATTCAGTAACTGATACTATTTTATAATGATCAATATTGTCCAATTTTGAACTTTACTTAGTACTTATCCAGAATACAAAAGAATACAGAATTCTAATACTGAATAAGAAGTGATTGATAAATTTGACTGTGTAGAAATGAAAAATATATAAAACTAGAAAAAATACGTTATAAAAGGATTTGAATCATTGGAGACAAACTGGCAGAGCATCTTTGCAAGACGTGACAGGGGTTAATTGCTTTCATTTATAAAGTTTATATGCAACTCAATACAGAAATTAAGTGGGTGCCTAGTAGGAAAAGGGCATAGGATAAAATGGTCAATTTTCATAAAAAGAAATAAAAGTGATAACCATAATAAATATTGCTCAAAATAGTGGTGTTCTTCTGGTGGAAATTAGAATGAATTTACTCTAGTGTCTAATCATATTGGCAAATTTCTTTTCAATTTAATTTTTTGTTTTTTAATTTAGAAACAAGGTCTCACTCTGTTGCTCAGGCTTGAGTGCCGTTGTGTGATCATAGCTCACGGTAACCATGAACTCCTGGGCTCAAGCAATCATCTTGCCTCAGCCTCCCATGTAGCTAGGACTACAGGCACATGTCACCATGCCCAGCTGATTTCTTAAACCTTTTTTTTCTGGTAGAGTTGGGGTTGTGTTGCCCAGGCTGGTCTTGAACTCCTGGCTTCAAGCCATTTTCCTGCTTCAGTCTCCCAGAGTGCTGGGATTACAGGTGTGAACCACTGTTCCTGGCCAACAAAGATTTTGATATGCTCATACTGTTGGTAGGAATGTAAATTGATACCGTCTGTCTTGTGGATAGTTTGGCAGTATTGCCCCAAGTAAGAAATGTGAGTTCATTTTTGACCATGCCATCTCCCTGCTAGGAATTTACTGTTACAGTTATAGTAACAAAACTTTACACACACACATACACACACACACACACATTGTATTAGTGTGTATATGTGTGTGTATACATATACACACATATATAAAGTATATATGTATGTACACACGCAGACACACTTGATCAAGATTCATGCATATATAGAAAGTGATAAATAGATATTTATTTCAACATTGTTTATATTAGCAAAAAACTGGAAACACCAAAGCATCCATCAAAATGGGAACTGGTTAAATAAATTGGTGGGGTAATAGATGTTATAAAGGATTAAGTTGATCTGTGTCTGCTGATGTGGAAAGAACTTAATAAAAGCAAGTATGATATTTTAAGTGATTGCTGTTTTAAAAATAAGATATAAATATGTGGATATATGTATTATCTTTATTTTAGAAGAATGAGTTACAAGATACTTTACTTGTGGATACCTTTGGGGCCAAGAATTACAGTGATCAGTAGAGAAAGGAGACTTGTTTTTACTTATTTTATTTTGAGATGGGGTCTTGCTCTGTGGCTGATGTGACTTGGATTTGTGTCTCTGCCCAAATCTGTTGTCAAATTGTAATCCCCAGTGTTGGAGGAAGGGATTGGTGGGAGGCAATTGGGTCAGGGGATAGATCTCCCCCTCGCTGTTCTCGTGACAGTAAGTGAGTTCTCACTTGTTGTTTGAAAGTGTGTAGCATCTCCCCCTTCACTCTCTTCCTCTTACTTTGGCCATGTAAGATATGCTTCCTTCCTCTTTGCCTTCCACCATGATTGTAAGTTTCCTGAGGCCTCCCTAGCCATGCTTCCTGTACAGCCTGTAGAACTGTGAACCGATTAAACTTCTTTTCTTTATAAATTACCCAGTCTCAGATAGTTCTTGATAGCGATGTGAGAACAGACGAATACAGTCACCCAGGCTGGAGTGCAGTGGCAGCGATCATAGCTCACTTCAGCCTCGACCTCCCAGGCTCAGGCATTCCTCCCATTCCAGCCTCCTGAGTAGCTGGGAACACAGGCATATGCCACCATGCCTGGCTATGTTTTTTCATTTTTAGTAGAGGCAATGTCTCACTATGTTATCCAGACTTGTTATTTTCTTTTATTTGTAGCCTATAAATAATAACTTACGGCCTATTCATGGCTTCCTCTTACTAATTATTTTTTAAAACATCAATAGGCTATCATGGTAGGGAAATTATTGTTCATTTCTTATTCCTTTCTTTAAAGGTCTATCTATGTAATTTAAAAAATTATTTTTAGCAACTGCATCTTTTGAAAGTTGGCCAAGGAAGTGTAATTGCTCTTTTTTTCTTTTTTCTTTTTCTTTTTCTTTCTTTTTTTTTTTTTTTGGTTTTGGCCTATGTCCACATTCCAAACAGAAATTAAGAAACATTTCAATGACTCTTGAGCTCCATTCTGGTATATATTTTTTAAATTGCCACCACTACTTTAGCCAGAGTAAACAACTGCCTTTAAGATTGATGGGTGAAGTTGCCTGTTCTATTCTTGTTCATACAGCTTTTGACCTAGGGCTTCACTCCAGCTGTATGGGCCCTAATATAGAAATCATGGATTGAATGGGTAAAGATGAACACAGGTAATGTGTACGTTTTTATTAATATCAGGTTTCTGTGCATAGTTCTAGCAGTAAAAAGATAGTACACTGAGAATCACTGCTTTTAAGAAAAACTTTTTATTTTGAAATAAAGATGCATAGAAGGTTGCAAAGATGGTGTATGTAACAGTACTGTGTACTTGTTACCCCTTCTTCCTGACACTAAGATTTTACAAAACTGTCATGTAGTATCACAACTGAAATATTGACACTAATTCAATCAAAACAGGACATTTTCATTAGCACAACAATCTCTCATGTTGGTCGGCCTTTTACAGCCACTTTTCCTTACGCCTTCCTTAACTTCTGGCAACCATTAACCTTTTCTTCATTCCTATAATTTTGTCAATTCAAGGTTGTTCTGTAAGTGAAATCATACAATATGTATGCTTTTGAGATTGGCTTTTTTCCACTCAGCACAGTTCTTTGGAGATGTATCCAGGTTGTGGTACATATGAATAGTTTATTTTTTATTGCTGAGTAGTAGTCCCTGTTTTGGATGTACTAAAGTTTGTTTAACCACTCACCCATTGTAGGACATTTTGGTTGTTTTTCAATTTTTGGCTATTAGAAATAAAGTTACTATGAACAATTGTGTACAGGTTTTTGTGTGGACATAATGTTCCTCTCTGACCCTGATAATTTTCTTTATGAAATCTACTTTATCTAACATAAAGACAGCCTCTTTTCCCCTTTGTTATTATTCATGTTTGCCTAGTATAATTGTTTCCATCCTTTTTCTTTCTTTTATTTATTTATTTATTTATTTTATTGATAATTCTTGGGTGTTTCTCACAGGGGGGGATTTGGCAGGGTCATAGGACAATAGTGGAGGGAAGGTCAGCAGATAAACAAGTGAACATAGGTCTCTGGTTTTCCTAGGCAGAGGACCCTGCGGCCTTCTGCAGTGTTTGTGTCCCTGGGTACTTGAGATTAGGGAGTGGTGATGACTCTTCACGAGCATTCTGCCTTCAAGCATCGGTTTAACAAAGCACATCTTGCACCGCCCTTAATCCATTTAACCCTGAGTGGACACAGCACATGTTTCAGAGAGCACAGGGTTGGGGGTAAGGTCACAGATCAACAGGATCCCAAGGCAGAAGAAGTTTTCTTAGTACAGAACAAAATGAAAAGTCTCCCATGTCTACTTCTTTCTACGCAGACACGGCAACCATCCGATTTCTCAATCTTTTCCCCACCTTTCCCGCCTTTCTATTCCACAAAGCCGCCATTGTCATCCTGGCCCGTTCTCAATGAGCTGTTGGGCACACCTCCCAGACGGGGTGGTGGCCGGGCAGAGGGGCTCCTCACTTCCCAGTAGGGGCGGCCGGGCAGAGGCGCCCCTCACCTCCCGGACGGGGCGGCTGGCCGGGTGGGGGGCTGACCCCCCCCACCTCCCTCCCGGACGGGGCGGCTGGCCGGGCGGGGGGCTGACCCCTCCACCTCCCTCCCGGACGGGGCGGCTGGCCTGGCAGAGCGGCTCCTCACTTCCCAGTAGGGGCAGCCGGGCAGAGGCGCCCCTCACCTCCCGGACAGGGCAGCTGGCCGGGTGGGGGGCTGACCCGCCCCACCTCCCTCCCGGACAGGGCGGCTGGCCGGGCGGGGGGCTGACCCCCCCCACCTCCCTCCCAGATGAGGCGGCTGGCCGGGCGGGGTGCTGACCCCCCCCACCTCCCTCCCGGACGGGGCGGCTGGCCTGGCTGGGGGCTGACCCCCCCACCTCCCTCCCGGACGGGGCGGCTGGCCTGGCGGGGGGCTGACCCCCCCCACCTCCCTCCCGGACGGGGTGGCTGCCGGGCAGAGACGCTCCTCACTTCCCAGACGGGGTGGCTGCCGGGCAGAGAGGCTCCTCACTTCTCAGACGGGGCGGCTGCCGGGCGGAGGGGCTCCTCACTTCTCAGACGGGCGGTTGCCGGGCAGAGGGTCTCCTCACTTCTCAGACAGGGTGGCCGGGCAGAGGTGCTCCTCACATCCCAGACAGGGCGGCGGGGCAGAGGCGCTCGCCACATCTCAGACGATGGGCGGCTGGGCAGAGACGCTCCTTACTTCCTAGATGTGATGGCGGCCAGGAAGAGGTGCTCCTCACTTCCTAGATGGGATGGTGGCCGGGCGGAGACGCTCCTCACTTTCCAGACTGGGCAGCCAGGCAGAGGGGCTCCTCACATCCCAGACAATGGGCGGCCAGGCAGAGACGCTCCTCACTTCCCAGACGGGGTGGCGGCCGGGCAGAGGCTGCAATCTCGGCACTTTGGGAGGCCAAGGCAGGCGGCTGGGAGGTGGAGGTTGTAGCGAGCCGAGATCACACCACTGCACTCCAGCCTGGGCACCATTGAGCACTGAGTGAACGAGACTCCGTCTGCAATCCCGGCACCTCGGGAGGCCGAGGCTGGCGGATCACTTGCGGTTAGGGGCTGGAGACTGGCCTGGCCAACACAGCGAAACCCCGTCTCCACCAAAACCAGTCAGGCGTGGCGGCGTGAGCCTGCAACAGGCGCTCGGCAGGGTGAGGCAGGAGAATCAGGCAGGGAGGTTGCAGTGAGCCGAGATGGCAGCAGTACAGTCCAGCTTTGGCTCAGCATGAGAGGGAGACCGTGGAAAGGGGAGAGGGAGAGGGAGAGGGAGATATCCTTTTTCTTTCAACCTATCTGTATTGTTATATTTGAAGTGAGTTTCTTATAGACAGCAGATAGTTCGATTATGTTTTTAAAAATCCATTCTGCCAATCTCTGCCTTTTAATTGATATATTTGGACCATTTATATGTAATGATATTGTCAGATTTTAAGATTGCCGTTTTTTGTTTTGTTTGTTCCTCTGTTTTTTGTTTCATTTTGCTTTTTTCTTGCCTTTCTGTAGGTTATTTGAATCCTTTTTTAGAATTACATTGTGACTTTATAGAGTTTTTCAGTGAATCACTTCGTAGAGTGATTTTAGTTGGTGCTCTAGGTCATTTTCCATTACCTCCAGATAGTTGTTTATGGTGGTTTTTTTGTTTTGTTTTTAATAGAGCTAGGTTCTTGATCTGTGGCCCAGGCTGGAGTGCGGTAGCACAATCCTAGCTTACCACAGCCTTGAACTCCTTGGCTCAAGTGATCCTTCCTGCCTGAGCCTTCCAAGTAGCTAGGACTACAGGCATGTGCCACCATACCCAGCTAATTTTTTTATTTTTGAGTAGAGACAAGGTCTTGCTGTATTGAGCAGGTTGGTCTTGAACTCTCGGCCTCAAGTGATCCTCCTGTTTGACCCCCCCAAAATGCTGGGATTATAGGCCTGAGCCACCGTGCCTGGCCTGTTGATGTTTTGATCAGAATTTATCATTGTAGTCTACAGGAGGTTGGTCCAAAAGCTGCTTACTCAGCCATATAGAAAACAGCTTGGTATTATTAAATTATTACATTGTGCATATAGTGTATTCTCTAAACAAATGGTGTATTCTAAACAAATTTAAAGTAGTCCATTGTTAAATTTGAGATAGAACCTCTGGGAGACTAAATACCTGGTGTGTTTTTAGGGTACTTGGAATGGGGACAAAGTATTTTGAAAAAACCTTTCATTCTGATTTCTAAAAGATTCACAATTAGCAAAGTTTCCTTATTTTTAAAGTATTTTAAAGTGATATTTGCATATTAGCAAGCAGTAGAAAGGAAGGGCTCTACCTTCAGTGTTAAAAATATGGCCTTTGTCATCTTTTTATCCATGGAATCTGCTCTTCACCCTACATTAGGTTTTTTATTTCTAGTTTTTAATTCCATCTGTTAACTCACTGCTAGCTACATTAGACTGTTTATTTAGTCTGGAAGTGATAGTCACATAAATGCTGCCCTCAGTTCTCCCTAACCTTGTGTTGTGCCTGCCTTCACAGTTCTTCATATCTTTCTTGCTGAGCTTTAGAAAGTGATTAGAAGAACAGAATACCTTACCAGTAAAAGGATTTTTGCTGCAATTCCTTGGCAGCCTTTTCTTTCCATTAAAATTTTTTTGAAATTTGGAAATCATTTCTAACTTACAAAATTGCAAGAATGAAATAATACGAAGAACACTTGTATGCCCTTTATTTTTGTCACATTTGCATTCTCTCTCTGTTTGTGCATGTGTTTATATGTGTATAATATTTTTTCTGATCCATTTGAGCACAAATTAAATATATTCTGGCCCTTTGTCTCTAAATACTTAAGTATATGTTGCCCCAAAATTTCAAATATTCCATTATCTAACCACAAAAACACATTCAGAGAAGTGTACCTCTTTCCTGTGTCCCTTCTACCCCATTGCCCTTCCTTGTAGGTAACCAACTTTATTGTGTTCTAATTATCCTTTCTGTAGTTTTTTTTTTAAACAAAGATAAGCAGATGTATGTTTGTGTTCTTATTTGCCCTTCTTACTTAAAAGTTATAATACTATATATGTTCTTTACTACTTGGCTTTTTAAAAATTAGCAGTATTTCCTGGCAATCACTCCATATTAGTTCATAGAAACTTTTTTCCTTTTTTTTTTTTTTAACAGCTACATAGTATAATTGTTCCTCAGTGTCCTTGCAGGATTGGTTCTAGAACCCCCTGAGGATACCAGAATCACTGAATGCTCAAGTCCCTTACATAAACTGTCATAGTGTTTATATATAACCCACACATATCCTTTAAGTCATACTTTAAGTCATCTCTAGACTACTTATAATACCTAATACAATGTAAATGGATATTGTAAATAGTTGTTTTACTGTGTTTTTTAAAGATTCATGTTTTGTGTATTTTTATTTTTTATTTATTTATTTATTTCGAGACAGAGTCTTGCTCTGTTGCCTAGGCTGGAGTGTACTGGCACCATCTGGGCTCACTGCAACCTCTACCTCCCAGGCTTAAGCGATCCTCCCACCTCAGCTCCCTAGTAGGTGGGCTGCAGGTGTATGCCTCTATGCTCAGCTGATGTTTTAATTTTTTGTAGAGATGAGATCTGACTATATTGCCAGCTCTACTGCTGGTCTCGAACTCCTGGGCTGAAGCAATCTTCCTGCCTCAGCCTCCTGAAGAACTGGGGTTACAGGCATGAGCTACCACAATCTGCTTATTTTTTATTTTTTTAAATATTTTTGCCAGGCACAGTGGGTCATGCCTGTAATCCCAACACTTTGGGGGGCCGAGGTGAGCAGATCAACTGAGGCCAGGAGTTCGAGACCAGCCTGGCCAATATAGGGACACCCTGTGTCTATTAAAAATACAAAAATTTTCTGGGTGTGGTGGTAGGCGCCTGTAATCCCAGCTGTTAGGGAGGCTGAGGAAGGAGAATCACTGCAGGAGGTGGAGGTTGCAGTAAATTGAGATTGGGCCAAACTAAATAAATAAAATAAAAATATTTTCAATCTGCGGTTGGTTGAATACATGCAAATACTGAAACCGAACCTGCAGATATGGAGGAATGGCTTTACCCATTTTGTGTATGTACCATAGTTTATTCAGCTGTGCTTGGACATTTAGGTAATTTCTAATAATTACAGGTTATAAATAATCTTCAATGAATAACCTTGTGCATATGTATTTTTAAATAGTTGGAGCTGTGTCTTCATGGTAAATTTCTAGAAATGCGATTCCTGGGTAAAAGAGTGAATATATATGTAGTTTTGTTACACATTGCTGAATTTTTCTCTGTAGGGGTTGTGCCAATTTGTATTAATACCCACAAAGTATGAATATGCCTTTCCCCCGCAGCTTCACTAACAGAGTATATTTTCAAGCTTATGAATTTGCTATCTTAATGTAGTTTTAATTTTCTTGGTAGTCTTTTATTTCTCATTTTGTTTGTTTTTTGCTTATGGTTTATATTTACACTCTCAGTCCTTTTGCTTCACCACACCACACCCCAAGATACACGTAGTCTTAACCTTTTATTTCTTTACTTTGAGGATTTGAATGAAAAATTTGTTGTCCACAAAGCTGCTGGCATTCCTACCCAAATACCTGTTTTCTTCCTTTTATTTTTTCCTAGTCCTTGAGGAACAGGGAGGGGCCTTTTTGTCTTATCCTGTTTTTTCTTGACTCTTAGAGTACCTTGTTCTCATTTTATCTCACATATTTGTTATATCTGTAGTATTTATTGGCTCCTCTTCTGCTTTTAGGCATGCCCAGTTTTCTTTAACTTGAAAAAAACCTTTTTCTGAACACCTGAACTGAATGTTTGTTTATCTTTCTTTGTCTTTGTGTATGTTATTTCTCCTTGTTTGCAGTGTTCTTTCAACTTACGGGAATTTTATGATGTGACCAGAAAACCCCTTCTTGAAGCTGTTAAAATGCATTAAAACTAATTTCTGAGTTATAATATTTAGGCAACTTCTGCTGTTTTTAATACTCCCAGCTAGATTATTTTTATCTTTTTATTTTGAAGAATTCTAAACAAATTGTGTGTGTGTGTGTGTGTATACACACATATACATATATATACACATAGATATATACATACATATACATATACATATAAATACCATCATGGTCTCTTATGTTGGGGTCTCATCAGTCAGCCGCAGCAGCTTGCCCCAGCCAATCCTGCCCATCCATTTCCTCTGCCCAAATTCTAGAATATTATAATTTCATCTGAATTTACATTATATATATCTTTACACTTGATCTTAGCCAAAAGGCCAAGAAGCGATACATCATATATATCTTTAAAACATAATCACAATATCATCACATCTAGAAATAATTTATTACTCCTTAGTATTTTGAAATAACCATTCAGTATTTATCATCTTTGATGTCCATTTTATTATGCTTTGTTTGAATTTGTTGATATGTCTTAAGTCTCTCTTGATCTACAGGTTCCCCTTCCCTCCCTCCCTCTCTATTTAGCTTTCTGCTTTTTTTTATTTTTATTTTTTATTTTGACAGAGCTCGCTCTTTTGCCAGGCTGGAGTGCAGTGGCGTGATCTCGGCTGACTGCAACCTCTGCCTCCTGGGTTCAAGCAATTCTCCAGCCTCAGCCTCCAGAGTAACTGGGATTACAAGCATGCACCACCATGCCCAGCTAATTTTTGTATTTTTAGTAGAGATGGAGTTTCACCATTTTGGCCAGGATGATCTTGATCTCTTGACCTCATGATCCACCCGCTTCAGCCTCCGAAAGTGCTGGAACTACAGGCGTGAGCCACCGCATCCGGCCCGCTTTCTGTGTTTTTATTGGCAAGACTAAGTGGTTTGTTTTATAGTTTCCTTTAGTCTGGATTTTGCCAATTATATTGCCATACTGTATTATGTTTTATTTCTTTATATTATTTAAATTGGCATTTGGATCTAGAGGCTTGATCAGATCTAGGTTCAAGTTTTTTTTGGTCTTGTTTTATTTTGTCAGGGCTGCCTCTCTCATGACACACATGGTGTCTGGTTGTCACTCTTTATGGCATGTTGGCAGACATTGATGGTTTGTCTTAGTTTTACTAGTTCACCCAGACTTAAACTGCATAAGGAGGTGCTAGATCTTATATTTCCATACAGCTTATAGCAATAAGAATATTTAGCTTGATAATAGCTTTCAAATCACATGTACTTTTTAAACTAACTTATTCTTCCTCATTTATAACAGAAACTGTAGATTTTGAGCAATCTGAATTGGTCCCCACCTCAGTGATTTCTTGCCCTGAAATTATGAGTTGTGTTTCTCCTGTTTCATTTTGCAGGTCTTTCCTCTTTCAGGTAGCCAAAGCATGGAGTGTGATTTGAAGCTAATTAACTAAAAGGATGTAATTTTTCTTCGGTGTTCATCATTTCGTTAACCTGTTGATATCTGAGAAGCGGTTTGGTTCCTTAGTAATACCTGAGGCTACTTTGATAATCTCTAATAATTTTGTACATTGGAGTTGTCATTATAATTTTTTTTTCTTTTTCCCTTAGAACATTCCTGATGTAGATGAAGAAGGCTACAGTATTAAACCAGAAACAAATCAGAATGATATCCTTTCATCATCTAGTATTCTTAAGGATTATGTTGGCATATAAGTAGGCAGTTATAAGAAAATCATGTATTAAAGCCTCTTCCAATTTTTTATTAATTATAAAATATGGTTCCTTGTTTGTCATTTGACATGTTTTTTGTTGTTGTTGTTTTTTGGTTTTTTTTGGTTTTTTTTTGAGACAGAGTCTCGCTCTCTTGCCCGGGCAGGAGTGCAGTGGCACAATCTCAGCTCACTGCAGCCTCTGCCTCCCGGGTTTCAGCGATTCTTCTGCCTCAGTCCCCCAAGTAGCTGGGATTACAGGCATGCGCACCATGCCTGGCTAATTTTTGTATTTTTAGTAGAGACAGGGTTTCATTATGTTGGCCAGCCAGGCTGGTGAAGAACTCCTGACCTCAAGTGAACCACCTGCGCTGGCCTCCCAAAGTGCTGGGATTACAGGTGTGAGCCAACACAACTGGCCTTGACATATTTTTATTAATAAAAGTTAGTAGTCTTATTTCTGTTAAGGTCTGTTTTTCTCTTTGTTTTTTTTGAGATGAAGTCTCACTCTGTCACGCAGGCTGGAATGCAGTGGTGTGATCTCGGCTCACTGCAGCCTCCTACTCCTGGGTGAAAGTGATTCTCATGCCTCAGCCTCCCGATTGTCTGGGACCACAGGTGCATGACACCATGCCGAGCTAATTTTTTGTATTTTTAGTAGAGACAAAGTTTCACCATGTTAGCCAGGATGGTCTTGATCTCCTGACCTCGTGATCCACCTGCCTTAGCCTCCCAAAGTCCTGGGATTACAGGCGTGAGCCGTCGCACCCGGCCCAAAGTCTGTGTAACTCTTAAAGGTTTCATTCCTTTTTTAAAATAAATGTGTGAAAAACTGGTTATACGTCTAAGGTAATTTAAAAACAATTCTTTAACTGAAACTCACATACCAAAGAGAACCATTTCTACTCATCTAGTGATTCTGACTCTGAAGATGAAGAACCAAAGAAGTATCGGATAGAAATTAAGCCTATGCATCCAAATAACTCACATCACACAGTGGCTTCTTTGGATGAATTAAAAGTATCTATAGGGAATATAACACTCTCCCCAGCAATATCTGTAAGTACAAACACGTTTGTACTCTTTATATAAAAGTCTTTATTTTTCTTACCTACCTGTGTCTGGTCAAACATTACTTAGCAATTGTTAAGCATGTTGACTGAGGAAATACTTAGTTTATAATTTTTATACAGGGAAATAAATTGTGAATTTGGCTTAATTTTGCTTTTGAAAGTAGAAAGTGAAAATGTCAAAAATTCACTATTTCTGCCATTTGTTGCATTTCATAAACAGTGCTGTGTGTCTCTGGCAGAATTCTTTGAATTGGCAGTATTAATTTTTGCCTCATCTAATTTTGAAGTGTTTCTTCTATGTTTTGTGAGCCTTATGTAGGAGGGAATTTTATAAAAATGAATTTAAAGATTAAATTATATATTTGCATTTTTTTTAGTCTGCCACTGTAACATTTATTTTCCCATACTTTTCATACAAGGAAAGGCACAGATAAGAGTTCTTAGTGGTAATAGTTAATTCCTCAATTCTAAGATACCGTATTTAATAGGATTTGAGGGAGAAATAAAACATTATCCCAGTAAATTTTTTCCTCATTGATGTCAATTTTAAACTTAAAAATGTTACACTATGTGAAAAAAGCAATTCTTAGGATAAGTTAAGTATATCTATATGTGATCATCATGATTGACATTAAGTCTGTTCTTCTTGATAATGAAGAATAAAGGTTCTCACCGTTTCATATTGTTGTCTAATTACATATTTTATGTAGTTACATGTATTTGTTTGGAAAAAAAGGTGGTTTTCTCCCAGTCATGTACTTCAGAATTTAGTTTCAGAACTATTTTCTTCCTACCAAAAATATTTCTGAAATGAGGTTTTATTGTACCATTACTATTTAACGTTAAGATTAATGTTGAAGTACAGAGTTGCTTAAAAGATGGTGAATATAGGGCCGGGCATAGTGGCTCACGCCTGTAATCCCAGCACTTTGGGAGGCCGAGGCGGGTGGATCACAAGGTCAGGAGATGGAGACCATCCTGGCTAACACAGTGAAACCCCGTCTCAAAAAAATACAAAAAATTAGCCGGGCGTGGTGGCATGCGCCTGTGGTCCTAGCTACTCAGGAGGCTGAGGCAGGAGAATTGCTTGAAAACCATGAGGCGGAGGTTGAAGTGAGCTGAGATCGCACCACTGCACTCCAGCCTGGGTGACAGAGCGAGACTTCGTCTCAAAAAAAAAAAAAAAGGTGGTGAATATATACGAAGTATGAGGTTGTAAACCATTAAAAATGTGTGTTATGTAAGAGCATAACTAATATAAAATATGTATGTTAAATATATAAAACAAAAGCCTAGAGGAATATATGGGTAGTGAGATTGTGAATAGTTTTAAGTTTTCTCTTTTGTACTCTTCTCTTTTCAGTTTGTTTTTAAAACAATGAACATGTTTTAATTTCATACTATGAAAATAATAATCAGAACAATTTTATAGTTAATATTGGATAAGAAAACATTATATCTGAATATATTTTGCTGCCTCATTTGCTTAACTTTTTCCCACCTGACAGTGTATGTGTTTTAAGGTGTATATAGTTTAGATATGATTGAATAGGGAATGATAAATTATTACAGCACAAAAATACAGTATTCAGAATTCTAACCTAATTTTCTTTTTCTTCCATGTACTACTAGAGACACAGTCCAGTAAGTACAAGATTTTATATTTTTGCCCATTGACCTTTAAAATCATTGTAATTTTGGAAGATTGACTTTCAAAATATTTGTGTTAAATTTTTAGATTAGCAAGTTTTAGTGTTTTGCTGTAGATGTTGCTTTAATATTTTAAAAACATTAGGTGTTAAAACTACATGTATTATTTTTTGCTGTAAAACAAAAACTACTGTTTTTTCTCTATATCTTTTATGTGAATACACTTTACAATTGAGCAGATATACTAAAAACAACATAAAATTAGGTTCCCAGTATTAACGTTTTACCAAATATTTAATTATCAAATTCATTTGTTTTATGGTACCTATTTTGTATCTCTGTTTTAGGTACAGATGAATCGGAATTTGTCTAGTAAGTTTGACATTTGAATTGTTTATTTTATGTCTATTAAAATTTATAAGGCAATTTGTTAGTCTTTTACCTTTATGTAGCTGTAGAAATAAATGATCTTTTCTCATCATGAGCCCTACTGCGTGGCTAGAAGGATAATTATTTTAAATAGAAAACAGCGTATCTATATTATTTCCTGTAGAGCTGAGAGACATGCTTTAAACTTCAATACATGGCTACAACATTTTTCAGAAATCACCAAAGCCAAAAAGTAACTTCTGATTCAGAATGTTAAACGGTTTCACTGGCATTCTCTGTCTTATTAACCAGAAAGCATTTATAAGATGAGTAATATTGAATTTTACCTATTTTTAAGTTGTGTCACAATTACAAATTCTAATTTAATTATACTAAAAATTATACTAAAAACTTTTCTAAGGTGCTAATACCTTTTGCAGAATCATGCATTAAAAATAACAAGGGTTGTGGGAAAAACAGTTGAAGCAGCCCACTCAAAAGCTATGTAATTTTGTTAACAGAAGACTTAACAAAAACTTTAACATCAGTTTTATTAAAAATTCTAACACAGTTTAAGAGACCTAGTAAATGAATAATAAATACCAAAATAAAAGTAAGGATTTTATCTTTAAAGAAATGTTGATTGTAGCTTAATGATAGGGGGTGTGAGGAAAATGAGGATAAATGGAGGGTGCTGAGTTGTGGAGATGAGAGCAAAATGCAGAAATATTGAAGGAATAGCACAATAAACACTGAGGCAAAACAACCAACCAAACTGAGCCAAGTGAAGAATGTAGAGTGAATGGGTATCATGTACTGTGATACTCCTCCATAGTTTGTGGAAGTTACTCATATTGATGTACTTTGCATTCATCAGGTATTGCTTGGTGATGCAAAGAAAACATGAAGGTGCAGCAAAAATTGCTTATGCACCAACGTGAGTTTTGCATTAATGATGCTATTCCCCTGTTTACCACTTGCTTGTGAAATGAGGCACATTACAAATCCAAAAGGTAGCAAAACAAACTATCTTATAAAGAGACTTGCTCCAGGTTGCTGTAAGATTCTTAATTTTTCAAAATATGACATCCTCAAGAGTTAATAACTACTTTTTGTCAATACAATAATCACTAATAATATTCTTAGAACTTGAAAAATGCATTCATGATTCATCAGTTAAAATTCTTAACTAGAATTTATGTATTTAAACATTTTTCTAATTTTTAAAGTTGCAACCCATAGTTTCTCTTTTCTAAACAGCAATTTTAATGAATATCATAGTTTAATTGACTTAAGTCATTTCTTACTAAAGATATTAGAAGGAACCAGGGTTTAGTAATTTCAGTTATTTTAATGTACACAATAGAAAACTTGTTAAAATATTGTTTCTGTTTACATTATCAATTCCAAAATTTTTAATTGTTATAGTGTTGAGATATGTGTATAGAGTTTCTGTTTTTCATTAAAATATTTTATTTCTCAGATTATGAAGTTTTCATATTTTAATTTTTTAATTAGATGAGGAGTTAACAAAATCAAAGCCATCTGCTCCACCCAATGAGTAAGTTTCCATGTTTAATTTTGTTAAAAAATAGACTTTATTTTTTAGAGCAGTGTTTGATTTATGGCAAAATTGAATGGAAAGCACAGAGATTTCCCTTTATGCTCCCTGCCCCTTCATATGCCCAGTCTCTCTCACAGTCAAATTCTCTCACCAGAGTGGTACATTTGTTAGAATCAGTGAACCTGCATTGACACATCATAATCACCTAAAGTCCACAGTTTACATTAGGGTTCATTCTTGGTGTTGGACAAATGTGTAAGGACATGTATTCGTCATTATAGTATCATACAGAGTATTTTTGCTGCCCTGAAAATCTTCTGTGCTCCACCTTCTCATCCCTTCTTCCACACACTTACGTTTTAAGTATCCTTTTGTCCTTTTTTCTAGAGTTTTATTAGCTCTATAGTTTTAATTCCAGTAAAGTTCTGTTAATCATCCTGTTTTCTGAGCTGTCAAATGCCATGTTGGAGTTTTTAGAAGTTTAAAATTATTTCTCGCTTGGTAATATGTCCTTTTACAATAAAAAAAAAATCTATTTAACCACAGTTGGCCTTGGTGGCCTCACTACTTCTAAATAAATGATGAAACCCTAAATTCATACATATCTGTATTTCAGCTGGTTATTCTCATGGGAATTTTCTCATTTCTTCCTTCAGTTCTGACTGTGATGTTATAAAATAATATACTTCGTAAGCTTCAAAACAGAGAAGTGTGTCAAGTTGGAAAGGGAGAGAGAGGCTAGAAGGCATGTTGCCAGCTCTTCTTAAAAAAAAAAAAATGTTAAGCCAATGTTTCATGGGTCTCTTTTTACTTCTGTGTCTATCAGTTAAGAATACTCTCTTTGAGTTAATGGTTTTTTGCTTGTCTGTTTTGAGACAGGGTCTTACTCTGTCTCTCAGGCTGGAGTGCAGTGGCGTGATCATGGCTCTCTACAGCCTCAACGTCCCAGGCTCAAATGATCCTCCCGCCCCTGTCTCCCAGCTAATTTTTTTCAAAAAAAATTTTTTTTTGGTAGATACTGGGTCTTGCTATATTTCCCACGCTGGTCTCGAACTCCTGGACTCAGACTCCTGAGCCTCTCAAAGTACTGTGATTACAGGCATGAGCCATCAAGCCTGGCCAGAGTTAATGTAAAATACAAGTAAAAGTAGGCTTAGTTAAATAGGTAGTTTACAATTATTTGATACTTTTGAGGTACTAATTGAGCATAGTGGTGGTATTTATTGGATGTATCATTTTTTTAAAGATAAGTTGTTGAGTGTTTTAAAACTGTTTTTAGGAATCATGCAGTTGCAATGCTAGGCTTTATCATACGAGGTATAGTGTGCTTTCATGTAGGTGCATGTTGAGATGCTGGATATGTACTCTTACGTAATTACGGCACTTTCATTATAGAGGGCCTGTTTTTTGTGTGTGTAAGATTTCCTAAAATTTTTTAAAATAATGGCAGTTTGATGCATTAAAATATGTAAGCCACCTTTCTGTACTTAAGGGCTTAAAAAAATCACTTTACCCTTTTTCTTCATCTTTGAAAATAAGTACGGCCTTATAAAATTTTAACCCAATTTTATACCACTTAAATTTTCTTTTCAGAATTGGGTGCTATGTGTGAACCAGCAGATGTGAGCCTGTTTTAGAATCAAGTAGCTGTATGTCTTTGGGCAGTTCATTTAGACGTGCGCTGCTCTTTTTTATTTGTAAAGCTGAAATTATTATTCCCATTATGATAGCCCCCAAGGTGGTTGAATCTAACAAGGCATGATGAATGGGAATTAATCTTCCCCATTCTCCTCTGCCAACTTCACATGTTATCTTAGATTACGCTTCTAACAAATACTGGCTGTTAAATCTGTTAATTAATTTCTACACATATACTACTGATAGAGTATCCAACTTTTAAATTAAAAAAAATTATTTTTTTTACGGACGGGGTCTTGCTCTGTTACCCAGGCTGGAGTACAGTGGTGCAATCATAGCTCACTGCAGCACAGAACTCCTGGGCTCAAGTGATCTTCCTTAGCCTCCTGGATAGCTAGGACTACAGGCATGCACCACCATGCCAGGCTAATTTAAAAAATTTTTTTTGTGTATGTTGGGTCTTGCTATGTTGCCTAGGCTTGATCTTGAACTCCTAGTCTCAAGTGATCCTCCTGCCTGAGCCTCCAAAAGTGTTGGGATTACAGGTGTGAGCCATGGTGCCTGGCCCCAACTTTTTAATTATGTATATTGAGCTGTTAGAATTCTATGAAATAAAAATAAGTGACTAGAAATTTTATACTAATAAAATATTCTCTTGTTAAAATTTTTGCTTTTAAAATATTATGGTAGAAAAGGAACCAGTGATTTACTTGCTTGGGACCCCCTATTTGGACCATCTCTTGATTCATCTTCTTCATCTTCACTAACTTCATCATCATCAGGTAAATATATATATGTATATATGTATTTTTTTAAATATAAAGAATACTTTAGTTGCTTTTTCTCATTCACTTTTTGTGCATTGTACTTAATGATCAAAATTTCTAAAAATTTGTCCTCTGTATTGCCAAATAAAAGTGATTTTATTCTGGTTTTGTTCTCTTAGATACTCTATGACTTAAACAATAAAAATTGGTAAAATACTAAGTGTTTTTTTAAATTGGCATGTTATTTCTAGGCATTTCATATCATTATCCAAATAATAATTCTTAGTGTTTATAGATAATTCAAATACAAAATATATATCAATGTAACCAGTTCTTTCTTGTTGGAAGTTTAAGTTGCATCTAATTTTCTAGTATTATGAACATCCATAGAAATAACAAATTTTGTGCATATGTCTCATAATATGCTTGTAATAATTTATCAATTTAAAATTTATGGCTTACAAGATGATGTCCATGATACTTATTGCCAAACTGCTTTCTAGAAAGGCTTTAACACTTCCCAAGCAGTTTACAAAAGAAGTTGATAAATGTTTTTTAGTTGTCTTGGCAATAATATATGAAGTTTCTCTTTTCATTAGTCAAAAAGCGGGCACCAAAAATGTATGTTTAATAAAACCACTGCTTGTTCAAAACAAGAAAATAAAATCAATTTTAGTTGATCTTCTACCCTCTTCTCTGGGACTTCAGAATTGCCATCCAGTATTTGGGGTTAAGGAAGCGCTGGAATCATGCGGGAAGAACTTAAATCTGTCTAGTTCATGCTAGGTAACTTTGTTAGGAGGGCCACACATTCTGTTTAATTTCACCACATTAACAGCAGCATGAAGTTGTTTGTATTGTCCCTGTTTTATAGATGAAAAAAGTAAAGCTCAGAGATAATAAGTAACTTCTCCAAGATTATATAGCTAGTAAATGATGAAGACAAGTTTCAAACCCGGCTCTTACTTATTCTAAAGCCATTGTTCTATCTGTCACACTTTGTCAGATTAACAGCAACAACAAAAAACCATGTTGAAATATCTTACTATTAAAAATTAAATATTGGTTTTTAAAATTAGACCGTTTAGAGACAAAATATTTTTAAAAGATACTATAAGTGGATTATAAGAAACCTTAACCCTAAACACTAAACGCTATTTGACCTTTTGAAGGGAAGGTAATCTGTACTTAATACTTGTAAAACAGCAAGAAACAGTCAATAGATAGTTGAACATAATCTGAAGTGGCTTTATAGCCTTTCTCATTGAGCATTTGTTACTATTTAGTATTATAAAATTAACCATATATATATTATATGAAGAAAGTAATTGTACAGGAAAATCTGATGTTGTTGCCAGATCGCTCTTTTGTTTAGTAAAAATGTCAGAATGGTATTTTGTATTTAGAATGAGGAGTTCTCAGCAGTATTTTCGAATTTTGTTAATATCCCCTTATGAATTATTAAAGTCTTTAATAAAAGTTTTCAAATTGGTATCACAGAGGTTTTATTTATATAGAAATTTCTTTATAATTCTGCTCATTGTTTCTTGATATTTTCTCTAGTACAGTCTCTTTCATTTTATAAAAGTACTCTTTCTTCCTTTTGCTCCCTGTCTAAAGAGTGTTTGGCTCATATCACCATCACTTCAGGTAAAAAATGGTTCGTTTTCATTTAGTGGTCATTGATGTTTGGCCATTAGGAAATGATACAATATTTATTAACTTTTTGCTGGTTTTAAAATTCACTTCAGTATGCATTTTTAAATCTTCCTATATAGTATGAAAAGTAATGTTATAAATTTTGCCTTTCAAAAAAAAAGTTAATGATGCTCAAAAGAGATAGTTATCTTGTTATATAGTAGTTACTATTAAGTCTTCACTTGAACAGAATATAATTGATCAAACTAATTAATTCATAATTGCGATTCTCCTGTTTTACAGAACTGGCCCTAAGTGAAGTTACGAAATAGGCATTTTATCTTAAATTTTTATTTCACTTATTTTTATTGTTTTCTTGGTACTCGCTAGTTACAACAAGTCTTAAACTTTGTCCCCCATTCTTTGCAATGCACTTCTCTCCCATCTTAACATCCTCTACCCAGGTACCCATTTTAACATTTTAGCAAGGTCCAGGTTGTGAGATCATTCAGTGCTCTCCTGTGTGTCTTTCATAATCTTAATTCATCACTGACCTCATCTTAAAGCAGGCTAAAAAATAATTTCAATCAATCAGTTAATAACTGATAGTTAAGAATCCCAGTGTTGTTACATGTTTTAAAATGTTGATTAGGGCTTGGCTGAAAAGTAGTTTCAGTTGCATCTTATACCATGTAGACTATAAATAAGCATTCATGTTTATGTCAGATATGAATATATATAAACATCGATATGTGTATTTTTAAAAATTTAACATAAATATCTTACACCTACCTCCCCTTTGTTAAGTGCCAATGTAGATTACTTTCTCTGCCTATGAATTAATTGAACTCTTGTGCTCACAAAAAAAAAAAAACAAAAAAACGCTTAAAATGATTTTTTGAAAAATATTGGGCTGTTTTTAAATATTAACTCGAACACTGATGTAGTCCGATGTACTTCCTGGGGGCAGTTTTATCACTGGACAATGATGAACTTTGTTGAGTACCACACATACACAGCATTGTTGCTTTGCCACCTTGTCGAATCTTTTTAGATCTTGTACTGACTATAAATAGTTACCTTTTCTCCTCTGGGAAAACAGGAATAACTCTGACTTTATATAATTTTGGACCTTCAGTTTTTCATATGCATTTTAAGTTTCTAATGTACATACTTCTTCAGTTAATATAATTTGAACTTATGCTCTTCTTCCGTGTATTGTTATTAAATTTTCTAGTTTCAAATAATTAAAACAAGGTAACTATTTGGTTATATGGATTTATGTTTAATTCTAGAATTTTCCTTTTGCTTGTAGTTTTTTGTTTTCTTCTTATTCATCTGAACTTGTAGAGCAGAGTAGGAACTTCAGTTCCTTTCTCACTGATTTGCCTGGGTGTGTGATAATTGAAAATTTACTTGAAACCCAGTCAGATTCTGAGTCTAGAAAGTCCATCACCAGACTTTTCCCCCAAATCTCTACTTTATTCTGCTGTAACAGCACCACTAGAGAGCACAGATAAAGTTCCTTTTGCTTCATGGCTACAAAGTCAGTGCATTTTCTTTACTGATGAACTTGTTACAATTAATAGCTCCAGTGTTGCTCAGAAGGCATTCCAGAGATTGCATTGTAAAGCTGAAAATACTTTTAGGTTTCCTAATGCTTTGGATGGGATTTCTTCCGACAGCTGCATCTCTGAGGATCACAGTGACCTTTGCCTAATATTAGATGTTTTGAAAATGTACCTGCAGAAGCAGCTAACAGTGCTGCTGCTATTTCTTCTACATCATCATTATTGCTTCTAGATTCTAGATTAGTTTCCACTTTTGTTCAGATAAAGAATGGTATGACAAGCATGCTTTGTCTATTTGCTTTAGTTAATGTCTGAGGGCAGATATAGAGTAGCCCTTATCGCCTATGTTTTTTTATACTTCACAGGTCAATTTATATTTCTTGAAACACTGCTTCTAATAGAAATTTGTGGCACTGATCTCCACCCCACCACCAGCAAAAAATAAAACACAGGACACTGAAGAAAGTAAACAATTGCAGTTATCTCCTTCAGAAGTTTCTAGAAGCAGTGCCTAATTGACCTATGCAGATATAATATAGATTCATTTATAAACAGTGGTGTTAATAAGTATTGTTACTAGCTTTTCTCGAAAAGCAAATTTTGAACTGAACTTAATACTTCTACCAGGCTTGGTTTGAGTCAATCTAAATGCCATTTGGACAGACCACTTGATCAGTAATAAATGCCTCTGCTGTGTAAACTCTCTCACAAGTTTGAAATAACATAGGCTAGTGCTAGTTTCATTGATGATGAACATATCTTTAAAGTAGATATGTAATACACAGGGAAGTGTTATGGGCTTCAGATTTTGGTGCACATTTCTTCCAGGGTACAGCTTCAAGTGTGAGTGCAGCATGAAAGAACTGGTACTGACTGGAAAAAGACAGTGGCCTCAGAATCTAAGCTTGATTTACTAGCTTTTTTGTTTTCCTTAAGCAACCTGAACAGCGTTTGCATCTTTTATCTCTTATTATGGTATGCTTTCTAAGTGATTCCCTGCGTCCCATGCATGTACAACTTTCAATCCGTGTGACTACCTTTTTCTTTAGGTCTCTTCCTACTACCTCTATGCGCCTTCCTTTCATGCCTCCTTGATTCCTCCATTGATGATTAAAGGCCTTTAGCTTTGCAGTTTATTTCCCTGTGCGTATACTTAGGCCCACTTATATATTTTTAATTTTGCACATCTCTAAACTTTGAAAACATGCTGAATATGTTTCTTCCCATCCATTATATTTTTCAGTCTCTGAATTATAGCCTGTATTTTAGTGTGAGCCAAAGGGCTTTGAAAATCATTTAAGTTAATTTATTAATGATTATTAAACATGATTTTAAAGAGGGTTTAAACCTATTTACTTCCATTTTTTTTACTCCTTCTTTGATTATGCTAATACATTTGTGACTTTTGATGATGTATACATGACATTTATCCAGTAATTTACATTGTGATGAGATTAAGAATACTGACATTTCTGATTTGTAAAATTAGCAAATGGCATTGAAAAACTCAACACTAAATTTATATAGGACTTAGGAACAAGTTAAGATATTATTTTGAACACTTACCAAAGTTAATTGTAATGATTTGGGGAATTTTTTTTAGTAAACTAATAGAATATCTGATTATCTCAAATAATGTATCCCCCAAAATGTTACAATGTGGTTCAACTTAAAAGGCAAATTTAACAATTTTAATTAAGGTAAGTATTTTATTTAGAGTTTACAATATTATTCTGGAGGTACAGCTTCAAAGGCTTGGTCTCGAATTACTATCTGTAAAATAGATGTATTGGCAATAAACAAATGACCTTTGGCCTTAAATTGATTTGTTCTCATCAGCTAATGTATCAGATTTAATTTTTATATGTATAGATAATGAAACAGGAATAAAATTTATATGTGTCAGTTATTGAAAGGTTAACTTTTTTTCAGGAATATTACTGGTCACTTCAAAATAAAGCATATTTGATAGATTCCCAATATTTCAACATCTATAATTACATCTAAAAAAAGAGCCTCCTGAAAAATGAGCTTTGGTTACCAAAAGTTTCTTTATAATAGAATGTCTTTATGTAAGGATTGCTACATACTAATGATTTTCTTCAAATTCTCTTTTCCCCCTCAACCAGCCAGGCCCACAACTCCTCTTTCTGTAGGCACCATTGTCCCACCTCCGAGGCCTGCTTCCAGATCAAAGCTTACTTCAGGCAAACTCAGTGGGATTAATGAAATAGTATGTACTCAGGTTTTTTAAAAATTATATAACTGTTTTGATTTAAGATGCAAATGCTATTTTTCTATATGCCCTTTTACAGTTAATTGCTTGAAGTTTTCTACCCATGTCCTCACAGTATAGAAAAATTTTCCCAGCTAATGCTTCCTTTACTCTTCCTTGTTACCACAGTGATCATACCTGTGAGACACGACATTGTCCAGGAGGAAAGAGATTTCCTGAGAAAGTTGGCACATTATAAAAATACCATTCAGTATCCATTGTCTCACAATAAAGAAGCGGTTTTCATATAATTCTACTTAAAGTCAAATGTTAAGGAAATAAATGGTGGCTTGTTCTTAGACCTTAAAAGTATACTGCAAGGAGGATTATGGAAGGCATCTAGCTCAGCATTTAAAATTTTACACATAAGGAAACTGGAGTCCACATCATCCAGTTGACTTATAAAAGTACATGCATGGGTGGGAAAGCATTGGTTTTTAAAAGTCATCAGATAGAGAAAATCTATAGACTCTATGCAGTGAGGCTCTCCCAGTCTATTTGCCTTTGATCTGGTTTGTTTTGCTTCGTCTTCTAAACTAATTGCCAGTTTAATTACCAGAATTAAATTTCTAAGTCCAGTTTAATCTTTTTTCCCTTGATACACATTTCCAGTGGTTTCTCAGTCTGTGTGGTTGACTGTTTTAGCTGAATGTACAAGAGTCTTTATAAAGCTGCCTCAACAACCTACATTACCAGACTAACTGTCCATCTTTCTCCCCTTTTCAACCTAGGTTCCAGCCACTTGAAACTTTTCAGGGTTCCTTAAACACATCATGGTCTTTTACATGTCCATGTCTTCTTCCTGTGCTGTATCTCAAATGCCCCTCAGTTTTGTATGTCACAAATTGACTTCTTTCTTTAAGACCTAGCTAAACATCACCACCTAGGCAAAACCCTCTTTGATCATTCCTTCACTTCTCTTCCTTATACCCAGATACTTTGCTTATATTTTTGTTAGTTCATATATCACCTTGTATGTACTTTTTGTGTGTGTGTTACCTTTACTGGGCTATGCCTTCGTCAGTCTCATATCCTCAGTACTTTGCATGATGCCTGTTGGGTGGTACACAGTTATGAAATCTTCAGTGAATATATTGAAAAGCTTCGGCACCAAGTATTGAAATGGTGATATCTTTCTTTTCCGAATGAACAGACTTAGTGGAAGTAAAATAAAAGACTAGGTACAAGCTGCCAAGGAGAAGGTTATTATTTAAGTAATATAGAAATTACTACATTTTAAAATACTTCATTCTCTTTTTTAAATCGTTATGACTAGAACTTTGAGTACATTCTAATAAATTGATTTTTTTTCCTGATTGTAAAAACAGTAAATGATCGTGTTATAAAATTTGGAAAACAGAGAAAGCAGAGAAGGAAAATTATAAATTTCCTCTGTATTTTACCACCCAAAGATAACCACTGTTAACATTTTTTGGAATGCATAAGTGTTTATCCAGAGGCAGTAAAATATAGTTAAAAGTACAAGCTTATTAGCCACGTATTAGCTGAGCAATATTAAACAGTTATTTAATCAGAGTTTAGTTGCCTCATGGATAAAATATGTGTAATGATATTAGGTTGTGAGACTTAAATGAGTTAATACATGTAAAACAGAATATTGTTGAATGCAAATAGTTGCTCAAAAATTATTAATTGTATAGGCATATTTTTAAATAAAAAGTCATACTTTACATATTTCTAATTTGTTTTCTACTTGCAAATATCTTTCTATATCATGAATTATTCTTTGATTATAATTTTATTTATAGAATTAGGGGATACAAGTGCAGATTTCTTACATGTATATATTGCATACTGGCAGAATCTGGGCTTTTGGTGTACCCATTAACTGAGTAGTGAATATTGTACCCAACAGGTAATTTTTCTACCCTTACCCTTTTCCCATCCTCCCACCTTTTGTAGTCTTCACTCTCTGTTATTCCACTGTATATGTCCATGTGTAACCTTTGTTTAGCTCCCACTTATAAGTGAGAACATGAGGTATTTGACTTTCTGTTTCTGAGTTATTTCACTCAGGATAATGGCTTCCAGTTCTATCCATGTTGCTGAATGAATTATTCTTATTTCATAGTCTTCAAGCTTCTTTAAAGTGATAGAATCTTTTGCCAAATAACTTTAAATTGTAAGTATTAATATATTAAAATAAAGTGGGACTCATAGTTGAATCCTTCACATCATCCCCATATCACCATACACTACCCTCTCCCCATCCTTGAGAGCCTTCTAGAAACCACCCTCTGAGCTTCAGGGAGCACTATTTTAAGTGGCTACAGAGTATTTCAATATATGAGTGCTCTGTCTTCTACACTGTTGTCGGAATTAAATTTCTAAATGTTTTCAGAAATTTATTTGACATTTAGTTCCATGTTTTTGTTATTATAAACAATGTCTTAATGACTGTCCTTATGGTTTCTTAGCATTCTTTTTTAATAAAAAATTTTAAAAGTGCAATTTATGAACTAAACTGTATGTACATTTTTAAGACTCTTGATGATTATTTCTGTATCACCCACCAGAGAGAGTATGTTGATTTAAATTTTCTCCAGCTGTACATTGGAGTGCCTTTTCTTTTTTTTTTTTTTTTTTGCATGCTCATATGTGCATTTTTCTGGAGAGAGCTCATAGCTTTCACCAGATGCTCAAAGGAGTCTATAACCACATCCTCCTTACCCACTGAAAGAACCACTCATTGTTCTAGAGCAGGGGCACCCAACGTGCAGTACCAGATCAATAGCATTAGCATCACCAGGGAATTTGGTAGAAATAGTTTCTCTGGCTTCACCCCAGGCAAATTGGAAATTCAGGGGAGGGGCCAAGCAACTGTGTATTATTAACAAGCCCTCCATGTGATTCTGATGCCTGCTAATGTTTCAGAAACATTGTTTTAAAGCAATGCCGTCCAATAGAAATATAATATAAGCAACATATAATTTAAAGTTTTCTAGTAGCCACATAGAAAAACAATGGAATTCATTGTAATATATTTTATCTGCTATATAAAAATATTATTTTAACACATTCAACATGAAAATTAATGAGATTTTACATTCCTTTTGTGTGTATGCTGTGTCTTCAAAATTTGCTCTGTATGTTATAGCACATCTCAATTTGGACTAGTCACATTTCACATGCTATTGGCCACTGTAGTAGATAGCATAATTCTAAAATTAGAGAAAACCACTTGAGAAAAGAGCTGTTTTTGCCTTTTCCTAAAAAAAATTAAAAAGGCAGTCACATTATGTTGGCCTAGAGGTTATGTTGCCATAGGAGAAATGTCCCACAGTAGTTGATCTCAAGACTTTTTCCAAGCTTGTAAGTTTCAGACTAGCTGTTGATCAGTATCTGTTCAACCCAATGTCCTGCACCACCTTGGTCTGCATATATACACAGCTGCATTTTTAGCATCCTGCTGAGTTTTTTCAACCTATTGTCCATCATAATGAGTCATCAAAAAGCTGTACTCTGGAAAAAATAGTTAAATGGGTAGGGGGTTACAAATTGTAAAACACTTTTTGCAGTAAAATGACAGTTTTATTAAAATGTATATCTCTAAGTTTATATTCATGCAATGAAGAATTGACTAGTGTATGAATGCAAGTAGGGTTTTGTTTTTGCTTTTTTTTCATGTTCCTCAAATAACTGAGGACAGTTATCTTTCTTGTTCACAGCTTTGTATCTAGTACCTAATCCAGGGTCAGACACATAGTAGACACTAAATAAATATCTATTTGCCTAATACTTTTATAAGCAGGAAAAGGTTTTTGTTTTTTTTTTAAATGAAGACAAATACGCCTATTTTTTAAGAAAGCAAAACACCTCAGGAAGTGTTGCTACTGAATTATTGGTACAGTTAGGAATTTGGAAGGAAAAGAATCTGTTCACCAAAGTAAAAGATAAATGAATTGGAGTTATATTTTTTATATTTGTTTTATGTTTAATTAGAAAATTGGGAAGACAACAGAATTGAGTCGCTCAAACCTTTGTATGGAGTGAGTTTTCTCAGTGAGGAAGCATTACAAGGAATTAATGAGGAAAATGTGAACAGATTTGTAAACACCAAAAGTGTAAAGGACAAGCAATATTTAAGGAGGAAAATATTTGCAAGAAAATAAGGCAAAGGCTTAGTGAAAGCTCAGATAATACTAAAACCTCCCCAAATTACATCAACCCATTCATAAAAGTGAAGGTTTTATTATTTTCTAAATTAGCTAGAAAAAATTTTTAATCCCTTTTTCTTCTTCTGTGACTCATCCATTTGTTTCTGGCAAGGGTGTAGAGAAATAATTTTCTTATATTTATAGTCAGGTAAAGTGAATAACCCTTTTGGGAAGCAGTTTGGGAAGAACGTTTATACTGTTTAAACTAATTTAACTTCTGAGAATCTGTCTTAAACATACTTTTTTAAATACAGAAAAATTTTTATGCACAAAGACCTTTTTTACAGCATTATTTCAAAATAATCTTTTCAGGCTTTAGTATGTTCTTAAAAATGATATGATATATGGCATCTCTGATACTAAGTTACAAGAAACTCACACAGTAAATTTGGTTTGGTATGTTAAATTTACCTCATACTTAAAAATCTTCTGTAATAAGAGAGGTATTGTTTTAGCATTTTGATAAATAACTTTTTGTTTTTAAGCCCAGGCCATTCAGCCCACCTGTAACTTCCAACACCAGCCCACCTCCTGCTGCACCATTAGCCCGGGCAGAAAGTTCTTCTTCTATCTCATCATCTGCTTCATTGAGTGCTGCCAATACTCCAACAGTAGGTAAGTGATTATCATCAATTACATGTGAAATGTAGTGTACAAAGTATATGTATGCTAAATATGTATATATTTTTAAATGGGCTAATGAAGAATTTAACATTATAAATTTTGTTTTTCTGGAAACACACCTGGAATTTATTAAACTGTCCATGCTTTGCTTTTCTGTTTCACAGTCTATGTTATCTGGATAGAAGAATTTTAACTGTGGTTAGCACCGTTAAGAATGAGTTAAATTTATAAATTGCTGATCAATATAAATAGTTGAAGGCAAAACAAAATGCAGTTCTTCCTTCTGTGAACTGATAGTTGCATTTCTAAGAAAGTTTATGTTTTAAAAACAATAGTGTTTTGAAAATGATTGAATGAAAGAAAACAATTTGTGCTTGCAGTGAATTATATTTTTCCACAAGAATTTCAAGACTTAAAAATAGCTCTTAGGGAAGTGGTCCCCAACCTTTGGCACCAGGGACTGGTTTTGTGGAAGACAATTTTTCCATGGACTGGGGTCAAGAGGATGGTTTCAGGATGATTCAAGTGCATTACATTTATTGTGCACTTTATTTCTATTATTATTACATTGTAATATATAATGAAATAATTATATAACTCACCATAGTGTAGAATCAGTGTGAGCCCTGAGCTTTTTGTCTTGCAACTAGTCAGTCCCATCTGGGGGTGATGGGAGACAATGGCAGATCATCAGGCATTAGATTCTCATAAGAGTGTGCAACCTAGATCCCTCACATGCACAGTTCACAATAGGGTTCTTGCTCCTATGAGAGTCTAATGCCACTGCTGATCTGACTGGAGGCAGAGCTCAGGCTGTAATTTGAGTGATGGGGTGGGGGGCGGTTTACTTTAAATACAGATGACATTCACATTCACATTCTCCTCCTTCTGTGCAGCTGGGTACTAGACTGTGGCCTGGGGGTTGAGGATCCATGAAGCATAGCTATACGAACCTAAACCTCACCAAACAAATTCAGTATTTTACTACATCTAGACTTTGCTCAAGAGTTTTTTTGTCATCATTTCTACTCAGTTTTTTCTACAAATTCTTACTACCTTTTTCACCCATTGTTAGGATAATAAAGCACAAAGCCACTTAGACAAAGCAGCTGTGTTGCAGGACATAACAGCTTCTCATAAAAATTATAACTGTACTTATTGCTGCTGGTTTAAGTAGTGATGGGTTTATTCTTGATAATGCAAATCACTGATTTTCACTAACCGAGCACTAATTCAGTAATGGTCAAAGTGTGGTCCTTGGACCTGCAGCATCTGCATTACCTGGGTACTTCTTAGAAATGCAGACTTTTAAAATCAGAAACCCTGGGAGTGGAACTAGCAGTTGTTTAATAGGCATTCCAGGTGATTCTGATGCATGCTAAGTTTGATAACCACAGCCCTAATTAAGCTGATTTAATTCCAGTTGATTTGTCAAGGCTCACATAGGAGAAATGCAACTAGTGTGTGGCCATTGTAAAAAGACGATAAGTAATATAGGCTAGAATGAAATATAAAATGGCTTGATTTCTAAATGTCTAAACATGATGTCACCATCTTATTACCTTTGTGAACACAGCATTTTTCCTATCTTTTAATTTTATATAAACTGAATATGTCTAATAAGTTTGCCCTTTGGTTTAATGAATACTTCATTTTTATTTTTTGTTTGTGTGGTTTTAATTTTTTCCCACAGAATCTATATTTTAGTCCTAAAAAACCTAACTGGGACCTACTAGAAAGCAGGCAGGTGGTCTGGGTAACCTTATTTTCGCTTTAGGTTTTTTTTTTTTTTTTTTTCAGTTATCTTTAGATTATTCAGGGGGTTTTTTGTTTGTGATGGAAACTTTAATTTCTATTGAATTGGTACATATTAGTTTATGGTTTGAGACATTGCTGGCAATAGGACAACCAAAAGCAGGTGACAGTGATAATACAGGCAAGGCAGGTTGTATGTGAATTTTATACAACAAAGATTTTAAAAATCTACCTAAAAAGTTCTCTTTCTTTGCCATGATTTTTCAACGCTGTGTGGATTTAAGTTTCTGATTCTCCTTGTTTCGTGAAAATATTTTCTTTTTCTGCATTATTTTGTTTTATTTAAATACAATAGAAGATGATAATTTGATTGGGACACACACTGAAATTGAAAAGCACTGTGAGACGTCACCAGGTATTGTATCAGAAGCAAATGTATGTGTTGACTAATGGTCCTTAAGTGTATCTAAAATATTTCGTTATCCAACTTTTCCTTTTCCAGAATTGTATGATGTCTCAGAAATCAAGAATTATGCTAAGATTAACTATTTCAGTTTTGTGCTAATTCCATCAAATTGCTGTACAGGATCCATTATATCAAATCCCCAACTTGCTGAATAGGATCCATTATATCAAATCCCCAACTATAAAAACACGATATTTTTGCATTTTCTTCTCTGCTTTCCTCAACTCAGCTTTAAGAAATGTCAATAAATCTTAATTCTAAAGCTATCCAAATCAGGTAAGAAGTCATCCAAAAAGAACTAAAAGGAATATGTCAGTTAAAAAAAAAACCTCTAATACCTAAATTAGTAGAGCAAAGGCTGTCATATACGAAAACCATACAGATGAAGTTAGAAGCATGGAGATGATAGGAGATAGTAGGGAGTGGGTGTCTGTGTTTTATTTCTGAGCGGAAAGGAATTCTACATAAATATCCATTGATTGTTATAAGAAGGTACCCTATACCTGTTATGTACCTCAAGTTTATAAGCTCTCTACATTTTCAAAACAAAATTATCTAAATATGTAACAAACCAAAATTAGAAACCACAATCTACCCTTATTAAGAGAATAAATTTTTATTTCTAAGAAATTATTTATTTGGAATAATACAGTATAGTTTTAGACTTTTTAAAAGACTATTTAAGTACATATTTCCTATTCATTTTTTGAAGTATCCATGTGCAATATGATCTTGAAAGAAAAACAAAAATAGAAAATATGAAAGGGAATATGCCAACTGTTAAGTGGGTTTTGAGTTTTTCTTCAACTTTCCAATACTTTTCTCTGCTTGCCAATGTTTCAGTGATGGCATAATTTACAGGGAAGCTAGGCATAATAATTTACAGAGTTGTGTTATGTGCCCAGATTAGATTGTTGAAAAGAATATTTATGCAGGTTTCTTTTAATTTTTAGTGTCAAAGCAGTAGTAGACATTAATGTTACCATTGACTTTATATAAATATTCATTTGTGTGAGTTACTCAAGAGACATTTTTTTTTTTTAATGAGACAGGGTCTCACTCCATTGTCCAGACTGAAATTCAGGGATATGATCATAGCTCACTATAAGCTCAAATTCCTGGGTTCAAGCAGTCCTCCCACCTCAGCCTCCCAAAGTACTGGAATTACAGGCATGAGCCAGTACACCTGGTCAGGGAATATATTAATTTCATATTTAAGAGAGTATAATTTTAATAAAATAGTATTACAATAACAAATGTTGGTGAGGATGTGGAGAAACTGGAAGGCTTGTGCACTGTTGGTGAGAATGTAAAATGGTACAGCTGCTGTGGAAAACAGTATGATTGTTCCTCGGAAAATGAAAAATGGAATTTACATATGATCCAGCAATTTTACTTCTGGGTATATACCCAAAAGAATTGAAAGCAGGACCTCAAAGAGATAGTTGTTTACTCCTGTTCATAGCAGCACTATTCACAGCAGCCAAAAGGTAGAAGCAAGCCATGTCCATTGTTGGATGAATGGATGAGCAAAATGTGGTATATGCATACAATAGAATATTATTCAGCCTTAAAAGGGAAGGAAATTCTAACATGCTATGATAACATGGATGAACCTTGAAGACATTGTGCTAAGTTAAATACTGTATGCTTCCACTTATATGAGGTACTTAAAGAGTAGTCAAACTCATAGAGACAGCAAGTAGAATGGTGGTTGCCAGGGGCTGGGGAAACTGGTGGGAGTTATTGTTTCATGGGTATAGGGTTTCCGTTTTATAAGACGAACAGAGTTATGGAGATGGATGATAGTGATTGTTGCACAGCGTTATGAATATATTTCATACCGGTGAACTGTATGCTTAAGAATGATTAAGATGGTAAATTTTATGTTAAGTTTATTTTACTACAGTTACAAAATTGGAGAGAAAAGATTATTACAGCCTTTGTCTTTTTCAGAAAATATGTTTTCCTGAATTTCTGATGACCCTCTTGTTTAGAACAATATATTAGGGAAAAAAGTGGATTGAACTAAGTTAGATTTACAGTGAAGTTTTCCAGTGTACAAACATATATTTTTATATTTATAATCAGTAAATGTATACTTAATCAGCTTTTTTTCACTTGATATTTTCTTGCATCCCAAAACTAATGACACTTGATCAGGCCACTAGCTTTCACCTAACTGCTCTCACCTGATCCAAACTTGATTCCCTGCCAACAGTCATTTTTCCCTTCAATCTAGGATTTACTCTGTGTTCAGAGAGATCTTACTACATAAAAGCCTAATAATGTTTCTCTCAAACATTATCAGTGGTTTCTAGTGACAAAAGGATAAAATTAAAGGTCTTTCATACCTAATCTGGATCATGAGCACTTTTCCAGCCTCATCTTTGTGTCTTTTTGTCACTCCAGCCTCTCCCTCACATTTTTTGTTTTGCTTCTGCTTTGCAAAACTAGTACTTGTGCTTCAAAAAGGCACCATTTTTTTTAAATGTCCCCCTAGCAAAGTGCCTGGCACATGGTGGTTAATACATAGTCGCTGTTGTGATTTCGTGAATAACTTTTTAACTGTGAAGAACCTTATAAATACAAATTCCTTCAAAATCTAGAATACCAAGCTAACAGAGTATCTTTTTTCACTATTTGTAGCATCTCAGATTTAGTTGTGAGGCAGAAAAAACCAGTACTGATTTTTATCAGAATTAATATTTACGGTATCTCAGAGGTAATTCATTGTTTCACTACAGGAGTCGCATCTGAAATAAAAATGTCTGATGGCTGTTAATGTTGTGTAACATATAAGAAAAGCATATATTCAAATTTCAGAGATAAGTGTTGACCTAGATTATTTATTTTTTTCACTAAGGATGAATAATTATAACAAACTCTCATATATTTTTATAAAATTGCATTTTATTTATTAAATGAAATGCTCCCACTTTGGAAAATCAGTAGCAGTAGCAGTAAGGCACGCAGTGGTAAGAAGAGTGCGTTTGTGAAGAAAAACAAAGGCAATGCACTATTTTGAGGGGATACTTCATTTAGGTTAAATTTAAAACAATAAACAGAAACCTGAACACTTGCATAAATTTGTTTACATTTTAATTTTGCTCTGTAGACACTGATCTTTCTCTGATTTGACTCTAAAAGGTGTCTTATCTGAGTGAACTTTGGCCAGGGTTTTTTTTTTTTTTAATAATGTTATTAGTCAAGTATTTATTAGTCAAATATTGAGGCAAAGTAATGTGGGAATACAATACAAGCATCAGACAAAGAGAAGGTTAAAGAGAATTATAATAATAATGAGTAGTGTATGAAACATTACTACTTGGATAGAAAAACTTAAATACAAAAATCCTAAATTGGCCTTAAATAATGCCCTGAAGTATATGATTGATAGAACCTGGAGGAATTTGGTATTTGAATGTTTTTGAAGCCAATATTTTTGAAATTTTAGCTGTTTAGTCAAGGGCTTTTTTATTCTGACATTCCTTAACCATTCTGTCTTTCCATTTAAAAGAAATGTCTGTGTGACATGTCTTCCTGGTTTTTTTTTGTCCTTTGTATTAATGCTCCAGTTTGTTTTATACTATATTTCTTAGCCCCCAGATTTATCATGGGACATCACTGAAACCAGTGGTAGGGTCGTTTGTGACAGCCTAACAATGTGAATCTAACTATCTTGATATTTAATTTATGTCTTTCTGAAGGATTTAACAAGTTAATTGTGTATATTCTAGGTGTGTCACGGGGTCCCAGCCCTGTCAGCCTTGGAAATCAGGATACCTTACCTGTGGCAGTTGCCCTTACAGAATCTGTTAATGCCTATTTTAAAGGAGCAGATCCCACCAAGTTAGTTTTTAAAATATATACATGTATGCGTATGTATGTGTGTTGGGTGGAGGAGGTGGTGGGGCTTGGTGGTAAATTTTAAGAATTACATTTTGATTCTGTGTAGGTTACAGTTTTCTGTTGTTTATTTACCTGCTTTTTTGCTATCTAAGGTAGTCATTTGACGATTGCATTCAATGTACATTCATTCATCAAATACTTGAGCACCTATTATTTCTAAGACTCTGTTACATGTGCACTGAGGATACTTTAGTAAACAAAAGAGTTCTCTCCTGAGCTTGCATTATAGTGAGGGAAAACTAAATATCAAAGAAACAGCTGTATGTATTGGATATTGATACACACTATGAAGAAAAATAAACCAGGGTTAGAGACTAGAGAATAACATTAGATAGAGGGCTACTATTTTAGATAGAATGATCAGGGTAAACTTTTTTGAGGTTAATTTAAGCAGGTAGTTGAAAGACATGGAGGAGCAAGCCATGCAGATATCTGAGGAAAGTATTTCAGGAAGAGGGAACCAGTGAGTGTAAGATACCAAGGTAAAAGCATATTTGGTATATTCAAGAAACAGCAAGCAAAACCATGTCACTGAGTAGGAGTAAACAGGAGAGTACTTGAAGATGAGTCCGGAGAGGTATGAGACCAGGTTAGGCATTGTAGGCCATGATAAAGAATTTGGAATTTATTTTGAGTAACATGGAAAGCCAGTGGAGGCTTTGAGCAGAGGAATGATGAAATTACATGTGTTTTCAGAGGAGCGCTGGTTGCTGTATGGAGAATAAACTGGGGGCAGAGGGTGCGGTAGGCAGTCAGAATTGATGCAGAGAGAAAGTTAGAAAATTGATTACAGAAGTCCAGGTGAGAGATAATGGTGGCTTGTATAAGGCTATTAGCAGAGCAGGTGATGAGTAGTAATGAGATTCTGAATATATTTTGAGAACAGAATTGTCAAGATTTGTTGGAGGCAAAATGCTAAGTTTGAAGTTTAAGACATCTTAGTGGAAATGTTGAATTGATACTTGGATACATGATTCTGGAGTTCAAGGGGTAAGTCTAGGCTAGAGATAAAATACTTGGTAGTGTAATTAGTTTGTAGATAATACTCAAAATTAGTGGCCTTAAGGAATAGATAGAAAAGAGATCTGAAAACTAAGTCTTGATTCCCTCCAGTGTTTAGAAAACAGGAAGATGAGAATGATTTAACAAAGGAATTTGAGAGAGCAAGCAGCAAGAGAGGTGAGGAGAGAACCAATAGACCCGTGTCTAGAAACTAAGTGAATAAATCATTTCTTGAAGGTAGGTGTGAACCTGTATCTGATGCTGCTTGACAGGTCAAGAAAAATTGACCATTGACAATAATTGGTGACATTCACAAGAGAGATTTTAGTGGCATAGTGGAGATGAAAGTATGCTTTGAGAGTGTTCAGGAGCCGAAGGTGATGCAGTCTAGACAGCTATATTTGGAAAGAACAAATGCAGTTATTTCAGGATGTTTTGGTCTAAGTGGGAGCAGAGAAATGGAATGGTAGCAGGAGTGAGGTGGTGGAAGGGTTTTATTTATTTTCATTTTTGTGTTTTTTAAAAGATGATATATATTTGAGCATGTCTGCATGCTGATGGGAAAGATCCATTATTTACGGAAAAACAGGACTTGCAGAAAAAAAGAGGGAACAATCACATGAATGAAGTCCTTCAGTATATAAGAGCAGATGAGTTCCAGTGCAGAATTGCTGGGATTGGCCTGAGGTGCAGAAATTGATTATCTGTTGAGACAGTATGGACTGCAGAATATATGGATAAAAAGTTAGGTAGATTTACTAGTGAGAGTATGAGGAAGTTATTTTTTTATTTCCTCAGTAAAATGAAGAGCACAGTCATCAGCTAAGAGTTGGGGGAAGGACTATTGCAGGTTAGAGATAAAAGGGGAAGCTAGGAAAAGACCAAAAGAAGAATAAATAGACTTGGGAAATGTGATAGGATTACCAAAGGGGTCCAGTTGAGAGTTTTGGCTATGTAGTTATATGTTTCAAAGGAAGAAAGAATAGAGGGTTGGAAGAAGCAATGAGGAGCAAGGGGGACAGCTACCATCACCATCACCAGGCCCAGTGCTTTTTGGGGTTTGGGAGGGAAAAATAGCCACAACTAGGTATAGCATTATGAGGAAAGCAATATCCTTCCAGGGAGGGAGTGGTTATCACAAAAAAGTGAAGGAATATTATCAGTGTGCTTGTATTTGTGTTTAGAGTTTAATTCCAGGAAAAGATGATGCTAGATGAGTATACCATTTCATGTATATAATTTTTAAAAATTAAATTGAAAAAATAATCTATAGTTATGATAAAGGATATAGATATACACACATATAGGTACGTGTGTGCGTGCGCACGCGCACGCTTGTGCCTTTTTAAACCAAATACTTTAAATAGAGATTAGAGCATTTTATTTAAACACTTTTCAAAATCCCTGTTTTAGGTGTATTGTGAAGATCACTGGTGATGTGACAATGTCATTTCCAAGTGGAATTATTAAAGTCTTCACCAGCAATCCAACTCCAGCTGTGTTGTGCTTCAGGGTGAAAAATATCAGCAGACTAGAGCAGATTCTTCCAAATGCACAGCTTGTGTTCAGGTTTGTGTACTTTTTGTTTTGAAGGTTGAAATTTCATTTTAAGATTTTCTTTCCTGCTGTGCACAGTGGCTCACACCTGTAATCCCAGCAGTTTGGGAGGCTGAGGCAGGTGGATTGCTTGAGCCCAGTTGTTCAAAACCAGCCTGAGCAATGTGGCAAAACCCCATCTCTACCAAAACAAACAAACAAACAAACAAAAAAACAAGAACAAAAATTAGTTGGGCATGATGGTGCGTTCCTGTAGTCCCAGCTACTCAGGAGGCTGAGGTGGGAGAATCGCTTGAGCCTAGGAGGCAGAGGTTGCAGTGAGCCAAGATCGTGTCACTGCACTCCAGCCTTGGTGACAGAGCTAGACCCTGTCTCAAAAAAAAATGTTTTCCCCCTTCTTCTTTGAAATAATAATATTCAATTTGAAAACCATACCAAAATTATTCTTACTAAACACCCTTCTGCTGTCTTTTTATTTTGTTTTCAGTGGTGCTAATAGTTATTTTAAGATTCTTTTCTCTCTCTCCATCTTATCTTTCAAGCAAGCTTCTCCTGTGTTCCATTCTTCATCCCCTGATCTAATTTTCCTTCATCCCACCTCTTGGTTTATTTCTACTAGTTTTTCCTGTGTCACCAAATTACTACACAGAGGCAAAACATAAAGATAAGTCAATAAAATAACAAATATATTTTTTATATATGTAGTGATCCATCACAATGTGATTCCAACACAAAAGATTTTTGGATGAACATGCAAGCTGTTACTGTCTACCTCAAGAAGCTGTCAGAGCAAAATCCAGCTGCTTCTTATTATAATGTAGATGTATTAAAGTATCAGGTGAGTGTCACGACATTGCAAAAATTCTAAATTAAAATATTAAAAAATGGAATCTAGCATATAAATGAATAAGTATGTCATAGCCAAGTGAGTTTTTTCCCAGAAATTCAAGGATGTTTTGAAATTAGAAAATCTGTTTATAAGCCAGTGGAGATTTTGACCAGTTTGGTAAAATTCACCATTTATTCATGATTAAAATACTGAGTAAATATAAATGCATAAATTTGTCCTTAAGCTGAAAAGACTAGCAGTATCAGTCTTAACAATGAAACTCCCAAAGTAATCAATTAAAGTTAGGAATGGCAGAGATGCCCATTAGTAGATCCTGTTAGTATATAAGAGTTTTCTGGATGTGTTAGCCAGTACAGTCAGGTAAGAGAACAAAATAAGCATTAATAAATACTGGGAAAGAGGAATCAAAATTATTATTGCTTACAGGTGATATATTCCTCTCACGAGAACCAATTGAAGAACTATTTGACATAAGGACATTTAATATAGGTGGTCAGTTTAGTAATTAATACCAAAATTAATAACTTTCAAAACCAATTACAAAAACTAGTGGAGAAAAATATTCACAAAGAACAATTAGGAAGAAACACAACACAATCTCTAGTGACTTGAATATGGAAAGATTCATGCTGTAAAAGTTTAGCTGTTTCTCAGTTAACTTATACATCTAATATAATACTGATCAGAAACCCAGTAGAGTTACGTCTTTGTGTTTGGAGGCTTGACAATCATTTTCACGTTTCTCTAGAAGAATAAAGCTTACAAGAATAAGTCAAGAATTTTTTATTTTAAAGAGATGGAGTCCCATTCTCTTGCTCAGGATGGAGTAGAGTAGCGTGATCACATTTCACTGCAGCCTCAAACTCCTGGGCTCAAGCAGTCTTCCAGCCTTAGCCTCCCGAGTGACTGGGACTAAAGGCACAAACCACCGCTCCTGGCAAGAAATGTTTTAAACAGTAAAGTGGAGTAATGTTTTAGCTTTAATGGGAAAGCTTAGTATAGACAGTATTTAAAATAGTTTGGAACTAACGCAGCAGTAGATGGCCAGATGAAGGAATAGATTAGAGTATCCAGAAATAGATCTAAGAATAAATGGAAAATTGTTTGTACGACATAGTAGCATTTCAAGGCAATGTGGACGTGATGAATTTTTCAAAAAATGATGTTGAGGATAGCAAGCTAGACACTTGAGAAAAAAATTAAGGTGAATCCCTGTTAGACTTTTAGCCAAAGTAAAATCCATGTGTATCAAAGGTTTAATAATAATAATAAAAGATACCATACCATAAAGGTACTAAAATAAAGGCATGGGTGAAGATACAGTTGACCCTTAAACAAAAAGGATCTATAAACTGTGCAGGTCCACTTATACGAGGATTGTTTTTAACCAAACACCAATTGAAAATGCAATGATTGTGGATGCAAAACTCATGTATAAACAGAGGGCCAACTTTTTCTATATGTGGGTCCCACAGGGCCAACTATGTTTCTTGAGTATGCACAGATTAGTATATACACAGGGGTCCTGGAACCCACCCTCCCAAGTATGCTGAGGAACAACTGTATATGTATTTCTCTGTGTGTGTATATATGTAATACATATTTATTACATATTTTAATCTTGAAGTGCAGAAGACCTAAGTATGATATGAAACCCAGAAGCCATGTAAGAAGAGAATGAGATATTTGATAAATAAATGTGTGTGTTTATAAAATATTTTGTTAAACCTTTAAACACAATCAGTATTTAATCTGTGGGAAAAGTATTTACGACACATAAGATGAACCAAAGGGCTTACCCCAAAGAGCCCTTGTAAATTTGTAAGCAACATGTGAATAACTCAATAGACAAATAACCTATGGAAAGATGCTTCATGTCAGTAGTAATGAGAGCAGTAAATACTAAGATAACAATGAGGTGTCAGTTTTAGCCCATCAGATTTACAAAAATGAAAGTTCGCTTTATCCAGTATTAAGAAGGTTATGATCACTTGTTAATAGGATGCAAGTAAAACCTCTTAGAAGGCAATTCTGTTAGATTGTTGAAAGATGTAACCTTTAATTCAACAATTCCACTTCCAGAAATCATCAGAAATACACAGTTGGATGAAGATAAGGCATAAAGGATATTTGCTGTAGCATTGTTTAGAAAGCACCTAAGTACATACACATCAGCAGAGGAGGAAATTAATTACTATAGCCATTAAAAAGAATGACATGGATCTATGTTTGCATATGCCTGAAGAGTCTGGAAGGATATATGCCAGGATTCCAAGGGATAAATTTCCTACTTTATATTTCTCTATTTTTTGAGTTTTTAATAGGGTAATTTTATTAAAATGGCTTATGTTTCTAGAAAAATACTTAAAGAACAAAAAAGTGCTGCCACTTAAATTGACTTAAAGTTTCTTACAGGTGTTCATTTATTCAACAGATGTGTATTATTCAGTGCATGTAATTGCTGGGAGTAGGACAGGGAGACAGTAAAGATCAGTAATATTCTATGGGCTGGACTTCGTTGCTCTGGTCTGTAATCCCAGTACTTTGAGAGGCTGAGGCGAGAAGATTGCTTGAGCCCAGGAGTTCAAGACCAGTCTGGGCAATAAAAAGAAACGCCATCTCTACAAAAAATGTAAAATTATCTGGGTGTGATGGCACAAGCCTGTAGTCCTAGCTAGTACAGAGGCTGAGGAGGGAGGATTGCTCGAGCCCAGGAGGTTGAGGCTGCAGTGAGCCATGAGCATGTCACTACACTCCAGCCTGGGCAACAGAGTGAGACCCTGCCTCAAAATAATCATCATAATATTCTATGTTAGAAAATGAGTGGTATGGAAAAAAGAAAAAGTATAGACTAAGGTAAGGAAGATTGAAAATACAGTTTTCAGTGTAAATTTAAACAGAGCAGTCAGAGTAGGTCTCCTTAAAAAGGAGCCATTGGACAAGGAGCTTAAGAATTTGAAGGAATTATACCATTTACTGTGAGTCATGTGATTAAACATTTGAAGTTGGAAGTATTCTAATTCCAACTTGTGGTACTACGTGGTGACCTTTTTTCTCGTGTTCTAAATCTGAATTCTTATAATGTATGAAGAATCTTTGAATTCTGTGTTGAATGTTGGAAGATTCGCAAACTTTACATGCATAATTAAGAATTCCTTCATAAAATGTTGATTTCTGGGCCCTGTCCCTAAGCTGTTGAATCAGATTTTCTGCAGTTGGAGCTAAGGGAATGTGTGTTATAAACAAGCACCACAGCAATTTTGACGTAAGTAGTAGTAGGTCCCCACATTGAGAATGATCCTTACTCCTTTGAGATAGGTCTGCTTCACTCTGCCAACAGATAGTCCCCTCATTAGATATTTTTGATTTTGTGGACTTACATGTTCAAGTGTCCATGTCATTAACATGACTTCTTAACTTTTCAGGCCAAAAACAATTGTTTGTTCTTTTCTCTTTAAAGGTATCATCAAATGGTATTCAGTCCACTCCTCTGAATCTTGCAACATACTGGAAATGTAGTGCTAGCACCACAGATCTTAGAGTGGATTATAAATACAATCCAGAAGCTATGGTGGCACCTAGTGTGCTTTCCAACATACAGGTGGTGGTACCAGTGGATGGAGGAGTAACGAACATGCAGTCCCTTCCCCCTGCAATATGGTAAATTAAACATACGTTTCTGAATTCCCACTAAATTTTTGTTGCAATCCCCAACTTCTAGAACCCAAGTTCTGTAAGTTTTCTTAGAAGTTTGAAAAATTTTTGTGCCTTTTTCCATAGAAACCACGCTGTAAAAGATGCAGTTCATTTTACTAGTCAAACCATAGTAACCTTAATCAAAAATAAACAAAACTAGTTTTGCTCTAAGTACCACCCAGACTTCAATGATTCCATACTAACTTTACCATTAGGCAGAGTGCTTGACCTCTCTAAACTTCTTTTTTTTTTTTTTTTCATTTAAAAAATACAAATATTTTATGGATTAAATATAGCATCTGGCAAGTCTATAGGATCAGGAACACCTATCTAATTAGTGTTTAATAGTATTAGTTACTGCCGTCTCTTAGCAACTTCTCCTGTCCCCTCTGTTAGTATTAGTATAGACTCTAACCACTCTTTATAGTTGCTTCATCATTTAATAACATGTGTCTTCCTTGACTAATGAAGGTACTGATCCCTATACACATTCCATTTTACTTTCTCTGACCAATAGGAATGAGAAGAATTACATAATTTGGTAAACTTCCATTAATTGAAAAAGATACAGCATTATATTTATACTATATCGTAAACACATTTTCACCAGTTAATACTACTTAAACTTAGCAATATATTTGTTGTAGTGAAAATATTTAAAATACACTTATTTATTGAGGTCCCATTCATGTGTCAGGTACTATACTAGACACAAAACCTGAAGATATCTGTTCTTATTGCAGGAATGCAGAACAAATGAAAGCCTTTTGGAAATTGTCTAGTATTTCAGAAAAATCAGAAAATGGAGGTAAGTGTGTGTGTCCTTTTTTATTTATAAAATGATGTCACTGACAATTGATTTTTTTTTTTTTTTTTTTGAGACAGAGTCTAGCTTTGTTGCCAGGCTGGAGTGCAGTAACACAATCTCAGCTCACTGCAACCTCCGCCTGCTGGGTTCAAGCGATTCTCCTGCCTCAGACTCCTGAGTAGCTGGGATTACAGGCACGTGCCACCACACCCAGCTAATTTTTGTTTGTTTTTTTTTTTTTTTTTTAGTAGAAACAGGGTTTCACTATGTTACCCAGGATGGTCTCGATCTCCTGACCTCGTGATCTGCCCACCTCGGCCTCCCATAGTGCTGGGATTACAGGCGTGAGCCACTGCACCTGGCCATGGGTGCACCGTTCCTGGAAGCACTGCAATACCTTTTTTAAGGGAAAGTTTATCTAAAGTTTCCTCCTGGAATTTCGTGCCCTCAGTTCTAGAAATGACCACTAGGTGGAAGTTAATACCTTTAGAATGGACCAGCTGAGATTCAGAACACATTTGTTCGTCTAGATTATGTGTTCTCTATAAGAAAAAATTTATTTTGCCATAACTTTATAAATATTATGTAAATACTTCTTATATTTACATGCTAACATTAATAAACTATACCTAGTAAATTTAAAGAAATAGAACTATCTGTTCCATGTAGGTAACCTGATAACTAATTGAAACTGATTTAACACAGTTTAGTTCATTCTGTTGATGGGATTCTCCTGACCTCCCAGAAATCATGTAGACGCTTCCAGGCTTTAAAAAGCCCCTTGCCGTCCCGGCACAGTGGCTCACGCTTGTAATCCCAGCACTTTGGTAGGCCGAGGCGGGTGGATCACTTGAAGTCAGGAGTTCAAGACCAGCCTGTCCAACATGGTGAAACCCCATCTGTTTTAAAAATACAAAAATTAGCTGGGCGTCATGGTGCATGCCTGTAATTCCAGCTATTCAGGGGACTTAAGCATGAGAATCACTTGAACCCAAGGAGGCGGAGGTTGCAGTGAGCTGAGATGGTGCCCCTGCTCTCCAGCCTGGGTGACAGAGTGAGACTCTGTCTCAAAAAAAAAAAAAAAAAAAAAGCCCCCTTGCCTTCTGCAGTTCTCTAAAAGAACCTTTTTCCTGTCCATTTCCCCCTATTAAAGCTAACTATCAGCAGCATTCAATTTTCTGATGATTATTTTAAGGAGAAGCAAGTTATGCTTCTCTCACTAAGTACATCTGTTTGTGTTCATAATGCCAAGGAAAAGGCTGTCCTAGCTGATCACTTCTATAACTCAACTTACAATAAGGATGTAATTCTCGGGACAGCCAAGTCTTTAACATAGTCTTATTTTCTCTTAATCAAAAGAGAATTATTCTACCTTCTTTTGAATGCATAATTTTAGTCTACAATAACTTTTCTGCTTGTTGTTTTAGGGTTTTGTTTTGTTTTGTTTTGTTTTGTTTTTTGAGACAGAACCTTGCTCTGTTGCCTAGTCTGGAGTGCAGCGGCATGATCTTGGCTCACTGCAACCTCTGCCTCCCAGGTTCAAGCAATTCTCCTGCCTCAGCCTCCCGAGTAGCTGGGATTACAGGTGCCTACCACCACATCCAGCTAATTTTTGTATTTTTAGTAGAGACAGGGTTTCGCCATGTTGGCCAGGCTGGTCTTGAACTCCTGACCTCAGTTGATCTGCCAGCCTCAGCCTCCCAAAGTGCTGGGATTACAGGCATGAGCCACCATGCCCAGCCTAGTCTCCAATAACTCCTCTATTTGATAGGTTTTTTTGGCTTTTCAAATGTTGCTGAGCTTTTTCTTTTTGAATATTTTGAGCATAATATAAAACATATCAGTAGCTTTTCTCATAGATATTTCTGTAGAAAGGACCATAAATATGTCTGTGTTGTTTATTCATTTACACCTGCCATGCAGAATAAGACTTTTACTGGAGAGCCATACATTGGGTGAAATAACCAAGCAAATCTGCAGTTTCTTTTTTGCTGTTTGGTACTTATAGGTTGCCCACTTTCAGCTGGCCAACTGCATTGACTTTAACCCTAGCTATTAATATATAGCTTTTTGTGAGCCAAGCTGAAATTCCTAGTTTAAATTGAAGTAAACCAGCAATCCTGTTTGCATTAAGGGCTTATAACCAGTTTAGAAGGCCAAAAGGATCTTTTTCCCCAATATAATGAAACTATACTATTGTAAATAATTAACAAGAAAGAAATTTGTTCTCTCAAAAATGAGACACAGGCTGGGTGCAGTGGCTCATGCCTGTAATCCCAGCCCTTTGGGAGGCCAAGGCAGGTGGATCGTGAGGTCAAGAGATCGAGACCATCCTGGCCAACATGGTGAAACCCTGTCTCTACTAAAAATACAAAAATTAGCTGGATGTAGTGGCACGTGCCTGTAGTGTCAGCTACTCGGGAGGCTGAGGCAGGAGAATTGTTTGAACACGGGAGGTGGAGGTTGCAGTGAGCCAACATCGCACCACTGCCCTCCAGCCTGGCGCATTGACTCCGTCTCAAAAAATAAAAAAATGAGATACAAATTTTCTAACCAGATTTTAAGTTTCCCTCTGCTATTCAGGTATCAGGTGTTTCTGTGAGGAAATGGAAAAATCTTATAAATGTGGTGTTTGATGTGGTTAGTCAAGCCTTTGAAAAGAATATCCAAGGCCAGGCATGGTGGCTCATTCCTGCAATCCCAGCACTTTGGGAGGCTGAGGCAGGTGGATCACTTGAGGCCAGGAGTTGGAGACCAGCCTAGACAATGTGGCAAAACCCTGTCTCTACTAAAAATACAAAAATTAACCAAGTGTGGTGGCACGTGCCTGTAGTCCCAGTTACTCAGGAGGCTGAGGCACGAGTCTAGCTTGAACCTGGGAGGCAGAGGTTTCAGTGAGCCAAGATTGCACCACTGTATTCCAGCTTGGGCCTTAGAGGGAGACTCTGTCTCAAAAAATAAATAAATAAATAAATAAATAAATAAATAAATAAATAAATAAATAAGAATGCTGTAAAATAGGCTGGGCACGGTGGCTCACACCTGAAATCCCAGCACTTTGGGAGGCTGAGGCGGGTGGATCATGAGGTCAGGAATTCAAGACCAGCCTGGCCAATATGGTGAAACCCTGTCTCTACTAAAAATACAAAATTAGCCAGGCATGGTGGTGTGCGCCTGTAATCCCAGATACTCAGGAGGCTGAGGCAGGAGAATCGCTTGAACCCGGGAGGCGGAGGTTGCAGTGAGCCAAGATCGTGCCACTGCACTCCAGCCTAGGCAACAGAGTGAGAGACTCTGTCTCAAGAAAAAAAAACAAAAAATTGTGTAAAATAGAAATCTGTTTTCTGTTGCTGACTGTGTACTCAGAAGAGGGACAGGAAATATTTCTAAGGTGATTGTCAAGGTTGTTGCTCTTGGTCTATGGTAGAACTTTTGCACAACCAAATTGGTTATCAAGAATTGTAAAAGTTTGAGGGCCTGGATAGTAATTAAGAATAAGGCAGCAGTTCATCTCCACTACTGATCTATGCCTCCAGGCATAATAATACAAGTTGGATCAATGTTGTGACATCCTATTCTCCATTTCTCTGTGTAGTGTTAAGCTTCTGTGCAGGGGATCACAGGATCTTACTGCTAGTACCTAGCATTTCTGTCCATTTGCTCTACCCAGAAACCTGGGAACCCTCCTAGACTCCTCCTTTCTCATTTCTTGATTCCAACTCCTAAATATCTTTCAAATAACTTTCTTAATATCTTTCCTTTTTATTAGCCCTAGTTCAGATCCCCCTTTCCTATCATCTAGAGTCCTAAACTGTTTTGACTTGCAGTTGGTCTCCCAACCTTGCATCTTGTGCTTCTCTTCCCTTTTGAGACACTAATCTGAAATGTTCTTGTCTTCCTTATCTTTGGTGACTTCCCATGGTTACATCATGAATTTCTTACCATGGCCTGGCCCATGCTACCACTCTAGTCTCATCTGCCACTCCCCTCTACCTGTATCCTGTTCTCCTGCTAATCTGATATAGATGCTATTTCGTTAAATGCATCATGCTCTGTCTCTGTATCTTTGGTAACTTCTGCCTAAAATACACACCATCATCCCCACCACCATTTATAATTTTCAGCTGAGATAGGTGCTTTTGTGCCTGTAGCTCCTCAGAGCTCCTTTACAGCATTTATAATATTCATTATAATTATTGGTTTACTGTTCCTGCCATTCCATTAGACTGAAGTATACTGAATAAATGGTGATGATACTAGAAACAAAACACCTCAGAAATACCTACTTGGCATTATGTTAGACCAGTAAAACTTTAAAAAGAAAAGTGAATAGAAAATAGCAATGTTATACAACTCTTCCCAACCGTAGTTACCTTTCCATCTTTACTTCTACTACTTAGTAGTCATTTCTTTTTTAACTTTATGCCACCTATATCCCTCCTAGGGTTTTTCTCTGGGCTGTCCTCAGTTACTTCCTTCTTCTCTTTTGACTCACCTCAACATGCATATAGCATAGGTGTCCAGTAGTTAACATCTCTGAAGATTAGTATTGAGTCAAAGAAAAGCATGGGTTATTTACTTAATGAAAATTGATATTCACTAAAAAATATGAGATTTGGAAACAGGATAATGGTTTGTTTACTGTGCACATCTAATGAATGTAGCACAGGACTGATGTAGTTTAGCTTACTTGCTCATTTGATTCTATTTTGTGTGAAATGTATTTTACCCTGTGTAAGTGCTTTATTCTTTTCTTTGTAGGTTCTGGGTCCCTCCGAGCAAAATTTGATCTTTCAGAAGGACCTAGTAAACCCACGACACTTGCAGTACAATTCCTCAGCGAGGGAAGTACCCTTTCAGGAGTAGATTTCGAACTTGTGGGCACTGGCTATAGGCTTTCCTTAATAAAGAAGCGGTTTGCTACTGGTAAGTTAGGAGATTTCAAACTTTTTAATGTACATGGGAAACATTTGTATTCTAACAGTTATTTAAAAACTGTCAAGCAATTTATAATCTAAAGACATGGAAATTTTTTCTTTAACCCTTGGTACAAGGTGCCAAGTAGAGACACACCTGGGAGAGAGTTCTTACGGTCAGTATAGCTGAACACCTGTTATCTGATTCTAATGTACTGTAAATAGCAGATGGGAACTAGAGTTTTGTATTGGTAACCACAGTGGAAAATGTCCTTAGAGTGCATTTGAAATTGTAATTGCAAAGGTCTGCTTGGCGTTTTTCAGGACGATACCTGGCGGATTGTTGATGGACCTGGGAAAGTGATGTGGCTTCAGGGAGTACAAACCTGCCATTCTGCATTATCTGTTCTTTCCAAACACTATTTTAACTTGTATGATGTCTTTCAAACTTAGACATATTTGAGAGCTGACTACAAACATTAAATCGCACTTTTAAAGTGAGTCATTGAAATAAATAGTACTGAAATGATTCTCTGTGTTGTAAATGATCAACTACAATATTCAGGAAGCACATTTATTCAGATTCTCAGTAAAAATGAAGTTTTTGTAGGATTAATTTTTAAATTATTTCCAGTGTCTATGTTGAAAAAAAGGGTTATAGTGTAATATCAGGCCTAAAGTGTCAGGAGAGCAAGCACAAAGTAATTTAGCTTTCCATACATTTTTAGAGTCAGAGATAACTTTGAAATTTCATAAGTTTGATATTCAGTGGATACAAATAGAACATGAATTCTAAGTTTTGGGTAATGTTAACTCAGAACACTTAATCAAATTGAGCTATGTGCCATAAGGTAATCAGACCAGAGTCCAAGTTGTATGCAAAAAATCTATAATTTGATTCTCATAAACATATTAATAAAGTATAAGTGATGTTTTATATGATTTTTAAAAAAATTCTCAAGTGCAATGTGTTTTAAAATAAGCTTGCAAATGACAGCAGAGACATTTACTTCTGCAGTTAGTTAACTTTATAGAAGTTGTGATTTTTTTGATGAATTAATGCTGTAGATTTAATTTATTTTTATATGGAATTGTATAATGTGTGCCTTTTAAAACAATAACAAAAACCAGAGATGTGCCTATACAATTTGTGTTCATTAATGTGCCTCACTTTTTTTCTCAGTCTGAATCTTCTGTTCAGAATCTTACAGTGATCAAGCATTTTTATAAGATATTTGCAATTTTTGTAAATATTTTTGGCCTGCAACTGGGAAGGGGATTCAGAGTCATAAAGCCTAACTTAAGAATCCTGGCTCACTTCTTTGGTGATACACTGTAGCCACTAGAAAGAGAAATAAACCCAATGGCATGTGTTTACAGGAAGAAAGATTACCTTCAGATACTTGACATTAACCTCATCAAAAGTGTGTGAATTTTAAAACAAATTCTAAAAAAACTATAGTGCTAAATTGGTAACTGGTATTTTAACTCTCAATTTAGCATTTTCCTTGATACTTTATCATTGAAAATTTATGCATTTATTTACTGATTGTGTTGTGAACATGAGTTTTATGGTATTTTGTGAGGGATGCATTTTTTAAAAGATTAATTTTGGAAACAGAAGGAGAAGCACTGCCATTTGTTTTTATTTCAACAATTGGAAAAATTACCAATTTGTACATTTTAATTATTCAATTTCTACTTTGTAAAAATAGGGAAATTATTTGAAGTGATATATTTGGTTAAACATTTCTAAAAATAAACTACCAATACTAAATAGTAAGAAACCTAACTTTAGTAGCAAATCTTGATTAATTGAAGAAATAAAATATTTCGGATAAGGTTTCATAATTTACAAATGGGAATTTCATTTATAATAATAAATATGAGTGTCCTTTATTTGCCTAGTAGAAGTGATAAATTGTGTTATATATGATAATTTATATAAAACCACTAATTGTTCCGTTAAGCTTCACAGAAAATAAAACCTCTATTACTAGACATTTATGTAACATCTTGCTGTACTAAATACAGCAGAAAATCTACTCTTTAGCAATATATAACACAGTATATGCTTTTTTATATATTCAATGTTAGCCCAAGTCTGAATTTACATTAGACTAAAGCAGCACATAAGATAATTTGCTAAAATGCTAATCTTTACTAAATAGTGAGCTAAATTAGAATTTCTAACTCTTATATTGTGCTCTTTTAAATGCCAATTACAGTCCCTTACTGGAATTCTAACTGTAATTTGCTTTGCAATCAAACTGCTTTTCGGACAGCCAATATTTTATTATTGGAATTCAGACACTGTTCTTACCGTGTTTGTTTTTAATCAAGTATTACCTAAAAATGTACAAATTAGTGAAATGGTTAAACTTCTGCACTTTCTTAATTACCACAGTCTTCATACCAAGTATTGGGTACAGGTTACAATTTTGAAGCCATATGAGTTTATGTTGATTTTTTTTTTCCATTTAAAAATCCACTAATGGTGTAAAAGAGACCAGTAGATTTTCAATGGGAAATGTACCTAGCAAGCTGGTTCTTGCTTATATATAGTGATAAACTTTGTAGCTGCCTCTTTAACCAAGAATTTGTAAACACAACTCTAATAAATGTGAGTTTTTAAGGATTGTTATTTACTACTTTGGATTGTAATTAGAACAATGCACATCTGTCTTCCAAGATTTTGTAAATATTTTTGATTTTTTTCATTAAATGTAAATTTTACATAAAAGTTGTGCTCTTAATAAACATGTAATATATAATTTATCAATTGGTTTATGTGTCTTTGTACTTGATAGTAATAGCTATATCATAATGTTAGGACAAGGCAAGCTGGCCAAGTAATTGGTTTTTAACTTTGTACTACTGTTTGAACAGGCGTACAGATCGAACTGTTATTTATTGGTTATATAGAAAGCTTCATTTGGAGTATATCCCAAAGTGTCAAAATTGTTTAATAAGGGATTATTTTTAATATATTTTAAGATATATTTAAATTGATGTTAAATTTTTGCAGACTTTCTTCCTAACCAGTTGCTCAGGAACACAGTCTCAGACAGTTCAAAAATCATAATGTTCCAAAGAATTAGTTAAGACAATCAAGCCTCCCAAAATGGTAAATTTAGGAAGGAGCAAAAGAAGGAAATTAGAAAAGAAAGAATTTATCCTAACTATTGAAAATTTTGGGCTGGGTGCAGTGGCGCATTACTGTAATCCCAGCACTTTGGAAGGTCGAGGTGGGCAGACCACATGAGGTCAGGAGTTCGAGATCAGCCTGGCCAACATGGTGAAACCCCAACTCTACCAAAAAATACAAAAATTAGCTGGGCATGGTGATGTATGCCTGTAGTCCCAGCTACTCGGGATGCTGAGGTAGGAGAAGTGCTTGAACACGGGAGGTGGAGGTTGCAGTGAGCCAAGATTGTGCCAGAGCACTCCAGCCTGGGTGACCAAGTGAGACCCTGTCTGAAAAAAAGAAAAAATGTTGCCAATCTGTGTTAAAAAAGGAACAGCTTAATTTATCTAGGTAGGCCAGGGCAGAGGAACCTGTGGAAAGATCTGATAGCACTCACCATTCATACCATATGCCCATCATTGTTTTCTTCCTTTTTCCTCTTCATCCCATTCCCACCTCTGTTAGACTAAATGATGCTAGCTGCTGCAATAGCTAAGCACAATACTTACTACATTGCTCTTATCACAGTCATAAGTAGGTTTGAGGAGGAGTTCTGCTCCATATAGTAATTCAGGGGCCCAGGCTCTTCCCATTCTGTGATTCTGCTTAAAATCTTCATTTGGCCGGCAGATGAAGAAAAAGCAAAGATTAGATGGGAGTTTTTATGGGCCAGGCCCAGAATTGGCATCATCACTTCTGACCATATTCCATGAGCCAGGATTTGATCTTGTGGCTCCAACCAACTGCAAAAAAAGATGGGAAATGTAGTTTGGTTATGTGCCCAGGAAGAAAACGGGGTTTTGATAAACACAGAGTAAACCTCTGCCATGTACCCCACCCCTGCTCCATTTTGTTATTTTCTTTGTTCCTTTTTCCTAATGTGCATTTAATGGTTTCAGTGGCTCTCAGTATTAAAGGTTTTTTCCATGATTTCTTACTGTATGTAGCTATTTTATCCATATTTTTAAATATATATAATTATTTCCATACGCCTCCTAATGATCGTTTCTGAATGAACATTTGTGATAACTCAGAAACCACCGCTTATCTTTTTAGCATGAGTGTTTTATCTGTCAGTAATGTTTTTAGCCTCAAGTAACAGAAACAGAACTAAGAATGGTTTAAACCAGCAGTACCAACCTTTTTGGCACCAGGGACCAGTTTTGTGGAAGACAATTTTTCCATGGATGAAGCGGTGTGGGGAGATAGTTTCAGGATGAAACTGTTCCACTCAGATCATCAGTCATTAATTAGATTCTCATAAGGAGCGTACAACTTAGATCCCTCACATGCGCAATTCACCATAGGACTTCCGTTCCTGTGAGAATCTAATGCTGCCGCCGATTTGACAGGAGGCAGAGCTCAGGCAGTAATGCGTGCTCACCTGCTGCTCACCTCCTGCTGTGCAACGTGGTTCCTAACAGGCCACAGATCACTACCAGTCTGTGGTCTGGGGTTGGGGTCCCCTGGTTTAAACATTTTTTTCATATCACAGCTCAAGTTACCTCTTGTTGGCATTGGTCAGAACAAGTCATTCGCCCTTTCTTTACGGTTGGAGTATGGCAGCCATAGCTCCAGACTGTATGTTTACATCCACAGCTAGGAGGGACAGTTCCAGTATGTCTGTCTTTTTTTTGTACGAAGAGTAAAAGTTTTTCCAGAAGCTCCCAGCTCATATCTGTTTACGTTCTGTTGGCCTGAATTATGTAAGACAGGCAGAGAAAACAAGTAGCCTTCATAATGAAGGTGGGTAAAGGAGAAGGGCCTAGGAATGGCTGGAAGTGAGCTGGCCAGCAATCAGACACAGAATTTCTGCTGGTACAGGCATGTTTCCATAAAGCATATTGCCAAGCAAGTCTGCACCTATCCCAATCAATTTTTTAACCCATTTTTTAAATAGTGTGAACTCAGCAATGAGCAGGAAGAACTTAATTAAGTATTCAACTTTTTAGGAACAGTAAACTGGTATAACCTTTCTGACAATGATTTGAATCCAAAGGCTTTAAAATTTTTTTTAATCTATGTATCATGTAAACTAGTCATTCACTTGGGAATTTGTCCTAAGAAAATAATGAGACATAAGCAAAATTATGTATGCAAAGATGTTTATTGCAACATTGTTTATAGTATGACAAAATTGAGAGGGTTGGCTGAGTTGATAACTCCCATATAGTGATACACTATGCGGCTTTTAAAAATAATTGTGAAGATCCACAGTCACTGATATTGAGATATTGCCACAATATTATTAAATGGTAAAAGGTAATATGCCATTTTTGTTTTTAAAAGTGCATACATCAGGCCAGACGCAGTGGCTCACGCCTGTAATCCCAGCACTTTGGGAGGCCGAGGCGGGCAGGTCATTTGAGGTCAAAAGTTCAAGACCAGCCTGGCCAACGTGGTGAAACCCCATCTCTACCAAAAATACAAAAATTAGCCGGGCATGGTGGCGCATGCCTATAATCCCAGTTACTTGGGAGGCTGAGGCAGGAGAATCACTTGAACCCACGAGATGGAGGCTGCAGTGAGCCAAGATCGCACCACTGCATTCCAGCCTGGGTGACAGAGTGAGAAAAAAAAAAAAAAGCATACATCTAGAGCAAAACTTTTTGCAAAAGCATTCACCAAGCCGTTATAATCTATAGGTGGTGGGATTTTTATTTTTAACAATATGTTAGGTGTTATCTAAATTTTTTTATAATTAGTACATATTACATCTACAATTATAAACTATATAACTATGTTTTGGAAAATAGTTGCATAGAGTGCAAGTTGAACTTTCTGTTGATGCACAAAGATCTCTTCACGTAAGGATCTTCCTATTTTGATTATTGCCTTGCCTTACGTGGTCCTACCAATATAGCCAGGTTTTTTGTTTGGTTTGTTTTGTTTTGTTTGTTAACGTATGAAGTAGATTGCTGATCTAATTTTTATTCTTTTTGGTCTCAAAGCCAAATGTCATATTTTGTTTTCCCTAAGTGGATACAGGATCAGTTTGTTTTTTTTTCTGGGAATATATTTTGCCCAAATTACTCTCTTAAGAAAAGTGTCGGCCGGGTGCGGTAGCTCACGCCTGTAATTCTAGCACTCTGGGAAGCTGAGGTGGGCGGATTGCCGGAGCTCAGGAGTTCAAAACCAGCCTCGCCAACATGGAGAAACCCTTTCTCTACTAAAAATACAAAAAACTAGCTGGGTGTGGTGACACATGCCTGTAGTCCCAGCTACTCCCAAGGCTGAGGCATGAGTCACTTTCACTCAGGAGGTGGAGGTTGCAGTGAGCCAAGATCATGCCACTTCACTACAGACTGGGTGACAGAACAAGGCTCTGTCTCAAAGAAAAAAAAAATGTGATCCAGAGAAGTGACAGAGGTTAGCCTTTGGCAAAATTAAGAGCCTTTTAAGTTCAAAACCTTAATGTCATCACATACTCAATGAATAGTGACTGTTTACACCATTGAAATTCCCAAAAAGAGTAACCTAAAGAATGATGAGCCTGCAACAAAGATTAGGTTATTTGGTTTTTCCACCTTCTGTCAATAAAATATTTCCATTAGTTGGGGAACTTATCGAGTGAATTTCAAATTGTTCAGGAAGTGTAAAGGCATACTTTGAAACCATCTTCATGCTATTTGCATGAAGCATGTTTCAGTATGACAGGCAACCAGGGTACCTGCTTGAGGTAAGGTGACCTTTAAGGTTGGTGATTGACTGTATACATCAGAATCATAATCCTGTCAGTGCAAAATTGCAGTTGCTTGCTTTACTTCTTTTTGATCTGAGTTGATGGCACCCACAATATTTAGAAGTTCTGGGGTCTCTGATCCCAGGCACCTCCCCACTCAGATTAGGGAAAGTCCCCTCGAAGTACCAGCTCATTAGGAGGAAATCAGTGAGAAATTCACAATTTAAACATTTCACACATCTGCAAAGTAACTATGATCAGTAATGACCTCTTTCCTACCCAGTTTTTCAGGATGTAGGGGGCTTCAAAGTCAAACAGAAGCGCAAGTTGTTTTCTTTAAGAGGGCTTACAATGATGGACTGCATGTACGACGGCGGTCCCAGACTGTATATCTCTAATACAAAGGTTAAAAGCTAAAACTATAGCCAAAGTAATTTGTTAAAGGATACACAATAAAAAAATGTAATTTTTTAATTGAACAAAATGTGGGGTTGGGAGTAAAATGGATTTCCTTTTTTTTTTTTGTATGTAATAAGATCAAGTTGTTATCAGCTTAAGAAGCAGGGAGGGCATTACAAATTAGATTCATATATATGAGCAGATTTTTTTTTCTCCTGAAAGAAAACAAGTCATATGAAATAATGTGAAACATAGAAGATTGCTAATAACTACTAAAAATAGAAATTTGGTTTGTAGGCAGACTATGAGAAAGATAAGACATACCTATGTGCTTCCTGAAATCTTTGGGCAGCACATATTATGTGGGAATTTTTAAATATGAATATTTTCAAGTTCAGTAATTACTGTAGCCTTCAAACATCCCTAAGCATGCATATTTTATGACTTAAATAAATTCTTCAGATATTTTCTACTTTGCTATAAAACTCTTGTGAATGTCAACCTCTGTTTATTTTTTTCATGTGAATGACTGCAAAACCTCTGCATCACCTAGAATTGGCTTAGAGCAGTCAAGGAAAAATACCTAGATATCTGCTATATTATTAGTGTCTTTGAGGTTAGCTTCTGAAAAGAAACTCTGGAGAATATGTTTCCTCTAATGAGGCGTTAAAGTGCTGGTCAGCCAGTAGGACTGACTCCCACAGATAAGCTTCTGCCTCTTAAGCACCAAAGTTTGTTTTGTTTTGGAGGCAGAGTCTCACTTCGTTGCCCCGCCTAGAGTGGATCACAGCTCACTGTAACCTCAAACTCCTAGGCTCAAGCAATTCTCCCCTGCCTTAGCCTCCTGAGTTGCTGAGAATACAGGCGTGTGCCACCACACCCAGCTGTTTTTTTAAATATTTTGTAGAGATGAGGTCTCACTATATTGTCAAGGCTGGTCTTGAACTTCAGCCTCAAGAAATCCTCCACTCCGCCTCCCAAAATGCTGGGATTATAGGTGTGAGCCACTGCACCCAGCCAAGCACCAAGATATTGTGGGTGATAGGTACCATGCAGTGCCCTGTGGAGATTTTTAACTGAAAATATTTATGTCAAATTATTACGCAAGTATACTCTGCCTTCACAGCTAAGTAAGCTTTTTATAATCCTCTGTTAATTTGCAACTTTAAACCCACCACTCATTGTTATTCCTTTCAACTGCAAAAAAAAAAAAAAAAAAAAAGCCACTTCCTTGTTTAAGAGCAAAGGTGTCATGAACACCGCTGTTTGGCTATGCCCTTGTGGCTCCAGAAATGTTAACAGTCATCTGAAAGCACAGGTCTCTCTCTAAGTCATGAGGTTTAAACACATAGCTCACTGTTACTGGGTACAGTTGAAGGGCATCTTTTAAATGTGAAATGACTACTTAGCAAAGTGGCTATTTCATGAGAAACGTGGCAGTCCTCACCCTTAGTCATCCTAGCTGTGGCTGGTAAGAGTTACAAAATGGTCAGCTCTGAGGGGCAGGCCTGTTGTTGGGTCATTCCCAATTTGGATATGTGAACACCTTAGCTTGCCTTCTGTGGTTAGTGCTAAATGTAAAATTGGCTCTAACATGCTAAATTGTACAGACATAACTTTTGTGAATCTCCTAGGGAAGTGTTTGTAGAGGCAATGCCAGGAAGCTGCCTTGAAGATTAGCAGAGGCATAACTAGCCTTGGGCTGACCTAATGTCCACTGACTGTCTCTAAGAATTTACCTGATGAGGAACCTACCTCATATATATATGTAGAGAGAGGTAGGTAGGTTCCCCATCAGGTAAATTCTTAAGAGATATAGTCGCTGAACACTAGGTCATATATAGTAGGTCATTGGCTGGACATTTATACATTCTCTTTTACTGCAGCTATATCTATATTTACAGTGTGTGTTTTAAGTGTATACTTTTCTCAGGTATCTTTCAATTCTGAGAGAAATAAGCCTGATTGTAAAGAGTATAGGAAACTGGGGTAGTCCAAGATTGTATGAAAATAAACTTATTACAACTTTGGGGTTTGTAATGGGAAGTCAGGTTTGCTAATAATCTGTGAAGTTGTACAATTATTTCCAAGATGCTTTTTTCCATCTTTCAGTCCTGGTTGGAGTCAAACTGCACAGTTGGCTAGGCAAGAATATAAAAAACATGAGTTGATTTTATTTTTCTGTCTCCAGACCAGTGAGATAGCAGCATCTGATAGACATGCACCCAGCCTATCAGCAAAGTATGTTCTTAGCTGAAGCCATTATATTTTCTACCTGGTCACACCTCCTAGCTGAGCCAGCAGAAGCTTATCAGGAGCCACTACATAGATCTCTAGGGGCAATGGGGAGCTGTGGATACACCCCACTGTCATCCAGAGATGATGTTTAGGTCCATGAGAAGCAAGTGCCTTGGTATCAAGAGTTTCTCTGGACCTGATTTGTCTCCAAGATAATGCAAGGGCAGAAGAATCAAATGTGAAGTCACATATACAAGCTATATTTGCAGGGAAGTGTTCACCTGAGGATCTCTACTTTGTCACTATCTTTGTTGACTTGAGAGAAGTAAAGCCCCAAAAAAGTAACTCACATAACATTTTACTTAGTGTCACAGGAGAATTCCTATATGTCCTAGAACATAGGTATGTCCTCTCCCCACATAGAACTCCTAAAAATATCTTTCCCGTGAAGCACTCCCATTACCCAAAGATGAGTAATGATCTTAAATGTCTATATAGTAATAGTTAAACAAAAAGGGGAGAGGACAAAGATTTAGAAACATGGCATGGAAAAACAAATGGCAGATGAAGTATACTCACTAGAAATATGTTTCCATGGAGCACATGAAAAATTACACTAAATATAAAACCAGAAATTTAAAATTTTGATAAAGCAATTACCTCCACAAAACAAGAACACAAAGAAGACATGCAAGAACTCATGATAAAAATAGCAAGAAAATAAATAAAAAATAAGCTGGCAGAGCTAAGGGGAGAAGTTGAAAGGGTCCTCGTAGGAAATCGTTGAAGCCCTGCATGAGCAACTACAGACAAGTAGAATGAAATTATTATTTATGTCAGAAGTCAGTCATGTAAATTTATTTCTAGCTTCAGCATTATGATTGCCAGGACCTGTGACGTGCTGTACTTGAATCCTCGCCTGGCTGGCCTGTGTCTTCTGTATTACATTTTTGTCTGGCTCCATCAGGGCCACTAGATCTTGTTGGATGACTGCTGGCCTGGTTTCTCTTTCATCTTCAGCTTTGACATGGGACCTCCTGGTTTAAGTGAAGCAACCAGGTCACCTAAGAGCAGATCTTCCTTGTTTTGGAAGCATCTCCTGAGAAGTCCCTCTTGTCTGTGTAAACTGTAAAGGCAGAAAGCCCCCTCTGCCTAGGAGAAGTTGTCATGGGAAATAGGCTGGGTTGGCTTGGCTTGATTAGGCTGCACCACCTAATCTTTTGGAATGCAGAGCTCTGAGGGCTCTGGGAAGTGGCTGAGCAAATGTGTATAAAGTCCAAAGAGATGTCTTCCCCCACCCACAAAGAGAGCCCTGCTGGGTGCAGTGAGGTTCCAACTTTTCAGATGACCTCACAAATAATTTTAAAAATCTGTGTACCCTTTTGCTCATTTTAAAGTTGACATGTAAAATTTTCATCATAAATTTAAATAGAAAGGATTTATATTCATGGTATGTTGTAAATACTGGCATTTTAAACTAAAATGTGCATCACTTTTGAAGATGCTCAATGGGATAGAGATACATCAGTGATTTGACACTCACTGTTAAATGCCCATTATTTAAAATTCTGCAGCCTAAGTGTGATATTGTGCAAGTGCTACTTAGGTTAAACTGTAACCCAGGTAAGCTAGATGTTAATAAAACTACTGAGAACAAAGTATTGGGTTAAGAGAGACCTTATTTCTTGAGCAGTCTGCAAACCAAGGAGATGCAGCCTTCAATACAAAACAAAGATGTGCTCTGCCAGAAAAAAGAAAGGGGGTGTCCTTTATAGAAAAAGTTGCTGGCTGGGTGTGGTGGCTCATGCATTTAATCCCAGCACTTTGGGAGGCTGAGGTGGGAGTATCACCTAAGCCCAGTTCAAGACCAGCCTGGCAACAATGGCAAGACCCTCTCTTTATAAAATTTTAAAAAATTAGCTGAGTGTAGTGGTGCATGCCTGTAGTCCTAGCTACTTGGGAGGTTGAGGAAAGATTGCTTGAAGCTGAGGAAGTAAAGGCTGTAATAAGCTATGATCACACCACTGCACTCCAGCCTGGGTGACAGAGCAAGACTGTCTTAAAAAAAAAAAAAAAAAAAAAAAGTAGAGAAAAAATTTCACCCAGGTTCCCACTCCAGTCTGTTATGCAAATAATAGATACAAGCTCTCCTAGTTCTTTGTTGTTATTGTTGTTCTTTGTTTTTGAGACAGATTCTCGCTCTGTCGCCCAGGCTGGAGTACAGTGGCGCTATCTCAGCTCACTGCAACTTCCACCTCCCGGGTTCAAGCGATTCTCGTGCCTCAGCCTCCTGAGTAGCCGGGACTAGAGGAGCGTGCCACCATGCCTGGCTATTTTTTTGTATTTTTAGTAGAGATGGGGTTTTGCTGTGTTGCCCAGGCTCATCTCGAGCTGCTGAGCTCAGGCCATCTGCCTGCCTAGGCTCCCCAAAGTGCTGGGATGACAGGTGTGAGCCAGAGCACCCGGCCTGTTTTGTTTTTTGAGACAGAGTCTTGCTCTGTCGCCCAGGCTGGAGTGCAGTGGTGTGATCTCGGCTCACTGCAACCTCTGCCTCCCAGGTTCAAGCAATTCTTGTGCCTCAGCCTCCTGAGTAGCTGGGATCATAGGTGTGCGCCACCATGCCCAGCTACTTTTTGTATTTTTAGTAGGGACTGGGGTTTTGCCATGTTGGCTAGGCTGGTCTCAAACTCCGGGCCTCAAGTGATCCACCAGCCTCGGCCTCCCAATGTGTTGCGATTACAGGCGTGAGCCACTGTGCCTGGCCTTGGATATTTCTTTTAAAGGCTTTTAAAAAGCTCTCCTAGTTCTATTCCGTTGATGTTAAGATTGACTGGGCTAGTCCAAAGGTAGTCAGTTATTTCAATTGATTGTTCACGGTCAGTTACAGATCAAACTCTTGTTATACTCTTCCCCCCTTCTCACTACTGCACTTGACTAATTAAAAAAAAAAAAAAAAGGAAAGAAGAAAGAAAATGAGACAAAAAAAGATTTACCATAGGTCACAGTCTATTGGTTAGTTTCAGGTGCCTTCCGGCAGCATAAAGGAGAACAGATAGCTAGGAGAGTCCCTAAGTTACCAGATCATGTGGCGTTTCCGGAACGCAGAGTACACGTGTGACCTCTAGTCAGCAAATGGCCACTTGGCTTCATTTTGAATTTGGCCCAATTAGCTACTCAAGATCCATCTTGAATGATTGGCTCTTTCAGGGTTCACATAGCATATCAGTTGGTAGTCAGCTAACACCTGAAAGGCCACAGTCCAAAAGCAGCTTCCATGATACCTGAGGCTCTACTAATTGGCATAAAAATTAGAAGAATGTTTTTATTGGTGAAAATGGTGGGCTATTATCTGGCACAAGAAATATTAATAATGGGCTTTCGCTGGGGAATTAGAGGAATTCAAGATGTGGGTTGGCTAAAACACTTTAGCAGTATCCTCTATTCTAGTATGAAGGTGGTGTGGCTTCATCTCTCACAGACTGTTGATTTACAAAGAAGTCCTAAGGCCCGATGCACTGTGAATGTGAGAGACTCCTGGAAGGTCACTGTGTCTGACTCAAGTCAATGTCAGCAAGCTCATGGAACAAGGCAGCCCTATAAACTGCTTTGTGCCTGTTTGTTAATACATGTTTAATAAAGGTCTGTATGTTTAGCGGAATTTGATTTGAGATGTTTGAGATACTCACTTTCACCTGTTAGTGAGATTATGGGGGAGTAGCTAGGTTTTGGTGACTTCAAGACATCTTTGGTAGCTACTAAAAATAACCTGAGAAGGTGTATATAATTAAGTTGGTTTAGCTTAATTCATGATGACATTAACCATGCCTGTTTTTAAAAATTAGCTTTAAAAAATAATACATTTTACATATTTTTACACATTATGCAGTTTTTGGTTTCTGTAAACTTTTATTTCCATATACTTCCTCCCCACAGAATTTTATCCCAATGTATTATTTTTTATAAAAGTGTTTCTGATTAATCATATTTCTTTGAAATAATTACATTTTGCTTTGCCAAAAAAATCTATATATCTATATGTAACCCTATACTGTAAGTTTCTAAGTATTAAAATATTTTGGGGTTGAATTATCAGTACAACTATTATTAGTACTAATTGATCAAATATAAAAATAAAACACATTGTACACATATTATAATGTTGGTAATCACTAAACATAAAAGCAAACTTTTATTAAAAATTCACCTATTAATGAAATGGATGGGGGCTGTCACTGGCGATTACTTATTGCTAGAATGAGACAGAATCTATTCCTACTTTTCACTGTCGTGGATGTGAGTACTGATGCTCTTTGTCCACATAAGCAAGTACATGGAAATAGAGGGAGTTTATTAAGCAAGGTTATTCCATTCTTTGAATTTTTCCAAGATTTTGCCAAAAAAATCATATAACAATGTTTTCATAAAAAATTATTTCTAGTGACCAGTCAGCTAACCACTTGGTCCTTCTTCAATTTTGGTGAAAGTCAGTACAATCATGTGTCACTTAATGACAGGGATACCTTCTGAGAAATGCATCATTATGCAATTTTGTCATTGTATGAACTCATAGAATGCATTTACACAAACCTATATGGTGGAGCCTCCTACACACCTAGACTATATGGTAGAGTTTATTGTTCCTAAGCTACAAACCTGTACAGCATGTCAGTGTGCTGAATATTGTAGGCAATTGGAAGAAAATGGTGTTTGTGTATTGAAACATATCAAAACATAGAAGTACATTAAAAATATGGTATAAAAGAAATGATACACCTGTATAGGGCACTTACCATGAATGAAGCTTGCAGGACTGGAAGTTACTCTGTGTCAGTGAGTCAGTGGTGAGGCCATTACAATACACTACTGCAGATATTAAAACATGGTACCCTTAGGCTACACTAAATCTATAAAATAATATTCTTCTTTCTTCAGTTATAAATTAACTAGCTTACTTAACTTTTTGCTTCAGAAACTTTTAATTTTTTTAAACTTATTGACTTTCTTGTAATAACGCTTAGTTTAAAACACAAGGCCAGGCACAGTGGCTCACATCTGTAATCCTAGCACTTTGGGATGCCAAAACAGGAGGATCACTTGAGCTCAGGAATTGGAGACAAGCCTTGATAATATAGTGAGACCTTGTCTTCACAAAAAAATTAAAAAATTATTAGCTGAGCATGGTGACACGCACCTGTAATTCCAACTACTCAGGAGACTGAGGTGGAAGGATCACTTGAACCTGGGAGGGAGAGGCTACAGCGAGCCAAGACACACTACTGCACTCCAACCTGGATGACAAGAGTGAGACCCTGTCTCAAATAAATAAATAAAAATAAAAACACAAAACATTGTACAGCTGCACAAAAATATTTTCTTTTGGCTGGGCACGGTGGCTCATGCCTGTAATCCCAGCACTTTGGGAGGCCTAGGCGGGCAGATCAGGAGGTCAGGAGATCCAGACCAACCTGGCCAACATGGTGAAACCTCGTCTCTACTAAAAATACAAAAATTAGCTGAGCGTGGTGGTGGACACCTGTAGTCCCAGCTACTCAGGAGACTGAGGCAGGAGAATTGCTTGAACCCAGGAGGCGGAGCTTGCAGTGAGCCGAGACTGTGCCACTGCACTCCAGCCTGGCGGCAGAGTGAGACTCTCTCAAAAAAATTTTTTTCTTTCTTTCTTTATATCCTTACTCTATAAGCTTTTTTCTATTTAACATTTTTTTAACTTTTTAAATTTTTTTGATAAAAACTAAGACACAAACACACACACTGGCCTAGATTACACAGGCTCAGTATCATCAATATCATTGTCTTCCACTTCCACACCCTATCCCACTGGAAGGTCCTCAGGGGCAATGATAGGCATGGAGCTGTCATCTCCTATTATAACAATGCCTTCTTCTGGAATACTTACAGAAGGAACTGCCTAAGGCTGCCTTACAGTTAACTTTTTTTTTTTTTTTAATTCTTAAAAATAGAGACAAGGTCTTGCTTTGTTGCCCACACTGGTCTCAAACTCCAGGGCTCAAGCAATCCTTGTGCCTCAGCCTCCCAAAGTGGTGGGATTACAGGTGTGAGCCTGGTCAACCTTTTTTTTTTTTAAGCTACTTCTACTTATAAAAGTAGAGAACATTCTAAAACAATAAAAAGTATAGTATGGTAATTTTTTATTTTTATTGAGAAATAAAAATAAAATTCTAAGCCCCCCAACCAACTGAATAGATCCCCCCTTGACCAAGAGGACCCCAGAGAAACTTTAAAACTGAGTTCCTGGCCATGATGGGATGGGAGGCCGGACTTGCCTTGTTACGCCCCCTCTCTCACTAAGGCTTTCTTCCCTAAAGGCTTAACAGAAACCAGTCTTTTTAAAAGGCTCCGCCACTGATGTCAACCAATGGCTTGATGGTGCCCCTCCCTTTTGCAGTTTTGACACAACTGACCAGCATTTCTGATAAGAGACCACCGACCATGAAGTGGTTCTGGCCAGTCTACAGGGGTTGGGTGCAGTGAGGGTTTTCATGTCTTCTGCATCCCCTTTTGATGTTCAGAGAGCCAAAAACTCCAACCTTGGATCATGCTAACACCACCATTTTTTTTACACCTGCCACCCGTGAAGCTCAACTGTGCATGTGCACATTTCTCTTTTCATAAATATTCATGACTCCTCCTATAGCCTGTTAAATACATATATTCCGCCACCCCACTCAGCATACATTCCTGTTCCTTTTGCCTCTCCTTTCGAAGTGCAGGTTTCTGGCTTCTGGCCAGAGGCTACACTTCCCAGCTTGTCAGAATGGCCACCTGCACGCTGCAACCTTTTAAGAGCAATAAAGCTGGGCTTTCCAAATTTATTAACCTCATCATTCTTCGGTTGACAACACGAACCAGTAACATAGTCATTTATTATCATTACGAAGTATTATATGCATTACATAATTATATGTGCTATACTTTTACGTAACTGGCAGTGCAGTAGGTTTGTTTACATCAGCATCACCACAAACATGTGAGTAATGCATTGTGCTACATATTATGTACTACATAATATGTGCTACACATTATGATGGCTATGAAGTCACCAAGCAATTGGAATCTTCTAGCTCCAGTATAATCTTATGGGACCACCATTGTATATGGGGTCTATAATTGACTGTAGTTGGGAACCAATTGACCCTGAGAAATTGCCTATAATTGGAAACCACTTGACTCTGAAAAGGACTGGTTGCTCTGGCCTTTGAGTAATGACTGACTCCAACACAGTACTCAGAATTGCTCCTTTGTTTGAGGCCCTGAGGCCTTTACTTCCAGTGAAGTGAACTAAATAGAGTCAATGGGAGAAGCAGTTTGATGCCAGGTAGTGCCTGAGGGCAGATATATTTCGGAAAGAGATCTTAGTGGAGGATATAAAAATTGGTTCCTTTGAAACTACCTGGGTCTGGTGCTCTGAGGAAGTCTTCTGTCTCCCTAGAATTCCCATACCCCTGTTTGAAGACTGCTGGTTTATTTAGCTCCCCCTTGAGTCTGGCAAAAAGTTTGGGGGAGGAATTTGTGCTGCAGACTGAAGGTGGAGGCTGGGTGAGGTGGGGAGGATTAGACCAGAGGGAAAGAATTCAAGCTATACATAAAAAGGACTTATTGTGGCTCCAGAAAGACGTGAACTAGGGAAGGCACCTAGGATATGATGGCCTGAACTCAGAGCCATCCAGTGAGCATCCTGCTTAGAGCCTTCTCAGCATCCTTCTCATCCAGGATAATTGGGCGCATCCAGGGAGAGGAGGGCAGGGCAGGGTCAACAACCCTACTCCTTTCTTCCCCCTTTTTTTCAGTTTTTCTTTTAATTGTGGCAAGAAATAAGGAGTTAAAATATAATCTTCTAAAATATTCTCCTCAACTCTCATAAATTTGTAGTTGAAACAGACTCCTGTAACACGAGATAGATTAGCAAGAGAAAAACAGCAAGTTAATAAATTAATTAAATAATTAATTACTTTTGAGACAGGATCTCGCTCTAGTGCCCAGACTGAAGTGCAGTGGCAAGATCACGGCTCACTGCAACCTCTGCCTCCCGGGCTCAAGCGATCCTCCCACCTCAGCCTCCCAAGTAGCTGGGACTAGAAGCATGCACCACCATGCCAGGCTAATACTGCATTTTTTGTAGAGATGGAGTTTTGCTATATTGCTCAGGCTGATCTCAAACTACTGAGCTCAATGAATCCACCCACCCCAGCCTCCCAGAGTTCTGGAATTACATGTGTGAGCCACTGCACCTGGCCAGCAAGTGTATTAACTAACGTGTATAGTGTACACCATGTGGAAGAAATCTCAGTGAAAGGTAACTCAAAGTGGTAGCTTAAAACTATGAGCATCATATCTTCAACAACAAAGAACAATAAATTTTATAGAAGTGACAGGACATAGGAAAGCAGTTTTAGATTTCCAAAGGCAAGAAACTGTAGCAAGATAAATCTGTGGGAATACACCAACAGAATAAGGCTTTTTTGTAGGTTCTTCTGGTGCTATTTCTGGGCTGATAAGTGCTATCTCCAGTAAAGTGGACTTTATATCCTATCTTTAGGCAGAAAAGCAGATGGATAGAGAGATCTTTTCTTTTGTTTGCTACTTCTTAATTGCCTTTAATTCAAAAATATGTCAAAGAGGAATATTTTGGGGTAACACATTCTGGTTTCCTTCACACATCAGTACAATTTACCATCTTAACTATTTTTAAATGTACAATTCAGTGGTATTAAACACATTCATAATATTGTGCAACTGTCACCATCACCCATCTTCATAATTCTTTTCATCTTGAAAAGATGAAAACTGAAACTTTAGGTCAGGTTCATACCTGTAATCCCAGCATTTTGGGAGGCCAAGGAGGCATCGCTTGAGTCCAGGAGTTCCAGACCAGCCTAGGCAACACGGTGAAACTCCATCTCTACCAAAAAAAACAAAAAACAAAAAACAAAAATTAGCCAGGCGTGATGGTGCCTGCCTGTAGTCCCAGCTACTTGGGGGACTGAGGTGGGAAAATCACTTGAAGCTGGGGAGATTGAGGCCACAACAAGCCATGATCATGCCACTGCACTCCAGCCTGGGTGACAGAGAGTGAGACTGTCTCAAAAAAAAAAAAAAAAGAAAAGAAAAGAAAAAAATAAAACTGAAAGTTTATGCCCATTAATAAGCCTTCATTCTCCTCTCCCCCAAGCCCATGATAACCACCATTCTACTTTCTGTCTCTGTGAGTTGACTACTGTAAGCACCCCTCATGTAATTGCAATCAGAAAGTATCTGTCTTTTTGTGACTGGCTTATTTTACTTAGCATAGTGTCCTTGAGATTCATCTTTGTAGCGTGTGTCAGAATTTCCTTCCTTTTTAAGGCTGAATAATATTCCATTGTGTGTCTATACCATATTTTGCTTATCCATTCATCTGTAAATGGGCACTCGAGTTGCTTCCATCTTTTGTTTATTGTGAATAATGCTGCCATGAACTTTGATGTACAAAGAGCTCTTTGAGACCTCGCTTTCAGTTCTTTTGGGTATATACCCAGAAGTGGAATTGCTGGATCATATGGTAATTTTATTTTTAATTTTTTGAGGAACCACCATGCCACCATAAACTCTTTTCATACCAGTTTACGTTCCCACCAACAGTGCACAAGGGTTCCAATCTCTCTACATCCTCTCTAACACTTATTTTCTGTTTTTTTTTTTTTTTTTTGATAGCAGTCATGAGGTGGCATCTCATTGTAGTTCGGTTTGCATTTTCCTAATGATCAGTGATATTGAACATCTTTTCATGTGCTTAGTGGGGATATATGTATATCCTCTTTGGATAAATGTCTATAAAATTCCATTGCCCATTTTTTGAATCAGGTTGTTTGGTTTTTTTGTTTTTGAGTTTTAGGTGAGTTCTCTATATATGCTGGATATTAATTCCTTATTAGATATACGGTTTGCGAAGATTTTCTCCCATTCTGTGGGTTGCCTTTTTACTCTGTTGATAGTGTCTTTTGATGCATAAATTTTTCAAACTTTCATGAAATCCAATTTCTCTCTGTTTTTCTTTTTTGCCTGCGCCTTTGATGTCATTTCCAAAAAATCATTGCCAGTTGGGCGTGGTGGCTTATGCCTGTGGTCCCAGCACTTTGGGAGGCTGAGGCGGCAGATCACCTGAGGTCAGGAGTTAAAGACCAGTCTGGCCAACCTGGTGAAACCTCGTATCTATTTAAAATACAAACATTAGCCAGGCGTGGTGGTGCATGCCTGTAATCCCAGCTACTCTGGAGGCTTAGGCGGGAGAATCGTTGGAACCTGGGAGGCAGAGGTTGCAGTGAGCAGAGATTGAGCCACTGCACTCCAACCTGGGTAACAGAGCAAGACTCTGTCTAAAAAAAAAAAAAAAAAAAAAAAAAAAATCATTGCCAAATCCAATGTCATGAAGCTTTTGCCTTATGTTTTCCTTGTAGTCTTAGGTGTTACATTTAAGTCTTTGATTAACTTTGAGTGATTTTTCTGTATGGTGTTAGGTAAGGTCCAACTTCATTATTTTGTATGTGGATATTCAGTCTGCCCAAACCATTTGTTGAGAAGAATGTTCTTTCCCCATTGAATGGTCATGACACCCTTGTCAAAAATCATTTGGCCATACATGTAAGAGTTTATTTCTGGGATGTCAATTTTATTCAATTGGTCTATATGTATGTTTTTATGCCGGTACCACACTGTTTTGATTACTGCAGCTTTGTAGTAAGTTTTGAAATCAGGAAATGTGAGTCCTTCAGCTTTGGTCTTCTTTTATAAGATTTTTGGCTATTCAGGATCTCTTGAGATCTCAAATGAATTTTAGCATCAGTTATTCTGTTTCTCTCCAAAATATCACTGGGATTTTGAGAGGAATTGCATCAAATCTGTAGGTCACTTTGGGTAGTATTGACATCTTAACAATATTAAGCCTTCCAACCCATGAACATGGGATGTGTTTCTGTTTAATTATACTTTCTTTAATTTCTTTCAGCAATATCTTGTAGTTTTTATTGTACAAGACTTTCCTCTCCTTGTCTAAATTAATTTCTAATTATTTTCTTCTTTTTGGTGCTATTATAAATGGAATTGTTTTCATACTTCCCTTTTCAAATTATTCATTTTTAGTGTATAGAAATGCAAATGATTTTTGCATTGTGTTGACTTTGTATCCTGCTACTTTGCTGAATTCATTTTATTCTAACGATTTGTGTGTGTGTGTAATATTTAGTATTTTCAGCATACAACATCATATTATCTGCAAACATTGAGAATTTTGCTTCTTTCTTTCCAATTTGGATGTCTTCTATTATTATTATTTTTCTTGCCTAAATGCCCTGGCTAGTACTTCCAGGGCTATGTTAAACAGAAGTGGTAAAAGTAGGTATCCTTGCCTCATTCCTGATCTTAGAGGAAAAGTGTTCAGTTTTTCACCATTAAATATCATGTTTGCTGTGGGTTTTCCCACATGGCTTTCACTGTTGGTATAGTTTCCTTCTGTTCCTGGTTTATTGAGTATTTCTAATCATAAAACAGTGTTGAATTTTTGTCAGATGCTTTTTCTGCATCAATTGCGGTAACCACGTGTTTTTTCTCCTTCATTCTGTTAATGTGGTGCATTACATTGGTCAATTTTCATATGTTTAACCATTCTTGCATTCCAGAAATAAATTCCACTTCATCATGGCATATGATCCTTTTAATATACTGCTGAATTTGGTTTGCTAATATTTTGTTGAGGATTTTTGCACCAATATCATAAGAAATATTGGTCAACAGTTTTCTTATTTTATTTTTTACTCTGTCCTTCTGGTCTGATAGTTTTCTTTTCTTACAGTGTCTTTGTCTGGCTTCAGTATCAGTGTAACATTAGTTTCATGGAATGAGTCAGGAAGTGTTCCTGCCTCTTCAATTCTTGGAAAAGTTTGAAAAGGATTAGTATTGTTCTCTTTTAAATGTTTGGTAAAACTCATGGTGAAGCCATCAGGTCCAAGGCTTTTCTTTGATGAGACATTTATGACTACTGATTCAGTCTCCTGACTATCTATAGGTGCATTCAAATTTTCTATTTCTTTGTGATTTCACCTTGCTGTAAGTTTTGTGTTCTAGGAACCTGTCAATTTCATTTAGGCTATCCAATTTGTTGATGTACAATTGTTCATAGTACTCTCTCAAAATCCTTTTTATTTATGTAGGATAGTAATATCCTCACTTTCATTTCTGATTTTAATAATTTGAATCTTCTTTTATTCTTAGTCCCTCTCCCTAAAGGTTTGTAAATTTTGTTGATCTTTTCAGATAACCAACTTTTGTTTCATTAATCTTTTCTATTTTTTGTATTGTCTATTTTGTTTATTTTTGCTCTGATCTTTATTATTTCTTTCTCTTTGCTAGCTTTGTTTAGGTTTTTTTAAAAAATGTAAACATTTATAGCTATACGTTTCCCTGTGATCAGTGCATTTGCTGAGTGCCGTAAGTTTTGGTATGTTCTGTTTTTATTTTCATTCATCTGTAAGTATTTTCTAATTTTCTTTGTGATTTCTTCTTTGAAACATTGGTTGTTTAGCATCCTAAAGTTATAACATTCTAATTTGAATTTAGACAAGCTTAACCACAATTTTGTGAGTTTTCTAGTTTTCTAGTTTTACTTCTGATTCTGATTTCTAATTTTGTCTTGTTGTAGTTACAGAAGATACTTTGTATGATATCTATCTATCTTTTTTTTTTTTTTTGACCTTGTCTCTGTTGCCCTGGCTAGAGTGCAGTAGTGTGATCACAACTCACTGCAGCCTCAACCTTTTGGGCTCAAATGATCCTCCCACCACAGCCTCCAAAGTAGCTGGGACCACAGGTACGCACACCATGCCTGGCTAATTTTTTTCTTTTTTTTTTGTTTGTAGAAATAAAGTCTTGCTATGTTGCCCAGCCTGGTCTCAAACTCCTGGGCTCAAGTGATCCTCCTGCCTTGGACTTCCAACATGCAGACATCTATTTTTTCAAATATATTGAGACAATTTGTGGCCTACCATATGATCTACCCTGGACCATGCCCCATGTGCACTTGAGAAGAATGTGTATGTTGTCGTTGCTGGGCAGAGTGTTCTGTTTATGTCTGTTAGATCTAGTTGGTTTATTATGTTGGTTTCTTAAGTCCTCTATTTTCTTGTGTATCTTACTTGTCTGGTTGTTCTATCTGTTATTGAGAGTGGGATATGGATGTTTACAACTTATTGTACAACTTTCTATTTCTCCCTTTGATTCTGTCAGTTTTTGCTGAATATATTTTGATGATCTGTCATTAGGTTGTAAATGTTTATAGTTGTTGTAGTTTCTTAATGTGTTGAAACTTATTTATATTGCCCTTCTTGTCTCTTGTAACCATTTTTACAATTTAAAATCTATTTTGTCTGATATTAGTATAGTCACCTGTGTTATCTTTTGTTTACTATTTGCATGAAATATCTTTTTCCATCGTTTTACTTTTATTCTATATGTGTCTTTGGAGCTAAAGCAAGTCTCTTGTAGACAGCATGTAGTTGGATCATGGGTTTTGTTGCTGTTATTGTTGTTGTTTTTCAGAAAAAAATATTTCCTGCCAATCTCTGTCTTTTCATTGGAGAGTTTCATCCATTTACATTTAAAGTTATTACTAATAAGAAGGGACGTACTTCTGTCATTCTGCCATTTGTTTTTATATGACTTACAGCTTTTTTTGTCCCTTATTTCCTGCATTGCTCTTTTGTGTTTAATTGATTTTTTTTTAAACATAGTGCTGTTTAAATTCTTTTCTCATTTCCTTTTGTGTATATACTATACCTATCTCTTTGCAGTTAAATGTAAAGGGGATTACATGTAACATCCTAAAGTTATAACACTAATTTGAATTTAGAAAAGCTTAACCTCAGTAACACACACAGACTCTGCTCCTTTATGGCTTTATCTCCACCCCTTTCAGTTGTTGTTGTCACAGACTGCATATTCACACACTGTGTGACAAAAGCATAAACTAATAAATCTTTTAAATGCATCGATCTCTTCAATTATGTAGTAAATAAAATGTGGAGTTACAAACCAAAGTTACAATAATACTAGCTTTTAAACAAATATTTTTTTAATATATTAATCTCTTAAATCATGCAGAATACAAAAAGTGAAGGTACAAACTACCATTACAACAGTTCTAGCTTTTCTCTCTTCTCCTTTTAAGACTCCCACAATGTGTGTGGGCTGGAGGTGAAGGATGGGTGATATGGTTACTACTCTGCTAGGAGCTAAAACTGATTGACAGTAACTGCAATTTACTGCCCAACCTTCCACTGGAAGTTTTTAAGCCTGCAATAGATTTCAGAGTTATAAAACAGTTATATCAAACAGATTCTGCCAGCAAATCATTGTCTAAGTGGGGAGATAGATTCCTGGTACTTTCTACTCCACCATCTTGCCAGATTTACCCCCTATTTCTTTTTAAGTTCAACAAATTAGTATTGCAGAAGTGAGCAAGCTATAGCCCAAGGGCCAAATCTGGCTGCCTCCTGTTTTTGTAAGACCAGTGAACTAAGAATGACTTTATTTTGTTTATTTCTAACTACACCTACTTGAATAGGAGACCTTATACTTTCAATGGCTGAAAAAAATTAAAAGAAGAATATTTTGTGACATGAAAATTCTATGAAATTCAAATATTGGTGTTCATAAGTAAAGTTGTATTGAATCATAGCCATGCTCATTTGTTTATATTGTCTATGTTTATGGCTGCTTTCTAGCTGTGATGTCTGTAGAGGTGAGTAGTTGTAACAGAGACCAAATAACTCAAATGACCTATAGGGCCTAAAATATTTGCTATCTAGCCTATTACAGAATAAGTTCACCAATCCTTATTTTAAGCCATGCTGATGGATGGAGACAATTCAGACTTAGGTCTCTAGCAAGAAATATCTAGGGCCCTGAAGGAAGAACTCATCAGAAGTGAAGTGAGCTTAGAACACTGACCTGGGTCCAATATCAGGGAAAAGTCACCATGAAGGGAGATTCAGCTTTGGCACAGCAGGAAGCTAAGACTTGAAGCTCCCTGACCTGGGCTGGAAGCAAGTATGCTTCAGGTATCAAGCACTGAAGAGCAAACTAAAGAGCTATAACACTGGGACTCCAAGCCAGGGGCATTATAGGGGGAGTGTGCTTGGCCAAGGATTTACCCTTGCTTTACCCTTGCTTGTTGTCTTCCCTGAAGAACCATGCTGGCCAGGCAAGGATCAGAACCATCAAGGGTGTCTGTCACCTGAGCAGGGAAAAAGGCTCACTAGACTTTGGGACTACCTGCTGAAAACAGTTATGCAGAAAGTGAGCCTAGGAACAAAATGGGGTTGGGTAGCCAGGCATTGTTGAGGGCCCACTTCAGTTTAGTGAACATTGATTTACACAGATAGCAGTCAATTTTAGAGTTGGGTCGTTCACCAGTAGCACTTAGCTACTGAGGACAGGCTCAGAAAAGTAGGTAATGGCAACATTACCAGATGGCATGATGCAAAGACACAGGCTTTGAAATTTAGTCTATCAGAGAGACTGCTACTGAATTGATAGAGCATAGAATCTAAACTACACAAGAAAGAAGTAAAGAAAAAATAGTTAATTGGAACAAGTGAAGGGTCTAGTTAGAGTGAAGGACAGTTGTAGCAGGAATGGCTGGAAAAGCAAGATGGAAAGAGATGCTCCAATTCCTGTTTTTGCAGAAGGGGCTGTTTCAGGTAGTCCCTGGTCCAGGGTGAGCTGGTAGGAGGTGTTGGCTGAGGTGGTTGGAAGAGGAAAGATTTGTTGATGAGAAGGCCTGAATTCTGAATTGGTATTGTCTTACTGTGTTTGTGTTACTATAAAGGAATACCCAAAGCTGGGTAATTTATAAAGCAAAGAGGTTTATTTGGCTCACAGTTCTGCAGACTGTACAAGAAGCATGGCACCAGCATCTGCCTCTGGCTTCTGGTGAGGGCTTCAGGCTGTTTCCAATCAAGACAGAAGGCGAAGGAAACCTGGTATGTACAGATCACACATGGTGAGACAGGAGGCAAAGAGGGAGGAGGGAAGTGCCAGGCTTTTTTTTAACAACCAGCTTTCTTGGAAACGAATAGAGCTAGAACTATTAATCTTCCCAGGGGGAGCATTAATCTAATCATGAAGGATCCACCCTCATGACCCAAACACTTCCCATTAGGCCCCACCTCCAACACTGGGGATCAAATTTCAACATGAGATTTGAGGGGATAAAAACACCCAAACTCTAGCACTCAACCACATGGAGGTTGGAAGCATGTAGGATTAAGGGAGGATTTGAAGTGGTAGAGACGGAAGCCAATGATGAGAGTGACAGGAAGGGGAGAGGGTGACACATAGTTTAAGCAGCAAAGGGTGGGGAAGAAGTGGTCTGAAAGGAATAGTAAACAACTATGGCTGTGGTAAGTGTCCTGAATGAAAAACACCAGAACGCCAGGTATGAAAATAACAAGGGGGAACGGGGAGCCAGGGCCCATCTTCACTGGAGAAATGGCATTTAACTGGAACTGCAAAGAATGAATGGGTGCTGTGGCAGAGCACACAGACACCCGCTGGAGAGGAGAGAGAACTGGCGCTTCCCATCCGGCAATGCCCCTGGCTGGCAAGGTGAGGGAGCAAGTGCCCAGCCTCCCTGTGCACCTCTCCAGTGGGGCAGCAGCAGTACTCACTTCACAGGGTTCTTATGAAACACAAAGGAGTGAATACATTTGTAAACCCCTAAAAACACATAGTAAGCTTTATGTAGGGGTTAGCTATTGTATTTTCATTTAAGAAAAAATATTTCCCCTGGAATCACATCCAAGCAAAAATTACAGCAAGTCTTGTTTTCTGTACTCATTCAATTCTTTAAACACCCTATGAGGTAAGTTAAAAAGAAAAAACCCTAAAAAGTAGTTTTCTCTTTATCTTCTCTCAATCAGCACCGCCTCAAATCCTAGCTTTACCTGCATTCTGTGGCTTCCACAAAGGGCCTTTTATGAAAATCTGGGGCATTCAGGAGGTGGCTTACTGCCAAACTGCCTTTTAATTTATCAAAGACTCTCGGCTCTCAGGTGTTTAGATAAGTATTGATTAATTTTTTAGGCCAGAAGTTTTTGTGGGAGAAGTCAAGTGTTCGTGTGTGACTGTGAGGAGATGACCTGCCACACCCAGGAAGACCCTTGCTCCCTGGATCCCCAGCCAGGTGGCATGTTCCCCATGTACAGCACCCTGGGACAGTCAGATGGCCCCTTTCTGGATTTCTGGGTCAGACCATTTTGGGAGTCATCTCCAAGTGTCTCAGACAAGTTTCCATGCCTGATCCAAAACTAAGTAAGTTACCTGTATGTATGACATCAGAAGGTTCCCACACCACCATGCACATCACAGCAAGCTGTTTGAAGGAGGTAGGATATACAATAAGTCTTTTCTTTCTTTTTCTTCTTTTGTTTTTATCATTTATTTGCACATTTGTTTCACTTTGCTATATTTTTGGAGCACTGTGAGCTGATCTGAATCCTTGGAATCATCAGTGGCAACCAGGTAGTGGAGGGGCCAGAACCAAGGATATGGAGATTGGGCCAAGACATGCAGATGGATCCAGGAGATGTGAGGCAGGTAGAATCCTGAGCCCTGGGCCACTGACAGGCTAAAGAATCGCCCTTGGCAGGATACCACATGCCCCTCTAAAGATACCAGCAGCAGCAAGGCCCATTTCAGAAGCTTTGGAGGCTGCAGACCTTGGCAAAACAAAGGTAGATCAACAGGGCAGATAACACAAGTTGGACGGGCTGGTTTTTGAGATGATGCGATGCACACCTTTAAGAACTCCTAGAAATAACTGAGAGATGCGCTATACGGAGAAACAGTTGAGCTGGCAGGCTGGGAACTCCAACCATTGCCAACTGGGCATCAGAAATCAACAGAGCCACAGTTTGCTCTCAGTGAGCACCCTGATCGACCTCCCCTGCTATTTCTTTACAGTCTCCATGGATTCATCAGCTCAAGCTTCCTGAGCCACAGGTGGAAGATGAGATGAGCATAGCTAGATGAGTAGTAGTTAAGGAGAAATCCATTTATTGATTGCTCTCCATGTGCCAGATATTTACTCTTCAAGCAAGACATCCTTCGAGGTAGGTCTGGTTATTCTCACATTACAGATGAGAACACTAAGATACAGAAAAGATGTTTACTTGCCCCAGGTCACACAGCTGGTAAGTGACAAAGCCAGGATCTAAACTCAGTTTGATTCATCCCCTTTCTACATGCTGGGGAGACATAGTGCATTCTTTGGGATCCAGTCAGCAGTGAATGAGTGAAGAGACAGTACTTTTCCAAAGAACTCTTAATATCAACACGTTGGTCTCCTCTAGCCACAGACCAGATGCTGTGGCCACTGTTGAGGGGGGGGTCTTTCTCCCTTGGCAGTGCAGAGGCCTCTTCAGAAAAGCCAAGTGTGCTCCCAGCAAATTCTTACTTTCGCTGAAACAACTGCTTGCATTCTACACCCTTGGCTAAGGCTAGCAGCACTCAGGCTGAGCTGTTATTAACCGTGCAAAATCAACAGCACCATCTCACGCCATAAAATGACTCTGCAAAAGATTAGCCTTTGCACTAGGATCAGCTAGGGGAGCCAGTCTAAACCCTTAATTCAAGCTTTCCAAATTAGTCAGCCTCTACTTGCACTCCTGATATGTCTCTGAAGCCCTTGGGTCTAAGTCCGACCTGGGGGTTAGGGAGGAGGAAAATATCCCAGGGACTTTGGTACACCCTTTTCAGGGTTATACAGCTGGATGGGGCCCAGGTTGGTTCAGAGAAGTCACTGGGAGTCCTGGAAATATGTGTTGAAACACGGACCCAAGACTGAGCGCTCGAGAATAAATTCCTATAAACCAAGCCCAGCTGGGGCTCAGAAAACATCAGAAATTGGAAGCAGGGAAATGTGTGCTTCTGGGTGCTAAGATTAATTTGGGGCAGAATTAGAAAGAGACCAAAAGAGAAAAGAGACCTAGAAGTTGGCAGACTTGATTAGCTGATTGTCTTTCTGCCATCTTATGAATTCTGAAAAACGGTGCCACTGAATTCTGCAGGTCAATCCACTTGCCCTGAGTTTCTTCTCAGGGTTGGCAGTGCCCTGGGAAGAAATACGTGGCCTGTCTTGTTGAAGTGAAAGATATGTGTTCCTTAGGGCACTGTTTTGGGAACAGAGCAGCAGAAGCCCCCTGCTCTGGGTGAAACTCATGCCTCCCAGCCGCACTAGCTGCGCTCTGCACCCCAGAAACATCTGAAAACTGCACTTGGTTGGCACCAGCCCTTCCCTTGCTTTGTGTGTTTAGAACCCTCCAAAGGACTAATTGTTACTCTTCCAGAGAGGGAGCCCAGCCTCCTCAATTTTGTAATGTCACTCACAGACCACAGGAAAGTATTCCTTCCGAATTCCTGAACTCCAAGCCTCCATATTCATTTGCCTACTCAGCTTCTCTACTCGGATGTCTAATGGACAAAATTAACATGTCCCCAAATGGACTCTGAAGCTCCTCCTCTCCAACTTGTCCCACTCTTAGGATTCCCCATCTTGCTCATGCCAGAACCATTCTTCCACTTGCTCAGATCCAAAACCTTGGAATCAAAACCCACATGTGGTTCATGGAAAATCCCATTGACTCCATCTTCAAGATATATCCAAAGTCTCATCCCTTTCATCACCTTCAAACACAAGCTACAGACATAACTCCTGGGTTGTTACCACAGCCTCCTAACTGGCCTCTTCCCATCCATCCTGGCTCCTCCTTGGGCTATTCTTACTGCAACAGCCACCAATTTCTTTTTTAAAAGAAATCAGATCACATCACTGTCAAAGCTCATCACATCAGCTCAAAAACCATTCAAAGGCTTCCCACCTACTTAAAGGCCCTGCACAACCTGGTGCCCTTGGCCCTGCACATGCCTTTCCTCTCTGACCTCCTCTCCTACTCTCCCCCTTGCTCACCAACTGCAGCCACCCTGGCCTCTTGCTCTCCTTTGAATATGCTAATATGTGTGTTCCTACTTCAGGGCCTTTGCACCTGTGGTTACTTCTGCCTGAAGCACTCTTCCCTACTTCCCACAAAAAATCACAAACTATGCTTACAAATTCTTACTCTTCCCTACAAGAGGTGGCACCTAATCCCATTCCCCTTGACTTTGTGACTCAATTCTAAGGACCAGAATAAAGAGAAGTGATGGTATGGAAGTGCAGAGCCTCGTCAGAAAAGGCACCACAGCTTCCCCTTTGTTTGCTCTCCCTTGGATCACTCACGTGAGGGGAGGCTGGGTGGAGAAATCCACATAGTGAGGAACTGAGGCCTCCTGCCAATAGCCCTGTGAATGTGCCACCTTGGCAGCAGATCCTCCAGCCCCAGTCCAGCCTTCAGATGACCACAGCCCTGGCCAACTGCTAGACTGCAGCCTCTGAGAGGCTCAGCCAGAAGTACCCAGCTAAGCCACTTGCAGTTTCTGACCCTGATCAGAAACCCTGAGAATACATTTTTGCAGTTTCAAACTTCAAAGATTTGGGGTAAGTTGTTATGCAATAATAGATCATTGATACACTTGCTTCCTCATTCCCTTCAAGTTTTTGCTGCAATCTCACCTTCTCAGAGATGCCTTCCTTAACTCCCCTATTTAAAATGGGGTGCTCCCCAGTCCCCATCTGTGATTTATTGTTCTCCTTGGCACTCAGTCACTTTCTAATTCTCTGTATAACTTACATATTTTATTGCCTTTCTCCTCAATAAAATACAAGTTCCGTGTTTTATTGGTAGTTGGTAAATCTGTGCTGGCTAAATACATGAACACATGCCTCTGCTTTATGCTTCTACAGTCACTGACTGAATTCGAGGTTTTTAATCTTGTTCTGATGCTGTTTTTCTAAGGATTCGGTCTGGCTTTTATCTTTTTCACTACCACACAGGCCAGGGAAGACCACTAGATAGTAACCAGGCCACGCAGCTTCTCTCCTAAGGCTAGGTGGGCTACAAAGATAAGTACCTCAAAGGCTGGTGGGTATGTCTTTCATACTTAATCGATGATCAGTTTCCAAGGAGTTTAATTTAGTCAAACAGGCTCTCATAGACACAAACAGTGGGAACAGCAGATACACCAAGTGGAGGCTAATCTGATTGTCCTTGGTGCCAGGATATTCAAGTCTGTCATGGGTGGTGAGCCTGCAGTCATGTGGCACCAGAGGGGCAGCTGTATCAACAGGCCCCTTGCAGGCCTGCACATGACATGACCAGAGATTCAGTTTCAAATAAGGGGGAAGGGAAGAATGAGTAGGGAAAGGACAAGGAAACCCTTTTGCACAATGAAGAGTTGTTCACAGGCCTGTGTCAGAGGGGACAAATCCTATAATGAGGGCCTGAGTTCTTAGAAAGCCAGTGCCTGCTGTTGTACAATCCACTCTTGGGTATCTGCCCATTCGCTGGACGTGCTTTGGTGCCCTTCCAGAAGGTGGTATACCTTGACACTTGGACCAGGAAGGATATCTCCACCCCAAACATAGATTACTGCAATGTCCTTGGGACACAGTGCCTGTATTGTTACAATAATCTAAACGTGCTTGGCATCACAAGGCCATGTAATAAAAGGGCGTTTTCTGGGTTCACAGCATGGTGTGTTCTCTGAGTGACAGGTGTGCTGTGGGAGAAACACTGAATGGTCAGCGCATCTGCATCTGGCTCAGGCCTTCTCTGCATGTCAACCAGCTGCAGAGGTTACTTTACCTCTGTCAGCCTGGACCTCAGTTTCCTCAACTGACAAATGACTGTTTTTCTCAGTCTCCTGTCCCCTGCTGCCTCCAACCTTTTCTGAACTGCTGGAGAGATGTAGCAAAGAACCACAAAGCAAGGGGTCGTGAGTGTTGGCATTGTTCATTTTGACAGTAATCAGGGCTGTTAGTTATGGCGGGGATTTACAGAGGTCGGGCACCCTGGCTATGAAAAAGTCCACCTTTGGCCACCCAGGCAAGTGCCCCACCAAATTCCAATGGCCAGAACTTGTCCGTTCTGCCTCCCTGGTGAACCCTAAAGCCCAGGTAACCCCCTCCCCTCTTTACCTCTCTGACCGGTTCTTTAAGTCTCTTCTCACCTCTGATGATTAGCTAAGCCTGCTTCATACTTTACCTTCAGTGAGCATGACCAGGAATCTCTTGTTGTATCAGGTAGGTAAAGTGCTTGCTTGCACATTGAAAAGTTTCATCCATTGGCCTTAACTCTAGATAGGGTTTCAGGCAAGGCAGACAGGAAGCTGAGAAGAGAAGGCAGGGCTGGGAAGTCCCCGTGGCTCAGGGCACCTCTGCGCTTGGGCAGAGAACCCTTGACTCACCTTCCACAGTGCCCTGACCCCTGGTGTGGAAACTAGCACAGTTGGATCCGTATCACGTGTCACGGGGCTGGTTACAAATAGCACAGGGATTGGCAAACTCATCCCGAAACTCCCGGTTCAAGGGCAGGGAAAGTTACCAGTTTAATTCCGGCAGATCATTAGTGGTGGAGAACCAGGAAGGGGGTTCTATCGCAAAGGAGGGCTGTGGGCAGACACGTGGGTGCGGAAGGGGCAGAGCTGGTCCGGCGCGGGGCTTGCCGCGTCTCGGCCTCAGTCTCCGAGCCAGGACCTCAGGCCTGAATGGCTGGGTGTGGAGGGCCCTTGTCTCACATTCTGTAGAGCGCACGTCGTCCCGTGACCTGGTGGCTCCATATTCGATGGGGAGCTCGCAGCGAGGCGCTTCCCTCTGTAACCCCACTCCAGGTCTCCAGAGCAGTAGGAGGGCCACAGGGCTGCCGGGTGTAGTCGCCCCGGACCTCGCAGTGGCCAAGGCCAAGGCGGCCGGGGCACGGTACCCTGTTCGGCCTGGGCCGCAACCATGAAGGAGGCGGTGGAGGCGGGGGCAGGCGCTTCCTCCGCGCCCCCCACGCCGCCGCTCTCTCGCGCCCCTATAGAACTGGGCCTCAGGCCTCGAGGGGGAGCGGGCCTCGGCGGGCGGGGCGCACAGTTCCGCCAGCCGGCGGGGGCATCTCAACTCGCCGGCCCCGCCAGGTGTGCGGGCCAGGCAGCCGTGGAAGGTGCCCATTTCTCCCAGATTCCTCGCGCGCACGGCCACGAGCGCGGAGGCTGCCAAACCCGCCAGCCCTGGGTTCCGAAGCCGCCCCTGGCTCTCCATTCCCTCGCGGGCGCGCCCCGGGCCCCCGGTGGCGGCCAGCTCCCACCGGTCGCTCCTGCACTGCCCTGCCCTGCCCTCCCCGGGCCGCCGCGCCCGCGCAGCACCGCCTCCTTCTCTAAATACTGCCGGGTCCGCCCTCCGCACCAGGACGCGCGGTGGGTAGGGTGCAGGGCGGCCGGCGCAGCCGAGGCCGCGTGCGGAGGCGGACGCCGCGCCCAGCCAGTGCCTACAGCAGCGCGGTCAGCCAGGCGCCGGACCCAGCTTCAGGTAAGCTGCCCCAGCCCGCGCGCCTGCGCCGGCGGCGGCGGGTCGGGCGCTGAGCTGTGCGGCCAGGCTGGGCGCGGGGAGCCGCGGCAGCGCGGAGGCGCTGGGTATCCGAGCCCAACCTGCGTCCCTGCGAGCTTCTCCGGCTGTTGCTTGCGCTCGGGCTCCCTAAAAGCCGCAAACCGATTTCGCACAGAAGGCATTTGCCTCTCGTTTCGTTCCCCAAACGCACCATAGCTTTGGACGTGGAGAGGTGCTGTGAATTTTGGAAATGTCTTTTGGAAAACCAATAGGACTGTTGGAGAGGGGAGTTTGGCTTTGGGGAGTTTAAGTGTAGGGTGGTGTTTGGAAAAGATTTCATTGCGAGTGAATGTGGGTGTCTTTGTATCCGTTTGTGAGTGCATCTGTGGGGGAAGGAGAGAGAGAGAGTATTTCCACACTATTTTGAATCAGAGGTGAACACTCAGCCAGGTGCTCCGTCCACTAGTCCACGGACAAGAAACTACAGATTCAGTTTTGGGCTTCTATTTACTGGTGTTTGGGAATTTGCCTTAAGACAGTTGAAGCCTTGTGACTCACTGCAAAGTTGACTATACTGGGAATAAATGAATTCCTGATAGGACTTTGCAGCCGAGAATCACCCTTCTCTTCCTTGTCTCCGAAACCGCAAAAGAGATTGCATGATTCAGGAAAAAAATTAAAACAACAACAATAACAAAAAACCAATATATATAGGTTTCAGGACTCTCCATCGTTTCATTCCACTGAGAGTTTTGGAATGTACTCCCTGTAGGATAAATGAGGACTACTGTATACTCAATATGAAATTCTTATTCACTGCAGGATGTTACTGACTTAATAAAAAATGGGAAGATTAAAAAATTAGTGCAATGCTTTGTCTCAGCTTAACTGCATCTGTATAGCAAGTTTTTCCAAGTTTGAAATGAAAGCTTTTTTCCCTCCTATATTTCCTTTTTTTCTCCAACTTCCTTCTGATTCTATCATACTTTTTCCTGGAAAAGTTTTTCCCAGTGTAAGATTGCCTGTTTGCTTTCTTTGCCTAAACTGACCTTCCCTCGGTGTGATTTTGGTTTGTCAAGATCATCTTGGGCTTAGGGCCTCAGTCTTGAGTTCCTTCATGGGACCATGGATGTGAGCGGCACAAAATATTTTAAAAGTTTTCTTTCCTTGGGCAGGTGAAAATAGTCTTCACGATTTTGGATTGTCTTTGCAAATGCAGGACCTGACTTACGGGGTCCTGGTAAAATATCCCATTCATTGGAGTAAAATAAGATAACGAGATAATTAGGTCAGCTCTGTGTAAGCTAGACAACTCTTTAACAACCACTTGGCGTATTTAATATATTATACCCCTGAAGTACAGGGCTTGGGTGATTTTCTGGAAGGTGCTTTCTCACTTGATTCCACTTATACTATTCTTTCAAAGCCAAGTTCCCCCCTTCCACCCATTTTGTGCTTTATAACTAGCAGTTTTATTGGCTGCTTGCTTTTTAACTGAGTCTCAACCTCTTTGTGGAAGTAGGTGACACCATGGAGGAGGGTGAGTGAGAGGCCACACCAGCCTTTGGGTACCTGTCCACTCTGAAAATTGAGCTCCTGTTGACCTGCTGTGCCACACTTTCCAGGGTCATCCCAGATCCAAGCAACTGGGTCACCAGTCTGTGCTTGTTGAGAACCCAAGAACCATTTTGTTTTGTTTTGTTTTGTTTTTGGCAGGGTCTCGCTCTGTTGCCCAGGCTGGAGAGTAGTGGCGTGATCTTGGCTCACTGCAACCTCCAGCTCCCGGGCTCAAGCAATCCTCCCACCTCAGCCTACCAAGTAGCTGGGACCACAGGCACCATGCCTGGCTAAAGTTTGTATTTTTAGCAGAGATGGGGTTTTGCTATGTCACCCAGGCTGGTCTCGAACTCCTGAGCTCAAGCAATCTGCCTGCCTCTGCCTCCCAAAGTGCTGGGATTACAGGCGCAAGCCACCACGCCTGGCCTCAAGAACCACATTTTGATAGAATCAACTTAAAAGTCCACCAAACCCACTGTGTTCCTGAACAGACTTCTTATTCTATTGAAATTGCTGAAATTGGGTCTTTTGTAGATGTAGCCTTAGAATAAAACATGAAATGGAAAGCTGCTGTAGTCTAAAACAGGAAATGGAAAGTTAGTTACTGAACTGACTTGAAAATGCTGAGAGCAGCTATGATGAAAAGTGGGGCATTTGCAATCAGAATCCCTGTGGTTCTTCCCTCATTCACCAGTGCTTTTTTCCCCAGGGAAATGAGTTTGTAAGACTCAGAAAAGGAAATGCCACACCCAGCTACTTTTGTTCTTTCATTTTTTAAAAAAGATACCCTTAGATGTGTAGTAATTTAATTTCCTGTTTTGAATATCTTGTAAAATTACATATTTAGGAGTTTCTGAATGCTAGTTTATCTGACTCATAAACCAACTCACTGTTCTACAGCTTATCAGTTGTATAAAGTTCTACCCTCAAGGCCTCATCGTGGTGTGATTTCAGAAATGATCAGCAAAAAACCAGGGTGGTTCTGGAACACCTGTGCCCACGTTAATTTGGTGTTTGGTTGTGTTTGCAGAGCTGCTGAAATCTTGGAGGGAAGAAAACACATCCCACTCTGCCTCCGGGAAGGGGCCTCTCCTGGACATGTCTCCTGCAGCTGCTGCTGAGCCAGATGGGGACCAGCAGGACAGACACGTCAGCAAACTCATCTTCTGCTTCTTTGTCTTCGGCGCCGTCTTGTTGTGTGTGGGAGTCCTGCTCTCCATCTTTGGGTTCCAGGCATGCCAATATAAGCCCCTCCCAGACTGCCCCATGGTGCTCAAGGTGGCGGGGCCTGCATGTGCCGTGGTTGGGCTTGGGGCTGTGATCCTGGCCCGCTCCCGGGCGCAACTTCAGCTCCGTGCAGGGCTGCAGAGAGGTCAGCAGATGGACCCCGACCGAGCCTTCATCTGTGGAGAGAGCCGCCAGTTTGCCCAGTGCCTTATCTTTGGGTTTCTGTTCTTGACAAGCGGCATGCTCATCAGCGTCCTGGGCATTTGGGTCCCTGGATGTGGCTCCAACTGGGCGCAGGAACCGCTAAACGAGACAGACACTGGCGACTCAGAACCCCGGATGTGTGGGTTCCTTTCTCTGCAGATCATGGGGCCCTTGATTGTGCTTGTGGGATTGTGTTTCTTCGTGGTTGCCCATGTTAAGAAGAGAAACACGCTGAATGCTGGCCAGGATGCCTCTGAGAGAGAAGAGGGACAGATCCAGATTATGGAGCCTGTCCAGGTCACTGTAGGTGGGTTGCTGTCGTTTGCGTTCTTGCTTCTATCACAGTGGCTTTGCAGCAGGGTTTCACCAGCTGCTCTTGGTTCTCGTCTGGATTCTCTTTCTCAATTCTTCCATCTCTCACACATGTGTGTGCACACGCACACACCCCCATCATGTGTACATACACAATGGTGCTGCTGTGGGAAGCCCCGTAGGAACCTTGTATACATCTTTTCCCCCCCAGCAACTCTTTCCTACTTTGCAAAGCATTGGGATATTAAGCAGTGACCTTGACTGAGGTCACAGAGCAAATTAAGAGGAAAGTGAGAAGAACCATGAGGACAGCCTTGGAGCCTTCTGCCACCTTAGGGACTCACTAAGTGACCCTGTTACCCCTGTTATTCTCACACCAAAACCACATAGCATTTTAGTTGTGGGACACTTGGTTTCTCCTCCCAGGCTGTCACTAGCTGGCTGTCCTTGTAAGTCCTTAACCTCTCCTGCCTTGGTTTATGTCTCTATAAAATGAGCAGTGCCTCTCTAAGATTCCTGTAGCACTAACATTCTAGGATTCTGGATCTGTCTGAGTCCAGCAGTCTTCAGGTGTTTTGAGGGGCCTCTGCACTGTCTCTGTGTTGTCCTTCTTTTTTTGTGATATCATCCATGGCTGCAGGGCTGAGGCAAAGCCTTTGAAGCAGTAGCGTTGGCCTCAGCTTCACACAACCAAGGAAAAACCCCATCGCTGCTCATTGGCAGATCACTTTTTTTCAGTCTCCTACTTTTGAAAGAGTAAAGTTGTGAAACCATTGACATTTAAAAGGCTAGGAAAAGAGATCTTCAGAACAGAAACCATGGAGGGGACAGAGAGGGAATGTGACAAGTGAGATGCGTCTCCTGTTTGGGGCTGTCTACTGGAAGCAGTGGAATTCACTGACTGCAGCCTGGAGGGGAGGAACTGGGTTGCTGGACTTGCATGGCACCAGCCTTGGAGAGGAGGCAGATGGATCTGCAGCCATTCCTTGTGTAGAGCCAGGGTGGATGCTCCCAGCTTATTTATTAATATATTTATGCATTAATATATTTATGGTGAAAACACAAATATTAGTTATATATTCACAATAGCTAACACTTATATAGGGTCTATTTTTGTGCCAAACACCCATTTAAGTGCTTTATCATGTGCTCTTAAAGGTCCCCTGTGTGAAATTCATTCACACCTACAGCAATCCAAGGAGGCAGATAATGTTAGTACCTCCATGTTACACAGGAAGAAGATGAGGCATGTAGATATCAAGTGACTTGCCTAAGGTCACACCCTAGCAAGTGGTAGAGCAAGGTTCCAACCCAAGTGTGTGGGCACACCCACAGAATAGCCCTTGCATAGCACCCTGCCCAGGGCACGTGGGTGTGATTCCATTTTATCCTTCACCAAGTGTTCTTGGAAGTTATTACATGAAAAAAGGGGCTCCCTTTAATTTGTTAGATGTTCTCAGTGCTCTTGAGGAACACCGTGGGGTACAAGTAAATATGTTCATCCAACGCTGCTATGCTTTCATCTAGTTGGGAACGGTTCGAGGGGAGTTTTGGGGCCCAGACTTCCACCTGGTAGCTGGAATCAGAGTGGACAGAGCTGTGGTGCTGCTCCTGGTGTCCTTGTCCTGAAGTTGGCACCGCATGGTTTAAAATCTTTTCTACTTAACCCTTTAAGCCCCCATCAAACCTATGAAAATCTTGCATCCTAAGTCCTCTCCTTTGATATTGTGGAATAGGGTTTACATTTTTAGAATCCGAGAAGCATGCTCTCCATGTTGTGGGTACACTCAGTGCTATCCTGGATACACAGCAGGTATATGAGACAGCTCTCCTTGGAGGGGTGTGTATGTTGTCTGCTCACAGAGGACATCAAGTTCTGAAAGATGCATGAAAGGGAACTCACAGAGGAGAGGCCTCTTTCCAGGGAGAGCAGGTTGCAGGGTGTGGGCAGGCCGAGCTGCTGGGCCAAAGGGCTGGAGAACCTTGGAGGTAACAGGGTTACTGGAGCATATCCTTGTGTGTTTTTGAGAGGTGATTGGCCTGCCCTCAAGGGTTACTTCACAGGTTCTTTATTCTACGGTGTGTAATGGAAGTGAACACAACCCCAATTCCTCTAACCTACCAAGACCTTCTAAAAAAGTAAATGAGAATCTCAGGACCACTATTATGCTTTCTCACCTTTAGATTAGCAAAACATATTTTAAACTCTCATTGCCTTCTCCTTGCAGAAGGAAGGGGAGATGGAATTAATGCATTTTCTGAAGGGCTAAATTCCCTCTGGGAAATGATTGAGGCTGCTGTGGCTCATGAAGGGTAGAGAGGAGCCAGTGGCCAATTGCCTCTGTGGTGTTTCTTCATCATGCAAATCAGTGCCCTCGGCTGGTGTTGAGCTGAGAGAGTTGGCTCTGTGCTCCGCACTGTGTTCACTGCCAGATGCAAATCAGTCCATCTAGTCCTTCCTTCTATCTGTCCTGTGATGCAGGGACTGCCTGGCCTGCAGTTTACAGCTGTGGCGGCTGAGGTCAAGGAGGTCGCCTAGCTTGTTCAGGTTGGAACCCCCATCACTTTAAAGAATCCTATGCCACCCTAAGCAAGCATCAGACATGCTAGGAGTGTGAACCACTACAGGGAAGTAAAGCCCCATCTTCTTCATTTTTTCTGAACTGTTATTGCTATTGCCAGCTTCTCAGAGGCTTTCACCAGGCCCCCAGCAGTGGTGCTGCCAGAGCTCTACACTGTTCTGGTCCACTTGTGTGGTGCATTTTATATTGGAATCGGAATACAAATTAGAGCTTGTATCTGGTCCCTAGTTTCTCCTCAAAACATGAGGATGTATTCTGGAGTGAACAGTAGCCACAGAAATGCAAAAACCAAACTTCTTTGGGTTCAACCTTCATCTGTATGGGTGAAATTTTGGTAAATAACAGTTAGGGGCTGTAGTATGGCTTACTGTCATTTGCTCAGGGGCTGAAACTACATTTGAGGAACAAGGCACTTTAGCCAACAGCTAACTTGTGAATTAAAGTTGTAGGCTGAAAACTAGAAAAGCTTTTTCAGCAGTAGACACCCCAGAGGAGGGAAAGGAGCTTGTTAGCAAACAATTCACAAAAAGGCTTGGGCTTAGACTTGCTACAAAATATAGACCCGCTTTCATACCATAATGGTCAGCACTCTGGATTCTGAAATGTAGGCCTACTTTTAAAAAATTTGTGGTAAAAAAAAAAAAATATATATATATATATAGCATAAACAATTTAAACTGCTTTTTGTTTTGTTTTGTTTTGTTTTGTTTTGAAGCAGAATCTCACTCTGTCGCCCAGGCTGGAGTGCAGTGGCATGATCCTGGCTCACCACAACCGCTGCCTCCCGGGTTCAAGCAATTCTGCTGCCTCAGCCTCCCGAGTAGCTGGGATTACAAGCGCCTGCCACCACGCCTGCCTGATTGTTTTTTCTTTGTATTTTTAGCAGAGACAGGGTTTCGCCGTATTGGCCAGGCTGGTCTTGAACTCCTGACCTCAAGTGATCCACCTGCTTCGGCCTCCCAAAATGCTGGGATTACAGGCGTAAGCCACCACGCCTGGCTTTTTTTTTTTTTTTTTTTAAGACAGGGTCTTGCTCTGTCACCCAGGCTGGAGTGCAGTGGTGCAATCATAGTTCACTGCAGCCTAGAACTCCTGGGCTCAAGCAGTCCTCCTATCTCAGCCTTCCGAGTAGCTGGGACTGCAGGCGTGTACTCCCACATCTGGCTAATTTTTTTCTTTTAATTTTTTTGAGATGAGATATCGCTGTGTTGCCCAGGCTGGTCTCCAACTCCTGGGCTCAAGCGATCCTTCCTCCTCAGCTTCCTGAAGTGCTGGGATTATAGGTGTGAGCCACTGCATCCAGCCAAACCATTTTTAAATGGTTTAGTGGCATTGAATACAGTCACAATGTTGTTCAACCATTATCATCATCAATTTCTGGAACTCTTCCATTATCCCAAACAGCAACTCTCTACTCACCAAACAGCAATTCCCACTCCCTTCCTCCTCCCGAACCTCTCCTAGCCCCTGGTAACCTAGTCTACTTTTCTATCTCTATACGTTTAATGGGCTTACTTTTTAAATTTTGAGTTAGCAGCAGGTGTGTTGACCTTTTATATAGATGGGCCAAATATATAATTAATTTTGCTTTTGCTAATTTGCTTCCATTTATTACCCACCTGTCTTCAACTAAATATTGTTTTGCCTTAGGTGACTCGGTAATAATATTTCCACCCCCTCCACCACCTTACTTTCCTGAATCTTCAGCTTCTGCGGTCACTGAGAGTCCTGGAACTAACAGTCTGCTTCCGAATGAAAACCCCCCTTCATATTACAGTATTTTCAACTATGGGTAAGAATTTCAATTTGAACTTCAAGAGAGGCCTGAATTCAGGCCACACTAGTATTAAGGCTGTGTGGTTCACCAGGAGGCATTCAAGTGTATCTTTTTTGCTGATGTTATGTCAGAATTAGTGTCTTGATATTAACAGTACCTTTGCAGAAACTTTGGGCAGCACATAAGTTAAAAATGATAAAGTGATCATGCTGGGTTAATATGAAGCCTACTCCAGGCATCTTTATGTGCTCCTAACAGGGGTGATACTCAGAATGTTTAACAACCCTTGCCGGGTGCTGTGGCTCACACCTGTAATCCCAGCATTTTGGGAGGCCAAGGTGAGTGGATCACTTGAGCTTAGGAGTTTGAGACCAGCCTGGCCAACGTGGCAAAACCCTGTCTCTACGAAAAATAGAAGAATTAGCTGGGGATGGTGGCAGGCACCTGTAATCCTAGCTACTCGGGAGGCTGAGGCATGAGGATCGATTGAACGCAAGAGACAGAGGTTGCAGTGAGCCTGTTACCGGCGGAGGGTGTCCACGAACTTTGTGTTTTGAACAAAGAACTGGACAAAATGCACAAACGAAGCAAGGAAAGAATGAAGCAACAAAAGCAAAATTTTATTGAAAATGGAAGTATACTCCACAGGGTGGGAGCAAGCCTGAACAGCTGCTCAAGGGCCCAGTTCCAGAATCTTCTTGGGTCCAAATCACCCCTAGAGGTTTCCCATTGGCCACTTTGTGTTCACCTCATGTAAATGAAGTGGTGGCCCACAATCCGTCTGATTGGTTGCAGAAAGCAGCCAATCAGAGGCTGAAGTGAAGTTACAAAGTTGTTGTCCTATGCAAATGTCTGATTGGTTGCAAAAAGCAACCAATTAGAGGCACTTTCAATTTCCCATCTGCCGAAAGGTGGGTGTTTGCAAAGGGAGTAGTCTTTGGTCCTTTTGTTACTTAGGGATGGAAAGTTAGGGTTTTCCTTTCAATTTAGTTCTAGGAAGTCAGCGTGAAACGGCCGTAGATTCCCTGCCTCCACACCCTATTCTTCTGCTCCAAGCCGAGATCGCGCCACTGCACTCCAGCCTGGGCAACAGAGAGAGACTCTATCTCAGGGGGAAAAAAAGAATGTTTAATGACCCACCAATCAGACTGAGCACCAGGACTGGGCCAGGAGGCCCCTGCTATGCTAGGCTTCACTGCTTTAGATCATGGAGAGGTGTGAGGGTCTCAGGGGATCCCCAACAGTTACAGAAGGGCTTTAGTACTCTGATGGCCGTGCTGGGGTGACTGGCTAAAGTCAGCCTGAGCCCTGATCCAACACAACTGGGCCTCTCCTTCAATATTCGCTCCTTCCCTGGGCCGCAGAGAATATCAGGTCAATACCCACCCCACACAGAATGCAGCGAGGCAGGCTCTAGTGGGATGGGCCTGAGGTGCCAGGAGCCTGGGGGAGGGGGTCTGGATGGAGAATGACATTGAGGAAGAGGCGAAGATGATGAGTTCCAGGGTGAGTGACAGGGAAGCTCAGAGGTCCCCAACTGAGAGGACGTGAGTGATGAGCTTGGTTTCGGTGGGGAAAGGATGGTGGGCGGCTGATGGTGGCGGTACAGTGAGATGAGGGCCTTGGAGGCAGATTGGGAGGGGCTGGGTTTTGGGAGAGAGAGGAGGTGATGGAGATGGAGCTGCAGAGGTTGTTGGAGAACCAGGAGGGCAAAGAGTCAGGGACTAGTGGGAAACCCCCAGGAGGAGCTTGTGCATACCCCAGAAATGGTGTGCTCAGGGAGCAGGGCTGGAGAAGGCTCTGGTGGTACCTTCTAGAATGGGAAACCAGGGTTTAGGAAGGGAAGGAAGAATTGCTTCACATTGTCACAGGGTGAAGCAGGTAAGACAATGAGATATGTGCATTTTTGCATGCAGTGAGCAGCAGGCACAGAGAGACTGGTGCTCATTGCTGGGGATAGCACCACCTTACCTTGTTATTCGTGTTTAAGGAACTCCCTCTCCACCCTGCCTTGACAGAGCAGGCAGTGGGCCTTGGAGCAGGGGCCAGGGTGCCTTTCCTCTGGGGCCTGGAGGGAATGAAGTTGTGTAGAGATTCTTTTCCCACAAAAGCAGGGGGACAGGTTATCTGATGGGAGAGGGAAAGAGGTGGCTGACAAGGACAGAATTGGCTTTAGAGCTTCATATGGGGTCGTGATGGGGGGATCCAGGGAGGTGCATGTGGGTACAGCCCTGCATGGAGAAAGGGCAGGCTAGGGCTGGACCTCTGTAGAATTCTCATCGTGAATGTTTGTATTTTTTTTCTTCTAATGATAAACTTCCCCAAGCCCTAAAATCAGTGTCTAGTAACTTAAACTACTGCTGCTGCTACTATGATTTCTGTGTCCTAGGGTCTGGCTTTTCTTGCATTAGTTTATGTAACTCTCATATCCAGTCTAGGAGAAAGGAATGTTATCATCTTCATTTCAAGATAAGGAAACTGAGCTTTAGCAGTGTTAACTAACTTGCCCAAGATCACACAGCTGGGAAGCAGCAGAGTAGATTCCAGTGCAGGCTGGCCTTTGTTAGAGCCCACTCCATTAGCCAGTATGCCTTCCTGCCGTCCTTCAGGTTTGTGGCTTAATGTTTTAATTTTCCATATGCATAAGTTTGTCTACCTTATGTTAGCTGTCCCAGAAGACAGAATAGCAGAGAACAGTAAGAGTGTGTGTGTGTGTGTGTGTGTGTGTGTGTGTGTGTGTGTGTGTATGTGTCTATGTTCTCTTTGGATGGTGTCTATAAATTTGTTTTCAATGTCTTTTCAATGACAAAGGGAATGACAGCAGGAGTGAGACTGTCTTAATGTTACACTCAGCTCTAGGAAAAGGAAGAGGTAAGAAATCAAAACAAATCTATGAAAAGTAGAGTGAGGGAGAAATTACTCCTCAGATTCTTGCAAATACTCTTAAGTGCATGTAATCAAACATTTGAAAAGAACCTAGTACTAAAGGGGTGTCACTGTTTTCATCCCCTCCCCTTCATGTTCTCTCTCCTTCTCTTTAGCAGGACCCCAACTTCAGAGGGTGCAGCCTCTGAAAGAGACTGTGAATCTATATATACCATTTCTGGGATGAATTCGTCTTCTGAGGCCTCACACACTCCACATCTTCCATCTGAATTGCCTCCTAGATATGAAGAAAAAGAAAATGCTGCAGCTACATTCTTGCCTCTATCTTCTGAGCCTTCCCCACCGTAAACTATGGACTCCAGTTCAGTTTTATATGCAATGGATCACTATTTTATTTAATTTTTTTTAAATAAAAAATACAATAGCATTGGCTATATTCTGACTTTCCTGCTACAGCATCAACAAGGGTAACCAACCTTCCAGGTTAGATTCCAGCCATTAGTGCTTCAGACCATGGAGAGGGGCAAAGTGCCCATGATCCAGGCACTGAACGTGTCCTCTTTGGATAGCATCTATCCATTTGTACTCAATGTCTTTTCAATGACAAGGGAACGACAACAGGAGTGAGACTGTCTTAATTTATTCATTTGTACATTATACACTTGGACCTACAACCCTGGGAGGTAGGTGAGATTATTTTTATTGGTGGATAAAGAACCAAAGTTTCAGAGAGTCTAATTAACTTCTTCAAGGTCACATAACTTCTACATGATGGGCTTGGTTTTGAACCCAGCTAGCTGGTTTCTGAAAGACAGGCTCACAACCTTGTGCTGTCAGAGGCCTACCAGCAGCAATGGTTAATGTTTAGCTTGGTCCATTCTCTCTCCAGGGTTAGCTGCTTCTGAAACAGAGAAACAAGATTACTCCCTTCATTTCTTTATTATTTCTTCTCGTCTTCCCTTTTCTCTTTCTCTCCCCTCCTCTTTTCTCCTCTTCTTACTCCTCTTTTCTTTGCTTTGCTTTTGAAAGAAGACGATTAGGGAGGCTTTATGCTGGGGCAGTCACAAGCATGTTCATACCCTGGAGTCTCTTTATAGTGAAATTTCTTGACAGGAAATTTCTAGGAACACTTTGGCAACTAGGTTCTCCTCAAGAGGCTCAGGAAGGATTTGCCTTTCTGTATGATGACGTATTAGAACAAAACTGACTGAACCATTGCTTTTTTATTCTTATACTGCTAGCCAAAGCCTGTTGTATAGTTGGGTGTGTTAATATGTATTTATTTAATGCTAGATCTAAACCTTAAGAAATAATGACTAATGGTATTTCTAACTGGAAGAAACTGATTTTTAGAATACAAAATCTGTAGTAACAGCTTTTTTGGTAACAACATTTAGTGTAGCAAAAATGTGAATTTTTAAATGCCTTTTACACAAGCCATAATCTCCCCCAAATTGGTTCATTCCAGCATTTAAGTGCCTGAAAGCAGAGCAAAGGGGCGTGCAGGCTCCAACAGTTTGACTGAAGTAATGACTGATTTCATGTTAATTGCCACTGAGATAAGTCAGGGTGGCAGTTGGTACCAGCAGTACTAATCTATTTTTAAATTGGACATTTATTGGCTTGAACTGCTCTTAAAATTCTGCTATTTTTCCTCCTGGGAGGTTAATTATTCACATTTAAAAATTAGAACAAAACTTCCTTCTGCCGCTGTTTAAAATGCCTGAGCTGAAACTTCTAGGTAGAATTACTTTTAAGCATTTATGAGTCCTCATATTAATCAAGAACCTTTTTAATGGCTCAGTGTTGGGGTTTGTAACTGGGTATTTTACATTTATATGCTATGCTAGTAAACTTCAGCAAGGGGGTTGCCAGGCTCAGGAATAAGTTTGATCTTCTGGTTATGGAATCTACTCCGGTTCCATCAGTCCTTCACAGTATTCAGCAAACCTGAGACTGAAGCTGAAGTCTTCAAACCTCCCAGCTTTGAAAATGCTGAAAGTGTGAGGATGTTTATTGTGGGGCTGAAATCACATGCAGCAGAGCTGGGCCAAATCATTTACCCCCAGCAAGATGCGTTCTTTTCCTAGCACGGTGCTGGCAGAGGATGACAGCTTCTGAAAGCCCCCTCGGTGGACTGTGCCTTGTTTTTCTTAGGTTTGTTAGCTTTTTTATTGAGGTAAAATTTGCATAATACAATGAACAATTTATGTTTGTATGTATGTATGTATTTCGAGACTGGGTCTCACTTTGTTGCCCAGGCTGGAATACAGTGATGCGATCACAGCTCACTGCAGCCTCTAACTCTGGGCTCAAGCCATCTTCCTACTTCAGCCTCCTGAGTAGCTGGGAGTACAGGCGAGTGCCACCACACCCAGCTAATTTTTTTAATTTTTCATAGAGATGGGATTTTACTATATTACCCAGGCTGGTCTCCAACTCCCAGGGTTCAAGCAGTCCTCCTGCCTTGGCCTCCCAAACTGTTGGGATTGCAGGTTATGGAAGTCTATTTCATTTCTATCAGTCCTTTGCCATATTCAGTGGGTGAGTCATTGTGCCCAGCCTACAATTAACCATTTTAAAGTGAACAATTCAGTGGCCTTTAATACGTTCACAGTGTTATACAAACCACCACCTCTATCTAATTCCAAATCATTTTCATCACCCTAAAATAAAACCCCACACACATTAAGCAGCCCCTCCTTCTCCTCCTCTATGCCCCAGCTCCTGGAAAACACCAGTCTGCTTTCTGTCTGTATGTGTTTACCTATTCTGGGTATTTCATATAAGTGGAATCATACAATATGTGACCTTTTGTGTCTGGTTTCTTTCATTTAGCATGTTTTCATTTAGCATGTTGTAACATATATCAGTACTTCATTTTTTTATGGCCAAGTACTACTCCATTGTGTGAATATACCACACTTTGTTTATCCATTCATCCATGGGTGGACATCTGGGTTGTGTCTATCTTTTGACCATTGTGAATGATGCTGCTATGAACGTGCATGTGCAAGTATTTGTTGGAGTACCTGTTTTCAATTCTTTAGGGTATACACCTAGCAGCAGAATTGCCGGATCACATGTTAACTTTAAGTTTTGGAAGAACCACCAGCCTGTTTTCCACCATTTTACGTTTCTACCAGCAATGTGTGAGGGGTCTAATTTTTCCATTTCCTCACCAACACTTGTTTTCTATTTTTAAAAAAGTATAGCTATCCTACTTGATATGAAGCAGTTTTTCATTGAATTGTATTTCGACAATGGCCAATGATATTGAGTATCTCTTCATGTGTGTTACTTGGTTTAGAATACCAGACATTATCATCAGCACACAGAATCTTACAAATTTTGCTCCAAATTTTCCTCCTATGGCTTTGGGAGGTCTATAGCCCCACTTTAGATAAAATAGTGATGAGGTCTACAAATTCAGGTGGGATGACCCACCCATGCCACCAGAGGATGAAAGCTGAGGGGCAGGCAATATTCACCCAGTATCTACCTGAGAGTTTCATGTGGGGATAGGAAGAGTTATGGTGCCTGCCCCCTGCCCCAGTCATGTGGATGTGGCCATTGGTTTTCTGATATGGGTGCTGTGTTGAGCACTGAGGCAATGTGGGCAGTGGGTCTTTGCCGAAGGGGCCATCATTCCAGGGTAGGTCTTAGGAAAGGAGTGGGTCCAGAGACAGGAACTGGAAATTAGACCTCAGAACTGGCCTTAGGTCATGGAAGAGATACCTGGCAGTTCGGCCGATCAGCCAGGATCTTTCCTGAGAGCATATGCAGAGCTCAGGTGGGGCCCCTGTCAAGTGGTGGAAATTCCTGCAGTGTTTCCTAAATTCCAGGAAGATGAGAACCACCTAGAGTAATTGTTGAAAATGTCAAATTTCCCTGCCCAATAAATCTGCCACCTCCTCCACCCCAGGAGATAATGTTTACCATCTGGGAATCTGAGAAATGCTGCCTATGGTGACAAGATAAACTGCAGAGGTCATACCCTGTGGGCTAGATAATCTGGGATTATGACCTCTTTTGTCGCTTCTTGGCCTTCTGGGGAGTCCTGTGTACATGTCCCAGCCTGTGCTAGGGGTTCTCATGGGGAGGGGTGTGGGTTCACACTCAGCCCCCAGCCCCCAGTGCTCATGGGGGCTTCCTACAGTCTCTCTGTCCCAGTGTCCCAGGAAGCTCTGTTGGTGAGACACCCACAAGGGCGTGGGAAACAAAGCCAGGGGCTCATCACCTTCCTGTTCCTCTCACAAATGTGCAGTACCCCTCTATCTCCAGACGGGGGATCTTGGACTCATTTATTAAGGAAGTTGTGGTTTTTATCTTTGCTTCTTCATCTTGGAAGAGGCCAAGACTGTGCTCCGTGGGAGCACCAGATGATGTTTATCACAACAGGCAGAGGTGGAGGAAAATGATATTTGGGTCAAAATGGAAAATACTGGAGGCTTCAAGTGAGGAGTAGTGTGAAAACTGTCCTGGCCCTCAGTGCCCCCAACCCCTGGTGAATCAGGGTGGGTGACTTTCCTGGGTTAGGACGGTGGGCTGGCTTCTGCTGGCTGCTCCCTGGGTGCAGAAAACCCTGCTCCATGGGCCCCTGATGTAGGAGCTTCTCCCACAGAGAGGGTAGTCAGGAAGCACACTGTGGGGGTGGTGGGCCTGAGGGGAGAAACGTCCTGGACTGTTGAAGGGGAACCATGCATGGTCTTCTGGCTTTGGCTTCGGCTGCAGGCCATAAGCCCTCCCGGGATCTTGCATACTTGGGATTCCTGGAGTCTCATGCATGCTGCCACCAGCACGAGCACCCCAAGAGGAACCAAGTGGATAACTGGGATGCAGCTTTTCCTCCCTAAGGAATGCTTGGTTGGGGGAGAGCCCCGCTCGGTATGGCATGTGACTGCTTGAAAATGCTGTCTGCCCCTGCCCGGCGACCTCCCCGGGAAGATATTGGTTGAGGTGAGGCCAGGAGTGTAGTGTGACATCCCCCCTCCCTCCCCAAGGGGACAGGCCGGGCAGGCAGCAGGCTCATGAGGGCAGTGGGCAGCCATTTAAACACTGTGTGTTCTCTCCCAAGGCTGCTCAGAGCCGCAAGGGGCTGGAGGTTGGGCAGGGTGGGTGAGAGAGTAGGTCGGGGGGAAGGAGACTCCGCGGCTGTCCTGAGCCAAGCCACTCCCAGGACATTTCCTTAAAGGCTTTTGAATAGCAAGTGAATCCTGCCTGCTGGTACCAGGTAGGCCAAATAACTAATTTATAAGGGGTTTTCACGAAGCAGGAGGACTGTCTCTTTTCCTGGGAAGATAGGACTGAGTGGTCAGAACCCAGCTGGATGGAGAGGCTTGGGGAGATGCCAGGGTAGCCTCTGCAGGGGCTGAGGCTCTTCCTCAAACTCAAAGTCTTCCTGGGGGACCAGATCCCACCCAGGAAGCAGCCATTTCTCTGTCTGCCTAGTGTCCTAGACCCCCCCTCCAGATGCGGCTGGTGGTGCACCTGCCTTCCCTCAGACCCATAGGTGTTACACTGCCTCCAAGATTCCTTTATGTAGGCTCTGAAACTCTGTTCCTTTCTCCTGGCGAAGCAGCGTAATTGTTTTGGGTAAAAACCTGGGGTTCCTCATCTTGCGCCAAGAAGATTAAACAGACGGACACATGAGTGGGCTAAGGAGCAGAAAGTTTAATAGGCAGAAGGAAGGAGAAAGGAGAGTAGCTCTCTTTCGAGAGAGAGGTGTCCGAAAGGGAAAAGCCAGCCTTCGGTGGACTGCGCCAGACTTTGCAGGCAGGCTTGAGGAGGCGGCATCTGATTTACATAGGGCCCACAGATTGGTTCGATCAGGTGTGATGTTTACATGGTGTGTGGGGGAAGGCTGGTTTTTCCTCCAATCTTATTATGCAAATGGACTTTCTACTCTGCTAGCACCATCTTTTCAGCTCCTTACTGTATACATGGCTGGCAAAGAGAAGAAAACGGCAAATAGAGCCGCCATTTTGAACATGCCTGTTCCCAGGTAGCGTTTTCCTATTGGCACAACTGTCAGCATTTGCCTGTCCAAGCTTCCAGCTTCCTTGTCTATATCTGCAGCTGGATTTTACAGGCTGGTCTTTGTTAGAAAACAGAATGATTTTGGGGGCTGCTTTTCACCAAAAGGAAAACCTTACCAAGGGCTTCCTTACCTTCACTATCTGCCTAAATAATTCCTTTCTAACTCCTATGTCACTGGTCCTCCAGGCAGTAGAGTTGCTGGGAGCCTACCCTGCTGCTGTCTCAGCCTTTTCTGTCAAGCTGGAGTTTACCCCTAGGAGCCTGCAGGTGAGGACGGAAGCACAGGTCTTACAGGGGCCAGGCCTCTCTAAGCAACTTCCCTGCAGTATCTCATGGACTCATCCCTGCTGATCTGGGAAAGGTAACATGTTATTACAAGTCCTGCAGGTAGACTCTGGCAGAGCCAGAACCTGTGCCGAGGTCTGCCTGATGCCAAGGCCTGTGTCCGTCACAGCTGTGCACCGGGGAAGGATCTTAGCACCACTGTATGTGGCTGTGGGCAGGCAACTGCCCCTCTCCCATCCTCGCCCATTTCTAGGGTGCCTTTCAGCTCTAGAAAGACACTAAAATTCCAGTCCAGCTCCTATAAGGGTCTCCTCCACTCCTTTCCCTAGGCTCCTAGCTTTGGAAACCTTTCCCTCTGGAACCTTGCCAGGTGGAAGTGGGATGAGATTAGAGAGGGCAAAGTGTCTGTCAAAGTTTCAGAAGGAAACTTCAAGTTCAGTGTAAGGCCATAGCATGCACCAGAGCGGCATGCTCTTTGCTTTCGGGCAGGCAATTTTGGTTCCCCAACCTAGGAAGAAAAATCACTTCAACACTTGCTACTTCAGTTGGAAATTCCCTTAGCACTGGTAATTGGCGGGAGCAGCACGGAGGAGCCGGGCAGAGGGTGGTCACAGCATGTAGCCTCTTCTGCAGGGAGTTGGGATGGACAGAATGGCCTGTGGTTAGGGGTGTGTGTGTGTGTGTGTGTGTGAAAGAAGAACCACAGAATGGTGCTGCCCAATGCCCCTGGAATTAGTCTTAGCTGGGGAATCTACAGAGACATAGTGAGGAGCCTAGGTGGGGCTGGGTCTTGAGCCCAGGTACAGCAGGGGAGGGGCTGGAGCCCTAGGCAGGCTGGTGAGGTGCAGCTCTGGCCAGGAACACCTCCCCAGCAAACGCTGGAGATTATAGAGACTGGCTGCCAGCCAGATCATGAAGTAGATAAGTGCTATCAAACAGCATGGCATGCTACTGAGAAATTTGTTATTATTATTTGTAATATTAAAAGATTAGAAGAGCTGGGCATGGTGGCTCATGCCTATAATCCCAGCACTCTGGGAGGCTGAGGCAGGCGGATCACCTGAGGTTGGGAGTTCAAGACTAGCCTGGCCAACATGGTGAAACCCCGTTTCTACTAAAAATACAAAAATTAGCTGGGCGTGGTGGTGTGCACCTGTAATCCCAGTTACTCAGGAGGCTGAGGCACGAGAATCACTTGAACTTGAGAGGCAGAGGTTGTGCCTACCACACTCCAGCCTGGGAGAAAACACAAGACTCTGTCTCAAAAAAAAAAAAAAAAATTAAAAGATTAAAAGATCCTTGACAAGCGAGTGTACTTTTCCCACAAGTTCCCTGCTGTTAAGTGTCTATGTTGTTTCCAATTTTTTGCTATGAGGAAAAAAATGCTAACATTAATGTTTGTATTTTTGTCTGAAAGTTTTTATTGTTTCAATTGTATTTATTTTGAATGTGTGTATATATAAAATATATATTACAATATATAATATGTATCTATCCCTACACATATTTGTGATGGTTAATTGTATGTGTCAGTTTGACTAGGGCAAGGGATGTCCAGATAGCTGGTAACATTCATTCTGTGGCGTGTGCCTGGAATCCTAGTTACTCCAAAGGCTGAAGCAGGAGCATTGCTTGAGCCCCAGAGTTGGAGGCCAATCTGGGCAACATAGTGAAAACTTCTCAATAAAAATAAATCAATAAAGAAGCAAAAAATAAAAAACTTAAAAAAAGTGAAAACTTTAAAAGCATTATTCCTGGGTGTATATTGGATTCCGGAAGAGGTTAGCATTTGAATCCACTGGCTGAGAGCGAATCCAAAGAAGATCCACCCTCATCCAATTCATTGAGGGCCCTAATAGAACAAAACAGCAGAAGCTAGGTGAATCTGCTCTCTCTTCTTCAGCTGAGACATTCATCTTTACCTGCCCTCACACACCAGAGTTCCTTGTGCTTGGGAGTTTGGACTCCAGGACTTACAGGTCCCCTCCCTCCACCTGTTCTCCTGTTTCCTGACTTAGGCTGAAATTACACAACCAGCTTTGCTGTTTCTCCAGCTTGCAGACAGCATATTGTGGGACTTCTCAGCCTCCATAATTACGAGTCAATTTCCATAATAAATCTCTCTCTCTGTGACACACACACACAAACACACACACACACACACACACACTCCCTCTCTCTCTCTCCCCTATTGGTTCTGTTTCTCAGGAGAACCCTGACTAATGCAATATTATTGTCTTAATATTGAATCATTTGAGAGTAAACTGTCAACATTACAATTCTGTATCCCAAAATACTTCAGGATTTATCTCCTAAAAATAAGGATGTTCTTTTTAAAAGGCAACAGTACCATGATCCAAGTATCAAATTCAGGAAATTTAACATTGATACACTATTATTATCTAATATGCAATCCATATTATTTATTTACTTTTTATTTGGAGTCTCGCTCTGTCACCCGGGCTGGAGTACAGTGGCACAATCTCGGCTCACTGCAGCCTCCACCTCCCGGGTTCAAGTGATCCTCTCACCTCAGCCTCCCAAGTAGCTGGGATTACAGGTGCCTGCCACCATCCCCAGCTACCATATTCCAATCATTTTATAATTTTTAAAATTTTTATTTATTTATCTTTTGAGACAGAGTCTCATTCCACCTAGGCTGGAGTGCTATGGCGTGATCTTAGCTCACTGCAGCCTCTGCTTCCTGGGTTCAAGCAATTCTCGTGCCTCAGCCTCCCAAGTAGCTAGAATTACAGGTGCACACTACCACGCCTGGCTAATTTTCCTGTATTTTTAGTAGAAATGGGGTTTTGCCATGTTGGCCAGGCTGGTATCGAACTCCTGACCTAAGTGCTGGAATTACAGGTGTGAGCCACTGCACCTGGCCTCCAATCATTTTTTTAAGTCAGTTTTATTTCATTAATACAGACTACTGCTTCAGTCCATTTTTATTTTCATTTCACTGACCAGCCAGTGGTATAATGTCTTGCATTCTAGTCTCCTCAGGGAGTTGGTTAACATGGGTCTCTGTTCCCTGTGTCCCTGGAAACTAGAACTAGAAGTTAGACCTAAAAGCTCATGTAGACTATTGTTAAACATTTAAACAAAAATACTTTAGAGGAAATGCTGTATGTTTCAGACTTCCTCATATCAGAAGGCCCTTAATGGGAGGTTGCTCACATTTAGGGGTGCAAAGTATGAACTCTAAGGTGGTGGCTGCTGAATCTTGGGGTAATATTTTGGCACAGTTCAAATCCCTGTTTGTTCCCCAGCAAACCTTTTCCTAATGGCTCTAGCATCCACTAATGACCCTTGCCTGTCTGATTCAATGATGTTATCACAGGCCTCTGTAAAGAAGGGCAAGCATTCATGCATCAACCAGGATGGACTACAGGTGTTCCTAAAAAGCCAGGATAAGAATTTCTTTTTTACCTTTAAATACCAATTTTCAGAGTGTATTAGTTTGCTAGGGCTGGCATAATAAAATACCAGAAATAAAATTTCTGGGTGGCTTAAACAGAAATTTATTTTCTCACAGTTGTGGAGACTGAAAGTCCAAGATCAAGGAACTGGCAGGGTTGGTTTCTGGTGAGGCCTCTTTCCTTGGCTTGCAGATGGCCACCTTCTTGCTGTGCCCTCACATGGCCTTACCTCTGTGGGTCCACACTCTTCGTGTCTCTTCTTCTTATAAGGACACTTGTCTTTTTGCTTTAGGGCTTTATAAGCTCTCTTAATCTTAGTTACCTTTGGAAAGGTCTTGTCTCCAAATATTTTTACATCACCTTGGGGGTTAAGGCTTCAACCTATGAATTTAGGGGGTAGCGGGGAGTGGTACACAATTCAATCCATAGCACAGAGCAAGGAGTTGGTGTGAAAATCTCTACAGTAATGGCAAATGAGACTCTCTCTCCCTGGTTTTTTTTTTTTTTTCCTCTCTCCTGTCCCTATAAACTCATATAAAGTCATGAATTTCAATTAAATCAATGTTTTCTTTTATGTTCAAATAATTCCAAATTTGGTCAATCCTTTGTGATGGTTCTTCTGTATTTTTGACATGTACCCCAGAGAGTAAGCTACCCTAGGCTCACTTTGTTTCCCTGCCCCATACCTGGAAAAGCCATTTCTCTAGACCTGAATCCTTCTGTGGAAAATATATTTAGAAACCAAGATTTGGAGTTGAAGTTTGCTTATTGCTACTGAAGTGTCGTTTCCAGCACTTTCAAGAGCTAAGAGATTTTTTTAAAACCATAAATTGACATTAACATTTCCAATTTAAATTTAACTTAACACTTTTTTTCTTAACTCTGTGTATTAGTCTGTTCTCACACTGCTGTAAAAGAAATACCCGAGACTGGTTAATTTATAAGGAAAAGGGGTTTAATTGGCTCAGGGTTCCACAGGCTGTACAGGACGCATGGCAGCGTCTGCTTTTGGGGAGGCCTCAGGTAACTTTTACTCATGGCAGAAGGCAAAGTGGGAGCAGGTGTCTTACATGGCAGGAGCAGGACCGAGAAATGGGCCGGGAGGAGAGGGGAGGCACTACACACCTTTAAACAACCAGGTCTCATGAGAACTCTATCACCAGGCAGCACCAAGGGGATGGTGCTAAACCATTCATGAAGGATCCACCCCCATGATCGAATCGCCTCCCACCAGGCCCCACTTCCAACACTGGGGGTTGTAATTCGACATGAGATTGGGTGGGGACACAGATCCAAACCCTATCACTTTGATTTTATATTTTTGTTTCTTTTTTCTTACTCTGAAAATCTTGGTTTCTGTTAACACAATCCAGTTGATGCATAAAATGATCTATCACATTTACCTATTTATTACACATTTACCTTGATTTATTGTATAATATAAAAAAGTTTCAAAATTACAATTCAATATTGTTAATAACAATAAAACTAGAGTTAAGTAACAAGATTTTTTGAAGATTTTTATCCTTCAAACATATCTATGTATGTGAAGTTAGAATAGTATATTAAACTCATTTAAATAATTTTTTCTTTGTTTTCATATTACCAATTTGATATATCATTAGGGTCATTTGTTCATGTTTATATTCAACATTAAGGCTAATTTTGTTTTTTAATTTAATTTTATTTTTGAACACATACAACATATCCTGTATTAAAAAGTGTATGTAGAGAAGTCTCAATCCTATCCCTGTCTCATCTACCCTGTTCTACCTTCCAGTCTTTCTTTTTGCAATACATACACCACACACACACACACATGCACACACACTAATATATGCGGCCCTGCACCTTGCTTTTTTCATTTAGTTGTATCTCCTGGCAATCACTCCATATATAGCGAGCCTTCTCACTTTTTTGGTATGGCTGGACAGTGCCCCATTGTGTGACTGTACCATAGTTTCTTCAACTAGTCCTCTAATGATGGGCATCTCGATTGTTTCTAATCTTTCAATGTTACAAACAATGTCAGAATGAATCATCTTGTGCTTATGTTCCTTTTGATTTGTGAAGGTGTGTCTGCAGTGCAAACTCCTAAAAGTGTCATTGCTACTTTAAAACATAAATGCATGTGTAATTCTGTTAGATATTGCCAAATTCTCCTCCATAAGGGCTGTGCCATTTTGCACTTATTAGCAACATATAAATATGCCTATTTCCTTATAGCTTCGTCAATGGAAAGTGTTATCTAAATTTGACTTCTGCATTTTGGCTGATCTGATAGGTGAGAGGTTGGATTTGAGGACAGCCGTAATTTACATTTCTCTATGAGTGAGATTGAGCATCTTTTTAAATGTTAAAAGTGTTTTGAATCTTCTTTTTTGTGAACTATTTATATTCTTTGCCTATTATTTACTAGATTGTAGTCTAATTTTTTAAAAAATTAACCTAAATATTTTTTGATGCAAGAAAAGTCACTTTTCGCCTACCTGTCAGAGAGATATAAAACACAAAACCAAACCAACAAGTAAATATCTCAATACTGTGCTTTGCTCCCTCACCCCCAAACTCACTCTAAACAAAAAGTTTTGGCGATCCCTTACATTTTAACTTTTCTTCGTAGGCCCTATTGCATCGGCTGGAATGTTTTGGTACTAAACCATCATTTTATTATTTTTCAAAATCTTGGCCAGTCAGCTGGTTTTGTTAGATTGTGACATTAACGAAACAAAGGTTGCAGCTTTGATACCCACATGTGCTGCTGGCTCTACACCCAGAAAAGTTGTTCACAGCCAGAAGCAGGGCTGCCCAGCTGCCTTACATGCAGACGGAAGTCCCAAAAGAGCAGCTGGGGATGGGGAGGTAACGGCGTCATCTCCAAATATAGTTCACTCAGCGGGTGAATGCCCCAACTCCTGGCTCTGGAGGCCTGATGTAGGTATTTGCCCGGGAATTTCACTGTGAGCTCAGGAGCCAGTTGAGAAGATACATGTGCCAAACAGGAAAGCATGCAGAACTCCATATCATGTGGTTCTGAAGCTGGCTGCCCCAAATGGAGTGACAGACGGGGCTCCCCAGTGTGATCTCAGAAGTAGCCCTAAATATGTGCAAAGTTCCTGTATTCATTATCTGTTGCTGCATAACCAACTGGCCAAAAATGAAGGGCTTCAAAGAGCAAAACACATATATTACCTTGCATGTTTCTGTGGGTCAGCAATTCTAGTGGTTCAGCTGTGTAGCTCTCTGTGAGGTTGTGGTCAAGATGTCAGCCAGGACTGCAGTCCTCTGAAGGCATGACTGGGGCTGGAGAGCCCACTTCCAAGATAGTCATTGTTACAGATTGAATGTCTGTGTCCTCCTTAAATTCATATGATGAAACTTCATTCACAATGTGATGATATTTGGAGGTGGGGTCCTTGGAGGTGATTAGGTCATGAGGGTGGAACCTTCATGAATGAGATTAGTGTCCTTATAAAAGAGACCCCAGAGAGCTCCCTTGCCTCTTTCACCATGGGAGGACATGGCAAGAAGACAGCCATCTATGAACCAGGAAGTTGGCCCTCTCCAGACCCTGAATCTGCCGGTGCCTTGATCTGGGACTTCCCAGTCTCCAGAACTATAAGAAAGAAATATCTGTTGTTTATGAGCCACCTGGTCTCTAGTATTTTTGTTAGGACAGCCTGAACAGACTAGAACAGTCACTCACATGGCTGGCTGGTTCATGCTGGCTGTGGACTCAGCTCTTTCCATGTGGACTCCCACAGACATCCCAAAGACTATGCTGGAATGTCTTTGCAGCATGATGCCCAGGGCCCCTCAGAGCAAGAGATTGAAGGGAGAGCAAGGGGGATGCTGCAAGGGTTTTCAGGATCCGGTCCTGCAGTCACACACCATCACTTCTGCTAAACTCTATTTGTTAGAAGTGAATCACTAAGTCTGGCCCACACCAAAGGGGAGAGGAATTAGCCTTCACCTTTTGAAGGGAGTTGTCACAATGAATTTGTGAACATATTTAAGAATCACTACAGTTCCCAAGGCCAGGATGCTTTTTCTCTTATAATGAAAGCAGTGGGTGACTGCTGGGTGACTGCTAACCTGTGAGGCATGTTCACCTCTGGTACCCCTAATAGTAAATCAGAAGAAGATGCAGCCTCCTTCCAGGTAGGTGGCTTTCCCCCTTAGGAGCTGACTTTCATCACACCGGCCTTCAGTGTGGTGTCCTTTTGGATATTAACAGTCCTTTGACCTGTTAATATCAGTGGAACCAGTTAAAACACAGATTTCTGTGTCTCATCAAGAGATTCTATTCCAGTGGGTCCAAGGGGCTAGTGAATCTGCATTGTTACAAGTGTTCCAGATAAAGTAAGCCCTTTGGCCCTGGCCCAGAAAAAGAGTGAGATGCTGACTTTTCTAGCACTGTGCTTCGGTGTCACCCACCAATCCCACCCCAACCCCACTGAATGCAAGTTGGACCACATCGCTGTATCCTGTTGAGCACTCATAGCACCACACCTGGCAGAGGTAACCGCGTCATGAGTTTTTGGCGGATGGATGACAGATGGGAGAATGAATGAATTCAGGAATCATCTCAACTCAGTTGCACTGACTTTAATGATGCTTTTTCAAAAGTTAATATTTTCAACATCACCTAAGAGATTATTCTTGTGAAAAAAATGTTTAGCTTGATTCTCATGAGGCCTTTGACCCAACGACCTTTTATAGAAAATATAAGGGATAAAGGAATATGTTATGTGATATCTTGAGAAAATAGGATTTGGAGCATTCAGTAAGATGACTGGCCTGGAGTCTTGACAAAGTCAATGTCACAGGGGGAAAATGGCTGGAGTATTGTTCTAGATCAAGGGCTGGTGAACTATGGGCTGCGGGTCTGTTGCCTGTTTTTATAAATAAAGTTTCATTTGAACATAATGATGCTCACTAACTTAGGTATTGACTATGGCCGCTTTTGTGCTATATTGACATGGCTGAGCTATTGCAACAGAAACAGTGTTGCCTGAAAACCTAATGTGTTTACTATCTGGCTCTTAAGAAAAAGTTAACTGACCCCTGCTCTAAATGAGAAGAGATTAATGACTCTTCTGCTTCCACCCATGGCATAGTAACTAGTACTGGCTGGCCATCCTGCCATACATAACTAGAAAGTTGGGTAAATATATCAAATAACTGGTTTCAGACATAATTGGTAGGACAGGGCTCTAATCAAGACAGAAAGGAAACAAACAAGGTGAGCCTTCCAACCACCCAGACGTTCTGTCAGAGCCATTTGCTGAATTCCAACACAGAGAGGGAGAAGCTAAGCAAAATGCAGAAGTCTCACTGAGCTGAAGACACAGATACTGGAGTTCGGGGAGACTAAGACAGAAAGAACCCTTTAGAAGAAGAAACTACGCAGAGAAAGAATTCCAGGTTGGCAGAGTGCAGTGCCTCATGCCTGTAATCCCAGCACTTTGGGAGGCTGAGGCGGGAGCATGGTTTGAGCCCAGGAGTTCGTGCCCAGCCTGGCCAATATGGTGAAACCCCATCTCTAGTAAAAATGCAACAGTTAGCTGGGCGTGGTGGTGGGTGCCTGTAGTCCCAGCTACTTGGGAGGCTGAGGCACAAGAATCACTGGAACCCAGGAGGTGGAGGTTGCAGTGAGCCAAGATTGCACCAGGGCAGCAGAGCAAGACTCTGCCTCAAAAAAACGAAAAAAAAGATTTCCAGATCATAGGGTTCCCCTCGAGCCTTTGGCTGAATACCAATCGGTGCATGTGCAGAGTGAGGCACCACAAGGTGGATCAAAGCACCACCGGGGAAAGAATGGTTGCCAGGGAACTGTGAGCTAAACAAATTCTGGAGCTTATACAGAGTTGGGAGATGCTTAAAATTTGAACAACCAGAGTGAAAAGACCTCATTGGACACCAAGGGCTTTGAGTAGAGTACCAGAAAGACCACATCTCAGGATTAGGACCAAACTAACCTAAAATAAAGGCTACTCTAGATCTTCCTCAAAAAAAAGAATAGGTCAATCCATAAATGAATCAACTGCCTACAAAAACAAAATGCAACAGTCTTTAAAGAAAGGCAATCTAGGCTGGACGCAGGGACTCACACCTCGAATCCCAGCACTTTGGGAGGCTGAGGCAGGAGGGTTGCTTGAGCCCAGGAGTTCAAGACCATTCTGGGCAACATAGTGAGACCCCGCCCCCCATCTCTACAAAAAAATCGAAAAACTAACTGGCTGTAGTGGTGCTCACCTGTAGTTCTAGCTACTTAGGAGGCTGAGGTGGGAGAATCGCTTGAGTTGGGAAGTTGAGGCTGCAGTGAGCTGAGATCATGCCACTGCTCTCCAGCCTGGGCAACAGAGCAGGACTCTGTCTCAAAAAAAAAAAATAAATAAATAAAGAGAGAGGGAGAGAGAGACAATATAGATGCCTTTAGCATTTTATTCCAAATGAATTTTGAATTTTGTCAAATGCTTCTGCACCTGCTAACCTTTACCTAGTGTCATATTTTTTGGTGAAAGACTGAATGTTTTCTCTAAGATGAGGGCCAGGGAAAGGAAGTTTTCTTTCATCACTTCTGTTGAACATTTTGCTGTGATCCTAGCCATACAAAAAGTCAAGAAAAAAGAAACAAAAGCACATATGTTGGAAAGGAAGACGTAAAACATGATTGTGACCATAGAAAATCTCAAGGAGTTTACACAAAAGCTGCTAAAACCAAAAAGTGAATTTAGTAAGGACGCAGAACACAAAATCAATATACATAAATAAATTGTATGTCTATATATCAGTACAAACAATTGGAAAATGAAATAAAAATCCTATTTACAATACCAGAGAATAATGTTTTATAATAATATGATTAATATTTAGAATAACACACACACACACCCTGTGTACTGATAACTCTAAAACATTTCTCAAAGAAATTAAATCGGTATTAAATGAATGAATGAACCAGAAGAGCCAAAATTATTTTGGAAAATAATAACAATTCCGAAGATTTACACAACTGATTTTAAGACTACTGTAAACAATAGTAATCAAGACACTGTGATATTGACAGAGGATAGCCATACAGATCAATGAACTAGAATACAGTCCAGAAATAGACCCATATATATGTTCAATTGATTTTTTTTTAAATAGGCCAAGGTGGTTCAATTGGGAAAATAGAGTCTTTTCAACAAATGGCACTGGAACAACTGGGTATATGTGTGGGAAACAAAGCAAAACAAAAACAAACAACAAACATTAGTTCCTATCTCATGCCGTATACAAAAATTAACTCTAAATGGATTATAGGCCTAAATGCAAAAGCTAAAACTACACAACTTCTAGACTAAAACATAGAAGGATATCTTGGTAACCTTGAGGTAAGCAAAGACTTCTTAGACAGGACACAGAAAGCACCAACCATGAAGAAAATATTGACAAATTGAGCTTCATCAAGATACAAAATTTCTGCTTTTAAAAGACAATATTAATAAAAAGAAAAGTCACCTGGGTACTTGAAAAGTCAAGTCACTGACCGGCAGAAGATATTCGTAATACATAAATCTGGCAAAGGATTTATATGTAAATCTCAATAACAAAAAGATAACTTATGGCCTGGCGCGGTGGCTCATGCCTGTAATCCCAGCACTTTGGGAGGCTGAGGCGGGTGGATCACCTGAGGTCAAGAGTTCAAGACCAGCCTGGCCAATATGGTGAAACCCCATCTCTCTAAAAATTACACAAAAAAATTAGCCAGGCATGGTGGTGCATGCCTTTTTTCCCAGCTGCTCGGGAAGCTGAGGCAGGAGAATCACTTGAACCCAGGAGATGAAAGTTGCAGTGAGCTGAGATTTGTGCCCCTGCACTCCAGCCTGGGCAACAAGAATAAAACTCCCTCTCAAAAACAAACAAACAAGCAAACAAACAAACAAAAACCCAAAAACTTACTTTTTAAAAAGACAAAATATTTGAACAGACATACTAAAAAAGGAATATATATATATATAAATATATATATATATATAAATATATATATATATATATATATATGCATGGCCTAGAACCACACAAAACAGCTCTGGTTATCAGGGACATGCAAATTAAGACCACATAGAGATACTACTACACACCCACGAAAATGGCAAAAAGTAAAGGATTGATAATATCAAGCATTGGTGAGGATGCAGAGAAACTAGAACTCTCATATGTTGCTAGTAGGAGTGCAAAGTGTTGTCAACATTTTGGAAGTAGTTTGGCAGTTTCTTATAAAGTTAAATATACACTTATATGATCCATAAATTCTACTCCAGATTTTTACCCCAGAGAAATGAAAACATATGTCTACAAAAAGAGTTGTACAAAAATTTTCATAAAGACTTTAATCAGAATGGCCTAACACTGGAAACAATCCAAATCTTCATCAGTGGGTAAATGGATAGGCAAATGGTGGTAGACTCATGCACTAGCATACTACTCAGCAATGAAAGGAGCCACCCACTCACATATTCAACAACATGGGTGAATCCCAGGTAGATCAGACTCGGTGAAAGAAACCACAGAAGATCATAAACTGTATTATCACATTTATGAAGTTCTTGAGCAAGCAAAGCTGCCTATAGATAGAAAAATCAGATCAGTGGCTGCCTGGAGTCGGGGCTGTGGGGGTGAGAGGAGGAGAGATAGGCTGCAAAGGGAGAAGGAGTGAACTTTGTAAATATTTTGACTGTGGTGGTAGTGATAAGGACATACACATTTTTTTTAAACTCATCCAGTATGCACTTAAAATGAATGTATTAACATGTACTGAATGTTAGTTTTACTTCAGTAAAAAAAATTTGTTTTAAATAGACTAAAGAGAAATAATAACCAAATGCAACATCTGATTCTCAGTTGGATGCTGATTTGGCAAAACCAAAGCTATAAAATATATTTTTAGGATGACTGGGAAATTTTGCATATGGCTTGGCTATTAAATAATATTATAGAACGGGTGTTAATCTTCTTAGGTGTTAAATAGAGGTGTCTAACTTCCTGTTCTTAGGAGATGCATGCTGAAGTATTTAGGAATGAAACATACTATTGGCAACTTATTTTTAAATGGTTCAATAACAACAAAAATATGTACACAAATGCAGAGATGAAACTCATCTGGCAAGCATTAAAATTGTTGAAGAACGTGGAAGACATATAGATTTTCATTGTACTTTCAACATTTCTGACTTTTCAACATTTTCCTACAACTTTCCACAATAATAATAAAAATTGAGGGGGGAAAAGTTAATGTAGAGTTGTTACGGTTTACTCCAAAGTCTATAAATTCTTCCTTAGAAGATAACACTTACAAAGACATGGTTGCAGTCATAATTTCCTCCAAATTCTTCTAAGAGCTTGGTTTTGAACAGAACCCCTGGCACAAACAGCAATGCCAACGTTAGCAGTAAAGCCACGCTGCGATGGGACGCCCAGTGGTTGGAGCTTGGTTGGCCTTCCAGCCTCCTTGGCTGGTATCTGGGGCGAGGATGATGGCAACGTGCTGGATCAGGAACACCAAGGCTGTGGGCAGGCGTGGGCAGCGGCTGGGGCCTCTTTTCTGCTGTCCTCCCCGGGAGGGAAGTAAATGGTTAACCAGTCACCCACCCCTGGCACTTTGCAATCCTTCTCTGCGCCTGCACAGGGCATTCTCTGGCTGAATTCTGCCAGCCAAACTAAAAGTCTCATAACAAAGTCATGGGATAAACAAGGCCCAGGTGATCCTGTTTGCTAAACAGTGAAAACCAGATCCACACAGGCACTTTACAAAAGGCTACACACACATATGCAAAAGTGTCTCCCTGCAGACCTCAAATTCACTGTTACTCCGGGACAGTACCCAGAGCCTCGGACAGATGAGGTTTTGGGAAGGCGAGGTCTTGGAGATAATGTGGGAAGGATAAAAAGTCCGGAAAGTGTTTCCTTAGTAGGTGGGAGGGAGGAGGGTGGAGCCAGTGAAGGGGAGGGAAATAGAGTCTAATGGGCTGAGGAGAGGGCGAGGCAGTGAGGCCTTTTGCACCTTGGCAGGTGAGAGGGCTGAGTTCAAGGAGAACATGTGGCCGATGGTGTGGGAAGTTACAGAAACTTCTTCAGGGGTTAAAGGCAGGAAAAAGTTCACTGGATTTGGCCGCTTTGTGGGCCCTGGGGACCAAGGCCGGAGTAATTTCCTAGGGGTGGGAAGGTGGAAGGGCCTTCGGGATTGCACAGGAAGGGAGGAAATGGAGGCCTGGGGAATAAATAATTTTGTCAAGAAGTTTGATCCTGTACGGTGATGGCTGCAGAAGTGGGCATCTGAGTGGGGATGGAGGAGAGGGTTTTGCTCTTTAGTGTCTGGAGCCCTGAGTGTACTCAGGCTGAGTGGAGAGAACCAGCTTATTACAGAAGAGGAGCGTCTTCTGCTGCAACCCTCTCCTTGGCAATGAAAGCAGAAGCAGCAGCAACAGCAAACAGGAGCAACTGGAAAGAGTCTCTTTGAGAACCTGAAATTGGCCACAGTGGTTTTTGAGGAAGGAGCTACTGAAAGCCAGTTTTCCTAAAATAAAAATCATGCTGGTCAGACTCATGGTTATAAGGAGCAGAAAGCTAATGAGAGTAGCTCCAGAGAAGAGGGGTTGGTTGTAAGCTGTGCACGTGCGAGCCTTGGAGGAAGGCTGAGACCACACTCAGGGCTACCAAAGACTGATGTAAGAGGTGCTTTGTTGTTATTGTGTTGACAATTTAAATGTTCCTTACAGTTTTCCAGAACAGAATGGTCAAGAGAGCAGAACTTAGGAATGTGGATTCTAATGCCAGCTCCATACTGCTCTGGCAAATTTGCTTCTGAGCCTGAGCTTCAGTGGTGCAGCACATTTCCTTTCCACGTACCAGATGTTGAGGAGTAAATGATTGTGAATGCAAAGAACATTTAGCACAGTATGACGCACACTATAATGGCCATTGTATTTACTTTCTATGTGCAATGCGTATTTCCTTAGGCATAGGAAAAATCATTCTAAATATATCCCCCTTCTAAAGCTACAATCCTGAACTACAGAACAGTTAATTGAGGTGCTGCCCTGCTAGCCATCAGCCTTCACTCTCACACGGGACATTCCTCTGGTTAGCTCTGCTTGGGTCCTCCCGTGCTGGGCCCTGCAAATTCCTTAACCAAGAGGTCAAGGAATGCTCTGCAGGCCAACATGCCCCTCAGTCTGAACACTGGACATACAGTCGAGTCAGGCCTTGTGCCTTTGTACAAGATTTTATTAAAGGCCTTTCCAGGACAACATCCAGATGCCAGACACAGCTGTCAAGGAGACCCTGTCATGTTGTGGGGGTTGGCTGCGGCATGGCAGGAGCTATGGCTTCCTCCCCACCCTTCTATTCTGAGATGGGGTAGTGGGCAGTACTTCATCTTTGGGTTCCACGATGCTCATGTGCTCAGGCAGGGCCTTCCTAGAGTCAGTCTTACCAGCTGGGTCCCAGGGCAGCATGACCTTCCCTTGATGGCCAGCACACCCTGTTGGAGCAGCACCTGGCACATGGCGGTGTCAATGAGGTAAACAGAGTTCCTGCTGAGGATCATCAGGTCATCCACAAACTTCCTGCATTTAGAGTTTTCAGACACCACAGCCTTGAAGCCTGTGGCCCCCTACGCCCCGCCTGATGAACCACAGCACACCACAGCAGGCCCTCTGCGCTGCAAGCCCTCCCAGGAGGTAACACTGAGACTCCACCTAGGCAAACACACACATACCTCTTGTGGCTACCTTTCCAGCAAAAAGCTCTACACTGCCCTCTGGAAGCCAGACCTCTTCTGAACTACAGCAGGCAATTTCCGAATCTGCCAGCCCTTCTCACCAAGAACATTCTGTGTTTTGGTGGCTAAGATTATGATTTTGAAGCAGCGTCATTTGTCTAGAGTAGTAACCGAGGTTCGTTGCCTCACACCAAGGAAATCAAGGATGTGGACACGTAAGGAGTGAGGTTAGGAGCAGAGGTTTAATAGGCAAAAGAAAGAAAAAAGCTCTCTCTCCTGCAGAGATGGGCTCCCAAGCAGGTTTTTCAGTTTCATGGTGAAATGCACAGCGTTTTATAGATGAGCTTGAGCAGACGGTTTCGATTGGTTGGACCAGGTGTGTCATTTACATAGCTTGTAAAGAAACTGGCCATACCACCCTTATTTTTTATGTGATGGGTTCTCTACCTGGCCTGTGCCATGTTGCCTGTTCCTTTATTGTACATGTGGTTGACAAAGAAAAGGGAAGATGGAGCCTCCATGTTGAACATGCCTGACCCCCAGGTAGCCTTTTTCTATTGGCACAGCTGCTGGCATTCTCCATGCAAGCTTCCAGCTTGTTTATCTATGTTTGCAGCTCAATTTTACAGGCTGCTCTTTGTTAGAAAATAAATGATTTGGGGGCTGCTTTTTGTTAAGAGAGAAGTCTTGCTGAGGATTCTCTTACCCTCACTATCTGCCTAAATAATTTATTTTAAGCTCCTGTATTAATTCCTGTCCTGGTTGACATAATTTGGACCTCAACTCCAGAGTAGCCATCCTCAGCCAGCTCTCGAGTGAGAACTTTTTCAGTTCCACTTTGAGGATGCCATCAGTGACAAACTTCCTCTTCTTGGAGATCTGCACCCCCATCTTGCCACCGTGTGCCTCTGAAATGAAGGGCCAATGCGAGAGTTTTATCCTCTCTGCAGCAGAGTCCTTCTCTTGCGGGCAGGTATCTGCTTGTCTTTGAACAAAGATAGACCCTTTTCTCCTCTCTTGGTCAACCAGTGTCCTCCACTTACTCGAAGTTTCTGCTCTTGAGTTTTGTTTATATAGGACCCGTATGGAAGCTCCTTAGTGCCCCTTGCCCTCTTTCTACACCACGGCACTTCTATTGCAGCCAACAGTCTCGGTCTGCTAGATTCCCTGTTTCTCACTGAGAATCTATTTTTGAAGCTGGCCTTACAGGTCCTAAGTCCCTCCCTGCCAGGATGACCAGCTTGTCCCACGTGGCTCAGAACTTTTCTAGTTTCAGCACTGAGAGTTTTGCATCCTGGGACCCCCCTCAGTCCAAGGCAAACCAGGATGCTTGGTGACCCCCACCCTGTCTCTGGAAGGGCTGCCCTTGAATCAGTTTCCCACCTCAGGCCCATCGGCCAAGAGAAGGTGATCCGGGTCACCTGGTGTCCAGCAAGGCCTCAGTCTTTCAGTAGGGGTGGGTGGCTTCTCTGGGAGAGGGACCATGAATTGGGCCAGCAATGATCAACCTCTCCAGTTAAAACTATACTTAGATGAATTACTCATTAGAAGGGAAGGAAGTGAGGCATTATAAGTATACGTGTAGCAGTTTGATGCAGTAGAAAGCACATTGAATTGGAAGTCAAAATGCCTGGTTTCTGCCTCTGAACAGCAATAAAATCCCAGCATCAAACAGTTCATCTTTCTGAGCCTCAGTTTCTCCATCTGTAAAATGAAAGGTTTAATTTAGGGCTTGCTTCCTTTTTAACTTATGTTAGAGTTACTCCATATTCTTCAAGACATAATCTGCTATCATCATTATTAAATTCTTCCCTTTCCTCTCCTCCCTTCTTCCCTGTTCCCCTTCCTCCCTTCCCCTTCCTTCTTTCCTTCCTTCCTTCCTTCTTTCCTTCCTTCCTTCCTTCCTTCCTTCCTTCCTTCCTTCCTTCCTTCCTTCCCTCCTTCCTCCCTTCCTCTCTCCCTCCCTCCTTCTCCATTCCCAGCACTAATTCCTTTCTTCCCAATAGGCCACTACATCAATGTGAAAGATATTTATCCTTGAATAGGTATGTAGTTCTATAAGACATGAATATTATTTTGTGTATTTATTTAAAATTTACATATATTACATTATGTTATAGTCCTCATTTGCTTCCTAACATTTCTTACTCAGCACCATTTAAAAATATATCCGTGGTGCTGGCTGTTGGTCTTTAAGACTCCTTCCAGAGTGGCACTTTATGAACCTTGTTTAGTATTGCAGAACGCTCTGTTATCCAAAGTTCTTCTACTTTGAATCAAATTATTGGTGGGCTTTCTAGAGGGGACCAAAGGGACAAGAAAGTATTACTCCAATGTTGGACAACTTTGGTCTGCATGAAAGGACCTAAATGGATTAATATATAGAGGACATTAAAGAGGAATAAATGAAGTACTGGGTGGCAAGAACCGTTGTGAATTCATCTTTGGCCCTTAATCTTGAAACTATGAAGCCATCTATGAAGCCAAAACTATGAAGCCGAATTCACATGCACGATTCCTGGAATAGCTTACCTCCTATGTGGAGCTGGCAGACATTCTCCAAGAGGAGGCAGGAAGAGTTCTCAGGCTCTCACTCACATATCATCAAGCATAGAAAAACTGCTGAAGACCTCAGCCAGAGATTGAACCCAAATCGGAAGACCTGTCCCCGGGGGGCCAATCTCTGTGGCTCAGAGGAGGCAAAGGAGACCCAGCCGCATCCCTCCCAGAGCGTTCTGTGGTTGTTAGCAGACGGGCTAGTGCCTCGCAGGTTGAGCAGCTCTCTTGGTGGCATTGAGGCTGAGGGAGCCACGTGGAGCCTGGGAATGGGCTGCGGGTGGGGAGCAGCTGTGGAATAGCCCCTCCTGGCTCTGCCTGCCTATGGCTGGGAGAACAGTTTCCATTTCAGGCAGCAGCAATTCACACTGGGTGGTCTCTGCCTTCCCTCCCTCAGTGCCTCAGTGCCACAGGCAACTGCCAGCAGGCTGAGAAGAGCACAGCTCCCCTTGGAGGACAGAGGCCTGTGTGAGGAGGCTGTTCTCCTCTCCCACACTTCTGGTTCACAGGGTCCTCATCTCCACTCAGGCCTCTCAGCAAGCTCCAGAAAGACCTCTCGCAGCTCCGCTGGTGAGGCCTGTGAGCCAGGGCAGGGGCGGGGGTTGCTTTATGTTCCCCCGGTGACACACTTCCTGACCTACCTCAACTTTACAGAGGCACATGTTGACTCTATTCCAGGCCTTAACTATTTCTGTTCCTTTGAACATGTAAAACAAACAAAAACAACAATGAAACACAAAAACCAATAATAACAAATATAATAAAAACTCTACAAATGCCCCTGAGGGTTTCCAGCCCCGCTCTCCACATCTCAGCCGACTTGGTGTTGAGATGCGTGCTTTCTGCCTCGGGTTGTATGATCTCTGAGGAGGAGATCAAGGTGGCTGTGGGATTATATACACACGCTTTACCAAGATGTCTTCCTTTGCAGTGACAGGACTTAAGCTGACTCTAGGAATCAGAGAAGGTTCACTTTTGCCTTCAGGCCTAGGAGCAGCTCATCCTCAGTCCCCAGGCAGTGCCTCCCGGGGCTGCCTTCAGGGCCTCCTGACAAGGGCCTGGGTGCTTTACCCCCACCATGGACTCAAGCACTCAAGGAGAAAGTTTCCAGAAACTGAACAGGATGAAGTAATTATAGCCGAAAGTCATGGAACTTACTACGCTATGTGTTCTCTGTATGATCTCACTTGATCCTGATAACCTTATGATGTAGGTCCCATCATTCATAAATGAGGAAACTGAGGCTCAGTGAGGCTAAGCAGCTGGCCCATTTACATAGCTAGTGATTGGAGAAGCCAGAATTTGATTGTAGAAAAGACTCCAAAGCCTGTACTCTTAACCGTGACATGCATGGAAGCACACACACACACACACACACACACACACACACAAATGACATATATGTGCATCCTTTGGTCTCTACAGTGTAATCTTTTTTGTAATATTCACAAATCATACGTTGTTAGAAATGGAAGTCATTTTAGAGATTACTATCTGACTCCTCCCCAACTTTTACTTCCATAGAAAAGGAAACTGGGGACCTACCTTAGAGAAATAGTTTTCAAACCTGAGCAAGAATCAGAATCACCCAAGGGACTGGCTAAAACACAGACCTCTGGCCCCATCTCCAGAGTTTCTAATTCTGTAGGTCGAGGTGGGGCCCAAACTATATATTTCTAACAAGTTCCCAGGTGCTGCTGCTGCTGGTTCTGGGCCCCCACTTGGAGAACCGCTGCAGTAGAGTAAATTGGACATGTGAAGGCCTGCAAGACCCACTGCAGTGTTGTTACTTGAACGTGCTTAGCAGTGTTGATGAGGCCTGGACAAACATGTCCCCTGGTCACTCTTAGCACTCATTTGTCCTTTACTAACTCTCTTTGAGTCTCAGCAACAGAAACAGAATGTGGCAGGCAGAATTCTAAAAATGCTCCCCCCTAAAAAAAAAAAAATCCCACATCTTTATTCCTCAAAGCCTGAGAACATGTGGCATCGTTTCTATGATTGTGTTATGTTATACGGCACAGTGGACCCACAAAAAGGGAGTATCTGGGTGGGTGTAATTTAATCACATGGCTCCTTAAAACCAGATAACTTTCCATGGCTGTTGTGGCAGAAGAGTAGGGCAGAAAGGGGGAAATCAGAGAGACTTGAAGCTCAAGAGCTTGGGCAGTCTTGCAGCACTATTGCCGTTTTGAAGACGGAGCGGCCCAAGTGAGAAGGAATGTGGGGGGCTTCTAGGAGCAGAAAGGAATTTCTGGCAGGGAATTGGAACCTCAGTCTTACGTTGCATAGGACCAAATTCGGCCAACAGCCTGAATGAGCTTGGGAACAGATTATTTCCTGAGCCTCCAGATGATACAGAGGGATGCCTGACCTACAGAACCATGAACGAATAAATGAATGTAGTTTTAAGCCTCTAAGTGTGTGGTTATTCTGAAGTGGAAACTAACATACAAGTACGTAAATTCCTGAGCTCAGAAGCAAGCCCACTGCAGACCTACTCCATCCAGAAGCTTCTCACACCAAGAGCTGGGCCTCTGGGAGGCTCACCTTATCATTTGCTGGAAATGGCAGTGGCTGTGACTTAAATTCCAGCCCCATCAAGGTAGTTTTCAGTTCAGTTGGTGTCTGAGTGCATTTTCTGCTGCTATAAAGGAATACATGAGGCTGAGTCATTTATAAAGAGAAGTTTATTTGGCTTATAATTTTGATGACTGGGCATCTGCCTCTGGTGAGGGCCTCAGGCTGCTTCCAATCATGATGGAAGACGGGGAGCTCATGTGTGCAGAGATCACATGGCAAGAGGGGAAGCAAGAAAAACAGTGGGGAGGCACTAGGCTCTTTAACAACCAGCTTTACAGGGAACTAATAGAGTGAGAAGTCACCCCCAAAAGAGGGCATTATTCTATTCATCAGGGATCCCCCCATGACCCAAACACTTCCCATCAGGCCAATTTCCAACACTAGGGATCAAAGCTCAACATGAGTTTTGGAGGAGACAAACATTCAAATCATCGCAGCTGGGGAAAAAAAATCTAAAGATTGTCAGGACACCCAGGAAACTGCCTACCCAACCAACCTCAGCAGACACCAGCCTCGCTCGAGAACACAGGCAGATCACTTGCCTGCCAGTGCCTGCCCTTCATGGACGAGCAATTTTAAAAACACTTTAGGAAAACAGATTGTCCTCCTGCACTACCACTAAATCAAATAGCCTACTTTCCTGTTCTGAGATTAATCATCTGTAAAACAGAGGCATTGCTTCTCACCAGGATATCAGAAAGTTCAAGCAAGAATATGGTGTAAAGACACAGAATCCATACTCCATACAGCAATGATCGCCACCACCACCTCAAATATTCTTGTTACTGTTTTGTTTTGTTTTTTTTTTGAGATAGGGTCTCACTCTGTCACCCAGGCTGGAGGGTGGTGGCATGATCATAGCTCATTGACACCTTGATCTCTCAGGCTCAAGTGATTCTCCACCTTACCTCTCAAGTAGCTGAGACTACAGGCTGCACCACCATGCCTAGCTAATTTTTATATATTTTTTTTTGTAGAGGTGGGGTTTTGCCATGTCCTCAGGCTGGTCTTGAACTCCTGGGCTCAAGCGATCCACTTGCTTCAGCCTCCCAAATTATTGGGATCACAGGTGTGAACCACCACCCCCAGGCTCTTGTTATTCTTGAAATAAAATAAAATCTGAAGAATGAGGGGACAGTTTTGATTTTCAACAAGATCCATCCTGTAGCTAATAATAGTAGTCATGATTCAACCACCCTGTCATTTTATTGTAAAAGTTGAATATAACCTTGAGGCTGCCATGGTCCAACACAATTCAAGTAAATATAACAGGTGAGTAGATAATTCCTATAATTGAGATTTCCCCCAAATATTCCCCCTAAATGACTTATAGACACCTGATGCTCATTTAAGTAGAGAATCTATTCTTAGGGTTGAGGTTCCACGTCTGCTCCATCCAGGTCCTTACTGTGCAAGGATCCTCTTGCCGCATGTCCTTGAGGGGGTGGGGCCAAGTGGCATAGGTCACCCCATCCTCGTTGCTACTCCCTGCAGGTCTGCAACTGTGGCCCTCTGAAGGTACAGAGCTGCACAGAGTGCGGCTTTCTGACCGTAGTCACCCCTTGCCATGACATCTGCCTACTTTCACTGATCTAGCCCTAAAGACTGGAGGAATATCATGGAGGATGTTCCCGCCTTATGCTGGACACCAGGACAGGTCTAGCACCTGGGTTTCTCAGAAGGCTTCCCAGCAGACTATGCATCCTGACCCTGTGTTCCTCTCACATCCACGTGGACCCATGAACCACCTTCCTCTGGAGCCTGATTTTGTCATCCGGACCTTTTCTGATTTTGTTGATCATCTCAGGATTGCCAGGTAGTGGTGGCCACTGACAGGGTCCTACAGTGCAGAGAAGAATGTCCAGGTCCCTTCCTGTGGCTTCTCTCTTTTCTCCCCAACCCCGCTTTCCTGAACCCCCACCTCCTGTGGTGCACCAGCGTAGGGGAGGCCACATGGTGCCATTTTTACCTAAATGTTTGGGAAGACATTCTTTTGAATTTTGGAAATCTTGAAGGGTTTTGAGATATGTCTTTGCAAGTAAAACATGCAGGTTCCTGTTTTTCCATGTCACCCAAGCTTGTGGCTTTGTTTTGTTTTATTTTGCTTTTTCTGTGCTATAAGTTGTTGAAATATTTTGGGGCTTTTTTGTTATCAGAGAACCTGATAGTGTTCTGTCTGTAGTCTGATCCAAGTGAATATGGCCGATAGATTACCCTGCAGGATCACAGCACAAGCAGACAGATCTTTGAAACATGGGTTTGCCACTCTACCAAACTTTTGAAAAAAGACATTTAATCACACACACACAGCTTCCACAAAGCAATTTACTTCCAACCACAATGTGTTCAATCAAATGATTTGTTCAGAACTATATGACCACGCTTAGTTTCACTTCCCACCGCAGGTCTCTGATAACCTCTGAAAACTGTTTTTGTGGTTATACTGTCATTCATTATTCATCTTTTTAAACTATAATCATTTCAAAATTACAATTTTTAACGGGGAATGTGGATTGGTGGTTAAAAACAGGAAGCCTGATGTTTAAGTCTGAAAAGCAGTGAAAATATGTAAGAAACTCAGAAAAATTCAGAACCTGCCATTATTGTTGATTGTGACAGAGTGTTACCACCTGGGGACTCACTGAAAACTTGCCAGTAAAGAAGGATGAGGTTACTAACCAGCCACAAGTGAATGGGTATATAAACATGGTTGATCTAAAATCTTGGACTATATTTGGATGTTCACATGGACGAAAATTCAAGCAGTATCACAGACTGAACAGTGAAAAGTAAATCTCCCTCTGCAGAAGATTGTATTTTCCAAAGAGAAAGGTGGTAATATTTCCTCTCCCAAGTGTTCTTCTGCAATGTGACCTTGACATTCCAACTACAGAAAGGAAGAATCGAATTCCCTTCCCTTTGTATCTGGGTTGGTTTAGTGACTTGCTTGAGCAATAGAATGAAATGAGAGTGATATTCTGGGACTGCCAAAGCCAGGTCATAAGACGCCTCACAGCTTCCACCTGGGACCCCAGGAGTACTTGCTCCTAAGACACTTCCTCTTGAAACCCAGTCCCCTGGCTGGGAGAAACCACATGGAAAGACACAGGTGAGTGCTCTGGTTGATGAGCCAGTGAAGCTCCTAGCATCAGCTGTCAGTCACATGAGTGAACCATCTTGATGTCCCACTCAGGTGAGCTTCTAGGTTCTGGCAGCCCTTGCTGACTGCCTGACAAAACTCAGCCAAGCCACATAACTGTTTTAAGCCACAAAATTGGGAGTGGATTGTTATATAGCAATAGATAACTGGAACACCCTCTCAGTTCTTTTGTCAAATTTAGTTCGTATTCTTTCAATGACATTTTATGCACAGACATTCAATGATGTGTATGTCTTTCCCCTTGCAAATAATGGCATAATAAGCACACTACAGTACTCACTCTGCTTTCTTTTTCAACCAATAACACATCTTAGAGATTATTCCATACCTGTGTATGTAGAGCTGACTTGCTCTTTAACAGTGGAAGAGAACCTTATATTTTACCACCATAAGTTATTTAGCCAGTCCACTATTGATGGACATGTAGGGTTCCCCATCCCTGTACTTTGTTAGTACAGATAGTGATTCATTGTCTATTCTGCTAAAGTATCCTTTTGTAAGGTGTCTATTGTAAGTATGTAGGTTACATTCCTAGAAGATATTTGTAGCTTCTTTAATTCTATTGTACATGCATTTTGAATTTTAGTAAATATTGCCAAGCCCCCCAAAAAGAGGTTGTGTCAAGTTATACTCTACCCACTCAGATTTAAAGCTGTTTTCCCAGTGACTTGCCAAAACAATGCATTCATAAAGTTTTAAAAATGGTTTACCCTAGATTCTTATTCAAATTATGGATTTTATTGTGGAGAAGAAAATGAGCTTAAACTTTGATATCTATTTGATATCTTTGTATTGCTTGTTTGAGAAACTTCCAGCTATAATTGAATCACTCATTCTTGTCAAAATATTAAAAACTAAAATTATATGGATTTGGGAAAGATGACATGAGCTACTAGGTAAAAAGGTGAGTTGAAGAAAAATAATTTTTTTTTTTTTAGATAGAGTCTTGCTGGGTTGCCCGGGCTGGAGTGCAGTGGCGCAATCTTGGCTCACTGTAGCCTCCACCTCCTGGGTTCAAACAATTCTCCTGCCTCAGACTCCTGAGTATCTGGGATTACAGGCACCCAGCACCACACCTGGCTAATTTTCCTGTATTTTTAGTGGAGACAGGGTTTCACCATGTTGGCCAGGATGGTCTCGAACTCATGACCTCAAGTGATTTGCCTGCCTCGGCCTCCCAAAGTGCTGGGATTACAGACGTGAGCCACTGCACTGGGCCAGAAAAATCAAGTTTAATGAGATTTCATTTTTATGAGATGTGTGAACCTGCAGAAGTAAAAAATACCTGGAAGTAGATATACGAAGTGTTAGTAAGAAGCACAGTCCTTCCTAATTATAAACCACAGTCCATCTAGCAAACGAAACATTGCCTGCAATTTCCTGAAAGGTCACTGTCACAAATGCTTTGGAAGGAGGTGGCACTGCTCTCTAGACATGGCTGAAGAAAAACTTAGGTCAAAACAGGCAGTCTAAACCAAAAAGGGTGCTCTTATTTAAAAAAATCTGAATGTGCTAAAAAGCCATATATAAATAATTAGTGAGAGATTAAAATTTAAATTTGAGTAAATATTGCCAACTTCCCAAAAAATTAATTTTGAACATTTTGATAAAAGCACAGACCGAAGGGATGTAACCATTTTACAGGTCTTTGTTCTATTTATGCAAAATGAATTTAGGTCAATTTGCTTAAAGACTAATTTGCTAAATGACCGATTGATTAACTGAAATTTTTAAAAAAGTATTTAATTTTAGTTGACAAGTTTTCTTTTTTCTTTTTCTTTTTTTTTGAGATGGAGTCTCACTTTGCCGCCCAAGCTGGAGTGCAGTGAGGCGAATCCCCTGTCTCAGCCTCCTGTGTAGCTGGGATTACAGGCGCATGCCACCATGCCTGGCTAATTTTTGTATTTTTAGTAGAGATGGGGTTTCACCATGTGGGCCAGGCTGGTTCTTGAACTCCCAATCTCAGGTGATCCACCCACTTCAGCCTCCCAAACTGCTGGGATTACAGGCGTGAGCCATCACCCCTGGCCTAGTTGACCAGTTTTCATTTGTCATTGTGAACTGCATCTTAACACATGTCATTTCATCTCTGATTCAGTCAGTTCCTTTTATTTGCTGCAATTGGAGAACAAGGAGCAGAGCTGGGAGAGCCCTAAGGGAGACAGCTCCCATTGATAATGCTTGTGAAGACGTGCCCAGAGCTTGATCAGATAAAATAACTGGTACAAATAGTTCAATAAGATGGGGTCCTGAGGTTTCTTCAGTAGCCACTGCATCCATTGAGAACACCACCACAAAGAATTGGCCTCTGGATTTCCTTACTTAAGGGAATTAAGTAGCAGGAAGCTTTGTCAAAAAGGAAATAGCACATTGAATATATGCATTCTCAACAAATTAAAATAATTTCCTTTGTCATGGACCCCAAAGAAAAAAATGATTAATAACTTTGAAAACTTACCAGCCAGATTTTCTGAATTCAGGGTTGAATTATTATTTTCTATATTTTTTCTGAGAAGTTGTGAATAATGTAAATTATCATTTTCATTTTTCTTTCTTTCTTTCTTTACTTTTTTTTTTGAGACAAAGTCTCACTCTGTTGCCCAAGTTGGAGTGCAGTGGCATGATCTCAGCTCACTGCAACCTCCATCTCCTGGGCTCAAGTGATTCTCCTGCCTCAGCCTCTCGAGTAGCTGGGACTACAGGCACGCACCACCATGCCCGGCTAATTTTTATTTTTATTATTTTTAGTAGAGACAGGGTTTCACTATGTTGGCCAGGTTGGTCTTGAACTCCTGACCTCAAGCCACCTGCCCACCTCGGCCTCCCAAAGTGCTGGGATTATAGGCATGAGCCACCGCACCCCGCCTATTATTTCCATTTTTCAAAGAAGGTATGTTCCACCCAGTACAAAGGGTAAAATTCTGGATAAAGCAAATGAATTAATAGCTCACCTTAATAACAAAGGTTGCTCACAAAGTTGGCTTAGTTAACAAATGTTTTTCAAGTTTCTATGCTAAATATTCTCGAACAACAATTGCAAGGGAAAACCATGTGTTTTTATTACATGTGACACCCTAACAATAAAAATGAAGTTTGAGAATTAAAGGAAGAGCCTTACTTGACCACTGAGACTATCAGCCATTTGAGACCATTTAATTATACTGTACTGATAAAAAGTTTGGCATTAGTGTTAAAATAATTTCTCTTTTATTTTCACCAAAGAAATTCCTGGATGGTATCGTCTTTTATCTGATGCTTTTCTCTGGAAGGAGTAGTTATGAATCTCCTAGCTTAGGTTCTAGATTAATTGGACTATGTTTACACATGGGTGGTAGCATTGTGATTGAAAAGGGCACTTGGTTAAATGGAGCTCCTTTCTACTTCCTTCTTTTACGTGGCTGCTGCGGTAAGATGGTAAGATGGCTGAGCCTTTTGGCAGGTAGAAGGAGACCCAATCATCTTTTATGTCATCTCTCATTCTCCTCCACATATCTCTGTCCTCAGAGAGTCTGCATGCCCTGGCCCTCTCTGGTTATCACTTTTCCTATGCTTCTTTGAGGTCAGGTTCAAGTTTAGGGGAGGCCTCCAGCCTTGACCATGCGCTCTAGCCAAGCTTACCTGAGTTCTGTGCATGGGGGCATTCTCTACAGCTCAAGCCCTATAGCAGTAAATTTGTTCTGTGCTTCTGTGCCTCTGTCTCCCATGGGGAAGTCACGGGGAGTGGTAGGGTGGGTGGCAGGACTTGGGTATTTCTTGGTCCCTGGCCATACCATCTCATTGCCACCTTTCCTGTTATTAGCCTGAAGTAGCTATCAAAGCAGGGCAAAACTACTTCCTTTAATGGGACTTTTGCTCCTAGAAGTGTTGAGATATCAGGCATAGAGAAATTGTCTAGCCATTAGACAAATTTCCCAAGTCTATATATTTAATGCAATAACACCTCACCACTACCCTAGGGGTTCTCACTCTTCAATCTGCCCAAGAATCATCTGGGGAACTTATAATACAAGTTCAGATTTATGTGCCTCACATCCAGGGTTTTTGATTCACTCATTGCCAATAGTGCTGAAAATCTGCGTTTCTAACAAGTACCACAAATTGTTATGATGTAGAAAATATTACTTCATTGAAACAGGTAGGAAACTCACCTTTTTATTTTGTCTTGGCAGTAAATCTTTTTAATATTCAAAAAATTAAAAAGAATCCCCATATAGCAGGGAGGGGAATGAAAAATTCAAAGGGCTTTTAAGATAAAACACAAAAATTCAGACTGCTGGTGGGTTATCAAGTCCTATCCCCAGCAATCTGAAAAATAATTAGACAGTGTCTTCAGAAATGTCATATGTCTGACAGGAATAGCACAGGAGCCACCAAGCATTTTTAGAGAATGAAGCCACAATGAGACTCTAATATGCCACCTGGGTTCCATTTCAGCTCTGCCACTCTCTAATTTTCCCTCCATTTCTGCTTCAGATAGAATCCACTCATGAAAACAGAAACACAGCAGTGATTTTTAATGGCGAAATTAATCTGGGGTATTGGTTAAACAGATAGTAGAAGATTGAAAAGACAAAAGAGAAACATTGATGTAATAGGAAGAAGCCACCACTTCTAGGGCTGAGGAATCAATGCAAAGCAGTTAGGGTATCAGGGCTTAGAGCTTGGGGGAGAGACCCCTAGGGCTGGGACCGAGACCTCTCAGGAGGGCACTGTCCAGCTGGTGCTAGTACCTCTGAAGGGTACAATGAGAGTGGGAATATGGGGACAGATTGGAAACTGGACCCAATTGTGACTACCACAAGAAGCATTGCTGGGTGAAATAACAGAAATAGCAAGCAAAACAGAAAACAGCAAATCCCTTCTCCCTCCTTCCACCTTGTAGCCTCCCTCTAATGCCTCCTGTGGCAATGCCTAATAGCAAGCCAAAGTGAAATGTGGCTTGTGGAGTCCCAGCCCCATCACTACAAAATACAGTAGAGAAGGATGGATTTGGACCTGAGGGACAATAGCTTGATAACTACCACCATCTACCCCTTTGGCTACTCAGCATCCACACACAGCCTTCTATACATTATTTGCACTTGTATCCACAAACAAAAACCACTTTGTGCTTTGCATAACAAGATGAAACTGGTGTCCAAATAAAGATGCCCTCATCCTCTCCTTGAAATGGGAGATACAAACTTCCAAGAATCATTCATGCATTCATCTCTGGGCAATGTTCATTCTTCTCAAATTTGGCCACAATCACATCTGGATAAAGACTAAATTGTAAAGTTAACCACAGACAACAATATTTATGTAAAATAATAAGGGGAAGGAGGAAAGGCAGAAAAAGAAATTGATTTGTATACACAAATAAATATATACATAACAATTAAGGAAGAAGCTACGCAGAGCTGCTACCACGTTTATTCCTGCAATTGGCCATGAGTCCCTAGTTGATATTTGTAACTTTTTTCTTCCACTACTTAGTCCCTGTTTCCTTTGCCCTCATCAAGGCCTCAGTTGATCGGTTCTTTACCTGGTGGAGTGACGCAAGCTTTCTTTTTGGAAGAATCTGAATCCACAATGGTCCTGTGTGTCGGTCGTTACAATTTTCCTTTAACTTTTATTATTGGGCATAAAAATATGAAGAGAGGTCCCAGAGAGTCCCTAGGTTCTAAATATAGTCCTTTCTGCTCCCATGATGTTGTAGCATCCTAGTTTCCTCTTGGTAATAAAGAGCAAGTATCCTGGCCAGGAAAGCAACCCCTTCTTTGCTTGCTGGTTCAGGGTCATGAGAAGCTCAGAATGGCCAAGTGGCAGTGTCACTTTTCTATTGTTGTGTCCCTTGGTACACAACAGTAAGACTAAGACCTCCCAGGTCAAAGTTGAAAGACAGTCAGAAAAAATAATGTGAGTAGATTATCAGGTGTGATAGTGAGAGGAGTCACTCCTACTTTCTCTCCTTAATTTCTAGACCCATGTATTCTGACAATGAAAGAAACAATGCTGTATATTGCTTGCTGGTTTAAAGCATGTACTTCATCCTGGAGATGAAATGACATCTATGGCGGATGCTGTGGAACACTGCTCAGATCCACCTTAAGACTGAGGCATTTATTCCCCCAACTACCAGAAGTGTTGCCTGCTGACCGTTCATACTACACTCCTCTCTGGGCATTTTCCTCAGCAGGAAAGAAGGCCACCTTGACCAAGATTATGTCCTCCTCTTGGTGGCAACCTGCATCCAGTGGCTGGCCGATACGGGAATACAAAGGCCTGGCACCTTAACTTCAATTTGGAACAATTCTGAAGCAGCATTCAAGCTCCAGGAAGACCTAAGCATTCAGCTGAAGCCTATGTTGCAACTGCATCATAGTTCAACTTTTCCCTTTGTGCAATTTGGCTACCCTCACTCCCATTAGGCATTGTTTCCTAGAGCATTCTCCAACAAATCTATGGCATTCAAGTGACCCCCTCAGCATCTCTTTCTAGGGAACCTACCCAAGATGCTATCTAATCAGGGTGATATCTCCTTACTGGTGCTATAACTGAACCTTCAGTAAGCCATTCTACCATTCTATTGGGCTAGCTGCTTCTGGATGATAGAGGATGTAATTATAGCAATGAATTTTATGAGCATAGGATCATTGCTGTACTTCTTTTGCTGTGAACTAAGTTCTTTGATCAGGAGTGACGTTTTGCAGAATACCATCATGGTGAATATAGCATTCTGCACACCATATACGATGATGCTGGTAGAAGTATTAAAGTCAGGGAGGGCAAATCCATAACCCAGAATATGTGTTTAGTTGAGTAAGGACAAATTGCTGCCCCTCCTGGAAGGAGTCCACCATGATCCAGCTGCCATCAGATATTTGGCTGTGATCTTCAGGGAATAGTGCCACACTGAGGGCTCAGCATTGGTCTCTGCTTTTGGTAGGTTAGGTACTCAACAGTGATGGTAGCCAGATTAGCTACTAGTTTTAAGCTCATGCATCGCCTTCATCCCTTTCATCATGGTAGCCTGCATCCTGTGTACATGGGCTCATCAAGGAAACACTGATGTCTGGGGGAAAAGACTGACTGATATCCACAGAATACACCAGCTTGTTCACCTGACTGGTAGAGCCTCCTTTGCAGTGGATGCCCTTGGGTGAGTGTTCACAGGGAACACAACTATCTTTACACTCTGTGCCCACTTTGAGATATCCTTATACTTGTTCACCATACTTCCTGTTACTCACATTCCAATCTCGTTCTTTCTGAGTCCTTGAAACCTAGGACACCATTCACCTCCGCCTATGAACCAACATCGATTGTATTGTTGGCCATCTCTCAGCTCAGACAACATGGACAACCAAATGTCCTGCTTGAAGTTCTGCTCGCTAGGATTTCCATTCTACCCTATTTCTAGTATCTTTCAGGGACACTCCTGATGGGTGTCATAATGCTTCAGCAGTCCACTGTTGTGCAGAATAACGTATACACAAGACCTAAGATTTTTTCTCCTCAGTCATCTAGCTGGGAAGAGCTCCCTACTAGGCCATAGGTTTGGATTGTAGGAGAAGATGCCACACAGTAAGAGTAAGTGTAAGGCTCTGAACCGCCTGTTTATGTAGTTACTTGTAATTCTAGACCTGCTCATTTCCAAGTTCTTAAATACCATTTTTACTTGATAATGAATCACTGCTGTGCATGCTCAAACTTACAGTTGTGTGGGTCAGATATGCTCAGGTCATGATTGGCAGCTCAGGGGTCATTCAGTGTCCCAGGGTGATGCAGGGCCCAGTAGCCAGGGCCCAGTAAAGAATCATGAGCTGTGTCTCAAAAGAAGAATAGCTGCCTGCAGAAGCAGCATGGATTTTCTCTAAAACCCTGGAGGCCTGTGCTGTGGTTTTATCTATGATTACTCTGTACAGCATCACTACTTACCATAGATACTTTAAGTATCATTGTCTATTAGGGTTCTCCAGAGAAACTGAACCAATCGCATGTAGATATAGATACTGTTCCATGGTAAGCAGCTCTATGCAAACCTATCCTCAAAGGCCAAGGAAGCTAAGAGGCTGAGGAAAGAGGCTGACAAATCCAGTTTCTCAGAAAGGAACATATAATAGGGACTTAAGAACAGAGGCCATGCTCCTGGAAGCCATGAGACAAGATGGTGGATCCTATACCATTACTCACCAGACCCAGAGCTTACATACCTCAGGGAAAGGGTATGTATGCTTCAGAAGGGATGTGTAGAACAATTGCTTAAGGTCAGGATTTATGGTAAGTACTATAACATTAAAGTTGTTTTGATCTAAGGGCAGGGTTTACAGTAAGTACATGCTCTCATGCAAGGAACAGTAGATAAAACAGACTTTTTTTAAATTATACTTTAAGTTTTAGGGTACATGTGCACAACGTGCAGGTTAGTTACATATGTATACATGTGCCATGTTGGTGTGCTGCACCCGGTAACTCGTCATTTAACATTAGGTATATCTCCAAATGCTATCCCTCCCCCCTCCCCCAACCCAACAGGCCCTGGTGTGTGATGTTCCCCTTCCAAAACAGGCATTTTAAAGGCATTCCTGGAACGAGTTAGACAGCAGTGAACACGGTGGGTTAGCATCTAAGAGGGAGTGGCTGTAGCCTCCACAGATGTATAGCTATATAGAAAGATATCTATTTAAATTTCATTGACTTTTGGTGATGTCAGCCCTGTAAATATAGGATACAAGTTTCTTTTAGGACCACCACAGAAACTCTCTGGTTCTCTGACTGTGACTTGAGCTGAATTTAAAGACCTGAGCTTGTTACTTTTCCTTTTATAAGTATTGCAGGGCATTCTGAAGTGGCCATCTCCATCCCACAGAACTTGCAGTTCATCATTATTGTCATAGTGATTAAGTGTAGCAGCCAGTTGGTCCCCAAGGCATTTGCTCCAATAGGCAATTTATCACAACCTACTACAGGTGCTATTTTTATTAGTTTTGATGCCACTTCATGCCATGATCTACTAATATCCCATGTTTCATTGATGAGGACTCAGCATTACATTTGAGGCCAAGAATACGACCAAATCAATTCCAGAATCCCATCTTCACAGGTGTGTTTCCTAAGTCCACTGTGAATACGACATATCAGTCAGAATCACTTAGGGAAACAGAAACTATACCAGTTATTTTAATAGAGAGAATTTGATATAGGAAATTAGTTTAACAGATACTGGAGGATCGAAAAGGCAAAAAATAAACACTAAGAACACTTAGACTTAGTGAAAACAGGCTGGGGGAACAAAAGGAAGAGGTTGGGCTAATATTAGAAAGCAGAAGCTTGGATAAGGGCCCTTGTGGAGCTGGGATGCAGCTCTCTGAGTAGAAAATGTCATTCAGCTAATGCTGGCATCTCAGGAGCTTGGACAAAGAACAGTGGCTGGTGTCGGTTTCCCTGAAGGGGCACAGTGAGGCTGATTGGAGGGCAGGAGGAGGGTTCTGGAAACTGGAACTGTTACTGCCAGGAAGAAGAACTGTTGTTGGAGTGACACTGACAGTAACAGCAAGCAAAATAGAAACTGCTAAGTGCCTTCTCCTTTCTCCCACCTTGAAGTCTCCCTGTAGCACCCCCTATTGGCAAAGCCTAACTGGAGCAGCCTGGGAAAGGAAAAGTGTGCTTTGCAGAGTCTGAGACAAAGAGAAGTTTAGAAAGGTGGGTTTGGAGCTGAGTCACCATAGCTTAATAATCAGCATAGTTTTCTTGACTGTAACCTGGTTGTTAAAAGAATGAAATTATGTCACCTATATTAAATGTATAGAATTACGCCTGGTACATAGTAAGTATTCAATAAATGTTTCCCCTTCACTCATCAATTGAGATGATCGTGTGTGGTTTTTTCCCCTTCATTCTGTGAATATACTGCATCACATAGATTGATTTTTGTATGTTGAAGCAGCCTTGCCTTCCACTTGGTCATGGCATATAGTCCTTTGAATATGCTATTGAATTCAGTTGGTTAGCTTTAAAAAAAAATTGCTATTTACCATCTAGACAGAGGTGGGGCTTTTGGAAGAAGCAGCTGAGTCAAACGGACCTTGAAAATGTAATTGGAGAACTTTCTGATCTTTCTGCTCTGAAAGCAGTTCCAGTTTGCATTCATGAGCTGTCTAAAGGAGGGTGATCTGTTTCCTCTACTCTCTCAGGCTTCCCAGTTATTCTTAGTGGATATAGCTAAAGGCAAATGGAAAACATAAATTGAGTGATTTAGAAAACAGTTTTGAGATCCTAGCTTTTTTCTAAATGTCAGGGATTGTTTTGACTGTTAACTTAGGAGTTAAGAACCTGAAAATAATGGCAGGCTAACTTACCAGAAATTTATAGTTAAAGAGAAAATCTGGCTTTCCTGGATCTCTGATCTAGCTCAGTGGGAAAAAGGGCAGCCTGTTCCTATAGCAACCCCACTCCAGCCTTGCTGCTCCAAGGCACATCCAGGAAGATACCTCAGGGGTCACCTGCTTGCTTTTCCATCTGTTTGGCAGTGAGGTAGGAGATTACAAGCCTTGTCCTGTAGCAGGGAGAGGCATTTTCATGGGGAAAAATGTCCTTTGGTCTCCTAGAAGCATTTAAGGTTAACCTGGGGTTGGGTTTCCTAAGATTTCTTGATGATGAATCATCTGAGGTCCTTCCCTTGGATATTTGGTTCTGTTGGTCTGAAATGGGAGCTCACATTTTGTCCTTTAAAAAAGTGGCCCATGTGATTTCTTTGTCAAGGGAAGTTTAGGAAGCCCTGCCTTAGGGCAAGACGGCAGCCCTCTCAATTCTGCAAAAGGAGCTAATATAATATTTAACTACTGCAGAGAGCATCGGCTTGGATAAAATCTGTCTAGGAAGGAAAGAAGGCTACAGTTATTAATCAGTGGAGGAAGAAACTCATGGGGCTGTTTGGAAGTTTTGCAGTCATGAATGACAGATAATGTTATTGAAAATTAAACTGTCTTCTCTACATCAACTGGGGTTTGGTTGCAAAACATAGTAGGTTCCAAAACACAGCTGGTTGTTTCACCTTGAAGACCAGGAACTGTGTGGCCACCATGGAGGGAGGGTCCGAAGCATGTGTCCCAGTGAGCCAGGTCATATCTGATGCTTATTCAACCCCTGGCAGTGATGCAGTGCATAAAAAGGTTTCCTATGACGTTGTTCCTCTCCCAAGGCTGGAATTACTCCCCAAAACGCAGAAAGCAAAAGGCATGTGGGGCTGGCCAGAAAAGAACAGGATCTCAGGGCTTTGTGAGAACTGTTATTAAAGTTTAAGTATCATCACAGCTAGGGGTTCGTGAAGTAGATAGGAATACACACGCAGTCAAGAAATAGGTGTCTGTCTATTCCTAATGAGCTGAACCACTAGGTAAATCAGGTTAGACTCCTGTGCATGTGTGGATATATCAAGGGCCCCATTCACTGCTGGAGACCCTTGAGGGAGCTCTGCCATTTCTACAAAGTTGTGTAGGACAAAAACAGGGTCTTATGGCAGCGTCTTAAATTGCTATAGAAGAGTACCTCCTGGGGCCAAGGCAGGAGGAGCACTTGAGTCCAGGAGTTTGAGACCAGCCTGGTCAACATAATGAGACCCTATCTCTACAAAAAATTTTAAAAATTGGCTGAGCATTGTGATGTTTGCCTGTAGTCCTGGCTACTGGAGAGGATGAGGTGGGAGGATCGCTTGACCCAGGAGGTTGAGGCTGCAGTGAGCTATCATTGTGCCACTGCATTCCAGCTGGGTGACAGAGTGAGACCCACACCCTAAAAAAAAAAACAAAAACAAAAAAAAAAAAGAAAAGAAAAGAAAAGAAAAAGAAAGAGAAAGATGGGCTCAATAAGTTAATTTTTGAATGTGTGAATGAATGAATGTGAATTAGAGAGACAGCTTGTCATTGACTTGCAAAACAGAGACCTCCACTTGTTGACAATACATGAGAAAACTTCAGGCTTCATTTCTCAGACCTTTATTCTTCTAAACAAGGTCCAGCCCTCTGTGTGTTACACCCTGTTAAGCACAAGCCCTAAGTTCTTCTATAACTAATTTGGACCTGTGATTCCTTGGTTCTCACAATCCTCTCCACTCTAAGAAGCAGGGTGAGCCCACCAGGAGCAATGGAGCAGGGCAGCGGCCGCTTGGAGGACTTCCCTGTCAATGTGTTCTCCGTCACTCCTTACACACCCAGCACCGCTGACATCCAGGTGTCCGATGACGACAAGGCGGGGGCCACCTTGCTCTTCTCAGGCATCTTTCTGGGACTGGTGGGGATCACATTCACTGTCATGGGCTGGATCAAATACCAAGGTGTCTCCCACTTTGAATGGACCCAGCTCCTTGGGCCCGTCCTGCTGTCAGTTGGGGTGACATTCATCCTGATTGCTGTGTGCAAGTTCAAAATGCTCTCCTGCCAGTTGTGCAAAGAAAGTGAGGAAAGGGTCCCGGACTCGGAACAGACACCAGGAGGACCATCATTTGTTTTCACTGGCATCAACCAACCCATCACCTTCCATGGGGCCACCGTGGTGCAGTACATCCCTCCTCCTTATGGTTCTCCAGAGCCTATGGGGATAAATACCAGCTACCTGCAGTCTGTGGTGAGCCCCTGCGGCCTCATAACCTCTGGAGGGGCAGCAACCGCCATGTCAAGTCCTCCTCAATACTACACCATCTACCCTCAAGATAACTCTGCATTTGTGGTTGATGAGGGCTGCCCTTCTTTCGCGGACGGTGGAAATCACAGGTATGGCGTGTCTACTGGGGGAATGCACTCCTTCTAGCCATCTCCTTCATGATCTGTGGCTGTTTGGTCCATGAATAAGGTGTTGGGAGACTGTGAATCTCTTCTTAGCCTGTTGCCCACGATGGCAGCCTTGGTTCTGTGAATGGTGCTTTGGACCATAATGTACCTGTGTTTTCTGCTCACATTTCAGGCCCAATCCTGATGTTGACCAGCTAGAAGACACACAGCTAGAAGAGGAGGCCTGTGCCTGCTTCTCTCCTCCCCCTTATGAAGAAATATACTCTCTCCCTCGCTAGAGGCTATTCTGATATAATAACACAATGCTCAGCTCAGGGAGCAAGTGTTTCCGTCATTGTTACCTGACAACCGTGGTGTTCTATGTTGTAACCTTCAGAAGTTACAGCAGTGCCCGGGCAGCCTGACAGAGATCATTCAAGGGGGGAAAGGGGAAGTGGGAGGTGCAATTTCTCAGATTGGTAAAAATTAGGCTGGGCTGGGGAAATTCTCCTCCGGAACAGTTTCAAATTCCCTCGGGTAAGAAATCTCCTGTGTAAGGTTCAGGAGCAGGAATTTCACTTTTTCATCCACCACCCTCCCCCTTCTCTGTAGGAAGGCATTGGTGGCTCAATTTTAACCCCAGCAGCCAACAGAAAAATCACGACTTCTGAGACTTTGGGAGTTTCCACAGAGGTGAGAGTCGGGTGGGAAGGAAGCAGGGAAGAGAAAGCAGGCCCAGCTGGAGATTTCCTGGTGGCTGTCCTTGGCCCCAAAGCAGACTCACTAATCCCAAACAACTCAGCTGCCATCTGGCCTCTCTGAGGACTCTGGGTACCTTAAAGACTATAAAACAAAACAAAACAAAAACATCAAAGCAATGAAATAAAATAAATCATGTCTCCTGCTGGAATAGTATTGGATACCTGACTAAATTACACAAAATAGACCATAATAGGATAGCGCTGTGAATACATCCTTCCCGATCACTGAGTCACAGTGACCCTTGGCTGCTGCTGTTCTCTTCTGCAAGGTTGAAGCTTGACGTGTGATGTACATGGGTGGGCTCTTGGTCCACCCCAGGCTGGGGCCTGTGCCAAGCATGAACTAGCTGGGACCAGTGGCTGACAGAACACAGGACTTCCCTAAGTACTCGTAGGTCTGTGGAGCAAGACAGAGCAGAGTTGCCATGTCAACACATGGGGAATGATATGATAGAAACAATCTTTATGACTAAAAGAAACTCATCTTCTTCATTAAAAAAACTTTGGTGTCCTTAATCTCTCTGAATTTGGCTGTGTAATAAACAACTGGAACTGACTCACAGACTTCAGAAGAGACAGTTTAAAACCATTAGGTTTTAAAAGAAAATATTTGCTTTGGGCTTCAAAGGCAATGCCACTCAAAGTAAGAATGGTACATCCTAAAGGAAGACACAGGATTTAGCAATTCTTAAAAAAATTTTGACATCGTGTTTGTATATGGAGCAACTTTTACTAATTTTGATCAGAAGTATCTAGATTTCCAAGGCTATGAGTGAAGTAAGCTTGGTATATTATTGTTGTCATTTATGTTATATCTTAGGGACAAAACCTTTTCACATACACTGTCATGTTTGATGATAGGTGATAAGTGAAAATGATTTCATTTAAAGAAATTAGCTTTATGTTCAGCAGATCCCTGAGACACTGGTCCCTAGCTGAGGGCCATTGGTTTTGGAGAAGAAGTTTGGTGACAAGGACCAGGCTGAGCATCACCAGTGGCATGCTGACCAGCAGATGACATTTTGGGCCCCTCATGCCACCCTTACCTTGAGTGCTTCTCTCACTGTCTCTCCCCAGCCCCCTGCCATTCTCACCCACCCCATAATTTTATGTTCATAAATTTGGGCTACAATGAACATCAAAAGTAGCTCAAAAAAGAAAATGTTATTAGGAAAGGGCATCCCCACATACAGCTGGGTAGGGCAGAGCAGCCAGTTTGTCTTGGAGATGCCTAGAGTCAGATATGCAGGGAGGTGGCCTGGAGGGTTGGGACGGTTATTTTCTGGCACCAACAATTCCTGTTCCAAGACAGAGGGAAAAGTGCTAATGTAGAGGTCACTTATGCTTCCAAAGAGAGTGCTTCAGGGGTAACGGCTTCAAGAGCTCGAGGTAGGAGTAGGATCTGTAGCAGTCAGGGATCAGAAAAAAGGAATTTGTTCATTAGTGCAATATTTATTTATTGAGCATCTACTCTGTGTCTGGTCTGGGTCCATCAGGTGGAAATATAACTTAAAAATGTCACCAAGAAGAGAGCATACATGGTTCTGCCCTTGCAGAGCCTCTAGTCTAGTAGTCTAGTTGGGGAGAAAGATACGGATTCATTATCTGTATTAATCGTCTATTAATTATTCTCTGACACCACTGAGAAGTCCTGTAGCCCTAAGAGGGATTTGGACTCATTAAAGGGTCATGAGGCTTGCTTCGGAAGTGAAGTCAGGGTCATTGCCTTGCATAATCCCAGAGAGCACTGTTCACAGGGTGTCTGTGGACCTGTGGAGACTGTGCTAGGAGCTAAAGGAACAGTGGCTGTCTCCTAGACAAAGAGGAGAGGGCAGGAGGGAGGGGCCTGGCAGAGCCCCATGTGGGAGGCAGTGTTATGAGGCATTCAGCAGGTTGTGTAAACCTTTTTATTTTTCTGCTGCTGCAACCCTCAAACAGAGGTGCCTTCCAGTAACCAAGAAATTACACCCACCGATTTTCTTGCTTTGAGACAACCACTCATGCTCTCTATTTCTTTATTTGGGAATTTCAGGGGCCAATCTGATGGGAAGCCCACTGAGTGGCTCCTAAACTCTGACTTCCAACCAGGTCCTTGCTACGTCTCTGACCAGCAGGACACATTCTCGACAGAGTTTCTGTTTTGTTGTCCAGATATTTGCCTTTTATCATTCTTTCACTCAGTATCTCATCAGGGATGAACCATGGGAAACTATGATCTGGGGCACTGATTGGAGTCCAGCTCCTGGCTATGCTCTTCTCCCTTAGATTATCAGTGGAGGAAGCAGCCCTGGCTCGAGGCGGGTGCCTGAAGGTTTGGTGTCCAGCCAGAACCCACAGGGCCTGGTCAACCTTGTCAGTCTTGGCAAACATTTTAGGCTTTGTTTAAAGAGCAGTTGGGAAGCCATGGAAGTGTTTTTCTGAAGAGGGAGCTGCGATCACATTTTGCACATTGACTGGTTAGGGCAAGACCCAGAGGGCATATACGGGTATAATATTCACTTTGCTGGTGACATTCAGAGCTAAGTGACCAGAATATCGGGAGCTATTTCTCCCCTCTCCTCCATCCTCAGCCTGGAGAGGGGCCATGTGGTGGGCACGCTCTGGGGATCTACACAGAATTAAAAATAAAGTTAAAAGGTCTTGTTGATTACAGGAAACGAGTTTCTTTTCTTTTCTTTTCTTTTTTTGAGATGGAGTTTTGCTCTTGTTGTCCGGGCTGGAGTGCAATGACGTAGTATCAGCTCACTGCAACCTCTGCCTCCCAGGTTCAAATGATTCTCCTGCCTCAGCCTCCCGAGTAGCTGGGATTACAGGCATGCACCACCATGCCCAGCTAATTTTGTATTTTTAGTAGGGACGGGGCTTCTCCATGTTGGCCAGGCTGGTCTCAAACTCCCAACCTCAGGTGATCTGCCTGCCTCAGCCTCTCAAAGTGCTAGGATTACAGGTGTGAGCCATCGCGCCCAGCCACGAGTTTCTTAAGAACTTGTTATCTCCTGGGAGCAATTTGGGCTGGGTCTTTTGGCTAGAGTGACTGATAACAGCTGATGGTTTTGATGGAGAGGAAAGGGATCATCCAGGTTTGAGAAACAAGGCTCAGACACCAAGGGGAAGAAGCTTTCACAAAGCTCTCAGGACTTTTCTTTCTCCTTTTTGGGCCACTGGAGGGTGGATCTCTTGTGCAAGGAGGCTCTGTTTTCACTGCCCTCTGGGGAGTGCCTTCTAGAGGTGGAGGGCTTTCCAGAGATCCCAGTCACATTCCCTTCTGCTCTGCAGGCCAGGCACTGGTGTAAGTTTCAAATTCACCACATGGCTGTCTGCTACAAAACCAGCCCTTTGACTGCTCTCCTTACTTTTTCTTTTTTAGGTACAGCATAAAAATAAAGCCTCCTTTTTTTTCTGGAGAGCTGGCCTTGAGTCTCTGTTTTCAGCTTCAGACCTCTGGGACTTCTCCGGTCCTGTTAGATGACTAACAGTGAAAATCTGTTGTTTAGCGTAGCCACCTCCATCAATGATCTTAGCCAGATCTTCTGAATAACTTGCTGCAGCTTCTAAATCAGCACTTGCTGCTTCGCTTTGCACTTTTATGTTATGGAGATGGCTTCTTTCCTTAAACCTCATGAAGCAACCTCTGCTAGCTTCCAACTAGCTGTTGATGACTGTTAGATCAGTGGAGTAGATTGCACCGAAGCTGAATACTGCTGGGTGGCCGTTCCCCTAAACAGAAGCTCTTCACAGTAACCAACGAGTAGACACCTTCTTACTTACCTAGAGGAGAGAGGCTCCAGCACACAACACAGAGGCTGATGTGGTCTAGATATCAGCAGTGTCCCCACCCGTCACAACCTGCACTGTCTGGAGTGACTGCAGCTCACACCACTCAGCATTTACTGAAATGTCTCACTCAGAGCCCTTTACACAACCAATGCTTGGTTTCTGTTGAATAATAAATGTGATATGAATACATGAAAAAATGTTCAAATACATAATGAGTAACCATTCTAGCTTGTTAGCTGTTTTTGTTGTTTTTCACATTGCAAAAAATTTCAAACAAATACAAGAGTACATAAAAGAGTACAGGAAGACGTCATTTTATTGGACTTTGCAGATTTTTTTTTTTTAACAAATGGAAGGTTTGTGGCAATCCCATGTGGAGCAAGTCTCTTAGTACCATTTTTCCAACAGCGTGTGCTCACTTTGTGTGTCTACATCACATTTTAGTAATTATTGCAATATTTCAGACTTTTTCATTGTTATTATATCAGTTATGGTGATCTGCAATCAGTGATCTTTAATGTTACTGTTGTAAATGTTTTGGGGCACCATCAACCTTGCTCATATAAGATGATGAACTTACTTGATAAATGTGTGCGCTCTGACTGCTCCACCCACTGGCCATTCTCCCGACTCTCTCCCTCTCCTTGGGCCTTCCTATTCCTTGAGACACAACAATATTGAAATTAAGCCAACTAATAACCCTGCAATGGCCTCTAAGTGTTCAAGTATAAGGAAGAGTCGCATGTCTCTCACTCAAAATCAAAAGCTCACTTGAAATTAAGCTTAGTGAGGAAGGTGTGTTGAAAGCCCAGACGGGCTGAAAGCTAGGTTTCTTGTACCAAATAATTAGCCAGTTGTGAATGCAAAAGAAATGTTCATGAAGGAAATTAAAAGTGCTACTTCAGTGGATACACGAATAATAAGAAATTGAAACAGCCTTATTAGTGATGTGGAGAAAGTTTGAGTGGTCTGGATAGAAACCAGCTACAACATTCTCTTAAGCCAAAGCCTAATCCAGAGCAAGGCCCAAACTCTCTTCAATTCTATGAAGGCTGAGAGAAGTAAGGAAGCTGCAGAAGAAAAGTTGGAAGCTAGCAGAGGTTGCTTCATGAGGTTTAAGGAAAGAAGCCATCTCCATAACATAAAAGTGCAAAGCGAAGCAGCAAGTGCTGATTTAGAAGCTGCAGTAAGTTATTCAGAAGATCTGGCTAAGATCATTGATGGAGGTGGCTACGCTAAACAACAGATTTTCACTGTAGATAAAACAGCCCTCTAGATGGAAGACCATCTAATTCTTTCACAGCTAGAGAGGAGAAGTCAGTGCCTGGCTTCAAAGCTTCAAAGGACGGGCTGACTTTCTTGACTTAGGGGCTAAAGCAGCTGGTGGCTTGAAGCTGAAGCCAATGCTCATTGACCATTCCAAAATCCCAAGGCCCTTAAGAATAATGCTAAATCTACTCTGCCTGTGCTCTAGAAATGGAACAACAAAACCTGCATGAGAGCACATCTATTTAGAGCATGGTTTCCTGATTATTCTAAGTTCACTGTTGACACCTGCTGCTCAGAAGGATCCCATTAAAAATATTACTGCTCATTGACCCAAGAATTCTGAGGGAGATGTACAAGCAAATTAATGTTGTTTTCATGCTCATTAAGATAATGTTCACTCTGCAGCCCATGGATAAAGGAATGATTTCTATTTTTAAGTCTTATTACTTAGGAAATGGATTTTGTAAGACTACAGCTGCCATAAATAGTGATTGCTCTGATGGATCTGGGAAAAGTAAATTGAAAACCTTCTGGAAAGGATTTATCATTCTAGATACCGTTAAGAACACTTGTGATTCGTAGGAGGAAGTAAAAATGGCAATGTTAACAGGTGTTTGGAAGAAGTTGATTCCAGTCCTCTTGGATGACTTTGAGAGGCTCAAGACTTCAGTGGAGGAAGTAACTGCAGACATGAAGGAAACAGCAAGAGAACTAGATTTAGAAGTGGAGCCTGAAGATGTGATTGAATTGCTCCAATCTCATGATCAAACTGGAATGAATGAGAAGTTGCTTCTTATGAATGAGTAAAGAAAATTGTTCCATGAGATGGAAACTACTCCTGATTAAGATGCTGTGAACATCGTTGAGACAACAACAAAGAATTGAGACTATTTCATAAACGTAGTTGATAAGGCAGCAGCAGGGTTTTAGAGGATTGACTCCAATTTTGAAAGTTGACTTCTGCTGTGGGTAAAATGCTATCAAACATCATCTCATGCTACAGAGAAATCTTTCATGAAAGGAAGAGTTCAACTATGCAGCAAACCTCACTGTTGTCTTACTAAGAAATGACTACAGCCACCTTAACCTTCAGCAAACACCATACTGATTAGTCAGCAGGCATCAGCATCCAGGCAAGACCCTCCACCAGCAAAAAGATTATGACTTGCTGAAGGCTCAGATGATCACTAGCATTTTTAAGCAATAAGCAACAAAGTATTTTATAATTAAGGTATATACATTGTTTTTTAGACATAATGCTACTGCACCCTTAACAGACAAGTATAGTGTAAATATATATATATTTTTTAGATGGAGTCTCGCTCTGTTGCCCAGGCTGAAGTGCAGTGGCATAATCTTGGCTCACTGCAACCTCTGCCTCTTGAGTTCAAATGATTCTCATGCTTCAGCCTCCCAAGCAGCTGGGATTATAGGCGCCCACTACCACGCCCAGCTAATTTTTGTATTTTTAGTAGACACGGGATTTCACCATGTTGGCCAGGCTGGTCTTGAACTCCTGACCTCAAGTGATCTACCCACCTCAGCCTCCCAAAGTGCTGGGATTACAGGCGTGAGCCACCACGCCTGGCCCATAAATATACTTTTATATGCATTGGGAAACAAAAAAATTTGTGTGACTCACTTTATTGCATTATTTGCTTTCTTGCAGTGGTCTGAAACCGAGCCCACAATGTCTCTAAGTATGCCTGTATATGAAACCCCATGTATCTTTCATCCAGCTTCAGTGATTGTCTACTCATGGCCAATCTTCTTTAATTTATACCCCCCACTGACAATTCCCCCAGTTGGATTTTTTAAAAGCAAATTCAAGCCATCAAATAATTTCAGCCTAAAATATTTTGTTGTGTATCTTTAAAAGATAAAGACTTGAAAGAATTAGAACACCATTATTATAACTTAAAAATTTACAATTATTTTTGAATGTCATCGAATACCTAATCAGTGTTCAAATTTCCCCAATTTTCCCCCATCTCACTCTCTCTTATTTTTTCTTCTTTGTTTGGTTTGAATCAGAATCCAAATAAGAATTACATTTTGCCAATTGCATCTTAAATTTCTAGCTGTTTCATACTATATTTTGAGAGGCAGATGGTTGGCAAACTATTCATGGTAGCAGATTCATAATTATTAAATTTTACTTTCCAAACAAATATGTTTTACAAGATTTTTCTCCTTCTCTATTAGTTCCCTGAAGCCCTACTACTTCCCTGGAGTTAAAAACTTATATTTTCCCTACTTTTAGAATACTATTAGGGATTTTTCTAAAACCAGACTTAGAGAAAAGGAGAGAGAGATCTTTAAAAGACTGTTTAGTTGAGAATTATCTGTTGCAGAATAATTTCAAGAGTATCAGGAAACCTTGGCAATCTTCAACATTTTTGGCTTGGTCAGTAAAGCTTTTTAGAAAAAAAATTATTGTTTTCCTTCAGAGATCATAAAAACCCCTTTGAACATCTCAAAAGCATGAACCAGTCTCCTCTTTCAGAAATACAAGAGCAAAGCCTCTTGCTTTACATTAAAATATTACCTGATATAATTTACCTCTCAGATGTTATTGACTGTGGGCCTCTTATCAATGAGCTCTCAATTTTTTGAATTAAAAATGAATATATTTTCTGGACATACCTACAGCTCTTCCTCTGAAGGTGGATATGAATAAGTGTATGTGTGTATTCACCTACACCCTTATTATGGAATGTGATTTATGAATTTCTTGCCCACTTACTGCTTGTAAATCATCAAGAGTTTTATGTCCCAAGCAGTCAGCAGTGGTTATAAAATCAACAGAGGGATGTACTAAATAAACCTGTACTGGATTGCTCCTAAGGAATTGATGACAAGTCAGAAAGTGCAGACAGCTCCACTGGAATGATTCTCACCTGCCTTTGGGAAAGCACAAAGGTCTCAGATAGGGAAATTTTTTTGTCTTGAGCTTTTAAGATTAATTACCAGATGATCTGGTAAGGAAATTAGTTTTCTAGGTTCCAGAAGTTTTCTATAACAAAAAAATTTGCCCTCTATCACAAAGCCTACACATGTGTAAATCACAGATGCAAACAAATATGTGCTCTGGAATTTGTGCTTATATACAAGGTATGAGAAGATGGAGATTTTCCTTTTCCAACCCTGCAATTCACTAGTTTAAAAGAACTAATTCAAAAGGGATATAGATACATATACACACATATGTATACATATAATATATATACAACTATATGTGTGTGTATATACTTATTTTTTTCAAATATATGAAATATCTCTTGAAGAATACATAAGAACTAGTGATAATTATTTCTGGAGTGGAGGATGGGAGACTCATTTTTCACTTTACTTGATGGCGATTAATGATTTTTTAAAACCATGTTCATATATTAACTGTTGATAAAATTATTTTTGGAATAAAGGAGGAAAAGAAGGAAATGATCTGTCTCTGTGTACTTCTGTTAATCTCATCTTCTTCAGTCCTGGCGTTTTCATTGCATCATCATGCTGCCGCTTACATATGTCATAGGTAAACATGCAAGACACATAGATACAAATGTGACATGTATGCATACATCTACGTGGACACAAATGCATTGTAATATGAATAACACTTTTACATGGACACATATACACAAAGCCTCTTGGGAGGGAGCAGAGGTTCATGTACATGAACGGTATTTCACATATATATATACGTTGTTGCTAAAGTCCTCTGCTAGCTAATGGCAGTGTCACAGCAGCACACACAGAATATCAGATCAGATTACCCCACGAGTCTTTCTTTCTTTGATAGATTTCCCAACCCAGCCCTCGCTACCACACCTAGAAAAACTGTTCACTCCTGGCAGACAGTAATTCATTTACGGGGAGCCACCACCTTTGTACCCTGAGAGGTGAAGCTGAAAATAACCTAAGTAATCTGATTCCCCAGCAGAAGGTGGAGTGCAGGGAGGAACTCTGCACGTCTCCCTCTCGGGGTGTGAGAGGCAGAATCAGTGGCCGCAGTGGCTGCACCTGCCCCCTGGCCCCCTGGTTCCTCTGGCTTGGACTCCTCCTCCTCTCTCTGGGGCTGGTTTGATCCCACCTCAGCCATGAGGGACACCCTGATCTCTCAACAGCCTGAACAGGACTCACGGAAGCATGCTGGGCCTTTGGAATGCTGGGACCGTGGTGAAGGCTCTTTGCCAGCCCAAGTTGCTCTCATGCTCCCTTGCAGGCTTCCCATCCCTGATTCTCTTGGGCTCTGTTAGACCCTGGCTCTTGCTCTCCTCCTTCCCGCTCTGGTTCCTCCCCAGAACTATGCATATCCTCATCATTTGGGGAGCTCTGTGGATCCCAGGTGAAGAACTCTTGTGGAAACCTCTTTTCCAAAGGGTCATGTAGTCCTGTGGCTTTATCTATCATTTGAGACTAGTGAGTCTTACATCTCCTTTTCTGTTTCCCCCAAAGTGAACTCAGAAATTAATGGGCTCACTTTGAAGGAATGGAAAAGACTAGCCTCTCTTCCAGGCTGTTGAGGCAGAGAATTCTATTTGTATACCTAACATCTATTCCCTGACATCAGCAGTTACCAAAGTGTGGTCCATAAGTCCCTGGGACTCCCTGAGACCTTTGTTTGTTTGCTTTTGGCAGAGGGGTTTGGGGTGCATGTTATGCAAGGTCAAAACAAATTGAATAATAATTCTAAAACATTATTTACCTTCTTGATTGAAAGGACATCTGCATTGATGGTATAAAAGCAATAGTGGCTCAAACTGCTGGTGTCTTAGCACCAATCACAGCAATAGCACTGTAGCAGACTGAAAAATGCACACCAACCACCCCCCCCCACCCCCCACCACAAAGATATCAGGACCTAATCTCTGGAACCTAGTAAATGTTGCTTTATCTGTAAAAAGGGTCTTTGCAGATGTGATTAATTTAAGGAGATGGGGAGATGATCCTAGATCATCTGGGGGGGTCCCTAAATGCAACCACATGTATACCTATAAGGAGACAGAAGGAGACTTTACAGACAGAAGAAGAGAAGGCCATGTGAAAATAGAGGCAGAGATTGGAGTGATGCGGCCACAAGCCAAGGAATGCTGGCAGCCACAGAGGCTGGGAGAGGCAAGGAACAGACTCTCCCTGAGAGCCTCCAGATGGAGTGTGGCCTTGCTGACACCTTGACTTCAGACTTCTGACCTCCAGAGCTATGAGAGAATAAATGTCTGTTGTTTTAAGCCACCTAGTTTGTAATAATTTGTTAGAGCAGCCACAGAAAACTAATACAAGCACCAAACTATCTAGCAATAACTGTTCTTCACCACCGTGCACTCACAGTAAAAACAACGAGGTACAATAAAAATGGCCAGTTTCACTTTTAAATTGCCCTTATTGAAGCAGTAAAAATTATTAATTTTGTTAAATCTCAACCGTTGAGTACATAGCTTTTTAACAGTCTGTGTGATGGAATGGGAGGTACACATAACATGCTTCTGCTGCCTGCATGACTATGATGGTTACTTGGAGGGAAAGCAGTTCTGTGAGTTGCAAGCTGAACTAGCCACATTTCTCATGGAATGCCATTTTTGCTTGGAAGAGTGACTGCCAGATACACCATAGTTATTCAGATGTGTGTACTTTGTAGATATTTTTTCAAAACTGAACAAAGTGAGCCTGCCACTTCAAGAGAAATATCTGACAGTATTAGTTGCCAATGATAACATTCAACCTTTCAAGTAAAAATTAGAATTTTTGAAAACTTATGTTTGTCATCATGAGCTTGACAACTTCTTGAAAGTGTTTTTTTCTTGTTAGATCAGTGGTGATATTTTAAAATGTGATTTAAAAATTATATAATGAAATGTGTCAGCATTTGAAAGGTCTGCATAATTCATTAAACAAACATTTTCCATATAACTATTATGTGATATTGCAATATCATGTGTGGTTAAAAATCCATTCACTATGCAAGATATCCCAGTGAATTTTAACATAACAGAATACAAAATATTCATTGATATGGTTTCAGATTCTACATTGCAACTAACCTTTAAATAACTACCACATGAATTATGGTATCATACCAAAGAAAAATATCCACAATTACCTGAAAAAGTTTTAAAAACACTTTTATATTTTTCAGTTACATATCTGCATGAGTCCAGATTTTCTCCATATAATTCAAGCAAGATGTCGTATTGTAACAGAGTCAGTGTAGAAGCAGATATAAAAGAGTCTGGCTGTCTCCTATTAAGTCAAACACTGAATAAATTTGCAAAAATGTCAAACAATATCACTCTTTTCACTTTATTTTTTTTCCTTGGAAAGCATATGTTATTTAACATGTAAAGGGCATATAAATATACTTTTTAAATGAATAAACAAATATTTTCAGATTTTTTGGCTTTAATTTCTAATATGGCAAATACTAATAGATATTACTCACATAAATAAAAGCTCTTTGGGGTCCTCAATAATTTTTTAGGGTATAAGAGGTATCAACCTTTTTCAGGACCGAAAAGGTTGAGAACTGCAGTTCTATGTTATTAAGAAGTGGGGCAATGTGCCCATTTAAAAGACTACATTTTCCAGATGCCTTTGCAGCTAAATTTGGCCATGTGGTAAGTTCTGGGTAATCATATATAAGCAGAAGTTTGTAAAAGGGACTTCCCGAAAGCCTACATGGAGAACGAATGGCTGGGAAAATTCGTTTTTTGACTTTCTGCTTTTTCTCATTCTCAGAGAATACATTTGTATGTGATTGTGGAAGCCCTAGCAGCTACCTTGAACTATGAGGTGACCTTGAGGATAGAAGGTACTTGTAACCAAGATGAAAAAAAGATTAAAAAAAAAAAAACGGCTGGATCCCCAATAACTATGATGTTGCCTAATTATCTACTCCAGGCTTCTTTTAAATGGGAGACAAAAAAACCTTTTACATCCTGTTTAAGCCTCTATTATTTCTATTTTTCTGTTACATGTAGCGGAACCTAATCCTACTCTTTCCTTTAAATGTGACAATGTGCTAAGACCAACCACCGAGGATCTAGTTTTAGGATGTATATTATATAATGATTTCTTTCTTTCCATGTCTTAATGTGTGATACTGAAAAAACATGATTCTTCAGGATTAGTAATAAAGGCACTCAGAAATTTGTTCAACTCTGAGCAACAAACATTTCGGGATCTCATGCTATTGGCATGCAGTGAGCCAGGCTCTGAGCACATGTGCCCTCACAGCCCTGTGGGTCATGGGGGGAAATCACCTCCCTCCAGGGCCCAGCACTGTCTTCACAGCCCTGCTGCAGGCCCCACTATCGGGTAACACACTATTCTCAGCATGGAGAGAGAAGCATACCTCTTTGTCACTTAACTTGTGTTTCTGGGGTAGGACTTAAAATTCTCTTGAATAAATTTGTCATCCCCACTCCTTGAACCAGAATGGCCCAAATAAACAAAGAGGCTTCCCTCTCCTGAATTTTGATGGGCTGACATGTCTAATTTCCCTGATAAGCCATGTCATTTGTTCAGTGTTCTCCCATGCTACCATTGTCAATATAATAACCAACTGAATTTGAAAGTTGCAGAAAGTCAACAGACCTTGTCCATGGACCCACCCTGCAACTAAAATCTTCAAAGCAAAGATAACTTTCTACAGAACATCAGATGGTCTCTTCCCTTGTGTTACACAGAATCTATTGCCATTAACTGGTGGCATCATAGGTGATGGGTAGGTAAATGAGAGATACCCAAAAGCCTTACTCACAAAAACCAGGCAGATTCTGTAAGGGGCAACATGTTTAGAGTAAGCAAATCTCTACCATACTCCTTGGGTTCAGGATGGATTCAGGCTAGACCTAACCACTGCACAGCTTGGTGAGGCTAAAACATGATAATATATGATCAAAAACTACAAACTCTGCAGAGCTGTATGTCAGCTATAGTTATTAACTTGTGCTCTCTTGATAAGGAAAGAAAATTCAATTAAAAGTATAGGCTGAATTAGAATATTGGCTTTGCCACTTGTTTGCTGGGTGACTTTATGCAAGTTGCTTAACCTTGTTGAGCACAAGAAATAATTAGGTACAGTCCAGGGGTATCCAACCTTTTGGCTTCCCTGGGTCACATTGAAAGAAGAAGAATTGTCTTGGGCCACACATAAAATACTCTAACACTATGATAGCTGATGAGCTCACACACACATACACACACACACACAAAATCTCATAATGTTTTAAGAAAGTTCACGAATTTGTGTTAGGCCACATTCAAAGCCATCCTGGGCCACATGCAGCCTGTGGGCCACGGGTTGGACAAGCTTGATGTACACCTTTTCAAATACGGATGTTCATTTTAGCAGATGGACTAATATGGGTAAAAAGGTGCTAACAGAGTTTGAAAAATGACTTTTTAAAAAAATCAATTTTACCCTAATATAACATTTAGGGTTAGATTTGTTTTCTTTTCTTTCTTTCTTTTTTTCTTTTTTTTTGAGATGGAGTCTTGTTCTGCCACCCAGGCTGGAGTGCAATGGCGTGATTTCAGCGCACTGCAACCTACACCTCCCAGGTTCAAGCGGTTCTCCTGCCTCATCCTATCGAGTAGTGGGATTTCTGGCGCACGCCACCATGCCTGGCTAATTTTGAGTTGAGATTGGGGTTTCACCATGTTGGCCAGGCTGGTCTCGAACTCCTGACCTCAAGTGATCTGCCTGCCTCAGCCTCCCAAAGTGCTGGGATTAGAGGCGTGAGCCACAGCACCCGACCTAGATTTGTTCTCATATAACTAAAAACTCCACATAACTTTAACTTAAAGAAGATCAGTTTACTTCTCTGTCACATAAAGGAAGTCTAGAGGTAGGTATTAAAGCACTGCTCCCTCTGTCCTCAGTGGCCTAGGCTCCTATCTTCCTCCTGTGCCATCTTCCTTCAGCATGTGGCTTTCCTCTTGAAAGTCACCTCATGGTCTAAGATGGCTGCTGAAGCTCCAGCATTATGTCCATGCTCGAAGCAGAAGGAAAGAGAAACAGACAGGAAAAAAAGGGCACACCTCACACTTGATTCAACTCTCTTAAAGAAAGCCTTCCTGGAAGATCCATGCTGTACTTAACACTTCCACCTTCTGACCAGAATTTGGCCAGATGGCCACACTAAGCTGCACAGGAGTCTGGGAAATGTAATCTTCTTGGTTGCTGTTCTGTTACAAAGGGAAAAGGGTAGAATAATTGTTAGGTAGGCAACTAGCAGCCTGTTCCATACTTGGTCCTCTCTCTCTGTCTCTCTGTTTCTCTCTCTCTCTCCTCCTTCTGTCTGGATTCAAATACCTGCTCAAGAATTTGGAATTTAAGAAAAAATGTTTGTTTTGAATTCCTCTGCTGAACCAAAAATATTAACTTTGAAATGCCAAGTATAAATACACATGACAGATGCAAGGTTTTGGCTAAAGAAGTTTGACTTGTAACTTTAGAATAACAGATGCACTTATCAGCAGGAGAGCTGTCAATGAGTTACAGAGCATCTGAGCTGTAAAATAGGCAAGCTTTAACTAAACCATGACACCAAGGACTTGTTTGTATCACATATTTGTCTCATATGGCTGGATTTTTGTGGGATTTTTTTTGATCCCCCATCTTCCTACTTGAAGGACATCAGTTGTTATGGACACAGTGACATTAAATTCATATGGCAAGATTTGACATAAACAAAGTAAAGTAAGTTCATTCCAGAGGCTGTGACTTAATAAGCTCGAATTTTCCAGAATTTAACCTGGTCTCTGAGTTTGGTGGGGACAGGATGGGAGGGAGGAAGAGCAGGAAGCCAGACACCTTTGGGAGCTGCCACGAGTTCTTTGGGAGCATTAGAGCTATATTTGGTGCAATTAAGTTGCTAATTCAGTAAAAACTACACGGTTCCCTTGTGGCCTGGGAAAGTAAAATGCAGCTGCTAAAGGTGGCTGATTTACAAGCCGGGAATGGCCGAGGTACCAGGGGAAATGAGCCAGATTCTTCCAAAAGCCTAAATCACTCTCTTAGTCAGGCGATCAAAACAGCATGCTCACCCTGGGCAGAGCACCAGAGTTGGGCAGCCTCCAAAACTGGTCTTGAAAAAATTCCCAGTTTTTCAGCAGGATTAGACCCTTGCCTCTCCTTCATTCCTCAGAAGGATGCAGAAAGTGTAAGGGATTCCTTAAAGGATCAGAGTTCAGTCCCTACACTTTCCCAAACCCCAATCCCGACCCAAAGGAAAACAACGTAAAAGGCAGAGAGGTATGTATTTAGGCTGTGATCTGTTCCACTAGCAAGTTCAGGTCATTGGGGATTGCATCAGGCCAACTGGGGTGGGCAGGGCTCATCTGAAGGGCTATGCAGACTATCTACCACACATCCTCAGTGGGCACCATTCACAGCATAGTCTAATTTACTGGTTCTCAAACATGGTGGGTGCATATTAGAATTACTTGGGCATTTAAAAAAATCCCAAGCCAGGATGCAACTCAGAACAATTAAATCAGACAACCTGGAGGAGGGACTAAGACATCAATAATGTTTAAATTTCCTCCAAATGTTTCCAACATGCAGCTGAGTTTAAGGCCCAGTGGTCTCATTCATGTAGACTTTGATGTGAATGGCACTCCCTGTAGCTGTGCTGAGTATGACCTGCAAAGACATATTTCATAGTCCTGGGTGGAGGTGGAGATGCAAAGAGTTAGCAGAGGACAATAGGGAGATGGGGATGCCTTCTAGGAAAAAAAAGACATGTCAAAAGGAAATCTAGAAAGTGGCCCTCACACCAGCCTCCTGTGACTAGGGTTGCCTGTAGACTGGGTAAAAAAAAAAAAAAGACATTCTATTATTTGGGGCTCCTGAACAGTTTACATGATCCCAGATTTCTCTCCTGTTAATCTGCTCTAGTTCCTAATCTTAATTTCTTGGATATTGTCTTAGATATGTATTTTATGTAATTAAAATAGCAACCAACAAACACTCATGCATCACTTCAGAGTTTGCAAAGCAGTGTTTCAATGCCCATTATCCTCACCGGGATGACTCATAAAATCTCTGCCCCCTGTCTGTGGAGTCCAAGTCCCTTTCTTTCTCAGATCCAGGTGCCATTAGAACTGGAGGATTGGTTTTTCACCAGCTTCTACACAGAGGTTTGCCACCTATGGTGTCTGCTGGGAATTTTTTTTCCTTTGCTGAATTTTTAATTACTGTGAAACAACTTGGAGCATTAGTTTATGGGCAAAATCAGCATTTCCAATGTGGCCTCATCCTTGCTCAAGGTAGGGCCCCAGGTCAAATGGCCGTCTGATCTCCACCAAAGGCCCAGTGTTAGGCACAAAGGAGGCACTTAGCAGCACTTTGTGGAACAAATGCAGAGTGGATGCTGCGTTGGCAAACCATGCAGGCAGCCACCAGTCAGGAGAAAGGCTCTGGGTGCTGAGAGGGAGACTTACAGCCACAGAAAAGAACGGAATATTCCAAGCTTAAGTAGTTTTAAATTTGGTTGAGGATTCTGGTCTTAGCCCATCTTCAGCCTTGTCAAAGGCAATAGTCAAAGAGGGCTCCCGAAACTGTCCTGGTGAGCCAGCATGCAGGCTGAGTTCACAGTCTGGGTCCTCGGGTGGCCTAACACTCATGTGCAGTCACCAGGTCTCTGGTCCACAGGCAGTAGAAGCAGAGCAGCCAATTTCCTGTAGCCAAAAGACTTGGCCCCTGACTGGCTGAGTGGCTGTGAACACGTCCCTGAAAATTGTCATGCCTCTGTCTCTTTGATCCGACAAGTGGGGTTAATAGTCCCAGCCTCTTAATGTTGCTGTGAGACTCAGCTGCTGTTTAGCACGGCGCTCCATAAATGGTGGCAGTGGTATTATTGCAGGCTCCGGTCTAACTCCGATTTTACTGCCTTCACCAGTGAAAACCAGCAGGGGGAGCCTGGTCTCCTTCCTGTTCCCCACGGCCTGATCTGACAGGCTCTCTATCACCGGGCCATGATGTGTGCTTGTTTCATGGATCAGGAGATAACTAATACTTTTAGCTGAATATATTTGAACTGTAAGGTTCCAGTTCAGTCCTTTTCTTTAAGGACCTAGAATAGTGATTAAGAAAATAAGTTCCGGAGTCAAAATGGGCTCAAAGTTTTGCTCTACCACTGTGCTATATACAGCCTTGATGATAGGGTTTGGCTGCATCCCCACCCAAATCTTACCTTGAATTATAATCCCCATAATCCCCACGTGCTGTGGGAGGAACCTGGTGGGAGGTAATTGAATCATGGAGCCAGTTTCTCCCATGCTGTTCTAGAGCTAATGAGTGAGTTCTCATGAGATCTGATGGTTTTATAAGCGTCTGGCATTTCCCCTGCTGGCACTCATTCTCTCTCCTACTGCACTGTGAAAAGGCACCTTCTGCCATGATTGTAAGTTTCCTGAGGCCTCCCCAGCCATGTGGAACTGTGAGTCAATTAAACGTCTTTTCTTTATAAATTACCCAGTCTCAAGTATTTCTTCATAGCAGTAGGAGAATGGACTAATACACTTGGGCAAGGTTCTTGCCCTCGGTAAACTGTCAATGTCCACATCTGTGAAATGAAATTGATGCTACTGTTTATGGCATAGGTTTATTGGGAGAATCAAAGGATATAATGCCTGGGACATAATTAGCACGTGATATGGGCAGTCCTGTTTATATCTCCCCTCCCTGTGATCTAGGACTAAAGACTCTCTTAGTAAATTCTCCCATGGTTTCCCATGGCAGTTCTGGCCAACTTCAGCTCTGTTCAACTCCAAGTATGCCGGGAAAGCCCTATTTTCCAGGAGTTTTCCTTCCAAAGTGTCCTCACTTGATGGAAATTTCTTAACTCCAAAAAGAGCTCTTGGGGCCAGGCACAGTAGCTCACACCTGTAATCTCAGCACTTTGGGAGGCTCAGGCAGGTGGATCACTTGAGGCCAGGAGTGTGAGACCAGCCTGGCCAACATGGCGAAACCCCGTCTCTACCAAAAATACAAAAATTAGCCAGGCATGGTGGTGAGCGCCTGTAACCCCAGCTACTCAGGAGGCTGAGGCCGAGAATTGCTTGAACCTGGGAGGTGGAGGTTGCAGAGAGCCAAGATCACACCACTGTACTCTAGCCTGAGCAACACAGTGAGACTCTGTCTCAAAAACCAAAAACTAACCAAACAAAAAAAACCTTACCAGTTTTCACACAGGTACACACAGGTAGTAAGTAATAGAGCTGGATTTAAATACAGGCAATCTCCTTATATAATCAGCATGATGTGGGGGTGGACAGAGGGAGGTGGCATTAAGCAGTTTAAAATTTGACTTGATAAGGCTGGGGATACCATGCTTAGCCTGTGGTGAAAGTATAGAAAGGATGAAACTAGTTCTGGAGGGTTCTTGCTTTCTAGGGCAATAGCCATCCTTGAAATTATTCTAACATTTGATCACTTGTCTTAGTGTGCCACTTCAAGTCACCTCTCACTTTTTCTCCCATTGTTCCTGCAGGTAGATCATGTCCTGTTTCAGTAGGGATGATATACCTGTCCCAATTCACCTGTGCTATTTAGAACAGACACTTTCTGCCAAGTGTACCACCCCACACCTTGCCAGACTACTCCACCCAAAAAGCAGGGCCTGGGGTGGGTGACCCACATAAGCTGGCGACTCCTAAACCTAATAATAACTCCTACCCTGTGGGGTCAACTATTTTGTGTTTATTCATGGCCCCAAGCCCCACCCCATAAATTTGACATCACTTTTTCCATAGCAAATAGTAATCTTCAAATGGAATAAGGCAGGAGCTGCGAGTCCCACAAGAGGCAGCCAGATGAGACCAACATGTTCCTTAAACAATGGACACAGTGGTGTGGTGCACTGCAAGCCTGTGTCTTATGTTCCAGGTGACTTCCATGTCTCAACCCGTGGTTCCTCCACTAACAAGGAATGAGAAAAACTTGCCACTATGGAAATGTGGCAATATGCCACAATATCACATGTCCTAAGAGAGTAGGTATTTATATAGATAGACGTAACTCTCATTGTAAAGTTAAGATGTACTAATGCAACCCTGCATCTGGAGCACGTGCTCATCCTCAACATTTCAAAGTAAGTATTTGGACTTTAGTTCTCTTTGGAATTTACAATAGACTCTGGAGTGTTGCTCTCATTTGTTGTAGGCAGCTCTCAATGAGTGCCCAGGATCAGTTTCCTGGGCCACCTACATGTGCATTGAGATGCTGAATACAAGCTCCTTAAGGTCAGGGCCCTGTATTGTAACAAGTGCAGAGGGTCTTACACATAGTAGGTGGCTATGTGTATAGATGAACAGGATGACATAGTGCTACTTAAGAGAGAATGGAATCCACAGGATAGGTTCTATCTAAACACATTTAAGGGCATTCTGTTCCTGGAAGTCCTAAAAGGATATTAACGCATCCTTGACTTCACATCTCAAAGTGTGATCTCCTGACCAGCAGCAGGACATCACCAGGAGCCTGTTAGAAATGCAGAATCTGCCTCCACTCCAGGCCTTTTGAGTCAGTGCCTTCATTTGAACAAGATCTCCAGGTTGGCTGGGCGTGGGCCTGTAATCCCAACACTTTGGGAGGCTGAGAGGGGTGGATCACTTGAGGTCAGGAGTTCGAGACCAGCCTGGCCAACATGGTGAAACCCCGTCTCTACTAAAAGTACAAAAATTAGCCAGGCGTGGTGGCACACAGCTGTAATCACAGCTGCTCGGGAGGCTGAGGCAGGAGAATTGCTGGAACCTGGGAGGCAGATGTTGCAGTGAGCGAAGATCACGCCACTGCACTCCAGCCTGGGCAACAGAGCAAGACTCCATCTCAACAAAACAATAAAAAAAGATCTCCAGGTCATCTGTTTGCACGTCAACATTTGAGAAACCCTGGTTGGTCTATGACAACACTGTCATGTGGATGGCTGAGAGCAGTGTTTAAATAACGTTCTGGGGGTGTGCGAGAGGGAAGGAGAGAAAGAGAGAGAGAGAGAGAGCAGGTGTCTCGCATACACTATCCCATTGAATCCTCACAGGGAGCCTGAGAGGCAGGTACTACCACTGTTCCATGTGACTAGCTAGCAAGCTGTGGAGACAGAATCAAACCTTCAGATTACGTCCTCTTAGCCATTATGTCATATATACTAGAAGCTGTAGAAATTAATGAAGTTGGCTATTTCTGTAATACCTTGAGAGAATTCTAACTTACAGTCAGATATTGCTTCATACCTGAACCATCTTACACACTGATGAGACTCAGAGCAACCTTTATTCATTATCCTCTAAAAAAATGTTATAGGAGTAATATATGCTTACCGTAGAACAATTAGAAAATGCAAATGAGCACAAAGAAGGAAAAAACCACCCTATAATGACAAGATAGCTAAAATTTTGTTATATGTTCCTCCTTCCATCATTCTATATATATAATATGAGTGTCTGTATGTGTGTGTATATATTCACTTGTACTTTTAACAAAAAAGGAATCATAGTAGCCATACTATTTTGTGGCTCCTCTATTTCAAACTGCCTTTAGAATTTTAGGTTTCTCTGGTCTAAAACTTCTCTTCTCTGAACGTGTTTTAATTCCCACCTATCCTTGAAGGCTTAGCCCCAGGTACACCTCCTCCCAGGAGCCTCTCCTGATCACCCAGCCCACGGGTGCCTGGTGTTGGTGGCCACCTCTGCCTGAGTGTTGGTATAACCCACATTCCCCAGCCGCAACCACTCAGAACAGGGTCTGAACAATGTTCACAGGACATTGGTCTCAGCCTCCAGCTCCTGCTCAAGGAAATGCAGCAGCCACAGACAGTTCCTTCCTTTAGGTTCAAGGGCTCTTTGGGGTGGCTCGTGCATGTGTGCCCTATCTGTCCTCTGCTCTGATCCAATGTCTCTGCCCTCCCCATGTGGGCTACTCCCTGCACTTACCTAAGACCACTGTGTCAACCCACCTTGTCCCGGCTACAGCCGAATGCTCTGCTGCCAACCATGGTGAACTAGAATGAACAAATGAAACTGGCAATATTCTACTGTTTGTGACCTATCTCATTGGCAATTTCATGATGTTCACACTCTACCTCCTCTCATGCACTGGGATGTGACCACTCCTAGGTTTAGCTCTGACAGTTGTTCCAGTCAATTGGAGGAAAGACTCTATCCTCATCTGCCTTAAAACTCCACCATTAGGGCACAAAGCAGAGCAAGCTCTCCTCTTGGTTTCCTTCAAGCTTCTGAAAGAGTAGATCTTTCATGGACTTTCTTTCCATTGTTAGCACCTTCTCCTTTAGAAGCACACCTAGTGGCCCTGGATGGGCTGGACAATCTGAGTCACCTGTTCTGGGCAGACTCAGAATGGTGCCTCTTCATTGACTGCTCACCTGTGTCCCTGGACTGGCTTGGTTACCAAAGGGCCCCAACCTTATCTGGCCACTTCTTGGGAGGTTAGGAGTGCCCATGCTTCCCTGCCTTTAGGGGATGGTTTTAGGCCTCATTACCATCTTCCATGAGGCTGCTACCCCCAAGCTCCCTTCATGTCTAAACATCCCACATTTCTCAGCGAGTGTCAGGAGGTACCCTTGCTTGGGGCCCTTGCTGTAATGAGCTTTCTAGGTAGCACGAGTGGGATTATACTGCTGGACTCAGCCTGGTTTTGAATTCTGGCTCCAATGCTTGCTAGCCAGAGTGAATTTCTTTGGCTTTTCAGTGTTGTATTTTTCTCATCTGTTAAAAGGGGATAATAGGAATGCCCACTTCAACGGGTCATTTTGAGGATTAAACAGAATCATCCATGAGAGATGCTTAGAACAGTGACTGGTACACAGAAAACACTTAACAATATCTTCCTGCTGCTGTTAACTGTTGCTGTGATAAGTTCCTTGAAGGCACCCACAGCAGCTCCCTTCTCTCAGCCCTTTGCTCTGTGCCTGAACACATACTTACTGCGTGAGGGGTGAGCGATGAACAATACCTCTAAGAAAATAGAGGCAGTGATCCCTGTGTTAGTTATAGAGAAAGAAGACTGCAGTTGAGGGAGGGGAAGTGAGCGTGTGGGGAAATAGAGTCCGTGTTGGGGAGAGGCTGCGCCCCAGTCTCTTAGCCCCTGGTCACATCTGTAAACGCCAAACCCCGCACTCCCCGGGTGCACTTGCGGGCAGCAGGCCCACACACTCAGGCACCTGTAGGGCACTTCTGGAAGCCTCAGGCGGGAGCAGCGTGAGTTTCAGAACGTTGAGAAAAAGTGGCTTCACTCCATAAAGGGATCTTTTCAAGCCCCAAGAACCTGGGAACAAACTGCAGAGAAATTACAAAGGTCAGGATCTGACAGCCTCAAAAGCAAATTATTCAGTCCCAAATACATACAAAGACTCCAGAGTGATTTATAACTTCTGAAGATCTATGCAAATGAAAGGCCAAGGAACATGAAGGGGCTACATCTGCAGAGAGAAACACTCCAAGCTGTCAGCACTAGGCGAGGGCTGGTTGCTTCGAGGTAGCCGGGGACACTGTGATGCATGTATTAGTGCTCAGGGTTCTCTTGCACTTTGGAGCCCTCTCCATTGGAATTCACCCAGAAATATCCCCCTGAGCAGCTTTGTTTCATTTCAGCTACCCCTTCTATGTGCCACCATGGTTTTCATATTTAGCTTCATAATAATACATATTAAGTTTATATTTGGTTCTATTTTCATGAAAACGATATTTGTAACCAACCCCTTCATCAAAGGAGTATTGCAGAGATAGGATAGCACGAGCAAACATGAGGTGGTCATGATGCATGTAGCAGTGTAGTGGACTTGGCTGTGGTTAACCTTCTCATCAATTGCTCAAGCTTGCTTAGTGAGGATTTCCCCTAAAGGTATAAGGCTCTTGAAACTTCTGCCACGTGGGGATGGCGGAGGCATAAATTTTAGCAGGACTATCCACACAATTTGCACATAAGTGCAAAACGAACATGTAGGGTTCCTTGTTCAAAAGTTATTAAGAGTTTCAAGGTGGTGACAGCAGACCAGTAAACGAGTGTGGGCTCTTTTAAGTGTGGAGCTCTGTGTGATGGCACAGGTCTCATGACCATGTAGTCAACCACATCCTTGAAGGCACAATATAAAATTTAAGAAATGTGACATTCCTTTAGTTCCCCGAAACAAAATTTAACCTCCAGAAAATCAGAGTACTGCTTTTCCCAATCTGGGGAGCCTGTGGGAATTCTGGGCTTGTGTGAGGCTGGAACATGGGAGGGAAAGGGGCACAGCCTTTGGCGTTGGGGTTGCTGCCTTTACCATTGTGCCTTTGGCGGACCCTAGGCCTCCCTGCCTGTCTGTCAGGCACTGCTAGGAGGCTCAGAGAGGCCCTCACAGCTCTCCTCCCCTCACTGACTCCAGGCTTGGCATCTACTAGCTGCCAAATCTCAACTTCCTCATAGTCCCTGGCCCTCTGTTCCCCTCTCTAAGTCTGGGAGAAGTCAGAACCCTCTCTTAGGATCGGGCTACTCCCTCATCTCAAGGCATGTTTCCTCCCCCTCCCTTCCATGATATTTCCACATTAAACCCTCACAGACTTTAGGAAGTCACAGCCTTCAGGAGGACACTGCTGCCCTCTTTCCTGAGGTTGGGGAAAGCAGATGGCCACCTCAGTAGGGCAGATTTTTTTTCTATTCTTGCCCCTTTCGGCATCATCAAGGTTGTGGTGGGATCTGGGCCTCATGGCTCCTGAGTCTTCCAATCCCTTTCACCCTTTGCATCCCACAAAGGACTGGGTGGGGAGCCCAGAAGGAGATGGGCAGTGGGAAAGAGGTAAAGAATGCAGAGTAAGACAGAGACCTTGCCGAATTGACTCTCTGGCTCTCATTGCTGTGACCTGAATTTCCTTGTCTGTGCAATGATCAGTAGCAGTTGCCTCCCATGATGACTGGGATGAGGAAATCAGACTGAGAATGTAGGGGGTTGGCAAACTGCCTATACCAAAAAAGGAAACCTAGGGGACAAAGAGAGGTGAGTATATCAGGGTAGGCCAAGTTTTGCTGCAGTAACAAATAACTCTTCAATCTCACTTTGTTTTCATTCATGCAGTCCACTGCGATCCAGGTGACTGTCCAGGCAGCTGTCCTCCAGGTAGTGACTTAGCCTGTGTTCATCCTGTGACTCCACCATCTCCATGCAAGTCCTCCAAGTTAGCTGCAGCAGGGGAGGAGGAACCTGGAAAACCACACAGGGGTTTTCACTGCCTCAGTCCAGAAGCAATGTGTGACATTTCCATCCACATTACTGAACAGAACTAGCCGCACGTCTCTGCCTAGCTACAAGGGATCTGAGAAGTCGATGCTAGTGCACACCCAGGAAGCAGGAAAGATGAGGATATTGCTAAAGACTAGTCATGCCTCCTGCAGGGAGGAACCTAAATGAATTGCTCTTGTCAGCCTAGGCTGTCAGGGTTTAAGACACTCTCCCCATGTTCAACTCTGAGAAGTTCCACCTTGACTTCCTTGTTCTGAGCTGGTTTTTCTCACTTCTAAGATGAGGAACTCTTCCTACATTTGATACAGAGTGGATTTTCCTTGAAATGGCCATATATGCAAAGCAACCCCCAAATGCTGAAGGAGCCAAGAAACTCAAGAATTAGGCAGACAACCACAAGACTGAGATAGATCTCCGCACTGCAACTGCCCACAGACCCAGGGCTTTTATCTTGGGGAAAGTATGTGCACTCTGGAAGAATACATAGGTGGCTACAGGCATCACATCCTGTGATTTCTGCAACAGCATCAAGGATTGTTTTGGAGGAAACTTGAGAGTGAATAGATGTTCCTACATAAAGAGTAATACAACTTGACATTTTGGAGGCATTCCCAGAGTCGGGGTTAGTCAGGCGGATTAGCATTTAAAATAAAGTAACTCTTGTCCCCACAGTGGACATCCAAGGAAATGTAATGAAAAAATATCAGCTGAGTCCTTTCTGAGAAACACAGGGGAGACACACCAGGGAAGTTACATGGGCCTTGAGGCGATTGTCACTTATACACCAGGTGATGGCTTTATTTGCTTTGAAACTCCCACAAACCAGAAAGAAAAATCTGTTGACATTTGGGCCTATGTTGAGATCTAATCAGTTATAATTCCCAGAGCTCAGAGCCCCCGTGTTCCACCAAACGAGGGGCATTTCTTGAGTTCTGGAATGATAGACACAATGCTGGAGTGCTTAAGATCAAGAACCTGGGAATCAGATGGGCTGGATCTCAAACTTGGTTCTGCTGTCTACTGGCTCAGTGACTTTAGGCATTATACTCTTGCCTCACTTCCCTCATCTCTACATAGTATAATAGTCTATCTTCTTCAAAGTGTTGCTTTGGGATTAAATCTGTTAATGTATATAGTTTAGAACAGGACCTGACAAGCCAGAAACACTCAGTGTTGCTACCACAGTGATTATAGCAGCCTCCAGCACATATCCCATTTCTGAGCAAACTTACAAGAGAAGAGAATTGAAGATGACAGCATCATTTTTTTTTTTTGAGTTGTTCTGGACGAGACAGGATGGAGTTTGGTTCTTTTTACCAGTCAATACAAAAGCATATAATTAAAACACCATACTTGTGAGGACTAAGGAAGTTCCGTGCAAAACGGAGAATGAAATCCAGCAGTGAAGTTTTGTCAATTAAAATAACAGCATTTTTAAATGAGAATAGAGCTAAATGTACCTTTATATTGCTATTGTTCTTCAAAAGTGGTCATATGTAGCTTTGTCTCAACATGGGAAATCAGACATGCAGCATGTTTTCAATTGTTTTTTTAAAATGGGTTATAGGATCTCACAATAATTTCTGAGTCTGTTTAGTAAGCTCATTTTTATGCAAAGAAATTATATTTGGGGCTGGGCGTGGTGGCTCACTCCTGTAATTCCAGCAATTTGGGAGGCTGAGGCGGGCAGATCACTTGAAGCCAGGAGTTTGAGACCAGCCTGGCCAACATGGTGAAATCCTTTCTCTACTAAAAATACAAAATTAGCTGGGCATGGTGGCGTGAACCTGTAGTCCCAGCTACTCGGGAGGCTGAGGCACAAGAATCCCTTGAATCCAGGAGGCGGAGGTTGCAGTGAGCCGAGATGGTGCCATTGCACTCCAGCTTGGGCAAAAAGAATGAAACTCCGTCTCAAAAATATATATATATATATTATATTTGGAAACAGAAAACCATCTTATTTACCTAAGAAATCATTTCACGATACCAGATCGTGGTGATGTGCATTTCTGAAACTCATAGCAAACTGGACCACTATGCGAAATAGATATCTGATTCCACTCTTCCTTCTAATTCCACATAAACCTCTTTCTATGTTAATTCCTGCTATTCCTGAAAAGTAAAGGTCCATTCCAGCCAGCACATTTCATATTTCTGCCCACACCTAACATTCACATTACAGATTCACTCTTGGCCTTGTCTTCTTATGATTGACTTTCGCCTGCATATATCTGCAACTTGCCCTCGAGTTGCTGAAATCCCTTCCCAATTTCAAGAATCTAAGTCTCACATTATGATGCCATGTCCTGGGACAAGAGCAAAAAGATCGGGACCTCCCTAGCTGAAAAAAGCAGGTGCTTCTCAGAACCTGCACCCTCTTCAGAGAGAACACGGTGGCAGGCGCGCAGGGGACCCTGCCCGCAGCACCCATCTTTTAGGGAGCTACTAGGGCGTTCGGCAGGAAGCACAGTTGAGACGACCCAAGCAGCGAGGCAGGACTCACGCCGAGTTTGTTGCCTTTGCCCATCAGACCCGGTGGATTCTTTTGGTTCTGCAGGTGGAGCCCCCAATGCCCAGACACCCTGCTGCAAAATCAGGGTCCCTCTCGGCCTCGTCTTTCCCTCTCCCGTACCCCTAGGGCTGGACAGTCCTCGTGTGCAGAAGTCCGCCCTTTGCTGGCCCCTGTCCAGGCTCTCCTCTCGCTGGCCCACGTGATCCTTTCCTGCCAGTCTCCCCTGGCTCCAGCTTCCTCCACGCCCAGGGCTCTGCCCTCCGCCGGGCCGACTTCCCGCGAAACTGCAGCGGCTCCCCCTACAGGACAAAGGAGGAAACGCTAGCGGGGCCTTAGAGCCCTCTCCAATGGGACCCAAAGGGACACATCCCGGCACAGACCCTCCCCACACTAAAGAGCCTTTCGCAGGGCCTATCACAGGGCGGAGGGAGGGAGGGAGGGCGGCAGGAGGGCTGCTGGCCTGAAACTCTGCTTTCACAAACAGGTTACACTTCGAAGTTAGACCTCATCTGCAAATGAGGTTATGGACACGGTCCCAGAGAAGCTGACAGAGGTTGCAACTTTATCTCTGGCCCTGTTACTGGACTACATTGCTTGTGGGGAACTGAGTTAATATTTTTTGTAAATTCTGTAATATTTTTTCTGAACAGAACAATTATATAGCATGTTTTGTGTTTCAATAATTTAATTGTTTAACGTAAACATATTTTTTAAAGGCTACAGGTGGGCGTGGTGACTCACATCTGTAATCCCAGCACTTTGGGAGGTTGAGGCCAGTGGATCGCTTTTAACCCAGGAGTTTGAGACCATCCTGGCCAACATGATTTCCACTCCGTCTCTACCAAAAATACAAAAATTAGTCAGGGGGCTGAGGCAGAAGAATCACTTGAACCTGGACGGCGGAGGTTGCAGTGAACGGAGATCACACCACTGCACTCCACCTGGGTGACAGAGCAAGACTCAAAAAAAAAAAAAAAAAAAAAAGAATAAATTAAAATAAAAAGGCTACAAAACTTTTCACCCCATTTGAACATTTAAAAAATAGTTTTCTTATTCTGCTCTCTCGTTTCCTTTTTAAAAACTTCCGTATGCAGAATCCCTTAAAACCAAACCAAATGACCAGGCTTTTTTTCCTTATCTCTGCCCTACTAGTGGTTCTCCTGTCCTCCCCAAAACCGTCCTCTCCTTTGAGATGCTGTTCACTAGCTGGGCGTGGTGGCTCAGGCTTGTAATCCCAGCACTTTGGGAGGCCGAGGAGGGTGGATCACCTGAGGTCAGGAGTTCGAGACCAGCTTGACCAACATGGAGAAACCCCATCTCCACTAAAAATACTAAAATTAGCTGGGCATGGTGACGGGTGCCTGTAATCCCAGCTACTCGGGAGACTGAGGCAGGAGAATTGCTTGAACCCAGGAGGCAGAGGTTGCAGTAGGCTGAGATTGCGCCATTGTACTTCAGAGTGACAAGAACAAAACTCCATCTCAAAAAAAAAAGAGATGCTGTTCACCATGCCCCCATTGCCCAGAATTCTCTCCTGCCTGCTGAGCTCAGGTCAGGCCTCACCTCCCAACCTCCAACCTCTCAGCCCTCCTACCAAGGCCACAGTGCATGACTCCTTGCCACCCTGAGCTGCAGGGCTTGTTGGCCCCTGTTGTTTAGGACTTAGCATAAACTACCTTGAATTTCATATTATCTCTCTTTCTGTTCAGTTGAGTCTTTCCAGCTCATTGCATGTCATCTTCACTTCTGTGCCCACAGCATTTCTCAATGTGCTCTGCACACGCAGGTGCTCCAGAAGCCCTTCCTCAGGCTGCTACGGATCAAGCTTACTGTGCCTGTTGGTGGCCTGCCCTGAGAGAATGTCCTTCATGATGACTATTCTTAATCAAGCATTCTTGGATGGGCTTCAGGGGGCTCCATGAACCCTCCAACACTGCAAAATCTTCCATGCATGTACAGTTTTATGGTGAGAGGGTTTATAGCTTTCACTAGAGTCTCAAAAGTTTCCATGGCCTCAAAAACATGGTGAACTCCTGCTTTGAGGTACTTCAGTACACAGCAGAGAAATGAATGAAAGAGCTCAGTTGCCTCATCTGGAAAATGGGAATCATGGTGGGTGCCTGTATGTGAGGAGAGCTCAGTAAATACCAATTAGTAGTATCCTTGACCTGGTCCCAGAAATGCCTCACAGAAAGGACCGCTTCCCCTCGCCCCCACTACCATGCCTTAGATCAAGGGTTCCCAAACTTGGGTAAGCATTAGAATCATGTGGGGAGCTTAAAAATACAGATTCCTGGGCTCCACTCCAAGAGCACAGGAATGATGATTGCTGGGAGAGGACCTAGAGCTCTGTACCTTTATCGAGTTTTCCCCTTGGTGGTTCTGATGATGAGCAAGGTCAGGGCTGGGGCCAGGGGTCTTCCACAATGCCTGGCCTCCAAGAGGCATTCTCACGCCCTGCCTTTACTCGTTCTGGGAGGTACATGTGTTAAAGGAAACTGCCCAAGCCTTTGAGGGAATAGTGGGCTGCAAAAATCTTTCAGAACAAAGAATTAAGTATCTTTATAATTATATCCAGGCCTATATTTAGGCCATGGCTCATATGGCCTCTTGAACTTTAAATAAATACCTATTCTGTTCCTTGTTTAAACAGGTGCAACAATATCGTTGGAGACTAGATTTATCCAGGCAGGAAGGCGGCTCCCACAGCTGTCAGAAGCACACGGCCCTTTCATTCCTCACAAGAGGGGGAGCTAATTATACTGTGGTAGAGCAAAAGAAATTTACAACTTCTACCCCTGAGCTCAATGAACCACTCAGGGTAAACTCTTCTCTGAGCTGCTCTCTGGCAGGATTCAGGGCCCACTCAGGAGGCATATGCCCTCAAAAGGCACATGCCCTCAAAAGGCTTAGAGGCCACTGCAGTGGGGCGATTCTGGTCTGGCAAGATCTGCTCTCTGCAGAGTGTCTGTGCTCTCACACTCACACACACACACATACACACACTCACCCACCACTCTCACACATGTGCACACACACACTCGGACATGTATACACTCCCACACACTAATGCACACTCACACACATTCATACAACACTCGCACACTCTCAGATTCACACACAAAATCTCTCTTGTACTCTCACACACATACAACTCATACTCACACACATGCACACACTTGCACAAGTCACACACCCATGCACACACAATCTCACACACTCACACATGCACAAATGGGTGCAGATGCGCACACATACACCCACAGGCACATATTGGTGCAACACACACACACTCTCACGCTCACACACACACACACACCCTTTCTCTGATGCAGAGTTCTACCATCTAACCATGACAGTTTATTCCTGGGGACCTCAGACTTGTGGTTCTCTGTCAAAATGCCTGAGAGTTTTCTGATTTTAGCACTTTAAAGTCTCACATCCTAGGAACACATCCTTTGCCTGCAAAGCCCTGGGCAAATGAGGATGCTGGTCACCTCAAAATGCACCCTTCCAGGGAGAGGTCTGCTGTGCTTTACCAGCCACTAGCATCCTGTGAATAAGGCTCTCGCATGCTCTTCCGTGAGAGGCACTCAGGGACTCCTGTAGGTCCTGTGGTTTCTGCGCCAACAGGCTGGCACATCCAGATAAGCACACACTCTGGCAGCAGGCATCTACCACCTGGGGAGATGGAGTAGTCCCTTGGGGCCCAGGCCCCACTCTACAGGGTGGAGTTTAACTGGCTGAGGTGGGGGCTGGCCATGTGCATGTGTCTCCGGCTTCTGAGGTGATTGCAATGTGCAGCTGGGGTTGAGATTCACTGGATCCAGGCAAAGAGGACATCAGCCAGGTCTTCCCCGCTGCCTTCCTTACCCCTCACCAAGGAAAGTGGGGCTTCTGTGTAGCCAGCACAGGGCGGAGTTGCTGCTGGTCATAGACACTGAATCTCCTCCATCCTGCGCTTTAAAATTGATGTTTTATCATATAAAGCAATGCACAGTTCTGTGCATTAACTGAACCTAAGTCCAGTTTACCAATAAAGAATTTCTGATTATGCCACTGAGGAAAATTTAATCCAAATCTTATTTGCAACCAAAAAGGGCTTTCCAACTAGTGGTTTGACTATGGCTCACTACCTACAATGGCAGGAATCCCCACGAAAAGGCAATTCTCTGACTGAGCCAGCATTGCCGTGGCTGCTCTCTGAGAAGGGGTGGAGGAAGCAGTAAGGGCTTTGGAATCCACTGAAGTTGAGTTTGTATCCTTTCTCTCCAACTATCAACTATTAATGTTTAGCTCTGGCTAATTTACTTACCTATTCTGAGCCTGTTTCCTCCTCTATAAAAAGTGCAAAACAACACTTACCTCAAAATGTTCTTGCTAGTATATCCATAACTAGCACAGGTCCTGGCATAACATAGGCAGTGGGCAAATGACAAATGACAGCTATGGAATAAAAAATAATAAATGGGGATGCTGTTTTATTCTTCATGTTGTACCAGAGGGTTCCCATCAAATCCAAAAGGTGTTCTTTTCTCAACTTCTAGAGGCTTCCTACATTCCTTGACTCACCATCTCCCTTCATCTTCAAAGCCAGCAGCTTAGCATCTTCAAATCTTTCTCTGACCCTAACTCTCCTGCCTCCATCTTCCACTTATCAAGAGCCTTGTGATTACATAGGGCCCATCCAGCTAATCCAGGATAATCTCCTCATCTCAAGATCTATAACTTAATTATATCTGCAAAGTCCTTCTTGCCTTGTGAGGTAACTTATTCACAGGTTATGGGGATTAGGAAGTGGACATTTGGGGAAGGCCATTATTCTGTGTAGAGTGCTTTGTTGATTTCACATTTGTTATCTTCCAAAAGATTTTCTCCAACCTATGACACCTACTTCCACTTGCCTGGTAGCAAATGTTGGTGGAAGGCATAAAAGAAGAAAGAAGAGGGCTGGCAAGATGGCCAAATAGGAACAGGTCTGGTCTGCAGTTTCCAGTGACATCAACGCAGGAGGCGGGTTATTTCTGCATTTCCAATTGAGGTACCTGGCTCATCTCATTGGCACTGGTTAGACAGTGAGTGGGTGCAGCTCACAGAGGGTGAGCAGAAGCAGGGTGGGCTGTCGCCTCACCCGGGAAGCACCAGGGGTCGGGGAACTCCCTCCCCTAGCCAAGGGAAGCCGTGAGGGACTGTGCCATGAGGGATGGTGCATTCTGGCCCAGATACTACGCTTTTCCCATGGTCTTCACAACCCACAGGCCAGGAAATTCCCTCGGGTGCCTACACCACTAGGGCCCTGGGTTTCAAGCACAGAACAGGGCAGCCATTTGGGCAGACACTGGGCTAGCTGCAGGAGTTTTTTTTTTCATACCCCAGTGGCACCTGGAATGCCAGTGAGACAGAAACGTTAACCCCCTGAAAAGGGGGCTGAAGCCAGGAAGCCAAGTGGTCTAGCTCACTGGATCCCACTCCCATGGAGCACAGCAAGCTAAGATCCACTGGCTTGAAATTCTCTCTGCCAGCACAGCAGTCTGAAGTCGACCTGGGATGCTGGAGCTTGGTGGGAGGAGGGGCGTCCACCATTACTGAGGCTTCAGTAGGTGGTTTTCCCCTCACAGTGTAAACAAACCTGCCGGGAAGTTTGAACTGGGTGGAGCCCACTGCAGCTTGGCAAAGCTGCTGTAGCCAGACTGCCTCTCTAGATTCCTCCTCTCTGGGCAGGGCATCTCTGAAAGAAAGACAGCAGCCCCAGTCAGGGGCTTATAAATCAAACTCCCATCTCCCTGGGACAGAGCACCTGGGGTAAGGAGGCAGCTGTGGGTGCACCTTCAGCAGACTTAACCGTTCCTGCCTGCCAGCTCTGAAGAGAGCAGCAGATCTCCCAGCACAGCACTTGAGCTCTGCTAAGGGACAGACTGCCTCCTCAAGTGGGTCCCTGACCCCTGTGCCTCCTGACTGGGAGACACCTCCCAGAAGGGGTCGACAGACATTTCATAAAGGAGAGCTCCAACTGGAATCTGGCAGGTGCCCCTCTGGGATGAAGCTTCCAGAGGAAGGAACAGGCAGCAGTCTTCGCTGTTCTGCAGCCTCCCATGGGTGATACCCAGGCAAACAGAGTCTGGAGTGGACCTCCAGCAAACTCTAGCAGACCTGCAGCAGAGAGGCCTGACTATTAGAAGGAAAACTAACAAACAGAAAGGAATAGCATCAACATCAACAAAAAGATTGTCCACACAAAAACCCCATCTGAAGCTTACCAACATCAAAGGCCAAAGGTAGATAAATCCACGAAGATGAGGAAAAACCACCACAAAAAAGCTGAAAATTGCAAAACCCAGAATGCCTCTTCTCCTCCAAAGGATCCCAACTCCTCGCCAGCAAGGGAACAAAACTGGATGGAGAACGAGTTTGACAAATTGACAGAAGTAGACTTCAGAAGGTGGGTAATAACAAACTCCTATGAGCTAGAGGAGCATGTTCTAACCCAATGCAAGGAAGCTAAGAACCTTGAAAAAAGGTTAGAGGAATTGTTAACTAGAATAACCAGTTTAGAGAAGAACATAGATGACCTGATGGAGCTGAAAAACACAGCATGAGAACTTCCTGAAGCATACACAAGTATGAATAGCCAAATCGATCAAGCAGAAGAAAGGATATCAGAGATTGAAGATCAACTTAATGAAATAAAGCATGAAGACAAGATTAGAGAAAAAAGAATGAAAAGGAATGAACAAAGCCTCCAAGAAATATGGGACTATGTGGAAAGACCAAACCTATGTTTGATTAGTGTACCTGAAAGTGATGGGGAGAATGGAACCAACTAGGAAAGTACTCTTCAGGATATCATCCAGGAGAACTTCCCCAGCCTAGCAAGACAGGCCAATATTCAAATTCAGGAAATAAAGAGAACACCACAAAGATACTCCTCGAGAAGAGTAATCCCAAGACACATAATTGTCAGATTCACCAAGGTTGAAATGAAGGAAAAGAGCAGCCAGAGAGAAAGGTTTGGTTACCCACGAAGGGAAGCCCATCAGACTAACAGCAGATCTCTTGGCAGAAACCCTACAAGCCAGAAGAAAGTGGGGGGCCAATATTCAACATTCCTAAAGAAAATAATTTTCAACCCAGAATTTCATATCCAGCCAAACTAAGCTTCAAAAGCAAAGGAGAAATAAAATCCTTTACAGACAAGCAAATGCTGAGAGGTTTTGTCACCACCAGGCCTGCCTTACAAGATCTCCTGAAGGAAGCACTAAATATGGAAAGGAAAAACCTGCACCAGCCACTACAAAAGGATGCCAAATTGTAAAGACCATCTACACCATGAAGAAATTGCATCAACCAATGGGCGAAATAACCAGTTAGCATCATAATGATGGATCAAATTCACACATAAAAATATTAACCTGAAATGTAAATGGGCTAAATGCCCCAATTAAAAGACACTGGTTGGCAAATTGGATAAAGAGTCAAGACCCATTGGTGTGCTGTATTCAGGAGACCCATCTCATGTGCAAAGACACACATAGGTTCAAAATAAAGGGATGGAGGAATAATTACCAAGCAAATGGAAAGCAAAAAAAGCAGAGGTTGCAATCCTAGTCTCTGATAAAACAGACTTTAAACCAACAAAGATAAAAAAAATACAAAGAAAGACATTACATAATGGTCAGGGATCAATGCAACAAGAAGAGCTAACTATCCTAAATATATATGCACCCAATACAGGAACACCCAGATTCATAAAGCAAGTTCTTAGAGACCTCCAAAGAGACTTAGACTCCCACACAATAATAGTGGGAGATTTTAACACCCCACTGTCAATATTAGACAAATCAACAAGACAGAAAATTAACAAGGATATTCAGGACTAGAACTCAGCTCTGGACCAAGTGGACCTAATAGACATCTATAGAACTCTCCACCTCAAATCAACAGAATATACATTCTTCTTGGCACCACATCACACTTATTATAAAATTGACCACATAATTGGAAGTAAAACACTCCTCAGCAAAAGAACAGAAATAATAACAAACAGTCTATCAGACCACCGTGCAATCAAATTAGAACTCAGGATTAAGAAACCCACTCAAAACTGCACAACTACATGGAAACTGAACAACCTGCTCCTGAATGACTACTGGGTAAATAACGAAAGAAGGCAGAAATAAATAAGTTCTTTGAAACCAATGAGAACAAAGACACAACGTGTGAGAATCTCTGGGACACAGCTAAAGCAGTGTTTAGAGGAAAATTTATAGCACTAAATGCCCACAAGAGAAAGCAGGAAAGATCTGAAATCGATACCCTAACATCCCAATGAAAAGAACTAGAGAAGCAAGAGCAAACTAATTCAAAAGCTAGCAGAAGACAAGAAATAACTAAGATCAGAGCAGAAGTGAAGGAGACAGAGACACGAAAAACCCTTCAAAAACTCAATGAATCCAGGAGCTGTTTTTTTGAAAAGATTAACAAAATACATAGACTGCCAGCCAGACTGATAAAGAAGAAAACAGAGAAAAATCAAGTAGACACAATAAAAAATGATAAAGGGGATATCACCACTGATCCCACAGATATACAAACTACAATCAGAGACTACTATAAACACCTCTATGCAAATAAACTAGAAAATCTAGAAGAAATGGATAAATTCCTGGACACACACACCCTCCCAAGACTAAACCAGGAAGAAGTCAAATCCCTGAATAGACCAATAACAAATTCTGAAATTGAGGCAGTAATTAATAGCCTACCAACCAAAAAAAGCTCAGGACCAGATGGATTCACGGCCGAATTCTACCAGAGGTACAAAGACAAGGTGGTACCATTCATTCTGAAACTATTCCAAACAATATAAAAAGAGGGACTCCTCCCTAACTCATTTTATGAGGCCAGCATCATCCTGATACCAAAACCTGGCAGAGACACAACAAAAAAAGAAAAATTCAGGCCAATATCCCTCATGAACATCGATGCAAAAATCCTCAATAAAATACTGGCAAACTGAATCCAGCAGCATATCTAAAAGCATATCCACCACCATCAAGTCAGCTTCATCCCTGGGATGCAAAGCTGGTTCAACATATATAAATCAATACACATAATCCATCACATAAACAGAACCAATGACAAAAACCACATGATTATCTCAATACATGCAGAAAAGGCCTTCGACAAAATTAAACACCCATCCAAGCTAAAAACTCTCAATAAACTAGGTATTGATGGAACATATCTCTAAATAATAAGAGCTGTTTATGACAAACCCACAGCCAATATCATACTGAATGGGCAAAAGCTGGAAGCATTCCCTTTGAAAACCAGCACAAGACAAGAATGCCCTCTCTCACTACTCCTATTCAACATAGCATTGGAAGTTCTGGCCAGGGCAATCAGGCAAGAGAGAGAAATAAAGGGTATTGAGATATGAAGAGAGGAAGTCAAATTGTCTCTGTTTGCAGATGACATGATTGTATATTTAGAAAACCCCATCGTCTCAGCCCAAAATCTCCTAAAGCTGATGAACAACTTCTGCAAATTCTCAGGATACAAAATCAATGTGCAAAAATCACAAGCATTCCTATATTCCAATAATAGACAGAGAGCCAAATCATGAGTGAACTCCCATTCGCAATTGCTACAAAGAGAATAAAATACCTAGGAATACAACTTACAATGGATGTGAAGGATCTCTTCAAGGAGAACTACAAAACACTGCTCAAAAAAATAAGACAGGACAGAAACAAATGGAAAAACATTCCATGCTTATGGATAGGAAGAATCAATATTGTAAAAATGGCCATACTGCCCAAAGTAATTTATAGATTAAATGCTATCCCCATCAAGCTACCATTGACTTTCTTCACAGAATTAGAAAAAACTACTTTAAATTTCATATGGAACCAAAAGAGCCCATATAGCCAAGACAATCCTAAGCAAAAAGAACAAAGCTGGAGGTATCACGTTACCTGACTTCAAACTGTACTACAAGGCTACAGTAACCAAAACAGCATGGTACTGGTACCAAAATAGATATATAGACCAATGGAACAGAAGAGAGGCCTCAGAAATAATGCCACACATTTACAACCATCTGATCTTTGACAAACCTGACAAAAACAAGCAGTGGGGAAAGGATTCCCTATTTAATAAATGGTATTGGGAAAACTGGCTAACCATATGCAGAAAACTGAAATTGGACCCCTTCCTTATACCTTATGCAAAAATTAACTCAAGATGGATTAAAGACTTAAATGTAAAACCTAAAACCATAAAAACCCTAGAAGAAAACCTAGGCAATACCATTCAGGACATAGGCATGGGCAAAGACTTCATGACTAAAACTCTGAAAGCAATGGCAACAAAAGACAAAATTGACAAATGGGATCTAATTAAACTAAAGAGCTTCTGCACAGCAAAAGAAACTACCATCAGAGTGAACAGGCAATCTACAGAATGGGAGAAAATTTTTACAATCTATCCATCTGACAAAGGGCTAGTATCCAGAATCTACAGGGAACTTAAGCAAATTTACAAGAAAAAAATAAACAACCCCATCAAAAAGTGGGTGAAGGATATAAACAGACACTTCTCAAGACATTTATGCGGCCAAAAAACATGAAAAAAAAAAAGCTCATCATCACTGGAGAAATGCAAATCAAAACCACAGTGAGATACCATCTCACACCAGTTAGAATGGCGATCATTAAAAAGTCAGGAAACAACAGATGCTGGAGAGAATGTGGAGAAATAGGAATGCTTTTACACTGTTGGTGGGAGCATAAATTAGTTCAACCATTGTGGAAGACAGTGTGGTGGTTCCTCAAGGATCTAGAACCAGAAATACCATTTGACTCAGCAATCCCATTACTGGCTGTATACCCAAAGGATTATAAATCATTCTACTACAAAGACACATACACAGGTATGTTTATTGCAGCACTGTCTACAATAGCAAAGACTTGGAACCGACCCAAATGCACATCAATGATAGACTGGATAAAGAAAATGTGGCACATATACACCATGGAATACTATGCAGCCATAAAAAAGGATGAGTTCATGTCCTGTGCAGGGACATGGATGAAGCTGGAAACCATTATTCTCAGCAAACTAACACAGGAACAGAAAACCAAACACCGCATGTTCCCACTCATAAGCGGGAGCTGAACAATGAGAACACATGGACACAGGGAGGGGAACATCACACACCGGGGCCTGCTGAGGGGTGTGGGGCTAGGGGAGGGATAACATTAGGAGAAATATTTAATGTAGATGATGAGTTGATGGGTGCAGCAAACCACCATGCCACTTGTATACCTATGTAACAAACCTGCACGTTCTCCACATTTCCCAGAACTTAAAGTATAATTTATAAAAGAAGAAGAAGAAGCAGAAGAAGAAGAAGAAAGAAGAAGTAGAAGAAGAAGAGGAAGAAGAAGAAGAAGAAGAGAAGAAAGAAAGAAAGAAAGAAAGAAAGAAAGAAAGAAAGAAAGAAAGAAAGAAAGAAGGAGGAGGAGGAGATTATTGAACAAATTGGCATCGCCCGAACATTCAGAAACTGCCAGTCTGCCAATCAGGGAATTCAGTAATTTCCTTTGTGCTTGTAATTGTGTGTGAACCTGTTTGCTTGTGGTTGTGATTTTACAGTAGATGACATAACAGGGTCATAGTTTTTGCTTGTAAAATTGTTCCTAGCACATTTGAGGGGAGTAATTGGTTACACGGTGCCCTGTAGAGATGACTGTGACTTTGCAGGTACTTGATCTCTGACTAGTCTGAGGATCACCCCTGGGGGCTGCCAGGCTTGAAACTTTACGAGATTCTCCTTCGCCTGAGAGGGGGACCATTGGTAACCTGAGCAGAGAAGAAAAGACTTGAATATGCAGCAAGCTCAGCGTATGTGACTTTTGAATGTTCTTGAAATGAGTCAAGAACTCAAATCTGGAGTTTGAACAGGAAACTGGAACACAGTGGGAGGTCTGCGAGGGTGGAGGATGGGCGTGCTTCCAGGATTTCAAAACACAAAACAGGTGGTTTTCAGTGGTGTTGGCTGGCTGGGGGAAAGATGGAGAGGGGAGGGGTGAATAGAAAGTAGGCAGGCTTCTGGGTGGATGGGGCCCAGCACCCACAGCCTAGGCTGGCTGCCTGACAGTAGAGAGTGACAGGTAAGGGCTCTGAACCTTCCTGCGTGCTACCCAAGGAGTGCCTAGGGCTACCAGGAGGCCCAGGGAGGAACCTTGAGACCTGACTGGGAAAGGCTTTTCTTCCCCGAGAGGACCACTGCTCAGGCTCAGAGGCCATGGGGTGAAGTGCACACAAAAGTGGGTATCCAGCCATGCTCTAAGCCCCCCGAAGATGAAGACCAGGGAGCAGCTTCCTCCAACGAAGCAGCAGCAATCAGAGGACCAGGAGGCTGAAGCCCTGAGCCCAGCCAGAGGCAGGATCAGCCAAGTCTGGGACAGGCTTCAATTATTTTAGGGTAAGAAATCTGTGCTTTGTAAATATGCCAGATGTCTTTGCTTTGGTATATTTTAATTTTTTGTTCGTTTTACTTTTTGTTGTTGTTGATGTTGTTGGTTTAGAAAAACTCGAAGTAAGAAAAGGGTAATGGGATCCTTGTTCATGTCTGGGAAGGCCCAGTGAGAGAGTCAAGGAATCCTCCAGCTGCTGAGGCCCCTGGTGAAGTGAATCATGGAAATGTGACAAATCACAACCCCAGAAGAGGCTGCTCTGGAGCCCCCTGGGGAGTCTTTAATGAACTCTTTAACACATTGCATGAACGAAGAAAACGGTGATTTTAGTGACATTTTAGGTATTAGGGACAGAAAGGGAAGCATCTTCCCGGCAGACATAAAAATGGACAATTTAGACATGCCCCATCCTGTTCATACAGGAGGATGGACAAAAATACTTTCTAAGCAGCTGGGACATAATGCGAAATGCCTCTTGGCTCACCCAAGGGTCTTGGCTGCCCAATTTCCCTTTACCCTCTCTAGCCCTTATGCAAAGAACAAAATAAATAGAAGTCTATAGTCTTCAGTCTTTGCAAACAGACCTGCCTGACATCAATTAGCACTAACCTCTGGCAAGTGGCAATCCTCAAAAAAAAAGCTCCAGGATGTTTTCAACATGAGGATTTTAATGTATTCTCTAAATGAGGATTCTAATGACCATTTCCCTGACAAAGCAACCAGGCTTGAGATAGTATATGGTGACACTCGTTAAGTGATTCTGTGAGTGAGGGATAAACCTGTGAATGGAATAAGGTCCACGGGCCCCCATTCCCTGCCTATTCCATTAGCCATTGGAAATCTCCAGTCAGCCACGGCTGCAAATGGGTGTCCTAGGGCTGGCAATTGACTGATAAGTCCCAGAGCCCTCATTCCAACCTATTGTTCAGAAAACATCCCCACTGTTCATATTTGAGGAGGGCGGGGGAGTGGCAGCAGAGAGAAGCGGCAGGTAATTTATTCAGGAGCTGGAAGCTGAGAAACGGATTTGGTAAGCAAATACTTCAAAGCTCACTAGAGAACTCCCATAAAACATAGACCTTCTGCAGCAACCAGGGAGTGATTTAAATCCAGTTGGAATTTCTAGGGAGAAGGAGTAAGACTTATCAACTCAGTTCAGAGCCTCATGAATAATTTCACCTGACACGGGACACTGAACCAGCAGAAATCTGGGATGTCCAAAGAAAAATAGATTTCAAACTAATCTTTGTTCCTCAAGTTTTATTCCTAAGTGGGGAACCGGGGTGGGAGAGGGGAGCCCAGACAGGAAGCTCGCCATTTTTAGACACGTTATATTTTGTCCTTGTGTGAGAAATGTTGGATGGGAAACACATTTTCTGGCAGCTGAAACCTCGCTGGCTGGGCTGGCTAAGGGAAAGGCCACGAACCCACGTACTACCAGGATGTGGAAGTCATTTGTAACTCCCTCTAGGCTAGTACAGGCAGTGAAAGGGGGAACTTAAAATGAAATAAACACCTAAGCCCGGAGCTGCAAAGCTGGGACTACGTTAGTTACTCGTGGTGCCTTAAACCCCAAGCTTTATCCGCCCCATCTCCCACCACCTCGCTGCAGACACCCTGCCCTCCGTCCGTGCATAACCACATTCTCGTTCACGAAGCGGCCAGCCTCGCGGCGCTGGGGAGAAGGTTTCCTCCTTGTCCTCACTTCTGGGTCAACAGCCTTAGATGGGGGCGGGCGGTGCGGAGCTGCCGAAACCTTCTCGAAGATCCCAGGGAGTCTCTGTCCCGCAGAATCAGCACCATCCTCCTCGGAGCGCAGCTTTTCCTCCCTGCCCAAGTGCGGTGCACCCGCGCACCACCCAAGTGCCCAGCATCGAGGGCGCAGCGGCTGCGGCCAGGGCGGCCAGGGCCCTTGAGCGCCCGCGCGGTTTTCCCCCGATGGCCGCAGGGGGGCAGGAGAGAGGAGCCGTGGCGCAGAGCACGCGGAGAGGGACCCGGAGCGCGGGAGCCAGGACGGCGCAGGCAGCGGGGGAGGCCGCGGGGCTGCCCAGCGAGTGGAGTGCCCAAGAATTGGCCGGGGTGGAAAGGTCCGCGGGAGACGATCCCCGACCTCCGGGAACAGGCCTGCGGTCAGCCGCCTTGGCACCCAGGCTCTGCCGCCCCCGGAGACTCGGATCGAGCGCTGGAAGTGGCCGCAAGGGACGCGAGGGAGAGCAGAGCTGTGAATCAGCCGGAAAGTCACTCCAACTCCAGGGAATTCCGCTCCGGGAAGAAAGGTGGCGAGCTTCTCCCTGCGTTCCCCTCCACCCCCAGCCTCCGAACGCACCTTCCCTGCGCTGGCGACCAGCTGTCACCCCCATTTTGCAGCTACTGAGACTTGAGATGTTGGGAGCCTAAAGGACATCATTTAGAACATAAAGTAATTATGGTGATTCTGGGCTCTGTGGCCAGAAAGTTTAACTTCAGGAGAGAGATATATATATATAATTGAATGGCCACCTTTTCTTTTTCTATTTTCTCCATGTCAGATCTTTCATCTCTTAGTAGAGACTTCTACACCTTTCTGTTATTCCACCCCAAGAAGTTATGGTCACCTGGTTCTCTTTCCTTCACCAAATCGTCTCCATTTTTCTTCTCCCTGCTTCCAAATTTAATTCTCTCTCTCTCTCTCTCTCTCTCTGTCTCTCTTCCCACCACCCCCGCCCAGCCCAGATATAGGTTCTCACTTTGTCACCCAGGCTGGCGATCTCAGCTCACCCCAGCCTCGACCTCCTTGGTTTAAGTGATCCTCTTGCCTCAGCCTCCAGAATAGCTGGGATTACAAGCGTGCACCACCACACCCAGCTAATTTTTGTATTTTTAGTAGAGACGGGTTTTTGCCATGTTGTCCAGGCTAGTCTCAAACTCCTAGGCTCAAGCCATCTGCCTGCCTAGGCCTCCCAAAGTGCTGGGACTACAGGCGTGAGGTACTATGCCTGGCCCAAATTTAATTCTTAACTCATTTGAACCAAAACTAGCCAAAAGTTCCAGAGGGCTCCAACCCAAATGAAAATGGCCCAGGAAAAGGAGGAGAGGGAAGAAATACACCTACCAAAGATCAAATAATATCTTGTGGGTCCTTACCAAGAGTAGACATGAAATTGTCTCATCAGATAGTCTCCAGTCTTTTGAAAAATCTTTGCTCCAAAATGACTTGCATTGATTTTTTCACTGATGATATTTATTTGGAAACTTCACATAACTTACAGATCATGTAAAATTTTTGCATTCATTAAATCTAGACCTGGGTTCAAAAGGATTGTGAAACTGCAGTGCTGACGTTAATAAACCATCAAGTTAGAAAAAATGAAAAGCACTAAGAGGGAGCAACACTAAAGCAAAGGCTTGTGGGATTTATAGAGTCATCCCCAAAACAAAGTCTTTGTCTTCCTCTTTCTTTCCTCATCCTATTAGTCAACTGAGGACAGCACTTGGACCATCCCTGGCCTGGTCCTTATCTGGTGCTTTGAGATGGGAGAGGAGGCTCCAGGTTATAGTTCTGTTGCACCACCTTCCAAGAATGAAGCTGGTCAAACTGGACAGAACACGATGGTGTAAGTGTGACAGTACAGAAAGTTGGGACAGTGCTGCGCCTTCTGGAAATGGTAGCCCAGCTGCTCAGGTGTGGGCATGTGCTTTGCTCCTTTATGATAGGAAGCCTGCCTTCCAGTTCCTCAGCATCTGCTTTTCTAGCTGGGTAGTGGCCCAGGCCCCTGAGTTTCCACTTTCTTTTTTTGCTGGCTTTTTTTGTTGTCGTTGGAAGTCTGGCAATTCATTAGCATCTCCACCAGAGGATGGGCAGGAGAAAGGAAAGCTGGGAACTCCAGTCTACCTTGCATTTCTTAGTAGTTAGTACTTCTAGTACTAGCTGGGTTTGGTGGGAAAGAGCTGTACTGCTGGCTAAAATGAGATTTTGTGATTATCTGTGGATTTAATCTGGTCTCCTCACATCTACCATTTCCACAAATAATTAGAGATTATTAGACACATTCAGAAGTTGCATTAGCCTCAAAGAATTTAGAGAAAATCTAAATAGGCTTAAATACCATCTTGGAATCCAGAATGTTAAGCTCTATGCTCCAGATAATTAACATTTTTAGGGCCCCTTTTCTCCCCATGGGGCTAAAATCACTCCTGGGTAACAATTAACTGAACACATTCTAAGTCTAATATATTTTGCAGAAAGGGATGAGCTGAGCAGAAAAACAGATGATGCACTACTGTTGCATTAAAAGAGAACAGGCCATGCAGCATTGGCGGTTTGGCACTTCTCTGTTCTCTTAAGATGTATTCTGATTCTCGAGGTATTGAGAAGAGCCTTTGCTCTTTTCCCACCAAACCCAGCTAGTACTAGAAGTACTAACTACTAAGAAATGCGAGGTGGACTGGAGTTCCCAGCTTTCCTTTCTCCTGCTCACCCTCTGGTGGAGATGTTAATGAATTGCCAAACTTTCAACAGCAGAAAACGGCCTTTATATTTTCAAAATAAATCTCATCAGTTGGCACGTGTGAGAGCCTCTCAGGTAGTGGGTGATTCATTGAGAGAGCAATGCCTGCTCCATGAGCACAAGTGTGCTGACCCCTTTTCCTGGAGAACATTCTGGACATAGAGTGTCCATCAGGAGCAGGGGAAGAAGTGTAGAGAGGGGCCGCAGCCCTTCCTCAATGCCCAGAGGGCTCCTTCCAGAGAACTTGAGTGGAGTACCACCATGGGGTTCTTTTGATTACTTTCCTCCCAGTGGGAGCCCTACGTTAGCACTGACATGCAGTGGCACCCCATTATTGCAGGATGGTTGAGAATATGATGATGAGAGTATCTTGTGCTCCTGCAATATTTAACAGTTTTCAAGGCAATTTTATATATGTTATCTTTTTCGTTTTTTGAGACGGAGTCTCACTCTGTCGCCTAACTGGAGTGCAGTGGCACCATCTTGGCTCACTGCAACCTCTGCCTCTTGGGTTAAAGCGATTCTCCTGCCTCAGCCTCTTGAGTAGCTGGGACTACAGGAAGGCACCACACGCACACCACAGAGCGCACCACCACACCCAGCTGATTTTTGTATTTTTAGTAGGGATGAGGTTTCACCATGTTGGCCAGGCTGGTCTTGAACTCCTGACCTCAAGTGATCCACCTCCCAAAGTGCTGGGATTACAGGTGTGAGCCACCACATCCTGCCTTTCTATATGCTATTTTATTTGATGTTCATAATAGCTGTGAGGTGAGCAGTACAGATATTATCTCCATTGCTTCCTGGTGAAGGACTTAGCCACAGTCAGATAACTAGTAAGAGCAGAGTAGAGTTAGAATTGGAGCCTTCTGGTCCCCCTCCTCTGCATGCCTTTCAGGTTCTGTAATAAAACATCATAGTCTCTTATTTGACTACATTGTCATGTCTGTTATATGTTCTTTAAATGGCCACTGCACTCATGCATGCTAATTTTACAATGTTTTAATTATGAAAGTCTGTTAAAAAATTCAAAGTATCATTTCTAACACTATATTTCCTTTGGAATTACATTATTGCAGTTCTACGTATTAGTTGCATTTCCCCTCTTTAATAATCAGCAAGGTTTTAATCTAACTGAGTTGGACAATTTCCCAAAGCCACTTAGAAAATATCACCTAGCATTCGCTTTATCCCCCAGATCTTCTTTTTCATTACTAGGCAGGTGGTTACTAGGATATGCCCCAAAGAAATAAGATCACAACTTAAAGCCCAAGCACATAAAATGTTTAGTAGATACAATAACTGTAAATTATTATAACCATAGATATTTTTATAAAGATTGATTAAAAAATACTCTGACATATCCCACATGCTGATAGTTCAATTCATGGTTGAAAAACACATTTTAGCCTTTTCTATCAGCACCATTCACATTTTAGAAGACCGACTTTATAGGGGGCTCCCCAAAGTATCTCCTTAAACCACTGCCAACCCAGGGGGTGGTGGATAGTGGCAATATTACATCAGTATCTGTATTGGGTTCTTGGATAGAGCTGCACAATGGCCATGTATGGTGAAAGGTAGATTTTCCCCTGAGACTTTATTCTTGGAATATGTTAAAATGCACATGTCTCTATTTCTGCTCCCAAGAAGCTGGTGTACAGATGTTAAGTATTCGGGTGGTAGGAGCGCTGCTGTCTACAGTTTACATGATGTCTAATAGGCCTCTAGAATGTGTTTAAAAGGCAGTGTTCAAAATTAGGCCCCTAACCTTCTTTGATGCAATTGTCTTTCTTTGGAGTTACATCTTGAAGGAAAGGATGAAGATTTGGAAAGGGAATTAATTTCCCTGACCAGACTTATTATTTTCCCCCTGTATTTTATAGTAATCCTTTAAACTCAAAAAATTCAGCTAATTATGGATTTCTACCTGAATAATGCTGCCATTTGAGTGGCTGCATGTCACTGTTTCTGGTTTCTGACCCCCTGTCAGGCCAATTCTGCCTGATTTCACTCATGTGCTGCTGCTTTTTATAATCTGAACATTATTTCCACTCAAATGTTTCCAGCTTTGCCCAAAACCTAAGAATCTGAAAAGGGGGAAACTTCCTTCGTAACTAGTATTTGAGTAATTATCACTTTGCATTATTCTGATCTTTTGCAAAACGTATACTCCAAGAAGAACATTTGAAAAAAGTTAGAAGTCTTAGTTGATTTTCCAATTTACATTTAAAAATAGAACGTAGGCAGTCTCTCTTGTCATTAAAATATGATTTTTCCTCTATTTTCTATGCTCCATAAACTCTATTACAATATATTTTGAAATGTAGGACATTGAATTGAGGACATTAAACAAAGAAATTCAATGGCTTTGAGGGGAATTTTAAAGATCCAGTTTCCTAATATGTAGACTGGAAACTGGAAAGACTTCATGATGTCTAATATGTTTTTTCCCTGTCTCCTAAACGCAATAATCTCTAACTGCCACTTGATCATTAGAGATTTATATTCACTATAATTTATGTCAACTTATATCTGGGACTTTTTTTTTTTAACAACATTTGGCAGCCAATTGCTGGTAGAAATGTAGAATGTTTCACATTAGTCAGCAGCCCTCTTAAATTATTTCTATGAAATAATTTATTGTGGATTACAAATTCTTATATGGCATTTAAATTTAATGATTAGGCAGAGAGATATATCAAAAATATGATTAGTCACATATGTATCTGACTTGCATGGTTCTAGCTCTATGTGTGTTTTATAAGAATTGCTTTTTAAAAAGATATTTTGAGACTTACATGTTTTTACAATGAACAACACATGTTTAAAGGAAAGGAGAAATGGATGCACACACTCTTATAAACTCTCTTCTCTAATTAAATGTCCATAAAATTATTTTCTATTTCATGATAGACATTTTTGGCATAGGTACTGGTGTGTGGTCTGAAACTATAAGAACTGACTGGTAAAGATCTGTTGCCTCATAATTTGAGGTAAAGATGTAGAAATCCTAACAAAATATGAGATTGTCAGTGAAAAATGTAATGTCCCTTTTTCACAGAAAGGAATTAGTAGTGAAGTGATATACTTCTAGCAGAACAAGAAATGAAATGAAACTGAATTCCTCATTCAAATCTCAGAGTGAGCTACCTCCTAACTAATTTTCATTTCTCTACATAGTTATGGTTAAGACTTTTAGACATTTATCATTCCATTTCACTCATCACTCAGGAAAGAAAGACATAGAAAAACAGCCATGAAAGTTTAATTAAAATTTTATTTGCATGAAAGGGACTCCTAGAGCATCTCTTTTGTATCTTAGACAGATTATGTCTTTTTTATTCATTTTCTCTCTCTTCCTATTTAACAGTGATTTTCTTAACTCGACTATTTATGATTCATTTCATGAAAGGCTAGGTTTTCTCAGAGGTTACTAAAAAGTCTTAAAGTGGTTTTAGAGACTAGCAGCAACAAGGAACTATTTTCTTTCATGTTGTAAAATAAAGTCATTGTCAATAGCCTACAACCTGCAATAAACTATTGAAAAAGGAATTTATGATGGCTGGTTATTATCCTCCTGAAATAATGTTGTTACAAGTCTGCTGTTGTCAGTCATCCACAGGAATCACATGCTGAACTGCAAACAAAGGGAGGGTCTGGATCCACACAGAGGTTCATGGCAGATTACCCAGGGATGGCGGGCCTGATAGTCCCTTGTGCCATTCATCACCTTTTTCAAAGAAACAGAATAATAGCCACACGTGCAGATTGCACTAAAAGGCAACTGTTTGCAAGGTGGAGTTTGAATTGTGAATTAGAAAAATACTTGCGTGGCTAGTAACAGCAAATTATGTGGGAGTGCCCTGGATGGGTTGGGAAAGTAGCAAGCAGGATGCTTTAGAAAGACAACTAGAAGCATCCTACACACACCTAAAGCCGCATGTCAACTCCTCTCCTTGTTTTTAATGTTATTATAAGTCTTAAGAAGTCCTCCCTCTTTCTCTTCTTGCCCTGTAAGCATGTTCCTTTGCTAAAGCCGGGTCTGTCTGGAAAGCTTCTTGGGGAATTTTCTTTGGGTTCAGCAGAGAAAAGAGGGAGGGAATGCATCCTACCCTTCTGCTGCTTGTGGTGGGTCAGGGAGGAGGAGGGGGAGCCACTGGAGGAAGGAACAGAGTTTTTCACCAGTGGCTGAGGAACCAGAAAGGGTCTGCTGATGCTGGAAGATTACTGAAGTTAGAGGATCTGCCTAGAATAGAGAGCTACAGAGAATGGCTTTCAGGGAAGAATCATGAAATTGTGTATGGTTGGGGAAGGATGTAAGATCCACAAAGAGGAAGATGAGAAGAAGGATTAAAAATGAGACAAAGGCCAAAAATGGCTTGATTAGATTCGAAGAGTTGAAGGTGTGAAATTTCATGTTCCAAACCTTTACAATATAAATAATCACTTCCTGAAGAAATTAATATAATTTTTCTGCTAGAAAATGGTGTTCTTTATTTTTTAAAAATTATGTTACACCTCCAAATGTAAGAAAAAAGAAAGCTCTCCAAGATATGGGAGATTTGAATGATTATTGCATGGTATTAAATGCTAAAGCGAAGAAAACTGGCTTTAAAATGAGAATAAAAATTAAGATCCTTTACTTCTTGGATATTAATTTAAATAAGCTTGCTCTAACATACTGTGCCATCCATTACTAGTTTCAGAAAGTTATCAGAAGCATATGTTGAGCATGTTTAGAAAGCCAGCTTGCTTAGTTCAGTGAAGCAATGTCTGGCGTTAGTGCCTATAGAAAACAGAAGAGCATACACACTACTTTAATTCCATTGTTTTAAAAACTTGGGAAGACTTTTTTTTTTTTTTTTTTTTTTGAGACCAAGTCTCTCACTGTGGCCTGGGCTGGAGTGCAATGGCACAATCTCGGCTCACTGCATCCTCTGCCTCCCGGTTCAAGCGATTCTCCTGCCTCAGCCTCCCGAGTAGCTGCGATTACAGGTTCCCCCCACTAATTTTTTGTATTTTTAGTAGAGATGCCGTTTCACTGTGTTGGCCAGGCTGGTCTCAAACTCCTGGCCTCGTGATCTGCCCGCCTCGGCCTCCCAAAATGCTGGGATTACAGGCATGAGCCACCACACCCGGCCAAAACTTGAAAAGACTTTAATATCATCTGAAATGATTGATTAACTTATTTTGTGTACTTAGACAAGCACTAAGAGGAGAAAAATGATGTTGATTTAAAATTTGAAACTCAAAATCTGGAATTAAAATGGTCATTTAATACAAAGCTCTGATTTGTAATTGTTTTCTCAAAACAGTTAACATAGCTTCTATCATTCCCTCAGGATTATTTCTACAGTTGAACAAGGGATTTCTAAAGCTCATTTCTAACAGGAAATCTAAAATCTACTAAAATATTGTTACAACAATTTGAAAAATTAAAGGCAATAGAAATAGATGTAACAAAACGTTAAGTACTATCTGCCAAAATAATGCTAATTTACATTAACAACATGCCTCACTTTTTTATGCAAAATTTCAGAGCAGCCGCAATCCACTAACAGTTATGGAATGATGGCCTGTGTTAATGTCTGCCCCTCACTAAATCACCCAGTATGTCCAAAGCTGGAATGTCTTCAGCAACATTTTTCAGTGGTCATTTTTAAGTGATTGAAACTGTCAATGATAGTCTTTGAGTAGACGATCCACTTTTGGTCAAAACATACTAGAAAAGTCATCCCTCTTTGAAGTGCCATGTATTGTATCTGCAATCATGTTGTCAAAATAAAATGCATTTAAGACATGTAAGGAAGAGAATGTCTTACTTAAATGCAAAAAAAAAAAAAAAAAAAAACCCACGCAAGACAAATGTTCATTCTTGTAACACAGTCCTAGTCCATGATTACCTGTAAATACCAGAGCACTGGAGACTCAAATCAGCTTTCTGGTCAACAATGAAAACATATGTTTAGCTATTGAAAACTTAAGAGAATTTGTCACCGTACTAGAAAAATACAATCTGATAGAAAAGATAGCATTCTAAAATATTTTTCTAATGATCACCTTGGCTTTCTGTGGTTCTGCAAATACAAATAAATAGAGAGCTAAGTCTTTCATTTCTTCCCAACTTCAAATTTAGCTACAAACACTCTTAAATGAAAACACAGTTTTCTGGAGTTCTGAGATGTCAGGAGTGGTAATGAACAGAGATGCAAGAACTTCCAGGAAGGTCTGTGGAGAGCTGCAGAAGATTTAGGGAGCCGTTTGGGGTGTGCTGGAGAATGCTCCTTAGTCTTAGATGGTTTCCTCCTCCCCATGACCTTCTCACCACTCTTTGCTAAAAGACTATTTTAGAGAAGTGGAGCTACTAACATTGGGTTCATTATTAAAAGAAAACACCAAACCAGCTATTACCAATTCTGCTGTTACTCCTTGGTTTCAAGTGAATGCTGAAGTGAGCAGTTGTTGGATCACAAAATGTTAACACTGCAAGGGATGCTTAAAAGTTGCCTCTCTGGGTAAAATTTTTAGCTGACTACGGGCTACCCTGGGACTAGGATAACTCTTGACTCTCAGTCCACAGCTGTTTAATATGTAAATATCAGAAATTGGTTTAGCCAAGGGATTATAGATTAGAACATATTTTGTTAGATTTATACCTAAATATTTCATGTTTTTAGATAACATACATTTGAGTCCAGCTCCTTAGAATCCCAAATTAAATCTGGATCAGTGTTGTCCCATCTGAGTCACAGAGACAGACCAGTGCTGTCCAGTAGAAATATAAAGGGAGCCACACATGTAATCAAAATGTTCCAGTAGCCATATCTTAAAAAGTGTAAAGAAACTGGTGAAATTAATTTTTTAATAGTGAATTTATTATTTATTGTGCATAACAAATTGTCCCAAAATTGTAGCTTAAAACACACATTTATTATTTTACCATTGTGTTGGGTCAGCAATGCACGATGGCTTTGAGATAGAAAGAGAGACAGAGGCGGGGCAAGCTAATGAGTGAGAGAGGGAGCACCCAAGATAGAAGCCGCAGTCTTTTTGTAATCTCAGCTTGGAAGCTGCAGCCCATCACTTCTGTCATAGTCATTTGTTAGTGTTGAATTACTAAGCCTAGCCTAGAGCCTAGGGGAGGGAATTACATATGGGCATGACTACTGGGAGGCTGAGCTCAGTGGGGGCCATCTTAGAGGCTACCTACCACAAATATGTGTGTACATATATTAATGTCTATTTATATACATTTAACAAAATTTTAGACAGAGGTGGTACATGTGCAAGCTTGTTACATGGGTATATTGCATAATGCTGAAGTGTTTTGGCTTCTAGTGAACCATCACCAAAATAGTAAACTACCCAATAGGTAGTTTTTCAGCCTTCATCCCCCCACACCTTTAGAGTCCCCAGTGTCTATTACTTCCATTTTTAGATCCATGCATACTCATTGCTTAACTTCCACTTATGAATGAGAACATGTGGTATTTAATTTTCTGATTCCGAGTTATTTCACTTAGGATAATTGTCTCCAACTCCCTCCATGTTGCTGTGAAGAACATGATTTCATTGTTTTTTATGGCTGCATGGTATTCTGTGGTGTTTAAGTACCACATTTTCTTTATCCGGTCAACTGTTGATAGACACTTAGGTTGATTCCATGACTTTGCTCTCGTGAATAATGCTGCAATAACATACAAGTGCAGGTGTCACTTTCGTATAACAATTTCTTTTCCTTTGGGTAGATACACAGTAATAAGATTGCTGGGTTGAATGGTAGCTCTACTTTTAGTTCTTTGAGAAGTCTCCATACTATTTTCCATAGAGGTTTTATTGATTTACATGCCCACCAACAGTGTATAAGTGTTCACTTTTCTCTGCAGCCTTGCCAGCCAACATCTGTTAGTTTTTGATTTTTTAATAATAGTCATTCTGACTGATATGAGGTGGTATTTCACTGTGGTTTTAATTTGCATTTCTCTGATGATTAATGATGTTGAGTATTGTTTCATATGTTTGCTGGCTGCTTGTATGTCTTCTTTTGAAAAGTGTCTTTTCATGTCCTTTGCTTATTTTTTAATGGGGTTATTTTTTTCTTGTTGATTCATTTGAGTTCCTTATAGATTCTAGATATTCATCCTTTGTTAAATGCATAATTTGGAAATACTTTCTCCCATTCTATAGGTTGTCTGTTGATTGATTCTTTTGCTGTGCAGAAGCTGTTTAGTTTAATTTAGTCCCATTTGTCTATTTTTGTTTCTGTTGCATTTGCTTTTGAGGTCTTACCAATAAAATATTTGCCTAAGCCAATGTCCAGAAGAGTTTTTCCAGGTTTTTAATAGGATTTTTATAGTTTGATGTCTTACATTTAAGTCTCTAATTTATCTTCAGTTAATTTTTGTATACGGTGAGAGATAGGGGTCCAGTTTCATTCTTCAGCATACTCCCAGCCATTATTTATTGAATAGTGTGTCCTTTCCCCCATTGTTTATTTTTTGTTGGCTTCCACAAACATATTTTATCTAACCCAATATACCCAAAGTATTATTCAATATATAACTAATATAAAATTATTAATGAGACTTTTGCATTCCGATTTTATAATCTCCTTGCTGTGGACTGAATGCTTGCACTGCCCCCAAAATTACTATGTTGAAGCCCTAATCCCCAAAGTCATGATATTAGAAAGTGAAACCTTTGGATGGTAACTAGGTTTAGATGAAGTCAGAAGGATGGAGTTCCCATAATAGGATTAATGCCCTTACAAGAAAAGGAAGAAACATGAGATATCTCTCCCTCCTCGAGCCCACCCCCACACCACCCCTCTTGCAAGCACCAGGGAAAGGCCATGTGGGGATGTAAACAGGAAGAGAGTCCTCAACAAGAACCCAACCATTCTGGCACCCTAATCTTGAATTTTCAGCTTCCAGAACTGTGAGAAATCAATGTTGCTGAAGCAACCCAGTCTATGGTAATTTGTTATAACAGCCTAGACTTACTAAGACAACCTACAAAGTCCAGAATGTATTTTACACTTACGGCCTGCATCAATTTGGACTAGATACATTTCAAGCATCAATTGCCACCTGTGGCTAGAGGCCACTGTAGCACAGAACACATCTAGATGGTCTGAAGCCATCTGAAGATCCAAAGACCCTAACTAAGTGGTCTTCTTCACCAGCAACCTAAATGATTGATGTGATTTATCAGACATATCAAGTGCTTACCATGTACCAGACATAGTGCTGAATGTAAGGAACCTCAAGCTAATAAATAATAGTGCCTGCCCTAAAGGAACTCAGACAAGTAAGAGGTTAACTTCGGATTCTAGACCAGCCATGCAGGGCCTACCTCAGAGAGCTCTACACTGTGATGGGTTCTTGCGTAAGGCAAAGCTCAGTCCCTCCATGGTCCATGGGAAGGTGGGTGACCCAAGTCTGCCTGGCCCAGCCAGAGTCTCTGACAATGACCATACACATCATTTACTCCCAGGCCTAACCTGAGGCCTGGGCCTCGGGCCCTGAACTGAAGCCCATATGTTGGCCTGAAATCTGATTTACCTTGGATGTGGAACAAGTTAAATATTTGTCTAACTCAGTACGTTGTATTTTCCGCTATTCTTCACAAGCATGTCCTGTAAAAGAAGGGAGATGTGGGGGCTACCTTAATATTTCAGGCTCCTTGGGTGCTTTAGAGGGGTTTCTGCAGAAGTATCGGTACATGCCACAGTTGCACAAAGCTTCAAACATATGTGACTAAATTTATGTGGAAAAAAATGTCCTTAATTATCTTACCAGCTATGAATGAATTTAGCACCAAGGAGATATGTTTTTAGTCCATTCTCTGTCCTAACTCTGATCATGCAAATGCCTTTGCTTTTTGTCTCACAACATATGTCCTGAATTGTATTTGTGGTAAGTTATAAGCATCTTGAGAGTATAACTCTATGTATCGAGTACATCTAGGGCGTAGCAGAGGAGCCCTCCCACTTCTCCCAAAATGTACTTAAACACTATTAATAGTGATACACCTGGCAGTCCAGTTAAATAATTCTAAGTTTCATTTGGGGGAAATACAGTATACTTTTCATTAACAGTAGAGGAAAACAGCTTTTGGAGTGGTCTCTCTACCAGTGTAAATGCAGTCATTTATTTTAAAGTTAGAGGAAAATCTATGCCTGTCCTAATGGAAAGAAGTTAGCTTCATTCATGTGGTGTCTGGAAAAATGATCTTGAATGGCTTCTTGATTAATTTTTGTCTTCATAAAAATATTATTTAGAAAAAATAAACAACTGTGAAGACAGTTGCAAGTAAAGGACTACAAATAAAACAATATTTCTTTCTGACATGTAAAACCCATCTCCAAATTGCTATTTCATCACATAGACATGCATTGTCTCATTAATGTCCCAGTAGCTGCATCTTTAAAATGCCTTTGTTTCACAATGTGGACACAATAAAAAATATGAGGACATAGATCTCATTTCTGTGCCTAATAATGTGGTGATTCTGGTTGAGCTGCTGTAGGCTGGAACTCAACCACACAACCTGGAAAAACATTCAGGGAGTCTGGAACATAGAAAAGTCCCCAATCCTGTTTGGCTGGAATTTGAAGGGTGAAATGAAAGCTTCTGTTCTGTGTAAATCTGTCCAGATTTAGTGTTTTACAGCATCAGGCAATGCTATTGGTGCCAAGAACTGGCTCTGCCTAGAGGCCCCACCAAGAAGCGAAATCCCTTTGCTCAGAAGTCAGGTTACATTACAGAAAGAAATGAATTTTAAACATTCCATTGTAAATACCATTTATGCATGTCATCTTTCACATGTAGAGTGGTTTCATTTTAAAAGTAAAGCTTGCTCCTGTTTTGGAGGTTCTAAATAAAAATGAAAAGAAAATAGCATTTTAGTTGGCCTTTTAAAAGATCATGTGTGACCAAGCTTGGCATTTGTGGTTGTGACATAAAACTGTATTTTTGCAGTTTTAGAATGCAAATTTAAACCTACAGTATACACTCAAGCAAACCAACAAATATCTATCTATAAACATATAAATAGATACACATGCATAGAGACATGTATATGCATACACACATTGTGCACAGCAACACTGGTATAAAGATCTTTACTTCTTTTTTATTATAGCTTTCATTGTCACTTATTGTAACATTTTCCACAAAACACATGTTTCATTGCTGTAGTAGTTCAGGCAGTTGTGAAGGATGGAAGGGGAGGTGAGGGGGATGTGCATATCTTTGGACAAAGAGGGAGACCCGAGGGTGGGCAACATCTTTTAGCTTTTTCCATCTGAACTTTAATTTGCTCCCTAAAAGGAGAAGCTGAGTCCATCAAGCTAAACAGTGAAGCCTGAGATTTGCTTTAAAACTCGAACTCATTCTCTTTGGTTTGGACAGGCTACTGCTAGCCCTCGCCCCCGACTGTCCGGTTCTCAGGAGGGTTTGCGCGGCCTGTTTGCCAAGCCTGGGTAGGCGGGACAGGGGGATTCCCAAGGCCGATCAGATTCTATTTACTGCCCTCTTCCCCAACCCCGGGGCCACCTCTGAGGCATGAACCCAGAGACGCGCGCCCTGGTCTGGGAAAGCAGGACCGCTGCGCCCAGCGCCTCAGGGGTAGAGGAGGGAACAGGCCCGCGGTCGCTTTGCTGGCGGGGAAGGGCGATCTGACGATCAAGGAGTTGCGCCCCTCTCTCTGGGCCTCGTGAGGGAACAGAGCAATTACAGCGCTGGGCCGGCCACGTAGTCCTGGGGCTAGGTGGGCCCAAAGCTCCCGGGCCGCGGGGCTGGAGCGCGGAGGCTGGAGAGGGAGGAGGACCCTCCGCGGCTCCAGGCCTCCCGGCTGGAGGGGCTCACGCCCGGGACTCCCCATCAGACCTTTGAGGGGGAGCTTCTCAAGAAGCCCTAAACTCCTCGAGGATATTCTCCGAGTGCTTCTCCTTACCCAAGCGCTGCGTCCAGACTCCACGCCTCTAGAACTAGCTGGCGTCCACGGTCGGCCAGAGCAGTTAGGGGGCTGCGCTAGCAGGGACATGTGGGGCAAAAGAGACGTATTTTAAAACCCCCAAACAAATGTGCCCTGAAACTCACGGAGCCTGAGTTTCTGGGTTCCTCGCTTGCACTGCCCCTTCCGAAGCCCTGCGAGGGGCGCTAGTAATCCTGGATTCCGAATTGTGGGTTCTCAGTTTTAAAGGGTTGCCCCCGCCCCAGCCCCCTTCTCAATTGTCTAATCTCAGGCCTGCAACTTCGGCGTCCGCCAAACGCCGGCCTTGCCGCAGGTGCAGGACTCCTGCAATGTACTCTGGGGTTACCAGTCTATTTGGGGTGCGGCCTGCAGGCGTAACCATGGAGTAACTTCGGGAGCCAAACTGACTTTTGCGGGGCACGCAATCAGACTTCTTGCGTCATTTTCACACCTCCTTTTTCGGTTTGTCTCGCCTATTTTGAGCCCATCAAGGAAACAGGCCCACACAGCAGCTTAAGCAAAAATGTCATAATGCTGGTGAGGTATGGATTCGATGGAAGTTCTCACTTTCCTAAGTATCATTTTTTTCTTGGTATAATAATTTCATCTCTTAGCCAAGGCTCTGAAACGAATGTCAAATTTCATGGCTTTTACGTGTTGTTGAACTCCATGTAGCGTGCTGAAATATATGCAGTACTAAATCTCAAAAACAAAACAAAACCAAAACCCCAAACCAAAGCCCTCTCTTTAGGGCAGGCTGATTAAGCAGCTGGAGAGAGAAGAGGGAGGATTGCAGAATCATGGGAAAGGAGCAGGAAGGTCTCTCTTGCTGTCATCAGAATATTCTCCTTCCCACCTCCTGTCTTCTAGGACAAATAAATAAAGCATTGATTACCTCTAAACCTCAGACCTAATTTGAGAAGTGTGATGCAGGACACATATTCAGATACCATCACCCATTTCTGCACAAAGAAACAGTTCACTACTTCAAAAATCCACATTTTATGATTTCTTGAATTTTATACTCAAAGGAGGGAGGTGGAATAGGTCATCCATATACAGCAGAGAAACACAATACCTTTCCTCATTTAGAATATTCCCAACTATTCTCTGGTGAAGAAAATTAGTAGGAGTTTACAATTTAAAAAACAAAACAAACCCCAAACAAACAAAAAATCCACCTACAATTATACACTCCATTTTGTATGTTAATCTTTGACAGGCTGAGAGTATTTTAACAACACTGGCAATCAGAAGTCAAATGAAAATAAATGGATGTTCACTAAATAGCATTCTTTCTCTATTTGGTGGCAATGTTGCTGTCATCGGTTTTCCCCAAAATCATGGGGGTGGCAGGAAGGAGAGAAAAACATGGGCATGTTTGAGTTTTGCCTAAGTCTGAAACTTTCGATCTCAAATCTTCCTCTCCATCACAGTCACGTCTGGTGAACTCAAGCTGGCTTTACTTTACTTACTAACCTGGATTCCTGCTGTATAGACTCAGAAACCCGGGAGAGTTTAGGAGACCGCCGAGGCGAGCACTTTCTCTAACAATTGCGTGCTGCAGTCAGGAGAGCCCAGGTGGCTGCGGCCGCCCTTAGGAGACCAGTGATCATCCCAGCCACCTCCCTGCCCAGCCCCGGGCCGAACTGGAAAACTCTTAACTTTGGGCTTTATTTAAAACACTCGGGTTTCGAAAGCCGGGTCCCCTCCGCAGGCCAGGAGGCCTCAGTGAGCATCCTGTGCTGCGTGGGGAGGGCCTGGCAGCTGGCGGATCCGTCTGGGCTGCAGCTGCAGGGTCGGGAGTTCTTCTTGGACTCGGCTCCTTTCAGAAAACTCTTTTCTTGTCGGATGTGGTTTCCCTTTAATTAATCACTCATGCCCGCGTGTCCACCGCGCCGCTTCCCCACTCTTCCTCCAGCTCCGCATGTGATCTCTATTTGGAAGCAGGAGAGCTGGTGGAGCATCTGGGGTTGCCGCGGAGGTGGTTCTGCCCGCCGCTGGGCTTCGGGCCGCCGCCCGGAGACAGAGCGATATCCTCCCAGATAGGCCTTCTGGAAGATTCACTGCCCTTTCCGAACTGTCTGGCCTGTTGGCCATGCTGGCCTCGAGGCTCGGCAGTTCCAGGCCTCAGCCTGGGTGGTCCAGGTGTTCAGGGTGGTCTCGAAGTGCATATTTCCTTCAGGTTTCCTCCCTTCTCTGCCCTCCTCCTCATCCCCGCTTAGGCGCTGGCATCCCGCTGACACCAGCCAACTTTTGCACCCCTATCAAGGATCTCTCAAAGAATGTCTTGGCCACCTCAGGCACTGTGACTTCCTGGAGTTCGCATGACACGGGGCAAATAGCCAAGCTCCCAGGCAGTTGGGCCCCCGGAGGTTGGAGGCCTTGGCCTGTGCAGGCTCCTTTCCGGAAAGCCCTGGCCCCAAACCCCAACATCAAGCCACTCTCAGGATTGCGGGGCAGTGGGCAAGACCTGATCCAGAGGGTATGCATTAAGTCGTTGCCCTCGTTGCGTTTAATTCTCCTGTCACTCCCCAGTCACTAAGGGAGGCCTCCTACTCGCGCCTCAGCTTCAAGGGCGGATGTGGCTGGGACCACCCTGGGACTCGGGTGTCTCCAAATGTGGCTCAGGCCGCCCCACGCCGAACGAGGTGGGATCAGATATTCCCGCTTGTGAGTGTTGGTGGGGCTGAAGAGATCACACGCGGCGGGGTGTGGAACTTTGAGGGGTGTCACGGCCAGGGCTTTGCGGCCCCAGACGTCCCAGCGGCTCGCAGGAGGCGCCAGGTCCGCGCTTCCCCTTCGGTCTTCGAGCGGCGTGTGCGCAGGACGCTGCCCTCTGTTGCCCAAAGCCCGCACCAGGCTCCTGGGCTTCCGCGGGCTTCCGCGGGCTTCCGCAGGCCTCAGGCGAGGGGCGGGGACGCCACCCGCACGCTCCCGAGCGCAGGGAGGGCTGTCGCCGAAGCGGTGACCCACGCGTGGACCCCGCCCGCGCTGGGCCGGGCCGGTCCCCTGCCCACCCGCAGCCCTGCTCGGCCGCGTTCCCAGCAGCCGGGAAAGCTTCCTCCCTCGGTCACCGATCCAGGCCGCTGGTCCAGCTGTCAAAACAGGGGGTGTCTCTTTCATTCTGGCTCACAAAGTCCCAAAGGGGAACAGGGGGCCTTAATGCTTGTGTTTGGACACAAGCAATTATCCCTAATTATTCTTTTTCTTTTGAGCCTGCCCGTCCCGCCGGCGAGCCCGCCGCGGAACAGGCCCCGTAATCCTCCCTGGTCGGCGGATCTCAGTGGGCTCTGTGCGGCCCGAGGCTCGGGCGCTTTCATGTCACTGCGGGTTTAGAGCTGATTCAAACTCATTGCGATGGGGGAATTAACCCCGGGGCCCGGGCTTTCAGGGGCCTCTGATAAGAGATTATACGTGTTGATGGCAAGCTTTTCTTGGCAAAATGTTTTCAAAGGGCTTGGAGTTGTTAAATCAAAGCGCCATTGAATTGCTCGGGACCACCCCCTCCCCCGCCTCTTGCCCTTCCCCCACCTCCATCTTTTTCCCTTCATCCCTCCTCCCCCATCACCGCCCAGGACTGCCCAAGGCGAACGGCCCAGCCTCCGGGAGTGGCGAGTCACCTTCCTTGGTACGATTTTCCCCCGGTGCCTCGCCCGGGAAGGATTGTTTTTGTAGGTGCTCCTGCTGCTGGGCACTTTGGTACCCCTTCCCTTCCCCGCCCCTCCCCGCCCCTTCACACACACTTGCTCTGGTAAAGAAAACATGTCCCAGATGAAAGACGTTTTTTTCAAACGTACATGTGTTTTGCAGAAAACGGAGGTGACAGGGTGGGATAACGAGGAGAAAGGAAGGGTGGCTTTCCTGCCTCCCCCACCCCCGAAAGGTCATCGGAGTCAGAGGGGTAACCATCGGGTTAAAAAGTGTTGTGGGCAGAGTTCAGATGTCCGGTGAATCTCACGGTTCTGCCCTGGGGGAGATCTGCCTTCCACCCCCACCCCCGCGGAATGACAGAAAGAGTTGGGAGGACCGTGGGGATGTAGATTCTGCACTGTGGAAAGTCTTTATTCAGGGAACTGGGTTCAATTATAAACTGCAAAGGATTATTGGGTACTGTGCTGGGCCCTGCTTGGGTGCAGTGGGAAATGCAAAATTTGGACAAGGGTTTACAAAGTCTTACAGGGGCTAGGTAAACACCTCCCCTTGAAATAAAACAATATATTTTAAGTGCCAGATATGTGAAACTGGTAACAATGTTGTGCTTGTCATCTTCCCCACCCCCCACCCCACCCCTCGCCCAATATATATCACATATGCCACACTAAACTGGTCAATTTCCACAGCTAGACTTCCTGGCTATCCAGACCTTGATCCCCTCTTCACCTCTCCCCATCCCTGGGATTGGAACCCTGCCCTCTACCCCCATTTGGCTGGTCTGACACCCTGCTTGATTCCTGCCAATCCCTGGAAGTGGCACAGAGGCGGAACAGTATCCTGTTCTTTTTTTTTTTTTTTCTTTTTTTTTTGAGATGGAGTCTCACTCTCACTCTGTTGCCAGGCTGGAGTGCAGTGGCACGATCTTGGCTCACTGCAACCTCTGCCTCCCGGGTTCAAGCGATTCTCCTGCCTCAGCCTCCCGAGTAGCTGGGATTACAGGCATGGGCCACCACGTCTGGCTAATTTTTCTATTTTTGGTAGAGATGGGGTTTCACCATGTTGGCCAGGATGGTCTCAATCTCTTGACCTCGTGATCTGCCCACCTCAGCCTCCCAAAGTGCTGGGATTACAGGCATGAGCCACTGCACCTGGCCTATCCTGTTCTTTTTACCTTGGCCAGTGGTTGGGTTCCTGCTAGGAATAGATTGGTTATTAGGAGAGCTGACTGCCTAACTCAATACCCACACCCTGTACAGGATTGGACCCCAGGGCACACAACCTGCTGCCCAGGGTCACTGGAATCCTGCACTGCACCGAGCTTCTAGGCTAGGAGCTTCTCACCCCACTTTCTGTTTACCTTTTCCTTCCCACTCCTGCCACTCTAAGGCCCAGCATGCTTGCCCTGTGAACCTGCTCAAGTTATAACAAAATTTGATGCCAAGTTGGTACCCTATTTTGTTTCCTGGCTTCCTGAAGGATAAAGTGGTTCCTTGATTTATTTTCTGCTTCTTTCATAGTTAATGAGCTATGATGGGCCCTGTGGGAAGCAAAGTTCAATTATGACTTTTTGTTTTACATTTCCATGGAATCCTTGGCCCGGTGTCTCCCAGTAACTGTCTAATATGTAGCTTTGTCTTTGTAAGCTTGTATTATCTCTCCAAGATACAGATGGTTTTTGTGATCTTAATCTATTTCATTGGTAATATCTTATTTAAATTTTTGAGTCTCATAGCCAATGAAAGCAAAAATAGACAAATGGGACTGCAACAAACTAGAAAACTTCTGCACAGCAAGGGAAACAACAGAATGAAGAGACAACTCACAGATTGGGAGAAAATATTTGCAAATCATACATCAGATAAGGGGCTAATATCCAAAATATATAAGGAAATCAAACTACCCATAAGAAGAAAACAAATCACCCTATCAAAAAATGGGCAGAGGACCTGAATAGACATTTTTCAAAAGAAGACATACAAATGGCCAACATATATATTTTTAAAATGCTCAACGTCTCTAATGATCAGAAAAATGCAAACGAAAACCACAATGAGATATCACCTCACAACTGTTAGATTGCTATTATCAAAAAGATCAATGATAACAAGTCTTAGTGAGGGTGTGGAGAAATATGGAACCTGTACAGCATTGGTGGTATTGTAAACTAGTACAGCCACTTTGGAAAACAGTATGGAGGTTCCTCAAAAAATAAAAAACAGGATTACTATACCATCCAGCAATCCCCATTCTGAGTATATATACAAAGGAATTAAACTCAGTATGTTGAAGACATGTCTGCACATGTTCATTGCAACATTATTCACAATAGTCAAGATACAGGAACGGCTGGGCATAGTGGCTCATGCCTGTAATCCCAGCACTTAGGGAGGCAGAGGCAGGCAGGTTGCTTGGGCAACATGATGAAACCCTGTCTCTACAAAAAAACCCCACAAAAATTAGCCGGGCATGGTGGCGCATACCTGTAGTCCCAGCTACTCGGGAGGCTGAGGTGAGAGGAACCCTTGAGGCCAGGAGGCAGAGGTGGCAGTAAGCCGAGATCACACCACTGCACTGCAGCCTGGGCAAGAGAACCAGACCCTTCTCAAGCAAACAAACAAAAATATGGAAACAACTGAAGTGCTCGTCAATGGACAAATGGGTTTAAAAAAGTGGTATATATACACAATGGAATACTATTCAACTTCTTAAAAACAGGAAATTCTGTAATTTTCAACAACATGGATAAACCTAGAGGACATTATGCTAAGTGCAATAAGCCAGACACAGAGAGACAAATAATATAATCTCACTTATAAGTGGAATCTAAAACATCGAATTCATAGAAGTACAGAGTAGAATGATAGTTCCCAGAGGCTGGGAGCAGGGGAGAGGGGAAGATGGGGAAAGGGGAAACATTGGTTAAAGATACAAAGTTGCAGTGAGACAGGAGGCATAAGTTCTGGAAATCTACTGCCTAGTATGGCAAATATAGCTAATAGTTATATATACTTCAAAATTTCAAAAAGAGAGGATTTTAAGTGTTCTCAACATAAATAAATGATAAATATCTGTGGTAATGGGTATGTTAATTAGCCTGATTTGATTATTCCACAATGTATACATGTATAGAAACATCACATTGTACCATATATATATATATATAAAATTTGTGAATAAAAACATAACTTAAATAATACAAATATATTTTTGAGGCTGATAAACAGAACTCACTTATACTTCCTTTTCTCATGCTGTTGTCTGGTTTTGGTATCAGTTATGCTAAACTCATCCCATTTCACTCCACAATTTTTTTTTTTTTTGGAGACCAGGTCTTGCTCTGTCACCCAGGCTGGCAGTAGTGGCGAGGCCTCAAAATCCTGGGCTCAAGGGATCCACCCAGCTCAGCCATCTGAGTAACTGGGCTTATCAATCTACAAATATTTATTGACTGCTTCCTGTGTTCTAGGCACTTTCAAGAGTGAACAAAACAGATTTAAAAAAGCAAAAATTTCTGCCTTCCTTGAGTTTACATTGCAGTAGAGAGAGACACAATATTTTAAACGGTAGGAAATAAAAACATATTATAGCATGTTGGAAAGTAATAAGTGCTATTGTAAATTCAAGCAGGCATCAAAAAGATCAATAACAAGTGTTGGCAGGGATATGAAGGGATTGGAACCTTCATATACTGCAGGTGGAAATGCAAAATGGTATAGCCACTTTGGAAAACAGTCTGGTAGTTCCTAAAAAGGTTAAACATAGAGTTAACCATATGACCTAGTAATTCTATTCCTAGCTATATATGCAAGAAAAATAAAAACATCTGTCCACAAAAAAGCTTGTACACAAATATTTATAGTAGTATTATTCATGATAGTCAGAAAGTGGAAACAACCCAAATGTTTCCATTTCAATTCACCCATTTAAATTATACAATCCAATGGTTTTTAGCCAAATTTCTATTGGTGAATGGAGAAAAAAATGTGGCAAATCCATACAATGAAATGTCATTCAGTCATAAAAAGAAATAAAGTAGTGATTCCTGCTTGTATTCTGCATGTATTCATACTGCTGATACATGTAGATACATGCTACGTTGATAAACTTTGAAAACATAATGTTAAGTGAAAGAAACCAGTCACAAAGGGCCAGGTAGTATACGACTTCATTTAGATCAAATGTACAGAACAGGCAAATCCATAGACATGAAAAATAGATTGGTGTTTGCCTAGGGCCCGTGAGGAGGAATTTGGGGAAATGGGGATTGATAACAATGTGGTTTCTTTTAGGGATGACAAAAATGTCCTAAAATTGATTGTGGTGATGGTTGCACAACTCTGTGAATATACTAAATACCCTTGGATTGTATACTTTAAATGGGTGAATTGCATAGTGTGTGAATAAATGAAGGTTGGGTTTGGTGATTAGAAGTATGGCAGTGGTGGTGCTGGGGTTACTTGAGATTTTTTCACTGAGAAGGCCTATTTGAGAACATGACATTTAGGTAACAATCTGGATTGAGGGCATTACCCAGGCAGTTGTCTGGAGCAGAGAACTTCAAGCAGAGGAGGCAGCCACAGCAAAGACTCTGGCTATCTAAGACACAGTGGGTAGGCTGGCAAGGCTGGAGCGAAGTGATGGAGGAGGTAACAGATGAGGTCAGAGATGAAATGGAGGGGGTGCTTCGGAGAGGGAATGTGGGTGGTATACACCTTCTGCCTCATGGGCCTGTGAAGGTTTCAGTAGAGGAAAAGCATGACCCAACCAGCTTTTTGAAGGACTTCTGATTGCAGAAGGGTAAGAATGGAGACCAGCCAGGAAGGCTACCGCAGAACTGCAGGGAAGAGATAGAAGCTTAGTCCCGGGCGCTAGCGGTAGAAGTGAAGTGGGATGCTTTTTCCCTGAGGCTGTCCTGGAGAGGTGATCCTCTATTCCTGGTTTACAAGACCAGAGGAATAAATTATACTACAAAGCCATCTTCATTTAAGTAGTTTGTTTTCAATTAGGCTGATAAGTGGCATAACTGTGAGGATAAGTGGTCAGATTTTAGACATACCTTGAAGATGAAGCCAACAGAATTTCCTGATGGATTGGATGAGGAGTATAGGAGAAAGAAAGCTTTAGATTATAAGGCTTTGAAGTTGAGCTACTAGAAATACACTGTGATCATTTGGGCTGGGGAGAACTAGGTTGGCATATGTGGGGAAAGATTAGTACTTCAGTTTTGGACAGGTTAAGTTTCAGGTTGCAACTGACTATCCAAGTGGAGATTTCTATCAGGCAGTTGGATACATGAGTATGGGGCACAGCAAAGAGGTATGGGCTGGAAACAGAAATTTGGCAATTGGGCCAGGCACGGTGGTTCATACCTGTAATCCCAGCACTTTGGGAGAACGAGGTGGGCAGATAGCTTGAGCTCAGGAGTTCGAGACCAGCCTGGGCAACATGGTGAAACCCTATCTCTACAAAAAATACAAAAATTAGCTGGACATGGTGGCATGCACCTGTGATTCCAGCTACCTGGGAGACTGAGGTAGGACAATCACTTGAACCCAGGAGGTTGATGCTGCAGTGAGCCGAGATTGCTGCTCTGCACTCTAGCTTGATGACAGAATGAGATCCTGTCTAAAAAAAAAAAGAAAAAGAAAAAGAAAAAGAAAATAATAAAAGAAAGAAATTTGGCAATTGTTGCATATTGGTAAGAGGTAAAGCCATGTGACTAAGTGATAACAACAAAAGAATGAGTATGGATAGAGAAGAGGATGAAGAGCTGAGTGCTGGTGGCTCTCCAACATTGAGAAGTCAGGGAGGAGATGACGAACTAGCTAAGGAGACTGAGGACTGCATAGTGAGGTAAGAGGAAACCAGGAGAGTGCAGTGTCCTGGCAGCCAAGTGAAGAAAGGGTATCAAGGATAAGGGAATAGTTGACTATGTTTAAATGCTGCTAAGAGAGCAGGTACAAGTTCATGAAATTAGCAATGTGGAAAACTTGAAGAAGAGGGGATTTCAGTGGGGTGTTGTAGAATGAACACCTGATGGGAATCTTTATTTCAAAGAGAGTGGGAGGAAAAGATTGAAGTGAGTGCAGATCACACTTTGAAGGATTTTTCACACAAAGGTGAGCAGAGAAATTTGGTAGAGCTGGTGGGAGACATGGGGACAGGAGAAAGTTTTTTTTTAAGATAGCAGAAACAACCATATGTTTATGTGCTAATGGAAATTTGGAAATTTCCCATCCAGTAGAATGGGAAAGTTAATGATACCAGAGAGACAGACAGACAGAGGGACAGAGAGAGAAATTGCTGGAGAGCTGTCCTTTACTAGCTCTGTGATAGGTAAAAGGAAATAATATCTAGTTCCACATAAGTAATAGGAAATAATATCTAGTTCCACCAAAGTGGGGAGATTGAGTTCAGATGGGAGCATGAGTGGCTCATTTACTTGGAGTAGCTGCTAAGAAGACAACATGGAGGCCCATCAGCTAGGAGGAGGGCAGAAGTGGTGGTAGGAATTTATTAAATTCTCTTCTGATTGCTCCAGTTTCCTCAGTGTGATGGGAAGCAAGGTTTTCCATGAGTGAGAATGTGGGGAGCGGTATCAAAAATGTGAGAATAAATAAAAAGTAGGACAGTAGGAGATAAATGGATTAGGAAATACAGTACGTCTGCCAGGGAGCATTAGGGCTCACTTGAGGTTTGTGATCCTGAATTTAAAATGAGCCCGTTAGAACATTAAGGGCTCACTTGAGGTTTGTGATTCTGAATTTAAGATGAGTCCATTAGATTGATGGCATGTTTTTCTTCTGTAGGCTCAGGTTAGATGGAAAGTTGAATTAAATAGGATCATAGTTTGGCCGAGTAAGTATAACTAAGGGAAAGAGGGGCAGGAGTACTGAGGACTTTCAGCTGGGATCACTGTCAAGATAGAACATCAGGGCATGATGGGTGCTGAAAATGTGGTAGGAGGAAGGGAATGGAAGGGAATGGTAGGTCAAAGGGTTTATTAAATAGAGAGTGCTGAAATAATGAGCTGGAAAGATAAGAGGAGGTGGTGGTCAGTGAGCGGATACATGAAACTGAAGTTGTGGAGGTTGCCAGTTATGGAAGTGAGTGGCTGAGATGGGGTGGAAGATAACATCATTGGAGGAGAGGAGCTTAAGGCACTGAAGGTTTAGGCTACTGGAAGGGTTGCTGAGTGTATGTTGGAATCACCGAGAATTAAGAGAGGAGTAATACTGGAAAGAGTGATAGTGAGGAGGGGGCTAAAATAGCCAAGAAGTGAGAGTGAGCTCAAGAGTCCATAGAGAAAATAACGGGACATTTTCTCTTATTTTTGGAACAGTTTGTGTAATAGTTGGGTTACTGGTTCCTTGAATGATTGGAAGTTTTTAAACCAATGATATTGTTTTTTAATAGTTAATAAGCTATTCAGGTATTTAGTTTCACCTATAGCTTGGAAAATTTATATTTTTCAGGGGTTAATGACCCTTTCCTTGTAGCTTTCAAATTTAGTGGCATAAACTTGTTAAAGATTATCATGCAATTTAAAAATATTTTCTTTACCTTTATGTATACCCCTTTTAATTCACAATTTTTCTGTATTTGTACATTTTCTTCTTCTTAGGTTAATCTTAAGTCTTAAAACTATTTTTTTTCTAAAAACCTATTCTTAGCTTTGATAATTCTTTTTAAGTTTCAATTTCTATTTCTTTCATCTATTTCTCCTCTTGTCTTATTTCCTCCTTTCTGCTTTCTTTGGATTTATTCAGTGAAGGTGAAATAATGATAAATTATCTCCAACTTTGAGAAGATATTTATTTCACCCTGACTTTTGACCTGATGGTTTAGCTGGTGGTAGGGCTCTGGTTGCCAGCACTTTGCATATATGATTCCATTGTCTTTTAGCTTCTATTTTGCTGCTGAGAAGTCTGCTAAACTAACCACCATTAAAAATAGATTATCTGTCTTTCTTTCTGGTAGCTTTTAAGATCTTTTCTGTATCTCAAGGGTTTTTCTCTTTCACTATGATACACCTAGGGATGACTTCATTTTGATTTATATTGTAATTTCTGAAAAAATCAGTAATTTGCATTACCTCTGAAAAGTTTCCAGCTATTTTTAAAAATCTCTTTATTGAGATGTATTTTACATTCCATAAAATTCAACCATTGACAGTATTCAACCATTGAAAGTTTTAGTATATTCACAGAGTTGTGCAACCTTCGCCACATTATCTTTAGAATATTGTTTTTCCTTCATCCATTTTATTTTCTCTTTCTGGAAATCCTTTTAAACATGTTAGACTATTGGAGTTTGAGCGACTAATATGTAACACCCCTTTTCCTCCACTGAAAGTCAGAGTTAATTAAGAGATTGGCAAGGAAATTAGATAGATGGAAATAAAAAGAACAGCTTTATCAGTAATAAATACTGGATTTGAGGGTGTGGCTTAGATGAGTGACAACCATAGATCTTTCAACACCAAACCCTAGAGTTTGAATTACCCACACCCTCTGCCCAGGCAGCACTGAATCACCATGTGTCTCCACATGGAGGTTGCCCCTGTGAAATGTATGGTGAGAGTTATAGCTCAGAAAGCATGTTCTCTGTGGGCAGGCTGGTTCCCAGGAGGAGGCAAGGAGGCAGGGCCTGTTCTATCCCAAACTCACCTGTAAGATAGGTTACTTCGGCAGAAGGAAGCTGCAGCTGTCACGCTGACTGATGTCCCTCTACACACCTGCAAAGCTACACAGATTATTGTATAAAGCAAACACAATTCTGATACCAAACCCAATCAATATAAATAAACAAGAACTACAGGCATTTCAAAAATGCAAAAATCAGAGAAACAGAATTGAACATTATATATTGAATACAAAGAACAATTACATAAAATATATTGACCTAAAAATTCAGGGGTCTTAAAATTTAGAGAAACGTATTAAATACAGTGACATAAATGTGTATTAATGAGTCACTAAGAGAGAATATGATCATTTTCATAGATGCTCAAATAAAAACATTATAGGATGACAGAAAACAAGGATACTTCCGGCTGGGCGCAGTGGCTCACGCCTGTAATCCCAGCACTTTGGGACACCGAGGCAGGCGGATCACCTGAGGTCAGGAGTTTGAGACCAGCCTGGCCAACATGGTGAAACCCCATTTCTACTAAAAATACAAAAATTAGCCAGGTGTGGTGACACCTGCCTGTAATCCCAGCTACTCAGGAGGCTGAGGCAGGAGAATGGCTTGAACCTGGGAGGCGGAGGTTGCAGGTGAGCCGAGATCATGCCACTGCACTCCAGCCTGGGTGACAGAGCAAGATTCCATCTCAAAACAAAAAAAAAAAAAAAGAAGGATACTTCCGTAAGCCAGTATCCAAAATTATACAAAGATACGTTTGTCACATTCATTTGAAAAATCCAGAACAACGTTGGCCTCAATAATATTAATATTATTTTGGAAATTTTGGGTAGTACGAGATAAGAAATAAAAATGAAATGAATAAATATTTCAAATAATCAATCAAAACATCCTTTTTGGTAGATGACTGTATATAAAGAAAAGACAAAGAAGACAACTGGAAACTGTTTTGGAATGAAGGGTAAACAGAGTCAAATGTAAACTCTCCCCAAATTAATGTGTAGTTTTAACACAATCCCAATTGAAAAATTCAACACAATTTTCCCTGAAATGCTATAAAACTTTAATAACATTGATAAGAAATATAAGTGAGTATGAATATCAAATAAAATTTTGAAAAAGAGAAATTATGGGGACTATCAGCTCTGAAAATGTTTTCTAAAACAACAGTAATTAAAATAGGATCCAAATACTGAAGTAACATAGATATCAATGAAACAGAATAGAAAGTCCAAAAATAAATTTATCATATATAACAATGCAAAATGTAATTTGTGATAAAGAAATTATAACCAAGGAATATATAATTGAATAAACCCTGTTAGGATAGCATATGGAGGAAGAGGATTTATGTGTGTGTTTCTACCCACCCCACAATTTTAAGAGTAGCTAAATAATTAAATTAAAAAGTTTAATTCTTTAGAAAGAAAAATCTCAATCACATCTATTAAGTTAATAAAAAAAGTTATAAGAAAAAGCATTGTCCCATATAGTCCAGAAATTACTATGATGTTTTAAAATATGTATATGACATATAGAATCTGACATTTTTGGAGTGGAATGTATGACTACCTAGTGTAAAAATTTTGAGTGATGTTTGAAATTTTTCACTTGTCGTTCTCTTTTCTGTTTTTATTTTGAGATGGAGTCTTGCTCTGTTGTCCAGGCTGGAGTGCAATGGCGCGATCTCACCTCACTGCAACCTCCACCTCCCGGGTTCAAGCAATTCTCCTGCCTCAGCCTCCTGAGTAGCTGGGATTACAGTCGTGTGCCACCATGCCCAGTTAAATTTTGTATCTTTAGTAGAGATGGGGTTTCACCATGTTGGTCAAGCTGGTCTTGAACTCCTGACCTAGTGATCCGCCCGCCTCGGCCTCCCAAAGTGCCAACACTCATCACCACTCTTGCATCTCAGAAAAAGTACAAGAAAATATGAATGAATATTTGTTAGCTGTTTGGCGGAGTAAACACATTATATGCTTTGAAGCAACAGAAGAAATCACAGAGAACAATTAACAGACTTTATAAAAAACTTTACACTTCTGTACAAAAATAAAATAAGAAGACATAGGGAAATATATTTATAGTATGTGTGCACATATACACACACACCAACCAGAAATAGAGTGAATATATGTAATTACATAATGGAGTCCCTCAGAGTGGAAAAATAATTTATGTTATATTCATACAGCGGAATTTAGTTTAGCCATTGAAATGAATAAAATGGATCTTAAAATCTGTCAAAATGAGTTTTTAAAAAGCAAGTTGCAGGATGCTAAGTTTAGCATATTATCAGTCATATAAAGTTTAAAAACTAATGAATGTGTGTGTATGTTTATGAGTGTGTGAGAAAAAGAGAGAGAGAAATATAGAGAGAGATGACCAAGGACTAAAACTATTAAAATGTGGAAGGGAAAGATGTAAAGCAACTGTAAGTGGTAAATTACCTCTGGAGGAGAGGGTGGGAAATGGTAACTGGGAAGGTTACAAAGGGAGCTTTAAATATATCTGTTACTTTTCCATATGTCTGAAATATTCTGTAATTAAAAAAACAGGACTTACAAGTTGCTAAGGAAGAACTCCTAAAATTCCAAAATATGTATGTAAAAACAACATGACTAAACAATTTATAGGAAAGGAAATATAGAAAAATGTATAGCCTCCTTAGTAATCAAAGAAGATTAAAATGAGACACCAATCATATCTATTAAACTAGTTTTAAAGGTTTTTTACAAGAAAAAACATTGTCTCATGTACTCCAGAAATTAGTATGATGTTTTAAATATATATACAAGATATAGAATCTTATATTTTCAGAGTGGAATATATGACTATCTAGTGTAAAAATTTCAAGCAATGTTTGAGATTTTTCACTTTTTTCTTTCCTTTACAGTTAAGACCACACTCGTCACCACCCTTGAATCTCAGGAACAAATATTTCTTTTAAAGAACTTCAAACTTTCTGGAAAGAAAGGAGACTCGTGAAAGTAGCTAAGGACAGAGTCTAGATGTTTACCAGATAACCAACTCAGTACTTACATGCTCCTCAAATAAAACTTCTAATTAATTCTCAAATATCCACCAAATCCTCAAACTTTTCCCAAAACATTCAAGACAATTCATAATCCTGCAAATCAAATCCAGACTGTGCAGAGCCCCACCCCCAATTCACCCATTAGCGGGTATCAGCATGCACATGCGCGCGTGCACACACACACACACATCCCAGAGTTTACTTGTGGTTTTGTTTTTAAGGACATGTCAGTCAAGACAAAGCTCGTCTTTTGTGAAACAGCAGGGCTCTTCCACAACAGGGCCTTACTCTAACCCCCCAGCGACTGTCATCAACACTTCACTTTTTCCGTTTGTTTTTCAAAAGAATGGTCGGGCATCAGTGCAATAGAGATGTCGAGGCAGCGGGAGGCATTTTTATTTTTGTTTTTGTGTTTTCACAAGGGAGCCCTAAATACATTAAATTTCTGGCTCTCCTCAGTTCCTGAAGCTGTTTCTTTGGGACTCCATTCTTCTGTGAAGTTCTTCGTCCTCTAGCTCCTCCCAGGTGGCTAAAGAGAGAGAGAGCAAAGAAAAAGTTGCACTTCCTTATAGAATCTAAATATTTGAGTTCCTGAGTAAACGGAGGCATGTTTGTGTGACAGTTCTCACCAGTTCATTCCTAGTGGTGATTTCAAGCTAAAATAAAAGAGAAGTTAGCGGTTTGCAGGTTCAAAGATGTCTAAAAGAGAATGGCCAGAATGTATATATGGATTTAATAGGAGGATTCAGGATACCAGAGGGTGAGTAAGGAAGATCTAAGGTGCTCTGAAGCTGAGCCAAGAACTCAATGCAGTGCTTCACTTGAGAAACCCTTGCAGCTCAAGTGAGGAACAATGGATGGGATAGTAAGAGCCAACTCTCCCAGAGGCTGTGCCATGGGCCAGACACTACACCAATAACTTTATGTGGATTCATTCATTTGGTCTTCCCAAAAACCTGTGATGAAGATAGCATGATCACTCCCATTTTACAGATAAAGGGACTGAGGTCCAGGGAAATTACACAACTAGCACAGGACTGCAGAGCTGGAAAGCAACAAGGCAGGGCTTTCACCAGGCACTAGGCATTTCAGCTAGAAGCCGTGCTCTAAGTTCCTATGCTGGAATCTCCTGTATTTGACCAGAAACCAGATGGGAAGAGGAGAAAAGAGAGTTAAGCTGAATGTTCTTGGCGAATTACTCCCCAGTATCTTTTAGTTCAGAGCACGGGTTCAACACTATGGCATTTACTCTGTGCCCTCGTTGTAAGTTGTAAGGAGCTTTGGGGATGCACGGGTGAAGAGAGCTTGCACTATGCTCTCCAGGGCCGTGCACCCCAGAGAGATGGACAGATTTATATATATATATATATATATATATATATTTTTTTTTTTTTTTTTTTTTTTTTTTTTTTTGAGACAGAGTCTCACACTGTCACCTGGGCTGGAGTCCAATAGCGCGATCTCAGCTCACTGCAACCTCCGCCTCCCGGGTTCACGTGATTCTCCTGCCTCAGCCTCATGAGTAGCTGGGATTACAGGCGCACACCACCACACCCGGCTAATTTTTGGTATTTTTAGTAGAGATGGGGTTTCACTATGTTGGCCAGACTGTTCTCGAACTTCTGACCTCGTGATCCACCTGCCTCAGCCTCCCAAAGTGCTGGGATTACAGGAGTGAGCCACTGTGCCCGGCCATATTCAGAATATTTTTAACATACATTTAAAATTTTAGAACAGTTTTAGATTTACAGGAAAATGACTGTAGTTCCCATATGCTTTGCATCCAGTTTCCCCTATGATTAATAACTCACATTAGTGTGATATATTTGCTACAATGAATGAACCCACGATACATTATTATTAACATTATTATTAACTAAAGTCCATAGTAAATTTTATTCAGTATACTTTATTTCCTAGTTTTTACCTAGTGCCCTTTTTCTGTTCCAGGACTCCATCTGGGGTAGCACATTACATTTAGTTGTCATTTCTCCTTCGGCTCCTCTTGGCTGTGACTGTTTCTCAGACTTAAATTGTTTTTGATGACCTTGACAGTTTTCAGGCATATTAGTTAGTATTTTGTAGAATTCCCCTCAATTGAGATTTGTATGTTTTTCTCATGGTTAGTGATATGTTTGGTTGTGTCCCCACCCAAATCTCAACTTGAATTATAATCCCCATTATCCCCACATGTTGTGGGAGGGATCCAATAGGAAGTGATTGGATCATGGGCACAGTTCCCCCATGCTCTTCTCATGATAGTGAGCTCTCACAAGATCTGATGGTCTTTTCTTTTCTTCTCTTTTCTTTTTTTTTTTGAGACGGAGTCTCGCTCTGTCACCTAGGTTGGAGTGCAGTGGTGCGATCTTGGCTCACTATAACCTCTGCCTCCCGGGTTTAAGTGATTCTCCTGCCTCAGCCTCCTGAGTAGCTGGGATTACAGGCACCCGCTACAGCTAAATTTTGTATTTTTAGTAGAGACGGAGTTTCACCAGGTTGGCCACGCTGGTCTTGAACTCCTGACATCAGGTGATCAATCCGCCTCGGCCTCCCAAAGTGTAGGGATTCCAGGCCTGAGCTGCTGCGCCCAGTGACTTGATGGTTTTATAAGGGGCTCTTCCTCCTTCACTCAGCACTTCTTTCTGCGCCTTATGAAGAAGGTGGCTTGCTTCTCCTTTGCCTTCTGCCATGATTGTGTTTCCTGAGGCTTCCCCAGCCATGCTGAACTGTGAATCAATTAAATTTCTTTCCTTTATAAATTACCCAGTCTCAGGCAGTTCCTTATAGCAGTGTGAAAACAGACTAATACAGTTAGACTAGGGTTATATGTTTCTGGGGAGGAAGACCTCAGAGGTAAAGTGCCATTGTCATCTCATCATGTTAGGATACACACTACCAACATGACTTACCACTGTTGATGTTAATCTTGATCACCTGGCTAAGGTAGTATCTGTTAGGTTTCCTCACTGTAAATTTGCTTTTTATTCCCTGTGTTTCCACACTGTACTCTTTGGAAGGAAGTCATTAAGTGACTTCTCACACTTAGGGAGAATAATCAGGAATTTTGTTAGCCAATTGTTAAATCTTTGGTAGCTTGAAGTCAGCCATGGTGGGAATATTTACATCATGGCAATCAGCAAACTCTGCAGATCTGGGCTTGTTCTGGGGAGCTGGTTTCCTAGCCCACCACTGCATGTGTGGCTTGGGCTGTGTCTCAGAAGATGATAGGTGGGCAGGTAGAGAGGCATTTGGATCAAGTGGCTCACATGGTATAAATGAACTCTGGGAGGCAAGAGGGAAGGTGCTGTGCTTACAGGACATTGATTGGGATTAGAAGAGGTTTGGCACAGACATATAGCCACCTGGGAACCACACAGAAACCATAATCCAGAGGGTTTTAATGTAAATAGGGTTGGAACCTTAAAGGACCTACCTTTGTTTTTTTCTTTCATAGTAGTAATAACTACCATTTATTGAGTGCCTACTATGTACAGGTGCTTTTTAATATATAAAATTCCTTTCAATCACCACAAACCTACGGGGTGGATATTGTTATCCCATTTTACAAATAAGAAAACTAGAGTTAAGTAGCTTATTCGAGAATACAACCAGCAATCAGCAAAGCTGAGATTCAAACCTCCTGTGTAACTCCAGCCACACTGTTCTCTCTGCTTAATTTACTTCCTTCTTCCAGGAGCATTGGGTTACTAGTAGGATCTGTTTCAAGATGGTAGAATGGCTATTGATGGTGAGATTCCAGGACTTGATTAGTGATGAGAGTGCCATTTGCTGTTCAGGACATTCCATCACCGTTCATGCTCATGGAAGTGCATGAGAACCGGGACAAGCACCACTCTGTAGACTCCAGAGGTTTCACTTTGGGTCAGGCAAACTATATTGACATTGTAACTTCTAGTCTTCCAGACAAACTATCCACCTTAGTAATGTTTTATTTTTCTTGTGGGTGTATCGTTAAGGGAGCAGAAATTATGATACCCCTAAACTTTGTATCTTAATTGAACTCTGTGGTATCTTTATGATTTAATTTAATAGGTGACTTCAGCCATTCTTTTCCAAGGCAATTTTTAAGAAGCAGACTTATAGAAACTCTGGACTACAATTCATCATTAGAGTTTTTGTTAACTCTACAAAACTGTATGATCTACATGCATACTGAACAAATGCATATAACATGCAATATATTTCACTTAAAAAGCTTAAACATAAGAATCACTTAGAATTCATGTCATATTTAAGGCACATGAAATGCTACTTGATCTGTTTCCATTTGAGTCATTCAGGGAGTTTAAAGCTATTTTAGGATAAATAATCTTAAAGAAGCTCTAGAAGGTTTGAATGGGATTTGCTTAAATAACAGAGAATATTATATTGCTTTAGTAAACTTTAGTTACTATTTTTAACTAAGACTTCATTGGTCTTATTAAGGTCTGGGTAATATTAGAAACTGTTGTTAAATGATGGTACTGCTATATTGACTCTCTCCCTCTCACATCATTGAGGCTCTTTAAACTGTACAACTAGCGGTGGGGTGGTGCAAAAGTTACATTCAAGGGAATTTTGTTTTATTTGGTCTACTTCCCTTAACTTCCCTGTCCCCAGTCCCAGCTGCCTCTTTTACTCAGAGATCTGGCCTGAGATGATTGGACCAAGAACAAACACCTGCCCCAGTGGGGAGCCCATTTATAGACCGGCTGAGCTAATCTTCCTCCCCAGAGCATTTATGTTTGGAGAAAGAGAGACTGAGTCAGCCTGCTGATGGATGGTGATGGACCAAATAAAGGTCATACGGAGTCAGGGTTGGAGTCAGTCCATAAGCAAGTTGAAGTCATGAGGGGGTAGACCACGGGAAGCAGGAGAAACTGCTCTGTACAGAGAAATGGGAGAACAGAGAAAGAGCCCCAGTTCAGGTCCCTGTGGCCAGATGTCACTGGCTTTCTGGCCCTGGATGCCTGTGAGATTGCTTGTTATCCATTGTATTAAGCTCTCTAGGTGGGTTTCTCTCACTTACAACCCAAGTGATTCCAGACTAAGACAACTCCATACACCAAATGGCAAATACAGGCTACCAAATAGTTCCCCACCTCTTCGGTATCACTACCAAGTCACCCAGACTTCAGAGGTCTATGGGGCAACATAGGGATACATGGAGGAATAGGCAGGATGGAGGAAATGAGTATACAGGACACTTTTCCTTATGTTTTATGGTTTATAAATGCCCAACTCGCAATTTGTCATTTTCTGTTAGCATTTTCCATGTGTCTCTTTCACCTGCAATCTTGTGGGCCAATCAGTATGTTCTGCCCAGATCAGGGTTCAATGTCCTCAACATGCCACCGCCAAGTCATGGGCCCAAGTCTTGAATGTCACACTCCAGCAGGGCAGTCTCCTCCTCTGCTTTAGACAAGTGATGCCTGAAATAGAGTTTTATTTATTCGATACATATTTACTGGCTGCCTGCTATGGCTAGATACTGTGCAAGGTGCCAGGGATACGGCAATGAGCTAATGGCATATCTCTTACTTGCATGGACTTATATTGGTGGGAAGGGAGTACACTCACAAATGGACACTATGAAAAGTATAAGCAGGACAGTTTGTGATGGTAGGGGTCAATGAGAATCCTACTTAGATGGGTTGGTCAAGAAAGGCCTCTCGAGGATGAGAAAGAGCCAATCATGAACAAATTTAAAAATAGAAGAAATGACATGCACAAAGACCCTGTCACAGGAAGGAGCTTGGAGGCACCAAGAGATTGAGAGAAGTGAGAGAAGGCAGAGTGGTTGGCACATGTGGTCTCTCCGATACACACCCCTTTGGTGCCTGCGGTCCCATACAATTTTCCTCTTTGCCTGAGGTATTAGTCTTATCTGGATATTTGTCCCCATGTCTGTTGGTTGGACCTGCATGATCTCTCTCCTGTTCCACCTCTCCTCTCCTGTCCTGCAGCTGCTGGTCTGCTCAGGCTTCCTACTCACTCACCTGGTCTATTGCAACTGCCTTCTAACTATGTGGGCAGTGACTTTGTCCTGTTCGCTCTTGCAGCTCAGCATCAACTGTCTGTCATTAGTAGGTGCCTAAAAAGTATTTGCTGAATGAATGAATGAATGAAATGTCTGGTCCAGTCTTCACCCCTGTGTCCCGCATCTCCATTCTGCATCCCTGTCTTGCATGCTACTGTCAGGATTATTGCTCTAAGTTAGAGATCCAATTATCTCACTTACAAACCTTCTGGTGGTTGGCCCCCATTGTCACATGACTAAAATCCTCCATATTGCCTTCATAGGTCTTCAGAATTTGATCCTAATCTGCCTTTAAGGCTCATTTCGCAAACACTAAACACAGCCACTCTGAAATACTGTCTGTTGGTGACACCATGAACTCCCTCTGCTTGCAGTTTGTTCCCCCTACAGGGTTTGTCCACCTGCCATTCTTCAAGCTTCAGCTCAAAAGTCACCTGCCTTTCATGTCCCTAGTTCCACTTTTTCCCACTGGAGACAACTCACCATCTCTACTAAGCTCAGAACAGTTTGTTCCTATTGCTCCTACAGCCTGGATTAGCCATGAGTTTGCACTGGTCTTTCTCTCCCGAGAGATGGCAAACTCTCTCAGGGCCCAGGAGCTGCATCTTACTCATCTTCGTGACCCCAGTTCTTAATACAGAGGCACGTGTGAAATTAATAATGACAGCAAAAAATCTACTGAGTGCTCGCAACATGCCAGCCTATTTTACACAATTTGCTCTCTAATCCTCAAAATAATCTTAGGAGGCAGGTCATATTGTGGTTCCTATTTTAGAACTGAGGAAACTGAGGCTTAGAAAAGTTAGAGAAATTGCCTGGAGTTGCACAGGTAGCAAGCAATGGCAGAGCCGGATTTAAACACAGATAGTCTGACTGCAAAGCCCACAAGGGGAACATGACAAAGTGCTGTATGCCACAGTGGCCCCTGACTGCTTCTTAGAATCACCTGAGGAACTCTGAAAACTCATCCATGTCCCAGCTCCATCCCACAACAACAACAACTGAACTACTGGACTATGAAAGCACTAAACTGGGGCATAGACAGTTTTGAACCCTGACCATAAGTATGACCTGGAGCATTTGTTAAAGGTGTAGATCACCACACCTCTCTTTCAGATAATGCTGTTTCAGCGGATTATGGTTGAAGCTTGGCAACTTGTGGTTGACAAGGTACCCCAGGTAATTCATATCTTAAGGGAAGTTAGGGAAATAAAGCTAGAGAGTAGGTTGCAAAGTCATTTAAGTAGGTCTCTAAACATTCATCTGTCTATGATGGTAGAAAGACCCTGTGGAGGATGTTTGACTGTTTCATCATGGGGCTGAGCTGAAGAAGATGAGTAACACAGTAAATTGGCACGGCTCTTTGGGAACCCTAAGCTGAAATAGCTAATAGCACTACACAAGTATACATCTTCAAAACCGTCCACTGATAGTGCTGCAACCAAAAAACAGTATTTTGATGGTACTTCTTTGTCTTGAGCATTCTATATACTTTAGCCAAAAACTGAAAGAGAGGCCTCGTGATCCTTTAAGAAGTGTGGAGGGGGATAACACAGCCCCAGGGAAGTACAGGCTGAGGCCTTTTCCACCTACTTTCCTGGGGCCTCCTGAACTCCACCTGCCAACACACATACACGTGAACACATGTACATACCTACACCTACCCACACACACAGGTGGCAAAGCAGATCACTTCCTTGATTTCCTTAAGTATAGACTTAGTAAGCACCAGGTGGGATACAGCCACATTGCCTGTCCTTGCCTCCCATGGCTGACTCTGTTTTCCCTTTCTGATATTTTTTGGCTCTGTGTCCCCACCCAAATTTCATCTTAAATTGTACTCCTATAATTCCCACATATTGTGGGAGGGACCCAGTGGGAGATAATTTGAATCAAGGGGGTGGTTTCCCCCATACTGTTCTCATGGTAGTGAATAAGTCTCAGGAGATCTGATGGGTTTATCAGGGGTTTCCGCTTTTGCATCTTCCTCATTTTTTCTTGCTGCTGCCATGTAAGAAGTGCCTTTCACCTCCTGCCGTGATTCTGAGGCCTTCCCAGCCATGTGGAACTGTAAGTCCAGTTAAACCTCTTTTTCTTCCCAGTCTCGGGTATGTCTTTATCAGCAGGGTGAAAATGGACTAATACACTTTCCATGGTCTCCTGCCTTATCACTGGCTGTCTGAAGTCCTGACCAGCTTGTTTCTAAGCTATTTCATGATCATCATTTTGATCCACTCCATTTTCTGCCTTCTGACTGTTGTGTTTACTGACCTTTACCAAGGTTGAAAAGAAAACGCCTGATCTTTTACATGCAATGCATAGAACTGGACTCCTGAATCCAAGAAAAATATCTTCCTTGCTGCTCTCTTCTCTTTCCTCCATTCTCACCCCAAGAGAAGCCCTGAATCTATTTATGAATAACATTCAGGTTCTACAACTTGCCCTGCCAGAATAATCTTCCTAATGGGAAATACAATGGGGCCTCCCACTGACAAAGAAGACCACCCCATCTGCAGCTAGGGACAAGAGACACTCCCAGCCCAGATGTAAAGAAATGCAGCAGATCATGGCTTTGTGTCTATTCATTGCTTATTTAATATTTGAGCATCTTTTTCTAAAGATATTTCTATTGAACTCACTTGTGGTGTCACCATCTGGAAAATATCAAGCCTCACCCCACTGAGGTAAACCCCTATTGCGTATTTTTTCCCTTTTATGTGAGCCCAGTGGGCATGGAATGTGTATCTCTATGTTTAGCACAGTTCCTCGCCAAGGCAGCTCTCAAGCACATGACACTCTCTAAATAAATCAGTGTTGTGTAGACCCATTAGCAAGCCCTTCCCAATTGATGCTAACAGAACGTTTCAATGAGGCTCTCAGGAGCCTCCATGACTTCTTGATGTGAGGTCCTTTTACATTTTAAAGTGACAGATTAGAGTTTTAAGAGAGAGTAAGCTGCTAAGAACTCATTGATTTCATTAAAACCAGTTTTTAAATTGGGCCAAATCTTGTCCCAGGGTCTAAAATCAGATTTCTGTCTAAGCCCACAAATAAAGGGTTTAGTCAGCTCTCAAGGACGCAGGCCAACAGGGCAAGCAGTGTGCCACAGACAGTTCAACTAACGGAAATCTAAATCCAGCCATGTTAGGCAAGAGGGTTGATTAAGATGAAAATTTGTATTCGGGTGGAGAGAATGCTCAGATTTTGTTCAGTGTGTTTATTATCCTTGTGTTTTGAAAGGTGTTAATAAAATTAATTTCCATTCTCTGGGTGTTCATAAATGGCTGGTGCAGAGAAGTATCTAGGATGTGGTCTAATTGGCAGAAGGAAGATGAGTCTTCATTGCAGATAAGGCAAAAGTGAATAATATTTAACTGTCCAAAAAATTTTACAACTTTGTGCCAGGGCATATGGTTACTAGAGAGAATACAGCACCCCGACCTTCCTCACAGGAACACACTACCCAGCATGTTGAGTTAGCCTCAGGTAGAGATGATATAGGGCAACTTACTATGTCTTATAATAATGTGTTTCTGACTATTGTTTTAAAATTACCCAAACATTTGGTGATAAAACTCATTTCCCCACTATGCTTAATAAGGACTACATAGAGGCACTGAAAAAAGTGATTCTAGGTAAAAAGGACAAAAGTGAGATTGAGTTAGGGAGGAGGAAAGGAGATGAACCCGCTCCCCTTTTGACCTGAATTATCACAGAGAGGCGATTGTGAAGCTGTTATGGAGTGGCTTACTCTCACAAGAATGATCCTCCTGCAGGCATTCTCTTCCCTCTCTACCAGCACAGCCTTAAATTTCAAAGGCAAAGCCTCATGTGAGTATAATAGACAGGTTTGCCTACTCAGATCCCCCAGCAGGACAGGGGTCAGTGCACAAAGTTGTTAGGTAGCGCCTTTACACGTCCATTCTCGTCGTCCCACACCTCCCCACAGACCTCACCGTGGTGCATTTCCAGCTCCCTTTGAGAGCCCCTTCTGTGTTATCACATCCTCATTATTCCTGCCATTTGCAGTGGCATGTTGCTCTTTTTCAGGCCATTTGGCAGTTCATCTGGTATGGAACCTGGCAACAATTTACCATACAGCAGGAGATGATATCAAAAACCATTCTGTTGACATAGGACTGAGACAGTGTTAAAATCCAGATATGATATTAAGTCATCTGTTCATCATATATAAATTGAGGGGATGAATTCTGCTGGTTTGCTTGCTGTCCCTAAGATAATTAGATATGTCAATTTTAAAAAGTATTGTCCAGCCTGGGCAACACGGTGAAACCCCATCTCTACAAAAAATACAAAAACTAGCCAAGTGTGGTGGTGGCACCTGTAGTTCCAGCTACTGGGGAGTGGGAAGGGTAGTTGCTGAGGAGGGAAGATTGCTTGAGCCTGGGTGGTTGAGGCTGCAGTGAACCGGGATCATGCCACTGCACTCCAGCCTGGGTGACAAAGCAAGACCCTGTCTCAAAAAGTAAAATAAAATAAAATAAAATAAAATAAAATAAAATAAAATAAAAAGTATTGTCCTAGCACAGATTTTGGACATTCCAGAATATTGAAGTAAAATAACATTTCTCAAAAGGGAAGTGACCCAAGTGAGGATATCATATGCATTTCCTCTTTTCTTTAGCAAAAAGAGCTTTTGTGGGGAAAACAGCAGGTGAAATGAGATTTTTCGCCAGGAGACCTTTAGGAGTAACACACTCTGTTCATAAGCACACACTAAACAAGTACTTCAGGGTTTGTATGTGCTAAGGAAGGTGTTGGGTGCCTGAACAGAAAGAGGTCTGAGCCACGCTTGCTCCTTCTCAAGGATCTGGAAGAACAGTGTAGATGACTGACAAGCCAGCAAGTCATGACCTCACAGTGTAGACAGTGCTGGAACAGAGGTGTGTGCAAGTACACTGGAGGGCCTGAGGAGGAGTGACTAAGGCTGCCTCACAGGAAGCAGGGAATAATGAAAGATGAGGCATTTAACCTTGTGTCCTGCAACGCTGTTATACTGGCTTATTAGTTCCAGAAGTTTTATATTGATTCTATGGAATTTTCTATGTACATAATCATGTCATATGGAAAGACAGTTTTATTTTTGCTTTTCCAATCTGTATACTTATAATTTCTTTTTCTTGTCTTACTGCATTAGCTAGGACTTCTAGTACAATGTTGAAAAGAGTAATGAGCGGGAACATCCTTGCCTTGTTCCTGATCTTAGGGGGAAAGTTTCTAGTTCCTAACCATTATACATGATGTTAGCCATAGGCTTTTTTTGTAAATGTTCTTTTTCAAGTTGAGGGAGTTACCCTCTATTCCTAGTTTGCTGAGTTTTTATCATGAATAGGCACTGGATTTTGTCAGATGCTTTTTATGCATCTATTAATACAATGTGATATTTTCTCTTTAGCCTCTTGACGTGGTTGTATACATCAATTGATTTTTGTATATCGAATAAGCCTTGTTTACTTAGATTAAATCTCACTTGATCATGATGTATAATCCTTTTCATATATTGTTGGATTTGGATTGCTAATCTTTTGTTGAGAAATTTTACGTCTATGGTCATAAAGATATTCATCTGTTGTTTTCCTTTCTTGTAGTGTCTTTGTCTGATTTTGGTATTAAGATAAGGTGGGCCTCATAGAATTAGTTACAATGTATTCCCTCTGCTTCTGTCTTCTGGAAGAGATTGTGGAGAACTGATATCATTTCTTTCTTAACTATTTGGTAGGATTCACTGGTGAAACCATCTGGGGCTGGTGCTTTTTTTTGGAATATTATTAATTATTGATTCAATGTCTCTAATAAATTTGGGCCTATTCAGATTATCTATTTCTCCTTATGTGGGCTTTGGTAGTTTGCATCTTTCAAGAATTGATCTATTTCATTTAAGTTACCAAATGTATGGGCCTGGAGTTGTTGCAGTATTCCTTGGTTATCCTCTAAATGCCCACAAGATCAGCATGAGATTAGTAGTAATCACTCTTTTTTTTTTTTTTTTTTTGGGAGGGGATGGAGTCTCACTCTGTCACCCAGGCTAGAGTGCAGTGGCGGATCTTGGTTCGCTGCATCTCCTGGATTCAAGAGATTTTCCTGCCTCAGCCTCCCGAGTATCTGGGACTACAGGCACATGCCACCATCCCAGGCTAATTTTTTGTATTTTTAGTAGAGATGGGGTTTCACCTTGTTAGCCAGGATGGTCTCGATCTCCTGATCTTTTGATCCACCCACCTTGGCCTCCCAAAGTGCTGGAATTACAGGCATGAACCACCATGCCTGGTCTAATCACTCCCTTTTTATTTCTGATATCAGTAATTTGTGTCCTCTCTCTTTTTTCCTTGGCTAACCTGCTTTTCTGTTTTAGATTTCACTGATACTACTCTAAGTTTTATTATTTATTTTCTTCTTGCCTTTGGCCTAAATTGCTTTTGTTTCTCTAGTTTCCTAAAAGATGACACTTCAAGACACTTAAGTTCAGTATCTTAGTCTGATACCTTTGAGAAGCTGACACCAATGTGGAATTAAACATCTTTATTAGGGAAATTACGTGTGAGAGAAACCTCAGACCTTCAGACCACTTTGCAAGTCTGCTCCTGAGTAAAGAAGAGAGGAAAGGAAGGTTGGCCTTAGTAGAAGGAAGGTTTAGCAAGGGTTTCAAGGAGTATTCAAGCCAGAGTTGACTGTTAGAAAGTTGTGTGTCTCCTAGGGAAAGTCCTGCCTTCATATTCTGCCAGGCTCTGTTAATAGCTGAGAGCATCCCTTGGGAAGCATGGCCTTAGCCCAGATGCAGCAATGGATTTCAGAGCATACCAGTTGGGGCTCTTGGTCAGTTATATACCCTCAGCAGGAGGGTACCTCTGAGAGGTACATTTTCACGGCTAACATGCCAGGTCTTGAAAAAGGGAGAGAAGGAGTCAGAGGCCCCTAGAGCCATGAGAGAATTCAGCATGTTTGAAATAAGTAAATCTGTGGGTGGGAGATTGGACTGTGATAGGAGGGACAAGGGATTAGTGTGATGTGGGCCTTTGAGGAGAACCAGGGCTGGGACCTGGTGAAAGGCCTTGTAGGCCATGGTGAAAATTTTGGATTTTAACATGAAGGAAATGAAGAGCTATTGAAGGATGTTTCAGCAAGGACGTGCCAGCACTGGATTGGATCATGTGTAGAAAGAGGATTCTGACAGCAGTGTGGAAGACTGAGTAGGGGACAGAGGGTGGAGGTGGGGAAGACTGGAGAGGAGAGATGCTGAGGGCCTGAACCAAATAAGTGGCAATGCAGGGGGACCAGACCTGGGAGTTCTTTAGGAGGCAGGAGTGACATGACTCAGGTGTGGGATAGAAAGGTGTAAAATGAATCCCAGACATTTGACTTAGGAGACCTAGGAGAAGGAGAGATTCACTGAGGAAGAGAATTACAAGAGGGGCAGCAGGTATGGAGGAGCAATCAAGAGTTTGGTCAGTTTGGGACACGTGGTTTCTGAGGTTCCTCTGTGCAGCAGGCATTTGTATACATGGTCTGGGACTCAGGTCATTGCCTGGACTAAGCATAGAGGCCTGAGAACCATAGGTATTTAGGTACACTTTAAAGCCATGAGTTTGACTGAGACTACCCAATTACAGGATGTAGCTTTAGAAGAAAAGGTGGCCAAATACTGAACTCCAAGGAACCCAAGAGTGCAGATGGGTGGAAGAAGAGGAGTCGGTTGAGGAGACTGAGGAATGGTTAAGTCAGTGGGAGAACTGAAAGGGTGGTGTTCTAAAAGCCAAGGGAGAAAAGAACTCTGAGGGGATGTCATCAATAGTGTCAAATCCCACTATAGGGAAGCCAGTAAGCTGAGGATGGGGAAGGGTCTGCCAACTCTCCACTGTAGTATATTATAGGTTTAATTGTGGCCCCCCCACCCCCCGCAAATATATATTGTCTTCTTTTTTTTGAGGCAAGGTCTTGCTCTGTCACCCGTGTGGAAGTATAGCGGCACAATCACAGCTCATTGCAGCCTTGACCTCTTCGCTCAAGCGATTCTCCTGCTTCATTTTTTGATTTTTTTTTTGTAGAGATGAGGTCTCACTATGTTGCCTAGGCTGGTCTTGAACTCCCAAGTTCAAGCGATCCTCCTGCCATGACCTCCCAAAGTGCTGGCATTACAGGCCCAAAAAGATACATTGTAGTCCTAATCCCTGGAACCTCAGAGAGTGTCCTTACTTGAAAATAGGGTCATTGCAGATGTAATTAAATTAAGATGTACATTAAGACAAGGTCATTCTGGAGTAGGGTGGGGCCTTAATCCAATGCAACTGTTGTCCTTACAAGAAGAGAAGAGTTGGATACAGAGGAAGAATCTCATGTGCAGATGAAGGCAGATATTGAGGTTATGCAGATGCAAGCCAAGGAGAACAAAGGATCACTGGCAAACACTGAGGCTAAGAGGAAGGCACGGAACAGATTCTTTTCTAGATTCCTCAGAGACAGCATGACCCTGCTGTTGCCTTAATTTCAGACTAGCCTTCCAAACTGTGAGAGAATCAACATCTGTTAGTTGAAGCCACCCCAGATTGTGGTGCTTTGTTACAGCAGCCCTAGGAAACTAACACGCAGTAAAGGTGAGGAACCGTCATTTTGTTGCAAAGACAGACAGGTGAGTCCTTTAAGACTGAAGGGAAAGTAAATGTAGGTGTAGGGCTAATAAGTTTGCAGATGGGGAGTGATGGAGTGGGAGCTGGATAGTTCCAGCCTGTTGGCATCTTTTCTCTATGAAGTTGGGGGGTGTGGATCATCTACACCCACAACTTCATAGAGTGAAGGGGTGGAAGGTGATCACACTATAATTGCCACCTGTATTATCTATTACTGTATGACAAATTACCCCAAAACTTAGCTTAAAACAACAAATATTTATTGTCTCACGCAGTCTCTTTCTAAGAGTCAGGGATCTGGGAGTGGCTACAGTGGGTGGTTCTGGCTCAGAATCTCTCATGAGGTTGCAGTCACGATATCAGCCAAGGCTCCAAACATCTGAAGCTTTCATGGGACTAAAGGATTGGCTTCCACTATGGCTCATCCACATGGAACTCTCCAGGAGGTTGCTTGGGTATCCGCACCACATGGCAGCCAGTTTCCTCATAGCAAGCAATCCGAGATAGAGACCAAGGCATACACCACAACATCTTTTATGACCTAACCTTGGCAGTCATATACATCACTTCAGTATTCTATTGATCATACAGACCAACTTTGATTCAATGTAGTGGGGACTGCATGAGGGCATGAATACCAGGAGGCAGGGATCCTTAGGAACCATCTTGGTGGCTGCCCATCATAGGCTATGGACCCGCCTATATGCTGAGGCCCCCCAAACCTCGGTTGCAGTCCTGACATCTCTCTCTGAGCATCAGACACTTAGAGTTAAGGTCTCTTCCGGTCGTTCCCTCTTGGATATCCCAAGAGCACCTCAAAGGCAACATGTTTAAAACTGAATTCTTTATTCTATTCCCAAGCCAGATTCTTTCTCTGATGTTGTCTTAGTAAGAAGCCCAGCAATGGCTCAAACACTCAAACTAGATCTTGGGATTATCTATGACCACTCTCCTTCACCAACTCTCCCATCCAAACCACCACAAGTTCTGTCAATTTTACTTTCTAAATATTTCTGGAATCTGTTGCCTCTTGTCTATACTTACTTTCACAGCCCTAGTTAAGAAATGTACGATCTGTCATTTGAATCATTGCAACAGCCTCTAGACTATTGGACCAATATACAGCTGTCAAGAACTACCAAGACTCTGAGATTTTACCTGACTTGCAAGCCTGGATGCTATCAGCTTTGCAGATGCTGACAGAGGACATAAAACTCCTGGGTCAGAGATAAAGGACTTTGTAATTCCCAGCATAGTATGAGGCATGAATTTCATGTTTACCTCAGTTTCCCTTGATCCCTAAATCCCACAGGGGCAACCATAGCCTCATCGAGTGACCCAGGTGGATGCTACAAGCACCATGAAGTTCTATCTCAGTTGGGAAATGCCCAGGTCAGAGAATGTGAGTCCTTTTTCTTGCGCTGCAAGCAAACTACCTCCTCTTTGCTCCAAAGGGAGTCACTCTCTTTAACTTCCAAGGACGTTTGCTATACAAACATCTTTGAAAACAATCTAGAACAAAATGACAGCACCTCACTCACAACACATGCAGAAATGTGAAAAACCCAGAGAGAATTGTTTCCCAGCAACAGCCAAAATCTAAATCAGGGCATTTAGTGGCTCCTCATACTTACTGAATAAAGACCCTCACACTAATACCACTGCCTCTATCAGCCTCATTGCTCCTCTCCCTGCTTCACAATGTGAATTTGAAATAACCTGCAGCCCCTCAGTCTGTGTTCATTCTTGCCCACAGGTCTTTGTTTGAGTCATCTTCTTTGCCTAAATTTCCTTCTTCCTTCCATAGAAGTCATTCATTTCATGCCTGGGAAGTTACCTTTTGAGGCTCCCATGCATTCTGAGGGTTGCTGGGTTAGTGTGTATCTACGAGGATGTGGGACTGGCAATTATCATTCGTTATTGGACTAACATTTACCATCTGCAACTGTTTTCTTCTTTCTCTAAATGGAACCACCCTCTATTTGGTGAAGGCACAGCACGTTCTAGTGAAATGAGTCTCCATGATTTTCTTAGCAACTTCTACGGCAGGGTTGGGTAAATACCTGCTTTCTATTCTCACTCTTGGTTTTAGTTTGCCCCCTGTTGCACTGTCTCCCCAGCAGGCGTGGAGCAGCTCCATTTGGGGCAGGCCTTGCTCTGAGCCTGGTTGTTTTCACTGTACCAAAGTCAAAGTCAAAGGTGTATTTTCACTTACAAAATAGCCATGCCTACCATAGCTTTCTAAATCTCCAACTGGAGGCCTATTGCATGCCTGAAAGGAGTAGAATACGGTTTAGAAGAGTGGCCCAGGGCCTACTTATGCAATACCACAATTTCCACTTCTCTTCCCAAACAGACCTCATTAGAATGTGTCACAAGAATAGTATTGCCTTGGATACAACAGCTTTCAGAAAGGCTGTGAGAAAACCATTGATTCATTCCAGAAATGAACTCTGGTGGCCATTTGACCATATTTTGAGAGGCATCAGTTTTGAAAGGACTCTAAGGAATGGTGCCCAAGCAACATTGACTTCATCCAACTCCTTCTCTTGTATTGTCCTTCTTTTTGTTTTTGTTTCTCTGTGAAATGAAAGTAATAGCATGAGCCACCCTCCTGGCTCTAAGTAATGAGAACAAATTAAGAGCCGTAACATTAGGCCTGCAATACACTGGTGGAACTGAGTGGAAAATGCTGTTTGAGACCATGCCAGAATTTTCCCACTTGCCATTTTCTTTTTGGTTGTGTGTCATCTTTTGGGATATTAGCCCAGCTGATGATGACACTTCTTACTGAGGCCTCTGATGAGACCTATGAGGCTGGGCTCCTGGTAACCATGGGTTTATGAAACAGAATTCTGGCCCCTACCTCCCACCCCATAGGGATCTTCTTCATTCCTTTGTGTATCCCAAGCATGTAACAGTGCCTGGAATATACTAGGTGTGCAAGAAATACTTATTAAATTGATGATATCAAGGATTGAGACTAACAGTTTTCTCCTGTGCTTGAGGCTGGAACTCTCACATGTGGACTCTGGAGGTGTGGGCAGCTTCATCCCATCATGGAGCCTGGGGAGCAGGGGAAGCCAGTCTTTGGACACCAAGGAGTCTTGGAGGGAGGGATCTGCAGAGGGAGAGCTTGGGCTGGCTCCCACTGATTCTCTACTTTCTGCTTCCAGGATTTTTCCCAGGCCAAGCTGCAAACTTCTTTATCTTTGAATAAGTTCCTTTCTCTGTGCTTAAACTAGCTTCAGGGGCTTAGTCCAAGGCAACACAGAAAATTTGGGAGTTGACATGGTAGAAGTCTAGGTGTGACTAATAGGAAGGGCCACATACTGCCAGTGGAGCTAAGACAGGTTGTGACCTATGAGAAATCCTCAGTGAACTGGCTACGACCCATCCCTTTCTCTCCCACTCATCTGAACTCACAGGTGTGTTCTGACAGTGATATATGGTCACTGGCTTAACACAGAGGGGGGCATGAGATCGTTAAACCATAAAACCGCAGTTCCACAGAAATGTTTGATAATGTTACACAGGAAATATCATGGAGCCCATGGTAGAGCACTAAAACCATGGTCTGAAATGGGAATTTTTTTTTCTCCCATCACAAAATAGCGGCAAGTAAACACCCTTTCTCACCGCCATAGCCTTATGGAGACATGTAAGACAGATTACCACATGTTTGGAGCAGAAAATCAGACAAGAAGCTGCAATACCACACACACAGATTGTGGTCCTGCTAATCAGTCATTGGTGGCAGGTCCCTCTGCAAGGTATACTGGAAGTGGGGCAGGGGGACATTCTAGGTTCAATGTTATTAAGAATTAACTTCTAGAGATACAGCTGATGAGTTAAGTTTTTACATTTCAACTCTGAGCATTTTTAAGACTACTCATAATTTTCTGCAGTTAATATTAAATATGCCATTAAAAGGAAGCACATTCTGATGTGTGGAACAGAAAGAAATCATATGACAAAAGAAAATTCCAGACTGAACCAGGACGAAGACATTTCCCATAGCGACGCCCAGCCTAGTATTTCACCAGTACTAATGAGAAGCTGTAACAGCCAGCTGGTTTTGCTAAGTTAGGCTGCAGTATCAGACAACCCTACAGTCTCAGGAACTTACAGCAGCAAAGGTTTATTTCTCACCCCAGACTGCTGTAGCTCAACTCCCAACTGCCCCAAGTCTCCCCACTTGGATCAAGACTAAAGGAGCAGTTCCTATCTGGAACGCACTGTTCTCATGGCAGAGGGAGGAGAGAGGGCAGAACCACAGCATGGCCCTTAAAGCTTCTGATCACAGCAGCAGCCCCACTTCCCACTCACATTTCATCGGACAAAACAAGTCACTGGGCTGACCCACCTTCAATGGGCAGGAAGTTCAATCTCCTAGGACAGACTACTAGGGTTGGGGCCAAGCCAGGAGGGGCAGGAATATTTGGACATAATATAATACAGCAGGGATTAGGCTGTATTTCCAGAACCACATCATCTATTAACAGCAGTCTGATGTATATAATTATGCTTACGTTACTTGTATAGTGAACAGTTTAGAGTCAAAACGTGAGGTCAGTCATTTCTAATTATTCTTTTTGTGGCTCTCAAAAATTTGGGTATTGGAGATGCCCTCAGGTATTAATATAAACCACAGGATGGACTGGATGAACCCTATCTGGCAGCGGCAGGCAGGATTCTGAAAGTAGGTAAATGATTTCAATGGTATCCCTGGGCAAGGGTAGGGGGGAGCGTGTTTCTCAAGTTGTAGTCCACATTCTGTCTGTAGCAGAATGACCTGAAAGTCAGATTTAATGTGCAGATTTCTAGGATCCACTCTAGTTATACCGAATCTGAGTTTCTAGGGGGTGGGGACTGGGAATCTGCATCTTTTTTAGCTTTCCAGGCAATTCTGATGTAGATTAACTATTGAGAAGTGCCATCTCAGAAAATCCACCCTTACCAGGGTACACTCCTGTCACAGGGTGTGATGCTAGATGCTTATGCCATCTGTCACTGTCTGCAGCTCTGGTTCCCAGGACTGGCCTTAAGCAGGGACCAGGGTGCACTCATATCCGGGTGCTGCGGGTCCAGCCGGGATTTGGAATTTCCTGGGAAGTCAGGGAGAAGGCATTGCTTTCTTTTTATGGAATGGTTTATAATGAGGGCCTCTATCCCTCCTTCAAATACATTTCAGTTTATATAGTTCACTATTTTTCTTGTAAATCAACATCTGTGAATCATTTTGTTATTTGTCTATTTTTAGAAATAAAATGTGACTACATTGAACAATGTACTCATAAAAAGTCCTCTTAGAATAGTAACAATTGTTTTAAAACTTATATTTTAACTGCTTTGCCTCAACAATGTACATTTGGAAACAAATCTAGGACGAAAATTTAACTGTAAGTTTCCAAACCTGATTTCTGTGAGATTTGCATTTCATTAAATATTTCAATTATTGATTCCTAAAATGAAAAATGAAATTAAAAAGTCTGTGTTCTGACTGGGCTCTGCCTCTAATTTTCCAGGGCTGCTTTTAAAGAAAAAGAGAGCAGTGTTCCATGGGGGAGGATTTCATTTTAGAGTTCTGTTGCAGTGACCTCTGCTGCTGCCTGGGTCATTAAATTCAATACACTTATGCTTCCAGCTAAAAGTTTCCTGGGCTGGTTGTGCCTTAACAGGGCCTGGTCTAGCACCCTGGTGATATAAGCTGCCCAGAAACTGCCAGCTCATTTCAGGACAGTTCCAGCCTCTTTCGGCGCATGCCCTGAGGAGGACCACATAATGAGAAGAAGGAATGCTTTCCATGGGGTGATACTGACCTTGCCTTCGTAGCCACCCTCAGCTTGCACATTTTTGTTAGGCTGGTGTATTCTGCTTCTGCATGGGTACTAACGCCATCACTGTATTCTAGGGGCTGGAACAATTAGTACAGACTCCTTCAAGGTCTATTCTGTTGTCTAATCCACACCTCATGTATGAATTACCTTCTAAATTGGGTTGTGTTCATGATATTAAGCTCTTAAATGTTATTTTCAAGTTCTTTCTGCCTTTTCGAAGTCATGACTACAGCGGAAGTGAGGAGGAGACAATTCACTGCAAAGTTCAGTTGCAAGCAAGGCAGGGAGAGAGGAAGAGAAAGAAGGAAGGAAAGAAAAGGACAAAGGAAGGAAGGAAGGAAGGGAGGGAGGGAGGGAGAGAGGGAAATAAAACTCTTTTGCTTTGTCTGCTTTGCCTCTGCTTTGTTTCGTTTTGCTGAGCTGACCCGGCCTCGTCGTGCCTCTCAGCGGAATCCAAACATTCACATTGCTCTCCCTCCAGTACTGGGCTTTCTTTCCTGTGGCTCCTAAATTCTGCAAGTTTAGTGCAGCCAGATACATGTCACAAGATGCAAACCATCATGCCCAGGGAACTTCTGGATCTTCAGGAGGCTGGCATAGAAAGGACAGAGGGCGGCGTGAAGTCTAAACTCAGCCATTATTGTCATGAAATTGTCTTGAGGCTCCCTCACTGAAAGGATGTGTTCCCTTTCATACTGACTGCAAGCAACAGCTCGTTAACGTGGCATCACGGCTAACCATGCGAGTAGCAGAGACCCCGTGCCAACATGGCGTGCTGGTTTATATACCGCTAAAGCAGACTTCATTTAGTTTCTTGGGATTAGAATGTTTCAATATTGCCTTATAGAAATATTCCATTCTGGTTCTTGGTCAGAGCGTTAGTTCAGAAAAGCTGCAAGGCTTTAGCTGCCAGTTTCTCTTGCATTCCTGTTATTGTCTGTAATTTCTAAAGACTAGTAAGCAGACATGGCACTTTACAAATACACAAAGACAAGGGCCTGGCCTTCGGTCAGAAAAACACAACCGAAATGAAAATAATCCAAGCAGAAGCAGTAACAGAGTTTTTGGGGAGGGCATCAGCTTTGGAAAGCGAAGTTTAAAGTATTTCTGTTTTTGTTTTGAAATGGGAGTGATTGGAAGAGAGAGGAGGTGACCGCGTCCTGAGGTTTGCTCTGCGTTTAATCTTACCAGGCTTGTGGGCTCAGAAGGTCACTCAATTCAAAAGCAAAGTTGTTCAAACTGACCCCTTCTCCCCCACCAAAGAAAGTGCTTTCTATGGCAGACAGCTCCTTCTTTCCAATGGCTCTGTGGCTGACCTCAGCTCCCCAGACAAGTGTAGGCTTAAATAAGATAATTGCTTTCTAAGGCATTATGCCTCCTTGTAGGAAAACTTCTTGGACAGAGAGCACAACACCTCTATTGGAAGGAGACCACACCTGAAGTCACATCCCTAATTGGTTGCTTCATTTGCCTTCATCAGAAAGCTCTACTGATGGCATCAAGCAAATGTCAGGCATTTTACTTCTTAGAAACAAGCCAGCTACCCGGCACTGTGGCATAGTCAGTTAATCCAAGACACATTTTTATAAAAACCTCAAGTTATAACCCACATATGGTGGCAGATCATTATCCTAAGACTCTAAATTGAATCAGTTATACAGTTGGAGGCGGATCTATCATAATCTGGAAAACTTTTCTTTTTACTAGTCTATTTTAACAAGTGTAGGGAGGAAATAAAACTCAAAAAGCATAAACTGTTTTACATTTTGAATTGAACTTTGATAAAAATGGAAAAACTCCAAAATAAAGGCATACTGGCAAAGGAGGAAGGAAAGATGCAGACAGAAATAAAGGAGGAAAATGTGGAAATAAAAAGGTTCTGATACTGCTTTTACATTTCCTGGTTTAAGTGAAAAAGGCAGGATATACAATTGCACAGAGATATGATCCCTAATGAGAGACAGCGAGAGAAACAGGGATAGAAAGACAGACAGAGGTAAAAGACTAAAATGAAATGGATCCAAATAGGTCATTCCTGGGAACTGGGCTTGCACATCACAGTTATTTTCTTTTGGGGCCTTTTTGTATTCTCCAAATTCCCTACAATGAGGATGGTTTTCTTTGACAATAAAAATCAATAAAATATTTTAAAAATGATTTCTCACTCAAAATGCAACTATCTTTACCTCTGAGTCTGAGCACATAAGCTGATAGAGTTCAGGGTGGTTAAAGGTAGAGTTTCTATGTGTATTACTGAACTTCCAGGCCCAAGGGAACAGGAAGTACACACATACAGTCTCACACATTTTGCATAAGCTCATAGATAGGTATAAAGACTTTAGTCTAAACATGTTTTAACAGTTCCAGTGCCCCAGGCTATAGTAACAGATGATAAAATAAAGTGTTCTGACCTATTGCAAATTGTTACCATCACCATCGGTAGACACCATCTGCAAGATCCATTCCAGTTGTGGATGATGCATTGCTTTACACCTTGTGTGTTACACCACGTGAGTTAACACAGTGGAGGCTAGTGTGCTATGGAGGAGGCCAGGCTGACCCTGGCTGTGAGCTTTAACTGTATTGGTTGTTCCAGGAGCCACAATCTCTAGATGATGGGCCATTCCAGGTCCTGGGAGCAGCTGGAGCTGGGAGAGCATGCAGAACTTTGCTCTCAGATCTCATTCCATCTAGATAATGAAGCTGGCTGCAAAGTGCCTTCCCTGCACCTGAAGGTCTGCAGACCTTCCTGTTTTATTTGCATTTGTCTTTTAGATCACCGTGTGGATAAAAGGTACCCCCAAAGGAAGACTCCAGATAGTTATCCTGGCCACTGCCCAGAACTATTCACTCCATCTGTTCCTCTGTTGAAACTCTTGAATTAGAGGTTTATTTAGGTTAACATGATTGTTTCCACAGAAATACAAATGCCTCAACAGGGTTATGAGACATTGGTCTAACTTCCCTTCTGACACCCAGGCAGCCAGGTTGAAATATGGAAATGTTGATGATACAGAAAGGGAGCTAGGTGGTAGGTGGGGACAAAAAGGCACAGCTTGAAGATTAAGGCAGCAGGGGAGCACTTTGACCCTAGGGGGCTGAAGAAAGCTGCACACAGAGATGTTTGAAGAGAGAGCAGTCCTCTTTGCCCCTCAGGTCTCGGATCCTCCCTCTCCCCCTCACTCTTAAAGGACACTTTGCCTTCCTTCACACAGAGAAAACCCATAAGAACTTCCTCAGTTTCCTGTTCCTAACTCCACCAGCTCTCCAAAACAACCTGCAAGCACCCATCTTTCCACCGTCCTTCTGTCTGGGCTGAGTCCTCCTCCCATACTGGATCCCACCTGCTACTGCTCTCTCGGTGACCTTACTTTAGTTCTTTCCTGTTTGCCTCCAATATCTTCAGTTGCTTTATCTTTACTGCCTCCCTCCGTCTGTTCTGCCATCTAAGCAAACAAGCAAAAATGTCCTCTCCCTAAACTCCCGCTCCACTCTGGCATTGCCCCCTCTCTCAGCAAGGGTTTTGGAAGAGTCGTTTGCCTTGTGTGCTCTCCAGGTCCTCACCTTCCACTCTAGCTCCAACCCACTTCATCTGCCTTCTGCCTGTTTTCCTGCTATGAAACTGCTCTTGCTCAAATCACCAGTGACGTTATGATGAAATGCAATGAAAACTTCCATTCTTGGCTTACGTGACCTCCCCAAAGCCCTGATCATGGTGACTTCTGCCTACTTCTTGACTCTCTATTTTCTTGGCTTCTTGGGTCCCATCCCCATCCACTCCCAATGTCTTCATACTGATGACTCCCATGTCTGTACTCTCCACCCAGACTTCCCTCCTGAGCTGCACATCCCTGTACCCAACTGTCTACAGGAAAATCTACACCTCGCAGACACATCAATCAACATCTCCAAAATGGAACCCATCACAGTGTCTCCCTACCCCACCAGCCCAATGCCTCATGTCCTGGGTACTTTGTGCAGGCTGCTTTCCAGCCTGAAAACATTCCTTTTCCCCTTGCCCCTCTGACCCCTTCATTGGGCTATTATCTCTTAAGCCTTAGGTTAGATGTTGCTTCTTCTAGGGAGCCTTTCTTGATTCACCAAATATAAGTCAGATGCTTCTGTAATCTCATAAGCTTTTGCTTGTAATTCTTTTTGTTGTTGTTGTTGTTGAGACGGAGTCTCACTCTGTCACCCAGGCTGGAGTGCAGTGACGCCATCTCAGCTCACTGCAACCTCCACCTCCCAGGTTCAAGCAATTCTCGTGCCTCAGCCTCCCAAGTAGCTGGGATTACAGGTGTGTGCCACCACACCTGGTTACTTTTTTATTGTATTTTTAGTAGAGATGGGGTTTCACCATGTTGGACAGACTGGTCTTGAATTCCTGATCTCTGGTAATCTGCCCACCTTGGCCTCCCGAAGTACTAGGATTACAGGCATGAGCTACCGTGCCCGGCCATAATTCTTTCTCTTTTAATTTTTTTTGTTTCTTGTAATTCTTTATTAAATTGTCTCTTTCCCACTTAAATTATTTGCTCCTTAAGGGGAAGGATCTTTCAGTCTTTCTCATTACATCCTGTGGCCCAGCATAATATCTGGCACATAGGATACTCAATAAAAATGTGCTTATTTGACCCTGGGCAACATAGTGAGACCTCATCCCTACAAAAAATTAAAAAATTAGCCAAGCATGGTCAGCATGCACCTGTAGTCCCAGCTACTTGGGAGGCTGAGGCAGGATTGCTTGAACCCACGAGTTTGAGGCTGCAGTGAGCTATGACCTCATCACTGCTGTCCAGCCTGGGCAAGAGAGTGAGACTCTGTCTCTAAAATAAATTTAAAAAATTAAAGAAATATTTTAAAATGTATTTATTTGAAAAATAAATAAATAAAACAACCTATTTTCAACACTCAGACATCCAGGAAAGGATGGGGGAAGACTGGGAAAGAGGTTTCGTTCCCCTTCCTAGTCTTCCTTCCCACTGCAGATCCCTGTTCATGAGACACTGGCTTCATTCACTCAGGTGAACACCATTTGCTCCACTATCCAACTTAATCACAGGCTGTGGAGCCTGTGTGTGTCCATCCTGGCACTTTTCTACCACATTCAATGACTTTTTAAATAAGAAAACGTATTCTTAGTTCTTAACGCCAACTTGAAAATGGGCTTTTGTAATTATTTTTAAGTTGAGGACCATCTCTACCATATGTAAATATGGAGCACTCACTACAAATGCATTCTAGGATGGTTCTTCAAAGTAAAACAATTTTGCCACAGGATCATTCTTTTTTTTGTTTTGTTTTTGTTTTTGTTTTGAGATGGAGTTTCACTCTTGTTGCCCAGGCTGGAGTGCAATGGTGCAATCTCGGCTCACCGCAACCTCTGCCTCCCGGGTTCAAGCAATTCTCCTGCCTCAGCCTCTTGAGCAGCTGGGATTACAGGCATGCGCCACCACGCCCAGGTAATTTTGTATTTTTAGTACAGATGGGGTTTCTCCATGTTGGTCAGGCTGGTCGTGAACTCCCGACCTCAGGTGATCCGCCCTCCTCGGCCTCCCAAAGTGCTAGGATTACAGGTGTGAGCCACCATGCCTGGCCACCACAGGATCATTCTTAAAAGCAATTTGCTTTACGTCTTAGTTGCTATTTTCCTTTTTGGAGTTTAGCTTTGCTAAAGAAAATGTTCAACTCCAACATGGCCATTTCAAAAATGTATTTTTAAAGTTCCAAGTGTTCAATAGCTTTTCCTTTTGCTTTGGCTGGTTATGAAGATTTTATAGGTCCAAATACACATTTGATGCTTTAATTAATACTTGTGGCTAAATTATGGAAGAAAGAAAGTATTTCAACACATTTATAGGAGTGAGTCATATGATTTTCCCAACTGAAGCCACAACACCCTGCCCTGTATGACATCTGTTTGTCTCTTTCAAAAGGTTTAGAACAGAATTTTAACAGCAAATTTGAAAACAGCATGGCTACATTTACCACCATGTTGGCAAAGAGACACTACATCAAAAGATGATAGCTGTTTTTGAGATCCTGTCAAGCTGTACATACTTTTTAAACCAGTGATGTGGGAAGGGGAATATTCCGGCATCTCTTTTGCCAAAGAAAGTTATTCATTGTGAAAATAAGAGCAGTATAAAGAAAATAGGGTGAGTGGTCTGTGACTAGACAAATTATTGAATCTGTAACCATGGGCAAGATTCGCTCTTGACATCAAATGTACATTCTTCCCACAACAGAACTTTCAAGAACATGCCTCATCCCACTGCTCAGATAACCATGGACTGCTAGCCCCAACACTGAGGATGCTGTATGAGCACGTTTGGACTCTCTCTCATTTTTCATGCTCATTTTGCTAGGGCTTCCTCTTGACCTGAACTTGCTTTTCATCTTCACATTGTTCTCTGTACTTCACGTTGTTCTCTGACAACTATATGGAAGCTGGGTCAGAGATGGGTACCCTGCCCTATTGCTCCATGTTCATGGGACTTCCCTCCTCCATCTGTGGATTCAGATCTGAGATTCCTCTTTAATCCATGCCACCCATCAATCGTGAAAAAGGACACCCTGTCCTGGTTATTCTATTGAGGAGCTTTTCCCCGTCTTCTGTAGACCCCCTGCACCATGACCAAGATATATTAAGTGTCCTATCAATATTTAAGATACTGCTCAATGTTGTTCAGGGACTAGCAGTATTAGTCTCAGTTGAGAGCTTGTTAGAAATGAAAATTTTCAGGCCTCATGCTAAACCCACTGAATCAGGATTTCTGACAGTTAAGGTCCAGAAGTCTGTGTTTTAACAAGTTCTCCAGGTGATTCCTATCTAGCATGAGACTTGCTGTCTCAACTTACCACTGTAGGAATGAAGTGACAGTGATGGGAGAGTATCATGCTCCTTCCAGTTCTATGAAACCAAACACCCTGGCAGCGGGTTACAAGGTTCTCCTGGCCAATAGGCAGCAATTCTGCCTGTGGTCCTAAACAGAACATTTTCTGAAATCAGCAGCAAGGATTAAGGGCTGCTTACCAGCTGAGAGGTCACTCTCAAAAGTCCAAAGTTTACATTCTCTTCTCCCACTGCACCCACTCCCCCATAAACACTTTGAGGCAGCCAGTCTGATCTCCTCGTTGCTTGCCAATGCTACACCCTCGTCTTTGCCCTGCTCCTTTACGAATTCCTGGATGTGCAGGAATCTAGAACAGAACCACACCCCTTCCAAGGGTTGGCTCTATTTGTTGACAATGAACAAACAGCTATTGAGTGCTTGCTATGTAGAAGGTATCTTGAACTGTCCCCTCCCCATGAAATCTGCTTGCTCACTGTTGCCCGTTTTCATGTGGCATTCCTGTCTCGGTGATTGCCTGACCCACAGCATGTGCCTGGTCCCAGAACCTTCATAATAGCTGAGGCCCCTTTGCAGTCTCTGCTGTAGTGATTTTCAAATATTTTAGTAATATAACCATATTAGAACAGTTATACAGATAATTAGACAAAGCAGTATTTTATTAGTGCTAATACATTTTGAAGTTAAAATGAAGGTAAATTGTAGGCTAGTCACTGAGGTAATAAGGCTATTTTGTTGACCCCCAAAAAATGAAGTTAGATGGATAAGAGGAGTCAGGTCTGCTTATTTCTGGAATGCTTCGTTGTGCAATACGGAGAAAATCCTTATTCAGATAACTAGTTGCACATGGTAACTGTTTTTTTCTTTCTATTTTTCAAAGATAGCTTTCCTTGCAACCTCAGATACTCTTCTATTAAACAGATGGCAGGACAACTTCATTCCAAGGTTTACCCACAAGTAGGTGTTTACACGGCATTATAATGAACACATTGGCAGTCTTCAGTGGGTTAAAATTTGGCCCATGTCATTTTTGATTATCTCCTATTTTTTAACATTGTTGAAAAATTTTAAATCAAATTTAATCAAATAATGTCTGTGGAAACTCTAAAAAACCTTTGCAGCCCTTTGGGGATCCACAAAGCCCAGCATCACTTTACCGAGAGACCAAAACAGAGAGGCGAAGTCACTTACTCAGGTCCCATGGCTTTTTGGGGTCAGAGCCGGCTGCATCTCATGTCTCCTGCCTCCTTATGTTTATGTTTCACAGGGACATTCGAGCCCCTCATGTCGATTCCAAGTGCCTTTTGCTCAGGGCTGGATCTTCCAGAGCAGGAGCTCTGTTTATCCTGCTTAAATGAATTACGGAATGGAATTTCCCCAGAGCCATCTCCCATCCTCAGTGGGAGGGTGCCGGGCCGGGAGAGCAGGGCAAGAATGAAGATCCTGCTAAGCGACTCTGCCTCTTCCTGGTGTCTCACCACTGCCTGGCACGCCCCATCCTCTGAAAATAATACTGCCTTCCTTTCAGCAGCCAGGGCTTGGCAGGCTTACAGAGCTCTCCTCGGATTCTCTTTCATCAGGCCTATTCCCAGAAAGCACTTGCTCATTTAGATGAACGGCTTCTGGCATGTGCTCACATTTAGCTAACAAAGATATCATTCTAGCAATGTGGAGGGCAGGGAGATGGGGGCAGAGAGATGGCGGGGGCTTGGCAGAAAAGCAAATCTATCGTGGCATCTGCAGATGGCCTCGGCTCTCGTGGGCTGCAGCTCACAGACCCTTTCCCCTAGTAGCATGCTGTTTCGAGACCAGCCCCCTAGGGAGAAAACTTTAACAGGATGAGGGCAGAGGAGCCTTGGAGAAAATGGAACAGCTGTAGCTGGGTTACTGCTTAATGAAGGAAGGTTGGGAAACGTTTTCTCTACTTCAGCAGTTTGGCTTCTCTTTCTACCTCAGAGAACTGGCGGCAGCTCTTCCCTGCAGAAGTTGCTGCGGCCTGGTGATGGGGAATCTCCCTGTGTTTGCTCAGAGCTGAAATTCCACCCACTTCCAACCAACTTTGGAGACCGAACAGGTTTCAGGCGCATCTGTCATCAGGAAAGAGAAATTCAGGCCCCAGATGGCTCACCCAGTGAGGTCCCTCAGGTCTCCTAGCAACTTGCTGAGCTTGGATCTTTCCAACTATTTTTGCAAGGTGAAATTTACTTTTAAAATATAAGGGGCCTGTCATTAAAACTGAAAGGACTGGAATACAGAGGTTTAGCTGACACCGATCCCTCTAACTGACCTACTTTATGAGGAAAACCAGCCTGGGACTGATTGTGATTTATTCTTTACTTCCTGTTAGAATTAAATGGATTGCTTTAATATTTTTGCCTTTTACAAAGAGATGTATTAAATCTCAGAAGCCCGCCTGCCATTATGCTCAGGCCTAATCTTTCTCATATAATCACCCTGTAGAAGATACCACTGGTTGCTTCCCTATGGTCTGTTTCCTTCTTCCTTGTCAGAAGAAATGGTTGGCAACGTGCTCAGGAGAAAATATTCCCATCTCCAGATATTCCGACACATGACAGCAGCCATGCCACCCAGTTGTGGCCAATGATGTGTAAGCAAAGTCTAGGGGGTAGAGTTTCTTATGGAAATGGAAAAAATCAGATAATATGAACATTTTGCACATCCTCCTTTGATCTGTCTTCCTGACTGGAATGTAAACATGATGGTTGGTGGCAGAGCAGCCACCTTGCAACCGCAAGGAGGAAATCTTCAAAGAATGGTGGATCCGCAGCTTAAAAGGGTGTGAGTCCTTGCTGACTACCTTGATCAGTTGTAACAACCCTTTGACTGCCGGCCTCAACATTTCTTCTCAGCTGAGCAAAATAAAATCCATTTGGTTAAGTCTTTTGTATTGGGGTTTCTCTTAAATGCAGCTAAATGTGATCCTAACCAATACCTTTCCAAAACACAAAGTTCACATCACTTTAAGCCAAAGAATGCTCCTGCCCCGGAGGTAAACAGACAAGAATCTCCTTTCTCATTTCACAGCATGAGGAAGTTGAGACAGTGGAAAGTGGAAAGCATAGCATACTCACCTCTTGCTGAATTAATTATACCTCTCAGCCCTTGACTTATCAAACTCCTCAGCAGCATTTGGGCGAGTGGCTACTTTCCCCTCCTTGAAACTTCTTCCTTCCTTACTTCTGTGTTACTACTTCTCCATGCTTCTCCCTCATCTTTTTGGCCCATTTTCGAGTCTCTCATGGGTCTCTCTTCTTCTGCCTGCCCCTTAAATGCAGATGTCACCAGTGTTCTCCCATAGTCCTTTGGGTAGTGATCTTATGTCTACCCACAACATTTACTGTCACTTAGAACTAGACACCAAAATGGTATCTATTGACATTGGGAAAGGATGTCTGAAGTGTACTGCTAAGAGAAAAACAGCTCATAAGATAAGATGTGCTGTTTGATCCCATTAATGCAAAATGGGAGAAAGAAAAAAATATGTATGTAAAAAGAAATCTAAAAGGATCTACAAACAAGATGTTAACAGTGGATGGATAATGAAGTTAAGGATTTAAAATCTTTCATTCAAATGTCAGATTAACCTTTTAATCCACAAGGATGGAGAGGAAGTAGAAATTGCTTCAGTGGGTTTTCATGCATTTCCAAATTATTTTCTCATTTTTATTCTTGGTACTTTCTTGTCCTACAGACATTCATTTACTCAAGGAGTTCTTGTGTGACTCTTATGTGCCAGGGGCTGTGTGAGACTCTGGAGACACAGCATTGTAAAAGCAAAGTCACTAACCCTAAGAATAAGGTGCTTTCATTTGAAATAACTGGGTATAGGTGGTTTCATTTTTAAATTGCCAGAGAGAGGGTGTAATTTAAATGCTCACATTTAAGAGATTTTCCAGGTAGAACAACAATAGGTGTCATGCAGCAGCTCCGCTGTCATCTTTCCTGGCTGAGCACCAGACAGCACACCCAGACCTGGGCTGAAATTGCTCCTCCATGGCCCCTAAAGACTTTGCTGAACCAAGGGCTCTGCCTCCGGGATCTGCTAGACCTGTCATCTCTGGGCACTGCATGAGTAACATCTCCAGGGTGTCTTCCAGCTTCTCTGATTAACTCTAAGCACTCCAAAGTGAAAAGTTTGGAAAAATATCAAAAACATCATACAAATACAAGAGACTCCTGTCATACAGCCTTGCTCCATTCAGGATCCTGACTACTCACCATTGTTCTCTTTCCCCTTGTTCAGCTCCAATTCCGAAAGACTGAGTGCTTGCAAAAATACTTAGGTGATATGTGCCAGCTCTTGCCTACACACAAAATTTGAACAGTGAGCAGCTGTGGGTGAGCAGCTCAGACTCCAAACCTATAAGCCCAATTGCAGCCGGGTCCTACCCTCCTATGACAGGGAAAGAGGCTGCTTCCTCTGTTCATGACCAACCCCCCCCACTTGTTCTCTGGATTCTTGCTTCTTGCCTCTTTCCCAATCTCTCTTCCTTTCCCATATCTTCTACCTCTCTCTGTATATACTAGTTCTTTCTCTTTGGCATTTAAATACACTAAAAGCCTCTTCCAATTGGGGAAACAGACGCCATGGATTGATTGTGTTATAAATTTTGCATGAGGCTGGAGCTCCATGCTGCATCCTGTGCATCTAACAAAGTGCTGGGCCTTCTGGGGGTTGTAGTCCCATTAGGAGATGGCATCTTCACTGAAACCTGTTAGACATTCTGCAACATTTCTTTCCATTCTGAGCTCTCCCTTCAGTTACTGGGCCCTAGGCCCCTCCCTCGGTGGACAGGCATTGTTTCTCCAGAAAGACCTCGGATTCCTTGTGTGTAGAATGTTGTTGGTCTTCTGCCACTGAGCAGTTGCTGGCCGAGTAGAATGATGGTGGGGAAGGCCACAGCAAGGCACTGGGCCCAGCACACCGTTTAGCTACCTGGGTGTCTCCTGGAGCAGGAATCTTCAAGACACACTGTCTCCATGCACCACCAGTCCTTCAATGGTGAAGTTCTGTGTATCTCGTTCCTTTATATGGGGGCTACCTAAATGTGTGCTTTATGATGAAAGAACTAGAACACATCCTCGGTGTGTCAGTGGGAAGTATTTGGAAAACTGACTGGAATTTTATAAAAGTTGTTTCCATTTTCCTAATATAAATGTCCATTAGCATTTTTCAAGCATCCTTCAGAATTAAAGGACTAATTCTTCCACTTGAGTCAGTGTAAGGGAAATTTGATTCATTTCCCTAAAACTTCCCTCACTTACCTGGAAAGGTAGTTGCAACAGTGTTGAAATTCATCAGCTGTTGAACAGTGTAAAACCCCACATCTGAGGAGTGCCTCACTCAGGTGACCTTGGAACATCCAAGTGAACAGGTAGGTTGGAAAGTGGCCAAACCGCAGGGTTTTTAAGAATCTAGTATGATGTCAGTTTGCCAGGGGCTGTTGTCAATTCTCATCTGAAAGCCAGAAACTCTCCTAACTGTTGAGCCTCCCATCTGCTATCATCACGGGCTGTCCCACAAACAGCTTGCCTCAGCACGAGGCTGCCACCTTCCACTGAGACTTTTTGTGAATTTGGTTCCTGAGGTTGGCCGTAAGCTTTTTTTGAGGCACATATGTTTTCTAAGGTGCTGGTGCTCATGCCCCAATTCCCTCATCGCCACAGGCCCACCCCCGTCTCTTCACCCACCCTATGCACCTCTTCTGGGCACCACTTCCCTTCCTCCCCCAACCCATGGTCTTGGCATATCCTGGCTAAGCTGAGCTGTTAATGTGTTGAATTGTGTTGAAAGTAAAAACAGAGGTCTGAGAAAACAATTAGCCCTGAAACACACCAGGAGAGGCCCAAGAGAAGACCCCTGCAGTCTGTTACAGAGAGAGGTGACAGCTCCAGGCAGCATGCTTGTTTATCCGTGTCTCGGGTGAGTGTGTGCGTGTGTGTGTGTCTGTGTGTGATCTCGTCCCCTTCCCTTCACCTTTGCCCAGATGTGAGCATGGGCTTTGTTAATAACAAGTGATTTTGACTTTTAAGGGTGTCATGTGTGCCTAACCTCTGGTGTATGTGTGTCTATGTTAAAAGGACACATGTCTGTGTCTGGTCACATACGTTATCTGGGCCCTCCCCTGTGCAGCTCTGTTGGTTAGGAAGGGAGAAAACCTCCCTGAATGATGTGTTGTGTGTGACTTTTCCTGTGAGCTCTTCTCACGCCTCCTCAGTCCTCTCCCGCTTGCCATCTCTGGGCCATCCACTCCCTTCAGGATTTTTCTCTTCTGGATCAAACTGCCGAAGTCCACTTTAATTTTGACTCCAACTTTGAGATTGACTTAAGTTTTAACAGTAAGAAACCCTTTTGGTGCTAGTACTCCCTAGCTCTTGTTTCCCAGATGAACATTTCTTGGGGCAGAAGGAAAAAAAAAAAAGAATTAGACTCCTTTTGCTACATAAATAGATGTGACATTCAAATCCAGAGTTAAATGGAATTTCTCGAACATTAGTAGGCTTGTGCAATGACCTATGAAGTCAAAGTCACTAAAGTTTTCTGATTAATTAGTTGCATGTAGTAACTTCAGTGCTCTAAAAGAAATGAAAGAAAGAAATAAATAAAACACTTTGCAATACTGGCTACCGACTAAGATTTACTAAGCTTCTAGAGAGGTTTACTTTCCTCTGATGATATTGAGGGCTTTTCTTTGTAGGGAGCTGCTGGCAACTGAGGATTTTGCAAATAGAATTCAGAAGGGAGGGAAATACTTCATGATGGCGTGACTCTGAGCCAAGCATAGCATTCACTAAAAGGCTGCCCAGCCAGGTCAGCATCAAGACAGAGGGGTGGCATTTATGAAATCTGAAAACAGGGCCAGAGGGTTCCAACGCGATGGAGACAGACACTATTGCCAGTCTTTGCAAGTGACAGCCACCCTGCAAATATTAGGTGGCAAGTGGGATGCTCTAGAGCTGAAGTAGTAAGGATGTGAGGGAACATAAGAGTGGCCGAGAGTGTGGGACATTCCAGGAGAGGGTTAGGCAGGGTTTTTGGCAGAACCACAGGTCCTAACCCAGTCCTGCTGGTTTAGACAACAAGTGGAGTTTCTGTATAGGCTGGCCATCTGGGCTGGGAGAAAACAGAGAACAGAAACCTTAGCACAAAAGGGTTTCTGAACTAGATGCCTTCAGTCCAGAAGAGCTACAGAGCTGGGGTAGGGGGGTGGGGCATGTGGGGGCCCTGAAAGGAGACACTGCCCAGTGGTCACAGCCTGGGTGGAACTGAAGAAGTCAGTTGGCCCGTGAATGGTTTTTCTTCCTGCCTGTCACACCAAGGGGATTCTCTTCCTATGTAACGTAATAAATTCCCCTATAATCTCAAGATGCAGGTAACAGCTTGGCCCTGGTGAGAAATGGCTGGCTTCATGTTTCCCCCAGTATGATTTCCTGTACATACAGCGAGGGGCCCTGCCCACTCTCCTGCAGAGCTCGGGAGCCGAGCCTAGAAGGGAAAAACAAGGCTGATTCATGTTTGTGATTAACTTCTCACCTAACGCTGTAATCCCATACATGGAACTGGCCTGGCTTGTCACTGCTTGACTGGGAACTCGGTTGTTGGAAGAAGGGTAGGTGGCCGCAGATTCTGCACCAACACTGCCAATGCCACCCTTGCCACCCTCTGTGGGCGGTGCCTCCAATCCCCTTGCTTTGGGACGCCTTTTTCTGTCTTTCCCCCTGTGTGGCCCCATGGCATTTTATTTGCACCTCTTTCATGGCTTTTGCCTTTTCTTCACTTGCAGTTATTGATGAACTCCCTGAGGCGATGGAGGGGGGACGGGGGTGCGGCGCAACCATGTTCTCCTTCTCTTTAAACCTTCTCAAGTGCCAAGCCCAATGCCAGGCCCAGGTTTAGTGCTCAGCAAATCACAGTGAAATGAACTGAACGGCAGAGGATGACCTCCCTGGAACAACTGCCCTGGATAAAAAAGAAGCTCAAATCGAATTCCAGCCCCTGGCCGGCAGGGCAGATGCAACCTCCCTCTGCTTTTCTCGACAATAATCCTGGCCCCTTGTTATGATAAACTACTTGCTCCTTGCTTGGCAGTACATTCAGGAACTGGACTGCTGCCAATGAAAACACAGGAGTGATGGTAGGACTATTGAAATAAATTAATGGCCTATGACAAATACAGGAAAAACAGTGCTGGTTAATAAGCTCAAACGCCAACAAAATCACATGTTATTTAAGAGGAGGAGGAGTTTTTACATAAATGTGTGTGATTTTAAGTAATAAGAATGATTTTTAAAAACCCAAGTAATTCATAACCTTTTTAGCCAAGTAAATGCTAGCCCTTTAGAGTTGATATCAATACTTTGGGAAGCTGCAATTGCCTAAAACAACTATACTACTCTTTTTGGCAGCCTTCAGGGCTGGTTCAGGAGGAAAATTAAATCTATTACTTGATAATTACGCTTTTTGGTTTAAGTCCCAAATGGTATCACCCAATATGATTACTGCCCTGACCCACCAGATTTGGCTCTAAATTATTTTTGATAGTTTCCAAAAATCAGATGCACCCTCATTGAAACCAAATCTTTGCTATTCCTCAGGCATGCAAAAGAAGGTACTGTAAATTCTGGAGTTCCAAAGAGAGATTCCAAAACTGTTTCATGAACAAGAAAAATGTCAGTGTCGACCTCGCAGGTGACCACCGCAAATATGCAAGTTCGGATTTCTTTGTTTGAAGATCTGTCATGTCATCTTAGAATCAGTGTTCATAGTTGCTCATTCTGGGCAGACTGTCGTCAGGTTCGGTTTGCACAAAACAGTTGACCCGAATCAAGGAATTTAAACTTTGAATACTAGACCAGCTATGACATTTGGATCAGTGGGAGCCTTTGCAAATCAATATGAAAACTCGAGCAGCCCACACGGGTGTTTCACCAGCTGGCCACCCTGCAGGAGGCACATGCAGTGAAATAACTAAAAGCAGCCTCCTTTACTTCTAACCTGGCATAAATCACTCTGGTTCGATTTCGAGGGGGTGGGATGTGCAGGAGTGCCTGCGTCAAGCCCCAGCGCTAAGTGGCTAATCGAGACCCTTGGTCTTCTCAATGTGGTATTTAGGGCTGGTTTACTTTCCTGATGGTAGAATGCTGTGATCCACTTACAGAAGAGAGTAAACACACTCCAAGCACTAACTTCATGCTTCATGCAAATTGAGCCCCAAAGAGGCCTGGGTGGTAGAGGAAAAGCTCTGCTATGCTGCACCTTGGGAAAAATGAGCTGGTCAGAAATCTGTTATCCAAGATCTAATTCATGTTATCCCAGTAGGTCTATCCCCTTTTTCTCTCTCTTCCTCACCCTTCTAGGAACTATAAGTGAATGCAAGAGCAGTAATTGACTGTGTAAATTAACCCATTTGTTTGTGAAGCTAAAGATCTACTTCCTCCACCCCCACCTAAGACAGTGGGAATAGTAACTCCCAGTTCCCCCACAACCCTAGGGCACCTCCAACCTGTAAAACTCACCTGCTCTGTCACTGTCAGCTTCTGGTGTCTACTTCCTAGACTGAAGGCAATACTGGAAAGGTCAGATTCAAGGGCTTTCAGGTTAGTAAAACTCCAGCTGGCATGGCTTCCACCATCTCATTAATGAAGAACAAACACACACTAACACTCCTTGGGAAAAGCGCCTGCTGGCTTTCTTCCCTTATTACTGGGAATAAATCAGCAGAGATCCACAGAAAGGGGAAGGCTAGGAGGAGAAGATCTCCAAGACATGATCTACACCCAAAGGCATCCTTGACCATAATACCATAAAGGGATATCAAAAAGAGCTAACACTTTTTGAAACCCAGGTGGCCCCTGACCTAAGCTATAACAACCCCAGGTATAGGCAGGTCTGGGTCAGCTATCCTATTGCCCACTGTTCTTCAAAAGATGTTACTGAGATTCTTACTCAGTGTGCGGGGGGCCACAGATTGGTGGGAAGTGGGTGAAAGTGTGACTTTCCAGGGGCTTCCATTCCACTTGGGATGATTAAGAACATAGATTCTGAAGCCAGACTACCTGAGTTTGATTCTGGGCCCTACCACTTACTAACTGTGTAACTTTGGGCAACCTACTTAACACTTCTGTCTCTCAATTTATATTTCTGTAGAAAGGTTATAATAATAGTACCTTCCATGTAGGGTCACTGTGAAGATTAATGAGATCAAATATATATCTAGGCCTAGAACAGTGTTGGACAGATAGACTGTGCTATATGAGGGTTAGCTGTAAGGATTTGGAGAAATACATTATATGTCAAAAGTCATGTCCAGTTAGAACAAAGCCATATACAAGAATGCACAGGAAGAATACTTCGGAATTAGACAAAAAAGAGAAATCCATGGGATTGAAGTAGGCAGAATGGACTTCTCAGGAGAGGTGGGGCCTGAATCCAGGACTTTCAGGGATGGGATGGGCATAGTCTACTCTGACCCTTTTTCTCTAACCTAGATTGACCACCCATGAATATGGGGCTGCCACCCCTAAGGAGGACCTCAGGCATCTTTTCCCTAGCAAATGTTCTGGATCTGCCCACTCTGTGGCTCCCTCCCCAACTGGCCTTTTGGCTTCATCTTTGATTCCTGGCTCTTACCCATGTGCTATTGGATCAGGTGAGAGATTTCAGTTCAGGTTAACATACTTTAGGATGGGTCTATCCTGAGTGAGGAACTGGGGCTAAAAAGGTGAGCACCTAACAATATCAAATATCACTCTCAAGAAGTTCCTAGTCAGTGTTGACAGAGGTGGGAACAGTTTTATAATTCACTATGTTGGGAGTGGTTGCTATGGGAGCAGAGAAGGGGAGGGCTTGGCCCAAGGGCAGAGAGAGAGATCAGTGACTCTTCAAGGGCGACAGGGACAAGCCAGGGCCAGGGGCCATGATGAGCATACAGGGCGAATGGCAGTCCAGACAGGAGGAAGTGCTTGAAGTTTAGTTTGGATTCCAACACTCTCTGGGAACACTGGGTAGTGCTTTCCTTTTATCTCTCACTGCCTTCAGCCCCTCCGAAAGCTCCAGTTGGCCAGGGTTGACGAGCATCTGTGCTGGGCTGGCCACAGGCCTCCTAATGAGCCAGCTCCAGACTGGGCAGGGTGAAGGGCTGGCGGGGGTGGTGAAGACTCTCCAGGCAGGAGGTACACCATAAGGAAAGGCTGCAACAGGAAGGTCCAGTGGAGCTGTGGGCACAATACCAACGTTAAAACCCGATCTCTACCATCAGTTAGCTCCGTTATCTGGAGCAAGTTACTTTGCTTCTCTGGAATCTTGATTATAAAATAGGTGAAATAATACTTGGAGAAGTGGTTCTGGGGCTTGAGTGAGATACATGAGGAACACCCAATAAGCACCTACTACTATGTGCTGGCCTGGAAGGGGTTGGCCAGGTCCCAGTCCCACTCTGTCATTCTGCTGTCTGCATTCACAATACTAAATGGCACTTAGATCATTAGCTGTCAAAACAAATCAGGGAACTCAGGACACTTCTCTTTGAAATAGCTTTTAAACAGCTAGTGTTTGATAAAGATTAGGCAGTGAGAGTGTTGGTCTTTACCCCAGGAAGAGCCCAGTCAGGTTGCAACTGTGTTAGACTCTCCCAGAGAGCCCTACTGAACTGGGAGGGCTGGCGCCTGGCCTGGAGGAAGAGTCTGCGGGCTGCAGAGTTGCACATCCTGCTCAGCCTGAGGAGGTGGCTAATTAGGGCTGATTGTGAAGAGGGTTTGATGATGTGGACACCTACATGGGAAACTTTGTATGCAGACCACCACTTCATTTCAGGCAGGTCATGAAACAGCTATTGGACAAGAGCATTCACTCACTCACTTTAGATGGCCTAGGTGAAATGCTCCCTATCCCAGAACCAAACCTAAGCTATCTATTTTCCCTATTCCTGCAACTTGAATCAGCCTAGTCAAAAATGCAGAAGTCTGGCCTGAAAATTGCCCAAGGAGAAGAGCGAAAAAGAAGGAAGAAGAATGCTCTTTTCATAGGGCTGTGGCATTGTTTACGGTGTTCCCAACATTTGAACTACTTGAGATTAAATAGTAAATAGTTCATCATATAAACAAACGTGTGAAGAAGCAGCCTCTTACATTGCTGGTAGGGGTAAAAATTGATGTAAGTCAGTTTGGCAATATCTATCACAATCTCACATTTTGACAAATGAACACTTTATGAAGTAGTTCCACTTCAAAGAATTTATTCTACAAGTATTCTCACTTGTGTAAAATGACAAATGTACCATGTTACTTTTCAATTGTAGAATTATTTGCAAAAGATTGTGAACAATTTAAATATCAATCAATAGAGAACTTGACAAATAAATTACAGAGTAGAATATTATGCAGTTATGTAGATGGTGTATGTATGCATGTGATGGTTAATTTTTCTTTTTTGGATATGGATTCTAGCTCTTTCATCCAGGCTGGAGTGCAGTGGCACTATCTCAGCTCACTGCAACCTCCGCCTCCCGGGTTCAAGCGATTCTCCTGCCTCAGCCTCCTGAGTAGCTGGGACTACAGGCACATGCCACCATGCCAAGCTAATTTTTTGTATTTTTAGTACAGATGGGGTTTCACTGTGTTAGCCAAGATTGTCTTGATCTCCTGACCTCGTGATCCGCCTGCCTTGGCTTCCCAAAGTGCTGGGATTACAGGTGTCAGCCACCGCGCCCAGCTGTGATGGTTAATTTTATAGGTCAACTTGACTGGGCTAAGCAATACCTGGATGACTGGTAAAACATTATGTCTGGGTGTGTCTGTGAGAGTGTTTCCAGAAGAGACTAGCATTTGAGAAGGTAGGCTGAGTAAAGAAAATCCACCCTCCCTAATGTGGGTGGGCATAATCCAATCTGTTGAGGGACTGACTCAAACATAAAGGCTAAACAAGGGCAAATTTGTTCTGTCTGCTTGAGCAGGGACATCCATCTTCTGTCTTCAAACAGCAGAGCTTCTGGTTCCTGGGCCTTCAGACTTGGACTAGAACTTCACTACCAGCTTTCCTGGGTCTCCAGCTTGCAGAGAGCAGATCGCAGAACTTCTTAGCCTCCATAATCACGTGAGCCAATCCCTCATAATAAATCTCCTTGTGTGTGTGTGTGTGTGTGTGTGTGTGTGTGTTTGTGTGTCTGTACAGATAGATTCTGTATCTTATTGGTTCTGTTTCTCTGGAGAACCCTAATACAATGTACATGTATGTATACATTCTATGAATGTATATATCACCAAGAAATGTTAAGTCAAAAAAGCAAGTTGCAAAACAGCATGTATAGTATGCTACCATTTGTACATGTGTGTAAACAACTCTGGAAGGATCTTCAGGAAACAAATTACATTGATGGCTTATGAAGAAAGAAGCTAGGTGGCTGTTGGGGCAGAAGAGAGACTCAACATTTACTTTTTTATACTCTTTGAATTTTGAACCATGTGAATGTGTAACCCATATAAAACATTAAATTTTAAAAAGTCACCTTAAAAATAAATGAATACTGTCCACTGACAGATAAATGGATAAGCAAGTGTAGTATATGAATACAATGGGATATTGTTCAGCCTTTAAAAGGAAGGAAATTCTGACTCATGCTACAACATGGATGAACTTTGAAGATATTATACTAAGTGAAATAAGCCAGTCACAAAGGGATAAATATTGTATGATTCTAGTTATATGTGGTACCTAGAATAGTCAAATTCATAAAGACAGAAAGTAGAATGGCGGTTGCCAAGAGTTTGGTGAGGGGGTAGGAATGGGGAGTTATTGTTTAATGGGTACAGTTTCAGCTTTGCAAGACCAAAAGAATTTTGGAGATTGCGTGCACAACAAGTGAATGTACTAAAACTACTTGATATGGTTTGGCTGTGTCCCCACCCAAATCTCATCTTGAATTGCAATTCCCATAATCCCCACATGTCGTTGGGGGTACTGGTGGGAGGTAATTGAATCATGGGAGCAGTTACCCTCATGCTGTTTTCGTGATAGTGAGTGAGTTCTCACAAGATCCAATGGTTTTATAAGGGGCTTTTCCCCTACCCTTCATTCTCATTCTTCTCTCTCCTACCTCCATGTGAAGAAGGACGTGTTTGCTTCCCCTTCCACCATGATTGTAAGTTTCCTGAGGCCTCCCCAGTCCTGCGGAACTGTGAGTCAATTAAACCTCTTTCCTTTCAAAATTACCCAGTCTCAGGTATTTCTTCATAGCAGTGTGAGAATGAACTAATACACTACTGAACTGCACATCTTGACTGCACATGGTTAAGATGGAGGCCAGGCACAGTGGCTCACGCCTGTGATCCCAACACTTTGGGAGTCTGAGGCAGGAGGATTGCTTAAACCCAGGAGTTTGAGACCAGCCTGGGCAACAAAGCGAGACCCTGTTTTTACCAAAAAAAAAAAAAAAAACCACACACATATATATATATATATATATATATATATATATATATATAAAATAAAATAAAATTTAAAAATTGCCAGGCATGGTGGTGTGCACCTATAGTTCCAGCTCCTTGGGGAGCTAAGGTGGGAGGATGGCTTGAGCCCTGGAGGTTGAGGCTGCAGTGAGCTCTAATTGCACCATTGCACTCCAGCCTGGGCAAGAAGTGAGACACTTTTTTTCTCTCAAAATAATAATAATAATAAAAATGGTTAAGATGGTAAATTTTATGTTATATGTATTTTACTACAGTTAAAAATAAGAAAACTATCTATAAAATAAATTTTTAACAAAGAACACTTGGTTACATTAATTTAGTCATCCCACCAATGAATGTTCTGATTGCAGCCACCTAGTGTGATGTGTTAGAGGACTTTCGGGGCCTAATTCTCTGCCTAGCCTTTCCCTCAGCTTTAGCAAGGCCAGATTATCTGATTGCTCTCTGCTTTTGTTTTTTAATCTGAAAAGTAGGAACACGATTTTCCTACCCTGATACTTTAACTGGATTATTGCATACTGATGTTTTTCTACTCAGGTTCCTAGCCATTATGGTAACATCAACCTGCAGGAATTGTCTAACCTTATTTTGTGACTTTCCCCTTATCCAGGCTTTGAAGAAGACCACTGCGTCGGTATTTGTGAAATGTTTTGAGCCTCTAGATTTAAATAAGGTGAAATATAAAGGATCCTTTTCACTACTGGGCACGCCTAACTGCATGTCTTCTAAACACTGCTTGTGATGGTCATTCATACCAAAGGACGGAAACAGAAAGCACAGATCACAAAATCCTCTGGCCAAATGGCGAATCTGACCCTGAAACGAAGGAGCAGTGTCAATGTCCTGAGCCCCACTGCCAGCCTCAGCTCTATGAGAAAGGTGGCAGAGAGGTGGCAAGGAGGCACACACAAAAGACTGGTGTTTGTCCTCTCCATGCTTCTGCCAAATCTTATAACCTCCCGTCCCCGACTGGCAAGCCAAATAGTAGCACCATCCCTACAGGTTACATTATACCCTGAAATTAACATTACAAATCAAACCACTTAGTTTTAAAGTGCTTTTCACAAGCCTACTAACTTAATCCCTGACTAGTGCTATGGGGGTTGTTAATAGGTTCTCACATCTCCCCAAAACAGCCCTATTTAAGACCCCTCCTCCATTACCCACACACCAGCCTGCCTTCCTCACTCAGGGTGAGGACCCAGAGTGAACGACAGTAGTATTCTCCTCTCTCTTCTGTTGACCTAGATTGACCTGAGTGGGGGTTTTAAGACTGATCTCTCTTCTCTCTTCTCATACCAAGTCTAAATTCCACTGCTGGGCTTTCCCTGCCTGCTGTGATTTGACTCTACCTTTCTATACAGCCAACTTCTTACCACCCACACGCTCACCTCTGCCTCAGTCCTCAGGCCTGGAAAGGCCCTTTGAATCTTCCTTTATGCCTCTCCTGCAGATCCAGGCACAAGTCCAACCCTCCACCAGCCTGAATCCGTCTTTTCCTCCTCTGAATTCCTATGGCATTTATAGTTAGCACCCTACAATTTACTGAACCACTTAATTATATGCTCTCTGGCATTGCTCAGTGATTATGTCTTGCTTTTAGTCTGGCCTCCTGAGTAGATATTGAATCTCAGTGGGGCAGAAACTATACTTTATACATGTTTATTGTATCCTCAAGAGCACCTACTATTACTAATGGCAGTCAGCACTTAGTGTATACGACACACAGTACTTTATGTATGCTATCTATTTAATACCACAATATCTCTAACAAGGCATTATCATGCCTATTTTTCAGATGGAAAACCAAAGCTCAGGGAGGGTTACATGGGCAGGCAGCTGGTGAGGGCTGAGACTGGAGCCAGGCCAGTGGTCTTCAAAGGCTTTAGTCAAACTTTTTGACAGATATAAGAAAACTGAACTAAGGAAAATACTTTCCTGGGATCATCCCTATATGAAGTGGCAGACCTGGAATTGCTCCCTGTTTCAAAACATGTAAGCTCCTCAAGAACAGGAACTTTTGTCTGTTTGTTCATTGTTGTATCTCCAATCCTTAGAACTATGCCTGGCTCAAAGTAGGTGCTCAATAAAATATCTGCTGAATGAACAAATGCAATCTAATCACCAAACCTACTCTGAATGCTCACCAAGTGTGAGGCACTGCTCTTATGAGAAAAGTAATGTAAAAGACATTCTAGTTTGTTTGACTAAACCTCACTCACCACAGAATACTCACAAAGGGCTGTCCAGAAACAGAAATGTGATAAAAGCCTGCATCCCGAACTTGGTGCCAAATTTGTACTTTTAGACTTGAGAGGGTATGGAGCTTCCTATTCCCTGCCTGTTCCTCTCCTTCAGTCCTCCCTCCATGGAAATAATCAGCCACCACAGCCCAGGAAGAAAGGGAAGCAGTCCCATACCCCAGGAGCAGGCTGGCCTGCGATATCACATCAGACTCCTGGGATTCCAGAGAGAAAGGAGTCCCTGAGGCCCTGCAAGTCCACCTACGGGGGCTCTAGAGCTGGAGACCTGGGGCCTGGATATTAAAATAACACATGCATATCCACAGGCAGGGGGCGTGGGCCCTGCTCCTTCTGTAGGTTCTTTTAAACATTTATCTTCAGAAGTCTTTATTTGTGCTAAGTCACTTAGATCAAAACAAAAACACTTATTTATGTGCTTGCTTAAACAACGTAGATCGTTTCTTCAGTTATCTCCTGGCTATATATGTGGACACAACATCTCAGATCTAGAGACTAAGAAAAGTATTTTCTTGCTGTCCTGTACTTTCTACACATTTGTAACCTGTGTTCATAACAAAGGTAATCAATTTCCCGACAAGTAGTTATTCAAGCTAGGTGAGATAAATAAAGGAGATAAAGAAGTTGCACGATTTAAACAAACAAAAGGAACAGTCAGCCACCAAACAAAGCCCACAGTTCCAATGTAATGATTTGAAATAGTTTTGATCTTTTTTGGTAGGGGATGGGGCCAGGTCATAACCATGTAAAAGTAATGAAAACAAACCAAGACTGCGGGGCCCTAATTACTGTCAAGTTGTCATTCTCTCCAATTGCCTTGAAGGTTTGTTTCTTTTTAAAATTCAGTGTAACCTTACAGGAGGCAATAAGGGCTGGCGAAACGCGGTGGCAGTGGAAACTAGCTGGGCGGATGCAGCAACTTTGGAAATAGTGGGATGCAGGGGTGGAAGGCAGGCTGAGGGCAAAGGGGCTGCCAGGGCTTCTGAGGAGGCTCCCAGGAGACTGATAAGATCCCGAGGGGATCGGAGAAGTGCGAGGGTCCAGTTACATGCGCAGGAAAGGTGATGAACCCCAGGTTTTTATACTTGTTCATGAGGCGCCAGCCTCATGCTTAGTTTGTTTCTGAAGCATATCACCCTCACTCTAACTCTTATCTAGAATATTCTTCTCCCGGATCTTCCCGTAGCTGGCTCAGCTTTCACGTCACCTCTTCAGAAAGGCCTCCCTGACCACCAACCTGAAGTCACAACCTAGTTAGTCTCTCGCCCCTTTTCCATGCTTTTTTTTTTTTTTGCCTTCATGGCTGTTGGCACTACCTGAACGTTTCTTGTTTGTCAGTATATGTCCTCTGCCCCCCATACCATGGTGTAAGCCCCAGGAGAGCAGAAACTTCCTTTGTCTACCCGACAGTGCTGAAGCCTCAGAGTCTGGATCAGTGTCAGGTACGGAGAAGGTGCTCTGGTGGAAACCTCAGTGGCAACGTTCAGCTCACAGTGGGAAACTCGGGCCTTCAGACCAGGGAAGGGGGTGGTTTGAAGATATGAGTCTGGAGTGTGACTGATGAAGCCAAAAGCAGGCACAAACTCTCTTTTTATGACCAACTTTGGATAATGAGCTCAAGCCATGTATAAAAACATTCCCCAAAAGTGCTTTTCTAGATGAAAGGGAGAAAAATAGCTAAAGTGATCCATCTTCCTTTATTTGAGGAAGGTTGGCACCGCTTCTGTTGCTTCCAGGAAGATTGCGTACACATGTAAAACTGGAAAAACGTTAATGAAGAGAAAAACTAAAAGGTAGGAGGGTGTACTCAAATATCAAGTTCTCCTCCATGTAGTAGCTGTGGCTGCCTTCATTAATAGAACCATTAAGATCCTTGTTGCTCCCTGTGCAACAATATGAAGGGAGCTCAGGATATAGACTTAAATCAAAACGGAGGACACAGAACAGTGGAAGCCAGCGGTGTCCAACTTTTTGGCTTTCCTGGGCCACCTCGGAAGAAGAAAAATAGTCTTGGGCCACACATAAAATACACTAACGATAGCCGACAAGCTAAAAAGCATCACTAAAAAAACTCATAATATTTTAAGAAAGTTTACGGATTTGTGTTGGGACTCATTCAAAGCCATCCTGGGGTGCATGCGGTCCGTGGGTCATGGGTTGGACAAGCTAAGTATAAGCCATATGTTACCTTTTGCATTAAAAGGGTGGGGTAGAATAAAAAATACACTTACATTTACATGAACACTGGGGCGATATAGAAGAAGCGAATATAACTGGCTATACACTTCAAGGCCAGTGAAGTGGAGAGCAGGCACCAGTATAGGAACGAGATGTCTTGATTCATTCTTTCCATGTTGTCTTGATTCTTCAACCATGTGAATGTATTAATTGTTTTTTAAATTAAAAAAAGTAATGATCCTTGTATATAATTAATAGTAATTGGAGCCTTGTAGCTCAATGATTATCTTGCCAAAGTTTGGTGCAGGTAATATTGACAATTCAGGCTGAGAGAGCTACTGTCAGCGCCTTAGAGTAAAGAATATGAATGAAAGAGGGCACATTATTACACTCATGTCTTCACAAACAGAATCAGAGACTGAGGTGTTTCCAATTCTGGAGGTGGACTCCTGATTTCGTTTGCTTCTTAGTAATCACACTAAAATTGTATGTTTTATACAATTTCATACTAAAATTGTGTGAAAAATACGGCACCAGGCTGGGTGCAGTGGCGTATGCCTGTAATTCCAGTACTTTGGGAGGCCGAGGCAGGCAGATTGCCTGAGGCCAGAAGTTGGAGAAGGGGGCAAGACAAGCTTCTGGAATGCTGGAAATGTCCTGTTTCTTGATCTGGCTGCTGGTAACGTAGGTGTGTTCACTTGTGAAAATTCATTGCACCACACATGTGTGATTTGTGCACTTTCCTATGTGTATGTTTGACACCAAATAAGAAAAAAGAAAAGGAAAAATATAACGCAACTCTATATGCGTTTTCATGGAAAGATGTGCAGGCCCTGTCATGTAGAGAAGCCCATGTGATACAGCCCTTTCATGTGATGCTATAGATATCAAGCTATAAGTACCTCCATGCCTAGAGAGTTACTCTGGAAAGTGGTTCTCATAAATGTTAGTCATGCTTACTTCTGGGTAAGATTTTGAGTTGTTTGGGGTTGTTTTTACACTTTCTTCTTTGTGCTTTTTTGTATTTGCCCTTTTTTTGCATAGTGCATGTGTCTTTTATATTCAGAAAGTGGGCTCTTATTTTTTTAAACCCCTCATTAATTAAAAAGAAAATTTAAAACCTGCTTTTTATTTTCTATAGAGGCAAACCAGTAAATACCCAATGCCTATCAGCCACGGACATGATATATGTTGTGTGCATCAAATACACTTTGCAGTTGTCCCTGTTTCTAAGTATTTCCAAGGCTGGTTCTGAACAGAGTAGCCACCATCTTTCCCATCAACAGATAACACACACCTGTCGTAAAATCTGAGAGTGGATCAAGGGAAGAGGTCTGAGTCCCCAAAAAGAGTTCAGGGTAAATGCTGTAGACACCGTAGGCTGGCTGTTCTTCCTGTCTTTGAAGCAGAGAGCAGACGGGTCCATTCATTAAACCAAGGTAGGCAGGGCGTGGTGGCTCATGCCTGTAATCCCAGCACTTTGGGAGGCTGAGGCAGGTGGATCACCTGAGATCAGGAGTTTGAGACCAGCCTGGCCAAGATGGTGAAACCCCATCTCTACAAAAAATACAAAATTAGTCAGGCGTGGTGGAACGCACCTGTAATCCCAGCTACTCGGGAGGCTGAGGCAGGAGAATCACTTGAACCTGGGAAGCGGAGGCTGCAATGAGCCAAGGTCGTGCCATTGCACTCCAGCCTGGGCAAAAAGAGCGAAACTCCATCTGAATAAATAAATAAAATAATAAACCAAGGTACTCTCCTTACCGTTTCTCTTTCTTCCATCTCCAGTCCACTGTGCTACCTCTCTTTGGCTCTGGCAGAGGGGATTTCACCAGTTTATTCACAGCCCTGCACTATCTAACTTAGAGAGTTTCCTATTTCTCTTTCAAATCCTTTTCCACCAAAAGCCTCCTCATGTTCACATACTGGAAAATATTTAAATAGGGATAAATTACTTTCTTTTACCATCAAAGCCCAAGCTTAAAAGATAAATAACCCTGAGTGAGTTAACATAGGACCTTAAAATTCACACTAAGGTGTAAATGTCTAATAGGTATGATTTCTAAAGAGCACAATTTGGTTGGGGGATGGGAAGGGGAAAGGGAGGCATGGATCTTGCACAGAGTTGGCCAGCTTGCTGGTGTTATCTGCTTTTCCTCCACCGCAGCTCCCGCCCCCACCCAGGCCTGCTCAGAAGAACCCAAGCCACCCAGAAGCAGGAGGCAGCCTTCACCCCAACCAGATCCATATCCATTCCAGACTCAGGATTACAACAATTTGGGAGAGGGTCAACCAAGTCAGAGTCCCACATGGCAGAAGAGCTGCTTTAACTTAAGACTCTTAACTCTTTTTCCTCGGGGCAGGAAAGGTTTGAGCCAATGAAGGATGAGGCTTTCCAGGCCCAGGACACAACCTTGATCCAAGGCCTAGTTGTGGCTTTAATTTTTGTAAATCAAGCCTCAAGTTTTTCTTCACTCTTTTAGCCAAAGATATGTTTCCCAGGATGCATGAAATAAATTAATAAAATGTACCAAATTAGAGATTGTGAGACATGTATGTCACTTAAATCCTTTGTAGGCAAGCAGGAATCACTGATTCACTAAATTCTTTCCTAAGTTTTTTTTTCTCCTAACCATTGTCTTCATAAGATCATCCCATACTTGGAAAACATTTGTCTAATTATCATCACACACAATGGGCCCACTGCCAGCTGTTTTTTATTTTAACTTCAGATTCTTTCCAGGGTGTTTGTTTTTTTTTTTTCTTGGGGGTGGGGAGTAGGAGAGAGGAGTGTGTGTGTCTGTTTTTGCTATTACTCAGAACTGATCAGATTTCCTTTTATAATCACAATTAAACTTCCAGACCCGATCATCTGAATATTTCATGTTTAGAAGATCTGGGTGCACATTGACTTAGTCAGTCTCAGAAACCTTCCAAGAAAGGAGGTGAGAAACTGATGGGTGAGGTCAAGTAAATCATTCTAGAAACATAAAGAGCATTGATGGACTAGAGGAGCTCAAGGCTGACTCTGAGCTCAGTGTTCTCTCCATCAGCTGAGACTGGGTACCATGAGGTTAAGCCCAGAATACATTACTGTAGTCCCTCTAACAGGAAGGGTAGTCCTAAGAAAGCAGGGCCTTTGTACATCTTGTCCACAGCAGCCCCCACACAGCAGTGGACAAGATACCTCATCCCCAGCACCTGCTTGGTGTTTGATGTTGTAGTTGGTGAGCAGCAAGTACTAGTAGAAAATGAATTACCTTTGTCACTCTGCCCCCTACAGTAGCGGAAGTGGAGATTCATAAAATCTCTCTACAAAACAGGACTGTCAAATGACTGTCAAGCATTTAAAACCTGGTCAGACCAGTGGCAGCTCTCAAACGGGCTTAAGGACAGCAATGTGGCTGACGGGAAACATGTTGGGCTTATGGATGCACTGGCACAGCCAACACAGTTTTACTTCCATTACATTTTATTTCAGGTTTCCTGATGGAGTCTATGGGGAGGGGCTCAAACTTCTTCTCCACTCCTTGGCACCACAGTGGCTCAGAGCAATAGGCTAGGGATGTGAAGCTGTGCTCATGAAAATTGGAGGACAAAAAAAAAAAAAAAAAAAAAAGACCGAAAGATGCAGGGGTCTTGGGAGAGGTTTCCCTCTGCTGCAGAGTCGGCCTCCCTACCCCTGAAGAGCAGGGAGTACGAGGAGGAATGTTTATGAAATGAAATCTGGGGAGTCGCCCAGACCTTCAGCGACAGATAATATGTAGAACATTCTGAAGGGACAGCATTTTCATCAGGCATCTAAAACCTGTCAGAAATGGAGCCCTAAATTACCATTCACTCTTCCACTGCGTGAACAACAGCCCATGTGGCCCACCCTCACCCCACCTCCCTGACTAAAGTGGAGATGGCTTAAAATAACCAGTTCTCTTTAAATGCATATGTATTCTAAAGGGGCTAATCCTGTAAATAAGGCATGCCTCCGTGAGATTTACTTTTGTAAGAATCTAACAACTAATATTAACAAGTATTTAGATTTAGGAAAGAGAAAGGTACTTCAGTATTTATCGGACTTTTCTTGCTTTCTTTTTTTGGAGGGGTGGAGAAAAGAGGATTAGTGAGGGGGATGTTATTAAGTTAAAGAAAACATTATTGCTTGTTTTGTATGCGCGAGGAATTAAGTTTATAATCTAGGAGAGGAAACAGGGCAAACACCGGAATGACTCTGAAACACATCTACGTCAATGGTAGCAAACAAATTACCGTGAGAGTCAGGGGAAGGAAGCGTTTTGCAACGCCTTGGAGGATTCTGACCAGCGGAGATGGGAAAAGGGGATGCCAGGCGTGAGAAGGTTCAAGAGAAGGTCTGGGGGCAGGAGAGCCAGAGGAATCAGACTGCTGGAGAAGGTGAGACAGACAAGTACTCACAGGAGAGGTGGGCAAGAGAACTGGCATGGGAGCCAAGGTCATCCCAGGGAGGTCCGAGTCAGACAGGCTCGGGGCCATGACCAAACTTCTGCAGTGGATCTGGTGGGATCTTGTTCAATCAGCAGTCTGCAGCCTGGTGACTCAGAGGCAGGGAAAGCCACAGAGGCTTTTGGTGAGATAAGGGACATCAAGTTGGCCTTAGACAATCGCTGTGGTGGTGAGTGTTGGGTGGGCTGGAGGGAAGGGAATGGAAGAACGGGAGGCTGGCTGGCAGGCTGTCCCAGTGATCCAAATGAGAAGGAATGGAGGACTGGCCTACAGAAGGGACAGAGGACATGGAGGAAAAAAGACAGGAGAGGCAAAGCATGGACTTGGAAAATAGCAGGGAGAGGGGACTGGGCTGTGCCTTTACCCGGAGGAGTCCTTTTGAGCTATGCTGAGTTTGACAAGCTAGCAGGCCTCAAGGGCACTACTAGGAAAAAGGGGACACACACATGTCAGCCTCTAAGGAGGTGGAGGCCCTCTTGGAGGCTTTGAAGAGTCAAATGAACAGGGAGTACCAGAGGGTGGAAGCAGAGCAAGGAAAGAAGCGAGGTAAGCCTTTTGTAAAAGCTTTCAATTTTCTCTAGAGCAATTTACAAGAACCCACTAGGGAGGGGAAGTGGGAGCCTGAGGGGAACCCACTAGGGAGGGGAACTGGGAGCCTCTGTTACATAGTTTTATATCTTTCAAATTTTGAACTTCTTGCATATACAGTTCTACCTGTTGTAATTCAATTTTAAAGGGTTGGGATCCAGAGCCCTGGTGGCTGCTTGTTGTAGCAGACACCCTGCTTTTCACCCATATGAAGCTCTGGTGGCCAGCCCGGGGTAGGTGTTCAGAAACCTCAATGTTTCACTCCTTTCTACCCTCTATCTCCCAGACAGTTGAAGGTTTTTTTTTCTGTTTGGGATTCCACTTCATTACCTCCACCGAAAAAACATAACAAAGTTCTCGGTTTCATCCCAGACGCCTACAGGTCAAGGACGTTTTGGCTAGGCCATCTCTCAGCTGGCATCAGTGCCAAAATCCTGCGGAAAAGAAGAGAGTCTGAGAGAGTAGGGAAAGAGGTTGGTGGCGGCTGATTAGGAAACTGTGGAGAAAAGTCCTTGTCATTGCCCCAGGTAGAGCCGACCTGGGAAGCAGCATCGTCATTGGATTATCTCGGTCGTTCCCGCTCACTTAGGCCAAGCAGGCGATGGGTGTCTCGGTTCTGCCTGGAACTGCCGTTTTTTCGGAGGGTGGGCCGCACCCCGCAGTGCGTCCAACTCTCCCGGCTGCCTAGGTGTTCCTTGGGCTTGGGACAAAGCCCCCACAGCTTCCAGGTGGGCCCGGGGCGCACCCTAGCCCGGGATGGGGTGGCCAGCTTGCTCCCCGCCCCTCTCAAAGGCTGCCCATTCGTCCTTAATCTTTCTGGCAGATTCCACCAGGACTCCTTTACCATGAATTGTCCCACCGGGGGCCCCTGTGCCTTTCCGTCGCTGGCACCGAACTGCGTGGCGAGAGCTGGGACAAAACGCCGGAGCGGCCCGGCGGGGGACGCACAGGCGAGTCTCAGGGCCCCGCCCTCTCCCGTGTCCCCCTGTTCTGCGCGGGCGCGCTGTGCGGGCCTGGCCAGGAGCCGGGTCGGAACTCCGTGCAGCGATGGCAGCTCGGGCGCGCGCCTTGAGGAGCCGGTGGGGTGCTGGGGGACGGAGAAGGTCCCAAGGTCCGGGGCGCGCGCTTTGCTGCCGCTGGAAGCGTGCCCCAATTGTCACGCCGCGTGGTTCGCTCGGTTAAAGCCCCGACCCGAGGGTTAGCGAGCTGCTTCCGCCCAGTGGATACGAACCCGGACTGTCCTGAGTGCATTTTTTTCCTCCCTTATAGTCTGTTAAATTGACTAATAAACCCAACACAGCGTTCTCTGTGCGGCTTCAAAAAACTCAGTAATTTCGTTAGAAAACGTTGAAATCCGACCCCAAAGTATTCAGCCCAAATGTTTAGTTAAAGTAACCCCGTGGGTTAATAAACTAAACAAAGGCAACCCATGCAAAACCGGAGCAATGAAAACCAGGCTACATAAACGAAGGGAAGTTTATAAGAACTCTTTCGGAGGAAAAAAAGAGAAAAGGCACCGGGCACGGAGGTTTAATGTGAAGCATGTGAGCGGGGCTCAGTTTACAGGTACGCGGGCCGATGGCGAAGAGCGCTGTCAAGCGGCCTCGAGGATTTCGGGGGGTTTGCGCCGCCGAGGAAACCCTACCCGGACGAGGCGAGCAGCCTGGTGGCGCTGGCGGCCGCGAGCTCCCGGCTGCCACCGCCAGGCGCCCCCGCCCGGCCCGCCGGCGCTCCGAGGGCAAACCCGGGCGGCACAGCCGTGCGCCCTGGGCTCCGCGCGCCCAAGGAAAGGGCTTCCCAGTCACCCTGCGGCGACGCTTCTCCCTCCCGGGAAGGACACCTTCGCTCGCTTTCACACAGCCAAGCCGTTGGAGAGGCAGAAACAGTGGGTCCCGAGCCCGCAGGAGAAGTTCCCATCCCGCCCCTCTAGCCCTCGGGCGTTGGCAGTGGAGTAACAAAGACGCTGCCGCGCCGTTGACCCCGAAGAAGCTCTGATGAAAAGGAGGGCGGGCCGCGGGATAGGAGTTTCTACAATTAGTTTTTTCTGCCTTTACGTTCCCAAGAAGAAGCCGAGGAAGTAGAAAGGAGAGAGATCTGGGAAAGGCAAGATCCAGAAATCAGGAGCCATTATGTTTCTCATTTTGGAGAAAAACTGTAAAACAGCTCGGCCTCTTGTCCACCTTGCCCCGAAAGCAAGTCTGGATATGAAAAGAAAAAGGCGGGCGACGGAGGAGATTTATTTTTCATTTTAACTTTCCTCTCCCAGGCTTCCTCACCCCCTGCCCCCTTCGATTCCTAGGAGAGGCGGCCCCAGCCCTCGGAGCCGATTCTCGGCGCTGCGCTAGGACATCAGAGGCGATACAGGTTCGATGTTAAATGAACCTTCAGGCCGCGGGACAATGGCGCAGACCTCACACGGGGGCACCGCGCCTTCCCCCAGCCGTGCTCGGCTCCCGCCGCTTCTTTATTTCACGTGGTGGAATCTTCCGCGTCTCCTACAGCCCCCGAACCAATGGGCAGACCGGGGAGAGCGGGACGCGCAGGAGAGGGTTTGAAAGGAGGTGTGGGTTTTAATTTTTAAAGAGCATAATTGGGCTGAGGAGGGTTATTTTTTCCTTGGCCACGGGAAAAAAAGACGAAGAAGGGGAAAAAAAGTCAGGCGAAACACAACACATTTATCTATCAACCGCTAGACAAGACAAAGAGGTTTTAACAACAGTTTGAAAAGAGCGGCCTGTGAATGGTTACTATTCAATTTGTATTTTATTCCCCGCTGGTCATGGAATTGAGATCAGAAGAAAAAGTGAAAACACATGGCTGAGGTCAGGGGATCAGAGAACCACCACATACAGCAAAGGGAAGGGAAAGCAATGGGAACTCGTGTGAAGAAATGGATTATATAAACAGAGCTTACCATCGCCTGCGCCCCATTATCCTATAATTTACCCTGCATGGGAGCATAGAAATATATTAAACTAGTGATAGGTTTTACCATTTCTTTACAACCCAGCCTCGTGCCAATCAAGCCTACTATATACTTTGAGACATGTTTAGAATTCTTGGACTAATGTGTTTATTTTAAATATCACAGGGAAATTATTACATCACTAGAAAATAATGCCAGAGCGGGGGTCTGCCGCCCTTTTGAAGTCCTGCTGCAACGAAACATGATTTTAATTACATAATCACTTTGAAACTATAATTATACAATAAACGATGAGGATTAAGCGGGAAGTATAGAGTACATTAAAAATTGCTTAGGTCTTGAAAAAACAAACTGAACATGCAGGGGGAAAAGAAAGAGATGAAATCCGAGGTCCTGGGAGGGGGGTTGATAAATCCTGCAATCGCTTTGCTCTGAGCTGCGGCGGGAATCGGAGCCTAGGGCTCTCTTTGCCTGGGCCAAGGGAGCGGGGGCGATGGCTTGAGTCGTGTAGCCGAGGAGAAGCCCGTAAATCTGAGACGGAATCAAAGAGAAGCGCGAAGGATGGCTTCGGGTTCGTTAGCTAACCTTTCTACACGGAAACAAGTAAACAGGGTTGTTGCCTTGGCGTTTACTAAATTCATTTACACTGAAAACCACATGTATGACACAGAGAGGTTGAGCGTTGCCAAGGACTGCTTTGTTTGCTCTTCCCTTCCAGGAGGAAGGGAACGAACGACACGAACGGTGTCGTGGGTACCCTGATGCCGCAATGAGTTTATAAATAACTGCGCATAGGTGGCGCGGGCATCCATCCCACCGCCACTGCGAACACCCCTGGGCACGCCTTGTTCCCCGGGCGCACACGCCTAGCGCGCACTCGGTTTCGCACCAGCTTTCTTTCCCTAAGCTCCTTTCCAGAAAGTTGCTCCGCTGCTTAATTTTGCTCCTGTGTTTGTCTTCAGGTGAGGCCAAGGGCAGGTTCATGGTTCTCCCTTCAAAATATAGAAACTTGGCTAGGCCCAGAGTTCACCGACGTGCGTCTCCCTCCCCTCAGCTTCCATGAGAACTTCTTCCCAGAACTTCTACAGAGCCTGGGGGCGCAGAAACCGGGTCCTGGACGCTGGTCCTCCTTGCCTTCAGATCCTGATGGGGGTTGGAGGGGGTTGCACTGGAGCCCCGTGGATGAAGAGTTCTAGTCCTGAACACAGAGTCCCGAAAGATTTTGGAAGCACCCTGGAGACAGAAGTCCCACAGGTAGAGGCTAGTGACTCTTTTCAGTAGCACCTACTTTCCCAAGTGGGCTTTGCCAGGCCAGAGCGCACTGGAGAGGGAGAGGGAGTGCAATTCCTGATTAGGGACTCATTTTTAAAAGGCTGGTTTTTATGAGCCTGGCATCACCAGCATTTCCTCCAAGGATAGCCTCTGCTCGCCTTCAATATTTTATAGCAAGTGCCCTGGGTGAGGGGGTTGGAATGCCAGTGTCTGGCCCATAAACGTCTCACATGTAAAGAGTTACACGCTCCCATTTCAACCGCGGCAGAGAGGGGAATCCAGGTGCAAGAGGACACTCCAGCTTTTGGCTCAAGCGGAAAATTATGATTGAAAGAAGAAGCTGCGATGTTTAAATTCACCCGAAATCTGGAAGATGTTTTGTCCAGGAACTCAGACATGAGGTATTGGGAGAAAGGAGAGAAAGTGACACTGAGAATCTTTACTTGCCTTCACTTGGGCCTCATGATCGCTCCCAACCCTGCCCAGTCGCCCCACCAGCACGAGGCAAATGACTGTCTTCAGCTCCGAACATTAATATTAAGACATCAGCATTGCATTAGTCTGCAGTGGACCATCAACGATCAAGAAAAAAATACAAAGGAGAAATGAAATAGCTCATCCGAAAAGTCCTACTATTTTTTGCTTTGCTAAGCCCAAGATATAGTTTACTCACTGCTCTCTTGCAAACAAAAGGGCCGTGATAGCCTGGCAACGTTGAAGAGCCCCTCTCAAAATCCCCAAGGAAATTACAACTGGGCAGGAATTCAGGAGCCGTTTTTATACCAAGCCCGAAGCGCCAACTTGCACATTTCCTTCCCAGGATGAACACTGAAGAGGCCAAGATTTAAAAAAAGGAAGGAAGGAAGGAGACTCTTGAGGAGTAATAATAATAGGTATTATTTATCTGCCTCCTACTCAATACAAGCAATTTACCTACCTTACCTCTTTCATACTTACAGCAAAGCTATAGGGTTGGCTGGGCATGGTGGCTCAAGCCTGTAATTCCAGCACTTTGGGAGGCCGAGGCGGATCATTTGAGGTCAGGAGCTTCAGACCAGCTTAACCAATATGGTGAAACCCCGTCTCTACTATTAAAAAAAAAAAAAAGCTGTAAGGTAAACATTGTAATACCTACTTTATTGATAATATAAAATACTTATACGATATTTATTATATGCCTAGCACTATGGTGTTTTACATTCATTTATGCCTTACAACATCGCCGTATAGGGAGGAATATTATCCCCATTTTACAGAAGAGGAACTGAAGCACACAGAGATGATCTAATCTGTCTTAGGTCACGTGGCCATAAATGGCCAGGGATGGATTGGAATCCAGACTTGTGATATCTTGACACACTATACCACCAAAGGAAGTGACGGGCTGGGAGAAGTTGGGGCTTATCCGAGGTTCCAGGGAGGACGCCAAGGAGCCGGGACTGGAGCCCGTATCTTGTGAGTAGGGATTGTGGTGCGCCGCCGGTACTCAAGGAGCCACCCGCGCGCAATGTGGAAGGGCGGCGAGTCGCCCTCGGGGCCCACAGCGCCGTCGGGCAAAGAACCAGAGGCGTGGAGCGAATGCAGCGCCCGGGAGTCAGGGCTGTTAGTGGCGTGGCCCGCCGGGCATTGAGCTGTTTCCTCCAACGCCTGGTCCCCCGCGGCCTAGGCCCAGTGTTTGCTTTTGCAGATACGTCAGAGGGAACATTCAGGAGGGGCGGGCTCCCAGGCTCCCAGGAGACTGCCCGGAGCCTCCGGAGCGCGACGAGGCGCGGGGCCTCGGAGATCTGGCCTGCCAGATTGAGAGGGGAGGGGAGGGGGCCTGGCCCAGCAGCTGGACAGGCGCGCAGTGCCCGCAGCCCGCGGGTGGGCGCCCAGCTGGCTTCGCACGGGTGAGGGGCTCAGCCTGCACTTCCCTCCTCCACCCCGACCGCCGAACGCGTCCCGGCTGGCTTCAGAGTGCGCTTCTCGTGGACGTGCTGCGCGCACCCTAGGGAGATGCGCGGCGTCCGCGCGGGTCAGCGCCCCAGTACCACTCCCCAGTGTACTCCCCAGGTACACGCTTCCCTTGCGCGGCGAGTTTCAACTCAGGTCAGAACGGAGCTGAGCGGTAGGCGGAGTGGAGAAAGGTCCCGGAAATTGGCCAGGAGGGGGCGGTTTCGAGGTAGTGCCTTCGAAGTGTTGTCCAGACCAGCAGGGAGGGTCGCCTCCACCTGCGGGGCCTCCTCCAGCTCCACAAGGTAGCCCCATAGGGACTTGCAGATCTGCCAGACGTAGCAGTGAGACCACTGCTCCCACTGAATGGCGCCGCCTGCGGGCTGCCCAAGCTCTATGCACCGGCTTTATCTCATTTTCTTCTCACCGTTAATAACTGGCAAGGTAGTGTGATCACCCTACTTAGAGAAGACATCCTGTTCTAATCGCTTAGCATAGCGCCCATTACTTCTAGCGGAGTAACACATGCCAGTTCCTCCCATTTTATAGGAGGAAGGCACCAAGAGGGTAAACAGTCTCAATAGACACAACCAGTAGGTGCCTGAGTGTCCACTGGAATGGGTCTGCGGACAGTCACCTGATGTCTGGACCCCTTTTACTTCTCCCACTGACCTTTGGGAGGCCAGTGTTTCAGAAAAACTCGGGGTGGGAGCTGTGGGTAGAACTGGGAGGATGGAGGGGGAGGAAGGTCCTTCGCAGAAAATCGGAAAGGCAGAAGGTCCATTAGAAGGCTGTGAAGTTCTAGTTGGGCAGGGAGCTTTGAATCATTACTATACTCAAATGAGAAGCACTTGAGTGCCAACCACTTGTCCAGTGCTGTGCTGGGCCCTTCACAGATGAGCTGTGTTTTCCATCTTGGCTGCACGTGGGGATTGTTTGGGGAATTTTAAAAATCTGATGCCCAGAGCAATTAAATCATCATTTCTAGGAGTAGGACCAAAGCATCATTTTTTTAAAGCTTCCCAAGTAATTCCAATGTGCAACCATGCTTGAGGACTTCTGCCTTGGGGAAATTATCTTAATCCTCACAACTCCTCCACATAGCAGATACCATTACGATGCCCATTTCATCAGTAAGAAAAGCCAAGGCTTAGAGAGGACCTGTATTTGGTCCGAGTCAGCCCAGAGACTAGCACAGGTTAATCTGGCATGACACAGCAGACATCCAGCCTGTCTGGGCTGAGTCCCCTTCTAACTTTCACCCCCAGTTTACTGTGCTGAAGAGACACCCTAAGGTCATAGCAGGAAGAGGTAGGAAGGCTTCTGAAGTTTCACAGCTTCAGGCAGAGAGCTATATTCAGGGTCTTGAGTACAGAGGGAGGCAGGATGGGAAGAAAGGGAAAGTAATAGCTTTGGTTTTCTTTGGGAAAAAGTAGGTTAGGTTCCCAGATGACCCTGCACTCCAGAGTGCCCTGTCTGGGTCTATTACTTGAAAAGGTGGCATGTGATGACTCAAGCCCAGCCACATGGATGAAGAATCACCCCTTAGGAAGCCTGGAGTGGTGAAATGAGCACTGGACTAGGAGTCAGGAAATCGAAAACCTATCCTAGCTGAGCCATTGGCTGGCAGCATCACCTTGAGCAAGTCATAACTTCTGAGCCTGTTTTCTCTCCTGTAAAATAAAGTGGTTGGATAGCATTATCTCTAAGGTTACTTGCTGCTCATACATTTATGGTTATTTCTGGCCCTGGTGTGAATAAACTTAAGTCTGGATTCAAGTTGGAAATACAAATGACAATAGTTTAGCATCTTCATGATTTCAATTGCTTTTCAGATCTTCTCTAAAAGAAGGACTTGCTAGTTCCATTTTGACAATTAGGGAAACTTAGGCTCCAAGTTATTCATATTCCCCAAGTAGATTCTACTTCTACTCCTGGTAACGTGTCTCCTCTCAACCCATCTGTTCAGGTCTTATAGGTCATTCTGTGGTTGGAGAACCACGGGGCATTCAGAGAAGTAGGGCGCTGGACAGAAGAGGGCAGGCAGCTTAAAGCCTTAAAAACACCCTAAATAAGCTGCAGAATTTAAGCAAGGTCAGGGCAAATTTTGTCTGTGGGAAGGGGGTTGGCGGATGGAGAACTAGGCTTCTGAATCAGAGACTTTTCTCAGTCTTGTGTTTTTTTTGTTTGTTTGTTTGTTTTTCATCAATCCTGATTCCTAGGTAATGCCTCCAAAGGGCTTTAAAAGTATAAGGGCTAGAGTCATGATTCATTATCCTGAAGAAGGGCCCAGTGTGGGCTTGTAAAGGCATTCTTGTCCAAAGCACTTTAGCTCTCTACATATATGTGTCTTGTGCCTCAGTGTCCTGATTTCCAGCTGTTCATTAGAATTAGCCAGGGAGATTTCAAAATAACCATGTCCAGGTCCTATCCAGATCAATTAAATCAACAGCTCTGGTGGTAAAGCCCACACATGGATTTTTTTTTTAAGCTGCCATGATTCTAATATGCAGCTGGGGTTGAGAGAAATTGCTTTAAATGCTATAGAAAGGCCATGGAGAGGCCAGTGGTCAGGCTAGAGCTCTAAGAAGACAAGTCTGGCTGTGGTTCCAGCTGTGAGGCTGAAGCCATCAGTGTGCACGTGATTGCCTAGGGAAAGGGTAGAGTCGGAGAGAGCTGAGGACTGAACCTTAGGAAAGCCCAATACTAGTGAGGCAAGAAGAAGTGGGAGGGACTCTAAAAGAGACTGAAGTGGACGAACTTGAGATGCCAGAGAAAAGCCTGGGCTGCTCTCCTGGCAGCCAAGAGAGAAGCCATGGTGGTCAGAGAGGTCAACAGTGCTAATGCCACCAAGAGGCTGATTTAAGATTACGACTGAAAAGTCTTCATTGGACTTGACGTCCAGGAAGTCTTGGGTGGCCTTAGAGGAGCATGGTGGGGCCAGGGAAGCTGAAATGCAGTGGGTTGAAAAGTAAATGGAGGTGAGCCAAGAGAGACAATGAAACTCCTTTCAGAAAGCCAAGGATGCAGTTATAACTGGACCGGATCATCTCCCCTGAGACAGTAAGCATCTCTTCACCACCCCCACAGAAAACATAAAAAGAATTTGGCTGTTATTTTTGATGCCCAAAGTGGGATTCTCCCCTATAGGTACAGACATCTACCAGCACTATATACCAGCGAGAAGCCATGTCCAAACTCTGAGCCAGAATATGCAGCCTATTTAAAACCTGCTTGATTATTCTCAGAAACAGTGGCTAACTCGGGGGTAAAATAGGCCACTGCAGCCAGGTGGCAAACTGAGCAATACCAGCCACGACTCCTGGCCACAAAAATCAGTGTCGAAGCTGCCAAGCCTTCGAGGCCTGACTTTGTTGCCTAACAGGAAACCCATGGAGCAAAACAACCTATACTCCTCCCCCAGAATGGTTGACCACTATAAGGAAACTCAGAGAGCCTACAATGAGAGAAAACCCACAAAAACACCAAAAAAGAAACAGAAGAACCCTATGTGAACAGCCCAACGCTGTCAACTATGACCAACAACCTTGACACTATGAGGGGACTTTGCTGTCTTATCTCTGCTAGCCTTCTTCAGGGCAGAAACCAGCTCTGCAGCAGGACAGGAGGGGGACAGAGCCAGTGCATGGTGTTGTGTCTTTCTCCCCTCCTCCTCTCTTCGAGGGGCTGCCCATTCCTCCTCTCCCAATCTGACCCTGTCAAGATCCACTTGCACCAGAGGAGCTGCTGAGCTAGGTAGGACCCAGCAGGCCACCAGGCCCAGCCTTCAGCAACTGACCTATGGGAATAACCTGGATAAACTTCAAAACTTTGTCTCCTCCTTGGTTGCCACTTGGCTTACATCAAAAAGACAAGGACGCATCAGAATAGCTATTCCCCCTGGGCTGGGGGTGACAGGAAGGGGACACCAAGGGGTACTCTCTTTCTTGATCTGGGTGTTGGGTATTGGATATGTTCCAATAAAAGTTCCTTGAGCCTTTATGATTTGTGTACTTTTCTGTTTGTGTACCGTACTGCAAAAAAAAGTTGTTGCTGCTGTTTTTTTTAAGGCAATGATGAACATGTCCAGTGGCTCACTGTCTCCAGGCCCCAAAATACCACTCTGCTATTTCTCTCTCTCTTCAGGCAATGGCCTGCAATTTTCCTTTTGCCCTGCAGCCACCACCATGTAATTTGCACCTCACTAATTTCCTGGCTGAGTCTTAATGGTGTCTGGTCACTGCTCCACCCTCCTGGAAAACATTGACCTGTTGCAGGTCCTGCCCAGCAGTTTGTTGTGTGGGCTGTAGAGGCTGCATCTGATTGGCCACCTGGGACTTGGAATACTTATTAGAAATTCAGCTTTGAAAAAAATCACTCAGAAGGGCAGATGGTCTGGTGACACAAAATCACTGTATTGCAGCTTCCTCAAAACCTGTGGTATGAATGGAGCTGAGATGGTTTTAGAGTTGTTCTGAGCAAGCAAAGTATTACATTTTGCTAGGTTTGAGGGGGTGTTGCTTGGCAGGGCTGACTGATTGTCGTTTTTGCTCTCCAATTTTCTGCTCGCTGAAGCATTAAAGTGGCAACCCTGAAGTCATTATAAAGCCAAAGGCCTGGGCACAGAGCACTTAATTCCAATCTGCAAATAAAAAGCTTTTATTAGACCTTCTTTCCTTCTCATTTTGCCTTAGATCTCAAATTGTCTTTCACAGGGTCTCGCCACAAATGTAACTGTAGTGGATCACGAAGTACTTTTGCAGGTGGCAATTAAAACAGTTGAGTTCTTCTCCCTCCATAATGAAGGGTTAGGAAGACTATATATGTGCTGAGTAAACACCTCCAATTCTTTATTTAAGCTTCCTGATTCTTAAGGGAGAGTGGTTTAGTGGAAAATTTCACTTGGGTTAGATGTCAGAAGAGCTGGGTTCTGGTACAGATTAGCTATGTGACCTCAAATAACTTATTTAGACTCTTTGAGCCTCAGTTTTCTAATCTATCAAATGAGAGGGTTGGACCAGATAATAGCCAAGGGTTACTTTGTTGTCTAATGTTCTATGAATCCATGATATTCTTGCATAGCTAAATATATGTTCATCCTCCTTAATTAGATGCGTTATAGTTAGTAAGAAAAAAAATCCTGCCTACTCGTGAATGAGTATTCATTAAATAAGCAAATATTTATTTAACAAAGTCTATGCTGGTCACACTGGCATCTCTGTGAAAGACACAAATATTTCTGTGAAGACACAAAGATGAATATAACTAAATTTTTATTAAGTATCTGAGAATATCCAGATATTAGAGGTAGCATGTATCTCCTTGGAAAGACAATGATAGTAATGAACATGTAAACTCTCTGATCAGATCATGGACAAGGCATAAACTCCTGCCCAAGTGACCATCCTGACTCAGAGGTATGCCCTGATTCTCCATCATGTTCTGTTTAAAAGTCACCTCTGTAAAGTTTTCAAAGTTGGAATATCTTATTAGGGTCTTCCAATGAATTGATTTAGGAAATTTGCTCAGTTTTAAAACATATGTAAGTTGACATTTAGTTCACTCTTTATTTTTAGAGACAGTTATGCTCTGTCACCCAGGCTAGAGTGTAGTGGCATGATTATAGCTCACTGCAACCTTGAACTCCTGGGCTCAAGGGATCCTTCTGCCTCAGCCTCCCAAGTAGATAGGACTATAGTTGTGCACCACCATGTCCAGCTAATTTTTAAAAATTTTTTGTGGAGATGGGGGTCTTGCTGTGTTGCCCAAGCTGGTCTTGAACTCCCAGCCTCAAGTAATCCTTCCACCTCAGCTCCCAAAGCACCAAGATTACAGGCGAGAGCTACCACACCCAGCCTTGGTTCCCTATTGATCTTAAATTGCTCAAAGTCTCTGGCCATTTTAAGGTTTTTTGTGTGCATCTGTGTGTGTGTGTGTGTGTGTGTGTGTTTGGGTTCACATACACATGTGCACCGGCCCACATTTGATATATGTATTTTGTGCTTTTTGTTAAGAAAAAGTTCCCTACCTAAGAGTTACCAGTATATTTTCACTGTTAAATGCTTGCACATCCATACATTTAGCCACGTCCACACACCCCATGGATCTCTTGCCTTGCAGTCTGGGGAGCTAGAATCTGTGGCACTGTACCCTTGCCAGATCTGTCCCCACTAGCTCCTGATCCAAGTAGCTGGCAAGGCCCCCTGCTGGGACTGATTATATAATTTGCAGGGCCCAGTGCAAAATGCAAATGCAGGGCCCCTTGTTAAAAAGGTTTTTTAAAATTTCAAGACAGCAACAGTGGAACATTAAACCAAGTATGGGGCCCTTCCAAGATCACACTTCCATGAAGCCAGCCCTCCCATCTGATTTGCCTGTCTGTGCTGCTGGAAAAGGGCATGCATCAGAGCAAAGGACTGCCAGCGTCCGAGATCCCCCAGCACTGCTGTGCTTCTAGGCGGTTCTACTAGAGGCATCAGCTCACCATCACTTCTCACCAACCCTGCCTCTACAGCTTGACAAAAGATGGAAAAACAGGAGAGATTGGCAGAACAGGGTGCACGAAGGATAGCTCACACTTATCAGAGAATGTCTTCAAAGTCTGTCAGAGATCATCTCATCCAGCCTTTTGCTTTACAGATGTGGAAACTAAGACATTGAGAGGAGCCATGGTTCTACCAAGGCTACAGAGCTAGTTGCAGCCAAATCTGAGGCCAAATCCCTGGCTTGCCTGCTAGCCAATACTAACTGCTAACACATACATAATCACACCTGGATTAAACAGTCCTCTGGGGATGCAGCCCATCTGTAAGGAAGGGCCAGTTTTTAGAATGTTCTTAAGTTTTGGGAAAAGCTTCTATTTTTTCTCTTTTGATGGAAGGTGAGGAAGGAGGACCCAGGTGTGATACTGCAAAGTCTTCTAAGCTGTCTTCGGCATGCCCAGACCCCTTGTCACCATGGTGGCAGCACCTTCCCTCCCCAGCATTGAGAATCCTCAAGCTCACCAAGCTTCACACCTCTATATTCGTCCAGTTTGAGGGGTTAGGTTATGGCTTTGGGTTTGAGTGGGTTTCAGTCAAAGAACAGGGTGATTTCCCAGCTGGCCGAAACTTCAGAGATCTCTGAAAAGCAGTGGTGAGAATGAGATAACCAGAGGGAAGGAAGGGCCCGTGAGGAAACCCCCTTCCTGGACCCAGGAGGCCTGTGCTCAGAGAATCTCGGAAGGCCAGATCCAGAAGGGATGGCAGATGCTGGGCTCAACCCATTCACTGTAACTGGTGTCAAAACCAAAGCTGACAGGTGACTTATCCAGAGTCAGAGACTAAAATCCATGGCTCTTGCCTTGCATCCCAGGCTCTTTCTACTTTGTCAGTCTGTTAATGGTCTAGCCACTCTTTTATTTTTAAAACCTTTAATTTGGGGATTTTTATCCTTTCAAGACATTTTTTAAACTGAGACAGAGTCTTGCTGTATCGCCCAGGATAGGGTACAGTGGCACAATCATAGCTCACTGTAACCTCAACCTCCTGACTCAAGCAATCCTCCTGCCTCAGCCTCCCCAGTAGCTAGGACTACAGGCGGGCACCGCCATCACACTCAGCTAATTTTCTTATTTTTTGTAGCCTGACCCTCTCTCTACAAAAACTAAGAAAATTAGCTGAGTGGCCCAGGCTGGTCTCAAACTCCTGGCCTCAAGCCATCCTCCTGCAGCCCTGGCCTCCGAAAGTGCTGGGATTACAGGCATGAGTCACCTCGCCAACCTCAAGGGATCTTTATTAAGCAAATGGCTGCCCTAGACAGCCTCAGCCCCCAGGGTGAGCGGCTGCCTGCACTTTGGCTGGAGGAGAGCCTTCTGAGTGGCTCCGTTTGGCCTGCAGCCACTAAAATCTCCTAGGACCTGTCTCACTCCTGAAGGCAGGGTCTCTGTCCTCAGCTGCAGCTGAGCTGGGATGATTCCCCTTCCCCCGCTCCCCTCCTTTTCTTACCCCGCCCTCCGCCCATGGACCCAGCACTCCCAGACACATCATTCATGTTTTCTGGCGGGTTTGCTGTTAGCTGCATTCCTGTTTCATGATGTGCAGTGTCATCTCCTTGCAGCGTGAGCCCTCGCTGCAGCACGCAGGACGAAGGCCGCCTGCCACTGGAACGCGGTCTCGCGGGTGTCGGGGTGCAGCGCAGGCCAGGCGGACAGGAGGTGCGGCTGTGAGCCGTCCCACAAGGACAATGGAACTTTTATTTCTGGCCTGTCTTGGTTGGCAGTCTCTCTCCCACTCTCTTTCTTGGTTGGGCTTTGGTTTAAAGTTACCCTTTCAGGATTAGGTTGGTGTTTTCTTTCCCATGCCACCTGGGAAGTTTCTGTTTCCGAAGTGGCTGAACACAGACGGGTCAGTCAGTCCCAGGCCTTTACCCGGCAGAGGCGCGCGGCCGGGGCTTCTCCAAATCACCCACAGACAGAGGCCCGCCAGACTTGCTTCTTGCCATGTGGGAAGGCATGCTGCCCTACAAGCTAATCTTTAAATTACTGTTTTCTATTGGGCACATGTAATTATAACCAAGCGTCCCTATCCTAACCTCCACCCCCGCGCCCCGTTTTTCACAGAAAATCTTGGAAACAAGAACTGCTTGGGAGTGGGATGGGGGTGGGGGTCTGTGAAAGCAGCCTTGGCTCCTTGCTCCTCATTTTTATGCCTTCAGTCACCACGAAGGCTGGCCACCAAAGACAATCTCCTATTCTCTGAAATTCAATGCCAAAACAAATGAGACAACCAAAAAAAGTTCTGGGTTCCCCTTAACCCAGCTGAGATGAGACAGCTTTTTAAAAGGAAACGCTAAAATCCATAGAAGAGAAGGGGTGGTCAGTGAAGCTCTTTAGGGACCCACCAGCCCTTATCCTAAGATTGTCACTTCCTGGGGGGTTACATGGCGCTGCCACAGCCTCCCCCCAGCCATTCTCAGGGCTAAATTGTTGGCTGCCTGTTACTTTCCACTTGGGGAAGCTGTGCCTCCGCAAACACAGCCCAGCTCAGATTAGGAGACCACAGCCTCCACACAGGGGAGTCTTCTAGAAGCTTGCCCCTTCCAAGCCCGAAGCATGATGTTAATTTAACCACATAACCACACGCAGCTAAACCCGTACCATAAGTGTGAGCACACTAAGAACCAGGGAGACTTCTTTCAACTTCTCTCAGTGTATCATTATCTTATCTGGGACTATGCTGCCGCTGCCGCCTCCTCCTCTGCCTCCTCCTCCCCCTCCTCCTCTGCCTCCTGCCTCCTCCTCCTCCCCCTCTTTCTCCTCTTCTCCTCCTTCCTCCTTCTCCTCCTCTTCTTCTCCTTCCTCCTCCTCCTCCTTCTTCCTTCTCCTCCTCCTCTTCTTCTTCCCTCTCCTCCTCTTCTTCCTCCTCTTCCTCCTCCTTTTTCTTCCTCCTTGTCTTCCTCCTCCTCTTCTTCTTCCTCCTCCTCCTTTCCTCCTTCCTCCTCCTCCTCCTTCTTCTTCTTCTTCTTACAAAGGCAATACTTATTTATGAGAAAGGCATACAGTAAACAAAACAAAACAAAACAAAACACGTTCCTCTCATCCCTCCCCTACAAATTCTACTCCCTTGGAGTAACCATGACTAAACCATTTGGTGCATATTTTTTTAAATCTGACACTTGCCAAGACTCAAATACATACTCCATGGTCATGTTTTAGTTGTTGCTGTTTTTAGCTCTTGTTTTAAAATCAACGTTATTGAGAGAAATTTACACACAATAAAATATACCCATTTTAAGTGTGCAGCTGGGTGAATTTTGATAAATGTGTGCACCCTCAGGACCACTTCCACAATCATGATATAGAACATTCTCATCAATCAGAAATTCCCTTGTGCCCCTTTGCTGGCAATTCCCCACCCTGGCCCCAAGCAACCCCAATCTGCCCTCTGTCATTATAGGTTGGTTTTGCCTACTCTAGGATCTCATATAAATGGAATCATGCAGTATGTACTCTTTTGTATCTGTTTTTTTTTAATAAATCAGCATGTTTTTGAGATTCACTTGTGTTGCTATGTGTATCAGTAGTTAGTTCTTTTCTATTGCCGAGTAGTATTCCATTATATGAATGTACCGTAATTTGCTCATCCACTCTTCTCTGGCTGGACATTAGAGTTGTTTCCAGTTTAGGGGCGATATGAATTGCCTGAAAAGCTGTTATGTTGTTTTTAATCATTAAAAAAGTAGAGAGAGTAAATTCAAATGTATCTCAGACCTATAATTCAGAGCTTAGTAATTAGCAGGCATATTTCTAAAGCAAACATCTTTATGTGAACAAGAAGTCCAGATAAGCCACCTTAATCTTGATTATAATGAAGATAATTATTAACATTGAATGCTCACGTGACACTTCCAATTTGCAAACTCTATTTTCAGACATGATCTCTGGCATTTTACTAATTCTATAAATGCCAGGCTCTTAATAGGCTCTTTCTCAAACCCCACCTCCTCCTCCACATCCACACAGTTGGGACAAGGCTGGCTCCACTGGCATTCAGAAGACATGAGGAATTCTACTGATAGTTTTATGCACAAAGCCCTGACCCATGTGCCTGTTCATGCAGATCATTTAAGTCCTGATTTAAATCGAGTTCTAGAGAATTTAATTAGAAATATTCCAAAAGGAGTGCTATATACACATCCATTAATTTAAAAGAATCCATTAGAAAGAACCTTGAAAAAAATTAAAGTAGATAGCACCACAACATGATTTGACTTATTTTGCTGACTACATAAGGTAATTTTGATGATGGAAGACATGCCACCCAAAAAGCAAAATCATCTAGCAAAGTGGTAGAGTAAACCTATACATCCAAGCCATGACTTCCATACTTCTGGTCAGGAATGCAATTTTCCCCTCACTGGAATTATTCATTTCCTTTTTAATAGGTCATGTCTCATTTACCTTGATTTAGCTGTGGGCCAAATACAGTTACGTAGTTGGAGTGGGAAGAGAAGGAGAGAGACCAAGAGAGAACTTTATGGGAAATATGGTAGCTCTGTTCTTAAGATCCAAGTACATGCATGTCAGGAATTGTACCACATCTTCGGTTCTTTTTCTATTATGAAGAGCGTAAAGGGTTTTTCTATGTTTATGTACTTGAAAGAATAACGAGAAGTATGCTTGAAAATACTGTTTGATGAATAGCGCCTTTACGTGTGTCACTATGAGGAAGTATCATATTGCGCATTTCACCGCAAGGCCAAGGAGAATATTTAAAAAGAAAACTCCACTGTAATGTGAAAAATAGACCGATACCTACGTCTGTCTACGGGAAGAATAAATCACTAAACAAATATTTTAATGGCCTTAAAATACAATCAGAAAGAGCAATTCTCGAAGGTGGTTAGTTTGAGCCCTCATTAGAAAGTTTATTTTCATTGAGTGTATGGATTGTTGTATATCTACAGTTGCAGTTATGATAAATTTACAGGAGAAACATCATATGACCACATCCTGTTACATGGACATTCTACCCATGAGATGGAATGGAAATAAAGTACTGAGATGAACAATAAGCTGTAACAAAAAGCCTTGACAAGGAAATGCCACAGTCTAAGATTCCAATTCTGACAGGAATTGACTTTAAAAAATCCACATAGAACCCTGACTTCTTTCCACCATATTACACTTTGTACTACAATCCCTGTTTTACAGAAAAGCCCATAAGGTAAGCATAGCACTCAATAAATATTGATTGAATAAATAAATATTGAACCTAATGAAGTTCTTAACATTCTACTAGCTTTTTAAAATAGCATTTTAGAAAATAACTTACCACTGGCCTGGTGGATAGAGATCCATTTGATCAGAAGTTAGGAGATTATCTTGACCTTCAGAAATGATGAACTGTTCTAAACTTTGATTTCTCTTTTAATAAAAAGTTAACATTCTTTTCCATCAAATCACATATTAGAGAGTATTATTTAAGTGAGGTCTGAAAAAAATCTTGATTTTCTAACCAATGAAAGTAATACAAACTTATTTTACCAGGTTAAACAATGCAGAAATGCATAAATTATGCAAAATGTGGTAGGACTCTTACCTAAGTCAGTGCCAGTCTTCAGAGGTAGCCGTGGTTAACAGTGCAAAGTATAACCTTTCAGTAGCATTTTTTTCTGTGCACTTCTAAATGTACAGAGTTGGGGTTTTTTGTTGTTGTTGTTGTTGTTGTTGTTGTTCTGGAAACAGGGTCTTACTCTGCAGCCCATGCTTGAGTACAGTGGTGAGATCACAGCTCACCGAAGGCTCAAATTCTGTGGGCTCAAGTGATCCTCCCACCTCAGCCTCCCGAGTAACTAGGACCACAGGTGTGTGCCACGGTGCCTGGCTATTGTTTAAACTTTTTGTGGAGATGGGGTTTCGCCATGTTGCCCAGGCTGATCTCAAACTCCTGGCCTCAAGAGATCCACCCACCTTAGCGTCCCAAAGTCCTGGGATTACAGGCATGATCCACTGTGCCGGGTGAGATTTTTTTCATTAAGCAAAACATGTATCATATGATAAATATTATTTTTTAATTTGCTATTTTTCTTAGTGAGATTTTTACATTCATGTGCTAGAACAGTGTCTAGGCCAGCCTTCAAAGAAGAGGATGTCTTTTGCTCATTAATCCATTCAACAAACATTTACTGAGTCTTTACTGTATACCTGGCACTATTCTGGGTGTTAGGAGGCAGCAGAAAAGGAGTCCCTGCCTACATGGCTGACTTCCCTGCCTCGGTACTCAGTGTCTCATTGCGAGTGTCTGTCGCCTACCTCTTGAACCTTTGGGGAATGCACATTTTAGTTACTGGCTGAAACATCTGATTGCAAATCTTCCATGGGAGTAGTTTACACTAAATTCTAAAATTTAGTTAAATAAATATATTACCTAATAGGGCTTTACTACATATGTTTTTGAAACCAAAAGATGTTCTTATCTTTGAGTTTAGACTAGAATATATCTTGTTTCCTGTTGCTTTGTTTGAATATCATTGATATGTGAATACAATATAGATGTAGTTCTTTAATGTCTAGTGAGGGGATTTGTAATCTCCGTTGTACCACCACGTTATCCCTAAATCATACCAACAACCACCAGAAAAATCATTCCTTGGCAGGAAGGGAGCCTGTTCTCAAACACTGCGGAGAAACTGTTGTCCTGGCTTGGATAATATTCTGGAATATGGGTCATCTTCAAATGGACTGTCTTAGAGTAAAATAAGAAATGCCTCTGGATCTTCTTTTTTCATATTTTTTCCATGCCAAGGGTTTATACACACATGCACACACTTAAGTCCTTTATTGCCTAGAATCTTAGCTCCCAGAGCCCTGGAATCAATGGCAATCACTGCTCAGGCCCCAGTAGCTTCCTCTTAGGAGTAAATTCAAATTCTGTACTAAAAGAAATATCCGGGAGGCTATTTCTTAATGCTATCTTCCTCCCTCACACCTGATTGGTTATGACAAAGAGGCTGAGCCTCAGTCCCTCCCCTGAGGCTGCTGGCCTGGTTAATCCGTCCTCCAGGTCTCCCATGGGCACCTGGAGTTAAGCAACCAGCTGTACTGTACAAAGATTCTATTGAGGCTCAGCTCCAGTAACTTGCTGGCCTTGTCAGGGTAGCATTTATAACTGCGTGCTGACCTTGCTTGGCCCACAGTAGGCTGTGTGGGCATTTGTACAGCCCCATGTGGGAACATCTCTGTCTAATTCTCAACCTTGGGCAAGAAATTTTCAGGCTCTGGCAGCCAAAATGAACTGCTTGGAAGACAAAGAAGCATTTGCTGGGGTCTGAAAATGAACCTCTCCTAGGCGAATCAAGGCAGTTTCTCGAGCCTGGTAGGGCTAGGCTGAGGTTGGGAGAGCTGCCTGTGGGAAGAAGCAGCCCCATATGAGCCCCAAGCATCCCTGCACGTCCCTGCTGAGAGTGCCAAACTGCAAGACCTAGCAGTCTTCTCACCCTGAGCCTTTATTGCAATTAGTCATGTGGACCATTAAGCAGGTCAAGGTGACCATAGCATGACTACTGTGCTGAACACTCACTCCCCGGTGGAGGGCAATTGAGTTGTTCACTGCATGATGTAAAAGGTGCTGAGTTCTTGGCCCTGGATTCCTTAGCTGTGGCATAATCCACTGTGTGCATGGTTGCAATCTGTGCCTATCATGTCTCCTGTGGAACTTGGGGATAGGGAATCACCTCTATTACTGATGTTCCTCCAGTTTAATGTGTTGCGGATAATAAACTGACTTGAGTCTCACTATCTACTTTGGATACCTATGGAATCGTAGCAAGCCAACCTGCTGGCTTGCTGTACTAGTAGTACCCTATTGCTTCTGTAACAAATTACCACGAACTTAGTGGCTTAAACAACACAAATTTATTTTATAGTTCTGGAGGACAGAAGTCTGAAATGAATCTAAAATGCAGGTGTTTCAAAGAAATGGTAAGCGTTTATTACCAGGAGATGTGTTTATTGCTAGGAGATATGTTGATTACTCTGATTTGATCATTACACATGGTATATATACATGGATAGAAATACCCCTCTGTATTCAGTAAATATGCACAATTATTACATGTCAACTGAAAATAAAAGAAAAAGAAGAAAAATAAATAAATAAATAAAATCAAGGTTTTGGTTGGCAGGCCTTTATTCTCCAGAAAAGAATCTGGACAGCTTCTAGAAGCTGTCAGCATTCCTTGGCTCATGGCCCTTTCCTCCATCTTCAAACCACAACCTCTTCTTTCATCATCCCATCTCATCTTTCTTTGTTTAATCTTGCCTTCCTCTGCCTTGTGCTTACATTGAATTCACCTCATCATCTCAAGATCCTTAATCACAGCTACAAAGCCCCGTTTGAGTACATAATCACAAACTCTGGGATTAGGACAAGAACATCTTTCAGGGGTCATTATGCAGCCTGCCACACTTGCTTAGTCACATTCTTTGGGCTCTTGTCACTTCTTGCCATCCTCTATGATGTCACTTTTTGCCTGATACTCCAGAACCCAGTGCTAATAGCAGAACACCCTTTAGCTCATAGTAGGACAGAGCAGAGCAATCTGTCTCTTTTGATTTGACCTGATGGTCTGGTAAGAGGGTACAATTTGCTACTCCTAGGCCAAACTCAGAGGCCTAGCACCTCTAGAATGAAGCTCCATGAAGCCAGAGACTCCTGTCTGATTTATTTATCTGTAAGCTCCAATGCCTAAAACTGTGCCTTCTGGAACATAATAGGTGCTTAATAAATATTTGTTGAATGAACACATTTATTCAGCTTGCTTGTTGCTGGCTGCCCACTTCTACTCAGACATGAATTTTTTAAATTACTCGTGATAGGAAACCCTTTATCTATGTAATAGATTTACGTTCTCCATCTTGAGTCTCAAAATTAGATGCCTGATGGTGCCTTTATCAAAATAAGGAGTATGGGAGAAGGAGCGGTTTTCAGAGGGAAGATACTTTCTGTTCTGTACATACTAAGTTTGAAGTGCTGACGAGTCAACCAGGCTGCGATGTCATGCAGGAAGTTGGAAATGTGGTAGCGAAAAAATGGCAAGGTTGGAAATACAAATTTAGGATTCAACCACATGAAAAATATAGATGAAGTCACAAGATTGATTAAAATGTCAAGGGAGAGGATGTGGAGAGAAAAGAGAAGAGCTCATTTGGTTAATTCTGCAGCATCTAAAATTAGCATGGGTGCCAACAACATATTTTGGTAATAGTCATACATATTAATGATCATGCCCACTGACACATATATTTTTAGATTCTAAGGTTCTAGTAAGAACATATTTCTTACCTGTGACACCCTATTTCCTGTCCTCTCCTAGCCTCAAGCCCTTCTTCCAGGATTGAGGTTTCTTGTATTTACTCACCCACTTTCATTTAAAAAAAAAAAAACCTCTCCTAAGGTTTCTGTCCCACCTGTGGGGCCCCTGAGCCGTGGTCCAGCAGTTTTCTTCTCCCTGTACACCCTCCACATTTGCCACCAGACCTTTCATACCACAGAGCTTGAAGCACCAGAACATGGGATTGATGGGCTCAGGCAGCTTCTGCATGGTAGTGCCTGCTTGAATTTATTGCCACCACCACCAGTCCCAACCAGACACCAGGACCTGAACTGCGTTGGACACCCAGTCCAGATTTCTATCTGAAAATCTTTTGGTATGGTCTTTTAATTGCAGGTTTTATGGAGACAAAAAGAAATGGCTGACTTTAGCCTCATGATGAGAATGGTGTTATGTATGGTTAACTTGAGCATATTGTAAGCAGTGATAGAGTTTCTGCTATCTGCTCATAATTCCCTCTTCTCCTCAAAAAGAAAGTAGTGAAAACTCATAGCCAGTGTGGGAGCCAGCTTTCAAGATGGCCTCTGGTGATGTTCACCTGCTGGTCTTCACAACTGTTGTATACTTCCCTTCCATGTTATAATAGATTGATTCTGTACGGCCAATAGAATATGGCAGAAGTGTTGGTATGTCACTTTCAAGATTTAATTATAAAAGGTACAGATATATTAACCTATTAACCTACAAGTGGAGCAATCTATCTCTCTAATCACTCATTCTGGGAGAAGCCATCAGCCATATTGTGAGCTGCTCTGTGGAGAGGCCCAGATGGTAAGGAACTGAGGCCTCCTGCCAACAGCCATGTGAGTTTGTCATCTTAGAAGTGGCTCCTCCAAGCCTCAGTCAAGCCTTCAGATGACTGCAGCCCCAGCCAATATCTTCACTGAAACCTTCCAAGAGACCCCAAGACAGAAGCACTAGCTAAACTGCTCCTGAATTTCTGACCTACAGAAACTGTGAGATAATAAATGTTTGTTGTTTGAAACCATTCAGTTTTAATGGTAGTTTGTTATGCAGCAAGATAACCAATATAACCAGGAATGGGGATCACCCCACACTTATTCCTCCTCTGGATGTCCTAGCTCAGCTAAGCTTCTTCTTGGCCCTTTACCACTCTTGTCATCGGATGGTCTGCACTGAGATGAGAACATCTTTGCACATGACCTTGCATAATCAGCCTTAACCTCAGTTCATAGGCTAAATTAAAAATTGTTAATAAAGATGTGGAAAAATAATTATTTTAATTGGTATCTAAAGAAAAGCAAATTAATACAAATATAAAATTCTATTTTTTATTTATCAAAATAGTAAGGTTTTAGAAAACATTGATACTTAATGGTGAAAAGGTGGTTCAATCCTTCTGAAATGTATTAAGAACATTCAAAAATTTTGATCTTTGATGCAGAGTTGATTATACTTCTAGGAATAGATCTGATGAAAGTAATGAGAAATGCAGATAGAAATTTATAGCTAAAGATATTCACTACAGCATTTACAGTAGTCAAACATTAGACACAACCTTTGGTCCAACAATAAGGGATTTGTTTTTTAAAAAAGTTATGGGCCGAGCACGGTGGCTCATGCCTGTAATCCCAGCACTTTGGGAGGCCAAGGCAGTTGGATCATGAGGTCAAGGGATCGAAACCATCATGGCCAACATGGTGAAATCCCGTCTGTTCCAAAAATACAAAAATTAGCCAGGCGTGGTGGTGCATGCCTGTAGTCCCAGCTACTCAGGAGGCTGAGGCAGAAGAATCGCTTCAACCGTGAGGCGGAGGTTGCAGTGAGCTGAGATCACGCCACTGCACTCCAGCCTGGTGGCAGAGTAAGACACTGTCTAAAAAAAAAAAAGGTACATTTATTTTATTTGAAATTATGTAGCTACTGAAAACTAAGGTTATAAAGTTTTTTACTATGTGGAAAATGTTTCAGTAAAAATATAGGACACAGAATTATAAATGCAATATAGCCTTAGTTCTAGAAATGTAAATATGCATGAATCAAAAACTGGGGGAAAATGTGCTAAAATATTAGCATCAATTATTGTTTGAATAATCCTCCCCAGCAACGATTTGGAACAATTATTTTCTTCTCTATAGTCCTCAGAATTTTTAGAATTTTCACATTGGAGAGGTATTACTTTTAAATCAGAAAATAAAATGTTTAAAAATTGCATAGATGTAGGCAGTATAGCTTCTTAAAGTATCCAGTATTTGCCTTTGCCTTTTATCCATGAACCACAATATTTTGGGTGATTCATGAATGATTCACATCAAAAGCCCTGGCCTATCTAAAATTTCATATTTCTTCTTGTTCTTTCAGGTAGGAGATTAATGAACATTCCAGAATGAGACTATGGCGTGGGAAAGAAGTGTGTAATGAACCCAGGAGGATGCCTAGGAGATGTGTCCATTGTAGCATTCTAGGTGTGACCACAAAGTGCCCAGCATGTGGCATTCTGAAGAAGGCCCTGTGAGCTCAGCATTCTATTTCCTTTACTCAGAATGGAAGCAGGAAGATAGAATTCAGTTGCAAAATGTTGGTCACTGACTCTGAAAAGGATTCAAATTACTGACAGCTTAAAGTAATCAATGCTATGAAAGCCATAATTATCCCAATACTGCAAAGATTTGGAGGTTTAACAACAACAACAACAACAAAAACCAGTTCTCCCAATCTGTGTCTTTCTGTCTGCATCTCTGTGGTTACATAACTAGAAAAGGGCCGGCTCAGGAATGAATCCCAGATGGCTCCGCTCAGTGTTTGCTTTGAAGTCGGTTCAATTCGATTTATCTGGTCTGTGGTTTGAGGATAGGGTGGAAGGATCCAACTACACAACAGTGCCCAGACCCCAGAGTAGGGACAGAACATCTGCTTCCTGGGCACAAGTGCATGAGGAAAGGATTTACCCTTCAAGGGTGTTGATTCTGATCCTGGCTACTTGGGGGAGAGGGGTGTGGGGTGTTGCTTCCTGGCCTGCTCAGCCTGGGGTCTCGGGGGCTGCTTCTCACACTGCTGTGTGAAAGCCATGGCTTTAAGTCCCAGCCAAGCTTAGCCCCATGGGTCTCCTACACCCAGGAAGGTGTCAGACCACCTCAGCTGGGTAAGGTCAAGTGGGGCCCTGGGGTTCAGCCCTTCATTGTGGGTCTTGGTATTTATAGCTTCTCCCTCTGTTCATTTTCTCTCAGATGGTTAATTATATCATTTCTCTCTCCAGTTTTCTGAAAGGAATAATTGACTCAAGAGGCTGGCCTGTCAAATATTTGTGTAGGGCAGTGTGCAGTGACTGAGGAAGGCATGGAAAGTGAGACAGTGCCATTGAGAATGGCGGGACCACAGAAGGCCAGTGCCAGGAAGGCACTAATATCATCTAGTTCCCAGGCTGCAGACCCAGATGGCTACAGGGACAGAGCAGGTTCCCTAAAGGTGGGAACTGGGCTGGTATTGAGCAGAGGGACTGTAGGTCCCTGCGCACCCTTCCTAAAGATATGCAAATAAAAATGTTAATAATAATTTGTAGCCCAAAGAAAACACAATTGCAGGTTGGATTTGGCCCAAGGGTCAGCATTTGGACATTCTTGGGTGGTCCTGCACCTTCAATGTACAGACAATAAACAGGTCCAGGGACCTATCCAGTTGATGACTAGCCGAGCCTAGAACACTAGTCTTCCAGCTCCCTGGCCAGGGGACCTTCTGGTCTAGATCTCTGCTGACAAACTGACGCTGTGACAGCTCCTCCACCCTGCACCCCATAATGACAGTTTGACAGAAAAAGAAAAAGCACTCTGTCAACCCCTACTTATTTCAGGAAATGGCCAGCTACAGAAAAATGTCCACCCCAACATGAAATGTCCCATACTGCTCGCTTGCCCACTTGCCAAAGGTCTGCCCAGCATCCTCGAAGACCGATCAGAAAGTCTCCCTGCTTCCAAAATTCCCACCCTAATAGAATGATTGCTGATCAGAGACCGTCTCTGTATTTCTCTTCCTACTCCATGAAACACGTTGTCCTTTCTAACACCTTTCAACCCCTGCTGAAACCAAAGGGACCTGCAGATGCTTCCCTTGCCACAAGCTTATCAAGAGACACTGCACTCCCATATTTATTGCACAATAGCCAAGATTTGGAAGCAACCTAAGTGTCCACAACAGATGAATGATAAAGAAAATGTGGTACATACACACAATTCAGCCATAAAAAGAATAAGATCTTGTCATTTGCAACATGGAAGAAACTGGAGGACATTATGCTTGTTAAGTGAAATAAGCCAGGCGTGGAAAGACAAACTTTGCATTTTCTCACTCATTTGTGGGAGCTAAACATTAAAACAATTGAACTCATGGAGATAGAGAGTGGAATGATGGTTACCAGAGGCTGGGAAGGGTAGTGGGGTGGGGGTAGGGAGGTGTGGAAGGGGCAGCTGGTTAATGGGTACAAAAATACAGTGGCATAGAATGAATAAGATTTAGCATTTGATAGCATAACAGGGTGATTACAGTCAACAAAAACTTATTGTACATTTTTAAATAAGTAAAAGAGTGTAATTGGAGTGTATGTAACACAAAGAAATAATAAATGCTTGGTGTGATGGATACCCCATTTACCCTGATGTGATTATTACACATTGCAAGCCTGTATCAAAATATCTCATGCACCCCATAAATATATACACCTACTGTGTACCCAAAAAAATTAAAAAAGAGAAACAGCCTGTGTTCATTTTGTCCTGGACATAGTTTTGGACACTGGCATGTGTCAGAAGACTGCAGCTCTCAGGGATTTTGCCCCGTATCTGCCAGTTCCTGGCAGAGTAGATACTCTGTCCCCAGTCACCTGCAAACTGTAACTCACTCTAAAGCAGCCTGCATTCCTAGGATGCCCCCTGGGAATTTCTGCTCCCCCTGCCCTGGAGCTGCAGGAGAGGTGCATGAGCCCACAGGGATGGGCAACCCATCAGTCCACCTCTGGGCTGTGCACAGTAATTTCGGTGCAGGGTGTTCTCCAGAGTCCAACCACCCTTTGTCCTTGGCGTCCCCCAGTCCCGGCCCCACCTCCTGGCCTCCCAGTCTAACTTGGGAATTCTGTTCCAGCAGTACCCGTAACCTCTGCACTGCTGTTTTTTCTCAACTGTTTTTTCTGTCCTGAAGGAGAGCTCATCCAGTCAACATCTACTCACTCAACATTTTCTATGTGGCTCAAGTTCCAAAAGAAGCCTCAGTGAGCAAAAGCCCTTCCTCTCCCTCCCCTGTGAGAGTCTGCCTAATGCCATGATTACAATAGCTAGTATTTGTTGAACACTTACTATTTCCCAGGCACAGAGCTCCCTCTCCTTCACCTTACATTCTTCCTCTCTTTAATCCTCAGGAAAATGCTATGAAGTAGGCATTCTTATCCCCTTTTGTGCCAGTGACAAAATTCAGAGAGATTAAGCAAGTTGCCCAGGGTCACACAGGAGCAGAATTTAGATTTGCACCCACGTTCAAGCTGGACTCAATCCCCTCCCTCTGTGGCATATTTGCTTTCACTGGGAGCCCCCATTTCTCCCCCACCCCCATTCTGCAGCACTGACTCTGCCCCATGTCACTGTTCCTTGCTAAACTCACTGGTGTGAGTTTCTGGAGGATGAATAGAGAGCAGCACCAGCTGAAGTTCTTCTCAGGTCCTAAGGCATCTAACTTTTACAACCACCACCCACATGATGTCAATTGTATTAACATGCTCCAGCATCTGATTTTAACTATAAATGTTGAAAACCTTTTGAAAAGCATTTTATAACTTTGTTTTTAAAATTATTTTTTATTTCATTTTGACCATTTTGTTTTCTTATTTTGAAATCAATTTAATTTGTCATTCTGAAACATTTTGTAGGCTCTTGAAAAGCCGTAGACACTGGGCTTATAGTGCTTAAGTGATGGAAAAACAAAACAAATTGTGGTGATGGGGAAGAGTTATCTGCATGTTGTCCACACCTCATCAATATGCAAACCTTTGATTCAATTTCCGTAAGTATCATTTTTGCCTCCTGCAGAAGATAGCACTATATCCTTCATGTGAGTACTTTCTAGGAGTTTCTGATCCCAAGTCTGATGTTTTGGTGCTAACATTTTCAGCTTGTTGGTGCCGTGAGATGCTAATGATTAAAAACAGAAGGGTGGCTTATGCTGTGCGTCACAAATTCTCAATTACTGAAGCCAGTGGGAACCCTCCTCCCAAGTGAGGGTCAAGGATGGGCAATGATGCACTTGGGAAGCATTAATGGTACCTTATCTCTGGGATGGTTGGTTTGCTAGGGCTGCCATGACAAAATACCATACACTGGGTGGCTTAAACAACAGACGTTTATTTTCTCACATTTCAGGAGGCTGAAAGTCCAAGATCAAAGTGTTGGCAGGGTTGGTTTCCTCAGAGGGCCGTGAGAAAAATCTGTTCCAGGCCTCTCTTCTTGGTTTGCAGATGGCCACCCTCTTGCTGCCTCTCCACAGGGTCGTCATCCTTCTGTGCACGTGTGCCCCTGCTGTCTCTTTGTGTCCTAATCTCTCCTTCTTATAAAGACACCAATTAGATAGAGTTAGACCCACCCTAACAGGCTGATTTTAATTTCATCACCTCTCTAAAGGTCCGATCTTCAAATACAGTGACATTCTCAAGGACTGAAGGTTAGGGCTTCAACATATGAATGGGGTGGGGAACACAAGTCAGCCCACAAAAGATGGGTTTTTCTTGAGATGCCTCCATAATGCTCAGAAGCCCTTCCTCCATCTTGCCTGAACTTCAGGAGAGAGCTTTGCCACATTCAGAGCGGAACTGGGATGAGGCATAATGAGTCCTCCTAGTGCTTCTGCTCTACGGGTGCTTGTTAAACACCGCGCTAAATGCTTAACCAGCCTTAACTCAATATCCTGTGATATAGTTATTCCCCAGTTTACGCATCAGAAAACAGAGAGGCCAAACAATTTGCTTAAGGTTAGTCAGCTAATGAATGGCAGAGCTGAGACATGAATTGAAGCAGTCTGTGCTCTTCACCACCAGAATACACTGGTTTGCAAAAGGGTAGAAAGGGTAGCCTTTCAATTTCCAAAGGGAGGACGGGTAGCCTTTCAGTTTCCAAAGGTGTTAGCCTTGGTTGCTTACGGGGTCTGTGTGTGTGTGTGTGTGTGTGTGTGTGTGTGTGTGTGTGTGTTGGGGAGGATGGTAAACAACTCCTTTGTGTTTTGTTTTGTGTAGGGGGGCTCAGAGAATGCCTAGGAGATATCCCATAGTTAGGCCTTTGGTTCCAAAGATAAAGGCCCAGGGAGGGAAGCTGGCTGATGGACAGGGGATATGAGCTTGAGGTTAAGATTAGAGGGCTGTCCTTAGCCTTGGAGAGATGGTCCCCCAAGTCTTGGAAGGTCTGGGCAAACAGCATTCCAGGAGTAGCTGAGGACTGAGCCCACGTACACAGGGACTCCAAGGTGGCAGAATCAGGATGCCTGCCCCCGTGACTCTAGGACCCTGAATGACAGCCTCCAAGACCAAGCCTGGCACAGAGGGAAGAAGATGCTAAAGGACCCACCTTCTTTCAAATGGACAGTGGTGACAGGTAGATGAGAACAGAGGCCTGGTGCCCAGCACATCCGAGGTTCCTTACATAAGGGGGGATGCAGACCCCAGTGACTGATCCTGGAATTCCTAATACCTACGTAAGTGGGTGGATGTACCAGCTTTATTTTTATGTAAAATATAAATGTGACATTTCTTGCAATTTGAGTGTCTTGGAGCAATTCATATCATATATTTATTCTGTCTCCTTTCCCATTTTTTCAAGTTGTGGGATCCCAAATTGGGCATGACAGATTAGTCAAAAGTATATAGAAAAGGGCTCAGAATTCACCCCAACCAACCCAGTCATTTCCTGGTCCCCTCACAGGCTATAGCTTGTATATAAGTGTCATGCATGTATTTAGCAACCTCATCTGCATGTAGTCCATTTTTCCAAACTATGTATTAGGCTCCTCCTAAGTAGGAAACAAGTTTGTTGTTCTCTAATCCCCATATTGTAATGGTCAGCACAGAGCCCAACACCTGGAGAATGCTCATCAATGTGAAGAGAAACGTGTGTAAGATTGTAATGATCTTTGTTTACAGACTTATTTACTGGATCTGTCCCTCCAATGACAGATTTGCCTCTACAATGGGCATTGATTGTGATTTGAGCACAAAGCTGGGATATTATGCTAGAAGCACTGTAATCAGAGATTGCCTGGCACTTCTCAGCAGATGCTAGACAAGCAGTGCCCTAGAAGTTGTTGGCAACTTTCTACCTTCTCCTTACCTCATCAGATCCTCTATTGGCTCAGTGGAAAAAGGATTGCTTTAGAGTCCAAGAGACTTGGGTTTTGAACACTTAACACTTAGGTAAACTCTGTGGGCAAATATCTTAGCCTCTCTTAACTTTATTTCTTGGTCTTTAAAAGGAGAAAAAGGGCATTTCCATTAAGAAATTTCTAAGAGGATTAAATGATATAACTTAAGCAAAGCCCCTAGCACAGAGAAAATGCCTAGTCATCGCTGGCAACCCTACCTCATTTACCCCTTTCTCTGTCTATCCTCAGAGATAAAACCATCTAGAAATGTACCTGAGCAAAGGAAAGGAAGGACTAGAAAGCATTTCTTGAGTCACATAGCCTGGTGACTCTGATCTAGGCTGACTCACAGATTCACAAACCACATGCCAGAAAAGGAACACAAAGACTTGGGACACGGAATGCAGCCCATTTGGGGGACTATAAATTGTGTCCTCTTGGACCTTCCACTAAGAGCCCTGGATCCTGCTTTCTTCCACTAGGGAGCCATCTATCTCTAGCAGAATGGCGAAGGCCTCAAATCTGAGTTTAAATTCTTGCTTTGCCACTTAGTACCTTATGACCTAGGACAAGTCATGTAACTTATATGAGCATGTTTTATGATCTATAAGATAAATTGTATTAAAAACCTTGCATGATGCCTGGCACACAGTACTCAGAAGTATTATGTCATTATAATGTGGTGGTTAAAAGCATGGGCTTAAGAGCCTGGCTCTGCCACTTACTAACTCCTACTAACTTTTACTAACTAACCATCATCAAGTAAGCAGTCTGTCAATGCCATAGTTTCTTCATCTGCAAAATGGAACTGTAATATTTCCTACTGCTCTTGATGTGGATGCCTACAGAAGTTGTGGGACAAGGACTTGCAAGCAAAGAGTTCGTTTGGAAGTTGCTCCTAGGAAACACTGGTAGGAGAATAGGGAAGTGAAACAGCGAAAGGAAGGAAGCCAATAAAGAGCAAGTGGAGGTCTTTACACTGCGGAACTCCATCTGGGAGGGTGTGTAGAACATACCCCAGGTATGCCTACTAAGGGGCAAGGAAGCTGGGGTACTTATCCTTCTAATCCCCACATGTCATTGGTGGAGAGCTGTTTCTGAAGATCCTAACCCTCAACACCCCCAGGGTCTCTTAGTAGACTAAATATATCCTAAGTTCAAAAACAAACAAACAAACAAAAAACAACCAACACACTACATTTGTGTGAACTTTAGCTAAAATAACATATGTGGTAGTGGACTGAACACAGTCAACAAAGGGATAGCACTTTCCTCTTCCAGGAATTAAGAGCACGTCATCTACTTTACATACATGACAACCCTATGAGGTAGAGTGTCGTGATTAATTTGCCCACATCTCACAGCTAATGGCATACCAAGTTTTCAACTCAGGTGTAGACTCTTTCTATAAGGGCATAATGATGCCCAAGTTTCGTTAACTTCATGTTTCATAGATCACTCTGCATTTTAGCATGTAAGTACTATAGTTCATGGTATCCCCTTATTCTCCTTTTGATGTCTACAGGGTCCATAGTGATATCCTCATCTGGAGTGAAGCTTCCTTAATATTGGTAATTTGGTTTTCTCTTTGTGAATCTTGTTAGAGTTTTGTCAATTTCATTGATCTTTTCAATACCACATCTGTTTCAACGATTTTCTTTATTTTTTATATTTCTAATTCCATTGATTTCTGTTATATCTTTAATATTTTTGCTCTTCTGTTTACTTTGGGTTTATTTTGTTTTTCTTTTTCTAGGTTGTTGAGGTGGGAACTTAGATTATTTTTTAGTTATCCTCTTTTTTATGGATGTATGTAATGCTATAAATTTTCTTCTTAGTATTGCTTTACCGTGTCCCACAGATTTTGCTATGTATTTTAATGTTCATTCAGTTCCACCTTTTTTATTTTCAAGATTTCCTCTTTGAGCAATAGGTTATTTAGTTTATTTAGTTGTCTATTTCCCAAGTATTTGAAGGTTTCCTGTTATCTTTCTGTTATGGATTTCTAGTTTGGTTCCCTTGTGGTTGGAAAACACATTCTGTAAGACTTAAATTCATATAAGTTGTTGGGGTTTGTCTTATGGCTCAAATATGCTCTAGCTTGCTATATGTGCTGTGGGCACTTGAAAGGAATGTGTATTCTGCTGTTGTTGAGTGGATTGTTCTATGAACGTCAATTAGAGCTTGTTGGTTGATAGCATTGTTTAGTTCTATATTTTTGTTAATTTTCTTTTTTTCTTTTTTTTTTTTTTTGAGATGGAGTCTCGCTCTGTTGCCGAGACTGGAGTGCAGTGGCGTGATCTTGGCTCACTGCAAGCTCCGCCTCCCAGGTTCATACCATTCTCTTGCCTCAGCCTCCCGAGTAGCTGGGACTACAGGTGCCTGCCACCACGCCTGGCTAATTTTTTGTATTTTTAGTAGAGACGGGGTTTCACCGCGTTAGCCAGGAAGGTCTTGATCTCCTGACTTCGTGATCCACCCACCTCGGCCTCCCAAAGTGCTGAGTATTTTTGCTAATTTTCTGTATAGTGTTCTACCAATTGTTACAGAGTGTTGAAGTCTCCAACTATATTGTGGATTTGTCTATTTCTCCTTTCATTTCTATCAATGTTTGTGTCATATAGTTTGCAACTCTGTTTTTTGGAACATATATATTTAAGATTTCTATGTCTTATTCATGGATTGACCCTTTTGTCATCATATGATGTCACTCTCTGGTAATTTTCTTTGCTCTGTAGTCTACTTTATCTGAAATTAACATAGTTACTCCTGCTTTCCTTTGCTTAATATTTGCAATGATATATTTTTTCCATCTTTTTATTTTCAGCCTGCCTATATTATAATATTTGAAATGAATTTCTTATAGAGAGAATGTAGCTGGGTCAAGATTTTTAAATCTACTCTGTCAATCTTTATCCTTTAATTGGTTTATTTGAACCATTTACATTTAATATAATTATTTTTCATGTTTGGACTTAACTCTCCCATTTTATTTTTGTTTTCTGTTTGTGCTTTTGCTTTTGCTTACTTTTTCCATCCTTCCTATAGATTGCAGAAACCTTTTATAGAATTCCACTTTGATTAATCTATAATGTTTTTGAGCATATCTCTTTGTATAAGTTTATTAGCAGTTGCTATAGATAGTATATCATATATACATAGTATATCACTGTCTACTTGTGTCATCATTTTACTGGTTTATTATTATAGAAACCTTATGCTATGGGTTGTGAAGTTTTTGGGGTTTTTTTTGAATCCTGGTTTTGCCTTTTTTTTTTTTACTTAATTTTCAAATTTTCTTAGGGTTTTAATGTTTCTCCCCTCCAAAACTCATGTTGAAATCTAATTGCCACTGTAACAGTATTAAGAGACGGGACTTTAAAGAGGTGTTATCCATGCCATTGTCACAGGAATGGACTAATATTATCATGGGAGTGGGTTCATTATCACAAATGTGGTACTTTATTTGTCTCTCTCTTTGCCTACCTTTTTTACTTTCTTTGTCTCTCTCTTTGCCCTTGCACCATGTGATGCTTTCTGCCATGTTATGATGCAGCAAGAAGGCCCTTGTCAGATGCTGGCACCTTGATATTTGACTTCTTGACTTCCAGAACTATAAGCAAATACATTTCTATTTATTATAAATTGCCTAGTCTGTGGCATTCTGTTATAGCAGCACAAACAGACTAAGACACTTTGCCTTGCTTTATGTCCCCTTACCCTCCCTATTTATAATGTAATTATCTCAAATATTCCTGCTACATAATTTAGAACCATATTAGACAATGTTGTAATTTTTGCTCCAACTACCAAACATAATTCAAAAAACTTACAAGAGAAAGAAAGACTATTGTATTTACCTATATGCTTACTAATCATGTTTTCTATTCCTTCCTATGTTCTAAGTTTCCTTCTTTTATTTTTGCTTTGTGTTTAGAGAACTTCCTTTAGTCATTCTTTTAGGGTAGGTCTACTGGTGACAAATTGTCTTAGTTTTTCTTCATCTGAGAATGTCTGGAATTCTCCTTCATTCCTGAAGGATATTTTCATGGGTTATAAGATTCTGGGTTGGCAGTTCTTTCTTTTCAGCACTTGAAAATTATGCCATTTCATTCTAGCCTTGATGGTTTCTCATGAGACATCCACTGACACTATTTTCCCACTATAGGTAAGGTGTCATTTTTCAATATTGTTGTGTGTCTTCAGTTTTCAGAAGTTTAATTATTATGTGTCTTAGCATGGATTTCCTTGGGTTTTCCCTTTTCAGGTTTGCTCAGCCTCTTGAACCTGTAAACTTATTTCTCCTGTCAAATTTGGGAAGTTTTCAGTTGTTATTTCTTCAAGTACTTTTTCAGCCCTTTTTATTCCTTGCCTTCTGGCACTCTGATGACATGAATGTTAGATTCTTTGTTATGGTTCCACAAGTCTCTGAGGCTGCATTCTTTCTTTTTTCAGTCTATTTTTTCTCTGTTGTTCAGAGTCAGCAACCTCTATTTTTCTATTTTCCAGTTCACTGATTTTTTCCTCTGTCCTCTATTCTATTGATAAGCCTATGAACTGAGCCTTTTATTTTGGTTATTGTATTTTTTCCATTCTAAAATTCCCATTTTGTTTTCTTTAGATCTTCCATTTCTTTGCTGGGTCTTTTTATTTTCTATTTTTAATTTATTCCAAGGGTTTTATTAAGTTGCTTATTGGAGCATTTTTATCATGACTACTTTGAAATTATTGTCAGATTAATTTAGCATCTTTGTCATCTCAGTGTTACCATCTATTGCTTGTCTTTCTTTGTCTCTCTCTTTGCCTACCTTTCTGGTTCTTGTGTGACAAATGATTTTCAATTGAAACCTCATTTTTGTACTGAATTATGAGACTGTGGGGGCCTTATTTTAACCTTCTGTTTTAGCTGGCTTTTATTTTTATACCACTCCAGAAGGAAAAGGACGTGGGGTGTCACCTTGTTACTAATAGGTAGAGGTAGAAGTCCAGGTTCCCCTCTTGTCCTCAGTCAATATCTGGGTGGGGACAGGAGGACTTTGTTTCTGTTGGGTGGGATGGGGATTCTGGGTCCCCATGTGGTTTCCACTGATACTGAGGTGAAGGTGGCCTTGTTATCATTATGCAATTGTGAAAATCCTAACTCTCCACTAGACCTTCTCTGACACTATCCCAATGGGGAAGAGGAGGGTTGCCTTGTTACTGCTGAGTGACAGTAAAAGCTTAGGCTCCTCATATGGTTTCCACTGACATTACAGGGATAGGGAGGATCTCATTATCAATGAGGTGGAGATAAAAGTCTTGGCTCCTTATGTGACTTTCTCTGATTCCATCCTGGCAGAGGCTTAGGCTGCCTCATTACAGCATTGTGATGGTGGGAGTCTAGGCTTTGCTGGCATGTAGGGTAAGGTCACAGTTTTTCTGTGGTGTTTACTTGGAATAGAATTACTTATTATGTAAGTTTTCTGTTTTGCCAAGCTGCACCTTTCCTTGTCCTTTGGCTAGAGACAGCAAGCTTCCTTGGGGCTTTTAATGTCTGCACCCACAGGCATTTCTGGGTTGCTAGCTTCCTTAGCTCCAAATCTAGCATACATGAGGCAAAAAGAAAATCCAGGGAACTCACCTCCATGTCATTCCTTAGGTCATCACGTCCCTAGCTGGTCTGCCTACGTTTCTCCATCTTTTAGAGTTTTCTTCTGCTAGTTTCATATATAATATCCAGCGTTTTTAGTTGTATTTAATGGCAGGAATAGCGAGCGAAAACTATGTCAACTACATCTTCCTGGAAGACAAAGTTACTCATTCCACATTTTAAATACAAGTATAACTAAGAATTTCATTGCAAGGCTTGGAAAATCCTACTGCTAAGAAATAGCCATGACTTTATAAGAACCCACAAAAGCTGATGTTCAGGAGCCAAAACTAACTTTTCTAATAGAGAAAGACTTTATATAAGTTTTCACTCAATGTTACTGTTTGGTTTGGGGAACTCCTTTTGACCTGTAATAGATATGACATGTCATAAAAAGGATATTAAAAGTCATTCCTGAGCTTGAAGTGATTTGATGATAAGTAAAGAAGGCTTTATTATGTTAGCAGAACTTTGAGGTTTTAGGAGAACTCTGTCACCTGGTTGCTTTGAACCAGAAGGTAAGTTATTCTAAGCCAGGCACTACATCTGAATGATCTGCTCAGTATCCCAAATCGATTACATCATTTATATATGTACATGTCAGGAATACATACTGCAAGTCTCAAAAAGTGGGCCGAAAAATGTTCCTTAGGGCATCTCCCCATGGAGTGGCTTAGATTTGGTTCAGGCTAGAAATTGACAGATAATGAGCCCGCAAGATACAGTCTAAGTTTTCTAAAGTGAAAGTGATGATTGGGAGTGTCAGTTTATGTTCTGGGATTCAAAACAGAATCCTTTTTCAGAAAGGATCCTGTTACTTTTTGTAAATTGCAAAACAAAACTTTCTATTTTGGAAAACCCCTCTCTCTTTTACAAAAGACACCCAGAGACTGCTTGGGTGAGACTCACACTTGGGTGATGAAGACAAATCACACTGGAGCAGTCCAGAAAATACTTTGCTGGTGTTGGTTTGGTCCAAGCACACTGTATACTTGAGCAATGGGCGTGAGTTTTGGGACAGGGTAGGGGTAAGGGAATAAAAAAGCAACTCAAAGTGTTCTCTGCCAGAGCTGAAAGCAACTCTCCTTGACACTCTTCAATTTTCTTTCCCACACAGTCCTGACATGGCCTTTCAGTATCAACTAGATATTCCCAGAGAGTGCCTATAACCCGTCAGAGATCTTTGTTTTCTTACGTCGATGTGTTTATTATCAGCAAAAATCTCACTATTCAGAAAGAATAACGTTAAATGGTGTTCGGCCTCAGAGTAGTTGGCTCTGATTTTATTTCATAAAACTGTTTTCCAAATCTTATATGTTAGATCTGGGAAATGCATGAAACATAAGCACCTGGATTCTAAATTCCCCTTAGGAATCTATGCAATGGTCTATACAACGGGCTTAAAGATATATGCAATAAGCAGGTAGTCTTGCTAGCAAGAGATTTTCCTTCAAGATCTAACAATTAGCTCCCTGGCAAAGACTAAGAAGTCAAGCCAAATGAGAACACTGACATTCTAAGATTTAAAGAGGCAGCTCCTTTAGCTGCCCTCTTCTCCCTGCACAATGGGTCTCTAGTAATGCAACTGAAGCACATCTTGAGGGAACATCTGCAAAACCTAACTTTATTCTTTGCTTTAGCTTCTAAAAAGGGAGACCAGAGTTCTTCACATTTCTTTTTTTCTTTTTCTTTTTCTTTTTTGTTTTTCTTTTTCTTTTTTCTTTTTTTTTTTTTAGATAGAGTCTCTCTCTGTGGCCCAGGCTGGAGTGCAATGGTGTGATCTCAGCTCACTGCAACCTCCACCTCCCAGGTTCAAGCGATTCTCCTGCCTCAGCCTCCTGAGTAGCTGGACTACAGGTGCATGACACCACGCCCAGCTAATTTTTGCATTTTTAGTAGAGACGAATTTTATCGTGTTGGCCAGGCTGGTCTCGAACTTCTGACCTCAAGTGATCTGCCCACCTCAGCCTCCCAAAGTGCTGGGATTACAGGTGTGAGCCACTGTGCTCGGCCCAGAGTTCTTCACATTTCCGAAAAGAATGTAAAAATATCTCTTGCAGTGCTGAAAACAACATACTCTCCACTCTAAAGGATCCAGAGCCCCAGTGCAAGTGATGATATAAGGAAGATGTGTCCAGTGCTTAGAGGAGGACAGCCAACCAGCAAAAACACAACAGTAAATGCTGTCTTCATAGCAAAATGCTAGGACTGTAGAAAGAGGAAACAATGGACCCAAAGGTAGTCCGTGCACGATGAATTGGATTTTCACCACATCCATAATAACTGAACAGTCCATCCAAAGCCTGAAGCATGTACACAGTTTACCAAGGGTGCAGCAGTGGGAAAAGCACAATTCTAGAGCCAGGCAGACTGGGTTTGAATCCCAATTCCATTACTTACTAGCTATGTAACCTGGTACTGGTTGCCTAAGTTCTCAGACCTCAATTTTCTTATCTGTAAAATGAGAATTCATTCATTAGTTCAGCATTTATTCAATGCTTATTATGTGGCAAACATTCCGCTAGGTCCAAAGTAATACAATGATGAATAAAACAGGCTTCTTGTGAGTTCCAATTTAAATGAAATAATGCATGTAAAGCACCTACTACAGAGACAGGTACATGGGAGATGATTAATAATTTTTATTTCCTTTCTTGTTTTTTATCCTTTCACAGATGTAGAAGTAGCTAAATCCCAAACAACCATTTGTTCATCAAAAGATAAATACTGTCATCTCTACCGCCAGCACAAAGAAAGCATTAATCCATGGACTGACTCCTCTCAGGAGAATTTAGTGTCTCAAGTGTGAAGTCTTTTCACTGGAGCTTGAGAAGAAGAAGAGGGAATTCTAAAGGTTCCCCATCGTCCACCTACCCTGACCATCCCCCCTATTCTGGACCTACCCTTGACTAACAGTCACATAGTGTAGGGAGTAGAGTACAGAAAGCAGAGGACGTACTGGTTCATTTTCCTGAGCCACTTACTAATCACCTGACAGAAGGCGAGTCATTTCAGCCAAAAATAATAACAGCCGTCATCTACTGAATCCCTTAAAAGTGCCCCCACTAGACTGAAAATTCCTTGAGATAAGGATGGACTTACTTATGCCCTTCCTTAAGTGACTACCAAAGTGCAAATAGTTGGCACTCAAAATACATTCATTGAATATAAAATTGAGATAATTCTTTTTTCCTTTATTTTTTGCCTGCTTCATTTTTCCTTCATATAAAATTGGGATCATTCTGCCTTGCCCATGCTGTAGGGTTTTTATGAAGATTAAATGAGAGCATTTCTATAAAAACTCTTTGAGGTTATAAAATATGCAAATGTAAGGAATCTGTCTGTTTTGGGTCTAGGAAAAAAGTAGAAAAAAGAAGAAATGAAAAAGATAAAAGAGAGCTGGGAGTGAGGTAGGCAGCTACATTTGAAAGCAATCTGAAGCTACTCAGAGGTGGAGGAAAGAGATTTAAATTGCTGCAAGAATTTGAAGGCCACTTCCCACACAGCCCATCAGTCTTTCAGGGACTGTTCTTCAAGACCTACTCAAAGACATTCTGTCCTATGACCAACTTTATGGTAATGGGGAAAAGAATTATGACAGTCACATCATATGATGAAATACCAAGTAGCATTTCAAAGGACACACTTCAGAAAGTCTGTTAATGATATGGAAAGTGATTAAGCACAAATTATGTAATTTTAAAAATAAAGCAGTTGAGATCTTAATTTTGTAAATATATATATATAATAAAAACATATAGAAGCAATGAGAAAAGACTGAGCAGAGATCTATCAATAAGTTACCAGAAATATATTATTATAAGTCATTTTAATTGTCTTTTAAATATATATGCATTTTTATACACTCTTCAATGAATAAGTGAATAATTGGAAATATAACTCTGTGTGTGTGTGTGTAAACATATTCTGTTCTTCACTGTTCTAGCCAGGAACTGATTTAGATCTGAATCAATTATTCCAAGAACCAAAATCACCAAGAACTGAATCGCATCCAATCACCTCGAACCAAGTCCCAGTTGGAAAAAATGAGACCCATAATTCAGCTTTTTCGTTTTGTCAGCTGTAAGGCTAGATTAGGCCCTTTCCCCTTCAACCCTGGAGGTTAGATGCCTGGTTCCAGCAATGGCTCTTCTTCTAATAGCTCTGTGCTCTCAGACATATCACTGCCCCTCTCTGGGCCTCCCTCCTGTGCTGTAAAATGATGGAGCTGCAATCGGGGCCGCCTGGGCAATTGTTACGCCACTCATGACCTTCTCTTGGTTCTTTTCCTCTGTGTTCTGCTTGTTCCATTTCACTGCCCCTTACAATTCTTCCCAAGGAAAAGAAGTGAAATGCAAATGAGTTTTTTGAGTTTTTGTTGACACCTCTAACTGCAGGTTGGAAAGCTTGGGGGCTTTGGCCCTGGTTGGGTAGGTTCTGCTCGCTGGGGAATCAGGCCTGAGCTGGCTCTGATCCCTCTCCCTTCTCCTAATCACTGCCCTGGCTGCAGAACTCTGGGCTGGCACCAGAATAGCAGCCAATATTTGGCTGACACAGGACATAATTTTTAATCATGGGAAGGCAGACATAAGTACAAAAGGCCTATTTTCTTCACGCAGGTTCAAGTATCTGCTTTTGGGTTATGTCTGTCTGTATTTGGCAGGGCTGGTCTTGGGGAAGTTCCGGGATTCGTGAACAAAAGGTCAGTCTCCTTCCTTTTCCAGGATGGAAGCGGCACAAATTGTTCTGATCAGGGAGCAATAACATGCCACGACCCCCAGGGCTCCCAGGCAAGCGGAGGGGGCACCCAGTCTCAGCAGCCCGCGATCTGCTCGGCCCCTGCGAGCTGCATGCCTCACATTTCCCCAGCTCCAGCCTCCTTTCAAAGGCCCTTTATTAAACCACCAACTATTTGCTGTCGAGACATTTAGGATGAAATCATTGTGTTAAACAAATAAACGCAGCTTCGTCCAGATTTCTGCTCTGGGAGCAGAGTAAGAAAATAATTTCTGTCTGCTCGCCACAAAAGCGGCTGGAAAGGTCCAAAGAAAAATATTATTTTTACTCCATTGTGTGAAATATTGTCCTGGAGGATCTGACGGGCTGAGCGTTTGAAGAGTTTGTGCTGGCAGGTTTCAAGGGTCCCCTGGGTCGGCCCCCTGGGATTGTTTTCTGCATTAATAAACTTAGCATGATGTGTGTTAAAAGGAACATTCTGTTTGCTTTGTAAATAAGGGATGTCAAACAAGAAGCAGAAGCCTTACAGACACTAGGTGATGTGTTCTCAGAGCGGGGAGAGGGAGGAGGGTGGGAGAGGCACCCTGGAAAAATGGGCATCACTGGGGCTCCCTGAACTGAGCGGAGGCCTTGTTGAGAAAACAAATCAGTCTGTTTGAGTCCAAACCAGGCCACTTCCTCACTGATCCTGGTGGGAAAGCTGAACACTTTGCCCTGAACCAGCAGGATACGGGCTTGGGAAGGAAAGTTCTCAAGTGTCTGTCAGCTGTGTGGTGGAGGAGAGATGATGGCGCCCGGCAGAGGCCCTCCCCCCCCACCCGCACCCCCCTCCCCTCCCTTTTGGAGAAGGTTCTTGGCTTGCCGGGGTCTCCCAGAGCTGGAGGGCAGGAGGGGGCAGAGGTTAAAGCCATATCTTTGGGAATGATGATCTGGCTCTCGCCCCCTCTATCCCTCTCATACTCCTTCCTCAGATGTCACTGCAGCCCCAAGCGGGTTCCCCTGTCAAATTCCTGACCGGTCCTTGGGGACGCTGACATCGTGGGAGACACATCACCCTGGCCCTGTGATCCTTGCCTCTGCGGGAAACCTGCAGGAGCCAGGGCAGGATGTGTACCGTCTCTGGCTCAAGTATTTGCTATTTTCACAGGTGCCTCCCCTGGCCCCGCAGCCCTCTCCGTTGTCCGCTGTCCGCTCCAATGTTATTGAAGGCTCCCCAGACCTCCCAGGCATTCTCATTTCCACCCGCTGCCCTGCTGCTCTCTTCCCTCTCTCCCTAAATTCTCCATTCCCCTCTGTGGTCCTCGGAGGAATCCCTTGTCATCCATTTCTATTCTGGAAAGTCCTGGCTCTCTCCTTGCCCAAAAGTTCAAACTGTTTCTTGAAGCTTTGGAAGAAGGGGACAACAGGGAATCCTGAGTTCTGTTTAGTGAGCATCATAGACTCTCAGAGCTTCAAGGGTCTAGACACAGAAACCAGGGGCCTGCCCCCAGGTACCATTAGAATCACCTGGAGAGCCTTTACAGGTTCTGTTTTCTGAGCCCACACCTGAGTAGTTCTGCTTCAGTTACCTTGCGGTGATCCTCAAACCTCAAAACTTTGTAAAGTTTTGGTGACTCCAGCGGTGGCTAATTTCAAGCACAGCAACCAAGCGCCCAAGCCAAAACTATTGTTCTTACCCACAAGTTTATTTCATGGAGGAGTAAGTGATGTGTCCAAAGTCTCTGTATGAGTTTCCTGTGACTGCTGCAACTAAATGCCACAAACTGGGGGGCTTAAACAACAGATATTTCTTCTCTCACAGCGCTGGAGGCTGGAAGGCCCAAATCAAGGTGATTTTGGCAGAGCCAGGCTACCTCTGGAGGCTCTAGGGAAGGGTCCTTCCTCGCCTCTCCCAGCCTCCCTTGGCTGCAGACATTCCTTGGCTTGTGGCTGCATCTCTCTCTCTCTTCACTTTGCCTGCTCCTCTCTTCTGTCTATGTTATTTCCCTCTTATTGATACAGAACGGGGACAGGGAAGTGCTGCGTAGAGAAGGGTGTGGTCCCAGGCGAGGGCTCTGTGCCCACAGACTGAGGTGAGGTCAGGCATTTCTGTTTTCCTGCCTAAATGTTGCATTTCCCAAGACCACCGTGGCCTGCCATGCTCCCATCCTGTGCCTATGAAAACCCCAAGACCCTAGCAGGCAGAGACACAAGCGGCTGGACATTGAGAGGACGTGGAGAGCACACTGAAAAGCACCAGCAGGCCAGCAGGCCATCGACTGGTGGAATGACACAGTTTGGCTGGGGCGGTTGGAGGAGAGCCTGGGCTGCTGAGTGGCCCGACTCCAGGGGAAAACCATCCCCCTTCTGCCTCCCCCATCTGCTAAGAGCTACTTCCACTCAATAAAACCTTTCACTCATTCTCCAAACCCCCGTGTGATCCAATTCTTCTGATACATCAAGGTATCGGAGCACTGAAGAAGCAAGCCACATTCCCCATCACACGCCCTGCAAGGGGAACGAGGGGACTTTTCCCATTTCATTATGACACTGGTGATGGCATTTTGATCCTAGCTGGATAAACCAAGATAAGTTCCTCCTCTCAAAATCTTAACTACATCTTTTGCCATAAAAGGTGATATCCACTCTTTTACCATAGGAGGTGATAATCACAGGTTCTAGCAATTAGGGCATGAACATAGTTTTTAGGGGGCCGCTGTTCAGTCTACTACAGTCCCTCAGTCAGTGGCTGAGTCAGGGCTGGAATCTGGATCTTTTTATTTCCTCTAGAGTGTATCTGCTGCTCTACTCCATTTTTAGCAAGCAACAAATCTTCCTGAAAGATCTATTTTAAAACGTGACCCCCTATCTGAGAGCATCTGGGGCCACACACTTCCTTTTGAAGCAGTGTAGTGTTAATTTATGTGCAGGGTTTTGTAGTCATAAGACTTGAGTTCAAACCTCAGCACTTATTTATTTTGCCAATTTCCTTGTCTGTACATTGGGGATAATCACATAGACTTGTTTAAACGGTTAACTGATATAATGCATGTAATGCACTTAGCAGAATCAAGCACGCAGTATAGGCTTGATTCGTTTGCTAGGGCTGCCATAACAAAGTACTGCAGTCTGGGTAGATTAGACAACAGAAATTTCTTCTCTCCATTCTGGAAGCTGAAAGTCAGCAGGTTTGGTTTCTTCTGAGTTCTCTCTCCTTGGCTTAAAGTTGACCAACTTCTTTGCATCCTCACATGGCCTTCTCTCTGTACTTAGGCACTCCTGGCATCCCTTCCTCTCCTTATGAGGACATAAGTCCTGTTATATTAGGACCCCACCATTTTGACTTCATTTAGTGTTTATTATCCCTTTAAAGCCCTATCTCCAAATACAGTCACAGTGTGGGTTGAGGCTTCAACATATAAATTTTAAGGGAAAACAATTCAGTCTATAACAAAGTTTAATGTTAGTTATTAGTATTATTATTGGTCAGGCAGGGGTTAAATATTTTATCATTAAAAACTATTAAATGGTGGCTAACACCTGTAATCTCAGCACTTTGGGAGGCCCAAGTGGGAAGATTGCTTGAGCCAGGAGTTCAACCAGCCTGAGTAACATAGTGAGACCCCCGTCTCTACAAAAATCTTAAAAAAAACACTAACCAGTCGTGATGGCACACACCTGTAGTTGCAGCTACTTGGGAGGCTGAGATGGGAGGATTGCTTGAGCCCAGGAAGTCGAGGCTGCAGTGAGTGGTGATCATGCCACTGTACTATAGCCTGGGTGACAGAGCAAGACCCTGTCTCAAAAAAAAAAAAAAAACCAACAAACAACAACAACAAAAACAATTAACACCCCCACACACATGTTCTTTCTGTCAAAAATAAGGAATAAATAAAATATGCAACAGGTATATTGCTAATGCAACATTAGCAACCAATGAGCTGAATTAAAATTGAACAGTGAATAGAGGTACTGGAAGCCCTCACTTGGGAGGCAGGGGGCAAGTGGGCCACACTGGGAAAGGGGCCAAGACTGCAGAGGGTGACAGATTGAGTGGGAGCAATTTCAGGGAGTTGCACAGAGCTCTTCTTGCACTCATAGCTAAGTGGTCTCCAAGGAATTGCCACCTGCTTGGCATCCTGGCAAGCTTTAGCAGTAGCCACCCGCAGCCTGCTACTTCCTTGCTAGTCTGTTTTAAGAGTAATATGAGCAAAAAGAGTCAGGGAAACTTAAAGGTACCTGAGAACTGTCAGAAATGAGAGGCTGTCATTTAGAGCCTTTGAAAGATTTCATGTTGCTTTTGTAAAATCCCTGACTTTTCCCAGCCAGTATTAAAGGGAAAATTCCGGCCAGGCACAGTGCCTCATGACTGTAATCCCAGCATTTTGGGAGGCCGAGGCGGGCAGATCACGAGGTCAGGAGATCAAGACCATCCTGGCTAACACGGTGAAACCCTGTCTCTACTAAAAATACAAAAAGTTAGCCGGGCATGGTGGCGGGCGCCTGTAATCCCAGCTACTCAAGAGGCTGAGGCAGGAGAATCACTTGAACCCAGGAGGTGGAGGTTGCAGTGAGCTGAGATCGCGCCACTGCACTCCAGCCTGTGTGACAGAGGGAGACTCCAAAAAAAAAACAGGAAGGAAGGAAGGAAGGAGGGAGGGAGGGAGGCAGGGAGGGAGGGAGGGACGGACGGAGGGGAGAAGAGAGAGAGAGAAAGAAAGAAAGAAACAAAGAAAGAAAATTCCTCATGGTCAGGCTCAGATCACATCTCCCAGCATCATGGAGTTGCTGAGTTTCCCCATCATGTTGCCATTTTTAGCAGGCAACACAATTGCACTGGAAGATCTACTTTAAAAGGTGACTTCCCCAGGGCCTTATCTTCTCCCCTCTGACACTCCCATGGTGCAGCTCCATCTCCATCACTGTCTCCCAGGGATTTCTTTTCCTCATCTTGCCCCATGAGCAGTGGGTGACCAGAAATCCTAATCTTGCTCCTGGAGGAAAGTTCAAGACAGTAAGATATGGGTGAAGCCTGACTGTTAAGGTCACTTCACAGTGAGGGGAAGCCAGGCTGGCCCGAGCATCTTCCCAGAGCTTCATGCTAGAAGGCAACCCAGGCCAAACCCCACAAGAAAGCATGCCCTGTCTCCACAGTGTATAATCAGAGCAGAATGATAACATTCTTCTCTAGTATGTTTAATATGTATCTGTTTCCTCTGCTGGTTAGTGCCACTTGTTTTCCTGCTCCTGACTTCTCTTTAGCTGGTTGTTTTTTCACATAAACTTCAAAGTTGTAGCCAACCAAGTATTTACACTATACCAGGAAGGGCTCTTTAAAGACTGTGGGAAAAAAGATGAAAACTCAGTAGTTTCTGTACTATCTCCTACACATCTTCATGCAGCTACTTTTAATGGTGCTTCTGGCCTGTCCTCCTTGCATTGTGGGGTCTGCCTATAGGATAATCAAAGCTCGGCCAACGAGGGAGTAATAACAGCTTAAATTAGCTCCAGCTATGGATAGAATCAGAATCATGGTGTGATGACAATATTTCCAAGGAAGTTTTAAATAATGCTAGAGGATCACTCAACATCTTACAACTGCTGCAGTCTTCTCTGGTGTTCTTGCTTCCAACATACATTAGAAGATGGGACTGTAAGTCAAAAAATGTTCTGCACAAAGCCATGAGTTAAACTGAACCAGTTTTAAGTCCCTTTAAGCTGAGATAGCCGAGAGTCTACAAGTCTTCAGTGAAACAAAGAGAAGGCTGAGGATTAGTCCCAAGCAGCCTCCTGCAGGGAGGGAACAGCGCAAGGGAAAACCAGGACCTCAGAGTTCAAGATTTCTTGTTTTCAGAGAGCAATAGAACTTCTTTTTTTCCCTCTGTACCTCCTTTAGCTTTACTTGTTTTTTTTTTTAAGTTAGGGTATAAATTACATACAACAAAATTTATCCTTTTAATTATAGAGTTCTGCATGTTTTGACAAACACATACAATCATGAAACCACTTCCACAATAAGATATTAAACAGTTATATCAATCCCCCTACCACATATTTCCATACTCCTTTGTAGTCAATCTCTTTTCCCACCCCCAGCCCCTGGAAACCACTGTTTTTCCCAGAACAGCATGCAAATAAAACCATACAATACACAGTCTTTTTGGTCTGGCTCCTTTCACTTAGCATAATGCATTGAGGGTCATCCACGTTTCCATGTTATTGAAGTATCATAATTTGTTCTTTTTCTGTTTTTGAATATAATTCCATTGCATGGATGTACTATATTTTGTTTATCTGTTCACCAGTTGAAGGACTTTTTTTCTAGGTTTTGTTGGTATGAATAAAGCCACTATAAATATTCACATACAGATTTTGGCATGGACATAAATTTTAATATCCCTTGAGTAAATAGTTGGGAATGAGACTGCTACATCATGTTAAGTGTTTGTTTGGCATTATCAAAAACTTCAACTGTTTTCCAATGTGGCTGTGCCATTTTGCATTCCCACCAGCAGTGGATGAGAGTTCCAGTTACTCCACATTCTTGCCAGCATTTGGCATTGTCAATTGTAGTTTCTTTTGGAATGCACAACAGCCTTGTTTTTTAGAAAAAGAGGCTAAATCAGTAAGAATGTGTGACTTATTCAGCTGACTAAATAGTCGGGCCAGAATTTAAACTCAGAACCCTGGACAGTTCTAGACTAATTTTAGTCCAGTGTTTTAACTTTCCTAATCTCATCCCCCTCTACACAGCTCCGCCACAGTCATAAAAACCAACGGTTTAGCAACTATAACAACTGTGACAGCCAGCAGTCTAGTAGCTACTGGAGGAGCAGATAGGTTGGGAGCTCCCCCAAACCCTATCCCCAGAGAATCGGCACTATTTGATTTCGCTGGCAACTTGCTGCAAAGCTCCATTCTCAGGGTTTCTCTTTCTTTGATGTGACTCAAAGCTTTCTATGTGCAAACAGCCTGTCCACAGGGTGCTTGTTGAAAGCAATCAGCTGCAATTGTCTAATTGCATCTGAGGCAGTATTAGTAGTCACAGCTAACAAGAGGCTGACCAAAAATCTTAAAAGGAAAAACTAGTAAATGAGATGTTCATGGGGAAATTTGCAAAGCTTAAACATATTTCTGGGAATCTAATAAGCCATGCACATGCACAGGACTGTGTGCATGCCCAGAGCTGTCTATATGTCAAGAAAATACCTGAGAAGATCCAAAATTCTAACCTCTTACTTTGAGGTTCTGCACTAGCAGAGAATGAAGGCTTAGATAGAGTTGTAATCTACTTGCTAGAACATTAAGGACATGCTCTAACACAGAGGGAGACACTTGGAAAAGGCTGGGAGACTTATTCGTTAAGGAGTCTAATAAAATCTCTGTCTAATCATTAGACTACTAAGCTAACCAACCAGAGACTTAGTAGGTTGTCAAAGGCCACACATGACAAAAAGTACTAAGTCCAAGAGGGTCACTAAACAAACAAACAGCAGAGGCAGTAACAATTGCCTGAAAAGTATGGCCCATACACAGGACGAAAAAAGCAGTCAGTAACAACTTTTCCTAAAGAAGCTCAGATATTAGACAGAAACATTAATTCAGCTATTATAGATATGTTCAAATAACTAAAGGAAATCATGGGTGAGGAATTAAAGGGAAGTATGAAAACAACATCTTACCAAACAGAATATCAATAATGAGATAGACATTATTAAAAGAACCAAATAAAAATGTGGGGTTTGAAAAGGATAATAACTAAAATGAAAAATTTACTAGAGGCTTGTATTAGGGCTCTACAGAGAAACAGAATCAATAGGAATATCTATATCTATAGCTACAGAAAGAGAGAGAGAAGAGAAGATTTATTAGGAAAACAGTCTCACACAATTTTGGAGGCTGAAAAGTCCCATGATATTCTATGTGCGAGCTGGAGAACCACGGAAGCAAGTAGCATGACTCAGTCCAAGTCTGAAGATCTGACAACTAGAAGAGCTACTGGTAAAAATCTTGAAGTCCAAAAGCTGGAAATCATAGAGTTCTGATGTCTGATGGCAGGAGTAGATGTGTGTTCCAGCTCCAGAAGAGAGAGAGGGAAAAAAATTTACCTTTTCTCTGTCTTCTTGTGTTTCCAGGCCCTCAGTAGATTGAATGGTGCCCACCCACATTGGGTAAAGGGGTAGAGCGGTTCTTCCTTACTCAGTCCAAGGATTTAAATGCCAATCATTTATGGAAACACCCTCACAGACATCAAAATAATGCTGTACCAGCTATCTGAGGTATCCCTTAATCCAGTCAAGTTGACACTTAAAACTAACCAACATAGGACTCAACAATAAATTTTATTTTTTATTTTTTACTTTTTTTTAATTTTTGAGACAGTATCTCACCATGTTGTCCAGGCTGGTCTCAAACTCCTGGGCTCAAGGTATCTGCCCACCTTGGCCTCCCAAAGTGCTGGGACTGTAGGTGTGAGCCACTACACCTGGCCTCAACAGCAGATTTTAAATAGTAAAAGAAAGAATCAGCAAACTCAAAGACATATCAGTTGAGATAATCCAATCTGAGAGACAAGAATAAAACAGAATAAAAATACCTGAAAGAAACTTCGAGACCTGTAGGATACCACCAAGTATATCACCATATGCATAATGGGAGCCCTAAATGCAGAGAAGAGAGGGAAATAAAACAAAGAATATTTGAACAGATAATGGCTGAAACTGTTGATGAAAAACATTAATCTACATATCCAAGAAGCTTAACTAACTCCAAGTATAAACTCAAAGAATTCCACACCTAGATACATCAATCAAAACATCAAAACAAAAAGCAAAAAGAAAATCTTGAAGGCAACAAGAGAAAAGCAACTCATTCATACAATGGTGCTCAGTAAGATTAACAGCTGAGAAAGACACAACTATTCAAAGTGACTCAAGAAGAAATAGAAAATCAGTATAGACCTATGAGAAGTAAACAGACTGAATTAGTAACTGAAGAACTTTCTGCAAAAAAAGCCTAGACCCAGAGAGCTTCAAGGGTGAATCCTACTAACTGTTCAAAAAAGAAGTAAGACCAATCCTTCACAAATTCTTCCAAAAAACAGAAAAGGGAACTCTTCCCAACTCATTTTATCATCACAAGAAAACTAAAGACCAATATCTCTTATGAATATAGATGCAAAAATTCTCAAAAAATACTATCAAACTGACTCCAGAAACATATATAAAGGACTACACCCCATAGCCAAGTGAGATTTATCTCAGGAATGCAAAGTTACCTCAACATTAAAAAATCAATCAATGTAATATACCATATTAATAGTGTAAAGGACAAATACCCCATGATTAGTTCAGTGTGTGCAGAGATAGCATTTGACAAAATTTAATACCTTTTCATGAGAAAGACACTCAACGAACTTTAGCTAGGAGCAACAGGGAGCTTTCTCATCCTGATACATGCCATTTATGAATATCATACTTAATGGTCAAAGACTAAATGCTTTCCTTCTAAGATCAGGAATAAAACAAGGATGTCTGTTCTTGCCACTTTTATTCAACAGTATACCAGAAGCACTAGACAGGGCAATTAGACAAGGAAAAGAAATAAAAGGCATACATCTGTATTCACAGACACAATCTTGTATGTAGAAAACCCTAAGGAGCTCACACAAAAACCTTCTAGAGATAAGTGGGTTCATCAAAGTTTTAGGATACAAGATTAGTATTCAACAATATTACACATTAACAATGAACAATCTAAAATGAAATTAAGAAAACAATTCAATTTATAATAGCATCAAAAAGAATAAAATATTTAGAAATAAATTTACCAAAAGAAGAGTAAGGTGTTTGAAAACTGCAAAACATTGTTGACAGACATTAAAGAAGACCTAAATAAATGAAAAGACATCTTGTGTCCATGGATGGGAAGATTTAATAATGTTGAGACAATAATACTTCCCAAATTGATCTACAGGTTCAGTCAATCTCTATAAAAATCAAGGCTGCCTTTTTTTGCAGAATCTGACAAACTGATTCTAAAATTCATATGAAAATGATAAGGGACCTTGAATAGCTAAAACAACCTTGGAAAAGAACAAAGTTAGACTCATACTTCCTCATTTTAAAACTTTCTATTTCATTTTTTATCTTAGGGATTTCAACATTTAGGATTATGGTGTTAGGGTTGTGTCTTTTGGGATTATGATCAACACTGTTGAGAAAGACACAACTATTCAAGTGACTCAAGAAGAAATAGAAAATCAGTATAGACCTATGACAAGTAGACAGACTGAATTAGTAATCAAAGAACTTTCTGCAAAGAAAAGCCTAGGCCCAGACAGCTTCAAGCTACAGTAATCAAGATAGTGTGGTAATGGATAAGGATATGCAAATAGATCAATAGAATAAAGAGTCCAGAAATAAATCCATACATTTATGATCAACTAATTTTTGACAAGAGTGCCAAGGCTATTCAGTGGAGGAATGAATAGCCTTCAATAAATGGTGCTGACACAACTGTATATCCACACGACCCTACTTCACACCATACGCAAAATTAACTCAAAGTGGATCATACACTTAAATGTAAGAACTAAAACTATAAAACTCTTAGAGGAAAACATCGGAGTACATCTTATTACCTCAAATTATACAATAGTTTCTTAATTATGATACAAAAAGCACAAGGGATGAAAAAAATAGATGAATTGGACTTCATCAAAATTAAAATTTTCATGTTTCAAGGACACTGTGAAGAAAGTGAAAAGACAATCTATGGAATGAGATAAATTATTTGGAAATCAGATATCTTATAAGGGACTTGTATCGAGAACATGTAAAGAGCTCTCACAATTCAATAAGAAAAAAAAAATGACCCAGTTAAAAAATGGGCACAGGATTTGAACAGATGTTCATAGAAGCATTATTCATAACAGCCAAAAAGAGGAAACAACCCAAATATTCATCAACTGATAAAGGGATAAATGAATGTGGTATATTCATACAATGAAATATTGTTCTGCAATTAAATGGAATGAAGTTTTGGTACATGCTACAACTTGGGTAAACCTTGAAAACATTATGAAAAGTGAAATAAGCCAGACATGAAATGCCATATATTGTAGGATCCTGTTTATACGAAATATTCTGAATAGGCAAATCCACAGAGACAGAAAGTGCACTAGTAGTTGCAAGGGGCTGGGGGAAGGGGAAAATGGAAGAGTGACTGCTAAAAGGTATGGAATTTCTTTGGAAGGCATTGAAAGGCTTTTGGAATTATATAAAGATGATGATTACACAATTTGGTGAATATACTAAAAACTACTGATCTACACTTTTGAAAGGGTGGACTTTATGGTATGTGAATTATATCTCACTAAAACTGCTATTAAACAGAAAGAATAGACCTATGTGTGTCAACGTTCTCAGTCAGGGAAAAGTGTGGGGAGAGGAAGGAATAGTGGGCAGGAACTAAACTTGGAGTTGAAAAACCCAACTTCACCACTTATTTGCTCTATGACCTTGAAAAAAGCCACTCAAACCCCTTGAATCTCATTTTCTACATTTTACATACTGGAAAAGTTACATCCCCCTCAAAGCTTTATGTGGCTCAGATAAGATAGTGTCTATGAAAGCATCATATGACCTATAAATTGTTATTTAAATGTTAGATACAATCCTAAGATCCTGAATTGTCCTCTGGAGCAGCAACTCTTTCCATAAGATTTGAGCTGCTTGAGAATGGCAGAGGCACTTTGATAGATTCTGTCCCCTCCCTCTGGCTCCTCAGTGCTTAACACAGCATTCAACATAATAGATACTCCATAAGCGGATTTCACAATTGAGCACCAGGGCAGGCCTGGGGCTATACACACAAAGATTTGATTGTATGGTCAAGAAGGTCAGGCAAGTGGAGTGGAGTAGGAGACAAATACCTAAATTCATAAGTGTTTATGAGTATGGTACATGTAATTACATGCATGTAATTACAATGAGATGAGATGATCACATGTGCATATTTATCCATTTCAACATATCTCTCCTGGAGATACAAGATGAGGACTTATTGCGTGAGATATTTGTGTCTCCCACCATTGGATCTTCATGCTTCCAACAGAAGGGAAAGGTTGAACATGGTTCAAAAGGATTTCTTAAGATGTTTGATATTGGCTATTTATGGGGATAGAAACATCATTAACACATGACTGCTAGTAGAATGGGAACTTGCAAAACATCATACTTCTTCAGGGAGGAACCATTCTTAGCTCACACCCTTTCCTGGTAACTTCTTGATTATTTTGTCTTAAAAACCCTAATAAAAACACCATGTAATTCCCTCCAACACTGTGTTCTAAGTGAGGCTCCAGAGGGTAGATCAGCCCATGTGTTTTCTAAGTTATTTATAGAGTTAATGCCCCACAAGGGAGGCATTAGATGGACCCACTTCTATTAGGTCATATGTTGTTCATACTGGATTCCTGGAAATCCAGTTGTCTTTTCCTAGGACTCCAGGATGTCATGACCAAAAATATACATTTTAAAACCTCTCCACCTCCAAAGCTCTGCTCAAAAGGAGTGGTACTGCAGCTTTTTATTCTTACTATTGAAATGTTTCCATTGATGATTATTTGGCCTAGCAACTTCCAAAACCTTGGTATTTGGAATAGCTTGCTAATGTTTTCTTAAATTACATCCTCTTGTGGGTCCATAAAATACTAAAGTTATTACAAATAAATAAATGGAGTTTCTCTTCATGATGTAAAGCAGCTTTCAATGAAGTCATTGAGAGGAAGTTTGGTTTGGAAGGAAGCAGTGCCTAACCAGGGCAAAGCACTGCTTTCCACCCATGGGGGCTAGACACGCTGGGCAGCAGCTGCTCCAAGTCAGCTGAACGAAGCAAATCCCTTCTGCCCCATTTCTTGTTTTAACTTCCAGCAGAAAACACAAGATTTTAAAACGTCCCCTTTCCCTAAAGTCTTCCACATGTGGGGACCTTGGCGCAGCCTCCTTAGAGCTGGTTGAAGAGAGATTTGTCCGTGCTCACTCCCACACCACACCGAAGTGGACCAAGATGGAGGCCCTGGGACAAGGGACAGCTCATTGGCATTCCTAAGGCTGGCATGCCTTCCCCTGACACATGAGGCTGTGGCCACCCTCAGGCACAACGGAAAACACGTTCTTCAGGACGAGAGAAAATTAAGACGCAAAGGCAAGCTCCCAGGAGAGAAGCAGGCTGTGTGTGCCTTGTGGGTGCCTTCCAGATGGCATCTTCTGTGGCACATACTGGGAGGGAGCTGTTCTCATGGGAGTGTTACACAGAGAGCCTCCTGGGTACCTGTTGGCAGCCCCCCACAACCTTTGCCGCGGCCTAAAACTGGAGCTTGGCACCCAATGTCTGTGTGGAAGTAATCACCATTCACCTACACAGTTAGGGGCCGGAGAGCCGACATCCCACAGCTCTCCTGGTTGAACAATTTCCATTTCTGCTTCTTTAAATACAAGGCAGTCTGTCCTGTGTGCAGGACTTCTCTTTCCCAACTCTCCCCTACAAAAACAATTTTCCTGTGCTCATATTAACACAGAAATGTACTTTTCAAAGAATAATACAGGAGTGCTGCTAGGATTCGGGGCACCATTTGGAGCCAGAACTATAAGGGTGCTGCCACTGGTGGTTGTTGTTGTTTTCTTAATTGTAGTAAAAAAAAAAACACATAACGCAACTCCAAATGCTGCTTGAAGATGTGAAGCAGCAGGAACGCTCCTTGATTGCTGGTGGGAATACAGAACGGCAAGGCATTTGGAAGACAGCGTGGTGGTTTCTCACAAAGCTAAACATACTCTTACCAAATGATCAAGTAATCCTACCCAAATGAGCTAAAACCTTATGTCCACATAAAAACCTGTGCACAGATGTTTGTAGCACTTTTATTTATGATTGTTAAAACTCCTTCAAGATGTGCTTCAGTAGGTTATTGGATAAATAAACTGTGGTACACCCAGACAGTGGAATATGATTCAGTGCTAAAAAGAAATAAGCTACCAAGCCATGAAAAGACATGGAGGAAACTTCAACACATACCACTAAGGGAAAGAAGCCAATCTGAAAAGGCTACAAAGTGCATGATTCCAAGTAGATGACATTCTGAAAAAGGCAAAACTCTGGAGACAATAAAAAGATTAGTGGTTGGCAGAGGTTAGGCATGGGGAGATAAATATACAGAGCACAGAGGCTTTTTAGGGCAGTGAAAATCCTCCATGGTGAATGTATGCCATTTTACACTTGTCCAAACCCACGGAATGTTCAATACCAAGTGTGAACCTTAATGTAAACCATGGACTTTGAGTAATTATGATGTGTCAATGTTGGTTAATTAATGGTAACAAACGCACAGTTTGGGGGATGTTGATTATGGAGGAGGCTGTGTGTCTACTGGGGCAGCAGGCATATGGGAAATCTCTGTATCTTCCTCTCAATTTTGCTGTGAACCTAACTAAAACTGTTCTTTAAAAAAAGTATTTTAAAAATATACACCTAATATAAAATGTACCATCTTAACCAAATTTAAGTGAACAGCTCAGCAGTGTTAAGTATACTCACATCATTATACAACTATCTCTGGAACTTTTTCATCTTGCAAAACTGAAACTCTGGGCTTACTATACAACATCTCCTTTCTCCCTCCCCCAGACTCTGACAACCACCAGTCTTTCTGTTTCTGTGAATTTGACTACTTTACCTACCTCATATAAATGGAATCACACAGGATTTGTCCTTCTGTAACTGGCTTATTTCAGTCAGCATAATGTTGTCAAGGTTCATCCACGTTGTAGTATGTGGCAGGATTTCCTTCCTGTCACATACTGGCTGTGTGTGAATAATAGTCCATTATATGTATATGCCACATTTTGTTTATTCATTTGTTGATGGACATTTTGATTACCAATGATTTTCAGGTGATGTGGGTAGATTGCTGAGTGTCTTTCTAATTTTCCTTAGTCTTATGGTAGAAACTGGTATTTTATAAGGGTGTTAAACAGCTCCCGGACATAGGGTCCTAGAAATGCCCTTAGATTTGCATCTGTAGCCAAATAGAAATTAATCTGAGGAGCTAGACAGCTTAAGGATAACAAGTGGCTTGAGAGTAAAGGGTTGGTTTTAAGTGAGGCATCTGCTATCATGTTAGTCCATGACCATGTTAGAGGGAGAGAACTGCAGATTCTAAAGTTCATCAGTGCCCCTACTCTCCTACATAAATGCACCTACTAACACTAAATAGAAAATGACAGGCCCTGCAGTGTAGGAGTTAGGAGTATGGACAATGGGGTCCCAGAGAGCTCAGCTTAAATCCCTGTTCTGCCAACTTAACACCATTGTCTTAGGAAATTCAATTACCATTTTCAGCCCCAGTTTGCATATCTCTAGGATAGGGATCAATGTTGCCTACTGCACATTCATAGATAGCATGTTTGAAACAAGTGGCACATGCTACGCCCTGTAATCAGTCATTATGACTTGCTTCACTCCAGAGTTCAGTTTTTGCCACCTACCCAGGAACTGTAATAATACATGTTATAATAATACATATTACTTTCTCTCCTCTAGAATGTAAGATCCACGAGGCAGATTTTTATTTATTTATTTTACAACCATTTCCTCAGTTCCTAGAACAACATTTGCCACCTATGAGATGCTCAATAAATAAATAAATTCATTCATCCATTTGGTCTTCATGCAACAAAGATTCATTAAATATCTACTTTGTGCCAAGTACTGTGTTTGGCAATACGGGAGACTCAAGATAATAAATAGGTCCCTTGAGGGACTTGGAGATACCATCTCGTTGTGTAGAGATGAGATGCACAGGCAGAACAATGAAAGTCGGCTTTCGGGTGTGCCCAAGAATGATGTTGGATGGTGTGAGGGTCATCACAGAACTTCACACAACCAGGAGTTGGTGAGATGAATTGGTTAGGGAGGATTTCACACAGAAGCAGGAGTGAAGTGGGGCTCCTTGCCTGCTCCTGCATGGGCACCACCAGGGCAAACTACAGTAGGACCAGGTACACAGATCTCTTTACAGTTCCAAAAAAATTATTTTTGGGGTCCTAGTGATATGCTCACAAGTTTTTGTAAAATTATTGGAAAGCCACCAAGCATTCTATTTTTCATTCCTATTGTTGATGGAAGAAAGAACTCCGTACCTTCATAAATAGTAATCAGCAATCCTATCAACTTATAAAGAAGGAAAATCTATTTCACATGACAAATTGTCTGCCCTGGAAAGTCTGCAGAATAACCAAAGGAGAGAGTAAACTGTGTTTTTTTGTTTTGTTTTTTTCAAGACAGGGTCTCACTCTGTCACCCAGGCTGGAGTGCAGTGGTGCAAACACAGCTCACTGCAGCCTCGACCTCCTGGGCTCAAGCAATCCTCCCACCTCAGTCTCCACAGTACAGCCAACACTACAGGCATGCGCCACCATGCCTGGCTAATTTTTTAGTTTTTTGTAGAGATGGGGCCTTGACATGTTGCACAGTCTGGTCTTGAACCCCTGGGATCAAGCAATCCTCCTGCTTCAGCTTCCCAAAATGCTGGGATTACAGGTGTAAGCCATCATGCCTGGCCTGAGAGTACACTGTTTTTAAGTTTCGTAGGCTTGTTCTACACTGGCAAAGTTACTGGTATTCTTTCAGTCCCAAGCCCTTCCCCCACCCCTACCCCTTGTTGGTTTTAAGAGCCTTCCCACTTTGATCTTCTCAGGTCTGGGAGCTGGTAGACCCCTCTCTAATTTTCCTTAGTATATGATTCTTGACTTTTCCCTCAGGCCTTTTATTTCCTCCTCTTCCTAACAAGAACATCATTGGACCCCAAACTCCACAGGTTGAGCCACAGAGAGAGTTGAGATTTAGTGGTTTGGGATCACACCTGCAAAATTATCTGTGTTTCCTAGGACCCACTCCTTTGCAGGCCTTCCCTCTCTTCCCATAACCCTCAGTGTCACCCCCACATCTACCTTAGAGACTGCCAGGGCTAATCCCATGATGCCCACATCCTTGTTTACTTCCTGGCTGTTTACCATCACCACAAGAAGCCTAAGATCCCAGATTGCCCCTCTCACTAGGACTCACCCTCACAGACCTTGGTATATCCTCTAATCTGATTACCTCTCCACCCTTCCCAACCCCCAAGCCCGTCCACTGGATGTCCTCAGGAAAGCACAGCCAATCATCAACACACTCCCGGATATCCTCTGCAGCTCCTCTGAGTGTTCCTCTACCACACAGCTCAGATGGAAATCTGATCTCTGAGGGCACTGCTTCCCCACCGTCCTGAAGCTGGGTTAGGTGTCCTCCTTGCTCCTCACCTTCCTTTCCAGACAATTCTCTCCTTCCTTCTCAAGCACCAGTTGAAAGTTTAGTCATCTATGAGCCTCCAGGTCATTCCTTGAAGATTTTGCACCAGGTTCACAATCACTTTCCAACACCACCCCTGTCTAATTCAATGCCCTGCCCTCTTAGTTCCTTCATTTCCATTTTCCCAATGATATTGTTCTAAACATACGCCCATTACTAATTCCCCCACCCCCATATTCTCAATTTCAACTTTCTACCTCTGACATTTCTAGCTGACTCCCCTAATCTTCTAACCTCAACAACTACTAGAATCCACTGGGATTTCCAATTCACATCCCCTTTCTCTGCTCCTCATCTGCCACTTAGCCTCACTTCCCTCCTTACCCTGCATGGATTCCTTGGTCCATCATTATTATCACTTCTTCACATATGCCCTCATCCTGCTTAAAATTCACCAGGCAAAAGCCCAAACCTTGTTAAATCCAATTCTCCACCCATTGAACATCTGCGCTCAAGAAACTGACACATGTACTGTCTTAGACTTTATTTTCCAAGAAGAAATTCCTTAGACAGGATTACAATAGAAGTAGTTTTCTCAGAGGTGATCCTTGGAAATATCAGTAGAGAAGTCAGGAAGTGGGAAAGGGAAGAAAGAAAGCCAATAAATGACACACGAATAAGCAAGGTATTTCTCTGAGCAACTGGAGAATTCCACCAGGAAATGCTGCAAAATGTATTGAGCATGCCTCAAAATTGTCCCAGCTGAATGCTGAGGGTGTTAGGGTATTTATCCACTGTATTGGTCTTCTAGGGATGCCGTAACAAAATACCATTGACTGAGTGGCTTAAACAACAGACACTTAGTAATATTTTCTCACAGTTCTAGATCCTAAAAGTCCAAGATGAGGGTGCCAGCGTGGTTGGTTCTAATGAGTGCCCTCTTCTGGATTTGCAAATGAACACTTTCACCTGGTAAAGAGAGAGAACAAGCTCTTTGGTGCCTCTTTTTGTAAGGGCACCCCATCATGAGGGCCCCACCCAAAGGCCCCATCTCTAAATGCCATTACATTGTGGGTTAGGGCTTCAACATATAAATTGCAAGGAGACACAAACATTCTATCCATAACATCCACCAAAGCCTTTTCTATCATTGGTTGAGAGCTGCTTCACAGGGCGGTAACCCTTCGGCGTTTCCTAGTTATCCTACATTCATGCAGAGCATGTTCCCATAGCCAGAACAAATGTGTAAAGCCCTCAAGCCGAGAGTTAGAAGCGTTTGCAGTCATTGTGTAAAGGTGACTGCTGGGAGGATGTGGACAGGGAACCACAGACACAACCAGCAGCAGCTTTTCCACTTACTGACTGGTCTCAGCCTCAGATAGGCCTTTAGTGCTGCCTGGCAATCCTGTTGAATTTCTCTAGTCAACTCTCTCTCTCCTTCCTATTCCTCATACTCTCTTAAACCTCCAAGTCCTTCTCACGCTTCACCCTCAGCCTTTGACCTCAATTCCTCTTTCATTAAAACAACTGAGGCCATCAGAAGACAACTCCACTTTTTCCAGCAGGACTACCCCCTCTCTGCATCTGTGTCCATCCTCTCTGCCACCTCCTGTTGACTGTGGATGAGTATGGCACATACCATCCTCTTTAAGACCAAACTCTCCACCTGGGACCTATCCTGCAGGTCCCATCCCCTCTTTCTACTCAAGGACAGCACACTTAAATTTGCCCACCCTGCCCTCCTCATCCATGTTCCCATATCAGCATTCAACTGTACTGTAACTTCTCCATCTTAAAAAACAAGCAAGCAAACAAAAATACAGAGACCAATCTAGATACTACCTACTTCTTTGTCTTCCTTTATAGCAAAACTGCAAAAGATTTATGTATTCCTTTTGCCAATGATGCAGACTCAAAACAAAAACCAAAAAAGATCTGTGTATTCCTGCTGCCTAAAATTCCTTTTCTCCCATTTACTTTAAGAAATTTTAACAGAAAAATTTCAATCATATCTAAAAATAAAGAATATCACAATGAATTCATTATTATATTACTCAGATTTAATAATCATGAATTTAATGCATAAGTGCTTCATTTCTTTTTTTCTTGCTGAAGCGTTTTATTTTTATTTTTATTTATTTATCCATTTAGCAACAACGTCTCGCTCTGTCATCCAGGCTGCAGTGCAGTGGTGTGATCTCGGCTCACTGCAGCCTCTGTCTCCTGGGTTCAAGTGATTCTCCTGCCTCAGCCTCCCGAGTAGGGATTACAGGCATCCACCACCAGGCCCAGCTAATTTTTGTATTTTTAGTGCAGATGGGGTTCCACCATGTTGGCCAGGCTGATCTCAAACTCCTAACCTCAAATGATCCACCTGCAGCAGCCTCCCAAAGTGCTGGGATTACAGGCGTGAGCCACCACATCTGGCCTGAAGTGCAAGTCCCAGATAGCATGACATTTTAGTCTTAAATACTCAGGATATATCTATAAGAAATGAGGAATTTTCTTAAACAACTTTAACTTGATTAAGAATAATGATGAGGCCGGGTGCAGTGGCTCACACTTGTGGTCCCATCACTTTGGGAGGCCGAGACAGGTGGATCATGAGGTCAGGAGATCGAGACCATCCTGGCTAACACGGTGAAACCCCGTCTCTACTAAAAATACAAAAAAATTAGCTGGGCATGGTGACGGGCACCTGTAGTCCCAGCTACTTGGGAGGCTGAGGCAGGAGAATGGTGTGAACCCAGGAGGCAGAGATTGCAGTGAGCTGAGATCGCAACACTGTACTCCAGCCTGGGTGACAGAGCAAGACTCTGCCTCAAAAAAAAAAAAAAAAGAATAATGATGAAACAATATTGTAGTATGTATTGTGTATTATAATAATAATCCCTCTGTTCTTTCTCAAAAATATCCCACTCTGATCAGGATGTTTGTCTCCACTATTCCACATGAACTTCTCCTCACTAAATCACATGACCACTCTGTTGTCAAGCCTAATGACTATTTCTCACTGGTAAGGTGACCAACTGTTGCAGTTGGCTTAGAGATTTCTTAGGACAAGGGACTTTGTCTTAGTCCATTCAGGCTGCTCTAACAAAAATGCCATAAACTGGTGGCTTATGAATAATGCAAATTTATTTCTTACAGTTCTAGAGGCTGGGAAGTTCAAGATCAAGTTGCCAACAGATTTGATGTCTGGTGGGGGCTCACTCGCTTCATAGATGGCACCTTCTGTCTGTGTCTTCACACGGTGAAAGGGGCTAGCTAATTCTCTGGGGTCTCTTTTATAAGGGCACTAATCCCATTCATGAGGACAGAGCCCTCGTGACCTAACCATCTCTCAAATATCCTACCTTCTTTTGTTATTTGAGATGGAGAGTAGCTCTGTCACCCAGGCTGGCGTGATCTGGGCTCACTGCAACCTCCATCTCCCAGGCTCAAGCAATTCTCATGCCTCAGCCTCCCGAGTAGCTGGGACTACAGGTGTGCACCACCACTCCCAGCTAATTTTTGTATTTTTAGTAGAGACAGTTTCACCATGTTGGCCAGGCTGATCTCAAGCTCCTGGCCTCAGGTAATCAGCTCACCTTGGCCTCCCAAAGTGCTGGGATTACAGGCATGAGCCACCATGCCCAGCCCCACCTTCTAATATAATCACATTGAGGATTAGGTCTCAATGTAGGAATCTGGGGGGAACACAAACGTTCAGACCATAGCTGACTTTCAGTGCTAAAACCCAGAGTGTCTCAGGCAAACCAGGATAGTTGGCTGTTGTATTTCTCAGTCCTTATCTTTCTCAACTTTTCAGGAGCAATCGACAGGGGTAATTATTCCTTTCTTCTTCTTCTTTTTTTTTTGAGATGGAGTTTCGCTCTTGTTGCCCAGGCTGGAGTGCGGTGGCATGATCTCGGCTCACTGCAACCTCCACCTTCCGGTTTCAAGAGATTCTCCTGCCTCAGCCTCCTGAGTAGCTGGGATTACAGGCACCTGCCACCACGCCCAGCTAATTTTTGTATTTTTAGTAGAGATGGGATTTCACCATGTTGGCCAGGCTAGTCTCAAACTCCTGACCTTGTGATCCGCCCACCTCAGCCTCCCAAAGTGCTGGGATTACAGGCCTGAGCCACCGCGCCCAGCTATTCCTTTCTTCTTAAACAACATTCTTGTCTTCCAGGACACCAGTCTCCCTTGGTTCTCTGCCTCCCTCTCTGGCCACTTTGTCACAGTCTCCTTTGCTGGTTCTGTGCATCTGCCTGACCTCTGAATGTTGGCATGCCCCAGGGTTCTCTGGCCTCAGTCCTCTTCTCATCTTTCTTTACTTCCAAGTCTTTAAATAGCACGTATGCATTGATGATCTGCAGATTTCTATCTCCAGCTCAGACTTCTCACCTGGCTGAGAGACTGTCACTTCAACGGATGATTTGGCATCTTCACTTGAAAGTTTTAAAGACATCTCAAACGTGGTAGTTCAAAACCAAACTCCTGATCCTTCCCCAAAAACCTTCTCTTCTTACAGCTCTCCTTGTGATAATAGATGACAACTTCATGCTTCTATCTGCTCAGAGGAAAAACTTTGGGCTCATCTTTGACTCCTGCATCATATGCCCCACATGCAATCCATCAGCAAATCTGGTTGAATCTTCTTTCAAAAATTATTCACAATCCAACTACTTCTTACTACCTCCATTGGCACCATTTCTTGTCTGAATTATTGCAGTACCCTCCTAATTGGTCTTCCTACTCCCATCAGTGATTCTTTCCACCATGCTAAAATGCTGTGATTTTTACATCCTTATATTAAAGCTTGAGAAATGGTAAGAATCCCATTTTAACAGATACGTGAAAGTACTTTCCCTATGAATCTACACCAGTGGAATATATTAGGTAACCAGCATACATTGACTCTATTTTAACTTTTGATTTTGCAAAGAGTTCACCTTATGTTATGTCTAGAGATCTATAATTAAAAGATTGAGTTGTCTAGGGCTGTGAAATACTTTTTCCACATTTCTCCATTTTTTTTTTTAAAAAGCTGTATTTTACATGAAACAAATAGTTTGGTTACTATCATTTTAATCCTGTTTATATTGACACAAAGTTTAAATATTTTTAGAGTATTTTATCCACTTGAATTAAAATGCATGAACATATTTTTATGAAGAAGCCCAAGAATATGAGTGAAACACTGCTTAGTTGGACTTAATTCAATGTACCCATTCCATGAAGCCAAATTTCTGGGGGTGAGTATGCATAAACATAATAACTAGTCTTACATTTTAGTTCTTCAGTGTTAACAGTACTTCTCACAAATTGATTTCTAAATTGTCCAAGCAAATCACTCATCTTCGGCATCACACCATAGTCTTTATTTTAGAAGCCTTTTTAAAAAGGCAATCCTAGGCCATGCATAGTGGCTCATGTCTGTAATGCCAACACTTTGGGAGGCCAAAGTGGGTGGATCACCTGAGGTCAGGAGTTCAAGACCAGCCTGGCCAACATGGCAAAACCCTGTATCTACTAAAAATACAAAAATTAGCTGGGCATGGTGGTGCACGCCTGTAGTCCCAGCTACTTGGGAGGCTGGGGGAGGAGAATCGCTTGAACCCAGGAGGCGGAGGTTCCAGTGAGCTGAGATTATGCCACTGCACTCCATCCCGGGTGACAGAGTGAGACTACATCTCAAAAATAAAATAAAATAAAAAAGCAATCCTAATTATTTTATATAAATTTCTTAAAAACTAACACAATTGTTTCCTTGCTATGACAAAAAATATGTTTCCACTATGTTTCCCTAGAAGCTTTCCAGCAAACACAACCATTATTACTGATAATTCTCAATAATCAATAAAATATTGGCCAAGCACTTTATTACTAAGATTACACACAATGAGGCATGGAAAATGTTATCTGTGGTTTATCCACCAAGAGTCTTAATGGAATACCTGCTGGAACCACAAAACCGTGCTGAAGACTATAGAGACACACAGATTTCCCTTCTCCTAAAGCCTTGCTGAATTGCTGTGCAAAGTGAAAAGCTAAGTCAATCCTCTGAAAAATCAGTGGGGAAAGAGCAGCTCCTTGAGGCAGGCTGTATCTTATACACTGGCCTCCTCCATCTGGTGAGGAGAAGGCATTCCTGGGAGAGGGAGTACTACCTGGTCCCTCCCTCTGCAGATGGGGAGCAGACTGTGCCTTGCCAATTCCATTTCTGTTCATTCTGATTCCCTGAAGTCATGACTTGTCTCTAGACACAGTTCCTTCAGCTCCCGTTCAGAAAATTGTTGCTAAATCTTCCAAGGCTGCTGCAATATTTGTGAGCTCTTTCATCATGTCAAAGGACTTCCACCAATCCCTCACTGACTGCTGAACTATACCTTGTGTTTCTTCAACCATATCCTCAAAGGAGCATGAGCTGCAGTAAAACTCATAATGCGGTCCAGTGTGATCTTCTGCCTTTGTTTCTTTGAAACAGCCTTCTTAATAACACTGCCTCACACAGTCTACCCAGGATAACCTGCAGGACTTGTTGGCTGACAGCATGTGCAGAATGGTGAGCTACTGCTCATTGCTCACTATGCTGCTGTCACTGGCTAATAGCATATGTGCATGGGAAATACATATATTAACTGTGAATGCTAATAAATTACATATAGATTCTAACTGTTTTCTGATTTTCCTTGTCCATCCCTCTCAGTACTTGAAGGGCTACTCACCTATTAAATTTGTTAATTGGAAGAAATGTCTGAAGATCCCCACAAGGCAAGTTTATTCAATTTAACTTTTCTAAATTGGTTCAGATTCACCATATAAATGCTCCATGTTTTACTTCACTTTGTCTCTGTTAAAACAGTCTCCACAACCAAGCTGAGCAGAAGAGTTAGAAACTGTTTCAGATATTCCTTTAGCTCACACACACCTTTGCCAGAAAAATTACCTTTCCAGAATTTCCAAAATTAAGGTCTCATTGTAAACACTTAATCATTTCACTACTGGACACCCTCATTCAGAGAGGAGCTGTCATTCAATTTAGTTTGTTTCAAGTGATTTTCTGTACTTCGGATGGAAGAAATAATGGTTGGTTTTTGTCCACCAGGTTTCTATTCTCTCTTCCTAATCAACAGCCTGATTCCTTTGGGGGAATTACCTCTTCCCCTTCTGTGTAGTTTTGGTGAGACTATACCTATCTCCTATCACAGAAACTGAGAGATTAGATCTTTTTCCCTCTCATTGTGTTAATATAGCCATTGGCATGCCTGTGATAAGAGCTCAACCAATAGGTTCCCCTATCAAGACTTTAAATTTTGAGTGACCCAAAGGTTACAGCTTTGTCTTTTTCAGACTGTTCCAGTTATGGCATCATTCCTATGACACAGGCCTCCTCACTCTGCAGCAGTCTTGGTTTCTGCCTATCCCACAGCACAAAATGAAGCAATAAATTTATTTATTTATTGAGCATGTCATAGGTGGTAAACATTGTTCTAGCCCTGACTCACCAAGACAATTGAGGAAAACATATTTATAACTCCAAACACACCTCTTTGGCCTGCAGGAGATGGCTCAGTAAGCTACTAAATTATTGCAGCAACTGTATATGTTTTCATTAAATCTGCAGATAAACGATCAGGCATGTATCCGGCGTTGTTCCACTGGCACTGCTGTGGACTAAACAATGGCCAGTGTTCTGATGTGAATCATTTGAATAGTTTTCAACCCACTTGACTATTCTGGGCTTTATTTGTCAGTTAAACAAATAAACCCAGAGCCTTTGTTTTTATTAGCCGGCTTGAACTACTGTGGCCCAGTTGAGACAGTACTACTTTCATTGCATTGCATCGCATCTCAGCAGGCCTGCTTAAAAGCCTTTGGTGGGCTGGGATTTCCCTTTCCTTCTCAGAACTGGTTTGATCAAAAGCTTCCCATTTAATCTGTCCTTTAGAGCCATCTATGGGAATGAAAAATGCTCCTGGTTGTGCTGATGCGAAAAGAGTGACAGCTAACCTCGGATTGGGACTACCTAGATTGAGGCACCTGTGCCAGGGAGGAAAGAACGTCATCCACCAGGAGAGCAGAGCAGAAGGCATGAGAGAGAGGTGGGCAGGGAGGGGACCGCAGGGTGGGCACAGCCAGTGCCTGGGCTGCCACTTTGATGAGGTGTGATCCCTGAGAAACCCTTGCACTTGTTGCTCTTAGTGGTATGTGTTTCACACAGGTGGCCTGAGGGAAGTGCTTGTGGTGTCCTGCTGAGGAGCGGGACAGGCAGAAGAAGGGAAATTGAGGTATCCTCAGGAGACCCCTCATAAAGACATCTCTTTACCCCAAGGCCTTGTCCTGTGACTGCAGAAATGACAGCAGCAAAAAGGAACAGAGTGTCCAAGCTGACATTTTGCCAAGCCTTATTCAGCGGCCAGTCTCCTAAACGAGCCTCCCCGCTGATTTCCAACAGTTGAAGAATCTGGCTTCCACAGGGAACAGCTCTCATGAGCAGTGGTGCTGGAGACAGGTAATTTGAGGTCTCTATTTAGATCACTGGTCCCCAACCATTTTGGCACTAGGGACGGGTTTCGTGGAAGACAGTTTTTCCGCGGACAGGGGGCAGGGTGGTTTCAGGATGAAACTGTTCCATCTCAGATCATCAGGCATTAGTTAGATTCTCATAAGGAGCAGGCAACCCAAATCCCTAGATTGCATGCGCAGTTCACAACAGGGTTTGCCCTCCTGTGAGAATCTAACAACGCAGGTGATCTGACAGAGGGTGGAGCTCAGGCAGTAATGCTCGCTCACCTGCCGCTCACCTCCTGCTGTGCAGCTTGGTTCCTAACAGGCCACGGACTGCCAGTCTGTGGCCCAGGGTTTGGAGACCCCTGATTTAGATCACCCAAGCCCACAAGACCAACACATAGCATAGGCACAAAAAGGAATGTTTAGAACTGAACTCCCCCCATTTGAGTCTTGAAGATAGATGCTCACTGAAGTGGAGAGACGTGGCTGGAATGTAGAAAAAAAGGTGAAAGAGCCAATCGATCAGTCCAAAATGCAGGTCTGTTGTGTTCAAGTATTTGAATGAGGTTCTCAGTTGGCTCAAGGAGGACAGAAAGAAGGAAATAAGGCTGCTGCTTCCCAGTGACTTATTCTTTTTTTTTTAATTGAGAAAATTCACATAACATAAAATTCACCATTTGGAAGTGTACAGTTCAGTGGTTTTTAGTATATTCACCATGTCGTATAGCTATCACCACTATGTAATTCCAGAACTTTCCATCACCCCTAAAAAGAAGCCCCATACCCATCAGCAGTCACTCTCCCTTCTCTCTTCCCCTAGCTGCCATCAACCATTAACCTACTTTCTGTCTCTATGAATTTGCCTATTTAGACATTTCATATGAATGAAATCATATAACATGTGACCGTCTTTGTCTTCTTTCAGTCAGCATAATATTTTCAAGGTTCATTCATGTATCAGTACTTCATTCCTTCTTATGGCTGAATAGTATTCCATTGTATGGACGTACTGCATTTTGTTTGTTCATCATCAGTTGATGGACATGTAGATTGTTTCTACTTTTTGGCTCTTATGAATAACAGCACTGTGGATGTTTATGTGCAAGTCTTTGTGTGCAGATATTTTCACTTCTCTTGGGTATAGACCTAGAAGTGGAATTGCCAGGTCAGAGACTTCATTATTTCTTGAAATTCTGGTCCTCGGTGCAGAAGTATGGGACAAAATAACCACGATGCTGTGCTTCTTGCCACATTCTTGAATATGAAGCTCTAGGCTCAGAAATGCCATGTGATTTGACATGAGGCCTTGGTGCCTGCAGGAATGTGGTTGGAACCACATACTCCCTGGAAAGAGGAAGTAGAATGTGATGTGGTAAAGGAAGCCAGGCCAGAGTCAGAGGATCTTGCAGGGAGCACCCACTACCCCCTTCTTTATCCCAGCTACTCCTGTGCATGAGCCTGGGGTCCCTCCACATTCTATCCACTGCTGTCGTTCCCAGAAGCACCAAAATATTGGTCAGGTAGTCAAATAAATAGATGGAAACAGTTAATAAGATATTTTTAAGTACTTGAGAATTTTATTCTTTTTTTTTTTTTTTTCTGGAGACAGAGTCCCTCTCTGTCACCCAGGCTGGAGTGCAGTGGTGCGATCTCAGCTCATGGCAACCTCCACCTCCTGAGTTCAAGCGATTCTTGTGCCTCAGCCTCCTGAGTAGCTGGGATTACAGGCATGTGCCATCATGCCCAGCTAATTTTTGTATTTGTATTTTATTTTATTTTATTTTTTTACTTTAAGTTCCAGGATACATGTGCATAGGTATACATGTGCCATGGTGGTTTGCTGCATCTATTGATCTGTCTTCTAAGTTCCCTCCCCTCGCCCTGCAGCAGGCCCTGCTGTGTATTGTTCCCCTCCCTGTGTCCATGTGTTCTCATTGGCCAGCTCCCTCTTATGAACGAGAACATGCAGTGTTTGGTTTTCTGTTCCTGTGTTAGTTTGCTGAGGATGATGGCTTCCAGCTTCATCCATGTTCCTGCAAAGGACATGATTTCATTCCTTTCTATGGCTGTGTAATATTTCATGGTGTGTATGTACCACATTTTCTTTATCCAGTCTATCATTGATGGGCATTTGGGTTGGTTCCATGACTTTGCTATTGTAAATAGTGCTGCAATAAACATACGTGTGCACGTGTCTTTATAGTAGAATGATTTATAATCCTTTGGGTATATACCCAGTAATGGGATTGCTGGGTCAAATGGTATTTCTAGTTCTAGATCCTTGAGGAATCGCTGTATTGTCTTCCACAATGATTGAACTAATTTACATTCCCACCAACAATATAAACATGTTTCTATTTTGGCCGGGGGGGTGGCTCACTCCTGTAACTCCAGCACTTTGGGAGGCCAAGGCCGGCAGATCACAAGGTCAGGGGTTCGAGACTAGCCTGACCAATATGGTGAAACCCCATCTCTACTAAAAGTACAAAAATTAGCTGGGCATGGTGCGCGCCTATAATCCCAGCTACTTGGGAGGCTGAGGCAGAAGAATTGCTTGAACCTGGGAGGCAGAGGTTGCAGTGAACCGAAATTGTGCCACCTCACTCCAGCCTGGGCGACAGAGTGAGACTCTTGTCTCGAAAACAAAACAAAACGAAAGTGTTTCTATTTCTCCACAGCCTCGCCAGCATATATTGTTTCTTGACTTTGTAATAATCGCCATTCTGACTGGTGTTAATTTTTGTATTTTTTGTAGAGACAGGTTTTGCCATGTTGTCAGGGTGGTCTCAAACTCCTGACCTCAAGTGATCTGCCTGCCTCAGCCTCCCAAAGTGCTGGGATCACAGGCATGAGGCACCGCGCCTGGCCAATTTTTGTTAAATTCTTTATCCCTTCATCCATGTGTTCTGTGGTGAGAGCCAGAAAATGACTGGGCTGGACTCCCTGCTAACAATCTGCCTTGGCCTAGTCTCATGTCCAGGTTTTCCTTCTGAGACAAAGAGATTTAGTGACAGTGCTTGCAGCTCCTGGCATAATACACACTATGACGTTTCTGAATGAATGTGCTACTCTGTGGCCTTCCTCTTCATTCCCTCTGTAAACTGCTACCCTAGCAGAGCGGCCAGAAGAGAAGGCAGACTTTTCCTCTAATACAAGTTTTTACTTTATGTTCCTCTTATCACATCAATTCCATAGGTACTGTTGCAATAGTTCAAATGGATCCTCACCCTAAAGGTGTAGATGCTAAGGAAACCCAAAGGATGCCAATAGAGGTTGTCTTTTCATTTTGTTGTATTAAGGTTGAAATGTTTCTAAAGTTAATTTTTAAATATTTTTAAAGGAGAGTCTGCATACTACTAGCTATTAAGACAGATATCTGGGAGCAATGTGTCCTAAGCTGCCCCCTAAACCTGTGTAGACCTAGCCTAGGTGGTCCATGCTGCTGGCAGGTAGGAAGGCCCTGTGTCTGCTCACAAGACAACCCAGTTTAATCACATTTTTCAATGCCTACTGTAAGTGGTGGGAGCTCTGCTCAGACAAGGGGACACAAAAATGAATAAGACACAGTTGCACAGTTCCAGAAATATGTGAAGGAAGCTGGAATATTGGGCAAAAGGGAAAAGTTGAAGGTTTATGAGGGAAAAGGGAGGACAGTAGCCTGTATGGGGTCTTTTGCTTCATCAAGTCCATTGAGGCTTGAAAGTCAGTGAACCACGACATGGAGATTCCTTCTTCCTCGGCCATGAAGCAGAGGGGTGGTGGAGTTCTCTAGACCTAAGAAGTCCGCTTGGGCCTTTCCTTGTGGCCTCAGACTCAGCAGGGAGTTCCCTCTCTAGACACTACTGAGATAGCAAACTCTAGATAATTCTCATGGTGGAATTATTTGCTTGGAAAGCAAAAAGATGCTAGGGGCTTCGACTTCAGCAAAGTTATTTTTGCTACTGCTTCTTTTAGAAACGTGTATATTTTTGTATTATTTAAATCAAGTTAATTCTTATAGTCTATGGTAAGTACATTCCCTTCCAATTTTAAGGGCATTAACAACCCAAATATTTATACTAATACACTTAATTAAGGAGGGTGCGGGGGTGGGGACAGTAGAAACAGCTATAAAAGCTGCTCCCTTATGGCCCTGTAGCAGAAAGAGGGTAGGGCCATGCTAGAGGGAGTCACCCCAGCACACTGCAGTCTGGAGGGGTTTCTTCCACTAGGCACTCGGATTCCAGCAATTTTTTCAGATACTTGTCAAGTGCTCTGAAGTCTTTCAGTCACACAGTTGTACCAGGAGTCAGCATTAGTCACATCCGCTGGTGATCTGGCAAATGCGTATGATAATAAGCACTGATTATCAGGGAAAAGGGGTTTCCTGACACAGTCACTCAGTCAGTGATTGTGTCTTTGGAGAAATGTTCTGTTTCCTTTGAGGTACTTTATCTGAAGCCACCTTGTAAACATGAACCTTCTTGCTATTGCCCTGAAGTGAGCAACCTTATTTAAGGAAACGAAAAACTTCTCCCAGTGCCGGAGGGTGGACTGGGAAGCAGGTCTAGACATTCATTCTTTGCCTGACCTCTCAAAACCATGTTTGCTTGCTTCAGCCCTCATCTTCCCCTTGGAAGATAGGCGAGCCGAGGCAGCATCCACAGCAGGCTTTCAGCGCCTAAAATGTTAACTCACGTTTTTTCCAAAGTGTGTTTCTGGTTAGTTTAAAGAAGGATAAACAAAATTTAATAGCTGGCAATGAATCACATTTTTTTTCTCCCTAAACGCTATTTGGATCCACTCAAACGGCTGTCATTCTACTTTTGTACAAATAAATAAACCTACTTTTCTTTTGTGCATTTTTCTCTGTCCTGCATTTCCTAAAATACAATTTGTTTGACGGATGAGTCAAGCAGTTCTGAGGTTTGCTTTTGGCTCTGTAGGCAACTAGGTTGTTTTCTCATCATAATTCAATGGGACAAGGTTATCACCCTTACAAACACTAACACCTCATTTAGAACCAGAAGCACCCCCACAAGAAGGAAGCAATTGTTAATGTTCTCAATATAAGTCTCAGTTGCTACATGTGAAGTTTCCTCATATACACATCTCTGCCCTGCCCTTTCCCTTTGGTTATGCTGGGTATATGCTGTGCACACAGACATTCTGAAGTGAAATTATAGGAAGATGGAAAGTAAACTTCAAAGAATGTACAGAGGAAGGCCCATCATCCACTTAGGCTTGGGCACTACAAGCAATAACCTAACAAGCAGAGACAAACCTCACTAGCATCTGAAAGCAACATTAACCTAGAAAGTATTTTTTTTTTCTGAAATGCAAACCACATCACCATAGATTTTCTAAAAGACAAAGACCCGTAAAATAGCTGAACTGAAATTAAACGTATGCATTTTTTTTTTTGAGACTGAGTCTTGCTCTGTCACCCAGGTTGGGGTACAGTGGCCCAATCTCGGCTCACTGCAACCTCCGCCTCCCGGGTTCACGCCATTCTCCTGCCTCAGCCTCCCAAGTAGCTGGGACTACAAAACGTATGCATTTTTTAAGGTAATCGTACTGGAGTAAAACTAAAATGTTCTCCAAATAGACATTTCATTTTGTTTCAACCCCCCTGTTAAACAGAGAAGTATCTTTTAAGTAATTGCCCATTGTACTTATAGGTGAGGGAGGTCTGTAAAAATGTAAGTTGAAGGTCTTGTTTAAAGTTCTCCTCACTAATGCAGAGCCTCTCTGAGCCTGTTCCAAATCCTCTGTTAGTGCTTCTCATATTCAGAAGTGTTGCCTAGGAAAAAGGCGGGAGGGTCCAAGAAGGGAGAGAACCCAGAACCCAGAAGTGGGCTCATGTTTCTGCTTGTCCTCAGCTGGGTGGTTGGGGAAAGAAGAGGGAGAAGCAGGTTTCCACCTGAGAGTTATCTTCCGTCCCTCCTCTCCCCATCTCAACCAGCCAAGCTCAAGCTCAACCACAAAGCCTTGAAGCAACGTGGCACAGTCTGGAGATTCTCCCCACCACAGTATTTTAGATTTTTTTTCTATCATAGTACTATTTAAATCTGCCTTTCAGTACTTATCATATCATATTGCGATAATCTGTTTACAAGCCTATAATTATCCTGAGAATAGGCACCTTACCATCTTTGGAGCTCCCAGTATCCAACTCAGAGCATATTAGATAACCAATAAATGAATAAATGAGTAAAAAAATATGAAAAAGCATTGATTAATAACCAGTTTCCTTTCCTAATGCTCATTTATCCATCATACATAATAAAATATATAATTTATAAAGTAGTGTTGAGCATGATTAAGTTTTATGAAATTTTGAAAATAGCCTTAGGGGAATTAATCATTATGGCCACAGGGTCCTGGGGTCCAGGAAACCCAGACTGGGAAGCATTGGCCTAGACCAATGGTTCTCAAACTTGAGTATGCATTAGATTATCTGGAGGGCTTATTAGAACACATCAGTGGGCCCCTTCCCTAGAGGTACTGATCCATAGGCCTGGTGTGATGCTGATGCTTCTTGTCTGGGGCCCACGCTTTGAGAAAGATTGATCTAAGAGGATAAGCAGGGGCAATGGATGATGAGTCTGTGGTTTTTCTTCTGGCTCTGCCATCAACTAAGTGGTATGACCTTCAATACGCTATCCATTTCATAGCACCCCATGGAGATGGGGAATGACAATGGCTCCTTACATCCACAAAGTACTTTAAGCCACACACTCTGGATCACTTATATGAACACAATTTTCTCAACTTTCTTCACGGGTATATAGGATAAATGTAAGAAAAGAAATATGATGATGCTTTGGAAAATCAGAAGTACCATAGAAACATGCTGTTTTATCATCATATTCTTTTTGGTCTTCTCTTCTTTGCCCTTCTCAATCCAAAATGGCAGATCCTAACGTTGTGTTGGGCTTAACCCACTGGTGTCTTCCTGAGTTGGACTTCTATTTTATTTTATTTTTTGAGATGGAGTCTTAGTCTGTTGCCCAGGCTGGAGTGCAGCGGCGCAGTCTCCGCCCACTGCAAACTCCGCCTCCCAGGTTCAAACGATTTTCCTGCCTCAGACTCCCCAGTACCTGGGACTACATACAGGCGCCCACCACCACACCCAGCTAATTTTTGTATTTTTAGTACAGACAGGGTTTCATCATGTTTCCCAGGCTGGTCTCAAACTCCTGTCCTCAGCTGATCAGTCCACCTTGGCCTCCCAAAGTGCTGGGATTAGAGGCGTGAGCCACCAATCCCAGCTTGGGTTGGACTTCTGAGTGTAGAACTACTGATGTTAATTTAAGGAAACAACACTCTGGTTAGAAAACATGAAAAATGGCTGAAAAGTCTTATGTTGGGGGGTTTGCATCGTGGAGGATTTTCTGGGCATTCTACTAAGCTGAAGCAGAAGGACTGGCATCTGTTCAGAATCTGTGCTTGTGTCTCTACCCACTGATACCACAACCACCAGGCTTGTTTCCTGGGGATCTGTGCACTCAGATGGCCTGGCTGCTGGCAGCACCAACTCCAACATTAATCAACTTGACATCTGGAAGCAACCTGAGGCCCTCCTCAATCTGATTGCCACAAATGCCTTTACTTTCAGCTGTCAGCAAAGAGCTTATTCAGTTTAGGGTGCCAGGTCTACATCACACCATCCTCATGGAGGGCTGTACGATGTATTAACAAACAACCTAAATAAACTGGGAGTGTGGGCAAGACAAAAATTTCCCTCAGTAATCTGTCAACTCAAACCTACACCAAAAAGGCATTTTGTCTGAAGCAGCAAAATTACTGTGGTTGGGCAGATCTGGCTAGATTGTGTTCTACATATCCTTGGAGTGCATATTTTGCCCATTTTTGCAAATTACAATCCTCCTTGAGCTAACTATATAGCATAGCAGCAGCTACTTTTGAAACCCTTCAGTACCCTTTGGTCTGCTGTGGCCAAGACTTCATTCTTTAGCAGTGCTCAGAAAGATGTGGAAACCTTTCCTGAGGTGAGTTCCAAAGAAGCCCAGGCACTGCTTAGTGGACGGCAATCTACTCATTGCCATTGTTGTGACAGCAGGACGGGACTGTTGTGGTGGATACCATGTCAGTTATATTCCTTTTTATTTGAGCATTCCATGTATCCTAATATGGAAAGTAAGGCCCAGGACATTATCCAGAAGTGTTGCCTGTCAGAAATTGCTCTGTGATGTGTCAGGATGAAGCAGGCAATAAGGAATGAAATGTCATCTCATCAAGGAAAAAAAAAATCTGTAGATAACATTGTAAATCAGCCAGGAGACAAATGTCTGCCTGGGTTGTCACCCACCAGCTCACCGCATTGATTTCTCAAAGCCTAAAATCATACAGAATCCAAACCAGAACGGAAGAGCCTCCTGGCCTCCCATGTTCACTGATTTAATTTTCCCCTCTGAACACATACAGCCCCTTAATTAGAACATTTACCAACCATAAATACAATTTAAACTCTGTACATATGTGCCTACACTTATGGAGAAGCTTGAGCTGAGGTACGGTTTCAATAAAAACAGTCCTGCACTGATTAGAACGTGTAAAGAGGAAATCTGTTTATACCACAATCTACTCAAAACTTGTGTTGGCAGCAACACTCCAGGCTAATAAATGTCAATAGCAAAACTACGTGGAGAGGATAAATTAAACTACCACAATCTGGAGATTGAGAACTCAATCTAAAATGCTATACCCAACTCATTCTGCTACGTCCAGTCATAAAGGAAAATCACAAACTCTTGTCTAAATCTCAGACTCACGAAGGAGACCTGTTCAATGATACTACTCCTCTTGGTGAATTCAAGTTCACTCCCAAAAGGAAAGGAGTTTTTTTAAGGAAACTGCAGAGTCCTGCAATGTTTTTGGAAGGCATTAGTATGCACTCTCCATCTCTTAAAATAACAGTGGTATCATTCCAGATTTATAGAAGCATGAAGAATGAGATTATTGAATTAATTAAAAACCAACAGAGCATTTAAATTTGTTTGATGCTCCATTTCTCATTTTCTACTGATTTTATAGACACCAGAAATCAAGCACTGTCCATCTACCCACCTACACATCTAGGCCAGTAGCAGTCCTATCCTGATCCGTGCAAGCCCTCCCGGGTCTAGAGGACCCAGCATCCCCAGCCACACTCAAGAACAAGCAGGAAGAGGAAGGGTACAAGTAGAAAAGCTGAAGGTGGTGGAAAATCTTGAGTGAAAAAAGAAAACTACATCCAAAGGCAGAGTGAGGTGTGGTGTGGAATAGCCTCCTGAGAGGGGAAATGGGCCTCACATGAGTCTCTTCCATAGGGGCTCATTAAAGAGGGATCTTAAGGTTGATGCAGGCATAACCAGTGGTACCAGAGAGAGTTACAGAAAGATCTTCAGGTGATGTGTGCTCATTTTCTTCAGGGTATCTGTGGGATAATTTACATTTATTGAACTGAAGGGAAAGGGAAGGAGCAGCTTGCTTGCAATAACAATAATAAAAACAACAATGGTAACAGCAGATCTGTGTTACATGCCACTGTTCCAAACCATTCACATTTGTTAACTCATTTAATCATAACAACCACCACCCTAGGAAGTAGGTATTATTATTATCCCCATTTCACAGATGAAGAAACTGAGGCACAGAAGTGTGGGAACTTCTCAATGTCATACTTCCCAACGTCATACTGTTGGTAAGTGACAAAGGCAAAGTCAGGCAGCTCACTTGGAGCCAGGCAGCTTCACATGGTTCTCTGCTGCCTTTCGGAATGACCCAGCACATCCAGCCCTGCTCTAAGTGTTCTGCATAGATTGTAGCTCCTTGCTACAATGCTATGTGACAGGTACTATTACGCTCCCTGTCCTGCAGGTGTGGGCCCTGAGCACTGAGAGGTAAGTAAGCATTGATGATAAGAAGAGCCCAGGCAGGCAGGCCTCAGAGCCCCAGCTGATGACCATCACTCCATACTGCCTCTTGACATGTCTGGGAGAAGCCAACTGTACATACCCATGTCCCCGCTACCCTTTCTGTCTGCCCGTTACACTTTCTCTAATTTCAGGCTCTGCCAGAACCCCTGTTGCACTCCCAAGTGACAAGTTTTTATTTGCATATCCTCTGTACTATCAGATGGGATGCAACATGCCCCAACCCCCTCCCCACCACCGACACCTTGAACCAGGCTACCCTTCCCTTAACAGGGTCACTCAGGTGTTCACTTGGATCCTTCACAGTTAGTGAAGGCTCTGTGCACCCCAGAAGACACAAGGAGAGAGCCCAGGCAATTCTTTCTGATGATTCAGACTCAAGAAAAACTCCAGATAGCAATACAGTCATTTATAGACCACTTCCAAGATATGAAATCAGTGCTTTTACACGTGTCATTTTATTTAATTCTCATAGTAACTCAGTGAGCATAGGTGGGACTCAAAATCCATGTCTATTTAGTGATGTTGCAATGCAAAACACCAATCTTTCCTACAGCCCTTTACAAATAACAGCAAAAAAAAAAAAAAAAACTCACCCTCAGCTTATGGAACAAGAGGGGTTATTAGCTCAAATGGACTTATTATGTCAATTCACCCCAGAGGCCCCAGGGTTTCAACTCTAGGTAGAACAGGTTCTACATTGCTTTATTCCTTCAACGTCTCTTTCCAAATGAGAGCAGTCTCCATACTCCACCCCCTAGTGCATGTCTGGGGAGCTGAAAGCAGAGGGTCTCCATAAGGACCCCTCCTCTGTAAAATATCATTCCTCTTGTTCTCCTGAGAGCCCTGCCTCGTTAGCTGATCTTTCAGACATAATGAAAGATAGCTCTTTTTGGTTTATTTTCCCCAGATAGTTGTGGGAATGTTTTTCTGGGCTGGTGTTCAGTGGGTTTGTGTTTTTTGTTGATGTAATGGTGTTTTGCTACAGTGGTATTAGCATATTTTAAAAAGTTTTCTAAGCCATTGCCTGTGCACCCAGGGGTGACTATTAAAATGATGGGGACATTTTCATAAATCCCAAACATAGATAAATATATAAAAGCAGTTAGTAAAGTGGGAAAAACTAACACAGCTAAAGAAACAAATTAGAAGGGTTTTTTAGAATCTAAAATGAGTTTCATGCCTAAAAAGAATTCCATAGAATAAAAATTTTATACATTTTAAAGGAAAAAACAATTCTATACGAATAATATGATAAATAAGAAATTCTGACTCTGATTTTATATTTCATCTAGATACTCAGGAGAAAGAAATATAGAGAGAAAAAATTAAGCACATATGAATTGAAAATAACTATAATGTTATATCATATTTATGTATAAGAATTATTTTGCTGGAATCAAAACATGCATAACAATTTATTTTTAACTTGCCTTTAAAAAATACAGTGGCTCCTTTTGCTTTTTCTAATTTAATATCCCTGATCTTTACCATATCTGAAGCCCTCCCCAACGTAAGAGGTCAAGGCTAGAACTTGCTAATAACCATCAGAAGCTGGAAATTCTGGATCAAACATTTTCTCAAACAGAAAGAAGTATTTGCTTCCAAACTCCAACCAGGTAACAATGGTCTAAAAAATGACTAGAATTGCAGCCGGTGTTTCACTGTGGTTATTCTTTCTAATCACATACAACATTTCAAGTACTTTCTTTAAATCACTCCCAGGCAGTGAAGTCCTTTATATTCATCCTGTGATGGCGGCAGCCTTGTTGGGCAGTGTTTGTCCTAAAACAGCTGTTGAGATCCTAGCAGGGGATCCTAGCACGGGAAAAAAGTCACATGATTCTTTAGCTCATAAACCAGCTAGTTTATTTTCTCGAGGATACATTAGGTCACCATGCTGATGCAAATAGCAAAGCTAGTAGCCCAGGGTTAGTAGCCAGAAATGGAGCTCTCTCACCTCACCTCTCTCATCTCACCTCATCTCTACCGCTGGTAGAGAATGATCCAGACAATATATTCAGCACACACACAGACCATGGGTTCCAGCTCTGCCCCTCAGTTATTTTCTGCTATCTACCAACAGAGCAGAGAGGGCAGGAAGAAAGCACAAAGCTGAGCCTGGCCCCATCTGGCTGCTGGCTTCCCAGCTCTTCATCTGGTTTTCTCTCCCACGTGGCCTGAAGACCACTTGCTTGGGTGACCCAGAAAATATTCCTGTGACCTGTGCCTTTCGCCATGCTCAAACCATACCGCCAACAAGCCAGCGGCCTCCTCACTGCATCCTCTCAGCAATACTATATGGGCCCTTCCTACTATTCTAAGTCTTCTCAGTCTTTTCTCCCCAAGTGAATTAGAGGCTCCTAAAGAGCAGGAAATCCATATGCCTTTCATTATTGCTAGTACAGTACCAAGCAAACAGCAGTCTCTCAAAAGCAAATTGTATGAGGAGTCTCATTGGTGTGAGTTGTGATCAGTTGTACAAGATGGGTAAAAGGACAAAAGAAAACAAACAGCAGCAATGACAATTGGCAAGGCAAAGTCAGCCCCTGCTAAGAAACCCTGTTTGACTAAAACCTTGTTTTTATGATTGGCCCAGATATGGAGGCCTCGTACTCTGAAATAATCCTGTTGTCTTTCCTCAAGCTTTGGGTCTATGCTGACAATGAATAAAAGAGGAGAATCTTAACCTTAAAATCATTACTTTCTGGGGCAAACCTTCTAGCTCATCCCCACTAATGGATTGAAATGAGTGTCTGGAGCCAGGGACCTTTCAAATCCTCTGGGGATTTGGTTTCAGGAGGCAACACTGAAAATGCCACAAATTAAAATGCTCAGAGACCTGAGAAACGAGACTGCGTCTTACATATCAGGTCTATATCCAAGTAGTTATGTACACCTAAGTTCTTATTTCTTTGTGGGGAAGCAGGGGAAAGTCATGAGTTAATGAATTATTTTGCTTTCTGGATTTTGAGATGTGGGGTAAGTTGAAGTTTTCACTTTTTTCCCCTGAATAGTTTGATTTTTCAAATTACTCACCGTCAGTATCTATTTAAGTCAAATGAAGTTGGGGACTGAGGGTGGTAGAGAATTCAGGGCTGGCCAGCATGAAGGGGTGTGAGGAGCCCATTTCCCTCTGCCTTTGGAAAGATGGACGCCTTATCTGTGCAGTCACAGGTTCTGGTTACATCTCTGTTTTCCTGCACAATCCCAGGAGCAGGCCTCCTCCCTAATGGAGTTAGCAAAGGTCACTTTTCTCACTGCTGAAACTAAAATATGGTTCTTCCTCTGTAGAGAAGTTCTTTACTGATTTTATGGCCTTCCGCTGAATTTTTTTTTTTTTTTTTTTTTTTTTTTGCTATTTTCAGTATAAAGGTATAAACAATTGAAGATTGCTCCCTTTGCATCTTCGTCAAGACAGCCTCCATCACCTTTTCTACTGTGTGGTAAATAATTCTGGTTTTCTCCTCTACCAACTTTTCCTCCTCTTAAAAGAGACAGAAAGACCAAGCGAAGCATGGGAGGCAGAGAAAGTGGCTCATTCCTGCTAGGACACGGGGACAATGAACCTGCATTAAGGCAATAGTCAACGATTTCATTTTCACCTTCTTTCAGCCTCCCTAATCTTTGGGCCAAAGAAGCCCCCGACCTCAGATGCACACTCCCACACTTCACCCCAACCCACCTCGGGGCAGGGTCTGCACCCCCACCCGCTAGACCGGGAGAAGTCAGGCTGTGAGAGGCGAGCCTGCCACCAGCCCGAGGCTTTTCACCGCCAGCGTGGATGAGGTAACACCCGCAAAATCAGCATTTGCACACTTGCCAGGGGCTGATTACAGGCCTCTCAGCCAGGGCAGCCTACGCAATTTCGGAGCAATTTCTCCGATTACACAGCTGGTGGACCGCCCTGGGCGCTCGCTGCCTCCCGCGCAGCCACCTTACAGTCCTGGGCTCCCCATTCTCGGTGGGCCTTGCCCAGCGCCCACAAACGCTGAGAGACAAAAAGACACCAACACCCACCAGGACTGCGTCCTGCCAGCTCTTCACTCCGCTGACCTGACCTTCCACGTCCCTAGTCCTCGAGCGGACTTGACCTGTGGGGGAGTACCGAACCGTCCCCATGAGGCCCTCCAAGCGGCCAGGTGGCCTCCGCCACTCTCTCCACCCCCACCTCCTCCACCCCCCAGCCCATCGGTCCATCTTCGATCTGACCGGGTCAGCGACGCATCGGTCCCAGGCTTGTGACCACCTCTTTCTCTGTTACTTGGGGAGCCAGGCCCACCGCTCAGGATCACAGTGAGGAGAAAAAAGACACAAACGCCAGGACAGGGCGGCTGGGGAAGGAAACTGCTAGGGACCGCTCATTGTCAGCCTGGCGTGTCCCACGGATCGCAGGACCCGTCGAGGCTTTGCCCTCTGCGACCCGAATACTCCTGGGCCACTCGACCTCCTCCTCGGACTCAGGCGTCCGCGTCTCCGGTCATCACGGGAGACCAATTGGTTTACAAATAGTGATGATAAACCTGGGACCGACCTTGGGACTGTGTAAAAGTCTACTGACAGATGTAATGGAGGGTTGTTAGCAGTCACAAAGCCTGTCGGACCCGTAGCATTAGTTCAAGAGACTACTTCCGTGTCGCACCAAAATTACTGCGCGTGTAAACCAATTTCCCCGACGGAAGAATAGACAGAGATTCGTTTGAAGCGCGAGATGAAAACAGATGGGGTATCGCAAACAGTTCCCCAAAATACAACAGACTTCTGGGCCAATTACACGTGGTTAGCTCTGAATGGCAGAGGAAATAGTTTTCTTTGCTGCTAAACGTCACAAAAGTCACCTAAAGGCACAGAGGAGGCCGCTCTGTTTTTGCGAAACTTGCTAAAATTAATCTGCGCTGGGCCACTTGCAAAAAGCAGAACCACCTCCCGCCCCCACCTCGCCTCCAGCCGCCGGGGTTCAGGCGTTTGTGAAAGACAGAACCTTTGGGCTGGGGACCCGGGCACTGGTGCTTCGAAGTCCGAATCCGCCGGCCGAGAAAACGACAAGAGAAAGAAAATCCAGCGGGCGCTCTCTTCAGCGCCAGGCCGGTGTAGGAGGGCGCTGGGGCTCGGCCTGCCACCCCTACCCGACATTGGGAAGCAGCCCCTGCGCTCCCGCGGCGCCTCAGCCTCCGGTCCCCGCCCCGAGGTGCGCGTTCCTCCTCCCGCATGCCCGTCTCGGGCCCCAAGGAGCAAGAAGATAGACGATGACGAGGCGCGCCCATCCATCCGGGCCGACGAGGTCAGGCCCGCGCCACAGGCAAAAATTGCGCAAGCCCGGCCGCAGGGATTTCGCGGGCGCCTGGGTCCCAGGTGCGCGGCCGAAATCCTCAGGGAAAATCCCGAGGGGCCAACGGTCTAGGCCACAGGGCTGCTGGGCCGGGGCCTGGCTCAGAGCGCATTCGGGCGGGGAGGCCTCACGCCGCACCCGGGCCTCTCCTCCGAGCCCGAGGCAGGCACTAAGCTCCGGGCCAGCCAGGTGCCTCCCGGCTGGTGCGAGACCCCGGGCTTGCTGGGAGGCGTGGGCAGGGCAGGGCAGGGCTGAACCCCAGCGACTGAATCTCAAAGGCAGGAGGCCTCGGAGGTCATCGGCCCAACTCGCCTGAAACTGTCCCTGCTCGTGCCAGGGCGCGGGCAGAGGAGAAAGGACAGGGCGGAGCAAGCCCACTGCAGAACTGCGGTCGGTGGCTGCGAAGGGTCCGGGTCACCGCGCTCCCGGACGCCGGAAGCCGCGCTGGCGGGGCCGCTGGGAGGGAGGCTGGGTACCGGGGCCGTCCGGCCGGAGGAAGCGGCTCGGGCCGCGCTGTCCGCGCTTGGGAGCCGCGTGCAGGGTTCAGCCGTGTTTCAGTTGCCCTCTGACCTGACCCCGGGCGCACAAAGGCCTCCCGGGTGCGCCGCCATGGCCCAGTCTTCCAGTCGCTGCCAAATTAATGAGCCCACGTCAGGTTGGGTTTACAACTCGGCCGGGAAGCAGCCGAGTGGAAAATGAGCTCGGGGCCGCTCCAGAGGCTCCCGCACAACTGCAGAGGCTGCCCGCGTCCCTGGCCGCCGCAAAGGCCGGGCGCAGCCCAGGAGACCGGGAGTCGCGGCCCGCGCGGTTCCGCCCTCGGCTTCGACTTTAGCTGCCTCCCGAGGGAACAGGTCTGGTGTAGCGAAACCTGGTATGTGAGAAATGTGTCTGTCCTGCTTTATTAAAACAACACAAACCCCACATTTAACATCCAGCAGCAGCGGGCGAGGCGTGCTTGACACGGGTCGTTGGGTTGCGGGCTTGGCGACCCTTCTGTGTCCTTGCAGCGCCCTACTTTGCCCTGGGCTTCCTGGCTTTGGGGGCTCAAGTTCGTGTTCCTGGGAATCCCTGCTTCTTGGCCACAAAGAATCCAGGAGCCTCCCAGTGAGTGTGTACCAAGGTGGGGACAGAGAATGGTGGTTGGCTCCTTCCAGGGCAAGGGTCTGTCTGGAAGGTCAACACCCAGGAGACATTTTCAATCAGCTGCTGGGTGCCAAGTTGGAAGCCAAAGATTACTTGAAATAGGATTTGGTGTGTGTTTTGAATAAAAGTCGACCCGCGAGTTTATCACAAAGCTTCCCAGACTGGCTCCTGGGGCTGACGGCTCTGCTTTCTTACTGCTCTTTAAACGCCGTGGGGAATTCAGTTCAAGAAAAATGACTAAACTTGAAGCTGATAAAGCTTAAGGCATTGATTTATATTATTCCTTCCAGATTTTTCAAGTATATTAAAAGAATGTCTTTTCATCTAAAAACACTCAAAAGGTCGGAAGAGCAATGCTCTTGAAAAAGCCCTCTCCCTGCAGCTTGGTTTGCTGTTGAGAACCAAGAAGGTTAAGTAAGAACTAGAAGACACTGGTGTGACTGTTGAGTCTGAATCATGTGTCACTCCTGCATGGCCCCCACACTTACTCCAAGGACTGCTGCCTTTCAGAAGCGGAGGGCTTGGGTATTGACCCCTGTTCTTCTGGGGATCTAAGCAAGGAGAGCACTGAGTCACCTATTATAACCCCTCACATTTGCTCATCAATTTCCCTTGCCTGGACTCCACAGAGGCCCTCCCACTGTCCTGTGGGCACTTCCAACTCTTGCAGACCTGGCTGCCCTCTCTGAGCCCACATCTTCCTCTGAAATCTCAATGTTCTTAGAAGGTGAAGTTGGCTTCTCTGAAATCTCAGTGTTCTTACAGGGTGAAGTTGGCTTATGATGCCAAGCAGTCATTACCTTTAAGGTGTTAAGCTATCTCAAGGAGTGCAGGGCAACTAAATTATAATGTAATTATCTTTTTAGATAAATAGTCCATCTCCTCTAAAATGTAAAACCTCTGGGGACAGTGGCCAATATTAATTGTCTGTGTTGCCTCACACCACAATACCAGATCAAGAAATGTTATCTATGTTGATTCCACAGCTAATTTGAGTAAACACAGTCCCCGCTAAAATGCTGAAAACTAGAGTGACGTTAGGGGGAGGTACCAGCTCTTCCCTTGCCATTAATTCCTGCTTCATTTTAAATGTCAATAGATTTTTCTTCTGAAACCAAACTGAGGGAGAGAGAGAGAAAAAGACAAGAGAGGAGGGCCAATGCCAAGGATAAGTTTCACCTACTGAGTCAGTATTGTACTTGGAGCTCACATTCATCACACTCTGGCTGCATTTTATTAGCTAGATTATATAATACCATATGCCTCAGTTTCTCATCTGTAACGTGAAGATAGGCATTCCTTCCTGTTCTAATATTACAACTTACCTTATTAGTAGGCAGTAAGGTGGGGGAAGTGCTCTCTTCACTAAAATATGAGAAAGTGAAGAAAAATCATCAGATATTTTAAGGAAACTCTTTAACAAAAAATGAAGACCAAAATGGAAAAATAAGTAACCAAGAGGAAGTAGAGAAAATTTTTAAAAACACACATAAAACAAACAAATCCTGTAAGTAAAATCTTTGAGGAGATGAGAAAAACTATTGATTGTATCCGTGAAATAAGAAAAGGATGCTCTAAAAAAGAAACATTAAGAGAATAAGGAATAAATTTTGGAAATTAAAAATGTGGTAGAAATAAATTCAGTAAAAGTTGAAGTCCAGATGAAGTTACAGAAATATTTCAAAAAAAGAATAAAAGGACCAAAAGATGGAAAAAAATAGAAACAAAAAGATAAGGAAACTAGATCAATACAGGAGGCCTAACATTCAAGTTGAATTTCTGAAAGAAAGTACAGAGATAATAGGTAAAATTATTTAATAATATGGTGCAAAACATTTCCCAGAATTAATTGGGATGACTTCCCAGACTGGAAGGACCAACTGGGTGCCCAATACAAAGAAGGAAAAATTTTTAGACCAAAGCACATAATCATAAAATTTCAGAAACTCATGAATAAATAGAAACTTCAAAACACTTCTAGAAAGAAAAACAGGTCCTTTACTAAAATCAGGAATCAAAAAGGCATTGGACTTCTCAAAAATAACACCGAAAGTGAAAAGGAAAGAGAGCAATGTTTACAATTCTAAGGAAAAATCATTTCCAGTCCAGAATTCTATATCCAGCTAAACTACCCACCAAGTGTACAGATAGAATAAAGGCATTTTCAGAAAGCAAACTTTTCACAGTTGTATCTCTCATGGACCCTGTAATAGAGGCTGGTGGCTCACCCAACAGCCATTCTTGTCATTCTTACATATTAATTTTTTTCAGGCATCACACAGCAACATGCTTCCAGAAAGCCAAGCCTCTCCCCAGCCTGAAGGAATAGCTTTGATTAATCTAAGCTAAAAACTGATCATTCCTTATCCCCTGCAAATGATTGGCTTAGAAATGAACATGCAATACAATTAAGATCAATTAAACCTGAGGAATAGTCTTCTAGAGGTATGGAAATATTTTTTTCACGTTAAAATGCATAAAAGGAAGGGCCTTACTTTTTCAGCCTTTGGATGTAATTGTGTGAGGACATGATGCTCCAAGTTGCTGTATTTATCTTATGACTCCAAGGGAAGAATCCAAATGCCAAGGATGACAGAGAAGAAAGATGGAAAGAATCTGGGTATTTGATGATGTCACTGAACCACAGCATTAATTATACCTGAAACTGGGCAACATTCAGGCTTCTTGATATGTGAGTGCCAGAATGCAAACTCTCTGCACTTATGGTAATCTTTCAAGCTAAATTGTATAATAAGAACAATAATAATTAATGAAAATACCTACCATTGATTGAATACTTAGATACTGTTCTATGATCTTTTGATTAATGGCTATAATAAGCCTGTGAAATAAGTATATTAATCCAGTTTGCAAACGAGGAAATATAGGCTCAAACAAGTAGGCAAATGAGCCAGATTTATATCCAGTCCTGACTCCAGTGACTAGTATTTAACTTTGATTCCACACTCAGGGCTTGTCAGATAATACTCAGACATATGATAGGCACCTGTGTCCATGGATTTGGGAAAATGTTTGGAAACAAAATATGCTGAGCTCAAACATGCACTTAATAACTACTTTTAATTCACTTCATCATTTGTCAGCATAGTTCAATTCTGTGATAACCAACTTTCAGGACTGGCCCCAATGATTCTCTTTTCCTATTATTTACACTTTTTGTTGTCCACTCCCATACTAAATAGGACTGAACTGTGTAACCAGTAGTATAGTATGGAAATGACAATGTGTAACTTTGAAGGCTAGATCATAAAACATATTGTGTCTTCTGCCTTGATTTCTCTTGGATCACTCACTTTGGGAAAAGAGAGTTGTCATGTCATACATACTGAAGAAGCCATATAGAGAGGCCCATGTGTCAAGAAACTGAAACCTCCTGCCAATATCCATGTGAGTGAGCCATCGTGGAAGTGGATCCTCCAGCCTCAGTCAAACCTTCAGATGACCACAACCCCGGCTAACACTTGAGCCACAACCAACCAGCTAAGTCACTACTGAATTCCTGACTCACAGAAACTGTGAGATAATAAATGTTTATTGTTGTAAGCTGCTCAGTTTGGGGATAAATTGTTACTCAGCAGCATATAACTTAATATTCTGGGTAAATAAGCCTTCCCTTAATTTTAAAGGTAAGAAGTCACCTGAGATTTATCACTTGATGTTTTTCAAAGGAAAATATGTGGTCCTCACCACAATCCTGTGGAATTAATAGGGAAAGTGTCTTTTCAGAAAACAGATTGCAAAAGAAAAAAAGAAAAGAAAACAGATAGATCATCAGACAGACTTACTCAAGCTACCGGAGGGCCAAAATTAACAGAAAAGCATTCAGGATCTTTTTCATATGCCTTGCCAGTATCTCTGTTAAGAAGTTGGCTTAGGCAGAAAGACCCTGAGAATCAATACAAAATAAAATAAAAATGAGAAAAATCCTTAAAGCGTCCCTAACATAAAAATATTTCCAGGCTGGGCAGAGTGGCTCATACCTGTAATCCCAGCACTTTGGGAGGCTGAGGCAGGCACATCACCTGAGGTCAGGAGTTCAAGACCAGACTGGCCAACATGGTGAAACCCCGTCTCTACTAAAAATACAAAAATTAGCAAGACTTGGTGATGCACACCTTTAATCCCAGCTACTTAGGAGGCTGAGGCATGAGAATTACTTGAACCCAGGAGGTAGAGGCTGCAGTGAGCTGAGATAGTGCCACTGCACTCCAGCCTGGGTGACAGAGCGAGACTCCATCTGAAAAAAAAAAAAAAAAAAAAGTCTGTTTCCTCAGAGGCAGTCAGCATCCTATCACACTTCTGCTGCTGTCAGGCCTCTGCCCCCTTCTGGTTCTCACAGTGCACATGACTTTATGGTCTTGGATCTGATTCAAAGTTGTAGACAGTCATCAATTTTGAGAACATTCATGTATTGTGAACAGTGAAACTGTTAATGGTTATGGTGTTTATAGCTTGGGTTCAAACAGGAAACTAATAAAGATAAAATCACTGTTTGATAAGGTGCTCAAACCCCAGTCAATGGAAAGTTGCCTGTTGCACAACAAGACTCTGACTCCATCATTGGACCCTAGATCCATTCTCAGAAAACACAGTTAGGAAGGAGTTAAAATGAACAGAGCTGATATGTTTCTCATAGAACTAATAATATCAAGATGATAAGTGCTACTTTTGGACAATAATGATTGAGTGAGTGAGCGAGTGGCTGAGTCTGCTTTTTGTGAGGCATTAGCTCTATAGAGTTTGTTTTGGTTTCCTGTTTACTTTGAAAGAGCAAGCAAAATCTTTGGGGCCAAAACTGATCTGACAGAAACCTCAGTTGATGACCTTGGCTTGAGTTAGGGCAAACTCTTGCAAACGAAGCCTTTTCTTTCCTCGAGAGGCAGTAAAGTTGTACTATATATGGCCTTTCACGAGCAGTCATCTGCATCAGGGAACTTGGCAGAAAGGCAGCCTGAGTTTGTTTCTTAAAAGTAATACACATTAAAGTCTGGAATGGGCTGCAGAGCACATACCCATCTGCAGCCGATGTTGCTACAGGTGTAGGATGTTGTGGTTTCTAACATCTTACATGTGTTCTCTAAACAATACCTCAAGTGTCTTTTTGTTTCTGGCCTGTGTGGTTTCCTGCATTTCCGGCAGCTGATCCTATGTAGAAAGGCAGCTGCCTGCAAAGTATTACTGAAAATTATGTATGAAGACACACATGCAGAAAATGGTGTTGGCTCTGAAAGAAGCTCACCCTGAGCTTGGAGCAGGATGGAGCCTGGAGTACTTGTTTGAGAAGCTGAAATAAGCACAGTGTTACTGACATCCAGGCCCCAGCAGCTTCCCAGCACCCCCAGGAATTCCTCTAGCTCCCAAGCCCTTGAACTCTGCAGCAGGCTGAGTTCTATTCCTCAGAATAGAAATTTGGATTAGAAATAAGAGAGTAGTCCGAGGGCTAAGAGAAGGGAAGGCACTCATTAGGTGAGAGCTCTTGCCAGATTCCACAGTGCAAGCAGGGGATGTTGAGATTTTGTGTGAATCATCCAAGTAATAAATCAAGCGTTGGCTCTGGAGCCTTAATCTTGGGAGCCAGTGATATCACTGGGACACAGCAAAGTGACAGATGCCCAGAGTGTGGAACTGAAGATACTAGAGGGCCAGGTGACGCTTTAAAAAGCAAGCGCATAGATAATCCTGAGCCCTGTCTATATACAGTCAATTCACTAAGACATTCATCAACACCTGCCAAGCTAAGGGACCTCTCTTACTCCCTTTCCATTTGCCCTACATAAAAGCAATGAAGTGTGTGTATATGAGTAGGCAGTTGCAAGCCCCTTCATGTAAACTATTATAACAACTTTAAATTTTTTTTCAAAAAAAGTTTTAGGAATGGGAGGCAGATTAAACTGTTTCCCTGCAGGGATGTGTTCATCCAGTTGGCTGCTGAGAAAAGTGACCTGGCAGAATCCTCGTTCCTGACCCCACAGGCTAGGCACTCCTTAGTGGACTAATGAAGTGTGTGCTTCCCCATTCTGTCCCAGTGTTGTGAAGGAGACAAGGGAAATGAGAGGTCAAAAAGGGCAGCTGGCAGGGCAATCCCATGGCTGTGCCACCAGGCAGGGGAGGGAGTGAGTTCTCCGAGTTTCAGGTCCTCCTCTTCTATCCTGGGTTAGGGTCTCTCCTGCCTTTTGTAGCTTCTTAGTTAATTACCCAGCAATCGGCTGCAGGTGAATAGGTGAAGTGATGAAGTGAGAGGCTGAAATCCTGCCTAAGACTCTTAGAGTGTAAGCATAGGCCCAAGCACTTAGGACTTCTTAGGCCTTCTGGCCATCATATGGCAGTCATGTGAATTAAGGACTCAACCTCTCAGATATTGGAGAGGACTGATAAAGGCATTATTTTCTTTTTAATTTAGCAACTTACAGTAGGCCTTAGACTCTATGTATGTCAGGAATGTCTGGGAAGGTTTCTCTGTAGAACATTAGTTCTATTTCTTTTCTTTAAAAAATACATTAAATGTCTGGGCATGGTGGCTCACGCCTGTAATCCCAGCACTTTGGGAGGCCAAGGTGGGCAGATCACGAGGTCAGGAGATCAAGACCATCCTGGCTAACACGGTGAAACCCCGTCTCTACTAAAAATACAAAAAATTAGCCGGGCATGGTGGCACGTGCCTGTAGTCCCAGCTACTCTGGAGGCTGAGGCAGGAGAATCACTTGAACCCAGGAGGCAGAGGTTGCAGTGAACCGAGATGGTCGAGATGGTGCCACTGCACTCCAGCCTGGGCGTGAGAGTGAGACTCCATCTCAAAAAAAAAAAAAAAAAAAAAAAAAAAAAAACAAAAAAAACCCTTAAATTGCTTAGTGGACTTCCAGTTAAAGATGGCTAGTTATATACACATATTTGCCTCTACTCCCTCCAGAAAGTCCACTAAAATGACAACTAAGGGATTAAATGAAAGTTAAACAAAGAGAAGAAGAGAAACAGTAACAACATTTAAAAGCCAAAAAGCATTGGAGGAATGGTAATGACTTAGCTGACCCAAGAAAATAAGAAAAGCTGGGAGGCAACCTGATTTAAACCACGGAATCCCCAAAAGGTACAGGAATGGGCAACACCAGTTACCTCTAGAAGGGGAGTAAGGATAGGGCTAAAAATAAGAGGACTGGTTGAGGTTGTTTAAAGAGTCAGACACAATATCTCCTCTACCACTCTGGCAGAAGACTGGAAACTCAATCCCTGACAAAGATAAGGCAAAGGATCTGTTGAACTGCAGAACAGCAAGAATAGTGAAGATGAAAAACTATCCTGAAAACAGGAGCAATGAGTGAAAGCCGACATACTGAATGTTGAAATTACCCCCTCACTGTATGTTGCCCCCCCTAGTGAAAAGAGACTTCTTTGGGAAATCTGGACAGTTTAAGAGAAAAGCTATGAGACTGATATCAGGCATTCACCTATGAAATGGCTCAGCCAGATCACCCCGCTCTAAAGGGAGTATCTTGAGCCCTCCCTTTGCATACAGAGCCTTCCATCAGATCTGTAGAGCCCTATTCCTACATATGAACAGATAGCCAAGGATTACCTGACATTTGAGGAAGACTTCTTAGAGGAACGCAAGAGGCCAGATTATCACACACCGGGGCCTGTTGTGGGGTGGGGGGAGGGGGGAGGGATAGCATTAGGAGATATACCTAATGTAAATGACGAGTTAATGGGTGCAGCACACCAACATGGCACATGTATACATATGTAACAAACCTGCACGTTGTGCACATGTACCCTACAACTTAAAGTGTAAAAAAAAAACTTGGAAGGAAATAATGCAGGAAGATGATGATATTACTATCACATGGCTCAGCTATTGATAGCTTTTAAATGGTCATAAAATGCGAACATCTATATCAATCTAACTAAAAGTCTCTAAAACTATTTGGGAGTACAGAGTTGGAGGGTGAGGAGTCATGTGACTATGGGTGATGATGGAAGGGGGTGAGAAAGAGTGCTATATCCTTATCTTCCATAGTATAATATTTAAAAGTGAAAAATCAGGATCTAGCAATAAAAGCATGTGATTTAGAGATATGGATGTAAATACCAAGATAATCATTTGAAAAAGTCTAGTGGGTTTGCCTTTAAGAGCGGGAAGTGGAAGAGGCTGGGAGAGGAGACTTCTGTTTCTCATACAAGCCTTAAACAACTCTTTGTCTCCTTACATGCATGCACATATCACTTGGATAAAAGTAAACACTACATAAAACATTACATCATCACAGGGCTTCTGCTTGGCACATTCTTGAATTGCCAAGAATCAAAATATCAATTCTGTGATATTGTACACAGCTGAATAGATATTGCTTTCTGAAAATCTTGGTGGTCTCACACATCCATTTATTTTAGTTCTAATGTGAAACTCGTATGATTTTCATGATTTCTTGATCCACTATGATGTTTCTCAAACCCTCTGCAAGGCAAGGGTAATTAGTTAGAGTACAGCCAGAAGTTACAACACCCAATCTCTTTTCAGGGCAATGAGGAGGTGACCCAAACAAAACCCTCTTCAGTAAAACAATGATACAGCAATGATGGCAGCTTACAGTTTCACAATCTGGAAGTTTAGGAACTCTTTTACTTTCCTTGTTATGAAAATTTTCACATTGAGTAATCTCACCCTCGTTATGAAAATTTTCACATTTAGTAATCTCACCTTCAAAGCTATACTCACAATTTGGGCTATTTATGACCTTTTCCATGATTTTCAACTGATTTCAGCATCTAAGATAGCTCACTCGAAAGCAGTTCCTATGAAGTTTTTCAGTGTGAGTTACACAGACAATACATCTAAGACATAAAACAGTCCAGATGACTATGTGGTTAAGTCTCCAAGGATCCACGTTCCAGACTTGTTTCTGGTTCTTCTGTGAGAAGCAGCCACAGAAAAACTTCCCCAAGGAAATGAGCCACTCCAGGAGGTGGTGGAAGCAGAAAAACCAAGGGGGTATCCAAATTTAAGAAGGACTTAGGATAAATTGAGGGAGGATTTTTTTTTTCTTTTAAAGAGAAAAGTTTGGAGAAAAAACACAAAGCGAGAGCCAGAAAAAAAAGTTTACCTTTTATTCAGAGATTTGAAGGTAAACTTCAGAGGTGCACTTCATTCCATTTTCCAGACAAATATGGATCCTACCCTTCTACACAGCATCTTACTGACACCAATTTTGTGCAAGAAATTGTGCTGATTGCTATAGGAGATTTAAAAATGCATTTAAAGGGGGCTCATCTTAAGAATTTTACCAGGTCTGAAACTCCTAAATACTTATCTCTGAAAGCAGATTTTCTCTCAGTGTATATTTTATGTAATTCTCTCTGTGTATTTTGCATAGGCATATTCATCTCTGTTGTCTTCCTTGGGTTGTAAATTCAGTCTGATACTGGGAGCACTTACAAATATTATTAGATTTGAATGACTTTTGTTGCTTTAGGAGATGATGAAATTGATTATAATTATGAAGAACAATATTTTCTACATGCACTAAATAAAAAGATGAAGTCATTATTCTTCAACTCTACCCATGTGATAGTCTAAATCTGTTTCAACTGGTACAGAGTTTTGCAGGATCATTTCTATAAGCTGGTCTCTCATTTCTCCCATTGTCTTTCTCAAGGATACCATGTGATGTTCCATGGTTGGAATCATTTTAGATGATCACTTTGTTTTAAATTGGAAGGCTACTGGACAACCCCTCTCTGTGTTAAAATGAATTTCACAAAGTTATTTTTTAATCAGGTGGTTAGATAAAGAAAATCACTATGAAACACAAGCCAGAGATGTGTACATAAACCTAAAACCTGCTACTCTGCAGTTCATGGTCCAAACTCATCCTGTGTGAGGACATGACATAGCACTGTGCTATCTCAGAGTCTAATTTGCAGAGGCAAAACCTATGGCCCCGTGGGCCCAGATTCTTCTGAATGTTTATCTTCCCAAGACTTCTTGAACTTTGTTCCCCAATCAGCAGGCAGCGCAGAGTGAAAGCACCTGGGCCCATTTGTCTACAAATGCCAAGTGAAATCAAAAGTGGAAACTCAGGCTGGGACTTTTCCAGCAAAGCTGTATTAGTGCAGGGGAAAAGAGGGTTTCCTTTGTATGTTTGTGGAAGAATGCCAGTCTGTCAGTCTCTGCTCAGTGCTGTGCTCATCAATGGCTCTGTCAGTGCAGACTAGATCAGCCCCTGTGTCCAAGTTATAAATGAAATGTCATTACACCTATTGGGTTTGGAGCTCGGCCTGAGGCCTCAGCTTCCAGGCCATGGTCCATGTTGCTGTTTTAAATTACAAGAGACCAGGAGAATTATTTGCTGTGTCCTTTCTATGCAGATATGAAAAATATCTATGGATATTTTTCTTCTTGAATCTAGACAAGTATTCGGATTCGTCAGACAACACTTTTTAAGTAACTTACATTTTTAATTCACAGAATGAAGATGTGCACTACAAATGATTGAAACTAGAAAAACCTAAGAAAATAGCATTTGTGCTTGCAAGTAATTCCTCATTAATTTCTAATTTACATTTTTAAATTGTTTCTTCAAATCTCAAGTGTCTAATTTCACCTCGTTCATTTGTCTGAGTGATACGCTAATGTTTCTAACTGCCAATGCTGTCTGGGAAGGACTAAAAGCGTTGTTTTGGCAGTTTCTCTCCAGGTGGCTGTGAAAGTGAGCTAGGTTTTGTACTCTCCCCAGAGCTAATGCATTACGGGGACTCACTTGTGTTTAGCAAGGAAGCCCTGTGTGGGATATTCCGCTGATGTGTAGTATAATCTGATGTTAAAGTTTAACAGCTACCAGGGAAAAAAAAAGGTTTATTGAGTGTTAACAGCAGTGCTGCAGGGTTGTACTCTCAGAAAGGAATTTTTAAAAACACACAGTAGGAAGCTCACAGGAAGTTCTTCAACTGGATCCAGCAGTAGACAACAGTGACTTGGACAGGAAACAGGCTGGAAGCTTGTGGGAGGCATCTGGAACCAGGCTCCTGACCATGCCTACAGCAACACAAGCTCCATAAAGTGGTCAATTTTGCTTAGGAAAAGCTCCTGAACAGTGGCAGTTAATATTTAAACTAACTTGTATATTTGATGATGGACGCTTTTGGCACAGGTGTTATTTCTCCTGGTGGCACTCAACCTAGGACCTTGCAGACAAGTTGAGGAGTTGGAGAATACTATTGGCCTCCCTACTCCATTTCAAATGGAAAACAAACTTATCCAAATTGGAGGGAAATGTCTCCTGATGGGATCCTCCACCTCCCTTATTACATAGTCTGCTTTGGTAGTATTGCCTCATTTTCATGCATTCATGCTTCCATGCATTCATTCACTCAAAAGTATCTATTACATTCCAGGCACCATTCCAAGACTGGGCATCCAGCAGAGATCAAAACAGGCTCAAGCTCCTCCCCTCATGGCACCGATATTCCAGTGGCATGGACTCAGAGAATGTCAGAACTGGTGCCTATGGTGTTCAGAAGTTACAAATTCAAATTGCTACGGGGGCAGGACAAGGAGTGAAAATGCACAAAGGTGATAGGAAGGGTGATAATAGCAAACCAGAGAGCATGTGTCCCAAAAGGTATCCAAATATAGTTTTTTTAGAACAGTGTACAGTCTAAACAAAAGAGGCCTCCAATGGCTGCCATTCAATTCTCAAACATCCTCGGAGCAGAAATCAAGACCCAAAACAGATATGTGCCTTGCTGAAGGTCATATAACCAGGCAGTGGCCAATCTAAAGCTGGAACTCAGCTTTCCTGGCCCTGGCCCAGTGCTTCGTTTCTATGCTAAACTCCCGCTGGTCAGCTCCTCGAGGCATCTCAGAAAGTTACTAGTATTTAACGTGATCTCGCTGAACAACCCATTCATTCTCTCAACAATTATTTATAAAGCTCTATCATGTGCCAAACACTGAGGAAAGCTTAAGAGTGTTCAACAACTCCAACGTCAGGAATGGGCCTTAACCTCCCAGAGCTTAACAGCAGATTGCTTTAGCAATCTAATGTATAATTAGTCAGAAACAATAAATTCCTTTTTTCCCCTTTGAGCACTTCCAGGGCAGTAGTTAGAGTGGTCTAGGCTCGGATACACACATGTGCTCAACCTGGGCAAGAAATAAATGTACTGTTACATAATTGATACCATGTGTCCTTTAAAATTAACTTAGCCCAACAATTGGTATAAAAAGATTACTGTGGAATAGTGACTAGGTACATAGAAGGTGCTCAATACATACATGTTGGCTGAGTGGCTATAAGTGTTCATATATTATGCAGTCTCAGCTGCTAAGCAGATGCTTGAACCTGTACATTTGGCTACTTTCAAAAAGCCTCAACAGTGGCATAGTAAGTGTCAGGGCTAGCCACTCATTGTGCAAATGTTGATGGAGTGCCTACCTCCCATGTGGAAGGCTTCTAGAGTGTACATGTAAGTGCTGTGGCATTCAAGTATCAGGGTTAATGAACCAAAAGTAAGTTGGAAACCATTTTTTTCTAACTATTTCCCAGAAATAAAGTAGAATTATTTGGAAAATAGCCCAGAGTAGGTCTCCTACATCAGCAATTCCATGCATACCACCTGCCACAGCTGGAAGGAGAAATAACCAAAAGTGTGATCTGCACTGATTCATGGACTGTGGCTGATGGTTTGGCTGGATGGTCAGGGACTTGGAAAAAAAACACAATTGGAAAATTGGTGACAAGGAGATCTGGGGAAGAGGTATGTGGATAAGCTTCTCTCAATGGGCAGAGAGTGTGAAGAGATTTGTGTTCCATATGAATACCCATGGAAGGGTGACCTCGGGTGGATAGGATGGCACATTCTATCAGCCTCCTTCTATACCCACTCTTGTCATTGCCCAGTGGGCTCATGAACAAAGTGGCCATGGTAGCAGGGATGGAGGTTATGCAAGGACTAGCACCGTGGTCTTCCACTCATCAAGGCTGACCTAGCCATTACCACTACTGAGTATCTAATCTGCCAACAGCCCTTGAGCCCCTAATATGGCACAATTCCCAGGGAGATCATCCAGGTATTCATTGACACATTGATCCCATTTGGACTATTTCCATAATAGAAGGGACAGCACTGTGTTCCAACAAGAATGGGTGCTTATTCTTTTTGCCTTCTCTTGCCCACGATGTTTCTACCTAAACTACTACTATCTGTGGACTTACAGAATGCCTTATCCACTGTCACGATATTCTACACAGCATTGTTTCTGACCAAGGAATTTATTTTATAACAAATGAAGTTGCAGCATTGGGCCCATACTCATGGAATTCACTGGTCTTACCATGTTCCCCATCATCTTGAAGAACCTGACTTGATGGAATAGTGGAACAGCCTTTTGAAGGCTCAGTTATGGTGCCATCTAGGTAGCAATACCTTGCAAGACTGAGGCAATACCTTGACGTGTCCTCCAGGATACAGTATATGCTCAAAATTAATGTCTAATATATATATGGTGATTTTTCTCTCATAGCCAGGATTCATGGGTCTGGAACTTAAGGGGTGAAAATGGGAGTGGCTCATCTCACTGTTACTCATTTTTTATTCCCATTCCTGCAACTTTTGGCTCTGCTAGTTTGGGAGTTTTCATTTCAAAAGGAACTAAAGGTAGAAAATGCTTCCACCAAGGGACACAACAATAATTCCACTGAAGTAGACACTGAGACTCCCCCTGAATAATTTGTGCTCCTTATGCCAGTGAATCAAGAAATTAAAAAAAGGGTTACTATATTGGCTGGGGAGACTGGTCCATGATAAGCATAGGAAATTGGGGTTACTATACAATGGGGCTAAGGAATAATACATTTGGGATGCACTAGATCCTCTGGGGCACCTCTTACTATTCCTGTGTCCTAGGATTAAAGTCAATGGAAAACTTTAAAGTCAATTGGAAAACAACTCAATTCAGATAGGACTGCTAGTAACCCAGACCTTTCAGGAATGAAGGTTTGAGTCACTTTCCAGGCAAGGAACCTCAACCAGCTGAAGTGCTTGCTTAGGGCAGAGGGAATATGGAATCAGTAGTGGAAGAAAGCAGTGATAAATACTAGAAACGACCACGGGACCATTGCATAAATGAAGACTGTAATTGTTTGAGTGTTTCTTCTCTTTTTTAGTACTTATATGTTTGTATATATATTGGCCAAATATTTTTGTTTTCTTACCGTCTCTCATCCCCATATTATCTAAGCTGTGTTAAATAGTAATTAATCTTATATACCAGTATTTAAGTTATAGGATTATCAGAAGAGGATTGTGAATCAATTGGAAGAATTAACATCACCAAAAGACAAAAAAAAAGGGCCTTTGTCTCCTCTTCTAGGGAAACTGTTAGTGTGTTTTTGGTTGTATGTGTAATGGTTGTTTCACATCAGATAAAGCATGACTTTGTTATGGGTTCCATTTGGAGATAAAATATGGCCTATGAAGCTATGTAGAGTACAAGTTGACAAAGGGTTGACTGTGGTGGCTTTGTAATGTGTCAGGTTGACTAGATTGAATTATATTTCCCTTACCTCTATGTTTCCAGGTAAGGGGGGTCACAAGAGAGATTCTTGTGTGAGATCTGGTGGTGGGAGAGAAGCAGCAACCTTCATTGTTCACCTTCCGGTTCACCCTATTGGTTTGATACAGCAGCCAGGCCAGCAACTGCTCCATCTTCTCCTATACTCTCCTTCAACTGCTCTGACTCTTGGGCCAGGTATGTAGCCCAGATCTGTCATGAAGGATGTCAACTTCTACAGACACTCAAACCATCAAGAAGTAGCCAAAACTCCCAGCTCAGCTGGTGACTGCAGGTTCCACCTTCTCTTTGCTCATCCTACTTGGCACACACCTTTCCTTCCTACCCTGCAGCCTTCAAACTGTCCACCTGCAAATTTAAATTTCTACCTCAGTCACAAAGTCAACAGCCTTACAGAGACTGCTTAACCAGCTCCCACACTTGCTCAAGATCAGATCTCTCCAACAAATTCCTTATATGCATACCTTCTTGTGCTTTTGCTTCTCTGACTGAACACTGACACAGTGTTAAAGAACAGGGGAGCTGGCCAGGTGTGGTGGCTTACGCCTGTAATCCCAGCACTTTGGGAGGCCAAGGTGGGTGGATCACCTGAGGTCAGGAGTTCGAGACCAGCCTAGCTAACATGGTGAAACCCCATCTCTACTAAAAATACAAAAAATTAGCTGGATGTGGTGGCAGGCGCCTGTAATCCCAGCTACTTGGGAGGCTGAGGCAGGAGAATCACTTGAACCCGGTAGGCAGAGGTTGCAGTGAGCCAAGATTGCACCATTGCACTCTAGCCTGGGCAGCAAGAGTGAAACTCCGTCTCAAAAAAAAAAAATAAAATAAATAATAATAATAATAAAGCTTATTTCCCTCACATGGTAACAGTTCAAAGATGGGCAATCCAGGTTGGCAGGACAGCTCTGTCCCACATGGACATTTGGGACTGTATTGTACTACTATTGTAGGGCATTGTCATTACCCACTTGGTCAAAGCAAAGTCTTCACATCCAAATTCCAGCCAGCAGGAAGGGGCAAGAGGGTATGGAGGAGCTACACCCAACATCTAAGGCCAAGCCCTAAAAGAGGCACACATTTCTTCTGTTCACATTCTGCAGGTAAGAATTTCATCACATGGCTTCACCCAACTCCAAGAAAGACTGGGAAATCAATTCTAGTGCAGTAGCCGTGTGCCCAGGAATAAAGGGAAAAGGTAGCTTGGTGAAAAACTAGCTCCCCATAGTGTGCATTTGCATCAGCACACACACACACATATAATATATAGACTAGTGTTAATAGTGTAAATATTATGATATATAATAATATGTTTTATACAACTATATGTTAATATAAATATATAACTATAATAGTATTATATAGTAATACATTAGTAATATAGTTATATTACAAATATAACATTAGTAATATAATTATGATATCTAATATTGTTATATAGATTATATTGTTATATATATACAAATATATATATATATAGAGAGAGAGAGAGACACACACACACACATGCACACCACTGCAGGGTAGGAAGGGAAGGTGTGTGCCAAGTAGGGGAGAGCAAGGATAAGGTAGAACCCACAATCACCAGCTGAGGTGGTAGTTTTGGCTTTCTTGATGGTCTGAATGTCTGCATAATATATATGTGTCATATAATATGTATTATATAATATTAATATACAGTGGTATAAAACATCAATATATGTCATAATGGTCACACTATTAAAACTAGCCTATATGTGATATATAGCTATATATAATATATAATTATATATAATACATATAGTATATTATATACTATATATATTATATATTATATACTATATATTATAAATTATATACTATATATTATATATTATATACTACATATTATAATTATATATTATATACTATATATTATAATTATATATTATATACTATATATTATAATTATATATTATATACTATATATTATTATATAATATATAATATATAGTAATATACTATAATATATAGTATATAATAATATGATATATCTTATATATAATATATATAATATTGCATACTATAATGCTGACTCCAAATCCTAAAAAATAGCACAAAGGAACCACTAAAAATGAGCTGAGTTACTCTGCAAACAAAAGCTGAATAGCCCAGTGTTATGAAAAATTGAATTGAATGTTTCCAGATTTAAGAGTTTTGTGCCAATAAATAAATAAATAAACAACTACTGTAACAACAAACCCCAGGAACTTTAACTAAAAATCATAATTGATTACAAGCTGTTGCCTCCAGTATTGAGTTACATTTTGCCTTACCAACTAAATGCTTCAGTAGTTAAAATGATTTTGTTTTGAGATTCACATGGATTAAATAGCCTAGAACACATCTACCCTAGACTTAATCTAAGAGAGAGGAGATTTGGTTCAAATGTTCTTCTCAGCATGTCAGGAAATGTTTTCTCCAATTAAATAATCTTATTTTAGTGTTAACTCTGTGCCAAGAAAATAAACAATATATCTTTCATGAACACATCTACTCTGTTGTATAAAAACTTTTATTTTCTGGGAGGCTGCTCTTGGAATTTGTACATATAATGAGATCAGAGCTGGAAAAGTCCTGTTTTCTTTAGCATTTAATGGTTTTGGAAACTGTAAGAGAGCCATGTGACACATTATAATGACAGAGCTCTATGAACAAGTGAATATCAAAGATCTACAGATAATCTTTTCTTCAAAAAAAAGTTTTACAAGAATACTGTATTAAGCACAGTGGGATGTTTTCACTCAGTCTTGAGCTGTGTAAAAATGAGTTGCAAGAAAATCTGTTGCCGATCATAGACCAAATGCTGTTATGCTTTCAGCACATTTGAAGGGATTAGGCATTATGGATATGTACTTCCAAGATCAAGTTGCAATAATGGGAAGTCAGGAAAAACACTTAAGATCCAAGTGCCTGGCTGTCTAAAGGATGGCATAGAGAAGGTAGAATGCCAAAGGGCTCCTTTTTGGAGGTCTCTGCCTCCTACTCCCAGAGAATGGTTCTAGACAAAGACCTGCAGCAGCAGTCATGTTCTCCTGCTCCATCTCCAACTATCTCAACACCCTCCGTTATGCTCCAGTAATACCCAATAACTCCCACTTCTCCAGACCTGCAACGCTGCCCCTGTCCTCCATGCCTTGCTCTGTGCTGTTTACCACAAAAGCTCCTGTTGTCCCACAAGACCCAGCTCCTGTATCACTTCTTCCATGAAGCCCAGATAGTAAATTATTCTCTCCTATTTTTTTCTCCTGTTTCACCTACTGGTGAGCTTCTTAAAAGCAAGAAACCTTATTGATATTGTTTATTTTACATTCCCAGTGCCAGACTCATGGTGGGTACATGATATGTGTCTGTGAAATGAACAAGTAAGTGTTAAATCTAAAAGTGATAAGGGATCTTATCTATTAGCAAACTTGAGGTTTCCTTGCTGACATAGCAAAGGGCCAGTCCCATAGTTCACGGGGGAAGAAGGGAAGAGAAACTGCTTTAATTTCCTTTCTCGTTCTCTCCTCAATCTGGATTTGGGTCAACTAGGACCAGTAGTGAGCTTCCAGTTGCCAAAAGTGTTGTGCCCCTTGATTGCTCATGGAATGTACTAATGAACAGTTGCTAGTAGAATTACATAGCAGCTCCTCTGCCCTTAGGATCACAGTGCTACATTCCTTTCATGGACATACACCGGGACAAACACCTGGGTGAAGGAGTGGCACAGAAGAAAACTTCCCCAGACCTGCATGGAAGAGCTTAATCTCTTGAGAAGTTAAGAGGTGGCTTTGCTCTTCCTAGCTTTGTGAGTATAAAGTTTAGAGGGAAATTGGGACAGACAAACAGGGAGTTCCAGCCATGACAGACTCATATATGCAGTTTCATTCCTCCCAACAATTGCTCCATGGGCCTTTCTGAGACACAGTGACCAAGATGAAGAGTGAAGAACCCTATGATGGGAATCAGGAGGACTGTGTCCAATTCCTAGTTCTACTACTACTTGTGTGACCTTCTACCATCTTCTTCATCTCCTTAGGCCTCAGTTTTCTTACCTGGTAACGGAGATTACAATACCTACCCAATCACTTTACCATGTGGTGCTAAGCTTTGAAAAAGTTAGTTTCCACATAATCTCCTCTAAACTTTAAAGGGCCATACCCACACATGGCTTGTCTCTCACTACTCCCTTGCAAGTACCCACCTGGGCTTCCCACTAGTCCACAAATGAGTTCTTTCACCTGTGAAGCATTAAAATTCTGCTTCTTGATTAACATCAATAATAATGTCCTGAGGATATCAGGTACCACAGACATGGTGTGAGAAAGAGGGTGTTCTGCTCTAAAACCTATAACCCCAGCCTAACCATGAGAGAAACACCAGACAAGCCCAAATTGGGGGACCTTCTGCAACAGACCTGGCCAGTACTCCTTAAGACCATCAAAGTCACCCGGATCCCAGCACTTTGGGAGGCTGAGGCAGGCGGATCCCCTGAGGTCAGGAGTTTGAGACCAGCCTGGCCAACATGGTGAAACCCCATCTCTACTAAAAATACAAAAATTAGCCAGGAGTGGTAATGGATGCCTGTAATCCCAGCTACCCGGGAGGCTGAGACAGGAGAATGGCTTGAACCTAGGAGGCGGAGGCTGCAGTGAGCCAAGATCATGCCACTGCACTCCAGCCTGGGCATCAAGAGCGAAACTCTGTCTCAAAAAAAAAAAAAAGCAAAACCCATCAAAGTCATGAAAACAAAGACTGAGAAACTGGCACAGACCAGAGGAGAGTGAGGAGCTATGACCACCAAATGCAATGTGATTACCTGAACTGGATCCTGACCAGAAAGAGAATATTAATGGAAAAATTGGTGACATCCAAAAAAGTGTGGAATGTAGTTAATAGTAATATGACAGTGTTGGCTTTTGGGCTTTGACAAATATACTGGGAAATGTAAGATGTAAAGAGTAGGGTAATTAAGTAAGGGGTATGTAGGAACCCTCTGTACTATTTTTGCAACTTTCTGTATATCTAAACTTATTCTAAAACAAAAAATATGTAATTCTATGTCGACTTGAATTCTACTTTAATTTCTAACTCAAGCTTTATCCAAATGTCACCTTCCTTGTGATCCCTTACTTATCCCCCACCCAGCTCTGACCTTTAGTTCTCCTCAAGTCTCCTAGCACTTTGCTTCCTCCTTAAATGGCATCTACATGTTATAATTATGTGCGTACTGTTCAGACGCCTCCCCACACACATACATACACTGATATGGGAGCAACTGGAAGGTGACTTTTTTTAATCTAGGGAGGCTAGCAGACCTCCTGTCACATGATAAATTTCTTTTTATTTTATTTTATTTTATTATTATTATACTTTAAGTTTTAGGGTACATGTGCACAATGTGCAGGTTAGTTACATATGTATACATGTGCCATGCTGGTGTGCTGCACCCATTAACTCGTCATTTAACATTAGGTATATCTCCTGAAGCTATCCCTCCCCTCTCCCCCCACCCCACAACAGTCCCCAGAGTGTGATGTTCCCCTTCCTGTGTCCATGTGTTCTCGTTGTTCAATTCCCACCTATGAGTGAGAATATGTGGTGTTTGGTTTTTTGTTCTTGCGATAGTTTACTGAGAATGATGATTTCCAATTTCATCCATGTCCCTACAAAGGACATAAACTCATCATTTTTTATGGCTGCATAGTATTCCATGGTGTATATGTGCCACATTTTCTTAATCCAGTCTATCATTGTTGGACATTTGGGTTGGTTCCAAGTGTAAACTAGTTCAACCCTTGTGGAAGTCAGTGTGGCGATTCCTCAGGGATCTAGAACTAGAAATGCCATTTGACCCAGCCATCCCATTGCTGGGTATATACCCAAAGGACTATAAATCATGCTGCTATAAAGACACATGCACATGTATGTTTATTGCGGCACTATTCACAATAGCAAAGACTTGGAACCAACCCAAATGTCCAACAATGATAGACTGGATTAAGAAAACATGATAAATTTCTAATAAGTGTTTATGAATGGATGGATGGATGGATAAATAGCAGCAGCCTGTGCTGCCAAAGTATAGAATTGCTACAGCATGTTTTTGTTATGCAGGTTTAGCAATACAAAACATTTTCCCAAAATAGATTATTTTGTGGACTCAGGCAATGTCTGCTACTCAAGGCAATGCCATATATTTGCAAAACACCTTCCATTCTCAACCTTTAAACCTATTTAGAAACCACCACTTATTAATCTTCATACCCCCTCACATGAAATACTTTTGGCATAATTTAGTAATCCAAACTGTACATACCACAGGGGATTTGAAAAGTACCTAATTAAAGATACAATGCTGTGCTCACCTTATCCTGGGCTTAAATCCGCTGAAATTAGTGAGCATTTGGACCCAGGGGAGGAAGAATTGAGGCAGTTTTATAGCTGGGGATTTTAAGGGATTTGAGGCATCAGCACACTAGGCTTGAATGAGAAAAACAGGTTAAAATCAGGGATAAATAAGATAGTTGGAAACCAAACAGGGTGTCAGAATTAAGAAAGAAAATTGGAAAATAATGAGAGTGTTATTCTGAACTGCTAAATCAAGGACATGAGAGAGGCCAGCACAGGAAGGAAAAAAAAAAACTGAAAAAGTTGTAAGAAATGGTATTGTCGTCACCTAATGTCCTCCAAAAAGCAGAGCTTGAGACATGAATTCACATGTAGGTAGTTTACTTTTAGAAGTGAATCCAAATAACAGGAGTGGGGAACTGAGAAGCATAGGCCTGGCTGGTTCAGTTTTTGGTGTGATCTCAGCTTGCTGCAGCCTCGACCTCCTGGGCTCAAGTGATCTTCCCACTTCAGCCTTCCAAGTAGCTGGGAATACAGGCATGTGCCACCATGCCCAGATAATTTTTGTATTTTTTTTGTAGAGATGGAATTTCACCATGTTGCCCAGGCTGGTGGTTGATATTCTCACTGTGGGAAAATCAAATTTTGAATATAACCTGCAATAACTGGGAATGCATGTAATTATGACAAATTGCTATTATATTAATGCAAATGGTCACTGTTAATAGTGGTTTAGCTAAATTTTGTATGCTTTAAGGAAAATATTTCAACAGCAACTTTTATAGTTTGGAAGTCCTGTGACAATGAGTAGATGGTAAACCCTACACACAATTAACTCCTCCAGGTTGCTAGGTGCTAAAAAGTTTCTGTCTATCAACCAGCCAGGTCCAGAGACAGTAGTACTATTGTGACTAGCATCATTTCATTTCTAAACCAACTAAATGAAAGTAAAACCCTTAGGAAAACAGTAGTTATTACCAGTATTGGGTTAGTGGGAAGAGATTCATTTGTCCTCCCAGATTCTCCTATCTTACAACCAGCCGCTCCGCGACAGCTCCCTTGCAGAAGCTGATTCTACATACACACGATGGTAACAGTTGCTTGACCATATACTTCGGCCTTCTCCCCTCAGTCGTTTATCCGAACATGGGCAGATTAGGGGCTCAATATTCCAGAGGTAAAAAAAAGAACTCCAGGCCGGGCGCGGTGGCTCACGCCTGTAATCCCAGCACTTTGGAAGGCCGAGGCGGGCGGATCACGAGGTCAGGAGATCGAGACCATCGTGGCTAACATGGTGAAACCCCGTCTCTACTAAAAATACAAAAAATTAGCCGGGCGTGGTGGCGGTGCCTGTAGTCCCAGCTATTTCGGAAGGCTGGGGCAGGAGAATGGTGTGAACCCAGGAGGCGGAGCTTGCAGTGAGCCGAGATCGCGCCACTGCACTCCAGCCTGGGCAACAGAGCAAGACTCCGTCTCAAAACAAAACAAAACAAAACAAAACAAAAAACTCCAGTTGTCAGAAATGGAACTCAGAGAAAGTAGTCTGCACCTCTGTTAGGATCACTGTGGCTGCTATTGCTTCTGTGGGTATGGAGACCTAGCCTTTCAGGGTGGCTCAGGGCCATCAGCTCTCTTTCCTTTTGCTGTCTGCCCTTGCGGTCATGATGTGGAGCGATTTGAGAAAGGTGCTTGGCATGAGTCCTCCTTAGCTTCTGCAGCAACCAAAACCCCAAGCCAGCTCGGAAACTCAGTCCCAAGATCTGCACTTTGAGCCACCAAGACACCCGAAGTGAATGTTACCATGCCTCAGTGTTTAACAGAGACCACCTTCCTCCTCCCAGAGCCTCTCCCCACTTAGCACTTACGCAGGTGGCACATTTTATGAAAGAAGACTACACTTGGAGGTTAGTGACCTGGTTGTTTCTAACTGGCCAAGTGGCCTCAAGTAATTAACAATCTCCTTGGACTTAAGTTTTCTCATTTATAAAATGTGAGTGGAGTTTCAGAGTGTTTTTCAGCTCCAAGATGTTATGATGTAAAAATCCTGCCAAGATAAATTTCTTAAGTTTGTTTTCTTGCATTTCCACATTGCCCTTCTCTCTACTTGACCTGCACATGGAAAGTATCTGATGCCTCACCCTTCCACACCCTCACCAGACACTTGAGAAAATCTGGAATGTTTCTTTTATAAAAGAGCTTGAGCTGTATTTTCTAAACACTTGGTTCCTCTTTCCCAGTAAAATCCCTGCCACCTCTTCAAACTGTAGTGAGTAAGCAGTCCATCAGAAAGAGCTAATTCTTATCAGGTTCCTTGAATCTAGCAATGAATTGGGTTATTTTAGACATCTTTTTTCTCTGTGAATCAGCTAACACCAGCCTACCTATTCATGTCTGATACACCAAGGGATTCTAAGTAGGATGTTTCTCATGGGGAAAAAAAGTGTTTTGAGAATTCCTTTGCCCATCCTGGCCCAAGAGAATTTCAGTTGGCAACCCCCAGGCAGAGTTGCAAACCTACCTTTTAAAAAAAAAAAAAACAAAAAACAAAACAAAAAAAAAACAGGGTCTCACTCTGTCACTCAGGTTGGAGTGCAGAGGCAATGATCATAGCTCACTGCAGCCTTGAATGCCTGGGCTCAAGCCATCCTTCTACCTCACCCTCCTGAGTAGCTGGGACTACAGGTGTGAGCCACAACGCCTGGCTTGCAAACCTACCTTTTGATTTATACAGATGTTGTTTATCACCAGGAAGTTGTGGAGAGTTGTTTGGGGGGTGGTGATTGAAAGCAGCTCTTTTGTTCCAATATTTAAAGGAAGTTAAAAACCAACTATTTAATGCAGCTTGCTTCATCTAGAATCCACCAAATGTTTTCATTCTGATAGCATATTTTGGAGCCTGGAGATACAGAGCACTGCAGTTCTGGAGACATGTTTGTTTAGTGAGAATGCTCCTCAGGCTGCTCTGCTCTGAGTCTGGCTCCCTTTTTGAAGTAAGGCAATCGCTTGCTACTGCTTGCTCTATTCTGCTGTTTAGTGTTAGTCGTTGCTTGACTGATGCTGCACTGATCTTCATTCTGTTCCTGGCCCTGCAAGAAGACAAGTGCATCATTATTAAAATTAATTTATTTTACTAGGACAGCACCAGTGATCAAGGTACATAGAGCAGGACAGCCAGTTTCCACAGCACGTGAACAGCAATTAGCTTGATTCTCTGCTTAGACTTAATGACAACATGGCCCTTTGGGTTAGAAGGCAATGAGTGCCAGAATTCCCTGGCCTCAGAGAGTGATGTGAGGGCTGATGCTGAAGGGAGGAAAATCAGGATGGCAGCTCAGGTTTTTTAGAAGTGACTTGAAAACTCAATGTGAGGTCTTCCTCCTATCCAATCATATCCAGATCTTTCTTCCTTTTGGATTATTTCAGTGTTTTATTTGGCTCATTTATGATGCATGAGGAAGTTTCTTTTCAACAAAAGGGTGAAAGCAGCACTTCTCTTTGTTTAAACACTTCAAATGTGAATTCATTTGCAATTTTGACCCAAGAAGCTAAGCTCTATTCCTGGCTCCACCACACAAGTCATTTGTCCTCTCTGGACCTAATTTATTCACCTGAAAAAAAAAGGGGGGTCGGGGGGTTGAGAATAGACCATTTTTTAGAGAACTTCCTACCTTATTTGCAGATCCAGTGCATAATAAAAAGATAGGGCCTAACATTAAAATGAAGAATTTCAAAGCAACAACGATGGAGCATTAAGCCAGATCCAGGTATGGGGCCCACTTGCACACAGGGCCCTGCTCAGTGGCACAGGCCACACGCATGGGTCACACACTGGTCTCAATCTCTTTCATGCCTTCTCCAGCACCAAACTTCTCTGATATCACAGCCTTTGCTTTCATCTACATGTGCACACTCCTCACACAAAAATAAACAGAAACAAAAGCAAAAACAAAAGGCTTCAGTTGCAATTTTTGCTTGATGTCTATGTCATTTTTCCTTTTCACGTCCCTTTGACCATAAGTTGTACCTCAGCCCTTTCTCACTTCCTTTTATTCTCCAAGATGGATTTTCTTCTTTCCTGCCTAAAACATCCAAATGACCTTTGCTTTGAGCTTTTTCTAAATCACCATATGTTAGATAATTGTACCCAGAGGAATTACTTCCAGAGTGGCCTAAACACAAAAGAAAACACACAGCCAACTTATTCTCTAGAACAGTGCAAACATTTCCTTAAACCTAAGTGTCTCAAGAGGAAAACTGACAGAATAAACCTTTCACCCAGCAAGTCCACTCTGGGTAGTGCTTGTACTGAATCCTTCTTGCATTTTTACATCCCTGATTTATCTACTGTTTTGCCAATAAAAGCAGTCCCGTTCTTTGATTTAGGTTTCTTTATAGTGGAAAAGTGACCAGAGAAAATGACTCAGTTGAGTGTTTTATTAATGGGAAGAACTGAAATGCCAGCAACAAGCCAAGTTCTTTGACCCTTCTCTGTCATGTTACACCATTATACAGAACCTATCTGTGAAGTAGGAGGTTGCAAGTTAAATGCCAGCAAACCTATGGCTTTTAGATGACAAGTTCACAAAAAATGAACAGCCACAAAATATAAGGGGATTTCAGCCTTCAGAAGTCAAATCTGTCAGTAAAATGTAACAATTACAAAGCAGCTACCAAAAAAGAAGGATTCTTTTAACATGTCTTATAAGAAAATAACTTTGATTTCTTGCATGAGTTTTTCTTCTATGTCCAAGTTATGGAAGTCTCATTCAAGTAGGTAAACTTCCCATACAAAATTTCATCATTTCAAATCAATGGAAAAATCAGATTTATCCTTGAAATTAACTTCCAGAATTTTAAGAGGAAAAAGTGACTTCAAATCTGTTCATGACTGACAACCCAACCTCAAAATGATTTATTTTCTGTTATGAACATTTGGGGTGTTCTGTTTATTATCAAAAACAAATGCATTTACTTCTTTAATCTTACAAAAATTCAAAAGCCCATTTGTCTCAGATATTCAAAATCATATAGGGTCGGTTTTAAGGTACAGTTTAAGGAAAAGATGTTATGAATACTGATAAACCATTGTCTGGTTTACGACAATTGCAAATATTTGAATACCTACCCTTCAAAATATGAGTGAACAAGCCTATAAAACAATAAATGTCCATCTTGAGAGCTCATCTACTGCTCTGCCTAGTGGCAGGATGATACTGAAACTCCCTATGTTTGTTTCCTAGGGCTGCTGTGACAAAGCATCACAAAGTGTGTGGGTTCAAATAATAGGAATTTGTTCTCTCATGGTTCTGATAGGTGGAGGGCTGAAATCAAGTGTCAGCAAGGCCATACCCTATCTGGAGGCTCTAAGGGAGGATCCTCCCATGCCTTGGTGGTTTGCCGGCAATCCCTGGCATACCATGGCCTATAGACACATCACACTCCAATCTTTGCCTCCATTGCCACATGGCATTCTCCCTGTGTCTCCTATCCTCTTCTTATGTGGACACCAGTCACCTTGGATTAAGGGCCTATCCTACTCCCATATGATCTCATCTTAACTAATTATGTCTGCAATGACTCTATTTTCAAATAAGGTCACATTCTGAATTTCTGGAAAGGGCATGAATTTTGGAGGGATACTATTCAACTTAGTACAACCTCCAAAACAAATGATAAGCTTTCCTGTGTTTAAGTGAAATAAAATAAAACAAAAATAACTTTATAAAGTGTTCTGGAGAAGAAAAGCTCAATGAATTCCCCAAGAATTCACTCTTTTCAGCCATCCGTCCCAGCGGTTCTCAAAGTATGATTTAGGGGCAACTCGCCTCAATTCAACTTGGGGGATTAGGGGCTTATTAAAAATACAGAATCAGGGCTGGGCGCGGTGGCTCATGCCTGTAATCCCAGCACTTTGGGAGGCTGAGGTGGGCGAATCACAAGGTCAGGAGTTCGAGACCAGCCTGGCCAACATGGTGAAACCCCCTCTTTACTAAAAATACAAAAAAATTAGCTGGGCATAGTGGCGGGTGCCTGTTATCCCAGTTACTCAGAAGGCTGAGGCAGGAGAATCGCTTGAACCTGGGAGGCGGAGGTTGCAGTGAGCCAAGATAGCACCACTGTACTGCATACAGATTCAGGCTGGGCACGGTGGCTCACACCTGTAATCCCAGCTACCCAGGAGGCTGAGGCGGGAGAATCACTTGAACCTGGGAGGCGGAGGTTGCACTGAGCCACTGCACCCCAGCCTGGGCAACAGAGCAAGACTCTGTCTCCAAAATTAATTAATTAATTAATTAATTAAATCAAAATTAACGTACAGGAGTAGTGAAAAAGAAGAGGAAAGACCAGCCCCCAGACCGACCAAAGCCCACGTGCCGCCACACCCCACGCCCAGCGCGCCTATGTCCCACCACTGTCGCTGCCACCATCATGCCCAAGAGCTGAAGGGGATGCTAAAGATAAAGCCAAGGTGAAGGACGAATCACAGAGAAGATCCGCGAGGTTGTCTGCTAAACCTGCTCCTCCAAAGCCAGAGCCCATGCCTAAAAGGCCCCTGCAAAGAAGAGAGAGAAGGTACCCAAAGGGAAAAAGGGAAAAGCTGATGCTGGCAAGGAGGGAAATAACCCTGCAGGAAATGGAGATGCCAAAACAGACCAGGCACAGAAAGCTGAAGGTGCTGGAGATGGCAAGTTAAGTGTATGCATTTTGGATAACAGTGTACTTCTGGTGACTGTACAGTTTGAAATACTATTTTTTATCAAGTTTTATAAAAATGCAGAATTTTGTTTTACTTTTTTTTTTAAGCTGTGTTGTTAGCACACGGAACACTTCATTGCTGTTTTTGGGGTAAGGGGCATATGTCACTAATAGAATGTCTCTGAAGCTGGATTGATGTGAGGAAAACAACTTTCCCTTCTAGTTTTGAGAGACTTCCTCTTGGCTCCCAGGAGGAGGGATTCCCTGACTTTGACACACATGGCCACCTTGGCACAAAAGCCTTGTGGTATGGAAATACAAATCCATTTTTATGTCCTCTTCTCCCTTTTCATCCTTCAGCATAGACTTAACTCCCTTAAGCCCAGACATCTGTTGGGCTGACCCCCAGTCATTGGTTACCAGTGTGTCCGGCAATCTGGACTTTCCAGTGATGCCACTGAGATGGCACCTGTCAAAACAGCAGTGGTTCCGTTTCTAGATTATGGATCTTCAGATAAATTCTACCATTTTCATTTAACTTCCTGAAAGTCAGGGTCGGCTTGTGAAAAGTTGTTAAACAACATGCTAAATGTGAAATGTCAACCCTCACTCTAAACTTTCCCTGTTCAGAGCATCAGATGAAGACTTTGTTAGATTTTATAGTGGCTTTCTGATTTTGGTAGTCCATTTAAGAAGGGAGTTTGAAAGTTGTTGTATACTGTTAACAATTGTCTGCCCATATCCTGCCTGAAATGCCATGATTGTTTATGGAAAGTATCTTTAATAAAGCTGGATACAGTTTGGCTTGGAAAAAAAGAATTAAAATACAGATTCATAGGCTCCACCCCAGATCCACCAAGTCAGAACTGCTAAGTTTAGAGGCCAGGAACCTGCATCTTAAAGAAGCTCCTGGGGGTTTTATGCACATTAAAATTTGAGAACCACTCTCTATAGTGGCAGAAAAGTCGGCCTTACATTCCCCTTAGTGCTTTGAAATTCATTCCTTACTTTTCCTCTATTTTCAGGTGAAATTGAGAATAGCTGGTCAACAAATTTTCTTATATTTAAAAAACATTATAAAGGTACTCTTCATTCCTTTTTCCCCTCCAGACTACATAATATAAATTCAAATAATATTAATTCCTTAGTCTTGATAGGATGTATTTTCTAATCATTAAATCATTCACAAACTCTGGTCAAATTCTTTCCTCTCCAGAATCATAGACAATACCCTTTGACCATGGAAAGAGATCCCACTGTTTAATATTTCAGATTAGAAAAATCAGAAGCCTAGAGGAGTCACACTAAAGCCATCTGTATTAGTCAGGGCTTTTCACAGAAATTGAACCATTAGTTACATAGACACATATATATTATATATCTGTATAATATATAATATAAATATATACAATTATGGAGGCTCAGAAGTCCCTTCATCTGCAGGTTCGAGACCCACAAATGCTGGTGGTGTAAATTCCAGTCTGAGTCCAAAGGCCCAATTTATCCAGGGGCACCAATGGCATAAATCCTACTCCAACAGCAGGAGAAGACTGATGCCCAGCTCGAAGGCAGGCAGGAAGAAAAAGGGACGAATTCCTCCTTCTTCTGCCTTCTGTTCTATTCAGGCCCTCAATGGATTGGATGACGCCCTCCCCCACTGGAAAGGGTAATCTGCTTGACTGAGTCCACCAATTCAAATGCTAATCTCATTTGGAAACATCCTCACAGACACACCCAGAAAGACTGTTTAATCTGGGCACCCCTAGGCCTAGTCAAGTTGACACATAGAATTCACTGTAACACTATCCTAATCAGGGTTATTTCCAGCCATGAAAAAATGTATACTTATGAATTGTTAACCTAATGGTATCGGCCTCTATCTAATTCCTCCTTCCTTCCTGTTAGCCTTTTGTGTTGACTTTGATCAATGAAGGAACAAACCTAGCACTTACAGGCTGTGTCTGAGCCCTGTCGTGCCACAGGAGGATGTGAGTGATGAGACTGGGAAAAGGTACTCATGAGGTAAGTCCTAAGCAACTTTTCACCTGACCTTGTGAGCTTTTGAGCTTTTGCAAGTCTTGAGAACCAATCATACCTTTTTGAGCAACACAAAAATGACACTTGGTGAGGGCCATAGACAGCATTCTGATACTGCTAGAGCCAGAAGGCTTAAAATCCTAGCACTGATACCTGCTATTTCTCAGCCTTTAGTTTTGCTCTCCCTTGAAAGAACTCTGCTGATCATTCACATATGCATTCATCAAACATGAGTCAACATTCCCTGAATATTCACAGTCTAGCAGAGTTACAACAGGTACTATGAATAATGAATCTCTGAATAAGAGAGAACTTTGATGAGTTAGAGGAAAGGAAGAAAATAGAAGGGTTATTCAGTTTCAAACCACACTGATTGAATGATTCAGAGCCCCTTTGTGTGCATCCACAAGAAACAGACAGAGCAATAGGGAGAGCCAGGTCACCCAAGCTCCTGCCATTCATACTCTTTTAGCAGTAGAAAAAGTACCACTACTTGGCTAGTAGCCAGCCACATATTTCCCATTCTAGAGACAACTATGGGACTTTACTGAGAGTGTCTTTTTTTTTAGTCAGACTAGGAAAGTTAACAGTTTTAATGGCTTTTTTAAAGTCATAAAGTATTTATGAAGTACCCATTATGAGCAGAACTTTTTAAAATTAAGAATTGCTAAAGAAATTAGAAGATACAGTCAGCCCGTGAGGATTTTACAATTTATTTAGGGCAGAAGATACTCATATTATTAGAGAATGCTATAGGAATTCAAATTAAGAATTCAGTTTCCTGGAAAGGATGATTGATCACAGGAACTATCATGAGGAAGAGTCTAGAACTGAGTCTTGAAGAAAATGGAGAGTGGCATTGACAGAGAAGAGGAAGAAAGACTTACTAGGGAGGGCGAACTACACTCAACAAAGGCACAGCAAGGAGAAAGTTCACCAAGGTAAGAGGAAGACCAAGAAATCTGGGCAAACTGAATAAAGGGATCATTTAATGGAAGCTGTAAATAAAAGGTGAACTCAAGGGGTGGAATTCTTTGAATTCAGGCTAATTATTAGGTTGGCCATATGAAACTGCCACTTTTGTAAGTCAATTATTGGGAATTTCATATGGTTCAGTTAGAAATATGAAGTTCGTGAAATGACAAAGTGAAGAAGCTATTTTGGGAAGATTTATCTGGTAATGGGTAGGCTGGAAGTCAGCTACACTAGAGACCTGGAGACAACTAGGAACTACTCTAATAAATTGAGCATAAGATGGTCATAACATGGATGAGGGTAGGCTGTGGATATGAGAGGAAGAGTCAAATCTCACAGGCATTACGAAGGAAAAATTTCACCTAGACTTGATGACTAATTGAACATGGGCAAAAAGGGAAAGAGAAGAGTCAGAGATGAATACGAGATTTGCAGTACAGGGGACTGGAAAGATAGTGTTGCCATGGACAATAGAGGTGTACCTTGGTTTATGCAATAAATGCTTTCCTGAAAATGTGTGTAGCACAAAATTTTATAAATCAGGTCATGATTTAAATACACTAAGAACACTTGCTGCATTTGTTAGCATATTGATTTGCTGCTTTAATAAACAGAAAGATAAACCAGAATGGCCAGTAACACCACACCTTGGGGTTATCTTTACTAAATATGGGCCCTACTGAACAGAAATTAGAGCTTATCACAAGACAACAAATTTTGTTTGAAAATAACCTTTTTACTACTTTTTTATCTGACTCTAAAAGTAACATAGTGGCTTAAATAAAATAGATTTGTCTCTTATGTGAAGGTCTGAGCTGGTAGAAAACACACAAAGCAGGACAGGGCTTTGTGGGGGCCCAAGTTCTTTTCACCTCTTTGCTCTATCATCCTTTATGATGTTGCCCTCATTTACATGACCAAAACTGGCTCACCATCATCTGTCCTTGTGCCAGGTTGTAGAAAAAAGAAAGAGGATATCAACGACAGCAGCTTCTGTATTAGGACATGCCAGAAGTTGTACACATCACTTCTACTCACATCCTACTGGCCAGATCTTGGTCACATGGACATATCTAGCTGCAAGTGATCCTGAAAAATATAGTCTCTAAGGGTAGCCATGTGCCCAGCTAAAAATTAGGGGGGTTTTCCATTAAAAAGAGGACTGGAACAGCAGATATTGTGAGACAATTAACAATTTCTGTCATAGTTGAGAAAGTCTTGTAAATTGCTTTGAAAATAATAGTTAAGAGAAAATCTAGATTTTCAATTATCAGGTGGGCTAGGACTGCCATACATCTGTATAGGGAATGGGAAGAAGAAAATATCACTTCCTTTTCCCAAAACTGTGCTCTAGTCTCTGAGATTTTGAACTAATCAATGAGTCAAGAAAGCACTGAAGAATTGTTTGAACAAACTGGTTGTCAAATTTTAGAACTGGGAGGAATCTTATAAGAGTATCTTATTAAACACAGCATGAACCAATAGATTTTCTGGAAGGAGATTTCTCCATGTGAAATAAATGACTGCCCAGGTGAATCTTCTTTCCACCTCTGTCACCAAACCTAAGACCTTTCCAAAGTTGCATCTTCTCCTGGAAGTATCACACTTTGATTCCAACTGCCACTTCCATGGCTGTCTCCCTGGAACACCCAGTTTCTCCTTTAAAATTTAGCCTGGACACAAGTAAACCCCCTTTCTTTAATGCCCTTTCATGCAGCTAAGACAGGTATTCAAAAATGACTTAACTAGATATGATGAGAGAACCAAAAGAAAAATTAAAAAAAATAGATGCTACATAACAATCACCAGGTTTTTGAGGTATAGAGAGAATTTTGAGCCAACATTGACAGCAGTGGAGGGACTAGTGCAATGTCAGAGACACCTTTCTTCCCAGCTCCCTGCCAATCTTTGCCAGGTGGCCTCTGGCCATTGCTTGTTTTTCTAACCTCTGGGAGCCGGGCCCAGACAGTTCTGTCCCTGAATGAATAGAAGACCTTTGGGTACCAAATTGGGGCTTCTAAACACTAACCAAAGACACTAGTCTCCTAAGGGACTTAGGATCTCACAATTAGCAGAGAGTAGGGTCTGTTCATTCTTGTTGCCCCTATGCCTAGTCTAGTAACTGGCACATGTTCAGGGTCCAATATAATGTCTCTCATGTAAAAATTCAAAACCCATCCTCATGCAAATGATCAGAGCAAGCCAAATCTTCCCACTTAATTCCAGTTTGGGATCTGAAGGCCATGCTTTCCTTGAATAGTTGGAATCGGGGTGTTGGGCATTCTGAATAGTCAATGCTTCAAGACTTATGTGATCTGCTGCAGCCATCTTCATGCACTCCAAAACAGGAGATGACTCACAGACCTGACCTGAGATCAGCACACCCACCTCTTCATTTGAAATGAAGAAGCTGAGGTCCAGAGAAAGATCAGTGACTTACCCAGGTTCTCACAGTAATTCAGTGGCAGACATGAACCTGGAAGCCAAATCAGGCAATGCCAAGTCTGTGTGTGTTTCACCTCACCACTTCCCATTGCTTAGCTCCTTGATTTGTTTTCCCCAGAACCCGGATCTCAGAGAAGCTGCAGAAGGTTCCGCTCACCTGGGGCCCACAGGTGGTTCCTTACAGTCCCTCAGCATTGGGTGGGCCTTCTGTTAGTTCCCAGAAGCTACATCATTCCTTCATGTTTACCCCAGAACTCTTGAAGTTCAACAGATGTAAAAAACACATACTGCCCAAACCTGGGCTCACATGTGCAAGTCTCTGGGAACTTGAAGAAGATAGAGTTGTTTGCTACAGGGCTCTTGAGTGGGTCATAAATACAGAAAGCAGCTGTCAAAAGTAATGCTGCCTTATTCTTTTAAAAAAAAAAAAGCACAAAAGACAAACTTTTATCTGTTTTATTTGCTTTTTCCTTCTATTGGCCCAACTCTACCTTCCTGAAGAAATTGTAGGCAAACCCTCTGAATGCCTAATCCCTAGTTTTGAACACATAAACCAGAGAGGCCAATAACTCCATGCCTTGAGGTTACCTTTACAGAGTATGGGCCCTACCAAACAGAAATTAGAGCTTACCACAAGAGGACAAATGTTGTTTAAAAATAACCTTTTAAATACTTTTTAATCTGACTCTAAAAGTAATATACACTCTTGGACCAAAATTGGGGGAAAGCAGAGAAATTTTTTTAAAGTTTTAAAAAGTATAATCCCACCAACACTGTTAATGCTTTGGTATATATCTTTTCAGTCTTTTTTCTTTTTCAACACACATGGAACTATCAAACGGTTGCAGGCAGAGTTATAGACCAAAAAAAAAAAAAAAAAAAAAAAATCAGTCTTCGGTCAGAAGAACAGGCAACAGAAAAAAAAAAAAGTCTCACATGTCCTAAGAACTGTTGACACATATAGAGAATATAGAGACAGGAAACAAGAAAGCTTCATCTTTAAACTTGGAAAAAGAGAACTGCAGGTGGTATTCACGTTATCATTGTAACTGACTCTTTCCAATGGAAAAAAAAAAAAGGATATTAATCCATTTGTTGTTTAGAATTTGTTGGTCAGGATTAGAGTAAGCATTTCGTGTGGCTGTGACTATGGTCAGTCAGTTTCTGTTCTTGTGCTGAAGTGGAATGAATCAATGTGCTTGTCCAAAGGGGCTATGGCAGAGGTGATGGCAGCAGTGTTTGCAGCCGCAGCAACAGCCTGAATGCAGGAAATCACATTCAAAGGGGATGCTCCAGGCTGGCAGAAGTGTGTTAACCTTTCATCCATGTCATTGGGTTTAATATGTTAACTTTGTAGCTTTGTAGTAAAAGCTGCTTCTTTGAGCTCAGGGTTCATAAAAAGTGTGACTGGTCCTCAGTGTTCCCAGTTAAGGATAGTAAGGAAAACAGAACCCTGAAAGCTCACATTGATTGAAGCAAAGACAGAGCTGGGGGGGTCAGCCCAGTGCCCCAGCTCCTCCCCAGCCTGACAGAACTGAATAGCTATTCATAGCCGCTGGAGCACTTCCAAGCTGCGAGTGTAAATTTACTTGTATCATCTTTGCAGAGAGGAACTGTATAGTCCCCAGTGCCTCCTGGTTGATTCAGATCGACTGTTTATTTGTTTAGTCCTGTAATGATATTATCCACAGGGCCAGAGCCACACAGGGAGGACGAGGAATTCCTGGAGGAGGGAGGCTGTGTGTGTTTATTGCCCTGTCAGCCCTTCACGACAAAAGACAAAAGTTGCTGTAATTTGTGTGTTCCCACACACATGATCCATATGGACAATATCGAGTATAGGTGCTGATGAAGGGGGGAAGAAAGGATGACCAGAAATCAAGATGCCGGCTGCCTTGTGGGAAACATGGAGAAATGCTCTAACAGTGAGCCTCTGACTAAACACCACAATTCCAGAGCTGGGAGGAATTCTGAGACGTTCTTCACACCAGAGGGAAAAAGAACCACCAGCTCTTGACTGACTAAGGCCTTGTGTTGCCTTGGACCTTGGGCCTAATTTTTTTCTTTTCAAGCTTAAAGGTTTCTGTTGCCTTTGCAGGAGAATCTAGGTTTTTCTCCTACAGCAATATGTATTGCGGGGGACCATGATTTTCTTTTTTCTCAACACATTTATTATAGCTTAGTTTCCACACAGTTCTTAGCTATGCGTGCATTATCAGGGCCAATTCTAGTTCATCTCCTCAGTGTCAGATTGAAACCACCTAAAATATGCTGCCAATTGGTTCCTGATTGTATTTCTGGAAGCTTGCAACTCTGAAAGCTTTTTCTACCTCAGGGACATGCCATCCATCCAAGAAATACAGCACTTGAAAGAAAGGGCACAATGAATCAACACAGTAAGCCTGTCACTCAGCAGGCTGGCAAACGATGATCTGCTAAGGGGCAGTTGTGCCCAACCTTCTTGCTGACTGTAGGTCCCCTGGGACCCGCCACATGGAGGCTGCCATCACACAGTTTGATCAGTGCCAGGTCAGCCCTGTGAGTCTCACACAGTTCACTGATACCAAGACAGCAAAGGGCACTGCACTGCAGTGAGGGCTGCCTGGAAAGTAAATGCAAGTGAGATGGATGGCTGCCACCGGCCTTGAGAAACAACCCTCAAAACACCAAGCCAGCCAGGCAGTGATGTGACACTGCTAGAAGCCAGTGAGGCACGATGACGCAGCCGGCAACCTCAAACAGCCTGGGCTCATTTTGAGTAGGAGACAAGTCAAAGCATGGATGCATCATGGAGTTGCAGCCATCTCAGAAATAGTCATTTAGGGTTCCCAAACAATGGAATATTTCATGACCAACGCCAGGGAAAGGAATAGGAAAAGCCACATTCGTCTTCCTGGGCAGTATTCACCATAGAAGCCCCACCCAACTGACACAGACCCCCGCATGCAGTATGTAGTGAAAAGCTGAACTGCCTCTACAGAATTATAATATGAATAATAATTTAGGAAATGGGAATATGAAATAATAAGAGCAGAATGCTTAACGAAGGAACTAGAAATTCATTAGCAATCCTGAATTGCTGGAAGAGGCAGCGGTTGAAAGGCAGATGCTGTTGCGATTAGCACTTGGCCTCGGGCTGGTACCCACCAGCCTCTGAGCTTACCTTTTCTGATCTTCTAAGTAAGAAAACCTAGAAGAGTCCCCTCATTTTGTTTACCGGGTGTGAATGGGAGGCAGATATTGAGGGTCGGGGAGAGGGAATAAACTTGCCCTAGAACAAAGCAAACAACTACATTGAACAGAGGGGCTGTTACAAAAGCAAAATGTGGGCAGTGCATACATTTTTAATGACCAGGACTCGGGTGCCCTGTGCAAACATAAACAGCTCCCTGCCAGCGGAGGGCTAGAAACCTTCCAGTCCTGGAGTTTCAGCTCCCTGCCACCCCCTCCTAAGGGTGCCTGGCTGGCCCTGACAAAAATCATTTACAAATAAAGAGCTCTCAGAAATGTGCCCTACCTTCGGCCAAAGAAGAGAACCTCTTTTCCAATAAATATTTGGCCGGGTAGTGGGGAGGGGGGGCCGAGAGTAACAAAGGGAGCCAGCGGCCTGGTTTGTTTGGATTGCCGGGCCGGCGCGGGAGCGGCCGGGCGCAGCTGACCACGGGTACAGATAGGTTAATTTCCACATGGAGCTGCAGAAACCCTATCCGCGGGTTGCGAAGCGTGGGTCAGCCAAGGCATGTTAATCTGTTTAGCATGTGCGCCGCGCGGAGGAGCCAGACCACCGGGGCGCAGGAGGCGCGGCCGCAGCCGGCGCTCCTCTGGGGGAGTTAATAAAGAGCTTAAGGCAGGCAAGTAAGTGTATGGAGGCTGCGAGCGGCTTCTTGCCGGCGGCCCGGGGGAGGCCGAGGCCCGGCTGCCTGCGCTCGCGTTCCCAGGCCCTCGGAACCGCGCGCCCTCGAGGCCGAGCGAGCCCCGCCGCGCCGAGCCTCCCGGGCGTCCGCGGGCCTGGCGCACACCGAAGCGGGGGGCGCAGTACTGCTCTCCCGCCCCCCGGAGCCGAGCCTCTTCGTGTTCGCACCGTGAAAGGAGGAGGGGAGCGAGGGGTTAGCCATCTCGAACATTTTTAACTAATCAAAATATTTGCTGATGAGTATTTATTTTTACAAGAACTCGGTTTGGCTGGAGACTTCCCGAGCAACAATACGGGCTGCCGTATTAGGTTTGTGACGGAGCCAAATGTGGTTGGGGCTTATTGAATCTGCGGGCCGGAGATCGCTCGCTCCGGAGACGTTTCTCCGTTCTGGGGAAGCAGCTTTCCCAAAACCGTCCTTCTGCAGATGGCTCTTAGAACACAACCACATGTCCCCTAAAGCACGGGAAGCTTCGTGTTTTATGTTTGGGCTGAATGAAAAGAGGAACGCACGCTCTTTCCTGCCCAAGCCAACAAAAGAGAAAAAGCGGGAAACGTCCCTGACCTGAGAAAGGAAAGCCAAAGCTCAGAGGTTCCAGTGTAAGCACAAACAACAAAACTGGATGAGTCCAAAACAGCTACCTCAACACATCGCTTCATCGTGCTAAGCTTTTTCTCTCTCTTGTCTTTCTTCCTCCCAATATCCACTCAAGAAAGACCCACTTTTAACTTTACCGTAGTAAAGATGTTGAGTCTGGTCTGAAGGTGATTAAACAACTACGTCAAGTCATTGCAAAGCCACTGGCCACTCTTTAGGAAAAGCTATGGAAGATGAAGTCGAATCAAGTTTGAAAACGGACAAGTGGGAGCTTATACTACTTGAACTATAAAGATAACCTGAAAAATACTGGACCATAATTTTTTCAATGTTACTGACTGAGAACTAGATAAAACATATCTGAACTGGCAATAATAGTCATTAAGAAATGGACTGCTGTGGCAGGAACTCGTTATTGCTAACCTCTAACAATTCAGCAGTCCTTAGAAAGTGCCTCATAAAGAGTACTTCTCAATGACTCTTAAGGGAAGTTGGGTAGGGGTTGTTCTGGAAGACAGTATGCAGGGTATTGCTGGTAAGAAGTGTCTGCAGAAAGTGTAAATGAGCAAATATTGAAAAGAAGAGATTGGTGGCTCACTCCTGTAATCCCAGCACTTTGGGAGGCTGAGGAGGGCAGATCACCTGCGATCAGGAGTTCGAGAGCAGCCTGGCCAACATGGCAAAACCCCTTCTCTACTAAAAATACAAAAATTAGCAGGGCATGGTGGTGAGCGCCTGTAATCCCAGCTACCCAGGAGGCAGAGGCTGGAGAATCACTTGAACCCATGAGGCAGAGGTTGCAGTGAGCCGAGATTGCACCACCGCACTCCAGTCTGGGCAACAGAGCTAGACTTCATCTCAAAAAAAAAAAAGAAAGAAAATAGGAAGTTGAATCAGAGCAAGCAGAGAGTAAATTTACCTTATGAAAAGACTTCCGAAGTGCAAGATGAGACAGAACTCATTCAAATGTACACAGAAGAGAAATATCTGAAGAGCCATAGAGATCTTGAGCTAAGTATCAGTTGGCAATGCAATCTGAAGACTTTCAAAAGCAAGCGTAGTACTAGGAAATAGAAAGTAAAATGAACTGTTTGGAACCATGTGCCAACTTCTCCCTGGTTTCTATATTAGAGGTTTTTTTGTTCAGTCTGGGGAGCCACAACTGAAGAGATTTGGGGAATTAAAACAATCTTTTTCTCTTATACTTCCTTCACTTGCTTGGTTTATATTGCTCATGAAGTGTCTTGATCTAAATGACTTAATACAGTGTCCACCTGTCTGATTTGGGCCCATACGCTCCTCCAACTCAAAACTAAGGTGTGAAAGAAGCTTATGGGTCCTTTTGATCAAAGAGGCACATGGCCCTAAATTTAAAACAGAAAAGGAAAGATAGCACTAGTACAAACTGCCTTCAGTTTACATTATTTTGAAACTGATTGGCAGAAATGAGGGGAATAAGGAAAGTAAAAATTTCAGCAAACCAGAAAAAAAAAATCACAGCTGAGGAACTTAAATTCTTTGGAATCAAAGAAGAGAATGGGTTTCAATAATTCCAACCTAAATTTCCTTTATTTAGTGACCCAGCCAAAAGAGGACACTTTACTCCTACCAGTCAGTAGAAAGACAACAATAAAGAGGCTGGAGCCCAGTAAACCAATGAGATTGCCTCCCTGGAAGGTGGCATATTCCCATGCAGAGGCTGAGGTTTCTGATGCTCCCCTCACCTCATATGAGAGTGTCTTTGTCAGCTTAAGCAGCTATAACAAAATACCATAGACTGGATGGCTTAAACAATAGACTGGATGGCTTAACCAACAGACATTTATTTCTCACAGCTCTGAAAATTGGGAGGTCCAACATCCAGGTGCTGACAAATTTGGCTCCTGGTGAGGGCTCTAGTCTCCTTGCTTGCTGACAGCCACCTGCTTGCTGTGTCTTCATAATGCAGGGAGAGGGAGCTCTAATCTCTTCCTCTTCTTGTAAGGATACTAATCCTATCATGGGGGGCCCACTGTCATGACCTCATCTAAACCTAATTACTTCCCAAAGGCCCCACTTCCAAATATCATGACATTGGAGGTTAGGACTTCAATACATGAGTTTGGAGTTGGGGGCACAAACGTTCAGTCTGTAACAGAGAGGCACTGCTGTGTCAGTGCAGTGCAGCTGGTGGATGGAACACGGGATGGCAATTTCCACCCCACCTTCAAGGCCCAGACCAGACCAAGGCCCTGCAAAGAGACCACCTACTCTTTGAAGCTTTCTCTGTCTTCCTTTTTACAGTCCCTTATTCCCCTTAAAAAAAAATTTTAGAGCACTTACTTTGACCATCTTTGTTTAGTAGCATAAGTTACTTTTAAATAATGTATATATGGATTTACATATATACAATTTATATAATATATACATGGATTAATATATATTCCATGGCCTTGACTAGAATGTCATATCAGTAACAGTGATAATGTAATGATGATCATGATAATGACAGCAGCTAACACTGATTTAGCCTGTATCATCTGCCAGTGCTTTGCATGCATTATATTGCATACTTTTCACGATAAACCTATGAGGTAGATATTATTATTGCCCATTTTACAAATGAGAACACTGTGGCTTAGGGAAGTTAAATAGTTTATCCACCGGGTTATTATGTGGCAGGGCTGGTCTCCAATCATTGGCATATGTATTCCCAAGCCTGTGATCTTAACCATGCACCATACATAGGCCCCTCTTCATGCATACAGTGTCCCCCAGTGTCTATGAGGGATGACTCTAAATGTTAATTTCAATGCCCCTGGGACCACAGTTCTCTTAATAGAAGAATAAGATTTTGAGTATCAACACTTTCCTTACTGGGTAGAATTATATTTCCATTCTCAACAATGAATTAATTATTGCCTCCCTGTTTCTTTTAAACTAAGGCCTCTTTCCATCACCTGTGACTGGATTCTGTTGTGTGCCTTCCCTGAGCCTGTGTCATTTCATTTGCTACAATGGGAGTGATTGATGGTTCTAATTCTTATGTATTTAATTTTTTAATATATTAGGCACCAGACTGGGAAAATTTACTCACCCCATTTGTCATTCTAAAAAATCTAAGACTAATGAGATATAGAAAAAAAAAAAAAACTTAAATGGAACAGAGTTTCCCACGGTCCCCAGTAGGTAGGTGGAGTCATGGCAAGAAATGAACCCAGGGCTTACTGAAGAACTCCAGTGGAAGACAGTGCAGAAACCCGGGTAAAAGGCCAAATGGGCCAGAATCAGCCTCCTACTATGACAATCTTTGGTGTAAGGAAGTAGATATCCTTCATTCAGAACAAAGAGAACAGGACAGGGATTTGGTTAGCTCATGGGTCTTATGCTTATAAAAATGGAACTGGCAATAGTGGTTCCTCTCTTCTAATTAAATATGCTGCCAAGTTGAGGGACAAATTTGAATTTGGTCAAGTACCTTGAGTACCTCTGAGGAGAGCACCACAGAAAAGGTCTTTTTTTTTTTCTTTCTTTTTTGGAACAGAGTCTCACTGTGTCACCCAGGCTAGAGTCCAATGGCACTATCTCGGCTCACTGCAACCTCTACCTCCCAGGTTCAAGGAATTCTTCTGCCTCAGTCTCCTGAGTAGCTGGGACTACAGGCGGGCACCACCACGGCTGGCTAATTTTTGTATTTTTAATACAGAAGGGGTTTCACCATGTTGGCCAGGCTGGTCTCTAACTCCTAACCTCAGGTGATCTACCCTCCTCGGCCTCCCAAATCCTCCCAAAGGGATTACAGGTGTGAGCCACCGTGCCTGGCCAGAAAACCTCTTTTCTGAAATGACATTGCCTCACTCACTTGCCAGAAAGTATTTCTTCCCAAATAACGTCATTGATGAACTGAAGAACTTTCAAAGTATGATGGATCCATGTCATTTAGGTAAGCCATTTGTCTGGGGTGCCAAAACAGAATCAATTCCCCACAATTCCTTAAACAACAGGTATCCTTATATGGGCCAGATTTGCCTGAAAAGAACAGAATGACATTGCCCAGTGAATCCCCCAGGCTTCACATTCCAAAAGTGTCCCATTAGATGAATCCAAGCAGTTGCTTCTGAAATCATAAATTCCAAAAGACAATGAAAGTTGCAATCACAAGGGGTAACAGAAGCCAAACACATTAGGAACATGTTCCTTGTGCAAATAGCATAATCCCGGACACGCGGGAACACATGGTTTGCCTCAGACATGTTTCATTTTGTCATCGCATTGAGCGTACAGTATTTCTCTTTGGGTGCAAGAGTGATTGATTTCCTTGGGAGAATTGTTTGTAAGAACATGAAAGTTGCCAAAGCAAACACGTTGGAGGGAAGTGTGGAGAAGGGGAGTAAGAATATTTGGAGTAGATCTGGGTTTGGGAAGTTCATGCAGAGGTGAGACAGTGAGATGTAGAACAAATAAAAACATTCTGCACACTTCATCTACATAAATTATGTTCTGAAATTCACTCTGTGTAGACATTAGCAGTGCAGCTACAGCTCTCCCTAGTGTGCCTCTAGAATGTGGGCACAAAGCCAATTTTTAAGTGAATGATTTGTAACTTTTCCTCCACATAAATGAATCTACTAATATTTAGATCATCCTGATTTTAATCCACAAAAGTCATGTAGTCATTGTAAAAAATATCCAATAATCTATTTGTCTTTTATGATAGAATTATAGTACTGATTTGTATTAATAGATCTGTCGAGATATGTTGACAAAATGGAAAACATTACACATATTTCCTTTGATCTCTTTCTCTACCATAAAAAACCTACCTAAATAAATACAGCGGCATTTATAACATGTGAATTTGAAATGATCCTTTTGGTTATTTCCTTTAAATTTTAAATTATGTTAAAGATGAGCATTTTAAGCTTCTATCTACCTATATGAACTTGCTTCTTAAGAGATGTGAATTTATTATAAAATACTCATGACACTTAGATGCTTAAGTGTGTGGTTACAAGACAGAGTAACAAATGGAATTTGTTTACTCCATTAGGATTTTGTTTTCCATATAGCTATTGTTATAGTGCAAAATGAGAACTTCTGAGAATTAGCAATAGGATACCTAAATAAACATTCCCATTTAAAGATGATTCTCTAAGTAAAACATAAATAATTCAAACCCCAGAGAATAAAGACTCTTGACCTGGTTCTGTACAGTGCCCAGAATAGCTTCGTTACATGAAGGTTCTCATCATTCACACTAAGGCAGTTTTTCTCAAGTCTCCCCACTGCTGTTCTCCTGCCTAGCTAGTTATCTATTGTGCTATAATAGATTACCCCCAAACTTAGCAGTTTAAAACAACATTAATTATCTCACAGTTTCTATGGGTCAGGAGCTGGGCACGGTTTGGCTGGATCCCCTAACTGGGTCTCTTGCATGACTACAGTCATCTCAAGGCTTGAATTGGAAGGGTCCATTTCTGAGGTCACTCATCTGCTTAGTGGCAGGAATCAGTTCCGTGCTGGTTGACTGGTGGACTGAGGCCTCATTTCTTCCAGGGCTGTTGGCTGGAGGCTTCGCCTCCCTAGGTTCATTCCCATGTGGGCCTCTAGGTAGATCATCTCACAACATGTCACTTGGCTGCATCAGTGCTAGCATGCAAGTGGGCGAGAGAGTACTAGCCAGGTGGAAGACACAGTCTCTCGTGACCTGATCATGTAAGTGACACCCCATCACTTTGGCTGTATTTTCTTTGTTGGAGGAAAGTGACTAGGTCCTGCTCACACTCGAGGGGAGGGGATTACACACGGTTTGAATTCCAAGAGGTGTGCATCACTGGGAGCATGTCAGTAGCTGCCTTCTGTATCACTGGTGACTATTAGTGGTATACTTCCTGTGATGGTTAATTTTAGGTGTCAACTTGACTAGATTAAGGATACCTAGAGAACTGGTAACACATTATATCTGGGTGTGTCTGTTGGGGTGTTTCCAGAGAAGACTGGCAGTCTGTGAACTGAGTGGGGGGAAATCCACCCTCTATGTGGACAGGCACCACCCAATCACCTAGAGGCCCAGAAAGAACCAAAAAAAAGCAGAGGAAAGGTGGTTTCCTCTCTCTCTCTCCTGGAGCTGAGACATCCATCTTCTGCTCTTGGACATCAGAACTCCAGGCTCTCCAGCCTTTGGACTCTAATACTTAACCAGCAGCCCCCTAGGTTCTCAGGCCCTTGGTTTCAGACTGAGAATTAAACCTTCAGCTCCCCTAGTTCTGAAGCTTTCAGATTTAGACTGAGCCATGGTACTGGCATCCAGGGTCTCCAGCTTTTGGACGGCTTGTTGTGGGATTTCTGAGCCTGCATAACCATGTGAGCCAACTTCCCTAATAAATTACCTCTCATCTACCTACCTTTCTATCTGCAGTCATACCTTGGTATCTGTGGGGGACTCAGGAACCTGTTAGAACTGCAGATTTCCAGGCCTACTCAAGATCTGCTGAGTCAGAAACTCTAGGATTGAGGCCCAGTATGCTGTGTTCTAAGAAGCCCACCAGATTATTCTGAGCATCTTAAAAATTTGAGAAGTATTGCCTTAAAAACAAGGGGAGCAGAGCTGCTGGGCCTCCCAATTCCCCTCTTACAAGACCAGGATCCCAGTCATGGGAATACTTGCTACTGCTCATGGTTTTAATGATGATGATTTGCAACGTAAACCAGGAGACAGCTTATGAGGGTACATCATGTGGCAAATCTAGAAGAGAATTTTAGTTTTTCTTCACCTGGGATTTCAGTTTTTCAACCTAGTGAACCTCATGCACCTAACCCCAAAGCCTAGTACTTTACATGTTGTGAGGCCAAAAGGAACTAAACAAAGCTTCAGAAAAGCTAATCAGCAGTAGAAACTTCATTCAGTTGTACAAATGCCAGACTTACTAATATACCTTAATTCTCTAAAAGGGTTCTTCTTATACTCTTTACCACTCCCTGCCCCCCACCCAAAAAATATTGTAATGGCCACAACTGTACTCCTAAAGTATAAGGTGGCTAAGAATAGCTAATTATATGTACTAGGTCCTTCTAGTAGGAATGCAAACTGAAGTGAGTTAGCATCATAACCATGGAATGCTATGCAAAATCTCATGTCCTCCCCATTTGTGTTCCTTCTGGTCTCTTTACCATCATTTCAAACTCTTCATCTTTGGGAGGCCTCCACAGTGTCATAAGAAAGAATACAGGCTCTGGAGATGGAAGATCTGGGTTCACATCTAAGCTCTGATACCTAGTACAATTATGCATCCATAACAATGTCTCAGTCAATGACAGACCACCACTAACAGACAGATATTGATCCCATAAGATGATTAGGCTTTATTGTTATTGTGTCTTTTCTGTGTTTAGATATGTTTAGGTACACTTACCTTTGTGTTACAAGTGCCTACAGTATTCAGTATAGCCATACTGAACAGGTTTGTAGCCTAAGTAGGCTGCACCATATAGTCTAGATGTGTAGTAGACTATACCATCTACATTTCTGTAAGTACACCCTATTATGTTCACACAACAGCAAATTTCTCAAAACATAACCCCATTGTTAAGCAACCCATGACTGTACATCTATACTAGTCTATAACTTTTGGTCAGAGCAATCAGCAGTCATCCAACATAGCAGTGCGAATGCCAGGTATCTGAAAGGGTGAATTAGTACAACCCTACTGTTCTAGTTGGACAGTGTAGATCCATTAGGCCAACATTTATGGTTAGAGCAATTTCTTATCTTTACTGTTTTGCTTTTGGGTAAGTAGACAAAGCCAATGGACTCCAAATTATTTTATCCACATCATTCACCTGGTAAATCAGTCAATTTATTAATCAGTCAAAATATTTATTCAGTGCTAATTATGTACATGGAATTATGGAAATGTAAAGAATTACAAGGCATGGCCTTACTTTTAAGTAGCTTGAAATATAGTGGAAACTTAATAGTAGACTGAGTAAAGATTGGCACTTCACAAACGCTCATATAGAATTAATACCATGTAAGTAGTGGTCCACATAAAAAATTGCTAGGGATTGAGGAAATGAGTCCTTCACTGGGGGCAAGTAAGAGTAACAGCACCCAGGCTCAAGAATCCAGCCACCTGGATTTGAATTCTAGCTCATCCACTTACAGATATATGACAATGGTAAACTGCTTAACCTCCTCATGCTTCAGTGATTCCTTCTTTTTTTGTTTTTATTTTTTGTTTTTTTTCTGTTTGTTTGTTTTTTTGGAGACAGGGTCTCACTCTGTCACCCATGCTGGAGTGCAATGGAGTGAACATAGCTCACTGCAGCCTCAATCTTCTCCTTAGCTCAAGCCATCCTTCTGCCTCAGCCTCCCAAGTAGCTGGGACTACAGGCTTGCACCTACACACCTAGCTAATTTTTTGTAGAGATGGGGTCTTACTGCATTGCCCAGGCTGGTCTTAAACTCCTGAGCCCATGGGATCTTCTCACTTTGGCCTCCCAAAGTGCTGGGATTACAGGTGTGCACCACCATGCCTGGCCCAGTGTTTCTCTCTTAAAAACCTTGTAGGATGGCTGTGAGAATTAAATGAACTAATTTATGTCACATACTTAACATAGAACCTAGCCTAAAGTACTCCATACATGTTACCTATGTAGTGGTAGCTTTTATGGGGTAATAGTATTCATGAAGAAGAAAAAAGTCTTAGTAGGGTCTTATGAAGACTACAGAGTAAGGAGGAAAAGGTCTTACAGATATGGACTATAACATCAATAGTACAAATTGCAGGAAAATTGTCGTGTTGGCTGGGATAGTAAGTTTGGCCCAGTTGCAAAAGGTCTTGAACATAAGATGAACTTAAGACTTCTTCATGTAATCAATAGAGAATCACTTTCACTTCTTAAGCAGAAGTGTAGCATGATAAAGATGTTTTGCAAAGTTTTAGTCTGCTGCATATATTGGGCAATGGGAAGACTAGAGGTAAGGAGACCAGAGAGAAAAAGGTATTTCAGTGGTACAGGAATACGGTAAAAGGTGCCCAATCTTTGACGATAACAGTGGGAGTGCAGAAGGGAGAAAAGGTGAGTTTTTGCAGAGGAAGAATTAACTATACTTGGTGAATGACAGGATGTGAGAATTATGCTGCTATTTTTTATACATTCTATTTACAAGTTTAATTTCTGTTCCTTCTTCAAAGGTCATCTAAAATATTACCTCCTCTGGGAAGCTTTCTCTATCCCTCCCAGATAGTTATTTTTCTCTGTCAATCCTGTCAATCAGTTCGTATTTCTATGACAACACATCAAGAATTGTTGTATTTCGGTGAGTATACATATCTCGCCACCTCCAACCAGATGTCTAATATTTTTGTATCCACATCACACTATGCCTGGCACACAGTAGGTGCTCACGATAAAAGAAAGAATGAATAGATGATTAAATCTGGGTCTTTGGTTCCCCTTGATCATTTGTTTTTGTTTTTGTTTTTGTTTTAAGAGATGGAGGTCTTGCTGTGTTGCCCAGGGTGGTCTCAAACTCCTGACCTCAAGCAATCCTCCTGCCTCAGCCTCCCAAAGCACTGGGATCACAGGCATGAGCCAACACACCCAGCCTACAATATAAGTATTTTAAGGTGAAGTTTATTTGTATTTTTTTCAACCCTTATGCTACTTTATGGCTATAATGTTATACAGATCCAAGAATCTCAAAATAAATGCCCAATTTTTGACACTTTTTATAGCATTTTATAAGAAGTGGTTTTTCTTTGTTATTAATTTTTCATATATTTTATTGACTTGTTAAATGAAAATATTCATAATTTTTCTAAGAATTTATGTAAGGATATTGTAGAGCAAAGTAATGTATCATACGTTGCTTTTTAAAAATAAACTGTTTTCAAGCAAAAGAAGAACAAAAATTTAATATCATTACTAGAGATTTTTCTATAATAAAACCATTTTGTCAGCTACTCACAATGTAGTTCTTCTGCTCAAGTTTCTTAGAATCTGTGTGGTCTCTTCTGAATTCTTTAAATAGACAGGAGCCCATCTATGTGAGCAGGTAGATGAATGGGTGCAATGAAAGAGGCCAGTCTCTTTCTCCACATATAAATCTCCAAAAATAATAGTCTACATGTGTGCAAAAGCGGTAAACCACTAATAATATTTATAACTCCACAATTCCTAGTGGAAATAAAATAATAAAGCAATAAAACATTCGAGGAAAGGAACAAGTACCATGGTTAAAACGTTGGCATCAGGGCTTGAAACTTGTCTGAAACCCAGTCACTCATGATTTGGAATGTTTACAGTAGGAATTTAGATTGTTTTATGTCATGGTCCACTTACAGATCGGCAGGCCAGATCTCATGGGCGGGATCTGTATTAAACCTGTGCCATATTCCTATTGAGCACAAAGACTGAACATGCTCTTCATCATTAGAGACTTTTTGCTACTTAATTGGTGGTAGTACTGGCTGAGTCACCCTTATGCTTTGGTAGAGGGAAAAGGGAGTTAATTATGTGTAGTTTTTAAAAATTTCACTTGCATGGCCGGGCACAGTGGCTCACGCCTGTAATCCCAGCACTTTGGGAGGCTGAGGTGGGCAGATCACGAGGTCAGGAGTTCGAGACCAGCCTGGCCAACACAGTGAAGCCCCATCTGTACTAAAAATACAAAAAATTAGCCGGGCATGGTGGCAGGTGCCTGTAATTCCAGCTACTCGGGAGGCTGAGGCAGGATGGAGGCGGAGGTTGCAGTGAGCCGAGATCACACTATTGTACTCCAGCCTGGGCAACAAGAGTGAAACTCTGTCTCAAAAATAAAAAATAAAAAAATTCACTTGCAGTAGTTCAAAATTATAAAATAGTTAAGATAATGTATATTGCTTTGTCTTAGAAAAAGATTAATAAATGCTATCTTTTAAACATTTGATACCTTGTTTAATATACTACTTCTAAAATAAGCCATATATATATTCAGGAACCATCTTTAAAGCATGACTAAAAAGTGATGCAATTTTTTTTCACCCTTCATCAAACTTACAGGAATGTTCTTCTCTAAGCAATCACCCTGGGAGCACACCAATATCAATGATACTGCCATTCCTGAGGACATCTTGAGAACTCTCCTTTTGTAACCAGTTTACAAGACACACAAGATGATAAATCTTCAAGGATATGTTAGTTTTTGTTTGTTTGTTTGTTTTTACTAAATTTGTTCATCCACTTTATTCAACATATTTGACTCAGTGACATTTGGCCATTTGCAAAATTAAATCTACCTTCAAAGAATAAAGTTTTTCAAATGAATGGGCAATTTTTTTTTTTTTTGCATTTCAAAAAGTTTTCATGATGGGGCTTATTGATAGAAAATGCAATTGAAAATTATCAGTCTTTTAAACTTTGTTTATAAAGTACCTGCTGCAAGGACAGAGCTAGATAATTACCCTTATTAATTATTGAAAAAGACAATGAAAGCACTTGCCATCAGTGGAGTTTTATTAATGACACAGAAACTGAAGGATCCTGTACCTTCTTTTAACTATTTTAAAAAATAATTATAGACTCATAGGATGTTGCAAAAATAGAGTTCCATACACCCTTCACCCAGCTTTCTCTAGTGGCGACATGTAATTGCAATACAATATCAAAACTAGGAAACAGGCATTATATAACACTGTTTTTTGTGTGCGTGTGTGTGTATTTTTTTGTTTGTCTTTGTTTTTGTTTGAAACAGAGTCTCCCTCTGTTGTTCAGGCTGGAGTGCACTGGCGTGATCTCAGCTCACTGCAACCTCCCCCTCCCAGGTTCAAGCAATTTTCCTGCCTCAGCCTCCTGAGTAGCTGGGATTACAGATGCCCACCACCATGCCCGGCTAATTTTTGTAATTTTAGTAGAGACAGGGGCTTCACCATGTTGACCAGGTTGGTCTTGAACTCCTGGCCTCAAGCGATCCACTGGCCTCAGCCTCCCAAAGTGCTGGAATTACAGGCATGAGCTACCGTGTCTTACAGGCATGAGCTACCATGTCCGGCTCAGAAATTGACATTGTATGTCACTGTTTTTCCCCCCGGCCCCCGAGACGGAGTCTTGCTCTGTTGCCCAGGATGGAGTGCAGTGGTGTGATCTCGGCTCACTGCAAGCTCCGCCTCCCGGGTTCATGCCGTTCTCTGCCTCAGCCTCCCGAGTAGGTGGGACTACAGGCGCCTGCCACCACGCCCGGCTAATTTTTGTATTTTTATTTTTAGTAGAGACGGGGTTTCACCGTGTTAGCCAGGATGGTCTCGATCTCCTGACCTTGTGATCCGCCCACCTCAGCCTCCCAAAGTGCTAGGATTATAGGCGTGAGCCACCGCGCCCCACCGTATTTTCCCTGTTAAGTACACTACAGGCCTTACTCAGTTTTTGCCAAGTTTTACATGCATTCATGTGTGCACTGTTCTATGTAGTTTTATCCCATGTGTAATTCAAGTAAGCACCATAACAAGGTAGAGAACTCTTCCATCAATACAAAGGAACTCATTCCTGGTCCACTCTTACATTCGGACCCCCACCCTTTCCCTGTCCTGTGTAGGCCACCAATCTGTTCTCATATGTACAGTTTTGTCATTTTGAGAATGTTACATAAATGGAAATATGCAGTATGTAACAATTTGAGGTGGACTGTTTTCCCTATATTGCCCTTGAGATTCTATTTGTTGTGCACATCAGTAGTTTATTTCTTTTTATTCCTAAGTAGTATTCCTTTGCATGAATATCCCAGAGTTTCACCACTGAAGGACATATGGGTTGTCTTTTTTCTTTCTTTCTTCTTATTGTTACAAATAAAGCTACTATGAACATTCATGTACAGGTTTTTCCGCAAACATAAATTTTCATTTCTCTGGGATTAATGCCCTAGGACATAGTGGCTGGGCTGAATGGTAAGTGCATATTTAATTTTGTAAGTAACTGACAAACTATTTTCCAGAGTGACTGTGCCACTTTACATTCACATCAATAATGTAGGAGAGATCCAGGTTTTTTGCATTCTTGCTAGCATTTGGTATTATTGCTATTTTAGCTATTCTAATAGGTCGGTAGTTCTAATTATTTTTGGAAATTGCTGATTCAATGTATTTGGTCTTATGATAATTCAATAGAGATGGATTTTTGCCTTCACATTGTCTTCCTGGGTATGAACTTCAAGCCTTATTTTATATTGATTTTTAGCTTTAAAATTATAAAAAGATGTGTTCATCACTTCTTTTACCAATGTCCAGCATAAGTGACCAAAAACTCACTTCAGGCTCTTCCACCTGCCCTTATAATTTCTCCCACGTCATAAACATGCCTTTGTCTAAAAATATTGTCCTTCCTGGAAAAAAAAAAAAGTCCTATTGGCTGCCTTCTGTTTCTGTTGAGGGAAGGAGGACTAATGTTGGGCTGCACTGGTTGCCTCTGGTTGGTCACTCGCAGCATAAATTCTACTGTGAATTCTGGCTTTGTGGCTGGCTTTTGTGGGTGGATTTCTGGGGATGCTAGGAGTGAACAGCACAATCATAATTCTGCAGGTTTGCTCTGTTCAAAGTTAATAGGTCTGTATGGTGACCCATAGATGAGACAAAGTAGAGACTGCTATGTTAGTTGCAAAATGATCACTTTACTTCAAACAGAATTCAAAGTGCCCTTGAGAGGCTGTTGCATTAAGTACTTGCACGGCTGAGGTGGAACACACAGGATACAATTTACTTTCCCCCTCAAGTTCATGCCACTCTTTGTGAAGAGGCCCAAAGTGCTTACTACTAGTCTTAGGGAATGAAACGGCAAGGAGGAAAAGAATCCAATTACAAAACAGCTTGTGGCTTCTGCTCCACTTACATTTACCCACAACTGCATCTTGAAAATGATGTAACTAGCAGTTACTATGTGTAAATCATTTCATTTTATTTACTTATAATCATAAAATTACCTCTGTTAGTTGATAATGAAATGTTGGGGTTTGAGGAGGGTCATCTGTTTTAATTTCAGGTTAAGATAAAGCTTTCCAGCATTTGCTTCCCATTCTTTATCTATCTAAATTGACTTATCATTTATATTATTCTATAAATAGGAGTTTGAACAGATGAATATCACAAACATACTGATGAGTAAAAAAAAAAAGTCAATCAAGAGACTCCATACATATTGTATAATTTCATTTATATGAAGTTCAAAAACATGTAAAACTAACCTGTGGTGAGAGAAATGAGAACAGTGGTTGGAAGTGGAATGACATTTATTGGATACAGGCACAGAGGAGTTTTCTGGGGTGTTTAAAATACTCTGTACCTCTGGTGGCTACACAGGTGCATATATATGGACAATTCACCAAGATGTACACTAGGAGTTGGATACTTTATTGTATCTATGTTATTCTTTAATTAAAAGTTAAGCTAACAACTGAAATGAAAAAATAAGAGGTTTGGTGATAACATCACAGGCAGAATCGATTTTGGTTTTTCCTCTCAAAGTTTCCAGGAATTTTTACATCTTACAAATTGTCATTTTCTCCAATGCAAATGAACTGCTTGTCTCACCTCTTTCCTCTTCTCTGCCCCTCCCAGGTTCTAAACTAGTTAGATTTATGGTGCAATGTCATGCATACTGTAACTGTGAAATTAAAATATTGTGAAGCAGAGTGTGGAAGCAATAAAACCCTATTAAGATCAGTTTAGGCCTTTAAAAATTCCATGATTCCTTTCACTCACATGACATCTTTCATTCCTTTTTTTGAAGTTTGGATCCAAGGAATTTTGCATGCTGTGGGTTGACATTTAGTTAATAGCATCTTTTGCTGAGGTTCTATTTTCTAAATTAACAAGATCAAGAACAGTGACCTGATGATACTTCTTTGTACATCTGGCTCTTTTCCAAAAAGAAGGATTAAGGGGATGGGGGGGGGGGTGAAGAGAGAGAGAGACAGAGAGAGAGAGAGAGGAAATCAAACCCCTTTCGGTCACCTTTATTTTAGGGCAAAGTTTGTTTCAAATTTTTGTAAAAATATTAGATAACTTCTCATCAACAAAATGAACAAACAACGCCCTCCCCACACAAAATCTGTAGTTGCAATATGTCTACTATTTCTCTTTTGCTTCCCTGTTATCCTGTGTCTGCAGTTCTTTCTAATGAGCCATGAAAAAGACAAAGAAAAAATACATCTACATATAAACTATGGGGACAGAATCAACAGCTTGCCTAAGGAATTGAACCAAGTCAGGTTTAACTTCTTAAGACAGATTTGGAGATGGACTTAAGAGGGAAGGAAGAAGACTGAGGAGTATAGTAAGAATCTGTCTGTCTAGTCACACAGTAGGTGCTCCACACACATTTCTTAAAAAAAAGAAACTGGTAACAAAAAATACACATTATTTACGCAAGCGAGGAACTCCTACAGCATAATGTTTGGCCAAGATAGTGACTTCAGGATGGCACCCGACCCACTTTCCTCTCATTCCCAAATGCTTACTTGGAAATTCCATGTTGCTAAAAGTGAGGACGGGGAGAGGGAGGAGCTGGTAAGTATGTGAGAAATACGGAAGACAGATGGAGAGGAAAATGTGTAGCCTACCGAATGCAAAAGGATGCTTTCCAAGACAGAAGGAGAGAACTAGGCGCCTTTTTTCCACTCCGCTGCCCCCAACGTCTGGGCTGTGCGTTGTAACGCAGTTGGCGGGGCCTTCAGCTTGGGATGAGGGCGAAGGGGCTCGGGATGGGTGGGAAAGCAAGGACCGGGCAACAGGTGGGGAGGTGGCGGACTTTTGTCTCGGGGAAGGAAATCGGCTGTGCTGAAAGGGCGGAAAGCAGTAGCTCACAGAACTAGTGTCTGCGGGGTCCCGGGCGCTCTCGCCTTCGCCCTGGGCTCCTCTAATTAGAGAGGGGATGCAGGGTGGCATTAGTTCCCAAACGTTTTAATCGAGCCTCTTTTCAATGGCCAGGGATAAATGTAGCCACTGTTACTCTGTGCTGAATGGGTCGCAAAGGCCCCCGCCCGGCCCCCAGCGAGGCCATTCAGGCGTCTTTTCACAACCCCTAAGCGGTTCAGTCCCTGGGCCTAGCGACACTCCAGAGCGCTCCTAATTAGTCTAATTAGAAAGGTGGATTGATAGATGGAAAGAAGACAGAGTTGGGTTAGGAAGATGCTCAATGCTGCCAATCTCGGCTGGGTTGCCGCTTATTCTCTGCGTAAAGAAAAGGCCGCAAAGAAGGAAGTTGGAGCCGAAGCCCGCGCTGGGCTCCGGCCTGATCGCAGGCTGGGCGGTCTTTGACCCCCCGCGCCTCCCGCCCACAGCCGGAGCCCGGCAGCTGGAAGCACCCGCTACCCCGGGGAGCGTCTCCAGGCCGCGGTCTCCGGCCTTCGCCGAGCGAGGCGGGCGGGAAGGTAGGGCCGCGGTGGAGCGGGCACGGCCTCCCGCCCCAGCCCGGAGCCTCTCCGCTCCGCCGGGCCCCGCGGCCGCCCCTTCCTCACCCGTAAAATCGTGGGGAGGCGCGGCGTAGCGGCCGGACCCCTGGCCTCCGCGTCGGGCTGCGCCACGTGGCAGCTCCCAGCGCCCTCCCGTCCCGGCCTCGCGTGCTGTCGGGGGAGCGCCTCGTCCCACTCAGGCCGAAACCCCAGGAAGGAAATCACTCTGGGCTGGGGACGCGGCCTTTCTGCTCGCGGCTGTTGGGTGATGTGCCCGAGGTTTCTCTGCCCTTCTCCGGGCGCAGGCCGTTCATTCGCGCCGCCGCTCCTGAGGGTCGCTGGGCGCAGAACCGCCTCGGCCGCGGCCCGGCCTCAGGCGCGGCCTCGCGCATTCCTGCGCTCGCCGCAGCCGGCGGGAGGCGGGGAAGGGAGCAGCCCGGGTGGCTTGGAGAACACTGAACCTTTAATTGGGCTATAAATCAGACAGGGGAGTGCGGTGGAGTTTATGCAGGTGTAAAAACAGAGGGGAAAGCCCGAGCCGAGCAGCCAAAGCGCCCGGGCAGGTCAGAACCTCCAGCAAACTAACATCTTGATAAGTCCGCTGACAACAAAATAAACAGTGGAGAAGGCTGGGGGGCGGGGGGCGCCGTGGCCCGCGACTGGCTCGCAGCAGCTCGGCGGCCTTCTGCGAGGGGAAGGCGGGCCGCTCTCGGCTTTGTGCTTGGGGCTTTAGGAGGGGGGCGGTTGGAGGAGACAGAGAAGCCGAATTATCTCCCTTTCCGCGTCTCATTCCCGTGGATGGAGGGCCCCGGGAGCGTTTGACGATGGCAGTTTGGGGCGTGCGCGCTGCCTCGTCGGCCCCTACGACGTCAGGCGCCGGAGCTGCCGGGGCCCCGGGCGAGCGGGCAGCGGCCCCCGCGTCCCTCCCGGACACAGCGCCACCGAGAGGCCGAGCCTCCCGCTCCCGTTGCCATTTCAAGGGCTGACGCCTGGAAAACACCGCCAGGCCCCTGGCCGAAGGAGGTAACTAACCGAGTCGAAACGGCGATCAGAAATTAATTCAGTGCCCTGCTCAGGAGCAAAACCGTCAAAACCCCATCGAGATGTTGGCGCAAGCGGATTCACACACAAAGGAAAACAATAAAAGTCTCGTTAGATCATTTTTCTGGACATTGTTTAAGGTCTGAAAGGGACCAAATCGTTTCAAAATGTTGCCAGTAAAAATTATCCTATGTGGAATGCAACTAATCCTTTTAGGTTCCTGTCAACTGTTTCCACAAAAGGAATCCGATTTTTCAAATCAAAGATCCAAAAGTCTTTGGGGAGAGATTTATTACATGCCAGAGCTTTAGTTACAGAATAGAGTTACAGTAACAACCCGCGCCCACCAACTCCCTAAAATAAGGGATCCTATCCTACATAACTCTAAAAGACCTGTGGGATATAGTTTGCTGGAGTCCTGCTATCTATGCAGATAGGGAGGGAGGCCAGGAAGGGGGGAGGAAGGCAAAGAAATAGTAAATTCCTTAAATAGAAAAACAGAGCACAGAATGCCTCAACATTTTATTTTTCTCCTCTGTACTCCCAGTTACTTCTGGAGACAAAAAAAAAAAAAAAAAAAAAAAAACGCCAAGACCCAAACTTGGTGATTTGGAAGCAGTTCCTTAGCAATGACAACTTAAAGGTGAAATAAATGCAGAAAAACTCTTGGGTGCTTATGCACCACCCCCAGTGGTCCAAAACCTGGATTTGCTGTCTGCATTTTGAAGATGCGACTACAACTTCAGCAAGTGGGAAAGTATTTATTTAAAAGTTTAGCAAGGAAAATATACCTGGTTTAATTTTAATTTTTTTATTTGTAATAAAATGTTTAAGCCTGCAAAAAGAAAAAAAGTGCCCTAGGGTTTTTGTTGTTTTTGTTTTACTGGGTCTCTGTATTTAACTCTCCACAAACCCATGTGAGCCTAAACTCATTCGGAATAGGTGACTGTCTCTGTTCACAATGATATCTGAGGGCCTGATCACAAACCATCACCCTCCTCCTTTTCAGCTCTTCACAGAAAACTGGCAGCTAGGGATAGGATTCAATCTATTAGTAAAAAGCTGTAAACATTTGGGAAGAAATTCAAATTCACAGTGCCTGGAAACTTCTGGCACTGAGTTGCCTCCATACCACATAGGCAAAGGTGCTCAGGCGTTCTAGTCATTTTGTGAGTAAATTGGCAACACGAGAAAGATATTGTCAAGAAGCTATTATTAGTTTCATTTAGACACTAGGGAGATTTTTGGTAATGAAAAGAAATCGTTTTAATGGAGAGATTTTAAAAATATATCTTGCTAACTTTCCCTCCACCCCGTTGTTTCCTGCTAAAATGGCTTGCTCTTGTTGTTCCATAGCGAGTGCTTATTGGTGGCAGGAATTTTTTAATTTGTTTCTTATATTTAAAGCAGGAGTAAAGGGATTTGCAATATAGCAGGTGCTCAATAAATAGTGCAGACTAATCCCACTTTTCAAAGCTTAGAGGTTAAATAGATGATCAGTAGATAAGTAGAGGAAAGAAATAGAGCAAGAGACTAGAAGAGCAGATTTAAAACACCAGTGGTTTGTTTATTTTAGAAAGGGAAAGTTATCTGTCCAAATACACATCTGGCTAAGTAAGAGAAAACACATGCCATCTCTTTTATCCTTATTATATCTAGAAGAACTAATTTATTTCATAGATAGGAATGGAAATTTTGAAGATAAATTTTTATATATGGCCAAAAATTTCTCTTAACTAATTTAGGGATTTAAGTATATGCCAAAATTTAGAAGTTTTTCCTTTTCTTTTTTTCCTTGAAAAATAAGGATGTGGAAAGAAGCCACAAAGGGATCATAATTCTTACACATTATACAGGTTTTAAGTTTTCCAAAGCATTTTCACATAAATTGTATTATTTGATTCTCACAACCTCTCCTACCCCACAAGAAAAATGCAAATAATTATGAAAACTGATCTAACGTTTAATTTCAAACTATTATTTCTTCTCTTGCAGTCTTTGGAGATTTTTTTTCTTTTGGCTTGTGATTTTTTTTCTTCATAGTCCATCATCTAACAGAACAAAATTTTGCACAGTTTCATACATATATGAAACTCTCTGCATAAGAATAAGCAAAAATAGAGAACCAGTTATTTTTCCTTCATAATAACCCTTTCTTATAGACCTTTCCAAAAATGTGTTGCTTCCTTTTGCTGCCGAAAAGATCTGTCTTCCAGCTATTTTAACAGGAATTCCTAGACAAGTAAGCAAAGACACTTCTGCCTTCTGCCATAATTAATCTCTGCCCTCCCCTCTTTGCCAGTCTATTATTGATGAGTAATTGCAATAAGAATCCTTGGTCTGTGCCTGACTCCCTCTGGGACAGGGAGATCCAGGCAAGGCCGCAGGGCCTCGGATTCAGCCTGTACCCACCCACCTCCACCCCACACCTGTTCCTCTCCTGGTGCTCAGTGGACTGGTGGGGCCTAGGTTTTTGTTGTTTTTTTAAACTCTAGAATTAAAAAGAAAAAAGTTTCTGGTTTTTAAAACAACATATTTTCTCCAGGAAATCAATGTTCTCTTGCATTAAGCACTGTCCCTTGGAAAGATTGCCATACACACTCTCCTTTGCTCTCTGCAGCTTACAGGCACAATCCCTGCACTGACTCTGGTATGGATGTCTTCAAAGTGAACAAAGCAGTGGCCCCAGCCCATGCTTGAGGAGGCTAGGCTACAACAAGGCTTCTGGGTGGCAATGGGCAATGGTAAGCTTGCAGGTAGTCTAGAATTCCCCCACAAGCATTTTAGGAGACCTCTGGCAAGGCAGGTGGATTAATTGTATGGGGCGGAGGACTGGCCCAAGCCACATCATATACAGCTGTTCAAAGAAAACAAAATATCTTCAACAGTATGCTGGGAGAAGGGGCATATCCTCAGAAAAATTTTTCATTTTCTCATTAAGTGTTAAACCAGTTGATCTGACTCCTTATGTATTCTTACCTTTTCCACACAGAGAGGAGGTGTCCCTAAGGATGGTTGTAAGACCCGCTTAGCAGTTTAGCAAAAAGTTCTAAACTAGAGGATCTTGACCATTAAAAACCAGCAAAAGAAGCTGAGGACATGGGTAAATGGTACAAAATAAGCTGCGTGTGTGTGTGTGTGTATGTGAGTGTGTGTGTGTGTGTGTGTGTGATAAAGAATACTGTTGATGCCAAAAAATGGGGGGGCGGGAGGGATGCCAGGAAAGTATCATGTGTATCATGTAGAGCTACGTGGAGGAAGCTAATGCCTCTTAAAATAATTAGCTATCAATTCCAAATGAATCTGAGATGAGTTGCTACAGTATCTCTCAGAAGACCTGGGTGGAAGTGGTAGGGAGGAGGGTGTGGCAACAATGCCAAAAAAAAAAAAAAAGAAATGTGTAAGAAATACATGACTCTTCTACACAGTGACCTCTAAGGAAACTTCCCTACCACAGTTGTCATTTAATAAATCACAATGATAGCAACAAAGTAGCAGTGTGATGTAACAAAAATAAGATGGATTTTAAATGCTGAAGTCCCAGTAGCTGTGACCTTGGGCAAGTCATTTAATCTCTTTTGAGCCTTGATATCTCTATTTGTAAAGTAAGGTCAATAATAATTCTTGTCCTCACTATTTCACAGTGCAGTTGAGAGAATTATTAGTGAGAGTCCTTTTACAAAGTCAATCTGTGGTGATGATAGTGACTGAATAGACAGGAAAGGGGTTCTGGGACACTGATAACATCTGCTTCTTGCTCTGATGCTAGTTATGTAATACATATGTGGCCACTGTGAGAAATTGTTAGGATTTGTGCACTTCTCCAAACATATGCTTCCCTAAAACTTTTACTTTTAAAAGACAGAGTAGCACAAAATAGTTTTTTCAAGGTGGTACGCTCATGATAATAGCGACAAGAAAAACTCTAAATGTAAGTCATCAGAAGCTCATCACTGTTATCTTCGTTTCTCCTCCTAGCCACCATGTATGGAGGCTTGGGAATCAAAGGAGATCTATGAGAATCATCAGTTGTTTTCTCTGTGTGTGCTTTGCATCTTACTGACTAGTATTTTACTAGAGGAAAGAAGCTGGAGGAATGAACCAGGAAGTTTCCTACATGCCAGAGGGGTCAACACTAACAAGAAAGAAGCCCAAGCTGTTCACATCAAGGGAAAGATGTGATTAGAGAGATGCGACATGCAAAGAAATTATCTGAAAAGTGAATTCAGTTGGGAAAGTATAAGCCCTAAAGAGCCCTGAGCAGCTGGTCATGATCAGATTCTCCATCTTTCTGTCAAATGTAATTGTATCCAAGTTGGCAGGGTATTTATTGCTAAAGTCGAAGGGCCAGATTTTACACTAAACATATTTACACATTTACATTCGTTGCCCTATAAACACACCACGTTTCACTGGCCATGACATCAAACACATTTACCAACAAAAAGCATATGTCTAATTACAAAATCATAGAGGAGGCAAGTGGCAGCTGATGGGCAATGAGCATGCATGCCTGTGTATGTATATGTGTGACCCAGCTGCACCACCAGGAAACCGGCAGAGACGAGAATGAACGCAGGCAATGCTAGGCCCACTTCACTTGTCCTCTGCTCTCCAGGCCTGTCCTCATCTGGTTTAGTTCTAAAGGGGATGATGGACCCCTGGCATTCCAATTAGATGCATGGTTTCCCCCCTGGAAGAGCCCTGAGAGACTAGGGCAGTTCCTGGGCAGATTTCTGATTTGGATTGGGTTTGATGCTGATATGACCTTTAAATTGCCCCCAAAATGTCTCTTCTCAGTCAGTAATAAAAATAGGTGTGAGCAGAATGTGTAGCCAGCAGAGAATTTTAAAATTATAACTAGAATCCTTGATTCCTGGCTTTGGGTAGTAAGATCAGATCCCTATCCATCAATAGCAGTTGTAATAACACCGTTAGCCACTCCAAGCTTGGTCCTCAATCAAACAAGGAAATCAGAGCCACTGGGGCTAGAGAGAGAAAAACACAACAGGCACAGCCTCAACCACTGGCCTCAGACGGCCTTTAATAAATGACACAGGCTGGTATTCCATCAAAATAATCACTTTCCATCAGAATAACCACCTCCCCCAACTCTCTCAGTGGACAGGCTACAGGAAGAAATGGTACGTTTATAAAAAAGAAAAAACTGTGAAGGGCAGAAAAGCCTTTTCCTGAGATGAATGCTTACTACATTCACTGCAAGAATTTTGATAATAAATATATCCAGAATTCCAGTTCCATCAACAGAAAGTTTGGCCAAGAAAGAGCTGCCAAGTAGGGGCCAGACAAGTTGAGATGTGTAAACATACAGATGCTTCAGGGAGTGAAAAGTAAGAAGCGTCTTCACAATTTTTTTCCGTCATCTCCCCAGTTCCTTTTTTTCTTTTTTTAAGGGGAAGGGAAGTGGCCCTTAAATAAATGCATGGAATAGGATGGACAGGAAACACGTTGTTGAGAAGATGCACTAGCTTATTTTAAAGAAATAAAATAATTACCCAATAAAGAAAAGAGAAATCAACCAAGGAACGATCTAAGGTCATGACACCATGTGTGGTACAAGGAGCAATTCAACCCATAAGGGCTTCATTACCCCCGCAATAGATAACATTTGGCTAAACCTAGCTGCAGATTAAATCTCCGCGCACAACAGAGCCCTGAATGGAGAGGCTCCTTTTTGTGTGGTCCTTCTCCGGGAGCTGCCTGAACCATTAGCCCCAATATATCCCTCTCCCTATTAACTGCAATTCCCTCCCGACTGAGCTTCGGTCATTTGTCTCGAGGCTCTACGGGGGCGTTTGATGAGCAGAGAAACAAGGAGAAGGGGAGAAAAGCGTCGGGTTAATGAGTTGTAGCAAATCCACACTTTGTAGTTGGGAGGAGGAGAGCTGGTGGCCAATGTTTGTCCAACTGGTTTATTTTTCGAGACCCAGCCTATTGAGGAAGGCTTGTTCAAGCAGGCTTCGTTCCTACAAACACACAAACATCCTTCTGTTTGCCTACAAAGAAAAGGGGACCAGCGCTGGATTTGCATGCGAATGAGGAGCCCCAGGAGGAGACGTCCTTGCCCATCAAAGGCCGCGGTAGCCTGGCGGCCCCGCAGCCTTTGTTCCAGCACCTGCTCGCCTGCACGGCCTGACGGGGCGCGCCCCGCGCTCCTGGCTCGCCCATCCAGGGTCCACGGCTCACTCGTCCCTCGCCTGCCCCGCGGCCCACACCTCTCGCAGCTCATACCTCACCCGCCCCGCGGCCCTGCTTCCCCCAGTCTCATCCTCCCGGGAGCAGGCCCGCAGGGTCTGCAAGGCCAAGAACGGAACCCCAAACGCAGAGAGTGGGGAGGTGAGCGGCAGGACGCAAAACTCGGAATCGAGGCGGCTTGGGTTTACACGTTCCTTTAGCTCTGGGCTCACGCTGCTCTCCACCTGTTTAAAAACAGGCTTGCGGTCTCCAGTGGGGGCGCGTGAAGCGGGATCCCAACCCCGGACCCCGGAGCGAGGCCTGGATCGCCCTATGCCTTCTTGCCATTCTCTTAAATGCACTGACACCCCTGGAGGTGGGACCGGTCCTGGCACTTTTGAAGACGTGGGAATATGAACGAGAGACAAGATTAACCAGAATTCCCCGATTTCAGGACATCCACGCATCGCGCAAAAATTAAAAATACACACGGTTTTGTTCTTGGCTCTCTTCGTAATTATTTTCAGATCTAAATTTCAGATGCGTGCGTTACAGAAGGCTACCAGGCGCGCCAGCAGTGTCTGTGCCGTTTGGATTCCGCCTGCCAACCCCTCTCCACCCGGGGCGGCGCGTGGAGTCCGGATGTTCTCGGGTTCAATGACTCCTCTCTCTTAGCCGGGCTAGAGTAAAAGTAACTTTTGTATATAAGACTTTGGTCTAACAGTATTTCAATTTGTATCTATAGATTTAGTGGTAAGTTTGAGAGTGAGAGGGTTTAACCTCCTTCAAACATTTAACAAGGGTTGCGGGGACGGGGAAGAACTTCATTTGAGCCTGTGAGAGTCCGTTTTCTCCCCAAAAAGAGACAGGGCGTCATGAATGAGTATCATTGCAACATATTGACCCTATAATGCAGATTTCATTAACTTGGTAAGTTAAATCTGCGAATCTTCAGATATATACCTGTCCAGACATTTTAAAGAAATTGAATAAAGATTTAATCTCTGCTGCAAACACTAATGTTAGACATTTAAATTATGTGTTACATATGCCTAGGTTTTATTTGGAGCGCACAACATTGTAGTAATCAAAACTAGTGCCTCACTTTTTTTTCAAAGAACTAGAAATTTCATGTAATAATTAAAAGACATTAAACATTGAAAAAGATAAACCTAAATCACCTAAATTCAATAAATTAGTTCAATGAACACCTGATACATTTTCATTTTTTATTCTTTAAAGCATCCCAAAGTTGAAGGTTTATCTTAAATACCCTAAATTATTCACTTAAGCTAGAATTTCAATAAATTGGCCTTTTAAGAGAAAAACCTCTTTATACAATTACTCGCATTCCTTCCATCTGCAACATAGTAGCTGTAAATACTGGTACTTTTAAATATGATTTATTTCATATATGCAAATATGTCCTTATTCACCGCTTTGAAGCTCCTTAACTGATTATGATCTCTACTAATTTTTCCTATTAGAATTTTAAAACTAGACTGCCTCTTTGTTTCACTTCCATTACAACATATTATGTTGAGAGTTTCTGCAGATATAATATTGTCGTGAACTGAGTGGAAATTAAATGAGGAAGGAAGCTCAAAAATGAAATGCAAAGTTCCTATAAAATTATCTTTGGGTACCTGTGGCTTTAATTTTAACATACTTCAATGTGCTTTAAAATGGCATAGAGTCAGATCTGAAAATGTATACCAAAGTAACTTATTTTGTTTGTAGTCATTTAAAAATAATTTCTGATCTCCTACCATGGTTTTCACTTAGGAAGTTCAAGTGAAAAATCACGGCATGATGCTGTTGTTAAATTCTCTCTGAAAGTATTTAAGTCTGTTCTATATTGAGTTCCTGCTTACCCCACATAGAAAGTTTTTTTAAGTAGAAAAGAAAAACTAAGAAGGGGACAACTGAAGCCAATCATTTTGGTGAATTTTCTTTGAAAATTAAGCATTTTTATTTCTGAAAAAGTGTAAAAATCTTACATTTAGAATAGTACAATAATAATTGCCAGTAAAATTTACAATACTCCTTGTAAAGAATACGCAGTAAGTACAAAAAAATCCGCACGTCTGTTATGATACAAAACACAGGTTGAAATAAATGATAATTTTGACTTTTTTTCTTGTGTAAACATGTTAACCATTTTTCCTTTTCATGAAAAAATACACCAGACAAGTGTCCTCAAATAAAAAAGAATTGCTTCGCTGGCATTCTTCGAGACCTTTACTATTTTTGTATTATTCTTTTGACCATTATTTTTTAACGCCTGGACCTGAGAATCTCTACACCTCAAAAAGGCTTAGTTGTTTTTCATCTGCCAAACGCCAAGGGAGCCTCTAGTGCCTGGACAGGGCGGACTCCCTTCCCCGGCACCCTCTTCCTCCCTACCCCAGGTCGGGGGTTGGGGGGCTGTAGCATAGGTCGGCTTTGCATAAATAGAGGGACCCGCAGAGCCAAAAAGCGCGCCCGGGCTGTTGACAGTTTTGTCCGAGAATTCCCAGCGGCGAAAATGGGCGCGCGAGGTCGAGAGGGGCCGCGCCTGGAGGAGCGAACAAAACACCGAACCACCAAGACGAGAAAAGGAGCCGGGATTCCTACCTTCTTCCTCGAGCGCGCTAACATAGCGTTATTAACAATTGGAAATCCTAGCAGTAAAGTTCTCGACACTGGACAGGGCAGTCCCTTGGTGCAGAGTCCCCAAGGCGGCGGACGAGGAGACTGAGGAGGCGGCGGCGGCCGCGGCGGCCACGAGAGATCGGGTGAGCGCCGCCGCCGGGCCCACGGCTGCCTGCGCCGCGCAGCCTCCTCCGCTGGATCCGGGAGCTGGCGGCGCCGCCACCGGCGAGGGCGAGGGCGAGGCCTGAGCGGCGGCGGCGGCCTGCGCGGCGGCGGCGGCAGCGGCGGCCGGGCCCAAGCTGCCCCCGATGATGCTCTCGATGGAGAAGGGCGAGCGCGCCAGCGCTGAGGCGCCCGGGCCGCCCGCCTTGGCCGCGGAGGCCGGCAGGGGGCCGGGCAGGGCGGCGCCGAGCGGGTGTGGCCGGTAGCCGAAGGCGGTCCGGGCCAGCTCGGCGGCCGCGCCATGCGGTGGCGGGGGCGGCGGGGGCGAGTGCGGGTGGAAGGCGGCGGCGGCGGCGGCCGCCGCTGCGGCGGCGAAGAGGGCCGAGGGAGGCGCGTAAGGCGGCAGCTGCAGGCCGTAGCCGCAGCCGTAGGGGCCGTAGCCGTAGGCATGCGGGGGCGGCGGGGGCGCGGGCGGGAAGAGCGCGGCGGCGGCTGCCGGGTCGCCCGCGCCCCCTGCGGCTCCCGCGCCGCGCAGCAGCAGAGACTCGGCGGCCGCGGCGTTGGGTGGGAGCAGCGGCTGCCGCTTGAAGCGCTTCCTCCGGCGCAGGAAGCTGCCGTTGTCGAACATGTCGGCGGACTCCGGGTCCAGCGTCCAGTAGTTGCCCTTGCCCGGGTTGCCGGGCTCGCGGGGGATCTTGACGAAGCAGTCGTTGAGCGAGAGGTTGTGGCGGATGCTGTTCTGCCAGGCGGGGAACTTCTCCCGGTAGTAGGGGAAGCGGCCGCTGATGAACTCACAGATCTCGCTCAGCGTCAGCCGCTTCTTGGGGCTCTGCAGGATGGCCATAGTGATGAGCGCGATATACGAGTAGGGCGGCTTCACCAGCGGGTTCTTGGCGCCGCTACCCGCGCTCCCGCCGCCGCCGCTGCCGCCGCCGCCCGCGCCGCCGCCACCGCCGCCCCCACCGGCTCCTGCCCCCGCCGCCGGGGCCGGGCCCGGGGGCGCCGGGGAGCCCCCAGCAGGCGGGGCCAGCAGGATGTCATCGTCGTCCTCCTCCTCCTCCAGATCCTCCAGCTCGTCCTCCCCGGCGTACGAGCGCCGCCGCCGCCGCTGCGCGGAGACAGCCAGCCGGGGCCCGCCACCGCCGCCCTCGTCGTCGTCCTCCTCTTCCTCGTCTTCTTCGTCCTCGCCCTCCCCCACCACGTCGATGTCTGTTTCCTCGGCGAGGCCAGAGGCATCGGACATCTCAGTGCTCAGGGTCATAGCTGTGGCGCGGCGGCGGCGGGGCGGCGCATGGGGGCGCCGGGCTTCGGGCTCCCTCTGCGCCCCAGCCCGGGTCCCGGGCGGCAGGCCCGGCCGGGGGGCGCCACGCTGGGGGCGCTGCGACCGCGGCTGCCGGAGCTGCGCCGGGGCTGCCGGGTGGCGGCGGAGTCTCGCGCGCCGACTTTGTAACTCCTGCGCCGCCGCGGTAGCCGCGCGGATGCTGCGCTCCCTGGGCTCCGCTCGCGCCCGGCCCGGGCGGAGGACTTGACCTTCTCCTCTCGGAGCAGCTTTTGCCCCGTCGGTTGAGGAGGGGGTGGCGGGGCCCGGGCGGGCGAATCAGAACGCCAGGCGCCCAGGAACGTGCGGGACGGGTGAGAGTCTAAGAACAGAGCTCGGCGAGGCCAGGGCTGAGTCCAGGAGAGGGCGGACCTTCCTCGGCTTATAGCAGAAGGGGGCCTGTCACATGGTGTGCACGTCAGAGCGCTGCCGAGGGAAGGAAAGCAAGCCTAGGAAATCAGCCCTTCTCGGGAGAGAAAATTCACCCGTAGGAGGGAGGCAGCAGCTGAGAAGAGTGGGGAGGAGAGGGGACCTCACTATTTCTTGCCAAAGAGGCTGATGCCCGAATTACGCGGCTGTCTGCACCGAGGGCCGCTGCACGAGTTAGACTTCCCAGCCTCCTCAATTAGTCCTCCACCCTAACCTCAGAAGCACACCCGCGACACTCTGGTTTGACCCCTCGACAGCCTGTAGGAGCCTTCCAGCCGGGGGATAACCACCCCATCCTCTGAGGTGGCCCCTGGGGGACGCTCTGGGGTCGGTTGGGGGTGTCCAGCCCCTCCAGATCGGGCGAGCGGCCCCCCATTGGATCTGATGCGAAGCCCCCCAATTTAAGCACGACAATAATTGTTTATTGACCCTTTAACCCATTCTCTTCGGTTTTACTCCAAAGACGTTTGTTTTCCGCCATCTGTTAATAAAAACGCTGTGAGACTGGCGTTTTACTCACTTCTCTGCGATTGAATGCCCTAGAGACTTGACAGTTAAACTAAGCCACTCTAATGAGACGATCTGACAAATGTCATGGGAATAAAGAACGTAATAATTGAATTCGGAGAAGAAATTGAAAATTTTAGTGAAAACCCAAATACACGCACAAAAATTGCACCTAGAAACTACTAGAAAGTTCGACCAGCCTGGCCAACAGGGTGAAACCCCGTCACTACTAAAAATAGAAAAAAATTAGTAGGCGGCGCCTGTAATCCCAGCTACTCGGGAGGCCGAGGCAGGAGAATCGCTTGGACCCGGGATGCGGAGGTTGCAGTGAGCCGAGATCGTGCCACTGCACTCCAGCCTGGGCAACAAGAGCGAAACTCCGCCTCAAAAAAAAAAAAAAAAAAAAAAAAAAACAGAAGTTCGTTCATAATGGGGCTATATAGTTCTCAGTAGGAGGAACATTCTAGTCAGCACTTTTCATAGTAATCTCAAAATACTTACATAACATATACATATTTCTACTGAGGCTTATTAATAGAAACTATAATGATAGATGACTTTAAGATAAACTTTTTAAAAATGTGTTTTTGGAAAATCCTTAAATATTGTTAATCCTTTCTGGTGAGATGAAAATTTTTTTATGAGATTAAAGTTCCGCTCAATTCAGTTTTCTTTTCGGGTGACAAGATAGTGGAAATAATTAAGATATGATGCTTTTAAAAATATACCTATCTTTATCACCAACTCAAACGAGCTATTTTGGCTAGTGGAAAAATCCTAATAGTTTGTTGAATTCACATTCACTTATTTGTGCATTTCCTAAAATGCTTCTATTTCAAAGAGGGGAGCTTGTCCCAAAAGTTTAACTTTCTGATTAAAATGACCCCTTGACAAGAACTAAGAATCAAAATTCAATGGCGTTCTGTAGGAACAGCCATCAGCTGCCCTTGTGTATATCATTTTATCGACCAAGTACTTTTCACATTCTGAAACGTGTCATTACTACCGCTGTCAATCACAGAGCCTCAAAAATAAACTGTTTCCCCATCTAAAGACCTCTATTAAAATCGAGTTTTTGTTGCTGAGGACTGCTACCACCAGTTACTCTTACAAGTGACCCATAAAGGCTATCATAGGTCTTTGAACAATCTATGAGAAAGCCTCGATGTTCTAAATAAATTATTTTTCATTAACTCTTGTTTGATATATGGGTGAACAATTTAATTACTGTAATAGGCTGAGCATTAACCTGAGCCAACATTAATCAGCACTATTAATCAGGCATCACATTGCTTTGTTGATGCAGCCAGGAGTCCTTACCAAGGAGTTCACTTTTACATTGGAAAGTTTAAGTTTTATAAGTACTCAGTCGATATCTAAATAAACACCATGACTTTCGCAGCACTGAGGGTTGGTGTGTGGCGAAGTTATTCAAAGATGAAACAGAGAGGAAGAATTTGTTCGCAGACCATTAATTACTTTAGATGACCGGTTACAGCCATCATTCCGTTCATGGCGCGGGAGATAGACTGCGTTCGTTTGTAACTTTGTCCGCAAGTTCTTCCCCCAAAGGGTTAAGAGGCTCTTCCCTGGAAACGTTTGCAGAATGTGGCGAATTATCTCCTGGCGACTCCGGGGAAAGTTTTAGGACTTACTGAAGGTCAGAGTGGAAGATCAGCCCAGAGGGACCGCTGCAGAGACGCAGAAGTGTCACTAAGATTTAGGCGAGCTTTACTGAAGCCCCACATGTGGATGTGACCACTTGTTTTGTTTGCTTAGTTAAGCTACATGTTTGTATGCAACCTTTAGCTCCGCAGTCGCGAAATTCCCCGAGCGCAGAAACCCAAACGATTCACGTCTTGCGCGACCCCCTTGTCTCCCCCGTCGTCCCCTACCCCGGGCCTCCTTCTCTACAGCGCTCCCAGCTTTCGGCCCCAGCTGGTAACTCTCCCCCGGCTCCCCGCCCCCAAGCTGGTACAAGGGACCAAAACCTTTCCCAGAGGCGAGCCGGGGAAGCGACGCGAAGACCCCCGTCCCGCGCAACCCGCTCGCGTGGACGCGGAAAGTGGCGGGCGGCGGGTCCCGGTGGTGCCTGCGTAGGGCAGAGTTGCCCCCTGGCGGCGGTGCGACGACCTGCGGGCCCTCGCGCCCGGGCCGGCAACTCCCTGGGAGCTCGGCCCGTGCCGGGAACTCGCCCAGCAGCCCGTGTTTCTCGAGTGTGGGAAGCCGGCTCCCGGGCGACCCTCCCACCGGCTGCGGGGGCCCGGGACTGGGCGGTAGTGGAGGCAGGTCCTTGGACTGCAGGCTGAGGCTTTTTTCCCCCACGAGCGGTTTGGGCCCTCCAGGAGCCCCTGCGCGGGGGTCACGTGGATTACGCTAGGTGAGAGCCGGAGAGGCTGCGCCACCCTCGGGAGGCTCCGTGCCTCCGCCCTTTGTCCTTTGCCCCTGACCATGAGCGCCCCAGGCCCAGGGACCTCCTTAGGGGGATGAAGGCTGGCAGAGACCTGGGGGCTCAGACTCACGGGGAAGGAACCTAGGCTATTCCTTGTGCATCCCAGGATTTTACCCATGAACGTGAACATGAACGTGTTTTCAACCCCAGCGGTTCCCCTGGCGCCTCGACCCTCCTTTGAAGAGTCATTCTAGAAGGCTGTATTGCGATACTGTTTGTACCTGTCACTGTGAGCCCTGAAAAGAGACAGAAGAAAACGCGAGTGCCTGGCCTGAGGGTGCTCTGTCCCGTGGGTAGCCAGGTAGGTAGTTATTCTGCCCGATGATGAGGTCCTCCTGACGCCCCCGCGAAAGGGAGGGATGCCGGGAGTCGCTGCCCCAGGGCCCATTTAGCCTTCGCTGTCCTTCCTTGGGGCTACAGGCATTTCCATTCCTGTTAAAATCAAGAGTGTGGGGGCCAAAACCTGGGCTCTGAGTTGTTTATTGTTTACTAGGGTAGTAGGGGGAGGGGCGAGTGGGGTTGTAAAATATACGTAATTTACCATTTTAATCATCTTAAGTGTATAGTTTAGAGGCACTAAGTACATTAACATTGTTGTGCAACTATTACCACTATCCATTTCCAGAACTTTTCCATCATCCGAAACTGAAATTTTGTACGCATTAAAAAGTAACTCCCCATTTCCCCAACCATCTTTCTACTCCCCCCAACCTTTCGCCAGCCCCTGGCAACTACTATTCTACTTTCTGTCTCTATGAATGTATCTACTCTAGGTACATCATCTGAGTGGAATCATAATCACATTTGTCCATTGTGTCTGACTTATTTCTCTTAGCATAATGTCTTTAAGGGTCGTCCTTGTGGAAGCATGTATCAGAATATCTTCTTTTTTACGGCTGAATAATGTTCCATTGAATGTATGTGCCACATTTTGTTTATCCATCCATCCATTGGTGGACATTTGGGTTGCTTCTCTTTTTCTGTTAGTTTTTGAACCTCCACTCACTTAGCTCTTTGTCTATTCTGCATGCAGTAGACACTGATAAAATGTTTGATATATTCATTTTCCTCTATCTTTTTCACCCCAGAAGCCCTCAAAGGAAGCCCATTGTCTTAACAGAGCATACACATTGGGGAAGTGAGGGGAGACGGTTTCTGCTGACAGAACAACATAAGGGGGATTCGCCCTTCTGGATTTGAAACCTCAACTTGTTCACAATTTTGAGACTTTCAGGTTCAGACTCTGCACATCACCTTCAGTAAAAAGGCATAAGTCGGGACTCCTCCAGAATTATTTCTGGACAAATTTGTGATCATCCCTACTCCCACCCCATGCTTTTACACCCTTAGTCCCCCTCCTTATCTGTCCTGATCCTTGGGAGCCCCAAGATGATCTAAAATTTTTCTCTGGCTGTCTAGGGCACTCCACTTCAGCATTCTCCTGTGGTGTAACATTACCTGCTACTCATGCTGGTTCCCATGCGCCAAGCTAATTTCAACAACGGGTGAAGTGGGTATCTCCATGTGATGGCTGAGGAGACAGATTCTGGGTGTTGCTACTAAGCCTCATGGAGGCAGCCATGACAGAGCAGAGCCTTCTGTCCTCCTGTTCCAGGTCAGCAGCCTCTCCCAAGGCAGGACTCCATGGGCCAGCCTCTTTCCTCCCCCACCCTGCTTCTTCAGGCCAGCTCTTATTTGGTCTGACAATAAGTCTGAGGTAAGCTGTTACTGGCTGACGGTGTAATTATTTACATGGACTCAAGAATTTTCCTTACATTGTTAACCTGGACTGGTCCTCCCATCCTAACACACACCCACACACAGACTTACTTAGCTCCGCATCTAAGTGGTTTGTAGTGGCACATGTTTAGATTTTGTACCCCAAAGACAAAAGCTCAAAAAGTATTTTTTATCATGAATTTAACTGAAAAGTACACATATTTCCATTCCAGAGAGGACTCCTCTTGTTGGGGGCTACCTTCAACACCAGACTCTCCTGAGTACATCTTTGCAGCTCTATAAACTTCTGGTATTTGTTCACATTGTCTAATAATTTCCTGGAAATAGACTTAGTATTTTTAGTTATAAGAAGAATTGAAAAATAATATTGCTGTTCTAGAAGAAGGCATTTATTTATTTTGCATTTGTACTTCACCCAGAGGCTGGCTGTGCAGACAAATCTCTCTGCTTGGGAACGACAGGGCTCTCTAAAGTAACTCTAGGGATGCAGCTGTCTACAAGTCACACTGAAAATGAAAAGTATGCTTATGAGGTCATGAGAAAGTCTTGTCATAAGTTGTAATTTTGTGTGTGTATTTAAAAGGTATTTGGTGACCAACCTTTTCTGTCACACACACGCACACACACACTATTGCCTGATGTCCAGGCTTAAACTGAGACTGAACTATCACCTGTCTGTTACGCATATGCAAACACACTGAAACCTCATTGTCTACACTCAGTGTGGCACTTCACCTGATACCACCATCTGACACCAGGCTGCAAGTCATAGGTTGCAGTCAGGTACATACACCCCTTTGCAAGAAGGCATTCTCAAAACCTTCCACTAGAGGCACGTGTGAGCACCTTTGCTAGAAAGCTTTGGTTGGCTAGCCTTCCAGAGCAGAAAAAACTGGGAAGGGCCTGAACCCAAAATTTACATAAAAGTAAATACAAATAATGAATGATTCCCTACTCTTCAGAGACATGCAAAATAGGAAAGAGAAAACTCTATCAGATTAGCAAACTACATGAGGATGATGAACATGATGGTAGGAACTCAATTACACACTGCCTGTGGAACTGTAAAATTGTACAAACCTTTCAGCAAACAATTTGGCAAAACAGAGCTTGTACCTTAGTGTCCGTTCCCTTGAATCCTTTCATTCTAAGGTTCTATTTTATGGAAATAACCAGAAATATGAGCAAATATTTATGTTCAAAATGTTTGCGGCAGTTTTTTTTTAAGAAGCAAAAAAAAAAAAAAAATAGAAACATTCTAAATGCTCGGGATTAAATATATTATTCTCATGATGGAATATTTTGCAATCACTAAAGCGAGGTCCATGAACAGTTTTAATAACTTGAGAAAATCTTAAAGTTAAGAGAAAGGTTCAGATAGAACATTACATACAGTATTTTCTCAATAATTCAATGTACTAAACATGCAAAAGACTGGAAGAAAATACAATAAAATGTCAATTGATTAACTCTGGGTGAAATTATGGGTGGTTTTTATTTTGTTATTTATATTATATTTTTCTATGTTTTCCAAATTTTTCAGCCCGAGCAATTTCCAAAGTGCTGAGTTGAGACAGCTGAGGAGCACAATTATTGTAAAAGAAAGACTACAGATGGAACAGTTCATATCATTTGAAGCATGATTATAGGAATAGACATCAAGAATTTAAAGCAAGCATAATACATATATCAAAGAGGGAGGGGACTTATTAGCAACATTAAGCAAGAGAAAGAAATAATTGTTTTAAACCTAGTGGAAACATTAAGTATGAAGAAAGTAATAAAATAAAGGGCAAATAGATGGAATACATAGCAGAATGTAGCACAACAGTGTGACTGTTGTCAATAATAATTAATTGTACATTTTTAAAATAACTAGAAGAGCATAGTTGAATTGTTAGTAACACAAAAGATAAAAGCTTGAAGGGATGGATACCTTATTCCCCATGATGGGATTATTATGCATTGCCTGCCTATATCAAAACATCTCATGTACCCCATAAATATATACACCTACTATGTACCCACAACAATTTTTTAAATTTCTTTTTGTTAAAAAAAAAACCCTCATCTGGAGCCACAACAATTTAATTTTTAAAAAACAAATATGAAGCAGAATAGATACAACTGAAGAATGGACTGGGTTTGAAGAGTTTGAGGAGCTCTTCCAAAAGCAGCAGGAAAAGACAAAATTCTGGCTCATGAAATCAATTTAGTGCATTTTGACCACAACTGAAGGAGAATAGAACAGAACAGAATGGGATGGGTTAGGATAGAAAACGTCACTGCACAGCACATAATAATGCTAAGAATAGTTTGTGAAAACTTTATTTCAGTTATTTTTATTTTTATACTTTTGTGCGTGTGTATGTATACTGAGTTTCTATGTAAAATGATCTCTTGGTTTGCTTGAGCCCAGAAGTTCGAGACCAGCCTGGGCAACATAAGAAGACCCCATCTGTACAAAAAATAATAATTAAAAATAAGTAAAATAATTTCTTAGTGTGGGTTACAATAAAAAAGTTTGAAAGCTCCTCTTTCATTTTATTTATTTTAGATCCAGGAGGTACATGTGCAGGGTTGTTACATGAGTATATTGCATGATACTGAGGTTTGTGCTTCTATTGAACCCATCACCCAAATAGTGAACATAGTACCTAATATGCGGTTTTTCAACCCTTGCCCTCTTCCCTAATTTTGGAGTCCCCAGTGTGTCTATTGTTCCCATCTTTGTGTCTATGTGTACCCCATGTTGAGCTCCCATTTATAAGTCAGAACATGTGGTATTTGGTTTTCTGTTTCTGCATTAATTCATTTAAGATAATGGCCTCCAGCTGCATCCATATTGCTGCAAAGGACATGATTTCATTCTTGTTCATGGCTGTGTAGTATTCCATGGTGTATATGCACCACATTTTCTTTATCCAGTCCACCACTGATGGGCACCTAGGTTGATTCCATGTCTGCTATGGTGAATAGTGCTGTGATAAATGTAGAAGTGCAGGTGTCCTTCTGATGGGATGATTTCTTTTCCTTTGGATATATACCCAGTAATGAGATTGCTGGGCTGAATGGTAATTCTATTTTTAGTTCTTTGAGAAATCTCCTAACTGTTTTCCACAGGGACTGAACTAATTTACATTTCCACCCACAGTGTCTAAGTGTTCCCTTTTCTCCACAACCCTGCCAATATCTGTTTGTCCCCATTGCTTTCATATCCTCTCTCCATATTCCATAGGCCCTCATAATGTCATTCCTACTCCATACGCCACTGCTGTGGTAATCAGTGTGCTGTGGAGCAATCTGGCCATGGAAATTTTGGAAAAGATGAGGTACATCAAGAAAGCAGTTGACTTTATTGCAGCACTTTGAAATTTTTAGGTTTGTTTTGTACATTGTGACTCTTTCAGAGGACTATACATATGATGTAATATTTTCCAAATTTATTTTACTATGGGATACCAGTTTGGGAAATGGCATTCACTGAAATAATGTGATACAGACAGGGAGCAGTAGCTCACATCTGTAATCCCAGCACTTTGGAAGGCTGAGGCACGAGGATCGCTTGAGCTTGAGCTCAGGAGTTCAAGACCAGCCTGGGCAACATAGTGAAACCCCTGTCTCTTAAAAAAAAAAAAATTCCAAAAAGTTGTAGAGTTAACAGTGACTTTCTAATTTCCCAGATTTAAAATTCTTCTCATTCATTTACTTAACAAATATTTATTTTATTGAGTGTCTACTATGGGGCAAGTACTGTTCTAGGAACTTGGGATACATCAGTAAACAAATGGACAAAGGTCTTCGCCCTAAAAAGCTTTACATATTTAACAGGAGAAAGACCATAAGAAATAAGCAAACTGAATACCTTAATTAATTAATGATATCATATGTTAAAAGGTAATATTTACCATGTGGAAAAATATAGAACAGCGAAGGGGGCTGGAGGTGGTAGTGGCGGGGCAACATGGAAAGGACAGGCGGGTGGAAATTTTACACAGTGAGCAAAGACTAGAATAGTGCTACTGCTGGATATCTAGGGGGAAAGGATTCCAAGCAGGAGGAACAATTTGAGCAAAGGCATGAGTAATCTTAAATAAAAATCGTCTTAAAGACATGTTACAAACTATTATGTAATTATCCCCAAATGTAGTGGCTTAAAACTGTCATTTCATTATGCTAACACCTTTTGTGAGTCAGGAATTAACAAAGAGAATCAAAGGGTGAAAGTTGTTTAATTTATATCTCTACCAGTCAATGCTAGCTATCAGCTGGGATTGTCAGCTAGAACACCAACATGTGAACTTTTCCGGTGGCCTGGGCTTCCTCACAGACCAGTCTTCCAAGACAATCAGTGGAAGGTGTATTCCCTTTTATGACCTAGCCTAGGAAGTCACATAATGTCACTTCCACAGTAATTATAAGCTACCCAGATTTGAGAGGAGGGAAGTGTATTAGTTTGCTAGGGCTGCCATAACAAAGTACTGTAGACTGGTGGCCTGAATAAGAGAAATGTATTATCTCACAGTTCTGGAAGCTGGAAGTCCAAAATAAAGGGGTTGGTAGGGTTGGTTCCTTCTGAGGGCTGAGAGGAAGGATCTGCTCCAGGCCTCTCTCCTTGGCTCTCCTCTCTTCTCTCCCTGTCTCCTCACATCATCTTCCCGCTCTGTGTGTCTATGTCCATTTTTCCCCTTTTTAAAAGGACACCAGTCATACTGCATGAGGGCCCACCCTAATGAGTTCATTTTACTTGATTAACTGTGTAAAGACCGCATCTCTGATTAAGTTCACATTCTGAGGTACTGTAGGTTAGAACTTCAACATAAGAATTTTTGGAGAAACATAGTTTAACCCATAAAAGGAACATAGACCCAACTCTGAATGGGAGGAGTCTTCAAGTCACCATGTAAAAAGTGTGTGGGAGATGTGGGTACTGCCATCTTTGAAAAATATAGTTTGCCACATCATGACATAAAAAGTTTAATAATGAGGCTGGCTGCGGTGGCTCATGCCTGTAATCCCAACACTTTGGGAGGTCGAGGCAGGCAGATCACGAGGTCAGGAGTTTGAGACCAGCCTGGCCAATATGGTGAAACTCCATCTCTACTGAAAATACAAAAATTAGCCAGGTGTGGTGGCACATGCCTGTAGTCCCAGCTACTGGGGAGGCTGAGGCAGAAGAATCGCTTGAACACGGGAGGCAGAGGTTGCAGTGAGCCGAGATTGTGCCACTGCACTCCAGCCTGGGTAACAGAGGGAGATTCCATCTCAAAAAAAAAAAGTTTAATAATGAGGTCAGGCACAGTGGCACATGCCTGTACTCCAAGCTACTTGGGAGGCTGAGGCACAAGAATCGCTTGAACCCAGGAGGCAGAGGATGTAGCGAGATGAGATTGCACCACTGCACTCCAGCCTGGGTGACAGAGGAAGACCCTGTCTCAGAAAAAAAAAAAAAAGTGTAATATATGAAAGTCCATGATAACTTACACTGTAAAAATAAGCCCACAACATAATAAAACATAACTTGGGGGGAACTACTTTTATATGTTTTTTAAAAATTTTTATGGTAGGGTCTCACTCTGTCACCCAGGCTAGGGTTCAGTGGCATGATCATAGATCACTGCAGCCTCAGACTTCTGAGCTCAAGCAATCCTCCCACTTCAGCCTCCAAAGTAGGTGGGACTACAGGAACGTGCCATCACACTCGACTCATTTTCTTTTCTTTTTCTTTGTTTTTTTTTTTTTTGTAAAGACAATGACTCACTATGTCTCCCAGACTGTGTTTTATATTTTTATAGTGAGCAAAAGCTCATATACCAACTGTCTGGTTCCAGACAAGACACCTGGAAAAATCTATGACTGACTCTTTCCCAAGGCAATTCAAGTCTGTGCTTCAAAAACCAGTGCTTTCCGCAAATCATTATTTTTGGCCCAAGGATTTGCTCTACTTTAAGATCTTCGCTAATTTACTTATTTGTAGTAGACATTCGCTATTAGTTGCTGTAGTTCAACCTTGACCAATCTTGTCTTCACTCAGAGGAATTCGTGCCTGTTAGTTTTATTTTATGTGCAAAGTAGATTAAACATGTATTATTATCAAATTTTAGGAGAAACAAATGTGAATAAGTACTTGCTATAACAATAAATATGATTATGCTTTATTTATTGCCATTATTGTTACTGCTTGAGATGAATCTTGTGCGAAATAAACTTTAAACCTGGGTGGGGCTCCCACCAAACCCAGAAAGGTATTGGTAACATCTTATTGCCCCAGTGCTTGCAGCAAATTTTCTGTAACATCAATCATTGAATAAAGATTACACAAAAGCCAATATCTTTTTGCCCTCTCTAAACCCTGAAAATTCCTTTTAAAAGTGAGTTGAAGAGACCCAGTTATCCTAGAATCCAATAGACTAATCTCCAATTGCCTTTGGAGTATTTATCACCCTTGCTGCTTCGATTTCCCTAGCCTCTTTTCACTGGTCAGCCTTCCCCCAAGTCCTGCTGCTCAGCTGGGATGCACACATCACCAGGCCAGGCTCACCACAGACCTACTGAATTAGAATCTCTACAGGTGGGGCTCAGGAATTTATTTTGCTTTGTTTGTTTTGTTGTTGTTGTTGTTTTTGGTTTTTTTGGAAGTTCCCCAGGTAATTTGGGTGATCATTTAAGTCTGATTACTACCAATCTGTGTGCTAAAGTTCAAGTTCCTTAGGCTTAGCATAAAAAGGGCCTCACCTCTGCTTGACTCTACAATTGCATCTCCTACTATTTTGCACGTCATGATTTACCTACCTGCAATATTGAACAACCAATAGCTCACAACGCTAGACATACTGTCTCCCTCCTCTGGGCCCTTGCCTGGAACACCCTTTGCATACTTTGACTACTGAACAACTTATTTTCCTTCCAAAATTCAGCCCTAGTGTCTGCTTCCAGAAAGCCTTCCCTGATGACCTCACCTCCACCTGCTCTGAATTCCGACTGCACCTCGTTCCACAGCAGTCAGCACCCAGTGTGGAAATATATTAATGAAACCGCCTTTACAAAATTATGACTGAGACAGTGAAAGAAATCTAACTTAACTCCATCTTGCTTCTAACCCCCAAGCTATCCTTGTTCATTCCTAGGTGTAGGCTTAACTAACTTTGGGAGAAGTTAGTAAGGGTAATAGCCCTTTCCCAAAGCAGACCTCCTTCTTACCTGGGACTGGATTGCCTTTGTAGGACTAACATTAGCCACAAGATTAGAAATTATGGTTTAGGAGTCATGCAGCTGAAGGCTACAAGATTCTGACCTTCCCTAAACTGCTCCAAAGATCAGCGCTTGAGATATTTGGCAGACCCTGCACTTGATGGATCAGCTGGCCCCACACAGATCAATAAACTGGCTCATCTGATCTTGTGGCCTCCACCTAGGAACTGACTGAGCAAAACAAGACAGCTCCAATTCCCTATGATTTCATCTCTGACCAATCAGCACTCCTGGCTCACTGGCTTCCTCTCACCCACCAAGTTATCCTTAAAAACTCTGCTTCCCAAATGCTTGGGGAAACTGATTTAAGTAATAATAAAACTCTGGTCTCCCCGCCAGCCGGCTCTGTGTGAATTACTCTTTTTCTATTGCAATTCCCCTGTCTTAAGGAATTGGCTCTGTCTAGGCAGCAGGCAAGGTAAACCTCTTGGGCAGTTACATTAATACTTGCTCACCTACCTATCTCCTCTGCTAAAGTGTGATCTATTTGAAGGCAGGCTCCATGTCATCTTCACCTCAGCATTCTCAAAACCTAACCCAGTGATACAGGAGCTAGAATGAAATTATTTAGGCAGTTAGTGAGGGTAAAAGAGTCCTCGGCAAGATTTCCCTTTTAATAAAAAGCAGTCCCCAAATCATTTATTTTCTAACAAAGGGCAGCTGCAGACACAGATAAGCAAGCTGAAAGCTTGCATGGGTGAATGCCAGCAGCTGTGCCAGTAAGAAAAGGCTACCTGGGGGCCAGGCATGTTCAACATGGAGACTCCATCTTCCCTTTTCTTTGTCAACCACATGTGCAATAAAGAAGCAGGCAACATGGCGCTGGCCAGGTAGAGAACCCATTCAAATAATATAGATTATGGTGGGGTGGCCAGCTTCTTTGCCCGCTATGTAAATGGCACACCTGGTCCAACCAATCTTTTGGGCCCTATGTAAATCAGATACTGCCTTCTCAAGAGTTTTTCTCTTTCTTTTGCCTGTTAAACCTCTGCTCTTAACCTCACTCCTTGTGTGTCCACATCCTTGATTTCCTTGGCATAAGGCAACAAACCTCAGGTATTACCCCAGACAAATGATGCCGCTTCACCAGGGCTGGATTGAATTAGAATAAACTGGTTTTATGGGAATATGCAGTGCGGTCCTTTATCAAGCAGTTTAAGTCTCCTTTGTAAGAGCCATTGGATATTATTGTACTCAACCAGGCTGCTGAGTGTTTTGTTACTCTGCAGGCCCTGAAGTGGTCAGGAAGATTTTCTTTCAGTGTTGAACACAGTACATGACCAGTTGCAGTGGCTCATGCTTATAATCCCAACACTTTGGGAGGCCAAGGCAGGTGGATTGCTTGAGCCCAGGAGTTCAAGACCAGCCTGGGCAACACAGCAAAACCCCATCTCTACAAAAAAACAGAGTCTCTTTCTGTCACCCAGGCTGGAGTGCAGTGTCACAATCTCGGCTCACTGCAGCCTCCACCTCCCAGGTTCAAGCGACTGTCCTGCCTCAGCCTCCCAAGTAGCTGGGATTACAGGCATGCACCACAATGCCCAGCTAATTTTTGTATTTTTAGTAGAGATGGGGTTTCACCATGTTGGCCAGGCTGGTCTCGAACTCCTGACCTCAAGGGATCCACCTGCCTTGGCCTCCTAAAGCACTGGGATTACAGGTATGAGCCACTGTGCCCGGCCTCATGTATTTCTTTATAGCAACACAAGAATGGACTAATACAGTGATCTAGACCAGCAGTTCTCAGTCCTGGTTGCAAATTAGAGTCACATGGGTAGCTTTTAAAGCTTATTCCTGCTAGGATAGGACCCCACCCCAAACATATTAAATTAGAATATCTGGGTGTGAAGCCTGGGCCAGCTTGCTTCCTTCTGCCCTTTATTTCTTCCTCTTTCCAGTTTCCCAGATTTTTCTAAAGTTCAGCCAGTGTTGGGGCTATTAATCTGGACTTGAGTGTACCCCTGTTATAATCTGTATTTCTGTTCCAACTAATAAACTTCTTCTTGTTCTGAATAACAACCAAAAAAAGAGATAATTACTTTGATGTTTTGAAAACTAGAGGAGAATGATCTACATAGTCTGGGTAAGAGTAGGGGCATGAGGGAAAATCAGGCTTCAGAGCAGATCCCCTAGAAACAGGAACAGACCTTCTCTAAAAATCACCTAGAGCAGCAGTGCTCAAGCAGTCTCTGGACCTGCAGCATCAGCATCACCTGGGAGCTTCCTGGGAATGGAAATTCTCAGGTCTCACTTCAGAAATTCTGAGGATGGATGCAATGGACTGAATGTTTGTGTCCCTGCCCAAAATTCATGTGTTAAAATCCTAACCTGGCTGGGCATGGTGGCTCACACCTGTAATTCCAGCACTTTGGGAGGCTGAGGCGGGTGGATCGTCTGAGGTAAGGAGTTCAAGACCAGCCTGGGCAACATGGTGAAACCCTGTCTCTACTAAAAATACAAAAATTAGCTGAGCATGGTGGCACGCACCTGTAGTCCCAGCTACTCAGGAGGCTGAGGCAGAAGAATCGCTTGAACCTGGGAGGCGGAGGTTGCAGTGAGGAGAGATCACTCTGCACTCCAGCCTAAGTGACAGAGCGAGACTCTGTCTCAAAAAAAAAAAAAAAAAATTCCTAATCTGAAATGTGATGGTATTAGGAGGTGGGGCCTTTGGGAGGTGATTAGGCCACAATGGTGGAACCCCCATGAATGGGATTAGTCCCCTTTTAAAAATGACCCTGGAGAGCTCTCTACACCTCTTTCCACCATGGAAGGATGGACACAAGGATAAGTTGGCCATCTGCAACCGAGAAGAACATCCTTATCAGAACCTGACCATGCTGGCACCCTAATCTCAGACTTCCAGCCTCCAGAACAGTGAGAATTAAACTTCTGTGCTTAATAAGCCACTGTGTCTATGGTTCTTTGTTATAGCAACCCAAACTAAGACTGTGGTGTTCCTGAATCTGTTTTTACCAAGCTCTGCAGGTGATTCTGATGCACTGATTGGAAGATAGCAGTGAGGAAATTAAGATCTTGATCTTCCTTTTCTGATGTTGATTCATCTCTATTTTTATTTTAAACACATCCTACCTATACTGCCTCCCAAAAGGAAGACTGTAGCAACAGCCGAAGCAGTAACATCAAAAGCTACGTGACTTACCGTCACGTGTCCAGTGTTAGATGGAACATTGTAAACTCCACCATTCCCTTCTGTGCATGCCTTTTGGGCCCTGACCTTTTTGTTTAAGCTTAGGTTTTGTGCCCCTAACATGACAGCCACAGTTGTAATCACCAAATTCTGACAGCCATGAGCATTTAGTAGCTACGCAGGGATGGTAATGCCAGACTGATGTGATTAAAATATGTTTTATGAGGCTTTTTTTGGCTCCTGTTCGCCCGTCTTTTGTTCTCCATTTCCTCACCAGATGAGGTCACATACTCTCCAATTTTCATGCAAGCCACAGTTTAGCCTGTGCAGCTGGGGAGCTGGATGGAGGTCATTCTGGATTCCACCCAGCAGTATTTTACCCTAAGCCAGAGCTTTCCTCTCAGCCTGGAGGCCAACGAAATAGGAAGCAGCTCAACTTTTTTTGCCAAGAACCCTTTATCACGGGTTAGCAAGAGCCTCAGACAGTGTGAAGCCTCAGAGCCTGTTCGGAATGGAGACCACACAAGAAATGTAGAATGCCACCTGTAGGATAAGTTTTTGAGAAAAACAATGGCTTGTTTTTCTCTAAAAAGGAAGGAAACCTACCTTTATTAAACATAGACTAATTCTCAGGATTTTACATACACAATTTTACTTAATCCCGACAACAACACTGTGAAGTTAGTGTTATTATTCCTACTTATAGAAATACAAACATTTGGCAGGGCGCGGTGGCTCACGCCTGTAATCCTAGCACGTTGGGAGGCCGAGGCGGGTGGATCACGAAGTCAGGAGATCGAGACCATCCTGGCTAACACGGTGAAACCCCGTCTCTACTAAAAATACAAAAAAAGTAGCCGGGCGTGGTGGCGGGCGCCCGTGGTCCCAGCTACTCGTGAGGCTGAGACAGGAGAATGGCGTGAACCCGGGAGGCGGAGCTTGCAGTGAGCCGAGATGGCGCCACTGCATTCCAGCCTGGGTGACAGAGCGAGACTTCATCTCAAATAAGAAAGAAAGAAAGAAAGAGAGAAAGAGAGAGAGAGAGAGAGAGAGAAGGAGGGAGGGAGGGAAGGAAGGCAAACATGCAGAAAACAAGTTGAGAATGATTGAACAACTTGCCTGAAACCCCACAGGTGATAAACTTTGATTCGTGCTCTCACTGTTACCCTGCCCTTCCCATTCAGCGTGCTGAACACACTGCACAGAAATGCCAGCCCAGCTTGTTTCTGCTACTGCATTGCCTTTCCTGATATAATGTTGAAAGTGAATGCAATTTTAAAAAGAAGCCAGTATAAATGTGTGCTGGGTTTTAAGAGTTGATTCTTGAGATGCTCTATAAAAATAAAAAGGTGAGCAAGGAAGAATTATGAAGGGAAACTTAGATGCAATGGCATCAGAAATGACAAGCACTCTCTTAGATCTGTTTCTCCCCTGCTCTCCTGCTGTCTAACTTCCTAACCCATCAAGAACTTTCATCAGATCTCCAGCTGGGATGGCCAAGACTGATACCACATCCAGCCTCTTTAGGGACATAAGGCTGTTTACCTGTGACTGTCCTACCCCTTTATTCCACACTCTAGCCTCAGTTTCCACCTGTGTGTGAACAATCTATCTAAGACTAGGAGAGTACCTTCTTCTGCACATTCTTGTCAATACTGAGAACTATATTCTCTTAAAATCTTTTCCATTAAATGGTAAAAATAAAAATCTCATGATTGTAATGTGCATGTCCTTTATTGATGTAGAGGTTGAATACCCACATATTTGAATTTTTTCCTTTGTGATTTCCCCATCCATATTTTTCACTCATCTTCTTTTGGGGAGTGATTCTTGATATATTAGAACTTGTTTTTGGCCAAGGGTATTAATCATCTGTCATGTGTGAACTCAAAAGCGTCTGAGACAGGTCTCAATTAATTTAGAAGGTTTATTTTGCCAAAGTTAAGGCCACACCTGTGACACAGCCTCAAGAGGTCTTAACGATATGTGTCCAAGGTGGATGGGGTACAGTTTGCTTTTGTATATTTTAGGGAGACATGAGACATCAGCCAATACATGGAAGATATGCATTGGTTCTATCTGGGAAAGTGGGACAACTCAAAGTGGAGGCTTCCCGGTCATAGGTAGATTTAAAGATTTTCTGATTAGCAATTGGTTGAAAGAGTTAAGTTATCATCTAAAGACCTGGAATCAAAAGAAAGGAATATTTGGATTACAATAAGGGGTTGTAGAGGCCAATGTTTTATCATGCAGATGAAGCCTCCAGATGGCAGGCTTCAGAGAGAATACATTGTAAATGTTTCTTATCAGACTTAAGGTCTGTGTTAATGTTAATGCTCGTTGGCTTTTCCTGAATTCCAGTAGGGAGGAGGGTATAAAGAGGCATGTCTGACTCCCCCTTCCCATGATGGCCTGAGCTAGGTTTTCAGGTTAATTTTGGAATGCCCTTGGCCAAAAGGAGGGGGTCTGTTCAGATTGTTAGGAAGCTTAGAATTTTTTCGGTTTACATATATATAAGCATATATTGTGTCCCAGCTTGTCTTTTGACTTTGGTTGTTTTTGCAGAACAGCAATTTTCATTGTATATGGTCAAATCTATGGTTCCTTCCTCCAGGGTCATTTTTAGAAAGACCTTCCCCATGCCAAACTTTTAAAAATATTTACCTATACCTTTTTGTATAGTTTTTATGTCTCGTTTTTTACATGCAATTTATCTGAAATAATTTTGTTGTAATGTATGGGAAAAGATTCTGAAGTTAGCTGGTAGCCAGTTGTTCTAACACCATTTATTGAACAAGACCTACTCTCCTCACCTATTTTAAAGTACCACATTTGCTGGGCACAGTAGCTCATGCCTGTAATCCTACCACTTTGGGAGACTGAGGCAGGTGGATTGCCTGACTCAGGAGTTGGAGACCAGCCTGGGCAACATGATGAAACCCCATCTCTACTAAAAAATACAAAAAAGTAGCTAGGCATGGTGGCACATGCCTGTAGTCCCAGCTACTCAGGAAACTGAGGCACAAGAATTGTTTGAACCCTGGAGGCAGAGGTTGCGGTGAGCCGAGATCATACCACTGTACTGCACTCTAGCCTGGGTGACAGAGCGAGATTCTGTCTTCCAAAAAAAAAAAAAAAAGCCACCTTTATTCTATGCTCAATCTTCATATGCATTTTAGTTTCTTTCTAGGCTAGAGACTTTCACTGATCTATCTATTCTTGTGCTGATACCACACTGGTTTAACTTCTGAATTATTATTATTATTATTATTATTATTTTGAGACAGGCTCTTACTCTGTCACCCAGGCTGGAGTGCAGTGGCATGATCTTGACTCATTGCAACCTCTGGCTCCTAGTCTCAAACAATCCTCCTACCTCAGCCTCCCGAGTAGCTGGGACCACAGGCACATGCCACCACACCGGGCTACTTTTGTATATTTTGTAGAGATGGGGTTTTGCCATGTTGCCCAGGCTGGTCTCGAACTCCTGAGCTCATATGATCATCCCTCCTTGGCCTCCCAAAGTCCTGGGATTACAGGTGTGAGATACCATGCCCAGTCTAATTTGTGTAATTTTATAATATGTTTCAATATCTGCTAGAGCTGGTTCTCTAATGATTACCTAGTGGCTCCTGTTAACCTGGCACTTTGCTAGGCCCCAGAGATATAAAAAAAATTTGACCTAATCCCTGCCCTCAAAAGGCTACTAATCACATTTAGGTAAAGAACATCAACTAATAGGCGCATTAAGTCATGATCTCTGCTGTGGAGGAGGACTGAACTGGGTAGAGAGTATAGTAAATCTCCTAGGAGAAGGGGTGGAAATGAAAATAGCAAGAGGACTATACAGTGCTTCACCACTGAGCCAAGTAGGTGGACTAATGGAGGCCCCATGCTAAACCATGCAGCATCATGACTGTATTAGTCAGGGCTCTCCAGAAAAACAGAGCAAGAATAGGTGTGTGTGTGTGTGTGTGTGTGTGTGTGTGTAGAGAGAGAGAGAGAGAGAAAGAGAGAGAAAGAATATGAGAGAATGAGATATATTAGAAGGAATTGGCTCATTTAACTGTGGAGGCTGAGACATCCCACAATCTGCCAATTGCAAGTTGGAGACCCAGGAAAGCCAGTGACATAAATTCCAATTTGAGTGCAAAGGCCTGAAGACCTGGAGTGCTGATGGTGTAAGTACCAGTCCAAGGGCAGAAGAAGACTGATGTCTCAGCTCCAACAGGCAGAGAGAGAGTTCAATTTTCCTTCACTTTTTTTTTTTTTATTATACTTTAAGTTTTAGGGTACATGTGCACAATGTGCAGGTTAGTTACATATGTATACATGTGCCATGCTGGTGTGCGGCACCCATTAACTCATCATTTAGCATTAGGTATATCTCCTAATGCTATCCCTCCCCCCTCCCCCCACCCCACAACAGTCCCCAGAGTGTGATGTTCCTATTCCTGTGTCCATGTGTTCTCATTGTTCAATTCCCATCTGTGAGTGAGAACATGCAATGTTTGGTTTTTTGTCCTTGCGATAGTTTACTGAGAATGATGATTTCCAATTTCATCCATGTCCCTACAAAGAACATGAACTCATCATTTTTTATGGCTGCATAGTATTCCATGGTGTATATGTGCCACATTTTCTTAATCCAGTCTATCACTGTTGGACATTTGGATTGGTTCCAAGTCTTTGCTATTGTGAATAATGCCGCAATAAACATACGTGTGCATGTGTCTTTATAGCAGCATGATTTATAGTCCTTTGGGATTGCTGGGTCAAATGGTATTTCTAGTTCTAGATCCCTGAGAAATCGCCACACTGACTTCCACAATGGTTGAACTAGTTTACAGTCCCACCAACAGTGTAAAAGTGTTCCTATTTCTCCACATCCTCTCCAGCACCTGTTGTTTCCTGACTTTTTAATGATTGCCATTCTAACTGGTGTGAGATGGTATCTCATTGTGGTTTTGATTTGCATTTCTCTAATGGCCAGTGATGATGAGCATTTTTTCATGTGTCTTTTGGCTGCATAAATGTCTTCTTTTGAGAAGTGTCTGTTCATATCCTTTGCCCACTTTTTGATGGGGTTGTTTGTTTTTTTCTTGTAAATTTGTTTGAGTTCATTGTAGATTCTGGATATTAGTCCTTTGTCAGATGAGTAGGTTGCGAAAATTTTCTCCCATTTTGTAGGTTGCCTGTTCACTCTGATGGTAGTTTCTTTTGCTGTACAGAAGCTCATTAGTTTAATTAGATCCCACTTGTCAATTTTGGTTTTTGTTGCCATTGCTTTTGGTGTTTTAGACATGAAGTCCTTGCCCATGCCTATGTCCTGAATGGTAATGCCTAGGTTTTCTTCTAGGGTTTCTATGGTTTTAGGTCTAACATTTAAGTCTTTAATCCACCTTGAATTAATTTTTGTATAAGGTGTAAGGAAGGGATCCAGTTTCAGCTTTCTACATATGGCTAGCCAGTTTTCCCAGCACCATTTATTAAATAGGGAATCCTTTCCCCATTGCTTGTTTTTCTCAGATTTGTCAAAGATCAGATAGTTGTAGATATGCGGTGTTATTTCTGAGGGCTCTGTTCTGTTCCATTGATCTATATCTCTGTTTTGGTACCAGTACCATGCTGTTTTGGTTACTGTAGCCTTGTAGTATAGTTTGAAGTCAGGTAGCGTGATGCCTCCAGCTTTGTTCTTTTGGCTTAGCATTGACTTGGTGATGGCACCGTGTCCGAGAGCGTGAAGAGGCCTGGAGCTAGCAAACAAGACATATGGCTTATGAGGACTTATGAATGGGGTGGTCCCATGGCCCATGAGGACTTACAAAGAGGGGCGGTCCTATGGCCTGTGAGGACTTACATACAGGGGCGGTCCCGTGGCCTGTGAGGACTTACACACAGGGTCGGTCCTGTGGCCTGTGAGGATTACAAACAGGGGTGGTCCTATGGCCTATGAGAACTTACACACAGGGCCGGTCCTGTGACAGCAGGTGGACAGGAGAACCACTATTGTTTGTAAAAAGCATGCAGTTTATATAGCATTTTCACTTAGCACCCTCCACCTAGCAATCTCTATTTGACACAAAACAAAGGGCCTCAATCCCCTATATGGCCTGCATTTTAAGGGATAGGCCAGGGGTTTGGATGTCCCTTACAGATAAGGAGTGATTCTCTCGATTGGCCACTCCCGGATTCCTTAGCTTGGGACTTCAAATCCACATTCTTCTTAGACCATGGGGTCATTCTCAGAGTATGCCTCATTTATGGCTGTCAGGTACCTCTGCCATATACACCTCCGCAGTCTTGTGAGGTGGGCAGATATCAGAAATTTCACTGGAAGTGTAAATAGATGTTTTCATCGAAATGTAAATGGATGTGATTCATCTAGAGCGCTGGTGACTGAGCCAAGTTAAGTTTCAGATTCCTGGACCACTTCTTTATCATACTCTATGGCTTACCAAGTAGGCCTGATTTTCTGTTCAATAAAGTCCTAACAGTACTATTTACCCTATCTGTCATGTATTATAGTATTTCTAGGAGAATATACATCTGGAATTCTATGATACCTCAGCTCCCACCCTCCCCTTCCACCACTATAATGAAGTGGGGGATCATCTCTCTTTATATCCCTCCATCCAACACACACCTACATAGAGAAGGGAGGAGACTACGGTAAGACTGGGGTGAAGATCTGGATGGAGACCCAAAAAATGGAGCAGAGAGGAAATGAGCCTCTTTGGGATGAAGGTTCCAGGAGTTGCCGACTGTCAGGATTTCCTGCTAATGAATCTCCAAGCTGCCTCTCAGTCACCCAGCCCACCCACTTCCTTTACCATTGCCACTCTTAGTAGCTATTTTTCTTTTATTTTCTTTCCTTTTCTTTTGTTTTCCTTTCTCTTCTTTTTTCTTTTCTCTTCTTTTTGAAAGAGGATCTCACTCTGTCACCCAGGCTGGAGTGTAGTGACATGATCATGGCTCACTGCAGCCTCAACCTCCTTGGGCTCAGGTGATCCTCCCGCCTCAGCCTCCTGAGTTGCTGGGATTACATGTGCATGCTACCATGCTCGGCTAATTTTTGTATTTTTTGGTAGAGGTGGGGTTTCGCCATGTTGCCCAGGCTGGCCTCCAACTCCTAGGCTCAAGGATCCGCCCATCTCAGCCTATCAAAGTGTTGGTATTACAGGCTTGAGCCACAGCAGCTGGCCCTTAGTAACTTCTGAACAGAATTTCTCTCCTCTTTGGGCCAGTGAAGAAGAGAATTCAGACTCAGCGTTCCGCCTCCGCAGAGATACCTTTTAAAAACACACACACACCCTTAAGGTATTTTTTTAGATTTTAAGGGTCTGTATTGCCAGTAACAACAGAGAAGGGGGCAGGGACTGAAAAGGCAAAAAGGCTCCACCCGGCACTCCCCTCTTTTGCTATTTCATTTAGATATTACAGAGAAGGAAGGAAGACATTTTCCCCACCCCTGGGTTTTCTTTGGGACTATCTGGGACAGAAGATCTCTCTGCAGCTCTTGTAGACCTGAGCATTTCATTTCTAGAGCTGAGATGTCAGGAGAGGAGTCTGGGACAAATGTGAGGAAATGGGATGAATGTTGCCAAGACTAATATTAGGGGTGGGTGGGGACCGAGAACAGCTGTAAGGCAATGTTCTTCCCTACCTTAGCCTCCAGAGCTCATGCTGGACCAGCTGGAGGATGTGAAAATCCAGAGGAGGTGGGGATCTGGGCCAAAGAAAGGGCAAGAAAGAAGGGAGATCTCAAGTCAAGCAATTGGAAGGCAAGGGAGGTTCCCATAGTGGACTCTGGGGCAGGAGAGATGGAAGGGTTGGGCATTTGGGCTCTCACACATGTGTGTGGGGGTGGGGAGTATGGGGGTGCAGTTAAGGGACCTAGGTAACTGAGCAAAATTGGGCCTGTAAGGCCAAATGCAAAGCTCGCTTCTGCATGTAATGTGTGTACCATCTGTCTCTCCATGCCACTAGGAGCACTAATAAATGTTACATGTAGAAACTTTTGCACTAGCTTGTACATTAAAATTCCATATGCCAATTGACTGGACTACATGTGCACATCTGTCAAAAACAGGTCTCTTAGGCCCAATTTAGGACATTCCAAAGCAGCTTTATAACTGCTTCAGCCTCCAAATGGTATGAATTAACTCTCATAAGCCAAGTCAATTCTCACTGAGTAAAGGATTCGGCCAAATGTCCAAAAAATTCAAGTCAAAAACACTCTCTTCCCTTTATTATAGAGAATATCAGTAGTAAGATCTTTTCTCCCCCAAAATTGTGCTGCTCATTGACTCCGTGTTTGATGTCATACTGTTAACATATGTTAATATGGTCAAAATGATAAAATGCTTTATTGTATTATGGGCATGAAAAGGACCATATTTTGCATTTTTACAAAATTCTGTTTTTCCAGTTATATTTACAATTTACAGTGTATGCTGATATATATTAAGTGGTTAAATCTCAGGTGCCAAGTGTATTTTATTTTGAAAAAGTAAATATGTATAACTCCCAAGACAACTTGTTTAGACCCATTCTCTCCCGGCAATGGAAGATGCATAAAGAAGAATATAATCCTCCCTTTTAAGGTAAAGCTTAGATTTACACTTCACATGCCCAAACTCAGCACATATGTTACCTCTAGGAACTGGAAATTTTGCTTCTTTTCCTCATACTGATTTTTTTGTTTCTGTTCTTATTAACTTTTATGAAAATATCTTTAGAAAAGCAAGTATAAATACATGAAAGAATAAATATATTGGATGATAGAATCAGAATCTTTAAATATCTCAACATGATGGAATGATGGGGAGATTCTAATAACGAAATGTAACAAGTATGAATGCCAGTCACACCTATGTTCCAGGAGCAATTCATCATAACAGCAGGATATGTAAGGAAAGGCTTAGGGATTTCAGTTCACTATGCATAGACCTTTTTTTTTTTCTTTTTGAGACAGGGTCTTGCTCTATTACCCAGGCTGGAGTGCAGTGGTGCAATCATGGCTCACTCCCAGCCTTGATCTCTCAAGCTCAAGCACTCTTCCCACCTCAGCCTCCCTAGTAGCTGGGACTACAGCCATGCACCACCAAATCTGGATAATTTTTAAATTTTTTGTAGAGAAGGGGTCTCACTGTGTTGCCCAGGTTGATCATGAACTCCTGGCTTCAAGTGATCCTCTGGCCTCAGCCTCCCAAAGTGCTAGGATTACAGGTGAGAGCCACCACACCTGGCCCACTACTAACAGACTTTAGAGAGCCATTCAGGCTACTCCTCACCCCATGCAATCTTAGACTGTGTTACTAGATAAATGCTGTCTAAAACAGGGGAAGAGATAACCTTTTTCTCCACTTTGTGTCAGAATACTATATTCAAATCTGGACACCTCATTTCAACAACAGATTGCAGGGATCCAAACAAAGAAACCAGCTTGGTGATCAAAACAGTGCCTGCCCCTCAAGGACTCCCAACTCAGTGGGGTTGGTATTGACATAGCAGATACACAAAATGTATTCTAGATTGGTACCAAAACTATGGTGAGTAGATGGCTGTGACTGGGGGACTTCTCAATTGATTGCTCAGTCCATTAGAGGTGGCCTTTTTGTGCCTATTGGCTGTTATCGGCTGCCTTGAGTATATTGTCTATATTTGATCCTCAGTATTTTTGTGTGCGACTTGAGCTTTGAGAATTAAATTAAAATGATATATATTTTACTATTTAATCCTACAAAAGTTATTCAACTATCAATAAATATGTCAAGTGCTGAAAAGAAAAAATATCAACAATATCGGAATAAATAATGACTATCTAGTTATTTTCTCAGTTGGGCCTAGTGGCTCATGCCTGTAATCTCAACACTTTGGGAGGCCAAAGCACAAGGATTGCTTGAGGCCAGGAATTCAAGACCAGCATACGCAACATAGAGAGACCCCCAACTCTACAAAAAATAGAAAAATTGGCCAGGTGTGGTGGTTCAAGCCTGTATTCCTAGCTGCTTGGGAGGCTGAGGCAAGAAGATCACTTGAGCCCAGGAGTTTGAGGCTGTAGTGAGCTATGATTATACCACTACACTCCAGCTACCCTGCCTCTTAAAAAAAAAAAAGTTATTTTTTCATATGAAGCAAAAGTTAAACATTCATGTTTAGAAAATCAGTTATTTTCAACTGTTGCTTTTGCTAGAAAAGTACCAGTTTTGAATTTTTTTTTTTTTTTTTTTTTTAGATGGAGTCTTTCCCTGTCACCCAGGCTGGAGTGCAGTGGCATGATCTCGGCTCACTGCAACCTCCCCCTCTGAGGTTCAAATGATTCTCCTGCCTCAGCCTCCCGAGTAGCTGGGACTACAGGTGCATGCCACCACACCCAGCTAGTTTTTGTATTTTTAGTAGAGATGGAGTTTCACCATGTTGGGCAGGATGGTCTCACCCTCCGACCTCGTGATCCACCTGCCTGATTTTTTTCTTTCTTTTTCTTTTTTTTTTTTTTTTTGAGACAGAGTCTTGCTCTGTTGCCAGGCTAGAGTACAGTGGTGAGATCTTGGCTCACGGCAACCTCCAACTCCCAGGTTCAAGAGATTCTCCTGCCTCAGCCTCCCGAGTAGCTGGTACTACAGGTGCGTGCCACCACGCCCAGCTAATTTTTTGTATTTTAGTAGAGATGGGGTTTCACCACGTTGGCCAGGATGGTCTCAATCTCCTGACTTCATGATCCGCCCACCTCAGCCTCCCAAAGTGCTGGGATTACAGGTGTGAGCCACCACACCTGGCCAGCCTTGAGTGATTTTTAAGAAACTAACTACAGGCAGGGCATGGTGGCTCACGCCTGTAATCCCAGCACTTTGGGAGGCCCAGGCGGGTGGATCACCTGAGGCCAGGAGTTCGAGACCAGCCTGACCAACATGGAGAAACCCCATCTCTACTCAAAATATAAAATTAGCTGGGCATGGTGGTGCATGCTTGTAATCCCAGCTACTCAGGAGGCTGAGGCAGGAGAATCGTTTGAACCTGGGAGATGGATGTTGCAGTGAGCTGAGAGTGGGTAATTGCACTCCAGCCTGGGCAACAAGAGTGAAACTCCATCTCAAAAACAAACAAACAAAAAGAAACTAACAAACTAAATACATTGTTATTATTATTTACCTATATAAATTGCCAATTTACATATAAAATTTGATGCATTATAATTATGGGAAAATAAATTCTATTAAAAGTTACTCAGCAAAGATAGTTATTAAGATAAATTAAATGATAATAAATTTTATTTTTAATTTAACTAAAATTTTAATTTAAAATTTTATTTCCTCCTTCCTAACCCTGCATCAGATAAAAATAATAAACTTTATACTTACTCTTCTTATGTACGAAGTATAGACATAACATACAGTACATGAACAGATATATACTAGATCTGTGGTATTAAGAAATTTTAAAGGGGGGATGATTAGGTAAAACATGTTTTTATTTATTTTATTTTCATTTTTAAAATTTTTTTGTCAATATTCAATATATTTTTTAAATTATTGAGATAGGGTCTCACTATGTTCCCCAGGCTGGTCTCCAACTCCTGGGCTTAAGCGAGAGTCCTGCCTCAGCCTCCTAAAGTGCTGGGATTACAGGCACGAGCCACTGCACCTGGCCAACACATTTTTCAAAGCTCCTTAGGGAAATGACATTTTTTTTAAAGTTGAGAAACTCTGAATTAAAACTACCTAGGCATCTTGACAGGAAAGTACTTTGCTGTTGGTTTGCCGCAATGAATCCCAGCCAAAATCTGAAACTAAGAATGGATTTATTCACACTCTTCTTGTCGTCATATCCCATTTCTTGCTATTTTTCCTCCCCCAACTTGTTGTATGTCTTCTGGTAATTGACTCATTATTTTCCTCTTGGGAGCCACCATCCCACTCCTTAGCTCCAGTGATGGTAGGTGACCCAGGTATGGCCAGGAGGAGACACAACCTTTGAGCCAGGCCAATCTGAGTAATTCCTGGGACTTTGCTGGAACTGGGAAGAGGAGATCATTTTCGGTAGGGCTACATTTGTCAGGTTGTGAGCCTGGAAAAACTGGAGGCTCTCTTTGCCATAACCTAGCAAAAGGCTACCAGAAAATAAAACCACCGCAGCAGAAACAGAGCCAGAGAATCAAAGGTGAGAGACAGTATTCTAGGGTATCACTGAGAACCTAGGTTTAGTCAAGCCTAAAGCTATTTAAACCCCTGGCATTCCTGGTATCCTTTGTGGCCTAAGCTAACTGGAGTTGTGTCTCTCTCATTAGCAATCAGAAGGGTTTTCACTTAATTCTAGCACTTTGGGAGGCTAAGGCAGGCAGATCACTTGAGGTCAGGAGTTCGAGACCAGCCTGGCCAACATGGCGAAACCCTGTCTATACTAAAAATACAAAACATAGCTGGGTGTGATGGCAGACACCTTTAATTCCAGCTACTCAGGAGGTTGAGGCAGGAGACTCTCTTGAACCCGGGAGGCAGAGGTTGCAGTGAGCCGAGATCATGCCACTGCACTCCAGCCTGGGGCGACAGAGTAAGACTCTGTCTTAACAAAAAAAAAAAAAAAAAAAGGAGAAGGGTTTCACTTAATAAACCTCCTCTGCCCAGTACCCTCATTCCACAACTGTCAGAGCCAAGGAGCAAGAAGCAAGGAGCTCTGGACAAGCTGAGGAGCTCAGTTCATTTAAATCTTCTCTTACCTAGGGCCCCTGACTTATCACATGCTCCTTCTCAAATTCTCGTCTTAAGAAAATTATTACAATTCTTGCTGGGTACTGTCTTGAACCTGACATACTAATCCTGTACCCGTATTTTTGATGCCACTTTCAATTTCTTGGTTAAATTGTGAATTACTGTTTATTTGAAGGGGTCTGTTTTATTTCCTTTTTGCTGACACATCCACAATGTTTGCCATACATTAAAATATATAAATTAAATATAAATTAAAATATATAAATTAAAATGTGGCATTCTATCATTATCAGGTCACTTACCATTAAGGGTGTATCATTAAAGTATTACAACCTGAAGAGCAACCAACATGAATCTATATTTATGAAACTCAATTCCAACCTCCATGAAAAATACCTATTGCTAATTTATGTCAGAGAAGTAGAAGGTGAAACTGACTTAGATATTTTTGTTGCAAAACATGTCTTCTACAAATGTTTTTCTAGTTGAACTGTATTATATTAGCCAATACTAATTGAAATGTGTTTGTAAGGTTTTAATTAGCAACCAAAGCTGTTAAGTATTCCTTATGAGCATATCACATTTCATAGTCCAGTACTCAATAATCTGAAACTAAGTGAATTATTGATTTTTCACTTCTCAAGTACTTTCTCCTTAAAAAAAAAGGTGGGGAGGTGGTGGAATTCATAAGACAAAGATGCAAGCAACAAAAGATAGTTTCTTTAATTCTCACAATCAGTTAACTGTGTCTGTTTCTTATGGACACAAATTATTGAACAGCATACCAACTAATGGGCAGCAAAGTCAAAGCGTGAAATGTATCTTTGTTTGTTTGTCTGTTTTAAAGACAGGGTGTTGCTCTGTCACCCAAACTGGAGTGCAGTGGTATGAATGTGGCTCACAGCAGCCTCAAACTCCTGGGCTCAAATGATCCTCCTGAGTAGCTAGGACTACAGGGGCATGCCACCACACCTGGCTAATTTAAACATTTTTTAATAGATACTGCTATGTTGCCCAGGCTGGCCTCGAATTCCTGGGCTCAAGTGAACCTCCTATCTTGGCCTCCCAAAGTGCTGGAATTACAGACATGAGCCACCTTGCCTGGCCAGCAATGTATCATTTCATCAGCCTCAGTGACTGACAGTCAAAATTGGGATCATTAAGGGTATTTGAATTCACCAGGAAGATTTAGGTTGAGATACACTATATTTGAGGACATCCAAATGGTTGGAGTCCAGAGACATCTGAAGATACAGGCCTGGGAATAAGGGGCTATAGTTTGTGATACAAATTCAAAATGCAAAAGTCAGCAGAGACTCAATGAATGGAGGCTCCGGAAATGGCTGAGCTCTCTGGAAGATAGTGGGAGAGCAGGCATGCAAGTGCAGAGGGTCCTGTAGAGCAGCGATCTCCAGACTTTTTGGCACCAAGGATTGGTTTCGTGGAAGACAATTTTTCCACGGGCAGGTGGAGGTGAGAGGATGGTTTTGGGATGAAACTGTTCCACCTCAGATCATCAGACATTCGATTCTCAGAAGGATCATGCAACCTGGATCCCTCGCATACCCAGCTCACAATAGGGTTCTCGCTCCTATGAGAATCTAATGCTGCTGACCTGAGAGGAGGCAGAGTTCAGGCAGTAATGCTCGCTCCCCTCCTGTGTGGCCTGGTTCCTAGTGCAGAGTCTAAGGACAAGAAGAGGAGTGCCTAAAAAGGTAGTTGAAAAAATAAGCCAGTCCAGCATCAAACCAAAAGACAAAAATAAAATAAATAAAATAAAATAAAATAAAGCCTACATTGTTAAATGCCAGCATTTTCACAGCTATTGAGAAGGTGAAAAAGAAGTCTTATAATAGAGATTTTGCTAAATAGGCAACAGGGCAAACCTTATTAGGTTTTATGTTATATGTTAAGTCATCTAACGGGTAGGGCTTTATTTTGATCCTCATTGATAGAAGACAGACGTCTGGCATCTATCTACTTGGTTCTACAACCAAGAATGGCCACTCTTTCAGAGAAGCTGATAGTCATGCCCCGCCCAGTCTTTATGGTGAAACAGTGACTTGCCACCAGTCGTGTGTCCAGATTATGGGGGCAGTGAAGAGAGTAGGAAGTATTCCACCCAAATTACATGGAAAATGAGAGTATTTTGTTCTGTTTTGATTTTTTATATACATATTTTAAGAACTATTACCATAATGTCAACAATATATGTTATCTTTCAAATTTCTTTCTTTCTTTCTTTTTTTTTTTTTTTGAGACAGAGTCTCACCTTGTCACCTGGGCTGGAGTGCAGTGGTGCGATCTCAGCTCCCTTCAACCTCCACCTCCCAGGCTCAAGTGATTCTCCCTCCTCAGCTCCCCACGTAGTTGGGACTACAGATGCATGCCACCATACCCAGCTAAATTTTGTATTTTTTGCAGAGATGGGGTTTTACCATGTTGCCCAGGCTAGTCTCGAACTCCCTGGGCTGAAGCTATTGGCCCACCTTGGCCCCCAAAGTGCTGGGATTACAGGTATGTGCCACCATGCCTGGCCTATATTTCAAATCTCTCATAAAAGTTTAGCATGGAATATTACCTGTGAAATTAATAACAGTCTATGGAGCTGTCATGCTTTATATTACTAAACTGGCTATGTTCTTCATACCTAAGCTGCAGTTATCAGCTAATAGGGCTGAATGCTTTTAAAGGGATCTACTTCCCCACTTCAGAAGTCTCCACTGATTTAATTAATAGACCAAGTCCATCAGGAAGAATAACTCTGAATTGTCTGTAGACAGACCTATTTGAGAATTTCCTCTACTTTACCCCACCCCACAGCCACTTCTACACTCCATTCAGGCATTATCATTTGTGGCTCTTTCCAAGCTTAACCCTCTCTTGTTTGACACTCTTCGGGTCTCCCCCATTTGCTTTAGTATTTCTTCCATGGTCCTTCACAACTGCTCCTTTGTCTTGGTAGCCTCAGCTCTTGCCACTTCTCAAGATGCAGGCAAGGCTTTGAACATTCATTCCTTCATCTACCATCTTCACAATTTTTGGCATACGCAAGTACCAGTGAAGTGTTTACTTAGTATCTTTTAATAGATCAATTTTGACTACTTGAATAAATGATTTTTAAAAGGAAATTTTTTATCACTACCAAAAATAGCAAATCAGTTTCAATTGCCTAAAGTGGAGATAGGTGTTATTTAACTCTACCTAGATAATGCTGCCAGTTGAAGCTTTGAGTTTAAGCCTAAAAGGAGATTAGCAAATGTTACATAGGTGTACTTGCTAGAAAAAAATGACTTTTCCTTACAAAAGAAGGTTTGAAAAAGAATTGGAAAGAGTGTTATTCTATCACTATGTAATTACTTATCTGGCTGAATATAAGCCAGATAGGACCTAGGACCACCATATAAAATCTGAATATTAATTGTCCCATGCTTTGGAAAACACCACTCTATCCTTCTCAGATTACTTTGTGGTTTCAAGCTTTCTTATTCTGTGCCTCAAATGCTCTGCTTTCGTTCTCACCCAGCTGATTCCTTCAGCGTTTCAGGACCCAGAAGAATCTTCCCTGATGTGTGCTTTCAGGGGAAGTGTGATGTCCCTTGTATTAGTCAGGGTTCTCCAGAGATACAGAACCAATAGGAGATCCATCTATCTATCTATGTGTGCACACACACACACACATAAACATATATATACACACATACATCATACAAACACACATTCATAACAAAATGAGAAAATATTCATGACAATTACAGTGCTCATTTCTGTAATTGGTCACGTGGTCAAAGTTAGTATTTCTAATGACTATCTTCTTCTACTACACACTGTATATCCTTTGTCTTCATAAGCACCTCAGCTGGCTATGGTTCTTTACCTGGTGGAGTGACCCAAACCTTCATTCCTAAAGGGTCTGAGCCAGTCATAGTCCTGCCTGGATTGGGTTGTGGTAGGTTTCCATTGACTTAATCACAGGACTCAGTAGCAATACTAGAAGACTCCCTGAGGGATCTCCTGTATTCCAGGGAGACCCTTCCTTACCTCCATTGTGGAATACAGTCCAGTTTCCCCTTGGTAGTCAGGATCAATCACCCCAGTCAGCATTGTGACTCCCTTCTTTACTTGTTGACTCAGAAGCATGAGGAACCCAAAGTGTCCAGGTGGCCGTCTTTACTTCTAGTTCAGTGGAATCATTGTTGTTTCTCTTGGTGGAAACATTCCTCCCTCTGGAACTAAGACCTCTAGACCAGGAGAGCATAAAGTCACAGGAACAAGAAGCAAAAATGTTGCTAGTGGATTATCGGGCTTAATACTGAGTAATGCCACTCCCATTTCTACACCATGATTCCTGGACCTATGAATCCTAGCTAGAGGAGAAACAGCACCAGCTATTAGATGCTGGTTCAGAGCATATACAGCCTTCCAGAGAACCTTGCCCAAGCCCTGCAAGGTATCACCAGCTAGCTAGTGCTGTAATTCAATCTTCCAAAGGTCATTCTACAATTCTATCAAACCAGCTGCTTCAGACTGGTGAGAAACACGGTAAAAACAGTGAATTCCACAAGCATGGGCCTATTGCCACACTTCTTTTGCTGTGAGGGGGGTTCCTTGTTTAGAAGCAATGCTGTGTGAGGCCAGGCACAGTGGCTCAATCTTGTAATTCCAGCACTTTGGGGGGCTGAGGTGGGAAGATCACTTAAGACCAGGAGTTCGAGGCCAGCCTGAACAACATAGGGAGACCCCTTCTCTACAAATAATTTAACAAATTAGTCAGGTGTGGTGGTGTTCACCTACAGTCCCAGCTACTTTGGACACTGAGGTGGGAGGATCACTTCAGCCCTGGAGGTGGAGGCTGCATGAACCAAGATCACACCATTGCATGCAGGAAAGGCAAATCCATATCCAGAGTGTCTATTCCTGTAAGAACAAAATGCTGCCACTTCCATGATGGAAGTGATCCAGTGTAATCAACCTGCCACCAGATAGCTGGCTGATTACTCCAGGAAATGGTGCCATATTGAGGATTCAGTATTGGTCTCTGCTGCTGGCACAGTGGGCATTCAGCAGTGGCCATAGCTAGGATGCCCTTGGTGAGTGGAAGTTTATGTTGCTGAGCCTATGCATAACCTCCATCCCTGCCATTATGGTCACCTTGTTCATGAGCCCACTGGGCAATGACAAGGTGGCTGGGAAAGAGGCTGACTGGGATCCACAGACTGGGTCATCTTATGCACTTGATTATTAAAACCCTACTCTGCTGAGGTCACACTTTGTTGAGCATTCACATGAGACATAAAAATCTTCCATTTTTTTTTGTGCTAATTCAGAGAGATCTATCTATATACTTCTTTCCCAAATTTTCTTGTCCTTCAATTTTCTAATCATGTTCCTTCCAAGTCCCTGATCACCCAGCCAAACCACTGGCCGTGGTCCATGAATTGGTATATATCACATATCTGGCCATGTATCTTTCCAAGCAAAGTGAACAACCAGGTACACTTCTCAAAGTTCTGCCCACTGGGAGGATTTTTCTTCATCACTGTCCTTCAGAGAAGTTCTGGAAAGGGGCTGTAGTGCTGCAGCTGTCTACTTTAAGGTGGTGCCTGCATATGGTGCAGAACCACCTGTAAACCAGGCCCAAGTCTTCTCTTTGTCTGTGAACTGTCAACTTGTGGGAAACTCCCCATTAAGCCATAGATGCAGGCTGGGAGAGATAAAATGATATAATAGAAGTGGGGGCCATGGTCATTTGGGCCACTTCATGTAGCTTACTTGTGCATTGAAGGCCTACTCAAACATGATCATGTATACGCCACTTCTATTTGATGATGGGATCTTGCTCTCCATACCCGACTTTATGGCCTGATGGGTCAGATTACACCCAGCTTATGATAAGCAGCTCAGGTTGCATGGTAATCTGGTGGCCCATGGTTTAGCATTCAGTCTCTAGTAAGGCCCAGTAGCAGATCAAGAGATATTTCTTTAAAGGAGAGTAGTTATCTGCAGAAGATGACAGGGCTTTGCTTCAAAATCCAAAGGGCTTGTGTAGTGACTCATCTGTAGGGGCCTGCCAAAGGCTCCAAACAGCATTTCTCTCTGCAGACACTTCAAGCACAATTGGATCTGCTGTATTATATGGCTCAAGTGGCAGAGCAGCTAGCACAGCAGCCTGGACCTGTTGCAGAGCCTTCTCTCATCTGGACATCACTCAAAAATAGCAGCTTTTCAGCTCACTCAGTAAACGTGCCAAGTAGCACACACAAATGAAGAATATGTTGCCTCCAAAATTCAAAGAGGCCCACTAGGCATTGTGTCTCTTTCTTGGTTGTAGGAGGGGGCTAGATGCAACAACTTATCCTTCACCTTACAAGGGATGTCTCAACATGCTCCACACCACTGGACCCCTAGAAATTTTACAGATGTAGGAGGCACCTGAAGTTTTGTCAAATTTATTTCCCACCCTCTGGCATCCAAATGTCTTACCCATAAGTCTAGGGAGTAGCTGCTACTTCTTCCTCACTAAGTCCAATCAGCATAATGTCATCAACGTAATGGACCACTGTTATATCTTGTGGAAAAAAAGGTGAGCAAGATCCCTGTGAACTAAATTATGACATAGTGTTGGAGAGCTGATAGACTCCTGAGAAGGACAGTGGCAGTGTATTGCTGGCCTTGCCAGCTGAAATCAAAATGCTTCTGATGGTCTTTACTAACAGGTATGGAGAAAAAATATGCACCAGATTGATAGCTGCATACCAGGTACCAGAGATTGAGTTAATTTGCTCAAACAACGAAACCATATCTGGTAAAGCAGCTGCAATTGGAGTCATCACCCAGTTAAACTTTCAGTAATCCACTGTCATTCTCCAAGATCCATCTGTCTTCTGCGCAGACCAAATAGGTGAGTTGAATAGGGATGTAGTGGAAATCACACCCCTGCATCCTTTTAAGTCCTTGCTGGTGGCACTAACCTCTGCAATCATTCCAGGAATGCAGTGTTGCTTTTGGTTTGCTATTGTCCTAGGGAGAGGCAATTCTAGTGGCTTCCATCTGCCATTTCTCACCATAATAGCCCCCATTCTATAGGTCAGGGAACCAATATGGGGATTCTGCCAGCTGTTGAATATATCTATTCTTATTACACATTTTGAAACTGGGGAAATGATCACAGGAGGGTTTAACAATCCACTGTGAGATGAACCTGAGTTAAAACTCCATTGAGCCAGGCGTCGTGGCTCACGCCTTTAACCCCAGCACTTTGGGAGGCTGAGGCGAGCAGATCACCTGAGGTCAGGAGTTCGAGGCCAGCCTGACCAACATGGTGAAACCTTGTCTCTACTAAAAATACAAAATTAGCTGGGCATGGTGGCACATGCCTGTAATCCCAGCTACTTGGGAGGCTGAGGCAGAAGAATTGCTTGAACCTGGAGGCGGAGGTTGCAGTGAGCCGAGATTGTGCCATTGCACTCCCACCTGGGCAATAAGAGTGAAACTCCAACTCAAAAAAAAAAAAAAAAATTAGCCAGGCATGGTGGCAGGTGTCTGTAATCCCAGTTACTTGGGAGGCTGTGGCATGAGAATTGCTTGAACCCAGGAGGCAGAGGTTGCAGTGAGCCAAGATTGCATCACTGCACTCCAGCCTGGAGGACAGAGTGAGACTCTGCCTCCAGAAAAAAACAAAACAAAACAAAACCCTCCATTGATTACCTGACCTCCATAAGCCAGAGGTCCCCAACTCCCAGGCCACAAACTGGTACCACTCCGTGGTCTGTCAGGAACCAGGCCACACAGCAGGAGGTGAGTAGCAGGTGAGTGAGCAAAGCTTCCCATGTATTTATAGCCACTCCCCATCACTCACATTACCACCTGAGCTCCACCTCCTGTCAGATCAGTGGCAGCATTAGATTCTCATAGGAGCACAAACACTATGGCCAACTGTGTATGCAAGGGATCTAGGTTGTGTGCTCCTTATGAGAATCTAATGCATAGTGGTCTATCACTGTCTCCCATCTAGTTGCAAGAAAACAAGTTCAGGGCTTCCACTGATTCTACATTCTGGTGAGTTGTATAATTATTGTATTATATACCACAATGTAATAATAATAGATGTGCACAATAAATGTAATGTACTTGAATCATCCCCAAACCATCCCCTGTCTCCCAGTCTGTGGAAAAATTGTCATCCACCAAATCAGTCCCTGGTACCACAAAGGCTGGGGACTGCTGCCATAAGCCCTCACTCTGACCAGTGGACCATCATGATGTTTTGGGTCACCTAAAGTTAGTTTCAGTTTAGAGCCAGTGTCTGAAAATTCTGATTATTTCCTTTGCTTTAGTGCACAGTTACCCTGGTAAACAGCTATAGGTAAACAGCTGTAGGTCCCTTTGGTGAATATTGGGGAAAAGATTAACATATAAATTTTTTATAATATACTGGGGTCTTTCCTCAAGGGGATCCCACCTCCTCTTCATTCAGAAGGTTTTGGGTGAGTAAACTAGCTCAAGTCTGGGAATTGATTATGGAACTGTGACTCTCTTTTTTTTTCTTATGATTCAGATTAGACTTCTGTTCACTTAACCTAAAACTTTTCTGTTTATACAGATCAAGTAAGAATTTAGTTGAAATAGTTCCTATTTCACGTCTAGGAACACCATGATCAACTAGTGAACACTGTAGATCTATGAACTAGGTCATTCTGATGGCTGCTTTGACTCTGCTTTTCATTATGGTAACCACGCCCACCTTGCCATTGGTGGTCGAGTGTTGCAACTTGGGCCCTACAGCCTGGGATCCAATTATGCCCATTGTATTTAGGTTTTTAAATTCAGTGACTGTGGTTCTCACTGTAAGGTCTGGCCTCCATAGAAAAGCAATCGTGAAGCTTTTCAAGGATGCTGGGACTTCTCTCACAAACTAATTTCTCACTGAATTGGAGTATGTCTTCTGGACCCTCCCTGTGTGGGTGACGTCTTAACTGAGTAATCCACTTGAACATTTCAGTCTCCCTAAGCCTTTGCATTCCTTCCTCTACATTAAATCAACACACATCCAATATGTCCAATTCACTCACTGTGGTTCAACTTTCATCCATGTTTCTTTTATTTATTTATCCTTTATAATTATATATATATTTTTTATTGAAACAGTCTTGCTCTGCTATCCAGGCTGGAGTGCAATGGTGTGATCATGGCTCACTGCTCAGCCTCCCAGGCTCAGGTGATCTTCCTGCCTCAGCCTCCTGAGTTGTTGGGACTATGGGTGTGCACCACTATATGGCTAATTCTTTATTTTCTTTCTTTCTCTCTCTTTCTCTCTCTCTCTTTCTCCTTTCTCTTTCTCTCTTTCTCTTTCTCCCTCTCTTTCTTTCTTCCTTCCTTTCTTTCTTTCTTTCTTTCTTTCTCCTTCCTTCCTTCTCTCTTTCTCTCTTTTTCTCCTCTCTTTCTCTCCTTCTCTCTTCTCTCTTTCTTTCTTGTAGAGACAGAGTTTCACTGTGTTGCCCTAGCTGATCTCAAACTCTGGGGCTCAAGCAGTCTTCCCAACTTAGCCTCCCAGTGTTCTGGAAATACAGGCATGAACCTGGCCCTTGTATTGTTTTCTGTTTGTTTGTTTGTTTGTTTGTTTTGAGACAGGGTCTCCCTCTGTTGACCAGGATAGAGTGCAGTGGTGTGATCATGGCTCACTGCAACCTAAATCTCCTGGGCTCAAGCACCCCTCCTGCTTTTGCCTTACAAGTAGCTGGGACTACAAGTATGTAAACCAAAAATAAAATTCTAAGGCCCACCCCCAATCATCTGAATGGGCCCCAAACGAGTTGCCCGAACTCAGAGCTAAGGTACCAGCAGGGGTCCATTGAAAGCTTCCCCAGCTGTGAGATTCTCCAGTGGAACTGATAAGTCCTGAGGCATGGATCTCCCTTTGGTTGACAATCCTTGATTTATTCTGAGCTGGTTTGTTTGTTTGTTTAGTCCTAGGAAGTTGTTGTTTCGGATCTTAAGACAGAGGTGCATTCTAAAGAGTCTTCTCCATTGCCTTTTTCCAAAGACAAGGAAAATGACTCCCTTTTGGGCACTCCATTTGGTTTCTAGTTTGGAAGTGCATTCTAAAGGGTAATCTTCATTGCTTTTTTCCCCAAGATTAAGTTCAATTGGCATGTCTGCACATTTTTGGGAGGAGCTAAACTGCATTTTCCTAGATAAAAGAGAGACTGAGCTTCCTCAGCTTGGAAGAGAAAAGGCATTTTGCTCCTCTCAGCACAAAGGCACCCCTGGGTGACCGGGAGCTGAGTGAGAGTGTTTGGGGGCTTGACTTCCCATGACGTGCAGCAGCCCCCCTAAAAAAATTAGTTTAAAAAGGCTCATCCAGAAAATGCATATAAGAGCTGATCACTTTGTACTTTAAGCCCTCTTGGAGATGCCAGACCTCTGGAGAGAGAAACTGAGACATGTAAGAGTGTGGAAATTACTCAGTGGTAAAACACTGAGGAGTCCCTCCTGCAGTCAGCACACTTTGATCCACTACACTAAACCCTACGCCACAGCTCAGTTCCTCCTTTTAAGAAAGACAAAGAGGCCAGGTGCGGTGGCTCATGCCTGTAATCCTAGCACTTTGGGAGGCTGAGGCGGGCGGATTGCCTGAGCTCAGGAGTTCAAGACCAGCATGAGCAACACGGTGAAACCCTGTCTCTACTAAAATACAAAAAATTAGCTGGGCATGGTGGCATGCACCTGTAGTCCCAGCTACTCAGGAAGCTGAGGCAGGAGAATCACTTGAATCCGGGAGGCAGAGGTTGCAGTGAGCCGAGATTGCGCCACTGCACTCCAGCCTGGGCGACAGAGCGAAACTCCATCTCAAAAAAAGAAAAGAAAAGAAAAAGACCTGGAAAAAGAAGAGGATTTGCTATAGAGTGTAAATTGTCCCCACAAGACACAGCTTCACCATTTCAAAATATGTCAAAGAAATATATTTTGGGGTAAAATAATCTCTTTCAGGGCCCGCTATCTGTCGTGTGATGCTATGCTAGTGTCAGGTTGGAATTTGGTATCCTACAGTTACCAAGAATCGGTTTTGTCAGTCTTAAGATCTCTGTTTTAATGTTAATGCTGGTCAGTTGTGCCTGAATTCCAGAGAGAGTAAGGTAAAATAAGACATCTCCAATTCCTCCTTCCCATCATGGCCTGAACTAGTTTTTCAGGTTTACTTTGGAATCCTCTCCACTGAGAGGAGAGGTCCATTCGGCTGATTGGGGAGCTTAGAATTTAATTTTTGGTTTACAATTTTTAAGATTCTGTTCCTCTAGAACCACTCCTGATACCAAAATGCTTCTGCAGTACCTGGCCTGCTTATATCAAAGCACCTAACACTATATTGCATTTATCAATTATTTGTGTGTCTCCTCCATTAAGCTAAGAACTTCTTTAGGGCAATGCATTAGATGCTTGGGCTTCCATAACAAAGTATCATAGTGTGGGTAGCTTAAACAACCAATTTATTTCTCAGAGTACTGGAAGCTGGAATGTCCAAGATGCCAGTGAGTTTAGTTCCAGGCCGGGCGTGGTGTCTCACACCTTTAATCCCAGCACTTTGGGAGGTCAACGCGGGCAGATCGCTTGAGGCTAAGAGTAAGAGACCAGACTGGCCAATATGGTGAAGCCCCATCTCTACAAAAAATACAAAAATTATCCGGGCCTGGTGGTGAATGCCTGTAGTCCCAGCTACTTGGGAGGCTGAGGCGGGAGAATCATTTGAACTTGGGAGGCAAAGGCTGCAGTGGGTCCAGATTGCACCACTGCACTCCAACCTGGGCAACAGAGCAAGACTGTGTCTCCCAAAAAAAAAAAAAAAAAAGAATTTAGTTCCCAGTGAGGTCTCTGTTCCTGACTTGTAGATGGCCATCTTCTTGCTGTGTCCTCATATGGCAGAGACGGCAAGCAAGGTCTGGTGTCTCCTCCTCTTCTTGTAAAAGCATCAGCCCTATCAGAGTAGGGTCCATCTTTATGACTTCATTTAACTGTTATCACATCCTCACAGGCACTACCTCCTAATACAGTCACATTGAGGGTTAGGGTTTCAACATATGAATTTCGGGAGGACACAAACATTCGGTTCATATCAGGCAGGGCTAGGTCTTTCATCTCTGAGCCCTCAGCACTGTGTGACAGCACCTAGTCACTCAGTATGTATTTATTGCTACACACATGCATTAAGTGAATACATAAGCACATAAATGAATCATTCTATCAGTAGAAACATACTAAGACAAAAGTTCTCAAGTACTGATATGTAATCAGAGCTACCCAGGGAAACTTGATAAAAATACAGAGACTCAGACCCTGTCCCCATTCTGCTTCAATGAGCTTGGGATTCTGTACGATTTATTAACTGTCCTGGTGATTATGATACACACCAAAGTTTGACAACCTTTTTAGGTGAGAAAGCAGGTTCAAAGAGGTTAACTATTTGTTCAGCTTGACTTAAGCAGAGGTAAAACTGAGATAGTTTAGCATAATTTGTGACGGTTTTCAGTTCAGTCTTTATAATATGCATGAGGAGACTACTTATGATAGAAATATAAAGCTATGATTCTGTTTTAGTCAGTACAGTAAATACACAATCCCATTTACTCATTTGTTTGAATCAATAATTTGTTTTGAATCCTTCAATTTGTTAAAGGATGAAGTCTGAAAATTATCCATGATACTTAAAAGTCACAGATTATAGTTACAACTTAACATGGGTTTAATTCAGTCATGTGTTTAGAACTGTGCTCAAAACAGACCGCATTCTGCAAGAAAATAATGAGAATATAACATTTAAATTTTGCATCATGTAAAACTATAGAGACTGAAAATTATTATTTTCTACCACCCGATTTACACTTTATAACAAAAAAATAATATTCTATAGGCACTATCCAAAGATTAGAGAGTAATTAGGAAAAACAGATGCTATAGCCCAGGTTTGACCTTGGTGCTACTTTAGATTCTTTTTTTTTTTTTCTTTTGAAACAGGGTCTCGCTTTGTCACCCAGGCAGGAGTGCAGTGGCATGATCTTGGCTCACTGCAACCTCCACCTTCCAGGTTCAAGCGATTCTCCCACCTCAGCCTCCCGAGTAGTTGGGACTACAGGTATGTGCCACCACACCCAGATAATTTTTTCTATTTTTTGATAGAGATGGTTTCACCATGTTGCCTAGGCTGGTCTCGAACTCCTGAGCTCAAGCAACCCACTGGCCTCGGCCTCCCAAAGTGCTAGAATTACAGGCATGAGCCATTGGGCCAGGCCCCATTTACCACTTCTAATGCTGTAACAGATTCAATAAAATTCTCTAAGATGTAATGATCTACTTTATGATACTGGTTTATATCATCTTTGTGCAGAGAGGCTTCAACCTCTTGTTTGTGCTGGGCTAGGGCCAGAATCCAATTCAAGACTTTATTGGTCTTTTACAGTCTTTCTCTAATCCATGTGAGATATTAAAAAAAAACCTTAACACCTACCTTTCATCACTTCAAAAAAAAAATTTAGAGATGAATTGTAGAGCTAATTGTGAAAACTAAAACTGTAAGAAACAAAGGAGAATATATTCATGGGTGGATAAAGATTTCTTAAAAAGGAGGAAAAAGTACTAACCAGAAAATTACAAAATAATACATTATATCTTTCTTTTAAACCGAAATTCTCCATTTTTATAAACATTAAAATATTTACTCATTTGCTTTATCCTATGATACACAGAAAATGTTTTCTACTTCACAATACCAATATTACAACTAAGTATAAAACTATTAGTGTTCCAGGCCGGGCGCGGTGGCTCACGCCTGTAATCCCAGCACTTTGGAAGGCCAAGGCGGGTGGATCACAAGGTCAGGAGTTCAAGACCAGCCTGACCAACATGGTAAAACCCCGTCTCTACTAAAAATACAAAAAGTAACCAGGCGTGGTGGCGCGCGCCTGTAATCCCACGTACTCAGGAGGCTGAGGCAGGAGAATCCCTTGAACCCAGGAGGCAGAGGTTGCAGTGAGCCGGGATCGTGCCACTGCACTCCAGCCTGGGTGACACAGCGAGACTCTGTCTCAAAAAAAAAAAAACAACTATTAGTGTTCTCCAGAGAAATAGTATATATATACTCTATCTATCTACCCATCTATCTACATACACATATATATATAGAGAAAGACAGGGTGGGGAGTGGTGGAGAAGGAGAGTATAAGAAATTGGCTTACACACATTTTGAGCCTATGAAATCCCAAGCTCTGCAAGCTGGAGGCCCAGGAGAGCTGGTGACATAGTTCTAATCTGAGCTCAAAGGCCTGAGAACCAAGAGAGTCAATGGTGTAAGTTTCAGCTTGACTCCAAGTCCAAAGACAGGAGAAGAATGATGACCCAGCTTGAAGACCATTAGGCAGAGAGAGCAAATTTTTTCTTGCTCAGCCTTTTGTTCTATTTAGGCCTTCAATGAACTGGATGAGTCTTGCACACACTGGGAAGGGCCATCTGTTTTACTCAGTCTTACTGATTCAAATGTTAATCTCATCCAGACACAACCTCACAAACACATCCAGAGTAGTGTTTGACCAAATTTCTCAGCACCCAGAGCCCAGTCAAATTGACACATAAAATTAATTATCACAATTACTGTGAGGTTTAATTTATTTCCGGTTCTTTTTTTCTTTAACTATATTCCATTAAGGCTGGGAGCAGTGGCTCACACCAGTAATCCCAGCACTTTGGGTGACCGAAGTGGGAAGATCACTTAAGTCCAGGAGCTGAAGGCCAGCCTGGGCAACACAAGAAGACACCATCTCTAAAAATAAATAAATCCCATTAAGATTGAATAATGTGCATATTGCATTCAAAAGTCATCTGAAGACATTATTTCTGTGTCAACTTGATATACAGTTATGTTCCTGTGTTTTCAATTTTAGGGTTTGCTTTTTTCTTTTCACTTTGATTTTATTTTTTAATAAAGAAAATGTTCAAAAGTCAAAAGTAACTGAAAAGGTATACTCTGAGAACTCTTGTTTCTTTCTCTATACAGGTAACCCTGTAAGTAACCTATAAGTAAAAAAAATTTGTTTATTGTTTCTTCCGTTGTTTACTTTTTCCCCCCAAATCAGTCTCTCCTACTTATCTTTTCTCTAACACAAAAGGTAGCAAATTGCATATGCTGTCTTCATTGCATAGTACTCTAATCCTTTAAACAATATACACAATTTGAATTTTTTCAATTATTTCACTTTGATTATACATAGAAGTTATAGGTGCACTGAGAGGTAATGGCAAGGGAACAGGATAGACAGCCTATAGCACTAGCTGTTACCATTTGCGTTAGTCAACTATTGCAACAATAATGGTGCATAATAAAGTACCTCAAACTCAGTATCTTACAATAATAAGCATTTATTTTCATGCTCATGGGTCTATAAATCAATTGTATGGGCTTGGCCACGTGGCCTTACGGCTGAAGATAGGGTTTAGGATTGCTCCACACGTTGGTTCTGGGGTCCATACTCAAGGGTCTATGGCTACCTGAGGCATCTTCCTTTCATGATGATCACCAAAGAAGGGGCATAAGAAACCATACCAGCACATTTAAGTTCTCTGCTTATCTCACATTTGCTAATATTCCACTGATAAAAGCAAGTCACTTGGCTGAACCCAAAAGCAATGGGCAGGGAAGTATCTTCTGCAAATGGTCAAAGGCAGACGAAATGGATATTTGCTGAACAACAAATCTAAACTACCCCCCAATATTAGGGTGTGCACCGTCTCCTTTCCTTCTTTCTCGTTTTTGCTCCCTGTCATCTTTGTGCCTGTGAATGTTTCTGTATTCTAGTGATTTTGATGGCTATTGCCTTGGTCAGGTTAGGGCTAAGGAAGTTGATTACAACTGAGGTTGAAGAGTGGTCAATTCAAATACTAACTTACATTAAGCACTGCCCCAGACTGAGATAACTTCATCACTCCTGAAATTTTTACTCTATTCTTACATTTGGAAAATAAAAATGGCCAAGGAAACGTTTTGTTTTTTTTTTTCTGTGTGTTCTGCACAGCTCAAATATGTAAGATGCCTAAGAACTAGAGAAAGAATGGTAGGAGATAAATTTTGAGGATAGTGGCTGACTATGTGTGGTTTTCTTGGTCAAAGTAAAGAGTGCATTTTATTCTAAATGCAATGGGCAGACATTAAAATGCTTATGTAGGGAAAACTTGCTTTAAAAAAAACAAAAAACAAAAACTTGTGTGGAGCATGAGCTGCAGGAGGCAAAGTGGAAATGGGGAAGTAAGTTAGGAAGCTGTTGTAGTAGCCTAAGTGAGTGATGATGTTCGTCTGGATTAGGGTGGCAACAGTAAATATGGCTAAGTGGTCAAATTCAGAATCTACTTCGGAGGTAGGAACAATAAGATTTATTGATGATTTGATGTGGGAGGTTACAGGAGGAAAGAGCTGCTCTCAAGTGTTTTGACTTAATGGTAGATGGAAAACATTGTTCTGGCTTAAACATGGTATATTTGAGGTGTCAGTCATGTGCATAGAGATTCTGAGTGAGCAGCTGAGTGGGTTTTTACTGAGCATCAGGTGCAGAGTTGAGACAATCATATTCCTTAGTAGTCAGCAGCATCGTATAATGGTTATGAGCACAGAGGATGGAGCAGACTGCCAGGGTCTGTGTTTCAGCTTTGCCACTTACTAGCACTGTGGCCTTAGGTAAGTTACTTAACCTCTGCATGCCTCAGTTTTCTGGTTCTGTAAAATGGGAGTAATAGTATCTACTTCATGTGATCAAATGAGTTAATATAAGTAAAGCACTAAGAACAGTGCCTAATGTGTATTAAAGGCTTTCTAAACATGACATATTATTAGCACATTGTCATTTTCAGTCCATGCAAAACACTCTCATTGATTTTTCTTCTCTGATCTTTACTCCCATTCTCCTTCTCCATAAATGTATGCCCTGTAATGTTGAAATATGATCGTAAATATGCATATTTCTTTGCATTATATATCGTGTGCTTTTCCTTTTAAGAAATTTTGTTGTTCAGTACAGCAAATACAGAGAACCATATACACTCTACATGTAAGGAGACAGACCTTTCCTCCCCACCCTAGAAATCTACCATATGCCTCCTCCCAACTATAATCCATTTTCTGCAAGAATGACCACTATTCTTTTTTAATTTTTTATTATATTTATTTATTTTGTATTTTTAGTAGAGACAGGGTTTCACCATGTTGCCAGGCTGGTCTCAAACTCCTGACCTCAAATGATCCACCCACCTCAGCTCCCAAAGTGCTGGGATTACAGGTGTGAGCTACCTCACCCAGCATGGAATAACCACTATTCTTTTATAATTAATTCCCTTCCTCTTCAGTTTCATTACCTAAGCATGCACCCCTAGACGCTATTGTTTTGCCTGCTTTCTTTTGGGTTTTTTGTTTGTTTGATATGTCTCTTAGGTTTCTCTTAATACAAAGATCCCCTTACTCTTTTTTTTTTTTTTTTTTTGTTCCCTTGGAGTTTATTTGTCCTCTCATTTCCTATAATCTGAATTTTGTCTTTTGTATATTCTGTAAACCGACAACTAGATCAACTCGGGGTCAAAAGTTTATGTTTCTATTTAACAAGAGTATGATGGATTTAACACACCAGGAGAAGACATTTGCAATGACTAAAATAGGAAAGAGATTAAGAATAAAAACTATAACATCCAGGAATCCATCTATTAAAGAATGCACATGACCTTCAGAAGGTTTTTAAAACACTGCTAAAATACATAAAAGATTTGAAAAAACAGATGCACTATGTTCATGGAGGTGAAATTTTGGGTAGGTAAGGTAGATTGGTACTCAGATCAATTCCAATTTCTTTCAAGTTTGCCTCCTTGTACTATAAATTTGGAAAGTTAAAAACTATATTTCCCAGATTTCCTTGCAGTTACCATCCTAGAAGTGAATTATTTTTGCCAACTAAGTACATTTAAGTAAGATTTAGAAAGTGGAAGTGAGGCTAAAGCCTTTTTCCTGCTGCTTTGTTTTTGCTGGCAAGCATGCTCATGAGATATATTTTTTGCAGCAGCTTTCCAGAGCTCAGTCATTAGCTTTGTGGGTATTGAGTAGTACTTACTACAGTTATCTTCTTGATTCCTGAATTGTAGCTACAGTGGTGCATTCTTAACATCAATAATTCCAGTTGTAGGGTCCTGATTCTCTATCCTCCTGATGGGTGAAAACAGTTGCAGCAGGTCCTATGACAGCCCAGTTCTGGAGTGCAGGTTGAGTATCTGTTATGTGAAATGCTTGGAACCAGAAATTTTTCAGACTTGGGATTTTTTTTTTTTTTTGAATATTTGCATTATGTACATACTGGTTGAGCAGCCCTAATCTGAAAATCTGTCATCTGAAATGCTCAATGAGCATTTCCTTTGAGCATGATGCTGGTGTTCAAAAAGCTTTGGATTTTGGAGCATTTGGGATTTAAAATTTTTGGATTAGGGATACTAAATCTGTATTATCTTAGGACTCACTTCTGACAGCCCAGGCTAAAGCCCACTCCTCCAGTCCTTCAAACTTTGTAAAGCACCAATTCCCTATATTAAATCCCTGTATATTAAAAATAGCCAGATTTCCTACAAGTGAATGCAGAGGCATACAATTAGAAAATATATAAAAGTTTCCCAAATCGATCTATACAACCAATCCTAATCAAAATTTCAAAATGAAACAAAACCTAAAATGTACATAGAATATCTGCAAATCTGTCAGTCTCAAAAGTGAAAAAGGGAAATAGCCCTACCACCTATTAAGAATATTGAGTTGGCCAGCTATGGTGCCTCATGCCTGCAATCCCAGGCAGATCGCTTGAGGTCAGGAGTTTGAGACCAGCCTGGCCAACATGGTGAAACCCTGACTCTAATAAAAAATACAAAAATTAGCTGGGTGTGTGGTGGGCACCTGTAATCCCAGCTACTCAGGAGGCTGAGGCATGAGAATCGCTTGAACCTGGGAGGTGGAGGTTGCAGTGAGCCGAGTGCTCTGCACTCCAGCCTGGGCGACAGGATGAGACTAAAAAAAAAAAAAAAGAAAAAAAAAGAAAGAAAGAAATAAGCATTATATAAAGTGGATATTTTGGCTTTTGCTGAAGCTGACTCAAATCCAGCTGAGAGATGAAAACAATTCATGGACTTTGATTAGGCTATAAACTATAAACCAAGGAGGGCAAACAGGGTTCACCTTTCTTGCCTTCTCTATTGACAGATACAATCTTGAGTGCTGAGTAAATGATTCTTAGGCTCCTTGAAGCCCAGCAGGAAAGTGTGGGAGCCAATTACCCACATTTGCCATAGACATTGGGAGCATACTGGAAATGGCTCCCACATTAGCACAAGTTACTCTTTTGGCATCCTTGAGCTAAGACTGCAATGTAATAACCTTTTTTGAAACAAAAAAATCCCATATTTTTGAAAAGTCTAGTATATAATTATTTTATTAGAAGAATCAGAATTTCCTGACTACTCATAAAACCAGCAGAAGCAGCTGGAGTCAAAAATCAAAATTTTGGCCAGGTATCGTGGCTCATGCCTGTACTACCAGCACTTTGGGAGGCCCAGATGGGAGGATGGCTTGATCCCAGGAGTTTGAGACCAGCCTGGGCAACACAGCAAGACCTCCATCTCTAAATAGAAAAGCACAAAAACCAAACCAAAACAGAACGTAAAAAGAAAATCAAAATTTTCTTTTTTACTATTAAGTAATCTTTTATATTTTCAACACGCGGCAAACTTTTAAATTCATGAAAGAACAGGAGAAAAAAGTAGGAACGAGGGGAAAATTAAAAAGTCATAAGCCAGGGAAAGTGGTGCACACCTGTAGTTTCAGCTTCTCAAGTGGCTGAGACTGAAGGATCCTTTGAGCGCAGGAGTTTGAGCTCAGCCTAAGCAACAAAGTGAGACCCCATCTCTTTTAATTTTTTTAAAGTTTTATATTTTAAAAAAAAGTTATAAAAATAAAATTAGCAGCATCCCTGGTTTCAAAAAGTAGAAATAAATAAATAAAAGTAGCTCACAATATTTCCTGAAAACAGGTGTATTAAAAGGGCAGAGGAGAGGGAAGGCAAAGAAAAAGAAAAAAAAGTCAGGTGGCAGGTTACATACATATAATCTTGTCCCTATAAAAGCTCAGAAAACATCGCGTGACTAGGAAGTTTCAAATGCCTCCAATATAACATGGAGGAGAGGAAAAAAACTGTTCCTGGACAAAGATACACATTTCTTCCAAAAGGGGGAGTCTTTCTATATATTTTGTTAATATCTCCAGAGCACAGCATAATGTTGGTAGTGCCATTTTGGCCTTTGTCATTAGGAAGGTAACCCACATAAGCCTAACTACAAACACCCTTTCCTGTACTAAAACTTCACTCATATTTAACTGAAGCAACATTGTTTTTTGTAAATATAACTGTAACAATTATTCTAAAAGGCAATACAGCTGTCCTCACCAGTTATGTTCTTGAGACATCAGTTTCAACAAACTTCTATGTAAAAAGTATTCAAAAAGTTTAAACATTGATCATAACTGGAGAGGAGTCTGCACTTACACAAGTTTTCTTGCTATATACCTTGCATTCTAAGATTTCGGACTCACTTTTGAATATGCAAAGACATTTCATGGTTAAGACCACAAAAAGGCTGATCAGAGAACATTTTTATTTAAATTGCCATTTTAAATATCAGTCGTTTTATCTTAAAGCTTGTCCTGGGTTTAACAAAGTTTAACTCACATCCACGCGTTGTCTCTCCAAACACAGCTGGCAGAAATTCTCCTTTGATTGGATTAAGGTAGATAAAGTCTGCTTAACCGTGAATCGCTAATTGTCAAATCCATGCCAATTCGGTACCTAGGAGTCAATTTTTTTGCCTGATAAACAAGATAATTGTGTGGACCGTTTTAAGGTGGTTAGTCATCTGCTAAATTGGCTGAAATGCGGATTACCCAGTTCCTTCGTCGTACAGAGTTGCATTCTGAGGAGTGGGGCTCGGGGATACAGCCCCCAGAAATTCTGAACCTCGGTCCCGCAATCTACCACACCACCTGACCTTGGAAGGCCAAACTAACTTCACTATTTTTGACAAAATGCTTTGGTAATGGCTCATTCGGGCCGAGAGGGAAATTCTACAATTCTCCAACCCACACCTCCAGCAAGGGGAGAGCTGCTTGAGTGGTGAGCACAAGCTGGGCACCTCCGGCGTCTCCAGGAAACGTGAATAGGCCCTTTCTTCGGAGGGTACAGAACTTCAGGATCAGGGCCCAATGGAGACTGAGCGGACTTGACCCTAACTGTGCACAGGACCGCGCTCTCCGACCCCTTTGTGGCCTCTCCCAGAGGTACGGGCTGCGCCCCAAGCCGGTAGTCTCTCGTAGGGCCTACAGCCGGCAGCCGCTGGAGCAGGAGGAGGAGAATAGGGACTCGCTGGACCATCACAAACGCTGTCGCGCGTGCGCAGGGAGGAACCGAGTTCGCGGCGAAGTCAGTTTCCTGACTCTTGGAGGAAGTGGCCTTGTGTCACTTCCGGCCTCCCTTTAGCTGCCATCTTGCGTCCCCGCGTGTGTGCGCCTAATCTCAGGTGGTCCACCCGAGACCCCTTGAGCACCAACCCTAGTCCCCCGCGCGGCCCCTTATTCGCTCCGACAAGGTACAAAAAGGCTCTGGACGGCGGCGTGGTAGGAGGACGGGAGCGGGGGCGGGAAGTTCCCTGAAGGAGCGAGACAGGGAGGGACAGGGCAGAGGAGGAGAGGAAGGCGATGCGACGGACAGGCGCACCCGCTCAGGCTGACTCTCGGGGGCGAGGTCGAGCCAGGGGCGGCTGCCCTGGGGGCGAGGCGACGCTGTCTCAACCTCCACCTCGCGGCGGAACCCGAGGACAGGAGCCTCAGGTACCGCGAGGCTTGCGCAGAGTGGCCGGGCCGGGCAGGCCCTGGCTAGGCCGAGGCCAGGCCAGGGCCAGGGGTGGGGGGTGCTGGCCAGGCGTGGGGTAGAGCCCTTCATCCGGGCCTGCCAAGAGCGGGGAGCTGTGGGGGAGTGGTGGGGAGGCGGGTGCTCTTTGGGCTCCCTGGAAACCCAAATTTGGAGCTTTGCGGGGTGGATTTGGGATCCAGGTTTCGGCCTGTGTAGGACGTTTATTTTCCTGCTGGTATCTTGGGAAATAACGAGCATGGAATGCTAGAGTGAGCTAAACCTGTCCTTGCTGAGGATTTCCTCTTTTTCTAGATGAAAGAAACAATCATGAACCAGGAAAAACTCGCCAAACTGCAGGCACAAGTGCGCATTGGTGGGAAAGTAAGTTTTAATAGTTCGGGTTTGTGGGTTTTTTTTTTTTTTAAGGTTTAGGTATTTTAAAAAACATATTCCTTTTGCGCTTCTTATATTATCGGTGACAAACTTTGCCTATCGAGGGAAATGCACGGAGCTAGCAAATCTCGAGGAGCGGGGGAGACGAGGGTTGGAGACACATCAGTGAGACGAGCTAAAAACATCGCCTTTGTGTAAACATGTTTGTGTTTTCAGTGTTACAGAGTATAAGTAGAACAAAAGTGTTTCCTAATTTAATTAGTAAGGAAAATGTGTCATTTCAGTTAGATCGTTGTGCACATCATACCCTTGACTTGTTTTGGCCTGAGTTGTATAAAGTCAGTGCTTGTTTGTCTCTCTTGTAAATTGAGACCTTTCTGTACTGCTTTCTGAACTAAATATTCTTTAGGGTAGTTGCATATTTCAAGGGTATTTGAAGATACGGGTACATTTTGGAGTTTAAGAGCAGTGACTATTAGATTTGAAAATATAACCCAAGTAGATATCTTTCCTGTTCTGACGTTGTATTACTGTAAAAATGAGGGAATTAAAGTGACTGCTTTTTAAATGATCAGTTTTTGATTAATTGTTTTTTTCCTGGTGGATACTGATTCACATCAAGGGGATTCTTTTTTGAAGCTGATTTTTAGATTGTCCTGTAATTAATAAGAAGTCCACTGTAGACAGAGGTCTACCTAGTTTGTATTGTTAGCACATTCTTAGTATTTAACAAGGTGTGGTAGCTTGTTGAAACAGAGCATGTCTTTACTTGGTAAAACTTGTAAAGCTTCCATGGTACATGTTTATTACCTTTTAGTTTTTCCCAACTTTAAGCGTTTAACTTAGAGTTAGCTGTGAGATAGCCAGAAGTTGCACTTAGACTTAAATAATAATATACAGCTTTGTTAAATTACTGAACTTTGCCAGCGGTGAATTTATTCTGATTTTTTTTTTACTTTTTATTTTTGTTAACGTTAGCCGTCTTCAGGATCCACACCCACACATTTAACAGCATTGGATGTTTCTTGTCCTCTTTAATCAATTGTTATCAGACTGTGGCCTTCAAGTGCCAGCCAAACTCAAATTTTTTGTGTCTCAGTGTTTGGATGCTCTTATATTGGTGTTTTTAACCACTCTTACTTTCAGTACAGTTTCAGAAGGAGTAATTTGAATAATGTGCTTATGTGCAGTCTTTTTGTTGTTACTCTCATCATTAGGCTTTAACTTTGGGAGACATCATTTTAGGGTAAAGGAAATCTTGAGATTTGCTAGGATATTTAAAGCTGATAACAAGATTAAATTTTGTGTCCGAACATCTTAATACTCGTTTAGCTAATAATACAAGAAGTATTTCTGTAGGCACAGAATATGGAAACATTTCTACACTGTTTAAGAAACGTACTTATTATGGGATGTGAAATTAGGTGAGTTAATTTTGCTTTAGAGAAAACTGCAGGTGTTAGGTGCTCTTAGGTAAATGTTACAAAAGCCCTTTATTTTCATATCTAATCACAGCATTAGTAATTATTTAAGTGAAAATTGAACTCTACATATGTGAAGTGTATGAAACCTCTAGAAGGTATGCTGGGTTTGTCTTTACAATCTTAGAAATTCCTTTGAGTTTCTTAGAGAAGATTCTTTGGAAACCAGATACATACATGACCATTTCAAAGTGATTTTTGTTCTTAATAGTTTGGAGAGGTTAGTAACCAGTACTTTTTTTTTTTTTTTTTTTTGTAGCCATAGATATTTTCTTCAGTTAAATAACAAGATTTATTTAAGCCTTTACTATGTTGGATCCTGAGAATATAAAATTTTAAGAAGTTTAAAGTCCCTAGGTGGGCTTTAAGCCTAGCAGTGGCGATAATTGTCTTTTCTTAAAAAAATCTTCTTTCACAGTGTAATATACATAGTACAATAGTAGAAGCATTTTCAAAATCTAGAGATGGGAATGATTTGGCATAGGGAAAGGGGGTAGTTGCAGAATTTAGGAAAGGCAAACAGGAGGTAATGACTTGAATAAGATTTTAAAGGATGAATAGGAATAGGGATGGAGGTTGGGGGACGGTGAGGTGGTTGGGTGTGATAGCCTTTCCTTGAGTGCCTTCAGTGAGCTAGATACTGTTGTAGATACTGGGTTTATAGCAATAAACAGAAGTCCTTATGGAGCTTAACTTCTAGGGAGAGGAGATGGATGATAAAATGTATTTATCTCTTATAGTAATAAGTGTTATGAAGAGAAATAAACCAGGATAGAAAGAAATTGATGGGTGAGTGTAGAAGTTGCTATTTTACTTTGGGTAGTTGAGAAAGACCACTTTGATCAGGTGACATAAGAGTAGAGATCTGCAGTGAGGGAAAGAGCCATGTAGATGTTCCGGAAAGAGAGGAACAGCATGTGCAAAGGCCCTTGGGTCATAGCCTGCTTGGACTGTTCAAAGAATAGCCAAAGTTTATTTGGCTAAAGAAGAGGGATGGTAGCAGATGCAGTCAGGAGTGGCATATTAAGGGCAGGACAGTTTGTGTAGGGCTCTTGTAGGTTAAGGTAAGGGCTTCAGACTTTGCTATCGAGTGCTATAGAAGTCTATATACAGATTCATTTGATTGTTCCATACACTGTCTTACCTGTAAATATTAATTTGGATGTTGATTTTTATTTAATATAAAAACAGAAAAGGGGTCAGGCGCGGTGGCTCACACTTGTAGTCCCAACACTTTGGGAGGCCGAGGCAGGCGGATCACTTGAGGCCAGCAGTTTGAGACCAGCCTGGCCAACATGGTGAAACCCCATCTCTGCTAAAAATACAGAAATTAACCAGGCATGGTGGTGCCTGTAATCCCAGCTACTCGGGAGGCTGAGGCAGGAGAATCACTTGAACCTGGGAGGTGGAGGTTGCAGTGAGCTGAGATTGCGCCACTCCAGCCTGGACGACAGAGTGAGACCCTGTCTCAAAAAAAAAAAAACTAAAAAACAGAAGAGGTTAATAATTCTGGATGTGGAGTTCTTTCAAATGCTTAATTTAGATTGACACATGCTACCTCTTTGATCACTTTTAGAGCAAATGTAAAAAGTAGAACTTTGAAAAGATCATTCTTTTCCTTTCCCATTTTTTGCTTCTATCTTTGCCTTAGCCTGCCTGCTCAGTGCATAAGTTTATGATTATGGTAATGTTCTTATACAGATCCAAAGGTCAGAAATGAATTGGAAACTATTCCCATTTGAAAAATATCTGTTGTGGTATAAATGTGCTGTTTTCTTTCCTCTTCTCCCTGACTTTAGGGAACTGCTCGCAGAAAGAAGAAGGTGGTTCATAGAACAGCCACAGCAGATGACAAAAAACTTCAGTTCTCCTTAAAGAAGTTAGGGGTAAACAATATCTCTGGTATTGAAGAGGCAAGTATCAAATTTTGTTTCTTTAAAAAACAAGATTTGGCTGGGAAAAGTTAACGTTAATGCATTAAATGGGTTGTTTTTTTTTTTAACTTAGGGACTTCAAAGTCCCTAAGATGTGTTTCTACCATAAATTAATAAATATCAGGGAGCTCATTAAGTCTGAATGCTATTAGAATACATATTCCATTCCAGGCAAAATTTCACCTGTGCTTCACAGTGAAATACTAGTTAGCCAGACTTAGTTTAATAAAACATTTGTTTTTAAAGAGACTGGTCAGCATTGCTAATTTAAATTTTTCTTTTCTTAATAGGTGAATATGTTTACAAACCAAGGAACAGTGATCCACTTTAACAACCCTAAAGTTCAGGCATCTCTGGCAGCGAACACTTTCACCATTACAGGCCATGCTGAGACGAAGCAGCTGACAGAAATGCTACCCAGCATCTTAAACCAGCTTGGTGCGGATAGTCTGACTAGTTTAAGGAGACTGGCCGAAGCTCTGCCCAAACAATGTGAGTTTCCTAGTAATGGTTTTACCAGGGAATTACTCATTTAGCAGCTGATTTCTGATCTCAGGGCTCAGAATGGATATGAGTATTTTTAAGTTTGGAAATGCAAGCTTTAAAAATAACAGATTTGTAACTGATTTTAAGCAAGTGTCCTTGCTCAAGTTTGCAGTAATTGATGTAGCGTGCTATGATTGTTACACTTGATTTTGTGGAATGTTTTCTACTTACTTGATTTGGATCAGATACTTTATTAACTAGAAATGATGAAAATGTTAATTTGGTGCTTTGCCAATAACTACTTGTAAGTTTGGAATTGAAAAAAAAATTAGTGTAAATTATGAAATTACTTCAGTTTCATCTATATAGTTGGTATTACCAGTAATCTTTTAAAAATGGCTTGCCAGTATTCTGGCATTTTTAATTACAGTGTGATAGGGATTTTATTCGGGGCAGAAAATAGTGTAGCTGAATATACATCTGAGGATGTGGCAGTGTTATGCTGTTTTCTGTGCTTAAAATTTTGAAGAATAGGAATGCAGGAGGAAGTCAGAGGCTTATATATGGCTCTTCAGTTACCCATGTTTTTCTAGGTATTGACTTAATCTGCCTCAATTTTTTTTTATTATCACATTGAGTTGCAGGTTCTAAACTGTCAGGGCTTTCAGAGCTGAAGTAGGCTTTTGAAGTATCCCACTGATACCTGTATGGGCCTAGTACATAACTCTCCTGTGTACGTTCATATTCTTGTGTGATAAAGGAGAGTGGATGCTTAACCACTCACAGACTCTTTAATTTTTTTACTTTAATTTTTTTCATTTCAGTAAGTGGTTGTTGAGCATCACCCTTATGCCACACACAGAGTAGTTGAGAAAATGGCATCTTCATTTGTCTCCCAAAATAAATCTTACCATGATTTGGTATGTGGGCTTTACCTGCACTCTAAGAGCTCCCTACTGCCCTTATACTACCTCAGGGCCTATGGTGGCCCAGAAGGATTGAAAGGATGGGTATGGAATTTTGTTTGTTGGCTGTTCCTAGTATTTTAACCCATTTGTAGACATTAGAATATCATGTTATTGATAGTATCATAGATAAAATCCCAAATGTCCCTTATCATGGAAATAAGTTGTAACAACACTTGGCATTTCATCTGTTCTTTTTTTTTTTTTTTGGTGAATATTTATTAAAAACCTAGACAAATAATGTTTACATTTTCCTTTCATAGCTGTGGATGGAAAAGCACCACTTGCTACTGGAGAGGATGATGATGATGAAGTTCCAGGTAGGAACGTTTACTTGTGGTTAACCTAGAGAATCTTAGCAAGGGAGAATAAGAAATCTTTGTAGGAAAAACTACCCAGGGAAGAGGGGTGGTAAGTTAAGATGGACATAGATCTTACTTAGAATGAGAAAAATAATGCAGTATTAGGTAATTGAGAATTATGTTTATAGACTTGACTTGGCTTGTTTCTGTTTGGGATCCCAAGGATGTGTAGGTATCTAACCTTAAATATTGAATAAATAAGTATATATATAGTACCCTAAATATAACTATTACCTGCAGAGCACTAATGACCCTTGCTCCCTACTTTGAAACTCATGAATTTACAAGAAGGTGTGGAGTTGTTCAGGTATCTTGGGATATATATATGCATTCTAAAATCTGTAGCAGCATAACTCCTTTGGGAATCATGAGACATTTTTGTCTCTTACCTGTTATTGGATAAATTTACGTTCTTCTAAAATATTTATTGGGCAGGAGAATCACTAGACTCATAAATATTCCCACTTTGCATAGACAGGTCTCCTTAGGAATCCATGAAAATTTTAACATTGTGTGTCATTGTATTCTTTGGTTCTGCTCCCCCATGTTATGTTGACCAATGTATGAGATGGGAAGAGGGGGGCATTTTTTTTACCTTTTTTTTTTTTTTTTTTTTTTTTTTTTGGCATTCTTGTTCTTGGGGCTATGTATGACACAGTATTTATCATCATTGGCAAATGAATGTCTTTCCCTCATCCCCTTTTAAGATCTGATAATTATTTGTAGATTTGGCTTTTTTAAGAATTTCTACTCTTTTCCTTTTCCTAGATCTTGTGGAGAATTTTGATGAGGCTTCCAAGAATGAGGCAAACTGAACTGAGTCAACTTCTGAAGATAAAACTTGAAGAAGTTACTGGGAGCTGCTATTTTATATTATGACTGCTTTTTAAGAAATTTTTGTTTATGGATCTGATAAAATCTAGATCTCTAATATTTTTAAGCCCAAGCCCCTTGGACACTGCAGCTCTTTTCAGTTTTTGCTTATACACAATTCATTCTTTGCAGCTAATTAAGCCGAAGAAGCCTGGGAATCAAGTTTGAAACAAAGATTAATAAAGTTCTTTGCCTAGTATACAGTTTTATTTTTTTATTTCATTGACACCGATCTGTACACAGTAAAAAAAATTGCTTATAGAAAGCTAATCATGGCATGTAATATGGCTGATAACCTTTGGAATTTGATTAAAGATTTAAAATCACAGTGTAGTGTAACAAAGGTGGTATAAAGTTCTCAGGTTTGAAAACTTTGCTCTCCAACAGTCCTTAGTGCTTCCATGATTTATATGGTGGGTGTAAATATGAGAATAGAGTATTGCTTAGTGGATAAACAGACATTTCTCCCTGATATTCTCTATTGTAAGCATATGTTAAGTGCCTTTTATGAATTACCTCGGTGTTATCTCCTTTATTCCTCAATTTGTGAATAACTAATAGCTCCATTTTGTAGATGTAACCTGAGGTTTAGAACTTCTAAAAAGTAAAAGTAATCTCCAGATCCCTTCTTTGTAGGATATTTTATAAGGTGACTTGGAAAAGGTAGTGTTTAGAATAGGAGTGGCTCCTGGGTCATTGTCTTTTCCTTAAGTGTCAACACTAATAATAGGGTTATGTTTTTATTTAATAAAAAATATACAGTAAAATTGAGCATATACAGTTAAAAGAATTTATAATGTCTGCCACTATAATCAGGTTACCGGACAGTTTCATGGTCCCAGAAAATCCCTCAACATAGGGTTACTTTTAAACACTTTTACAAATTACAATGAAAACAATTGTGTAATCTGAACCAAGGCCATTTGAGGAGAAAATAGTTTCTACTTGTAATTTATTTTAAATTTTCATAGCAATTTGCAAGTACCTTTTGAAAGTATTATACAGTTGTATCTAAAAGTCACTATTAACTGTAGGGAAAACAAAGTTTTGAGTAAACAGTATTTGCAAATATTTACATTGTATTTTCCTCAGGATGTTTATCAGTTTTGTTGAAGTACACTGCTACAGTGAGAAGACTCCTGAAGTCTCAACTGTAACAAAATTATAAAAACTAAGTGCACATTTACAGACTCTTGGTCAGGTTGGGCTGTGCTTATATAGTCACGCTAGATCCCACCCTGATGGCAGCACCTATCTGGGACACTCGGCTTCCTGGCAGAGAAGATGGTGGGTCATGCGCTGGCTCTTAAAGCTGTTACAAACAAAACCAAAGCAAGTGGAATGGCTAAGCTGGAGGGCAGTGGCATGGGGCCTGAGGATTTGTGTTTCTGACAGGTTCCCAGATGATGCTAATGCTACTGGCCTACTGGCCCTACTTTGAGTAGCATGATTGGAAACATTCTCAGCCCAAGAAGTATTGGGGGTGACTGACTGACTGACAAGCTTGTGGAGAATGCCACTGTCTGAATATCTGTCCAGTTTGATCTAGGCCTAGCGGAAAGGGACTAAACAGAAGTGCAGTCGATTTCCAGGTGAGGCCTATCCCAACATATCTTGCCTATTGGACAGATGTTGTCTAAGGTTAAGCCTGTTGTGCCTGCACTCAGCAACTTCTTTCCAACAATCTAAAATTATTTCTTCAGCTTATTGTGTAAATAAGGGTTTGTGTTCGTGGCTATGGATTCATATGGCAAGTTTTTCTTGTAGTCTCTTCAATATCAAAATAGGTAGGGTTATGTTACAGTTAGAAAGGACCAAAAGTCTAGTTGGTACAAAGGTTTGTCACATTTGAAGTTTGTGGTTTGCCCATGGCTGGGCTCCGCTGTACTCCAGAAACATCTAACTGGAACATTGCCAGTCTCATGATAGGGAAAAGATGGAGAGCAATCAGCTGGCTCTTTCAAAGTGATGCTGGGAAGTGATGCATATCATTAATAAACTTCCTCAGCCAAAGCAAGTCACATACAGAGTAGTGGCTGTGGGACTGGGGAAGTATAATCCTCCAGGGTAGCAGATATTTTTGGACAATAATACAATCTACCATATCCTTCTAATTTTTCTTTAATTGTCTACAGTCCGTTTAGCTGCTGTTACATATTAAAAGCACTCTACCACTTGTTTTGTGTCTTTGCTTATAACCCCAAGAAAGAGCCTTATTGTACAGATAAGAAAATTATCTTTAAGAGGTGAAATTACCTATCTCAGGTCACACACCCCCCAGGTGTTAGGATGAGATTCAAATCCAAGTCTGCTCTTTCAAGTTCACTACCTGCTGGAAAGAATTTTAGGCCCTGGCAGCCTAGAGGGGCAGACCGGAACAAACTAGTTTTCAGCTGGAAACTGAAATAGACATCTGTTTCGATCTGACAGCTTTTGGGATTAATACCCTTTATTTGTTGAAATAATTGAGCTAAAATACGTTTGTTTCATTCCCATAACCCTATGGTGCACAGAACAGAGAGCTACATTCTAAAATTTGGAAACAGATTTAGAAATGAGCTGAAAGTTAGATTTTGGTCTGATTTCTACTAATCTTTTTTTCTCCATTAATGCTGGATTCATGTTCTTCAGTAGCTCTTCCCTCCCTCTGCCATCCCAGTAAGATATATATGTTTGTATATGTGTGTGTGTATATATATATACACACATATATACACATATAACACATATATACACATATATACATATATACACATATATACATATATATACACATATATAGATATATACACGCACACATACTTTTTTTGAGAGAAGTATTAAGGCAACTAATAACAGTTTTCAGCTTTTCCAAAACAATGATTAGAAAAGTCTTCTACTCACATAAGTTTTCATCGCTCCAATCAGCACAGTCTTGAATGCCATTTTTGCAGCGAGTTCTGGGAATGCAGGCACAGTCAGCAAAGAAAACAGTATCACATCTCCAGCCTGAACACTTTGGGCACTGTAAAACTAGACAATTTTATTTATTTTAAAAACCATAACTGTTAAAATGTCAAGGTGGACTGAAAAAGATATTATTGGAAAAGAAATAGCCCCCTGGATCTTAAAAATACTAGTGAAAACTGCCCAGCAGGAAAATTGCAGATGTTTATTAAAGATTCTACATATTTGGGTGAAAGAATTTGTACTTTGAAAAGCCAAGACAAGTACTACCCCTCACCATCAGCCTAAAAATAAACATACTGACATATTACATAAATAGGAAAGGGTGCTCACACCGCCCGCTGAGCTCTGTGATGTAGCCGCTTGCGGAGACTGCAAGCAGCCACGGCGCGCCCTCTTCCGTGGGAATGGAAACATCTGCCACACGTGCCGGAAGCCAAGTGGTGGCGACAACTGCGCGCCACTCCGCGGCCTACCGCGCAGATCCTCTACGTGTGTCCTCGCGAGACAAGCTCACCGAAATGGCCGCGTCCAGTCAAGGAAACATTGAGGGAAATTTTGAGTCACTGGACCTTACGGAATTTGCTAAGAAGCAGCCATGGTGGCGTAAGCTGTTCGGGCAGGAATCTGGACCTTCAGCAGAAAAGTATAGCATGGCAACCCAGCTGTTCATTGGAGGTGTCACTGGATGGTGCACGGGTTTCATATTCCAGAAGGTTGGAAAGTTGGCTGCAACAGCTGTGGGAGGTGGATTTTCTCTCCTTCAGCTTGCAAACCATACTGGGTATATCAAAGTTGACTGGCAACGAGTGGAGAAGGACATGAAGAAAGCCAAAAAGCAGCTGAAGATCCGTAAGAGCAATCAGATACCTACTGAGGTCAGGAGCAAAGCTGAGGAGGTGGTGTCATTTGTGAAGAAGAATGTTCTAGTGACTGGGGGATTTTTCGGAGGCTTTCTGCTTGGCATGGCATCCTAAGGAAGATGACCTCATGTTCATTGTTCCTGGTTTTTTCCAGCCAGCAGCCTCTACACTCCATTGTAGGACATCGAGTCCCTCCTCCCCTTCTCCCATGCCTTCCTGCCTGCCATGGCAAATCTGAGTGGCTTCTATAAGCTTCTGCTGGTACAAATTAATGTAGCACCATGAGCTTGATGGTGGCAGAAGAGACAATAGTCCTTAGCTCTCCTCCCAGTACACCTCCTACTTGGTCAGTCTGTAGGTCAACAAGAAGGTCAGTCTGTAGGTCAACAAGAAGGTCAGTCTGTAGGTCAACAAGAAGCTTCCTTTACCCCCATGCAAGACACTTATGAGAACACATTGCAAGATGGCTGAGCGTGGAGGATGAGTGGATCCTGAAAGGTTGTCCCAAACTGTTGATTTGGAAAAGAAATAAGCACATAGATAACCTTATTGTGTGCTGCATGGAAAGGAACTGAATACATTTGCCTTCAAGCATGAAAAAAAAAAAAAAAAAGAAAGAAAGGGTCCCTTCGAGTTTGTATGTTCAATCAGCAGGGAAAAGAATCACTGCTAATTGGCAGCTAGCAAGAAGAAAAGGATCTCCTTATACTTTTAGTCTTTATTTGTCAGAGCATTGTTATCTGTAATTCCTAGCATTTCTATTTCTACCCTCCACGATGACCAGACAAAGGGCAGGAAATTATCTATTTAGCGTATTTCTGATAGGGCTTTCAGATACTACTAACTGGGGCCACGAGGTATTGGAATTGCACCTCTGCCATGGTTTCATGAAATTGTGAGGTGATCAGGTGTCTGCCAAGTATTAAACTACCATAAGGAACAGAATGAGGGGAGGAGAGAAGGAGGAAAGTGAGGGAGGAAAAGCAAGGAAATGGCAAAGGTTAAACAAAAAATTTTTTGAGAGCCAAAGCACTCAACAGATTTTTGTTTGATCTTCACCAACCTTTGTAAAGAAATATAGAAGGAATTTGACAGCAGACAAGAGCTGTCTGTCAAGATTATTTCCTTTGGTAATTCTTACAGAACTGGCTGTATTCTTAGCTAGAGAATTCATCTAGTTTAAATATGCACAGACTACTGGAAATGATAGAATCTTAAAATCATGGATGTATCCTTAAGGAAGGCTTGTAAGGATGAGTTAATTTATGAAATTGAAGTATAAGGGTAGCCACTCCAAGAAGCCATTAAAAAATTAATGACATTTTCATTTTTACCTGATTCATCTGAGCAATCACCACAGTCATTTCTTGTGTCACACACCTTGTCCATATATGTCCAAGTCTTCTGGTTGGGACACTTGAATATCAAGTTTTGTGGGAGACTGTTGGGCATTTGACCTATATTAGACAAAAGCATTAATTCTAATAGAAAGCATTCACGTACAATAATGTTTTCATATAATTCTGAATTTTAGTTATTAGTTGCTGGTGACTGTTTTTAAATTTTGGTTACTTGTCCGCCTTACTAGAGTAGGTAGCAGGTTCGTCTTCCCCTTGACTGCAATCCAACTTGCCATTACACAGCTGGGAGGGTGGCAAGCAAGTGCTGAGGTCCTCGCACAAGAAGCCCAGTTGCTGTGAAGCTGTCTTACATTGTCCATGTGGTAAATCTGGAAAATATTTATTTATTTATTTATTTCGAGACGGAGTTTCGCTCTAGGCTGGCATGCAGTGGCGCCATCTCAGCTCACTGCAACCTCTGCCTCCTGGGTTCAAGCGATTATCCTGCCTCAGCCTCCCTAGTAGCTGGGATTACAGGCACCTGTCACCACACCTGGCTAATTTTTGTATTTTTATTAGAGACGGGACTTCCCCGTGTTGGCCAGGCTGGTCTTGAACTCCTGACCTCACGTGATCCTCCCGCCTCGGCCTCCCAAATTGCAGGGATTACGGGCATGAACCACTGTGCCTGGCCTAAATCTGGAAGATTTATAAGACAAGTATTAAATGTTGACACATGCATTCGTGACCATGAACATCAGCTTTAATAACAACATGCCCCTCTTCCCTCTTCTGCTTCTTACCATCATTCTTTTTTTGACTGAAGCTTTAGCTGTAACCATTGTTCTTTTGCCCATTATTTCTCCTCCCTCTTTTCTTTCTTATTCTCCCTCATTCTTTTTTGTAATACTACTGTATGTGGGCAAACAAGCATACACTCACCACTGCTGGAGAAGTACTGGAAGGTGCCTGGGAGAGGGTCCATAGGCATAGGCTCTGGCTTGAGCTTTACCATGGGCTGGTTATATAGCCCCCTCCATTATTTTCTTAGCTAGAAATGAGAGCAAGGGTAACTCTCTATGCTGACTTCATGGGGATACTATGAGTTAAACTGATATTATTGTTTAAATGTAATTAGTCTACCCATTCAAAAAATGAATGGGAGGTAGTCAAAATAATGTGAAAGGTATTTTTAAAAATTTCAAGTGCTATAAAAATTAGATGGTGGAAGTTAAGATGTAAAGAGCTCATTGGTAACATTTGTATCTCAGACATATTTACACCTAAATAATGTATACCCAGAAAATTCCAGATTGGTGTGTAGAGTGATAAACAGGCTGGAAATACTTTAGGTACCTGATTTAGAAGTGGTGAGGGCTTGGTAAATTTTACATCTTAAATATTTTATAGTTGGGACTGTGTTGACAATTAAGAGGCGGATAACACTAGTTTATATCCCTTAATCTAAGAGGTGCTTGGCATTGTGGTTTTAGGGACAAGAACTGTTATGCTTTGATAATCTGAAAGAACTTGTGTCATTTTTCATCCTCTGAGAAATTAACACCAAACTAGATTAGATGTGAATCTAACTTGGAGGATTATAGTTTGGGGAGGAAGCAAAAGTAGGCAAGGGAACCTATCCTGATGCAGTTCTAATGCCTATGAAAGGAGGGGGTTAATGAAGGTCTGCGTAGGAAGTCTCAGACTGCAGCTTTTTTTTTGTGAGACGGAGTCTCACTCTGTTGCCCAGGCTGGAGTGCAGTGCAATGGCGTAATCTCTGCTCACTACAACCTCCGCCTCCCAGGGTCTAGCAATTCTCCTGCCTCAGCCTCCCGAGTAGCTGGGATTACAGGTGCCTGCCACCATGCATGGCTAATTTTTGTATTTTTAGTAGAGATGGCGTTTCACCATTTTGGCCAGGCTGGTCTCAAACTCCTGACCTCAGGTGATCCACCTGCCTCGGCTTCCCAAAGTGATGGGATTACAGGCGTGAGCCACCGCGCCTGGCCTGCAGCCAGTTCTAAGAAAGTTTCAGACAGGCCAAGGTGGAGTCTTTGAGGCAAAGTCACCCATTAGCACGGTCCCATGTCTTGAGGGATGGGTAGCACTAGCAACCCCACAGTGCTCAGTAATTGCCTGGGGACCACGTGGGGAACAGTAGCCTTGGCATGAATGTGGTGGTGGGTCCAGACAGGTGGTGGCTGGGGCTGTCAGTTAAAGGAGCTCCCTGATGCAGACGCTCTTGAAGGAGACCTGAGCAGAGCACTATTATTGGCACATAATATGTGCTCAATAAATGCTTTTCTGAATGAGTGTTCAAAAGGTAAAATGAGAATCCAGATCTTACCCTTATGTCCCATTGTGTAGAATCCTACTAACTCCCAAAGCTGACTAGGATCGTGAGTCCAAAACTGTTCTCATCAGGAGACCAACACCCTAAGCCTTAGGTTTTTGTTTGTTTGTTTGTTTTCATGGCAATTTTATGAGTCAGTTTCCCATATTTCAAATCTATCATTTTCTCTATGCCCCATTTCCTTCACTGAAGCCACACAAATACTGCTTGCTTTTATCATCTCAAAAGCCTTCCATGGCTCCACTTCTGGCAGCATCAAGGTTCAGTTCTTTAATCAACGTGCATTACTGAAGGCATTTGTCCAATAAGCATGTAGCAGGGCTGGGATTAGAAGGATATTGCTTGTCTTCAAGATGCATTCCAGAACAGATAATTACTGCACTGTGTGTCCAGGAGCTGGGTTAAGCTTTACACAGGGTTTGTGGAAGCACAGAGGTGGCACACCTCACTCAGTCTGGGGACACCTGAGATTAGTCTTAAACCCTCTATGAGCCAGCCAAACATGCAATGGAAGAAGGACATCATGGCAGAGCGGAGAGCATCTGCCAGAGTGTGGCAAGAGGAAGCGTGGTGTCAATGTGTGGATGCGTGTGTGTAATGCAATTCAGTGCTACTGGACCATAATCCTTCCTTATTTTTCACTCACCCCCACCCCTTAACTACTCAGTGTTATTTTTCACCTCTCTTCCTCACATACTTCAAGTTTGGTGCAAGGCGAAGTCCTAATCCTTTGTGTCCTACCAGAGGGTACACAGTTTCCATCTCTGGCAAACCTCTTCCCAAACCTCAATCTAAATCTGAACCCCCTACAAGGTTTGGCTCCAGTTCTCACTTTTATGACCGTGTCCCTTCAGCACCAGTTCTAGCTGATTTCTCTCAAATTACTGGAAATATGTATCATCTCACTCAACTTAATTCCTGGTCGTATGCTGTTCTGTATTGCCCACGACTGTTTCACCAGTCTCCTAATCACAGTGGAAACTCCTGGAAGGTGGAAACTGTATCCTGACTTCAGAGTCAGGCTGACCTGGATCAGAAACCTGGCTTATTAATGTATTTGCGATATGATCTGGGGCAAGTTGCCTCCCCCCACCGACTCTCAGTCATAATGGTGATAGCACCCTGCAGGTTTGTTAAGAATAAAATAAAGATGAGAAGTATAAAATGAACAGAGCAGTGGCTGGCACCTACCACATGCCGAACATTATCAGTAGACTCACCCATTTTGGAAATATATGGAGTATAAATATACTCTTGTTAGTTGAGTGAATTATTGACAGATTGGCCACCCAGAGGTGACACATACTTTCAGGTTTTACAGGTATTCCAAAGGTGATCCCAAGACCAGTCACAGCGGTGATCACACCCAGTACAAGGACTGCCATGTAGGAAATCAGAAGACATTGCCTGGTGGGAAGCCAGCTGTGATCTGTCACCGCAAAACACACAAGCACAAAAGAGAGTCTCTATCACAGGACAGAGGCTCACAGTGGGGATACAGTGTTACCTAACCAGGTGTTGTTCAGGTTTTCTCACTGTGAAAGGCAGAAGCCAAAATTATTAGACCTTGAGTATGTGCTTTTCCTGTCTACAGTTTGTAATTTGATCTTGTGGCAACCAGCCTTATGATGAGTGGGTATTGCTCCCCTCGTAAAAATGAAGCTTTACAATGAAGAAAGAAGGACCAGTGAGGTGAAGTGACTTCTCAGGTTTATGCTGATATAAACGGAGCCCAGTCTTCTGGTTCCTATCTGGGTAGGGCTGCTTCTACTATGCTCATGTTTCCTGGGCCCCACCCCAGACTACAGAATCAGACTCTCTAGGGGTTGCACCAGGAATCTGCACATCTTCTGAATACCTTGAGTCATCCTTAAACACACACAAATTTGAGAACACAGCCCTATACCAAAGATGCCAGCCTGGGCAACACAGTGAGACCCCATCTCTACAAAAAGTTAAAAACCCAAAATAAATTAGCTGGGTGTGGTGCTGCACACCTGTAGTCCCAGCCTACTGGGGAGGTTGAAGTGGGAGGATCACTTGAGCCCAGAAGGTTGAGGCTGCAATGTGCCATGATAGAGCCACTGTACTCCAGCTTGGGCAACAGAATGAGACCCAGGCTCAAAAACAAAACCAGGCCGGGCGTGATGACTCACACCTGTAATCCCAGCATTTTGGGAGGCTGAGGCAGGCAGATCACTTTGAGATCAGGAGTTCGAGACCAGCTTGGCCAACATGGTGAAACCCCATCTCTACTAAAAGTACAAAAATTAGCTGGGCATGGTGGCATATGCCTGTAATCCCAGCTACTTGGGACACTGAGGCAGGAGGACTGCTTGAACGTGGGAGGCAAAGGTTGTAGTGAGCTGAGATCGCGCCACCACACTCTACCTTGGGCGACGGTAAGACCCTGTCTCAAACAAAAGAAAACAAACAACAACAAAAAAAGCAAAGATGAAATGCGGACCATGGTTTTGGGATCCAATTAGACATGCCAAAGGACAAACATTTGCCATCTGCTTAGTGGTTTCTGGAGTAAGCAATCATTGAAGAACAGGAAGCAGAAGCTGCTTCTGTTTTATTTAGAGTGGCTTGGCACCATGAGCAAGAACTTGCCTGACCAGTTTTTTTTGCACACCACGAAGAGAAGGAGTTCTCAGACCACTTGTTATTTTATTTTATTTTATTTATTTTTTTAAATAGAGACAGGACCTCATTATGTTGCCAGGCTGCTTTTGAACTCCTGGCCTCAAGCAATCTTCTCACCTTAGCCTCTCAGTGTTGGGATTATTGGCATGAGCCACTGCACCCAGCCTCATGATTATTTTTGTCAGTTACAGCAGCACTACCTTTTGCCAACAACGATACCCACCTTTGATATTTCCAAAGTGACCCATTGGCCAGAGTTGCTAAACAGCTCTGAACCTCCCTCAGGGGCTGAGTCTGGGGTTGCGGGATCTCTTGGGCCCCCACCTAAGGAACTAGCACTCAAACCCCCTTTTGGGTAAACAGTATTTTTTAACAAAAGGGAGATGGAGTGGTGTCTTTTCATAAGAGCCACTTCTAGACTCTAATCTTTTGTTCCTTTGGAACTATGTCAAATATACAAATAAATGCTTTTAGCTCTACCATTGGATAGTGCTTCAGAATTAGCAGCCCTGTCACATAGCTATGAATATTCACATTCTTGGTGAAGAAACTTAGGCTTGAAGAATCTTAAGTGTCACAGCCTGTCAGTGGTAGAAACAGGGACAAGAAGGCAATCTGACACTCCAAGTCTATTCGCCACACCAAAAATCCCTGCTGAAGATTCTTACTCTGCCAGACCACAAGGACCCTGCAAGCAAGGCCTTGCTCCTTGAACCAGATCTGGGTTCAATGTTAATTTATTCTTCCCACAGTAGCTACAGCCTTTAAAATGTTCTTACTCTCTCGGCTGGTCACAATGGCTCTTGCCTGTAATCACAGCACTTTGGGAGGCCAAGGTGGGAGGATACTTGAACCCAGGAGTTTGAGATCAGCCTGGGTAACATGGTGAGACCCCGTCTTTACAAAAAGTTTTGTTTGTTTGTTTGTTTGTTTTGTTTTGTTTTTTATTGGCCAGTCATGGTAGTGTGCACCTCTGGTCCTAGCTACTCAGGAGGTTGAGGTGGGCGTATTACTTGAAACTGGGAGGTCAAGGCTGCAGTGAGCCATGATTGCACCACTGCACTCCAGCCTGGGTGACAGAGTAAGACCCTGTCCCAGAAAAATAAAAAAGAAAAGAAAAGAAAAAAATTGCCATAAGGGAAAAAGAAAATAAAAGTTTTTACTCTTTGACTTAGAAAACCTACTTTTTTTGAGGAGGGGGACGGAGTCTCGCTCAGTCGCCCAGGCTGGAGTGCAGTGGCGCGACCTTGGCTCACTGCAACCTCCACCTCCCAGGTTCACACCATTTTCCTGCCTCAGCCTCCCGAGTAGCTAGGACCACAGACGCCCACCACCACGCCCAGCTAATTTTTTTGTATGTTTAGTAGAGACGGGGTTTCACCATGTTAGCCAGGATGGTCTCAATCTCCTGACCTCGTGATCTGCCCAGCTTGGCTTCCCAAAGTGCTGGGATTACAGGCATAAGCCACTGCACCCGGCCCTTTTTTTTTTTTTTTTTTTTTTTTTTTTTTGAGACAGATTTTCACTCTTGTTGCCCAGGCTGGAGTGCAGGGGTGCGATTTCGGCTCACTGCAACCTCTGCCTCCTGGGTTCAAGTGATTCTCCTGCTTCAGCTTCCCGAGTAGCTGGGATTACAGGCGCCCACCACCACACCTGGCTAATTTTGTACTTTTAGTAGAGATGGGGTTTCACCATGTTGCCCAGGCTGGTCTCAAACTCCTGACCTCAGGTGATCACCCACCTTGGTCTCCCAAAGTGCTGGGATTACAGGTATGAGCTGCCACACCTGGCCTAGAAATCCTACTTCTGAGGCTCTATTCTAAGCATATAATTGGATATACACAAGAAAGCTTTAGACATAAAGACTTTTTTTTGGAGATAGGGTCCTGCTCCATTCCCCAGGCTGAATTCAGTGCAGTGGTGTGATCACAGCTCACTGCAGCCTCCAACTCCTGGGCCCAAGTGATTCTCCCACTTGGCCTTCCAAAGTGCTGGGATTACAAGTATGAGCCACTGGGCCCAGCCAATATTTTTTAAAATAGTATAATTGATAATAGGAAATGTTAAATGCTAAATAATGCTAAAATACATATTAAACAACTGTTTACTAAAAGCAATCAAAATAAGGTACCCAATTTTATATATAAAAGGTTCTTGAATGTGTAAAACAATTATATGAAAACACTAAGCATGAAAACAAAGACTGGGGCAGTCAGAGGCTATCTCTGGGTTGTGGCTTATTTGTTCATTCATTCCTTCAGCTAGCATTTACTCTGTGTTAAGCACTATGCTATATATATAGATACAAAGGTAAACAAGAAAGATATCTGCTTTTCCCTTGGTGAACTTACTTAGCTCTAGATAACAATGTGGTTTTTAGCAAGGAGGTTTGTGTCAGAATCATCAGAAAGTGCTTGTTGAAAATACACATATTCAATACCTCACTCCTGAAGGTTGGGTTCACTGAGTCTGGGATGGGGTGAGGCATAATGTAATTTATTTAAAAATCTCTCTTAGTGATTCTGAAATACAGGCAGGATGACAGCTACTCTCTTAGAATAGAGGTCTGCAAACTTTTATGATTCTATATCCCTTCAGTAACAAAATAACTAAATAAAATAAAATTAGCATTCTGGCCGGGCACAGTGTCTCACGCCTATAATCCCAGCAATTTGGGAGGCCGAGGCGGGTGGCTCAGTTGAGGTCAGGAGTTTGAGACCAGTCTGGCCAACATGATGAAACTCCGTCTCTACTAAAATTACAAAAATTAGCTGGGCGTGGTGGCATGCACCTGTAATCCCAGCTACTGGGGAGGCTGAGGCAGGAGAGTTGCTTGAACCCGGGAGGTGGAGGTTGCAGTGAGCTAAGATTGTACCACTGCACTTCCAGCCTGAGCAACAGAGCAACACTCTGTCTCAAAAATAATAATAATAATCATAATTAAATAAAATTAGCATTCCATCACAATTTATTTATAGATTATATACCTGTACTAGTCCACTAATATGCATATTATTGTAAAACATTGTTTTACAATATTTAACTCAAAATTTAAATTTAAGAAGGATGAGATTAAATATACAATGTAAAAATAAAGATTCTAATATTTTCTCCTCTAATCCTACTAGATCATCTTGCCCACCTTTTGTGATCCATTTGAAAATTAATTCTCTCGTCTAAAGGATAATGAAGCTGTGAGAGGCAAAAAAGAAAGAAAGCTACTTTTATTTTGTTTTGTTTTGTTTTGTTTTTTTGAGGCGGAGTCTCACTCTGTCGCCCAGTCTGGAGTGCAGTGGCGGGATCTGGGCTCACTGCAACCTCCGCTTCCCAAGTTCAAGCCATTCTCCTGCCTCAGCCTCCCAAGTAGCTGGGACTACAGGTGTGTGCCACCACGCCCGGCTAATTTTTTATATTTTTAGTAGAGACGAGGTTTCACCGTGTTAGTCAGGATGGTCTTGATCTCCTGACTTCGTGATCCACCTGCCTCGGCCTCCCAAAGTGGTAGGATTACAGGCATGAGCCACCGTGCCTGGCCCACAAAGCTACTTTTAATAAGTCATTGCTTATTTAGCATCATAGCCCTCAAGGGTATCCAAAAATCTAATGCAAACATTAATAATTAAAATGAAATTAGATCTAAAAATAGGATTAGACATCAAAATAGACCTGTGACATTGACATAAAAGTAGAACAAAGCGTGTTGTCTTAGTCCATTTTCCACTGCTATAACAGAATACCACAGACTGGGTAATTTATTTTAAAAAAGGAAATTTATTTCTCATAGTTCTGGAGGCTGGGAAGTCCAATACCAAGGGGCCAGCATCTGGTGAGTGCCTTCTTGCTGCATCACAGTATGTTTCCAACACATGAAATTTGGGGGATACATTCAAACCATAGCACATGTATTTATTACTCCAGTGCCTATTATATAACTGCAAGTCATTCCACTGCAGGTCAGCAGACATGAGAAAACGTTATGGGGTCTCTGTGCCCCAAAATGTGTCTTAAATAAGCCATTAATAACCAAGAGAGGAGTGGGGGAGGAGTTGTACAGACAGTTCCTTCCAAATGTTGAGGAACTTAACACAAAGCCTGAAGGGTGAGGTTGGGACAGTGGAATCCTGAGGAGAGACTGGGGCTAAGAAATGGGGAATACTTGAAGTGCAAATCCTCACTCACCTATCTTTTGGCGGAGGCCGATACATGCACATGCGCGCGCACATGCACACACACACGCACACGCACAGGCACTCAGAACAAGGGTTGTCAGGAAATTGAGCTGAGGTTGCCCAGAAGGCTTGTACTGCCTCTCCTAACTTACTGCTGAGACCCCATCTGGTGCAAGGCCAATTTCTATACTCAAGAGGGCAGCAGAGAGCAATGAATGGGCCCTCATTCATTTGAGATCTTCAGCACACGGGCCAATAACCACCACCCTTGCTGCTTGCTCGGAGCATCGTGGACCCAAGGTCTGGAAGGGCCAGAAGATACTCATGCCTGTCCCATGCTACTCAGGGATGGTTGGCCAGAACATTTTAAGGCACTTGGAGATAAATCACCAGCCACTTGCCCCTGCCGTTATGATTGTGTGTTCCATTTGTAAGCACTGTGAGGATTGTTTAAGTACCTTCAGACTCTCTTTACTTTCAGAGAGCCTGTGAGGTAAGTGGAATTCGTAGGATCATTTTATAGATGAGAAAACAGATGCCCAAAGATGTGAACACTTGCCCAGACTTCAATAGCTGGTTAGAGACAGGGTTCGACTTGAACCCAAATCTCCTTAAAAAGCAAATTTAGTTTATCCAGTGAAACTCAACATTTCTCAGAGTTCTTGGACAGTATGTCAAGAATCTGCAAATTCTCTGTAAGAATTAAAATTTTTGTCTTCACTGTGATAATTATCTGTAACAAAGATTAATATCTTTAAATAAAGAGACGACTTCGCAGAGTTACCAAGTGACACCTGTATTGCTCACTTACACAGTGTTGGTTAAGTGAAAGGTTTCTTTCTCCTAAGTTATAAACAAAGGCAGGAATGTATTAGCACTTCTGTTTTGCATGGAAACAGGCATTCTTATAAGTTATATTTTGAAACTCACCATAGAGAAACAGACTAAATAAAGACCAGACTTGACCTAGTATTTTTCTGTCGTCAGCTCCAAAGTATCAATTTAGTTTCTACAAAACATGTCCATCACATTAATTGAACATTGAAATTTTGAATTTTATTAGTTACATGGTATTTGGTTTCAATTTTTTTCTTTAATTACACAGTAATTGCTATGTTTTGGATGTATATGCCCCTATGAAATTCATATGCTAAAATCTAATGACCAAGATGATGGTTTAGAAGGTGGAGCCTCTGGTAGTGATTAGGTCATGAGGATCAATGAGGGCTCCAGCCTTGTGAACAGGATTAACGTCCTTACAAAAGGCTGCAGAGAGCGGCCTCGCTCTTCCCCTCTTCCACTGTGAGGATGCAGCAAGAAGGCGCCATGTTGGAAGCACAGAGCAGCCCTCACCAGAGACCGAGGCTGCTGGGGCCCTGATCTTGGACTTCCAGCCTCCAGTACTGTGAGAAATAAATTACTATTACTTACACATTACCCAATCTGTAGTATTTTGTTACAGCAGCCCAAATGGACTGAGACAGTAATCTACAATCATGGAACTCATACAATGTTTTATATTTGTAGATATTGAAATAACATTATTATAGAAATGAAAATGATGGCAACATGTTGAGAGCTGGAGCCTGCAATAACTTTTCAAAAATATGAAGGGGTCCATCCATCACTTGGGTTTGAGGAACAGACAGCGGAGGACCCTGCCTCATCTCCTTCCACTCCACGACGTCTCATGTCAAGAGCTGCTCAGGCTTCTTTTGCTCCTCTCTCCTCTTCAGCATATCAGCCCTTATTCTTCTGTTACTGTGACTCCATACTTAGCTCTTGAGCACCTTAGCGGGGGTGTCCTTCTTGGGAAAAGTTTTGGAACCCTAATCTAGTCCAATTACCATAATTTACACATGAAGGAACTGGGGCCCAGATGGATAAAGTGACTTATTCAAGGGCACTGGAGATTGGAGCTGACTCTCCTGATCCAAAGCCCAGAGCATAGATCCCCAGGAAAAGCACAGGGAAGCAGCACTTGCTACTTCCCACAGACCTGCTAATTTCCTGTTTCAAAATGGGAGCAAGGCTAGACCACAGTCATGGGTGCAAGGCATTATAAGAGGCATGGCACAGTCTGTTCCCAGAAATGCACCATTGATTTGAACACCCAAATGGCTAGGAATATTAAGAGCTAATCCAAACCATCAGAACTGCTGGCTCCAACTCTAGCAAAGAAAAATAAACAAAATCTTTCTAAACTTAGAAATGGTTCAGGATTATTTTTCTTTTTTTTTCCAGCTCATCAAAGATTAGCTGTAGAGTTCTCTCCACCCACCTCCAACACAGTGATTAAAGGTCCAGCATTGCTGGCCGGGTATGGTGGTTCATGCCTGTAATCCCAGTATTTTGGGAGGCCGAGGCGGGTGGATCACCTGAGGTAGGGAGTTCGAAACCAGCCTGGTCAACATGGTGAAACCCCATCTCTACTGAAAATACAAAATTAGTCAGGTGTGGTGGTGCATTCCTGTAATCCCAGCTACTTGGGGGGCTGAGGCAGGAGAATCGCTTGAACCTGGGAGGCAGAGGTTGCAGTGAGCCGAGATCGCGCCATTGCATTCCAGCCTGGGCAACAAGAGCGAGACTCCATCTCAAAAAAAAAAGGTCCGGCATCAAAGAAATAGAGAAGAAAGACAGCTCAACTCTGAATATAGCAAAGCCAGCTGGGAATTTATAGCCAATGAGTCAGAGTGAGGGGTCAGAAGATGGAAAATTATTCAGAGGAAACTGATTAGACATCAAGGGTAGGTGGATTCTCAATAAACTGGCTTAGGGGGATTCTTTGCTAAAAGTGGGCTCAGCAGACAAATGTCAAGGTTGAGAGGCCAAGGTCAAGGCCTAGTCGAGAAGATGGCTCAGAGGATCCCAACTAATGTTTGGCCAAGGAGGAAGTCTTTGTCAGGGGGACTGAGACCTCCTATGTTTGAGAGGAGTTAATATAAAGCTAATGGGAATGTGAATTTCTTTCTGTTCAGCTAAGACGCTGGCTGACAAGAAGAACTATCCTTACATAAATATGGAAGATTGAACTGAGCACTTATACTGCTTGACAGAGGTAATATAATAACAATAAAATAGTAATAATACATTATAGCTCCCAATTATTAAATAATCAACATATGTTAGTAACTTTTTGTACATTATTCCAAATCCTTAGAATAATCCTGCAAAGGTAGTGTTATTATTTTCATTTTATAGTGCAGAAACTGAGGCTCAGAAAAAGTCTTTTCAAAATCAGGAATTGAATTCAGGTCTGTTTGGTTGTAAAACTCCAATTCTTTTCAATATGCTACTTTTTTTTTTTTTTAAAGACAGAGTTTCACTCTTGTTGCCCAGGCTGGAGTGCAATGGTGCAATTTTGGCTCACCACAACCTCTGCCTCTCAGGTTCAAGCAATTCTCCTGCTCCAGCCTCCCAAGTAGCATGATTACAGGCATGCGCCACCACGCCCAGCTAATTTTGTATTTTTAGTAGAGATGGGGTTTCTCCATGTTGGTCAGGCTGGCCTTGAACTCCCTACCTCAGGTGATCTGCCCACCTTGGCCTCCCAAAGTGCTAGGATTACAGGCATGAGCCACCACACTCAGCCTAAAAATCTTATACATAGCAGTTGGTAACTGAAATGAATTTGTAAAGTGATTGAATACATGAACACATGAAGTTTATTTCAAGTCTAAAGTAGGTTTCCAGGTGAAAGGATTCTTTGTCCCTAACCATTCTCAAAAATTCTGAGGCTCTCATCCACATTAATATCCCCCACCCTCTGCCATTGTTTTACTGCCTCAACTTCAGCAGTGTAGATTTATTAGAAACGTGACTGAGGTGTGTAACAGGAAGCGTTGCTTGACTTGAAGGTGCTAGTCTTATCAAAGGAAGGCATATAACTTAGTGAGCAACTGGGAACTTGGGAACCCTGCTGACCAAGGAGGACTTGGTGTATCATACAGACCTCCTTGGTGTGCGGATGTCCTGGGGTTCCTGACTGATTAAAGGATGCTGGTTGAAGTGGTGAAAAAAGAGGGGGTGTTTGTGCCTCACATGTGGAGGGCCTTCATTCCTCAGTCTGCTGTCTATGGTGACACAGTCTGTTCCCAGAAATGCACCACTGATTTGAACACCCAAATGGCAAGGAATATTAAGAGCTAATCCAAACCATCAGAACTGCTGGCCCCAACTCTAGCAAAGAAAGATAAACAAAATCTTTCTAAACTTAGAAATGGTTCAGGATTATTTTTCTTTCTTTTCCAGCTCATCAAAGATTAGCTTTCAACACCAGAATGTTTTATTAAAATTTTTCTAATTAGCCTCATCATTCTGTTAATCAAGCTTGTTACAAGCATGGCATCTTTATATCTGTTTTGCTAATCGACATCTTTCAAACCATATTGACATTTCAGTGGCTTTTGAACTGCTCCCCCTCCATGAAATGGGCCATGTCCTATTCGCTTCTTTGAAGATTGGCTGCCTTTCTTAGGGACTTTTTTTTTGATACTGATTTGTGTGCTTATAAAATATGCAGTGAGGACAGATGGACAGAAAGCTGGAGTTGGGGAGAAGGAAATAATTATCTGCTTAGTGCAAAGCGTGTACTTGCAAATTTCTAGTTATGCCACAGACTATGAAAGGTCAAGAAATAATGGCATGAACTGTTTAAGCTAACATAGCAGATAAGTTTAAGAGTTTCCACATTTGTTTGTTAATGGAAAATGGTGTCTGGCAATCAACTTCAGAAAAGTGGATAGGTTCTGATGTTAAGAAGGCTGAGTAAAGACTTTTTTACTCCCTTTCTTTCAGTGATTAGTCTGAATAACAACAAGGAGAAAGAGAAACAGAAGCTTGACTTCATCTTTAATGAAACTGGGTGGCATGCATAAACCGTAGTTGCAATGCATGAAGACTGAAGGAGGCCGAGTGCAGTGCCTCACACCTGTAATCTCAGCACTTTGGGAGGCCAAGGTGGGCAGATCACCTGAGGTCAGGAGTTCGAGACCAGCCGGGCCAACATGGTGAAACCCTGTCTCTACTAAAAATACAAAAATTAGCCAGGCATGATGGCGGGTGCCTGTAATCCCAGCCACTTGGGAGGCTGAGGCAGGAGAATTGCTTGAACCTGGGAGGCGGAGGTTGCAGTAAGCTGAGATCGTGCCACTGTATTCCAGCCTGGGTGACAGAGCCAGGCTCCGTCTCAAAAAAAATAAATAAATAAAGACTGAAGGTGGATGAATGAGTGACAACAGACAGCAGAACGGAGTACGGTGAGGGCTTCAGGGAGGATGTGATGAGAAGCAGGATAGCTGGTACCTTCAGGGCTTTGGGAAGCCTTGAGAATCAGAGGTGCTGGGTAATGTAGAAGACAGGTGAGGAGTCGGCTCGCAGTGGGGGCACTGGTTGAAAGTCTCTTTGAAAAGCAGTTTGACTTCAGGTTCTCACCCCACTCTGGGAAGCCAGGCAACTGAATCTTTTCTATCCCCAAAAGAGGGAGGCTTATTTTCTGGAGAAATTGGACCTGACAAGCTCTGGGCTCAAGGGTATCGGGTACACTGGAGTGTGGGGTCAGGCAGAAGGTGGCAAACATGAAATTATCTCTTAGTTAGGATGTTAGGGAATCCTTCCTTGTAGGACCTGAGCTGTCCTACACGTTCTGATAGCTGGAGGCTCCTGAAAGCCCCCACTTATGCAGGTATAGCTTCCCAGATTTTTAAGTGCCTCATTCTTACATATGATGATAGCCAATGATCATCAGACATTTCAGGCAATCCAATGTGAAATGCAAATCAAGAGAAAACTGGAATCAGGGGAGAAAAAAGTCCATTCAGGTAGCAGGACAAAATGTAAAACGAATTATAGTTGAATGTCCTCTGAGAGACATGAGAAGAGATGCAGCCATGAAACATAACCATGACGCGGCCGGGCGCGGTGGCTCACGCCTCTAATCCCAGCACTTTGGGAGGCCAAGGAGGGCGAATCACGAGGTCAGAAGTTTGAGACCAGCCTGGCCAACATGGTGAAACCCCGTCTCTACTAAAAATACCAATATTAGCCGGGCGTGGTGGCACTTGCTTGTAATCCCAGCTACTCGGGAGGCTGAGGCAGGAGGATTGCTTGAACCTGGGAGGCAGAGGTTGCAGTGAGCTGAGGTCGCTCCATTGCACTCCAGACTGGGCAACAAGAGCAAAACTCCGTCTCAAAAAACAAACAAACAAACAAAAACAAAAACGAAAAAAAACAGGGTGCTATGATAAAAGGGACTCTCAGAGAACAAGAAAAAGTTCATGGAAAGTAAATGATAAAAACTGATATTAAAAAGTCAAACTATGGGAAAATAAAGTTGAAGAATTCTCTCATAAAGTAGGACAAAGAGAGAGGGAATTTAGAGCCCAAAACACAAGGAAATTAGAGAATTAACTCAATATTTATCTTCTGATTAATAGGTAAAATCAGAAATGAGAAAAGAGAAAAAGAGAAAATTGTGGAGAAGAAAATATCAAAGAAATAATATTTAAAAATTTCCCAGAATTAGAGGCTTAAGTTTCCAGATTGAAAGGGCCCACTAAGAGATAAACCAATGAAGGAGAAGAAGACACTCAAAAAAGCAAGTCAGTGTGAAATTTCAGAGCACTAAGGATAAAAAGAAGATCCCAAAACGTTCTGGAATGGGGAGGGATAGAGTGTGCTAACAGGTCCCACACAAAGGGTTAGGAGTAAGCAGGATAGCTGATTTCTCAATAGCAACACTAAGCGAAAAGACAATGGAGAAATGTCTTCAACATGGTGAAGGAAAATGACTTTCAACCTAGAATCTATACCTAACCAAACTATTAACCAAACCAAGCATTAGAGTTGAAAAGAGATATTTTCAGACACGCAGCATCTCAAGAAAAAAAAAAAAAAGACCTTCCTGCACCCTTTCTCAGTGTATTCTCATGTCATACTGAAGGGTGTGTTGCACTGAAATGAAGAAGAAAACCAAGAAAAAGGAAGACATAGCAGCCAGGTAAGAGGAAATGCAACACAAGAGAACTATGAAAGAGATTCTAGGATGACAGCCAGCACCAGGTCTAGAGCGTAAACACTCTATATTAGAACAATAGGAGACTGCTCCGTGAGGGAGATCTCTAGGGAAATGAAACTGATTATTTCTCTGGCTTGACTATAGGGAAACTGTATTGAGGGACTGTGATAGGGGCTAAGAACTTAGGAATAGCATTTAGCTAAGCAAATAAAAACAAAACAATTATTAAATTTAGGGTAAGCAAAAAATAAGCATAAGAAAACAAATATAATTAAGTTCACTCCTTAGGTCAGCAGGGAATAATATTTGTATAGCTGTAATAATGTAAGTAGTGAATGTTGATTAATCAAAATGTTTAGGAAAGTTGGCAGGGAGTGAAGATGTTGTGATACAAGAGTTAAAACCTTATCTATCCTAAGAAGTCCCTGGATTATGCTTAAAATTAAATAAAATAAAACAGCACCTTAAGCATGTTATTTATAAATATAGAAGAACAGATCAGAAGAAAAGCACTAAAATTCATTGCCTGCAAGAAGCAGGATAGTAAGATGAGGAGGCAGAAAAAGAGTGATTTTTTTGTTTTGTTTTAACCTTTGCATAATCTGACTTTTAAAGTTATGTGCATATCAGTTTGGTTAAAAAGCAAATTCATTTCCATTGTCTTGGTCCTTTGCTTTCCCTTTTATCAGAGTTCTGCTTTGGGTATCTGCTGTAGACCGAGGCACCAAGCCTTCTTAAATTCTAATTGATTCCCAATGACATTTCTGCTCTCCTTTACCAAGATCTGGCTCTTGAAAAGTGAACTTTGAGGAAGACTTATTGAGTTATTTTCCCTTCACCCCAGTTCTCCAGCCAAGCACTCTGATGTAAGCATTGGAAATGGTCTGGGCTGTTTCCAATAATATAATTCTGTGGAGAAAGTGTCAGAGCTACAATCTTCTCCCTAAGGATAATTACAAGTAGAAGGTAAATATGTGTCTTTCTGAGCCATTCAATAAGTTGAAGGGTTATGCAAATCTACATTTTAGATGTTATTTCCATAAGTCGATTGTGTTTCTTTACTTCTAACTGTAGTACTCCACAAAGTATTTTAGGCAGAATAAAGACACATAAAATACAACAAAATGAAATAAATTAAAAATAAGCAAGGAACACAGCAACGGGAAAATAAAGATGTGAAACTAAGAGAAACTAAGAGTGAGGTTTGTACACACAAAATACATGCAAATAATTCCTATATATTTGATAAAATAGGCCACAAATTTGGTTTTACTCTTGTTAGTCAACACAAGGAGAGAAGCCTGATCAGACATGTGATTCCTAAGGCCTATAGCATAAAAACAAACCAGCCCCTATTCCTGTAATGAAGAGAGGATGCTGTGTAATGGGAACAATGTACTCAACAGCACCCTTACAGTCAATGCAATGATCATTTCACTGGACTATTCCTAGACATGGCTGAGAAAGGAAAATACAATTCTAAGACCCCAGTGGACTGAATGGACCCCCTTTTGGCCAAGGGGACCCCAGAGAAACCTCAGAAGCTGAGTTTCCAGCCATGATGTAATGGGAGGTGAGACATGGCTCATTATACCACTCCCTCCTTAACCACCATTAGGCTTTCTTTCCTAAGGGCCTAATGGTGGCCCTTCAAAAGACTGCACACTGATAACATTGGTTACTAGCTTATTCTTCCAGGCACAAAACAAAGACAACCTCGGGAGGCCAAGGCAGGTGGATCACTTGAGCCCAGAAGTTCAAGACCATTCTGGGCAACATGGTGAAGCCCCATCTCTACAACCAGAAAATACAAAAAGTAGCCTGGCATGGTGGTATGATCCTATAGTCCCAACAACTCAGGAGGCTAAGGTGAGAGGATTGCTTGAGCCCAGGAGTTTGAGTCTGCAGTGAGCTATGATCATGCCACTGCACTCCAGCCTGTGTGACAGAGCAAGACTCTGTCTCAAGAAAATAAAAATAAATAAAATTTAAAAATAAACAAAACAAAGAAAAGAAGAGATTAACCATTCCTTCATCCCTCCCTGACATTTGCTTCCTCTATTCTCTTTTTTCTCTAATGTTCACCTTATCTTATGTAAAATGTAGATTTAGTGGGCACCAACTGAAGTCTCACAAGTATGTAACCATTAGTCTCACTGTCATGCTCCCCCCGCCACCACCAATTTTTAAGGAAAATGTAGAATACTAAACCTCCTGAGAACTTCTTTGGAAAAACAGCCAGAGATATGTCTGTGACTCATGTTTTTCCTGGATGCACCCTCAAGCTGGATCAATAAACCTCAATTCATTGGGACACTTGCCTCAGTCACCCATTTGGTTGTCCATAGCTCAATGGCATTAAGACAATGTAAAATTCAGCTAACATATTTTGGGTAGGAGAATGATGCTGATGAGATGTTATTCAGCCTCTTCACTCTATAATTATCTGATTTAGCCTAAGGCTAGCTTTTAAGGAATTGGATGTGTGAAAGGAACATAAAATCTCAAGACCCCTAAGTCACTCTGCCAAAGGGAAAATTTAAGCATGGGAACTGAGTCCCACAAAACTGCCTTCCATTTTGTTCCTAAATAGCTGCAAAGCTAGAAGGTCACATATCTCCCTGGGGACCTCCCTCACAAATTGCTCACAAGGAAATTCTTTGTGGGCCCCAAGATCTTTACCTTGAAACAGAGTTCTGTTGAACTTCACCTTGACAATGTAAACAAACAGCTTACCTTCACAGGTACAGGACAAAGACAGGACTAGAAGTCATCCCTCTGCGCACATGAGACAAATGCATAGTTGACTGTTCCTCTGAGATATGAATAGCACGGGGTAGTTGCAGGAGGGTGGAAAATAAGAACTAGGCAAACTTACCATAGGATAACAGAAAACCCAAAATAAGGGAAAGAAAATGGCCAAAACTCCAGTCAGGGTGAGATGTCCATGGCTCTTCCAGGCAAACCCAAATAATGGAGAAAGGGAGCCATAACTGGGAGGTCCCTGAAATCCCCCTTTTCCAGAATACCTAATGATTATCCCACCCCCTAATTAAATAAACATCCATAAAATTAGAAAGCCAAGCTCCATTGTGTGTGACTGATCTCATAAGCACGCCCACACTTCTTTGTTGAGTGTGTGCTTTTGCTTTGCAATAAAAGCTTCTTGCGTTTTGTTTCATTCTGACTCATCCCTGAATTATTTCCCTTTTTTCTTATTTATTTTTCTTTTTTAAAAAAACAGGGTTGGGGTCTCACTATGTTGTCCAGGCTGGTCTCAAACTCCTGGGCTCAAGCAATCTGCCTGTCTCGGCCTCCCAAAGTGCCGGGATTACAGGTGTGAGCCACTGCACCTGGCCAATTGTCCCTGAGTTCTTTCTCATGACAGTGTGAGAAATCTGGACACTGGCTGGGGCTGGGGCCTCATTGGCATCTGAGGATCCCCCTGAGCCCTTTGGCACCATCTCTAGCCCCTCCTTTCACATGTAAAATGTGGATTCAGTAAGCACTAATCAAAGCCTCAAAAGAATGTAACTGCTTGCCTCTTTTATTCATCCTCTCCCTTTTTTTCTTTCCTCCTTCCACTACTGCCTGCTCTGTCTCCTTTAAATACTGAAGTCTTCAAACCCTCTTTGGAAAACGCATGGATCACAGATGTTCCTGTGATTTCTGTTCCTTTTTCCTGGGCACATCCTAACCTTGGCAAAACAAACCTCTAAATCAGTGGTCCCCAACCTTTTTGACACCAGGGACTGGTTTCGTGGAAGACAATTTTTCCACGGACAGGAGGGGTGAGGGTGGGAGGAGGGACGAGGAGGAGGATGATGATGGTTTTGGGATGAAACTGTTCCACCTCAGATCATCAGGCATTAGATTCTCATAAGGAACAAGCCACTTGTGCAGTTTACAGTAGGGTCATGCTCCTGTGAGGATGTAATGCTGATCTGGAAGGAGGCGGGGCTCAGGCAGTAACGCTCACTCACCTGCTGCTCACCTCCTGCTATGTGGCTGGCCTCCTAACAGCTCACAGACTGGCACCAGTCCATGGCTCAAAGGTTGGCGACCCCTGCTCTAAATTGATTGAGACTGTCTCCCTCATGGAAGTTGAAGTTCCTTTACCTGCCTAAAATTCAGACCCACTGAGGAGAATAACTGTATTTTCTTCCCCTCCCTCTTATTATCTATTTCAGAAAAACAACAAACAAAAAACCAACAACAAGAATGTAACCACACCTGAACATACCCTTTTACAAGTGTAATGACTACCTCCAAGGATCATTTAAGTTCCAAGGATAACTATTTACAAGGCAATAACTGTTCCCAGATACACTCATTCTCCCTGGTAATCCCCGCAACAGAATTCCTGTTTTTTCCCCTCCCATAACCTGTTTCACCAGGATCCAAGCCCCCATTCTTTCTGTAACTTCAAGATGGTATTGAAGACTAAACTCTGACCCTTTTTCCTCTCTTGCCCAAATTCCTATCTAAGGGCTCTGGGGAGGCCCATCCTACAAACCATAAAATCTCATCAGATGGGCATATAACATGGCTTACTTTCCAACCTGCTCTGGTATAATATCACATGGCAGATGAAGGAAATCAAATGTTTTACCCCAAAATATGTTTCTTTGTCATCTTTTGAAATGGCTCCACAAAGCCTTCTTTTTTTTGGAGAAAATTTTCATCTGTAAAGAATCTCTATTAACATAACTAGATATTTCCCCTTCTAGATCTTCCCAATCCTGAAGAGATTAATTGAAAGTCTAGCACCTTTTAAAGATCTGATTAGGAAACATTTGCCATCTCTTGTCTCTAAGGGCAGCCACCTAAGACACTTGATAAGAACCTTGGTCTCAGCTGGGTGCGGTGGCTCATGCCTGTAATCCCAGCACTTTGGGAGGCCGAGGCAAGTGGCTCACCTGAGGTCAGGAGTTTGAGACAAGCCTGACCAACATGGTGAAACCCTGTCTCTACTAAAAATACAAAAATTAGCCAGGTATGGTGGTGTGGGCCTGTAATCCCAGCTACTCGGGAGGTTGAGGCAGGAGAATCGCTTGAACCCAGGAGGTGGAGGCTGCAGTGAGCCGAGACCGCGCCATTGTCCTCTAGCCTGGGTAATAAGAGCAAAACTCCGTCTAAAAAAAAACTTTGGTCTTTACAGCCCTTTATCCTAACCCAGCCACTCCTTTTTATTGAGTCCAGGTTTTTAGGTAACTTGACTCTTTCAACCAATTGCCTATCTGAAAATCTTTGAATCCACTTATGATCTGTAAGCCCCTCACCACCCTACTTTTAGTTGTCCCACCTTTTCAGATGGAACCAATGTATACTGTACATTATGATTGATGTCTCATGTCTCCCTAAAACAAATGAAACCAAGCTGTAACCCAACCACCTTGGACATATGTTCTCAGGATCTCTTGAGACCATGCCTTGGGCCATGGTCACTCATATTTTACTCAGAACTAATCTTTTCAAAATTTTATGGAGTTTGGCTCTTTTCATCCACAGTATACAAGCTTGTGTACCTCACTGGGAGCTTGGGTCTTCATTCTGAAGGCTCTTGTATATACACATTAAATAAATTCGTATGCCTTGTCTCCTATTAATCTGCCTCATGTCAGTAATTTTTTCAGTGAACATTTAGGGAGTCAAGGGCCTTGGCCCCCACACTCTTCTCTCTCCCCAAGCCCACAGGCAGTCATGAAGAGGCGCAAGCCTTCTATTCTTGGCTTCTGGACAGCGTGGTGACTCAACCCATTTGCTCCATGCTGTCAACTGAAGAATGATTAAGTCCCTACATGTGGAAAGGAGAGCTTTATTCCTTGTAAAGGGTTGCAGCCTGCAGGGTGGCCATTCTGACAGGCTGGGAAGCATCGCCTTTGGCCAGAAGCCAGAAACGGACACTTTGAGGGAGGGGCAAAGAGAATAGGAATTCATGCTGATCAAGGTGGTCAAATATACATATTCAAGGAGGAGTCATGGATAGTTATGAAAGAAAAGATATGTGCATATGCAATGGCGCTTCATGCCTCTCCATGGGACTCACGTTCAAACAATATCGGCATTAGTATGATCTGAGGGTGGAGTTTTCAGCCCTCTGATGTCAAAAGGTGTGACAGAGGACACAAAAACCCTCACTGTGCATTTCCATAGACTGGCCAGAACCACTGGTCAGTGGTCACTTATCAGGCAAAAAAGGAGGGGCAGTGTCAGGCTGTTGGTGGATATCCGTGGTGGGGTCTTTTGAAAGGGCTGGTTTCTGCTAAGCCCTTGTGGAGGAAAGCCCAATGGCAGGCAGTGAGGGAGGGAGGGTGCATAATGAGGTATGTCTGTCCTTCCATCCCATCATTGTTGGGAACTCAGGCTCAAGGTTTCTCTGGGGTCTCCTTGGCCAAGAGGAGGTCTGTTCCATCAGTTGGGGGTGCTTAGGATTTCATTTCTATTTTTCAGTGCTGTTCCATGATGAAAATGGAACCCTGGGGAGCCAGCACTTCTCTTGCTTGCACCATTACGATAAATGAGTAAAGCCATGACTCTCAGTGCGGCTTGTTGTTCTAATTGACTAACCTGATTGCTCAACACCTCACATAGTCATTAAATAAATTCTGAGTATGTTCTTGGATGTCAGGGACCCAGATTATGGGTTCAGTTTAATATAAGGATTTTCTCAATGAACAGAAAAAGAGGAATGGGGACTCCTATTATACAAAGATTGTATCCTCTTCTTGGATTGAGATGGTTAAACAACTTGGTAGAATAGTTACAAGCTGAGAGCTTAGAGAAAAGCTCTGTGAATGGAACTCTCTGACTCTGGAAAAACCACAGTTGGAGGATGAAAATAGAAACTCAGCAAAATGAAGGCAGCTTAAAAAACAAGAGCAAATCATTGTCTTTTAGTCAAAAGACTTCCCATAAACCATCGAGACAGAGAGAAAGTGAAGGTGATAGACACTCTGAGAAGGCTGAGGGCAGATGTTTTTCCTCAGGAAGAGGGTCGAGGTTTTAGCTATTGAAAGGGAAAAAGACATGTAGCAGATTTAATTATTACAAGGTCAGGGCAGTGATGGGCACAGAGATTTATGGCAAATTGAAATGACTTCCTCATCCTGGAAAGAAATTGAAGCACCTTCTTAACACTGTAAATGGGAGACAGTAATGAGCTCAGAGCCTCTCTTTGAAGATCGTGGCAACCATTCAAGGAGAGCTACACCAATGGATAAGAGAAAGGGGAAATGGCCACTTTTTTCTTAAACTGGGGCTTTGAGATTCATTTTAAGTATTGTAGAAGACAGAGAAGGACTTTAGTAGGCTGAATAATAGGCCCCCAGAGATCAAAGATATCCACATCCTAATTCCCAGGACCTGTGACTTTGTTAGGTTACATGGCAGAGAGGATTTAAGGTTGCTAATCAGTCAACTGTAAAATAGGAAGACCATCCTAGATTATCTGAGTGGGGCCAGTGTAAGCACAACAGAATTTTTTTTTTTTTTTTTTTTGAGACAGAGTCTCACTCCTGTTGCCCAGGCTGGAGTACAATGGCAGGGTCTCGGCTCACTGCAATCTCCACCTTCTGGGTTCAAGCGATTCTCCTGCCTCAGCCTCCCAAGTAGCTGGGATTACAGGCTTGCACCACCACGCCTGGCTAATTTTGTATTTTTAGTAGAGACAGGGTTTCTCCATTTTGGTCAGGCTGGTCTCGAACTCCTGACCTCAGGTGATCCACCCACCTCGGCCTCCCAAAGTGCCAGGATTACAAGTGTGAGCCATCGCTCCCGGCCGCACAACCACTCTTAAAAGTCAAAGAGGGAGGCAGAAGAGAGAATCAGAGGGAGCTAAGATGACAGAAGGGGGGCCAGAGTGATGCGGCATTGCTGGCTTTACAGACGGAGAAGAGGCTGAGAGCCCGGGGCTGTGGCAGCCTCTAGACACTGGAAAGGGTGAGGAAGCGGATTCTCCCCTAAGCCTTTCAGAAAGGGAGACACACAGACCTGCTGACACCTTGATCTTAGTAAAGAGGGATTCTCATTGGACTTCTACAGAATTCTAAGAAAACAAATTTGTGTGTTTTAAGCCACTAAATTTGAGATAATTTGCAGAGGCATGAATAGGAAACTACTGAGAGATTAAAGGGTGATACATGTGTACTGCTGACTCCACTCTCCACCCTGAAAGAGGTTTGTCCCACAAGCTAACAGCTAAAATGTTTGCATTATAATTGTCATTGCCATCCATAAGAGTGAACATGGCTAGGTGCGGTGGCTCGTGCCTGTAATCCTAGCACTGTGAGAGGTCAAGGCAGGAGGATTTAAGTCTAGGAATTTGAGACCAGCCTGGGCAACATAGTGACACCCTGTCTCTAAAAAAAATTTTTTAAATTAATTAGCTGGATATGATGGTGCATGCTTGTAACTCCTGACCTCAGGTGATCCACCCGCCTCGGCCTCCCAAAGTGTTGGGATTACAGGCGTGAGCCACCGTGCCCGGCCAACTATTGCTTGATCCTAACAGATGTCAATGATTTTTCACATTTCGTACTACATCACGACTGCCACCTGGCGGACAGTTGTTGTACGACAGCATTGACTGCAATGCTTTCAGAGCGGTTAAAATGAGGGGGAAAAAAATTACCATAAATTTACCATAGTACACCTTTAAATAATGATCCTGATCCTAAACTATAATTTGACTTCCTGAGTCCTAGTTGGCACACAGCATTGATGGCATATCACTGTTGTGCAAAGCAAGTGACAAGTGCGCACCTTACAGCGTAGGAGCAGCACATGTGGCGGCCTCCAAGCTGCTTATAGAGAAGGCTCTTATGTCAGAACTTACATCTAGCCCTGTTATTCTTTCCTTCTTTCTTTTGCAAAATGTAGACAATAGGAAATTATTTACAGTTGGCATCTTCTCTCTCAAATAAAAAATTTAATAGCAGGTCTCAGAAGATAGCCTTCCTGTTTTTTGTTTTTTGCTTTTTGCCTCAGTATTTCAGCTTAGAAAATGCCAAGATAGAGTCCTCCATTTCTATTTTGAGCATGAACTTTGAAAACGCTTGGGAGGCCCGAGTGCTTTACTGTTATTTACTAGCTGTGCAAGTCTTTATAACCCCTTGGGTCTTAGTTTCCTTGCTTGTCAAATCAATGCTTCCAAGTCCTACCAACTCTGAGGGTCTCCTGGGGGAATCCAATGAGGCCATGTGTGGAAGCATTTTGGTACCTTTTTTTTTTTTTTTTGAGGAGTTTCACTCTTGTTGCCCAGGCTGGAGTGCAATGGCATTAACTCGGTTCACTGCAATCTCTGACTCCCGGGTTCAAGCGATTCTCCTACCTCAGCCTCTCAAGTAGCTGGGATTAAGGCATGTGTTGCCATGCCCAGCTGATTTTGTATTTTTAGTAGAGACAGGATTTTGCCATGTTGACCAGGCTGGTCTCAAATTCCTGACCTCAGGTGATCCGCCCACCTCGGCCTCCCAAAATGCTGGGATTACAGGCGTGAACCACTGCACCCAGTCTTTTTTTTTTCTTTTTGAGACAAGTTTCGCTCTGTTGCCCAGGCTGGAGTGCAGTGGCTTAATCTCTGCTCACTGCAACCTCTGCCTCCCAGGTTCAAGTGATTCTCCTGCCTCAGCCTCCCCAAGTAGCTTGGACTACAGGCATGTGCCAACACACCCAGCTAATTTTTGTATTTTTTATGGAGATGGGATTTTGCTGTGTTGGCCAAGCTGGTCTCGAACTCCTGACCTCAAGTGATCCACCGGCCTCAGCCTCCCAAAGTGCTGGGATTACAGGTGTGAGCTCCTGCACCTGGCCATTGGTAACTATTTAAAGCTCTATACAAACGTATGACGAGAATCACTGAAATAATATTTGGAGAGTGTTTTGCCAAGTGCCTGGTAGTTGAAACAAATTTTTTCAGGTAAAATTTTTTTTGGCTTAAAATATCTGAGGTCAGGTGCAGTGGCTCACACCTGTAATCCCAGCACTTTGGGAGGCCAAGGTAGGTGGACCCCTTCAGTCCCGGAGTTCAGGACCAGCCTGGGCAACATGATGAAACCCTATTTCTACAAAAAATATAATAAAATTAACCTGGCATGGTGGCATGTGCCTGTAGGCCAAACTACTCCAGAGGCTGAGGTGGGAGGATCACCTGAGTCCAGGGAAGTTGAGACTGCCATGACCCATGACCATGCCACTGCACTCCAGTCTGGGCGACAGAGTAAGACCCTGTCTCAGAAATAAAATAAATAAAATAAAATATTTGGAAAAAAATCAAAAAGGTTGGTTGTAAGTCTATGTAAGGAATGTAGTCTATTTTTAGGGTTTAAATTGATGACAAATTATTTTCCTAAGGGACTGCCATTAGAGCATTGCCAAGGACTTCAAGTCCTGCTCAGCGAGTGGGCTGAGGAACACAGTTTTCTGTGTAAGCTGCTGAGACTTTAAGCCCTAGGACTCAAGAGCAGGCTTGACTCTCTCCCAGGTAAACTTGCATTTACCTGGCAGGTGCGTAGGGACCTCCTGAGCTGGAGCAGATACCTCTCTCAGAACTTCAGAAAGCCAAACCTCAGAGCCCCCTGTAGTTTCCAAAATGGACCCTTCTAGAAGCTGTGGGGAAGCTTGTAACTAGGAGACAATGAACCTAGATCTGCACAAAGCAGGTGAAGACAGAGGCATCCTCAAAGTGTCGTGGGGCGGGAGGGGTGGTGTCACTTGGGAATTCCTTCCCCCTTTTCCTCTTGATGGACCTAATTTGAAATAATCCTTCCCAGGTCCTGACTAAATTTCTGCCAGAAGCCTTTTTTTTTTTTTTTTTTTTTTTCCCGACAGAGTCTCATTCCGTTGCCCAGGCTGCAGCGCAGTGTCACAAATTGGCTCACTGTAACCTCCGCCTCCCAGGTTCAAGAGATTCTTCTGCCCCAGCCATCCCAGTAGCTGGGATTACAGGTGTGCACCATCATGCCCAGCTAATTTCTGCATTTTTAGTAGAGGTGGGGTTTCACCATGTTGGCCAGGCTGGTCTCAAACTCCTGGCCTAAAGTGATCCACCTGCTTTGGCCTCCCAAGGTGCCAGGATTACAGGCATGCACCGCTGTGCCCAGCTGCCAGAAGGATTATAAACCAGCATGACCCAGGCACCTGGAGATGCAGAAAATATGACCCCCCAGTCCTGTGGCCTTGAAAAATGTGCTCAGGTAAGGATCACAGAAAATGGTCTTCGGCAGACAGAAAGATTAGTGCTGGATTTTATTATTTTGTAAATGGTTTAGCCTATTTATAATTTATGAAGCAGAAACTAAAAACAGCTGAAGTATATGTTTATTTTAATTGGAGATGGGCATATGTTTATGTATGCCAATAACTTTTGGAAAGTATGTCATTATAATGAAACTATTATAAAGATGTGCATATGGGTGCATGTTGTATATATGTCAGCAGACACATATTGACATTTATGCAAAGTTGGTTATTGGAAGTGACTGGTAGTAGATATGACTGGGCTGTTCTTGTGCATAATCTTTGGTCCCTGGAAGCCCTGAAGGACTGAGCGTGAGCCAGGCAGTGGGTTTCTTCCCCATCAGCTTGGTTGCTTGGCGTTTATCTGCAACTGTCTTCCAAGTAAAACTTCCCAGGAACTAGAGTCTGGGAAAACCTTACTGGGACTTTGGGTGCCTTTAAGCCATTGGCTATGACAGAGAGAAGTTGTTACTGGAAGGCTCTTGTGACATAACTGAGGGGTTCCTGCTTAGGAGGGCTCTTTTATTTATTTTTGAAAAAAGTAGAAATGTCACCTTTTTTATGATTCGGATGATCTGAAGGCACATCCTTTGCAGTGGAAAGAGACTCCTGTTACCTACAATAGAAGGAATAGCCTTGACTGCACTGAATGCAGTGACTCATTGTGGGTTACAGGACATACCGGAGTAAATGCGCCTTACTGGAGTGAGACTTCAGTGACAGAGGGTTGAGTTGAGACTCGTCATCTTGTCTCATTCCTAGGAGGTGCTCAGTGAATACTTATGAAAAGGAAGGGAGGGAGTGTTGAGGGAGGGAGACAGGGAGGGAGGAAAGCAGCAGGGTCTGAGCCTTCAGGAAGCAGGTGTCAGGCTCAGCTGGAATAATTTAGCCCTGCCAAAGATAACCTGGAAGGATCTTTTCAGAAAAAGGACAAAGTATTTCCCAAAGTAACTCATTTCTCAGTATTTGGGGGGTTGCAAACTAGGCACAACTTGTGTCCTTGCCTGGCGGTCAGTCTGAGCATGATGGATGAACCAGTGGAATGGGTGGCCCCAGGGCTCTGCTGATGGAGGCTGTGTTGTATGGGGTGTAGGCTCTTCTCAGGGAAGGTTTGTGGAGGATGTTGAGCCAGTGAGGGGTGGTGGGAGTGTGTGGTGAATGTCTCTGATGCTGGTCCCTCAGAGAGGAGAGAAGAAGGAGAGGAGGAGGGAAGAAAGGAAAGAGGGAAGGAGGAGAAGAGGGGAGGGGACATCACAGCAAACATGACCAGAACCAGAGGGACTGTCTTCACAAAGGACTCCTGGTGCTCAGGTGGCAAAATGGGACCCAGAGTCTAGGGTAGGGATGTTCTCCTTATTTCTTGTAACTGTCAACATTCTTAGCATCAGAAACCAACTCTGGTTAAACCAAAAAGGAACTGACTGAAAAGCACCTGGTTCACAGAAACATGGGGAAATCTTGAGAAGCAGGCAGGAGAAAGGGTCAGGAATTAGCGAGACCAGGCAACTGCAGGTCCACAGCCAAAATCTTGCCAGTGAGGACATGGCCGTCACATTTTGTGCAGCATCTGCTGCTCCCGGAAACCAGTTATTGCTGTAGCCACTCTGACTCCATTTCTCATACTGCTTTGGATCAGCAGCCACCAATTCAAAACTCTGGGGCTAGCGTGTCTGACTGGTTAAGCTCAGATCACATCCTTGTACTCTAGCTGCAAGGGAGGTGGGAAGAGGAAGGCTGGGGTGGAAAGATTGGACTCTTTGGCTTTCTTAAAAGGAGGTGGAGAGTCAAAAAAGGCCCACGAATGTCCACCATTTTCCTGCTCAGTACCATGTGATTTCCCAAAGGAAACCCACACTGCTTAGCCAATTTGAGACGTTGTTTTGGGAGCACTGGAGTACTGGTAAATTTAAACACACACACACACACACACACACACACACACACACACACACACACACACACACACACACACAGCCTGCTCTGAAAACATTAACGTAAAGCTGAAAGATAAATTGGCTGTTGGAATAAACTTCCTGGAACACGTTGTTTCAAGATGAATCAGCCAGCCATCTGTTTACTTACCTTTATGCACAAAAGGAGAAGAGAGAAGGAGGGTGTTCTAAGACGATTGTGCTTAACAAAGAACAGAATGGTAGTTTATACTTCTAAAATTACGAATCTCAGTTTGAATAGAGTTATCCATGACTACCAGTTGGCATTCAAGGTTTTTAGAGATTAGAATCTTATTTTGCAGAAATTATATCAAACTTCGAAAGCCAGATAATCTTGGAAAAGGACTTTTTACAGACAACCTCACAAGGAAACTGTTATGGTTACTAAATATAAAACAGGATCGCATTTTTGTAAATATTTTAGCCTCCAAATTTAATGAAAATTTTAAAAATTAGGGCTAGCATTTCATCTTTCCTGCTGGCATCAGTAGCTCTTTTCTCTATTGTGTGCAGTTAGGAGGACTTGCCTTTTCAAGCCACAGAATTCCATTTGCTGGAATTGAGTCCAAAAGCTCAGGCAGGCCTTAAGGAAATCTATGACTTGGTAAACTCATAAGGGACTCTGAGGCTGTACTGGTCTCCTCTTATACAACGGATGTTCATAACCCCCTGATCCTGAAGTTATTCATAGAAGCTCATCTTTCTTGGGGGAATTTTTAATTCCCTATTCTCATTTATATACTTTGGGTAGGGGGCGGATTCTAATTGACTTAAACTAATTAGCATGCCCCCCCTTGAGCAAACTGATTAGATCAGGGATGGGCATATGATCATGTCAGCGTGTGTGTGTGTGTGTGTGTGAGAGAGAGAGAGAGAGAGAGAGAGAGACAGAGACAGAGAGGCAGAGACAGAGATAAAGAAAGAAAAAAATCCTGGACTTTGGCAGGAGCCCCCAGAAGAGAGAATCTCTCTCTCTCTCTCTCTGGAAAGCATAGAGTGAGAGTGAGGTCTTGCAGTTGCTGGAGATGATGGATGAAGCCAACCATGTGGAAAGCAGAAGACAGGGAAATAAAGAAATGAGATCTTTCAGTTGCTAGATCAGGTCTCACCTAACATTGTAATCACTTTTTAATTTTGTGAGCCAATAAATGTCCTTTATTATTTATTTATTTTTGAGACAAGGTCTTGCTCTGTTGCCCAGGCTGGAGTGCAGTGGCAGGAATACAGCTCACTGCAGCCTCAGCTTCCTGGGCTCAAACAATCCTCCCACCTCAGCCTACCGAGTAGCTGGGACTACAGGCGCATGCCACCATGCCTGACTAATTTAAAACCATTTTTAGGCCTGGTGCGGTGGCTCATGCCTGTAATCCCAGCACTTTGGAGGCCAAGGCAGGTGGATCTTCTGAGGTCAGGAGTTTGAGACCAGCCTGACCAATATGGTGAAACGCTGTCTCTACTGAAAATACAAAATTAGCCGGCCATGGTGGCAGGTGCCTGTAATCCCAACTACTGGGGAGGCTGAGCCAGGAGAATCGCTTGAACCTGGGAGGCAGAGGTTGCAGTGAGCCTGAGCCGAGATCATGCCATTGCACTCCAGCCTGGGCAACAAGAGTGAAACTCCATCTCAAAACACAAAAACAAAGCACAAACAAAAAAAAATTTTTTGTGGATACAGAGGTCTCACTATGTTGCCCAGGCTGGTCTTGAACTGCTGGACTCAAGTGATCTTCCTGCCTTGCCTCCCAAAGTGGTGAGATTACAGGAGTGAGCCACCACACTAGGCTCATTTGTTGTTTAAATGAGTTGAGTTCTATCTCTTGTAATTGAATGATCTCTCATTGATGGACTGAAAAAAACACTTGCAACTAAATAGTCCTTAGTATCTCAGTATGTAAGTATTAAAATATTCCTTAGCATAAAAAAGTATTTCTTAGTATATAATTTTCATGGTATACAAAGAATTTTTAAAATTAAGAAAAATGATAATAACCTAATAGAAAGCAAAGAACAAAAACACTTAAAAAGAAATGGCTAATAAATATGTGAAAACTGTTCTATCTTGTTTGTGATTAAAGAATTGTACATTAAAATGGAAATAGGCTACCATTGTTAATAATTGGAATGATGAAGATCAAAAAGTGAGAAACCATACAGGTTGGTGAACAAAGGGCAAACACATACTCAGTACTGGCAGGAGCTGGGGGTTGGGGGTAATAAATTGGAAGGCAATTGGCAATATCTACCAAGATTTTAGGTAAATATATCCTGTGATCAGGCAATTCCACTACTAGAAATTTATCTCACAGATAAATTCCCATGAGTGCACAAACATGTACATAAGAGCTCATTACCATATTATATGAAACAGTAAACTATAGTGAAGGAGCCCAGGGAATTTCTGTGGCACTCTGACATGCTGATATTTTAAATTTAAGACTCTTGAAGGTCAGCAGATGTTGCAAAAGGCTCTCCTCTGATATACCCTTATCAACCTAAGACTGGACCCACCAAAGAGAGCTGAACTGCATCCCATTTCCTCCCTGGAATCTCATTGTTTATTGCAGAAAAGAAGACTGGGGAATGCAACCATGCCCGGATGGACTTTTTCACATAAGACACGGATTGATGCATTGGATTTCTCCCCAGATAGGATGCTGTGTCAAAGCTGACCAAGTATACAATGCTGTCTTTGGGAGGACCGTATAGCATCTCATCATTGTAGGTATGGCAACATTATCTTTCAAAGAAGAATCTAGAATGGCACAAGGAGAATGGCTTATTCTTTTTAGAGGGCAGCAAGGCCAATCTCTGGCTCAATTGGTTAGGCAGGCTCTTCCTTAAATACCTACAACCTGTTCCTGAAATAGCTGAGAGACCTTCAAGGCAGGGGCTCACTGAGAGAGGGGTGCAAGCAATTGACCTCATTGTTGCTGACAGTCTCCTTGGCAGAGGTTTAACACCAGGACATGCAAGTAAGAGGAGAGAGATTTCATAACAGACATGCATCATGGAGGAGGGGTTACCTGGCCTTGTGGATAGACTCTGTGAGCTGGCATGAGTTCTGGAAGGGCGGTGCTTCAGTCAACACTGGTGTCCAATGTTCAAGGAAATCCTAGAACAAAGGAATCACGAGACAAGCTCTTAAGCGTTTGTTGGTACAGACTGCTGTACTGGATGTTCAGGACTCGTTTTTTATCCAGAAGATAAACAAGGGAAGCAAACAGTCACGTGACATCTGAAGTGGGCTCTCTTTCACACACAGATTCATAAAGGATGCTCAACCACAACAAGCAATTCATTGAGTAAAAAAGGTGAATTAGTAACTCACGGTAAAATTACTGTTTCAGAATTTCTTGTTTTGTCATGTAGGCTTAAAGGGGAACATGTTCATCTTTACAAAAGCATCGTAGCAAGCGCCAGCAGGCCAGAGACAAAGGATAAATGACTAAGTTCTTTCATAGACAGGATGGCAATGCAAGAGGCAAGTGTGAGAATGTGGCTTGTCCACCTGCCAGGAGATAATTGCCGCTAGAGCAGGGGTTCCCAGCCTTGATGTACATTAGAATCAACTGAGAAGGGATTGTAAGTCCCCATGTGGCAGCCCAGGCTGATCAAATCAGACCATCTGGAGATAAGGCCTGGCTTCAGTATTTTCAAACCTCTCCAGATGATTCCACTGAACATCCTAGGCAGAGAACCAATTCCCCTTGGAGTGGAACTTTCTTCCATCACTGTAAGGTCTTCAGTCCTCTCATTCTCAGGAGATAAGAGGCTTCTGTTGAATCAATTGATGTTGATACAGCAGAACAATTAGCATAGAAGAAACCTGTAATAGGCATATTACAAATGCAAACATACCTTGGTTAATGCATGACATTTTTAACTTGTCCCCAGGATGTATGGATTGAGGGGAGATCATTCTGAGCAGGGCAGGGAACAATGCTGTGTTGGTCTCCAGTGTCCCCAGGGCCCAGCCCAGTCTCTTGCACAGAGTACACGCTCCATAAACATTTGCTGAAGGATTGCATGACTTTTAGGGGAAATTGCCTGTTTCCAACATTAACCTTTTGCAGAAGAGATGGTGAATAGGTCAACTGAGCACCAAGAATGTATTTATAATGCTCTCCATAAATTGATTGTAGGAGATGTAATATATCCAACTACAACCCATACTCATGGATGTGAAGAGGGGAAATAACAAACACCTAAACATTTAACGTGCTTTAATTTTTTTTTTTTTTTTTTGGAGACAGAGTCTTGCTCTGTCACCCAAGCTGGAGTGCAGTGGCGCGATCTCGGCTCACTGCAAGCTCCGCCTCCCGGGTTCACGCCATTCTCCTGCCTCAGCCTTCCGAGTAGCTGGGATTACAGGCGCCCGCCACCACGCCTGGCTAATTTTTTGTATTTTTAGTAGAGACGGGGTTTCACCATGTTAGCCAGGATGATCTCCATCTCCTGACCTTGTGATCCGCCGCTTTAAAATTTTTAAATAAAGTAACATGAGTTAATTTGTCACTTTGGAAAACAACTGACATTTGGAAACTGTCAAATTGAGAACAATTTCACTGAATTTATGAATAAAAAATAAAATGTGGGGCAAACGTATCACACAGTGGCCTGAACTCTACAGAGAGGAGAACTCAGTAGGCAATGAGTGTGCAACAGTCTATTTCCAGTGTAATAATTATGGATCTGATTTGAATTTCAATTCCATAGAGCATAAAATCCCCAGCAATAGCTTCTTGCTTCCAGGTAGCGACATGGCATAATGCATGTGGATCGCATTCCTGTGCAAGCAATTGGTAGCACACGGCTTTTACTCCAACAGGAAGGGCTTTACTATCTGAAGAGGAAAATGTATACGAAAGACAGAATAAACCTTCGAAGTTTACTTTAATCGAAGAAGAGTCACACAATTCTCTTTGCAAAATGCACCTCTTTTCTTAAATGGTTGTATTTCCTGTTTAAATGCACACCTAGAAATATTTCAATCATGCTATAGTTCTTTTTCATATCTTTAGTGTTATTTTTATTATAAAACCAACATACACATATGGTAAAAGTTTCTAGACAATAAACAATGTAGAAAGTTACTGCTACTAGTTTGAATTTTATTGGTAGTATCTACTACAAAGGAGTAAGGTGATAACTTTTAAAGCTCTCAGTAGATATGTAAATATGAGAACTGGTCACAGAAAATACTAAAGAGTAAAAACAATTAATTAATTTAAGAACTTTATAATAGCCAGAGTCTGTCTTGCCCTTCATTCTTTTTTTTTCAAATGGCCAATTCTCACTCTGTCACCTAGGCTGGAGTGCAGTGGTGTGGTCATAATTCACTGCAGCTTTGAACTCCTGGGCTCAAGTGATCCTTCCACCTCAGCCTCCCAAGTAGCTGGGACTACAGGCGTGTTCTACCACATCCAGCTACTTTTTTTTTTTTTTTTTTTTAGACGGAGTCTCACTCTGTTGCCCAGCCTGGAGTGCAGTCTCGCGATCTCGGCTCACTGCAAGCTCCGCCTCCCGGGTTCACGCCAATCTCCTGCCTCAGCCTCCGGAATAGCTGGGACTACAGGAGCCCACCACCACGCCCGGCTAATTTGTTTGTATTTTTTTAGTAGAGACGGGGTTTCACCGTGTTAGCCAGGATGGTCTCGATCTCCTGACCTTGTGATCCGCCTGCCTCGGCTTCCCAAAGTGCTAGGATTACAGGCGTGAGCCACTGCGCCTGGCTAATTTTTTTTAGTTTTTGTAGAGACAAGGTCTTTCTATGTTGTCCAGGCTAGATTTGAACTCTTGACCACAAGTGATCTCCCACCTCAGCCTCTGAAAGTGCTAGGATTACAGGTGTGAGCCACTGCACCTGGCCTTATTCTATTTTTATTTAGTTTATAACTCTTATATTTGCAAACATTTTATTCATTACACAACAAATCATTTAACAGCTATGAATACAATCCCACTTAATAGAAATATAAATATTCAATGATGTAACTTGCACAAAACATTTAGATATATATAGTGTATGTATATGTATCCAATTGGTTATAACCAGTTTGTTCTAACAAAAGGATTTCAAAATTTAACTTTTTGTACGTATAAAGATAAAAAGATATGGTAATAAAATCTTAAAAGAGTATTTTCTAAAAATTAGCAGGCTAACTTACATTTTAGAGAAAATTTCAAAGCTACAAACTTTTAAAATCTTTACCTTTTAATGGTTAAAAATCATCCATTATAATTTCCCTAAAAATATATACATTTATCTAAGCTATTGGCATGCTTTTGTAAAGATCAAGAATATTAAAAATATTAACCTTTTCACTCATATTTGCAGCTTGTAGCTTCTTTTGCTGTAGGTAACTCTGGAGTGAATTTCATCGTCTAGTCAGCAGGGTGATGTAAGAAAAGCGTTGTCACCAACACTTCAGGACACCTGCGTTACTATACCTCTCAGGTCGTGAAAGAAGGGAGATTAATTACAAGGGTAATTACTTTAACCCCAGCCTGGCTTTCACTGAAGTAGTTAAAGGTCTTGGTGACATGTCCTTTCCATGTCATAAGGGACAAAGGCCACCCAAAGACACTATCTAGAAAAATGTAATTTAATTCTTTTTTTTTTTTTTTTTGAGACAGAGTCTCACTCTGTCATCCAGGCTGGAGTGCAGTGGCGCAGTCTCGACTCACCGCAAGCTTTGTCTCCCAGGTTTGATTGGTTCTCCTGCCTCAGCCTTCCAAGTAGCTGGGATTAAAGGCGTGCGCCACCACGCCTGGCTAATTTTTGTATTTTTAGTAGAGATGGGGTTTTGCCATGTTGGCCAGGCTGGTCTCAAACTCCTGACCTCAAGTGATCCACCTGCCTCGGCCTCCCAAAGTGCTGGAATTACTGGCATGAGCCACCGCGCCTGGCCCTGTCTTTACTATTTATTCAAAGTCTCAGAATTAATGAAGTCGCATGTTAATTTGAAGATTTTTGTCTGGTAAAGAAGCAAATAATTTGTTTTGCACCCAAATGGTAGTTTATATCCCTGTTGAATATTAGCTAGGTTTGTAGTCAACCCTGTAATCTTTTTTCTTTTTCTTTTTCTTTTTGCAGACACAGATACATTCCTTTATTAGGGTAGCCCTTGCACTTATAAAGAAATCTTCCTCAAAAAGGAAGTGTACAAAATGATGAAGCTACAATAGTTTATTTCAACATACTAAACCAAAAAAATAAGAAAACAACTAATTTATTTGGAAAAAAAAAATTCTGTACATGCAAGGTTGGCTTGATTGACCATAATGTATTTCAGCAAAAAAAAAATTAGATACACCACACATAATAAAGCTTTCTATGTACACAGTAAATAGTAAATAACTTTGCTAAGTGACCAGACATTTGAAAAAATGTAAACACAGTTGTAAAACAAAGTACATAAGAATATTGTGACCTTATTTAACTGTACAAAAAGCAATCATTCTCTCCAGCCTTCCATTTTCACTTACATTTTCTTTAACAGGATTAAGCCCCAAATTGAAGGGATTAAATCCTTTCTTCCTAATGCCTTGGGAATATCAGATTCTCTTTCAAATCTTTAACTGTTTACAAAGGAACAGAGCACTTAAAGGGAAATGGTGGGAAAGAAAGAGATTTCAATTCTGTGCCACTCATCTAGATTCTGCTGGGGAAGATTTCCCAAGTCCACTATCAATTCACTCAACTTGGTTTAAAAACATAATACCTGATTGTAGGACTAATTTGGCTTTTATGTAGCCCATCTGCAGCTTTATCATTAAAAATCAGCTCCTGACATTAGCCCTTAGCTCAATATCTACAAATGAAATTTGGGAATTCTACGACAGTGATGTTAGCATATTTAAATGTAAAATGCAAAATGATTAATTTTTAAATATGCAAACTGCTACATTTTCTCAATAATCAATTCATGCACAAATAAAAAATGGCAATAGGAAAAGCAGAAAAATATGGATGTTTCTAAATGAGACAATTATAAAAATTTCATATATTAATATCAAGACAAGACTGGGGCCAGCTTACATTGTAAGAAAAACTATTATTGTATATAATTGGGCAGCAAAACCCAGTCCTGTCTAAAAGCAATGGATCAAACTGTTCTCAAGTCCTTCCTGGCCATATTTCTATGTGCTCCAATGAAACATTTTTAATAAATGCAATCTATCATAGAACTACAAGTTTTTATATTCCTAAATAATGAACTTAACTTTATTATAGCAATGATTTAAATACATGTGCTGTAAAAAAAAGTTGTAAACACTCTTTTTTCTTTACCTGCAAGATATTTTTAAAAGATTACACAACTTCTTGATTCTTTAAGAACTAAGAACCAAAGTATTGAACATAATAAATAAATGTGCAACCTTCAACCTAGTAATCTTAATGTTGCCAAGAATTACCCAGCTTCTCAAATGCTCTTGGAGTCAGTTTTCATTTTATTGTTTTCCTCATTAATTAATGAGTTGAATAAAGTCCTTGTCCTGTGTTTATGTGTATGAGAGTCATGTCTTGTGACCTTTTGGAAATTACATGTGATCATTTTTGAAGGTCATGTACTGAGATGTTTGAGAAGATTAGCCTGGCAGAGCCCAAGAAACTGATTTGCCTGCTCATCTTTTCTTGACTTCTGAAGTGAATCCTGGGTGGTGACAGAACTTGAACTTTCCGACTCTCTAGTTCTTTTGCCCTTTCTACTGATTTTATGTATTAATATTTGTTTTTGTTTCTGGTTTGTACATCTTCAGTGGTGACAGAACTTGAACTTTCCGATTCTCTAGTTCTTTTGCCCTTTCTACTGAATTTATGTATTAATATTTGTTTTTGTTTCTGGTTTGTACACCTTCAGTAACTTACTCCCTACTGGTAGCAACAAAACAATGATTGGGGACTTGCTTTTATGGTCTATTTGGTTATCTCAGTTGGATGAATAAGGGAGACCTGTTCTTTGTTGGGTGAGATTTGACAGAGAATTCGATTTATTAGTCTTTTTTGTTTCTGTTTTGTTATTTTAATGTTTGTTTATAAACAACCTTAAAGCAATCGAGAATTACATGCTATATTAGTCAGGCTTCTCCAGAGAGATAGAACCAGTGGGATATGTGGAAGGGCATTTATTAGGAGGAAATGGCTCACACAATCACAGAGGTGGAGAAGTCCCACCACATGCCGACTGTAAGCTGGAGAACCAGAGAAGCTGGCAGCGTGGCTCAGTCCAAGTCTGAAGCCTCAGAGCCAGGGAAGCCGACGGTGCAGCCCCCAGCCAGGCCTGATAATTCTGAGATCGTTGATTGTCAATCTTGAGTCACACTGGGGGTGAAATGGTTATGCTAGTAAATTCTGGCAGAGATTGTTTCGTTGCTCTTCAGTGGGGAAAGCACTTGCAAGCAATACTCAGAGTGATGTGCCCAAATGGATCACTGGATGTTGTTACTGTATAATCTGAACAGGAACCAACACTTCATGGATGAGTACCATCAGCAAGAAAAGGAACAAAATGGAAGGGTAAATGGTTTTAGGTTAACCCACCAACAGTGCTAGAAAATCAATTTAAAGTATATGTCTTACAGACAGTGGGTGAGACATTAGTACTATTTTCACATACTATTTATTTATTTAGTCTCACTCTGTCACCCAGGCTGGAGTGCAGTGGTGCAATCTTGGCTCACTGCAATCTCTGTCTCCTGGGTTCAAGCAATTCTCCTGCCTCAACCTCCTGAGTAGCTGGGATTACAGGCATGTGCCACCACGCGCAGCTAATTTTTTTTTTTTTTTTTAGTAGAGGTGGGGTAATGCCATGTTGGCCAGGCTGGTCTCGAACACCTGACCTCAAGTGATCCTGCCTCAGCCTCCCAAAGTGTTAGGATTACAGGTGTGAGCCACTGCTCCCAGCCTCACATACTATTTAAATTGCATTTGATGTAAACATCGATGGTTTGTCTTTCCCCCGCTTTTCCTTTAGGCAGACTTTGCCTGACACATTCTCTGTGGTCTGGGGGCAATGCTGGATATTGTTAATCAGCCATCCCTTCCCCACGCTTAACAGAGTTCTGCCTCTTGGGAATGTAAATCTGGGCAGAATGACAAAAAAGGGGTTTAAAGCTAAACATCATAGTAACAGCATCCGAAATGCCTGGCCATGGTTTCCTGACTGAAATCCTTAGCTGCCTTTCATTCCTTGGGACTGCCTGCTTCTTCAGCTTTCCCTTCCATTCTGTTTATATTAGCTAGACCAAGTTTATGTGGCTTACAACCAAGTACCATAACTGACAAAACATCCTATTTTCCAGGTGAAGTGATTTAAGTCAAGTCCTACACTCAGTGGTCCAATCAACTTCTAACCCATGGCTCTTTCTTCATGGCTTCTGGGAAACACGGATTCATAGTGCTCCCTTTGTGCCATTACAGAATATCTCACTTATATTGAAAAATTGACTTCTCTTCACAGAGGTCTTTTCCTACTGAAAAACTTCCTTAAAAGAGAAAAATATTCTAAATATACTTCTAGAAATGACAATGTTTTTGTTGATTGACTTAGATTCAGCTTATTTTAATTACATATATTGTTTGATCTAATGAAGTGTTATGGCAGGACAGAAGGGTGAAATTAAAAATCTGAAAGAAATCTTTAATAATCTTATATACTTAAAAAAGTAGTATGCAAACTGACAGAAAAAGTATTTTATTTATTTATAATATCATTTTGTAAACAATCACACTGTGCACTTTTTAATTCAACAATAAGAACAATTTTTTTTCTAGGGATTTATAGCAAACCCTATATAAAGTGAATGACTTAATACACGAGTGAAGATGACTAGGGTAGAATAATTTCTGAAAATGTCAAATTACAGCACTTGATACAAAGACTGATGATAACTATCTGTACCATAAAAATTTACATGCCATGAAACATTAATTTATAATTTTAAATATACAGTAAAACATAGTTATAAAAAGAGTATTAAATTTATTATAAACCAGTGAATTACTCAGAGAAATATTTATTAAAACCTGCTAAAAACCAGTAAATATTGCAACTGAGGTAAAAATTTATAAGTAAACAAAAACTATCATTTATAAGGACCAAGAAGTAAACAAAAGGGCAGACATTTTCTGATGACTGTGTCTACTCCTTGATATTTTGAAGCAGCTTCAACAAATGTGACTCAATAACCTGTTGAACTAGAACAGATAGGTAATCAAGATTACAGCACAGTGACTATAAAATTTCTTCTAAAACTATCAAATTTAACTTATCCCTAATATTTTCCTAAAATAAAGTTATTTCTAAGCAGGATACATACATAGTCTGAGGGCAATAATACAATGCAATACTTTAAAAAACTTGAAACTTAGTCTGTCACTGAGTAACTGTCCAAGTTACTGGACGTTGTGTCTTTGTTTCTTTATTTTTGAAACTGAAGGAGAGTCCAGAATACAAGGTTATCCTAAGGTTTCCCTATAAATAGTTTGCTATCAAAATATGAAATAAATCTGATAAACAGGTATGCACTTATCCTCCAGTAACCAATTATTTGGGTTGGTGAAAAGTATAGTAACAAACTCATTTCTAGACTTTATAGGAATTTGTGGACTTTTCCCAAAGTTAAAAGTGTATGTCAGGAGTTGGGATAACATGTTTTAGGATTACAGTGATAAAGATGGTTTGGAGTACTGTCTTATACTATTTACAGAGCTTTACTAAGATAGGACACAGGAGTTCTAACATACTTACCACTTCTATAGCCTAGGGCTACAGCTAGATCCATAGAATTATATCCAGAGTCAGTTTCAATTGTTGGATCAGCCCCACTTTCTATACCAAAATAGAAAAAACTACATAAATGAAATGAAAATGCAGATATGTTTGTCTGTTATTGGCTCATGTAAAAATAGCTGGAGAGATTTTTCAGTTTGGAGAATGTTTTTAGGATAGTCTGACAAAGTACAGAGTGCATGGGGTACTTAGAATTTACTTTAGTGGATTGGAGGGAAGACACTTCAAACAAACAGCATCCTCTAGAGCAGCTGAAACTCATACACAATTAAAGATAAAGCTCATGCATAAAGACACTGTAGAAAGAGAACAATAGTGAATTCATTTTCTTTTCTTCTTTTTTTTTTTTGACAGAGCCTTGCTCTGTCGCCCAGGCTGGAATGCAGAGGCGCAGTCTCGGCTCATTGCAACCTCTGCCCCTGGGGTTCAAGCAATTCTCCTGCCTTAGCATCCTGAGTAGCTCGGATTACAGGCGCCCACCTGCCTGGCTAATTTTTGTATTTTTTGTAGAGACGGGATTTCGCCATATTGGCCAGGCTGGTGTGAACTCCTGATCTCAAGTGATCCACCCACCTCGGCCTCCCAAAGTGCTGGGATTACAGGCTTGAGCCACTGTGCCTGGCCACATAGTGGATTCACATGTGACCCCCCAAATGAAAGCAACAAGGATAAAAGGTCCAATTGCAGGTGTGGTATGTGATGGAGCTGCTTCTCACATGGGCAACTTTTGGTGGCAGGTGCTCTAAGGGTGAAGAGCAGCAAGATTCATGTATTTAACAATAGTTAATGATTCTCCTGAGTAGTACCAGGGGAGGCCAGGTCGAAAAAATAAAATCAAGTCCTCACATGGCATTTTCTAAATTTTTATCTGCTTACCTAAGAGCATCTTTACACATTTCACATGATTTCCATGTACAGCATAAAGCAGAGGTGTTCCTCCATTCTGCAAAATGAAAAGGTGATTCAGAGTTTTTCACGGTGAGCAAGACTCAAGTAATTTAATGCTGCTGTGAGAAGTTTTACTAGAATTAGACATACAATCATTTAAAGTAATTTTAATATTTTGTGAAGGATACTTAAATAAGAACTAATAATTGAGTCTATGATATTAACTTTTTCTTCTATGTATTTAGCTAATTAATTATTCTTCTTTATTTATTCTTTTATTTATTTTTTAGAAATAGGGTCTCACTCTGTCACCCCGGCTGGAGTACAGTGGTGCAATCACAGCTCACTGCAGCCTCAAACTTCTGGGCTCAAGCTATCCTCCCGCTTCAGCCTCCCAAGTGGCTGGGACTACAGGTGTACACCACCATGCTCAGTCTATTTCTCCTTTAATAAAACTTACTGCATCTCTCCCAAACCAAATAAATTCTAAAACTTGCTAGAGTCATTTTAAATTTAGTATTACAAACTTACCCAATCATATTCATTTACATCAACTCCACAATCAAGCAGCATTTTGACAATATCTGTGTAGCCTTTACTACAGGCCAACGACAGTGCACTTTCTCGACCTTTTCCTAAAAGTTGGGGATCAGCACCCTGGTATGGAAGTAGAGATAAAAGACTTCTCAATTAGTTTAAACAAGAATATTGTTATTCCTGTCAACAATAATTATAGTTCAACACTAGGCCTGGTAATGTTCTGGGCTTAATAAAGAAATAATGGAAACTTTTACTCATGGATGCTTTTATTGAGATTGCCTGGATGCCTGCCTTCCTCCGTCCTGTATCAATCCTAATTATCCTTTCACTCTGGAGTCAAGTCACAGCTCCTCCATGAAGCCTTCTCCTTCAAAGCTGACAGTACTTCTGTTCCCGTGGGATGTAGAGGGGTCTGGGCGTTAAATTATTTCTCACTGTTGCATGTATGATTAGTCTTGCCTTCCCAACTAGATCCAAGTTCCACAAGAATATGAAAAGCATTAAACTTTTTTTGGTAGCCTCTACCATTATATCTAGCTGGCTGGATATATAAAAACTCTACTAAAGACTTAACTGAACTTAAGTAACTATACATATACATTTTCTGAGGCATTTTCCTTACATTCTGAAGTAGGAACTCTACCACAGCTATTTGCCCGTGTGCTGCAGCCCACATCAGAGGAGTAAATCCTTCTTCATCCGTGTGATTGATAACATTTTCTATTTAAAAGAAAAGCAATTTTTGTGATCTAATTTAACAACCATATCTTAATATCACTATGAAAAACTGGCATTCCGAAGAGTTGATTATAATACTCAGTAAAGTTCACTTTGTGCTGACTTTTCATTGGTGTCCTATTGCATGTTGTTGTAATTTGTAGTCTGAGTGTATTAAAATATGCCTCGATGTACATAGCCGGGTTCAGATAGCATATTACTTAAAGTATAAACTACCAGACATGACATAATGCCAGGTACAAGGCAGTCAGGAGAACACTGGTCCCAGAATCAGGAGACCACAGTTTGAATCCTGGCTCTGTCACTTTCCAGCCATGTGACCCTGGGCAAGACACTTAATTTCTTCAATACACAGAATTCCTTGCTTATCTCAACGTACAGTTGGGAGGATCATAATAAAAGTGAGATTATATGATAGCCCTCAGCATTACAGAAATATATAAACTTACTGAATCTTATTAAAGCTATCTTCTACTCCATAGCTAACATTGCTGCCTGTGAATTTCTCTCATTCTTGTGGTTTGCTAACATAATGTTATGTGGATGACAGATAATATAATGTGAATGAATAGTCTGAAATACAGTACCATGCAATTCTACCTTGAACCCCATTTTCTTCCCTAGATTGTCTACTAGTTATTAAGTCCACAGCCTTTTCCCTAAATTTATTTAGTAGATTGAAGAAGCCTCCAAATATTCATAAACAAACAGAAATATAAGATTCTTTCTTAAAAAAAGGACATGATTAAGCAAAATAAAACTCTTTGATCAGACTCCCTGTATTCAATAAACAGTTTTGGGACAACTGGCTAACTTTTTAAAGCATGAAAATAAAAATACAGCTCAATCTTTACTTCATTACAACAAAACACATTCCATATGAGTTAAATATTGAAATGTAAAAAGGAAACCCCAGAAGTTCTAGAATAAGGAATGAGTGAATTTATTTATAATCTTGAAATGGGAAATCCTTTCTAAGCAAGATATACAATCCAGAAGTGACAAAGAAGAAAATAAATTTATGACTTACAAATGTTATGCTTTCAGAACTTCATAAAGGAAGTCAAAGGAAAAATGACAAGCTGGGGAACAATATATGCAACATAAACAACAACAACAACAAAAGCTAATTTCCTTAATTTAGAGTTTACATACTAATATATAGCAGGCAGGTCACATGCAAAAAATTCCAGTAGACCATAACTTAAAAAATGTAAATGAAACTACTCTGACATTTTTCACATGTCAGATTAGCAAAATTTGGAGTCTACTAATATCCTGTATCAGTGAGGGTGTGGGGAAACAGAAACTCTAGCTCTTGTGTGAGGACACACATCTGGTTATATATATAAAATATATATTTACATATGTAAAAAAATACGTGTATATATATATATATATATATACCCTTTGACCCAGCAAATCTACTTGTGGGAATCTGCCCTATAGATATACTTTTGAGTTTTAAGTATGAACTTAAAACTTAAGGGGGGCAGTTAAAAAAAAAAATAACATAGAACACGTACATGCAAAAAAATGCACACTTATGGAACTATGAAAAGAATAAAATAGGTCTTTAATACGTGCTTATATGGAAAGCTCTCCACAGTATTCAGTGTAAAACGGTGCAATGTAGTGTATATTTTCCCTTTTGTGTAAATAACAAGCACATACACATTCTCACACATAACCCGAAACATAAATAGAAATGTTTTCAAAAAAATTTACTGAAAATGTAAGAAACTTATAACATTTGCTTTTGGGGAAAAGGCAACGGTGGTAAAGGAACTTTTGCGCTTTATATTCCTTTTTTTTTTTTTTTTTTTTAACTATCCATTGGGGTCATCTGCCTGGTGAGTTTATGTAACTATTTGTTTTTGTCTTTAGGACTTTCTTATATTAAAATAAAACAATAACAAATCTAATAAATCCTATTGAATTTGTTTAAGTATTTTTAAATAGGCTATTACCTTGTTCAATACGAGTAGCCAGATAGAGCATCTCTCCCTGAGCAGCCAACTGGTGAACAGACAAAGCTGAAAGAGTATCATAAAATGCTTCATGCATTATCTATAGGGTACACTTGCATCATCCCATGGTTCGTGTTTGTGTCACCAATTTTCTTTTCCAAAACAAAAACGACAATTTTATTGTTTTAAAAATATAACTTAAAATGTATCCTAAAATTAAGGCTGGGCGCAGTGGCTTATGCCTGTAATCTCAGCACTTTGGGAGGCAGAGGCAGGTGGATCATTTGAGGTCAGGAGTTCGAGACCAGCCTGGCCAACGTGGCAAAACCCTGTCTCTACAAAAAATACAAAAATTAGCTGGGCGTGGTGGCATGCGCCTGTAATCCCAGCTACTTGGGAGGCTGAGGCTGGGGAATCACTTGAATCAGGGAGGCAGAGGTTGCAGTGAACTGAGATTGTGCCACTGCACTCCAGTCTGGGCGACAGATAAAAAAAAGTACCCTAAAATTACAAGTACTCATTCTGTATCTGAGAATTGATTCATATTTATTTAAGGTAATTCTGATATCTACAATTTTATTTTTATGAGACAGGGTTTCGTCATGTTGCTCTGGCTAGCCTTGAACTCCAGGGCTCAAGCAGATCCTCCCACCTTGACCTCCCACAGTGCTGGGGTTACAGGCATGAGCCACCATGCCTCGGCCTTTTTAAAAAATCTACAAATTGGTATTATCAATGAAATCTATTCTGAAGAAATGGCTTAGATATTTAATTTTTAAAATGCTATTTCTGCATCCAAACTTATCAGGAAGATGGGTCTTAAGACATGAAGACACTCTTTTGTCTTTTTATTGACTGACCCCATTGTGGTCTTAAATATTTTTATTTCAAGATTCTATGGGGTTTTCTTTTTACAAGGAATGAGGTCACAAATGGAAAAACTGGCCTTGAGAGTAAATTTATTTATTTATTTATTTAGAGACAGGGTCTCACTTTATCACCCAGGCTTGAGTGCAGTGGTGTGATCTCAGCTCATTGCAGCCTCAACCTTCTGGGCTCAAGTGATCCTCCTGCCTCAGTGCCCCAAACAGCTGGAACTATACAGGTGGGCGCCACCACGTCCAGATAATTTTCGTATTTTTTGTAGAGACAGGGTTTTACCATGTTGCCCAGGTCTTCAACTCCTGAGCTCAAGCCTCAGCCTCCCAAAGTGCTAGGATTATAGGCATGAGCCACTGCGCCTGGCCTGAGAATAAATTCTTGAGTGTAAGCCTAGCTGTGGCTAATTAGCTGTGTGATGTTGGATAAGTTTAAACATTTTTGTCTGTAACATGAGATGTAAATCAAATGATCTTAGGTATTTGTTTTTAGCTCAAAAATTCTATGGTGGATTATTTTAAGACAACTTCTTTAAAGACAATGCCAAATAGGGAGAGTTCTTAAAAATTAGTAGCATTTGATCATTGACTTCAGTGATACAATTGGATGGCCTTACTACAGAAGGAAAAGCAATTGGTGTCCTACGCAAATTTATCTAAGTAAACCAGAAATGGCCTACAGGTGGGGTAAGAGTCCTACAGGAAGATTCTTCCTAGCTCAGTTGGTACAGTATATGACTCAGAAATCAGGAGGGATTTAGTGTTTCCAAAGAAAAAACAGATTTTGTCATGCTTTAGAATATAGATATATTTATCTTACATTCTCAAATACAGTGACTAACAGAAATACAGTTAAATACTAACACAAATACAGTTGCTGTTTTTCTTTTTTTAACATACTTATACTATATAGAATATTTTTGTATTTTAAATAGAAAAACTTCCTCTAGAATGATTCTACCTTTAAAAAATTGTGGATTCAAGGTGTTAAAAGAGGTGATTTCATATTCATATTATATTCACATTGAAAATTACAATGCAAATCACTCAGCTTTTACTACAAAATCATTTATTGATCAGTGATCTGGTTTATAAGTAAAATGTGAAGCCTTGAACTCTAAGAAGATGAAAATACAGTGTCTTAATTTCAAAGGGCTCAGAATTATTATTTTTAATCTCTATTTATTATTTATTAACTCACTATTTTTATAGTAAAACTTTTAAGTTTTCATAATTAATATTTTAATCTGTATTTGCTCTCAACAGAGAAATATAACACATGAACTATTTATTTATCACTGATTGATTGGAATCATGGTCTCACTCTGTTGCTCAGGCTGGGGTACAGTGGCATGATCACAGCTGACTGCAGCCTTGACCTCCTGGGCTCAAGTGATCCTCCTGCTTTAGCCTCTTGAGTATGTGGGACTACAGGTGTTTGCCACCACACCTAGCTAATTAAAAAAATTTTTTTTGGTAGAGATGGGATCTTGTTATGTTGCTCAGGCTGGTCTTGAACTCCTGAACTCAAGTAATCCTCCCACCTCAGCATCCCAGAGTGCTGGGATTACAGGTGTGACCCGCCGTGTCTAGCCCCACATGAAATATTTAAAAATGCAAGAATATATGAAAAAGTTTACAACTGCTAAAACTACTAGGACATCACTTAAGCTTTCAAAAAAGTTACGTATAATGCATTTATTTATTTTTAATTGACAAATAATAATTGTGTATATCTATGGAGTACAAAGGGGTATTTTAATATATGTTTACATTATGGAATGATTAAAGCCAATTAACAAATCTATCACCTCACATACTTATTTTTTCGTGGTGTAAACATTTAAAATTTACTCTTTTAGCAATTTTGAAAAATACAATGCATTATTATTTTTTATTTTTATTTTTTTGAGACAGGGTCTCACTCTGTCACCCAGGCTAGAGTGCAATGGTGCTATCTCAGCTCATTGCAACCTGCTCCTCCCAGATTCAAGTGATCCTCTCACCTCAGCCTCCCAAGTAGCTGGGAACACAGGCATGTACCACCACACCTGGCTATTTTTTGAAATTTTTTTATTTTTTATTTTTTGAAATTTTAGTTTTAGTAGAGACAGGGTCTTGCTATGTTGCCCTGGCCAGTCTCGAATTCCTGAGCTCAAGCGACACACCAGCCTCGGCCTCCCAAAGTGTTGGGATTACAGGCTTGAGCCACCATGCCCAGCCTTCAGTGCATTATATTTATTATAGTCACCACTGTGTACAATAGGTCATTAAGTAGTCCTCCTGTCTAGCTAAAACTTTGTATCCTTTGATCAGTATCTCTACCTTTTCAGCATCTACTCCCCTCTCCCAGCCTCTGGTAAACACCAGTCTACTGTGTACTTCCACTGAGTTCTACTTTTACAGATGTCCCATATAGTGAGATCGTGTGGTATTTGTCTTTCTATGCCTGACTTATTTCACTTAGCATAATGTCCTGCAGGTTCATCCATGTGTCGCCAAGTGACAGAATTTCCTTCTTTTTTAAGGTTGAATAGTATTCCATTGTGTAGTATAACACATTTTCTTTATCCAGAAAATATGCATTTAATGAAATAACGTTTTAAAGTCAAACTCTTGAAAGTATTACATTAAGAATAAGAATATAGTAATACATCAGTGGCAAATACTTACAATTTGCTAACAGAGGTGTGGTAGAGACCTCATTTCCTCTGTGTTTGTTGGTTAAAGTAGTTGACTGTTTTATGGGTGAGAAATGCTTTGTTGTAGAGGGGGTGTAGACATGCCTTACTTGAATTCCCGGAGAAGGAGATGTATGGATATTGCATTCAGCTAAGTAAAAAACAAATGTAAACACATTAAAAGCATTTCAGTAAGAGTTCTATGTCAATGTCTACATTTAAAAAGAAATACATGAGATGTAATAGCTTCAATTAAACTATCAAGTGATACTAAATTGTTTTTATCATTAAAGTCCATACTTCCTTGTTTGCATAATGGTTATTCAAAAAAAAAAAAAGTCTAGGCTGGGCATGGTGCTCATGCCTGTAACCCCAGCACTTTGGGAGGCCAAGGCAGGTGGCTCACCTGAGGTCAGGAGTTCGAGACCAGCCTGGCCAACATGGTGAAACCCCATCTCTACTAAAAATACAAAAAATTAGCCAGGCACGGTGGCACACACCTGTAATCCCAGCTACTCGGGAGGCTGAGGCAGGAGAATTGCTTGAACCCAGAAGGCGGAGGTTGCAGTGAGCCAAGATCTTGCCACTGTACTCCAGCCTGGGTGACAGAGAGAGGCTCTGGCTCAAAAAAAAAAAAAAAAAAGTCTATATAACCATAGTGAAAGTTCTGGAAGAAAATATATTAATCTTGAGTGATGTTATCCTAAGAGAATAGTTTTATTATTCAGAGTATCATTATAAAAGCAAATCTAGAGCATGATGACAAACTTCACTGCATTAAAGCATAGAAAGTGAATGCACATTAAATATTCATAGAACAGGAATATTCAGGAATGGATATTATGCTAATTCATTTCTAAAAGGAACATGATTTTTTTTCTTATGATTTTATTTTTTGAGACAGAGTCTCACTCTGTCACCCAGGCTGGAGTACAGTGGCACAGTCTTAGCTCACTGCAACCACAGCCTCTGCGGTTCAAGCAATTCTTGTACCTCAGCCTCCCAAGTAGCTGGGATTACAGGCGGATGCCACCATGCCTGGCTAATTTTTGTATTTTTAGTAGAGACGAGGTCTCATCATGTTGGCCAGGCTGGTCTTGAACTCCTGACCTCAAGTGATCTGTCCACCTCAGCCTCCCAAACTGCTGGGATTACAGGCATGAGCCACTGTGCCTGGCCCTACGATTTTAAAAGGAATAATAGAGAACTTCATTAGGGAATTTGTAAACAAATATTAAACAAGAAGTTTTTTAAAAAATCAACATGTACTTCCTTTAAATTAGATATTATATAATCTGAAATTATTTTAATTTTGGTTTCTGTGAGATTCCAGAAAATCATATTAAAAAATGACTTCTAAACTGTCTTCCCAAACTCAAAATCTCATGATTGGGAAAATAACCCAAATATACAAAAACAAAAACAAATGCAGATATTTATACCATAACTTTCAACCTTTAAATAGGACAGATGCCACCTCCAGGTCAGAGTTAACCTGATCTTGAATATTTTTACTATCTTCTTCATTTAAGGACTTCACAAATCGAGAACACACATTCATATCAAATCGGTTAGGCAATATGAATTTCATTCCCATGGCAACACCCTGAGCTGACCCTTCTTCTGAATTTGGGTCCAGTGGATGTTCTATTTTAATGTCTGGCATGCCAGTTAGGCTATAAGTGCTGGGACACTCTTCCACTATCAGCTGGGCTCCAATATCCAGATTTGTTGATGTAGCCATGATTTCAACTGTAGTTTCAATAACTAAAACATTTCTTCATGATTTCCTCTTGGTTTTGTAAGAGCAGTATCCAGCGTATTCTTGGAATCTGGATATTTAAAAATCTGAAAGAAAAAGTTAGAAAATTAAAAGTATTCTATCAACTTAGGTAAAAACACACAAAATAATCATCTTCAATCAAGTATTGTAACAATGCTCTTGAAAGCACCTACACATAATAGAAAGAATATAATGTTCAGAGGTAGAGAAACCTGGGTATGAATCCAAACTTCGCCATTAATTAGCTGTGTGACCTGTAGAAGTTACTCAATCCCTCTGAGCTTCCGTGTCATTTATAAAATACGGATATCACCATTAACCTTATAGGGTTCTGGTAAAGACCAAATGAAATACTGTACAGTGATATTCTCACCTCCATCATTAAATTCCAATACATTTTAATTACTGTTTCTCCCATTTCCTGTATCTGAATATTGCCAAATGGATAAAAGATCAGGCTAACAATGAAAATAAACTTTAATCTCTTACCTAAGGTTAGTTCTTTAATATGCTATGTTTATATAGGTGGCCCTTAGTTTGAATTTAAGAAATGATAATTCATGTTGTATCCAAGTTTATTGGCATTGTTATCTATAACACCTGTGATTGCTAGACCATGAAAGGCTTTACAAAGCTTTGGTTTTGATGAACTGAAGGTACATTTATGAATTTTTGTTCAGATTACGCATTAGCAACTTAATGTAGGTTTTCATGAAACATAAAGTAGGTAGATTATGGATTGGCTTTCCAAGATGTATAGTTGTCTTAGATACATTATCATTTGGGACAGGAAGGAAATTAATAACATCCAGTTAATTTTTTCATGTTAGGGTTAATTGCCTCTTAGAAATTTTGAGAGGGTGCAGGGTGTTTCAAAATTGGAATTGGAATTAAAAGAAAAATGCATTAGGATCGCAGTGGAGCAAGGGTCGCCAAACCATACATTTACAGATAACCACCTTCTACAATTTTAAAAACATTTTCAAAGATTAATCTTTATAACAATCCTTTGAGTAGGCAGGTCAGGTAATCATATGTCCACCTAGGAGGGGAAAAAAAGGAAGCTCATGAATTATGAGGGCTTACTCAGCTCTTCTGACTCCATCACTCTGACCATTAAAATGAGGCAGCACTAAACAAAGCCAAAATCTCCACGAGAGAGTTGAATAAACAACACATAGTATAGTAAGGAAAAAAAAAAGCAGGAAGTAAGAAAGTTAATACATTTGGGCAAAAAGAAGGAAACCAGAAAAGAAAATTAGTTCAGTGATTCAAAGGGAGATGGATGTGCAATGCATTAGTCCACGCGTCTTAAAAGGGACTGGACAACATGAACTGTGTTTCCTGAGGGAAGAACCATCTCCCCCTTTCTCCTATCCAGCGGTTGGCTAAGTGCAACTCCCCTAAGCTCTCTGAGCACCCTGCATGTATCTGTATTTTAGCATTTACCATTCTTTTGACAATTTCCATTTAAATAACAGCTAAATTGAAAACTCCCCTAGGATGGGGACCACTCTTACTAATTTTTGCACACAGAACAGTACTTGGTCCTACCAGGTGCTCCATAAATGTTTTCTGATCTTAACTTTAACAATTTTTTCCATATTCTTTTCTATTTCTAACATTTGCTGATTAGACCTGGCTTTCCACTCCCAACATCGCTACTAACTAGCTGAGCACTCCTGGACAAATAAATAATACAAGTTTTCTGAAATTCATCTATTATAAAAAGGTGTTGAAATAGGCCTTTCTAATATTCTTTCCAGCTCTAAACAGCTTCCATGTTACAAATCAGGGTTTATAGATGGAATTACAGGTCTTCGAGAGGAGAATAGCAAATGTGCTTAGGGGAAGGGGGTGGGTGGAAAATGAACGCTTATCTTGGCACAGCAGTCTAACGAGAGGAGAAGCAAAGTTAATTGGTAGGCCAAAATTTTGAAGAACAGGAGAGGGAGGCGGGGGTGAGGGGAGTGGGGTAAACAGGACTTAGAAGAGGTGGTGAGAAAAAGGGGGTAAGGCAATCGATAGCTAGGTTCACCTCGATCTGTCAGAGCCCAGGGATGAAGGGATAGAGAGTCTACGGAGATAAAGTGGGCAGCTATGCTAGTTCCTGTGGATGCTAATAACAGGAGCCCCTCGTTTCTTCCTGATCCTGGAATTATTCTACAAGGAGAGGAAGGTGCTATGAAAATAAATGATGCCTCACAGGCGACAGGTGTCCCAGCGTCCCGAGACAGGAGCCCGCTGTCTCCCGCTGGAGGGGAGACTCTTGCAGGAAAGAAAGTCCGTTCTGTCGCCACCGGCCAGCTGTGCCCGAAAAGTCCCAGGAAGAAACTCTCGCTCATCCGCGGCGAGCGGATCCCGGGCACAGGGGCTGGAGGCCGACCCGGTGAGAGTGCAAGGTCTCGCGACCACCGACGACGGCAGACAGCGATTCGGGCCTTCCCATCTGAGGCCAGCTTCAGTACAGGCCTCCAAGCCCGGGCTTGTTTTGGCCGCGACGTCACTTCCGATTTCTTCTTTCGCCTTCTGGCTAAAAAACGTTCCGCAGCAATGCAGCTGAAACTTTCGGGTTTTCTTTTTTTTGTCCCTCTCTCCTTTTTTTTAATATTTTTATTTTTGCCGCCTTTACGCTCCGAGGCCCATCCTGCCGCAGTACTACACAGACAGGGTCATTTCAGTTGACGGTTCTGGGTCACCAGAGCAGAGGAAGCCCCAATTTCGCCCTCCGGTCACGCCTCCTACTCCAGATCGCCCCGCCCACCTGACCCGCCTCTGCGCCGCCGGGCTGCGTGAGTCTCATGAGCGTGCGCTGGTACGTCATCTTCGCGCGACGTTCGGTTCGCTGTGTGTGTCGCCGGCTCCTTGAGGGTCCATGTGAGTTTTACGCCAGTGCTGCTGAACTGTGCAGGCTAGGGAGCTGGCACAGTCCGATTAATTGTCCTTGGGTCGAGGTGTCTCGTCGGACCCTTTGGGGCTCAGTGGAGGTAGGTGAAGGCGGCTCCCATTGAGGGAAGCCCACACTCACACCCGGCCTTCCTGTGTTATCTGGCATGCTCTTCTGGGGCTTCCCAGGCTATATAGGAGAGTGGCCAAATTCTTTAACCGGTTCAAGTTCCCCTCAATTAAGCTTCGACCTAGATTCTTCTCTGCGATTACACCCTTTCCTGTCCACGTTGTTAGTTCCCGGAGTAATCAGCAACTCTCCAAGGCAATGGACACATTTCCATCTTTGCCTTTGCTTACGAGGCTCCCTCAGGTGAAGTGAACCTAATGGAGTTTTAAAATATTTGGGAGATAAAATCAGCAGATCTTGTTAACTATTTGGATGTTAGGAGTGAGGAAGAAAAGGACACGTCAAGGCTGAGTCTAGGTTAATATCTGGTGCCAGTCACCAGCCAAAATGGAGTATATTGGAGTAAGCAAAGGCACAGACCATGTCTTTATTTCATTCACCATTATAGCCCCAGTGCCTAGAGCAGTGTCCTGCACATTGGTAGGTACTTTAATGAACAGAAGAGTGTTCCCAAAGACCAATGAAATACAATCATTGGTCATTGTATTTCATTAAAGCACCTTTTAAATATATGTTACACCTATTTATCGTGGTGTTACTAATGTAAAGTTTTCAGGCTTTTTGGAATAGATGATGAGCAGCACCTCTGGAATCATTTACCTGATAACATTGAATCTCTTTTGCAATTGAGTCGTTCTGGAAAAATGTTTTGGCTTGATTGCATGTTATTTAAAAGTTTTATCCTATTCTGCCACTTTAGTGTTGAATTTAATTTCAGGATTGCTTTATTACAGTTTTCTTTCCTACTGTTTAAACCTTTTAAAGTAAATTTAATTTTAAGCTTCTTCATTAGAATATTAGCTTTGTGTTTCTTACTTCTTGGCATTTAGGCTTTCAGGAAATCAAGTCCGTAACTATAATTGTTATAGATTAAATGTCATCTTAAACTTGGTTTCAGGAAACTTGTATTTGCAGTTTCACCTTAATATTTCCTGTTGCCAAAAAATGGACACTCAAAGCCAGCATGATCCTTTTTGGTTTGGCTACTGTAAGGCTGTGCTAGATTTATTCCTAAGTGTTGTAAAATGGTTGGCTAGGTGTGAGAACCTTTGTGTACAGCTGAATAGATGGTGCGATATGATAGCCTTCACTTTAATTATTCCTGCTTCCTATAGATTGCCTTTTCTGGGTTAGAATTAAATAGCTTATTGGTCTCTAATCTATATACTTCCACACAGACTTTTTAAAGAAAGCAGAGTGAAAATCAACTATATGTACAAGCTTATAATATGTATATAAAATATTTTATTTTTCAGAATTAAGGCAAAGTCACTGTAATTATTTCTAACACCAATTCCAAAATAGTGACTCTTGGACAATAGTGCAATTATATGGAATTATGGCTGGTTATAAGCCTGTAGCTATTCAGACATATCCTATACTTGGTGAAAAAATCACCCAAGATACACTGTACTGGAACAACTATAAGGTGAGTGTGGGACGTAATGAGGGAGAATGGATTTGTGTTTATGCCAATTTCTCTAGCATATGTTATACTCTGGATGCTCTAACAGAATTATTAACTAAAAACCATCTATCAGCAGCTTATAGTTTGGGCAGATAATTTGATATCTATTTTTTCTTGGAATTTTATGTAAAAGTCCATACTGCTTAATCAGATTAACCATACAAATGCCTAGCACAGAACAGATGATCAATCAATGCCAAATGAATTAAATTTTAAAATTTGAATCTCATATGTGTAAAGTTGTTTATTGAAGTATTGCTTGTAATAGTAGAAATCTTGAAAAACCCATGTCTATTAGTAGTGGACTGGTATAGTAAATTACAGTGTGCCCTTATAATGGATGGTAAGTCTATTGCTCCTATGAAAACTAATATGTGTTACTAAGTGAAAAGAAGCAAGATGTGGAACAGCCTACATGGTATGATTATCTTTTTGTTATTTTAAAAGTACAAGTACGTGGTTATTGTATGCTGGTGTAGACATGATAACTTTTTTTTTTTCTGGTAGAAATCACAGTAAACTCAATAGCTGAAGAGACAGAGTGGGGTGTGGCTTTCTAACCATATGTTTATTTCAGTGGCAACAAGAATAGTCTGGGTGATGAGATATGTACCTTTTTTGCTTTCTTTGTAATTTTATGTTAAATACAACTTAAGAAATGTTACTAAGAACAAAGAGAAATGGTCTGTAAGAAATTATGTAATGCATAAATAGGTCTTACCAGTGGTAACTCTGTTAACACACTATTATTTTTTATTAAGACCCCTGTTCAGATTAAGGAATTTGGTGCAGTTTCAAAAGTAGACTTTTCTCCTCAGCCTCCATATAATTATGCTGTCACAGCTTCCTCAAGAGTAAGTATAATATTAAATTTCTTTATTTTTCTTTTGTATAGTTTACTACTGATCTTGAGCCATCTGGTGAAATACTGTTTTTCATCTTGTAGATTCACATTTATGGCCGATACTCCCAAGAACCTATAAAAACCTTTTCTCGATTTAAAGACACAGCATACTGTGCTACTTTTCGACAAGATGGTAGATTGCTTGTGGCTGGCAGCGAAGATGGTGGAGTTCAACTTTTTGATATAAGTGGGAGGGCTCCCCTCAGGCAGTTTGAAGGCCATACAAAGTAAGAGACAGTTGGTTTCTGTGTGTTCTGGTTTTATTTTGTTGTAAGCTCTTTTTTCCTCTGGACTTTGATTAAAAAGATAGAGATCAGTTTTATGGAGATTATTTGCCTATAGGTACTATATTTCCTGATTGTTCTAAGAGTGCTTAACTTGGGTTCCATGGTCCAGTTTCATGGGGCTTATGAATTCCCTAGAATTGTATGTGATATTTTAGGAAATACACGTTTATCTAGGGAGCTACTCTGTAGCTTTTGGTTAACTTTAGTGGGGTCTGTGGCCCAGCTGAGATTATGAATTACTGACCTAAAGACAACCTTACAGGTGGTAATGACAGCTCTATAGGCCTGTACTGTCTTAGAGGCTCTTATGTTGAAGTCAAGTTGGAAGGTGGATTTTCTTCTTGAATTTATAGTGTTTTGCCCCTTAATAAATTAAGTGGCCATCACAATTTTATATTATAACTTTGTTTTCAGGATTGCCAATGTCTGTGCTGAAATTTGTTAAAATTTAACAGAAATTTATGTAACATGATTCTATTTAGTGGTAAATCTTTTTAGAGTTTTTTAAAGAACTTTTTGAAATTTTGAAAATTAAAGTGCCTTTGCTTCCATATTCAGCAGCTAAGTGGAATTGTTTACATACTAGAAAATATAATTTTAAGGCTATCCTTTAATTTTTTTTAACTTTACAATATAGGAGTATTTACACTTCTTAATTGGTTTCGGGGCAAACACTTGTAAGTTTTCTCTTTCTTTCATGATTTCCCCCTATGAAGACTCCCTGAAACTCAGCTGCTTTTTTTTTTAATCTGAGAAAAAGGAGCATTTTATGTTAGAAGGTACCAGAAAAATAATTTTCTTGCTTTTTAATATACTGATCTTCAATCTTTCAGAGCAGTTCATACAGTAGATTTTACAGCTGACAAATATCACGTGGTCTCTGGGGCTGATGATTATACAGTTAAATTATGGGATATTCCAAACTCCAAAGAAATTTTGACATTTAAAGAACACTCTGATTATGTGAGGTGTGGATGTGCTAGCAAACTTAATCCGGATCTCTTTATAACAGGTTGGTGAACTCTATTCCCTCCTGAAGCAAATAATCTCACGTGGATGTACTTTAATGTTGCTATGGGACTCTTTTGGGATGGAGGGATTTAAATTTTTTTTATAAAGGAATATGTTTCTGATTAATTCTTCAGTTTTTAAATTAATTTTTATGTATGTATGTTTGTATTTATTTTCAGACAGGGTCTCACTCTGTTGCCCAGGCTGGAGTGCAGTGATGTGACCACAGCTCACTGCATCTGCTACCTCCTGGGCTCAAGTGATCCTCCCACATAAGCCTCCCAAGTAGCTGGGACTACAGGTGCCCACCACCACATCCAGCTACTTTGTGTATTTTTTTGTAGAGACGGTTTCGCCATGTTGCCCAGGCTGGTCTCGAACTCCTGGGCTCAAGTGATCCACCTACCTCAATTTCCTCCCGGAGGGCTGGGATTACAAGTGTGAGCCACCATGCCTGGCTTCCAATTGTTTTTTATTTTCTTATTCTTCTTTTGTTGATTGTTCATGCCTTCCAAATGTGTTTGGAAAAATCAGGCTGTCTTGAAAACATAATAGACTCTCAGAACTGTAATGTATAGTACCCTGCCTCAAGCAGCCAAGAAACAAAGAGTGCAGTTTAGCCTTTGTGGGTGCCTTTACAAAGATTTCCAGATGATTCAGTAGTGACAGTAGTCCAAAGAAAGAAATATTTTAAGATCAGAGCAAGTTAGATTCTGTATAGTATTATGTAGTGCTTCTTCAGACACGATCAGTAGTAGACGGTTTGGAGGTTCTGTGTCTTCATGAATATACATATACGTCTTTTTAAAACTCCATCTAAGCTTTTTTTCCTTTTAAAATTTATATCTGGATACATACAGTTTTTGTTGTTTTAAACAGTCAAACTAAAAATTCAAAAATTGACATTTTAGGATCATATGATCATACTGTGAAGATGTTTGATGCACGAACGAGTGAGAGTGTTCTCTGTGTTGAGCATGGGCAGCCAGTGGAGAGTGTCCTACTTTTCCCCTCTGGAGGTCTTCTGGTGTCAGCAGGTACTTCTTAAAAATAGCTTTCACCAATATTGTTGGTTTTGAATCACATTTGTTTAAAATCAGTTGCTCTTTGTAATTTATCAGTGTGCATTTGAATTGCATATCTAAGTTTTTGTTCAAACAGTTGATAGGTAGGACTGGCAAGCAGTTATCATTTATTGTGTACCTAATGTGAGCCAGGCACTGTGCTGTTACATATGAACTCTAATGCCCTAGATGATGCTACAAGGTAGTTAGCTTTTTCCCTACTTTACAGCTAATGAAATAAAAGTTTTAACTTATTTTTCAAGGCAAAGTGGTAAGTGGCAGATCTGAAATCACAGAACTCGAGAGCTCTGTGTATTTAGCCCTGTGCCATCTTATTTATTTAGCCCTGTGCCATCTTATTTAACCCCAGAAATTTAGCCCTGTGCCATCTTATTTAACCCCAGAAATTTAGCTCTTACGTATTTAGCCCTGTGTCATCTTATTTAACCCCAGAAATTTAGCTCATACTCCTTTTACTCCTACCTAAGAGATCTGCAGCAGCTTTTGAAAATCAGTTATTTGAGATCTAGTAGGCTTGTCTCTTTTTCTGTGACTCTCTTGATTGAAATGCCACTACCCAGCAAATAGCTGCTAGTACTAGAGAAAGGAGATAATGTGGCCTCAAAAGGGGCCTTGGTACATTTTTCAACAAGTTGGGACTGAGATGTTTTTCTCATTTTGCACATATTGCATTTTCATAATTACAGTGGAAGAAGTAAATTGGCTTTTTTCATTTGTAAATAAAGTAAAAATGTGTTCGTATTAGAAGAATGTATAGGTAGTATGTATACTTGACAACATATATATTGCTGTGTGTACCTCCTTTTTTTTTTTTTTCTTAATTCTAAAATCTGGCTAGAAATTACTCTGTTTTATATTCTTTTCCCCAGTACCTATTTGATTTAAAAATAAGTTGAGGCGGGATGTGGTTGCTCACGCCTGTAATCCTAGCACTTTGGGAGGCTGAGGCAGGCGGATAGCTTGAGTCCAGGAGTTTGAGACCAGCCTGGGCAACATAGCAAGACTCTAAGACTCCATCTTTAATTAAAAAAAGAAAAAAGTTGATAATGTCAGATGTGTCTACTTTTCTTGCTGTTATTCTGACAAATGGAAAAAATATCATGTTGAACAGGGAGAATAGAAAGCTGTGTGCTGATCTCCACTGTGTGTCACTAGCTAATTGTGACCTCGGGCAATCCCTTAAGGTCTCTAGACCTTGAAAATGAGAGGGTTGGACTAGATCAGTGATTTCAACTGTGATCCCTCTTGTGAGGTGCCACATAGGAGTGGAGAGGTGGGAACTGTGAGTTGGGTTCCAACTCCTGTTCCCCAGTCAAGATTTCAGTCTCCTCTTCCATCCCTTTTTCTGTCTTTCCATATTAGACTTTTTTGCTTGATATTTTGCTGCAGATCTACATTATTCACTTCCACTGCTATATAGAATTTCTTTTAAAAAATGATTTTATTATAATTTTCTTAAAATGGACTCTTTCAGTTATACATTTATTTTGCTGGAATTTCTGTACGCTTCACAAATATTATTTAATGGTCATAACAGTTCTGTGAGGTAGGAACTGTTATTACCAATGACCCAGGAAGTGGTGCATCCAGGATTTTACCAGGCAGCCTGGCCTGGACTCCCTCACTCAGCCTCCATGCTTTGTGGAGTGTCCAGAGAAGAATGCTTTTCAGATCTTTAATATGTTGAATCTGTGGGCAGAATATCCAACTAATGATGATTTCTTTTTATAGGAGGTCGTTATGTTAAAGTCTGGGACATGTTAAAAGGAGGACAATTGCTAGTATCTTTGAAAAATCATCACAAAACCGTGACATGTTTATGTCTAAGCAGCTCTGGACAGAGGTTACTCTCTGGCTCACTGGATAGGTTGGCATTTTAATTTTTTTGTATATTATTATTAGTGTACACCTGTTTACTGCTTGAGGAAATGAGTTACTTCAGCAATATTTGTGATAAGTATACGGATAATGATTTCCAGGAGAAAAAAACCTGTTGAGTTGAAAATAGTTTTGACCTTTTGTTTACATATAGCTACTTATTTTCTTTTCTTTTTTTTTGAGACAGAGTCTCACTCTGTCACCTAGGCTGGAGTGCAGTGGTGCAATCTCGGCTCGCTGCAACCTCCGCCTCCCAGGTTCAAGTGGTTCTCCTGCCTCAGCCTCCTGAGTAGCTGGGATAACAGGCACGCGCCACAATGCCCGGCTAAGTTTTTTATTTTTAGTAGAGACGGAGTTTCACCATGTTGGTCAGGCAGGTCTTGAACTCCTGACCTCGTGATCTGCCCACCTCAGCCTCCCAAAGTGCTGGGATTACAGGTGTGAGCCACCACACCCGGCCACCCATAGCTACTTATTTTCTCCTTTGACACAATTTGTTTTAACTTGTATACTTAAACAACATTATTGAACCATTTGAATGATAATCTTTCAAATAATGTTATTCTATAAACCATCTTTTAAAACCATTATTGTACATTCATATATTTTGAAGTTTTCTTTTTTTTTTTTGAGACAGAGTCTTGTTCTGTTGCCCAGGCTGGTGTGCAGTGGCACAATCTGGGCTTACTGCAACCTCTGTCTCCCAGGTTCAAGCGATTCTCGTGACCCAGCCTCCCAAGTAGCTGGGATTACAGGTGTGCAGCACCATGCCTGGCTAATTTTTGTATTTTTTGTAGAGACGGGGTTTCGCCATATTGCCCAGACTGGTCTCGAACTTCTGGCCTCGTGTGATCTGCCCACCACGCCCTCCCAAAGTGCTGGGATTACAGGTGTGAGCCACTGTGCCTGGCCTGAAAAGTTTTTTAAAAATTAGATAAATTAATTTTTTTTTTTTTTTGAGATGACATCTCGCTCTGTTGCCCAGGCTGGAGTGCAGTGGTGTGATCTCAGCTCACTGCAACCTCTGCTTCCCGGGTTCAAGCAATTCTGCCTCAGCTTCCTGAGTGGCTGGGATTATAGGCGCTTGCCACCTTGCCCGGCTAATTTTTGTATTTTTAGTAGAGACAGAGTTTCGCCGTGATGGCCAGGCTGGTCTGGAACTTCTGACCTCAGGTGATCTACCCACCTTGGCCTCCCAAAGTGCTGGGATTACAGGCATGAGCCACCGCGCCTGGCCTAAAAGTTAGATAGCACATTTTATTTAGCCTAATATCTAATGTAAAAATAAAATATATATTACATATAAAATATAATTTCAGTATGTAATCTATGTCAAAATTATTAAGATACTAGAAATAAATTAAGCATCTAAACATGTGCACTATGATACAATAATCATATTTTAGGTTGGTACAGTGGCTTACACCTGTAATCCCAGTGCTTTGGGAGGCTGAGGTGGGAGGATCACTTGAGGCCAGGAGTTTGAGACCAGCCTAGGGAATATAGTGAGACCCCATCTCTACAAAAAATTAAAAAAATTAGCTGGCCACAGTGGTACACACCTTTAATCATAGCTACTAGGGAGGCTGAGGCAGGAGAAGTACTTAAGCCGGAGTTTGAGGTTGCAGTGAGCTGTGATAGTACCACTGTACTCTATCCTGGGTTACAGTGATACCCTGTCTCTAAAAAAAAAAAAGATAATATTTTATAAAAATTACTGTCTCAGTTTTTAAATTAAAATTAGATAAAATAAAAAATTTAGTTTCTCATTTTCACTAGCCACATTTCAAGTGGTCAGTAGCCATGTGCGGCTAGAAGTATGGCACAGCTCTAGAATTTACATGATTTATTATTAATTTTTTTTTTTTTTGAGACAGGGTTTTGCTCTGTCACCCAGGCTGGAGGGCAGTGGCATGATCTTGGCTGACTGCAACCTCCACCTCCTGGCTTCGAGCGATCCCCTCGCCTCAGCCTCCTCAGTAGCTGGACCACCGGCACGCGCCACTGTACCTGACTCATTTTTGTATTTTTGTTGAGATGGGGTTTTGCCATGTTGCCGAGGCTGGTCTCAAACTCCTGAGTTCAACAGATCCTCCCACCTCAGCCTCCCAAAGTGCTGGATTACTGGCGTGAGCCACCGTGCCCGGCTTACATGATCTATTTTTGATTATTTTATTTCCATATTTTCATTTTTTTCTGCTGTTATGAAAAACTTTAGTTTTCAGCATGTTAATTAAAAAGTATACAGTCATCTCTTGGTAACTGAGGGGGATTGGTTGTGGATGCCCAAGTCCCTTATTTAAAATGGCATATTTGCATATAACCTACACACATCCACTGTATACTTTAAATCATGGCTTGCTTATTTGTAATACCTAATACAATGCAAATGCTATGTAAATGGTTGTTACACTGTATTTTAAAATTCTGTATTATTTATGTATTTATGGATATTTTCAATCCATGGTTGGTTGAATCTGCAGATGTGGAACCTGCCATAAGAAGGATTGACTGTACATATTTTAAAAGCTAGAAAATATTTTTAATACAAAGGAATTTTTTATGTAAATACATGGCAAGTTTACACATGTTACTGAAATCATGTTACTCGGCAATTTGGGACTTGATTCTTAGGTATGTTCGTAAAAGCTAAGTGTAAATTGGCTCTATTTGTGGTGGTTTCAACCAAGAGTGATTTTTGTTCCTCAAGGAACGTTTGACAATATCTTGAGAAAGTATTGTTTTTTATCACAACTCATGGTACTTACCATATTGGGGATAGAGGCCAGGAAGGCTGCTAAACATCCTACAATGCACAGAACAACCCCTACAAAAAAGAATTCTGTGCCCCAAAATGACAGTAATTCTGAGGTTGAGAATCCCTGATCTTTGGCTTCATGTGTACTTTCTTTCTTTCTTTTTTTTTTTTTTAATTTATTTTTTTAGAGACAGGGTTTCATCAAGTTGCCCAGGCTGGTCTTGAACTCCTGGGCTCAAACAATCTGCTGTCCTTGGCCTCCCAGAGTGCTGGGATTACAGGTGTGAGCCATCACAGTTGGCTTTGTGATGTGCTTTCATTGATAATTTTTTCTTTTTTTTTTTTTAAGGTGGAGTTTCACTCTTGTTGCCCAGGCTGGAGTGCAATGGCGCGGTCTCGGCTCACCGCAGCTTCTGCCTCCTGGGTTCATGTGATTCTCCTGCTTCAGCTCCCAAGTAGCCGAGATTACAGGCATGTGCCACCATGCCCGGCTGATTTTGTATTTTTAGTAGAGGCAGGGTTTCTCCATGTTGGTCAGGCTGCTCTTTAACTCCCGACCTCAGGTGATCTGCCCACCTCGGCCTCCAAAAGTGCTGGGATTACTACAGGTGTGAGCCACCGCATCCGGCTAATACCTTTTCTTTACTCCCAAGTTTGATCTTCAGATGACAGTGGCTCATGGTCTGTCCTTCTGTTTTTTTTTTTTCCTTTTTTTCTTTTTAAATTTTTGAAACAGAGTCTTACTCTGTGGCCCAGGCTGGACGGCAGTGGCACGATTTCGGCTCACTGCAACCTCTGCCTCCCAGGTTGAAGCAATTCTCATGCCTCAGCCTCCTGAGTAGCTGGGATTACAGGTGTGTGTCACCACACCTGGCTAGTTTTTATTATTTTTGGTAGACATCGGGTTATGCCGTGTTGGCCAGGCTGGTCTTGAACTCCTGGCCTCAAGTGATCTGCCCACCTTGGCCTCCCAAAGTGCTGGGATTACAGACCTGAGCCACCACACCTGGCCCTTCTATTTTTTTTATAAGTGGCTAGTCAAAGTTTTTATACAGATTTTATAGTTAGGGCTGGTATACAGCTCTTTTTTTTTTTTAGACAGAGCTTTGCTCTTGTCGCCCAGGCTGGAGTGCAGTGGCACAATCTTGGCTCACTGCAGCCTCCACCTCCCAGGTTCAAGCAATTCTCCTGCCTCAGCTTCCCAAGTAGCTGGGATTACAGGCATGTGCCACCACGCCCAGCTATTTTGTATTTTTAGTAGAGATGGAGTTTCACCATGTTGGTCAGGCTGGTCTCGAACTCCTGACCTCAGGTGATTCACCCACCTTGGCCTCCCAAAGTGCTTGAATTACAGGTGTGAGCCACTGTGTCCAGCCTACAGCTCATTTTTAAAGGGATTCAGTGATGAATTAGTTTGTAATTAACATTACTAATCTTTGTTTTTCTTCACTGTTGTACAGATTTTAATGTTTGTATTTTGTTTTCAGAAAATAGAAATTTGCATTTTATACTCGTTTTCAAGGTGATTTTTGACAAAGCTTTTCTTTTTTATTAGGAAGGTGAAAGTATACAGCACAACTTCCTACAAAGTAGTCCACAGTTTTGATTATGCAGCTTCAATTTTGAGTCTTGCCCTTGCAGTAAGTACCTTTACCTATTTTTAAGTCTGTCACTAACCCTGCCTGTTAAATGAAACTAAAATGGAACTTTGGGCTTTATTTTTAGATTTGAGTAACTTTTCTTGCCACATCAGATATTTGAGTTAAGACAATTGCTGGAATATGTAACTCGTCCTATTGACGCAGCATGAATTCAGATTTAGGTCCCACTCACTGTAGAACTTCAAACTAAATACAGTGCTCTAGGCATTGTTAACATTAAACGCAGGACCTGGGAAGCTGGTAAATCTCTCTTCAACTCATTTAACTCAAGAGTATTATAGTACACTAGAAAGGCAGATTAGCTCTCTGAGCAGAAAAAAAGATGTGGGGAGAAGGGGACAACAAAATGAAATATCTCCTTTTCTTTGTTACTGCTCTTTCTGAAATGTATACTGTCAAGTTTTATGAGAAGCCACATTTGGGCAGGAAGGCATTTGACTATATTATATAGAAATCTGATTTGGGAGAGGAAAAGCTTATTAAAAATATTTTTGGGGGGAAAGATCATAAAAGTCTTGCTACTGTGTAATCTTTGATGCCGTTAACTATGTATTATACAAACTTTGCCAGTGATATTTTACAAGTATAAGTTCTGTCGATGTAGTTGTATCCTAAGGAAAAAATGATTTCGCTTTAACGTCTTGCACCAATCATCGTTAGGCAGACTGTGTATTTGAATGGAACTGTTGGTGAATGTATGGACAAGCAGCAAACACATTGTAAATGTGTTTTGAAGTAAAAGTACTATAAATTACGAGTTAAGAATAGACTAACTTATTTTTCTAATTATTATTAGCATGAAGATGAGACAATAGTTGTAGGAATGACCAATGGAATACTGAGTGTTAAACATCGGAAATCTGAAGCAAAGAAGGAATCACTTCCCAGAAGAAGAAGGCCTGCATATCGAACCTTTATTAAAGGAAAAAATTACATGAAGCAACGGGTATTTGTGCATTTCTCATATTTGTTTAAAGGGTGAAATTTGTTAGAGTAGCCAGCTTCATCCCTGCACATTACTGGAAAGCGTAGTTCACATGGCACTTTATTTTGCTTTTCTCTACATCAGAATTATTTCTAGATTGCTAGATTGGGGACATTATTGATGAGTAATGGGGAACAAGGACTACTTTATGTAATACTCTGCATCATAACATAATGTTATAATGCTTTACTGCATTCAAAATAATGTCTTTCACATACTACCTGATTTGATCTAAATCCCAAGAAGTAGTAGAACCAATCATGTCCCTGTTTGGCATCTGAGAAGATTGAGCGACAAATAATTTGTGATTGATTCAGGATTTCATTACTGGTATCCAGAGTTGTTGAGACTAGATCTCATTATCTCTGATTGTTGTTTGATTTATCTTTCTACTGTACCACACTGCCTGCCACATAAAGAGAATTGAAATGAGTAATTTTTACCTAGAATTAAGGCAATGGTGCATGTTGTAAGTTAAAATTATAAGAGAGTAAGAACATGTTGATGTAGCAAGTTACTCCTTTTTTTTTTTTCTTTTTTTGACTCTGATTAGCAGGATGCATTTTTATTTAATCTACATTATGGGCATATGAACATTATTTGTGACATAGTTCAGAGATACCACTTCATTATGAAAAAGTTTATATTAAATGTATATTTATACAGATGCTGATTTTCCTTCTCTATAAATGTACGTTTCATTGCAGGATGACATTTTGATTAACAGGCCAGCAAAGAAGCACCTAGAATTGTATGACAGGGATCTGAAACATTTTCGGATCTCTAAGGCACTCGATAGAGTTCTTGATGTGAGTGAGCATTTTTTAAAAAATCATGTTATTACTTACCCTGCATATTACCATGACTTGGAACTGTGAAGATAAATATTATTCAAACTTGATAATTTAGTGCAAGACAGTGATTTTTTTTTGTGCTGTTTTGTCTACTCATGTTGACTTTGAAAATTTTTCTAGCCCTCTTGTACAATAAAGACACCCGAGATTACGGTGTCCATCATAAAGGAGTTAAATCGAAGAGGAGTCCTTGCAAATGCGCTTGCAGGTCGGGATGAGAAGGAAATCAGTCATGTTCTTAATTTTTTGATAAGGTATGTTTTTTGTCTGTGAAACACTTACATTTTGCATCTGAAATCCTTTATCACCAAATAAAAGACATTTAGTTTGATCTTTGTAGAGAACTGATGAAACAAATCTGTTTTAAGGATTTTTTTTTTAAGTTTACAAGTTTCACTAAACTGAATTTTTACTTTGTAGGAATCTTTCTCAGCCAAGATTTGCCCCTGTTTTAATCAATGCTGCTGAAATAATTATTGGTAAGTCATTGTTAAAACTTGAAAATCCTAACATGCTTGCAAAAGTAGAGATGTCAAATAATCAAATTTGGAAATCAAGTAGATCAAAATATCTTGCTTTTATCAAATCTCAGTGTGGATTTTCATGGAGAAAACAAGTCAGTGCAGTTTAAAAAGTAGTAAAATGTTTATAGTGGTGTGACTTTGAATTGATGGGACTAGGGTTATTATAAAAAATTTTTTTCATAGACATCTATAATGACGATGACAATTTTTCAAATGGGAAAATGAAAATAAGTCAGGAACTCCACCCTATACTTTCTGTAATTATTATTTTTTGAAATAAATTTACTCAGAGGGATTGTTATACTTTCTATAAATCATTAATTAATTATAAAATAAGTACAGATTTTTCAGTGTTCTTATGTTTAATATTTTTATACTTTTAAAAACTTTTGCTTTTCACTTAATGTATAGAAAGATATTGCTAGTTAATGTGTTTTCTTTCTCTCTTTTTAGATATATATCTGCCTGTAATTGGTCAGTCCCCTGTAGTTGATAAAAAGTTTTTAGTACTTCAAGGACTTGTAGAAAAAGAGATTGATTACCAAAGAGAATTGTTAGAAACCTTGGGGATGATGGATATGCTTTTTGCCACTATGAGAAGGAAGGAAGGCACTTCTGTGTTGGAACACACATCTGATGGATTTCCAGAGAATAAGAAGATAGAATCATAGTGTCTGCTAAATAAGACATATAAGAACTCTGAAGTTGGAATAGATTTGACTGTATTAAATGTTGGCGAGAGACTCTCTTTGATACATTAAAAAAACTGTTTGCAGAAGCAGTTCTATGGAAGAGACTGGAATAATTATGGCCGGAAAACAAGTACCTGTTTTAAGTAAGACATGGTTTTCCATGTAATATTTTGAATTATAGCATCTTCACCTAGAAGATCTCAATTGTCTTAGTCACAGAGTAGGTTTATCTGGGATGGATATTAATTTTAATACAGGAGTGTTCTGTATCAACATTTGGGTTGGTATTCAGATGGGAATTCAAATATGAATCCTCTCTGGAGAGGGTCCAACTGGGAATCCTGCTAAAGGAGCAAAGCCTTGTATTACCTCTGGAAGACAACAAAAACAATTGGCAACAACAAAAAGCCTCTTTCTTGACTTTAATCAGTGCCTTTGGGATTTCTAGGCCCTTGCTTAGCTTGCTTCCTGTCTCCTTGATATCTACACTTGTCTTAGATCACATGCCCTGCTTCAGCTGGTAATGGGACTGCATCGGTTCCAAGTGTGGCAAGTAAGTGGTTGGCTCTGAAGAACTGACACTAGCTAGATTTGTATTCAGAGTGTGAGAGCAAGCTCTACAGATAGACCTTATTGGACTACTTTTTTTTTTCTTCATGCAGCCTTTCTACCAAGTTTTCACCTTGTTTCAGGTCAGAGGAATGATAGAATTTGTCATTTTTCTTACAACAGCCTTTCAGACTATTCTTCATATGTTTCAAGCTAATCTTGTAGCTAAGCTACCTAATCCTCTGAAAACTGTTTTCTCTGATTTGTATTTAGATTCCTCCCCCCATTATTCACAATCATATTGTATTTCGGAACCCCAATCCAGAGCAGTTTGCTTTGAAAAATAGTTGTTTTTAAAAGTTTAATGTAAATAATTATTTTTTAGAAGTTTTTTTTTTTTTTTTTTTAAAGACAGGGTCTCGCTTTATCGCCCAGGCTGTAGTACAGTGATGCAATCTCAGTCCACTGCAACCTCTGCCCTCCTGGGTTTAAGCAGTTCTCCTGCCTCAGCCTCCTGAGTAGCTGGGATTACAGGTGTGCACCACCACGCCTGGCTAATTTTTGTAGTTTTAGTAGAGACGGGGTTTCACCTTACCGGGCTGGTCTAAAACTCCTGACCTCAAGTGATCTACCTGCCTCTGCCTCCCAAAGTGCTTGGATTATAGGTGTGAGCCACTGTGTCCAGCCTGTAACTATTATTTTTTTATAAAGAGAGATTCTTATTTTCTTGGCTTTTTGATGTATCTGTTCCTGATAGATAATCATTGGCTAGTAACTCCTAGTACACTGATTTCACAGTTGCTACCTCTTCTGCTTTTCTCTTCTTTATTACGCCAACTCAAGTAGTTAAAAATCAGTAAGAAAAATGTCTTGAGCTAGAAGAACCCATAGAGGAAGATTTTGTAATGCGAATCTCCTCTCATAATTTTAGTTCTGTAAATTCAGGGTTTTTTTTTGTTTTTTTGTTTTTTTTAAGCAGAAAAAATGCTTAATATGTTCCAGTAAGGGTATTAAGTAAAAATTAAATAAACGTATTAAGTTTGACATATTAAGTTAATTTAACATTTAGACTAACATTAACATTTAAATTAATATATTAAGTGAATATACTTAATATATTCTAGTACAGGTATGCTTGGAAATAGGGCGTTTCCTTTTCATGAATTGATTTCGTACAGCACAGTGGCTTATAAGGAACCAGCAGTGTTTTTCCCTGAGTAATTATGAACTTAGTCAAGATCGGAAGCTGGGTTTTGGGGTTGAGAAGAGTTCATTTATTTAAATAAAGTTTCTATTTAAAAACCTTTTTAAAAAGTTAACATCATAAATATTCTGATAATTTGCATAGTAGTAAAAATTAGAAGTTGAAATTCTACCTAAAGCTGTAGTTGCCGTCAATTGTGTAACATGTGACAAAGGTTTTCCCATATGTCATTTCATTTGATTCTCACCACAACCATCCAAGGTTGATGTTATTCTCATTTAACATTGAGTTAACGAAAGTAGTTGATTCACTCTCGAAGTCCCCGAGTGTGAGCTCTTCATCCTAGCACTGTGAAGTGGTTTGCCTGCTGGGGCCTAAACTCCTCATTCCCTTTAACAAAGCTTCACTGAGTGCTGCAGTTCTCAAAATATGTAACAGTTAACTCATTTTTCAAACAGGTTAGGAAGCAATTCCCATAGCCATCAATACTTAAATTCAGGAGTACTTTTTTGTTTGTTTTGTTTTGTTTTTAGAGACAAGGTCTCTTTCTGTTGTCCAGGCTGGAGTGTAGTGGTGTGATCATAGCTCACTGCAGCTTCTGTCTCCTAGGCTGAAGCCATCCTCCCACCTCAGCCTCCTGAGAAGCTGGGGCTACAGGGATGAGCCACTATGCCCAGCTAATTTTTTATTTTGATTTTTTGAGATAAGAGGTCTCACCATGTTGCCCAGGCCTGAGGCAATCTCCTGGTTTCAAGCAATCTTCCCACCTCAGCCTCCTTAATGACTGGGATTAAAGGCATGAGCCACTGCGCCCAGCAGGAATGGTTATTATATTCATTGAGACAAACTGTAGTATTTGCTGTTTGAAGTATTTAAACATAATTGGCATATTACAATATGTGACACTGGCCTTAAGATTCTAATTTAAAATGCTTAACAGACTTTTAGACTTATGAGTTTCAGTTGAAAGGTATTTTAAAATGTTACTAAGTCTGCAAAAGTACTGAAATGTTTCAGAGAACTTGGAAAGTCACCATATGTTTAATTTATTATGTTTATGAGAGTTAAGCACTTGGGAAGGTTTATGCTAGTGGGGTCAAGCATTTGCAGTGCTGCTTAAAAGAATCATTTTTTTAAATGTATAAATGCTATTAAGTTGTTTAAAGGAATTTGAATTGTAAATGGGATTGTTAAAACAAATTTAGTCTGTTCAACTCAATGAGGGCATTTCATTTTCTAGGAACAAAATACCCTCTTAGACATTAAAAAGCCGCATGCCTGTTCCCTCAGCTATAGTTAACTGGACCATGGTGGTACAACTGACTCAACCCTTCTCTAAGCAGGGATTTGTAATTGGGATTTATAATGAAATTCCTGATCTGGGAAAATGGGAGGCTGGGAATGCTACGTCTAGGTCATCAGCGGAGAAAGTTGGTTTGTAGAGAATGAACAAGAATGAAACCTAAGTGCAAAGAAAATAAAGATGATCCTGCTTTAATAGTTCAGACTAGAGGAGAGAGAAACCATCTTAGTTCCTGATGACTTCCTATTGCCCTATTCTGGTTGTACCTCTTCCCCCAGGGGTCCATGATATTTTTGGATTCCCTCTAACACTTATTTGCTTAGGTGACTGTGAGTGGTTTTCTCTTATTTACAACCAAATGACTCTGAAAACACTAATCTACTGGTCCTGATATTTATTGAGACGCATTAGAGGCCAGGGTATCAAGGTTATAGCAATGAACAAAATAGACAAAATATCTCCCTCAATATTCTGATTAGGGGAGATACTCAGTGAACAAGTACATATGTAGTGGGGTCAGGTGGTGCTAAATGAGATGGAGACCAATCAGGGGAGGGAGATGGCAAATGTCAGGGGTGATTGGTGGGTTGGAGTTTTAAACAGAGTAGTTAGGGAAGGCCTCACTGGGATGGCAATTGAGCAAAGTTCTTTAGGAAGTGAAGGATCCTCATTGCTATCTAGGGGCAGAGTGGAGAAGTGTGCCTGGGGAGTTAGGAATGGCAAGGTGGCCCATTTAGCTGGCGTGGAGCAAGGGAGGGGAGAGTAGTAAGATACAGAATGGTGTAGAAACTGGCGATGGTGCATTTTGACAGCTCTTTAGGGAGTTTTAACGTAAAAGGGAATACAAAATTGGGCAATGACTGGAGGTATGTGGGGTCAAGAGTTTTTTTTAATTAGGTATAATTGATATGCTATAAACTACACATATTTAAAGTGTTCATTTGATATGTTTTGACATTTATACACCCTTGAAACCACAATCAAGTTAATGAACATGTTTAATACCCTCAAAAGTTTCCTCCTGCCCTTGGTAATCCATCCCTTGGCCCCTTCGCCTCAGGCAACTACTGAACTACTTCCTGTCACCATAGATTAGTGTTCATTTTCTAGAATTTTATAAAATGGAATTAGAATTTAGGATTTGGGGGGTCTGGCTTCTTTCACTTAGCATAATTGTTTTGAGATTTATAATTAATTTGAGATTTAAGTTGGCAACAATGACAGAATGAATGTGTGTCAGTGGGGATAATCCTGTAGAGAAGGAAAAACATGATATAGGATCCAGGGGAGGTGGCACTGCTGGAGCAGTGGCAAGGGTCAAGTGCCCAAGTGGAAGGGTTGGTTTAGATAGGAGAAGATAGGAGAATAATAATTTGGGCATAGTTCAGGAGGGAAGGCATATACGGGCACAGAGGCAATTAGGTGGGTAGAGGTGATAGTGAGGGTTTGTGGAAGTTAATTTGGTGTCTCTTCATTGGAAAAAACCCAAGAAGGTAACCAACTGAAATGAGGTTAGAGGAAGAGCAGGTGGAGGTGTTGGAAGTTTGAAGTTGGAAGTTGGAACAAGATATGAATTAATCCTAATAAGGTCAAGAACTCAAACTTTGGAGCCATCTGCATAGATTTGAATCTTGGCTTGACCACTCACTGGCTACACGATCTGGGGGAAGTTATTTTGACATTTTGTATCTCATTTTCTTCATCTGTTACTCAGACAAAGAGAATCACATAGATAGTTGTGAGAATTGTGCTAATACCCATAAATGTACCTAGAATATTTCTTCTAAAAAGTTGTTTTTAAAGAACAGTATTGAGAAGGGAGAGTAGAACAAGGAATTCTATCTGTAACTGACTGAACAATCAATTGAGACAACACTACCTTCAATCCAGCTCCTAGAATATTTCTATTGTCAGCTAGTATGATGGGGGGAATGAATGGACTGGAAAATGAAGGAGGGTCCCCGGCAGCACTAGAGGCCCACATGACTAAGGAACTGAATGAGTGTTCTGGATTTACACTGAGACCCATCAGCATGGTGGCATGTTTGTCCCTTTACATTCACCTATTAGGAGGCAGATGTGGAACAGACTGAGATACGGATTTAACAAGCAGTGGGGTTTTTGTAGGTGAATGCAACGTAACTGGGCAGGGACAAAGGTAGTGTTAAGATTGATGCAAAGGAGTGATTGTAACGATAGAGCGTGGAAGCTAAGCTGGGTAAGTATGGAAAGGAGGCCACATGGGATTGAGGACAGTGAAAACACCTGGATCAATGGATTGTTGGTCTGTGTGTGGTTGAAGAGTTGCGGTTTGCCTACTAGAGATAGCGAGCCAGAGGTATGAAAGATGTTGAGAGAACTAAGCATTATGACAATAGCAGTATTTGAAAGAGTGACAGCAAGCCAGGAGCTAAAAAGTTAAAAACATGATAGGTCTCATGATGTGTGGTGGGTGACCAACAAGGTGGGAGGTATTAGGGATATAGTCAGATGACATGAGATTCAGTGGTGAGGCTTTCTTGGGAAGGAACGTGGGAGAATGGTCTGGAAACAGCATTGAGGATTACCTATACAACTGTTAGGAGTTGTACAGGAGATATGAGAACACCATCAGCAGCACTGGAGAGGGCTGCAGAAGAAACAGTGTCCTCAGCAGAGAGCCAAGGCTCAGATCAAAGGCGTGGAGAGAATGTCAACACAAGAGGTTGAGAGTCTGAGGGATGTTGCTGATGACTGTGAGACCCAGAGGGCAGAGGCAAAGGGTTTTATGAGCTAGAGAAGGATAGAAATGGGACCACAAGAGAGGATGTATGGAGTCTAGGAGATAAGGCATGATCTAGGGTTCCTGGCTTCTTGTGGCAATAACTGGCATAAAGAGGGTTAGAGGGCATGATGACAGCCCTGATCATCTTCAGGTAGATGCTGGGTGTGAGGGAGGGAGAGAAGTGAGCTCTCCCCAGGAGCTTGTAGAATTCTGGGCACCATTCTTCACACCTGCCACACAGGTGCTGTGGTGGGTGATAGAGGGGCAATCACTTCTACAGAAACAGGAAAACAGATTAAGTTCACTCCAGGTACCCAGTTTGTAAGTGAAAAACAAACAAACAACAACAACAACAACAAAACACTGTTTCACGTAGTCTGTTTTTACAACCTGCACCATTTATCATTGCTTGAGACAGCCTCATCCTCATTCTGCTCTCTCTCTCCCTCCCATATTCAAGCAGTTTTCAACATAACCCTCAGCTGCCACATCCTAGATGTCCTTTTGTGTTTCCATTCCCATCGCCATCTCTTTGTGGCCCCAATTCCTTTGGACTTCTGCAGCACCCTGCCTTACAGCTCCTCCAGCTTAGCAGTCCTCCAGTCCATCCTCCGTATCATGGCTGGAGTGGTCTTCAGAAACATTTGATCTCATCACACCCTGGAGACAGTCTATCACAGTGTCAGGGGGAATTAAAAGGACATGGTGGCAACTGAATGGAAGTGATAATGTAGGAGGTGAAACGACCAAACCCTCCTTCCATCCTTCGCTTTAGCTCAGGCAGCTTCCACGTAGAAGGCTCTTTGGCTTGAAATACTTGTGATGTTATCCTCGGTTGGAAATTTGGTTTTTTTTGAGATCTTGATTCTGATTCAGAGCCTGTCGCCACTTATTTTTTCAGTCGATGTTTATTCCTCAACTGTTTTTGCATCTGTTTACACAGTTCAAACATCCAGCCACTCTCCACTCTGACCTGAGAACATAGAGGCAGGGATTCCTGCTGGGTCATTGTGCTTTTGGCACAGGGTTAAAGTCTTGAGCAATTTCTCCTAATGGTTTTCTGCTGTTTTTGCTTTTGTTGTTGTTTTTGAGACAGGGTCTTGCTCTATTGCCCAGGCTGGAGTGCAGTGGTGCGATCATGGCTCATTGCAGTCTCAACCTCCCAGGCTTAAGCGATTCTCCCACCTCAGCCTTCCGAGTAGCTAGGACTACAGGCCCACGCCACCACTCCCAGCTAATATATATATATTTTTTTTTGGTAGAGATGAGGTCTCACTTTATTGCCCAGGCTGGTCTCCAACTTCTGAGCTCAAATGACCCTCCCATCTTGGCCTTCCAAAGTGCTGGGATTACAGGCATGAGTCACTGTACCTGGCCCTACTAAGGGTTTTCTAGTGATCTTAAAATTAATTAAAATTAAGAATTCAGTTCCTTAGTCACTTTGCCACACTTTGAGATGGCTGAAAATAGCCACATGTGGCTTGTGGCTACCATATTGGACAACACAGATACAGAACATTTCCGTAATTGGAGAAGTTTCTACCAGACAGCCTTGGACCTTTGGAGAAGTGCAAACTCTTTCTTTCTGGAGACTTGAGTCCACTTCATTGATCTGGTCTGAAGTACTCATCTGGCAGCTACTTTATCTGCCAACGCAGTCACTGGCTTGGTCCTTCCTGGCTCTGGCCCATCTGTTTCTAACTTAGTTCCCTGGCCCTGACTGCCCCAGATCTGCCCCTGAGTTTTCTTCCTCTCACTGATTCTTGCTCATAAACTCTTCCCATGGCTTGATTCTTCCAGCCCTGTTGCTTGGCACCAGCTCCCCAGGCATTTTCTCTAGCAGCTCAGGGTCTGAGGAGAGGTCTTTTAGGACTGCCATCCATGTGCTACCTCCCCTGACCAGGCTGGAGGAGAGGGACCTCACCTCAGCAGTCCTGGGTGATGCTGAGGCAGCATCGTACTTCGTACACACACATTGGCATTCTTCTGTTTATTCATTTAACAGATATTTCTAGGCCACAAACTGTGTGCCCTGAGGTCCTTGGGCTGTGATAACATTGGGGAATGAAGCAGCCCTCTGATGTCTTGAGACTTCTCATGTTGAGGATAGCCACCACCATGCCCTGGAAGCTCTCACCACTCTAACTAGAAATGCTTAACTCACATCCTCTCTAAATAGAGTACAGGCAGCTGCACACTGAAACTGAGATTGAAGAGGATACAGTGAAACAGCGGGTGAGTTCTAGGCAAACTCTGGCCATTGCAGACTTTCTGTTTTCCTCAGCCTCCTTGCTGACACCCCACCACCCTCAATGGCTGCCCTCCTCTTTTTTGGAGGAATACCTAATGCTTGCAGAATCGTCAGGCCTCTCCCTTCTTCTTCCTTCTCTAATCAAAAGAGGGAATCCCCTGAATTATTTCCATTATAATGTGTCTATGTTTTAGTCAATGCACTGAAATGTAAGCACCGTGACTAACGGTGGATTTTGTTTTTGACATGAACCAGGTAAGAGAGAGTTGGGAGGTGGGGAAGAGAGTTTCTGCTTTTGAAACTCAGTAATGTTTATTAAAAAGCCCAGCCCTCAACATATACTTGCTTTGGATAATTTTCTTTACCTTGGCAGGGAGAGAGAAAGGGAGGGAGATTGAGTTGAAAAGCTTGAGACTTTCCCTGAGAGAGATCTTAGATTTTGGGGAGGTCGAGTAGGGAGGGAGCAGCACAGTTGGGACTATGGAAAGACCATTCCCAGTGGCTTCCAGGGACAGAGAGAAGCAAATGCCAGCATAGTGAGATCTTCCTTGCTCTCGTTTGTCTTGCCAAGCTCCAACCTACATTTTTATTTTGGTCTTACATCCCAATAATCCCCAACAAGATGCATGTACTTTGGCCAAAGTGGATTGTTCCTTTAAAACTTACTAGTTTCTCATTTTAGTTAACAATATAGTTTTAAATAAACAACATATGGACCGGGCATAAAATTCTAAAATGCAAAGTAGACAGTGATAAGTCTTTCTCTCATCCTTTCCCCTAGTCACCCAGTTATCCTATCTGGAGGCATTTATAAACATACATTTTTAGATATATATCTAAATAGGTATAGATATATCTCTATATAGATTTTCCCCAATGTAATTGAAGCATAATATATATAATGCTGTTCACGTTGCTCTGTTTTTTTGTTTGGAAAAAGTAATAACATACTGTAGCTATAGTTCCCTATCAGTACGCATAGAACTGCCTCAAAAAATACACACATAGAAAAATTTTCTGACAGTACAAAACAGTATATATAATAGAGTAAAAAGAAATCTCCATTCCTTCTGGATATCAGCCCACTTTCTTCTAAGGTAATGGCTTATGTTGTGGTTCTTCAGGGAAACAGAATGAATAGGAGATTATATATATATATATAGTCAGATTATATATTATATTTTATATATATATATATAATATATATATATATATTAGCCAGGAAGTTCCATGATTGGCCACCTGCAAGGTGGAGAACAAGGAAAGGTGGTGGTATAATTCAGTTCAAGTCTGAAGGCCCAACAACTAGCAGCTCTGGCATCCAAGGATAGAAGAAGATAGATGTCCTGGCTGAAGAAGAGAGAGTGAATTTGTCCTTCCTCCACATTGTTCTATCCAGGTCCTAACAGACTGGATGTTACACTCCCACATTGGTGAGAGATCTTTACTCAGGGATCTTTACTCAGTTCTCTGATTTAAATGCTAATCTATTCCAGAAATATCCTCCCAGACACACCCAGTAAATGCTTTACTGGCTATCTGGGCATCCGTTAGCCCAGTCGAGTTGACACATGATACTAACCATGACAAGGCTCTTACCAGTTTCTTAAACGGCTGTAATAATCAAAGTTCAGTGCAGGAAATAGAAATCTTCTAGGAAGCTAAAGTAGACGGGACTTAATACAGGAAGTAGGTCCTTATGAAATCATTGGAAGGGCTAGAAGAATAGGGATAGGAGGGAGGGAGTGCTCCAGATGGAGCCACTGTTCAAGAGCATGGCTCCAGAGAGCAAAAAGCTACTGCTCCTGCCATCATGAAGCCAGAGGATATACCCTGGCAAGCTGGGTCACTTCATCACAATTGCATCTCCTTCCCCATCTCCTTGCCTTGCTTGCTGACAGTAACAAGCAGGAAGCTGGCCTTCCGCTCATTCCTGACTTTCATATCGTGTTAGTATATCTAATTGGAGGAGCCCAATTTTGCATCCAGGGCATTATCTGGAAAGGAATGTGGGAACTATGGCTTTTAGCTTTCCAGCTCTACAGTTTTGAAGACATCCTAGAAGGAGGATAGAGCAGAGGAGGATGGAGCAGAAGGTAAGAGAGCCAATCCACACAATATTCTCCCCCAAATATTCTACACATCTTTAACCATGTGCATGCACAACCTCACTTCTAAACAAATGAGACCACACTATACCTCTGTTCTGCATTTCAGGTTTTCCACGTATTGTGTATTAGTGGTTGATCCATCTCAGTACAGACAGCTCTACATCATTCTTTTTTATGCTGGCCTCGTATATTACTATACAGCTGTGCCATAATCAGTTTAACCAGTCCCCTATTCATGGGAATTTAGGTAGTTTTCAGTCTTTTGCAGTCACAAGCAATTCTGCACTGAGCAAGTTTTGCCTAAGTTTGTGTGTATTTTGAGGAGTATGCGAGAATAAATCAACATGGATTATTCTGACCCCAGAGAACAAGACTTTGTTTTCCCACCCCAAAGTCTTTGTGTGGTAATGCCTCATCCCTGCTGCTCATCTTCATCTACAGGGATGCTGTCCACCCTGGAGACCTCCTTCTCGTGCATACACGGTACTTAACACTCCACAGAGTACCTGATAACTGCACGAGAGGCTGTGATTAGTCCAGTTCTGCACATAATGACACTGAGGTGACGTAGAAAGTTTAGGTGACTTGTCCAAAGTCACACAGTTGGTTAGTGGCAGATTTGGGATTTGAACTCAGGCCATCTGCTTCAAGAGTACATATTGTCAACCGCTACAGGAATAGCATCTTATTTTCTAGAAACATAGAGCACGTCCTTAGTCACCTTTGTGTCCTTGACTTTATCCACAATAAACAGCTGGTAGTAAATATGTGTTGAATGAATAAATGAATTCTTATCGGATCTAGTTGGCAATTTATATGAAAACAGCAGTTTGGTTACTATGCACAACAGGAAATTATTATTATATCATTTTGCCTGAGACACAACTCAAAGCAAAGATGTTTCTGGAAGCTGCCCTTCTTGTCCACTGAGAATTTTAATCAGGTAAAATTGAAATCATGCATTAGACAACCTACCTCAGCTCACCATTAGTCCACCAGGTGGCAGTATTATCTTGAAAAACCACAAGAAGCCTGCTTTCTCCCCAGCTCTTCCCCTGAATTGGTGTTTCAGAGTCATCAGAGTTGGCACAGAATAAACCCAAGATATTTGGTTATTACTGTGTTGACAAAGTAGCTTTGAAAGTTCAGCTATAGTTATTAATAGATACTAACCAGAAATGTGGAAATAAAATCTAACCAAGGTTCTATTTCTTTTTTAAATTGGTATATACTCTTTGTACATATTTATGGGTGGCGTGTGGTATTTTGTTGCACCCATAGAATGTTTAATGATCAGGTCAGGGAATTTTTTTTTTTTTTTTTTTGAGAAAGGGTCCAGGTCCACACTGTCGTCCAGGCTGGGGTACGGTGGTGTGATCATAGCTCACTGCAGCCCTGAACTCCCGGGCTCAAGTGATCCTTCCACCTCAGCCTCCCAAGTAGCTAGGACTACAGGTATGCATCACCATGCCCAGTTAATTATGTATTTATTTATTTTAGAGACCAGGTCTCGCTATGTTGCCTAGGCTGGTCTTGAAATCCTGGCTGCAAGCCATCCTCCCCAGGAGGCCTCTCAAAGTACTGGGATTATAGGTATGAATCACTGTGCCCAGCAAGTCAAGGTCTTCTGGTATCCATCACTTCAAGGATTTATCATTTCTATGTGTCGGGAACATTTCAAATCTTCTCTTCTAGCTGTTTTGAAATATACATTGTTGTTAACTGTAGTCACCCCACTCTGCTATTGAACATTATAACTTATTCCTTCTATCTAATTGTATGTTTTTACCCATTAACCAACCTTTCTTCATCTCCCTACCCTCTCCCCTGACACACCCTTCTCAGCATCTGTTATATATCATTCTACTCTATCTCAAGTGATACTTGTCTTTCTGTGCCTGGCTTATTTCACTTAACATAATGACTTCCAGTTCCGTGCATGTTGCTGCAAATGATGAGTTCATTCTTTTTTATGGCCTAATAGTACTCCATTGTGTATATATAGCACATTTTCTCTATCCAGTCATCTGTTGATAATCACTTAGCTTGATTCCATATCTTTGCTATTGTGAATGGTACTGCAATAAACACGGAGTGCAGGTGTCTGTTTAATATACAAATTCCTCTTCCTTTGGATAAATGCCCAGCAATGGGATTGCTGGATTGTGTGTTAGTTCTATTTTTAGTTTCTTGAGACATCTTCATACTGTTTTTCGTAGTAGCTGTACTAATTTACATTCCCACAATAGTGTATATGAGTTACCTTTTCTCCCCTGTTATTTCTTATCTTTTCAGTAATAGCCCATTCTGACTGGTAAAAGATGATAAGTCAATATGGTTTTGATTTGCATTTCCCTAATGATTAGTGATGTTGAGCATTTTTTAACGTATCTGCCCATTTGTATGTCTTCTGTTTATTCATGTCCTCTGTCCACTTTTTCCTGGGATGATGATGATGATGATGATGATTGTTATTTTACTGTTGAGTTGTTTGAGTTCCTTGCATATTTTGGATATTAGTCCCTTGTGGGATGAATAGTTTGCAAATATTTTCTCCCATTCAATGGATCGTCTCTTCCCTTTGTTGATTGTTTCCTTTGCTTTTTAGTTTAATATAGTCCCATTTGTCAATTTTTGTTTTTGTTTCCTGTGCTTTTGAGGTCTTAGCCATAAAATCTTTGCCTAGGCCAGTGTCCTGAAATGTTTCCCCTATGTTTTCTACTAGTAGTTTTATAGTGTCCGGTCTTATGTTTAAGTGTTTAATCTGTCTTGAGTTGATTTTGTATGTAGTGAGAGATAGGGGTTCAGTTTTATTCATCTGTATATGGTTATCTAATCTTCCTAGCCCCTCTTATTGAAGAGGATGTCATTTCCCCCATAAATACTCTTGGAAGCTTTGTTGAAAATCAGTTGGCTGTAAATATGTAGGGTTATTTTCTGGCTTCTGTATTTTGTTCCTTTGGCCTACATGTCTGTTTTTATTCCAATACCATGCTGTTTTGGTTACTATAGCCTCGTGACAAATATGTTTTGAAATCAGGTAGAGTGATGCCTCCAGCTTTGTTCTTTTTGCTCAGGATTGGCTATTAATGATCTTCTTTGGTTCCATACAAATTTTAGGATTGTGTTTTCTTTTTCTGTGAAAAACGACATTGATGTTTTGATAGGGATTGCATTGAATCTGTAGATTGCTTTAGGCAGTACGGTCATTGTAACTATATTAATTATTTCAATCCATGAGCACGGGATGTTTTTCCATTTGTTTGTATCCTCTTCAATTTCTTTCATCTGTGTTTTGTAGTTTTCATGTAGAGATCTTTTATCTCCCAACATTCTATTTCAATTAAACTTTTCAACAATGTAGAGTAATGGAAAGAACAGAGCTATAATAATCTTGGGTAAGTCCTAGCTTCCCTGGGCCTCATCTTCAACATCTGTCAAATGGGGCAAATATTACTTCTCTTGCAGGATTGTTGTGAGAATAAATACAATGATATATGAACTGTGTCTTACTTACTTACTGTGTTTTTCACATGTTTGTGATTATGGAAAGTCTACTTGCCCTGCACCAGTTGGGAGTATTTTCTTAGTTGACCTGATTACTAACATCATTTGGATCACTTGGATAAGGGTTAAGTTAAAGTTTTCTTTTTATGTTATTATAAAGGATGTTTTCTAAATAAATTATTTACGTAAAAGAATATAACTGACTTGGGACTGACTGCTTACAAGCATTTTGAAAGTAAATGATATAATTGCAGTACATACAAGTAAGATACTGGGCTGGGCACGGTGGCTCATGCCTGTAACCGTAGCACTTTGGGAGGCCAAGGCAGTCAGATCACTTGAGCCCAGGAGTTTGAGACCAGCCTGAACAACATGGCGAAACCCCATGTCTACAAAAATAAACAAAAAATTAGCTGGGTGTGGTAGTGTGCACCTATAGTCCCAGCTACTCAGGAGGCTGAAGTGGGAGGATCACTTGAGACTGGGGAGGTTGAGGCTGCAGAGAGCTGTGATCACACCACTGCACCCCAGCCTGGGTGACAGAGTGAGACTGTCTCAAAAACAAAAACAAACAAACAAAATATAATAAGATAATAACCACTAACCACTTGTTCATAAAGTAAGATGCCAGTTCCCACTCCCTCATTAGTGTTATATTAGACATTTTAAATAACGTTGTTTATGTCTTGAAACATATTTATTATGGCAGATTTTCCTTTATTCAAATTAACTACTGTGTGAGACTGTAGTTAACTACAGGTGGGAGTATGTGATGACTTAACTGAGCAGAAAGTTAAAAATATAAACTGTGTTAATTTGGTCAGGTGCAGTGGCTCACGCCTGTAATCCCAGCACTTTGGAAGGCCGAGGTGGGTGTATCACCTGAGATCAGGAGTTCAAGACCAGCCTGGCCAACATGGCAAAACCTCATCTCTACTAAAAATACAAAAATTGGGTGGCAGCGGGTGCCTGTAATGGCAGCTACTCGGGAGGAGAATTGCTTGAACCTGGGAGGCAGAGGTGGCAGTGAGCTGATCTCATGCCACTGCTTTCCATATATATATATACACACACACATACACACATATATATACACACACATTCCATATATATATACACACACACATATATATACACACACATATATATCTATATACTGTGTTAATTTAATGAGAGTTGGCAATTTTCTACAAGCAGTGTTATGAGGTGTTGGACTCATATAAAAAATATATTCATAACAAAGTGGTTCAAAATGTTTAAAAAACACGACTTAAAAATACATGAGTTAAAAGCAATTTTTTGTTTGTTTTTTAGATGGAGTCTTGCTTCTTTGCCCAGGCTGGAGTGCAATGGCGTGACCTCGGCTCACTGCAACCTCTGCCTCCCGGGTTCAAGCAATTCTCCTGCCTCAGCCTCCCAAGTAGCTGGAATTACAGGCACGTGCCAGCATGCCCGGCTAATTTTTGTATTTTTTTTTTTTTTTAGTAGAGATGGGGTTTCAGCATGTTGGCCAGACCGGTCTCAAACTCCTGACCTCAAGTGATCTGCCCGCCTTGATCTCCCAGAGTGCTGGGATTATAGGTGTGAGCCACTGCACCTGGCCAAAAGTGATTTCTTTATAGGAAAAAAGTTGAAAGCAGTAGCCAGACTTTCTTTTACTGTTACTCATTTAGAATAAAATATTTTATGTCTCACCTGCCTCACCCATTCTTTTTTTTTGAGACGGAGTTTCCCTCTTGTTGCCCAGGCTGGAGTGCAATGGCCTGATCTTGGCTCACTGCAACCTCTGCCTCCCAGGTTCAAAAGATTCTTCTGCCTCAGCTTCCCTAGTAGCTGGGATTGCAGATATATAATGCCACCATGCCCGGCTAATTTTTTGTACTTTTAGTAGAGATGGGGTTTCACCATGTTGTCCAGGCTGGTCTCAAACTCCTGACCTCAGGTGATCCGCCTGCCGTGTCCTCCCAAAGTGCTGGGATTACAGCTGTAAGTCACCGCACCCAGCCTGCCTAACCCATTCTTATCTGCCAGTGGGAGTAGATGTAGATTATAATAAAGATTGAGAAAAAACAAAATAGACAATTCACAGTGAAATTTATTGACAGTAGCATATGTGAATTTCCTCATTATATAATTTCTAATATAAGACTATGAGTTTACACGTGATTCTTTACTATAAAATTATTACCCATAAACTTAAACATAACTCAGTGGTTTGATTTACTTACCTTATGAGTACATTGCAAGTTAATTAAGGTAGCATAAGTCAGTAATCATTAATGAGAGGAGTAATCATTAATGAGAGGAGTCTATGATCAACTTTTAAAGAGAACAATGTATAATTCTACTAAGTATAAGGTTGATCAAAACTGGAAAATTACGAATATTATGATGATGATGACTAACACTGATAATGTGCTTACTAAGGCACTGTTCTCACTAATGTACGTATATTAGCTTATTTAATCTTCATGATAACTGTGGGAGCAGGCACTCTTACTGTTCCTATCAACATTCCTATTTTTGCAAATAGATATTTCTATACCGTGTAGGTTAATAAAAATTAAACACAATCAGAAAGAAGTAACAGGAAGTAACCATAGATGCAGAGAAAATTTAAACAATTTATAAGAGTACTTGATAAAACTTTATAGAAATACATTTTAAAAGTGTGATTACATGAATGCTGTTTTAAAAAACATAAATAAATAAAATAAATTCCCAAAGAGACAGAAAACTGAAAATGGTCACTGACCAGGGAATTCATTGAGAAGGTAATCTGAGAAGCTCTGAACTCAAATATTTTATTAGTGAATTCTTCCAAACTTTCAAGGAAAATAAAATTCTAATTATACTTAAACTGGTCTAGGACTTTGAGAAAAAAACTTCCAACGTCATTTTCTAAAGCCAGCAAAACACAATATAAACCTGAAAAATTTGTTTTTGGTATGTTGTACTATAGTGGTGGGTTGTACTATTGTTCAAAATATTTATTGTCCCTCCTGGGGGATGGATTAATTATAGGCCTTCATCCCACTGACATCTGGCCTGTCTTTAGGACTTGACGTGCTCCCCCTTGTGGCTGGATTACTTATCCCTATCCTGTTGAAGCCAAGAGTAGTTCTCCAGTTTGCCTTGGCCAAATGGTCAATGAAATAAGGGCAGAAGTGACATTATGCCACTTAGAAGTTTTAAAATAGAGTTCATGGTTCACCATGTCTCTCTTATCTCTACCATGATGACCACCAATGTGTCAGATAAGCTGCTTTATCCACTTCATTCCAGAAGGAAGATGGCATGGAAGAGAGGCACAGCAGATGGTGGACACAGACCATGAGTAAGAATTAAACCTTTGTTACTGTAAGCTGCTAACATTTTGAGATTGTTTGTTATAGCATAACCTAGCCTACTCTGACTGATGCGCTCCTCTTCTCCCACACAAGAAAACTATGGACTACATTTACTTATGAACACTAATTTTAAAAATCTTTAATAAGGAAAAGATTTCAGGCATACATTGTAGGAATAATATACCCCCAGCTGAGATTCATTTCAGGAATGCAAATTTGATGTTCCTGATAAAATAAGAAGAGATTTATATTTCCCTGACATGCAATCTGTAGTGCTCAATAATGAAATACTAGAAATATTCCCATTAAAGTCAAGAATGTGACAAGAGAGCTTATTAACTCCCCTATTATTTAATCTTTACATCCATTGTATTTTGAGCTTAGTTTTTTTGTATTAAAATCCTGCCAAACACTAAATGTTTATATGTGAAATGTTGAACATTTGTTCTAATTCAGTATTCTTTCCTTCAAATAATTCTTTTGGTTTTAAACCTCTTTATATTTTGCACCTGAATACTGCCTAAGTTTTGATGGTTTCATTGGTTTATTAGCTAATAGTACATCTCCACAAATACACAATAAATTGTATTTGTGGAGATGTACTATTGGCTAATAAACTGAGGTTTTAGTATTCCACCCTCAATTATAGCCTCAAAGCTGAACTCAGTACATGAGGGATCATATTTTGGAGGAAAACTCAATGAACTCTTTGGTTTTCCTGTTCTCTGGAATCACTTCCATCATCCTTATTTTGTTTACCTTTACTGCTGCTTTTAGAATAGGTCTATATTTTCTTGATAAAAACGTTCAGTGAATTTTGTTTCACCATCAGTTAATTGAGGTTAAAGACATAGGTATTTATTTCCCAACTTTGGTCGATAAAGAAAAACTTGAGTCCAGTCACGGTGGCTCACACCTGTAATCCCAACACTATGGGAGGCCGAGGCGGGTGGTTCATTTGAGGTCAGGAGTTCAAGACCAGCCTGGCCAACATGGTGAAACCCTATTTCTACCAAAAATACAAAAAATAGCGGGGCGTTGCGGTGGGCACCTGTAATTCCAGCTACCCCAGAGTCTGAGGCAGGAGAATCACTTGAACCCAGGAGACAGAGGTTCCAGTGAGCTAAGATTGCACCAGTACACTCCAGTCTGGGCAACAGAGCAAGACTCCATCTCAAAAAAAAAAAAACAAAAAAAACCCGAAAAGACAAACTTGATTACAATGTAAATTTTCATAAAAATAATGTTATAAAAATGAACACCTTTTCTCAGATTTTTGATATACTTTTGGGTTAAAGTTGATGAATAATCTTGCACTCTGTGATGAGGTCCTACTGTATATGACTATTATGTGAGTCCTGCCACATGCAAGTCACCCTAATGGTCTACACACTATTCAAGAAGATGAGTCCACTGACCATGTGCTTACATGTCACAGCAGTGTCAAATGGCTGTAAAATATTCTAAATGCTTACCCTCAATTTCTGTACTTACTTCATTATCGATAGGTAATAAACAGCTCATAGACTGGCACCAATCTAAGGACTATAGTTTGAGTGGCACTCATGAATGAGTTTGGAACTAACAGACAGGTTAAAGTTGAAGATCTGTATTTGGGAGTTGTCAAAGCCATAAGATCAGAGTAGATCACCTAGGGAAAGAATGATCTCTGGGAATTTCCAGTAGTGAGAAGTCACAGAAAGGAGTCAGTGGCTGGATGACTTTTTTTTTTTCTCGGAGACAGAGTCTCGCTGTGTCACCCAGGCTGGAGTGCAGTGGTGTGATCTTGGCTCACTGCAACTTCTGCCTCCTGGGTTCAAGCAATTGTCCTGCCTCAGCCTCCCGAGTAGCTGGGATTAAAGGCGCCAGCCACCACGCCTGGCTATTTTTTGTATTTTTTAGTAGAGACGGGGTTTTGCCATGTTGGCCAGGCTGGTCTTGAACTCCGGACGTCAAGTGATAAACCTGCCTCGGCCTCCCAAAGTGCTGGGATTATAGGTGTGAGCCACCGCGCCTGGTCGACTGTTCTTAACACTGATCTATCATACATTTCAAAATAGCTAGAATAATTTGAATGTTCTTAGCGTAAAGAAAAGATAAATATTTAAGGTGATGGATATTCCAATTATCCTTATTTGATATTTATGCATTATATGAATGTATCATATTATCACCTATACCCTGAAAATATGTATGTCAATTATGTATTAATTTTAAAAAAGTAATAGTAAACTTTAATCACCTGCGGAAAAAAAAAGAAGAAAGAAGGAGTCAGTGGTCTACTGTGTCTAACATTGAGAGCTGATAAGACAGGAAGAAATTATCAGGCCAAAATATACATAAATACTGAAACCTACAGAGGTAAAGAGAGCACTGGAGCCACTTTTACCTGGAACTTATTTGCCGATCTCGGCAAACTTGGACTTCAGTTTTGATGGTCTCATGGGGTAAAGGAGACAAATGCCCAGGGCTGGAGGAGGGTCGGTAGCCTAATGGGGAGCTTTATCAATAAGGGTGTATCTCCACTGGGCTACAGTCTCAGGGAAAGGATTAACTGGAAGTAAACCCACTCTGTGCCCTAACCCCTGACCTCCAGAATACTATGAAGTTTTTTGTTTGTTTGTTTGTTTGTTTGAGATGGAGTCTCACTCTGTCACCCAGGCTGGAGTGCAGTGGCACGATCTTGGCTCACTGCAACCTCCGCATCCCAGGTTCAGGTGAGTCTCCTGCCTCAGCCTCCCGAGTAGCTGGAATTACAGGCATGCACCACCACACCCAGCTAATTTTTGTATTTTTGGTAGAGACAGGATTTCACCATATTGGCCAGGCTGGTCTTGAACTCATGACCTCAGGTGATCTGCCCGCCTCAGCCTCCCAAAGTCCTGGGATTACAGGCATGAGCCACCGAGCCTGACCAGAATTTTTTCTTAACTCACAGCATAGTGAGAGAATTTACAAACATCCCTGAGAGTTGTAATCATAATGCTGCTTTCTTGCAGATTTGCAGCACAAACTTGCATTATCTGGGTAGTCTTAAAAGACCTTCACCACCCCTCTTCTTCAAAGCCCCCCAGACATAAGCCATAAATATTATTTAAAGCTGTTTGGCCTACTAACACCCCCAGACACTTGGAAGAAGCAAATGAAATGGGTAATAGTACCCTTAATCCTGGCCTCAGAGAATACCCACATAGTATGTGACTTTTCCAGATTAGCGTCTTTCACTTAGCAATATGTACTTAAGTTTTCTCCAGTGTTTTCATGGCTTGGTAGTTCATTTTTAAAAACTGCTAAATAATATTCCATTGTATGGATGCACCACAGTTTATTTATTCAACTATTGAAGGACATCTTGGTTGCTCCCAAGTTTTGGTAATTATGAATGAAGCTGTTATAAACATTTGTGTGCAGGATTTTTGTGGGCTTAAGTCTTCAACTCATTTGGATAAACATCAAGGAGCATGTTTGCTGAATCATATGGTAAAGGTATGTTTAGTTTTGTATAAAACTGCCAAACTGTCTTCCAAAGTGGAAGCATTTTGCATTCCCATCAACAACAAATGAGAGTTCTTGTTTCTTATTGTTGAGTTCTTTGTACATCTTAGGTACCAGTCTTTTATCAGATACTTGTTTTGGAAAGATTTTCTCCCAGTCAATAAGTTAACTTTTCATTCCTCTCCCAGTGTTTTTCACAGAACAGAAGTTTTTAATTTTAATGAAGTTCAACTTACTAATTTTTTCTTTCATGAAGTGTGCTTTTTGTGTTATATCTTAAAAAGATTTCCAAGCCCTGGGTTATCTAGATTTTCTCCTATGTTTTTACCTACAAATTTTAAGTTTTGTACTTTACATTTAGGCCTATGATCCATTTTAAGTAAAATTTTGTGATAGGTATCAAGTCTGTGTCTAGATTTTTTTTTTTAACATGTGGATGTCCAGTGCAGTTGTTTCAACACCATTACACCATTTTTTAAAAAGACCATTCTTTCTCCATTGAATTGACTTTGATCCTTTGTCAAAGATCAGATAATTATATTTGTGTGGGTTTATTTCTGAGTTTTCTATTCTGTTCCACTGATTTATTTGTCTGTCCTTTTGCCAATATGACACTGTCTTAATTATTGAAGCATTATATTAAGTCTTGAAGTAAGTAGTATTAGTCCTTCAACTTTGTTCTTCTCCTTCAATATTATGGTGGCTATTTTGAGTTTTTTGTTTTGACATAGGAACTTTAGAATAAGTTTGTCAATATACACAAAATGGGATTTTGATTGGAATTGCATTGACTCTATAGATTAAGTTGGAAAAAACTGACGTCTTGACAATATTGAATCTTCCTTTCCATGTACATGGAATATCTCCATTTCTTTGGATTTTTAAATTTTCTGTCATCAGTTTCATAATTTCCTTCATATAGGTTTTACACATTTTTGGTAGATTTATACATATGTGTTTCATTTTTTGGTGCTAATGTCAATGGTATTGGTTCTTAATTTTAAATTTCGATTGCTAATTGCTGGTGTATAAAAGGCAGTTGACAGTTGTATATTAACTTTGTATCCTGCAAGCTTGCCATTATTGCTTATTAGTTCCAGGTGTTTGTTGTTGTTGATTCTTTGGGATTTTCTACATAGATAGTTGTGTCATCTTCAAACAAAGAGTTTTATTTCTTTCTTCCCCATCTCCACACTTTTAATTTCCTTTTCTTGTCTTATTGCATTAGCTAGAACTTCCAATGTTATGTTGAATAGGAGTCATAAGAGTAGACATTCTTGCCTTGTTCTTGATATTAGCAGAAAAAGATTATACATCATGACTAAGTGGAGTCTATCCCAAGAGAATGTAAAGTTGCTAGTGTAGGAAAATACAATTGACTTTTTTATGGATCTTGTAACCTGCAATCTTGCTAAACTTGCTTATTAGTTCTAATAGTTTTCTAGGTAATTCCTTAGGATTTTCTCTATATAAGAGGATGCCAATTCAAAATACAGATAGTTTTGCTTCTTCCTTTATAATTCAAATGTATTTTATTTCTTTTTTTCTGGCCTAATTGCTCTGGGTAGAACTTCCAGCACAATGTTTAATAGAAATGGCAAGAACAGACATCTTTGTCGTGTGCCTGATGTTGGGGGAAAAGCTTTTGTCTTTCACCATTAAGTATAATGTTAGCTTTGGGTTTTTCATTCATGTTGTATATCGGGTTGAAGGAGTTGCCTTCTACTCCTAGTTTGTTGAGTGTTTTTATAATAAAAGGATGTTGGATTTTGTCAAATGCTCTTTCTGCTTCTATAAAGATAATCATGTGGTATTAGCCCTTTATTTTTTTAATGTAATATATTATATTGATTGCTTAATGTTGAACCAACCTTACATTCCTGGGATACATCCCACTTGGTCATAGCATATAATCCTTTGGATATGTTGCTGGATATGGTTTGCTAGTATTTAGTTGAGGATTTTGCATCTATATTCATAAGGGAGATTGGTCTGTACTTTTCTTGTGATGCCTTTGTTGGCTTTTGGCTTCAGGATAATACTGGGTTCATTGACTGAGTTGGGAAATTTTACTTATTTGAATCAGTTTTTGGTCTCTTTCAACTTCATCTGTGCTTCACTATATCCTGAACAAATTTCTTAAAGTTTGTGATATGAGATTGTTTTAGCAGCAAGGATGGTTTTTTTCCCTACTTCGTTTCTCACTGATTATTATTATTATTATTATTATTATTATTATTATTTGTGATGGGGTCTTGCTCTGTCACCCAGCCTGGAGTGCAATGGCACAATCTCGGCTCACTGCAACCTCCACTTTGTGGGTTCAAGTGGTTCCCCTGCCTCACCCTCCCGAGTATCTGGGATTACAGGCGTGCACCACCATGCCTGGCTAAATTTTGTATTTTTAGTAGAGATGGGGTTTCACTGTGTTGGCCAGGCTGGTCTCAAACTCCTGACCTCAAGTGATCCACCTGCCTCAGCCTCCCAAAGTGCTGGGATTACAGGCGTGAGCCACCGCGCCCGGCCTCACTGATTATTTTGGTCAGTTTCAGGGATGGACAATTCTGAAGTTGCCTGGCTTTATAGAGTATGCTTACCAGCATTGTCTTAGGTGTAGGAATAGAAGGAAGGAACACAAAAAGAAGTATAAAACTCCCCAATTAGCAGTAATCTATAGGAGCCACTCTCTGTCCTCTATTTTAATTCAATATGGACTTTTAATATCTCTAAACAGGTGAGTATGCTCCCCACTAAAGACTCATGTTAGCACTTGGAAATCTCCCACTTTATGTTTGTATGTTCTCGTCTCAAGAAAAGGTAATGTGGATTCGTTTGTAAAATATATCAGTAGCGTTTTGGACATGAAGTCCTTGCCCACGCCTATGTCCTGAATGGTAATGCCTAGGTTTTCTTCTAGGGTTTTTATGGTTTTAGGTCTAATGTTTAAATCTTTAATCCATCTTGAATTGATTTTTGTATAAGGTGTAAGGAAGGGATCCAGTTTCAGCTTTCTACATATGGCTAGCCAGTTTTCCCAGCACCATTTATTAAATAGGGAATCCTTTCCCCATTGCTTGTTTTTCTCAGGTTTGTCAAAGATCAGATAGTTGTAGGTAAGTGGCGTTATTTCTGAGGGCTCTGTTCTGTTCCATTGATCTATATCTCTGTTTTGGTACCAGTACCATGCTGTTTTGGTTACTGTAGCCTTGTAGTATAGTTTGAAGTCAGGTAGTGTGATGCCTCCAGCTTTGTTCTTTTGGCTTAGGATTGACTTGGCGATGCGGGCTCTTTTTTGGTTCCATATGAACTTTAAAGTAGTTTTTTCCAATTCTGTGAAGAAAGTCATTGGTAGCTTGATGGGGATGGCATTGAATCTGTAAATTACCTTGGGCAGTATGGCCATTTTCACGATATTGATTCTTCCTACCCATGAGCATGGAATGATCTAATTAAACTAAAGAGCTTCTGCACAGTAAAAGAAACTACCATCAGAGTGAACAGGCAACCTACAACATGGGAGAAAATTTTCGCAACCTACTCATCTGACAAAGGGCTAATATCCAGAATCTACAATGAACTCAAACAAATTTACAAGAAAAAAACAAACAACCCCATCAAAAAGTGGGCGAAGGACATGAACAGGCACTTCTCAAAAGAAGACATTTATGCAGCCAAAAAACACATGAAAAAATGCTCATCATCACTGGCCATCAGAGAAATGCAAATCAAAACCACTATGAGATATCATCTCACACCAGTTAGAATGGCAATCATTAAAAAGTCAGGAAACAACAGGTGCTGGAGAGGATGTGGAGAAATAGGAACACTTTTACACTGTTGGTGGGACTGTAAACTAGTTCAACCATTGTGGAAGTCAGTGTGGCGATTCCTCAGGGATCTAGAGCTAGAAATACCATTTGACCCAGCCATCCCATTACTGGGTATATACCCAAATGACTATAAATCATGCTGCTATAAAGACACATGCACACGTATGTTTATTGCGGCATTATTCACAATAGCAAAGACTTGGAACCAACCCAAATGTCCAACAATGATAGACTGGATTAAGAAAATGTGGCACATATACACCATGGAATACTATGCAGCCATAAAAAACGATGAGTTCATGTCCTTTGTAGGGACATGGATGAAACTGGAAACCATCATTCTCAGTAAACTATCGCAAGAACAAAAAACCAAACACCGCATATTCTCACTCATAGGTGGGAATTGAACAATGAGATCACATGGACACAGGAAGGGGAATATCACACTCTGGGGACTGTGGTGGGGAGGGGGGAGGGGGGAGGGATAGCATTGGGAGATATACCTAATGCTAGATGACGAGTTAGTGGGTGCAGCGCACCAGCATGGCACATGTATACATATGTAACTAACCTGCACAATGTGCACATGTACCCTAAAACTTAAAGTATAATAAAAAAATAATAAAAATAAAAATAAAAATAAAAAAATAAAAATTACACCTGTAAAATAAAAAAAAATGACAAAGAAATATATATATATCAGTAGCTTTGTCCCTCTCCTCAATCCATTGTGCCATTATCAAAAACAGGTTAAGGATTCAATGGCTTCATGATATCAAAAAACAACCTTAAGTGGGAAAATGTGAAAGCTGAGTTATGGAGTGAAGAGTGCATTAAATGAAAGTTCCTAGGGGTCATTGCTTTATAAAATTTCACAATGCATTGTTTCCTATGAAGGCACAGGAAATGAATATTACCCCTATTCTGCAAGAGGAGAAATTGAAGTACAGTTGATGCTTGGACAACACAGGTTTGAACTAAATATATTAAAAATTCTTTTGGAGATTTGCAACAATTCAAAAACACTCGCAGATGAACCAAGTAGACTAGAAATACCAAAAAATTAAGATAAAGATATGTCATGAATGCATAAGATGTATGTACATACTAGTCTTTTAAAAATCACTTGCTAATGTAAAATATATACAAATCTGTTATTCAAAGTTAAAATTTATCAAAACTTATACACACACCTACAGATCTTACATAGCACCACTCACACTAGAGAGAAATCTAAACAAATGTAAAGATGCAGTATTGAATTTTAATTGCATAAAATAGACTGTAGTACATACTGTACTACTGTAGTAATTTCATAGCCACTTCCTGTTGCTATTTCAGTGAGCTCAAGTGTTGCGAATATCTGCTTAAAACACCATGTGATGCTAATCGCCTCTGAGTGAGAAGCTCATCTCTCCAGTAAATTGCCATCTCTCTCGGTTCTCGCACATTTTTCGTCATGTTTAGTTTCAATATGGTAAACTTTGAATAACACCATGAGATCTATACAGAGTACCACTAGTGATGATGGAAGTGCTCCCAAGAAGCAGAGAAAAATCATGACATTACAATAAAAAGTTGAATTTCTTGATACATACCATAGATTGAAGACTGCAGCTGCAGTTGCCGCCATTTTAGACAGATGATTCATCTTATAAACAGATGACGTAAACTTATGATATTGATAAATACAGTACTGTAAAAGTATTTTGTCTTTCTTATGATTTTCTTAATATTTTTCTTTTTCTACCCTTATTGTAAGAATACAGTATATAATACATATAATATACAAAATATGTGTCAATCGACTGTTTATATTATCAGTAAGGCTTCTGGTCAACAGTAGGCTATTTGTAGTTAAGTTTTTGGGGAGTCCAAAGTTGTATGCTGATTTTTGACTGCATGGGGGGGTGGGTGTCCCTAACCCCTGTGTTGTTCAAGGGTTGGCTGTAGTTAGTAGGGATACTCTGCTTTGGACTTAGATCACCAAGCTCCTGATGTAGTTTTATTTTATGATCTTTTCTTGTTTTGTTTTTTAAAATAATCTACCATTGCCTAAGTCAATAGGTTTCTAGTATATTTACTACAAACTAGTAATGCTTGTTGCAGTTTCTTTTTTCTTTTTCTTCAAGTCATAATGATATGATGATTTCTGTCATTAAAAGATGATTCCATCGAGCTCTTGCAAAGAAACCTTAGATAACTGGTTGTCACTATAAATAAAACACTGTGCTATTGCTATAAGTAGGCCATGTTATCACTTATACATTTTCTTAGGAAACAGGACATGGAAGTCATTTGATAGAAGAACATTAATGTAATGTTCAGGTCTACTGATACAGGCTTTATATCAATAGTCCAAATAGTAACATGTATTAGTTTATCTCTGGATTTCTTTCTTAACAGCATAGGAGATAAGAATATGGATCTCCTGGATCCATTCTGGAAAAACAGAACTAAGGGCAATATTTCACATGTGAGCAGTGACTTACTTTCCCAGTAGCTGACACGGGTTGAATTGGTAAGAGAAGTAAGTGGTGAGAAGACAGGAACCATATCAGCCTCACACACAGGGTGTGACACGCAGCAAAAATAAATGTTTGCTGCTTGGATGTTGATTCAGGGAGGGGAGGAGGGCAAATGTCAGACCTGAGACGGGGTGAGCAGGGCTACCAGAGGGAGGTGGCTTGCTCTGTCTGGACCAAACAAGGAAATGAGTCTTTGATCTCTTGAGAATTAGACAAAAATGGAACTTTCAAGGATAGAGAAGGCTTTAGAAACTTAAAAGTTTCATTTTATTTTTATTTTGAAATCCTCTGGCACCTACAGAAAAGTTCCAAGAATAGTGAGGCTTCACTCCACCTCCCCTAATGTTAACAACTTACATAACCACAATACAATGATCAAAACCAGGAAATTAACATTGGTGTGCGCTATTAACTAAAACATACCGGTTTCACCAGTCCCTTCCTCCTGCACCCCGTCTCCTTTTTCTGTTTTAGGATCCAATCCAGGATGCTACATTGCATGTAGTTGTTCTGTCTTCTTATCTGCTACAATCTGTGATGGTTCCTGAGTCATTCCTTGTTCTTCAGCACCTTGTAACTTGTGATGAATATTGGTCAGCTATGTTGCACAAAGTCTCCCAGTTTGGATTTGTCTGATGTTTTCTCATTATTTGATTTAGGTTACATGTTTCCGGCAAGAACACCACAGAAGCAATATTGTATCTCTTTCAGAATATCATATCAGGCCTTCCTGATGTTCATATGTCTTTTTGCTAGTGATGTTAACTTTGATCGCTTAAAGTATTGTTGGCCAGGTTTCTCCATCATTAAGTTATTATTATTATTTTTTGTAATTGAGAAATATCTTGGGGGAGATACTTGAGAGTATGTAAATATCATGTTTCTGCTTAAACTTTTGTTCACTAATTTTAGCACCCACTAGTGGACCTTGCCTGTCACAATTAATACTAGGGGTTGAAATGAAGATTATCTTTTCCCTTCATGACTGGAGTTCTTTGGTGATGACGAGTTGTCCCTTCTACCCCATTTATCCATGAGTATGGGCTCATGAATATTTATTTTATTCTATGGGTTATAATCCAATACTGTTATTATGTCTTTTGTTGCTCCAGCTGTTCCAGCTTTGGTTATTGGGAGTTCCTTCAGGCTGGCTTCTGCATCCTTTCAACATTCCCCCATCCTTTTTCGAGCACTTCCTTGTTTGCTGGCACAAAATGTTCCTGGTTCATCTGATATTTTTGCTGCTCCAGCTCTGCAATCAAATACCTCTCCAAGAAGTTATTGGAGAGTGATAGAATGCAAGTTCTGAGCTCTAGGTGTGCTCATTGCTTCCAGGGTGTCATTACTCCCAGGCTCTTTTGTGTGTGAGTGTGTGTGTGTGGACAGAGCTGGAAAATATATATAAATGTATACTGGTACACACATATCTATGTTTATGGTTTGTTTGTGTTTTTTTTTGAGACATTCTCGCTCTGTCACCCAGGCTAGAATGCAGTGGCATGATCTCAGCTCACTGCAACCTCTGCCTCCTGGGTTCTAGCCATTCTCCTGCCTCAGCCTCCTGAGTAGCTGAGATGAGAGGCATGCACCACCACACCCGGCTAATGTTTAGTAGAGACAGAGTTTCTCCATGTTGGCCAGGCTGGTCTTGAACTCCTGATCCGTCTGCCTCAGCCTCCCAAAGTGCCAGGATTACAGGTGTGAGCCACTGTGCCTGGTCCTGTGTTTATGATTGTGTCTGTTTATCTGTGCACTGCTTCTTTCATACTGCTTCTTTCAATTTGATGCCATAGGGTTTATTCTACTTTACTTCTTTTTTTTTTATCTGTAATTTCTTTCTCCAACAATGGGAAACATGGCTTTCATCTATAAATACTCACTTACTTGTTTAATCCTAGCATGCATATAAAAAATGTTGTAGAATAACCCATGCCCAGGTGAGAAATAGATTTATTAATAAGTCTATGGCATTTGTGCACAGTTCTTTTTGTTTTAAGCCTTATAGTATCAAAAGCTTTTCAAAAGCACCTAGGCTACACCCCCTGCAGTGTAGTTATATTTATTTGTAATATGATTCATTTTATCTGTTACCGTTTGTATTACACTTTGGGTTTCCTCCATATCCTGGTTGATTTTCATTCATTTTAAATTTTTTTGGAGTATGTGAAAGATCATTATGATTTTAAGAGTTAAAGCATCCACCTCATCCCTACTACCCTATTCCCATTCTCCTCCTCTCCCCAGCTTTTCACCTCTTTTTTGTCTGTCCTGTGTAGGTAATCAGTCTCTTTCGCTTCTGATTTACTTTCTGTTTTTCTTTTTCATAAATGAGCAGATACACGTGCATTTTTTTATCCCTTATTTTTTACATGAAAGGTAGCATACTATAGATATGCCCTCACACTTTCCTTTTTTCATTTAATGGTGTACCCTGGAAATAACTATATCAGTTCATACAGATCTAGCCCATTCTTTTTACAGCTGCTTCGTACTTCAGTGTGGAAGTACATAAATTTATTCAGTGACTCTCTTGTGTATGGTCATTTAGATTGTTTTCTTTTCTTTTCTTTTCTTTTCTTTTCTTTTCTTTCTTTCTTTCTTTTTTTTTTTTTGAGACAGAGTTTCGCTCTATATCCCAGGCTGGAGTGCAGTGGCACAATCTCGGCTCACTGCCTCTGCCTCGTGGGTTCAAGTGATTCTCTTGCCTCAGCCTCCCAAGTAGCTGGAATTACTGATGCCTGCCACCATGCCTGGCTAATTTTTGTATTTTTAGTAGAGACAGAGTTTCACCATGTTGGCCAGGCTGGTCTCGAACTCCTGACCTCAGGTGATCTGCCCGCCTTGGCCTCCCAAAGTGCTGGGGTTACAGGTGTGAGCCACCGCACTTGGCCAAATTGTTTTCAATATCTTGTGATTATTTTTAAAATGCTGCAATGAATAAGCTTGTGCATACGTACTTTTGGAGGTATAACTTAAGGGTAAATTTTTTTTTCTTTTTTTTTTTTTGAGACAGAGTTTCACTCTTGATGCCCAGGCTGGAGTGCAATGGCGCAATCTCGGCTCACCGCAACCCCTGCCTCCCGGGTTCAAGAGATTCTCCTGCCTCAGTCTCCCAAGTAGCTGGGATTACAGTCATGCACCACCACACCTGGCTAATTTTTTGTATTTTTAGTAGAGATGGGGTTTCTCCATGTTGGTCAGGCTGATCTCGAACTCCCGACCTCAGGTGATCCGCCTGCCTCTGCCTCCCAAAGTGTTGGGATTACAGGCGTGAGCCACTGCGCCTGGCCAATTTTTTTTTTTTTTTTTGAGATGGAGTCTTGCTCTGTCGCCCAGGCTGGGGTGCAGTGGCACGATCTTGGCTCACTGCAACCTCCGCCTCCCGGGTTCACGCCATTCTCCTGCCTCAGCCTCCCGAGTAGCTGGGACTACAGGTGCCCACCACCACGCCTGGCTAATTTTTTGTATATTTAGTAGAGACGGGGTTTCACCGTGTTAGCCAGGATGGTCTCGATCTCCTGACCTCATGATCTGCCCGCCTTGGCCTCCCAAAGTGCTGGGATTACAGGTGTGAGCCACCACACCAGATTTTTTTTTTTTTTTTTTTGAGACGGAGTCTCACTCTGTCACCCAGGCTGGAGTACAGTGGCATAATCTTGGATTACTGCAACATTTGCCTCCTAGGTTCAAGTGATTCTCCAGCCTCAGCCTCCTGAGTAGCTGGAATTACAGGCACCTGGCACCATGCCCGGCTAATTTTTGTATTTTTAGTAGAGACAGGTTTCACCATGTTGGGCAGGCTGGTCTTGAACTCCTGACCTCAAGTGATCCACCCTCCTCGGCCTCCCAAAGTGCTGGGATTACAGGTGTGAGCCATCACACCTGCCCAGGATACATTTTTTTAAAATGAGATTGCTGGGGTCTAAAGGTAAGTGCATATTTAATTTTGCTAGGTATTGCCAAATTTTCCTCCAGAAGGACCATACCAATTTGCATTTTTACCAGCAATATATGAGTGTGTTCATTTCTCCAATGCCTTGCCAACACAATATCAAGTCTTAAAATTTTTGTCAATCTGATTGAAGAGAAATATCTTAGTATTGTTTTAATTTGAATTTCTCTATGAGTAAGTTTGAACATTTATTTCATATATTTGTGGGCCAGTTTTATATCTTTTTAATGAGTTGTCTGTTCATATACTGTTTCCATTTTTTTCTCTCTGGAAAAATGTGTTTTGTCCCTCAATATTTTTTTTTTTTTTTTGAGACAGAGTCTTACTCTGTAGCCCAGGCTGGAGTGCAGTGGCATGATCTCGGCTCACTGCAATCTCCGCCTCCCGGGTTCAAGTGATTCTCCTGCCTCAGCCTCCCGAGTAGCTGGGATTATAGGCGCCCGCTACTATGCCCAGCTAATTTTTTGTATTTTTAGTAGAGACGGGGTTTCACCATGTTGTCCAGGCTTGTCTCGAACTCATAACCTTGTGATTCGCCCGCCTCGGCCTCCCAAAGTGCTGGGATTACAGGCCGGAGCCACCATGCCCAGCCTTGTCCCTCAGTTTGTAAGAGTTCTTTATTTAAAGGGATATTATATATCCTTTGTTTTTCTCCCATGGTATATATTATAAATATTTTCTTCCAACTTGTCAGGTGTCTTGACTTTGGTTGTGGTGTTTTTGCTATATAAATTTTTATTTTTATGTAGTCAAATTCATCAACCTTTTCTTTTGTTGCCTCTAGATTTTGAGTCATGGTTAGACTTAAAAACTCCATACCAAGATGAATACTCCCAGATTTTTAATTTTTTTAAGCTCTGAGTATTTGATGAAGAAAATGTCTCCTCAAGTACCAATTTGCCTCTAAACAAATATTTATAAGGCAAGAATACCAAAATAAACCCACCTGAAGTTTTTGTTTTTGTTTTTAAGATGGAGTCTTCACTCTGCCACCCAGGGTGAGATGCAATGGTGCAATCATTGAAGGTTCAAGGCTCACTGCAGCCTTGAACTCCTGAGCTCAGGCAATCCTCCCACCTTAGCCTTCCAAGTTGCTGGGACTACAGGTGTACATGACCAGACCAGCTCCCCCTGATAACCACAGGTAATCCCTCAATAAATATTGAGTGATTTAATGATGGAGAAGAGAATATTTTAAAGGATATTAAAGTGGTTCACAGAATTTTCAGAGGAACCACACAATCAGATTAATGAGTCTGTACCTACTTTCTCTTTAATTCATTTTTGTGAATAAGTAAATATATGCTGTGTGTGTTTGGGGAGATGGGTTGATTTGGCTGTGGGTCACTAATACTGCTTAAATTAGACTTGATATTTCCAGGATCTTATCACGTTCCATCTGGATAAATTGAGCTCCAGCTATCAGATCAGGAGGAGGGTGATGGCTCTTTCCATGTACTATTTCTCCTAGGATAGGGGACTGACTTTATGGGGATTCTATGATTACTGTGGGAAAACATTTCTAGGGCATGCTCCCACCTCCCAATGTTGGCCCTTGCTGTTCCTGCTGTGTGAACAGTGCCCCCATGTACACTAGGCATGCTCCCTTGTTCACATCTGCTCAAATGTCGCCTTTTCATTTGGGTGAGATCTTTTCTGACCAAGCTATCTAAGGTCGCAACTCCATGGCTCCCCTTGGCACTCCCCGTTTCCTTTCCCTACTTCTCCAGCATACTGTGTATTCATTTTACTTATTTGTAAAATAAATTTGCTTCTACTGCCTATATTAGTCCGTTTTCATGCTGCTGATAAAGACCTACCCAAGACTGGGGAGAAAAAGAGGTTTAATTGGACTTACAGTTCCACATGGCTGGGAAGGCCTCAGATTCATGGCGGGAGGTGAAAGGCACTACTTACATGGCGGTGGCAAGAGAAAATGAGGAAGATACAAAAGCGGAAACCCCTGATAAAACCGTCAGATCTCATGAGACTTATTCACTACCGTGAGAACAGTATGGGGGAAACTGCCCCCATGATTCAAATTATCTCCCACCAGGTCCCTCTCACAACACATGGGAATTATGGAAGTACAATTCAAGATGAGATTTGGGTGGGGACTTGGCCAAATCATATTATTGTCCTTCTTAGTATCTGCCCTGCTTCATTAGAATATAAGCTCTCCAAGGACAGAAATTTTTGTTTTACTACTCCTGTATTGCCAGCACCAACAACAGTGCCTGGCACACTCAATAAATATTGAGTGAATTAATGATGCAAAAAAGAATATTTTAAAGGATATGAAAGTGGCTCACAGAATCTCCAGAGGGACCACAGAATTAGGCTTGGATTCTACAGAGCAGGAGCAATGCCCAGGTGATACCATCAAATCAGGTGAGCCCCACCACTGCCAGCACGGGAAGGGGGCCTGCAGCCTGTACTGTGGATGCTGGGCACTAGGACCCTCTGTCAGAGCCACGTGTGATATCTTGGGGAGTTCTCATCGATAGAGTCTCTCCTGTCCTTGGCAGAATTGATCCCAACAATCACTGTCTTTTTACCTCATTTTCTTTGGAATTAAATCCTTAAGTGAATGCATCTGATTGGAAGAACTAGGTCTCTTGCCAGAGTCCAGCTACAAAGGAGCTGGAAAGGTGAGTTTCTGGCTTTTACTTTGACTGAGAAAGTGGTTCTCAAAGGTGGAAAATTTCCAAACATAGGATGCTTGTCCAAAAGGGAGTAGTAGGCAGAGAAAAAAACCCAATGCACAGCCAATTTAAGTACCTATTATGACCAAACAGAGGTGTGAGCCAATGTCTCCAGTTAGCAAGTTAAGAAACAGGCCACAGAAGGGTTCACGGTATCATGTGGTATATGGAGTGAGACTGAAAGGAAATGCTATGGACAAATTGGGTCAGGAGGAGAAGGATCTGTAAAGCTCCTTTCTAAAATTAGGGTTTTAGGCTGGGCGCGGTGGCTCATGCCTGTAATCCCAGCACTTTGAGGGGCTGAGGATGGTGGATCATGTGAGGTCAGGAGTTTGAGACCACCTGGCCAACATGGTGAAACCCTGTCTCTACTGAAAATGCAAAAATTAGCTGGGCGTGGTGGCGAGTGCCTTTAATCCTAGCTACTCAGGAGGCTAAGGCAGGAGAATCTCTTGAACCCGGGAGGCAGAGGTTGCAATGAGCCAAGATCACGCCACTGCACTCCAGCTTGGGCAACAGAGTGAGACTCAGTCTCAAAAAATTAAGAAATAAATAAATATATAAATAAATAATAGGGGTTTATTACTGACTTCTACTTCAGAACACAATCATCTCTTAATCTTAGGTCATGTGATACAATTGAATCAAGACAAATTATCCCATTAATAATAAGAATGAAGTGGTCACTCAACTTATCTCTGCTATCGCTACCAGGAAATGCAAGTGATTGGCTTTGAGGTAGCCAAGAGCCCCCTGAAAATAAATCCACAATTTGGGGAATATGAGTGAGTGTGCATTATTTTGCGGTGAAGGTTTGAGCGTTTTTAAGATTTTCAAGTGGGTTTGTGACTACACTCCTTCTCCCCACTGAAACCTTAATGCTTTAATGGAACCTAGTGGGCAAACAGGTCATTCTTTTTTCCTTACTCAAATCTGAAATACTGGGCTTGGCAACATTTACAGAGGAGGATAGAATAAACTTTCATTCAAGTTGATCATTTTAGTTGGAGGAAAACATGCCATACCATAGACCAAAGATGATAAGTTTCCCTTTTCTGTTGCCAAGTGCACAGATTTGGATCAGCATTGTACCATGGGGTATGTTTAACTTATAGAGAAACAATTACGTTTTGATGCCAACAGAAAAGCAAATACCTGTTTGTTATGATTAATGATACTTTTGCGCTTGGAGCTTTAATCTTGCAGTGTGGTGTTTACTTATTATGGTTTATACAATTTGTCATGCAGTCAGTATCAAAGGTGAAAGTCAAACTGCAGTATGTGAAGGGTTGTACAGAATACCATTTCCATTCTTTCTTAAACACTTTAAGCCAGTTTCTTACTGCAGCTTACGCTGTACAAAAGAGGAATGCCATGTTTTATACTAAGGAACCTTTTGAGTACTTTATCTCATATTTGTGATCTAAGTCGTTTTAGTGGCACATTTCAACAGTGCCAAAATGACTGGCCAAACAAATAGATCTTGTCCCACATAAGTGCGATTGGGGTGTAAGAATGGTGGTGAGTAAGATTTGATTTTTAAATAGTAATCGTGGAGTACATCATGAGTGTTCTAGGGGATTAATAGAAATTATTTATAAAATTGTTAATAGAAACTATAAGAGAATATTTGTTATTTATAAAGCCAAATGCAAAGTCTTACAGAAAAACTGTCAAGGGTAAATGTCATTGTGTGCTTTTTTCTCTCTTGGCTGATTTATCCCCTTGACTGCTTGTTGTGATTCCATTGGCAGCTTCTACTCACCTCCTTTATCTGTATCTCCTTGCACTTCACAAGACACAACTAATTCTGAAGACCTTAAATTTTAGAAGATAAAGACAAGGAAGTTTATATCTACAACCTTTATGTTGATGACAGCTGTGAAGGGTTTCCATCTGTCACATGTCTGTCTCCAGAGCCCCCAGGAACCCCATTTCACCTGTTACAATAGGTTTCCCACCAATAAGTCCAGGTAGGGCAGAAAAAAGAGAATGTAAAGGTAATAAAGAGGACTTTCCTGTTGGAAAAGTTGAAGTTCGAATGGGAGCTTATCCTTTCCATATTAAGCAAGACTATTATGTTCCTGGCTCCTCAGCTGTAGAAAAAATTAACATAATTATATTGAGGCAGAAGGTTGAAAGGGAAAATAGGAAAAGATAAAATAATATGAGTCTGTATTTTCTGGAGATAAAGTCTTAATAGGGCCTTTGGAAGATAGATGTCCCATCTTGCCCCAGACTCCAGGGATAAATTACTAAGCTCTTCCTGTAAATTGAGGGATAGAAGTATCACTGAAGCCAACATTGTTTATTCAACAATTTCTATGTTTCTTCCACAAGATCTTGCACCAGGCATCAGGGAATCAAAGATGACTGAAACGTGCTTTTGACCTTACTCAACCCTCTGCTGAGGGATATGGAGGCAGAAACAGACTATCAGAATGCCACATGGTAAGTTTGTGATCAAGATATGCACAAAGTAGGAGGTAAGTATAAATAAAGATGCCTAACCCAGCTTGGCATGGGTGGGGGTGTTGGTGAAAGTTTTCTGGGAGGAGAGCCTGAGCTAAGGCTTAGGAGATCTGTAGAAAAACAGTGAGAACTGCAATACTGTTTTCAGAATTTATGCGGCTGAGCAGACCAAAGAGATGGGAGAGCTGGGGTTGGTGGTGAAACCAGGTGGATCAGGGTAGCAGTGGTTTGCACAGTGATTTGGGTTGGTTTGGCCACAAAAAATATGACTCCTGAGATCTTCTGACACTCACTGCATAAGGCCATAGAGGATATTGGTTAAGAATATGGGCTCACCTGGGTGCAGTGGCTCATGCCTGTAATCCCAGCACTTTGGGAGGCCGAGGCAGGAGGATCACTTGAGGTCAGGAGTTTGAGACCAGCCTGGGCAACATGGTAAAACCCCATCTCTACAAAAGGTACAAAAATTAGCCAGGTGTGGTGGTATGTGCCTGTAGTCCCAGCTACTCAGGAGGCTGAGGTGGGAGGATCACGTGAGCCTGGGACGTGGTGGTTGCAGTGAGCCGAGATGGGGGGCCACCACTCTCCAGCCTGGGTGATAGAGCCAGAACATGTCTCAAATAAATAAATAAATAAAAAGAATATGGGCTGGGTTTGAATCTAGGCTTTAGCACCTGTTAGTTTCTTCCTTGACAAAAAGGAGACACCTCTAGTATCTAACAGTGTTGTTATGAGAATTAAAGGAGTTATGTTAGAGCTTAGAAGTGTGCCTGGAATATGTTAAGCATAAGTACTGGTTGCCATTATTGTGATTCTGAGATTGTGATGCGTAGTACAATTCTTCGCAGGACTGGGTGACTAAGACCAGTGGCCAATGAGAAAGTGGCTCCCTAGAAGCCATTGCCAAGAGTAGCTCTTCAGAAGGCAATTCAAGTTATGCTGGTATTTCCCAAGGGCAGAGTCAGGGAGGAGTCTAACAGAATTACCTGAGGAGCAGTGTCTGGGATTCACCCTGGATCGGCTGAATCAATATCTCCAGGGGTGGGGCCCAGGCATGAGTAATGGGAAAAGGCTTCTGGTGATATGTCTTCCCAGGTCTCTGGCCTGACAATGTCACTGGTGCTGCCTAGCCTTGGGATATCAACTGGACAGGGGAATTCATTTAACATAGATGTGTGCTGAGAACAATATGCTGCTCTGTAGTTTTTTTAAATACACAGAAGAAATTGTCTTCCTTTCCACCCTGCAATTTAATGCTTCAATGTGCAAATGTCAAGAGATAGGGAGAGACAAAAGGGAAAATGATAGGAGCAACAGAAGAGTTTGCCACCAAAGGGGATAGTAGGGTGGAGTGACCTGGGCTTAGAAATTTGACTTCGGAAAAGCAAGAGATGGTCTGAGGAAGAATTTGCAGCAGGCTTTGTGCATCTTGCATCACAACCACCCATGGAAGACACTGAGTAACATAGTTAGCTGCAAATGGGCTCCCAGGAGGAAGGGACATGAGATGGGACTGGCCAGGCCTGAACGCATCTCCGCATCTGGTACTGGGAGGGAATGTCCCATGTGGGTGTTTGGCAGGAAACACTCTAAAACAAGCACTCTTGCCGCAGCATAACTAAAGGTATCTTCGTTAATATAAAACCTATTTATTAAACTATGAAACATGAAAAAAAAAAAGCAACAATTGTTAGGTGTTTTGAATCTCAGAATTTAAAACGCCCCACAAGGAGAATTCTACAATGTCACTTGCCATCCTTGGGGGTGGTGTAGTTCCTATAATTTCCCACCTGGCTCTGGGGTAATACGATAGGCCAGTGACATTCATTCCACCGGCGTGGGCTGGCCTGCATGCTGCTGTTTCTTAGAGCTCTCCTGAGGCCTGCCAGGTGACCTTCTCTTTGCTGAAATGACCCTTGCCAGGGCATTCAGTAGTGTGTTAAGACACTGAGGGTTCAGGTAAAGATACGTGAGACTTTTTTTTCTATTCCATAACGTTGTAAATAATTTTTAAGTTGCCTTTAATTTTTAAGAATTATAGAAGAAACACATTCACATTGTAAAAAACAAACAAACAAACAAACAAACAAACAAACAAACCTGCCCTTAATGACCTTGCAATCCAGCAGAGAAGATGTAATAATAACAAAAGTCCATTTCCTAAGTTTCTGCTGAGTAGTAGGCTCCAGTCTTCACCACAACCTCAGAAATGCCTCTAAGAGTCATACGATGTTCTTCATTTTAAGGGCGAGGAAGGTATGTTGTAGAGAGTTAAGGGAACTTGCCAAAGGAACATAGTCAAGCTAGCAAGTAGAAAGTTAGGTCTGTCTGATGGCAAAGTACTTGCTGCCTTTTCTACTCAATTACCTTGCCTTTTAACCAGCAAATGATAAGTAACTAAAGCATGATGTGGTAACTGTTATTATAATAGTATCCCCAAAGTAATACGGGCATATGACTGAGAAGGGAGAAAGGCTGATTCTGGCACCATACACAGACTAGGAATCTACCCCATATTGATTCAAAAGTGGTGTATAGTTGAGAGTTAATACATCTCTCCAGAAAATTGAAAAAGGTCGTAGAAGGTTGAAAATGAGTGAATGGAGCAGGGCCAATCAATCAGCTACTTTTAGAAGAAAGTAGCTATTAGAGTTTTTCTTGTTTGTTTTTCAAGCTTGTTTCTTCTATGCTTTTTAAACTCTAAGTTTATTCATTTTTCTACTTTTTTTCTTTTTTTTGAGGTGGAGTCTCGCTCTGTTGCCCAGGCTGGAGTGCAGTGGTGCAATCTCGGCTCACTGCAACCTTCACCTCCCAGGCTCCCAGGTTCAAGCAATTCTCCTATCTCAGCCTCCCAAGTAGCTGGGATTACAGGTGCTCGCCACCATGCCCAACTAATTTTTTTTTTCTGTAGTTTTAGTAGAGACGGGGTTTCACCGTGTTGTCCAGGCTGGTCTCGAACTCCTGACCTCAAGTGATCTGCCCGCCTCGGCCTCCTAAAGCGCTGGGATTACAGGCGTGAGCCACCACGCCCGGCCCTTTTCTACCTATTTCTTCATAGATAATAAGTCATTTGCTAACTACCTATCCTCCTCTTTTAAACTTAAAATCTTTTGTCTGCCTTGTTTTCAAAACCTTCATAGTCTAACATAATTATTAGGCAGACATAGTGAACAGCCCTTTTTCTTTACTCCTAGAAATCCTGTATTAATAGGAGCAGCAATGCACTCAGCTTAAACAGCTACATGTTTCCAGTCCCCTGTAATGGATAGGGGTAGCCAATGAGATGTAAGTAGGAGTTGGGTGAGGCTTCCAGGGAAATCCTGTAAAGGAGGCTGACTGGACCGGGAGATATGCCTCTTTTCCCTTGCTGTTTCCTCCTTTCTGCTGTGTGGAGCATAGTTATGATGCCTGGTGCTTTAACAACTATCCTGCAATTATGAAGCTAACTTGAAAATGAAAGCCAGTACTAGAGATGGTAAAGCAGGAAGGTAAAAGGAACGTGAGGCCTTTCTGATAATGAAACTATGAACATAGCCCAGGACTGTTTACCTCTGGACTTCTTTGTCATAAAAGAAAAGCAAACCTCTCTCTTGTTTAAGGCATTGTTTCTTGAGTTCTCTGTTGTATGCAGCCAAACCTAATTTATACCAACGTGATTCCTCTAATCTGGATGGGTAACACTCTTCACCAGTGCATGAACGCTGCATGCTCATTAGAATCAGTGCATTCACTCTTGCTGGTTATCTGGCTTATAATGTTCTCCTTTCTGCCTTTGTAAAGCCTTACTGTCCTACAAAGTCCACTTCTTCCATGAAGCATCTTTGGCTTCTCCAGCCTTCATTGGCCTCTCTCCTTCCAACTTCCAGGCCTTAACATACTGCACAATTTGGCAGGAAGCCGTACCACCGAGCACTGGTCACTATTGGCTCTCCATGTGGGTCTGCCTTTCTGACTCTACTGTAAGCTCCTGAAGGGCAGAGCAATATCTTTTGCTGCTTGTATTCCTTATCTGGGTTCACGTCGTTCTCTAATAAAAAATTTTATTTTCTTTTCACCTTGACCCTTGGTAATCTGCTGCTGTTTCCCAGAGATACTATAAAAACTTTTTTTCTGTTCCCTAACATTGTAAATAATTTTTAAGTTGCCTTTAATTTTTAAGAATTATAGAAGAAACACATGCACATTGTAAAAAAAAATATATAGACATATGTAAATGCAAAGTTAAAGGGTTGTTCGTTAACCACCCTCTGCCCCAATCCTACTCCTCTCCTGAGATACCCACTGTTGACAGCTTCCTGAGTAGCTTTGTAGACCTGCTGCAATCCATTTGTAATCATACATTGATCTATAAACATTTTTTAATATAAAAATGGACTCCCAGTAAGCATAATGTTCTGCAACTTGCTTTTCTCCCTCAGTAGCCTATCCTGGATATCTTTCCATGTTAGTACATCTAGAGCCGCACTATAATTTTTTAAAATTATACTTTAAGTTCTGGGGTACATGTGCACAACATGCAGGTTTGTTACATAGGTATACTCGGAGCCACACTATAATTTTTAAACAACACATAGTATAGGTGTTCCATAATTTATCTAACCAAATAACCATGTAAACAATTAGGTTGTTTTCAATTTTTGCTGTTACAAAAATATTGCATTGAGCATAGTTGTATATGTATCCTCATGCCCTTACATATATCTTTAGGATAAATTATTAGAAGCAGACCTATGTTCCCCTGAATTCTGAGCTCAATAATATTATATCTTTAATAATTTATTTCACTCTTTTCTCTCTCTTCTCCGGGAATTCTTTTTAGTGGGTTGTTGGCTATGTGAGATTAATCTTGAACACTTTCATTTGTGATTTCATATTTTCTGTGCATTTGTATATTTAAAAACTTTCTGGGATATTTTCCTCAACTTTATCTTTAACCTTCTGTTGAATGCTTAAAGTTTACTTTCTCATATTTTTAATTTCTCAGTACATTTTCTTGACCTCTGATTGTTCCCTTTTCATAGTGCCTTGTGCTTGTTTCATAAATATATTATTTTCTTGTATACCTCCGGAGTATATTAATGAAAACTTCTGCAAAGTTCTCTTTTTTCCCCTGCATTATCTCTGTTTTCTTTTTTCTGTCATTTAATTCTATAGCTTAATTTTGGACTCCCAACTAGGCAATATGACTAGCTGTCCATCTTTGAGGGAGGAGTATCCAGGCGTCTGTGGTTTTTAAAATTCCCTGGGTTATTCTGAAATAGTTCCAGTTCCATATTTTGGCTATTAATGGTGCTGCAGTAAACATGGGAATGCAGATATCTCTTTGATATATCGATTTTCTATCTTTTGGATATATACCCAGCAATGGGATTACAGGATCATATGGAAGTTCTATTTTTAGTTTTTTGAGGAACCTCCGTACTGCTCTCCATAGTGGTGGATATACAAATTTACATTCCCACCAATAGTGTATGAGGGTTCTCCTTTCTCCACATCCTCAGCTGCATCTGTTACTGCCTGTCTTTTTGAGACAAGCCATTTTAACTGAGATGAGATGATATTGCCTTGTGGTTTTGATTTGTATTTCTCTGAAGGTTCCAAACTTAGTTCTTGGGTTATATGTTATGAGCAATCAAATATATCTGAATGAATTTTAAAAAGACTTAGTTAAAATATTTATATATAGTCTTTTTGAGGGGTGGGAAACTGATTCATACCAATTTTATTTATAGATTTTCCTGTCTTTTCCCTTCCTTTGCCTGCCCTTTGTAAATAGAAAAACAGGATCTTGATCCTCTTTAATGAGTAATAGCTGTCCAAAGCTATACGTGCATTTTGCAGCTTCCAGATGACATCATGTTCAGAACATGAGAGCTTCATTCTCACCATCTGTCATGTCACCAGAAGTCTTAAATATAATTACAGCCCATGTGACATTTGCACACCCATTATTTCCCACATGTATTATCAGTGACTAGTTGCAGCACCCTAATTAAAATGGTGTTAGTGTCTCAATTATCAACTCTGTTTTTTAAGGGTTTTTATTATATAACTATGAAAACTTGCTCTGGGCTGAGATTTAACATGTTTATGTCAGTGTTCAACAGGTGTTAGAGGACTGGAGAAATCCTAGATTTTGAGTTGTTCTCCACACCTGAGCACTCTGGTGGTGCGCCTGGAAACAAAACTGCTGACTAATGGAAGATTTATAGACAAACCATGCATTTGGAACATTATCCAGCTGGCCTGCCTTGTACAGTTATGTCCTGGAGATCAAAAAGGGGCCTTTGAATTGTTTTAAAATTTAAGAAGTTGGCTACAACTTGAGGATACCTGGAGCCATTTTGGCAAGAAAAAGCAGTGATCTAAATATTCACTTTCTGAGATGAAGATTGTTCTAGATCCTAAGAAAAACCTCTGCAGTTACTAGCCCTTCACAAGTCAAAAAGGTCTGGCTCTCTTAAAGGCCAGGAGATATAAGCCAAAAGGTGATTTCCTAGAAATTTTGGTTTGGAAGGTTTAGAAAGGAGCAGAGTAACTGATTGTCTATAGCTGTGGATCGGTTGACAGGTGGAAAGAAAAAAATGTGTCTGGGCTAGAGTCTAAATACTTCCCAAACTACCCTTGTGTTTCAGGATGTCCAGGAAGGGTGGTTCCCTCTCTACCCAAAGCCCTTTGAAACAGGACTGTGCAACAGAACTTTCTCTGATGATGGAAATATTCTTGATCTGTGCTGTCCAATGGGAACATGTGGCTATTGAGCACTCAGTATGTGGCTACTGCAATGAGGAAATGAATTTTTCATTTTACTTAATTTTAATAAATTTAAATGCCACATGAGGCTAATAGTTACCATAGTGGATAGTAAAACAGTCAGTAATTTTTGTTGGGATTACTGCATTGAACAGTGACAATGGTGATGTCCTTTAGCTACAAATGGCCACATCTCAGTATTTAGGAACTGAATAGAATTGGTGTTTCCTATAAAATGGAATCTCTTTATTATATTTTCCTCTTTTCAGAGTGAATCCCCTGAGAAGTTCTTGAGGTATGGTCCTGGCTCTAGAGGGTAAAAAATTGCACCTAAAAGAAGATCAGGCCTGGCGCAGTGCTCACACCTGTAATCCCAGCACTTTGGGAGTTGGAGGCAGAAGCAGGAGGACTGAGGATTGCTGGACGCCAGGAGTTTGAGACCAACCTGGGCAATATAGGGAGACCCTGTCTCAACAAAAATAAATAAATAGCCAGGTATGTGGCACATGCCTGTGGTCCCAGCTACTTGGGAGGCTGAGGTGGGAGGATTATTTGGGCCTGGGAGTTGAGGCTGCAGTGAGGTGCAGCTGCACCACTTTATTCCAGCCTGAGTGACAGAGTGAGACCCTGTCTCAAAAAAAAAAAAAAAAAAAAAAGGTCAATATGCAAAGGAAGGGTCTCAATAATGTGAATCTCTAGAGACTGGCTCTGGAGGTGGAGTAAATCTCTAGTGATAGAATTTTAGACCCTAAGGAATCAGCTGAAAAGAAACAATGTTTTGTCAATGGAGCATCCCCAGTGTTTCCAAATTGCACACGTGGAAAGTGTTGAACTCTTCATAATTATTGGGCTGGCTCCACTCAAAAGGCGTATTTATAATTTCCCCAATATCTTCCTTTTGCTCATGTAAATATCAACATGAAAATATCAGCCACAATGAGTTCCATGTGCTTTCCTAAAAATACCTGAGACTAATATGGACTTCAAGAACATAGCTGCATTATGACTTTTGTAGGCTCTGGGCACTTTTGCCTTCATATGCACCTTCCTCCAGAAAAATAAAAATGTAGGTAAAAAGAAATATTATATTTCACTATTGCATTGTTATAGATACAAATATATTAATATTATATGCTAAAACATTTTCTTTGACCTAAAAGTTCAGTTTTCTCTTCTGATTTTAAAAGAAATTAAAATATTTTTTGGCCCCTATAAGTATTATAGACCCTAGGCACTGAGCTTGCTATACCTGATAGGTAAGTTGCCCCTTTAGGGAAGACCTCATACTGAAAACTGGCTAAAAACAACCTATTATTTTCTTCAAAGATTGCAAAATATTAATTTTTTGCATAGTTGGTGCTCAATAAATATCAGTTGATTAAAAATATTCAGAGATGTTAAGACTTCTCCTGTAACAAATCTGAATATTTCTCTCTAAATCTATTATTTCGCTCCTCAGAGTATGGTCCACAGACCAGTAGCCTCAGCCCCAACTCAAACTTATCAGAAATGAAGAATATCAGACTCCATCTGATACTAAGTCAGAATTTGCATTTTAACAAGATCCCCAAGTGACTCATATGCAGATTACACGGAAGCCCTGCTCACCTGCAATTTAAACCTGATGGTTTAACATTGGAAATGGAAGAGCTGATTCCCCTTAACCACATATAATTGAGTGCGATCCTCACCCTCCTCCAGTGTCAATACATTCAGTTCCTTTAGTCCAGTGGTTCACAACTTTGGTTGAACATTGGAATCACCTGGAGAGCTTTCAAAAAACGACCAGTAACATGGGCCCAATTTTCTGGAGATTCCGAACGATTGATCAGGTGGGCGTTCTGGGAATCAAGATTGTTTTAAAGCTTCCCAGGTGATGCTAATGTGTAGCCAGAATGAGAACTACTGTGTGGATTTCCCCATGGGATCTGTCCCCTGGTTTTAATAATGTTGGCCTCTTTTCTCTGTGTTCTCCGACCTTCTTAGGCTGGACAACCAAGTTTATGATCCAGAAATAGTTTCTTGTCTTGGGGTCTGCCATGCCCTATTAATTATCTCAAAGCTCTGAAGTGTTCTCCTAATACAACCATACACTAAAAGATTAACTGCCACTATCTTCCGCATCCTTATTATGTGTCCTGTAATCACTTTCAGTCACATAATCCTCACAATGATAGTATATGCTATTCTTATGCCCATTATACAGATGAGGAAATGGAGGCTTAGAAAGGTTGTATCTTCCCAAGATCATCCTATTTCTATTCCAGAGTTTGTTCACCTCCTATTAAATCTACCGTTTTCTAGTATCTTGCTTTCACTTAAGAAACACTAGTAATTCCCTAACTCACATGGCTAAACATCAGATTTACAATTATCCAATTTTTGAGAATTATTGACAAAGGAAATATAATGAAGGCCAGGAAATAATTAAATAGATAATATAATTAGCAGTGGTTATAATTCATTAAAGTTTGAAAATGGTGACATTTTTCTTCTTGCATAATGGATGTGATAGTTCAATTAAAAAACAAATACTAAATACTCCAGAAATGCCCTGTGTTGGGACTGTGAAGATTACAGGGGTAAGGAACAGGTTTTGTCCTTGAATTTCAAGTTGAAGAGAGGATAAGAGCCTACAGTTGTCCAACATGTGACAGTTAATATAATCAGGTGCTACACTGTGTAGTAAGGCCATTATGCTTTGCCAAAGTTCAGAGGGTAGCAGAAACCAGGACAATGTAAGGATTTATGGAGGAGGTCTATCTGGAGTGAAGTATGTAAGGATGAATGGGGATTGAATCTCTAGAAAAGACAGAGCTGAGCTAGGACATTGGCATAATACTCACTAGGCAGTTAGAATTTCCCTAACTGAATGGCCAGCCTGGTTTCTTGCTGGCTGAATGTCCCTTGTCTGTAGAGAATATATAGTCTTTGAATTCAAAACAAATGCTGTCCCAGCCAAGCTTAGTGCCAGCAATGTCCTGAGTGACCTATATCTGAAGCAGTGAAATCAATCAGGTGCAAAGGGTTATTTACACAACTGATGGCTTCCTGCCTCAGATAGTCACGGCTTCTTTTAAGGTTGCTGAAGCAAACACTTTGCTTAATATTTGAACCTAGAGAAGTTGAAAGCCAAGTGCGTATTTAAATATTGATCAAGCTCAGGGCTTGAGAGCAGGCAAGAAAACTGCAGCTAGCATTGTATGTCCTTGGGTGGTGAGAGTTTCACAATTACTAGTTTTGCTGGTTTGTTTCTTTTTAGTGGGGAAGGGGCTTGGGGGTAACTTCTTATAATATTTGTTCCTCTTTCCACATTTTCTTGTTTTTTAAAAAAACATACATACCTGCCAGAATTAAAAAAAAAAAAAAGAAAAAGAGGGCTTCAGTACTAGTGATATGAAAAAGGACAATAACAACAAAGGCTTCTAACACATCACCATGTTTATTCACCAGAGTTTGGAAACCATTTTTGTCTGGCATGTTGATTCAGTTAATCTTCAGTTCAAGTGATTCTCCTGCCTCAGCCTCTCGAGTAGCTGGGATTACAGGCACGCACCAACACACCCAGCTAAATTGTATGTTTTTGTGGAGACGGGGTTTCACCATGTTGTCCAGGCTGGTCTCGAGCTCCTGACCTCAGGTGATCCACCCGCCTCAGCCTCCCAAAGTGCTGGGATTACACGTGTGAGCCACCATGCCCTGCTCAAAATTTTTTCTATTTTTGAAAAGAATATTATTGCTTTTATTTTTATCTTGTGTACCTTGACACTGGGCAGGATATATATATATATATATATATATATATATATATATATATATATATGCTTTTTTTTTTTTTTTTTTTTTTTTTTTTTTTTTTTTGTGGCAGCACCTGAGGCCAGGCCTTGAGTTCACAGCTCTGTGGGGCTGAAGGTGGAATCAGCTGGGATGACAGCCCAGGTCAGGAGTGCAATGCCAGTTTTGGGGTCCCTTTCCCAAGGCGGAATTGCAGCCTTTGCCTTGGAACAGGGCTAAGGCATTCAGACACACGATGGTCTTTCTTTTGCTAATCTCAGCCTTTCTCAGCATTCGTATCAGCAAGGTGGGCTGGGGAAGGTGGTGGCTGGAAGGGAGACAGAAAAGGCCCAGGCCCAGGAGAAGTGGTGGTGGCAGCCTGGGAGCTGGGCTCCATTCTGGCTTGGGATCTTGGTGGCCAGCTTCCTCGGGCCACACCTTTGTTATGGTTCTGTGCGTAGCCAGTCTTCAAAGGAAAAACAAAGCAGAGACTCAAGGTGATTTTATAAATTTTATTAGAAACTTTATATTTCAATACTAATTTCCTTACAAATAGTCTTAACTATAACACTTACTGCCACAGCAGTCTCAGATCGGCAATTTTACCTTTAAAGCTGCAATAATGGTCTTAAGTCTGTATATGAGAGCCTGGCTGATGAAGAGGCTTGGCTTCTGCTCTTGGGGCTGTCATCACATCTAAGAGGAAAACTGCTTTGGAGGATAAGGAAGTCCCCTTCACATTGCTGTTCATTGTAAAAGTGGTTATGGTTTTCATACGTTTTTGAATTAAGACTTGCAGCCACTTGCGTGCATAAACGTGAAGGGAATCGCAGCTTGCAAAGCTCTCGGCCAGGGAACATGAGCTTCAAATAAGAGGGCAAATGCTGTTTTTAAAAATAATATTTCCTATTGTAATAGACCCGGGCCGTATTATGTCACGGGTGTGGTGGCTTTTGGCTGGGAACAGCCTGAGCCTCCCTCGGGCCTGGCACAACTCCTTTCGCGAGCGGGCAGCCCAGCGCCTCCCTCGGGAGGCGCCAAGGCGTGGGGGCGCCCGGGGCGCAACTGGCACTCCTGTGGCCCGGCAGGTCCGCGCCAGCCTCCGCGCCTCCGATCTCCGGAGGCCACCGGCCGCAGCCCCGCAGCGGGAGGGGGCTGGCGGAGACAGCGCGGTAGGGGCAGCTTCAGGTTTCCTCCTGGAGCCGGTGTCGGGCGCGGCCGGCGGGCGGGCCTCGCCATGTGATGCGGCCGCCGCGAGCCGGGCCGGGAGGTGGGCAGGCGGGGATCCAGTGGCAGCGGGGAGGCGCGGGGGGAGCGGGGGCGGCACCCGCTGCTGGCGCAGCCAGCCGGGCCCGGGCGCGCGGCCGCGGCTCCACCCCCTAAACCTTGGTTTCAGCCCGGCCGCCGCCAGGCGTTGGCATCGCCGGGGAGAGCCTTCCGGACTCCGGGCGGCGGCTGGCTGGGGGCGCGTTCCGAGGCGCCCTCAGGCAGGGCGCGGGGGCAGAGCCTCGCCTGGGCTCTGGAGGCTGCGGGGCCATCGCTCCAGGTAAATGCTCTTTGGGACTCCATCGTCTGCGTTTCCCTGCAGCTCTGGGCGGAAAAGTTTGTCCACCTGAGTTCGCATCCGCAGGGCCACTTTCTCCAGGGTCCCCAGGGATGCGAGGGTCAGCAGAGGTGACCGGGGAACCGCTGCAGGCGCTGCGGCGCGAGGGCTGGGCGCCGCCTCCCGCTCCCTCGGGAGCGGCAACAAGTGGAGAGGGCGGCGCAGCCTCGTGCGGCGGCTGCAGCTGCGGAGCGCGGGGTCGCTCGGGCGCACTGAGAGCCGGGGGCTGGGCGGGTGAAAGCCCCGCCAGTGTCCTTCGGGAGACAGGGAAATAAACAGCACTCCTGCGGTGAAGAAGGGAGAACGTCGAGAGTTGGTGTCCGCCCTTCCCATCCATGCTTCAGCTCCGGGACTGAGGGTGCTTGGCAGGGCCAGGACCGCAGAATGCAGACGGAACGCAAGCTCAGGACACACGCACTACCACTTACTCGTGTGGAAGCATTTGCTGTGTTTCAAAAGGCATTTATGGTTACCTTGGTTGGGAAAGGTGGTCAGAATTATGTGGGACTCCTTACGCTTATTTTATGGATTTGTTTCCCCTTAAATACCCGGGGTGTATGTGGTGGTGCCCCAGCCTTCCCGTGCTTAGGTTTTCCTAATGACAGGCCGGTGTTTGGCCAAGAAAGCACCATTTGGGTCGAGGGCTGTATGGAAACTGGGTGCTCAGGCGGCCCTGGAAACCCAGCTTTGGTTTCCCAGAGACTAGTTAGATTTCTAAGAAAGAATCCATCTCTATAGGCCCACAGCGTCCCCGCATTGGTTGGCTGGGTGGGCCGAGGAACAGTGGCAACATCTGTGTTTGTGCAGCTTCTCCCGCCTTGACCCCTGCCTGGGTATCCACACATCTCCTCACACCAGGAGTTATAGAGGTTCACCACGGACCACACCAATTGGGCAAAATCCAAAGAAAGTAAGATCTTTAATTTTCGTTTATAAAGAACTGATCATTTGGGGTTCCATGGGGCCCCTGGCTTTCTGAAGCGTTGTTATCTTGTGTTCCTAGGCCCTGAAGCTGTCAGGTGTAAGTGAAATCCTGTTTTCACTGCAAAAACAAATCAAGGACCTACCCTTGTTAGGTTCTGTGGCATCTACTTTGTACATGACAATCCAAGCATAGTGATGACTTCTGGGAAACCTGGGAAGGTTTCTCTAGATCTGTCCTGGGTTTTTAGTTACACATTCCTAAAGCACATGGGTATTTGCCTAATCTTGATTAATAGCCAAAGTAACCCCTTTGGAGTATTTGGAGAAAAGAGATGAATATGACAAAACCCTTTGGAATTTTTAATACAACATAGTATTTCAATGTAATGTTCTGATGTGGACTTTATATGTGATTATTGGGCTGATTAACTTTGATCAAATAGGAATTTGGCTAGCATCAGATCTTATAGCTAATGGTTAGGGAAACTGAGGCACAGAGTTAGCTATAGAGTGTGTGACTCAGATGAATGTCTTGGGCAATGGGAGAATGGAGAACAGAGAATCAGTGCTTGTCCTGCTTTTGAGTTTTTTTTTTTCCTTATCAAAACCACACAATCTGGCCAACTAAGAACAGGTTGTATGGCAGGCGTGTCATTAGACTTTCCTCTGAAGTACCCAACTGTCCTTTAAGCAGTTTATAAACACTTAAAGGTAAAGAAGAAAAATAGTAGTTAATAACTAAGTTTCTATGAAATGTCTCAGAAGCCTCACTTGGGTGGGTTTCATACTTTTTTTTTTAATTATGTGAGTACTGCAGAAGAGTTTGGAATGTTTTCTTATTGTGTTCTTATAAGAAACTACACTTGTGGCTAAGACTTAAATTGGGCAGGAATTTCAGGTGAGCTCTGATACATGACCTCCTTTAGTATGCCCCGTGAGAAAAGACTATGTGTTCTAAGTAGGTATTAAAACAAATTGCAGCATATACTATTACTTCTATGTTAAACATTCTGTACACCACTATATTGGTACCCAAGCTCCAACAAGTCCTGCCAGTTTATGACCAAGGACTGAATTCCAAGAAAAAAAGATTCATGATATAAATGTTGGAAAAGCCTCACCACTTGGGCATGGCTAGGATGGTACTGAACAGAGCCGAAATTACCTAGGCTGACTATAATTTTATTATGCTTTTATTTACTAATCAGATATGACAGATCTGGTTTGTGTAGGTTTTGTGTAATTGCATTTGTATTTATGTTGCTTTTAGTGAAGCAGAGTAGCTCTGGGATCCCCCCGCTGGCCCCCGCCCATAACCTTAAATAAGATTTGTTATGAAGAGGTGGGTCAACCTGGGCAACTCCTACTGAGGATGTAAAAACAGTGTTACATTTGAAGTGCACCAAATTCAGGGAATTCTGCCATGCTAAAGTTGTGCTGTAAATATGCCACCCTGTCAGACTTGAGTCCACATCTCTACTTAGGCAAAGCTGGGCTTTGAGATATTTTTCTTGCTTAAGAAGTGTAGGTCAGGTCCTGTATCACAGAGCATTTTGCTCTGTTTGGATGATACTCTGCCATTTTGTCCAGTCTCTGTGACCCTTAGTTCTTTTGTTATTATCATGGTATTGGAAGTTCTCGGAAGCCCAAAGCAGTGTCACTCTACTATTTTGCCATTTTGACAATCTCTATTATGGGGCTGTCTTTCTATGAACATGTTCTTCATTTACATTCATTCAACTAATATTTGTTGAAGTCTTACTATGTGCCCAGCACTGCTCTTTGCTTTGATTCTCTGATCTTTGGATTCCATGTTGAAGGTGACACTTTTCTGGCTTTAGAGTTTTTAGGGTCTGTTGCATTTTCGGAGTAGACTTTTGCACACTCCACATTAAGACATTTGGCTGGCCAGGGTGGGGGTGGTGGCTCATGCCCATAACCCCAACACTTTGAGAGGCTGAGGTGGGAGGATTGCTTGAGCCCAGGAGTTCAAGACCAGCCTGGGCAACATGGCAAAACCCTGTCTCTACAAAAAAAATACAAAAACTAGCCAGGCTTGGTGGTTTGTGGTGTGTGCCTATAGTCCCAGCTACTTGAGAGGCAGAGGGGGGAGGATAGCTTGAGTTGGGGAAGTAGAGGCTGCAGTGAACTGAGATGGTGCCACCACATTTCTAGTCTGGGTGACAGAAAAAGACCCTGTCTCAAAAAAAAAAAAAATTAAAGACATTTGACTGGCAAAATAAGTCATGTAACTTATTTTTTTAATGTGATAGTGCATCTTCTTAATTGACTTCCATTTTTCCCTTGAAATTTGATCTCAGGCACAATAGTAATTTGCTTATTTGTAACATTATTGCTCCTGGACTTCTTCTCCTGGATAACCAAGATAATGAGATCTGACATCATTTTTTAATGAGAGAAAGTAAAAAAGTATATAATTGAATAGTGGGCATTTGTTCCAGTGATACTGGTTTTGAACACTTGTATAAAAATGTATTTTAATTTTCAGAGGTGTTTTCTCTTGTTTTAGTTTAATCTTTGCCTCAATTATAAATAACTCGAGGTCTGATTTCTGTAGAAAGTTAACATACAAGCGATGTTCTCTTAAGAGCAGATGAAAATGTGTCTATGAGTGAGGACCAACAGGCAGAAATCAGCAGTGGTGCCTTTGCTCTCCATAGTAGCCTGTTCAGAAGAGACCTTTCCAAAGCCAGCAGGCAAATAGCATTCTGCCTATTTCTAGTGGCAAGCTTTGTGTGACTGCTGTGCACATGATCATTGTGCCTTTAAAAAATATACACTTGAAATATTAATATGCTTCAAATATATATAATAGACATTCCCTTAATAAATAGATGAAGCGTATATTGTATATATTAATGACATTTATGGTTTAGCTTTTCAATTCATTATCAAACACTAGTGACCATGCCCTTTGTGTTTAAGGCTTACTCCTTTTCTTCCATCATTTTATAATTCAAGAAATTATATTTCATAAACTCTCATGAAGTGGTTTAGAATGTGGACTTAGGAGCCAGACTGTCTGGGTTAAATAGCCCCAACTTTGCCCTGGCTATGTGACCTCTCTCTACCTCAGGTTTTTCCATTTGTAAAATGCGGATAATAATAGTAACCTGCTTCAACTGTTGTGAGGACTCCGCGATTTAATTTACAGAGAACCCTCCTGGTAGTGCCTGACAGAGAGTAAGTTGTAGTTATAGCAAATGGAAAATAACCATTTAAAAAGGATAAAAGGGTAGCAGGTTTTTCAGCTTTCAGAAGGCAGTGAGATGTCAGTGTGACCCCAGGAGAAATTGCCCTAGGCTGGGAGTTGGAGGAAGGGATGGAGTCCTCTGGCTTTCCAGTTTTGTGACCTTGGGTGAGTATTCCTACTGGAACCCTATCTGGTCCCAGTTTCCTCATCCAGTAAAATGGAAAGGATTAGACTGGATGGTCTCTAAGAGCAACCCATTTTTTAACATTCTGCTCAGTCTTGATGAATTGAATGTGAATGTGATGTATTTGTCAATTTGCTTTACTTGTCTTGGTCAACACTACTAGAAATGTACTGTCTAAAAGGTTAGCATTGTGCCTGCAATAGGCATTTGAATAGATGATGAGCTGTCACTCTTATTACCTTATCTCTCCTTGACTACCAGACAGTCATCAGGTTTAAATGACTTGGAGTTATCTTCCTGGACTTAGTCCAAAGAGATTTCAGACATGCAAGTCCAGATTCCTTGTGTGGGCCATATGGCTGCCCTAGTCCTCTTCTTCTGAAGAACCCCTCATGTAGAAGAGGGGTGGTATAGCTCTGGAAAGAGGAAAGACAAGTGGGCTGACTGTTTAATTTTATGATAAAAATAATTTCTATCAGGCAAAGAAGCCTCATGAAGGACTTTTAAGTATGGTGAAAAGCAAGAGGTTTCATTGGGCTGGATGGTTCAGACAAAGTCCCTCGGGGGCGTATATTTTTGTCTTTTCCCACTAAGACCCTGATTTACTGTCTGTACATTGTCACTGGTTCTTTTTCAACAGTGCTTCTCCTTTTCTTGCTTCACCAGCCTCCTGGTTTGCTGTATGATCAGGTGTTAGAGTTCTGAAAGGTAGAGGATATTCAGTGATTAATGAGACTACTGACTATAGGTTCTTTACTTTGAGCCTCTAACCCAGGATTTCAAGCCCTGTTGTTCACTGGAACCACCTGGGTTCAGAATCTCTCAAGTGGACCTGGCATCATTTTCTAAAGAGGTAATTCTAATGTACAGCTGGGTTTGATAGCTACTTTCCTAATCTTTAGGTGTTTCTGGCTTCCTACATTGCACAGTGCCTAGGGAAACGGTAACACCTGCTATTTCTCATGCTGTTACTGTTATGCTGTTGGTGGTGTGTCAACTGCCTCCTGCTGTTTCTCCCTTGTGAACTCTCCAGTTCTATTAGCCAGGACTAGTACTGCCTATGGAACATGTTGTGTGTTTCTGACTTCTTTGACTTTTTCCTAGTGGGCCCCTTTTCCTCCCTTGCCAACAAGTATTGCAGTCCTCAAAGCCCAGCTTAAACCACTTTCTGTCTGTAACCTTCAACTAACTTAGTAGCAACTGTGCTGCTTTCCCTTTTGAACTCCTATCACCCTCTCATTTTTTACTTACCACCTGCCCCTGGGTTCATTTTGTGTTCCTATATAGAAGTCTCAACTTTACATCGTGACTGTAGCCCATTAATGACAGGGACCCTGATTTAGGCTACTTTGTAGGGTGCTCAAAGTAGAATATACACATGTTGGTCAGTTATTTAGTTATTTTGCTAACTATCATCTCAAGTCCTTCTTGTTTGCAGCACCACTGCAAGTACTAGTGGTGGTGTTTTCCTGGGTATCCGATGTGGATTGTGTTGGAAAACACTGGGGTGCAGGGGGAGGAGGGCAAAGTTTGCTCAGGAATTAGGCAGTCCTTCCCAGATGTAAATGGGAGACCTCATGGACCTCTCTGAGGAAATTGTATCAACCTGCATGGGGAAATGAATGAAATTCTTGATTAAAATCTGAGTCTTTGGATTGAAAGAAACCTAAAAGTTTTTCTCTAGTCTCCAGAAGGTGCACAATTCCCCTGCATGGCCTATCTCCAAATGGTTGACCAGTCTGTCCTTGAATACCTTCAGTGATGAGGACCTCATGACCATAAAGATAATCCATCTGTTTGGAAAGCTTAGGCTTTTAAAAACAATTCTCCCTTATCCTAAGTTTGTCACAGTTCTGCTATGTGGAGGCCATTCTGAACAATTTCTCTTATATGGCAGCCTCTAACATTTAAAAAAATTAATTATATATCCTACCTTCAAGTCTTCTTTTATTGAGGTTAGAAAATAAAAATCTGTTTCTTCAGCCCTTGTTAAGTGACATGATTTTGAATCCTTTCACAAACCTGAATATTGGACATATTCCAATTCACTATTTTCTCTTTAAAGTATAGTTCTTCCAGATGCTATCTGACAGTGTAGAGCAGCAGTCCCCAACCTTTTTGACACCAGGGATTCATGTTGTAGAAGACAGTTTTTCAATGGACTTTGGTGAGGGGGATGGTTTCAGGATGATTCAAGTGCATTATGTTTATTGTACATTTTATATAATGAAATAATAATACAACTCACCATAATGTAGAATCAGTGGGAGCCCTGAGTTTGTTTTCCTGCAACTAGATGGTCCTACCTGGGGCTGATGGGAGACGGTGACAGATCATCAGGCATTAGAGTCTCATAAGAAGTCCCCAACCTAGATCCCTTGCATGCACAGTTCACAGTAGTGTTCGCATTCCTATGAGAATCTAATGTTGCCACTGCTCGGACGGGAGGTGGAGCTCAGGCAGTAAAGTGAACGATGGGGAGCAGCTGTAAGTACAGATGAAGCTTCACTCTCTTGCGTGCTGCTTAACTCCTGCTGTGTGACCTGGTTCCTAACAGGCAGTGGACCTGTACTGGTCTTTGGCCCCAGGGGTTGGGGACCTCTGGTGTAGAGCACAGATCTGTCCCCCTTTCTTCTAGGGAAGAAGTGACACCTCATGGTTAAGATTAGCAGCTGCAGGTCAGAGAGACTTGGGGAGACTCATGGCCTGCTGCTTCTAGCTTGTCTTGGCCAAGTCACCTAAACTTTTAGCCTCAGTTTTTGTCTATTTCTCTCATAAGATTATAAAAAGGACTCAATAAGATAGTCTATATAAAGTGTTTAGCACAGAACCTAAGAGAATAACTCCTCAATAAACAATATCTTTAATTTTTTTTTTTTTTTTTTGAGACGGAGTCTCGTTCCATCACCCAGGCTGGAGTGCAGTGGTGTGATCTCAGCTCACTGCAACCTCCGCCTCCTGGGTTCAAGCAATTCTCCCATCTCAGCCTCCTAAATAGCTGGGATTAGGGGTGCAAGCCACCATGCCCAGCTCATTTTTATATTTTTAGTAGAGATGGAGTTTCACCATGTTGGCCAGGCTGGTCTCGAACTCCTGACCTCAGGTGATCTACCCCCGTTGGCCTCCCAACGTGCTGGGGTTACAGGCATGAGCCACCATGCCTGGCCTAAAAGTATTTCTTAACTGTACTATTGAGTTTCCACATTCATAGTCATCTCAAAATTAGTTTCTTTTTATGTATGTTGCTATGGAGCCATATATCCTCATTCATGGAATTGTGCAATTGGGTTTTTAGTCTTATGAATAATCTTAATATTTATCTTTCTTGAATTTATTTTCCTGTGTTTGACCATTTTTTCCTAGTCTTTTAGAGTGTTTATACATTTTTCATATTCACTACCCCTTTTAGTCTCAAGGTATCCATAGGTTTGATAAACATTTATTCAATGCCTGAGGAAACAATAAAAGTGTTATTTAGGCTGAAATCTAGGGCAGAGCCATTTGATGTGTCTATGCAAACTTCAGTTCAGGTTGATGTTTATCAATTTCAAGTAGACTTGTTCAACTAATTACTACTTATTTGTATCAGCATCTGGTTCTTAATCCCCCATCTCCTCATAAAGATATATACTGTGTCTATTATATCTCTTTGTCTACCAGTCTGGTAAATTATCACCACATAATAAAATGGGGTTATTCTCAAGTGACTTATTCTTTGGGAGCACACACTGGCTCCAAAATGCCACTGCTTTTTCTTCGAGGTCCTCATACACCACACTTTTAATAATCTGCTCTAGAATCTTAATCTAGGATCAACATGAAATGCCTTCTGTCTATAATTTGTAGAATCTGCCGTTTTGAAAGTTGGAATGACATGTGCTTGTCTCCTGTATCGAATCCCTCTGTCATTGTCCACAGTTCCTGATGGATTATGGTTAGGAAATCTCATCAGATTCTTTACTATCCTGGCATGTCCAGCAGCCTGGAACTGATTCAGACCAGCTTGATGCTCTCTTACAATGGACTTTCTCACTTAGAGATGTTCTTTCTCTCCTTTTTAATTGAAAAATCATTCCTTTCTAAAAGGAGACAAAATACAAATAGACATGGAGGAAATCTCATTTCTTTATCAGTCTTCTATGCTCTATCACCAGCCCCAAGCCAACCTATTCCTTTCTTGACATTCTGGTTTTAAAAATAGTTGAAATAAAAATTTTAGTATCCTTAGATTTTTAGAAAACCTCAGGTTATTTGGGCCTTTAGACTGTCTGATACAATTCTAAAAGAGCATGACTCCCTCATGTTTGTTCTTGCAAAGGGCCAGGGAAGAGGGTAAAAAGAAAGCCATTCATGGGCCGGGTGCAGTGGCTCACGCTTGTAATCCCAGCACTTTGGGAGCCTGAGGCAGGTGGATCACCTGAGGTGGAGAGTTCGAGACCAGTCTGACCAACATGGATAAACCCTGTCTCTACTAAAAATACAAAATTATCCAGGCATGGTGGCATATGCCTATAGTCCCAGCTACTCGGGAGGCTAAGGCAGGAGAATCGCTTGAACCCAGGGGGCGGAGGTAGCAAGTGGGCCGAGATCGCGTCATTGCACTCCAGCCTGGGCAACAATAGTGAAACTCCATCTCAAAAAAAAAGAAAGAAAGCCATTTTTTTAAATCATTTATGTATGAGTGGAAAATAGCACACACCTAGGAATCAGGAGACCTGGCTTTAGTCTTGAGCTCATTGAAAGTAATTTCTTCATATCTCCAAGAATCAATGTCTTTTCCAAATAGAAGGACTTTGGTTGTTTCTATAAACTGTGATGATTTCTTTAGGTAGTGATTTCATTGGCTATTTATAAAGCTTGATGGAGATGGAATTTGGATATGGTAGTGTAGTAGGGAAATTAAAGTCCAGGTTTATCACTCTGTGGAATAACCTGTCTCCTTTTTTATTATCAGAAACCCACATTTAGGTATAAGAATCAGCTCATCTAAATGTAAGTGTTGTCTTTCATGGAGTTGTCAACTTTGCAACTTGTCAAAAACTTTTCAGGAATGGATTTCTGGAAGTTGCTTTTATAGCAGTTATCACAGCCCCTAGAGATGTAGCAGGATTCAGCTGGCCATTCCTATTCTTGGAGAAAAAGAACAATGCACAAAACGCATTGCCAATGCTTTAATAGGGTTTTAACTGATGGATTTTTAAGGGCGAGTGAAATAGAAGTATTTCTCTTAAGTTCTATGTTTCCTGACATATGTAACTGTTATATAAAATACATGTATATTGTTTCTTCTCCCATTTGATCACCAGAAATATTGATATCTTGCTCACTGACAATAAAACAGTGTCAAGGACTCCTTGATGTTTAGTTAGAAAAGTTCCAACTTGGACAGAAATTTGTTTATTATGAGACAAAGGTCTTATGTCCTTTGATTTTTAGTCTTCTTGTAAAAATGTTTTAGTGTTAATAAAAAGGTGCTTAAGATTTCAACTATAGATAACTTAGGTTGTTACAATAAAAATGAACCCTCTAGGTTATCTTCTTCGTATCTACAGAAAGTCCCAAATTAACTTTTCACTTGGCATGCTTGTCTCACAATGGTAGGGCTGAGCTAGAGAAAATTCAACTTTACCAAGAACAGTTTAAAGAAACTACATCTTGACATGAATGTTAACAGTAATTTGGATATTGTTTATCAGAGGTTTTTTCGTATTAAAAATAAAGAGTAAGTTTTTTTCCCCTCTCACATTTATGGTAGGAAGCTTTATCTTCATCAGCTGTGTTGCACCTTTGTGGACAGCAGCAGAAGAAATTAGAAGTAGAGAGATGTTTGGTGTTCAATTCATTGAAAAACAGTCTCTTTAGTGTGAGTTGGAAGTGATTGCTGGTGGTTCACACCATTCATCATAGCGGGGTAGTAGAGTGTGTGCAAGATGAAGGTTTTAAAAAGATTGTCAGTCTGAATGTAGCAAAGGTTGGATCAGAAGTAGATTTGGGTTGAAGTCTTAGCATTGCCACTGATATACAGGGTGGGTCATATCACCTTTCTCGGCTCTGGTGACCTCATCTGAAACCCAAGGGGCCAGGGTCAGACCATCTCCATGGTGTGTTCCATCTCTCAAGTTCTATGCTTCTGTGGAGGTAAGGATGGTGTCTTAAGCCTCCCTCACATTACGAGCATCACGCTTGGCTCCCAGAGTGCTTTCACACACTTGACTGGCAACATCTAGATTGTTCAGGAAGTTGAGTTTGAAGATGGTACTTCAGTGTTGCATCTTTATGGGGAGAAATGATTGCAAATACTTTGAGATTACCCTGTCATGGCAGCTCATGTTATTGTTGTCAGAATGCTTCATGAGCAGTGAGGTGGAATCAGCCAGTAATAATCAAGTAATTATTTTTAATTGAATTTTAGGATGAATGAAAATGGGTGTTAATTTCATTTTAACATATTGAACTTAATGTACCTAACCCCAGTGAGGCTGGGTGGAGAATATGCTCTGAAATGTATGGCATTTTTGATAACTATCAGTTTTTAGCTAAAATAAGAACTTTTATAATGGTTCCATCCCCTCTCTCCCTTCCCCTATCCCCGCTCCCATCTTTCTCTACCTCTCCTCCTTCTCTCAAGAAACTTAGGGATTTTCCTTCTGTTTAGTCTCACAATTTTTTTCCTCAAAAAGAGATAGCAAATCTGTAAAACCTCTAGTATTTTATGTAGTTCCTACCTAGTGGTATGAAAGAAAACACACTTGTGCTTATAAAAAGGTAGTATTTTAAAGCATGACATCCTTCCGCTTTTCACAGAGCCTCAAGATAAAGATATTTTATTATATTGGTGATTTGGACAATGGATTTATTCTATTTGGGATTTTACTTGCTGAGTGTAGGGGCTCTAAGCCCTCTTATCATTTAGGAGTTCTTTCCAAAGCTTTTTTACTTCAGGGAGCTTTGGGAGTGTTATTTGATTTTTTGAGCCTTTATTGAGTTGGGTTTAGCTAGTAATTGCTGTAAGGCAGACATATGCTGCATGCTGGAGGTTCAGAGATAAGAAGCTTAGAGGTAGCTCTTGAGGAGCTCTCAATGCTGACAAATTAGCTGCCATAAAAGCCAGTAAATACATTGTGATATGGAGAAGCGATGGGCCAGCGTGCTCTCAGCAGCCTGAGCAAAGGCAATTTTCTGCCAGCCGTACCTGGTATAATAGAGATCAAAGTATTGTTTAGTTTTTTTTTTCTTCTTTCCTGTTATGGTGTTCTAAATGTAATCTATATTGTAAATATGCATCTGCTCCAGTGATGTTATAGAAACAAGTGAATTTAAGAAATTGATGTTTTAATTAAAATCTGTAATTGGAGTGATTATCTTTCAGACGTTAGAATGCAACCACAAACTGTAGCACTTGCTTTAAAACTATTATTTTTTGAACATAGATAATTACTTCCTGCTAATAATTTTTTAAAACCCTTTCAAAGTTGGGCTTATAAATAAATATTTACTGTAGCTATTTGGTGGGAGGGAAACTCAAATATTATCAAACAGAAAAGATGATTCCTTTATATTCCAATTTGTTTTATTGTGGCAATATGCTTGCCATGACTTTACATCTTAACTTTGTATGGAAAAACTTAGTTATACATGTGTGAATCTATTTTTATAACTGTAGATACTTGAGAATTGAAACAATTTTATAGAATCCTGGAAATGTTTGATAAAGGTCTTGATGTTGTTCTTGATATGTCAATAGCGAATTGATTCTAATGTTTCAATTGTTTGAGCAGAGGCCTCTAGTCCAGGGCCAAGTATCCTACAACTTTGAGTTACATTGAAGACCACAGCTTAAGCCAAAACTAAACTAGGGAAAGTAAATTATAGTGCATTATCTTGCCTTTGTGACATTAAAGAATACTGTTGTGAATATAGTGAGTACATACTGGTTTTTATTTATTTTGGAGTACAGGGTGATTTGAACTGATTAGTACCTAAAATTAAAAAACATAAAATCCTTCTCTGCCACAGTTGAATATCACTGAACTTATGGAACATTTAAAATTGCACAGTATTTAGAAAATACTAATCGAATGAATCACCACCTCATGTGTTGTTTTGACAGGAAGTGTATCACGTCTCAATAATTTCCTTAACATTTTTTCCTGCCAGGTGCCTGTTTTCTTCTTGTTAACTTTTTTCTATAGAATTCCAAATATGTGGTTGATTTCCCCACTGATATATTTGCACAGTTCTTTTTCCTTTTTTCCCTTCTTTAGAGTAGCTGGCGCTTGTAGCTAGTGTTTGTGTGCAAATCTAAGGCTTCTTACAGGGAAGAGAGAATGAGCAGCTGTTTTGGAGGCTGATGTCCAGCCTAATGCCTTTTTCTGGTAAGAAGATCTTCATGGCCCTAGCACTTAGGATTTTTACAGAGTAGGTTTTCAAATGTACCATGTCTAAGGCCAAACTTACATGAAGTATTGTTCATTCAGTCATCTCTTGAGAGATTAGGGAGGATTTTCATTTTCTATTACATATATAGATATACATCCTTTTTTTAACAATGAGCATGAGCTATCTTGAAATAAAACAAATTAGAAATCATCTTTTTCTAAATCAAAAAATTATACAGATGTGTACAGAGAGACATTTGTAATTAGCTCAGTAACTTGTGCAGCTGTTGAGAACATTCATATGTTTGTTTTTGGATATTTGGGTCAGTATATTTTGGCTAGTAAAAAAATGTGTGTATGTATACATATATATGCACACCATAACTATAAATTTATATACATTTTACCATTTCTATAAATTTTATATTTTATTGATTTTATCAGTGAATTGTTAGCCATAGTCTCTTTATTGAACATAGAATTATTGCAGTTTGAGTATAAGTATACAATAGATAATTTCTAATAATGAAAAATAAGTGGTTTCTTCTACCAGAAGTCTTCCTTTCCTTGTAATGTAGGACTACATAGCATAGTAAGCCTTATATCACTAGACATTTAAAGTCATATAACTATAGTGTATCCCATGTAAAACTGAAGTCTATAAATAGATTTGAAGAAGACGTGTTGGGGGTTGACATTTATGCAATTAGAGGCATTCCTGCTATTCAGATTAGTGGTATGCTTTTTCACATTTGTGCTTTTTCATTTTCTTATTTAGAAATAACAAATTGTATAAAAATGAATACTGTGTATTGGCAAATCAATCAGTGGCTTTATAAATGTCAATACTGTAGTAAGTGTTGGTTTTTATATTCTTAACGCAGATGCATGTCTAAACCAGAATATGGTTAAAATGAGATGCACATACGGGAAATAGCTAGCATTCTTGAAAATGACAGGTATGGGACATTAGTACTATAATGTTGTGGCCACTAGAATAGAGTAGAGGATGGTAAGCTAGGCCTGGGGTGGACATTTCTTATCTGGGCTCCTGCTCTTTGTCTCAACTCTCTTCCTTTGATTCTTCTCTGCTTTCCTCTTGAAGGGATCAGACAGGTACCTGGACATGATCCCATAAATGCTACTGGTATTCCAGTCCTCAGTTTCCTCATCTGTCACCTTCTGTGATTCTATAGGCAATATATGAATAGTTGCATGTACAATGTGAAAAGCCCCTAAGAAAGTTAAACAGCCTTATTAAGTATCTTTCCTACTTCTTACATCAGAATGCCATTTAGCTACCAGTTTGGCAGAGATATGATATTTATAGTGCCAAAGGAAGTTTAAGCTAGTGGAGGGCAAATGATCATATACTCTGTTTAAGCCAAACTTTCTTCTGTATTATTAATGTTAACAATTTTTTTAAAATTAAACAAAAAAGAAGAAATTATTATCTCTACAAGCCAGCCAGCTGAGGATTTATTAGCAAGTTTTGTCTGAGTATTTATTAGCAAGAAAATACAGTTGTTCTTACTTAGAGTCTCAAAATTAAACTTGAGGAGGGTTTAAATCTAGTTTAATTTCGATGAGTGTTTTGCATTTCCAGTTTCCTCATCTATGAAATGGGAATAATACCAGCCCTTTAGATAAAACTGGGTAGTTTGCTGATGAAATGAAGTTGTAGAAATTAACTTTGGAAACACTTTCAAAAGTTTAAATGATATTTAAATATAAAACCAAAAACTGTAGCTCCTTTTGCAGAGAGTTATTTAGGACATAGATTTACTATTGCTGTAAATATATGTGTGGAAAAGCAGGGAGTGTAATCAGTTGGTACTGTGCCAGTTCCTAAGTCTCTTTGTTAATTTAGCACTTCTGCGTTTAGTAACATGTAAGAAAAATGTGGAGCCAATTCAAATTAGGGGAAGAAAGCCTCAAAGAGGCTGTTGTGTAGAAGGAGGGACTAATGAGTGGCCATGTTCTGGTAGGAATCCCTGGTTCTGTACTCATGGTCACAAAGACACTGTTCTTATATTCTTCCATTGTTTAGCTAGAGGATAAGGCCACTTGAGAAAAAGCATTGTTTAACCACAAATCCCTCTTTCAGGAAAAATGAGTTACCACCAAAGAGATTTGTGTAAATACATCTGTCATATATTGGTTTAAATGGTTTGTAAATGCTTGCTTTCCTCTTCCATGAGGAAAGACAGTTTCAGGGTCCCCAAGCATTAGTCTCTTCTAATCCTTCAAACCTGGTGACTAAAAGACTGTCTTCTCTTGGATTAGTGGGCATAATAAAAAAATAATGGCAGGGGAAAGGCTTTTTTTTTTGGCTCATTTCATCTGTATTTGGAGTCATGTTCATTTATTACAATAACACTCTTAAAAAAATTAGTTGCTTCTCCATATCAGAAATGTTTAGGGCCTAAGTACACTGACTGTCTTGGAGTCTTGAGTTTTTGTTGCCTCATTGAGAAGGATATGGCTCTTTAATATATTTTTAAAAATTATCGCATCTGGATCTTGTCTTCTGGGGATGAGTGGTATTCCTGCCACAGAAGACAGGGATCTCTCATAATTAGCAAAGCCTCTGAACATATTTGTGCAGTTGTATAAATGGAGCTTACGAGGTTTAGTCAACCATCTAAGCAGTCCCTGCAGCATTTGAGGGCTGCGTTATAGGGAGTATCTGGTGACAGTTTCATCAGGTATGGAAAGATCACTTTGTATCATTTGGAGTTTGGAGTTTGATATTAATAATGAAGAGGATGATGGCCATTTATCGATTGCTTTTCCTTGTTAGGCACTGTGCTTGGAGCCTCATGATACTACCTCGAATTCCTGCAACAATGTTACTATTCCTGCTTTGCAGATAAGGGAACTAAAGAGCTGAGAGGTTAAGCAACCTGCTGCGGGGTTTGTAGCCTGTTTATTGATGCCTAGTTTGTGGGGCTCTAAGCCCTTGCTCTCATCACTTTCCTTTGCAGCCTCTATAGAAGGCTTGGAGCGGGGGAATCCTGCTTGTCCGCCTGTGAAAAAGACCAGAAGAGGTTATGTTCCACTCAATCCACTCAACTGATCTGAAATTTTTCCTGCCTCTACATTTGCAGATTTGTCTTTATAGTGAAACTAAATGCCTTAATTGTTTATACTTGTCACCGTCTATGTTAGATATCTGTCTGTGTTTGGGGATCTGATTTGCATAGTTTGTCATCCTAAATATTTCCAGGATGTAAAACAGGGTTTTGTTTTTGTTTTTTTAACTTTTCCCCTAGAGTTAATTGGCTATTTGGTTGGTCAATTATGACTTCTCCAAGTTCATAGTTGTTTTTTAGAGGAAAAGCTTCAGACTAGACACAATACTCTTGACTCAGAATTCTGACCTCTCGATACCTGTGCTCTGTTCCCAGTGTGTTTAATGCATTCCAGGAGTCTGTTTGCATTTTAAATGCATTGCATTTTGAACTGAGGGTGACTTCTCATTCGGTCACTCCCAAGGATTACCCTGATTTTTTTTTTTTGTTCTGTTCTACCACACTGAGCTTGTTCTTTATCGGCCTTGATTCCGTCTTCTTGGTTCTTTTCATTTTCCAGTGGTATCCCAAGGACAGTGGGCACACTCCTCTGCTCTCACTCCCAGGGTACAGACAGTAAGGGGTGTATTATCTGCAAAGAATTTAAAAACACTTTAAGACTGATTTTAGTTAGTTGGTTTTTACTATCATCATGCTCTAATATCTGTTCATGTGGCTGCTCCCTGAAAAAAAATCTGTTGGTTTAAGTTCTAAACAATTGCTGCAGTCACTGTTACATTTTAATATCTACGTAAACTTCAAACTTGTACATTTTAATGACTTATCCTTTAATACATGTTGTATTTGACATGAAATTTATGTCCATGACAGCTCCCAGTTATATAGTTGGGTCCCACACATGCTACGAGTATTTGTTCTGAGAGTAAATTCACAAAGGTTTGGCATAGTTCAAATTCACATCATGAACAAGTGTTTGATTTCTATAGTATTATTTAACAGTACATTTAAATGGTAGGTTTGAAATAAGCAATGGTAACACAGTGATGTTAAAGACCAAAACAAAGCTTAGGTTACTTTAAATCTGTCATTCTGTGTGACCACTTGGAGTTTTTGTGTTTAAAATGTTAAGCAGTGAAACAGAATGAGAGCTGTGAGTTATAATATTTTAGTTTCATAAGTGAACATTTTATACTTCAAATAATTTATTGAATTTGAATATCTTTTAAACTGAAATTCAATTTCTAAAAACTGAAAAATGAATGAAGAAAAGAAAACATTACATAACTAGTGCAATTTAGTGGTTGCCTTCATTATATTTTTGGAAGACATTTAATAGTTTTATTTATATTTGCTTTATTTTTTTATTGGCACAATTATATATAGTATGCAGTTCAATAAAGTAAAAATTTGGGCTGGGCATGGTGGCTCACACCTGTAATCCTAGCACTCTGAGAGGCCAAGGCAGGCGGATCGCTTGAACACAGGAGTTCGAGACCAGCTTGGGCAACATGGCAAAACTCCATCTTTACAAAAAATGCAAAAATCAACCCAGCGTGGTGGTGTGCACCTGTAGTCCCAGCTACTCAGGAGGCTGAGATGTGAGGATCGCTTGCACCCAGGAGGCCAAGGCTGCAGTGAGCTGAGATTGTGCCACTGCACTCCAGCCTGGGAAAAAGGGTGAGACCCTGTCTCAAAAAAAAAAAAACAAAAAAAAAAAACAACTCACTGCATTCCTTTTCTGGTCATGATTACCATGCATTTTATTTTGAGATTATCACTGGAAATATCTTTGTCATCTAGATGTGGGGAATGTTAAATGACCTGCCTATTTAGGCATCAGATGCACTAGGTGTGCCACTGCTAGGACCACTCAGTATGTAGCTCTTGTGTCTCCCATGATGTATTATCTGCACAGTTAGTGAGAGTCTGTCTTATAGATAAGCATTTAAACTAGCAGACCCTGAGTTAATTTCTGTGGAATTCTTCCTCACCTATGTTCACCTATATTTCAGATTTTACCATTTCTCTGGGTTACTGTGATGATTTCCTGGCTATAGTCTGTGTTTCCATGCTCTCGTCTACCTGTTTGCATCCACCCTTGCTCCCCCAGCACCATCCATACTCCAGTCTGCTGTCAGCATGAAGTTTCTAAAATGCAAACCTGAGCATGTCCGTTTTCCACTTTCAGTCCCTCACTAGCCCTGATAATCTTCAGTCCTCATGACCCTTCAGGCTCTGGCTCCTGTATTCCTCTCTGGCCCTGCCTCCTGCCAAATAGATCTCCCAGGAGCTCCTTGAACATACACTGCTGCCTGATTTTCTGCCTTTGCCTTTACTTTCCTTTTGCTTATCATTTATTTTTCTCTTGCCTGTCTCCTCCCTGCACAAACCTGGCTAGCTGCTGTTGCTAGTCATTAGAACCACCTGGAGAGGTCTTTGAATTACAAATCCCTGGGCACTGAGACCAGTTGAATTAGAATCTCTGGCAGGTGGGAGCTGGGAATCTGTATTAAACTCCACTGATACAGTTTATTTTTTGCTTAGGAAGATTTTCTATGGAAATCATGGTTAATTATTGCTATTGCTTTCCTTCTATCCATTAGTTTGCTTCTCTGTACAAGAAAGAGATTTTAGTAGTTTTGCGGAGTTTCTTCTGTGTAAGAAAATAAAATTTGTATATCTTTTTATAGTTTTCAGAGAGCTTCTATTAACATTTCATTCAATCCTCAACAATTCTGGGAGGTAGGAAGGTAGGTCAGATTTGATCATTTAAAATATCTGGAAATTGGAGTTCAGAGAATTTAAGCAACTTGGTTAGGGTCATTAAAAAAAATCAAATTGTTAAGTTGTTTGCTTGTTTGTTTGTTTTTAGAGATAGGGTCTTACTATTTGCCTAGGCTGGTCTCATACTCCTGAGCTTAAGCAATCCTTCCACCTCTGTCTCTCTAGTAGCTGGGACTGCAGACGTGTACTGTATCTGGCTTCTCAGGGTCATATTTTTAAAAAGTATTTACATAATTAGGTTGTTAGGGTTTCCAATCACTGGCATTTTTCAAAATTCAGAAGTGATGAAATTTCTTCTCAGATTGTTTCCTAAAAAATAGCCAAAATGAGTATGCAAGTTCTGAGAAAATACCATACTCTGATAGTTTACAGTAATAAGAAATTACTCACTATGAATTTCCATCTCCCTTGACTAATTTTAATTTTGAATAAAACTTAAATGGGATTGTATCTTGATATGTCTGACCCTTCCTCAGAAAAGATGATAATGAACTAGAGAAAATGAAATATTCTAAGCTAGTTGGTATGTGTTATTATTACTAACAAAATTAATGCAGAGGTTAAGAAAGAACCATTTTGAACAAAAGTTTTAAATTCTTGTAATAGCTTTAACTCTTTTATTCTCCATTTCCCCTAGAGGTCTTGTGCATTTCTATTTTCCCACTTTTTTTTTTCTGAGAACCTGGAGAGTTTCAGCAGTGTCTTTAAATTCTTGTGATTTTGATTAATTTCCCCTCCTTTCCTTTCCCCCCTCCTCCCCTTCCTCTTGGTTTGGACATCCATATCTGTGGTCAGTGGGTAACTACATAAATGCCCACTTGAAATCTACATCTTGATATGATTCTGGTACCATACTTAAGCACTGGGTGAGGGGAAGCTGTTAATGACATGATTTGGCACAAAGGCTGACATCTTAGACCCAGTGTCTGAAACTGCACCCCACTTCCCTGCTGCACCAGAAATGGCTCCTCCTCCTGCCTTCCCTGCCCTGGATGTTGGCACTCTCTTCTAAGCCAGATACCCAAAAGTCTGTTTTTACATCTCCCTCTTCTTTATTCCCTGGGATGATTTTACCTGTTGCACAGGCTTTAATTCTGACACATCCTCTTCATGCTGTATTGCTGCAACTCAGACCCTGATTATATAGTGTCTGGATTGGTGCTATTCTCCTTGACTTCAATCTGGCCTCCTGAAAATCTGTCTTCACTGGTGCCAGAATGATCCATCTGAAAAGAGATTTGGCTGTTCCCTCCTTGAGTAGGATCCTCAGTACCTCCCTATTCCTACACAAAAAAAGTTCAAGGTTCTCCAGCCACCATTCAAGATTTTCTAGGATTTGACCTGCTTTTTTGCAGCGTGTTCCTTGGTGTTCCCTCTCTCCATCTTTCTGTGCTCCCTGTCTCCAAGCTCATGCTCCTGTCTGAGAGCTCACTGTACATATCATGTGGGTCCTTGGCTTTCTGCCTTTGCTCTGTTGTCTCCTCTGCCCCAAACACTCTTCATCTTGCTTCTGGCCCTTCGGATCAATATAACCACTCTCCTTCCCCTGGCTGACATCTGTTCTTTAAGATCTCCTTAAAAGTATTTGCTCTTTAGGAATCTTTCTTTTCTACTCTCCTGGGTTAACTAGAATATAATTTAGGTTCCTTTAAAGAGATTTAAACAGAGGCTTAAATAAGATAGGAGTGTGTCTCTTAAGTAAAAGTCTAAGCAGTACACCTACTCATCTGGAGAGTAGAGTGGCTCATCTATGAGGCTATCTAGAGACCATGTTCCTTCTATTTTCTTGCCCCGCCATCACTAGGACATTATGCTTATTGGTGTGGTGGCAGCTGGCTCACCACCACTTGTCTGCGTCTTGCCAGTAAGAACAGAGACGGACATTGTGGTGGGCATACCCCTTCCTTTGAAGAGCCCAACTCAGACATTGTATATACAGGTTGAGCAGGACTAATCTAAATATCCAAAATCTGAAATGCTCTACAATCTGAAACTTTTTGAGGGCTAACATAATGCCACAAGAGGAAAATTCCACACCTGACCTCAAGTGATGAGTTGTAGTCAAAATGCAGTCAAAATTTAATTTTATGTATAAAATTATTGAAAATATTGTGTACAATTACCTTTAGGCTATGCATATAAGACATATGTGAAATGTAAATTTTATATTTAGACTTAGGTCCTATCCCCAAGATATCTCATTATGTATTTGAAAATATTCCAAAAATCTGAAAAAATTCAAAATCTGAACCACTTCTTGTCCCAAGCATTTTGGATAAGGAATACTCAATCTGTGTTAGTCTCATTAGCCAAAACATCACATACTCACACCTAACTTCAGGGAATGCTGAGTGATGTAGTCTTTAGCTTAGCGCTGTCCAATATTAATACAATGTAAGCCGCATAATTTAAAATTTTCAAGTAGCCATATTAAAAAGTCAAAAGTGGTAGGTGAAAGTAATCCATTATTTTTAACCTACTATATCTAAAATATTGTTATTTCAATATGTAGGACTAGCCACATTTCAAGAGCTCAGTAGCCACATGTGGCAAGTGGCTACCATATTGGACAGAACAGCTTTAGTTGGTTAGCCAGGCACCCCGCTAAAGTTGAGGGAGCCTGCCATAAAATGAAGGGGAGAATTGATATTGAGGGTCAACCAGTAGTCTCTGTCATATCTTCTCTTAATTACTCTCTACTCCTACCTGTCCCAATTTGATCCTACTACTTGATGTTGCCCAGGACATGTGCATGTAATGATCTGTTTTAGTCTGGATCAAACATCTGAAGGGCAAAGATTGCATCATCTTTTCTTGAGATCTTTGCCTGTTAATCAGTACATTGATACATTTTAGTTGAGTGAATGATTGAATTAATTGAGTGAAGCTTTATAAAATTGCTCAGCTATTTTTGTTATTCTTAGGCAAATGTTTTGACTCTTATCCATCAAAAGTTGTAATATTTTAAGAATAAAAGCAAGTATATAAAAAAGTTCTAATATTATTCTCGGGGGGATGGATTTACTTTGATTCTATTTAGTATACTTGCCATTAACTTACATTCAGAGATGCTTTTGGTTGACATTCACATTGGAATATAATGGCAGGTCTCTGTTTCCACAAATCATGTTTCAGAAAACAATATGTCCAGTGTCTGGGAAATCCATATTTTCCATGAAATATTGAATGTTGCTTCTGTGGAGGGTGTTTCTGTACTATAAAAGATCAAGATTGAGTTGTTTATGTGGAACCCTTATACTGTCAGTTCCTGTTCTGTCCTTTGGGAAATATGCCATTTCTAGGAAATATTATTATAAATCTATTAATGTCAGAAGACAGAGGCAGAGGATAATATTTTACATGTGAAACAGTATTCCCAGAAGTCAACAAGTCAGCAAAACTTATCAATGATTCCTGGAATTAAATGAATCATGAATGCAGATTCTCATTAAATGAAATGGAGGGCTGAATGTTCCCTAAACAAGGTAAATTCTAGAAGTTACAGGCTGTTTCTGTCTCTCACATGCCTGGCCTTGCATCATTGCAGTCAGATGGCTACAGGAATACCTTTCCTGGGCTGGCCCCTGAGATATCACAGCCCTTCTCTCAAGAATGAAGAGCAGTGAGGTGAGGGCTAAGAGGAAGGATAAATGAATAGGACTGCACCTCTTCCTCCTCCTCTTCATTAACAGCTTCCCACACCACTCATCCTGTCTCTCATTCTCCCTGCAAACAGAAACTTCACTTCTCCTTTCCATGAATGGTTCTCGGGATGAATTTCCTAGGTTGGCCAACCTCTGGGGAGTAATCTCACTTCAATCAGGCAGTGCCATCTTTCAGGAAAATAAGATTTATAGCAGTCACTGCTATCACCATGATAATGGTGTTATAATGTGTGCATGTGCCAGGTTCTTGCTAAGGTCTTTATGTGTGTTACTCATTTATCCTTACAACTGTCTTACGAAATAGGCATTATTATGTATGATCCCCATTGTATAGATAAAGACAGATTAAGTAGCTTGCCTAGAGTCATAAGCTGAGTTGCTAAACAGATTGACCTGCACATCTGAATCTAAATCTTGGCTTTTTGAACATTAGATGGTCCTGCCTCCTAAATGTCACTCATGTGGCTTTTGATATATTTATTTGTGGTGGAGGGTGAGTAGGAAAGAGGTGGGGAGTGGAAGGGGGACAGGAGCCCTGGAAGGAGCACCTGATCCAGAATTGAAAGAGTCTAGGAGGGTTTGGATGAGGCTTTTTGGGAAAAAGCATGCCTTGTTGGTAGAGCAAAGAGGAGCCAGAAATATCAGACTCATTTGTATTCTGAGTATTGGAAAAACTTTCATTGTGGCCCTTTTTAAGATGAAGAAGCTGTAGCCATAAGGTGGTTTGACTGTCTTGTTCTATCAATCACGAAATGGGAGCTCAGAGACATGAGATTACTTGCCCAGGGGCATGCTCCTAGTGAGTAAAGTGAGTTCTGTGTACTTGAACCTGCTCTTTGGTTCCATATTAATTTTATTTAGTTATACTGTTTTACCCTTGTTTGTTATTTCTGTTGTATGTTGCTACTTGTTACCAGTGGGAAAAGAGTCTAAAAAATATCAGAAGGGAGTGTGTGCTTGCTTCAGGAGGAATAGCAGGGTAATGGAGAAACTGGGACAGAAATCTGTTCCTCCATTGCCCAAGTAGCCAGAGAAAAGACGGGCTGGCACAGTGAGTAGTGGCAAAGAAAGGAGGCTGGTGGGCGAGCCCTTCGTCCCTCTGCAATAAAGTGGGGACAGACCATTAAGGGGAGACCCTCAGAGTCCCTCTTCCCACACTGTGGCAACCTGTGCCCAAGTCCTTTTTCTCACCTGATTGGGTGTCCTGGTTTCCATAGCTCTGTGTATGTGGGGAGAGGGAGAAGTGTAATCCCACTGCCAGGGTTGTGTCAGGAGAAAGTATGTTCTTGGAATTCTTAAACAGGAACCCTGATTCTCCTGGGAAACATGGCTAAACATGCTGCTTAGGACAGTACTCATGGGTCAGGATATGAGTTAAAGTGGCTCATGTAAGCTGGTCTACCGTAGTGTGTATGCTTGTTTTAGAGCTGCAAGTAATCCACTTATAGGCATTGGAATCTGGCCCATTCATCACCTGAGAGATGTTTTCTTTCTTTCTTTCTTTCTTTTTTTTTTTTTTTTTAGACGGAGTCTCATTCTGTCACCCAGGCTGGAGTGCAATGGCATGGTCTCAGCTCACTGCAACTTCCGCCTCTTGGGTTCAAGTGATTCTCCCTCTTCAGCCTCCTGAGTAGCTGGGACTACAGGCGCATGCCACCACACCCAGCTAATTTTTGTATTTTTAGTAAAGATGAGGTTTCACTGTGTTGGCCAGGCTGGTCTTGAACACCTGATCTCGTGATCTGCCAGCCTCGGCCTCACAAAGTGCTGGGATTACAGGTGTGAGCCACCGCGCCCAGCTGAGAGATGTTTTCTAATGATGGAAATTACCTGTATACATAGGCTTCTTCTTCCTTCTTCTTAATTTTTTTTTTTTGACAATGTCTCACCCTATCACCCAGGCTGTTGCCCAGGCTGGAGTACAGTGGTGCAATCTCGGCTCACTGCAACCTTTGCCTCCCGGGTTCAAGTGATCCTCCCACCTCAGCCTCCTAAGTAGCTGGGACCACAGGCATGTGCCACCATGCCCAGCTCGTTTTTTGTATTTTTGGTAGAGACAGGGTTTTGTCATGTTGTCAGGCTGGTCTTGAACTCCTGGCCTCAAGTGATCCACCCACCTCAGCCTCCCAAAGTTATAAATACCTTCTGATGTATCCAAAGAAAAAGCTTTTGTAAACGTGTCCCAACAACTAGTGCTTGGAGGAATTAATAGTAGAAACTCTGAGAGACCAAAGTACTTTCAAAAGACAAATGCTACAATTAGTTCTTAGACATTTAGGAGAATTAGAATGAGGGCTTGAACTGGGTAAGATTTCGTGAGAACTCAGCTCTGACCTGTTTACATATGTGGGGTTTTAACAGTCACTGGTTTTGGTTGAGCCTAAGAAGAAGGGAATGGAAAATGCTCTTGGAGGTGTGGTCCAGGTCATGAGCTCTGGAGTGAGATAGACTTGGGCTTACTTCCCAGCGCGACTGTGTTTTAGCTGGTGACATTGGACCCCAGTCTGTTTTCTCATTCATAAAGTGGGAATAGTAACATTATTTATGGATTGTTGTGCAGAATACTTACACTATGTTGAAGCAACTCCAGATTTTCCAGATAGCAATAATGGAGGGAAAATCATTGCATTAGAAGATCTTGTTTTGAAACCAAACATGTTGTTTTACTTAGATTGATTATTTAGGGAAAGCTGGTAGAATTGTGGGGAATGTTAATATGTCTCCCAAGCTATTCTTGTTGCTTTTACTTTGTGAAGTGCTAACATATAGGGCCTGGTGTGTAGAAAACCTGCAGTCAATGACAGCTTGTTGTTATTTCATGTGAACACAATTGAGATCATCTAGTGTATACACTGAAAATCTTTTATTTTTCACTTTTTACATTACTAATTTTTTATGTTATTAAATATCCTTTAAAAATGATCATATTCAGTGACTATATATACAATTATCTGTTTCTGTATTATTCTCATTGTGGGACTTTTAGGCTATTTCCAACATTTTTCTTATAACTCGTGAAGTATATCTTTGTCTGAACTTATGGCTCAATTCTTGCAAGGGGAGAGGCAATTCTGTTTTAACTATGGTTGTCAATGGCAAGTCTGAGTCAGAATCTGATGCCACAACCATCCTAGGCCCAGCTACCATGCTCTGTTGTTTGTCATTGACCTGTTTGTTTCTCAGGCTTCTGAGACCTGTGAAGTTACCTCATTTTGGTTCCGTTGGGCCTCAAGTGCAGAGTAAGTGCTTGTTAAAGGTTTGTGGAGATAAATTGAGGATAAAAGTTTTGGGGTTGCAAAGAGGTTTGAGAACTGCCAGTCCATGTTCTCCTTCTCTATGTTGTATTAACTATTTTTAAGTGCTAGGGAATGGGGTATATAAAAGACAATATGATCTCTTCCCTCAAGAAGCTTATTATCTAGTTGAGAAGGTCACACTAGTGTAAAGTAAATAATTAGAGAAGTTAGTCAAGTCATATAATGGCAACTAAAAGTCTGATGAGGAGTTTAGAACTAGCAGAAAATTCTTACTGCTATAGACTCATCAGAGAGGGCTTCATGGAGGAAGTGAAGTGAGGCAGGTTTTAGGATTTAGCTATTCATAGAGAGAGAGGGTCTGTGGGATTTTGGGCAGGAGCACCAGCATGAGCAAAGGAGCAGGAGTGGGAATGAGTGTGGGACATGAGAGGGCACAGTATGCACATTTGGGGGAGCAGAAGGAAATAGCATTAGGGGCTAGGCAGGGTGGGGCCACATTCAGGAGGGCTGGAAGCCAAACAGTTGAGAAGCATAATAAGAAATAAAGAGTCTTTGTAGGTTTATGAGTGACATGAGGAAAGTGGTTGAACTGGAAATTCAAAGGTGGTGTCAGAAATATTGCTCCGAAAAGGTCATTTATAAGTACACAGATATTTGGCAATAATAATATGTTATACATCTGTAATCCTTTAAAGCTTCCACATATCTCACTTAATCCTTATATGTCCAGGAGTGGCCAATGATTATTATCCCCAATTTACAGATGGGGAAACTGAGCTTTCAAGTGGTTGAGTGACCTCTCAGTATCACACAGTTAGAAAACGGGCAGATGGAGGAACCCAAATCTCCTCATTCCTGGACCATTGGTTTTTCAGCGATGCCTCAGGGTGCAAGGGACACATCTTCCATTGTTAAGGGAACTACTTCTTGGAAAGAAAGATGCCGTCAGTGTGTAGTTAATGTGTATCAGGTACTTTACATACATTTGGCATCATCAGCCTAATGGTCTTGTAGCTGTTGGTCAATAGCTCTATTTTACAGATAAGGAAACTGAGGCCTAAGGAGGTTAAACAACTTGCCCAGAGCTACACATCCAGTTAGAGGCAGAGTGAGGGGCCCTGCTCCAAGTGTGCATGACTGTTTCTTGCCTTGTTTCTTCTCACACCTGACACTTGGGCACACTGCAGCTACTTCTACTTCTTGCTTTGCTCAGCGATGTGAGGGGTTGATTTTCAGGTTACATATACAAAATTAAATTATTTTGGAATGAGTTCAAAGCAAGTGTCTTGGCTGAATATTACACCGTATTTTATGGAGGTGTCTGTATATCGAGTATATTGAGTGAATATTAGTAATTTCAAGAAACTAATTAGGAAAAGCAGAAGTTTGATCTCTGGTAGGAGTTTGAGGATATATGCTTATGCTTCTTCTAAGGCTCTCTTAACTTCGGGATGGAGATTCCTGTCCTCAGTGCAGCATGCAAGGTGCCTAGTGAGCAGACCCTTGCTTATGTCTCTAGTCTCAGCTTCTGCCTCCTTGTATCTTGCACATAGCTACATGGAAGGAATATCAACTCCTACACAGAGTTTCACATGTTCTCTGTGCTCCATGCATGTGCTGGAAGGTGCTGAAATGTGCCTCCTCTCTATAGCCCCTATCTGTCCTTCCCTTTAGCCTAGCTAACTTGTGTTCACCCATCAAAACTAAGCACAACATCCAGTCTCCTCTGGGCTTCCCCTACAGCTCCTTTCCAGCCCTTGGACCAGGTTTGGCATTCCTGCCCTCTGTTCCCCCCCGTCAGGGCACTTCTACTCCGTGTTTTCCAGGAAGATAGCACAGAGGTGGAAGTGTATATGTGGTATGCAGGGATACTCAATTGGCCACCCTGGGTAGAATGAGTTTGCATAGAAAAGGTGTATGAAAGAAAGGGGCCTCAGTCATAGAGTGCTTCAGCCATTTTGGGTGCAAACAACATAAATAGACTTTTTGGTGTCTAAATATCACCCTAACTTCTCTCCTTAAGTTAGGGTGCTTAAGTTATTATCTGCTTAAGAGTGGACCCCTGCTTAAGCATCCTAGTCATGTACCAGCCCCTGGCTGCACTGGGGCAGGGAGAGGGACAATGAAATCCCATTGGCTTCTGTAAGGACAATGGGATCCTACTTCCTGTCAGTGCTATTCACAATGGGGGATTTCCCCAGAAGGGAGATCCAGGTGCTAGCAGAAAAAAGGGAAGGATGCCAGACAACCAGAACCCCATAAATGTCTGCTCTGGAGAAACCAGGAAGGAAGCATGGCCTGAGGCACTCGAGGGGCTCTCAACACCAGCCTCAAATGGCAGGTACAGGGAGAGGCCTTTCCTCTCTAGGAGCCACTGAGGGATTGGCAGTAGGGGAGTGGGCTAGGCACCCAGAGCAGCATTTTTAGAAGCTGAATCTTTAGTCATGGGCCTCATGGCCTGGAGAGAGCTGGGGCTGAAAGTCTGAAAGTGGGGGGACCAGTCAGGAGATTAGTGTCTGTGTGCAGTAAACACGGAACCAGAAATCTGGAATTCACCGTGAGTCATTAGCAGATGGGGATTAGAACTCACTGACCTTGGGGAAGTCATCAGACTTTTCTTGCCTCAGGTGAACACAGTGGCATAATTATGCTGGCCTACCCAGTGAAATGCTGCCGGAATGAACTCAGTCATCTCTTTAGTCCAGATTCAGATTCATCATGGTGTCAGGTTTAGCTCATTGCTTGTTTCTACCCCTTGTGTGTCTGATCATTTTCTAGTTACCACTCCTTTTTTTTCTGAAATGAAAAGTCAAGGCATGTGAAAACCTGACGTTCACAGTAATCTAAGCACATCCTTGCTCTGTCAGGGAGAGATTCTGCCTCCAGATGGTGCATTCATCTGGTCTTTGGCATGTTCTGAGCCAGGAATTAGACAAAATGAAAGGTTGTTTGAATACTAATGTAAAATCTCATTGGGCAAGGAAAACTGTCTATTTGGATTATGAATAGAATCTGTACAGTGGCCTATTCACTTCAATGTTAATTGTCACCATTTAGTGGAGCTGGACAGCATTTAGAAAATGAGGAATAACGCCTTCAACAAAGCTCTTTTCATGGACAGCTTTTACAATGTGCTCAATTCTATGGCTCTTGAACAAAAGTCCATATTTTCTCCTTGGGTTTGTCATGCTCTGAGCTTGCACAACAACTAGGAGTTTGGCCTAACTATGGTTCACAGGTCAACATGTTTAACCTTTATGTGGAGACTTACAAGAGTGACAGCTTCTTGGTAGTTTTTAATGATTTTTGACCTGTTTAATATTGTGTTTTATCTTGAGAAATTATTTCTACATATCCTTACATTGGAACTGTACTTCACAGAGACCTTTAACACATTATCTCCTTTTATCTCCATAGGCCCATGCAAGAGAACTCCTGATATCTTAGTCTAATTTCCAGTGGGGTTTGTAAGAAGAGGGTTAAAATTGCTCTGTCCTTAACACTACAAATAGAATTTCATTGTCCCTTTATTTGAGTAGCTCATAGTATTTTATACACACTAATTCATTAACCCTCAACAAAGTTCTGTGTGTAGGCAGTGGAAAATATTCTTTTCCCTGTGGCAGTATTTACACATTGAGAAACCAAGTCACGAGGCACAGCAGGGTTGGGCTGGTCCACAGGGAGCCAGGGGTAATTTGGGCCGCCCAGTTCTTAGTCTAGCCCTCTTCCTTGACCATTAGAAAACCTGAACATGTTTTTCTTTGGAAAATAATCATGATTTCCAAAGAAAATAGCCCTGAAGGCCAAATTCTACCCGGAGAACTGAACTGTAAAAGGGAAGAGTTTGGGGGCGGTTTTCTCACAAAATGGTTGATGTGGTTTCATTTTCTTATGTTGTCACTAAGTGTTTTGTCTGCTGTAGCCAGGAACCAGATGGTCAACATGGCAGTATGTTTTTGTTTCTAAGAACCAGTTTTTGAATGTCCCCATCTTGTTTTGCTGCTGACACCTTTCCAAGTGTCAGATGAGCAAGGCAGCACCTGCTGTTCCAGCTCAGGCTCTGCAATAGGTGCCGAAAAGCCTCCCTTCTTCCCTTCTCAGATTTCAACATCCTTAAGGGCGAGAATGATCTCTACTCTTCCTCCTTTTTACCTCTTTTCTTGTTCCTACGTGTGCTTTGGCAAGAGAGTACCTCAGTAAAGGATTTGGTGGGCAGAATAAAGCCCAGATCTGTATATCTTGGTATCCAGGAGGCAGCTCGCCACATGTGGACACCTCAAACTTACTGAGTTACTGATTTCCATCCAAAACAGAATTCCTGGTTTCCTTTCCCAAATCTGTACCATCTGTGTCATTCCCTATCTCTGCTAGTGGCAATTTCATTATTTTCTCAGACTTCAAAGTTGGGAGATTTTTGTCTCTCTTTCTTTCATATCCCACTGCCAAATTGTCAGGAAATCCTATTGGCTCTCCCTTCAGAATACAGCCAGTTACTTCAGCTACCCTCAAATCTCAGACACCACCATCTCTTGCCTAGATTATGGCAACTGCATCTAAGCACATCCTCCTGCATCTACCCTTGATCCTTCTTAGTCTGCCTGTGACTGTTGTCAGAATGATCCTGTTTGTGTGTCTGTCAGATTATGTCACTCAGCTCAGAACCCTCAAATGGATCCTCTGCATACTCAGAAGAAAAGTCAACGTCCTTAGGAGGACCTACAAGGCCTTGCATAATAGATCCTTCATTTTCCTCTGTGTCTTCATCTTCTATTACTCTCCACCTCACTCTGCTGCAGACATACTGGCCTTCTTGCTGCTCCTATAAAAAGAATGTTGGAGGCTGGGCGCGGTGGCTCACGCCTGTAATCTTAGCACTTTGGGAGGCCGAGGTGGGTGGATCACGAGGTCAGGAGATGGAGACCATCCTGGCTAACATGGTGAAATCCTGTCTCTACTAAAAAAAATATAAAAAATTAGCCAGGCATGGTGGTGGGCACGTGTAGTCCCAGCTACTTGGGAGTCTGAGGCAGGAGAAAGGGGAGAACCTGGGAGGCAGAGTTTGCAGTGAGCCGAGATTGCGCCACTGCTCTCTAGCCTGGGTGACAGAGCAAGACTCCGTCCCCCCCCCCCCCAAAAAAAAAAAAGAATGCTGGACTCTTCAATTGCATGTTTCATATTTCTTAGCATCTCTTTCCTATTTTTCACCTTCTCTAGCTCTGTGCTATATTCTGGGTAATTTCCAAGATTCAAATTCCAATATATTACTGACGTTTTCACTTTTCTCCTTTGCTTTTTAACTTGTCCAGTGAAATTTCATACACGATACTTTTATTTTTAGGAGTTCTGTCTGGTTCTTTGTCAAGTTGGCCTGTTCCTTTCTGATGCTTTGAGTTATTTTTTAACATCTTTATTTAAACATAGTTATTTTACAAAATATTCGATCAGTCTATCATTTGAAGTTCTAAAGGGCCTGTTGTTTGTACTGTCTTTTTCATGATGGATAGTTTTGTCAAGTGTTTGATAATATTGAATGGTGAGCCTGTGTCCAGTGAAACTTTAACTGGGGGAGTCCTGTAATTGTGAGTTAACCCCAAATGCATTACCAGTGTGGAACCATTTTATATGTTACTTTTTCAGTTAAAGGGCTCCAGGGAACCCTTCTTTCCTCACTCATCAAAGACTTAGGCTGAGACCAGAGACATTTCTTGTTTTTTCCTTTGGCTACTGGTCATATTTTTCTATTATCATTATTTGAATAAAGACGTGGCCCTTTGGGGGTACTGCCTTATTTAGTTCTAACTCCTTACCACACATGGGCAAGATGTCCCCTTCCCTCAGTAGCCATTAAACCCAATCTTCTGGGCTGCTGAGACCATTAAAACACTTCAGGCAAAGATTCTTCATAGGACATCACTCTGTTTTTCACTGAGTCTTTATTTTATGACTTTGGGAGTGCTCCCTTGCTTTCTTGGGAGAGCGCAACTATGCATTTAAGTAATTCTGAAACAGAGTCCATCCAATGCTTCAAGCAATAAGGTTCTCATGTTATTCAATCCATTATTTGGGTAGAAAGGAAGTCCTTTTAAAAAAAAAAACTCAATTAACAAATCTTTATCAAGTCCTCCTGAAAGCTCACCCTGCCCACTCCTGGCAGGATTAGTCCCTCTCCTGTCGCCCCAGTTCTTCTCTTTACTCTAATGTTCATTACCTGGCATTGGCTGTTTCACCCTGTGCTTCTTCTGATAGACTAAGAATTCCTGATGGCAGAGACCTGTCTTATTCACCTTAGAATTTCCAGTGCCAAGCACAGGGTAGAAGGGGAGGGTAACACTGAAAAGGGAGGATTTGAACACACCAGAGAAGAAGGGACTATTGTAGGCACACAGTCCCTCAGCTATTAGGAATGAATGGGATTCGGCCACAAGAGGAAGGAGAAGAGATGGATGGAGGGAATAGATGCAGAGCCAGAAAGGAAGAGTTTCAAAGGCCTAACCTGTGACCAGTTGATGAAAAATATTGATTTCAAAGTAGAGAGTGATATCTTCTGTTCAGAGTGAGGTGGGATCTTAAGGATGGAGGAAAACTGAAAGCACCACTGTGGTTCTTTTAAAAAAAATATTGCAGTTAGGTGTAACTGAATTGGCAGAACATAACCTGGTGTGAGCTCATGACAGAGAATTGTACAATGGATTTAGTCTAGCATTGGTATTATAGACTATCTAGCAATAAATCACTGATTATAATTGAGTTTTGCTAGGCACATTCCACATCTGGGGAATTTTGCATAGTATGTGTATTTTACTAGGTGCTCTGTACATTCTCATCTGAAATGAGTTTTTCTTCACAAATGTGTAATATAAATGTATAGACCACATACCTAGACAGGTCTGTGATGCATACAGGTACACACACACACACACACACACACACACACACACACCCCACACTCACAGGCAGGGGACTGTATATTTCTTGTAACTTGGCTAATAGGCCTGCTTGCCCCAAACTGTGTATACTGACTGCCTTCTGTGTTCCTATCTTTGAGTCAGTGTTCTGAATCAAGGTATAGGCTGCTGGTAGGAAAGATCAAGATTTTAAACTCATTACTACTCACTGTCATTTTAACTTGGGTTATATCACTGAGTTAATTAACTATCATGTAGTACAGAATATGAACTTAAAGCACTAGTGAACAAGATAGGTAAAAGTTTGTTATGTCACTTTGGGAGGCCGAGGCGGACAGATCACGAGGTCAGGAGATCAAGACCATCCTGGCTAACACGGTGAAACCCCGTCTCTACTAAAAATACAAAAAATTAGCTGGGCATGGTGGCGGGCACCTGTAGCCCCAGCTACTTGGGAGGCTGAGGCGGGAGAATGGTGTGAACCCAGGAGGTGGAGGTTGCAGTGAGCCGAGATCGGCCACTGCACTCCAGCCTGGGTGACAGAGCAAGACTCCGTCTCAAAAAAAAAAAAAAAGTTTGTTATGTGTTTGTGTGTGCATGTGCATGTGTATGTTGGTAGTGGGGTTAAGATGAACTAAAAGTCCTATTAATGTGATGAAGAAGTACTGATTAAGTAATGACCTTATACAGGCATATCTTGAAGATATTACAATTTCAGTTCCACATCACCACAATAAAGGAAATATTGCAATAAAATGAGTCACATGAGGTTTTTGGTTTTCCAGTGCATATAAAATTTATGTTTAAATTATACTGTAGTCTATTAGGAATACAACAGCACTATGTCTAAAAAATGTAAATACCTAATTAAAAATACTTTATTGCCAAAAAATGCTAAGGATCATCTGAGCCTTTAGTAAGTCAATTTTTTTTTTTTTCTGGTAGAGAGTCTTGCCTTGATGTTGATGGCTGCTGACTGATCAGTTTGGTGGTTGCTGAAGGTTGGGGTGGCTCTTTAAAATAAGACAGTCATGAAGTTCGCTGCATTGATTGACTCTTCCTTTCATGAAAGATTTCTCTGTAGCATGTGATGCTGTTTGAAATAGCATTTTATTCATGGTAATACTTCTTTCAAATCTGGAGTCAATCCTCTTAACTTTGCCTATGCCTTATAAACTAAGTTTATGTAATATTCTAAATTTTTTGTTGTCTTTTTGACAACATTCACAGCATCTTCACTAGGAGTAGTTTCCATATCAAGAAACCACTTTCTTTGCTCGTCCATAATAAGCAACTCTTCATCCACTCAAGTTTGATCATGAGATTGCAGCAGTTCAGTCCCATCTTATTGCTCCACTTCCAATTCTAATTCTCTTGCTGTTTCCATCATATCTGTAGTTATTTCCTTCACTGAAGCCTTGGACCCCTCAAACCCTCATCTACGTCATCCACGAGGGTTGGAATCAACTTCTTTCAAATTCCTGTTAATGTTGCTATCTTGACCTCCCATGAATCACAAATGTCCTTAATGACATCTAGAATGGTGAATTCTTTCCAGAGGATTTTCAGTTTACTTTGCTCAGATCCATCAGATTAATCATTATTTATGGCAACTGTACTTACAAAATGCATTTCTTAGATAATAAGACTTGAAAGTCAAAATTACTCATTGATCCTTGGGCTGCAGAATTAATATTATGTTGGCAGGCATAAAAACAACATTAATCTCCTTGTACATCTCCATCAGAGCTCTTGGGTTACCAGGTACATTGTCAGTGAGCAGTAATATTTTGAAAGAAATCTTTTTTCTGAGCAGTAGGTCTCAATAATGGCCTTAAAATATTCAGTAAACCAAGCTGTAGGAAGATGTACTGTCATCCAGGCTTTGTTGCTCTGTTTATAGAGCACAAGCAGAGTAGATTTAGCATACTTCCTAAGGGCCCTAGGACTTTTGGAATGGTAAATGAGCATCGGCTTCAACTTCAAGTCACCAGCTGTATTAGCTCCTAATGAGAGAGTCAGCCTGTCCTTTGAAGCTTTTAAGCTAGGCATTGACACCTCCTCCTTACCTATGAAAGTCCTAGATTACATCTTTTTCCAAAAAAGGTTGTTTTGTCCACACTGAAAATCTGTTGTTTACTGTAGCCACCTTCATCAATGATCTTAGCTAGATTGGCTGGATAACTTGCTGCAGAGTCTACATCAGAACTTGCTTCCCTTGCACTTTGATGTTCTGGAGATGGCTTCTTAAACCTCATGAACCAACCTCTGCTAGTTTCCAACTTTTCTTCTGCAGCTTCCTTACCTCTCTTAGCCTTCATAGAATGGAAGAGTTAGGGCTTTGCTCTGGATTAGGCTTTAGCTTAAGGGAATGTTGTATCTAGTTTGATCTTCTATCCACACCACTCAAACTTTCTCCGTATCAGCAATAAGGCTGTTTCACTTTCTTATCATTCCTGTGTTCCTGGAGAAGTACTTTTAATTTCTTTCAATAACTTTTCCTTCACATTCACACCTTGACTGTTTGGCACAAGAGGCTTGCTTTCAGCTATCTTGGCTTTCGACATGCCTTTCTCACTAAGCTCAATAATTTCTTGCTTTTGATTTGAAGTGAGAGACATGCAACTCTTCCTTTCACCTGAACACTTAGAGGCCATTGTAGGGTTATTAATTGGCCTAATTTCAATATTGTGTCTCAGGGAATAGGAAAGGCCCAAGGAGAGAGGGAATGGCCAGATGGTGGAGCAGACAGAACACACATAACATTTATTCAATTCACCATATTTTATGGGTACAGTTTATGGCACCCCAAAACAATGACAATAACATCAAAGATTACTGGTCATAGATCACCGTGCCAGATATAATAATAGTGAAAAAGTTTGAAACATTGTGAGAATTTTCAAAATGTGACACAGAGACACGAAGCGAGCACATGCTATTGCAAAAATAGTGGGGATAGACTTGCTCAATGCAGGATTGCCACAAACTTTCAGTTTGTAAGAAACACAATATCTGCACAGAACACAAAAAAGCAAAATGCAATAACTTGAAGCACAACAAGACATGCCTGTATTTGGTATGCACAAGCTTGCGTATCCTGTTGCTGCTAATGTTAGTTTCTTGGATTACATTTCTTTTCCAGAACAGGTAGAGAGTAGTTCAGTTCATGGCATGTGAAGATCTGCTTTCATTTGGCATTTACTGACTTACGTTCTGTAAAACTTAGCATTTAGTTTCTAGTGTCTTTATAATAGTGCAGTGGCCAAAATATCGAGCTTAGTGTTGCTTTAGGAAATGCATTGATATGGGAGAGCCATAGGAAATATGATCTGAGAAGGGGACTTTCAGTTTTCTGAGGATTTGAGGATAAGTTAATACTGTGGAGAAGGAAAAAGCCCAAGTTCTTTCTGCCTCACAGCAGGCATGGCATTTTTTGGAGCACATCCAATATTAAGAGTTACCCACTTGTCCAAGTGAAGATTGCCTGGAAAGAGAAAACCTTATTCTTTGGTTTCTCTTGGTGTGAAATATCAATAAGAAACGTATATATCACAAAATAAAACCATGTGCTGCAATGGAATCTATGCAGATTATACATTTTAAATTTTCTTCACAAAATATTTGAAATATTAGAATACAACTAATATTATGTCTTCATACCTTACTTAACATGGATTTTAATATAAAGTATGAGTTATCAATTAAATTATAATGTAAGCTAAAGTATTCAGGATTTTATCTGGTAGGTATCTTTTAAGACAGAAATTTATATACTACTTTCCTAGGGGATTACACTAAGGATTTTATTATATAGTTAACTGGTATGACTTTCCTAGAATGTAGGAACCTGCCTGTGAGGAATACTCTTTCTGGAGAAGTTTTGGAGGGAGCTAACCTTTTCTCTTTGCTTTAAGGAAAAGGTACAGCTAAGTAACTGAAGCAAAATTAAAATCTGGCCAAATTTCTTTTTAAAAAAATTGTTACTATTTTGAGACAGTATCTCACTCTGCTGCCCAGGCTGGAGTGCAATGGCCCAATCTCGGTTAACTGCAACCTCTGCCTCCCAGGTTCAAGCGATTACCCTGCCTCAGCTTCCCAAGTAGCTGGGATTACAGGTGCACACCACCACACCTGGCTAATTTTTGTAATTTTTATACAGACAGGGTTTTGCCGTGTTGGCCAGGCTGGTCTCGAACTCCTGATCTCAGATGATCCGCCCACCTCGGCCTCCCAAAGTGCTGGGATTACAAGCATGAGCTACCGTGCCCAGCCAAAATCTGACCAATTTTCAAAGAAGGATGTGGAACATTTCTTCAGTGTGCAGGACTGTTCCTGTTACAGGACATTTAATATCTATGGGCACTAGGCACTGAGTGCTGGATCTGCTCTCTCCAGGACTGGTGTGCCCTCATTTCTTTCCTCTGTCCTTGCAAGCTGGCACAGGTCTCCACTAACTTAAAGACCAACATAAAACAAAAGTTCCCTTCATTTTATATCCATTGCACTTGAACTGGTAACTAGCAGCTTTCTGGTTTACAAAGACTATGGCCCTTTTGAGTCCTTGTCTTTCTTGGCCTCACCACAGTCCTCTGTAAGCTCCGAGCGTTGTGCATTACTATTAAACTATTTGTTTAGCTCTCAATTGTTGGCAAACAGTTCATGTGTTTGGACTTGGCTCTCTGTAAACTTTTCAAGGGCAGGACCTTGTATTTCTTCATGCCCTTTGTAATATTCAGGACGATTTTTAAAAATAAATATTTGTTAGTTGAAGATTTCTTTGTAACTCATTGGAGTGTTGTAGGAAAGTTCTTTTTTGTTTTAACTTTGGATTTTAAATGCTGACTTTCACAAGTCTGTTTTGTATGTGAGAGAAATTTGTAGTTCTTGTTCTCAGCATATGTAGTTACGTTTGTGCAAGTTACAGGAGCCCTAGGGTAGAGGTGGATTTCAATCACAATAGCAATTTTTTGACTCACCTTTCACCAGTGAAACCATTTGATCTTCAGTTCTCACATTGTTTCTCCTTTCTTAAAACACCACTCATGAGTCCTTTTCCCAGTGCAGGCTTTTCTGATGACTTCAGCCAGAAAGCCCTGTCTTTTCCTGAACTCTCACAGCACTTAATGTTTAACTCAGTCATCCCCACATTTCCCTCCTTACTGCTCCACCTGCCTAGGTCATGCTACTTTTTCTACCAACACAGCTGCGGCCAAGGGGCCAACAACCTGTCAGATCATGGAACCAGTGGGTTCTTTTCAGTTCTTTTGTTTGTTTGCTTCATTTACCCTAAGACATTTGCCTTCTTGTCCATCTATTTATTGAAACTGTCTCCTTTCTTGGATTTTGTCATATACACCCCTTCTACATTTCTAACATAGCAATGGAGTTGGGTGATTGGGAGTGAAGGATCTGGATTTGAATCTTGTCTAGGTTTGAATCCTGGTTCTGTCACTTTCTTGTTGTGTGACCTTGGGCAAGGTGCTCAACCTCCCTGTGCCTCACTTTCCTTATATGTAAAACGGGGATAATAATAGTAGGTATAATATATGGTTGTAAAGATTAAATAAACTAAGAAGCACTCAGAACATTGCCTAGTATAATAGAGTGCTCAAAAATGTCAGCTCTGATTGTTGTTTCTTGGACTATTCTTTCTTGATGTCTTTTGTGAGCTCCTCTTCCTCTAGTTTTCTCTTGGAGTTCTCCAAGTTTCTGTTCGAAAATAAGTAATTTTGGCCTTGCAAGTAGCAACTTCCTTGATTAACTCATTGATTCCCAATGACCTTAACTACTATGTCAGATCAAAAATCTTTCCAGCCCAGACTTCTCTTTCTGAAGCTCCAGAACTGTGTTTTCAACCCTTCCTAGACACAAGTCATCACATTTCATTTTTTTCTTCTTCTCATATGCTTCTCCTTGGTCAATGGCACCATCCACATAGTTTCCCATGCTAGGAACCAAGGAGTCACATTAATTCCGCCTAGTTCTTATTTCCCACTACATCTAGTTCAGCACCAAGGCCTGTCCATTTTGTCTCCTAATATCTCTTGAATTTATCTTTCCCCTCTGTATGACATTGCTTTCACTCAGCCTCTCAGTGTCCTTTGCCTGAAGGATAGCAGTGGTCTCTTACTTGGTTTCCCTGACTTTGATCTTTCTCCTCTTCTAGTCCATCCTTCACCTTCTGCCAGAAGATCTTAAAAAACAATTTGCCTCACATCCCTTCCCCACTTAAAAATCCACTTACTGGCTTGAAGTTCACAATACTTAGTAAAACATATCATTGAAATACAGAAAAGGTTCCCATCCTTCTCTCCTACTACCATTCCCTTAGTCTATTTATTTATTTTTTTAGAGACAGGGTCTTGCTCTTGCTTCCAGGCTGGAGTGCAGTGGTGCAATCACAGCTTACTGCAGCTTCAAACTCCTGGGCTCAAGAGATCCTCCCACCTCAGCCTCCCAAGTAGTTGGGACTGCAGGCACCTATTATCACATCTGGCTAACTTGTTTTTGTCTTAGTCTGTTTTGTGCTGCTCTAATGGAATAACACAGATGGAGTAATTTATAAAGAAAATAAATTTATTTGGTTCGTGGTTCTGGAGGCTGAGAAGTTCTAGCTGGTGGGGCTGCATCATTTCATGGCAGAAGGGCAAGAGAGCATGAGAGAGGAAGAGGGGGCCAAACGTCCTTTTATAACAAACCCTCTCATGATAATAAACCCACACCCATGATAATGACATTAATCCATTTGTGAGGGCAGAGTCCTCATCACCTAATCACCTCTTAAAGGCCCACCTCTCAATACTGTTGCATTGGGGATTAAGTTTCCAACAGGTGCTTTTCTGGAGGACACATTCAAACCATAGCATTCTGCCTCTGGACCCCCCAAATTCCTGTTCTTCTCACAATGTAAAATACATCCATTTTATCCCAATAGTCTTGAAAGTCTTAACTCATTCCAGCATCAACTCAAAAGTTCAAAGTACAAACTGTCATATAAATCAGAAATGGGGAAGATTCAAGGCATGATTCACCCTGAGGCAAGTTCCTTCCAGTTGTGAGCATGTGAAATCAAAAGAATATGTACTTCCAAAATATAATGATGGGACAGGTATAGGATAGACATTCCCTTTCCAAGAGGGAAAAGAAGGCAAGTAAAAAAGGGGTACCTGCTCCTGAGTAAGTCTAAAACCCAACAGGAAAAATAACATTTAGTCTTAAAGCCAGAGGATAATCTCCTTTGATTCCATGTCCCACACCTTTGGCATACTGGGGTGGGGGTTGGACCTCCAAGGTCTCAGGAAGCCCTGCCCTATATCTTTGTTGGGCTCACTCAACCCAGTAGCTCTGACAGGTTGGAGGCTTGTGCCTGCAGCTTGAGTTGCAAGCTGGTGGCCCTACAGTTCTGGGGTCTCAGGCGTTGCCTCACTGTCATGACTCTACTCGGAATTACCCTAGTGGAGGCTCTCTTTGGTGGCTCCATTCCTGTGACAAGTCTCTGTGTTGGTCCCCAGGCTGTCCCACGTGTCCTTTGAAATGTAGGTGGATGCTGCTGTGGCCCCACAGCTTCTGCATTCTGCACACCTGCAAAATTAACACCATGTGGATACTGCCAAGATTTGCTGCCTGCACCTGTCAACTGTAGAATGATGAGGTTCATAAATTTGAAATGAAGAACTTTATTTCTCATAAAGGGTTGCAGCCAGCAGAGTGGCCATTCTGACAGACTGGAAAGGGAAGCCACCTGCCAGAAGCCCAAAACAGATACTTTGAGAGAGGGACAAAAAGAACAAAAGTGTATGCTAAGTGAGGTGGCTGAATATATATATTCAATAAGCTACAGGAGAAGTTATGAATATTTATGAAAGGAGAAACATGAGCATGCGCAGTTGAGCTTCATGTCCCTTCAAGGGTCCCATGTTCAAAAACTGGCAGCCTTAGCATAATCCAAGGGTGGAGTTTTTGGCCCTCTGACCTCAAAAGCCGTAGCAGAGGGCACATAAACCCTTACTGTGCATTCTCTGTAGACTGGTCAGAACCACTCCGTGGTTGGTGGTCTCTTAGGCAAAAAAGGAGGGGCAGCATCAGGTAGTTGGTTGATATCAGTGGTGGAGTCTTTTGAAAGAGCTGTAAAGCCTTGAGGAAAGAAAACCTCATTGTGGTTAGCGAGGGAGTGGGTGTAACAAGAGGTGTGTCTGAGCCTCCCTCCTATCGTGGCCAATAATTCAGTTTTCAAGGTTACTTTGGGGTCCCCTTTGCCAAGAGATGGTCTGTTCCATCAGTTGGGGGGCTTAGAATTTTATTTTTAGTTTACATACCTCCTGAAGTTTTGGCCTGAGCCACACTTGAGTCCCTTGAGCCATACCTGGTATAACTAAGGAGTGCTGCCATAGAATATGGAGAGCAAAGACTTGAGGACAACACTGGGAAACTAGCCCCAAGTTCCCAAGGATGCCCTGGTCCTTTCTTTTGACGTATTTCTTTCTCCCAGGCCTTGGCACTCTGGACCTGTGATGAAAGAAAGTGACAACAGTAATCTCCAAAGTGCCATCAGGGTCATTCTCCCATCATCTTGATGAATAGACTCTGGCTTCCTTCTATCCATATTAATCTCTTAGCAAACAGTTGATTGGCCACACCTTTAGTATTCTTTCCTGGACAGCTTTTCTCTTCTTTACATGGCTGGGCTGAGAGTTTCCCAAACCTTTATGTTGTATGTTCCTTTTAATTATAAATTTCATTTAAAAATTGCCTTCTCTCATTTTATTATAAGTGGCCAAAGGAATATTATGCTGCTTGAATATTATGCAGCACTTTGAATATTATGCTGCTTAGATATTTCTTTTGACAGATATCCTAGTTCATTGCTATTAAATTCTGCCTTCCACAAAGTCTTAAGACATGGACATAAATTGAAAAGTTCTTTGCAACTTTATAACAAGGATGACATTTACTCCAGTTTTTAATACCTTGTTCCTCATTTCTGTCTGAAACCTCATCAGAATGGCCTTTACCATTCATATTTCTACCGCATTCTGGTCATGGCACTTAAGGAATCCCTGAGAAGATTTATGCTCTCCATACGGCACTTGTCTTTTTCTGAGCCCTCACCAGCATTGCTTTGAATGCTCCACTTATGGCAATCTAGGCTTTTTCTAGCTTGCCCCTCCAAATTCTTTCAGCCTCCACCCATTACCTAGTTTCAAAGCTGCTTCATTTTCGGGTGTTTGTTATGGTCAGTCCCCATTCTCAGTACCAATTTCCTGTCTTAGTCTGTTTCGTGCTGCTGTAGCAGAATAACACAGATTGGGTAATTTATAAAGAAAATAAATGTATTTGGCTTATGGTTCTGTAGGCTGGGAAGTCCAAGATTGGGAGACCACATCTGCTGAGGGCCTTTGTGCCACACTATCCCATGGTGGAAGTTGGAATGGCAAGAGAGCATGACAGAGCAAGAGGGGGCCAAACCCACTTTTATAACAAACCCACTCTCATGATAACAAAATCACTCATCCAATAACCACATTAATCCATTCACAAGGGCAGAGACCTCTTAAAGGTTCCACTTGTCAATACTGTTGCACGGGGTTTAAGTTTCCAACCCATGCTTTTTGGGGAACACATTTGAACCACAGTAACCACCCACATACGTTTTTCTCAATAGCCCTGGAAGTGGTTATAGCCCTATGAATAGGCTGCCTGAAAATGCAGACAAAAGAGAGAGGTGGTGTTGTCTCTGAGTAGTTAGATTTATTAACTTCTGAGTACTCTTACTTGGAAACCCTTCTAAGTAGCAGGAAGATTTTTCAAGTGCCTGTGTGTCCACAACTACTCTTTCTACCTCCACTTTTTTGTCTCTTCAGTCTATTCAGCAGTCTTTGGTTTAGTCTCATGAAAATATAACTTTAGGTGAGTTATTGCCCCACTTCAAACGCTTCAGTAAATTCTTGCTGCCTTTGGAAGGAGATTTTTAACCAGAAGAATGTTTTTTTTTCTCTCGATTCTCACAACCTTAAACTAAACCCATGATCTCCCAAAAGAAAACCAATCTCATGATTTAGCAACTTCTTTGTATTTGCCCATAAGTGGCATATCCTACCTTGTTCATTAGCTATATTCTGTAGGGTGGGTGTGAATTTTTTAATATATTTTAAAAATTCCAATTCATTCTTAAAGGATAAAGCTTTTCTGCCACACAAAATAATCCAAACAACATGTCACAAGCTGTGAAATATATTCTAAAAATGTTTTCAGTAGTAGCAAACTCATTGGAAAATGTAAATAATAATACTAAAAAAGAAAACACCACCTATAGTAGCCACCACAAAGGAGAGAAAACTAATAGGAGGCATACATTCTAGCATAATTTTTAATTGAAATTTTAATTGATGTAATTGTAGACCCACATGCAGTTGTAAGAAACAGTAGAGATACTTTGTATACTCTGCCCAATTCCCCCAATGGAAACATTTTATAAAGCTATATTCAGACTTCTTGTAGTCTTAATATAACAACCAATCTAGACATTGACACATGTTATCAATTGTAAGAAACAATAGAGATACTTTGTATACTCTGCCTAGTTCCCACAATGAAAACATTTTATAAAGCTACATTCAGACTTGTTGTAGTCTTAATATAACAACGAATATAGACATTGACACATTTTATCCATCTCATTCAACTTTACTAAGTTTTACTTTATTTATTTATTTATTTAGAGACAGAGTCTCACTCTGTCATCCAGGCTGGAGTGCAGTGGCACAGCTAGCTGCAACCTCTGCCTCCCAGATTCAAGCAATTCTGGTGACTCAGCCACCCGAGTAGCTGGGATTACAAGCATGCACCACCACACCCAGCTAATTTTTGTATTTTTAGTAGAGACAGGGTTTTGCCATGTTGGCCAGGCTGGTCTTGAACTCCTGACTTCAAGTGATCCACCCGCTTTGGCCTCCCACAGTGCTGGGATTATAGGTGTGAGCCACGGTGCTAGGCCAGTTTTACTTATATTTTAGTATGTGTGTTTTAAAATTTCAATAACATTTTGTCATTTGTGTAAGTTCATGTATCTACAACCACAGCCAAGATACTGAACAGGTCCAAAACCACAAGGATCCCTCCTGTTACCCTTTTATAGTCAGAGCCACCTCCCTTCCCCCAGTGCGGTGTCTAACCTTTGGCAACCACTAATCTGCCACTGTCTTCCCTATCTATAAACTTTTCATTTAAAAATATTATATATATGGAATTATACAGACTGTAACCTTTAGGATTGGCTTTTATCGCTCAGCATAATTTCCTGAAGTTTCATCCATGTTCTCGTATGTATCAATAGTTTGCTCCCTTTTATTGATATGTAGTATACATTGCTCTGGTTTCTGTATTATCTATAATACTGAAGTTTAACCATTAACCTGTTGAAAGACATTTGGGCTGATTCTAATTTTTGGCTATTACAAATAAGAGTGCTATGAACAATCATGTACAGGTTTTTGTGTGAACACATTTTATTTCTCCAAGGGGAAAATGCCCTTTTGCACAGTTGCTGGTGGCAGTTGCATGTTCGGTTTTAAGAAACTGCTAAACTGCTTTCCAGAGTGGCTTTATTGTTTTGCATCTCTACCAGCAAAAAAACCAGTTTTTCCATATCTGCTATAGCATTTGGTGATGGCACTTTTTTTGTGTGTTAGCCATTTTGAATGGTATGCATTGATATCTCATTGTGATTTTAATTTCCATTTCCCCAATGGCTAATGATGTTGAAAATATTCATTTGCCATCTGTATATCCTTTTTAGTGAAATGTCTGTTCATGTCTTTTGTCAATTTTCTAATTGCATCGCTTGAGAGTTCTTTATATATTTTGCATACTAGCCCTTTGATGGATATGTGGTTTGCAAATATTTTCTCCCACTCTGGAGCATGTCTTTTCATCCTCCTTACATGGGCTTTCACAGAGCAGAAATTTTGATGTCTGGCATGGTTTAAAAGAAGCATTCTTAGCCTTTTTTTTTCAGGTCTAACGGGCCTTTGAGAATCCGATGAAAACTATAAAATCTTGACAGAAAAATATACATGCATAGAATAATTTGCATCTAATTTCATGGAATTCATGGCCTCTATAAAGTTTGTTGATGGACCATATGTTATGAACTCATGGCTTAATTAATGTTGCATTAATTTCCAGCAATCCCACATAAGACTCTAGGGGATGAGAGTCTTACTTTGATGAGAGTTACCCTCCCTCATCAAAGTAAAAAGTGGGAAACCCTGTAGCTTACAAAAATAAGAGCAAGTTTCTCAGCCAGGCTTTATCTAGGACCTGACCCAAGTGTTCCTTTCACAGTAATACATTCCTTTACTTCTCTGGGAGACATTGCCAGATTGCTACCTTAAACGTTTATAGATTGAAGAGCTACTCCACAAGAAGCAATCTTTTCATATTGAACTCAGACTTTTAGGTATCAGCAAATGAATGAACTTTTGGGCTTTTGTACCCGCCAGTTCAGTTTTAGCAGCATGACTCTTGTCTATGTGATTTATTATTTTTCTTGCTCTACCTTTATAAAAATGAGGGGAAAATAAATAGAAATGAGATATTGATGAAGAAGCAAGGATCTGATAAATTTGATATGATCACATGCAGTTGTGAGAAACAATACAGCGATACTTAGGTGTGCCCAAGCAGAGAATTGTCAGTATCAGCTGGGTTTTCATTGAACTTGATTATATATATATATATATATATATATATATTTTTTTTTTTTTTTTTTTTTTGAGACGGAATCTCGCTCTGTCACCCAGGCTGGAGTGCAGTGGCGCGATCTCAGCTCACTGCAACCTCCGCCTCCCGGTTTCAAGCGATTCTCCTGCCTCAGCCTCCAGAGTAGCTGGGATTACAGGCGTCTGCCACCACACCCGGCTAATTTTTTGTATTTTAGTAGACCAACATGTTTCACTATGTTGGTCAGGCTGGTCTTGAACTCCTGACCTCAGGTGATCCACCCGCCTTGGCCTCCCAAAGAACTTGATAATATATTTCATTGTGAGGGGAGGGCAAAAGTAAAGCACATGTAGGAAAAGCTAGAATATATGTTGTTGAAAATTCTGGCTAAAAGGAAATGTGTAATTAAGAGTGTTATTGCTGGGTCTCTGGAAAAAGGACTACTGGCCCCTATAAGTCTATTCATTTTTGTCACAAATGTAGTATGTGTGTTTTAAGGATGGATTATGTATAAACATAGGAGGCTGATGACGTTTGCTCTCTCTGGTTCATAAACCTATTGCTTCAACCCCTCAAACTCCTTTGTGATTCCTAAAGATAGCATGTCCTTATCTGTCTTCATACTGAACTCCAACTTTCCATTTACAGAACTTCTTTATCTGTTTATGCTTGCCTGACATTACCATGTTCTGCCAGTCCAGTGGTCTTCCTACTTGCATCCTCTAGCTTCTCATGGATGTAGATCATATTATCCCAACTAGATTCTGAGCTCATCAATGATACAGTCAGCATTCTATATATTTTAACATCCTTCCCTAGATGGCCTGCATAGTGCTTTTCACATAGTAAGTGACAGTACATTGGGTTTTGGACATGAAAGACATACTTTAGAAATTTATTGCTAATGAGGAAATTGATACCTTGGTAGGTCGTATCTTGCCCATGATGCTTGAGTGATGATTGAGCTTTGCGTTGCCATGAACAATACATTAAACAGACTCATAGCATAAGTAAGATTGTAAAGGTGATGTCTGATAGATTGAGAACAAGCTTTTAAAGGGCTTAATCACTTTGTGTGCAAATATATCCTGCGAAATACAAGTGAGTGTGACAGGTTTGGCGGAACATTTTGTTAGCAAGTTGCTTGTGCTCCTCTTTGTACTTTATAAACTTTAGGCTGCACAATTTCAGACTGACTGGCTCTCCTTCCTCCCTATCCCCACAACCACCATTAGTTTGAATTAATGAGATCTTAGTGAACAGTTACTTTGTTGTTTCCTTTCTAATCTTCAGACATCTCCCCACTGAGTTTACCAAATAATTCAACCCTTTCACTTAAAGCAGCTTAGACCTGCATAACTCAGGTAGATAACTGTAGTCTGAAACAGGTCTATAGACACTGTTGTGTGTTCAATAATAGGTTTATTTCAAATGCTGTCTGCCTACCCATTTCCATTGTGCTGGCATTGAAGGTTTTTACTTAGACTTGGCCTTATCTCCCAGCTGTTTACTGTTCTTTTCCAGTTAGTATAACAGTTGTGAAATGCAATTATAAGCCTACATTCCTAGGTTAGTATAAGGAACTGTGAGTCAGCATTTCCTTCCAAATGCAGAAAGTTTCAAACTAACATGGCAAATAGAATTACCTCAATAGTTGTTGCTCTGTCCTTTGAATTTTCAAACTGTAGGGGGACCATTCAGCTCTATAAAATCAAATAAAATTCTGTGGAGCTTTATGTCTTACATTTATTTGGTACAATGTATTTGGAATTCCTGATCCCTGGAGGTTTCTCTGGGCCATCAGGTTTAGGCTGAGCTGGGTAGGCCTATTTCAGACCCTCCTGGCCCCAATTACCAGTTACTGCTGAGTCGTTTTGGTCAGTTTAATATTTAGAGATTCTGAGTGATTTCATTTGAAATAAATATTCAAAGTCTTAAAAAATCCTTTTATATACTTAACATGTAATAATAATAATAATAGTTAATAGTTGCAACTAGCATTTAGTGTTTCTGGTAGACACTAAGTTTTTTCTCTTTTTACCCTATCAAATCTCTTAATCGTCACAACAGTCTCTGGGATAGGTACTATGATTAATTCTACTTGACAGACGAGGAACTGGCCAAGGAAAGTAAAATAGTGAACCTAAAGTCATGCAATTAAGACATACTGTAGGCCGGGGCAGTGGTTCACACCTGTAATCCCAACACTGGGAGGCTGAGGTGGGAGGATTGCTTGAGCTCAGGAGTTCAAGACCAGCCTGGGCAACAGAGTGACACTCCAGCTCTTTAAAAAAAAAAAAAAAAAAAAAAAAAAGTGGGTGTGGTGGTATGCTCCTGCAGTTCCAGCTACTCAGAGGGCTGAGGTGGGAGGATCACTTGAACTGGGGAGGTCAAGGCTACAGTGAGCCTTGATTGTGCCACTGCTCTCCAGCCTGGGTGACAGAGTGAGACTCTGTTTCAAAACAAAAACAAAACCAAAAACAAAACATACCATAGCTGAGATTCAATGCAGCTTGTTCCCAAGCCTGTATTCCTAACTGTGAAGCTTTTGCTGTCTTTTAGCCAAGCAAATCACTGTCTTTCAGACCAGTTGTATGTTACAAAAGGACTTTGTGCTGAGGCTACAGAGAACATGGGATGGGATCAGACAGGCTGGATTTACATCTGCTAAGCCACTTCTAGCTGCTGGACCTCAGTCAAGTGCCACAACTTTGCTGAGCTTTTCTTTCCTCATATGTAAAGTGAGGACAGGAACATGCGAGGTCCCCTTATCTGAGGATAGCAGGTATGATATTGTGAAACATACACGGTATTTTGACTTCATTCTTTCTCCTGTTTCCTGGCATACAATGCCTAAACTCCTTAGAATCTCCCAAATGATGTATTTTTTATGCTAATGAGGTGACTGGTGGCTGGCAGCCCCTAGGTAGTTTCAGGATAGGCACTGGTCACAGGAAAGACTAAGGGAAGATTAGAGGATTGGGATTTTCAGCTCCACCCCCCAACCTCTGGGGAGAAGAGAGGGGCTGAAGACTAAACTGATCACAAATGGCCAATGATGTAATGAGTCATGCTTATGTAATGAAGCTTCCTTAAAAGCCCAAAAGGACTGGGTTCTTGGAACTACTGGATGGCAGAACATGTGGAGGTTCCTGGAGGGTGGCACACCCAGGGGAGGGTAGGGAAGCTCCTTGCCCTTTTCCACATGCTTCACCCTATGCATTTCTTCATCTGTACCCTTCGTAATATCCTTTATAATAAACCAGGACATGTAAGTGTTTCCCTGAGTTCTGTGAGCCACACTAGGAAATTAGTCAAACCCAAGGAGAGGGTTGTGGGATCCCTGATTTATAGTCAGTTGGTCAGAGCACAGGTGAAACAACCTGAGACTTGCATTGGCATCAGAAATGTGGAACAGTCTTGTGGGACTGAGTCCTCAACCTGTGGGATCTGATGCTATCTCCAGGTAGTATGGGAATTGGAGGACACCCAGCTTGTGTCTGCTGCAGAATTGCTTGCTTGCTTCAACAAGCAAGGAAATTCCCCATCCCCCTGCTGAAGCATGTTGTGAGATTATAGTAGAAGAAACTGTTTTTTTTCTACTGAGTGGGTCACAGGGATGTCCCTTAATGTGAATCTCCTTAAAATGGAGACCAACATTTCATAGGAAGCAGTGGTGGAAAAAAGACTTGCCTGAGGTTCCATTGTGTGAAAATGAAAATAAAGTATGAAAATAAGCAGCCGGGCGCGGTGGCTCACGCCTGTAATCCCAGCACTTTGGGAGGCCCAGGCGGGCGGATCACAAGGTCAGGAGATCGAGACCAACCTGGCGAACACTGTGAAACTCCGTCTCTACTAAAAATACAAAAAAATTAGCCGGGCGTGGTGGTGGGTGCCTGTGGTCCCACCTACTTGGGAGGCTGAGGCAGGAGAATGGCATGACCCAGGAGGTGGAGCTTGCAGTGAGCCAAGATCGCACCACTGCACTCCAGCCTGGGTGACAGAGCAAGACTCCATCTCAAAAAAAAAAAAAAGAAAAGAAAATAAGCATATTTATAAAGTTTATATTTCAATTCCTTGGCTAAAAAGGAACATAGGATCATGGTTAGTGGTACAGGCTGCATTTGAACACCATTTTCTAACTATGTAGTCTTATGCAATTTTCTAACTATGTAGTCTTATGCAAATTATATTTTTCAATTTTGTGGTAATTCTAGGAATGGATAGAACGTGAACCGTGTGTGTGTCTGTGTGTGTAGTATATGATTAATTAAGGAGGGGGGTGTGAAATTTTCTGATCAAATTGATTGACTCCGCACCATACAATCTACCAGTCACATTTGATTTTCTTTTCTTTTTTTTTTTTTTTTTTGAGACAGAGTTTTGCTCTTGTCATCCAGGCCAGAGTGCAATGGTACGATCTCGGTTCACTGCAGTCTCCTTCTCCTGGGTTCAAGTGATTCTCCTGCCTCAGCCTCCTGAGTAGCTGGGATTACAGGCCCCCACCACCACACCCAGCTAATGTTTTTTTTTTTTTTTAGGCAGAGTTTTGCTCTTGTTGCCCAGGTTGGAGTGCAGTGGTGTGATCTTGGCTCACTGCAACCTCTGCCTCCTGGGTTCAAGCAATTCTCCTGCCTCAGCCTCCCGAGTAGCTGGGATTACAGGCACCTGCCACCACACCCAGCTAATTTTTTGTATTATTTTAGTAGAGATGGGGCTTCGCCATGTTGGCCAGTTTCTGGTCGCGAACTCCTGACCTCAGGTGATCCACCCGCCTCAGCCTCCCAAAGTACTAGGATTACCGGCATGAACCAACATGCCAGGCCTCACATTTGATTTTCAAAGCATGATTATGCGGGTCATTTTTATTAGAAATACCCAAAAACTTCTTCCATTTTCTCAAGGAGGGGGAAGGTGCTCTTATTTCTTTAATATGGACACTGTTATCTTTGAGACCTTTGTCTTATCATGATTTTCTTTTTAAGTTGTTAACGGGTCTCTGCCACATTCTCATTTAACTTGACAAGGGTTCATTTAACTTGATAAGGGTACATTTTGAAGATCTGCCTCTAAAAAGTGAGTCTTTTTCCCTAGTTGGCAAGCTCTAAGTATTTTTCCCAGTAGTTTTCCTTCAGGCTTTGTAGAATTAGGCATGGCCTATGGCGTATGGCAAGCTTATCAAGTAAAATTCTCATCGAACGATAGCTTCATATATAATTTCAGCAGTTCTCATGATACTATTCTTTATTAAAAATGCCATGCTTTAAAAAATGTTCTAAATGTATTGTAAGTTGATTTGTCTTTTATTTACACCATTCAGTAACAACACCAAGACCAATGCAAACAAACAGTAAACACAAAATCTGTTCTCTCTAAATATGGAATGATTAGAGAATAGATGCCAGCATTGAGTGGAGTGGAGGGGAATAGAGAATGATCGGGGAGGCAGTTGCTTGCGTAAGCTTTATTTTATAATATAAGCGTTCAGTTCATTTTTTGAGTATTTTTATCTGTAGATAGCATTGGCTTCTTCATATAACCTTGTAATAGCAGGGACTTGGAAAGGAATCGTTAAGTAACAAGGACTTCCTATATATTCCTTTCAAGGCTGCTATGAGGATCATCTGAGATGATATTTGCGGAATATTGAGCAAGGTGCCTGAGTATTACCTGTTAATTAGTTTTGTAAAAGGTACACAAACCAATGTTTATTGACATATTCAAAGACAAAATTAAAGTGATAGGTTTTATATTCATTCTGCCTTAGAATATTTTATTTAGATGAAAAATGTGAAAAATTCAGAATTTCATAAAGTCAAGAATTGATATTTTTCCATGTAAATGTTATATTTACTTTCCTCTTTTATTAAAAACATTTTTAGCCTGTTTAAAATAGTCTAATACTTTTTTTAGAGTTAACAAACAATAAAAGATATTTGGATATTATGTATTCCTCGTAAGTCTATAATACTGTATCTTGATGTTCTTTTTATAAGAGCTTCCCCCATTTGGGGAACAAACTTAAAAATTCTGGCTGTGTACTAAGGCCCCAAGTCATCCCCTGGTGTCTGCCAGCAAATGTTTGGAAATACTTTGGTTTTTTATTTCCCAAGAAACATTTCTGGAAAATGTGGTACAATTTTTTTAAGTACTTGACTATGAAAAACTTGGTAATTGCAGATGAAGAACTCAAACTTTCACAGATAGAATGAAATATAGAGGGTGGCATTTATATAGCGAAAAGTGACAGCACATCAAGGACTTAAGCAGTTGTAACTTGCCTAGCAAATACAAATTTGTTTTATTATCAAACTTGGTGTGAAAGGAGGCACAGCATGGTTTAGCCATGTGGCTCTGCAAGTGAGCGTGGAACTCAGTGCTCTACTGTGAAAGAGGAATTAACTTGGGGAAAATCCAAATGAGAATATAAAATTTTAAAATATATTTCAGTTTGAAGTTTCCTGGTTTTATTGAGTATATATTTGCTCCAGCATATTTTTTTCTACAATTAGTCTATGAAATTCTATAGGGCTTTTAGAAGGATTAGGACTGAGGGTGAGTACTGTGGTGACTTTATTTTTTTTCAAGGAGTGAAAAGTGGTTGCTCTGAAAAACAAAATTAATTGCTGTTCAAATGGTTTTTAAATTTCTGTACTGAAAAATGGCAAATGGTAGAGTAATGAATAATGAAATACAAGTTATTGGATATAAAGTGAAATGTAAATAACATTGTCTAGCCCTTGACATTTCACCTTTTGCTGAGATCATAGTATAATCCAAATTTGAGGGAGGCCTTTGATACAGCTGGTTTCTTCCTGACTGAAAAGTGCAAAGCGTTGGCATCTGGGTCCTTCGTGAAGCTGTGTGATTCTGGACTTTGGACTGTAGTCCACTGTAGCCTGCCTTCTCACTGTGTAAATGCATAACTACATGGGCTCCCGTGAGCTTGCCACACGCCACAGGCTATGCCTAATTCTACAAAGCCTGAAGGAAAAATACTGTGAAAAATACTTATAGCTTGACAACTAGGGAAAAAGTCTCACTTTTTAGGCGCAGATCTTCAAAATGTACCCTTATCAAGTTAAAAAAAAGGGGGGGAGTTAGCATGTACCCTATTTAATGTATTTATTTATAGTCATTTATAAATCATATTACTGTAACAATGTATATATATATATATTTTGACTAGGGACAGGGTCTGGCTCTGTTGCTCAGACTGAAGGGCAGTGGTGCAGTGGCACGATCATGCCTCACTGTAGCCTACAACTCCTGGGTTTGAGAGATCCTCCTGCCTCAGCCTCCTGAGTAGCTAGGACTACAGGCATGCACCACCGTGCCCGGCTACTTTCAAAATTATTTTTGTAGAGATAGGGTCTTGCTACGTTGCCCAGGCTGATCTCAAACTCCATGACATGTTCTCTTTGGAAGATTAAATAAAAAAAGTTAGAAATCTCTTTCTCCAAAAATTTACAGAATGCCATGTGAGAGCTTTTGTAGGTAGCAAACTTTAAATGATTTTTTTGCAACAAAATCAATGGAAACATGGACAGATACTCTTTCAAAATGTTGTTACTGGCTGGGCATGGTGGCTCATGCCTGTAATCCCAGCACTTTGGGAGGCCAGGGCAGGCAGATCACCTGTGGTCAGGAGTTCGAGACCAGCTTGGCCAACATGGCAAAATCCTGACTCTACTAAAAATACAAAAATTAGCTGGGTGTGGTGACACACACCTGTAATCCCAGCCATTTGGGAGGCTGAGGCAGGAGAATCATTTGAATCCAGGAGGCAAAGTTTGCAGTGAGCTGAGATCACGCCACTGCACTCCAGCCTGGGCCACAGAGCGAGACTCTGTCTCAAAAAAAAAAAAAAAAAAAGTTCTTACTATGGCATGTACTATCTATATCTGTAATCTGTTTCTTTTAAAATACATTTTCTCTTTCACTTATTAAAATATCACTTTTTTTCTAAAATGGCAGGTCAAAAAAAGAAAAAGAAAGTATTACTTTTTTCTTGAAGGAACAGGCTAATTGAAAAACCAGTAGGTTTATAGCACTTCTATTTTTGTAAGAGAAAATTATGTAGTACATGTTTAAGTTTGACAACTTTTTAAAGTACTTTGCCACAATATAACCAGCACATCTCAATGTAGCATAGATTTTTATGGTTACTTCGCATCTCATTACATAAATTGCAAAGATTTGACCACATTGGAGTTCTTATTTCCACAAAATTAACCATGTTGATTGATTAATATCCCATAGAATATTTTGTGCTTTTGGCTTCAAGTTCTTTGTTGCAGAACCTTGCTCATGAATGACAAAGTGAATGAGTCTTGTGTGTGGTGTTTTTAAAACTTCTTATAAGAGCAGCTGCCTTACCAGTGGTTGTACTTGAACAGTTTTCGATAGAACACTACTTTTTATTAAAAAAATAATTCACAGCTGGGCACCATGGCTCACACCTGTAATCCCAGCCCTTTGGGAGGCTGAAGTGTGTGGATCACCTGAGGTCAAGAGTTCAAGACCAGCCTGGTCAACATGGTGAAACCCCATCTGTACTAATAATACAAAAATTAGCTGGGCGTGGTGCTGGGCATCTGTAGTCCCAGCTACTCAGGAGGCTGAGGTAGGAGAATTGCTTGAACCTGGGAGGCAGAGCTTGCAGTGAGCTGAGATTGAGCCACTGTATTCCAGCCTGGGCAAGAGAGTAAGACTCCATCTCAAAAAAAAAAAAAAAGGGATTCACTCTTCAGAATATGTTTCCATATTCTCACTTAAAATGATGGGTTTTGGATGGGAGGGGAGTGAGGGATAAAAGACGACACATTGGGTACAGTGTACACTGCTCGGGTGATAGGTGTACCCAAATCTCAGAAATCACCACTAAAGAACTTATCTATGTAACGAGACACCACCTGTTTCTCCAAAAACCTATTGAAGTAAAAAATAAAAATTAAAAAAAAAATTTGAGTATATTTTATCACATAAAATCTAGCAAATACCACAAGTTGAGTTGTGAAAAAATCTGTACTTTTTTCTAAGTGTACAGCAAACTTCTTGCACAATTAAATTTGCTCTAATAGACTTGTTTCTTAAAATATTCAACAGTCTTCAATAGTTTTACTCATAAAGAAATTCCTTTTATCTTTTTTTTTCTTTAGAGATGGAGTTTTGCCATGTTGCCCAGGCTGGTCTCAAACTCCTGGGCTCAAGCGATCCACCTGCCTCGACCTCTCAAAGTGCTGGGATTACAGACATGAACCACCAAGCCTGGCCAAGGAATGCATTTTAGTTTGCTGCTTTATTTCTCTGTATTATTTCAGCTATTTTTTTTTAGCTTCCACATTTCCTATAGTAATGCATTTTTTTTTTTGGCTATTAAGTGGAAATCCCAAAGTACTGGGATTATGTACAAAAATACATAAGGATCTTCTAATTTTATCATCAAGCAAATTTTGTGAAAGACTGGAATTGTATAAGGCATGACTAAACATAGATGACAAATTGCTAATATCTTGAAGTGCAGCAGACATTTAAGGTGAGGATCATAGTATATGCTAGTGGATATAAATTAATTTTTTAAATCCCATCTTGATAATTTAGAATTTTGGAAGGATCAACTTGTTAATGTTCTTGGGTTGGCCATTATTTTTATTTTATGGGTGGCTGGTGAACAATTTATATTCGGAATAGGAGTCTCAGTTCTTTCATATTCTTGTTAGTATTATCTTTAATTTGAAGTTTCTGAGATTCTGGTTTGTAAAGTTAGTTTCATTAAAAATTGATGATTATAGGCTGGGCATGGTGGCTCATACCTGTAACCCTAGAACTTTGGGAGGCTGAGGCAGGCGGATCACTTGAGGTCAGGAGTTGGAGACAATCCTGGCCAACATAGTGAAACCTTGTCTCTCCTAAAAAATACAAAAATTAGCTGGGCTTGGTGGTGCATGCCTGTAATACCAGCTATTCGCTAGGCTAAGGCACAAGAATTGGTTGAACCTGGGAGGCAGAGTTTGCAGTGAGCCAAAATCATGCCACTGCGCTCTAGCCTGGGCAACAGAGCGAAACTCTGTCTCAAAAAAAAAAATTGATGATTATTTTCTGTAATCCCAGCACTGTGGGAGGCCAAGGCAGGAGGATCACTTGAGGCCAGGGGTTTGAGACCAGCCTAAACAACGTAGCAAGACCCTATCTGTACAGAAAAATACAACTTAGCACGCCTATCATCTTAACCATGTGGGAGGCTGAAGCAAGAGGATTGCTTGAGCCCAGGATATCAAGGTTACAGTGAACTATGATTGTGCTGCTGCATTCCAGCCTGGATGACAGAGTGATACTGTTTCAAATAATAACAATAATAAATGGATTATTATAATCTATAAACCCATTTAAGTGGGTGCACATAAACTGCCATAGGGGCATGATATTTTAAATAAAATTGAGGGCTGAGAAGGGCCCTGTTGTCAAACCCTCTGCCTTGTAGGACCCTCGGTCATCTCTCAAGATGTCTTAGGAAACATGACTTGGGACCTAGGAGGATGCTATCACCAGTGTGTATAGGAAGTATTAGTAGAACTTAAATGGTTTTATAAAAAGTACCTCAAAATAGAACTTTTCATATTCACTTTCTTGCCAAGTGTATCCTCTGGGGATTACTGTACTAAATATCACAATTCATTCTTTTTTTTTTTTTTTTTTTGAGATTGAGTTTCACTCTTATTGCCCAGGCTGGAGTACAATGGCACAATCTGAGCTCATTGCAACCCCTGCCTCCTGGGTTCAAGCGATTCTCCTGCCTCAGCCTCCAGAGTAGCTGAGATTACAGGTGCCTGCCACCCTGCCCAGCTGATTTTTGCATTTTAGTAGATATGGGGGTTCACCATATTGGCCAGGCTGGTCTTGAACTCCTGACCTGAGGTGATCCACCTGCCTCAGCCTCCCAAAGTGCTGGGATTACAGGTGTGAGCCACCATGCCCAGCCCCACAATTCATTCTTAAGAGAAGCCTCTAAAGTACTGCAGCAGGGCTCTGGCTGGGCATGGTGGCGCATGCCTGTAAGGCCAGCCACTCGGGAGGCTAAGGCACAAGAATCGCCTGAACCTGGGAGGCGGAGGTTGCAGAGCCAGGCTTGGCCTAAGGAGCAGAACCCAGGCCTCAAGTGTGCAGTGGGAGGGAGGCAAGGGTGCAGGGACAAGTGAGTCTTCCCGTCTGCCCCATTTAGAATTCTCATGCAGCCTGCTCCTCCATTTCTCCTAATCGTTCATTCTCTTTCATTCAGCTTGGAACTCCTTGAGGGCTGGACCACTTTCTGGTGGACCCAGAAGGCATGTCTTTATTATCTTTGCGTAATACCTGGCCCACAGTTGGTGTTCAGTGAGTGATGCTGGGTTTTTTTGTTTTTTTCTAAGTAGGAAACAAGTTTCTAAGTGCTATTTGTTTATTTTTAAATTTTTAATTGTGGCAAAATAGACAACATAAAATTTACCATCTTAACCATTTTTAACATAGGCCAGTAGTGTTAAGTATATTCACATTGCTGTGAGACCATTACCGTTGTCCATCTCCAGAACACTTTCATCTATGCAAAACTGAAAGTCCATATCCAGTAAAGAATAAAGTCCTCTGTGCCCCACCCCTGGCAACTACCAATCATTTTTTTTTTCTGTTTCTCATGTCAAACTCATGTTTGATTACTCTAGGTACCTCATATAACTGGCATCATATAGTATTTTTCCTTTCTGTCTGAGTTCTTTCACTTAGGGTAATGTTGTCAAGGCTTGTCCAATTGTAGCATGTGTTGGAATTGTATTCCTTTTTAAGGCTGAATAACATTCCCCTGTAGGTGTATATCACATTTTGTTTATCCATCCATCTGTGCTATTTTTAAAGGGGCAGGCACACCGAGAGGCAGATCCAGGTGCACACACCTGGCAGAGAGGTTGGTTAGCTTGACAGTGGGCTGCATCCTACCCATGCGATCATGCAGCTGAACTCTCTGGCCCTCTGTGTAAGGGAGGCAATAGAACTATCTTGTCACTATGCTATTCTGCCTCACCTGGCCAAAAGTGGACTCTGACTTTGGAATCACCTGGAGCCAAGCGATGAACACAGGTGAAGCTTTCAACATGCTTATATTGACCTTTCTTGGCTTTCTGAAATATTTTTATTTTAGGAGCAGTCTATGGGATAGTGTCTGGGGTCATAGGGTTTCCATATGTGTGGAAACTAATATAAAATAATAAAGGTGGTGGGATATATATTTTTTCAAATTCAAATTGTTTTTATTTTGCCTCATGTAGACACTACATGTACTATAATTACTATGATTTTTAATTTTGATAATATATAGAAGGTTTACCATTTGAACCATTTTTTCAGGTACAACTCAGTGGAACTAAGTACATTCACATTGTTGTGCAACCATCACCCCCACCAGCCATCTCCAGAACTTCCTTATCTTCCCAAACTGAAACTCTGGCCATTAAATAATAACTCTCCATTCTCCCCAACGTCCAGCTTCTGGTAATCTCTATTCTACTTTTTTCTATGAGTTTGACTATCTAGGTACCTCATATAAGTAGAATCATACAGTATTTGTCCTTTTGTGATTGGCTTGTTTTACTTAGCATAGTGTCTTTAAGGCTCATTCGTGTTATAACATGTACTAGCCTTTTGTTTCTTTTCAAGGCTGAATAATATTCCATTGCATGTGTATACCACATTTTGATTATCCATCCATCCGTCAATGGACATTTGGGTTTTTCTATCTTTTGGCTATTGTGAATCATGCTGCTATGAACATAGGTATAAAAATTTCTGTTTGAGTCCCTGCTTTCAATTCTTTGGGTATATACCTGGAAGTAGAATTGCTAAGTCATATGGTAATTCTACGTGTAATATTTTGAGGGGCCATCATATTGTGTTCTAGGGGAGGATATTTTATTTAGATAGCATCTTAGTCCTTTATTCTTTCATATTTTGTCTCTGCAGTTTTCCTATCTAATGAGTTTGCTCCTCCCTCCACAATATTGATAACTGGAGAGCTCTGCTGGTCGGTTCCATGGGGCCTCCTGCAATAACTTCTCTTGTTTATTATTTTCATTGCAGATGCGAAAGCCATGGAGTTGAGCTGCAGCGAAGCACCTCTTTACGTAAGTTGCTAAACACTGGGCTTCAGGTCCAAGGGGCCCTTTCTTAACTCCAAACCATGTGACTGAAGTGGGGAGAAATGTTTTTCTTGCTATTGAGTTAAGGCTTTTTAAAAACAACACACTGAGCGTTACTGTCTAGTTCAAGTATTTGCATGGAGCCTTTTAAAACTGGTTGGCTCCTGTTTTAAAGTCTGGATTTTATATTTCCCTCAGTATTTTTTTAACTGTGTAATTTCTGGATTCAAACACTCAGTTCACTCATATGAGTGGTGTGTGAACATATTATTTTATGATAATATCCTGATAATAGTCAAGAACTTTTCTATGTGTGTCTTTTTTGAGGGGAAGGTTTCATGATAATTGTGTCAGCGAAAAGTATGAAATAAGAATTCAAACAAAAAGTGCTGGGACATAAACAGAAGTGGGAGTTGGCGCTGGGGGACAGGAATGCCCAAGGAGATTTGTAGTTAGATGTGCCATCTAGGCCCAGGAGGATGCCATTCTGAGAACAACTCCTGGGGGTAACAGGGAGGTGAACAGATTGTTTCCTCACACAGAAAATGGCAGAAGGCCTCATCTTCCCTCCTTCCTTCTGATTTCAGACAAAACTTCCTTTCTTGGGAAGGAACTGTGTTGGTGTGGGGTGGGGCCTGGGCAGGTGGGCCTGGGTGTGTGAGGAGACTGGAGTTTAGAGCAAAATTTCAAGGAATTGAAACAAAATTTTTTTTTTATTTTTTATTTATTTATTTTTTTTGAGATGGAGTCTTACTCTGTCACCAGGCTGGAGGGCAGTGGCATGATCTAAGCTCACTGCAACCTCCACCTCCCAGGTTCAAGCGATTCCCCTGCCTCAGCCTCCCAAGTAGCTGGGATTACAGGCACATGCCACCACGCCCAGCTAATTTTTTGTATTTTAGTAGAGATGGGGTTTCACCATGTTGGCCAAGATGGTCTCGATCTCCTGACCTCGTGATCCGAATGCCTCGGCCTCCCAAAGTGCTGGGATTACAGGCATGAGCCACCACACCTGGCTGGAATTGGAACAAATTTAATCAGAATCCTCAATTGATGAGAATAGATTCATCCACTTCCCACACTTCACTACCCAGCCAAGTGCCTACTCACTCACCCTCACTCCCTTCTACACATGACACATACTTCTCTGGAGGAAGACAGAGTCATAAACCAAATTGATTCCAGAATAGTAGAAAAGCTGCCCCTTGAGTTGCCCAGTGATCTCTAGTACTCTCTCTAGGTTGTGATTTTCAGGCCATAAAATGTGCCTGTAGACAGTTGGGTTTGGCCCAGACATGATTAAAGATTAAAAAAAAGGCTGGACTGAGGCTAAATTGTAAAGTACTCCCAAATCTTACTGTTGTTTTTTCTGTGTGTGCCTTCCTATTCCTCACTCATTCCACCCTCCTCCCCTACCTCAAAACAGACAAATCCACAAGCCTAATCGTGATAGAAGCCTTGTAGCTGACTGACCTCCTCATGTAGCTATTTTGACCATAGACTTACTAGATTGTGACCAGATTTGGGGAAAAACCAATACACATTGCCCAAGGAGAGAAGAGATTTAAATGAACCAAATAAAAACAAAAACAAGTTTTTCTTTTTCTTTTCTTTTTTTTTTTTTTCGAGACGGAGTCTGGCTGTGTCACCCAGGCTGTAGTGCAGTGGCGCGGTCTCGGCTCGCTGCAAGCTCCGCCTCCCGGGTTCACGCTATTCTTCTGCCTCAGCCCCCTGAGTAGCTGGGATTACAGACACCGCCACCACGCCCGGCTAATTTTTTTTTTGTATGTTTTTAGTAGAGACAGGGTTTCACCGTGTTAGCCAGGATGGTCTCCATCTCTTGACCTCGTGATCTGCCTGCCTCGGCCTCCCAAAGTGCTGGGATTACAGGCGTGAGCCACCGCGCCTGGCCAAAACCAAGTGTTTCTAGTTATTAAAAAAATGCTGATTAGAGTAAAATGAAAAGTACAGGAAAGTGTTAAGAAAATAAGTCATAATCTCACCCCCATGGATAATGTTATTATATTAAAATACTAATATATTTTATCATTTTTAAGGTGTAATTTTTCTTCTCATTTTAACATCTCTAAAATTGAGATGCTCTTACATTCACTGTGCTTCCTGGCAGATGTTATTACCTACACGTGTGTGACCTTGGTTACAGGGGTTCATATTGTTGTCATTTCAGTTTATTTATATACCTTGCTGGTGCTACATAAATTAATTGCTTTCAAAATGACTTCACCATGATCTAGCATTATAAGGCAAAGTTACTATGTAACTAGAAAGACTTGGAAATAACAGCATGTTACATGATAAAATCTATGTATAGATTAATTTAGAAAAGGTCTTTTAATAAATATAAAATTCTAGGTAATTAAAAATTACATCCTAGTTGGCATTTTTTCTAGTAGAATATTAAATGTATATTATAAATAATGATATCTTAGATAAAATATATGAAATATATTTAACATAACTGACTCTTACTACATATGATAGAGTATATAACATTTTTAAATTTAATTTAACATTTCTGGTCAATATTATTGCAAAATGAATTAAGCCAATCTAGCCACTTGGCCTCATCCAGCAAGAGGTCATTAGAGATATGTCATAATGAAAATGAGTCTTAAACCAAAATCTACCAAATGGGTAATGTCGTGCAGACAGAGCAGACTCAAAACTGTCCTACAATTTGTTTCTGTATTTTGGGGAAGAACCCGCTCTCTGCCCTTCTATCTTCAGAGGTTTGGTAAATATTCACTTCTAGTTTCTCTTAGTTTACTAAATTTTGGTTCATAAACCCTTAATATTTTTTCTTATTTATATATATTTATTGTAAAATATTAGAAAGAGACCCAGCAAAAAGAAAAAATTAAAACCTCATGTTTAATCCCATGGTGAATGATAAGCTCTGTTGACATTCTGATACAGATTTTTCCAGAGTTTTATCTATATCTCTGTTGAATTTTATCAAGGGTCCTTTTGACATTTATTTAGATGATACAGTGTGTTCTCATTTGATAGTGATTTATTCAATCTCTTAATTTTGGTGACTTTATGTAGGTACTTCAAGTAATCCTACTTAGTTATTTTGACTATTTCTTTTGGAAAAACAAATTAAAATAACTCTGGCAAGTGTGTAATAAAGATACCCTCTCCATTGGAATTTGTGAAGAGTCCATTACATATTGGGAGGCTATATTAAAATTATAAAATAACACTATGCATAAATGTATGTTAATGCCCTAGAAAATCTAATTACAACAGACTTTTAAAAATATATAAATTAATAAGATTTACCTCAAGGACAATTAGATAACATAAGTGGAACAATAATCAGGAAGGAAAAAAATTGATTGAAATTATTCCCCAATTTCTACCCACCTCTCAAAAAAGGGCACCTCATTCAGATAGGTCTTATAGGTGATTTTTTATTCCTTTGCTTATAACCTGTTTTGATGGAATTCTTATAACATTTTTATGGCTAAAATGCTTCTTTGTCTCTATTTGTCGGGTCACTTTAGAGAATCTTTCCTGAAGATGTTAGACATCTTTATACCTATAGAAAATCTATGGATGTAAATATTTTCTTACATTCCCCATGCATTTTGCTTGGATTGATAAAGAACATTTTTTATTTTTCTTTTTAAAGATTGTTTCTTCCACTATTGTTTTCCCCTTCTAGACAGAACAACTAATATCCAAAGATTGGATTGTTTTTTTCTTTTTGGGGAGAGAGGAGGGTTGCATTCTGGAAGGCTTTTTTTTGAGATGGAGTCTCACTCTGTCTCCAGGCTGGAGCACAGTGGCACAATCTCGGCTCACTGCAACCTCAGCCTCTGGGTAAGTGATTCTCCTGCCTCAGCCTCCTGAGTAGCTGGGACTACAGGTGCATGCCACCACGTCCGGCTAATTTTTTTGTATTTTTAGTAGAGATGGGGTTTCACCATGTTGGCCAGGATGGCCTCGATATCTTGACCTTGTGATCCACCCACCTCAGCCTCCCAAACTGCTGGGATTACAGGTGTGAGCCACCACACCAGGCCAAGAATGTTTATCTTTGTTTTCCACTTAAGTTTTCAGTAGCATCAAGTTGTTTTGTTCCTTGCTTGCCAGCACAATTTTAGATTCTATCACTTTTAGTTTTTATGTAGCTTTGTCAAATCTTGGCCTTTTTTATGCCCACATAGTTTTATAGAGATAATCTTTTACATTTTATTATGAGCACAAAGCAAGAATTAAATTTTTGTTTTTCTATACCTTTCAGGAATCTGTTTCAGAAGGAGCTGCAGTCTTTGGCTCTCTCTCTTGTGCTGTAGAATTTTTTTTTGGCTCATTTCTGTTGGCTCATTTTTAGGAAGGAGACTCTATCTTCTTCTTGGAGATATAGTAATATTCCTGAACTCAGCCACAGATTCAGTTAAATTTTTATTTGATTTATTTTTAAAATTTATTTTGAGATGGGGCCTCACTGTTGCCCAGGCTGGAGTGCACTGGCATGATCTTAGCTCACTGCACCCTCGACCACCTGGGCCCTAGCAAGCCTCCTGCCTTAGCCTCCCCAGTAGCTGGGACTACAGGCACATGCCACCATGGTCAGCTTTAGTCTAATTTTTAAAAGAATCCATGGCAGTTCCCTGAGTTGCAGTTGCAGAAAAAGAGAAACACTACTAAGATCAGAGAAGAAGCAGGAATTGGCAAGACTGGCAGCCAAGAGCTTTATAATATCACTTTGTGGAACCTAGGGATATATATGAGCATTGCGAATCCAATTTTTAGTCTCTAAGCAGCTTCCTGCATTCGTGCTTGAAAAGAAACTGAAGGAGCAGCACTGGAAGGCTAGTCTGTTTATTCCAAGGAGAAAAACAAACAAACAAAAAAAACACCAGAGGCCTGCAGTCTGGTTTGAAGTCTAGGCTTAGTTTTTAGGCTGAATGGTACAATAGTATTAGGAGGTGTATTTTAAGCTAGAAAGAATTGTGGTGGTGAAGCTAATGAGAAGTGCAAAAACCTGGAAAAGGGTAAGTTAGAATCAGTGGAACCTAAGGTGTTTATTTTTCTGGCTGAAAATTCTTCAGTTAACACCACTTGGGAGCTTAAAAGTTCTGTACTGGAAATTATAAAGATATTTTTATTTTGGTTTTATTTTTAAATTAATTATTTTATTTTTAAATTTCACGTTGCCGTGAGAAAGTAGATAATTTTATTTTTAGATTATTGCTCTTAGTCTTCTTTTTCCTAGTTTGTGTGTAAAAAGAGATAGGAAACGATGCAAGGACAGCTTAAGAGGAGAGATTTTGCTTACTGGGCATTTAATTAAACTTTGAGAGAGGAAGAGATTTTGCATTTACAAGCCAATTTGTGTTTTTGCTAATGAATGCTTTTTGATTACTTTTTATATTGAGTTTTCTCTACATTTTGTAAATCAAGGAGAATTATAAAACAAATACCTATTCTACTTATTTATCTAAGAGCTCCTTTTTTTACATTAATTATATTTTATTTTTGTATAAAGTATAATTGGCTGTGTGTGGTGGCATACACCTGTAATGTCAGCACTTTGAGAGGCTGCTTAGTCCTCCCGAGATCAGCCTGGTCAACATTGTAAGACTCTGTCTTTACAAAAAAAAAAAAAAAAAAAAAGCCACGTGCGGTGGCTGAAGCCTATAGTCCCAGCTACTTGGGAGGCTGAGGTGGGAGGATCACTTGAGCCAAGGAGTTCAAGGCTGCAGTGAGCTGTAATCACACCACTGCACTCCAGCCTGGGTGAGAGAGCAATACCCTATCTCAACAAAAACAAAAGCTGTTTGTAAAGTATAATTAATGCTAGTCTTTCTGAAGTATCAGTTTAGTGCTGTGAATAAAACAGAAAAGTCTTGCTTGAGAAATTGTTGGTTCCGAAGATTTTTCCATTTTTCCTCAATTAAAATGGCTTTATTTAAAATGATTAAATAACACTTGCTTATTATAAAGAATATAATAGTAAGTAAAATTATTAAAAAGAAAGTGAAGATCAGTTGAAGTTCTACCTTTTTTTTTTGAGACAAATTCTCGCTGTGTCATCCAGGCTGGGGAGTGTAGTGCGATCTTGGCTCACTGCAGCCTCTACCTCCTGGGTTCAAGCAATCCTCCTGCCTCAGCTCCCAGAGTAGCTGGGACTAGAGGCATGAGCCACCACACCTGGCTAATTTTTGTATTTTTTGTAGAGATGGGGTCTTGCCATGTTGCCCAGGCTGGTCTCAAACTTCTGGGCTCAAGAGATCCACCCACCTTGGACTCCTACAAGTGCTGAGATTATTGGCATGAGCCACTGTGCCCAGTGAAATTCTCCTTTTTAGAGAACTTTATTAGTATTTTGGTAAACACTAAAATTTGTTTGGCAAATGTGTACACACATACACACACACACACACACTCATGATATCTCATAAGGAATTATACGGGAATGCTGTTTTTATTATAATGGACAGGACCCCATTTCCCCTCACCCCCATTTTATAATTCCCGTTCCTGTACTCTGAGCTAACCCTTAGAGTCACCTCCTGCAGGGGTTCTTAGCAGCATCAGCATCCCTAGGAACTTGCCAGAAATGCAAATTCTCAGACCTCATGCTGGACCTACTGAATCAGACACTCTGTGGATGGGGCCCAGCAATCTGTGTTTTAATAAAACTTTTAAGCGATTCTGCTGTGTGCTAAAGTTTGAGAACCATGGAGTTAGTGCAAACATTTTCATGTTCTTCTGTATTCATATACACATATACAAGCTTTAGTAGAAGGATCATATTATGTGGACTTCTGTATCTTTTCCAACTCAGTGATACTTTGTATAAACTCCTATAAGCCATCAGGCATAGCTCAAACTCACTCTAATTAATGAATAGGTATGGGTCAAGCTCATTCCCTATTGATGGCCATTCACTTTGTTTCAGTTTTTGGCAATCATGAACAATTATTCACCAGACATCCTGTCCATATGTCCTTATATGTTGATACTTTCATCTCTATGGGATAGATTCCTAGGAGTAGAATTGCTGGATGAAGGGCATACATATTTTAAATTTTAGTGGATTGCTTTGCAAATGAGATCTAATAGTTGACATTTTATTCAGCAACTTTCAGAAATATTTAATGTCTATTTCTTTAGCTTTAATAACTGATAATTATGTAGCTGGGGATTATGTTCTCATTTTCATTGTGCAAAGAAAGGAGGGATGTTAAATTTTGTATGTTGATTAAGTTGGTGAAGGGTTAGAAGGGTCCTTTATTTCTCCCATTTCTCAAATTCTGACTAATATGAGCATCTATTAGTCAGAATTTGACTAATCCATGGAGATTTTTTTTAACATCTGCAGAGGGTGCATGTGTGAGACTGTGTGTGTGGGCTCTTGCTCCCTTCCACCCTTCTGAGGTGCTGTGCAGACATGTTAATCATAGCAACTGACTGAGAAGAGTGTAATCACTTTTTTCTCTGGAGGCTGCAAATTGTATAGCCATTTGGGCAGTGGGAGTTTTTTGCTTCAGTAGCTTGTTTCCAGCTGGATCTAAGATACTTCGCTATTCCCTTAGCATTTTATGTTTATATTATTCTTTTATTCTGAGTCACTGTCTCCTGCTGTGTTTGGTCCCAAGAATGTTGGTTGCTGCTGGGCTCATTGTGGGTGTTGAAGGTATAATCTGATGTCTAGAGGTAGTGGGGGAAACTCTCTCCTATTCAGCCTTTTCTAATTTCTGGATGTTGGTATAGCTTCCATGAATACTTGGTGGAGCATGCTCCCCTTGGTCCCAGCCTTCTGCAGGGAGGGCCGGAGGATAGGGCCCAAGTTGTCTGGATGGACTGTTCCCCAGCTCAGGGAAGCAGCTTCCTATTGAGGTGGTAAGTGACTTGGTGGCTTTGTTCTGGGGTCACCCAGCAGGGGCCTTCTTACGGATCCCTGCAGATTCCCTGTGGCTTTTGGGTCCTGTGGAAGGAAATCCTGTCCTCCAGACACTGCCCTTCTCTCTTGGTGGCCCTCCATCCCCCAGTGGGCTACCTATGACTGGCCTCATGCCCATCAACTCGAAATATTAGTCTGTGAGGGCATCTTGGGGACCTTTGCCTGGGCACCCTCACTTTGCTGATGAGGAGATTAGTCTCCAAGAGGGTGATTGACTGGCTTGACTAAGTTAACTCAGCTGGTTTGACACTCTGGATTTTAAAATGCTCTATTAGAAATCATAAGAATAATTTTTTTTGACTCAGAAAATTTGTTAGTGGCAGATCCCACAATAAGCCTGGGGTTTTCCCACCTTCACTGGTAACGACCTTCCCCACTGCTCTGCCACATCTCCATTTCCTCATTGACCAAGTACTCAAAGGCACCATTTTATCCTTTCCTGTCCTGCAGCTGCCTTTGAGCTTTCTGACATGAATGGTGCTCCTTCATGGACCTTAAATTAAAGGGTCTCTCTTTTCTTTTATCTCACTAGAGGATGCTGCTGGTAACTATGTCTAGGCAAGCCCTGACCTTCTGAAGCTCATTTGCTCACAAGAAGCCAGACCTGTTAATTGATGGTCATTTGCTCCATTCAGTTCTTCCCAGCTCAAAATAATAGAAATTTTCATTAGCTCAGGTGTCAGAGGGTGGTAGGTAAGGGTGTCTTTCAAAACAGGTTAGTACAGCTAAGTCTAGCTTAGCCAATGGAATCGGGCGGGGCTTTTGCCTGAATTCAACTTCTAGATCACGTGTTTACTTTGTGCAAATTTGTTTTTTAGCGAATTATATTAACTTTACTTGTGTCTTTATTTAAAACACAGCAGCATGTGCATCTCAGAGGATTGCCACCTGCTGGGGTGTTTCTGCCATCGTCAGTTAATCTGTGCTCCCTGAAGTTGGTTTTCTTTGGTGGCTTTTGTTTTCTACTAACTTAACTTGACCTTTTCCTATCCTCTCTGAATGGCCTTGCTTTTATCTCTTTGCCTTTTCTCCTGTTTTCCTTCTGAGGGGGCAAACAAATTCCAAAGCAGCATGTTCTAGCCATAGAGCAAAGAGAGGACCATGGTAACTGTTTTACCCAGCCTGGCCAGCAGCCACGAGATGTCAGTTCCTGGGAAGTCTGAAGCCCTTAGCTGCTGCAGGAGATTGCTTGGTAGTTCTGGCAGGAGCAGAGGGGAAAAGCTTCTCAGACTTTAGCAAAACCTTTGACTTACAAACATTTTACAAATCCTCCATTAGCTTCATCCCATTTCACATTTGGAAAGAAACAGTTCCCTCTTCTCTCAATACAATGCCACTTTATGGTGCCCCCTCCTACTGTCACAACTGAGATGATAAGCTTCTGGGGAAAGGCCCAAAGGCGAATATACAACTACAGAAGACCACAGGAAGAGTCAGCCTAGCACCCAGCTTTGAAGAAATTTCTTAGTGGGTGTGAGTTTCAGGTCCGCGGGTAAGTAAGTGCCAAGTGTGCTTAAAGTCTGATGCTGCCTCACTTCCTGTATTTCAGTGACAGCTCCCACAATTTGGGTGGTGTGCAGCCTATATTTTTAATAAAGAACTTGAAGTAGCCGATATTTTTGTTCTATTTGAGTTTTTAAAATGTTTTACCATCTAAGTAAGGATTTTAGGCATGATGGAAATCGGTTAGAGTTTTCTCTGGGAGAAGCCTCAGTAAAAGAAATAACGTGATCCAGGTAAAATGTTTTATTTCCATATTCTAGAAAGGCAGCCCTTATAGAAGATGTGATTTAGCTATACTACCTTCTCAGCAGTTCCTCCTGCTTACACCTGAGGAGGGTGTGCATGTTTTAAATAAGTGTCTCTAGCTCTTGCCTTCTTTTCCTCTCCATATCTTGATGCTGTTACTTTTATCAAAACGGATCTTATGAAGGTCACTAAGTTTGCTCTTGCTTAATCTAAGGTGTTTATTTTCTCAAGTCCCCATTTAGCGCCATGCACTGTAAGAGCAGAGAGTGAGAAACAAGGTCTCACGTCCCTGCTCTCGCAGAACGCACTTGGGAGTAGGAGACAGAAAGTAAGTAGGTAAACGAATAAACAAATAAGAATTTCAGATGGCAGTATGGGTTAGGACAATACAAGGCTATGACATGGCAGAGAATTGTGTGTGTGTCATTAGTCTCTCTGGGATCTCCTGGAGAGCAGTCTAGTAGAGGGATCAGAAAGCACAAAGGCCCTGGAGTGGAAATGAACTTTTTGTATTTGAGGGACAACAAAAGGCCAGCATGGCCCTTGCATTGTGAGGGAGGGGAGAGGAGAGGAGACAGGTCAGAGAGGTGGGAGGGGCCAGGTCATGCCCATAGGTTGGTGGGGGAGTTGCATGATTTGATTTATGTTTAAAAAGTGTACTTTCAGTGTTCGTGAACTCTGCTGGTTCTTTTTCAAGTTATCTCTTTGTCTATTGTGCTTTCCTCTCCTCTGTTGTGTGGGTGTTCCCCAGGGCCCTCTGCTTTCCCCTCTTTTTCTCGCGAGCTCATCTATTCTTGTTATTTAGACCACCACTCCTCCTGAAAGACTCCCACGTGTGGGCCCTCTCCTCTTGACCTCTGCCCAGGCCTCGTCTTCCATTTCCAGCTGGCCTGTTTGCTATTATCACTCAATTAGCCAGGATTTGACTTTAAGTTCAGACTGTTATATTTTTTAAAAGTTTTCCAAGTTTTCCTCTAAGCAACTCCTCTTTCCAACTTCCTGATTTCTGTTACCATCCCACCACTCTCCCAGGTGTCCTGCTTTAAGTTGAGTTTTTGTAATTCCTCCAACCTTTGTCCTCTGTCTTGATCAGTCATCAAGACCTGCTGATGGCCATGGCTGTCCTCTCTCTCTCCTCAGACATTGTTCTAATTCACCTTTGGATTATTGCCCCTGGCCTCTTCAGAGTTGCCATTTTCTCAGAAGTGGTGAAGACTTTATCATGTCTTTCAAGTATTATTTCCCTGCATTCATCTCGCAACTCGCAGCCATATCATTTATCTGTTCTAATCAGACAAGTCCTCTCTACCCTAGTGGACTTTCCTCATTCTCTTATTTCTAGGACATCACCCAAGCTGTTTTCGTTCCATATCCAGGAATGCCCCTAAGGTAGGAATGGGATGCAATATGGTATGTTGGTTATGACCTTGGATAGCTATGCATTTGGCCGTGCATCATCTCCTGAACGCAGATTATTACCCTTCATTACATTGCAATACCTAGTGCACTGCCCAATGCACTGTAGGCTTTCACTAAACGTTTGTGGATTGAGTTTCTAGAGAATCATTGAGGGGAGGCAAGCTTGCTCTCTGACCCTTTATAGGAGCATTCCAGGCAATGGCTGTGGTCATTAGGGGGAGGGTCCCATTGACAAAAGTGTTGATAATTAAAGATGATTTGGGGTCACATATGTAGGACTGCAGAAACTCTTTATGCCATAAGCTCCAGCCATACCCTTCTGCTCTCAGTTCTTCGTGAATGCCATGCTTCTTCCTGGCCAGGACTTTTGTATGTGCGGTTGTCTTCACCTAGCATACTCTTGCTTCCTTCCCCTTTGTATAATTGAATTCTTACTCACTTTCCAGATTTCAGCTCAAATGTCACATCCTTAATATAGTCCTCTAGACATTTTCTATTTTGAGAGAGTATTGTTGTTATTGTTTTGTTTAGTGTCCCTTCTATTGTAAGCACCAATACAACAGAGACTCAAACATTCAATTAAAATTTGTAATTTGTCTTTATAAATGAATATTCATTTTCAACCTAATTTTGTTTTTATAATTTTATTCCTTTTCTGAAAGGAAATCCTTCCAATGGCATAATCTTCTAGTGGACAATTGTTTTTGTCCACTGATTTTCCAACACTAGTTTAGTGCTTGGCATGTATTACATAATAAATATTTGTTGAATTAGTACACAGTTCTAATTTAGTGCCATTCAATAAACAGCAGTTGAGGCTCCTCCTGGAGCACTCTTTAATTTTGTTGTTTGCTTATTTCTGTACTGTGAGTTTTCCCAGCAGGTATGTGACCATCACTATTTTGGGACTGGGACTGTCATTTGAGTTTTTGTATTCCAGCTGCACGAAGAGATAGAGAGATGGTCCAGCAGGAGGGGGCTGTCATCATAATCTTCAGTAAATTTGGAGGTTTGGGGAACATGTCTCAGAGTTTGAAACTTAACATTTTTAAGGTACTATATGGAATATGTAAACATTATGCAATAAAAAATTAAGGAAGTCTTTTCGAGGTAGACAATTCCTGGCTGAGAACTAGAACTTAACAGGAAATTTTGTTAAAACTGTAGGGAATGAAAAGCTTACTTTATCAGACAGGAAGTTCCTGAAGAATCTCCTAACTCAGAAAAGATTATCTGTGAACGATGTCACGTGAACTCTTTTTACCCCCTTCTTTAGCATTCTTTACTTAGTATCTCCCAGCACTTATAGTTACTGTAATTTGCATCTTTGAAAAAATCATTATGTTAGTCTGTTTTCCATTACTTATAATAGAATACCTGAAACTGGGTAATTTATAAGAAACAAAATGTATATCTTATAGAACTAGAAGCTGGGAAGTCCAAAGTTGAGGGGGCACATGTAGTGAGAGCTGCCTTGCTGGTAGGGACTCTCTGAAGAGTCCTGAGATGGCAGAGGGCATCTCATCTGAGGGGCTGAGTGTGCTCACACGATAGCTCAGGTCTCTCTCCCTCTTCTTATAGAGCCACCAGTCCCCCTCCCACAATAACCCATTAATCATGAATAGATTGACCTATTCATGAGGTCTCTGCCCTCATGATCCAATCACCTCTTAAAGGCCCTACCTCTCAATACAACCACATGTGGATTAAATTTCAACATGAGTTTCTGGAGGGGACATTCAAACCATAGCAACCATGAAGTTACTACCTTAGTTGATTAGAGCATCTCATGGTGCCCTACAAAATGTTTTCACACATTAGCCATTTCATTAGAACCACACATCGTTTGGCAGTGGAGATGAACTTGGTGATGTTAAGTGACTTGCCCCATGTGCATTTGTATGTGCATTAATTCACATGACAGATTTTAAGTTTCAAATACTAAGTGAAATACAGGCAGGGGCAGATGCAGGTTTTGTGAGGCCTGAAGATTATGCCATTGGAAGGATTCCCTTTCAGAAAAGGAATACCATTATAAAAATAAAATTAGATTGAAAGTGAATATTCATTTATAATGATAAATAACAAATCTTAAAAAGCTGGGAAATTCCATAAACGTAACATTTCCAATTCAGATTCCTCTTATCCAGGTCCTGAAAATGCCCTCAGACATTCCAGTGCCACCCAACAGGAAGGAGAGTGTGTCCGAGGGGAAATTGAATGGAAAGAGAAAGCCAGCTTAACAAATTGTAGTTAAAATACCCCACCCGTTACCCTGCATAGAATACTTTTAATTTCTCTGTAACATCATCCACCAAGAACACTTTGGATAAACACCAAATTACAAGCTAATCTTGTGATATTCTATGTTGTTATTGTTGCTTTCCTCTGATGGAAATCTGGTGACCACCCCTGATTTGTACAGGTCAAATTTGATCCATTTTGAAAAGTCTCTTGCTACTGCAGATTAGAAGGAAATGACTGTATGACCATTTTGCTTAGGGTCTTCCCTAAGCATTGAAAGATGTCTTTGGGAGCCTTGAAGCTTCATTAGTGCGGTATGGAAAATCTGCCTCTGGTTTCTGGGTTTTTTTTCAAAGATGGAGGAAACTGGCTGCCCTGCCCTTGAGAATTCGCTACTGGGGAGGCAATTGCATCATTACAGAAAGTGATTATGTGTGATAATTGTGATAAGTGTTGGATAAGAACATGCTGAGAATGCTCCTGAAGCCACAGGAGAGGCAAATGGACTGCAGAGCCTGTGTAGGAGCTGGGTTCACAATGGAGACTGGAATTAGCCGGGTCACAGGCAGGTGAAGGGTGGTCCAAGGAGAAGGCGTGGTCTGAGAGAGGGTGCCTGCACTGGTTGGCACCGGCTGACTGGAGGGGAGGGTTGCTGTGAGCCTGGGAGAGGAGGCTGGAGCCATCACACTTCTGGTGAGGGCAATGCTGGCATTGGAACCCACGTCTTCAGCCTCTACCTGCATCACCACATTATATGATGGTCCTTGTGTTCTCCATGTACTTATACTTAATTTTGCGAACCCTTTTCTTTGAGTGTAGAGAAGAACATCAAGCTTTGTTTACAGATGGTGGAATTATTGGTGGCAGAAGAGGCAGCCCTAGTTTCTCCCCTAGAGCTGTGTGTGTGTGTGTGTGTGTGTGTGTGTGTGTGTGTGTTTGTTTATGTGTGTTTGTGTGTGTGTGGCAGGGTGGGGAGCGCAATTTCTGAATAACCGTGAAGTTATGGTCATGAAAGGTGGCCCTGATGTGGGAATCTTTTGAGGTGCATGGCTAGCAAGGTTCCATGTTTCCCCAGGGACTTGTCTTCAGCCCTTCCTTCTTTTGTGCAGATCAATAATAAGGGGAATCGAGAGAGAAAGAGAACGAAAGAGAGCGGGGGGAGGGGAGAGAGGAGAGAGAGATTGATTTAGGGGAAAACTCTAAACAATTTAGGAAGAGTTGCAGGTATACACCATGTCAAAGACTTACGGTTGCCTTTTATAAAGTTGCCAAAGACTTTTGTGCCACCTTGGAATTAGAAATGACCAGGTTGTGGAGTAACATATACGGGAGGGCTCTCTTTGTGGGCCATCTGGGTGTAGAAAAGTGCTGAGCAGCGGCGTGCTGATGGGAGGGAATTTGAAAATCTAGGTTACTGAAACAATACATTTAAGCATCTAATATAACTATCGTTTAGATTATGGCTGTGGTTATTGAAAGTGACTGTGTAGGAAGAGGAAACAGCTTCTTGTATCCGTTTGAGAACAGACAACCATGAATCTACAGAAAAAATAAAGTGATTACTGAAGTATTCATTTTCAGCAGATTATCTAATAAAGTTCCATCATTAAGGCATTAATCTATTTAAATGTACTTGACCACTCATAAATTAGATTTAAAAAATGTGTGAGTCTCACCTGCCAACCTGACCATACTGCTTTCAAAAGTCTATTCTCATCAGTAGAATCTATTTTGATCACTTCTAGCCAATGAAAAATGTAAGCTTTTAGGAGAGAATGTTTCCTAGGACTCACCCACTCCCATTCAATGTTCTAATGTGTAAAGAAAGTTACATATAAAATACTGGGATCAATCACAATGTCCATCTTTAGACAGTTGGTTAGATCAATTATCCGGTCTTTGAAAAGAATGATTGAGGTCTGAATGTGCTGAAGTGGAAAGATATCTATGAAATATGGTGGTTTTTTAAAAACACAAGTTGTAGGAGAATATGGGAACCCGTGTGTGTGTATTTTTAAATGAAAAATACTTATATATTGACGGAACACTTCTAGAATGATACCCAAACTCCTGGAGTGGGGGTGGGGAATACCTTCTATATACACACTTTTCTACTGTTTGAATTTTTTACTATGAGCCCAAACTGTATAATCTGTTTTTAAATAGAGGAAAAAAGTTAAAAAAAAATTTGTGAGTCTAGCAGGAATCACAGATTTTTTCCATTTAAAGTCATAAGAGAGAGGAGAGGATGGGGATAGGTTGGTCAGTGGGTACAAAGTTGCAATTATAGAGGAGGAATAAGTTCAGGTGTTCTATTGCACAGTTGGGTGACTATGGTTAACAGTAAAGTATCATATATTACAAAAGAGCTGGAAGAGAAGCTTCTGAATATTCTCACCACAAAGATATGATAAGTGCAAGAGGTGATTGAGTACACGAAGTACATTGATTGGATCATTGTACAATATGTACATATCAAAATATCAAAGTGTCCCCTATAAATATGTATAATTACAATGTATTGATTAAAAATTAAATTCATCCCTGAGAGGTCTGAAAGAAAATTAAAAAAATAAAGTCAACATAAAATATTGTGTGAAAGGAATAGTGCATATTTTCGTAAGAAACTGAAAACACTTCCCGTGAGTTGAGACAAGAATATCCCAAGGGTTAGTGGAACAAAATGAGTTAAATAACTTTTTCAGTGGGAAGTCCAAGATTGGCTTTCATATTAATGCAGTTCTGTTTTTATTTTGAATTATGACTTTTATTGTTCTTTACATCTTTACTGAATTCTTCATTAAGAATTTATTAATAAAGGTATTTTAGAAAAGTTACCTATACATAAAATCCTGTTTCAGCAGTACAGTGTCCTCTTTAATAAAACCCAGTGGTGAACACTTTTGATAAATACACTAAATTGTATGTTTGAAATCAGATTTTTAAATACTAGGTTTGTTTTGAAGTGGGAACACCTTATATGTCATTGTGTTTTTGAATTTTAAAAAGGTATTTATGCATGGATGGCAGGGGATTAAATGTGAAAATATATGATATTGTATCAAAACTTCTGACTGAACTCAATAGGGAGTTTTCCCCCAGGCAAAGGGGTAAAAAATAAGCCATATAAGGTGATATCTGACACATTGTCAGTGAGATTTCTATTGGTAACCGCCATTGTGCTCTTAGTGGAAGTTGGGATGATGGGAGGGGGCTACTAGCCATTAAATTGCATGTGGTCTTTAGTTAAAAATGGGGGTGCAGAATAATTTTTGAAGCATTTTTGATGGTTCAGAATTGCAAGTATCTTCAGCTTTCATCGATGAGTAGATAAACTATGGCACATACATATGCCCTCACTCCCCTCCCCCCACCATTCCTAACCCCTGACAACCATTAATCTGTTCTTGAGCTCTATAATTTTGTCATTTCAAGAATGTTATATATGTGTGAAGTAATACAGCTTATGATCTTTTGGGACTGCCTTTTTAATCACTCAGCATAATGCCCTTAAGAAACAACCAGTTGTTGTGCGTATCAAGGGCTTATTCTTTTTTGTTGATGAGTCATATTCCATGATATAGGTGTCCAGTTTGTTTAACCATTTCAGGTTTTTCCAGTTTGTTTAACCATTCCACTTTGTTTAACCATTCCAGGTTGTTTCCAGGTTTTGGCTCTTATGAATAAAACTACTATGGACAATTGTATATAGGTTTTTGTCTGGACATAATTTTCATAACTTTTCAAATGTGGATGTTCTTGGGATAAACGTCCAGGAGTATGATTGCTGGGTCGTATAGTAAGTGTATGTTTAGTTTTTAAAGGAACTGACAAACAATTTTCCAGAATGGCTGTATCATTTTACATTCCAACCAGCATCATACAAGAGAGCCAATTTCTTTGCATCCTTTTGAGTATTTGGCATTACTGCTATTTTTTATTCTAGTTATTCTGATAGGTGTATAGTGATATCTCATTATGGTCTCTGGTATAGATAGTTTTTCTTTTCAGAAATTCTGGTAAAATATAACATATCATGTATTTAATCAATCTTTAAGTGTATAGTTTTGGTGGCATTGAATACATTGATATTGTTGTGCTGCTGTTAGGACTATGCATCTGTAGAACTTTTCCATCTTCTCCAGCTGAAACTCGGTATCCTCTGAGTGATAACTCCTCATCCTTCCTTTTACCAAAGCCCCCGGAAACTATCATTCTACTCTTTGCCTCTATGAATTTTATTACTCTAGGAACATTAATGTACAAGTATCCGTTTGAGTCCCTGCTTTCAACTTTTTAGGTATATACCTAGAAGTAGAATTGCTGGATCATATGGTAATTCTGTGTTAGCTTTTTGGGGAACTGCCAAACTTTCCCACAGTGGCTGCACCATTTTACATTTTCAGCAGCAGTGCACAAGTGTCCTATTTTCTCCCCGTTTTTGCCAACACTTTTTATTTTCTGTTTTTTTAAATAATAGCCATCCTGCTGAGTATGAAGTGGTATGGTATAGATTTTGATAGAGATATTTGAAATGATTATGTAGCCCCTTTGGGAGTAGGGATTTCTGATTAGGGTCCTTCCCACCTTTCAAGTTGCAACCAATCTTCATCCTCCCTCAGAGTGAGATTAAAGTTGATTTATGCATCACTAAACTTGTAGGCATTCCCTGACATCTGAATGTGTTTGGATCCTGAGTTGAGATAGCAAGAGTTTATATGGTGAGTTTAGATAGCAAAGAATATCTAAATCTGTTTGGGTAGGAAAAGTGATAGATCAGATAACAATAGATTAATCTAAAAAGTTACCTGAATCCAGTTGGAAAGCCAGAGTTCAGAGTGTGGAAGTTTAGAGAATGGAGGTTATCTCTATTTTAATGTCAGTTGCCACACAGACAATATAGTAGGGAAAGCTCAGTCAGTTTATGCAACTCTGTGTTCCATGGTTAAATTGATAGCACTTAGTCAAATTGCCTGAATGGTACTGAGGACAATAATAATTTCTATAATGCCTTGCAAATCCAAATCTAGATTTTTTTTCAGGGGTTGGGGTTCTCTGATTCTCAATGTATTGATTCTTTACTTTGATTCCTAGAAGGCAAGCTCTTAGGAGGTATGAAAAAGTAGGGTAGAATTTGGCTCCTTTTGGGAGTTTCCCGTGGGAACAGGACGGCACTCAGGTGGATCTCAGGCCCTGGGCCTGGCCAGACGCAGGAGTCCCAAGGAAGAGGAGGTCAGGTAGCCCACAGGAGTATTTAAATAAAATAAAAGTCTATTGTGGTCACCTGCTACCTTCAAGGAGTCCAGGAGGGAAGGTTATAGACTTTGCCTGCTTTCCTCTCTCTCTTTAATTCAGTTATTTGAAAGGCTTTAAAAATTTCTACTTATCCTTTCCCAGCATTGTGTGTGTGTGTGTGTGTGTGTGTGTGTGTGTGTGTTATGAGTTTTGTCTATCTTCGTATAGAAGTATAAACTCCACTCTTTTTTACAAGTCTTGGTTGGTATAGAAGATAATTTGTGACCAGGCGCAGTGGCTCATGCCTGTAATCCCAGCACTTTGGGAGGCCGAGGCGGGCAGATCACAAGGTCAGGAGTTTGAGACAAGCCTGGACAATATGGTGAAACCCCGTCTCTACTGAAAATACAAAAATGTGACGTGCGCCTGTAGTCCCAGCTATTTGGGAGGATGAGGCAGGAGAATCGCTTGAACACAGGAGGCAGAGGTTGCAGTGAGCCAAGATTGCACCACTGCACTTCAGCCTAGATGACAGAGTGAGACTCTGTCTAAAAAAAAAAAAAATTGTAAAAATAAAAGTCACTTAATGTGGATGGGAATATGGGGAGGGAATGGGGAAACAGCATTTAGGACATTTCCTGCTTTGACTAAGACAAGTTGCTGGGAGAGCTATGCTTCTCCCCAGATAGACTAGTGAATGTTACTATGTTGTCCTCATGATGTTAACAGCCCTTTGGGAATCTACTCACTTACCCAGGGTAGGTCAGTGAATTTTCTAAAATAACTAAAGGACATCATCTACCTGTTAGAAAGTAACTGCTTCAATCTTCTTATTTTCATAGGTTGCCACATGGAAAAGACCAAATAGCCTGTCTAACTGCAAACATGACCAGTGCAGAGGCAGGAAGCCTGGCTGTGAACCCACAGAGGATTATTATTACTATTATTTATTTATTTAATTTTAGTTTTTGAGATAGGGTCTCACTCTGTCACCCAAGCTGGAGTGCAGTGGAGCGATCTTGGCTTACTGTAACCTCTGTCTCCCTTGTTGAAGTGATTCTCCTGCCTCAGCCTCCTGAGTAGCTGGCATTACAGGTGTGTGCCACCACACCTGGCTAATTTTTGTATTTTTAGTAGAAATGGGGTTTTGTCATGTTGGCCAGGCTGGTCTCAAACTCCTGACCTCAAGTGATCCACCTGCCTCAGCCTCCCAAAGTACTGGGATTACAGGCATGAGCCACCACACCCGCCCATTACTATTTTTTTTTAAATGAAGGCAGGAAAACATAAAATGTGTGCCCAGAAAGGCCACATTTTGCCTCATCATACAGTTGTTAAACCTCTTTGGTTGGGATTTGTGATTGGCCGTGATGGCCACCACGGTGTCATCACATCTGAGCAGAAGTCCCATAATAGTCAGGGCACTTTGGCTCACTGGGATGTTATCCTGGTGTGTTGTGATGTCTGCACTACTATTTGTCAATCTTTAACAGAGACAGGACCGGAAGGGGACAGGAGGTTCATGTACACAACTTGGAGAGGTAGATGGAACACTTTCATGTGCATGTTGAAAGAGTTAACATTTTGAGAACTGAGGTATTTAGACGTTTTAGAACTATGATATTTCTACTTGTGTCCTGTGATCTCTTTTCTATAGGTGGCAATTAACCCCATGATTTGCTCTGTCTGCGTAAAGCATTTAAAACAGAAGTGGAGGTGCTTTTGTCTATTGAAAGCCATTGGCACGTTGGGACAGAAGCAACCAAGGCAAGCAACCCAACCACTGAATCAGGCTTAAAAAACACTTTAAAGATACTCACTTCACTGCCACCTCTTTGCATTACACTCTTCCTCCTCTGTTCTGGCTCAGTTTCAACCTTCTTTACTCATCCATGGCTCTCACCTTCTCTGTTGATGCCTGCCCACTTTATACCTTCCACCTACTGTCTTTCTCTTTCTGGCTGTTATTCTTTTTAAACTATGTGACATTTGATGTGAGCATCAAGCAGCACATGGCACATAATAAGCACTCAATACATGCTTATTGACTAGACTATTCATACTGTGATTAGCACCGTCCTTCTTGGTTTTTCCATAAATTAAGACCACCTGGTGGCCATTGTGAGCATGCCTCTGAAAGAGCTGGCCATGTGGATTTGTGTTTTGATTTGATGGGATGGGAAGGGGAGCTGGGGATAAGGGCAGCCTGCTGAAGGAGTCCTCATTTTAGAGTACTTGCCGTGGGCTAAGGGAAATCCAGTCTCTGGCTAGAGTTTTCAGAGATTGTGATTTCCTGGACTCTCCTAGGTGTTTGAAGGATATGTTTTTATAGACCATGTTGTCATCTCAAATGTTGACCCCCAATGATAGAAATGACCCTGGCAGTGAATGAAGTGACTTATTGGTAGGCAGGTGAGTGCAAACCAGTGACTCCCTGTCTACCGTCTGCTTAGACCCAGGTTTCAGAAGTGCTGAGCACCTGGTGGTGTTCAGCAACTACTGCGTTATTATGCTGGTACACTTAGCTGAACTCTGGTGGAATAAACTGTTTACCCAGAAGGGTGGAACTTCCAGCAGCCATCAAAGCTCTGAGTGGAGCTGAGCCAGAGAAGGGGCTTGCATTTTCACACCCTTGGGCCACACTCCTTCAGGCAGCCTTCTTGTCCGAAGGAACTGAAATAGCCTGGACAGGAAGCAGACGAAGTCTAGTTTGTTGTCCTTATCCTCTAAGGTAGACTATTCAAATGAAGCCCATTAAAAATAAACCAAGAGAGACAGGAGAATCGCTTGAATCCGGGAGGCAGAGGTTGCAGTGAGCCGAGATCACACCGCTGCACTCCAGCCTGGGCGACAGAGCGAGACTCTGTCTCAAAACAACAACAACAACAACAACAACAACAAAAACCAGAAACAAAACCACATTGACGATGATTTTGATTTCTCTGTGTTAAATATCCCATGGAGAAACATACAACATTGAAAAAAAAAAGAGTCTATTGAAGTTCATGTATCACAATTAGTTTGTTTTCTCACTTGAATATGAGCTCTGTGAGAGCAGAAACTTTGCTTCTGGTTTTTCCTGCCAATTTCTGGATACTGTGTCTGGCACAGGGTAGGCACTCAGTAAGTATTTATTGACTGAATGAATGAATGAAGCTTACATAAAAGAAAATGATACTTAGTTTTATATTTATAAATCTCAACTTTTAAGGAAGCTCTAGGTCAACTAAGAAAACTGGGAGAAAACATCCCAGTGTGTGCCCTGAATAAGACCAGAAGTCATTACTTAGGGGAGGTCAAGATGCTGCCAGCGGGGCAGACAACTTCCTTGGTAGGTGCCCTCTCTCCTCCTCCCCGCTTTCTTCTCTCCTCCCTTCCTGCTATGGCCACAGCATCAGCAAATATGATTATCTGAGGATGTGTATGAATAATGTTTGACTTGAGTCCTTAACTTGCAGGGCTGTTTAGTGAATAGGAGTACCCTACCTTGTTCTAGACTAGTAGCCCTGTCCCTGTACAGCTTGGGCTCTGCAGAACTGAGAGTGCTAGAATTGGGATCCTGGCCTGGTCACTTGAAATCTGCTGTTTTCTGTTCCATCTGAGTCTGACCTCCCTGCTGACCCCAGGTCCTCCCCTTGGACTGTGTGGCTGCCACCTTGCCCCCAGAAGTAAAGCATCACATGCTCTACCCTACGCGAGCAGCTGGCTAGAGTGGGACTTTATAATCAGTGTCCCCTAAGTCCTGGCTCTTCCTGGCTGGTCTCATAGCTGCCTATGACCAGAGCAGAGAGGCAAATTCAGAAGTTTGGAATGTCTGGAAGGCACGTTTGTTTTGTGACGATAGTGATGGTGTCCATATATAAAGTGTGGAAGGAAATCCACCTGGCAGTAAGTGGATGGCTATGGTTTGGCCATCCAAAGCTTAGTGAGGATTCATATCTGCCTCTGTCCAGGAAATGGCATTCCTATCTCAGTCTCACATAGGAGAAAGTCTTGATAGAGTGGGCTAGCTGGGGAGTTCCAAAGAGCAGGCCTATAAATGGTCTTTTAGTACTGAATCTGAGCAGAAATTGGGGAATTTCCAGATATGCAGATGCAAATTATTATCCTATGTATTCTTGAATATAGCCATATGGTCAATTTAATTTAACTGTCCCTGACTAGTATGCAGAGGCAAGCTCATGGATTTCTATTTTTTTTTTTATTTGTAAAGTCATTTTTAACTTAGTGAATTTTTTATTGTCTTGGAAGAATCTCTCTCCATTAACCAAAGAAAGTCATTAGTTCTGTTCTAATTAAGCTAAATACAAAGAGAAAACCCAAAATGAACATAGTACCTATTAATGGCAAAATTTTTTGTACTTTCTAGTATGAAAAGTTATGTATATCTCTGGAAAATAGAAGTTGATGAGTAATCCTATCCTGGCTGGTATTACTGATTTTTTTTTATTCCAGTCTAATACCACAAAGTTCATTCTAGTATTCACTCTTTGTTTATGACTTTTTCTCTGACAATGGGAAATTTGGCTATCATGATCTACAATATATTTACTATATTTTCAAGCCTAGTATACTTGTAGTTTTATATTGCTAACCTCTACTTTCTGAGAGAATATAGACCTGTCCCGTTAGAATATAGATTTACCAACTAGATAAAGAGTTTGTATATGGTTCTTTTTGTCTTACAGTCAAAACACTTTAGCTTTACTGTCAAAGTTTTTTTTTTTTTAATTTCAGCTTTTATTTTAGGTTCACGGGTTATATATGCAGGTTTGTTACATGGGTATATTGCATGATGCTGAAGTTTGGGGCACAATTGATCTTGCTACCCAGACACTGAGCATAGTAGCCAATAGGTAGTTTTTCAGCCATTACCTCCCTCCCTTTCTCCCCACCTTAATAATCCCCAGTGTCTGTCATTCCTATCTTTGTGTCCATGTGTGTTCCAGTATTTAGCTCCCACTTATACTTGGGGACATGCAGTATTTCATTTTCTGTTTCTGCATTAATTTGCTTAGGATAATGACCCCCAGCTGCATCTGTGGCCCTACAAAGGACATGATTTGATTTCATTCTTTTTTATGGCTGAATAGTATTCCATGGTGTATATGTACTACATTTTCTTTATTCACTCTACCATTGATGGACATCTGGGTTGATTTCATTTCTTTGCTTTGTGAATAGTGCTCCAGTAAACATACAAGTGCATGTATATCTTTTTGGTAGACCAATTAATTTCCCTTTGATTATATACTCAGCAATAAGATTGCTGGGTCAAATGGTAGTTCTGTTTCAATTTCTTTGGGAAATTTCCCAACTGCTTTCCACAGTGGTTGAACTAATTTATATTCCTACCCACAGTGTATAAGCATTCCCTTTTCTCTGCAGTCTTACCAGCATCTATTATTTTTTGACTTTTTAATAGTAGCCATTCTGACTGGTGTGAGATAATGTCTCATCTCTCTAACAATTAGTGATGTTGAGCTTTTTTTCATGCTTTTTGGTCACTTGTCTGTCTTCTTTTGAGAAGTGTCTGTTCATGTCTTTTGCCCACTTTTGAATGGGGTTATTTGTTTTTGGCTTGTTGACCTAAAACAAGGCTGTTTAGGTCAGCTCCTTTCTTTACAATCCTCTTTGGTATGCTTCTGTCATACGTTTGTAATACAGTTAGATTCATTGCTACAGTCTATGTTCCACTCTGGATTCTCCTGTAATCCTGGTTGATATTAAAAATTTTACATACAGCAAAATTTACTTGTTGTGTTGTAGATTTCTGTGGAGTGTGGCAAATGTACAGTGTTGTATCCGTCTCCACAGAACCATATAAAACACTTCCATCACCTGTCAAATTTTCTCATGCTGCTCTCTTACAGTCAAACCCTGCTCCCACCTCTAATCCCTGGCAACCATTAATCTGTTTTTCCTTCCTATAGTTTTGCCTTTTCTAGAATGTAATATAAATAGAACCCTATAATACATTGTGATCGTTATTATGGCACTGAACAAAGGGGGATGAATGCAGAAATGAAGACAAAGCTTGTTTCTATTGAGCAAGGGCCCTGAGCTTCTAAAGCCCTTCATATTTATTGGGTAGAAAGAGCAGGGAGGAGGAGGTAACGGTTGGTCAGCTGCTTGATTTATCACAGGTTCACATGATTGCTAACAGGCTTCAGATGTGCCTTGTAGATAATCACAAGAAACACTGCACCTGGGGTATGACTGCCCTCAGCATTCCTTCTGGGCAGCAGATGCAGTTTGTCAGTTTGCTAACAACCTGCATTCATGAGCTGTTTGCTCATATAGCCTCCAGTGGTATACTGAGTTGGTCACGACCTGCATTCTTTTGGCCTCCAACAATACATAGCCTTTTGTATATGGCTTCTTATACTTAGCAAAATGCATTTCCGATTTGTTCCTGCTTTTGTGTGAAACAATAGTTTGTTCCTTTATATCGCTGAGTAGTATTCCATGGCATAGATGTACCACAGTTTGTTTAACCATTCATGTGTCGAAGGCCTGGTTTTTCATGCTTATGAATAATGCAGCTCCAGTTATTTGTGAACAGGTTTTTGTGTGAACATAGGTTTCAATTCACTTGGATAAAATACTAAGAGTAGTATTCCTGGGTCTTATAAGCTATGTTTAATTTTATAAAAAACTGCAAATCTGTTTTCCAAAGTAGCTGTTGTGTTTTGTATTTCCACCAGAAACATGAGTGTTCCTCCAGTTGTCCCACATATTCACCAGCATGTTGTATTATCAGTTGTTTTATTTTAGCCCTTCTAAAAGGTATGTAGTAGTATCTTATTGTGGTTTTAATTTGCACTTCCCTAGTGAACAGTGATGCTGAGTATCTTTTCATATGCTTACTTGCTATTTATATCTTTTCTTTGGTGAAGTGTCTGCTCAGATATTTTACTCCCTCTCCTTTTTTATTGGATTGTTTTCTTGTTGAGATGTAAGGGTTCTGGATACAGCTTCCTTTTCAGATATGCGATTTAAAATATTTTCTCCTAGTCCCTGGCTTATATTTTCAGTATTTTAATCATGGTTTTCACAGAGCAAAAGTTTTAAATTTTGATAAACTCAGTGCAGTCTATCAATTTTTCTTTTTGTAGGTCATACTTTTGGTGTATTTAAAAAAGCTTTGCTAAACTCAAGGTCATGCAGAGTTTTAAAAAAATGTTTTCTTTTAGAAATCATATGGTCTTACATTTTACATTTAGATCTGTGATACCTCTGAATTAATTTTTTTTAAGACAGAGTCTTTCTCTGTTGCCTCGGCTGGAGGGCAGTGGCATGATCTCGGCTCACTGAAGCCTCCACCTCCCGGGTTCAAGTGATTCTCCCACCTCAGCTTCCCAAGTAGCTAGGACTACAGGTGTGTACCACCCATGCCTGGCTACTTTTTGTAGTTTTAGTAGAGACAGGGTTTTACCATGTTGGCCAGGCTTGTCTCAAACTCCTAACCTCAAGTAATTTGCCCGCCTCAGCCTCCCAAAGTGCTGGGATTATAGCCACGAGCCACCGCTCTCGGCCTTAACAAATTTTAAATAAGTAGTTCAATTGTTCCAGCACAATTTGGTGAAAATATTGTCCTTTCTCCATTGAACTGCCTTTGTCACTTTGTCAAAAATCAGTTGACTGAGGCAACTGATTTTATTATTTTAACGTATTGGATTAATATATGTACATTTATAGGCTATGTACCGTGTTTTGTTGCTCCAGATTATATGCCATTTCACTGGCATTATACTGTATTAATTCTTGTAGCTTTATTGTCTTGAAATTGAGCAGCGTTGGTCCTCCAACTTTCTTCTTTTTCAGAATTATTTGGACTATTCCCATTTTCCTTTTCACAAACATTTTATAATCAATTTCACTATATATATGAATAAAGCTTCCTGAGATTTTGATTACAATTGTGTTATATCTATAGATCAAATTGGGAAATCTAAAATCTTAAAAATATTGAGGCTTGTGGTCTATGAACATTGTATGTTCTCCATTAATTTAGGTCTTATTTTATTTCTTTCATCAGGGTTTTATTGTTTTTAGCATACAGATCTTACACATATTTTGTTAGATTTATACATAAACATTTTAATTTTTGGTGCTATCATGATGTTCGTTTCTAAAATCTCAAATTCCAGTTGTTCATTGCTAGTATATGGGAATACGGTTAACTTTTGTATTCTGTAATTTTGCCAACCTCACTTATTAGTTGTAAGAGCTTTTTTATTGGTGCTTTGAGATTTTTTTTACAGAGATGATAATCTCTTTATTTTTTTTGTAGATGATAATCATGTCATCTACAAATACAGTTTTATTTCTTTTATTCCTATCTTTGTGCCATTTTTTTCCTTATTGAATAGAAGTTAGTGAGAAAGGACATACTTTTCTTGTTTTTGGTCTTGGTGGGAAAGCATTTAGTCTCTCACTGTTAAGTATTAGTTCTAGGTTTGGGTTTTTTTTTTCTGTTTATTAGGTTAAGAAATTTTCCTTCTAGTTTACTGAGAGTTTTACTTTTAAATTATGAACAAATGTTGAATTTTGTAATGCTTTTCCTGCATCTATTAGATGGTATGGTTTTTCTTCTTTAGTCTGCTAAGATGGTGAATTACATTGATTAATATTTGAATATTGAATGAGACATTTCTGGGATGAACCCCACTGGTTGTGATGTATCATCTTTTTAATGTATTGCTGGATTTAATTTGCTAATATTTTATTGATAAGTTTTATATTTATGTTCATGAGGACTACTGATCTGTAGTTCTCTTGTAAAATCTTTGTCAGGTTTTGGTATTAATATAATTCTATTTTATTTGAAGAAATGAATTCCATATAAGTAGACTAGGAACCCTTTGTGCTTGTGAATTGTGAGGGAATAAAATGGTAAATAATACTGTGATACTATACATAGTCTACCTTTTTTGACTGAGGTGAAATTGTAGAACTCTTGATCTCTGTTCATCTTTCTCTGCCTCTTGGTAGAGTGGATGCTTTCTTCTCCTCCATAAGTGGCTTGGTACCTACAATGCTAGCACCAGTGCAGGCATATATCTTGTCGCTAAAGCTGTGCCAGCCTTCTGCAAAGGGTAGTGTTTAAAAATTCCAGCAAACTGAGACCCAATTTGCATAGAATTTTGCATGCATGTTAGCTAGTGAGGAGAAATGAAAAGTATTTGGAACTGGCACAAAGTTCAGTGAACTTTTCCCTCGAAATTATCAGCATGCTTCTATTATACACAGAACAATAGAAAAGTCCTCATTAAACTAATAGAACAGAATCATATTCCCACTACTTGCATTCCAGGCTCATAACCTAGTTCATGAGTTGCCCTTCTTTTAATCTCGTTTGGAGGAAAAATGGAAGGAAATAAGTAAGTTGTTTGATAATATAACTTTGTTCTGGGATTGGAGATCATTACTTTGTTTATCAATCTATTAAATGTAATTATTTAAATATAAATACAATGAGCATTAGTTGAGGGGGTTTCTTTATTCACCATTTATTGTGGTTTCCCCAAATATAATTATATTTTCTTTCCCTTTCTCTTGCAGATGGGGTAAATTCAACCACCCTAAGGAAATGAAATGAAATTACTGTATGAAGACCAAATTTATATGAAAATGAAGTATTTGAGGCAGTTAATATTCTAATTGTGAAAAAATTTTAACTTCCCCACAAAGGGTTTAAGTCAGTGTAGAAAATCTATTTGTCAGGGGTCAGCCTGGTGGAACGTATTTCCCAAGTGAACTCCAATGACATATATCCTCAAATGCATGCAACCATTCTCCCAGATCTTCTATTTTGCTTTCTTCATACTTGTTTTTCAACATTCTTATTTGTTTTTATTATGTTTCTCTATCTTTATCTCTTTTCTGTCTATTAGCTGGTATTGAGAATTCAGGGCTAAGTGTTAAATCCAAGATGATGTCATTTTCTTGCAGTCACAACTTACCTTTACCTCTTGGAACAGGTGAGAGATGGACTTAATGGGGAGAGTGAGAGAGTTAAGAGGAAGTTGGGCCATAGCATCTTTTCAGTCCTGTTTACTTCAATTCTGAACAGATAGAAGTTCTAGCAGAACTATTTAAGATGTAATCTTGACATGTTTGTGAATATTGTCACCACTCAGAAGTCTGGAAACACAGAAACATGTTTTTTTGGTGGGGGGAGGGTAAGCGAGAAAGGTCACTAAAGGGTAGGCTATTCTGAATACATGTTATTTATAAAGTAGACTTTTTAAACTTAGGAATGACTATAGAATTTTGCATGGCAAATTAAATATTTTTTGTGCACATCTTAAAGGAAGACATATGGACTAACAATATATACAGCTTCTGGGTTGAAGTATCCTCTTCTCTTATTTTGGCATTATTGATGTTTTTCAGAGAGAGAGAGAAAGAGGAAATATGTGCAAAATTAAAAATTGCAAATAGATGTCTTTAAACAGAAATCATTAATTTATCATCAGGGAAAATGAAGGAAAGAAAGAGGCTAAGCATATCTTGGATTTTAGACCTAAATAAGAGGAATGAGCTGGGTGGTACAGGTCAAGCTACATCTCCTGTATTAGCACTTAAACTGGGGACTTTAACCGCCCTGTGTCTTGGTTTTCTCCAGCGTAGAGTGAGGATAATGTGTAGCACTTGGCCATGTAAAGTGCCTGCATCAGTGACTGACAAATAGTTAATTATCATTATTATCATCTTTGGGACCAGATAAGGAGAAGATCAAGGTCACTTGAAACTGATAGGAAGTATGAGGGCAGGATACAAAGAACAAAGAAATCAGTTTCTAGCTTTGGGGATTAAGATGTAGTGAGGTGGGGAATGCAAGACTGAGCTCTTTCTGTTGGAACTTTTTCGAGTTTTTGAATAAAAGGTTGAAGGTGTGAAGAAAAATAAAACTGGAACTGATCACATGGTCCATCCCCGGGAGGCACTAAAGAATATCACTGGGTGTTGAAATGTGTCCAGTGATAATTCTTCTATCCTCAGAAGAGAATGCCCAGGAAAGTCCAAGGTCAAAGGAGAGAGCAAGCACAAGTGAAGATTATTCTGAGGACATCCTGTGTTTGCTTTACCACCAATACTATGGTATCTACATCAACACAATTTTTGGGCCATATGTCCCTATATCTCTGGGTGTATGACTCTGTGTGTATATATGCATATTTATTTATTTGGATAAACTTCTATGCAGTCATATGCACAAATCTTAAGAGTATACATGATAAATTTTTACAAATATGTACACCTGTGTCACCATCACCCAGAGCAAGACATACATTTCTAGCACCCCAACGGTCCCTTGTGCCCACTTCTGGTCATTACCCTCTCCAAAGATAAACACCATTTAGACTTGTATCATCAGAGATTAGTTTCTTGCAGTAAAAGGTGTGAATAGAATGGTTTTCTCCCTAGCATGTGAGTGTTGAGAAAGTAAAACTTCAGCAAGACACGAAAATGTTTAACTTAGGAAAAAAGAGGTGAGATCTTTGATATCTTTATCAACAAATATATTATCACTCCTTAATACAAAGTGAATGCTAATTCATGAGGTTTATTCATTTCTAACCACCCTTATGAAAACATTTCTCCCCTTGTATGAATCAGAGCTCTTAATTGCAAGCAACAGCACTCTGATTTAGGCAAAAAATAAAGTAATTGGGAGATGGCTGGAAACCAAGCTCAGAAAAGAGATAGGAACAACAGAAAGTCACCAGACCCACAGTCAAAGCCTTGTCCTGTCCAAGGTGGAGTCTGGCTCTGGTGCTGTTGCTGCTGCTGAATTGTGCTGCTGACTCAATTGTGGTTGCCCCTGCCACTACCATGAATAAGCTCTAAGGACCCTGAGCCTTTTTGTCACTCACTGCAAATTCAAAGCCTAGCAGGAGACACAAGAGTTGAGCCTAGGTCATATGACTGCTAAGGACCAAGAGAGGAAATGTCCACTTCCGTATTATAAGGTAGGGTCTCTTCTGCCACTGAAACTCACACAATGGGTGATTCTCTAAAAATAGAAAGGAAGTTTGGATGCTCTTCAGAGAAAAAAAGAAAAACAAAACAACCCAAAAGGCAAATGTCTACAATACCATAAAGTTTCTTTTATTAATGTTATTTAATTATTGCTATTTTGATGTTATTTTAGAGCCATAATTTACTGCCAAAATAGATTTTACCTATAGCTCATAGCACATCCAAAGTATAATTATGTGTTGGATAGAAGATGCCAGGTACCTGCAGAACAAAGTGCTACTATCTTGATATGCTGTTCACTTGCATATTTAACCATTCATGGAACTCCTAACAGTCATCTCTGAGGAGTAGTGCCTTGAATTTTCAAATAAAATTATTTCCATGTCATCTCTGTGCATCTGGCTTTGCAAAGAAGGCTTGCCTACAACTGAGAGGTGACATGTGCTAATCGGAGTTCCGTCTTCACGCACTTACACGGGTATCAGCTACTGTCGTTCAGTTCAGCAGTTGCTCAAAGATGAGGGGTTATCAGTTTAATTTGTTACAAAAGGAAGGGAGGATAATCTCTTCTGATTAAAACTATAGGTTTGTTTTGGAATGAAGACCAATGTAAATTTAATTTACTTGTCCTTAAGAAGTTACAAACTATCCAGGGAAGACTAATTTTTTTTTTTTTATGACAAGCTGTAATGCACCGGCACCTTTATTTCCTAAATTAATGTTGTCACCTAACCAGTCATGATTCTGTTAGCTGAGAATTATTGTTTTTTGTGTTTTGATAGCAAATCTTGAGAATCAGATCAAAATTCTGTGCAGTGTCCATGCCAGCATGAAGGGTTTGGAATGTTGAGGGCCTGTTTGGAGACATTCTATTCTTTTTATTCAGGATATTTGTTTCTATTAACGGTAGGTTTCTTCATCTGTTACATAGCCTGTTGTGGCCTGGATTTTGCTTATGTTTGTTTTGACTTGAGTCAACTCAGAGGAAGATAATGCTTATTGCTAGTGTAGCCAGTGTCCTATTTAGGGCAGTAGTGTCCCATCCAACTAGTGTTTGCAGGATGACTCTGTGGCCCTAGGAGCATCCTCATTGTGGGGAGAGTCTGAGCACCTGAGCTCAGGCCACTGTGTGTTTCAGTTTGCTTTGTTGTGGATACACCACTTATGTCACACCTAGCCAGCCCCAGCTACCGCAGACTCTTAGTTACCTTCTTTAGACTTTTTCAGAATGCTTGTTTTTCAGCATTGTCCGAAGTAATATCAGTGCTCAATGATGAAGGCAATTTGAAGGATTATTTGATGGCTTGGAGAAAATGTCTGTTTCAGCTAAACGAATTTTATTTAAAAATATTTAGTTAAACTAAATACTAGGAAAAGAAACTCTGGATTCTAAGGATTTGTGACTATTATAAAGTTCATGTTTAGCATGTAAGTCTTGTTACTAAGAGATGCTCTATGCCTCCTGTGCTTGGAATTTCTACTGGTTTCCCAGTATAAAAAGGATACTGCTGCTTTTAGATGTGACTTTTTAATATCCTTGAAATGTATTCTTTATTTGAATCATTGTAATTGCTGACCTTAGACAATTTCTTGAGACAGAGGATCCAGAATGAATTTTTTAGAATCCTGAAAAATCCACCCAAACAAATCCTTAGGTAGCTCAGGTTAATTAACAGAATGTGACTCCATAATTCCACAGTGATAGTTTGTAGCTATGGTCAACTTTGTAAATGCAGACCTGTTGCTACTCTAACAAAACAAATTATTTAGTATGCTGGCTTTGTTCCCATTGTAGACTCAAGCCTGAGGCCTATTTGCCCCCTCTTCCTCCTCTCCGTTCCTTATCTCCTGACTGTCTTCCTGGGAATCTGCTTATTAAATTGTTCATGTCAGTTGGATGGTTACCCTCCTTTATTTCTCTCGTCTTTAACCTTGTCTTCTTCACATTGTAGCCAATCTCCCTATTCTCTTCCCTGTAGCTGCCACCATCTAGTCCTTTCTGGGAAATCCCTTTATATAATATCAATATAATATTTGGGAAAACTGTGATGATTACAATAACTTAAGTTTCAGGCAGTATAGCCACACCACCAATAATAATAATATAGAAAGTGGTTGTGTTTTTATTTGTTACTGAAAGTTCACCATTTGTTACTACTTTCATTTATTCAGTAAAAAGTTAAAAGTGCCAACTGCATGTCAGGTATTGCGCTAGGTGCTGGAAATACAAGAAGAGAGCTCGTAGATAAGGTAGAAGAAAGGTAGATCATGATGATAGTGTATAAGCCTTTGAAAGAGTGTCATGTGTAAGTTTATTATTGTATCAATCAGAGCAATAATGAACTGTTGCTGTTGGACATGGAAATGATGCTATTACACTGAAAATAGTATTTATCAATATGGAATTTGTCTTTTTTTGTGTGTGTGACAGAGTTTCACTCTGTCACCAGGCTGGAGTGTACTGGCGCGATCATCTTAGCTCACTGCAATCTCTGCCTCCTGAGTTCAAGTGATTCTCCTGCCTCAGCCTCCCAAGTAGCTGGGATTATAGGCACGCACCACCATGCCCAGCTAATTCTGATTTTTAGTAGAGACGGGGTTTCGCTATGTTGGCTGGTCTCGAATTCCTGACCTCAAGGGATCCACCCACCTCGGCCTCCCAAAGTGCTGAGATTACAGGCATGAGCCACCACACTGGGCCAGAATTTGTTTTTGGTATGTATACCAGTTAGCAGGATTATAGACCTCCCAAAGTTATACTCAGGTATGAGGAAGAATGTAGTTTCTTCAGGTCTTTCTGAGAGCCATTTGATCCTCCTGATCCCCTGTCTGCTGGGTAGCAGAAGATGACGAAATGACTGTGCTCTAGGGATGTTGTCTGATGCAATGATCTAAATAATTTGTTTAGGTCTTGCATGCTCATTTACTTAGATAAAATACTCAGCCTCCTAACTATTTGACTTCTTACTCTGCTCCTTTCCAGGATGGTTTCCGAATGTATGGGGACAGGGGAGTGTTGGAGGTGAGGGATTCCTTGGCTTCATGCAGTCCTCAGTGACTCATTCATCTTTGAGTGTCTGCTTGCATCTGTGTCTGCAGGCATAGACTGTAGGTTGGTCTCTTTCAGCCATGTCTGGGCCCAGATGTGTTCCTGAGCTGACCTTGACCCCACTTCCTCTTAGTTCTTGCTGATGCTGTTTGGACCCCTCCAAATCTCTGTCACATTCTCCATACAGCCCATGGCCTAGGATGTCACCCTTGTAATCACTCTACTCCTAAGGGACATCTTTCTTCTCACCAGGCTGAGCCTGTTGCCACTCAACTCACTACTATCTTCATCCTCCCTAGGGGTGCACAGGGACTTCTGGTCCCATCCACACTGCACTAGAACTGAAGCTGGCTAGGGAAAGCTAAACACTATCCTTCCCTCACCCAGCCTCTCGGCATAGCTGTGTTTACTGTGCTCTGTTCATCTCCTGGGCTGATGCAAGAACAGCCTCCCCAAATCACAGAGAGTCAGCTGCCACTCACTCAGAAGTGTTTCATAATTTATCTGACAACCATTTCCTTCTCTGGGGCCAAAACCCAGAAAAGGAGATCAAGACTCAGCTGTTTTGCCTCCTGCCTCTCCTTGTAATTCCCTGGTTCCAGAAGCCAGTCAATGTTGGGCTTTCCCCCTCTTTTCTTCTCCTATCCTAAGGCAGCCATCTTCATCCCTAGCATTAAGAAGAAGCTTTGTCTTCTACAAAAGCCACCATGATCAACCCCATCTCTACTAAAAAGACAAAAAATTAGCTGGGCATGGTGGCAGGCACCTGTAGTCTCAGCTACTTGGGAGGCTGAGGCAGGAGAATGGCGTGAACCCGGGAGGCGGAGCTTGCAGTGAGCCGAGATCACGCCACTGCACTCCAGCCTAGGCGACAGAGGGAGACTCTGTCTCAGAAAAAAAAAAAAAAGACACCATGATTTGAATTTTTCCAACTCTGTTCTTCATAAGGCCTGCATTTCCAGCCCATTGTCTTGTTGTAAAAATCATACTTGGGATTTCAGAAACTGACATTTCTCTTTTCCTTTCTGCGGCAACAGTGCTAAAATGTTTCCTCTCCTCACTTCCAGCCCCAAGAGCCCCAAGGCAGGTGGATGTTTCAGGCTGACAAAAGAAAGCTCCCATACACAAAATGAGATAGAAAAAAAGATGCACATCATGATTTTTCAAATGTGTTATAGTAGATGTCAGTGATTCATAAATAATCACTTCTGTACAAGTTTGAAAATATGTGCATAGCACTGTAGTATATAAATATGTCCAAGGTGAATGCTTGTCATTCCACAGCAGGTGTCTGTTCCTAGAGGCAAGCCCTCGGTTGTGCCACTATAATGGATTACTAGTGTAATCGAGGCAAGGCAGTTTACATTCTTACACTGGGGATTTTATCTCTAACTAATTACTGGATATGACTAGTTGCCAGGTGTCATTAAAGGAAAGCTACTGAATACCATGCAATGAAGAAAAACTATAGGCTGAAGAATGAGCAGGCACAGATTCCAATATTAATTCTGCTTGTTGCCTCAGAGGCAAATAGTAAAAATAAAAAATGAGTTCCTATAAAATACAAATGAGTTAATGTATATTAAGGTGCTTTGAATGTGGCAATTTTCCTAAGGAGTATTAGTTATAAATATTTAAAACAACATAGACATGTATTTCCAGTTGTGCCATTTTAGATTGTAGAGATGAATAATCATTGTATTTTACAGATGAGAAGGGTCAAATTACCCCATGAATAGACGTGACAGGTGGTCCCTGGGGGAAGTATGGTCTTTCTCTTTAAATGAATGAATGACAGAACCTTGGAAAACTAAGGGACAGTTGAAAAAGAAGAAAAAGGAAGGGAAAATGGTAGTTTGACGGGAGGGAAGTGTAGAATTTCAACAAGGGAGTAGTCATCAAAAATAGCAGGCAGAGAGAGGTCAGGAGAGATTGGACTCAGCCTCTAAGACCTCAGTGGAGGCTTTGATCCAGGGATTTCAGAGATGTCAGCCAGAGTGTGGTGGGTTAGAAGGGAAGTAGGGGAAATGCAAGAGGAGGAAGGGGAATGATGAGTGGGATGGTAAAATTTGACAAGTTGGAAGGAGGTTCACAGATGGTATTTGAAAAGAGAAGTGTCCTCCTCTGAGCCTTGAAGAAAGGCGTGAAGGAGAGTCATGGGTTGGATGGACCAGAGCTGTGCATCCAGGTCTTCTAGCCTTGTTTATTGTTCTTCCTGCTGACCGATTGCTCCTTACAAATGGCACATAAACATGTATGTCTCAAAGTTGACATCCAAACAACCCCACAACAACCTAAAGTGCCAGCTCTGAGAAAAATCAAAGAAACATATACTTAGTGATTTTGCTGACCACATTAGGATCTGAAGAACCTTTGGGAGAATCTGAAAGATCGATGCCTGTTCAAAATAACAGCTTATATAACATATTGCTTCTCAAATTTCTTCATAGCAAAAGAGGTTCAAGCTCATTCCATTCATCGTTAGTTTTAAAATAGAGGTTAGAGAATTTCATTATTTTAATTCTAACTAAAGTCTTTGTTTTGAGAATCTGAAGAACAGGAAATTCTTGAATCTGGACATCTCTTTCCTTCTTTCTCTCTTTTTCTTCTCCCTTTGGCCTGGAAGAGCAGGGGAAGCCACAGAGGCTGCTCTCCACCATGTACGAGGAAGGATGGGGGCCTGGGAATAGGCTGGGTTGCATTGTCCTGCCCTGGTGTCTGTGGGGACTCTGTAGTATGAATTTCTACTTCAGGGCTTTGGGGACACCTGTTAGCTTCTTTCTTCAACCTTCTCGCTTTTACCATCTTCTTGAGTCACTGCCTACATGAACCCTCTAGTGAAACCCTTGAGAAGTAAAGTAAAAGCATTACCTACTTAGATCCTGTTGAATGTGCAAATAGGGAAAAATCTGAAACCTCTATAGTGCCTGGGTTTGGGCTACTGGTCAGTGACTTCAGGTATATTTTCCCCCCAGAAGCTGCCTCTGCTGTGATCACTGTTGAAGCCTCTGTTTTAAATGAACCTGAAATTGGCTTATTAGGCTAGCTGAATTTTTTTTTTTCAGGATCAGGGTCTCACTCTGTCCCCCAGGCTGGAGTGCAGTGGTGTGATCATAGCTCACTGCAGCCTGGACCTCCTGGGCTCAAGGGATCCTCCCACCTTGGCCTCCCAAGTAGCTGGAATTACAGGTATGAGCCACCATGCCCAGCCCTAAACTAGCTGTTTTTGATTGAGAATTGCCCTAGAGGTTTTATTTATTTGTAAAATTAATGGTATCCTTGATTTTTGATCACATAACTAATAGTCGTCAGTCCAGTGCCCTTTGCATGGGAACTATTTAGGAATCTTGTTACCATCTGTCGGTATTCCCTTTGTTAGAGATGCTCTTGGTATAAAGGGCTCAGCAGCAGTTTTGTCATGAGCTCAGTGTTGGCCCCACCCTAATCTAGAAATTTCTTTGCAGGTTTAGGCACACAATGTCTAATGAGTATATCTGGGAGCCTGTCAATTATGATCTTTTGCTGCTATTCAGTGGTAATTGAAAAATAATTAAGCAGTAGCACACAGATATATCTGACACATGTGACTTAGAGATAGAAAAGCTTGCTGCTATGCTCAACTAATAGGCTAAGCAAAAAGATTCATTGTGAATATGTAACAATAGCTTTTCAGAAGGAAGGGAGAGAGGGAAAGATAATTAATATTCTTGAACATCCATGACATAGCAGACACTGTGCTAGCTGTTTCATCAACCTTTTATTTAATTCCCATTACTTACCCAGTGTGCTAAGTATGATTTCCTCTCTCTAAAACTCAGAGAAATTATAAATGCTGTGTCCAAAGCTGCACAGCTATTTACCAGATGTCCTGGGACTACCAGAGTGTAAGGACTCAATAAATGTTTGTGCTATGGATGAATGGAAGTGAATGAAATGGCCTGCAGCCCAGGCAAGTTTTCACATTACCATTTGTCTCTCATCTCACCATGTGTTTCAAAACATAAAACGTTTTGTTTATCTTTTAGGAAGACCCACTTTTCTTTGAATGGGACATGAAAATAATGGGTGTGTATATTCTTACTCCTATTTATTGTTGAACATTTGGTTCCTGATTTAAACTTCAAAGTACAACTCCTAAGAGAGTTTAATCTCCAGAAAATCCCTGATGAGAAACAGGCAGATAAATATCTATTTTATGATAAATCCTTATTCATTCAGAATTTCAGAGGCAATGAAGATGAAAAAGGCAAATGCATACATATCTCTCTCTATCCATATATATTAACAAATAAGGCTAACCATGTTTTAAAGTAGCCATTTTTTGTGATCTGTTTTAATGAACAGATTAGTATAGTACTGTAGTTTTTTATGTTTTAATTTAGACAGTCATCTTGAGGCCTTAAAATAATTTAATATCTTAATTAGCCAAAGCATTCCCTTTCAAGAACATTAGCTTGCTAGCCATCCTTTCTTATGTAGTATGAAGATATATTTTAGTCCATATTCTAATTTAATAAAGTTTTACATTATTTTCAAAGTGTCTCTGAAAGAGATTAATGTAATTGTGCTTCAGTAATTATTCCTGTCCCTGTTCTAGGTTAGTCTCCTCTCTTATCTTCTCCGTAGAAAATGGGTATCACTGTTTTCCATTTGAAGGAAAAGAATTTTTTTTTTCCTTTGTGATGGAGTCTTGCTCTGTCGCCAGGCTGGAGTGCAGTGGCACAATCTTGGCTCACTGCAACCTCTGCCTCCCAGGTTCAAGCAATTCTCCTGCCTCAGCCTCCTGAGTACTGGGACTACAGGTGCGTGCCACCACGCCCAGCTAATTTTTGTATTTTTAGTAGAGACGGGGTTTCACCATGTTGGCCAGGTTGGTCTCAATCTCTTGACCTCATGATCTACCCTCCTTGGCCTCCCAAAGTGTTGGGATTACAGGCGTGAGCCACCACACCCAGCCCCAAGAATGTTTTTTAAGAAAATTTCTTGCTTTATGAAAATCAGTTTCACATCTTTGGTCTAATTATGTTGTTTTAATTTTCAACAAAGATCAGTTAAGGTTTATTTGTATGCTTTTCTAAATGAAGGGGGAAGAAAAGAACAAAACAGAAAAACCAGTTCCCCCATTAAGCTCAAGAGGAAGTTTCTTGTTCTCAAATCCATTTAAGAGGATAAGCCATTCAAAATCTCCTCTGTCACCTCTCAGACATATTTTTCTAATATCACAAAGGCGTGGAGGGCATTCTAAGCCCTAAATTGAGCAAAATGAATTGGCCCTGTGACTATTTATCCATGCATTAATTGGTCTAGGAATGGTTCTAGCATGAGCATGAAGAAAACTAGAAGTATTCACCTACACCTAAATCCACTCTCTGGAGTAGATTCTGGGGTTTGCATTTGGGGGCAGTTCCCAAAAGTATCAGGCCTCTGTCTCTGTTCCCTTTTCTCTCAAGCTCCTTGGAATCCCTGGGTGGTTGTCCAGTGGTCCACAGAGGTACCTGTGCCAGGGTCTGCGGGGGCATCCCAGGCAGGCCTGAGCATCCTGAACCTTATTTCATCCATGCACCTCTGTTAAAAATTCTCATTCCTCTATTAAAATGTTGTGGGAATTAGACCAAAGGTTGATGAAACAGCTAGCACAGTGTCTGATTTGTCATGGGTGTTCAAGCAAAATTCTCAAATCTCTGTTTAAAATTCTCTATTAAAAATTAAGAATTCTGTGCCTACTAGGTAATAATTACGTAATCTTAAAAATCAACCTCTTTTTTCCCTTAGGAAATATAGATACGTTTTTGAGAAAGAATTGCCCAGAATCTAAATATAATCTGGACATGAATAGAATTTCAGTTCTAAATGCATGATTCTTTTGAAAAAGGCAGATACTATATGCAGTGTGAGCGTGCATATAGTAAAATCCCCCCCTTTTTAGTGTACAGTTCTGACTGTTGACAAATACACAGAGTACTGCAACCAAATATGGAACATTAACATCACCCCAAATTTCCCTGTGCTGCCCCTTTGTTGTAGCCAGTGCTTCCTCTAACCTCAATCCCTGTCAACTGCTGTTCTTTTCCCTATAACTGTGAAAGATAACATTTCCAAGATGTCATATAATTGGAATCCTATGTTATGTAGCCATTCAAGTCTGGCTTTTACCATTCAGCTTAAGTCATTTGAGATTCATCCATTCGTTTCATGTTTTAATACTTTGTTCCTTTGTATTTCTTAGTAGTATTACATTGTGTGGAGGTAACACAGCTTATTCACTGAAGGATATCTGAGATGATTCCAGTTTTTGGTGATTACAAATAGAGCTGCCATAACCATCCATACACAGATTTCATGTGAATATAAGTTTATACAACACCTAAATAAATACCTGGGAGTAGAATTTCTAGGTCATATGGTGAGTTTATATTTATCAAAGGGAGATTGTTAAATGTATTTCAGATTTTATTTTTCTTCTAATTATAAAAGTGATGTATGTTTGTTGTAGAAAACTTAAAAAATATAGAAAAGTACCAAAAAGGTTAAAAAAACCCCTTAATTCCATATGTATTTCATTTTCATCTGGGTTATGTGCATAATCTATTTACCAATTGTTTGGTGTCCTATTTTTTGTTTCGCAAATATTTTCTGTGTCATTAAATATTAAATAACTTCTCATAATACCTAAGAAGTACATTTAATGATAGGAGTATCATAAACCATGGCAGACTGATAGAGGAGATATTTTTGTACAGAGGAACTTAGAATCTTTGTGGTTGTTTGAACACACCTTCTCATATTTGCATAGTCCTCTATTATATGAATTCATTTAGGAACAGTTAAAACTAATATGGCCAATTGCCTTGTATAGATACGCCCTTTAGGTTTGAGGCTTATAGGTATGAATAGAATGTTGGTCCACTGGACATTATTTTTTCCCTTGGATAAACTCAATACCTCTTAACTGTTATTTAAATGGTGACTGTAAGAACATTATTATCCTTTACTTTCATAAAATAATTTATACTAATCTTCTTAAGTGAAATTAAGGTTAGGGACTATCATGTTAAATAACCAGCTAATCACTAAAAATCTTTTTTATTTTCTTTTTAATGCTGCATTAGTGGTTCAAGTGAGGTCTCTGTTTTGAGAGAATCAGTAAGTTGGCTGTTTTCATTGGTATTTGGGAAAGCTAGGGATATGCTTGGGGTGTGGTGTAATTCATTCACATGCCTGATTTGTAAAGCCAGGTCTATCTTCCTGATTTTCTGAAGAACAGGCTCACGACATTTGGCTGGACAATGAGGAAGAGTAGAAAAAGGGTCTGAGAAGAGTTTAAAGATTTGGCTACTATTTTGGATGTCTGGAAACTTTTTCTTTACCTAAGTATCAACCCTTTATTCTTTCAGGGCTCAACTGCAAGACATACATTTCTGAATTAAGAGAGCATCAACAATAAAATTCCTGTCAGGGTCAATTGTTAAACTAGCAGTCAAGGTGACTGACTTGGGCAGTATGTAACTTGTGCAGTTTCCCCCTGTGTTGAGTGGTTTTAATCTAAATTTTCCTATTAGCCTGAGTTTGGTTGCAAAGACCATATCCCTAAAAGTTTAAACCAGGGGAGAAAGTGTGTGTGCATATGTGTGCCTGTGTGTGCACAAATACCCCTCAGTGAAAAGCTCACTGCCAGCCCAGAACAGAGTAGGGTTCAGTCTTCAAAATGACAAGGAAGTCCTTTGGAACTTCTGGGCACTGCACTCCCTGTCTGCCAGGTATGACTAGCCAAACTGCAAACAAAATTCAAGTTACATAGATACCAGTTTGCTGTCTTGTTTACTGACATGTTTTATCTAAAACCAAGCTGTAGCAGTTACAAAAAAATAATTTATTTTCAAAGAGTTGATTTAGAGCTTAGCTTTGGTTTTATTTTTGCTAGGGAAGCATTTAAAGAGAATCTAAAATATGCTATCCAGCTAACTAAGATATAGGGAGTTTTAACAGAAAATTGATTGGCCCACAAATAGGTAAATTAGTTCGGTGCAAAAGTGTATCAATACAGTATACGATGAACTTACTAAGCACAGTGTAAGTTGCTAGGAATAAGGCCATCCAGAATTCTATGCTAAATAGCGTTTCAGGGTGACTTTGTATTTTGGCAACATATCCCAGACAGTTAGTAGAAATGAGAGAACATGTTTTATTTAATTTGTGAACTAGGCGTGTTTAAGCACTTAATGTTGTCACCAGCCTTTTAAAGCTATCTTTTTTTCCTGCTGCCCAACTGTAGTTTCCCTTCAGTGTTGAGTGGTTGTAATCTAAACACATTAAGTTTTTGTCTTGTTCTTTCTGCAGAGATAGAAAGCTGGGTCTGAAAATAAAAGCAGAGCTTTTATACAAGGAGGTCAGTGTTTGTACTCAGAAAAGAAAGTATGTAAACCAGATTTCTAATGGTTTTTATAACTGTTCTGAATGACATTGGCATTTAGAGATTGGAAGCTTTTAAAATCCTTTGCTTAATATTTTTCCTCTGCAAATATTTTTCTTCATTACCTGTCCTCATGTCAGTTTTCTTCCTGTCATGATCATTACAAAGCCCATTTTGGTATCCATGTGAATTGGTATAATTGGAGCAGGTGAAATTCAGATTAGGCATCAGGAAGAACTTTCTGAAAAGCCAGAACTGTGGGAATACTAAGAAGATGGGCAGGTTTCTTCTTAGAAACATATAAAGAAACATTTTAAAAGTGATCTTCTTGGGCAGTTTGTCTCCTTGCTTAGACCTGAGGGGGTGAGTGAAACAATCTTTTGTGACCACTTTCACTTTGTGCTTTTGTGATTCTCTGAATATACATATCCACTGTAAGTTTGAATGATTTTTATCATGGAATCTTATGTGTAGCAATTCCCTCTGATGACAGGAATAGATGGCCATCTACTCTCCTTAAGCTCTTCTAATGGTGACAAGAACCCACTTTCCTGGATAAGGAAGAGACTCCATATTTGGACAGTTCTACTTGCTATAAAATAATTTTTAACTGTGGCCTAAAATCTGCCTCTGGTAATTCTCTCCACTTGCTCTTGGTTCTGTCCCCCTGAGACATTGTGTAGTAACTCTGTTTTTTCTTGGATATCGTCCTTTAAGACTTTGAGAACAGCTGTCATATCCTCTAGTTAAGTGTCCTGTTTGCCAGAATAAATCCCCGATTTCAAAAGCCTTTCTTCTCATAGTGTGGCCCTCAACATCCAGTTAAAATGCAGTGCCTCTAATTGAACAGAATCCCTCAGCAGGCTCTGGCCAATGCAGAGGACCATGGGGTCATCACCTTCCCTGTTCTGCCTACTGTCCTTCCGTCTCAGGTAGTCTGAGTTCATTTTGGGTGACTGTATCAAACTGCTGCCCCATCCTGAGCTTACTGCTGTCTGAAATCTCTAGGTCCTTTCCACGTCAATGCTATTTATCTGGTCCTCTTGCATCCTGTGTTGTGCTGCTGAGTTTTCTTTAACTTAAGTACAGCATTTTCATTGTTAGTTGGTGAAGTTCATCTTGTTAGGGTTGGTCCTGTTGAGGTCTTTCTGAGACTTGATTCATCCCGACTGACCCTTCCAACTTTGCTTCTACCATTGGTAAATTTGATAATGATATCTGTGCTGTCATTGAAGCCATAAGTAAACATGTAGAACAAAATAGAGCATTGCTTGTTTTGTGGAAAGCCTTCTTATTTTTAAAATGATAATTTCTTTGTTTCATCCCAATGTAGTAAAGAAATGGTCAGACTAGTGGCTGATTAAATGGGTCACAACTGGTGGCTTCCCTTTGTTGTGCCCCTACAGACCTTCACTCAAATTCTTAGCCTTGCAAGTCTGAAAACAAGTTTTCTTTCAAGTCAGATGTGCTATCTAAATCAAGTGTTGGAAATTGCTTTGTAAAAAGGTTTAAATTATGAAATATTGGAATCATAGAGAATAGTACAGCAAGTAATATAACAAAGCCCTCTTTTAACTTATCACCTATAGTTAAGACAAGTTGAAAGGTTAATGTTTTTCCTTCTCGTCCAGAAAGCTAAAGAATGTTGTCGGCCACAGAGAGATGTTGTGGCACCCTGTACTAAACACACGGTACTGAATGTTCTGGCCAAAGAGAAAACGTTTCTCATTGGAGAACCCTGATGAGATCAGCCATTGAGAGTGCTGCCAAACGACTCCAGGTTGAGTAGGTTCTGCAAATCATGTTGCTTTCTGTGGCTGCTCTTTCCAACATATATCTTGTGTTCCAAAGGAGCAGTTTTGGTGCAGGATAGTTGACCATAGGTGTGTGAACTTGCCCCAAGAAACAAAGGAAGACTATGGTGCTGACATTAAAATGTGAGCTTTATAGCAGTTCAAGGGACAATCAAGAAAATAAATAACAAAGAAAAGCAGAAAATGGCAGAAAGCCCTGGATATGATAAGAGGCCTCATAAATATCACTGCAGTCTGAAGGGACTGACCCACAGTTGTGGATAGCTAGAGGCAATTCTTGACTTCAAGGGATTTCAAGAACCTGTAAGGATTGCCAGTGTGTGTAGCTGCATCGCTGTGAGGACTTGGCTATGAGAGTTTAAGAGACTGCCTGGCTCAGCCTCCTGACAAGCTGTGTGATCTTAGGCAAGGTATTTAAGTGCTCCCTGACTCAGTTTCCTCATTTGTCAAATGAGGATTATAATAGACACCTACCTCAAAGGACTGTTGTGGGATTAAACTGATCAACTGAAAGCTGTTAGAACTGAGATTGACAGGTTGGCTAGGTGATGATATGTGTTGCTCTAATCATGAGGATGACCATGTATAGGGCTGATTTTATTTTTAAGAACATATCCTCTGGGCTAAAGGAATGCTGCCTTAGCGGGAGCTGCAGTATCTACTCTATCTCCTGTGAAACAGAGTGAAACATTCATGTTTGCTGGCTGGATCTTGCCCCAAGGACAATGCTAAATAAATATTGAACAATTCTCATTCTTTAGATTTTCTGTTTCTAAAAGTCATTTAGATGGCCATACTTTTGTTTGTATTCTTCACCACAACATCACCCTTTATTTAAATACACAGAATGTGTTAGATTTCTCAAGTTTATTTAGTCACCGATCACATTTCAGGTGGGCAGCTTCTTTCGATATTATGGAGGCAGATACATATCTTTCCTCGATAAGGTGGGTAGTAAGTAGCTAATTTTACTCAAATTGTACAGACTATTTTTGTTAGTGTTAGAGAGTAGAACTTCACAAGTTGGGAGTTTGTCTTTTTGGCGCCTTTAAATACCTATGAACCAGTTACACACTAACTATTGTTTTAATCTTGAAATAAGAGCAAGGAGTAGATAGTAGATAGGCCTGAATTCGAGTCCCAGCTGTGACCTTCCAATTTGTACTATCTCACTTTCCCATTTATAAGGTGGGAATAACAAAACCTAGCTTGCAGTGTTGTGAGATTTAAACGTATTGCCAAATAGTGGTTTCCAGAGTTATTCAGTGAATATATCGCCATCTAATTCTGATTTAAAAACAGTTTTTCTAAGGTTCAAGTTTAAATGTAAAGCATTAACATGCATATTACTTATAGTTTGTGGTTAAGTTTATAGCTTATAGTTCTGTTTATAAGTTTATAAAATGAATTTAATGAAATCTACTCAACTTATCCTCAAATGTAGAGTTTTTTAAATAGTAAACTGTCCCAGTCAGATATGTTGTATATGTCTGTGACCCGCAGAGAAGTAGTTGGGGGTAAAAATGCTTCTTCCTCTGTTAAGAGGTGCTCGCAAGGCTAGGAGAATGACTGGTGATGGCCATGTAGGTGGTTAGATAGGTAGGGATGTCCTACTTATCTTGTTGGATTCCAGTGTTACCTTGCATCGGTAGGCACCTTTAAGGCAAAATAAAGGAAAATATATTTCAGTAGACTGCTGACTTGATCATGTATGCAACCTATACTCAATATAGGTTCAAACTGTCCACCATAAGGAGGATTTTTTTTTTTTTTTTGGTCGGGGTTTCATCTGTTGCCCAGGCTTGAGTGCAGTAGCACGATCACAGCTCGCTGCAGCCTCAGCCTTTCTGGGCTCAGGTGATCCTCCTACCTCAGGCCCCCGAGTAGTTGGGACTACAGGTGTGTGCCACCATGCCTGGCTAATTTTTGTATATTTTTGTAGAGACAAGGTTTTGCCATGTTGCACAGGTTGGAACTGTTTTGAAGGTTGATATTTTTAATGGTTTAAAATTTTAGATTTGAAAATGAAAAATTTATTCTCTAGTTTATCCTAAAAATTAAGTAGCTGTTTAGAATCTTTTGGTTTTTTACTTGCTCTGTGTTGAGTCTTTAATTAAACAGTTGAAAACTAACATCTTAGATGTCTTTGGGACAGTATGTACTGAGCTAGATTTTTTTTTGCAATGATCAGATGAAATTCTTTAATTTTTTCCTCTTCTCTGCCTTTAAGCTAAAAAAAAAAAAACCCTCTACTTTCTTATGCAGAAAAGTAGAAAATTCTTGATGTTCTCTGTGACAAGAATAATCCATTTTTAGTAACTGTGCTCAACCTAATTTAGCATGTGGGACTTCAGTGGGAATGCGTTAGTTTCTGTGATTGCTGGGAAGATGTTTTTATTGACTTGGTAGTTATGTGTGCTTTCCTTATGTGGTCAAAAGGTTTGGAGTTGTATAGTTTGGAAGGAGGGTATAACCAGTTAAAAAAACAAAATGCGGATCTGTGTCTATCTTGTCAGGAATGAGATAACTTAAGGGGTTACTGTAACTTAAGGATTTCTTCAGTTAGACATATATCTTGAAAAACTCAAATCGTCATAAGTTTTGGAAGCATGCCTTTGCTTGGCTATTAAAAAATTTGTTCAAAGAGAAGGAGTCTTATGTAATACATAGTGGCCATTTGGTTTTAAGGAAAGAATTGGGATACTGTGGCACAGTCATCAGGATATTTGACAAGTTACTGTGTCATAATGTACTTCCAGGGAAGACCCATAATTACTGTGTGGCCAGCAAACTTCTCTTTTAGTTGTTGTTTTTGAAGGGATAGGGTGGTCATGGAATGAGAATTGCTTTCCTTTCAAATAGGTAAATTATAAAGTCATGTGTCTCTGGAAAGCTTTTTGTATTCATTACATGTGCTGGGGTTTTGGGTGATTTCAAGAGGCCCAGAGTAGACAGCATAATATTAATATGATCTAAAGTATCAGAAATATCGTAAATTATTAGAAATGGCATTTAAAATGATACAGTTTTTCTTTATTATGTAAACAGTTATTTATCAATGAAACTATTTTCTCCTAGCTCCTCTCATTTCTGAATTAAGGGACCCTTGTAGCAGTACATCTAGCACTACATTTGGGGTAAAATTGTTGAGATTGAGAGGGAGAGGGTAGTGTGTGTGTGGCCAGCATAGCCTCCCCCATTATCCACATCCCCCACCAGGAATATCACAATTTAGTGAACTTTTTTTTTTTTTTTTTTTTTTACAATTGATGAACCAACATTGACACATCATCATCACCGAAAATCTGTAGTTTACATTAGGGTTCACTCCTGATGTTGTATATTCTATAGGTTTGCACCAATGTATAATGATAAGTATCCACCTTTATGGTATTACATAGAGTGTTTTCACTGCCCTGAGAATCCTCTGTGCTCTGCCTATTCATCCCTCCCCCGCCTACCAACCCTTGGCAACCACTGGGCTTTTAACCATCTCCATTGTTTTGCCCTTTCCAGAATGTCATAGAGTTGGCATCATGTAGTATGTAACTTGTTCAGATCAGCTTTTTTTTTTTTCACTCAGTGACATGCATTTAAGGTTCCTTCATGTCTTTTCATGACTTGATAGCTCATTTCTTTTTAATGCTAAATGCTAATGCTAATACCATCAACTGGATGTACCACAATTTATTTATCATTTGCCTACTGAAAGACATCTTGGTTGTTTCCAAGTTTTGGCAATTCTGAATAGAGCTGCTGTAAACATCCATGTGCAGGTTTTTGTATGATGTAAGTTTTTAGTTCCTTTTGGTAAATATTGAAGGTTATTCTACTATTTTTAATTCTCTGTATAGCACTTATCTGATATTTTCTTACTTTATCTTTCCAACAGAAGGCTCTAGACCATGAGAACAGGGATTTGCTCAGTTTATTGCTGCATCCCTTGTTCCTAGAACAGTGTTTTGAATATATTTTAATAAGGGCTTAATATATGTTTGATGAATTAATGTATAAAGCTACATTTTACTTTTATTAAGAAAAAAGTGGTATATGAAAGCATAGTGGAAACACACAAGCAGTAGGAAATGATTCTTTTGGTTTATAAAAATGTTCTCCCATTCTAGTTAATTAACTTTGAGTCCTTTTTGTACATAAGAATATTTGAGGGAAATTTGAGAGGAAATAATTACTTTATATCCTGCTTTATTCATTTTTAGCTTTTTAAAAATTTTTTATTTCAATAGGTTTTGGGGAACAGGTGGTGTTTAGTTACATGAATAAGTTCTTTAGTGGTGATTTCTGAGGTTTTGGTGCACCCATCACCCAAGCAGTGTACACTTTACCCAATGTGTAGTCTTTTATCTCTCACCTGCCTCTCACCCTTTCCCGAGTCCCCAAAGTCCATTGTATCATTTTTATGCTTTTGTATATCCTGCGTTATTCCTAAAAGAAATTGGGGTAGTTTAACAGTGAAAAATAAAAAGACTAAACACATAATAGGGTCTTACTCCATGCCAGGCAGAGGCATTCATTATTACATTTGACTGTCACTAAAATCTAAAGGACTATATTTAATTCCATTTACAGATGAGGAAAGGAAATTAAGTTACAGAAATTAAGCCAGTTGTTTAAAGCTAAACAGTGATAAGTGATAGAGTCAGGCTTGGGATCCAGGCCAACTGACTCCAGATCCAGGGCTGGCTGACTTAACCATGATGCTCTCTGGCCTTCATTATGTGGGAGGGTCTGTTAGTGCATTCTTGCATTGCTATCAAGAAATATCTAAGACCGATTACACTAAAATCTCAGAAATCACCACTAAAGAACTTATCCATGTAACCAAAACCCACCTGTACCCCAAAAACTATTGAAAGAAAAAATAATTTAAAAGGAATGATGGAATTAGAAAATCATCATTTGACAACTATTACAGCAATAATTCATTAAGGCAAGAAAAATCAGATTTTTCTTGAAATTAAGAAATGAGATGAAGCGTGAAAAAGAAGAAATATCTGAGAGTGGGTAATATATAAAGAAAAGAGGTATAATTGGCTCACGGTTCTGTAAGCTGTACAGGAAGCATGGTGCTGGCATTTGCTTGGTTTCTGGGGAGGCCTCAGAAAACTTACAGTCATGGCAGAAGGCGAAGGGGGAGCACACAGTCACATGGCCAGAGCAGGAACAAGAGAGCAAAGGGGGACACGTTATACACTTTTAAACAAGATTTTGCAAGAACTCGCTATCACAAGAACAGCACCAAAAGGATGGTGCTAAACCATTCATGAAGGATCTACCCCCATGATCCAATCACCTCCCACCAGGCCCCACCCCCAACACTGGGGATTATAATTGAACATGAGATTTGGGTAGGGACATGGATCTAAACTATATAAGAGGGTAAAAAAAAGGATGGAAGGAGCATAAATTGGTAAAATGAAGGCCCGTAGTGTTGGCAGAGAGAAAAGAGAAGAATAGGGAGGGACAGTTAAATACTATGAGACAGGTTGGGATGAGATGGCCTGAAATTCAGAGGGACATCATGGGCATGCCCAGAAGAGTGGGGCCTTCCAGGATAGCTGGGGTTGGGATGAGCAGAAGGGCCAGGGCAGCATGCTCACTGGTAATGAAAGGTATGAAATCCTGGGGATTTCACTTCAGGGTCTTTGGGGAGACAGAGGAGCAGGACACACTTCTAGGCAAATGTGCTGATAGAATTTGTGCATTAAAGAGGAAGGAAGATGATCCTGTGTCCTTGGAAGGCCACATAAAGGATAGACAAAGTGAGGAGTTAGCATATAGCACAGGTAAGATTTCTGTGTGCATTCATAAGCTAGTGCTTGTACCACTTTATATCCAGAAAAAAATCAGATACACAACTGAGGTAGATTAAGATCCTGGAAAATGAGTGCTCTGTTGATCTTCTAAACAGATGGTAAGTAGCATCCAGTTCCAGAAGAATGCAAGAACTGATACCACTTTGCCAAATTAGAGTGAACTGTCTTCAGGATAAAAATACTTCTGTTTTTTCTTTTTCTTTTTTTTAAGTTGTGTTTTTGCAGTGGAGAGGGAAGACTATTTTGAAGTAGAGAGGACTTTCATTTATAAAATGGAGTCTTTCAAATGAGTGCTTACTACACCTTCTATTTTATTTCTCTGAATCCTGTTTCCAGCTTGGAGAACTTGAGGAGGGTCATTGTAACTTTGGTCAAATAATGTAGCCTTCTGAACAAAATATCCTCTTCTGTAAAATGAGGGTACTGATGCTGTGCTGCCGACCTCACTGTGCTGTTTTGAGAAAGTTGAGGAAACTGCCTGGCACTCATTAGATATTCAATAAATGTTTCTTCAGTGAACAATACTGAATAACAAGAGTGATATTGACTTTAGTAATCTCTGAGTAGCTGGCTAATTTATTAATTTATTAAGTAATTAATAAATCAATACATTTATTAATTTTTATTAATTAAATTAAAATTAATTAATTTAAATTAAAATTTATTTATTTATTAAGTGTCAGAAGTGCTATGCAAGTGCCAATATATTTTATTTCATTTAGCAATGTTAAGAATTTCCTAAGATAGGCAGGCACTGTTTTTATTCCTGTTTTACAATTTAGTAGCAGAGGCAGCCAGGATTGGAGTCCAGGTCTGCTTGAATCTTTGAGGCCTTACACTTTTCACTAGAGCTTCAGGAGGTGGATGGAGATCCAGACCAGTATCTCTGGTCTGCATGTACAGTCATTGAGCCAGACCCATGTTTTTCTAATCTCTAGGTTATTTTTGGTACTCTTAAAAATTCCAGAGCAGCAGGGTACTGAGAAAGAGACTGTACCTCAAGGAAAGCCAATCTCGATAGCAGCCTTCCTGGCATAACTGCCTGTGTCTCCTAGACTGGTCTTTGTAAAATGCAAATCTGATTGTGTTACTCCCCTGCTCAAAACTCTTCCAGGAACTCTTTGTCTTCCAAGCCCTCCATGCGATGGCCTCTGCCTTCATGTCCAGCTTCTCCTCCTATCCTACTTTCTACTTCAGGAATCACAGCCTGGTGATAATAAACTGTCATTCTCCAAATGAGCCATTCTCTCACTGGTTTTCACACCTTTATTTGGAATTCCCTTCCATTCACAGCATCCTTTCCATCTTCAGAGAGGCCTTTCCTGACCTGTTACTCCCTCTCCCATCCATACAGAGACCCTTGTGCTCACTTGTGTTTGTTTAAGCTCTTCTCTTCCTATTAGGCTGTGAGCTCCGTGAAGGAAAGAAAGGATAGGTCTTGTCGTCTTCATACCATCTGTGCCTAACACAGTGCCTGACACACATCAGGTATTTATTGAATGAAGGAAGAAGAGAAAATAATCTAAAAGAGGTCATAATATTCACAGTCCTTGAACGTGGTCATTTCTTCGAAGTACTCAATGGATACTCATGTGTAACTTCTTAAGACTTCACTGTGGAGTTAGGTGTGAGGAGATGGTCACGGAGCCAATCAATGCACCGGGCTGTCTCTTGTTTTCGGCAGAGGCTTTGCTGTGGGGGACGCAGCACTGATCACAGTGGCAGGGCTTGCTGGGAGTTAAGAAGGAAGCATGGGTTTGACTCCTGCTTCTTCCTGACCCTCCAGATCACTGTATAATTATCAGGTCATTTACCTCTCAAAGCCTCTCTTTCCTCATCTATAAAATGAGGATGATGGTTTCTACCTTATAGGCCAATTGTAAGGAATTAATGAGATGATTCACTTAGAATGGTACTTGGTACATTCAAATGCACAGTACTGTTAATTAAAACACAAAGGGTCCTATCATGGCCATTTTTATCAAGCAACCACGATTAATAAACTGATAAATACTACTGTTTTTGCATTAAGGCTTTCTGTTAGGAAATGAGAAATTTCATATTTAATGTGAGTTAATACAATGCCTGATGTCCCTTTATAACTGAGATTGCTTCAGTAACATCTATATGGTAGGAGTTTGATAACAGTAAAATATCTGCAAATAGGTACCTGCCATGGTAAGGTTTGTAAACAATGTCGAATTTTATGGGACCATTGAAAGTTGGTGAGGGGAGGGAGGGAGGGAGGTAGAAGAGGGAGAAATAAACAGTGAGGGGCAAGAAAGGACAAGGCCAGAAAAATGAGCTCCTTCGTTTTAAAGCCATGGCTGCTTCTGCCTAAAGTGGCTGGGAATGAGAAAGGAGTCCCCAGGTGTGCTCTCCTTTCTCCCTGCAGGGTTGTATGGAAGGATGGGCTCCCCAGAATGGGGATGTGCCGTTAGTGGGATGTGAGTAGTGTGAAACCTCCCCACCCCCACTTCATGATGTGTTTCAATGAGACACATCCTAGGTAATCCTTTGGCCCTCAGCTCTTGATCTGGATTAGATGCAGTGTTCCTTGTCAGCACCAAAGTTTAGATTCTTTTCTGCCTCCCTCTCCCCTCCTCCTTTTTACAAAAGTGTTTCCAGATTGCCATTCCTGGTGGGGTGAATCTTTCTCTCTCCTGCTCATTTTTATTTATCTATTTATTTTCCATCTTTCTCACGCTTTTCCTATTTCAACTAAGCTCCATGTTGCTTTGTTTTTCCAGCTCTTTCTCTGCTTGCCCCCGTCATCACTCCCCAGCCCACTGCCGTTGTTTTTGTTTCTCTCCCCACCGAGCCCTCTTCCTTCTTTTCTTTTCTTTTCTTTTCTTTTTTGTGATGGAGTTTTGCTCTTGTTGCCCAGGCTGGAGTGCAATGGTGTGATCTCAGCTCACTGCAACCTCTGCCTCCCGGGTTCAAGCGATTCTTCTGCCTCAGCCTCCCGAGTAGCAGGGATTACAGGTGCCTGCCACCACGTCCAGCTAATTTTTTGTATTTTTTAGTAGAGAAGGGGTTTCACCATATTGGCCAGGCTGGTCTTGAGCTGCTGACCTCAGGTGATCCGCCTGCCTCGGACTCTCAAAGTGTTGGGATTACAGGCATGAACCACCATGCCCAGCCCCTTGTGTCCTTTTCTTTCCCCTCTTCTGTAGGCTCTTGGAGCTGGGGCTGACTGACTGCTACCTGGTCTTTCCACGTGCCCTGCTTCTCTAGTTTCCATCAGGGCTTCAAGTTTTCCATGCTATGACTGGGCTGGCTTTTTTCCGGCTTTTGCTTCGATTTGAGGAGGAGAGCTACAGGACCTGAAAGCGCTCTATGGTTTAACAAAGGTGACGGGAGCCCAGAAGAGAAGAGACAAGACAATGGAGGCTGGGGATGCTGTGGGGGTGGGCGCTGAGGAACTTTAGGGGGAGTTCATTGATTCTGATCCTGACTTCTTTTCATAAAGGCTCTTCCCAGTCCCTGGGCGAGGAATAGGATTCATTTGGGGGTCAGACTGTTGCTCTTCCCCACTAGTAGCTTGGGGGAGTGGGAAAGGTATTTGATGGAAGGTGACCACCAGGGATTTCTGGTCCAAGGTTAGCTGTGTGATGGAACCTAGATCAAGGTTATGGGTCTTCAGTTTCCTGTAATGTAAGGGGTTTGGTCCTGATGAGCTCTAAGGCTTCTTTCAGATCTCTAAATTGTACATTTCTGAATCTCTACTTTTCTTACTGAGGATTCCCAGTATCTTGCAATGAGCATTGCTTGGCAGAGTCTTTAGCACTCTTATTTAAGAGTGGCCTCGTGTGTGCGTGTGTGTGTGTGTGTGTGTATGTATGTGCATGTGTGTGTGTACATACACTGAGGATAGATAGGTGGAAGGAATATTCTTGCATGGATGCTGGCCAGATGAGAGGGACAAGGGGAACTGTCTCCAGCTTTTATACCTTTGTACAAAGGAGAGGGACTGCCTGTGGAACACAAGGACTTGGTGGTCCACCATGAAATAAGAATGGATAGTTATGATCAGGTTATGCCCAGAGATAATCAATCCATGGAGACTTGGGGTTGTTTGTATTCCTGATAGTCTTCATTTTAGTTTGAGATGTTCAATTCTGTTACTTGGCCCACAATAACCTTCAGATGGCAGTTGATTTGACATAAATCTATAGACCTCAAGTGCTAAATAATAACCATGTGAGGTTACTGTCTGTGTGGGTTCAAGGTGAATTTGAAGTTGACAAATTGTAGTCTTTACAGTGATGCACATGTAAAGCTTGTTTGAGACATGAACCATAAAAAGGGCTTAGAGGAATATTTTCTTAGGCCATTAGTGACTTTGGTCACTAATAGAACTTAGTTGTCTTCCCATAAGACAGCAGAGGGTATCCTATAGTCCTTAGAGGGGCCTTAGAGTCTCTTTCTTATTGGATAAAAGGAAACCTTTTTTTTTTCCAAACAAGTATTATGAGGAACATTAATATGTAAGCTTGATAAAACTTTATTATTATAAATGTGTTCTTTAAGTTTATTGCATTTGTCAATTCGGTGGAAAAATGAGAACCTGGCACTTTAGGTCCTCTCCAATGTCTTAAAATTTGGTAAATAATAAATTTAAGTGGATGATAGTCCTTTTAGATTTAATACTAATTGGAAACGTATTTCCCAAATGAAATTTAAATGGAATGTTTATGAACTCCCAACATCCTCCCATTACAACTTAGGGTTCCCCTGATCTCAGTTTGAAAACCATTAATACAGAGAATAAAAATAAACTAAGCATAAATCCAAGGAGTTAGAAAAAGAAACCAAAGCAAAAATATAAGAGAGAAATTAAAAAACAAACCTGGGGCTGGACACAGTGGCTCACACCTATAATCCTAACACTTCAGGAAGCTGAGGCGGGCGGATTGCTTGAGCCCAGGAGTTCAGGACCAGCCTGTGCAACAGGCGAAACCTTCTCTCTACCAAAAAATTAGCTGGGCATGGTGGTGTGTGCCTGTAGTTCCAGCTCCTCAGGAGACTGAGGTGGGAAGATCACTTGTGCCCAGGAGGCCATGGTTGTGGTGAGCTGAGATCATGCCACTGCACTCCAGTCTGGGGTACTGAACAAGGTCCTGTCTCTAATAATAATAATAAAAATAAATAAATAAATAAAAAATAAAAAATAAACCTGGAGCCGGATGTGATGGCTCATGTCTGTAATTCCAGCGCTTTGGGAGGTTGAGGTGGGAGGGTCATTTGAGGCCCAGGAGTACAATACCAGCCTGGGCAACATAGTGAGACTTTGTCTCTACCAGAAAAAAAAAAAAAAAAATTAGCTAGGTGTAGTGTGGTGGTGGTGCCTGCAGTCCTAGCTACTTAGGAGGCTGAGGTGGGAGGATCCCTTGAGCCTAGGAATTTGAGGCTGCAGTGAGCTATGATCATGTCACTGTACTCCAGCTTGGGTGATATAGTGAGAACCTATCTCAAAAAAAAAAAAAAAAAAAAAAGGAGAAGCGAAAAATGAACAGAAACCCCACAAAATCCAAATCCAGTTATGTTAGGCCCCCCATTTTAAAAAATATTGAAGCAATTAATCTAGAATTATATACCAGATATTATAGATTCTAGACACTGAATATTAGATAGTTCTTTAAGTTCTTTAGCCTCATTCTTTCTCAGACCAAATAAGCAAAACAGAAAAACAAACAAAACACACCATCTCTTAGTAGTGCTTGTTCCTCCTAAGCTGAAGCAATCCTTGTCGTCTTTGGATGTCTGATCCTTAGAGGGCTCTCACTGGGGAGCTGAACTCTGTCCCCTGTCCTTCCCTGTATTGTTTTGTGCTCTTCTCTTGGGGCCTGCAGAACATGTCTAATCCTATGTCTGCATGATAGACCCTCAGATATTTGCAGCAGTGACCATTTACCCATGAGTCGTCTCTTCTTTAGCAAAACAGTCCCAGTTCCTTCAATTGTTCCTCATATGACAGCATGCTTTTTGCATCCCTTTGGCATCCTTGTCCTTTTCCTCTGAACGTGTTGTCAGCTTTGTCTATATTTGTATTAAAGTATTCCATTGCCCAGGTGTGTCTGACAGGTATAAAGCAGAGCTGGACCATACTCACTCTTAATGGAGTTACTAAATTTTCATCAATATAGGGTAGGGCAGGCTGCTCCCTCAGTGATGCTAGTGGATTATTGATTAAAATCCCAACTTGTGTCTAACTGTTAAACTGCATTTTGCTTCCTTCTTGGTTTATGTAGTTGATGATTTGGGGGCCAGTATAGGGCTTTTATTCCTAAAGGATTATCAGAATAATGCAAGAGTGATTACAATTTTTCTTATACCCAAGCCAGTACATTTCTCACTATGATCTGCTGCTTAAAGTGCCAGATATTTGTTTTCACTTACTAGGAGTTCTCTGTTTCCATGGAATTTGTAAGTTAGGGATTTGAAAAGGAAGCAAGCTAAGGGGCTTTATAAAGCCTGCTTCTGGTCTTGTGAGGAATCTGGAGTCATTTGCTGACCTCTGTCATGAATTGTCTTTTGCTTAGTTCTGCTGTGTTATAGAAACAAAGGCAATTTCAATTTGATACTGGTGAATCATTCCATCAAGGGTGAAAGTCGTCTAGATTTTAAATTTATATATATGTGTGTGTGTGTGTGTGTGTGTATATATATATATATGTATACTCACTCTGTTGCCCAGGCTGGAGTGCAATGACATGATCTTGGCTCACTGCAACCTCTGCCTCCTGGATTCAAGCGATTCTCTTTTCTCAGCCTCCCGAGTAGCTGGGATTATAGGTGTGCGCCACCACGCCCAGCTAATTTTTTCTATTTTTAGTAGAGATGGGGTTTCACCATGTTGGCCAGGCTAATCTCAAACTCCCGACCACGAGTGATCCACCTGCCTCGACCTCCCAAAATGCTGGGATTACAGGCATGAGCCACCGCACCTGGCCTGTGTGTTTATATTTTTTGAATTATTGTGTTTAATGCAGAGGTTTGAATAATGGGTATCTTTTACAAATATTAATATATGCATTTAATTATGTTAATTATTTCTTTGGGTAAGTTATTTTAATTGTGTAATTTAGATCTTTGATATCCTTGTCAATTTTTTGCTTACTTGTTCTATTAGCTATTGAAAGAGGCCTGTTAAAGTTTCCCACTGTGATTGTGGATTTGTCTATTCTATTGGATTTGTTAACTTTTGCTTTATATCTTTTGAAGATGTGTTATTAGGGGCATACAGAAGTAATATTATGATATTATCTTATTCAACTGACTCTTTTCATGATGAAAGATTTCTCTTTCCCTAGTAATATGTGTTGCTTTAAAATCTGCTTTGTCTGATATTATTTTGTTTGTGCTAGCTTTTTCTTGGTTAGTTTTGCATGGATGTCTTTTTACTTTTAAGCTTTCTGTGTTATTTTTAAAGTATGTCTCTTGTTGGCAGTGTATAGGTATCGTTATTGTTTTTAGATTAAAAAAAGTCCGTACTGGCAGACTTGGTGTACTATTTGGAGTAGTCTATCTACATTTAATATAATTGCTGATATAGTTGGATGTATATCTACATATAACTATTTGCTCTCTGTTTGGCATGCATCTTTTATTTTTATGTTTTTTGTTTCACCTGTCTTATTTTCTTTTTGATGAATCAACTATTTTTATTATTTAAGTTTCCTCTCTCTAACTTATTAGTTATGCATTCTTTTGGTGGCTACTCTCAAGTCAAAATGTGTATATTTAATATATTATAAATATGATAAAAGTACTTTCAGCAATTTCCTAATATTGCTAGGTACTTTAATTTCATCTACCTTTTACATTATTGTTGTCACACATTGTAGTTCTACAGATATTTTAAACTCCGTGACATTGTAATATTTTGTAAAACATTTTCTTATATATTACACAAAATATGAAATTTTATAATTTTGTAAAATTGTTTGTATATTTGATTTAATTATATTTATTCACATATTTATTTACCTACTCGCTATTCCTCATTCTTTCCTGCATTTCCATGTTTCTGTTTGAGATTATTTTATTTCTTCTTGAGTAACTTCCTTCAGTATTTCTTTCGGTGCTGGTCTGTTGGCACTGAATTCTCTCAGTATTAGTCTTAAACATTTTAATTTCAGTTTCATTTTTAAAGATATTTTTGTTAGATATGGAATTTTCTTTCATCCCTTTACAGATATTACCCAATTGTCTTTTGGCTTCCATTACTTCTCTGAGTGGTTCTCCTCTCTGGTATTTTGTTACATTTATGTCCTCATTGTTTCCATGACTTTTTATTTGCCAGCCCTTGTTATTCCTAGTTGTTTTCAGCAGGACTGTTGGCCTGCTGTGGTCTATTTTATCCTATCTGGAGATGGACACCTACTATAAAGGCTATTTCTCAAAAAGTGTCTTATAAGTCTTTTAAGTTATTTTAGTTAACCTTCTTTTAAAAAATTGGCATTCTGATATTTCCCCCTGGATTTAACCAATTTGTATTTACGTGAATGGGACAATACATTTGAATAATCTTGTTATTTTAAATTATATAAAAGTCAGACGCTTTTAAACATGCTTCAAATCAGGGGTTCTTCAGTTTTTTGATTCACATGTTCTTTGTGTACCTTTCTCAGAATCTAACTGATAGACAGACTCCCCAGATAAATGCCCCAAACTGTTGCATACATTTTCCGGAGGATTAGGGTACATTTCCCCTCACCGTATCTATCCGTAGATTTCAGGATGGGAACTACATTAAGAACATAAAGGAAAGATTGAGTTAAATGAAAAGCTGTAGATAAGTCACTAAATATTCGTGCATTTGCTGTTCGTTCACTAACATGGTGGGGAGAAAATGTACTGAACCTGGCACAGAAAGATGTAGATTTATTTCTGGCTCTGCTCCTCACTAGATCTAATATTTTCAGTGTTCTCTTTAATAAATAAGGTTCATAATAATACCTCCCAGGTATTATTGTGGGAATAAGACAAGAAAACACACAAGAAAGCACTGTATAAATTGTGGTGTGCTGTACACATAGATAATATGTATAAGTAGTTAGATATATCGATATCTGTATTTGTATACATGTGCACACACATATAAGAAATAATATTTGCATCTCCACACTTTCTTTTAAAGAAGTACTTCAGCTAAACACAGTAATTTGAATAAAATACTTTGTGCCCACGGTGCTTCCTTTGGTACCACATATGCTATTGTACTTGAGAAATTGTGAAGAGGATAACCTAACTTGGGGGTTGGGGCAGAAATCAAGAAACCTAATATTACACATCTGGCTCTGGGATCCTGAGCTAGTTAGCAGTGGTACCTATAGTTGTATTTACTTACCTATAAAATGGGATAATAACCATGCATCCTTTTTTTTTCTTTTAACTTTTCAAGGATCTTACAAAGTTCAGTACGCTGTGTTCTACAGGAAAGGCTCTGTATAGATTTTTTTTTCTTATTGTAAAGAAGACAAGTTTCAAATATTGCATACAAATCAAATTTGATAGTTCACTTGGCACTGTATTTTAGCCTAATAGTTTTCATGGCATGTATTAGTAAACATTGATTATAATATTTAACAGTCAACTTATATTTACCTTTATTATGCTTCTTTCCCTAAATCATCCCATATAAAGGCTGTGTATAATACTAGAATCCATTGGAAGATAGTTTATGTCTTCCTGTCAAATAAAAAGGTGACAATTACCATTGAAAAGTATTTATTAACTTCCCATTTTTGCCTGTTACTATAAAAGCTAGAGTTCATAAACTTTTTTTGAATCTTTAGATGCCTTTGAGACTATGATGAAAGCCATAAAAAAAACCTTTCCTCAGAAAATGGACATATATACACACAAAAAACATTATTATGTTTTGCTAATAATTTTCAGAGGTCCTCAAACTGTCTGAAATCCATATTCAGATTCTTCCCTTGGTTAAGAAACCCCACTATAAAAAGATGTATCCTTTTTTCTAATTGTCATAATTTGAAAATACAGTATTTGTTCATTGCCCAGTCATGCCATATATTTAAGAAACCAGAGAGTTAAGGTGTTGTTCAGCAAATAGCGTTGTTATTAACGAAGTGTAATTATATACAGATGCATTGTTTATAATGGGAGGGAAGAAAGGGAGGAAGGGAGAGAAAACATGAGTACAGGAATACCCAGTGATGAGGCTAATACAGCCACTCAATTACTCAAGGTATTAGAGACATAGATTAATGAAAAAATCTTTAGAACATGCAAACTGGTGTCGACAACCATTTCCACTTTAAATACCGTCTGGAAAGGAATAGGAAAGTTGGATGAGATAGTTTAAGGTGGCAAAAACATTTGTTACCTTTTTGGTTCTCTGGGAAGAAATCCATAGATGTCACAGCATTTCAGCAGAAGGATTGGTCTTTGAAAATTATTGAGTTTTACGAGTAGAATTTCTCTAGAGGATGTTTGATGGTAAAAAATGTTAGTTTAATTTACCTGATTCTTTGTGTGTATTTATATTGAACTATGTTTAGTATGATTCTAGTCAGTTCAGCTTTTCTGCTCTACATTTGTGATTCCTGTTTTCCATGTGACTTGGCCTTCCAAGGTTTTATGGGAGTACTGATGAGTATTTTTTATTTGGGCATGATTGGGTAAGAGGTGATATACCTTCACTATTTGACAGGGAAAGGGAATGATTCTGACACTGATTCCAACTGGTTCACTTGGGAAGCTAAAAATTTTGACCTGCCAAAGGCAAAGTTTGTAGGTGAATTCATATGTGAAACAGAAGAGGGAAGACTAAATTTATTCAAATTGAAATTTGGTTTGGCCACCAGCAATGTTTACATTATTTCGCAATAGACTTTTATGAAAGTGGGCAATAAATTTCAGTGGCAATGGAAAAAGGTGAATTAAATCAGCGAGGAACTGTTTATGATCTGTTAACACAGGAAATAATTCCAAAGATAGTTTTGGCAAGGTTGGGGTGAAAATGATACTCTTAACCAGCACATGTGATAAAAGTTGATACAAAATTTTTGGAAAGAAGTTTGGCAATTTGTGACAACTTGTTCATATTTTTGGAAGCATTTCTAGAATTTTATTCTAAAATAACATCTCAAAGGATAAAAATTACTTAAAATGTTTATAAAGAGTTGTTTAAAATGTTAAAAAGTCAGAAGTACACTTAATGAACAGTAGATGAATATTTAAGTAATCACACAATTGTGGAACATCAAACGCTTGGTGGAATGCAATTAAAAAGGGTGCCAAAGATTGTAACAATGTAGAAAAATACCTTTGATAGAAGAGAAGAAACCACACAGTATGTATTAATGTATTATGCCATGAGTATAGCTGTGTAATAATTACCTGTGCATATGAATAAAGACTGGAAGAGAATAGGAAAAATGAAAAAAGGTTGATAGTTTAGGATCATGTCAATGCAGATGAAATCTAAATACCTTTAATTGCTATTATTTATTCAATAATGAAAACTTTTAAACAGTCTTCTAATTTTATGCTTTTATGGATTTTTATGTTAGATATTGAATTAATTAGAAATTTAATCATTTGGTAGAAGGCATGTTTTTGCTCCTAATGGATAGCTATTGTTCTAAAACTATTTATTGAATTGTCCATTCTTTCCCTGCTGATTTGAAATGCCACCTATTATAACATAATTTCCATGGGTCCATGTGTCTGCCTCGGACTTTGAACTTGTCTGTCTCTATGCTACCATTACTCTGTTTAAATAACCCTGGTTTTATTGTATGTTTTGCTTTGTGGTAGAGCAAGCTTTGACAGCCCAAACATTCTCTCTCAAAAATATCATTTCAATTCTAGTGTATTTACTCCTCCAGATGAACTTTAGAATAAGCTTGTTGAGTTTCATTTGAAAAATGGGTTTTGACTGGAATACACTAAACTTGTTGATTAATTTGGGGAGATAATTTTGCCTAGCATGCTTCTTATTTTTTCCAGAAATTTCAGTGGCATATTTGAGTGTTTTTTTATTTTGGATATAGTGAGTTTATAGAAAGGTGAGAACACATCTCTATTGCTTCTATGTAGAAGCAGAGTGATTCTGATATTTATGCCAACAAATTTATCTAGGAAAGTTTCTAGTTTTCAATTGCCTGAAACAAAGAATGTAATTGGATCCAGATGGGGAACTGAAAGAGATACTTTGGAATTCTGTACATTGGAATTTTGTCTTTGCCATATATGAAATTGGTGGCCTTTTTAGAAGAGTAGCAGATTTTCAGTGGACTCAGTGGTTAGAAAGATCCCACTCTTACCCAAAAAACTGCCACCTGTGGTTGGCTATTTAAGCTGTACTTGCATATTCTTTCAGAAGGCCGTTCTTCCTGCTGATCTCCTAAGTAGCTTTATCTAAATCCATCTCCTTTGAGCTTTATCTGCCTTTTCTGAATGAAAATGTCCTTGTTATTTCATCTTCATATTTTCTTTCCTTGTCTTCCTCTCCTGCCCATCCATTTCTGTCTAATTGGGTCTCTCTGTTGGTTTCTGTATCACCCCCTTCTTCTTCCACAGCATCTTTAACTGGGTCTTTCTGATGTTTTTCTGGTTACCATATAAGAGACTTTTTTATTGCTGAATCTCTTCTGAGTGTTAGGACTTCTGGGCATCTCTCTTTAATCTCCTTAATGGGCATGTCTTATTGCTCACATGACTGTTGGTTATCCTTTTACTAGTGTAAAGCATGGCATGGTTCTTGAAAGGCAGGCATGATGAATTACAAGACTGTAATGTTCAGGGTTGTATTGTGTTGGAAAGGGTTGCAATTAAACTCTCATAAGCTGTAGTCCTTGTCCACCCAACCAAATAAAATAGTAATATGATCGTTGTTTTGAATAGATGCAGATTAGATATCCTTGTGATCTGTGAACATTTTTGATCTGTTTATATAATTTGTTTTTTTATTAAAAAAAAATCACGAACAGGTCAGGTCAGCTTCTGCCTGTGGATAGTTAACAGTCTCTTTAGAAACCAGGAACATGACTAAAGCAAGCTGTTCTTCCTTTTTTAGGAAATGGAATTTCGTCTAAGTTTCCTCTCTCAGTCATGTTAGACATTTGTTGTTTTTTGCTTTTCAGATCTCCTTCCTGAAAGTTTTTGGAAGCTATTGTATGGTAGATTTTTCTTGGCATGTTGCTTTTCTATTGATTACGTTTATGTGTGCACATACACACGCATGCTCATATGCAGAAAAGGGGCAATTCAAAACTGCCAACCAGTGATTTTTTTTCAGAACTCTATACTTTGTATTTATACCATTTCATAGTTTCTGATAACTGTGTGTGTGATACGTTTTAAACCACTAGAAAAGCATAGTTTTTTGTTTATTGTAAAAAAACTGAGATTAAATAACCATGTGACTATTAGAAAACCCTGCACCGATTTTGTTTTTGATCCTGATCGGCTTAACTCTTAGTGTCCTGTGAAGTATCTTGCTAATATTTGTCAGAGGCAAATTGATGTTAAGGACTCTGTGTAGGCTTTTCTCTGTTCACTTTCTCCTCTATCATAGGGTAAGGATATCTTGGCGAGCAGGTTTGTTTTTGTTGGACAAGCACACAAAAGCCCAGATGCTTCTCCACGCAGTGCCGAGCTCTGGAGGCCCTCCAAAGTGGGCGACCCTTTCCACCTCCAGGTTTCCATTTCCCCGCCACTCCCACAGGCTGGGCAGAATGCGCTCTCTCTCTGGAGGCCCCACTTTGTATTGCTTTTTGTGTTTTCAGTAGGGAGTAGCACAAATCCTTCAAAGCCTCTGGGGTCTGGAGATGACCTGGCAGTCCCTACCATAGCTGCTGTTCCCCTGGGTGCAACACGGCTGCTGTAGCCCCTCCGCAAAGCCTCAGGATGGCGACATACCCGAGAGCCCCAGCCTGCTGCCCCACTTCCTTTGACATTAGTCCTCAGAGGATGCCTCGGTGACCTGAGGTGGCAGCTCCTCTCCTTGGGACCAAGGCACTTTGCAGGGCTTTGTGCCAACCAGAAGCTCTTAAGAGAAAGTGTGAGGAAAGAGCACTTGGAAACCCCTCAGAGAAGAGAAATAGCAAATGGAAATAGCATAGCAAGGGGGAGGGAGTAGTCCTATTTATTTGGCAATGTTTGTAAATATTTAAGATTCTTACAACTGACTATGGTCTAGCACAGGGTAAGGCCAGAGCTAAGAATAATTATCATGAACTTTTGTACTAATAATGGAATTTTGGATACAGGATAAAAATTAACTCAAGCCATGATGTTCAGCTGGTAGAAATTCAGAGTACAAGACTGCTGGGTGTGGTGGCACATCCTTGTAGCCCCAGCTACCAGGGAGGCTGAAGTGGGAGGATTGCTTGCGCAGAGGAGTTTAAGACCAGCCTGGGCAACATAGTGAGACCCTGTCTCTAAAAATAATTTTTGAAAAGCAAACGGCAATGAAGTACCACACTCCTACATCTAGTACATTTTAAAGAAAGAAAAAATTCTTTCCTGTGCCCTGAACTTCTTTAACTTTAAAAACAGAACAAACCAGCTCTGATACCCATACCTAAATACATCAGGAAGCATCTTCCCTAATGTCAAATGTGTTGTTGTTGGAAGGAAGCACTCATGCTATTTGAACTCAACCACATGAAGTGAACATAACAAATGACACTGTTATGGACCCAGGCCCTTTGTATTGTGCTTTCTTAGAGCCAGGACAAGGAAGTGTGACAATGCCCCGACTTATTCCTTTTTCAGGGGCAGATGACGGTCTATGCGAAGTTTGACAAAAATGTGTATCTTCCTGAAGATGCTGAGTTTTACTTTACTTATGACGGATCTCATCAGCGACATGTCATGATTGCAGAGCGCATCGAGGATAACGTTCTCCAGTCCAGCGTCCCAGGTGAGGTGTCCTCTTTGTTGTGCAGCTGGGAAATTAGTCTGCAAATAACTTCCCTCCAGGGATGTAGGCCAGGAAGAGAGCCAGGAAGAAAAAGAAAACAGTGCTGCAAGGTCAGGAGTGTGTGCGTGCCTGTGTGCGTATGTGTATGTTAGGAAGAACACTCACATCTGAGATTCTTCCAGTTGTATCTGCTGCTTAATTAGGAGTCTTAACTTAGACCAGGCAGACCCATCCTATTGACTGCACCCAACTTTGATGGTTGAGTGTGCTTTGAATGCAGTCAAATGGAGGAAACACTGTCTATTGAGTATCACCTCCTAATCACCTCCTATAACCTCAGACTCATTGCCAGGGTTGGCTCAGGCAGAACTGACATTGACAAAGTTTGTCTTCTCTCTTCCTCATTCTTCTGTAAGCAGCCTGGCAGCCATGGGTCTGCCTCTCCTCTGCTTGCTCCCTTTGGTCCCTGGGGTTCTTTCCTTGATGCCCTGTCCATCCAGAATCTTCCTTGGGGGATCTCCAGCTCCAGAACTTTCTCTCCCCATCATCAAAATGCTTACATTTGGAAACCTGTAATTTCCCCTGTTGTCTTCTTGATAGATGACAAATTAATATATCCTGTTCACATATTGTGATGAGCTAATAGCCCTTCTCAATACAGTTGTTTTATATTTTTATTGGTATGTGGGTTGTGCATTTAAGAGTCATCAGGCTTTAACCTAATGGTGGAATTAAAATGTCATTACCTACAGGACAGGGAGGGCATTTTAGAATTCTTTTTTATTGATTGGTTGGTTTTTCTTAACTGTGGGTCTTTCAGGCCCTTTTAATTTGTATCATAAAGAGACTCTTTAATTTTTATTAGAGTTAAGATTGAGATCATTTTTAAAGGAGCTTGTCTGTAACATATCTGCTACATGTGGAAAGAAGGTAGCCAGTGAACATGCAAACAACACAGACACAGTGAGAATTGTAGAGAAGTGCAGATACCTCTTAGCTCTACCTGGTCTTGGTCACTGAATTAATCTGTTGTCCAATTTCTGAGACCATCGGCAATTTTAAGCACTTCTGTCTTTAGTCCAGTAATCTTCATCGTTAAAAGAAAAAAAAAAAAAGAAAGAAAAGACAGTCAAACCAAATTAATGGGCCAGTCATGGTGGCTCATGCCTGTAATCCCAGCACTACCGGAGGCCGAGGTGGGAGGATCACCTGAGATCGGGAGTTTGAGATCAGCCTGGCCAACATGGGGAAACCCCATCTCTATTAAAAATATAAACATTAGCTGGGCATGGTGGCCGGTGCCTTTAGTCCCAGCTACTTGGGAAGCTGAGGCAGGAGAATCACTTGAACCTGGGAGACAGAGGTTGCAGTGAGCTGAGATCATGTCACTGCACTCCAGCTTGGGAGACAGAGCGAGACTCCATCTCAAAACAAAAACAAAAACAAAAACAAATCTAATTAACGGCACATAGTTACTTCAGCTGTTGGTTGCTTTCCCTCTGCCCTTTTGCTCTGGCTAATGTTTTCCCTACCTTTAGTTTTGCTCTCTTTTCTTGGTTTTCTCCTTTATCAAGCCCTTATAGAGAAAGGATAAAAAATAATAACTAAAGTGCCACTCCTATTTTCAAAACTTTTTATCTTTTTCTTTACTTGCACGTGGTGGCGACTCTCCTCCTCCTTCCTTAGGAGGAAGATAATATAATCTTTTGTTTATATTGTTTGTGGTCTACTTAAAAGTGAGGTTTCTTATCTTCATTTTAACAGAATCTAGAGGCAGGTGACAGTTTCTATTTCTGAACCTTGAATTTCCCTGGTGACAGCTTTTACCAGGACAACCTTTCAAAATTTGTAAGACAGATTTATTTAATATTTCCTGGGTATGTGTAGTCTGGTGGGAGGTGGGTGCATTCTGTGCCCGTACCATGAGACCACTTTTAAGAGTCGATGACAAAGTGACACTAGTTCTCTTTCAGTAAACTTGGGATAGTCTTGTTCCTTGGAGCCCTAGCTGCAAAGCCTCTGGGAAAAGTCTTTGGCGAATAAGGCAGAGGAGGAATGACTTGTACCTGTTAGCCATTTGACTGGGGGCAACAGGGTGCTATGAACCAGTGGTAGCTGAATAACTCTTCTCTGTCCAGTCATGATTATCATGATCATAGTGATTTGGTGCCACCAATTCCTGAAAATTCTGCCAAGGGCAGCATAAAAATGTACCTGGGTAAGAGCTTCCCAGCTCTGGCAAAATAAGAGAGTGGGGCAAAGAAGAGGAAGAGTGAAGGGAGGGACAAACAGCAGGATTTGGTGACACTCTCAGGAGAAATTGTTGAGAACACCTACAAGACAGAGACACTATTGTCAGAAGAGGGGGTAGTGAGCAACAACACACACACACACATAGATATGTATATATATATTTTCCCTTTTGTTTTCTCTTGGGTAGTCTTCACCCACCTTAACTCACATTCAAAGGAGCTCTATGGAATTAGGGCAAACTTGTGTAATTGTATGGTGCTATCTTATAAACTTATTGCTTAAATATGTAAAAATATGTGACTCAGGAGGAAATGGCAGAGTGGAAAAGAGCAAAGGACTTGAAGACAACAAACACAAATTCAGGGGTCAGGGTAGGAGTAAAAGGTTAAAGGAATGCTGAATAGCAGTGTTTGGTAACGATAGGAGAACAGATGGTCAAGTGCTCAGAGCTCGTAAAGGTAAGTTTTAAAATCAGGAGTTACTGAAAGAAGATGGAGTCAGCATTAGTTTGGCCCACATGCTTGGCAGTGTGTAAGGGTAATGGGCTGGCTTTCCTTTCTGCTTTGTTCTCCTGGAGCGTGTTGTCTGCTTAAGCTATGTGGTGGGGCTAGCACATTGGACCCCTGTGAGAGCATCTCCTACAGACTTGGGGTGAACTGTTCACTGTCTTGTTGTCCAGGCCATGGGCTTCAGGAGACGGTGACGGTATCTGTGTGCCTCTGCTCGGAAGGTTACTCTCCGGTGACCATGGGCTCCGGCTCAGTGACCTACGTGGACAACATGGCTTGCAGGCTGGCTCGTCTGCTGGTGACACAGGCCAATCGCCTCACAGCCTGCAGCCACCAGACCCTGCTGACCCCATTTGCCTTGACGGCAGGAGCGCTGCCTGCCTTGGATGAGGAGCTCGTGCTGGCTCTGACCCATCTGGAATTGCCTCTAGAGTGGACTGTGTTGGGAAGTTCTTCACTTGAAGGTGGGTCATCACCAGAAAATTCAGATATCCCCTGTGTGTGTCAAGTTCAGAATGTACCTTATGCTATACTGTGTGTTCCCCTCGGCAGGTTTTCCTGCCCACTTTTTACCTGAACCTTGCTCTGATGTGGAGGGGCTCCCTGAGGTCCTGAGCCACTCATCTCTGGGCTGGTTTATGTGACTCCGTGCCAGGAGGTGTGGGATAAATGGAAGAGCCTTGTCTCAAGTGGGGAAAGACTGTTTCTTTATGGTACGCTCTTGAGTCAGCTGCTCTGGGCTGTGGCACCACTTCCCTTGGCAAGTTTTCTTGCTGTGGGAAGGGGACATTGCTGCCCCATTTCCAAATAGGTAGGCTTACTGGACAAGAAAGATCATGTCACCAACTCTGTGAAACACCTGGAAGACATGTGACCACATGGGAAACATAACCAATGAATTGACATCTTTGAAAATGTCAGTGTCACTGAGAGCATTTGTGTTACATTTGTACTAGTTTTTGGAGTTCTAAAGACCAAATGGACTCTGAATACCAAGTATTTGGAATCTGCGTGTGAACAAGGCTATAGATGTTATATATAGGCCCTTACTAGACATGAGGCTAAAGTGATCAATAGATGCTTTTTAAAAATGAAAAAATAAAATCTTTTTTTGAGAGATGGGGTCTCACTGTGTTGCTCAGGCTGAACTTGAACTTCTGACTTCAGTGATCCTTCTGCCTCAGTCTCCCAAAGTGCTGGGATTACAGGCATGAGCCAATGTGTCCAGCCAATAGCTGCTTTTTGTTGGTGATTACAAGTTATATATAATTTTATTGGAAATACACAAATGTTGTTTTGTAATTTATTGAATACAACATATATTATTGCTTTTTTTTGCTATCCTTCCTGTGACCTTAGCTTTGTAGTCAGATGATGCTATTTTTGAGAGTTTCTGCTTCCTGGTAAATTCTAGTTGTAAGTTTCAGGTTGGCTTAAATTCGATCATGGATGAGATTAAATGCACTGCTCTGGGTAAAGGGGTGTGAGTTTTGTAAACAGAATTATAAAGCCATAAGTCACAATCCAAAAGGATCTCTGTTTATTTCCTTTAATCAGGGTCACACTAAAACTCTTCTGGGCACTTAAAGACGTCTCTTGTTTTTAAGACCTTGGATGAGGGAAGTCACAAGTCTAGTCCAGCACCGAGCCATGCCTGAATCCTGTGTGCTGCACTCTCCTGTGTGGTGGCTAATTGATACGTATGGCGTGGGCTCCCTGAGGGTGTGGGTGGTGTTTGTTCTGCTTGCTATTATCCCCAAGGATTCAGCAAGGAGATATGAAATATAAGGGGGAGTTGCAGTGATGATACTTGAAAGGTCTTGGGATACACCATTCATTCATTCATTCAACAAATACTTTTTAAAAATAAAGTATTAATAAAATATTTTTAATAAAGTAAATGTGCTGCACATTTTTAATTTCTACAATGAGTCATAGTAGTACCTGCTTCTTTAGCTGATGAGACAGGGTCATCTTGCTCTGTTGCCCAGGCTGGAGTGCGGTGGCACAATCATAGCTCACCGCAACCTCAAATTCTTGGGCTCATGTGATCCTACTGCCTCAGATTCCCGGGTATCTAAGATTATAGGTGTTTGTCACATGCCTGGCTAATTAAATTTTTTTTTATTTTTTTTTTTAGAGACAGAGTCAGGCTTGTCTCAAACACCTGGCCTCAGGCGAGCCTCCCACCTCAGCCTCCCCAGTAGCTGGGATTATAGGCACCTGGCTCAACAAATATTTCTTAAACTCTTGCTATGTGCTAAGTCCTTATATACAGGGGAATTGCAACAGTAATACCTGATCGTCTGGAGATACACCCTTTCTATCTCACATATGTAAGTGATAGATGACATGTATGATCTACATTAATATAGATATAGTATATATAAATTTATATATCTATGATACATATTGTCTATATCTAAATATTATATACATATAATGTTTTCTGGCTAAGAAACTTCATCTTAAGCCTCTTGGATTTTTAAAAAGATTTCTAACTATAATATTGGAAGGTGTTTTTTGGGGGGGGGTGTGGATCCATTTTGACAAAGACACAAAGGTTTCACGATTTCCCATGAGTAAAGGAAGAGCATCACAGCCTCACACAGGGGCAGATGCAGGTTAGTCCCACAGCCCCTCCCCAGGCCAGCAAGTCTCTCAGCACCAGGCCAGCAAGTCTCTCAGCACAGCAGCTTGGTGCCTGCAGCGGTTTAATTTGTGCCTCTGAAAAATTACAAATTGTTGAAGGTCATGGAACCTCATAACTGAACGTGAATAGCTTAAACTAAGGGTCTCCAAAATGGAATTCATGTTACCCACATACTATATTTATTTTTCATGCCGATATTTAGAAATACATTCATACTCTCTAGGATTTAATCCGTGGATTGCAATAATAGAAGCATACAGTTTTCCATGCTGGGCATGCCTGCTCAAAGTTATTTTTGCCGGTAGAGATACATAAAAAAATAAGTTTGGAGAACGCTTGACAACGCATGTTGTCGAGGGTCATCCTATCGCCATTTTCATTGCTATTTAGGGATACATTCTTGTTTGCCAAGCTTTTAGCTGTCGTGGCCTTTGATTTATCCATATTTTTATAACAGACAGATTTATGTCACCAGGAGTTCCTTTCTGACCCCTCTGCCAGTATTTATACATAATATATGTATTTTCATGAGAGAAAAACTGGAGTGGTTTCTTTTCATGGTAAAACACTTTTCTATTCTAGTGTCCTAGTTGTTAAGAATGTGTGCTGTGGAGCCAGGTTCAGATCCTGACCTTATTACCTCCTGGCTGTGAGACTTGGGCAAGGTATTTTAGTTCTGGTGCTGCACATTTTTAATTTCTACAATGAGGCATAGTAGTACCTGCTTCATTAGCTGGTTGTGATGATTTAATTAGATAATGTATGGCAAGACCTCTAGAAGAGTATCTGAACATATTAAGTTTTCAGTAAAAGGTGATGTTGGTATGTGCATGTGAATAAATTTTCATATATAGAGTGTATTGTATGTACTTATATGTGCATAGGTAGAAAGCAGATACAATTGGTTTGGACAAATGAAGCTGAAGGCAAAATATAAAATCCTGGCATTGTAAGCAATTCTTTGAAAATTTCTAGGAATGTTTCTAGACTTTCTCTAAAGGCAGTTTATAGTACTTGAGGTAAAACTGTCTGCAGCCTAGACTTGTAGTGTAGCTTCTCTACAACATCAATGTCAAGCGACAGGGTTAATGCTCATGTTTGAAGTCGAATTTTACTCTGAAGGTTATGACCATCTTATGAGATTTGATTCAGCCCACCATGTGTTTAAGTCTCTGTGTCTGCCTGTTCACACCTCAGTTCTGTTATGTATGTATGTAGGGGCTCATATATGGATATCGGCTAAGTTTAGATTGGTAGGTCTTAACAGATGTATTTATCAGTACATTTCTGTCAAAATTATTCCACGTTAAAAAGAACAAATTGGGCATTTAGATGAATAGATTGAAATATAAATTCTTCTGTGTCAGTTTTAATTTTGTACTTTAGAAATTGTATTAGATACTAGGGAGAAGGAAAACGTGGAGTTTTTATTGTATTTACTGAATCAAGTAGTTGGACATAAATTAATCATTTTATAGTTGGGAATAAACAAGAGTATTTGGTGAAGGACTAACATTAATACCCTAGATTAACTGGATTATATTAGATTTTTACAATGCACATGTATACTCTATGGATGTATTTTGACTCATTGCCTATTCATAACCATTTGGTGGGGTTTCACTAATCTTGAGCTGTTTTGGATTTGTTTTTCGTTGTACTTTTAATTTAATAGAGTTTTAATCTAAGCAGTTTAAAACCTCTTATGTGCTTATACATCTTTTTTAGTATACATATTTTATTTGTGTTGCTTGTCTTCAGGTAGATAAATTATAATAATGATGTGAGAAATAAACTGTGACATCGGACCCACTGGACGTTATAAATGTATTAGTGGCAGTGGCATCACAGGTGGAAAACAATTTCTTTCCTAGTAATTATTTCTTCCAGTACTTGTCCAAAAATTATTTTAATGCTCAGTGTTCACTTTTATTAAAAATTTTTTGTGTTTATTTATTTATGATTTCTTCAAATATAAATAGATCTTACCGAAGGAGTATTCATTGATTTCTGTAATGACTTTGTCTTGGAAGAGTGATCAAAACCCTGCTGTGACACATTACTGTATTCTTTGCATTTTATAATGAACTTCTCATTTTTTTCCCTTGTCAATCATTGAGAGTTATTAGGAAGGACTGGGAATCTGGAAAAAGGCCAGAGTCTGAGTAGAGCATGGATCTTGTAACAAAAAGCAGAGCCTTCTTTCAGCCCTGTATCTTACCCGTCATTAGTCACAATGCAACTTCATTATGTATTTGAGGAAAGGAAATATCCCAGATTTTATTTAATTTTAGACCATAAATAAAATTGGATTTCTAGTTCATAAAATTAAGACCATTCCTTTTATGAAATAGCATTCATAATAGTGCCTTGTGCAGGGTCTCAGAAGCCCAAATTTGGAGTAAAGCGTTGAATAGTAATATAATTATTCAACAGAATCTCACAATTTATTTTTATTTTTTTTGTTTTGGGTTTTTTGCTTGTTTGTTTTTTGAGCAGAAATCTTTTCTCAGAGATTTGTATAATTTTGACAATTAGGTTAACTGGGATAACACATTCTAATGTTTTATGTGTTGATGCTCAGATGACTTTGGAGTTGAAAGCCCCCTTGACCTTCCTGCTCCATCAAACTACCTCCCTCCACTTGTGTTCCCAGTAGCTTAACATGGCTGGCAAGCACCAAGCTTGCCAACACCAGTGAAGGGCTGCCATGTGGATAAAGAACCCAAGGGGACTACAAATGGTATCTCCAAAGACAGATGGCATCGTTCCTGTGAACACAGTAGATTCTCTCCTAACCTATGGAGTAGGTCGAGCTTGTCCTGGTTAGGTTTTCTAATTTAAGAGAAAAATAAAGCCCAGTTCCTTAAAAAAACAAAGAGGTCATATAAAGAATATTTCTCACATATGTTTACACTTACAAACTAATATATAACAATTTGGAAGACTCAAGATATTTTTTGCCAGAGTAAATTACTATTGTTTTCAAAAACGAACTTGGACTCTTCCAGTTGTCTAGGTAAAAGTAGTTCATGTGATCAAAGGTCTCCTAACAGGCAGAAGTTCTGCTCATTATGGAACAGGTGGATTCTTTGTTATATCAATCATAAAAACATAACCAAATCTGTTTATTTTTTATTTTTATTTTTTTTTGAGACGAAGTCTCACTCTGTTACCCAGGCTGGAGTGCAGTGGGATGATATTGGTTCACTGTGACCTCTGCCTCCAAGGTTCAAATGATTCTCCTGCCTCAGCCTCCTGAGTAGCTGGGATTACAGGTGTGTGCCATCACGCCTGGCTTATTTTTGTATTTTTAGAGATGGGGTTTCACCATGTTGGCCAGGCCTGCCCTCAAGTGATTCACCCACGTCGGCCTCGCAAAGTGCCAAACCTGGTTTTGTAAAGGTACTAGCATGAATTGAATCTGCAGGGCAAAAATATTAAAGTGTTTAACAAAACAAAGTATTACCTGGTAGATTGCTTCGTCAAGTTTAAAGAGTTAAGCTTTTCTCCTGCCTTTGTAATTGGTTCTATGAGTGAAAGAAAATTTTAAGGTAAGCCAATTGAACTTTTGGAACTCTTCTATAGGAATGTTTTGGACTTCAACACAGCTGATGTATTTAGAGGATACAGCTTCTCATTCTGTGGGTCTATGGTTGGTTGGAGAGCTGTCCCCAAAGAAAACAAACTGGTGGAACTAGCAGGACCCACTGAGGGTGGCTTAGAGAATTGAACATTTTCCAAAAGTCAGATTAAGAGTATACTCCTTAACTTGCAAATAACACCAATAGAGTTATAACAACCACAACAGATTTAAACTTGAATCCAGAAATTAGAGAAATGATTTGTTAGTTTCAAGGACAAATCCAAGTACAAGTCACAGCATAATGAGTAGTAAGTTAAAGGAAATATAGAAAACCTTGTCATGGCCCACATGTGTAATGTATAGGTAAAGTAATGTGATGCTCTTACTATGGAGAAGGGTCGTTAGTATAACACTCTGCTCTTGCCTGAATAGGGTCTTCATAAATTAGTTCCTCTTGAAGGAGAATGTTTGTTTTTCTATGCTTTACACATAATGGAAAGAAAAGGAAAAGAAATACAGAGGCCCGAAAGGACTTCAGAAGAAAGTTTATAAGAGTTAGGGTTATCTAGCAGTTATTTTTTCCCCTAAATTTATTATTTTTTTAAATTCAATAGCTTTTTGGGGAACAGTAGATGTTTGGTCCAGCAGTTCTTAAAATGTGTCTTGATTGTTCAGTGTTCACTTAAGAAGTTTAAAAAGCAGTTTTAATATTGCTTCTTATCTGCAGGAAAAGCCATTACATAGGAATTAACAGTTCATTACAAAAGAGTGGATGGGAACTACTCATTTTATGTGACAGCCACATCTTGCTTCAAGCCACATACCTTGAACCTTCTAGGCAACAAGAGAAGGGAATGTGTGGCCTAGCAGTGTTTGACAGAGAAAAATATCTGTTTCTCTTTCTTTGAATACAGAAAAGAGATCTGTAGCCGGTAGCAAGCAAGATTTGTTTAATGTTTGAAATGGAGCGTGGCTTGTGTTTTTATCTTTGAATACTGTCTGCTGGCCGTAGATATAGAAAGAAAATAGAGCAAGGCCCCAGAGCCTGGCACTGTGGGTTGGCCTGATGACTGCACTGTGTCCAGGTCTTACTAACCAGAGAAGGGCAAACTGATTTATAAGACTTAATTGCTGGCCCACAGATGAGGTAAAATGTCAGCTTTGTTACTCTGCCATAAAGCTCTGTACTGGACAGCAAGTTTGAAATAACATTAGCTGAAACACCAGTGGGTAGGAAACCCATAAAGGACAGATTTATTACAAAATACAAGAAATACAAGTTTCCAGTGGTTTTTTTTTTTTTAAAGTTTTGAAATCAATACATTATGGGTAACAACTGATTCAGGGGCTTTGTATGTTTCTCTTGGAAATCTTGACATTTTTCAAGGGGTTGTGTACACACTCAGTATTGCTGTCTAGCCTTCTGTCACTTCTGATAGTATCTAATGGGACAAACATCTCTACACCTTTTCTGACATTTCAAGCTGGTAGTATACTCCTTCTGTTGCTAAGGCAACCCACTGGATGAACACTAGGGGTGGAGAGAATGTTCTTTAGATCCTATGGCACTTGTTATGATGGTAAATTGATAAAATTGTTTTACAGCTCTCAGCTATATATATGTATATTATTTGTGAAGCTTTAAATCCTTAATTTTAAAATGTCTTCTTTGTCTTACATTCCTTTTGTAGTTTTTAATTTTTGAGGAATATGTTTTCTGGCAGTAAAGAATTTAATATAGAATTAAACTTCTAAGGAAAAGGACTCCTCTCCTCCCAATCATTTGAATTCATTTTTCAGTTTAAGTAGGTAAACTCTTATTGAACACATTCTCTGTTTAAGGTACTACATGTTAAATAAGAAACAGCAGCTTAAACTCTTCCTTAAAAAATAAGCTTCCTACTTTTGTCTGGCAACAATGGCCCTTATACTGGAATAGAGAATTACGCACTTACTCTCACTTCTGGGAAATAGAACGTAGAGTTGGATTCCGGTCACTCTCTCTCCCTCAATTATAATTTTCAAGAACAAAAAATGTAAATGGAAGTGAACAGCCTACCCAATGTGCTTCCCAAAGGATTTGGGACTGTAGAAGGTTTTTGAAGTCCCATTCCTGGCTTACCTCCTCTGGGGCTTTTCTCCCCTTAAAACGTAGCAGGATGCATATAGCAGTTTTTGCTTGCACGCAGGGGATTAAAGCTGAATTTAAAAAATGACAGTAACCAAGGAATATCTTCATAACCTTGAAGGAGAAAGTTACAATTTTGCTATTCTCATAGATTTCTTAATGGGATTTGAATGCTGGCAGTTGTCCTTGTACTATTTTATCTACAAACCAAATGAAATATTGGTTTGTAGATAAAACATTGGTTTTAAAACTACCAATGTTTGGAGGTTAAAATCCCCATGATTGAAAAAGTTGGGTAGGAGAGATCTGGGGAGGAAAGTGAGGCAGGGAGCCAGAAGAGATGGTACATTCTTAGGGAAATGAATAATTGTGCGTCCTGTTCCAAAGTCCCCCTTTACTTGGCCCAGTGTTGTTTAAGAGGCCTTGTCTTGACTCTCTCAAATATAAGCCTTGGTGTGGGGATGAAGCTGTATGGATAGAAACCTCAAAAGATCTTCTGTAATCCTACCCTAGGTACCCATATACCTACTGTCCTCTTCCACACCTATAACTGTAATTGCTTTTATTTTGCAAGTTTGACATGAGAATGTATGTGTGCTGTGAGTGGCGACACATCAGGTCAATATCTGGAGGAGAGGAGAAGCATGAGTGACGGATGTGAGCCTGGGTCCTTAGAATTTGCTCAGCTCAAGTTCCTTCTGCTTATTTTTCCCTCACTCTCAATTTGTTGGTTTTTTTTTAAGATGGGGTCTCGCTGTATTGCCCAGGCTGGTCTCAGACTTCTGGGCTCAAGTGATTCTCTTTCCTCATCCTTCCTAGTAACTGGGACTATAGGTGTGTGCCACCACAACTGGGTAATTTTTTTTTTTTTTTTTTTTTTTTTTTTTTTTTTTTTAGAGATGAAGGTCTTGCTATATTTCTCAGGCTGGTCTCCAACTCCTGGGCTCAAGCGATCCTCCTACCTCAGCCTCTGAGTAGCTGGGACTATAGGCATGAGCCACCACACCTGGCTGGTTCTATCTTTCCTTGCCCTCTTAAAAAAAATCTATTTTGAGGCTGAGTGTGGTGGCTCACACCTGTAATCCCAGCACTTTGGGAGGCTGAGGTGGGTGGATCACTTGAGGTCAGGAGTTCGAGACCAGCCTGACCAATATGGTGAAACCGTGTCTTTACTAAAAATACAAAAATTAGCCATGCGTGGTGGTGCATGCCTGTAATCCCAGCTACTTGGGAGGCTGAGGCAGGAGAATTGCATGAACCCAGGAGATGGAGGTTGCAGTGAGCCAAGATCACACCACTACACTCCAACCTGGGTGACAAAGCAAGACGCCCTCTCAAAAAAACAAAACAAAACAAAACAAAACAACAACAACAAAATCTATTTTGAACTTTTTATTCTTGTATAAATTTTTCTTCACTACTCCCATCTTCCCATCTGCAGTTTATAATAGGAGATACAAGTATATAAGTATTACATGAGTCAATCCCTGATTTTTAAAAAGTAGTCCCCAATTCTTGTAGTATATGACTCTCCTATGTTTCTTGTCAACACATTTAATTTTTATAGTCTTGATTTTTTTTTGTTGTTGGCTTTAATGTATTTTTCCTTGACAAGTACATGAGATATATCACTGCAGTTGGGGCCAATTCAAGCCATCCTTTGTATAATGAGAGGCATAATAGTTAAGAACTTGAGTTTTGGAGGTAGAAAAATCTAGGTTCAAATCCTTCATGTTCCATATACTACTTAAGTGAGCCTATGCAATTGCATAATTATGTCAAGGCTTAGTTTCTGCCCCTATAAAATAAGGATAGTAATAGTACATACATCATAGAATGGCTGTCAGGATTAAATGAGATAATGCATATAAAGTGCTGAATAAAGGTTAGCTCTTTATAGAAACAAGAAAGGTAAAATCCTTATCATAGTCACTGACACTTAGTAAGAATGAAAGAAGAAATGTTGGTGTGGTGGTTCATTTCTTTTTTTCATTCATGGATAATCGTTGCCCATCTGTATTCCTGGTTGACCTTTTTCCAACCTCCCCTTCCTCCCTCCAGATATGGCAGCATCTTTTATACTGATTTCTGGTTTGGTTTATCCCATTTACCTTCCTCTTGTAGTCTCACCAGAATATCCCTTGTTGATTGTGCCTTACTGGTGAAGGAAAGGATGAAATCATCCATTGAAGCTGTAGCTCATACCCAAAGAGTGTAATATTTCTAATATTTCTCAATCCGGGACTTTGGACACAAGACACTGGCTTCCAGTGCAAGGGCACTGAATGGACCCTGCCTGGCTGTAGGCGAATGGCCAGTTTCCTGGTTGTGTTTGAAGGCAGACTTCCAATGCAGACTTCAAAGGGCCATCTGCGAGGCATGATGAGTCCACACTTTTTCTGCTTGTCAATAATAAAATTAGACTGCAATGTATTTTCATTTGTCTCCCAAACAGAACAGGGTCCCTGGAGAGTCAAGTGGGAGGGCATCTGAGAATTCTAGCTCATCTAGGGTGTAAGGGGAGATCTTGCAGAAGAGTGCCTGAACACAGTTGGCTATCAGCAAATATCTGTTGAGTGAAATCAATGGTGGACTTGAATCATAGCCTTGTAGCAACATTAACAAATGAAAGAAAAATCGATACAGGCTGGAAAGGAGGAGGTATGCCATAATTGCTACTTACAACACCTAATGACCGCCTGCTGCCCAAAGCATGGGATTACAGCACATTTGTCTTAATAGCACATCTGATGCAATTACAGTGCTCGGTAAGCAGGCAGCTAGTCCTTACAATTATGCCTTTAAATTGTGACCACAGGAAAATTGTTTTCAAACATACCACATATCTATTTAGTGACTGTTTATTGTAGTTTTTTGTATTAAAAAGATCAGACAAATGTGTAAAACTGCTTAGTCCCCCCAATACTGGCTTTTATAGTTCTTGACAGCCCTGTCCCATTTGTTATTTTCATTACAGCCCCCTGGCAATCCCAGGTAGTAGGCCGGGCAGTTATCATGTCCGTTTTACAGATCAAGCAACTTGAAACTTGAGAATTAAATGGCTTTCCATTTCATTCTAGCTGTTAGCTGGAGGCTTGCTATGTGTTCAAATCCAGAGCTTTGAATCCTTGGTCTCCCCATCTTTGCACCAGACAGTGTTGTATCTGGATTCTTAATATCTTATACTGGTGGCTACATGCATAATTTAGTTTGGAAATATCCTCAGAATGTGAAGGTCAAAAATTGAGTTGCTATCTTGAAATTCTGATGAACTTTTCAAAGTTGCAACTGATTTAGTATTCGTTCCACAAGCTAAAATAAAGTGTATCTTGCCAATATGAGATGCAAAATCCAGGAAGTACATTCCAGTGTTATACAGCACTATGTGAATTTTCTGGAATGAATGTGTGTGTGATGGGTGTTTTCCCAAATTATTTTCAGGTGATCTTCAGCCGCAGGTGGTTGTAATATGATTGTCTCAACTGTGCTGAAGCAGAAAACAAGTTTTAGGGAGGAAAAACCTGCCATTATGCTTGTTTCAGTCCTCCTCCTCTACCTTTTGGGCTTATGATCCAGCCATGCCAACCATGTTGGTCTTGCGCTCTGTGGAATGTCCTGATTTCATGTCTTTCTTATGAGTGTGTTTGTATTTGCAGTTCCTATCCTGGGCTCACCAACCTCAGATCTCCTGTTTACAAAAGGCTGATTTGTTTATCTACATGCCAGAGCTCTGAGTAGGCTGTGTAAATGGAAGATGCTCTAAGGCACAACCCCTTTCTCATTCTTATTGAGAATCCTGAAAACATCTTAAAGATTGTGTATGATACCCATGCCGAATTCTCTCTTCTACTCTCTATGTAAATTTTTAATAATTTTTTTCATTGGACTTTTTGTTCATCATTTTTGGCATTTTATAAATATCTGTAAATTTTCATATCATGATACATGATGTAGGTTGAATTAATTTAACATGCAGATTTGTTTTCTTGTAGTCCAGACAGTTTCCTTACTTCTATTCACATTCTTTGTGTCTAGAACTACAAACAATGAACTAAGCCTAGAGCTGTAGTTCATCACATAGTGATTTCATGGGCCAGATATTTACAGACAGTCCCTGATTTATGATGGTTTGATTTATGATTTTGATTTTATCATTGTGTGAAAGGTGATGGTGTGAAAGCAATATACATTCAGTAGAAAGTGTACTTCAAATTTTGAATTTTGACCTTTTCCTGGGCTAGGCCGTATGCAGTGTGATACTCTTGTGATGCTGGACAGTAACGGTGAGCCACGGCTCCCAGTCAGCCAGCCACACAATCACAAGAGTAATCAGTCAATACTCCACAGTGCATTGTGTGGCCAGTGGTTTTTGGATATTGTGTTTTGTGTTTGGCCATCCCATCATATCTACAAAACACCTATTTTCAACTTACACTATTTTCTACTTATGACTGGTTTATTGAGATATAATTCCATCGTAAGTCAAAGAGTATCTGTATTTTATTCTGAACAAAAGTAAGCTAGCTGTATTTTTCTCAAGGGCAGGGACCACCACACTCATCTTTGTATCCACAGGGCCTGGCAGATAATAATGGTCTCATTCAATGTTTGTCTACTAAATGACTTAGATGAACAAATTGAGACCTACATGAATACATATGTGGCTTTGGAAATCAGAATAAAACTTATTTTAATGAGTTGAATTTAATGTGAATTAAAAAAAAAATTAGTCTTCTAAAAACGTATTGTGGGCTGGGCGCGGTGGCTCACGCCTGTAATCCCAGCACTTTGGGAGGCCGAGGTGGGCGGATCACAAGGTCAGGAGATCGAGACCATCTTGGCTAACACGGTGAAACCCCATCTCTACTAAAAATACAAAAAATTAGCCGGGCGCGGTGGCGGGCACCTGTAGTCCCAGCTACTTGGGAGGCTGAGGCAGGAAAATGGCGTGAACCTGGGAGGTGGAGCTTGCAGTGAGCCGAGACTGTGTGCCACTGCAATCCGGCCTGGGCTAAAGAGCAGGACTCCGTCTCAAAAAAAAAAAAAAAAAAAACCAAAAAACAAAACAAAACAAAACAAAAACGTATTGTGTTGCATACATTTCAATGGCTCCACTCGGGTGTTGTGAAACATTACTTAGCCCTAAAAAATATAAGTACTTCTGAATTAACGTGTATTGAAAAATATTATTTGCTTTTAGATTATTGTATCCATCACATTTTTGCTTTAATATTTTGCTAAATGTTTAAGCTCTTTCCTGGTTTAGCAGTAAGTAACGTAGGTTAAAAATAACTTGTAAAACTCACAGAAAACTCTTTTTGTTGTTCTTTGGTAAAATCTTATACCTAATAGATCTTAATTAAGAGCTGACTGGGTAGGCTGTGTTATAAAAGGAAGATATAGGTTTGTATTTTGCTAACCACTTATTAATTTAAATTAGCAGATCCCAACTCTGGCTTTGCATTGGAATCACTTGAGAATATTTGGAAAAGTGTGATGACTTGGCCCTGCCCCAGAAGTTCTGATTTAATTTTTCTGGAGAGGGCCTTAAACATCAGTCTTATTAAAAAATAATAAAATAAGTTAAATCATTAACCAAGGTCTCCAGAACTCACAATCACTGCTAGAGGAAATGTAAGTTATTACAACCATTTTTGGAAAACACAGCAGCATTATCTAATACATTTAGAGAAACTAATATCTCATAGCAAATCTGTTCCATAGCAATTCCATTCCTATCTATAAACCCTAGCAAGAAAACATGCTGATATGGTTTGGCTGTGTCCCCACCCAAATCTCACCTTGAATTGTAACTCCCACAATTCCTACATGTCATGGGAGAAACTGGTGTGAGGTGATTGAATTATCGGGGTGGGTCTTTCCTGTACTATACTCATGATAGTGAATGAGTCTCATGAGATCTGATGGTTTTTAAAATGGGAGTTTCCCTGCACAAGCTCTCTCTCTTGCCGCCACCATGTAAGAAGTGCCTTTTGCCTTCTGCTGTGATTGTGAGGCCTCCCTAGCCACATGGAATTGTAAGTCCATTAAATCACTTCCTTTTGTAAATTGCCCAGTCTCAGATATGTCTTTATCAGCAGCATGAAAATGGATTAATACAGTAAATTGGTACCACTAGAGTGGGGTGCTGCTGAACAGATACCTGAAAATGTGGAAGCAACTTTGGAACTGGGTAACAGGCAGGTGTTGGAACAATTTGGAGGGCTCGGAAGAAGACAGGAAAATGTGCAAAAGTTTGGAACTTCCTAGAAACTTGTTGAATGGCTTTGCCCAAAATGATTATAGCAATATGGACAATAAATTCCAGGCTGAGGTAGTCTCAGATGGAAATGAGGAACTTGTTGAGAACTGGAGCGAAGGTTACGTTTTAGCAAAGAGACTGACAGCATTTTGCTCCTGTGCTAGAGATTCGTGGAATTTTGAAGTTGAGAGCCATGATTTAGGGCATCTGGCAGAATAAATTTCTAAGCAGCAAAGCCTTCAAGAAGTGACTTGGGTGCTGTTAAAGGCATTCAGTTTTATAAGGGAAGCAGAGCATAAAAGTTTGGAAAATTTTCGGCCTGACAATGCAATAGAAAAGAAAATCCCATTTTCTGAGGAGAAATTCAAGCTGGCTGCAGAAATTTGTATAAGTAATGAAGAACTGAATATTAATCCCCAAGACAATGGGGAAAATGTCTCCAGGGCATGTCAGAGGGCTTCATGGGAGCCCCTCCCATTACAGGCCCAGAGGCCTAGGGAGGAAATGGTTTCATGGGCTGGGCCCAGGGTCCCCATGTTGTGCAGCCTAGGGACTTGGTGCCTGGCATCCCAGCTGCTCCAGCCGTAGCTGAAAGGAACCAACACAGAACTCAGGCCATGGCTTCTGAGGGTGCAAACCTCAAGCCTTGGCAGCCTCCACATGGTGTTGAACCTGCAAGTGCACAGAAGTCAAGAATTGAGGTTTGGGAACCTAGATTTCAAAGAATGTATGGAAATGCCTGTATGTCCATGGCAAAAGTTTGCTGCAGGGGTGGGGCTTTCATGGAGAACCTCTGCTAGGGTAGTGTGGAAGGGAAATGTGAGGTGGGACCCCCCACACAGATTTCCTACTGGGACACTGCCTAGTGGAGCTGTGAGAAGAGGGCCACAATCTTCCAGACCCCAGAATGGTAGATCCACTGACAGCTTGCGCTGTGTGCCTGGAAAAGCCACAGACACTCAATACCAGCCCGTGAAAGCAGCTGGGAGGGAGGCTTTACCCTGCAAAGCCACAGGGGCAGAGCTGCCCAAGACCATGGGAAACCACCTCTTGCATCAGTGTGACCTGGATATGAGACATGGAGTCAAAGGAGATCATTTTTGGAGCTTTAAGATTTGACTGCTCCACTGAATTTCAGACTTGCGTAGGGCCTGTAGCCTCTTTGTTTTGGCCAATTTTTCCCATTTGGAGTGAGTGTATTTACCCAATGCCTGTAACCCCATTGTATCTAGGAAGTAACTAGCTTGCTTTTGATTTTACAGGCTCATAGGCAGAAGGGGCTTGCCTTGTCTCAGATGAGACTTTTGACTGTGGACTTTTGAGTTAATGCTGAAATGAGTTAAGACTTTGAGGGACCATTGGGAAGGCATGATTGGGTTTAAAATGTAATTTGGGAGGGGCCAGGGGAAGAATGATATGATTTGGCTGTGTCCTCACCCAAATCTCATCTTGAATTATAACTCCCACAATTCCCATGTATCATGGGAGGAACCTGGTAAGAGGTGATTGAATTATGGAGATGGGTCTTTCCTGCACTGTTCTCATGATAGTGAATGAGGCTCACGAGATCTGATAGTTTTCAAGATGGGAGTTTCCCTGCACAAGCTCCCTCTTGCCGCTGCCATGTAAGAAGTGCCTTTTGCCTTCCACCATGATTGTGAGGCCTCCCTAGCCATGTGGAACTGTAAGTCCATTAAACCTCTTTCTTTTGTAAATTGCCCAGTCTCAGGTATGTCTTTATCAGCAGCATGAAAATGGACTAATACACACACAAATATCAGAAAAAATATTTTACCCTGTGTCTGTATGTGTATATATATATGTATATATATATATATGTGTGAGAGAGAGGCAGAGGGAGACAGAGACAGAAAAACAGAGAGATACACTCATACCAATGGACCTCAGGAGTGCAAATACCCCTCCTCCTTTCCTAGTCACATTCTTCTCTTTTTCCTAACAGGTATTGTGCTGACTTTTATACTAGCCATTTCCTTGCTTTTCTTTACAGTGTTACAACGTATGTATATATGCCTAAGTAATAATTTTAACTTTTACTCTTCTTGAACTTCATATTAATTGAAACATATCCTGTGTATTTTGTGACTTGATTTTTCCCTTTTGACATTATATTCATTACTTCCTTCTGTGTTAATCTGTAATTCATTTTGATTGTTAGAATATTGTTGTATGATTGCACTGCAATTTATTCCATTGATGAACATTAAGATTACTTTGAATTTTGACCATTTATATTTTTTGCATGGTTTCTTGCTAGGGTTTATAGGTAGGAATGGAACTGTTGTGGACTGGATTTGCGTTAGTTTCTCTGACTTTATTAGATAATGTTGCTGTGTTTTCCAAAGGGGTTGTAACAGTTTACATTTCCTCTAGCAGTGATTGTGAGTTCTGGAGACCTTGGTTAATTATTTAACCTATTTTATTATTTTTTAATAGACATTTTAAGAACAGGTTTAGGTTCATGGCAAAATTGAGTGGAAGATACAGATATTTCCCATATATTCCCTGCCCCTACACATGCACAGCCTCCCCTATTATCAATACGCCCCACAGAGTGGCACATTTGGTTATGATCGATTAGCCTACATTTGAGAGGTTAATTTATTCTTTAATCTTCCAAGCTAAGCCTTTGGCTAATTGAAAGGTATGGCCAGATCTTGTGTGGATATGGTAATGGTTCTAAATGGACCAGTAACAAAACCACTTTCCTTTAGTAACACTTAAACTGTCTGACCTTCCTTGCCCTTGTGCTTCAGATGCCTGGAAGCTTTGACCTGTGCTGTTTTTGCAGATAGTAACCATAGAGTTAGGACAGGATTGAATACTCTTAGGAACCTTGGATCTTTATTGTGACAGACTCATTTCATGGGCAAAGAAACTGATGCCCGGCAGAGTGAGAAGCACAAACTCTGCACTCCCTTCCTATCTGGGGCAGATGGACTCCTGTTATGCAGTAAGGAATGGCTTATTGAATGGCACAGCCTGTTCAGTTCCTTTTTGTGTCTTGGTTTTCATGCTCTCATGATGTTATAGGTCGTACCTTTTAATGTTTGCCATTACAGCAATTATTAGTAATTCTGCATTGGTTACATTAGTTCAAATAACTCCTGGCACCAACCAAACAGGAAGAGACATTTATTTAGTTTAAGAAATTATTTTAAACACTCCCACCTCTGCCAAATTGTATAACCTCTTTCCACAGTTTGTTTTGCTGGCTGCCGTTAAGAAATCTGAAACTCTGTAACAGGCAGAATTATTTATATATGTCATGATGCTTCCTATTTCAAGCTGTTTGCCTCGCTCTGCACTCTGAACTTTCATACTGAATGAGAAAGCTCTCTCTTACAACATTTTGGTCAGTTTTTATTTGTTTTCTTTAAACATCAGAAGATTCTCTCTTCGCCTTCCTTACCTCCTCCCTGGGAAGCGGGTAGATTCTCAGAAAGAGAGGCAACAGTGAGCCATTCAGGCCTGCATGTTTACTGTTCTCTCTCATTGAACAAGATGTGAGGATGGAGCCAGAAGGAGAGAAGAGGGAGCTGGATTAGCAGAACAAGCTTGGAGAGGTCTCCTGGTAGAGGAAACAGATCTGCCCACACTCACACTGTTGGTCAGGTTGAATACAGTGAAATACACTCCAGGTTCAATGGTATTTAGGGCATTGCACCAGACATGGCAGAAAGTGTTACTTAAGTTGATACCATGCTTTCCTTTACCAATGGTATAATTTGAAAAGGGAACACAAAAGGTTTAGATGTTCCCTTTTGATCATTTTTTTGGGAGGGGAAAGAAAATTACAATCCATACAACTATGGAATATTTCTCACTATATTCAGATTAGGAAATATGTCTTAGAAATTCCATCCGGGCTGGGTGCGGTGGCTCATGCCTGTAATCCCAGCACTTTGGGAGGCCAAGGCGAGTGGATCACCTGAGGTCAGGAGTTCAAGACCAGACTGGCATGGCCAACATGGTGAAAACCTGTGTCTACTAAAAATACAAAAATTAGCTGGGGGTGATGGCGCGCACCTGTAATCCTAGCTACTCAGGAGGCTGAGGCAGGAGAATCACTTGAAACTGGGAGGCAGAGGTTGCAGTGAGCCAAGATTGCACCACCGCACTCCAGCCTGGGCAACAGAGTGAGACTCCATCTCAAAAAAAAAAAAAGGAGAGAAATTCCATCTTAGTATGCCTGGTTAATATCTCATGCTGACAGGTTTTCCTGTGTTGGGGAGTACACATGCACATATGTGTGCATATGTATATTTGTTACCTGATCTTAACAAGTCTATTCCTGGTTATTATTTAAAAAGGAAGAAAAATACAAATATTATCCAACATTTTACATACCCTGCTGGGAATCTAAAAACAAAAACCTCACTTTTTATTCAAAGGAGTATAATGGTCAAAAGTTAAAGGATAAAATAGTCAAAGATAAGTTCTCTAATAGCTAAGATAGTTTTTTAATTTTCATAAAGCTGAAGATATCAAGTATATTAAACAAATATCTGGCAGGAGTGTATTGCCTTGTCTGTTTTTAGATATTTTGGTATTTTGAATGTTATTTTACTGAGGGGATGTGTTCCATGTCACACAGATGATTGATAGAGCAAATATACTGGTAAGTTGGTGGCATTTCACTGTGATGAGTTCATTTACATATTTTAAGTATAATGCCTTACATTCATTGATCTAGCTATCTATATCTCTATAGATATAGATATATAAATAATTAAAAATGTAAACTAAGCCTTTTATTTGCATTCATTTATGGTGGAGTGTTTCCTTCTAATTGTTTCAAATTAGAGCTTTGTAGAAACCTGGCTTCCCAAATATCATCATTACCACAGCCTGCAGGTAGGACAAAGCTGAGTTTATTGCCTACTATGGTATGGGAGAACACCACCTCCACAGGGCCTTAGAGGTGTCTTGAAGGGGGAGCTGTGAGATGAGGTGAGAATTTATTGAGAACTTGAAGTTTGGCTTAATGAGGGTCTTTTTTTTGAGACAGGGCCTCACTTTGTGGCCCAGGTTGGAGTGCAGTGGTGCAATCTCCACTCACTGCAACCTCTGCCTCCTGGGCTCAAGCGATCCTCCCACCTCAGCCTGCTGATTAGCTGGGACCCCAGGCGAGTGCCACCATGCCTGTTTAATTTTTGTATTTTTTGTGGACAGTGGGTTTTACCACATTCACCAGGCTGGTCTTGAGCTCCTGGGCTCAAGTGATCCTCCCGCGTTGGCCTCCCAAAGTGCTGGGATTAAGGCATTAGCCACCACGCCTGGCCTTATAAGGGTTTTTAGTGTTGGGGATGGTGGTGGGTGGGGCATGTTGGACAGGAAAGGAGCTTGATCAGGACTCGGGAAGGATCATAATGTAGTTAGGATTGCTTTTAGGGTTCAAACTGCCTTTTATTGGTTTCTAGTGAACAGTTGGTTAGTCTTGCGGAAGGTTCCTATAATGAGCAATCATTCATTTGCCTGGGCAAGTGGCTCCTGGAATAGTAAAATTGTGCTAATGAAGATAATGGAATAGTAAGATAGTGTTAATATGGACAGGAAACTGTGGAGAAGTAGGTCATTTTGTTCTCAGTGTCCATTTTACAGTGAACAATTCAGTGTACAGACTATTCAAACTAAGTAATTTAAATACACACAAACCGTAGAGATTTTAACAGCCAATTGTCATTCAACTCCTCAAATGCTAAATGGCTTTCATTTGCCAGATACTATGCTAGGTATTAGGAATAAAATACCTCAAGGACCCCTCCGCCTGGAAGATGACAACAGAGAGTGGCAAACACCACAGTGGAGCTGATGCACACGGACCGACCAAGGGCCCTCTGTGCAGGGGCCTTACAGGTCGAGCCTCCTGAGCAGAGCAACGGGGTGGCTTTGGCAATATTGACATAATCTCAGGGATTTAGTAGATGGGTAAAAGCACTGCTGTGAAGTTTGAGAATGACCCATATGAAGCCATTTCTCTTGCGGCTTCTTATCAGGGGAGGAGCAGCTCTGAGGACAAAGGGTGGAAACGGAGGTCCCTCTACAGTCTTGGCCTCTGAGAGCCTCCCTGCCTGAGCAGCAGGATCTCCTCAAGGAACTCTTTGCATATCAACAAGTGTCTGTTTCCAAAGGATGGTCCTTTCCTAGAACCTGCTTCCCTAGATGACTGCACTGCATGTCTAGTGAAAGATGACGTGAATGTGTAGTGCAATGGGTGGAAAGAACACTCTACCTGTGCTCAGCGGACCTGGCCCCAGCACCTACTGCCTACCTGGGCATTCACAAAAATCTTGAACTCTCCAAATTTGTAAAATGAGATACAGTGATTGGGTGCCATTGTTAATTTCTTCCAACTCTGACGTTCTTATTATGTCTAAATACACTGTCCCTTTGATAAAATGTGTAAAACAAACTTTGTAAATGGAGGAACTAATATGGTGTGTGTTTTTTCCTCTTCAGTATCTTCTCACAGAGAATCTCTTCTACACCTGGCTATGAGATGGGGCCTGGCTAAACTTTCCCAGTTCTTCTTGTGTCTCCCGGGGGGAGTCCAGGCCTTGGCTTTACCCAACGAAGAGGGTGCCACACCATTAGACTTAGCTTTACGTGAAGGACACTCCAAGCTGGTGGAAGACGTCACAAAGTGAGTTTAGCTACTTGATAGTCTCTCTCTTATTTGTATAAAGTCGGCCAAGCATTATAGAAAAATGGAAATAACCAAACCACAAGCTAATGTTGGTTTATGTTTTACTGTTAGCTCTCATGCATATATATAGATCATATAAACAGATATACTGGTATAATTGGTATTAATGTTTCATGAGGGTGAGATAGGAAAAAGGTCTCAAAAGGCTCTGAAAGGAGTGATAATGAAAAAAAATTGGGGAAACACTAGCATTTAGATTTCAGCTTAAATGTCAACCCCTTCTGTGTTATTCTCTTTGATGATTATGATTAATTCAGAATGTTAAATATGAGTAACATTATGACTAATTCACAATATTATAATTATATGTGTGGTCATTTGTTTCATATATATCTCTTAATCATTTGAGGTCTGGGACTATTTCTGTTTTACCCATTGCAATGCTCTAGTACAATGTCCAGCACATAATATTTGTTGAAAGGATATAAATTTTTTTTTGAATCAATGAATAACAGACAAATGCTATGGTATGATTTAGTCAATTTGGTGGTCATTATGGTCTAATGAAATAATGTAAAGGAAATAATTTGTAAACTATAATGTTCTCTGTGTTAATGAGGGTATCAACACTTCCAGTGAATAATGAGTGTATTGTTGGTTACTTAGAAAGGTTCAGGTCAGCCATTATTCTTAGCTTATGAAAGAAGGATTCATATATAGTGATTTTTTTGACTTAACGTGGTAAAAAACCAAAGTATAAATGGGAAAGTACGTTGAAAATTACAACATTCTACATAAATATTAACCATTGTTAGAGTAAATGCTACATAAATATTAAATATTATTAGAGAATTATTATGTGGCATGTTCAAATGGACTGGCTTTTCTTGTTTGGCTCATGGAACTCAATGTAATTAATTTATAGTTATGTAGTACATAAGTGGGCATTAGAGTAGAAATCAGAGCTTTTGGTTTATTTTTGTTTCTCATTTGATCAAATGACCATCAGCCAAGGGGCAAGCCTATCTGGAGGGAATTGTCCTTTTCCTTGTTTTAACATGACCCCACTTCCTTGGCTAAAAAGGGCAAGGCAAGAACACTTCCTTTGACTCATTCATCGTGAACAATTCTGTGTTCTACTGAGGTCCTAGAGGCACACTTCATCTGTTGGTAGCTTTGTATCTTTCTACTGTGTCCAAGACGAGAAGATACGTGTTTTAAATGTTTCCAGGTCTAATAAATCCATTCATGGATGGGATTAGAAGTAGAGTGTAAGCTAAGTTCTGGTGATATGATGATAGAGCTTCCATATTCTAAATTAACAACAATGACCTTATTGCTCAGGTTCAGAGACCATTCATCTCAGTGGCTTGTTATTGGCATGGGGAGTTGTTTTCTGGAAACTTCTGGAGTCCTTGCCAGTAATGAGTGTCAAGAGTTTGGAGAGGTCCCCTAAGACTTAGAGTAAAACTGTTCTTTAAGGATCTCTTTTTGTCACTCCATCTGATGGAGATAACATTTCCTTCATTGGAAATATACTATATTTTTGTAAAGCAAACATTCATTAACAAAATTAGGTCATGTTAAAAGAGGAAAGGGGCATAGAGCTAGTTCTGTGAATTGAGGAATCTGGGAACAATCTGGTGGGATGTGACATGCTGAGGTATGCTGTAACCCAAGAACATTAATATTTCCCCTTGAGGTTTCTTTACTGTTACTATTACAGGACCTTATAAGCCATCCAGAATATTGCGATACTAACCATGAAGCCTGCATGTAATTTACAAATGTACAAATGTTCTCAGCCAAGATATAACAGAAAATAAGTGTATATTCAAGAATTTAGGTTGGAAATGTCGTTCCTTTGTGTGTGAGTGTGTTCAGAAATACAACATGATCAAATTTGTGCATGTTTTAATTTGCATAAGAAAGAATTTACAACAGTGGTACCATGTGTTATGAATATCTCACTTATTTATGACATCCAAACCTCACCATGTTCCCTGGAGATCATATCTGTTTTCCACAGTAATCACCTAATAAACCACTGGCTGCCAGCTAATTTGTTCTACTACAGGTAGCCCCATTAAAGTGAGAGGCATCTTTTCAGATTAAAAGGAGAATGAAATGTTGAGGTAAAGTACTATGTTTAAAATTCAGTACTGTTTCATTCTTTATGTAAACCTTTAAAGTACGTAGTATATGTCAATGGTTTTCAATAGACTTCTTCTCTAGGTGGAAAAAGAAAGATGGCTTTATTAGTATCTGTTTTTATGATCTTATGTATTTATTGCACATAGGTGACTTTCAAGGATCATTTTGCCAGTTGGATTTGTAAGATCAGGGGCAGTGATCCTAAGGGCTGGGATCCTGGGGCTGGTGTCTTTGAAGCTCTGTGTGGGTTTTGATTTGTGTTGTTTCAGTTTTCAGGGCAGATGGTCCCCAAGCTTCTCCCGAGTGCAACTCAGTGAAGAAGCCTCCTTGCATTACATTCACTCATCAGAAACGCTGACCCTGACCCTGAACCACACAGCCGAGCATTTGTTGGAGGCAGATATTAAACTCTTCCGGAAATACTTTTGGGATAGAGCCTTTCTTGTCAAGGTTTGTACATAGTGATTCTAGCATGTGATAATGCATGCTTCAGAGAATGCAGGCATCAATTTCTTATTATGAGAACAGTGTTTTTTGGGGGTAGGACTTTTTTTTAATGAAACCTTGGGGGACATGAAATTGGAAACTGCATTAGATCAGTAGAATGAAGACTATTATATATTTTATAGGAGTTTGTATAATATTTTCATTTTCTTTTCTGAGCTTGTCTTTTCCATAGTTGGGTTTTAATACTTTAATATTGGATATTTTCATTAATTTATTGATTGTATTATAATTATTATCTAAAGCAGTTACATTTAGGGCTATCTTACATGTATAATATCTACTCCCAGATTATCATATTGCTCAAATGTAGTTAAGCATTTGTTCCAGTGCAGAATCCAGTACAGAATGCAGTACAGACTCTGCTTGAATGGAAACAGGTAAAATCCTAGTTCTTTTCCAAAGAGGCTTTCACCTTCCCATCATGGTCCAAACCCCACCTTTGGGTGCTATCATAGCATGCCCATCTCAGGGTTTAAAACATTTCAACTTTATCTCTCTTTTTTTTTTTTGGTAGACTTTGAAAGAATATTAAGAATATTTCCATCTTTTAATTATGATTAATCAAGGTGTTATTTTGAGTAAGGCTTGAATAAGGCTTGAGTCAATCTAGTTGGCAGTGCTCCGGGGTCTATTGAACACACTAACCAGATCCTATGGCCTCCTGTGTTCTCAAGCACATTCCTTCACAAGACACAGGTCTCATGACTATTTAGGCTTTACAGAGTAAAAAGTCAGCTTAGAAAACCAATATTATCATTGGCCACAGTTTCAGCTTTTGTAGAATATTTGCTTCATATAATTGAAATAATGAGTTAGCCAAAAACATTATGTATCAAACAAAGATTATTATTGGCTTACTCCATATAGAGTTTTATTTAAACAGTTAAAATAAAACGTGGTCTTCAGAGTATGATCTTTCTCTCTTTGCTGGGTTTTAGGGAATTTGGTGTGTAATTTTCTGACATACAGCATCACATACAGTATATACAGAATGAGGGTCTTCTTTTAAGGATGCTTGTCATTTAAAACTGCTCAAGCCGGCTGGGCATGGTGGCTCACACCTGTAATCCTGGCACTTTGGCACTTTGGGTAGCCGAGGTGGGTGGATCATGAGGTCAGGAGATCGAGACCATCCTGGCCAACATGGTGAAACATCGTCTCTACTAAAAATACAAAAATTAGCTGGGCACAGTGGTATGCGCCTGTAGTCCTAGCTACTTGGGAGGCTGAGGCAGGAGAACTGCTTGAACCCGGGAGGCGGAGGTTGCGGTGAGCCGAGATCGCACCACTGCGCTCCAGCCTGGTGACAGAGCGAGACTCCGTCTAAAAAAAAAAAAAAAAAAAAGTGCTACTCAAGCCTTCATCCATCACTGTGGTTTCTCACCAAAGCACCCAGTGGTGGTTATTCTGGCTGGGCAGACGGTTGGTTTTGCCAGCATCAGTTCTATGGGGGCAGAGCTCAGCCCAGTGCTTTTCCTCAGAAGAGATGCTCAGACAGCGGCATAGCACTTGGTGACTATCCTGAAAAGAATGGAACAAACTCTATTGAACATTTGCTTCATTATAAAATCTTCTAAAGTCTTAGGCTAGATTTGTGATTTCTCATGTACATTTGAGATAATACTGATGACCTTGGGGAAGATTTATGATGAGTAAATCTAGATACCTCAATAATTTATTGTAGTGGACTTTATAATCACAAAGGCCAAATGGAGATGGCTCTCCAGTTTCTATGAGATTTTCATCTTATGAAAAACACTTGATACAAGAATCAGTTAGAGTGGAATGGCCTTATGTTCCAAGTTTCCACATCCCTCTTTTTCCTTCCTTTCTTGAGGTGTATGGCTGATTTGAGCAGAGAGACCGAGAAGGAAGGGCTGAGAGATTCTTTATGGCTTCCAAAGACCTTAATTCTTACTTGCCTGACAAAGTGATTCTATTGTATTCTTATCTAAATTTTTTGTGATGCATATTACTTGGTTAGATATTATTTTAAATATAAGCAGGTGGTAATTATTTTATAGGTTGTCCACACTGAAGCTTTACAACTTTGGATGATAAATATTATGAGATTACATATAGATTTTGTATAAAAAGTATTCATGCTTTATGGAATCTTATCTAAAAGTCCGTTTTTATATGACAGCTATAGATGGGGACTTTGATTTGAGTGACTGATCTGTACTCACTGAACTACAGCCCATACTCAGTCTTCTCCAAGGAGACATGTTTAGTCTCTGAGTTTAGGCATTGCTTAGTTATCTGTAGTCCTGTAGAACAATGACAGTAAAACCTTGCTGTGGAAACCTGAGTTTGCTTTACAATATATAAGAGCTCTCCAGGTGAACCCAGTCAGAAGCCATACTTTCAGAGTTGTAAAGGGTTCATACTTTCACACTACATTTCAATTGACAGTGATGGCCTGACAGTTTCTAATAAATATTAAATGTTAAAATGGAAGGTGGTGCGAAATATCCAAACTGTAAAGACAGAATATTAGGAAATTAAATAATAGGCAAACTCGTAGCCGTATCTTTTAATCACTTTTTAGTTATTTCCTCATAACAATCCAAATGCTGATAATTTCACTCTACAGCTTGGCTAAAATTAATAAGCAACTAGGAAATTTAAGTTTTTAAAGGTATATTCAAAATTACTTCTAAGGATAAAAATTAAGTTTGGATATATTCTATTTTCAAGAGAAAATAGCATTTCCTTATTTCAAGTTTTGTTGTTTAATCAGAAACCAGCATTGCCTTGATGTTCTTTTCTCACATAGCCTTGGCGACTCTCACTCTCTTCATTGAAAGACGGGGGGTCAGGGCTAAGGTTCAGCCCAGGTAGACACATGGGGCAGGTGGCTGTCTGTCTTAGACCTTGAGCCTGTGTGGTGACCCCTCCTCCATCCTTGGGTGCTCATGTGGCCATCTCATCACTACCCCTTAATATGGACCTGCCCTGGTCCAGCCACTCATTCCATGGTGGGCCTTAGAAGAGAACACAGTGTCCTGGAAGTGGGGCTGGGGTGAATTTACAGCCCATGGAGGGTGGGCAACCAGGCACTTGTTGCTCCCTGCCTGTTTGTGATTTGCTGAATTGTATATATTTTTATATTCCTTTTACTGCAGCTGCAGGGCATTGTTCCTAAGTAGTCAAAGAATGAAGCACCCAATCTATGGGGCTTAATGACACGCCCAAGGGGATAAGGGACCTATGTCAGTTATGTGATTACCTGCCCAAGTATACTGATGATTGATTTCAGAACCTGTGCTGGGGATGTCTTGGGCTGGCTTACTATTCAGCACATCAATGCATAATTCTGTGTTTCTTCACATTTTCACTGGCTGTGGGGAATCTGTCAAAAGAAAATTCGGATGGTCCCAAGAGGGCAACTTTTCGCTAAAGCCTTTTGGAAGGCTCATCAACTTAGTGTCACCCAGGGCCAGCCTGCACCAGCGTGTGCCAACCTGCAGCTCAGGGCCCATGGTCATCCAGGATCTTCCTTGTGATCACGGTCCTAGCCCCTCACCTGGTCCTCTGAGATTCCTGTGTCTTAGGATGTGGATTTGGTCTGCTCCAGGTGGCAGATGCACAGGCCAGAAGCCCTTCTTTCTGGCGTCAAGATTTTCGGTTCTCTTTCTGGTACATGCATGATATTCCTGAGAACCTTCTGCTTGGTGTGACCTGCAGAAGCAATAAAAGATTAGTGGCAGGGACAGTTTTGGCCCCTGCCTTGGAGTTTCTCCTGACTTTGCTCGCCCTCCTGCTGGGGTGCTGGCTATATGTTCTCCCAGTGGCTTCACCCACCCACTATTTCCCAACCTCGTAGCTCTGAGATCATTGATAGTGACTTTTGCCTCTTTGCTGTATATCTGGAACCTCAAATGGTTTTCTGTGCTTTTTTGTTTTTTTTTTTTCCCCATTGTTTCCTAGGCCTTTGAGCAAGAAGCCAGGCCAGAGGAAAGAACAGCTATGCCCTCCAGCGGTGCAGAAACTGAAGAAGGTACGCATGCTCCTTTCCCACTTATGGCAGCCACAGAGTGCTCTGGACCAACAAGCTAACCAGTCCGTTGAAGTGTGTGGTGAAGCCGGCCAGGAATCAAGGGGCTCAGAGGCAAGATCAGGGGTGTGGGATACAGCAAAGCCCCTGGGTCCTCGGACAGCATCAAATGAAGTATACTGTTTGTTTCCACTCTCCATTTAACTAGAATGTCCTGAGTGCTGTTTGCCAGGACCTGGGCCAGGTCCTCTCGCATTCCTGATCTTCAGGATGCTCTCTTGACATTCTGATTGTTCTCCTCATTCAGCTTGTTCATTCATTGAGTCCTTCATTCCATCATTTGTTCTTTAGTTTCTTCCACCTTTGTGGATCTCCTACTTTTTGCTAAGCAAGGATACTCTGGAAGTCATGAAGGAGTTTTTGTCATCACGAGGGTCGGGGGGCACCACTGGCATTTAGAATTGAGGCATCAGGGCTGCTGGATGTTCCTCAAGGTACAGAACAGCCCTGTGCAACTAAGAGTTGTCCTGTACAGCTGTTTACAGTCCTGATGGTGATTCAGAGACGGCATGTGTGATTCTACTTGTGGTGGAAGTTCATAAAAGAAGATATATTTTTTATAATACATTGTTCCTACTCTATTCCACAACGTGCCACATGGAATCATTCTGATGCCCCACTTGTGCATAATACCTAGCTCATATGCAGGAAAATCATCATTCCTCATTTTCCTCAACTTGACAGTTTATCTATGCATGCAATTCTTACTTCATTTGAGGTTACTTCTGCTTTTCCATATGCAAATTAATTTTGGTCTTTTAGTAAGTTGTGGTAATAAACAGAAGTTTTCATTCTAGGAAGCATATTTTTGCATATTCCTGTATTTCTTGTCTGGAATAGATCCTGATTTTGTGTTTTCAAAACCCGGTGGTTGCAAAAATCTAACCACATTATTGCGTCTCCTAGGGTATTTAGGGTAAAGGTTCTATGCATTGAAATACATATTATCTTCTTATCAGTTACTCTCCATTTGCTTCATATTTTAGTTAGGATATTATATTGATTTTTATTTTTAATTAGACATGAAGATAAGGTTATATGTATCTAGGGGGTAGAGTTATGTGATCTACTAACTCAATTTCAAGATAGTGAAGGAAGCAACACAAAATACCTGTTAATGTAAAGGGCATAGGTCTGATAGGGTTGAGAACCACCAAGCTTGATGCTGGGGCTAGGGAGGAAAAATATGACAAGGCCCTTGTTCCTAAGCCACCAATGTTAATAGCTGGTCAATACTTTTGATTCTGCTTTTAACTGGCCTCACAGAAGAGTTGGATTCTAGGTATTTGTCAGGTACTATGATCTTAAACTCTTTACCTGCGTGTTTGTTAAAAAAAAAAAAAAAGTAGTCTTGGCTGGGCACGGTGGCTCACACCTGTAATCCCAGCACTTTGGGAGGCCGAGGTGGGTGGATCACCTGAGGTCGGGGGTTCGAGACCAGCCTGACCAACATGGCGAAACCCCGTCTTTACTAAAAATACAAAAATCAGCCAGGTGTGGTGGTGTGCACCTGTAATGCCAGCTACTCGGGAGGCTGAGACAAGAGAATTGCTTGAACCTGGGAGGCGAGGTTGCAGTGAGCTGAGATTGCGCCACTGCATTCCAGCCTGGGTGACACAGTGAGACTCCATCTCAAAAACAAAACAAAACAAAACAAAACAAAAAAAACTAGTCTTAGAGAAGGCGTATTTCTGGTGAGTTGCTGAGTCTGTGTGGCCCATCCCGACTGCATATGTTCCTGGGTTAAGCCCGAGCAGCTGAGCCTCCTCCTCAGACTGCACCTGCTTGGAGCCCAAGGGAATTGCCTTTACTGTTCTCCCCTGTGGGTGACACTCGCTACTGGCTGTGTTGACGGAGCCACTCTTTACCCTGCTGCCCAAGAAGGTGGTGGGCTACTTTGTGCTTTCTCCTTGAAGACCTGTAGGAGAAAGCTCTTTCTGGTTTTGTATTGGGAACACAGCTTCACCTGAGTGCCTGGCTCAGCTCACTTTTACTGCTGTACCTGTAGCCGATCAGGTTTCTTACTTCTAGCTTTCTGACAAACTTGGAGCTAAGTTTCTGGGCACTTGATTACAAGGGCCTATGGCAATGCTGACTGCATTTTTTGTATTAAGTTGTTGCTTATTTAAGCCTCTGCCCTTACTTTTTCTTTTTTAAAATCAACTTCTGATTTTAAAAAATCCTCTTGCAAATTTTTCCTCTCTTGTATTCTACGTTCAAATTAATTTAGAACACTGAGGTCTAAAGGAGTATTTTAATTCCAAGTTGTTCTTAAGGGGCTTACAGTTTGAGGTTGGGGCAGAAAAACAAGCTCTCATGGCACAGTGTGATAATTGCTACAGGAGTTATTTCCAAGTAGCTCTGTGTATTAGCATGCTGTAGACTGTGACAGTGGAGCGGTCAGGGAAAGCTTCCTGGAAGAAGTGGCCCTGGAGCTGTGATCTAATGCAGGGAAGGGAATTCTACATGCAATACAAAGTCCTGAGCCAAATGACGTACTGGGGAAAATGCAGCTCATTTTGAAGCCCTGGAATATAGTGCGTGTGTGTGTGTGTGTGTGTGTGTGTGTGTGTGTGTGTGTTTGTGCTTCTGTATGGAAGTGGCAGTGATGCCAAGAACATAGGCTTAAGAAGTAGGCAGATTGGCATGGCTGTACATGAGGCAAGTTGTTAGAATTCTACCCTGACAGCTCTGTAAAGTTCACTTTGGTGGGAGTATGGGGAATGGATGGGAGAGGCCTAGTGGAAGATGGGGACCAGCCATGGGGCTGCTGAAAGCAACGCAGAAGAGAATCTGCCCTACAGCAGTGTGACAAGATGGGAGAGTTGAGGACACATGAGTGAGGTCCTGAAAGTGTAGGATCTGATTGGCTGTCAGTGGTAAGGGAGAAGGACGGTGTCTCCATTCCTGGGGTGTAGCACTGGGTGGGATGGGCCTTCCAGGAAGCAGAATTATGACAAAATATATGTTCAGTTTTAGACAAGTTGAATTTGACAGGTGTTTGGGGCAGCCAAGTTAATATACGTGGCTGCCAGTTTGACTGAAATTAACCAATAAGCACAAGAATTTGGACAGAAATCCAAGCCCTCTGACTCCAAATAATTAATAGGTATACTTTAGAGCCCTTGAATCTAGACAATGCTTTTGTATTTGTCTACCCTTGAAAGAATACTAGAAACTGTATGCATATTCCAGCAGAGGGCAATATTCAACTAAAGTGGAAGCATTCAATTAGTTTTTGTCCATTCATGAGTCTGGAGGAGACTCAACTGAAAGAACAAAACATTTTGAGCATAAGAGCTTCCTCTTAAAAAAAAAAAAACAAACCCTAAAGCAAACTTCCTCTTTCAAATCTATTAGAAGATTCTTAGTAGATTATGCTTTTCTGTCCCCTCTGGGACAATGTGTAGTAGGGGGGAAACTCTAAGCTTATATCTGTAGCTGCTATTAATTAAAAGACTATAATAATTCTAGCCTGGACATTAACTTTGCTGTCTCTGTGAGCGTGATAAATGGTTTTATTATTGCCTATGATCCAGTTATGTTTCTATAGTTTTATGATTCTAGTTGTACTCCCAGAATAATGGCACATTATTTCAAATGAATGGCCAAAAAGTCTTCTTATTTTAATATGCTCATATTAATAAGCTAATTATTAGTATTAATAAAAAACCTGGCTCCATATTTTCCCCTTGCCTTCTTATCCTTATTTGATCTCTCTGTCCTAGGATTTCCTAAAGAGCATTGTACAGAACACTGATCTTGGAAGCTATTTTGAAAAATAAGGATTCTTTGGCCAAATAAGTAGAAAATGCTGTACAGTAGTTCCCTCTTATCTTTGGGGGATAAGTTCCAAGATCTCTAGTGGATACCTGCAACCCTGGATAATACTGAACCTTATATATACTATGCTTTTTTTCTATACATACACACCTATGATAAAGTTTAATTTATAAATTAGGCATAGTAAAGGTTAACAATGATAACTAATAATAAAGTAGAACAATTATAACAATATGCAAGTATCACTACTCTTGTGCTTTGGGGTCATTAGTAAGTAAAATAAGGTTACTTGGACATAAGCACTGCCATACTGAAACAGTTGATCTGATAACTAAGAGCTACTGAGAGACTAATGGGCAGGTAGCATAGGCAGCATAAGGACACTGGACAATGAAATAATTCACTTTCCTGGTGGGAAGGAGTGAGATATCATGAGATTTCATCATACTACTCAAGAATGGTCTGCAATTTAAAAAAATGTAGGAATTATTTCTGGAATTTTCTATTTAGTATTTTTGGACTGAAGTCAATGGCAGGTAATCAAAACCATAGAACATGAAATCCATGATGGCAGGGGCTACTGTATATGAAACTCCCACTTTTGAGATTCGGAATGCATTTAATGTTTTGTGGGCTCTAGTAAGTCAAGAAACCTATATAATCTTGTTTAACTTAGCAGTTCTCTAAATTAATGGATCACACGAGAGTCCTTTTTTCGCAGTTCTCAACCTCTCATAGAAACGGTCTGTGAAAGGTACTTTGAAAATGTTGTTCTTCCTCAACTCTGTGGCACTTCCCTCTCTGGATCTTATGTCCTCCATTTTCACTATCACCTGGGTTCCTGCCATCTGTTAGTCCAGTAATGCGCACACCAGAGAGGTGCAAGAAAGAATTTTTCAAACTGTTCACAGTCATCTTGAATATTCCAGATCATCCATGCCTCCCCCGACATCCCACTTCAATTCTTGATATCACATGGGAGGCTATTGCCTGCCTGGCATCTACTGGGCTATAACGCAACCTGAGAACAACTACAGTACCATTTGCCATTGTATGAATCCGCTTAAAAAATTATTTTGTAGTTCAAAAACGCTCTGCATTTGCTAACTGTCTTAACTTGGTGTCACTCATTTGTTACTTTGTTGGCTTCTCCCCATAAATTATCTTCCACATTTTCATTGACAAGGAAATAGGGATTGGAACATGTGTTACAATCACCAAGAAGAGAGGGCAAAATCATTTCCTTCAGGGTGGAGGCAGCCGCTCTCACTGGCTCAAAGTGGCTTCCCCTTTGTGATTCTGTGTGGGAGGCAGAAGAGGCTGTTGGTCCAAATGCAAGATTCAGGCTGGACAGCTGGACATGTGTCCTTAGGCCCATTTCCGTATCCATCCATTCAGTAAATATGTATTGACTGTCCATCACTTTATACCAGCCACTGTTCTTGGCAGTAACCAAAAAAAAGGCAAAGAGAAAAAACCTTGCCCTCAAGTAGTTTGCTTGCATTTAATTTCACTCAAGCATTTGTTAGCACCTGCTATGTGCCAGGCATTGTTCTAGGCACTGGGCACAACCTGAGTTAAGTCTATACACTCATGGAGCACTCATACCTATGGTCATCGGGAGGGGCATTTCTGGGAGTCAGGAGTCAATCCTACGCACTTTATGCATGAGGAAGTGGCAGCACAGAAAAGTTATGTAACTTACCTGAGGTGACACTGGCCCAGGCCGTCAGAACTCAGGTGATCAGTCCACTCCCTTACCGACCAAACTATAGACGCCCACTACCCCTATAGAGCAGAGGACTGATCTATTTAGTGTCTGGACTGCTGGTCTAGAGTTCTCTCAGCATTTGGGGGATAGAAAAAGCGCAAACATTGGAAACATTGCCTTGAAATGAGCTCTATTCCAAATGGTTCATCTCTCTCAAGTCCTTATGACCCGCAGGCACAGACATGTCTCGATGACACATGCCAGTAATAAGCTGACTTTGCTAAAAACCTCAGCTCTGCCGTGAACTGGCCTTTGAGCATAATGCAAGTGATTAGGCTGTTTGCTTTTGTGGAAAATGATGGGGTGGGGTGGAGGTGGCGGTGTCATTTAATACTTACTTCAGTGAGAAAATACAGATAAAGCACCTTGCCCAGTATTGAACATAGTGGATGTTTACTGAATGATGTCTAATCATGAGTGCAAGTTATATAACACACGCCTATGGTGGATTCAATGGTAAAGATATGTGTTTTGAGATACCAGGACCCAGCCATTCGTGTCGTGGTGACTAGAAGTGAGCAGATTTTTGCTTGAACATTCTGTAGACAAGGGTGCAGCACTTCCCTCTGTGATTTGGTTTGTGAAATGTAGAGAGAGTTGTGTGGTGGATTTTCCTTATTTGAATATCTCCTGTGAGATATTACTGGGAAAACAATAGGGCTCTTATCCACACAAAGTGTTGTTTCCAAGATTTTTCATTTGAGACACTCTAGCTCAAGGGCTTTTTAGGAGAACTGTTGCAGATGGTTTAGATATCAAGATATAGGTCCTTTAAGCCAGGACAGCTGGGACCTCGTGTTGGGGACTTAAGACAGCAGTACTAGGCAGGCCGTTCTGCAGAGCTGATCATTCACTTGCATACACAGCTCTACCTTGACTCTCATGTGAAATATCTGGTCAAGGACTTGATAAATATTGTTTTCCTAGAAGTAGGGCATTTTTGGCATTTTCAACAAAAAAAATCATACCCAGCCCCAGGAAATGATTTGTAACTGTTGCTTTCATTTAGTATTATTATCATTATTATTAAGTTCTGGGATACATGTGCAGAACGTGCAGGTTTGTTACATAGGTATACACGTGCCATGGTGGTTTGCTGCACCCCTCAACCCGTCATCTACATTAGGTATTTCTTCTAATGCTATCCATCCCCTACCCCCTACCCTCTGACAGACCCTGGTGTGTAACGTTCCCCTCCCTGTGTCCACTTTATTCAACTCCCACTTATGAGTGAGAACATGCGGTGTTTGGTTTTCTGTTCCTGTGTTAGTTTGCTGAGAATGATGGTTTCCAGCTTCATCCATGTCCCTGCAAAGGACATGAACTCATACTCTTTTTTATGGCTGCATTTTACAGAGCAATTCAGCCTTTTCTGTATTTCCCTTAGCGACTGACTTCGCCAGTCCTCTTTCTTCTCCTTGTCACAGGAAAGAACAGTCTTCATCATTAAAGGGACCATGATATGGATAGGATATCATGATGATATGATACTCATTTTGTATATTATTATTAAAAAATCAGTATTTTCTCACGCATAAATAAAAATTCTCCTCACCACTTAGTTTATCAAAGGATTAAAGAACCATAGTTTGACTTGGAAAGAACTTTAGAGATCATCTGGTTGAACCCACTGTATGTTTGAGCTCAAAACTCAGAGGTTCCCCAGAGCTCACCTAGATGCAACACATTTGGCTCATATCTGATATAGATACTTTATTCTAGCTGAGTCAGATAAGCAGCCTAGAGAGAAAAAAAAGTTTTAAACTCAACTAAGTATTCTAATAGAATTGCAGTGATCTTTACTTGAAAATATAGCTAAAGGTTAGTTTCTTTCTTGAGTTAAAGTAGAATCTAAGTTTGGTAAAAATGGAATTTTGTTTATGTCTTTGAAAGATGACTTGCTTAATTTTATTCAAGCCATTGATTAACTTAGGAAAATTATGCCCTGGCTTCAATTTAAAAATGCAGTTAACCCTTGAAAAACTCGGATTAGGGGCACCAATCCCCTGCACAGTCAAAAATTCATGTGTAACTTTGACACTCCTCAAGCTTAACTACTCATAGCCCACTGATGACCAGAAGCCTTGCCAATAACATAAACCATTGATTAATACATATTTTGTATGTTACATATGTTATATACTATATTCATATAATAAGGTAAGCTAGAGAAAAAATGTTCTTAATAAAATCATAAGGAAGATAAAATACATTTACCGTTTATTAAGTGGAACTGGACCACCACAAAGGTCTTCATCCTTGTTGTCTTCACATTGAGTAGGCTGAGGAGCCAGAGGATTAGGAAGGGGTGGTTTGTCTGCGTGTTTTATCAAATTGTCAAAAAAATCTCCAAAAAAATTACCAATATATTTATTGGAAATAATCCATATAAAAGTGGACTCATGCAGTTCAAACCCATGTTGTTTAAGGATCAACTGTATAATGATTTAGAGCTTCTGTGTAATTGATAATTGCAACCAAATTTTGGGGCTGAGGATACTTTCTCTCCATAATTGAATTCTTTGCTTTAGAGATTTCTATGGTGGGCAGGGGCGGGGGTTCAGGAGATGTAAAAATCTGTATCATAAAAATTTATCAAACATGGAGTTATATGGTTCAACAATTACACTCCTAGGCATATACTTAAGAGTAATGAAAACATGTATCTACACAAAAACTTTTACTTGAAAGAATGTTCGTTGCAGCATTATTAATAATAGACAGAAAGTGGAAGCAACTCAAATATCCATCAGCTGAGGAATAGATAAACAAAACAAAGTAGATACCTCCTGTCTGTCTATCTATCTATCTATCTGTCTATCTATCTATCTATCTATCTATCTATCTATCTATCTATCTATCTATCTAATGGAATACTATCTGGCAGTAAAGAGGAATGAAGTACTAATACATGCTATGGCATGGGTGAATCTTGAAAACATTATGCTACATGAATCCAGTTTCAAAAGACTACATATTGTGCAATTCAATTTATATGAAATATCCAGAATAGGCAATTCTGTTGAGACAGAAAATAGATTAGTGGTTGCCTCGGGCTGGGGTGTGGAAGGAGGATGGTGAGGTGGTTGGGGAGAAATGTGGAGCGATTGCTAATGCGTGTGGGGTTTTCTCATTGGAGTGATGAAAATGTCCTAAAATTGATTATGGTGATGGTTGCAGAACTCAATATACTAAAACCCATTGAATTGTACACTCTAAATGGGTGAATTGTATGGTATATGAATTATACCTTAATAAAGCTGTCATAAAACATATATGGGGGAGTATATACCAACATTTAATGGTAGTTATATTGATTTTTTTTTAGTTTTTTTTTCCAAGTTTTTATTTATTTTATTTTATTTTTTGATACAAAAGACTTTATTGCAGCATGGGCTTCATGTTCACATTGGTTCTCCTTGCCCAGCAAGTCCCCCAGAGGCCTTGTGAGCAGCTCAGATAGATGCTGCACACACACTCAGTTTGTGTCACAGCTGAGGAACCCCAAACTAAAAAATCCCAAATCTTACAAGGAGACTGCTAGCAAGCCTGCCCAACCCTTGCACTGGAAGGGGCTATTATCTTTACTACTCTGGTCTGAAAACAAATCTGCCTTCATCCCCAAGGGAAACACTATTTCTCGGTTTCAAGACTGTTGGCCACAAAACCATCCTTCAAAAGATAATCCGGTAGAAAAGTTTTCACAGTAAGAGTAGGCACACCACGGAGAATGGCCTGCAGCAGTCTGGTGTTGCAAGAGGGCTACTGTGGCTCCAAAATCATTTCTTCATTGAACTCTATTCAGACAAAAAGAGCAATGGAAAAAGATCCTTTTGCCCTGCAACTTTTTTTTTTTTTTCTATTAGTGATAGAAGCCTTTTTTGGAGCGGTGCCAGGAAAGTTTCTATTAAGACTCTGGCCAGAATTGGATCATATGTTAACCTCCAGACAAAAAAACTGTGTAAGAGGAGGGAATTCTCCACTGTCTTAAATAATTACTTTTGTCTTTAAAAAAAGAAACACAAGTAATTTAAATGAAAAAAATATCCTGTATTTTAAAGAAGATGTCTTAAATTCTTTCTGAAACAATATAGAATAGAAATATAAAAATGATATGCCAAGGAGCACATTTTGGAGTTGCTTGAGGCCAAGGATTTCTTCCATCTTGGTTTCTTCTCCCCAGCTGCTGCTCAGTAGGGACCAGTGGAGCTTGTTGAATTGAGTGGAATGTTGGGCTCTCAATCACTGATAAGTCTCATTTTGATATTTCTGTAAGTAAGTGCCTCATTGTTGCTCCCAGTCCATATTTATACCGAGCAGGCAAAATGAAAGTTCTTATTAGTAGTCCCACTTTTAGGAAAAAAAAAAAGGAATAACTGGGATATTGAAACAAACTTTCAAAGTGTGACAACAGTCTCTGAATTAAGAGTGGCAAGTAGTCTCTCAAGTGCCTTTGCCATTTTAATTCCCTGGCCATTGTGAATTGAATTTGTACGCTAGGATAAAACATTGTAGCAACACATGCAGGTGCGGTAGTTAGTAGTGAAACAGCAATACTTACTAAGTGGAGAGGAAAAGGATTGGCTTTTGGACTTACAGAGCCAGAAGGGTGGGAGGAAGTAAGGAGAAAAGGATTCATCTGTCTATGAATCTGGCAGCTCAGAAGTTGTGATAAAATAGCGCCAGTATTGGAAGTGTTTCAATTAGTTAATTCTAAAAAGTAAACAACTTTTCCTTCTCTGTCCTGATCCACAGCTTGTCTAACCATCCACCACATCTTGTCAGCTATGTATATTTTGGGCCACCAGATGTAGGTGGAGATGAGAAGCATTTATTCAGCACCTGTTAAGTGCAAAGCACCCAGCTTGGTGCTGGGGATACAAGGGTTGAGCGGAAATCGATCTGGTCCCAGCTCTCCCAGAATTGACAGCCTATTGAGAAAAAAAGATTCATTCAAAGACTATGAACCACCCACCATGTATGCCAGAGAGGCACAGAAGCTGCTATGAACACTACCATCAGGGTGTTTTTCTGACATTTGTGGGGGCAGGCAGAGCAAACTGAGGGCATGATCCTGGTTTTCCACCTGTGCTTTTGACACTACCCTGTAGATGTAAGCCAGTGGTGGACTTGGTTGTTAACAAGACAACACTGGTGGTCTGGCTGTATCTGACCACGATTCTTCTGCCACATCCAAATGGTGATTAAAATCAGAATACCGAGCATCCTGCGTTTTTGGTGTAAGCTTTTTTATTTGCTTAAGTCTAGACTCTGTGGTCTCATTTGCAAAATAAGACAGTAAGACATGTGCATACAGTTGAGATTTTTTAGGCGAATCTGCTTCTTAATGAGACACTGGCATGAATCTTACAGCGACTTAACCCTGTTCACTGGTGCAGTGTCACTAGTAAACATAAGTCTTAGAGATTATCTCTTTTTCCATTATAGTTTGGCAATTTAAAAAACCATGTTTATCAAGTTTGGCAAGTCTGATTTAGAGGAGTAATCCTTACTTCTGGGTGGGCTTGAGGGCAAGATTAATAGGCCTTTAAAACAGAATAGGTAGAGTTACTGATACCATTATCTGCTAAAGGTTGCTATAGCAATGAGTGGTTTGATTGCACTGTGTAATTGGTGGTACAGTGGGTTAGTGTAAAAGGATCCTACTAATTTAACAGAAACTCTCCTAGAGCAATTTAATTAATCCGTTAGAATGAATGCCAAATTCTTTGAAAGCTCTAAGATATGGTTCTGTTTAGTTCTAGGTTAATTAAAGATACATTATTATCTTGAATCAGCACAATATCACAAATATTTTTAAATGATTTTTGGATGAAGACTTTCTACGTTTGGAAGTTATTTTTTAAATGATGAGGTACAATTTTTAATGAAGACATATATTTTAATATAGTTTCTGGTACTTGTTTTGAAGTGAAAAAAATTGCACTGGACTACACGGAAAAACATAGGCATGGCAATCTATAAAAACTAGTTCACTGGCCTTTTGAGAAGGGAAAGGAAGCTGGAACCTAAATGCACTACCAGGTGTGAACACATCCTCTGTAACTGCAAACTTCACTAACAGATGAGATTGCCTTTTCCATTAGCAATCTGGATAAAATGTGTACTGTTCTTCCAAATAAATGCTGTATGTACAGAATTCTTTAGGAATGCAATATAATGATCATTTAAGAGTTTATGGCTGAGATGATTTTAAAGGAATGAATGTCCTAAAACAGGCAAAGTAAAAGGGTGTGACTCTTGATGTCTGTGCAGATGTGTCTGTTGAAACTCTGGTCCAGGTTATCCTTCCCTTCTTTTTTTTTTTTTTTTTTTTTAACGCCTTTGTGGTTTCTTTCCTACTTATCCCAATTTTTAGTGTTTGAGTATATGAGTTTCAAAACCAAACCAAATCCCTACTTTACACTTACAATGTGCCAAATACCATGGTAGGTGCTTCACATCAATTTTCTGCATCTATGTAGTGGGACAAAAATGCTAATTTTAACTATGTGTTTTGGACTTTGGCACTTGAAAGCAGGTCCTTGAAGGGTGAAATTAGCCCATTTTGACATTCCTACCTCTGGCAATGCCGTTCATGCCGATGTTACTCTGCTGCCACCTGGAGGCCTTCTGTGGGATGTGCATTTAAAGGCCGGCAGGGATGCTGTGTACACAAGCTGCCTGGGCTGGGTGTCCACTATGATCTTGTCCTCATTCCCTGCTGAGATCAGTTGACATGACCACAAAAAATTGGGGTTATTACGTTGTTCGCTGGTTATTTCCTTGTTGGTTTAATCATAGAAGCTAATATGCATTATAAATTCAAGAGCAATATACTATTGTGGCATGCAAATGTAGTATTACTTGCTTTCTGCAAAGCAAATTCAAAGTTATTGTTGTCCAGATTTTTAGAAACACAAGACAAGGATTGTTGGTTTCTCTGCTCCATCCTGATCTTATTACTTATAGCTCCATCCTTGTAATTTGTCATCTTTATTATGATTTGTCATGTAGAGCCATATAAATGAATACCTTATACATTTTCTAAGCATAAACATGGATGATAACTCCTAGCATTGTTGCCCAGAAGTGAGAAGAGCTTGAATAAATCCACCTGCAGATTTGGGGCATTAGATAAATTAATAGGAGTGACAAAACGGAATAGGGAAGGTCTAGGTAATGAACCTGCTGGAAAACTTCAGGCGTTTCCCCAGGATCAGCATAAAGCAGGGCTGTGGGGGAAGGGATGTGGAGCTTCCAGAAAAGGAGTGAGACCCCACAATGTTGTATGTTAATGCAAATCTGGGGTAGAGACTTTCAGTCATATGTCCTTGCTAGGGATATCGAGTGCTTTAATTTTCCCCAGGCCCAAACCTGTTATTTCGACAATAGTGGCTCTTGTTTAAGGGCAACTGAGTATTTGGGAACAGAACCAATCAATTAAACCACAGATAAAAATGCTGCCTTGGGTGAACCTTTTTTTTTTTTTTCTTCATCCCAGTACATCCTGACCACTACTGTTTCCAGGAAATCCTTTATTCAGAAAGAGGACACCCAGTGTGCCCGGGGCTGAGGTTGGAGCTGAGGGCTATGCTGGTGTTCTTGACCTTCAGTGATGTGTAAGGAAAAGCCAGACCTCTTATATAATGAATTACGCTCTTTTAAAACATATTGAAATCTGTGGTATTTGAGGAAATAGACATGTGGGATTTCCTCAGGTGGGTACGAGTCACGTCCTTACAATCTGCTATTTTGAAGAACTTTCGGTAGTGAGCAGCCTTCCTTTGGAATCAAGGGCATTTATTTATTTAATGATAATTTTTTCCCCTTCAGGATTTCCTGTGAGAGCTCCTGGGCTTGTTTCCATCTTAGTCCACACAGATAATACCAGAGTATGGACAGTCGGGTTATTAGACACTCTGCTCTGTGGAGAGCTGATTTTTAAGAGGCCTAATCTAAAAACCTATCTCTGTGCAGAAGGCTCCTGGGCAACTCATTTACACTTGTCAGCTAGTAGTTGTTGTTCTTCTTCTTAACAAGAGCTCCCATCAGCAGATCCTGATAATTATTTCTTTTGCAGAGATTAAGAATTCAGTGTCCAGCAGATCAGCAGCGGAAAAGGAAAATATAAAGGTAATGAATGACTCCCTGCTTCTTTCTTTGCACGTCTTTCCATAAAGTAGAAATGAAGATTTAGTGGTAATAAAAATGTTTAAAAAACACTAAAAAAAGGATGTGCCCCAAGTCACTTTCAGAATAATGTGAAATTCTGTTTTCTTTTTCTTTCTTTTTTTTTTTTTTGAGATGGAGCCTCGCTCTGTCACCCAGGCTGGAGTACAGTGGCACGATCTTGGCTCACTGCAACTTCTGCCTCCTGGGTTCAAGCGATTCTCCTGCCTCACCCTCCTGAGTAGCTGGGACTATAGGCGCCCACCACCACGTCTGGCTAATTTTTGTATTTCTAGTAGAGATGGGGTTTTGCCATGTTGGCCAAGGTGGTCTCGAACTCGTGACCTCAGGTGATCTGCCCGCCTCGGTCTCCCCAAGTGCTGGGATTACAGGCATGAGCCACCGTGCCCAGCCCCATTTTCTTTATCAAATTCTCAATCCCTATTCTTTATAACCAAACCTAGCTATCTTTCTGAGTTGTAGTTGTATATGCAAGATGATTGAATACATTCTGCAAAACAAATTTCTACTTGAAGTTTGATGTTTATAGATATTTGACAACAATGTGATTACAAGAGTAAATCTGGGAGATGTCCTCTGAGAATAAAATAACCTGTGTACAGCTTTCACGTGTGTTTCAGCTTGGGATAGATTCATTACTCACTTTTAGCTGTTAAATAATATTAAGTATAAGACTAGTTTTCTGTTTACATGTGATGATACTTGTAACATGTTTTCATTGATGCTTTCCAAGGTTGTTTTTCTAGTTCACAAAAATAAACATTAGTGTAGCATATATGTAATTTTTTAAAAATCCACCTGACTTTATCTTTTCCAGTGTGTCAAAAGCCTGGTGGTTCAACACAAGGAACATGAAGACCAGCACAGCCTAGATTTGGGTATGAAATAACGCTTTTACCTATACTCGTAGGGGCATCCCAGATCCAGGTTTAGAGTGGACAAGAAGCAAGTAAATTTTAACATAAAATATTCCTTCCTGGTAACCTTATCTATTTCCTGAAATGCATCCAGATAAATTTTATTTGTAGGATCATTTGTAATACTATGACTCTAGAGGTTGAGACTCCATTTACAATCTAAAAAACAAGGCAATCAAAGCTTTTCCTGAACAGTTTTACTCTGAGCCAGAAGCTGGCTCTGGACTTGTCATATGTTCCCTTGTTATTCCTGTGAAGTAGGCACTACCAGTCTCAGGTTCAGGTGAAGCAGTTGAAGCACTGGTGGAGAGTAGATGGTGGAACCGAGACTCATAACTTCATTCCACCTGGCCCTAGAATCTCCAAGCTTACCAAAATCCCATTTTGATGCCCAGTGGGGTCCCCTTGGAGCTGAGCCTATGTGATCTACACTGCTGAGCTCAGGAAAAGACCAGATGTTTGTTCTGGGATTTGAGTCTGATGTGAGTGTCCTTTCAGAGGAACCAGGTGTTCCTCCACCCTTGGCAAGGTAGAGGTATTTCCTCCCTCTGACCTGGGAATTCTCATCTGATTACAACATTCTGTTTCACAACTCCCTGAGGACCCCTTCCTAAATCTTCTCCCGGGTACTCTCTATTTCTTCAAGGCTAATTTGGACCCCAGCCCTATCTCTTGAGTTACTTAGCGGTGAATAGAGCATAATGAAGCTAATGGGGTGTTTGAAGATACAGGCTGAGCTATCAGCAGAGGCTGAGTTTGGGCACCTGGATGTCTGTGAAGACCTCTGGGGCTGACAAGTGAGAGGCAGATGAGCACGAACCATTCCAGTTGGTTTCCTCTGGTTCTGTGAAGCTGAGGCATCTCACACACCTGGAAGGCACACATGGGCAGGACAGTCTTAGAAGTTGCAAGGGGTGAGGTGTTGCTGATGGTAGTGACTGAGGGCTCAAGCTGATGTGAAATCAGGAAAAACTAAATCAATGCTCAGAGTGAGATTAATGGAGAAGGTGGATGACCCACGGGGTCACCGTGAGCCTACACGTGCATGGGGCTCCCTGAAGGCCGGGGGAGTGTGGTTGGTATGCTGTGCCAACACACGACAGAGCAGTTACAACCATTCGGAAATCATGCTGTGTAGAGCAGAGCAAGGAGGAAGCACCCTTGGTGTTGGTTGATGGTGTTGCTAGTAGCTTGGCCACATGCCAGAGGTGGTTTCCAGGATCTTGCTGCACGTGGCCCTACTGAAATTGGAACAGAAATTTAGACCCACACTGAGCAATATACACGTCCTTAATATTTTTGCTATTTAAGGTAAGAGTAATGATTTACTTACAGAAGAGGGGAAGAGGAAGGCAAAAAGAGAGCAAACATCTCTGTATAGATGGCTGTCGTGGGCCACTGATGTCAGGGCCATTGCTGTTACTCACGCACACAGGATGTCTCAGCTACAAGTTGCATCATGCTCCTGGGAATGTTAGCTTTGAAGAATGTTTGCTAAGATGAATTGCTGGGGGAGGGAGGTAGGCTACTAAAAGTATTAAACACTGAGACGATCTTAATTTCAGGTTTTAAAAACTCACTCTAGTTTCAAACTTGTAAACTTGTGAGCAAGAAGCATGTGCTATGGAAATTGTAGTAGTTTGACCTCGTCTGAGTGTTTTGTCAGTAACATCATTAAGTCTGTGAAGGATTTGAGAAAGATAAATGAGCACAACTTTAGTCCAGTGATTTATGAAAAGGACCATGATGAGTGTTTGTTGTGCTAGCATTTTCTTTTTGGTTCATTTAAACTTTTTGAATTAATAAAGTCCCCTGAGTTTTTGCAAAGGAAATTATAACAGATTTTCAAAGAACCTGAGACAGAGAAGGGGACAGCAAGCTGTGAGCAATAGTCAGATGGTCAGACACAGTCTGGAATAGGAAATGGGCTCTCCCTGGAGGCCACTTCAACACTCTTTTGTTATTTGTTATCTGTTATTTTTTATTTTTTGAGATGGAGTTTTGCTCTGTTAGCCAGGCTGGCATGCAGTGGCGCCATCTTGGCTCACTGCAACTTCTGCCTCCTGGGTTCAAGCAATTCCCCTGCCTCAGCCTGCCGAGTAGCTGGGATTACAGGCACCCATCACCATGCCCAGGTAATTTTTGTATTTTTAGTAGAGTCGGGGTTTCGCCTTCAAACTCCTGACCTCAAGTGATCTGCCAGCCTCGGCCTCCTAAAGTGCTGGGATTACAGTCATGAGGCACCACATCTGGCCTCTTTTGTTATTTTATAAGTGCTTTATTCTACCCAGTCTCTGAGGAAATGCTGATAAATGGTGTGGGATAAACACATGATAAATGCTGATAAATAGATGTGTAAGTCTTTGCTGACTTGTATTATTCAGAATTGTGTGGTGTGGATGTGGCCTCATCAGTGACACAAGTGCTGTTCCAGTGGCGCCCTCTGTGCTGATGGACACATTTTATAGCTGTTCTATCCAGTGTAGTAGTAGCCTGTGGCCACCTACGTCTATTGAGCATGTGACATGTGACTGAGGAATCGGATTTTTAATTATCGAATTTTATTGTATTGGACAGGGCAGAACAGAGTAAGTTCCCTTTGTGGTGGTGTTTTCTTTCTCCTTCTAGAAGTGTTTTATGCATTTATTGTTTTCTATTTTTTTTAAGTTGTTGTGGTACATTGGAGATGTATATATTTTTAGGGTACGTGAGATGTTTTGGTACAGGCATGCAATATGAAATAAGCACATCATAGGGAATGGAGTATCCATCCCTTCAAGTATGTATCTTTTGAGTTTACAAACAATCCAGTTACACTGTTTAAGTTATTTTAAAATGTACAGATTAGGTTGAGTATAGTCACTCTATTGTGCTATCAAATAGTAGGTCTTATTCATTCTTTCCATTTTTTTTTTGTACCCATCCTTTGTAATGTTTTATTGACCTTTCAGGGCATCAAGAATTAACACTTACCATTAGTTTATAAGCTGAAAATGATGGTTGGAGAAATGTCTTGGGTGAGTAACAACTGGCACGCTCATCCAAGCCGGTGCCCCAGAACCAGCTCCGCAAGGAGCTGACATCTATGTCTAATGCAGGACATTATGGCCCCATTCTCTGCAGATGCTGTAAGGGGTCGGCATTTTGTAGAAGGGGAGAATCATCAGTTGAAGGGCTAAGATCTGCTTCTGTTGCTATCATAGTGCAGAGTGGGACTCCTTCATATTCTAGGCAGGTAGGATGGGGAAAAATGGCAAAGCATTTGAAGGAAACAGAAGAAAAGAAGGTAGATGAAATGAAATGGGTCAATACCAAAAATAAGAGAAAAAGGGTCTACTTGGCTCAAGTAAATGGCACTAAAAGTGATTAAGAAATAGGATCTGGCCAGGCGTGGTGGCTCACGCCTGGAATCCCAGCACTTTGGGAGGCCAAGGTGGGTGGAACACTTGAGGTCAGGAGTTTGAGACCAGGCTGGCCAACATGGTGAAACCCTGTTTCTACTAAAAATACCAAAATTAGCCAGGCGTGGTGGCGCATGCCTGCGGTCCTGCTACTTGGGGGGCTGAGGCAGGAGAATGGCTTGAACCTGGGAGGCAGAGGTTGCAGTGAGCCGAGATCGCACCGTTCATTGCACTCCAGCCTGAGCAACAGAGCGAGACTCCATCTCAAAAAGAAATAGGAACTGCTTAAAGTTTTGATCCTATTTCTTAATCATATTTAATGCCATTTACTTGAGCCAAATGGACCCTTTGGGCAGCAGCAAATGTTGTGCCAAGGAGAAGGGGAGTGAACATCTTGCAGGAACAAGTGGACAGCCTGTGGGAAATGGAGTAGATGGGGAGTCTCAGCTGTAAAACTGGAATCCCAATTGCAAACAAAGATGCATAAACCATCACTGAATCAGCAAAGCTGCGAATGGCTTGATTAGACACTATCTTGCAAACTCTACTTTTAAGAGGTTGAATCTGAAAAAATAAAGCTATGTGGCTTTGGTTAGAAATTAAGATATCCAGTTAAAAGTTAAGTTCCTCCTTGAGGACTGTGAAACCATAATGCCAGTGTCTCAGGGGGAATTACAGAAGCTCCTGGAACATGATGCTCCTGTTCTTTCATCGAATAATATGTCAAAGTGTGAGTGAGGTTGTGGGTGACAGACCAGATGTGGTGATACTCATACTGAAGCTGATTTTCCTGCAATAATATATCACTCATGGTCTGCATTAGATTAAAGAGGACATGAAATTTATTTGGCCAAAGCTGAATATCTTATGACTATTTGGATGGAAAAAATGAAGGGTTGGTGAAACTGACATGTCAAAACAAGAACTGTGTGAGCATGTTTTGACTTTCCCTATGAGGGAAGGTGATAGGGAGATAGAGACACTCCCTATAGGTGATAGGGGACATGAGGATAGCACTGGCTGGCATCCTCCTTTCTGCTTGGAGAGTCTCAGTACTTTGAAGCTCTAGGCATGAAGCGCTGCCTCATCTACTCTTCCAGGTCTGGCTGGTAGAGAGTGGGCTTGGTGCAAGTGCCAGAGAAGATATTAAGCATAGTATCTTGCAAAGTAAGCCTCTTGGAAAAAAATTATGTTAGTCTTCTATAATTATAGAAATAATAAATGTTCACAATAGAAAAATTGGGAATTTTAGAAAGAGTAGAAAAAGAAATCCCTATAATATCCCCACCCAAAGGCAGTTACTATTAAATTTGGGTATATTTCCTACCAGCATTTTTTCTCATGCATGCATTTCTTTTTTACGTAGCTGTGATCATGAAAACAAGATAATTCGTGTCCTGTGTTATTCATTTGACATATTCCATAAGTAAGCTCCATTATAGAAAGTAACTTAAAATGATGTTGTATGTTTGTTTTTGTTTGTTTATGTTTTAATAAAGCATGTGGATTACTTCTATAAGACGAAAGGGAAAATGTAGATCCTATGCACAAGTATTTATTTCCCTCCAAACCCCCTTTTTATAATATGTATTGTTGATTTTATAGAGTGACCTGATCAGTACATGTAGGGGCTCAAATCACAGCTATTCTTTAATACTTTGGGTTACTTCATTGCTATTATTGCTTGTTACTAATATGTAAGATGAGGAAAAGACAACCTTTTGGTGGGTGTTGGGACTGGGAGGGAGGGCATTGAGGACAGATGAACCAAAGCTGGATATGGAAGGAAACCCGACTTCATACCAAAAAAAAAACAAAACAAAACAGAAAAAAGAAAGAAAAAACCCGTCTAGAGGCCAGTTGGGAAAAGAAGGAAGCAGAAACAAACAATAGGATATGAGGTTCAGATTTCTTTACCAAGAAGACACAGATCTTTCGTGACTGTAGACAAGACCGAGAGAGAAACAAAGCCTCCCCACCCCGAAAGTCCCCTGAAAGGAAAAACACTGGGAAAAGGGAACTGGTAGGAAATGACTGGAAGAACCAAAGAAACAGTCCTCCTAAACAGAATGTTAGGTGGTACGTAATACAGGTTTTCAGGGTCTCCATTTGTGGGCATACTGGGAGAGTGCAGGCCTACATGTGCTAGTGGTGAGCTGGGGGGAAATGGTGCAGTCAATAGTGCTAGTTTGGCAAACAACCAGATAATAGAACTAATTAGGTTAGTTTCTCTTCTTATATTAACCAAAAGTTCTTATATTAACTAAAAGTGCTATTATAAAATAGCACTTGTAAGTCGCCTGTGGAAAAGAACGTTTTGAGATGTTTTTAAAGAGGATCTTGGCCGGGCGCGGGGGCTCACGCCTGTAATCCCAGCACTTTGGGAGGCCGAGGCAGGCGGATCACGAGGTCGGGAGATCGAGACCATCCTGGCTAACACGGTGAAACCCCGTCTCTACTAAAACTACAAAAAAATTAGCCAGGCGTGGTGGTAGGCGCCTGTAATCCCAGCTACTCGGGAGGCTGAGGCAGGAGAATGGCGTGAACCCGGCAGGCAGAGCTTGCAGTGAGCCGAGATCGCACCACTGCACTCCAGCCTGGGCGACAGAGCGAGACTCCATCTCAAAAAATAAAAAAAATAAAAAAATAAAAAATAAATGAAGAGGATCTTAAGCATGGCATCTTAGAAGCTGTGACCCCTGTGAGTGGAAGCTGACCCTCTTGGCTGTTATTTAATAACACATGTGTATCTAGACTGAAGCCGCAAGAATGTTTCGTGAAACATGGGAGGGGGGGACCTTAGCAGAACTCTTCTGAAAAATACGTTTTCAATCCTAATTTTTGGCAGATCTCTCTCTACACCCCAGGCTACAGAGCTTCTGTGTAGTCCTTTCTTTTTTTCTTTTCTCTTTTTTTGGGGAGTTGGGGGGTTATCTCTTTACCACAAACTAAAGCTTCCCAGTGAATCATTTTGAAGTAAAGGGGCTGGAGACAGTGAAATATCCCAAGAAGACCACTGGGAAGGCAAAGTTATTTGTATAAATTCCAACTCAAATTTTATTCTTTTTGTTCAAGGAAATTTTCTTACTGTGGTTGTTGAGGTTTCAAAACCAAGGTTGAGAATCACGGTCAGAGATCCCTGAGGGAGCTCAGCAATGCTGAAATCACCCCTAACGTACTGGGTTTTCAGTAGTTTTGGGAATTAGAGAAATGGAGTTCTACTTTTATCTCAACTGATCACAAAAGGTATTAATGAAAGTCCATTTGTATTAGGTTCACAGATTTTCAATGATTATCACCAGTGAGATCACAGATCTGTGGGAAATAGGCAAACTTTGGGGGGAAAAAGTGTTGAAAGAATTTCCTAACCACTTCAACTTATGAGATGATTAAACCTTTAAAAGTTAATTATTTTTGAACATTAAGAAGAATCAAGTGACTGTAATTTGCTGTCACAGGGTCATTTGTTGGACTTTGAAGTGTACAGAATGGGATGAAGGGAGTGGGTTGATATTTACACTGATGTCTTAAGGGCATTATGAGGATGCCTGATGCTTGGCATTAGTACTAACCTACCTTTAGTACATTCTAAATTACCTTTTTCTTTCATTTTACAACTTTCTGAAGTGTAACAAGGGAGGGAAAAATGGCAGTACTTTCTCTGAACTCTAAATTTTCCTTCTCCAAAATAAGATCCTTGACCCCAAATAAACCAGCTTAGTGACTAAGCAGATTTCATGTATTCCATTCCTAAAGACTCCCTTAGTTTGATATTTCAATAAAATGATTAGATTATAAACTTCAAACAAATAGAAACTCTTAAGAAAATGACAACAAATGTACAAAACATGAAACAAGTGAAAAATATGAAATATATTCTGGAAATGGTATCTATAAAGTTTGTTTTATAAAAAGTTAAAATAATACCACTAAGGGATTTCTTCCCCTTTTCTTGTGTTGAAACACTTCAGAATACCCATGTTTATAGGCATTTACAAAAAAAAAAATTACATTTACAAAGGGATAATTGGCCAGCAAGCTCGATTGCAGTGTGTGTGTGTGTGTGTGTGTGTGTGTGTGTGTGTGTGTTTGCAGGCTTGTTTTATACTGAGTATCCAGTGGCTAATTCCTTGGAAGGGACTTTAGGGCAATTAAGATTCTGGTTAGCTTTCATGCCAGGTAGCACAAGTTCTAACAATTTATTGGTACAATTTGCTTTACCTTTTAGAGTGGCTAATTTAAAGAACATTTTTATGAAACGTGGCTCCTTACTTGAAGCATGGGCAAGAAAGCCAACAGAATTTATTCCTTTTCCCCTGCAACATCACCAAATAATTGATTTGGAATGAGAATTAAAAGAACATTTGACAGTTATGAAATGTATACTTACTCCGATACTTCTGATTAGTTGTGCAACAAATTCATGACAAATTACCAGATTAATTTTTACTTTATTTCTTCAGGACTGGGGTTTTTCGATGGTTTCAACTTTAGAATCTTCACATTTGAAATTAGATAACATATTCCTGTCTGCTTTCAGCAGAAGTTTACTCTCCAACTCTTGCTGGTGCTCTGGGCCAGTATCAGCAGGTCCTCCAGATGCCTGTGGCTTAGATTTGTATTCCCTAATGTTGTCCATGAAGAGTTTCTGTATGGGACCAAGTTTCTTGTTAAATGCCACTGTGTAACACCAACGTTCCTCTGCAAAGGGAGTGAGACTACTGACCGAATGACAGAGGAGAACTTGAAGAGCCTCTGAAGAATCATGGTGACTCTATGTGCCTGAGCCACCACCTCTGCCACTGCTGTCAGAATCTACTCTTTACATTATGAGGCTTCACTGAAGATGTGTCGCTCAAGTATAGGGAGAAGTGATACAATCAGAGGTCAAATAGGAGGCCCACTAGGAAGCAGTCTGTTGATTCTTCATAATATTTAAAATAACAGAAAATCAGAATAAAGAGTTAAGTTGGGCTGGGTGCAGTGCCTCACGCCTGTAATCCCAGCACTTTGGGAGGCCAAGGTGGGAGGATCACCTGAGCTCACAAGTTCAAGACCAACCTGGGCAACATAGTGAGACCCTGTCTCTACAAAAATTTTAAAAAATTAGCCAGGCATGGTACATGCCTGTGGTCCTAGCTATTCAGGAGGCTGAGGTGGGAGGATGGCTTGAGCCCAGGAGTTCAAGGCTGCAGTGAGCAGTGGTTGCACCATTGCACTCCAGCCTGGATGACAGAGTGAGACCCTGTCAAAAAAAAAAAAAAAAGAGTCAAGTTGATGGTGTCCAGAGCTTGAGGAAACTTGGAATGAGCTAGGTAGGTTCATCCAGGTTCTTGAGATTTGTCTGCCAGTGAAATTTCAGCCCATCTAACAGATAGATTCATCTGCCACACAGGTGCCAAATGGAAACCTCTCAGGGAGTTCACTCTTGAGATGTTATTAACCCCATGGAGACACTGTTTTTTTTCTGTGAATCAGAATTATTTTCAGTATACTTTAACTAGTGTCCTCAGAGTTACATGGCAACTTCACAAAGTAAGAACTTAGGCAAAATCAATGGAGCTTAATGCAGGACTTGAATTCTACATATGTGAATATGGATGCAAACATTGTTTTAGCATCGGTTCCACAAACATTTAGTGAATATAGATTCTATACTTGTTGCTCCCATTCTTTAAAATTTTTTTAAATACATTTATCTTTTAAGAACAGTTATAGGCTTACATACTTTATTTCGATTCCTCACTTTTTACCTGATTTCCGTTTTCTATTCCAGGATCCCATTAGGATCAAGCTGCCGTTAATAAATACTAGTCAGGAATTTTGTAGAATGTCCCTTAATTGGGGTTTTTCTTACTTTTTTCATCATTACACTGAGAATTATGGGTTTTGGGAAGAAGACCCAAAGGTAAAGTGCTGTTTTCATCACACCATATAAAAGGTACATACTATCAATGTTCATTGTCACTGTTGATATTGACCTTGATCACCTGGCTGAGGTAGTGTTGGTCTGGTTTCTCCACTGTAAAGTTACTCTTCCTCACCTGCCTTTCCACACTATGTGTAGCCCACACATAAGGAAAAAGTGAGGAGTTAATCTGTATACTTGTGGGTGTGGTATCTACATAAATTATTTGGAATTCTTCTACATGGGAAATTTGTCTGTTCCCCCCATTACTTATTCAATCATTTATGTATGCCTGTATAGAGTCATGGATATTTATTTTGCACTTTGGGTAATAATCAAATACTACTTTATTTGTTGTCAAAGTGTTCCAGTTTTGGTAGCTGGGAACTCTTTTAGTTGGCTCTTGTATCCTTTTTACATATCATCAACATTGTATATATCTTTTTTTTAGGGTGGTAAAAGTGTTCTTTGATTCTTGAATTGTAGGTACACAACACTATGCCTTTATCAAAATCCACAGAACATTAGAGTGCACCAAGTAAACCTTAATGTATGCAAATTTAAGAAAACCTTGAGGTTGGGAATGGGATGCAGAATGTGACAAAACAATCTAGCTGTATTAAAAATGTAAGAAATAACCTTACCAAAGGGAATTTTGGGTGTGGTGGAGGGAGGTGCAGATCTATTAACTTTGCAAATGAGTGGAGTCTGTAAGAATAAAGGCAAAAGAAACTGCAATAAGCACTGTCCTTTGGTTGATACAGTTTTTCTCGCAGGCAAAAAGATAAAGAATTTTGATACCACTCTACATGTATTGCGCAAATAAGTAAATGGATTGTGGCTAGTAGCTGCCACGTTTCTCCCTGTTGGAGTGGGTGCTTACAGATAAGCAGGGGGAAGAGGCTAGAGTGATCCATGTGGTAACAGATTAGAGTTGTAGATATCAGCATGCACTCATGTTCAGTTAACACAGATACACACGGTTGCATACAGAAATATTTGTAGATATATGTACATAGGTTAGGATACATTTATATATTTTCTTGATCTGGCAGTTAAGAGTGCCTAGAAGGAACCACACCCCAGAAGCATATATAGGACGAGCCTGCCTGTTTTTTCTTTTTAAGTGAGTTTTATCTATCATATTTTATGTGAATTTTAGCTTCAGATCTATGGAATTTATAGTTTATTAAACTCTTTGCTCATTTGTTTATTAAACATTTATTAAACTATTTGTTAAACTCTTTGCTCATTATAGTTTATTAAACTCTTTGCTCATTTGATACCTCATAGTTAACTTATTTACATGTGGATAACAATATAAAATCTCTATATATACTATATATAGATATATACTATATATATCTACATGTATTGTAGATTGATATATAGATAGATATATAGTATATCTATCTAGATATATATACTATATATATAGTATATCTATCTAGATATACTATATATCAAGATAGATATACTATATATAGTATATATCTATATATAGTATATATCTATATATACTATACATCTATCTATATATTGTATATATCTATATATACAATCTAAATATAAACAATATAAAATCTATATACAATATATAAATCTTTATATATACAATATTAAATCTATATAAAATATAGTCAGTTAAACTTTGCATTTTAAAATTATTAAGTCTGTGAACAAGTCTATGGCATGTAAGAGGTTTTTTTTTTTTTTTGAAGGTTTGGGAAAATTGGAATGTAACATTATCAGATGCTGCTCTCCTGAAGTCCGTGGGTTCTTCCTAATAGGAGGGATTTCTTTCTCCTTAGACTATACCAGGAACTTCCCTATCCCTGCACCCCTGCTCTGTTCAGACTTGGGGTTCTTATTCTTGCTTCTCCCACCTCCAGGGCCCCTCACATCCACTATCTGTGTTGCCTATGCAAGATAAATCCAAAATTCCATATGATTTATTATTCAGAACAACTGAGCAAATTTGTCCTAATTCTTTCATTTCAGGTTATGCTCAGAAACTTCAGCATTTAAAACAAAAAGAGCTTCACCAAAGTTTCCTGTTGTTTGTCTGTTATTTTTCTTGAGATAATCATCTAGGTAGAACATATCGGTAGCAATATTAACCAAATGGTGGAAGCTTTGACAATATAATTCTTTTTTTTTTTGAGATGGAGTTTCACTCTTCTTGCCCAGGCTGGAGTAGTGCAATGGTGTGATCTCAGATCACTGCAACCTCCACCTCCCAGGTTCAAGTGATTCTCCTGCCTCAGCCTCCGTAGTAGCTGGGATTACAGGCACCTGCCACCACGCCCAGCTAATTTTTTGTATTTTTAGTAGAGATGGGGTTTCACTATGTAGGCCAGGCTGGTCTCGAACTCCTGACCTCAGGCAATCCACCCGCCTCAGCCTTCCAAAGTTCTGGGATTACAGGCATGAGCCACCACACCTGGCTCAACAATATAATTCTTTAACATGTGTTGCTTCAGTCAGGAAATCTATCATTATTAATATTTTAATATTTACATTTATTAATAATAGATTATAATTATTACTATTTTCCTGCCCTGAGGTGTTTTGAGTATTTTCTTGTTTTCTTATTATATGTAGACACATATCATATATCAGTAACTTCTTCTAGCTGGGCTTCTAGGTGATATTCATTTTTTTCCTCTTAGAGAATAGGGGATGTAAAGACCATATCAGAACCTCTGCAGGTGCACATAAATGTTTTTGTTCAAATAAATAAAGGTAATAATGGCAGATAAGAAATTCAAACATTTTGTTTTAAGCAAGATGGTATTATGGACAGTGGCATCATGTGATTCCAATTTTTGACAACAGTGGTTGTACCATGCTCCCAATTCATGTCTATTTTATGTGAATTCAATTTTATGGGCTCTGTAAAAAATAAAAAGCGCTGGGGGTCGGGGGAGGTAGGGAGGAAAATCAGAATTCACACCTCAGGGTGGCTGTACCCATCATTTCATTTTGAGAGAATAAAGTCCGTGAGTGAGTGGGACACTGCAGATGTGAATGTGCTGTTTCTACCGTGCTTCTCAGAGTGACAGCATCTTTGGCACAAGGGTAAGAGCTTATAAAGATCTTCATATTCTGTACAACATAGCCTCCCTGTGAAAGCCACCCATTTCACCAGGTGCCTGGCCATAGTTAGATCCACAGAAGGACTGTTTGTGTTGAGCTTGCTGAGAAATGACATGGTGGCTTCTAAGGGATTTTGAGGAAGGCTTTATCCATCCCTGATTTTCACCTTATGCTAGAAGTTAAGGCTGCATATGATGAAGCATATATTTAAGTTGTCACTGCACTGGCTCAACTTATCCAGGAAAGGCTTATCCTAGCCTCAGAGGCCTTGCCTCCTTTTATCTGGATATGTTATGACTTTCCAGGAACAATGTCTAGTAGTATTAAAAACTGTGGTGTCTTGGTGGCTTAACAATGGAGTAGAGAAGCAAAGCAAATCTTCCTCTTCGAGCTCCTTCCCTTCTTCTTCCTCCTTCTTCTCCTCCTCCTGCTGTTTCTGTCTTGGTATGGTTTTCTTGGAACTTCCTTGCACATTGCCATGTCTCAGTTTTAAAAATCAAATGATTACTCCTCAGGGTCAAATTGAGACTATTTCAGTGGCTGGGAACCATGGTTTATGGCTGTAATCCCAGCACTTTGGTGGGCCGTGGCAGGCAGATCACTTGAGGTCTGAATTCAAGACCAGCCTGGCCATGGCGCATGTTTTGTAATCCCAGCTACTTGGGAAGCTGAGGAGACAGGAGAATCACTGGAGCCTGGATGGCGGAAGTAGCAGTGAGCCAAGATCATGTGACTGCACTCCAGCCTGGCTGATAGAGCAAGACTCTGTCTCAAACAAAACAAAACAAAACAAAACAAAACTGTTTCAGTGTCTATAACACAGAAGAATAATATATGAAAGGGAAATCTTATTTACATTCAACATTTAAAGCTTGTTGAAAATTTACTTATGTTAAGTTCTTCACTGTTATAATCTCATTGGATCCTCACAATAACCCTTTAAAGTACAGATATGATTCCATTCGCTATGAGACAACTAAGGCTCAGAAAATGTGAATGACTTGGTTAGGGCCACTAACTGACGGAGCTATTATTTGAGCCCGGATATCTGTGTCTCCCAAACCCATGATTTTTCTTTTTAGCTTGTGGTGCACTAAAAACGTAAGACACAGTTCTTGCCCACATAGAATGTTGGGTCCCCCTGGAAGATGAGAAAACTGTGCAAATACTGTAATTCAGATCAAAATGTAAATACTTCTTTGAGATTTACAAGGTTGAAAGGCAGGTTAATGTCTAAATGAAGATCAAGGAAAGTTTCCTTTCTGTGTGGGTCTTTTAGAAAGCTGAAACTTCAAGGCAGCAGTATCTTCTCTGAATAATTATAACCTCATGGAAGTTCTTTTCTAGGTGAAGAATTTTGTAATTAAAGGAGGCACATTCAGGTGAATGTATCTTCCGTGAAAGCATTCATACTCTTACATGGTAATGGTTGTATGATATATGGTGAAAGGGTGGCCTGGGGGATGTGTCATTGAATTCTGCTGTCTGCAATTACAATCAGCCAGTAACAGTCACCTGTTGAATATGAATGAGATGTAAATAGCATCTTGAATTAATTTAAATGCAATTATATTGATAAACTGCGGGAAAAAAACCCACTTCAATTACTATAGAAAACAAGGAGGATAAATGATCCACATTCAGAAGAAACATGTTGGTGAGCAAGGAGGTAAGCTGGCCTAAAAATAAAAAGGGCTGTGCAAACACTATTTTTGACTTCACTTTCTAGTTGTATGTTAACTGTTCATGTCTGGTCAGTAGAAATCATTTTATTCTTTAGAAAACACTGATAAATGGTAAAGCAAATGAGTACATTGGAAAGTCTCTTCTTTTGATATCTGAGGTATTTTCACATATGTCAGTTGGGTGTCTCACATGTATTGGTTAGATCGTTACTGTTTCAGAATAATTTTGACATCAACAATCACTTGATATGTAACTGGTCAACAAGGACTGCATTTGGAAGAATTGGAATCTGTCTGGAATCTCAGCTAATAGAAATACTTTTTATGCAGTTTTTTTCATCTCTCTCTTTGTCTATATTGCCCTGAAGTTCTTCTGACCTGTCACTGGTAGTCACGGGAGGAACAGCATATTCCAGTAACTTGCTGATGTGGGGTTTATCTACCTCCTAGTTGAGTGACTCTAAAACTTCAATAGGCATGAGAATTGCTTGGGATAGGGGTGGTGCTTGTTGTAAATTGTTGCAGATTCCTGGGCCACCCTCAGAGAGATTGATTCAACACATCTGGGATGGGAATCTCATAATCTGCATTTAAAATGAACAGTTTTCCCTCAGGCCCCTTCCTCCATTCTGATGCCTCTGAGAAATTCTGCCCCCGATTCTGCTTTCTCTACATTTGTAGTCTTCTGAACGCTTTGTCACATTTCTGACCAACTTAATAAAACAAGTTAGGGAGCCCCTATAGATTGTATTACTTTTGTTCTGTTTGTAATTTAATAAGAAACATGTCTTTCTCTTTCCCATAGCATCAGTCAACTGTAAGAAGTATAGTATTCCTATACCTTTAGTTAAGGGGATGGTATAGTAGAGGTTTAGCATGTGTAGCAAGGAGCTACAAAACCCACTCCCACCAATTCAGGATGAGGACTTTAGTATTTCTAACCGCCTTGGAAATTTTGCATTTCAAAGGATTCTTTAATGGTAGCAAGTAGAGCTGAAGAAAAATAACAGTATCTCCTGATCCAACACTATTTTGGTTTGGTGATTGTCCACACTAGTGAAGGTCCCCTTTCCTTGGTCTACAGACAACTTAGAAGCAGCCAAAAGGCCATAGACCTATGCACACTCCCATCATTGTCTGCAGCCTCAGAACAATGGGTTTTCTCTACCCAGAAGTACTGTCCTTTTTACAACTGTTGTGCTAAATAAAATACAAATATATATTTTAAACACTTTATAATAGTTCTTGTAGATGTTTTTGTCAAAATATGTGTTTTTAATCAGTTGTCATGTAAAGGTTCTTCATCCACAGGGTAAAGTCATTGACATGGCAGACCAACTATTGTAAATCATTCATTCTTTCAGCAATTGCCTACAGCGTCCTAGGCACCATTCTGTGCTCTAAAATCGAGAGTGAATGTAAATGCTCTTCCACAAGATTTGGTATATTTTCTAATTAAAGATCCATATGGACTAAAACTCTTTTACTGGATATAAGGGCTGAAAGTTACATATCCTTATAATTATACCCAGCTGGTTGAGAATAATATGTACTTATTCACCTAATTAAAAGCCACAGGCTTGGCATGGTGGCTCACGCCTGTAATCTCAGCACTTTGGGAGGCCAAGGTGGGTGGATCACGTGAGGTCAGGAGTTCGAGACCAGCCTGGCTGACGTAGAAATAACACATCTCTACTAAAAATACAAAAATTAGCCGGGTGTAGTGGTGCATGCCTGTAGACGCAACTACTCAGGAGGCTGAGGCAGGAGAATTGCTTGAACCCAGGAGGCAGAGGTTGCAATGAGCCGAGATCCTGCCACTGTACTCCAGCCTAGGTGACAGAGTGAGCCTGTCTCAAAAAAAAAAAAAAAAAAAAAGCCACAAAATAGAAAATGTATCAGTATTTCTTTCCACTTAGTTGCAATGTTTGTAACTATACTCTAGTTGTATTTTGTTTTAGTTGTATGTTTATGTGACAAACTATATAAAAACACAGTAGTGATTTATGTAATTCTGATTTTGATTTAAATTTGAAATTAAGTGGTCTCTCCCCTTTCTCCTCTTCTCCCTGTATGCCTCACTCAACCCCTACCCAATCAGACAGGATTAGCTTCCATGGAGCAGGCTATGCAGCTATTTTCTTACACAGCGTGGCACAGTAGTACTGACAATTTAGGAAATAACTGAAGCAAAGAAATGAATGTTAATTAAGACACATACTGTCACCTTCTAAGTCTGCAGACTTAATGGATCCTCATATTGTATGTTTCCAATGTCGTTTGGTTTATTTGGACATCAGGTGACCTCACAAAACAAAACAAACATTTCTTGCTATTGTTTCTACTAAAAGAAATGCTTAAAAGAGACTGCCTGATAACATTTGGGATATCCTTTTTTTCCACTGCAGATCTCGGCTGTTGTGCTTGAGCTTATTTGGGGCATGGATATCTATGTGCCTATAGGAAGCGGAGAAGTGAGCCTGAGCAGTGCCACGATTTATGGGGAGGCAGTAATGAGCTTCTCCTGAATGCTAATTACTGGAGAATTGTTCAGGGAGACTGCAAGAACTGTTGGTTTGTGGTAAATTAGTCACCAGCTCTATTGAGATGGACTGAAAGTTTAGATCACAGTTATAAAGGCGCCAAAATCCTGATGATTGACGGCCAGACTTGGTGACAGTACCAATATGGAAATACCCCAATTGTGCTAAACAGTGGTAGATAACTTTGTATAAATCTAATGAAATGAGTACAATCTATATAAAAGTTAAAACTTCCAACCACATTAGGATTAAAAGGGCGGTGAGACTGGATTGTTAAATGAATTATCAGAGCTGTTTTGGTTCTTAGATCCGAAAAGCTGCCCAAGCTGCCAATGGTATGAAAGAATAGTGTGGTCTGGAAAGAGCTCTTCCTGGAGTCTGCTGGCCTTCATTTGCCTGGGGATCAAGCTTTCTGGCTGTCCACACACATAAACCTCAACCTTTATCTAACACGGCACCGGGTAGCTCTTCTGAGAAGCAATATTCTCCCTCCGAGCAAAACAAGCCTGCATTGGGAGGCTTTTCTTGAATCACAGGCAGCTCTCTGTCAATTCCCAGTTACCTTCCTCCTTCATTTCCATTTCCAGCAACCAGAAGAGGGGAGTTAATGATTCATTTGCTCCCAATGACCTTTTGAATAAGTGGACTGCAGTGTTTCAGCCACTCTTAGCTCCCCCACTTCTCCCTCCTTTACTTCCCTAGTTTGGCTTTAATATTTACAGCCTCCTTGTCGGTCTACACGCCTGAATGCCCGAAGGAAGCAAAACATTTATTGCCTTTCCCTCCCTGGTGTGCAGGAGCTATTTCATCCAGTCTCATTCCTTCCCTTTACATCACATGGGGAGGCTTGCCTCCTGGCTGGGGACGCCCCGAGTTCTTCCTGAGTCTCTACTGTTTCATCTGTTGATTTCACCAAAACAAAAAGATGGATTCTGACTCCGACTCACCTTTTAACTACTCGTGGCCTTCCTTTCCCAAAATGAAGATTCGAAGAAGGACGTCCAAACAAGGTAGATTGCAGTATCTTTTCTTTCCTTCACGGGCAAAACCAGACATCCTATTCTTTCTTTTCCTTGTTTCTTTGCCAGACTGTTTTTCCAATGTAGCGCGTGTTTATACGTGCCTTTATAAAACACTCACTGTACAGATACATATAGGTTTCTGAGGCAAACCTACTAATTCTTCTTATGTTCCTTTCACTTTGAATCTACCTACCTTGGTGTTATTATGTATGTGCAATTCTCTTTAAAAAAAAAAAAAAAAAGAAGGGAGTTTAGTATAAGGTAAATGTTTTGGATTCACTTCATCAGAATTACCTTGGAGTTACCTTGGCAATAAACAGTCCTGTTGATTTAAACATGTTCAGTCTTAGTGGGATTTGCAGAGAATACGCATGTGTTTCATACCCAGCTTCTGCATCTTTTGTTTTAGTTTTCAAGTGTATAGTAATTTAAAAAAATTTTTGTAATTAAGAAAATTTTTCTATTTTATACTATTTTATTGATTTTATAGATGTTATAAGGAAAGGAGTTGAAAAAAATACTTTCAAAACAAAAGCCTGTGTATCTTCAGAGAATACAGTCACATAGTAAATAGTTTACTAAAAATAATTATCAAGTAAGTAAAATCCTTTACTGCTGAAGGAAGAAGAGCCATTTATCTGAGCGTGATTGATAATGGAATGGGTTTACATTACTTATTCTCTCTTACTTGCAATCCATTCTTGTTGTAGTGTGGGCCATGGAAACAAGGGGAAGCTGGTGTTAGGGTGTAGAGGAAGTGCCCCGCGAAGCTGTTGTCCCATCCTCGGCTGGGCTTAGCTGGCAGTGATTGTTGCCTTCTGAGGTTTAAAAAAATAAGATAGTGTGTAATCCTTCCCCGTTCTTGTCTTGTGCAGGGACGTGTGCGCTTATGTTTTTAATTCAAGGAGAAAAGGAAAATTTTCACAAGCTTACAAGCAGAAAAGGTGTTTCTAAGCAGGTTGCCTCTGCAGCGCTGTCCTCCTGGAGCATACCTGTTCTAGGGAGCAGGATGGCTTACCCTGTCACCCTGTGCTTCTCCCAGAGGACGATGGACGCTAGCAGTTGTCAGCAAACCAGCTTAGCTTCAAGCATCTTCTTTCTTCCTTCTGAAATACAACAGAAGTGTTTATTTGGCTTGTTTGCTCTTTAGCTTAGATCAAGGCCAACCCCAGGAATAAGATGCATTTACCGTCTAGGGCTAGTAGAAAGACTCAGCCTGAACACATTTTTCATGTTGCTCAGCTGCCATCCTTTAAATTCTATCATTGAAGACTTTAATAGCTTATATTCAATATACTATTTTAAGACCTTAAAATTAATGTTTTAAAAATTAATTTTACTTTTCATCTAAGAAAATTGATTTTTCTATTTTATTGATTTTATAGATGTTATAAGGAACAGACTGAAAAAAATTTCAACACGAAAGCCTGTGTATCTTTGGTGGATACAGTCGTATATTAAAAGGCCATGCATGATATATGTAACTTACTGTTAAATGATTCAGGGGGTATATATATATATGAGCACAAGCATGCGCTTATAAAAACAAGCTCATACACAAATAGAAAATGCAGTCAAATGTTAACAATATGTAAATCTGGGTAAATAGTATATATTGCTATTTTTTTGTGCTGCTGTTCTTCTTTCAGCTTTTTAAAAAAAAAATAGTGGATATCCTTCAGCTTTTCTGTAAGTTTGAAATTATTCCTGAATAGTAATGAAAAAACCATGTAAATTGTTTTTGAGGGAGGAGATACACAAAGTCATTATTACTTTGGAGTGAATATTATCAGTTCTGGTATATTGAGAGCTTCTTGAGGATAGGTACCATTCTGTAGAGTCTACCAAATCTCTGTGTCAATTCTAACCCAGTTAAATTTGGGTTGTAATCTGCTTTATTTAGTTTTGTATTTATGTGGCCCAGTGTTGTTGGGGCCTGGGCAGCCTAACACTGGAGAGACATGGGATTAATGATGAGGAGGCCAGTGGAGAACTTTGAGAATCCATTGGAGTTGTAGGGAATGCATTTATCCTGCACTCCTTTTAAATCCAAAGTTGAAGCATGGCCAGTACGAGCTGCAGCAGAAAGTCATAGCATAGCTATGTATAAATTAAACATGACTCAAGTGAAAGCAGGTACCTGGGATATGGAAATGATTAACTATTTGCCACTGATAAAAGATGAGTGAAAATAAGATTGGTAGCAGAGAGGTGGGGATTGTTAGACCATGTTCCACACTTGCGTTCTTTATTAAATCATGGTGATTTAGTTATGAAGAGTGGGTTTGGTCATGCTGTCATGCTAGCTGGACAGAGTCCCAGCATCACAGATCCTTAGAGCCTAAAGGGCCTTAGAGATGATCTGGTCCAATTCCCTCATTTGACCAATGAGGGGGTGTTATTCATATGTTCAACAAACATCTGGGGTGGGGGGTGCCAGGCACTGTTCTTGAGGGTATGGTGAAGTAATGACCCTCACAGATGCTATCTCTGCTTACAGGGATCTTAACATGGGGACCCATCTCCCAGGACCCAGACATGCCCCCTCCATATAGTGGGAGAAATATAAGGGACTTGGTTTTTTATCCTGATGGCCAGTTTGTGAACTGTAGTCTCTTGTCGCTTACAGGATATCATAAGTATTTTTGTCAGTCTTTAAAACTGAGGTGGCTTGAATTTCTTAATCATTCTTCCCTCCCTTCTAATCACCACTAACATCATTCTCATATGTAGGTTCAAGTCACCTGAGAAATCATGAAAGTGGCTTTGAGAGCTTGGAATTACTGGCTTGTTGGCAAACCTCTCTTGAGTTAGGTCAGAAATAATGTCTGATGTGCTCTCTTGCTCTTTCCTTGTCCTGAACACGTATATATTACTGGCTTGTGGAGGGGGTGATCTGAAAATTTAGAGCAAGGATTTGGTAACAAGAGGAAAATAACATTTGCAGAAACTCGCTAATACCATATTTCAATTAAAAAGTATATTTAGTACTTTCTTATCCTCATGCCTTCAGCGGGAAGATAAGAGGATGTGACTTAGAAGCAGTGCCTTTGGAAATGACCCATGTCCAGAGCGGAGCATGATGAAAGCAGTTAAAACCAGGCTGCCCAAGATGTACTCCTAGGGTTCGCAAAAGTTGGCTTGTTCCTTGCATAGGCAGCCCCAGGACAGGCCATACTAGTGGCCCAGCAGTTAATGATTGGAGTGGGCCAGAATCCATTACTGTTCCACTTCAAGGGCTCCAGGAATGCCTGATTTTCTGTTTTTTTTTTCTTTTTTCTTTTTTAAATAGGAGATTCAATCAAGAAATTTATTGCTTATTAATCAAAGATTGAAAAATATAGGAATTAGGCTTTACCCAAGTTTCTCATAATTGTCATTCAATCTTTAAAATGTATACTTTAGTATAAATCATTAGGCCCCAGGAAATGTTGAAATGTTTATTCCTTTATGCCTTTTATCCACTTGTGCAACTTCCCTCGTTCTCTCCTTCCCCAGCTCATATCATATGCTGCCTTTCCAGTGACACATAGTGTGAACATTTGTTTTCTTTTTGCTGGTGCAAAACCAGGCTACAATTGCCAAAGAAGGCAATGCATACCAGAAAGCTTGACAACCTTGGAGAGCTTAGATAGCACCATATTTTCTCTAATCATAATAAAAATAACTAATATTTATATGGTACCCTATTAATCATAACTACTCTTTACTAAGCTATAGTACATGCTTTACATCTATGATATCTGAGTCCCAAAATAACTCTGTAATACAGATATTGTCTCTGTTTTATAGGTGAAGAAACTGAGGCTGAGTTTTACAGTTATTCCCAAAGTCATACCAGGAAACACAGGGAACAGTAACCATGGTAGAATAAAGGAGAAGGGATGAAAGAATGACATATGAATAATGTGGTTTTTGCACATGTTGTCTTGTAAAAGACCTGTATGTTAGATGTGATTGTCATCTTCATTTATTAGTTGGGGTCTCCAAGGCTCAGAGAGGAGAAATGAGTTGCCACAAATTAGAGCTAATAAATGGCAGAGCCAGGCCAAGAACCAGGACACTCGAGAGGCTTTGTCCTTCCTGGTATGTTTCACCACCTCTTAGTAGCGGTAAGGGATGGTAAACTTCAATGGGTAGCTACCTTGGGTTCAAAAGGTGCCATTGTGCCTCCCCATCTTAGCTTCTCCCTCTCCTCTGTGTATCTTTACTAGGAGGAGAAGTGACAGGGAGAGACTCTGGAGGAGCAAGATGGTAGGGTTGTTTGTGCATCTTGATACCTTCCTCCTATACACAGATATAGTACTTAAACACATCATTGGATTGGGATTGGGAACAGATGCACAGACACCTGGAGCACAGGGTGGTTGGCTTAGGAGAGGAAGAGAGAGGATAAATTGGGAAAAGAATGGGCTGGGAGTGCTTTCCACTGTGGCCTGGAAAGTTTACAGGTTTGTCCTGGACAAAAAGATACAGTTAGAGAGATTAGGCATGCTGGGAATGGAGACCTAAGACCCTGAGACCATTGTTTTGGACTATTTCATGAGCTCATTTAATGTTTACAGGGCAGGTACCTAATCTGAAAAAATAATCCTTGACACAGTAAGTAGGCAGAGGTATGATGGCATTTTAGAAATGTTAATGATTTTTAAAGGTGAGATACTTTTGTCTCATGGGCTTATTTGTCTTTTTTTCTTTCCCTTCCTCCCTTTTGTCAAGTTTCATCAGATGTACACATGCATGTGGATATGCAAGTGAGTATTCAGTCTAAAAACTCCCCAAATGATAACTGAATACCATAGGATGAGTAAGTCACTAGAGAAATCCTTATTAAGGAAGGGAAACATTTTTCTAAAGGTGACATAACCTGCTAAGATTTCTTTGGCTCTCAATGAAGGGAGTGTTTAACCTCATACAAAGCAGTTTCAATTCCAGACTCTGCCTAGAGGCCTACCATTGTCAGCAGAGTAGAGGAGGCCCATTACAAACTCTTTGCCAAACAACATAGTTGCATACCCTCAAAGCTCCCTTTAGTTAAACAAATACTTTGCCAAATTTTTGAAAGTAAATTTTTCTTTATTTTTGGCTGCTCAAATTCTTGGAAAAGGTATCATTCTCCATTAATCTCTGCAGGTGGAAGGGAGATAGTATTATAATTTACTGTATTCTTGTTCAGGGGACTCCTCTCCATCACTTCTAGTTTTAGGGAAGGACAAATGATTATTTATTCAGATACATTAATTAAGTAAGGTAGAAAGTGATTAAGTCCCATAGAAGAGATCAGGAAAAATTACTGTCAAAGTTCAAGGCAAAGAGGATAGTTCAAGTTGGAGGTATCATAAAAAGAATGTCGTTTCAATACCCTGTAAGCCTGTGGTGAGCTTGGTGGGGTTTCAATGGCAGGATGTTCCTTCTAAGCAAATGGACAGAGTCAGATATACATAGAATGTATCAAAGTGATAGAAAATAGCCTAGCCTTGTGGCCTGTTGATTCATGGCGATACAGAAATGCAGAGAGGTGCCAAATGTTGCGCTGGCCTGGATGGTTAGTTTTGCGTGCTTAGTATGTTTCTTCCCTTTGCTCTTTAGGAGGTGGTCCCTCCATTACTCTGGCCATAGGTCCAAATGATGCTGCCGACTTCTCACGTAACTTTGCCTTGCTGAGTGCAGTGGGATGGGAACCCCACCCAGACTAGGCTGATCACAGCACTCCTCCTGCCTGGGTCACAATGATTGGCCTGGGTTGGGCACATGATTTAAGCATAGCCAATCGGAATCCTTCCTTGGGATTATTCAAACTGGAGGTTGGTGGGTGATGTCTTCTTTCTTGGACGGCAGTGTCTTCTTTCTTGGGTGGCAATGCTGGATAGATTGGAGTGAAAACCATCAGCTGGAAGAAACCAGCCTGTAGTAGGAGGAAATACTGCAAACATGTAAAGAGAAGTAGATGAGTGAGAGGGTCCTGCCTGTGTTCTGGGCCCTTGTTGCTGCCCAGGTTCCTGCCTCTCAAGGCTTGGATGCTTAATTCTTTTAGTTTTGTGAGCCACCCTCACATGCCTTCCATACATCTCCCTCCCTCCCTCTTTTATTTTTGTTTTAGCAAAGTCAGGTAAATATTTCTCCCACTTTTAACTATTAATCTCCAACTTGCTGTTTAAGATGCAGCTTGAGTGTACTTTTTACCAGGAGGCATTCTCTGAATTCCCTTGGGGTTCAGCATTGTATCTCCTGTGTCACTCTGCCTTGCGTACATTTTTAGGAAAGGCCCTCTCATTACTGTATCACAGCTGTTATTAAACCTCTATACCCTAAGACACTGAATTCCTTGAAGGCGGCCAGCCCATTATCACATCTCCGGCACTTGGATCCCAGAAAGTAGGCAGTGAATATTGAAAGTGCCTCGTGGCACAAATTTACCCACACTACACCCAGATAGTCTTTATCTACAATTGATCTGATCATCTTCATGGGGTCCCACTCTATAGGCAGTGGGGCAGGGGAGGGGAAAGGATATATTTTAGCCTAATATAGAAAACTTGGTCTGATACAATAATGTAAATAGTCATTTTTGGTGACTGATGGGTATCTTTACGTAAAATATTCAGTGTCTCAAATTTCTTCCCTCTCCTACTCTTCCTTGTCAAGCTGCTGTTGAATGTGATTTCCTGGTGACAGTGGAGGTTAATGGGGGGGGTGGAGGTGGAGGGATGGAAAGTCCCAATCCTTCAATCTACACTGCACCTCCTGGGTCCTCCTGGGTTCTGCTGTGGCTTGACTGGCCTAGGCTCTTCCCTGAGGCATGAGTGCTTTATTACTGAGTGTTCTGGCATCTGTGATAAAGGTCAGCAGCTGGGATTGTGGTGCTAGTCAGGACCTGGTGATTCTCCTTCTGGCTTCACCCTGACTTGGCCCCACCCTGGCTCTTACCCTACAGAAACCTTGGACTCTCTTCCCCTGGCTGCTGACCTAGATGCTTCCCCCAGAAACGTCTGCCATCTGGTCTCTTCCTTTGCACTATGGTGGGCTTCATGGCAGGCCACAGGTGCTCAATTCAGGCCACTTCCTGTTCTTCTCAGAGGGCTTCGGGATTTATGGGATCCCATTCTCACCATGCAGGCACCTGAGAGTGGCCCAGGAAAGCTGAGCCTGGCCCTGCTGCGTGACCTTGTTCTTCCTGCAAGTGTGCTTGGTAATGGTTGTCCTCATGATGGTGAGGGGTGGCCTGCAAAGTGATCTACTGCAGAGCCCCAGATGGAAGCAGGAAAAACCCACCGACCCTCAGAGTAGCCCATAGCTTATTTCACATTGTTCTTCAGAGGCAGGGAAAACACTTGTCTCATCTATCTGGTCAGTGTCATCCCTGACAATCGAGAGTCCTGGTTATGAATGTTGACAAATCCCACATCCAGCTCTCATTCATCCCTACCTGCCTGGTAGTATCTCGGAGTTGCTCAGGATAATGAAACAGGATTCAGGAATTAAGTAGGGCTTCTCAACCAGAAGAAACAGAACAATTTGGAGGAATGCCAGGTAGTACTTGGCTTTCATCATTCATTCAGCCATTCTTCCGTTTATTCATTCATTCAAAATGTTTCTATTGAGGACACATAAAAAATAAGGGAAAAAACATACATTTCCATGGAGAATTCTCTATTTTGCTAGCATAGTTTTTTGTCTGTAGAACTCAATTACTTTTGAGGATATTTAGGGGGGCCGAAACACATATGGCTCTAGGGATAGGCACTGGAGAATAGAGCTCCTCATGAATTTGAAAGAAAGAAAATCATTTTTGTGTGCCAGTGTCTTTCCATTAGATTATAGGGGATCTGACTTATTCGTAGAGTTCTTTGTGATGATGACATATGGGGTATCTTCCTCATTAGTTTGTTTATATTTTTGGAGTCACTTGAAGTGGTCTTGTCAGAGTCCGCCGCTTCATTTGAGGTCTTTTGGTTTTATCATGGTGTTTTTATATATTAGGTTCTTCCCCTCTCAGTTTGCCAATTTTTCCTTGATGTGGACTAATTTGCTTTAGGCCTTGGAGAACTGCATCAAGAAGGAAGGGGCTTGTTGATTAAATCTAATCATGCCAAAGTCCACACGCCACACATGACTGAATATCTGCTTGATTGCTTGAGGGAAGCAAGGGAAGAAAAAAGTTATTTATACATTCAAGAGTCCTTTTTCCAAACGTAAATGTAGGCAGTCTTGAAGGCTACTTTGTGCTACTACAATGAGGAGTGAGGACTTGGAAAGATTGGTTTTTGTTCTCAGAGGCCTGCAGTTTCCCCATCTTCTCCTGACTTCCCCCTATGTCTCTCCCCTATTATAAGGGAAAAGGCTTGTTTTCTTCTTCAATAATTTTGATTAGTTCCTTCAAAACAGTAGAATAGGACTATTTTTAAGGATCTGGTTTTAGAGACCCAAAGTGTACTTGTTATTTAGGAGGGGGTTTAAACTGTGCTTTTCCAGGGGGGAAGGAGGAGCTGGAGAAACAGCTCTCACTCCCAGCACCTCTGGAATCCACTGGCTTTGTCCCCAGCTGTTTCTGTGGCTAACAGGACTGCCCTGAGAGGCCCGACCTCCTTCCAGGGACCACTTTTCTTTCTAAAGGATCCCAGGAAGGTTAGGTAAGTTATGAGGGTGAATTGGGTATTTGGATTGAGACTCTAGTTTGGTGAACAGAGGTTCCCTGGGTTCTCTCAGATATTCTTGCTACATATTAAAATCTACAGAGTTCCTTTAGCTTACATATGACCCACAGGGAATTCCTGGGCTGAGGATAATTTTGGAATTTGGATGTATCCTCTCTGTAACCTCAGGTCCAACTCAGAAGAGTACGGCCAAGACTAATATCAGGAAAAATCCTAAGAGAACCTTAAAAGAGGAATGGGTGAGGAGATGAATGCTAGTTTACCTCTGGAAATGTCCTGCCCACCCCATTTTTTTAGAGACAGGGTCTCACCCAGGCTGGAGTGCAGTGACAAGAACATAGCTCACTGCAGCTTCTAACTCCTGAGCTCAAGTGATCCTCCTGCCTCAGCCTCCTGAGTAGCTTGCATATACAGACATGCACCACCACATCCAGCTAATTTGTTTCATTTTTTTTTTTTGTAGAAACAAGGTCGCACTGTGTTGTCCAGGCTGGTCTCAAACTCCTGGGCTTAAGCATTCCTCCTACCTTGGCCTCCCAAAGTGCTGGATTATAGGCATGAGCCACTGCACCCAGCTCAGAAATGTTCACTTTCATTCTGAGGGTAGTTTTTCTTTCTTCCTTCTGGGTAACACTAAGACCATTGGTGAAAAGGACTTTCTATAAACTTCAGAACTTGGTGAAGGTCCCTTTGAATGAGGAAATTTGGGAGATTGTATACGCAGCGGCTGGGCTTTGCTCTCTGTCAGGACCGTGTTTGCGTTCTGGTTCAACCACTTAATAACCTGGGCAGGTTAATCACTTTCCCTGGGCCTTAGCTTTCTTGTCTACAAAACAAATATAGTAATGACTCATGCAGTTATGGAGAGTAAGTTTGGCAGATGGTTAAAAACAATTCTGTATGCTCTTGGGTAAAACGTTTCCAGTTAATACATTTATACATATATTATCAGATATGGTCGACTTACTGATAACCTACCATTTTGCATAAAATTACACAGCTTTACTTAAGAGGCACATTTTAAAAATATGACTTTTTCAGATTCTTATTTTAGGTCTAAGGATGGTTATTCTTAAAAATCTAGAAATTACAGATAGTAAAGAGTTGAAAATAAAAACTGCTTATATTTTGTCACCTAGAAATAGCAGTTGACATCTTAGTTTATCTTTTAGGTCTTTGAGTCTTGAGTATCTTGAAAGTTGTTGTACTCTTAAACAAAATGAGATAATGTATCTACTGTTCTATGAATGTTTTCTCAGCAAGACTCAGCAAACTGCCAGGGGTGAATAGGGCAGGGCCAGGAAGTGGGCGAACATACCTAGGTACAAGTCACACTGTAACACATTAATGAAACTTCTTAATGGAAAAATACCAGACATTGCTCAAATACCATTTTCTTTGGTTCAAAATAGGATACTTGGTAACCCTAATTATTACATAAAGGACTTTGAACTACATAGCAGAGTGTCTGCAGAGAGCCACCATTGATTAGCTGTGTGCCCTTGGGAAGTTACTTAAATAGCACTGCAGTTTCCTCATCTGTCAAATGGAATTGTTTTGGGGATGAAATGTGTTAATAAATATTAATCATACAGTGCCTGGTTCAGAGTAAGCACCATAGTTATGTTAGCTACAATAGTAGTAGTGTCTGGTACAATTACCCAGTGTGTAGCAGGTGTTCCAGAGATGCTGACTCTGATAGTAGTTCATATTTTACATCTAATTCCTCCTTTTTAATGTTTTTCTTCCTGATATCTTCTTCCCAGTACCTTTGCTTTGCATATCTGCCTGATCATCCCATTATTTTGTTAGCAAAGGGGTAGCCTATCTGATGTTTTAAATAAAGGATTAAACAGTAATACTCTTGGGCTACTGCTACCAGAAGGCATAAGAGGTGCATGGTATTGTGGTGTTTTACACAATCTGTTTGTAGCTGAGACCCTAGTCGGGAAGTTACTTATCCTACTAGGAAGAGCAAAATAAAAGTCTCATTCCCAGAGTGTGACAGATGACATAGGACAAAATACAGAGATAATAGAAAGAGCTCAGAGAAGAAGGAAAGCCTCCTGGCTGGGTCAGGGGACCTCCTGGGGAATAGACAATACTCACTGGGGTTTGAAGACTTTTTTTTTTTTTTTTGAGATGGAGTCTCAGTCTGTTGCCCAGGCTGGAGTGCGGTAGCATGATCTCGGCTCACTGCAACCTCTGCCTCCCAGGTCAAGCGATTCTCCTGCCTCAGCTGCCCGAGTAGCTGGGATTACAGCATGCCCATCATGCCCGGCTAATTTTTGTACTTTTAATAGAGACAGGGTTTTGCCGTGTTGTCCAGGGTGGTCTTGAACTCCTGACCTCAGGTGATTCACCCACCTTGGCCTCCCAAAGTGCTGGGATTATAGGCGTGAGCCACTGCACCAGACCTGAAGATGTTTTTTTAAGAGTCGCTGATAGAGGCTGAGGGCTCCATCCTGGGCCCAGCAGGTTGCACAGTACCTGGTGATCAGTAGACACTCAGTAAGTGTTGAAAAAAAGAATGAATGAATGGGTGAATAAGTGAATGAAAGAAGACAGTGACACTCCCATCACAACGTGTAGCAAGGAGAGCCTATCACAAGAAAACCTCAGAATCTGAGAAAACATTACTAGATCTGAAGAGAATTTTCTGTTCTTGATGATAAATTATTTATCTCTTCAGTGAATATTCATTATCCACTGCCTGCCTGTATGGTTTTAGGTACTGGGGAGATGGTGAACAAAACTGTCTTTGAAGTTGCTGTTCTCATGGAGCATATGTTTTATTGGAAGGAAACAGATGACATACAACAAGCAAATAAATCCCTAATATGCTAGGTGATGGTAAGGGGCATGAGTGAAAATAAAGCAAGGGTTGGCGGTTGCCATTTCATGTAAGATGATCAGGGAGAGCCTCTTTGGTAGGATGACACTGGGGCAGAGATGAGAAGAAAGTGAGAAAGCAAGGCATCTGCATATCCAGGGGAAGAGCCAAGCTGGAAGGTGGAGCAGCAAGTGCAAGTGGCCTGAGGCAAAAACAGCAAGGAGGCTTGTGGGGCTGGAGTAGAGTAGTGGGCAGGGCTTCCGAGAGGCTGGGAGAGAGTGGAGGAGGGGCAGGCAACGGGAGGCACTGTAGGTCATGGAAAACTCTGGCCTTCACTCAGAATGAGATGGGAAGCCATTGGAGAACGTTGCAGAGGCGTGACATGACTCGATTTCCTTTGTCTATCCTGTGGCGAAAAGGCTATGGAGGGCCAAGAGTAGGAGCAGAGAGACTACTGTTGTAACAGTTTAGGAAGAAGACCGTGGTGGCTTGCCTGGTGTTGCAGTGGAGGTGATGAGAAAGGTCAGATTCTGAATCCAGTTGTGAAAGAAAGAAAACAGTCAAGGGTGACTCCAAGGAAAGACAGAATTGCCATTTTTTGGGAGGAGAAGCTGGGTGTCGGGGTGGGAATCAAGAGTTCAGCTTTGGACCTGTTGTGCTTGAAATGACTGCTAGGACAACTAGGAGGAGATATTGAGGGGATAGTGTGACTCAGGGGAGTGGTCTGGACATCTGGACTGGAGTTGAAAATGTGAGAGTCATCATCATATGATGGTGTGTGATGCCATGCTGTCAGATAACCAAGGGAAGAGTGGAGAGAGTGGAGTTTGAGGACTGACCCTAAAGTAGTACAACCTGCCAACATCCAGAAGATGAGGAGGAACCTGCTCTAGGGCCTGAGAAGAAAAGGCCAGCAAGGTGGGAGGAGAACCTAGAGAGCCTGATGTCCTGGAGGATAAGGACAGGAAATGATCAACTGTATTAAATACTGCTGTAGGTCACAGAAGGTGTGACTGAGAGCTGACTATAGGTTCTGTCATTTGAAGGTCTTTGGTGACCATGATGGGCACTGTTTCAGCAGAGTGTTAGGAATTGAACTCTAAAGTAAGGCTCACCCTTTTTATGGTGGTTAGTTATTCTCAGTGAACGTTTCTGCTGTTCATAAAGGTCTAGAGTTAAAACAAAATACAGTGTATGAATGAAACCAATCTACTCAGCCACAGTTAAGAGATACCTGTACTGAGAGGCCCTCACCTGACTTTCGCGCTCTGGCATCCAGAGTGGGCCAAACCAGGTCAGCAGCAGGTTTGCAGAAAACTGCCTTAGCTGGGTTTGTTTATATCTGGGCGTGGGTCACTTACATAACCAGTCAAGTAGGCCACATTTTGCTTTAGCTACAAGGCTCTTAGCTTCTTAAGGGAGAGGTGGATTTTGTTGGAAATCAGTTGAAGAAGCCCTAGGCTGGGCCGTGTCATTAACTGTTTCCTGCTAGACTTGAAGTAGTTGTCAATGTCAGAAGGGAGGCATCCTGCAACTGCCTCTCCCTCTCCCCCTTACTAGTTCCAATTCCCCTTCTTTCTATGGGTGGAATCTATTTACTTTCAATTGACTCCCCTGTGTCACCTGGTTAGAGCATTTAGTACAGGAAGGATGGGCTGATGAAAATTTTGACCTCACGGAGCCCTTGTGGAGTCACCTAGATCACATTACAAAGCAGTGAGAATAGGAGAGCGGAGAGCTGGGGATCCCCTTGGAGTTGCTGTTTATCCTCCAGGCACTTTGCAGTGAGAAGCTGGCCCGAGTCCACTTCATCATGTTAGGACATCTTAGTTTCTGAAATCCTGCCTTTGTTCTTGAGAAATGCTGTCTCTGATTGTCTAACTTTATCCTGCAGTTATAATCCCTCCCATTTCATGAGAGCTCATCCTTCAGTCCTTGGAGGTAAATCCTATAGGCAGTTTGATGGCTTTTCTTTCTCTTCACATTTTATGTTTTTCAGTTAACCGTGTCCAGGATAGATTTTTCAAAATTTCTTAACACCAGCTAAGTCTGATATAAAAGTCACAACATTTTAAATGTGCTTCGTGAAGCAAATGGAATGTTTTGTGCGTGCCAGTGGCCTTGGGTTGTTTTTGAATGTGTAACATTATAGCAGGGGTTGAAATTATTTTTAAAAAGAGTCAGAACTAAAATTATGCAACCTCATTTACTTTTTAAATATTTAGGAAGCATAACTAATAAAGAATTTATAGGGTGCTTACTATGTCAGAGTCTGCTCTAATCACTTAAAATATTAACTCATTTAATTTTCAGAATAATTCTATGAGATGGATATATTATTGCCTTATTTTACAGATCAGGAAATGCAAGCACAGAGAGCTTAAGTAACTTGCCCCAGTTCACACAGCTAATAGGTGGTGGAGTAGAGACTTGAACCCAGGAAGTTCAGGGCTCATGCTTTTAACCACTGCAACACACGAGTGTTTTTCACTAATTTAAAATCTGCAGCCATTTTTCTAAAATGGGAGTTGAGCTTTGGCTACTTTTATATTGTCTTTGAAATATATGCTTACCAAATATTAAAAATTATCAACAAAAATATAATGTTAATTTCTAGCTAAGAAAAACTTCCTATAAGACAGCATTAATTTAAAACAAGTAGCTGGTTCTTATTGCAAATTATTTCTATATGCTCATTGAAAAAGCAGTCCATTTTTGGGGTCAATAACTTTTTCACTTAATTTGTTACTGGAGTAGTTACATGTAGAAGTGATAAAATCATATTTCTTGAAAATATTGAAAAGATACCTTTAAAAAAACAAACTATTTTTGGGGACTTTCTGACCTAACCCAAAAAGCCTGCTAGACAAATTTGAAAAGGGCTGTAACACTTAAAAAAAATGAAACTATTATAGCTTTTCCTTTGAATAGGCTGAAACATGGTAGAGCAGTTAGCCACTTCAATATGCGTAGCTGATGTTTACTTGAAAGTGTCCTTTAAGGCTTATTTTCCTTTCACGATCAGTCTTCTGCTGGTTTTAAGCCCATTATTTGCAGTGGCTAGTGTTGAAGTTAATAAAGGAGTGGTGGTCCTGTTAGTCTGCATCACTTTCTGGTTTGTGAGTCTGTGTTCACTTCTAGATCCTATTGTCTTGAGGCATCCTTTGACAAGTAGAGGCTATGTATGCCTCAGAAAAATACTCAAAAGGATGTTTGTGCCAATGTTATTAATGATTGCAGCAAGTGACTAAATCTACATGTCAGGTTCTAGGTGACAGAAGTAGAGAGGAGATTATGCTGGATTATGCTCTTGCACACCCATGTCCTTCACAAGACTTACTGTCTCGGTGGAGCCATTACCCGAGTGACAGGAAGATGACATGGGCTAAGCCACCTTTTCTTCCTTTCCTTTCCTTTTTCCTTTCCTTTCTTTTTTCCTTTTTCCTTTCGTTTCTCCTTTCCTTTCCTTTTCCTTTCTCTCTGTCTCTTTCTCTTTCTTTCTCTCTTCCTCTCTTTCTGTCCTTCCTTCCTTTCCTTCCTTTCCTTCTTTTCCTTTTTTCTTTTTCCTTTTTCTTCTTTGAGACAGGGTGTTACTTATTCTGTCGTCCAGGCTGGAGTGTAGTGGCGCTATCACAGCTCACTGCAGCCTCCACCTCCCAGGCTCAAGCAATCCTCTCACTTCAGCTTCCTGAGTAGCTGGGACTACAGGTCTGCACCACCACACCCATCTGATTTTTGTATTTTTAGTGGAGACAGGGTTTAGTCATGTTGCCCAGGCTGGTCTTGAACTCCTGGGCTCAAGTGATTCACCTGCCTCAGTCTCACAAATTGCTGGGATTACAGGTGTGTGAGCCACTGTACCTGGCATAGGCCACTTTTTGAAAGTGTATGGTGAATTCTTCTAGGAATAGTCCATCTTGGAGATGTCCACAAACACAAAGATGACATTGAATCATAGAGTCATGCAGGTATTTTCTTTTGGGCATTCTGTTGATTGAAGGAGAAAGTCTCAGTGTGGTACCCTTGCATCTTTAACATTTCTTGAATCCTTCAGAATCTCCCTTTACAACAAAGAATCAGAATCTGATTTCATTGTTTTGTTTGCATGATTTCAGTACATATAATTCCCTTCTTTTTTTTGGGATGGAATCTCACTCTGTCGCCAAGGCTGGAGTGCAGTGGCGCAATCTCGGCTCACTGCAACCTCCATCTCTGGGTTCAAGCAATTCTCCTGCCTCAGCCTTCCGAGTAGCTGGGACTACAGGCGTGTGCCACCATGCCCAGCTAATTTTTTATAATTTTTAGTAGAGACAGGGTTTCGTCATGTTAGCCAGGATGGTCTCGATTTCCTGACCTTGTGATCTGCCTACCTCAGCCTCCCAAAGTGCTGGGATTACAGGCATGAGCCACCACGCCTGGCCTTCCCTTCTACTTTTGACAGGAATAATATTGGCTTTCTATGTACAGTGGGGATAAGATTTTTCTTAATATTAGGTATCTTTTAAATTAATTTTATTTAAAGAAAAAAGGCGAGTCCATTTAAAGATGGGTACTAAAGAATATAGCTGAATATATCCATGAAACAATATAGGTGATATGTAAATATGGCAAAATTGTGAATTTGGTAGAAGAATGAGAAAAGCTTGGGAAGTGTTGTTCTAATATCTAATATGTCTGGTTTTGTAGAGACCCACAATCTCTTCTTTGAAATTCTTGGGACCAGATTTGTTTTGGAATTCCGAATTTTCAGATCTTTTTGGCCTGGTGTTCATACTGATATGATATGACTCCCATAGGAGACACTGGGGCAATGCTATCATCAAGTGTATTAATATTTCTGCAGCAAAATGTATGACATTGACACCAAGTAGAGCAAATAAAGAATATGCATAGTCCAATGTGGGCTCAGGTCAGATTGTGCCACAGAATATGTTTTTGAACCAAACTTATGGGGAAAATTCTGATTTTCAGAGCTTTCTGGATTTCAGAATTGCAGTTAAGACAATGTAGACTGGCCGGGCGTGGTGGCTCATGCCTGTAATCCCAGCACTTTGGGAGGCCGAGGCGGCTGAATCACGAGGTCAGCAGGTCGAGACCATCCTGGCTAACACGGTGAAACCCCGTCTCTACTGAAAAATACAAAAAATTAACTGGGTGTGGTGGCGGGCACCTGTAGTCCTAGCAACTTAGGAGGCTGAGGCAGGAGAATGGCGTGAACCTGGGAGGTGGAGCTTGCAGTGAGCCGAGATAGTGCCACTGCACTCCAGCTTGGTGACAGAGCGAAACTCCATCTCAAAAAAAGAAAAAAAAAAAAGTTTTTCTTTAACATTGTATGTTTCCTCCAGAAGCTTAATGAGTCTCACACTTCAGTGTTCTGTGTGGAGAGGAGATAGATTTAGAAGCAGAATCTGAAGCCAGGGCCATTTGACTTGTGAAACTACAATTCATACAACTTTGGAACTTTTATGATGTCCTCATTACCTTCCAAGAAAGAATGGATTTTTTTTTTGCTCATGGTACATCAGCCCAACAGTTATTAATCTTTTTTTATTTCCTGATTCACTCCCATGGGCTTATCAGGTTTTATGTTATGACATAGATAAGACAGGTAGTGGGACATGTGACATTTCTAATGGACTAACAGCAGTACTATCCCTATGTACCTATTCAAGAAAACTTACGGGGATGTAAGTGAGGATGGCATTTACTGTAGGTATAACATTGACTCTGCCCTGTGAAAGTCATTTAAACATACTGAAAATCTGTTATTACCATAACACACTATGATTAGTATTAATAACCTTGCACTTCACACTGAACATGGTTAAAAATTGCTATCCGTAATAATTACAAATATAATAGTAATTCTGACAAATAATATTTATTAAGCATTTTTTACCAGGCATGTGTCAAGTCTTTACATGTCTGAACGCACTTAATCCTCATAACCACACTATGAGGAAAGCATAATAGTAATCTGCTTTTATGGATGAGGAAACTTTGTGAAGATATCTAGAGGGCTAGTAAACTAGCCAAGGTCACAAGACACAAGGCATTCTAGCTTGAGTGTGTTTTATTGCCTTTGACTCTTCATTCTCTACAAACACAGTAACAGCTTAACTCTCTGGGACTCAATTTTAGGCAACCTCATCTATTTGGAACAAAGCTGAGACATGAAAGCAAGCATAAACATTTCCGTAACCAAAATAGAAGTAAAATTCTCCACGTGTGAGATTCTGCATGTTAGCAAGCAGTACCGAGCCAGAACTGCTAGGCTGTGTACTCTCTTGGGTCCTTTGATAGAGGGTCATTGAATCTGAGCATGTCAGTGGAAACTGAGGATCACAGTACAGTCACTAATACTTCTAAGTTATTAATAAAGGGAAATTAAGTTTAGTTATCAATAAAGGGAAATGTATAGTTTTTGTTTGTTTTGAGATGGAGTTTCACTCTTGTTGCCTAGTCTGGAGTGCAATGGCACGGTCTCGGTTCACCGCAACCTCCACCTCCCAGGTTCAAGTGCTTCTCCTGTGTCAGCCTCCTGAGTAGCTGGGATTACAGACATGCGCCACCATGCCCAGCTAATTTTGTATTTTTTGTAGAGATGGGGTTTCTCCATGTTGGTCAGGCTGGTCTCGAACTCCCAACCTCAGGTGATCTGCCCGCCTTGGCTTCCCAAAGTGCTGGGATTACAGGCGTGAGACACCATGTCCAGCCTGAAGTTTAGTTACTAATAAAGGGAAATGAAGTTTAATTTAAAAATATAGTAGAAATCGAAATCAAAGATTTAATTGATTTCACAAAGGCCTCTAATGATGGGGAAAATAACGCTTGAAGTGGGCAAATATTTATCTATCTAGAACTTTTCATCCTACATAAAAATTCTAGATAGCTGAGGTTTGGATATAGATGAAAAATTACTTGCATGTAGATCTTAAAATATAGCCAAAAGCCATCTTAAAAAATGCACTTGACTTTTTTTCTTATGGTCTAAGAAGGTAAAGCTTGACTGTAAAATAAGCCCCTTCTCCTTTATTTGCCCTGTTTTCATTTTTGTACTCTAGATCGCTCCTTCGATATCCTAAAAAAATGCAAGCTGCCCTCGACATTGCTTGCTGCAGGCCGGCTTTCAGACATGCTGAATGGAGGTGATGAAGTCTACGCTAACTGTATGGTGATTGATCAGGTAAGGCCCAACTGACATTACAGGATGATTTCTACCTCTCTCCAAAACCTGGGTTTGTAAGAAATAGATTCAGCATTGTTGTGTTCCTTTGACAATTTTAGCCTAAGAGCAGCAAAGAGGATGCTGTTGTGGGGTCTCATTGTATGAGCATTTAAGCATTTAACTTAGGTGCTTACTTCAGAACACAAGACACCTTACTCAACCCAGAGGCACTGTCAGGGAGGGGTCTTGAGATACTGCCAAATGGGAAGAGTGTGAGAGCTCTTCTTCGGGGCCCAAGTAGGAAATGACAACTGTGCGACCAATGTCTCCTCTACAGCTTTTCAAAAAACTGTATGTATATGACCTGATTATGCAATATTTGTATTCAAATCCAGCAAATGTAATGAGCAGGTGCTTGGTCCCAGCACCATAGGAAACTGTCACATAAATTACTTGCTTAATCGTTACAACGCATCTGTTAACATGTAGTAAGATTGTAGAGCTTTCATATTAATACAGAATGGTATCATATTATAAGGAAGCTGGAATCCTTTGGAACTTTCCACCCAGTCCCTGATAGAGACTTTTGAGTTAAATCTCATAGAAGCAGATGGTTTGAATGTGCTGGCATCTTCTTGTCTTTTGTTCTTTTCTCTAGCTCAGTGATCTTCAAATTTTAGTATTTATAAAAATTATAGATCTGAAGATTTCTACACACTAATATATGGAGGATTTAAGGGATTTTCAAGGGTAGTTTTGACAGCACAATGTCTGCCTTATAAACTGACTTTAAAACTTAATCCCCATATAAGATCCACCCTATCTACTCACTGAGCAGTAAGACATTTAACCCTTTTATGTTGTTAGTATGCATGTATTTTACCCTATTTATAGATATATTCTGTGATCTAAACTTTTTTTTTTCCATCTAGAGCTCAATTTCAGCCCTTCAGTAGCACATCTCTGCATTTTCCTTTTGTGTTACAAAGCACTGTTATATCAAATGCAGCACAGATTGGGATGGTAGTCATAATGACAGAGAAACCAATAAATCAGAATGGACTTCAGCTGTAAATAACTGGTATAGTTGTTTTGGTATAAACTAACTGAATGTCAGTCCTAGTTATAGAAATCTAGAATGGGTCATGGAGTGTAGGACACAGTGGGAGTTCTGAGGAGATTTTCAAGACACAGGATGTGTTAGTCCCTTCCCACACTGCTATGAAGAAATACCTGAGACTGGGTAATTTCTGAAGAAAAGAGGTTTAATTGACTCACACTTCTGCATGGCTGAGGAGGCCTCAGGAAACTTAAAATAATGGCGGAAGATACCTCTTCACAGGGCAGCAGGAGAGAAAATGCTGAGTGAAGAGGGAAGCCCTTTATAAAACCATCAAATCTCGTGAGAACTCACTGACAGGAGAACAGCATGGGGAAAACCACCCCCATGATTCAATTATCTCCACCTGGTCCCACCCTTGACACATGGGAATTATTATAATTCAAAGTGAGATTTGGATGGGGACACAGTGCCAAACCATACCACAGGGTAATTGGACTTGGTGTGTTCTAGCCATGTTCTAGTATTTATTTATTTTTTTCCAGCTTTATTAAGGTATAATGAACAAATAGAAATTATATATATTTAAAGAATACAATGTAATGTTTTGATACATGTACATATTATGAAATAATTACCACAATCAAGCTAATTAAGCACATATATCATCTCACATACTTATTTATTTTTGTAGTGAGAATACTTAAGATCTACAGCAAATTTCAAGTACAAAGTGCATTATTAACTATAGTCACCATGTTGTACATTAGGTCTCAAGAACTTATTCATTGTGTAACTGAAAGTTTGTACCCTTCGACTAACACTTCACCATTTCCCCCACCCTCCAACCCCTAGTAAGCACTCTTCTACTCACTGTTTCTATGAGTTTGACATTTTTACATTCCACATATAAGTCAGATCATGCAGTATTTGTTTTTCTGTGTTTGGCTTATTTTACTTAGCATAATGTCTTCCAGATTCATCCATGTTGTCACAAACGGCAGGATTTTTTTTCTTTTCTAGGGCTGAATAATATTCCTGTGTGTGTGCATGTGTGTGTTTGTGTGTGCAGATATATGGAATCTGTCACATTTCAGTCAATGGTGGAATCCATATGCAAAGGTGATCCCATAAGATTATAATACCATATTTTTACTGTACTTTTTCTATATTTAGATATATAAGCACTTACCATTGTGTCCCAGTTGCCTACAGTATTCTGTATAGTAACATGCTGTATAGATTTGTAGCTTAGGAGAAATAGGCTATACCATATAGCCTAGGTGTGTAGAAGGCTATACTAGCATGTTTGTGTTAGTACACTCTATGATGGTTGCACAATAGCAAGATAAACTAAGGATGCATTTCTCAGAACATATCTACATACTTAAGTGAGGAATGACTGTACTTATCCTTGGAGTCTCCAAAGTGATAGTCTTTTGTATGCTAATGAGATGACTGGTGGCTGGCAGCCCCTAGGTAGTTTCAGGATGTGGGCTGGTCACCGGAAAGGCCAAGGCAGGATTACAGGATTGGGATTTTCAGCTCCACCTACCAGCATCCACGGAAGGAGGAGGGGCTGAAGGTTAAATTGATCACTAATGACTAATAATTTAACCAATCATGCCTGCATAATGAAGCTTCCATAAAAACCCAAAAGGACGGCCGGGCATGGTGGCTAACGCCTGTAATCCCAGCACTTTGGGAGGCCGAGGCGGGCGGATCACGAGGTTAGGAGATTGAGACCATCCTGGCTAACATGGTGAAACCTGTCTCTACTAAAAATACAAAAAATTAGCTGGGCGTGGTGCAGGTGCCTGTAGTCCCAGCTACTCGGGAGGCTGAGGCAGGAGAATGGCGTGAACCCGGGAGGCGGAGCTTGCAGTGAGCCGAGATCGTGCCACTGCACTCCAGCCTGGGTGACAGAGCAAGACTCCGTCTCAAAAAAAAAAAAAAAAAAAAAAAAAAAAACCCAAAAGGACTGGGTTCAAGAGATTCTGGATAGCTGAATACATGGGGGTTCCTGGAGGGTGGTGCACCTGTGGAGGGTGTGGAAGCTCTGTGCCCCTTCCGGAGTTCCTTGCCCTAAGCATCTCTTCCATCTGACTGTTCTCTGTATCTTTTGTAATATTCACTATAATAAATCAGGAAATGTAAGTGTTTCCCTGAGTTCTGTGAGCTGCTCTAGCAAACTGATTGAACCTGAGGAGGGGCTGTGGGAACCCCATTTTATAGCTGGTTGATAAAACAATCTGGGGCTTGTGGTTGTCATTGGAAGTAGTGGGGAGTCTTGTGGGACTGAGTCCTGTGGGACCAGACTCCATCTCCAGGTCGATAGTGCCAGAATTGAATTGAACTGAATTAGAGGAAATTCAGTGGTGGATTGCTTCCTTGCTGCATGTCGGGGGAAAACCCCACACATTTAGTCACAGAAGAGTTCTGTGTTGATTGTTGAGTAAGAGAATAGAAAAAAAGACTGTTTTTATCCCTATATTTTCAGAAAATCATATGTGCCACATTTTCTTTATTCATCTGTTGATGGACACTTAGGTTGATTCCATCTCTTGGCTACTGTGAATAGTGCTGCAGTGAACATGGGAGTGCAGACATCTCTTTGGGATAGTGATTCTGTTTCCTTTGGATATATACTCAGTGGTGGGATTGCTGGATCATATGGTAGTTGTATTTTAAATTTTTTTAGGAACTTTCATACTGTTTTCCACTGTGGCTGTGCTGTTACATTCCCAACAGTGTATAAGAATTCCCCTTTCTCCACATCCTTGTCAGCTTTTTTTTTTTGTCTTTTTGGTAATAGCCATTCTAACAGGTGTGAGGTGGTATCTCATTGTAGTTTTGTTCATTTTTCTGATGATTAGTAATGTTGAGCACTTTTGCATATACCTATTGGCCATTTGTGTGTGTCATTTTTTGGGAAAATGTCTATTCAGGTACTTTATTTTTAAATCTGGTTATTTGTGGGTTTTTTTGTTTGTTTGTTTTTGCTATTGAGTTGCATGAGTTCCTTACATATTTTGGGTATTAACTCCATATCAGATGCATGGTTTGTAAATATCTTCTCCAATTCTATAAGTTGCTGTTTTATCTTGCTGTTTCCTTTGCTATGCAGAGATTTTTTGGTTTGGTGTAGTCACACTTATTTATTTTGCTTTTCTTGCTTGTGCTTTTGGTGTCACATCCAAAAAATAATTGCCAAGACCAATGTCAAGGAGTTTTTCCTCTATGCTTCCTCCTAGGAGTTTTATGGCCTCAGGTTTTATGTTAAAGCCTTTATTGCATTTTGAGTTGATATTTGTGTATGTGGTAGGATAGGGATCCAGTTTCATTTTTTTTGCATGTAGCTATCCAGTTTTCCTAGTATCATTATTGAAGGATCTATCTTTTCTCTGTTGTGTATTTTTAGCACATTTGTTGAAGATTAATTGACTGTATTTATGTGTGGGTTTATTTCTGGACTTTCTATTCTGTTCCATGTGCCCATGTGTCTGTTTTTATGTCAGTACCATAATGTTTTGATTACCATATCTTTGTAATATAATTTTAAGTTAGGCAGTGTGATGCTTCTGACTTTGTTCTTCTTGCTAAAGATTGCTTGAGCTCTTCTGGGTCTTTTGGGATTCAATTCAAATTTCAGGATTTTTTTTTCTATTTCTGTGAAAAATTGCCATTGTAATTTTGATAGAGATTACATAGAATCTGTAGTTCACTTTGGGTAGTATGGATATTTTGACAACATGAATTCTTCCAATCCATGAACACAGGATATCTTTCATATGAATTCTTCTAATCCATGAACATAGGATATCTTTCCATTTATCTGTGTTGCTTCAATTTCTTTCATTTATGTTTTATAGTTTTCAGTGCATATATTTTTGTCATGTTTTGATTTTAATAGATTTATTCTGCTGCCATATTTTCTCAGCTGTTTAAATAAAATACTTCTTGAGCCCTTATTTTTTTTGTTCTGAGCCTTAGTGAATACTGTAACTATAGTATTTCCATTTACCTCAAGTAACTAAAATTGTAAATTACTCAATATTATGTGGGGAAAACTATATATATTATGCTTTTATATGTTCTCAGATACATTAAAAATGTAAAATTTACCAAACCAAAGATTTGGTAAATAAAAGGTTAGGATATAATTTTCTTTCGTTCTCTTTCTTTCTTCCTTCCTTCCTTCCTTCCTTCCTTCCTTTCTTTCTTTCATCTTGTTTTTTTTGAGACAGAGTCTTCCTCTGTCATCCAGGTGGGAGTGCAATGGTGCCATCTTGGCTCACTGCAATCTCCACCCCCCAGGCTCAAGCAATTCTTGTGCCTTAGCCTCCAGAGTAGCTGGGATTACAGGTGTGCACCATGACACCTGGCTAATTTTGGTATTTTTAGAAGAGACAGTTTCACCATGTTGGCCAGGCTGGTCTTGAAATCTTGGCCTCAAATGATCTACCCACCTTGGCCTCCCAAGTACTGGGATTACAGGCATGAGCCACTACACCCGGCCAAGATATAATTTTTATTCTGGAATATTCTGGGTGAAAGAAGTATTGCTTTAATGATGTGAAGCCAAAAAGAAAAAAAAGTGAAGCATGCATTTAGAGAGAACTCAAACAAGTTAATTCAACAAACTGCAACATAGCAGATTGCCAAGTTGTGCATTGTAAACTGAGAAATAAAACTAAATCTGCAACAAAATCACAAAGTCCATTATATTAGCGTAGTACTTTTTTTTATAGCCCCTATATCTATTTGAATAGCAAGGACAATGTAAGGAGTACAAATTCTGCATATTTAAAATGCTTTCTGGCAATATCTGAAAATAATCTTATCTAATTTTCTTTATCTTCCTCAACCTGGCAAGGAAACCTAAAAACATTACTAGCTTATATTAATGTTTCCCATTAATTTTCAAGGTTATCAACCTTCCTGTTGAGAAAATTCGCATGATGAAAGTTACTTTGAAAATTTCTGTCATATAAACTACTTTGAAAAACACATTTGTTTCATAATTTCAGTACAGAGAATCCCTGTATACCCTTTACTCAAATTCCTCAAATGGTAATATTTTACTACATTTTACGTTGTCATTCCCTGAGTAGGTGGTTATGTATGCATGCAAATAGTTAAATTATGTCTATAAATGTTTCTTAACCTTTTGAGAATAAATGAAAAATATGGTGCTCCTTTACCTCTTAATCTTTCATGGTGTATTTTCCTAAAAACATGGATAGTTTCTTACGTAAGCACAGTACAGTTACCAAAATCATAAAATTATCATTGATACAATGCTATTAGCTATCTCCAGACCTTGTTCAATTTTAGCAAGTTGTCCCAATAATGTTCCCTGTGGCAAAAGAAAATTCCATTACATGTGTTGCATGTAGTTGTTGTGTCTCTGTAGTCTCCTTTAATCTGGGACAGTTCCTCAGTCTTTGTGTTTTATGGCGCTGATATTTTAAAAGAATACAGACCAGTATTTTTGTTCTTGTGTTTTGCTAAGAGTGTCTTTCAGTTTTGGTTTATCTGATATTTCCTCATAATTGGATTCAGGTTAGGCATGTTTGGCAGGAATACTATGGAAGTGATGATGGGTGCTTCTCAGTGCATTGTATCAGCAGGCATAGGACATCAATCTGTCCCATTACTGGTGATTTTATTAATATCTTTCATCTGCCAAGTTCCTTTTTTAGTAAAATTACTGTTTTTAAAAAATTATTAAGTACCATGTCAGGAGTTATTTTAAGCCATCGTAAATATCCTGTTGCTCATTAGACTTTTACCCATTAATTAAGCATTCATTAACGGTTTTTGCTTTAATAAATTATGGTGATGCTCGATGATTTAGGATTCTAACATTTCCCCTTTTGCTTCTTTTTCCCCTTCACTGCTCTATCTCTAAATGGTGTTACTGTCTTCCTTTTTACTGTCCTCACTCCAGACTTGATGCCTTTTGTTGACTGCCACCTCAAATCATGAGTGCTTAAAAGTACGCCTTTCTTAGAGCAAGTGCTTTGATCAGCTAGGACTCTTTTTCATGCATGTGGGTTGGGCTTTCTCTTTCTGGGGAGGATTTTTAAGTAAGTCTTAGGCCCTCCAGAAGTTCCGTCCTTTCTCTGCCATTCAGAGTTTCCCGACTCCCCTTACCCTCCGCAGAGTCTTACAGCAGGAGCACGAGGGCTTACCTGCTGGATTTGCTGTTGATTTTATTATTTACAGGTAATTTGAAATTTGGGCATTTTCTTTCTTCTAATGATGCTATGTACCTGCACTTTATGTAGCTTTATTTGTTCTTTTTGTTTGGTGTTGCTTTTTGTGAGACTCAACTTTATGTGACCACTATTACCTTGGTACCCAGATTCCTATGAGCTACTTTTTGAATGAAGCTGTATAGTCTTTAGTTTTCTCCTCAAGTATTTAAAACATTTCCCCCTCATTTTGAGTCAGTGGTTCATAAAATGTTAGAGGCATAATCAGCTTCTGGTTTTGTGATAAAGGAACAACCTTATAAAATACTCAGTTGGTCTTCCTTTATGTGAATTATAGGATAGCTGCCATGTGAACAAAAACATATAAAATAATTCTCTGTTTACATAAAACGAGTCTCACTCTGTAACCCAGGCTAGAGTGCACTGGTGCAATCTCTGCTCATTGCAACGTCTGCCTCCCATTCAGGCCATTCTCCTGCTTCAGTCTCTGAGTAGCTGGGATTACAGGCGCCCGCCACCACACCCTGGCTAATTTTTGTATTTTTAGTAGAGATGGGGTTTCACCATGTTGGCCAGGCTAGTCTTGAACTCCTGACCTCAAGTGATCTGCCAGCCTTGGCCTCCCACCACGCCTGGCCATAAGTTTTTTAATTGGGAAAATTTTATTAATTCTTAGCTAGGCCAATCTTACCTGCTTTTACTCAGGAAATGTTTTTCTTTCAACTTCCAGGTTGGTGATTTGGATATCAGCTATATTAATATAGAGGGAATCACTGCCACTACCAGCCCTGAATCCAGAGGTTGCACTCTGGGGCCTCAGAGCAGCAAACACACCCTTCCTACAGAAACCAGTCCCAGTGTGTACCCACTTAGTGAAAATGTCGAAGGGACAGCACACACTGAAGCCCAGCGGTCCTTCATGTCACCATCAAGTTCGTGTGCTTCCAACTTGAATCTTTCTTTTGGTTGGCATGGATTTGAAAAGGAACAAAGTCATCTAAAGAAAAGAAGGTAAGAGTCTATATTGTAGAGGAAAACTGTAGAAAATCAAAGAACCTTATAGGTAGACTTCAAAAATCCTAGTTTTAAACTTTTCATTGTCTCTACCACTTTTATTTGCCCATCAAAATGTCCCTTTTAGGTTCCTATATTCACTGATTTGAAAGTAAGACACTTAAGAAAACTGACTAAAATATGATAAAGGAAAACCACGATGAGATACCAGTTTATACTCACTTGTCTGGCAAAAATTTAAAAATCTAGCAATCCCATGTTTTGGTGAGAATGCATAACATGGAAATTCCTGCATAAAGATGATAGGAGAGAAAATTGTGTAACTTGGGAAAATAATTTGACATTATCTTGTAAAGTCAAATATGCATTTTCCTCTCGTGTACTAGGAGATCTATATGGAGTATTATTATAGCAGCAGGAAATAACCCAAATGTGGAATAAATAACTTATATATAGTTACACAATAGAATACTGTACAGTAATGAAAATGAATTAGCTACAATTACATCTGCATGCATAATAACATAGACCTTAGAAGCATGAAGGAACAAAAAAAGCCCCAAAATACTTGTTAGATTTCATTTTTATAGAATGCAAATTAAAAAATATATTATTATAGGGCACCTACATATGTGCATAAGCTATAAAGAAAAACAAGAGGCTGGGCATGGTGGCTCACGCCTGTAATTCCAGCACTTCGGGAGGCCAAGGCAGGCAGAATGCTTGAACTCAGGAGCTCAAGACCAGCATGGGCAACATGGTAAAACCCCATCTCTACCAAAAATACAAAAATTATCTGGGCATGGTGGCACGCACATGTGGTCCTGATACTTGGCAGGTTGGGGTGGGAGGATCGCTTGAACCTGGGAGGCAGAAGTTGCAGTGAGCCAAGATGGCACCACTGAACTCCAACCTGGGTGACAGAGTGAGACCTGTCTCAAAAAGAAGAAAAAAAAAAAAAAGAGAGAGAAAGAAAAACAAAATAATGAAGGGGAAAAAATTCCTAAATTCAAAATAGTTGTTACATCTAGGGAAGGAAATAGGGAAATGGAAATGGAATGAATCATAACAGAGTTTCCATGGTAGATGGCCAGTATCCAAGTTTCAAGGTGGGTGGGCTCATGAGTGTTTGTTTTATTTAACATATGTTTGTATTTTATATTTTAACATAAAATTTATCTTATATTTATTTTACTTTCAGTTACCGTATATTTTCTTGCATATATAAAAACTCATTGAAATGATAGTTTCATTGCATCTGATATGATTACATATATTAGTGTGTGTGCACACGTGTGTGTCCGTATCTGTATATCTGTATCTGTCTATCTGATTGTCTGTTTTCTTTAGGGAACAGGCCAATTTCCACTAATTTCATTTTATCCTGTTGATCACACTTTCCTTAGGGAGTAGCTTTTTTTTCCCCATATCCTACCCATGTGATTATATGTTCATTTTCACATATAAAATGAATCAAAGTGAACATAAAATACACACACATATGTGACTATGTATATAAATATTTCTCTGTGAATGAACATGCACATAGGTGAATGAGTATTCAGCAGAGAGTTAATATAGAGGGGAGAGAAAGGTAGAGGAACCAGCAATCAGTAGGTGTCCATCACTGAGATACACCACAATATGCAATTTGAGGTTGTAAAACTTTAGCACATATTGGTACCAAGGGTTATGTGTGATGTGTAAATAATAAAAGACTTGCTTTAGATTTATACTTTGTGAATTATGGTTTTGTAGATGCTGGGTAGTCACTACTATAATTTGAAGTGATAGGCTAATTTGAACTGTCCACACGTCTGCTTGGGACAAGAAACTGCCAGTCCACACAAGATTCTATACAGTTTTGCAAAAATAAATTGAGCTATGTGTGATAAATGCATTCTAGTGGATCTTTAAGATCTGTCGAGTGGCCAGGTATGGTGGCTCACACCTGCAATCCCAGCACTTTGGGAGGCCGAGGCAGGTGGATCACCTGAGGTCAGGAGTTCGAGACCAGCCTAGGTGGCCAACATGGTGAAACTCCCTCTCTACTAAAAATACAAAAATTAGCTGGGCATGGTGGCACACATCTCTAATCCCATCTACCCAGGGGAGGGGCTGAGGCAGGCTAATTGCCTGAACCCGGGAGGCAGAGATTTCAGTGAGCAGAGATGGCACTTCTGCACTCCAGCCTGGGGGACGGAGTGAGACTCTGTCTTTAAAGAAAAAAAAAAAAGAGTCTGTCAGGTGTGTGAGCCCCCAGATCTCAAGAGATAAATAAGTTCTTTAGAAGTCTTCTAGGAATATAGCATGGAAAAGACACAAATAGTCTGTCTGTTTTATTGATACTTATGCAGATACTTGCAGAGTATCTAAATTATACTTTCTGATCATGGTCTTGTCTTGGAAAGTTTAACATTTCACTGCTACAGATAGAATTTTTCCTCTGTAGAATATAATTTAGACAAAATATCTGTTTTGAGTACAGGTAATTAGAAGCTTCTGTGAAGATGTCACTGCTCAGGGGAAAGGGAGGAAGCCAGGAGAGGAAGGAGAAGCCATTCTGCAGAAAAGCTTTCTGGCTGGTTCCACGAGCTGACTTCATCTCCTTTGCCCTCCCTCTCCTCTGAAAAATGTAGGAATGAAGGGAGAGAAGTCGCAATCCCTGGAAAGCCCTAGGGTGGCTGTGGGTCCCTTCCTTCAGTGGATGTCATGGTAGGAAGCACAGCTGATAACAAACTCAAAGTGAAATGCACTTAATTTGTTAATAAGCAGATAATAGCCCTGGAGGCTGGAAACTTCTAATGAAGGAGAAATTTGGGGGCACACAGTAAAAACTGGAGTTAATATAAGGACATAGCTGACTGGGACCTGAGTCCTAAGTTTTCTAGGGTTTAAAAGAATATTTTGGTGAAACTAAAATATGTATACTATGTAACCATTATGTTATATTATTTAAATGTAAGAACTGTTTTGAGAAGCCACAAAGGGAAGATAAGTAATAAAACATTAATTTAAAAATACTATACAGCAAAAAATTAAGCAGCAGACAAGTGTTTGTTTCATTCTAAAGCTTGTATTTTTCAAACCTTTTTAAAAAACTACAGAGCAAGAAATGCATGTCACACCATGAATGTCCCCTATCTCCCATAAAATTTAAGTGAAGTCTTATAAAATGATATGTGCAACATATTCTGATATTTTCTATTCTATATTATTTTTTAAAAAACTCTAGTTACAACCTAATGAATTGATTTCTTATCCCACTACTGGGAATTAGAAAAATAATATCATAAAACAAGAACCTAGAGGTTATCCTGAAGAATATTGCCTGTGCCACCAATATCTTAGGTTAATAGCTTAACAAATAAAAGTAGTAGCCCCATTTGAATGAATAGAAACAATGTTTTATAGTATGCAAAATAAAATACTGATACTTCTAGGATGTATTCATAGTGATGATGAAATGCTGTCTGTAACTGGAAAGGCTTGTGTTAAAATCGGATATTACTGCGGGCTGCCAATCATTTGAAGAACTATTTTCCACTAGTACAGAGATCACAAGTTGAAAGACAAGTGCTGAGGTACAAGACATCGGCAAGCTTCAACCCGCCTTGAAATCTCCTTCCGTCTCAGATTGTTGTACTAGGAAACCACATAGCAACTTGAAATACCTGTAATTATTAGATTAGTTCAAAAACCACAATTACTTTTGCACCAGCATAATACATTTACCGGAGCATTTAAAGCAACAGCATTTACCAGGAAGATATTCTTAACATGAAGTTTCAGTGTTTTATGAGAAACAGTTGAATAGACTCCATGATATTTGGGTGTTTAATTGAGGTAAAGTGTGAAGTCCACTTCCAATGTGTGCTCTTCTTCTCAATGCCAAGGCCTTCACCTTGGCCCTCAATGAGTTCCCAAAGGAGAAAACCCCACTTTGGAAATCCTTGGTGGTGCCAGCCAGGGCTTCTTCTCACTGCTGGTTTTCTGGTAGCCAGTAGTGCCTGTGAAAGGGTTCAAGGGTTAGAAACTGCTCTGTGTTTGCATTAGAGGCATAGTAGAATAAGACCAGGACTCATACCATGTATTCAGTTAACTTACTGTGTCCATTAAATAAATAGCCTATGGTTTTTTTTTTTAAAAAAAATAACCTAAACAGGTTAATTCAAAGTTTCATTTTCTGGTTCTTGTATTTCAAAATCAAGACAGTTTCATTGTTTTGTTATTAAAATTATAACTCCAGAACTGTAACAACCAAAAAAAAAAAAACCCACAAAACACACATTTGAAATGCTTCGTGCATTAACATGCACCCAGGGAAGCTGTTGGCCTCCAAGTTTGAATCGTTTAAAATGTAATGTTATGGAATAGACCTGGGATGTAGAAGGTCAAATTCTTTCCTTTTAATTTCACGGTTTATTAAAGTTAAATGAGGAAAAAAGTTGTTGTCAAGCAGCATTACTACCTGGTTCTAAGGTAGAGTTTTCAAAGGAATCTTTTTTTTTTTTTTTTTTTTTTTTTGAGACGGAGTCTTGCTCTGTCGCCCAGGCTGGAGTGCAGTGGTGCGATCTTGGCTCACTGCAAGCTCTGCCTCCTGGGTTCACGCCATTCTCCTGCCTCAGCATCCCAGGTAGCTGGGATTACAGGTGCCTGCCACAACAGCCGGCTAATTTTTTGTATTTTTAGTAGAGATGTGGTTTCACCGTGTTAGCCAGGATGGTCTCGATCTCTGACCTCGTGATCCACCCACCTTGGCCTCCCAAAGTGTTGGGATTACAGGCGTGAGCCACCGCGCCCAGCCTCGGAATCATCTTTTTTTAACCTCTAAAAATGATCATTTAGTATGACATGTTTGGGACATTGCACGACTCACTTCTGAACTGTGTCTTGACATGGCCCTGGGGCGGATGGGTGGGACCTTCACACATCTCTCCTTGGTGTGCCTCTGCCCTCCCGAGCTTCCCAGCTGAGGGACAGGGGAGAGAATGACACTTCTGCAGCTTAGTCACATGCAAATCCCCCCCAGAAGCTTCCCTGCAAACAGCCCAGTGACTCTGTTTCCACCAGCATTTAAAATATTTGATGGGTTACCATTTGGGACTTGCGATATCAATAATTATATTTACAAAACAGAAGTGGTGAGGTTAGTACTAACTCAAACCAGCTTTTGTTTCTTCAGGCATTTGAAATGTCTTTTGCCCCAGTCATGGTGGCTCACTCCAGCAATCCCAGCACTTTGGGAGACTGAGGTGGGTGGATCCATTGAGCCCAGGAGTTTGAGACCAGCCTGGGCAACATGGCAAAAAACACAAAAATCACAAAAATTGGCCGGGCGTGGTGGCGCACGCCTGTAGTCCCAGCTACTCTGAAGGCTGAGGTGGGAGCATTGTTTGAGCCTGGGAGATGGAGGTTGTAGTGAACCAAGATTGTGTCACTGCACTCCAGCCTAGGCAACAAGAACAAAACTGTCTCAAAAAAAAAAAAAAAAAGAAAGAAAATGAAAGAAAGAAATGGCTTTTGCTAGGTAGGAATGTTCATTTGGGGTAACATAAAATTTTGTTTAAAAAGAGATTTGGAGGGAGGAGAAAAAGGCTAATTAAATACTAGTTGGAAATTAAATGAATACCTATTGCACCCCCCCCCCCCGCCCCAGTGAAAGAATCTGGATTCAGAGAAGTAGAAACCAATGACGCTATGTCCTTCCTTGCTTCTTTACTTACTTGCTGGCTTTGTGCTTTAGTTCTAGCCTTGATGCCTTGGACGCCGACAGTGAAGGGGAAGGGCATTCTGAGCCATCGCACATCTGTTACACTCCAGGGTCTCAGAGCTCCTCAAGAACTGGGATTCCTAGTGGGGATGAATTGGACTCTTTTGAGACTAACGCTGAACCGGATTTTAATATCTCCAGGGCTGAATCCCTTCCTCTATCAAGTAATCTACAGTCGAAGGTATTCTTATTGGTATCAATTTGGTATATTGCAAGTGTGGAGAATACGTTGTCTACATTTACCCGTCTGTATCTGAAAGACATATTATATTTTATTCATACATATGAACTATTTTTTTTGAGACCCATGTGATATCTGATTGAGTCTGTCTTTTTAATCTTTCCCACTCTGTTTTAATTTTTATAATCTTTACTCAAAATGGCTGATTTACATTTTCATTAATTCACCATGAGTACATACCATCTTTCTTTCACATACTTGGAAAATTTTATCATTTTACAATGATTTCTCCCATCATCTCTTAAGCAAAGGGAGAAAAACCGATAGTATTAAATGAGTTTAAGTGATCAAACTTGTTTTGCTCACGTAAATAATTGTGTGGCCCTGATGATGAGGTAAATGATGTTAATAAGGTAGAAGTGATATTTATTGAGCATTTCTGGCTGCTTGAACTAATCCAGAATATCACAAATTTTGTCAACTTTTCCATAGGAGCCAGGTTTTATCTTGTTGGCTATTTCACATTGGAGTTTCATTTAGTGTGCTTGTTTTTTTGTTATTTATTTACTTATTTATTTATTAAAAAACTAAATACATTCCTCTGAATGTAAGAAAGCCCTTTTGCATTTGAACATATTTTTTTCCCTGTTTGATTTGTTATTTTCTACTTGTTTTCTTCTTAAGTTTACTTATTACTATAAAACAATGTGTGCTATGGCAAAACTTCTCTTTCTAACATATGGTTGTTATGATAATACCTTATTTTTGTAGCATGCCCTACAATATACAAAATATGTTTTATGTATGTACAAAATATATAATTGCCTCAGAACTCACCTATTACATAAGTAGTGCTTTTATTTAATTTTATTTTTTGAGTAGATGAGATTCTGGAAAGGTTGGAGTTCTGTCCAGCTTTGTGTCACCAGCTTGGTGATAGACTCAGAACTCAATTCTGGGTCTTTTGAGCACAGATCCTGTATCCTTTACCCTCTGCTCTAAGACCTGCAGAGCTGCCATAATCTTTTGCATCTGAAGGTCATGTGATATTTCTGGATAATGAGAAATTTGTATGGTTGTTATGTAGATACTTCTTAGTTTTGCATGTTGAGTGGAACTGTGAAAAGTTCATCATTACTTGGATGAAAAATAATCCAGTCTTTTGAAACAGTTTCATGTTGCTCATTTTTAGGAAGAATCTGAACCATAAATATATCTGCCTTGCCTCTGTAATTAACCAGTATAACTTTTTGCCAAAGTTTTGGACAATTTTCAAAGTTCTATTGTCATGACAAATGGTTACCACATATACATGACTCTGAAGAGGGCCCTTAGTGGCCAGCTCACTGTTTAGGGTTATAGGACAACTTGGGTTGGCCTTCTTGACGTCTAGGCCCAGTAGGTGCTCCCTAATAAGATAGGAGCCAAAGCCCAAGGGCCCTTTGAAGCAAGGTTAGGCTTCCATTTTTCAACTTTCCTCCAGGCTCCTTAACTAAACTAATGAAGTTAGGGTAACCATGTGTTTTTCCTTAGAGGAAACAAAAGAGACCAGTGCTCCTGAAGGTCAGTTTCTGATGGTTTAATTTTAGTAAAGAGTTTTGCATTATTTTCTTTTAGCCTTAACCTTAAGTGATATCTTAAAAATGCATGGGCAGGATCAGTCCTAAGGGCTTTATAGGATAGAAGTTGGGTACTATAAATGGCTTCAATGGAGTTCTATTGCATATTCACTTAAATTTTCTGGAACATAAGAAAACTATGTTTTAATGATCTTGCCATCTTGCATTTTCATGTATGTTGCCAATATAATAATAGGAATAATAAGTAATTGGGACAACAGGAACAAAACCGGCAAGTCATTTTAAAGTAGTAATATTAAGGATGTATAAATTAGTGATATCCAAACATCCACCCCAGAAAGTGCTAGATGGAAGGTCTATCAGAAATTGAGTACAGATTGGAAGGATTTGTATATTAACTGGATATATTTTTCCCTAGACATTGCAGCTAACATTATAAACTTAAATCATGGTTTGGAAGTCTAAAAATCTCTTATAATTGTAAGTGGCTATTCCACTATCCTCTAGTAATCCTTAAATATAGAAATCTCAGTTAATATAGAATCTTGTTGGAGGGCTACAGTAAAATAACAAAATAACTGACACCTCAGGTAAAAATAATAAACTCATTGTTGAGTATACAAAGAAAAAGTCATTTGTCTTAAGTTTTCATTTTTAGCCAAGTTGGCTAGGATATCATAGTTGCATTCTATAGTATATACAGGAACTATTCCCCAAACTGAAGGTTGCTGAAGTATTAAAATGGCAATAACATTTTAAAAATTGTGAGAGGAAAACAGAAACACATAATGAGATCATATCAGAAATGTTCAGGTTGAATCTCTTTTCAAAGGTGCAAATTTAGTAACATTTGAGGTGGTGAATATATATTTTCAGATCTCATGTATAAATTTTTAAAAACTTTATTATAATCTCTTTTAGGAATCACTGCTTTCTGGAGTTCGCTCACGTTCTTATTCTTGCTCATCACCCAAAATTTCTTTAGGAAAAACTCGTTTGGTGCGTGAATTAACAGTATGCAGTTCAAGTGAAGGTAAGCATCATGTAACATTTGGCTTTGAAAACACTATTCCAGAACAGATTTTTCAGTTAGTATAAGTACATAAAATATTCAAGAACAGCAGACAAGAATTTTCAGTTCTGTTTTCATAACTGGTTTTTCTAAGCCTGACAAAATTCTTTTCTTATTGGATAACAGCCAAATTTGATTTTGATCAGATTTGATTCTGATGAAATTACAAATACATGCACACCTCTCTGTTACTTTATTCTTTGAATAAAATGTTTTCCTCAAGGATAGTGTAAATTAGAATTGATTCCAGTTATATTATTATGAGGGCCTTAGAGGATTTTATTTGAGTAAATTACAAAAATTACTTTTGTCTCATATATACATTGCTAACATAATCCAACTCCTCAGAGCCAGAGTGTTGCAGAATGGATTTTCTTCTTTCTTTGTTTAGAAAGGGACTTTGGAGAGTTGAAATAACATATTTGTAACATGATTAAATATATCTCAACTTTTTTTGGTGGCAATGTAGGCAATTAGAAATATAACTTTTAGGCAATAAACTTTTAATTGAAATATAGGATACATACAAAAAGGAGTGCAAATCATAAATATGCATCTTGAATTTTCAAGCGAATTCAGATCTATAAATGGAAAAATTATGTACAACTTAGAGCTCCCCTTGTATCCTCTCTAAGCCACTCCTCCCATTTTCACCTGCCCCCATTTTGAAATGTAATTATTTCATACTTTCTGTAATTAATGTGTAATAATTATATTAAAAAGCATATTTGAAAGTATTCATGCCAATGCATAATACATAGCATTATAATGAAATTTTTGTCAATGTCTTAGAGAATATCTTTATTGTCTATTATCCTTAAGGGACTTAAAAGATTCAGAAAGCAAGAGATGAACTTAAGTACTCTGAAGTACTACTCAAATATTTTCTTAAGATAAAATATTTAAAATAGGATTTATTTTATTCCCTCTCTTTTTTCTTATTCTTGCTTATTAAATTGTTATTTTGCATTTTTATGCCATGCAGAACAATACTGAAAACATAATCTTGGTGCTTGAAACAGCTATCCTAGAATAATGACATATATGCTAGATGTTCAATAAATATTTGTTGAGTGAATATGAGAAAAAGATAGATAAAACACAAAAGAAATGCTACCATGATTTTTGTTTTCCTTTTTCTGGGATGTACTGTTAGAAGAGAAGAGAGCAAGACTGATAATACATGTCAGTTTTTATTTTTGGATGGGGAGATGAAGAAAAGTTACAAGAGAAAGAAAGGATACAACTACCTTGAGAGGGCAGGATAAAGAAGATGGATTGAATTTGTTCTGGATTTTAGTTTTTTACTTCATGGGTTCTTTCTAGGTCTCCAGGTCTCCCTAGCCTTAGTTTAGGTTGGTGTATTTTTAATAGTAGCTTGACACCTTTTCACTGATAGTCCCAGCTGATGAATTAACCTCACATTGTTACTATTTGGAAAACATGTTTAAGTTTTCTGTGCTTCAAATTATGGCTTTGCCTTTAGATCTGTGGCCCTTGATCTGTGAAGTCAGATATCTCTAGAGTTTGAAATTATTGACCACACAATTAAGAGGAAACTTATTGTTCACAAGGGAAAATAGCCCTAATTGACTTATTCTTTAATGATCAAGGAAGGGTGTCTTTACCTTACATGCAAGCCTGAAACCTTTGCATATGAGTTAGAATAAAAAGCTGATATCAACTGCTTTGGTTTTCAGTAAACGAAACCTTATCTTTAGATGGTATATTTAAAGACAAGGCTACTTGAATGAAGTTTGATACTATCCAGAAGGTAACAGTTAGAACCAGGCAATTTAGGTTGAGGCTACTCACTAAATATATGAAAATTCCAATGGATAGACTTATATGGCTGCAAACATTTGGATTGATACCATTTAGGTCAGTCAATACCATAGGACTATGAAAAATAAATTAACTACTAATGAAGAAGGAATAATTTTATCTGTGTTTATGTAATCAAAGCACAAATGTGAAAGCTTGCCTAATGCAAAGATATATTCTAATGTTTCATTGTTTAGTCTGCTAGGATTAATCAAAAGTAAATTGAGGTTTGTGTTGCCATAAATCCTTTCTTGATGAGTTTTGAATAGTCCTAAAAAATTTCAGGTCTATTTGAACAGAGTCCAAGTCTCCTTATGTCCCAGAGGGAAGCTCCCATATGAGAGCTGTAATGCAGATATACAAACCTAGGATGCTTTCAGTCCTTTTTATTATTATTTGTGATGTTCTGTCTTCCTTGTCACTTCCAAAGAGTTACTTACTGTAATTTCTCGTGTCTTTTTTTTTTTGAGCCAAGAGTACAATAATGGCAACTTTATTTTTGATGTTTGTATACATAAAACAAAATCTAGTTTTATAATTCCCTTTGGTCTATTGTAGATTTAGGCAGAAAGGAACATTGCCAATATTAAAATGATAACTACAGTCTCACCAAGGGGGACGAAGGGGTTCTGCATTTAAGAATTTGAGGAATGACGTAAACATACTTTTGAAAACGTTGTGAGCTGATGGATGGAATTTAATTGGATTTTGAACAGTTGGTGGCTTATTCTCTTGGTACTTCAGCCTATTTACCATAAGAATAGTGATTTCTGCCTATGACTTAATTTGAGGAACACTTGATAATGGCTATAAAATAAAGGCTTCAAATTCTTCAAAGTAGATTTCCTATTACATACAAGATAGTATTAGGTGCAACATTTGTTATTACCCATTTCAGGGGATATGTATTTGTTTTCCTCCTTATGTATCATTTCCCTTTGCAACCTAGTTATGCCTCTTCACTGTTCTGGATTGTGAGAGTGAAGGATTTGTCCCTGCTCTGTAGCTGGTGTGCTCCACAGTGACTGCCCCCTCCTTCAGGCTCTCTCACTGTCTAAATCAGTGTCTCTACTCCACCCCTGTAGTAAGTATTTCAACTCTGGAAACAAGATGGCTCCAAGCTGCTTGCATGAACCTCCCTTCTGGCCCCCTCCACAAGTCCAGTGAAAAAAATGGTCCTCCCTTTCCCATGAGCCACAGAGCACATCTCTGAACTCGCTGCTGCTAGGATTTTATGAGGACATTGCAGCTATATGAAAATTAACTCTTCTTATGCTGTCCTTCAAGACTTCATTTGAGCTTTGTTTAAAAGCAGTTATTTATTGGTTCTGTATGTTAGGGCATTAGTGTTATGAAGAATAGGGATGACTCTAGTGAAAAGTATCCAAAAAGATAGAACTAATTTTCTGCACTTCTGAAAATGTTTGCTGTCCCTTGCTGATGCTAACTTAGTTCATGAAGTCATTAAATGTTGGCATATTTTGGCCGTGTTTCTCCCTACCTTCTTTAAATTACGGAAAGTGATTTAAAAAAATCCAGAGCAATGCCTTACTTATATAAGATAACTCATTTTCTCATTATTTTCTAGCTGGTAGTGTGTATAATGATACAATATGGTTGAGTATGCATTTCAGACTAACATATGACTGCCAGTTTGTCTGCCTTAGTTTTCATTTTATTGTTCTGTGTCTTGTAGAGCAAAGAGCTTACAGCTTATCGGAGCCACCAAGAGAAAAAAGGTACTTTGACTATTCCATTTTTCCTGAGGAACTGCATGATCTTTCTTTGGAAATGTCCACACATCATTTTTGCTATCTGTTCACTAGTTCATGAGAGGTTTCCATGTAACAAGCCTGCCTAAGACCCTTTGCTCTCTCTGGGATCTGTATCAGGATAGATCTGCCAGCCCTCCCCTTTCAGTCCTTGGCTGTGCAGGCCTCAGGATTGGGGACAGCATGTTCTGTTTGGGTATCTTCAAAGCCAAACACCCTCAAGGGGAGCAGTGTGAGGGGACCACCTGTTTTAGAAAGGCAACATGTTTTCTCCAGCTCTATTCCACCGTGACAAGGGGGCTTACTTTAGTAACAGAACCCTGGGTGGTCAATGATAGAAAGTGCCTAAACATCCCTACTGTCTCTCTATGGATTTTTGCCTAGTAGCCCTTCAGCTGGAAACAAAGAATAAATGATGCAGAAGACTTTTAAGCATGATCAGTTTCCTAGTTGAGATGCAGATTTAACCTAAGCTTCTCTTTCTCCTAGAAGGTAAAACTGTTGTTGGAGTATAGCTTGGGAAGCAGACCAGTGTGCAAGCATGATTGTTGGTTTCTGTTGGTGTTGAATAACTAACTGCCCATGAGTCACACTTTGAAATAGCCCCAGGGTTATACGCAAAACAAGTGCCAGAATGGCACACATGTTTGACTTTAAGAGACCATCTGAAAAGAGTGAAATGGTTTAATTTTGTTTGAGATTAATACTAAAACTTTGAAACGTTTTAGTATACGGATCAAGATGGGGTGTTTTGTTTTAAATCTTGGAATCAAAGTATTAATAAGAAAAAGCCTCCTTTGGATCATTTCTATTTTTTTTTTTTGAAACCAGAGTAGAAACTTTCAAATGATACAAAAGAGGAAGATTAAGAATGCCCTTGAAAGATAGGATGATGATGAAGTTGACTTCGTGACAATGGCAATGAGGATGATGATAGCAAAAGCAGTAATTACTGACAATTATTGAACATTTGTATGTGACTTGTACTGTTTTAAGCAGTTTACATTTATTACCTCATTTAAGCAATTTACTTCCTCATTCTGGAATTTGATCTTCATCTTGGTCATCATTTTGATTAACAGTCATCTTTTTAACAACTGGAGAAATAATGGATTGTTATCAAGAATTTTTTAAATTAAAAATATAAAAAATATTCATTTGTCATTAGGAGAGAGATTTAAGACAGAAGGAGCCAATGTTATACTTGGCTAAATAGTAGCCTATAAAATATTTTCACTTCGATGGCATCTGTATGAAGTTTCTTTTTATCTGGTTCTTCGTTCTCTGTCACTCTTGTTTTTGTTTTCTATTTCTTTCTATTCTTTAATCTTTCTTGGTCCACATCCTGAAAGCATCTTACTCTCTCAGTCATATGCCTTGGTGTATCTAGTAGAGTGGATCTTTCATCTCACCCACTCTATTCCTGCTATCTTATCTTGTTGGATACGCCAATAAGATCCCAAGCCACACCTAATGCTTTGCTTTGGTCATGTTATAGGTATTTACCTGAGATGATGCCTTCTTTGATATTCTCTTATTTGTATTAATCACTTAGTTTCTAGAAAAGGGGACATCCATGTAAAAAATGAGCTCACTCTATACCTTGCAGGCTCATTTCAGCAGACACTCTGTTCTAATTTCTTAAAGATTATATGGCATGACTTGATTATTTTACTGCCACCATCTGTCTTAAATCTATTGTATATATTTCCTCCTTCTCCTCCTCTTTCTTCAAATCTGAGGATCTGAGTGTTAACAGAAGTTCCACTGTGTCAATTTTCAATCTGCATAGCAGGAACTTCTTTCAGCCCTTTAGGCCAGGTGCGGTGGCTCATGCCTGTAATCCCAGCATTTTGGGAGGCAGAGGCGGGCGGATCATCTGAGGTCAGGAGTTTGAGACCAGCCTAGTCAACATGAGGAAACCCTGTTTCTACTAAAATATACAAAAATTAGCCAGGTGTGGTGGCGGGCGCCTGCAATCACAGCTACTCAGGAGGCTGAGGCAGGAGAATGGCTTGAACCTGGAACGCGGGGGTTGCAATGAGCCGAGATCATGCCACAGCATCCTAGTCTGGGCGACAGAGCCAGACTCCATCTCAAAAAAAAACAAAAACAAAAAACAAAAACCCAAAAACAACAACAACAACAAAAACTTTAGATGCCAATTCTTTAAATAGATTAAGGGTTAAAATATTAAGAATCCATATTCTTAATATGTTTTAAATGTCTATTTACCTATTGAAAAGGCAGTACCATTAAAGGCTCTGAGAAGGGTTTGTAAAACTTTATTGTGAGTGATGCTATCGGTCATCAAACTAATAATAGAGGTTAGACGTTCTTGTTCTGGGATGTTAAAAATAACTTAATCTTTCCAGATTCTTACAAATGTAAAAGTTATTTAAATTCTATTATGAAATTATTTGAAGGTTTTCTCTTCTCAATTATTTTCTAAAGTGCCTGATTTTAATATAGGTAAATATCACATAATTAAATTAGATATGAAATGAAGCAACCAACCTTCTACATTTGCCCAGAGGTTATACAGTATTACCCATCTTCATAATCTGATAGTGGATTATGACTATGATATTCACATTTCTACCAGGTTGGGTGATGGTTTAAGTTTTCATATTTCATAATTAATAATATTTTTAAAAAAGCATTTTTATGTTTACACTGTTATCTCTCAGGTCTTATCAACCTCAGCTTAAAAAGTTGAAGTATCGGCTGGGCGCGGTGGCTCACGTTTGTAATCCCAGCACTTTGGGAGGCCGAGGTGGGCGGATCACCAGAGGTCAGGAGTTCTAGACCAGCCTGGCCAACATGGCGAAACCCCATCTCTACTAAAAATATGAAAATCAGCTGGGCGTGGTGGTGGGCGCCTGTAATTACAGCTACTCAGGAGGCTGAGGCAGGTGAATCACTTGAACCTGGGAGCCTGAGGTTGCAGTGAGCCAAGATCACGCCATTGCACTCCAGCCTAGGCAACGAGAGCAAAACTCCATCTCAAAAAAAAAAAAAAAGTTAAAGTGTCATGTTGTAGAATTATAAAGGATATATGATAAATTGTGCATTTATAAGTTTTTAATCAATGTGGAAACTGTCGTTTTTTATATAGTCTTCTGTAGCAGGGGAGTTGGGAGTAGAGTTGGGTAACCAATAATTAATTTTCTTTTATTTGCAATAGTTTAGTTGTGTTCCTGCTGGGAAGTACAAAAGGGGCTTCTTGACCTCAAAATCCACAATGACCTAACCATTCTTTAATTCCGATATTAGGTCTCCTCATCATTCTTCTCTTCTCTTAGACGTTGGATAGCATTTGGTGGGGTCAAAAAAGGCCTTCCAAGAGAGGAGTCTTTTCAAACTCTCAAATGTATTTTTTCCCCCAATTTTGAAAGTGAGCCTTTTGAATATTATGGCACAAATTTTGCAAATTAGGATGCGTAAGACACCAGAGGTTATGGGAAATTTCGGATTCTATTAACCAGTCAGTTATCCTAGGTAAAAATGACTAGAGGTAGCATGGAAGTAGAAAGGAAATTAAAAGGGTCTGAGATTCTTTCACTACTCTGTTGGCATAGGGTATGTTTAATTCTATTCACTTCCTTTTTCTTCTGCCTTTTAAAATGTTTTCTCTAAGCAGCAAACCCAATTTCATTTACTGTGCAGGCTTTAAGTAACAGGACATAACACTGTTCTGACTATACCTTTAGATCTACATGGTCAAGAGGCAGCTCTTAAGCCATGTATTTTTTTTTTCTAAATGCATTAATAGGTTTGAGCTCCAAAACCTAATATAGAGCTTAAATAACTTAAAGTTTTATTATACTATGTACCATATTAAAGTGTGGAAGGGGTCTTGGAAATAATTTAGTCTAAGCCTGTCATTAATTACATAAGAGCAATCAAAGTCCTAGAAAGTTGTCATTGAAAGCAATATTTTCACAAAATATAATGATATATATTTTGGTGTAAATCAGTAATTTGATTGCTTTTAAATACTTCCCAGAGATAAATGTGTTAGTTATCAGTATGGAAAGGTGAGAATTTTAGGGGGTAGGAGAGACTTTAGTTAGGAAATAATCACTATGGCAATCATCTACAGAAGTGTTACCTGGTTTGACATGATATTTAGGTTGATTTTTAATTTATTCTTTCCTCAGTAATAATAGAAATATAAGATTATCAGAGGAAGCTCTAGGGGGAATTGTAACTTTCATAGTCTGCATATGTTTTTTTCTAGAGAATAATTGTGTTGTGGATTAGAAGAAAATAAACGGTGTTCAGGGTATTCATGGGTTGGGTACAGTTACCTCTACCTTGCTTCTTATTTTATGGAGTATCCACAGCCTCTCTCCTCCACAACCTAGAGAGTCTCAGATTGTACTGAGTGGGAGAGGCTGCACCGAGTGGCAGTCAGTCTGTTTCTCAGGCCGTATCAACAGAGGAAACACGTGTCTACTGAGTATTATCTCTGTGTTCCAAAAATAAATAAAATCCAGTTGCATATTGTTGGTTATTTGGCTTCTCTGTGCTCTGGGGAATTCTTACTAGCATAGTAAACAGGAAGTTGAGTGTTTTCAGGGTAAAATTATAAGTCTAAGGTTTATTTCCTCAATATTTTATTATGAAAATTTTCAAGTACACAGAAAAGTTGAGAGAATTATCTAGTGTATACCCACTTCCACCACCTATGTTCTATAATTGTTGACATTGTGAGATTGTTGCTCTAATCACATGTCTGTTCACTTATGCTATAGGGTGTATTTTTAATGAATTGTTTTTCTCTTTAGAACAGCCACTAAAACCTGAAAAAATATATACACATACACATATGTGTATACACACACACACACACACATACACACACACACACACGTATATGCTATTCTTCCTGTTGAAGTCCTATAGGCCATGATAACAGATTCTGTTTTTGTAGAATTCAGGAAGAAGAATGGGATAAATACATCATACCTGCCAAATCAGAGTCTGAAAAATATAAAGTGAGTCGAACTTTCAGTTTCCTCATGAATAGGATGACTAGCCCTCGGAATAAATCAAAGGTAATTAAAGTTATTCACTTATTTTCTATAAAATATAGACATTTTAGTTTCTCAGCAGTTAGTATAATTTCCACTTTCCCTTTAAAATCACTTACCTTAGATTTTATTTACACATATTTCTTATGGAATATTGCTACAGCCCAGAATATCACATTTAGATGTTACGGTGTCCCTCTGTGTGCAGTCCTTATATTGTGATGGAAAATGTAGAGACTTTGCTCAGATGATTTCTATAAGAAAGTTGGCTCACAGCGTTTTCCTTTTCTCATTTTTCCCCACTTTCCTACTGCTGCTGCTGCATCTGAAGACAAAAAGCAAGGATGCCAAAGATAAAGAGAAGCTGAATCGACATCAGTTTGCCCCAGGGACATTCTCTGGGGTTCTGCAGTGTTTGGTTTGTGATAAAACACTCTTGGGGAAAGAGTCACTGCAGTGTTCTAGTAAGTTCTCAGGTCTATGTGTGCTGTCTTTGCTTTCATCTCCTGACAGTAACCTTGGGAAGAGGCTCATTGCTCAATACATTTACATAAACCTTTTCAGTGCCACACATATGACTGAACCGTTTACCAAGCAAGGACTGATACTGGTTAGAGTCAGTGTGTTTTGTCCATAACTGATAGCCTGTCTGAACCCCAGATTTGTATGCCTCACTGTCTCCACTGGGATGTCTAAAGAGCGTCTCAGATGTTACATCTCCCCCTTCTGTGCTCACCTAAAAGCTGATGCTCTCAGCCTTTAATGGCAACTTGATCATTCCAACCAGATGTTCATGCCAAAACTTTTGGAGTACATCTTTATACCTCCCATTTTCTCACATCCCACATCCAATCCATCAACAATCCTCTTGGCTCTATTTTCAGAAAACATATAAAACCCAGGCACTTGTCACCCCTACCACTGATATCATTCTGGTCTAAAGCCACCATTTCTACAGCATTCCAACTGGCTTCCTTGTGCTTTTACCCCTAAAGTCTGTTCTCAAAGCATTAGCCAGAGTGAGCTTGTAAAGGCATATATCACTGCGTTCAAAAAGATCTCCCAATGGCTTCCTATACCTCAAGTATAGACTGAAGTCCTTAAGTCCTTACAATGACAGCAAGTTCCCATGTGATCTGCCCCCCCCTCCTTACTCCCTCTGCTCCAGTCACACTGGCATCTTTGCTGTTTTTCGAACATGGCAGTCATGCTCCTGCCTTAGGGCCTTCTCTGGCTGTTCCTTCTGATTGCAACACTCTTTCCTCAGATACCCACATGGATCACTCAGACAACAGCTTCTCAGGCAGCCTTTCCTGATCTCCCAGTGCCTGGCTCATCCTTGCCCTCCTCCTGGCATTTTTTCCCATTATAATATTTACCACCATCTAACTTACTACACAGTTTGCATATGGGGGCTAGATTTTTGTCTGTTGAATTTGTTCTCTACTATATGCAGAGTGGCTAGAACAATACCTTGTACATTGTAGGGGCTTAGTAAATATTTGTTGAATGAAAGAATAATTCAGAGAAAAAGTAGTGAGGCGCAGGCAGGTGGAATAGATTTCATGGTATTTGTTGATCGCCAGAATTGTGGGACTATTTGGGAGGTGGGATGGGAGCACAAAGGGAAGAGAGGAGCAGGGGAAGTTTACCTCTGAAGCTCCTCATAAAATTTGTTGAAAATGATTGAATTAAAAAATTTAGATGTATCTACAGCTGGACATCTGATCAAAATACAATCCACATATGACATTACAGGCAGATTGAATTTTCTCCTCACAGTTGACATTGTGTTTAATTATGCTGACTTTATTGCATGTTTGAATTTTGCTTTCCTTGAAAACTTGATTCCTGTCTTTTCCTGGATCTGAAGTAGCATCAGGCTGCTCAGATGTGGTTTAATTTCCTACATTTTTAGAGATTTGCTCCAAGTATCGTTTATGGGTTGTTTCTGGCCTGCCCACACTTCAGCGGTCGGTTCATTCGTGTGATGGGCATGTGTTTCCTAGGTTGTCGTTCCACCCTTGTGTGGGTGGACTTGTGGACTTGAGCCCTTCGATGCATCCCTGGCCACACCCAAGACCTTTCCCTCCCCTGTTTTAAGACAGACTCAAGTTGGGTAATCTTCACCCACTGCTTTTAAGCCTGTCTCTGCCATTTCTTCATTAACCATCTGCATTTTGACCTCTGTGCATACTGCTTAACAGAAGTTCTGCTTTTGATGGAAACTGAGAGTCACTTTCTAGTCAAGTCTGAGTCTTTCCTCATTGTTCAGACTCACTGGTTTCCTGTTTCCAGGTCGACATCTCTCCTTTCAGGGATGTTTCCTTCTTTTCTGTGGCACACTACTCTTCTGTTTTACCATCTGGGTTGTCTCCTTTTCCCTAATACTGGGTACGCGCAGAAGTTAGTTCTTGGGCACTTGTTCATTTTTCCTTGATTGTTTCTAAGTATAGTCATCCAATCTTATGTTCCAAAATATCATATTTAGACCTGTTACTCCTATATTAATATCTTCTTTCCTCGCTTTGTATTTCCATATTCAGTTGCCCAGAGGCTGAGTACCCATGTAATTTATGGCCACTTTGGAGAATTATGGTAAAAACTACAGGTATAAACTAAGACTGTGGCAGGCACAGGGGCTCGTAGGGAGACCATATGTGGGAATCATCACTCAGAGATTTCATTGTCTTCGAAACCCAATGTGTCTAAAACCGACCTCAAAGTCCACGCCCAGCAGGCCATCCTTGGCCTGGCATCACAAGCTTCAACCCTGGCTGCTTTAATTCCACTGCCCTCTTGTCCCTCCTGTCAATGTCACTCAGTCACTCTTTTCTTTCCCTTCTCACTGTTGCCACTCTGGGAGATTCTCATCACCGCCTTCTAGAATACTGGGAGGGAATGGTGCTAGTTTCTTCCTTTCCAGGTATGTTCATCTACAATTTACGATCAGTACTTTTCCCACAGTAATCTTTGTAAAACACCACTTTCATCAGCCCACATAAACTTAAGGACCTCTCTTGTGTTTACTGGGCTAAGTCCAAGCTCTTCCCATGGGCATTTGGTTCCCTTGTCTGGACCTGCTCATTAGACTCCTAGGCCCCCCTTCAGCCTCAGTTTACAGTCTGAGGCCCCACCAGTTCCGTTGCCCTTTCCTCCCACTGCGTGTGATTTCCTGCCTCTGCTATTTTGCCTGTGATCATCTCCTTCCTCTCAGTTTCCCCCACTCCTCTGCATAGATCCTGGTTTTTTACCTCCTCTTTGGAGGTCTTCCCTGACCACTGTGGTCCAAACTCCTGCCTATCCCTTTCATATCCATTTAAAATTGGATTATTTACAGTCTCCTTGGGTTTTAACTATTAAAAGAAACAAAGTTATTTTAGGGCCCTAATCACACGATAACTCCCGTGTAGGTCCCGAGTCACTCATGCAGAGCTGGCGACCAGTAAAGCCTAGGGAGCCAGAGCTCACTGAAAGGGAAACTTTTGTAGTAAAGAATATGTTGGTTCATTGAGTTGAGTGGATGTGATGGAAATTGCTGAAAATATCTAGGATACATTTAGCTTTAAAAACAGTCATTTCTTAAAAAAGGAATAGTATGTATAGAAGTTATAAGGTTTAAGCAGAAACTTTTTATAATATTACCACTTAGAGAAAAAGACTATTAATATTTTAATGGAGTTCCTTATAACCATAAAAAACTATGGGAGCCTCGCTCTGTTGCCCAGGCTGGAGTCCAGTGGTGCAATCTCAGCTTACTGCAACCACCGCCTCCCAGGCTCAAGCGATTCTCCTGCCTCAGCCTCCTGAGTCGCTGGGACTATAGGCACATGCCACAACACCCAGCTATATGTGAGATTTTAATGCTGTTTCATTTGTTGCTGACATCAAATGTATTTAACTATTTGTTTTTGAACATTTAATTTTTTCCTAATTTTTTAAACAAATAATTTGGCAATGAGCATTCTTTTGCACATATCATTGTCCACATATTTGGTAATTGCCTAAGATTAAATTCTAGAATCAGTATGAGTAGGTCAAAGTGTATATTTGATTTCCTCTTTTACCCACAACTTTTTTTAGAAGTAATTTCAAAATTTACAGTTACTTTTTGGCGGGGGGAGAGGGTGGTTTAAACTTTGCTTATTCATATTAAGGTTTTTACATGGAGCAATACAAATATGACACATACAGTCTCTGCTGTTTTGGTTAAATAATCTTTTTCCATGGGTGCATTTTTGTTTTTAATTGTGAAGGTTAATATTCCTAATCTTAAAAACAAGATATGATATAAAACAACACACAGTATTGTGTAAGTATTCAAAATTCTTGTGTAATTTTCCTCTTGTTAAAACCTGAGTTGCTAATTTTCCACAAAATTATATTTCTATAAAATTACCCTTGCTTATAAATAAGTTTCTTGGCTATTATGTTGATGTTACATTATCTGTTACACATAAATTTATATCATACCTTCATTGCAGATTTAACCTTAATCAACATAAAATTATTCTTTTAACTTCATTAGATGCCTTTTGCATTTAGTTTTACTTTGTCTAAACTTAATACTCCTCCTGCTTTCCATTTGTTTGTATTTCTTTCAACTATTTCTGTGTTTTCGATTTGAGGTGCATGTCTTTAATTTAGCTAGAGGTAATCTGTAATGTAGCTGAAGAATGTTGTTTTATAACAGGGTTTTTAACATTTTACATTTAATTTTACTGCTACCAACATATCTTTTATAGGTCCTTGCTCTTTTCCTTGATGTCTAGTTTAGCTATTCAGACCATGTGTTGTTTGCTTTTGTCTTCTCCAGGGATTTGGCAAGATACTCTCTTTTAATGTCAACTAATAGTAGCTTTAAGGCTGTGGAAGGCTAATAATTTAATACCTTTTTATTTCCCTTATGTTTACTCTCCCCCGGCCCAGCCTCTGTTAATACACTGAATTAATTATTATTCTTTTCATAAGATTATTATGTTTAATCTTTCAAGTATAATTTTCTATTTCAAAAACAAGTTGACACTTTTATTCAGCTCTATCTCTACCTACAGTTTTTTAGATGTGGTTCTTTGTTTAGCTTGTTTTACTGCTCACTTTTGTTTCTTTAAAAAAAAAAAAAAACTACAGTGAATCCTTCTTGAACTCCTAATTTTGATTCTGTCCTCAAAAGGCTAAAATAGGAGTGATCTGTTGATCTGAAACTTCATGTACCAAGGGACCTATTTTTTTTTTCACACAAGAAAAACAACTTAGTTAAATAAATTCTTGGACCAAAGTCTTTTCCCTTCATTGCTTTGCCAACATTGCTGCAACAGATTTGAGCATTTATTATTAAAGTGGAAAAGTCTAGGGCCAACCTGACCCTATTCCTTTGTTGATAACCCTTGTCTTCTGCCTTATGCTTGAGGACTTTTCATTTTTTAATCATATGGATATTATGAGAATATGTCTATAGAGTAGGTGTCATTTAATTATTTTTCTTAGGAAACAGTGAGAACTTTTGATGTGTCCTTTTGGGCGCTTTTTCAGCTTTATAGAATTCTTGTCTATGGTGGCTTTGACTGTCACTGCTTCTGATCTAATTTTTCTGATCTCTTCCTTGGGTAAGTATGATTTCTGCTATCTATGTTCGTTGTATGACATCTATTTTATAATTATACCCTTCCTCTTCTCCATATTCTGGAGGGAGTCTTTCAAGTGTAATTTCATAGCTCGGCTTTGATGTCTGTGCCACACAGATTCTTCTCAGTTCAGTTCAGATTGTGCTCTTGTCTCTTTTCCTTCCTTGCGGTCCTTGCCTGTCTCATGAAGCTCCATTTTCCTCTCCTCCTGCAGGCCAAGTCTCACATCCTTTTCTCCCTCCATGCACTTTCATTCTATTTTACTGAGGCCCCCGTCTTCTGTCTCTTATCAAGAACAATTTTCAAGTATCTAAAGTTTCTTTCCTATTTCTGGATCTAGTATTCAGTGGTTGCTTCTTCTGGTGGGTTGTTGGTGTAACTTTGTTCTGTGGTATCTTAGGGTATCTACATTTTCCCTATTATTTACTCACTCTGCAATGAGGAGAGGGCTGTCTGAATCTGATGCTTATCAGCCGGGCCAATGCATAGATTAGCCTTGGGCCCTGCTTGCTGGCCACTGGCGTGTTGACTGAAATGCCTCTTCAGACCTGCAGCCTGAGGACAGTTGTAGGGCGCAGCTTCCTGCCCAGTTCTTGTTGGGTCACTGGCATTTATGCAGTGTGGCTTTGATGGACCAACATGGGATCTTCCAATCCCACAGAAGGATTCCTTCTGCATACATTTCTGATGCACCCAGGCTCCTCAGTCTATGCTACAGTGTGTGTGGGGTGGTGATGTACAGGTGGGAGGGGAAAGGACCCAAAGACAACAGCTTGGCAGCAACCAGTGCCCACATAGTGCAGCTTTCCATGAGGACAGCCTCAGTGTCTGTGTTCATGGGCAGAAAGGGGCAGGGAAAGTATTCCCTTACATTCTTCCAGTGAGATGACATTGTTTTATGACATGTGCCCATTGTTTATGATATAAAACAATGGGCACAGGGCTAACATTTCTCATTTAATTAGACTACCTCAAACTTCTGGTTAGTAGGAATTCTTGCCAAGACCTCACAATACATTTTTTTCAGCATTGTTAAGAGTTTGTTTTCTTTCTTCTGGTTGTGATAGGCATTTTACCCAGTGTGGGAGTGGGGAGTTACTACCAGCCAGGTGTCAGAAATCCCATGCAATGTAATGCATGTAATAGGAAGTGAGTTCTCAGGGAGACACAGAAGCATTGCAGAAGTGTATATCATTCATAACTTCAGATTTAGTAATTGATAAGATCCTGTGTATAAGGGGAGAAATATCTCCAAAGAGATTAAAATAATAGCATTCTGCTTGTGCTTGAGTGGTGAGGATACATGTGATTTAAATATTTGTCTTTCCTTCTTTAGTTTTCCAGATATTTGTAATGTTTATGTGTTTTTTTATAATGACCAGTGAAAGCATGATGTAGTCTTATTAATTTCAGACTAATTAAGTAAGATGAATGCTTTTGTATCTTTTCCCTTTATTTCAGACTGTAATGCAAATGTGCACAAAGGTTGTAAAGATGCTGCGCCTGCATGCACCAAGGTAATTGCTCAGTGATCTGTGAATATATATGTAGCATGGTTGCTTCATAGTATCTATTTGAGCTTTTACTCTTTTTTATTACCATCTAGATTTATTTCTAAAGCGATCATGATAGCGATAACATAACATATGCTCAAAGTGTATAGTTATTTGCTTAACTGTACACTGTTAGAAATGGAAGGAAAGCTCAAGTCCAGATATTTGTGTTATATGCTGTGGCTAGGTTAGGCTTTCTGTTGAGACCTGCTTGGTTTACCAGTGCAAGCCCTGGGTACCTGCAAATGAAGATCAGAGTAGTAAGTCACAAATGTCTGCAAGCCTCACAGTCACTGGAAGACCTGTGACTACACAGATTTCTGGGCCCCAATTCCAGAATTTCTGATTCCATAGATCTGAGGTAGGGCCTGAGAATGTGCATTTCTAACAAGTTTGCAGGTGATGATATTGCTGCTGGTCCTGAGACCTCAGTTTGAGAACCACTGGACTAGAAGAATGTTCTCTGTAGTTGGGAATGGGCTTGAGTAGATGAAGGTGTCTGTGATTCTATTCCTTTCTTTTCCACTCAGTAGTCATGTCACAGATGCATGTGAGTGAACATGATGATCCTTCAGGGGGAAATTTGCAGTTGCAAACCTCTGTGTCAATAGGAACACATATTGTGTCAGATCACAGAGTTGAGGGCTGTTTTGAAGGTGACATTTCAGTGCTACAGGTGGTTGTCTCCTATAGTCAGGAGGGATAGCAGGAGGTAGAAAGAAACAAGAAGGAGAAAGGCAGCATTGATAGGAACTTTCAGCCTGGGTCTGGACACATGAGCTGGAGACCTTGGTTTCTGTTCCCCTGAGGCTTTTAATGAAGCCAGGAGTGTTCAGGAGGCGCATGTTCACAAGGCCCCTTCATTATAACTTGCACATTTTATTATCACATTTGACTCTTCATTGCATTTAATGTCTTTTGCTTTGAATTCCTCTTGGAAATAAAATAACAAAAATGATATAGATAAGAATTCTGTTCTGTGTAACTATGTGGATATTCTTATAGTCTAATGATACTTTGATCTTACTTTATGTGTTTCTAATATTCTTTACCAGAAATTCCAAGAGAAATATAACAAGAACAAACCACAGACCATCCTTGGAAGTAAGTGATGTAGAAAATGACAAGAACTTTTAAAAATTTAATACATACTACACATTTTTCCATTATAAAAAGATCTCCTTTTGTTTTCTCATTTATCCAGTTATTTCTTCTTTCATAACATATGCTTGGCATGATTTTTAGTTCTATAAAGTCGTCAAGAAGGCTATCAACTTCTAGGTCAACCTAAGAACTTTTGTGTTGTGTGTACCATATGATCTTTTATATTAGAGAGGGCTATAAGGAGAAGGTATTAACGTGTTGCTTCAATTCTAAGATGCTGTCTAGTGGAATATGCTCTGCTGATGTATTAATAATCCTTCAAGGAAAAGAGAAATACTACATGAAATGTACCTTACTTTGTTTTCCTAGTAGTAGCGTAGTATAGTAATATTGCAGTAATATATTTGTCTATACAGATACACACCACATTCTTCTTAAGAATCGCCATGTTTGATGGAAAAAGTCTTCAAATTTGGAGTCTGTAGATTCTTATCAGTTTCTGTTGTCCATTATTATAGTTACCTGGTGTTTAATTAGCTGTGCTTGAGGCTGTGATCTCATTAGCTCCTTTAGAATGACCGTGAAATTTCAAGGCATACTGGAGTTTGGTTTGCATATCTTAAAATTTGGTGGCTCTGTTTTTCCTGAAGTGTATATTGCTGAAATTTAAGCAGTTTATCTTTAAAATAATTGGTGCCCTCTGACAGTTCTTTACATTGCATACAAGAACCAATCACGCCAATGTCTCCTAAATTTGAAAATCTCTTGCTTTATTGTGAGAGATTTTGCGACGCCTTCTGCCTAAAGTTGTGTTACTTGACATGTGGCAGGAATTTTAAGTGCATGGTAACTTTTCATTTCCATGTAACAAAGTGTGACTGATATTTTAAAACCACTTTAATCAGGGGACAATTATGCATGCAAATTTGTGGCAACATGCTATTGGGTGTAATGTTATATTAGGTTAAGTTGGTTCAGGTAGTAACAACTGTCACATCACTCTCTTGCCTTGACCCCAAAAGTCTCTTTGATGATGTCAGTTATAAGGGGCTTCTCATTTTCATAGGGTTAAATGTGAAAATAAATAGTATCTTAGAATTGATGAAATACCACATATTACTCCTCTTCACATGGGAGTCATAAGAACAAATTTAACTTATGCACGTGTAAAATGCTTTGTAATGTCTGGATCTTCCTTTTGCTTGAGAATATATATGCTACACAGCTATAATATGGGACCGAAATGTCTTCTGAGTCATTTATAGTACACATCAAATGTAAATGCATCTGTGCCCAGAATATTTTAGAACTGACCAGAAAAACACAGAAGCCCTATTTAGTTTTCCATGTGTGAGAGAGAATAGCCCAGCTTGGCTTGCAGGCTTCATTTGCCTGAGATCCTTATACCATGAAGAATAGGCTCTCCAGCATCATTCCATTCCATTGACGTGTTCTCTGTGTGTGGATGCTTGTTTATACACACAATATGCATTCAGTAACAGTACTAATAACACCTTGCAACTATTTAAAGCTGGCTGTAAGGAGTACAAGCAGTGATTTATGGGAAAGCTGGCGCAGTATTTCCCCATTCCATTGTCTTGTTTGTTTGTGCAATCCCAAACACCCACAGTCTCCAAGTGGAGATGCGGAAGCAGGCCTGCAGCATGGGTGTCAGGAGGGTGTACAATGAAAGGGACACTAGGAGCAAGTGTCAGGATCTAGCAGGGAGACTGGTTTTAAGGCAGAGCATGCATCAGATTACAAGTAGTCATTGCAGGGTTTAGCTTTCTGGCTTTTAAGTGACTACTTTTACTTGTAATTACTGACCTGGAAACCACATGAAGCATCTGTTCTGATTTCCAGATTCTTCATTTAGGGACATCCCACAGCCTGGTCTCTCCTTGCACCCTTCTTCCTCCATGCCTGTTGGATTGCCGACTGGAAGGAGGGAGACTGTGGGACAGGTCCATCCATTGTCCAGAAGTGTTCCAGGCACCACCTTGGAAAGGTAAGGCCGAGTGTGTTTTTACATATTAATGGCTCAGAGAGCTGCTGGGGCTAACTTTGCTCCCCTCCCTCTCTCCTAGCTTCAGGAGGTCAGCCACATCCTTGGAGTCTGAGAGTGACAATAACAGCTGCAGAAGCAGGTCTCATTCTGATGAGCTGCTACAGTCCATGGGCTCTTCTCCCTCTACAGAGTCTTTCATAATGGAAGGTGAGGAGAAGACACACTTCCATTTATTTGTGTTTTTGTTAGCATTTGCCAAAATGACATTGTCTGAAGGAAATAAGATTGAAGCATTTTTTTTTCTTTTTCAAAGAAGTCTGTTTCAGGGTGTCTCTTTGGTATAGGTTCTACTTTTTAAAAGAATGAAAATTTAGCCCCAGAGGAGAAAACCAGAGAGTGACCAAGGAAATATGATGTAAATTTTAAATAGACATATTACTAAAAGAATGTCACAAGCATAATGAAGAGAAATGAATGAAATATATTGTGTGCTTGTTATTAAAAATGTTTTATAGCTATTGATGAATTATAATAGGATCCTATATCAAAAACATACTTTAGTTAGTTAAGACTGGTCTTCTTTGGATCTCTGAGATACTTACCCCATCTGTTGCCTCCTAGGGGAATAAAAACATTTTGTTTTGAGATGGAGTCTCACTCTGTTGCCCAGGCTGGAGTGCAGTGGTATGATCTCGGCTCACTGCAGCCTCGAGCTCCCAGGTTCAAGCAATTCTCCTGCCACAGCCTCTCGAGTAGCTAGGAGTACAGGTGCGCATCACCACCCCCAGCTAATTTTTGTACTGTTCGTAGATATGGGGTTTCACCACATTGGCCAGGCTGGTCTTGAACTCCTGACCTCAGGTGATCCAACTGCCTCGGCCTCCCAAAGTGCCGGGATTACAGGCATGAGCCACTGTGCCCAGCCATTAAAGCATTTTTTAAAGCATATTTTATAGAGCAGGACTTAATCTAGGGAATTAGTTTTTGTATACAAGCTGCACCAGTAAGAAGGAAAACCAAATGGAAAGAGAATAGTGACAAGAGAGAGGAGTGGACTCTGCCCCAGGAACCTGTTTTATTTTAATCTTAAGTCTTTAAATTCATTGTCATCTCATTTGTACTGCTCTGAGCTGGAACCTCTCTAATGAGTGCCATTTGGGTAAATAGGGTTTAGTTTTCCTGAGGAGTGGGGGAGGGGGGGAGGGAAGGGCGTGTATGTATGTGTGGTTTGTTTGTAATTTTATCAGAAAAATCTGCACTCATTTGTGACTCAAGTACTTACACACTGCTTTGTGTCTTAGCAAGTCAAGGGCAAATCAAATGGATGAGTACACAATTCAGATTTTAGTAAACAGTACAAAATAACCCGGGGCAGAAGAAATTGGTGTGTTCAAGACTCTGTAGGTTACCAAAAATAAAACTAAAATAGAGCAGGCCAAAACAAGCAAAAGAATCTTCAAATGTGTTTTTTCCTCCATATGAACACTCTTTTTAAATATTTGATTCTTTGCTGTCATGAAAGCTGTCTTAATTTGGACCATTTCATCAGTCCAGTTTTAAGATGTTTCAGTCTGGCTGGGCACGGTGGCTCGGGCCTGTAATCCCAGCACTTTGGGAGGCTGAGGCGGGTGGATCACTTGAGGTCAGGAGTTGAAAACCAGCCTGGCCAACATGGTGAAACCCCATCTCTACCAAAAATATAAAAACTAAGCCAGGTGTGGTGGCACATGCCTGTAATTCTTGCTACTTGGGAGGCTGAGGCAGGAGAATTGCTTGAACCCGGGAGGCGGAGGTTGCAGTGAGACGAGATCGCGCCATTGCACTCCAGCCTGGGCGACAGAGAGAGACTGTCTCAAAAAAAAAAAAGATGTTTCACTCCATGTTAATATGTTTTGGTTTAGTAGTTTCCATGTTCATAGCAGATTTATTTAGGGTGAGGAATCCATAGACAAATATACGAAGGTATATTTGAGCTGCATTATTGTACTTCTGGCTTTTCTTTTCTAAACACACATTAGATGTTGTGGATTCTTCTCTGTGGAGTGACCTCAGCAGTGATGCCCAGGAGTTTGAAGCAGAATCTTGGAGTCTTGTGGTGGATCCCTCATTTTGTAATAGGCAGGAGAAGGATGTCATCAAAAGACAGGATGTCATTTTTGGTAAGCGTTTCAAATATGCTCTTTGGGTTGAAGCAGTGTGGTTCAGAGAAAAGAACATGGAATTTGCAACTGTGCAGAGTTGGGTAAATCCCAGTTCTATCATTTTCTATTTACCTGATCGCAGACAAACTATTTAGATCACCTAGACCTTAGTTTCTCCATCTGTAAAATGAGGATAATATTAAAAGTAATAGCAAAAACCGCAATCGGTTTTGCAATAACCTAATAATACTCAGGTTTTAAATATTGTTTTGAGACTGCAATGAGCCATAATATGTACCTGGCACAGAGCAAATGTTATTTCCCATATTCCTTTCAAGTTTACTTAGGTTTGGCCTATACTCTTACCTCTTCTGTGTAAGAATTGCAGTGAACCTTCACATATTTTAATGTAGGGCTATTGCATATGGCCTTCCAGTTTGGCTGCATACACCAGCCATTCACAGAGACCAGGTGCAGTGTGAGTAGCTGCACCTGGGTTAGGGCAGGGTTTGACTATGTGCTGCCATCCTGAGTACAGAATTCAGCTGTGGTGAGATTGTATTTTGTCATGCTATTTGGGATGAAGGCATTCTGGATTGGAGAAAGTTAAATTATAGACTTGGAAAAAATGAAACTTCAAAAAATTTCAACTACAAAGTAGATTCCAAAATGTGGTTCCAAAGATACCCTACTTTAAAGATAACACTGGGTCTTTTCACTAATCCTGTGTATGCAAACATGGGCCCCAAAGTCCATGGGCAGTGAGGATACCTTGTCATCTGCATCAGGTGGTGGTTATGGACATCAGATGAGATGGTGTATCAGTGTGCTTAGAACTCTGTCAAAAGCTGTGTAGCTGCAAGTTACTTTGGAAAGGAAGATGCTGTCCCTCTTAGTATTTCTTAAGCAATTTATATTCTACTGTCAATTTTCTTCATCTACCTCTCAATTTCATATTATTAAAAGTAATCTAACCCATTGGGTTGAATTATTACATGGTCTTTTGTGTCAGAAAGGCTTGCGTTCCAGGGCAAATTCTTTACCTTCTCTTCCTCACTGTTTCTCTTTAAAAGATAAGGAAAATCATTCCTATTTTCTGGGTCATAATGTATTAATGGGTTAAAAGATTAAATGAAATGATACAGGTAAGTGCTTAGCATAGAGTAGGCACTAAAAACATAGGAAATAATAATTCAAAGTTGGTAGATTTCCAATTAAAGAAATTTTTATTTTTGAAAAAATATTAAAGCTATATTTAGACTTGCTGACTCTCCATGGCTGATATTTAAGGTTCTTTCCCAAAACTTGCAGTAAGTTTGGAAATACTCATTAATGTACAACTAGTACTTTTGGTGCACCTGTAAATTGTGAGTTGTTGTTTTCTCTCCTGATGCGTTTTAAAAATTGAGGTATAATTCACCTGCTCAAAATTCACTCCTTTACAAGTACACAATCTAGTAGTTTTTAGTATATTCACGAAGTTGTATAGCTATCAGGTCCTGTCTAATTTCAGAACATCTTCATCACTTCAAAAATCCTGTACATGTTACCAGTCACTCCCCATTTACCCCTTCCACCAGCCTCTGGCAAACGCTAATCTACTTTCTGTCTCTACAGATTTGTCTATTCTAGACATTTTATGTGAATAGTACAATATGTGGTCTTTTGTGGCTGGCTTTTGTCACCTAGCATACTGTTTTTGAGGTTCATCCTAGTTGTAATATGTATGGGTACACCGTTCCTTTTTATGGATGATGAATATCCTATTTTGTTTTCCTAATCATCAATTGATGGACATTTTGGGTTTTTCCACTTTTGGGGTCATAGAGTAGTAGCTTTACATTTAATCACTTGAGAAACTGCCAGACTGTTTTCCAAAGCAGCTATACCATTTTGCATTCCCACCAGCAATGTATGAGGGTTCCAGTTTCTCCACATCCTCACCAATACTTGTTTGTTGCTTTTTTATTATAATTAGCCTAATATGTGTGAAGTGATGTGTCATTTTGGTTTTGATTTGCATTTCCCCAATAGCTAATGGAGTTGAGCATCTTTTCATGTTCTTATTGGCCATTTGTATATCTTTTTGGAGAAACATCTGTTCAAATCCTTTGACCATTTTTGAATTGGTTATTTATTTATTTATATTGTTGAGTTATAAGATTTTTAAAAATATACTAGATACAAGTTCCTTATCAGATAAATTATTTACAAATATTTTCTCCCATTCTGTGCGTTGTCTTTTCACTTTCTTGATGATGTCCTTTGATTGATTGTGATGCATTGTTTTCCTCTGGAGAAAGTGGAATTTTGGAGACAGATTCTGCCATAGATAGGACCTATGGTTATCTGCATTGAAGAACTTTATTTAGTTCCATTCATTTCACCAAATTAATTGTGCTTCTGCTCAATGCAAAAATCAAACAAAGAAAGGAAGAAAGAAAGCCAACAAACTAAGTTGTATTTTATAGGGCATTCAGGGTGGAATAAGACCTAGTTCCTAGCTGAAGGTATCTAAAGATGCTAGCTAGTTATATTATTGAGTTTCAGATACATTAGATTCTTGTATATTAGACTTGACATATATGTCCTCTTTAATATCTGGATAAAAGAAAATGGTTTAATATTTTAGAGTGAATGAAATGTTTAATGTTGACTTTTATATTGGAATAGTCTTGATATTCCTAAACATTTCTTTTTTATTTGCGTAACATATAGTGTTGAGTTACTAATTTAGTTTAATAGCGATACTTGCTTTTTAAAGCTTGTTTAAGGCTTATGTGTGCTCACACATTTCAGAGCTAATGCAAACAGAGATGCATCACATCCAGACCCTGTTCATCATGTCTGAGATCTTCAGGAAAGGCATGAAAGAGGAGCTGCAGCTGGACCACAGCACCGTGGATAAAATTTTCCCCTGTTTAGATGAGTTGCTTGAAATCCACAGGCATTTCTTCTACAGTATGAAGGAACGAAGGCAGGAATCCTGTGCTGGCAGCGACAGGAATTTTGTGATCGACCGAATTGGAGATATTTTGGTACAACAGGTAAGAAGAGCTTAAAGTCCTTGACCTTTATGACGTAAGTGGGATTTGAATCAAAATCTGCCCTTTCATCAACAAGAGTAAAAAAAAATGATATTTTGAAACATTCATAGTGACATTCTGAGGATGTGTTTACCATCGTTAGATTGTAACTCCCAGTAAGGCAGGGATTCTTGGCTATTTGATTACTGCTATATTTCAGCACTTGGAACAGTGCATGATATTATAAATATTTATTGAATGAATGGGCCACTTAGGGAAAAAAAAATCAGGAATTCACCTGAATGTCACGTTTTACAGTGGTCTGCAACACTTGGAAAGGCAGGGAGCTCCATCTGCAGTTGCTTTAGCGTGGCTTTCCCTGGGTAGATGCTAGAATGCCATCTTCTCCAAATATACTGTTTTTTGAAGCTGTTTCATCCTGTCATTTCCAGCGATGGAGTTCAGCTGTTGGTCTGTATGCAGAAAATGGGGGAGTTATGCTGAGTGGTATTCCATGCTATTGATGTATCACTGTTTACTCATTCACTTGTTGAAGGATATCTTCTTGTTTCCAGTTTTTAGCTCTTATAAATAAAGCTGCTATGAACACTCAGGTGCAGATTTTGGTGCAAACCTAAGCTTTCATTTTTCTGGGATAAATGCCCAGGAATGCAATTTCTGGGTTGTATGGGAGTTGTATGTTCAGTTTTGTAAGAAACTGCTAACTGTTTTCCAGAGTGGTTGTACCATTTTACATTCTCATCAACACTGTACAAGTAATCCAGTTTCTCTACATCTTCACCAGTATCTGATATTGACACTATTTTTAATTTTGGCTATTTTAAGAGGTATAAAGTAATATCTCATTATGGTTCAAGTTGCACTTCCCTCATGGCTAATGATATTAAATATCTTTTCATGTGCTTATTTGCCATCTATATATCCCTTTCAGTGAAATTTCTGTTTATGTCTTTTGCTGATTTTCTAATTGGATTGTTTGTTTTCTTATTGATGAATATTAAGGTTTGTTTACATATTCTAGACATTGGTTCTTGTCATATATGTGATTGACAAACTTTCTCTAAATCTGTAACTTGTCTTCTCATTTTCTAATTTTGATGAAGTCTAGTTTATTTTTCCTTTTAAGAATTGTGCTATTAGTTTCAAGTTTATTTATTTATTTATTTTTTTTATTATTATTATACTTTAAGTTTTAGGGTACATGTGCACAATGTGCAGGTTAGTTACATATGTATACATGTGCCATGCTGGTGTGCTGCACCCTTTAACTCGTCATTTAGCATTAGGTATATCTCCTAATGCTATCCCTCCCCCCTCCCCCCACCCCACAACAGTCCCCAGAGTGTGATGATCCCCTTCCGGTGTCCATGTGTTCTTATTGTTCAATTCCCATCTATGAGTGAGAACATGCGGTGTTTGGTTTTTTGTCCTTGCGATAGTTTGCTGAGAATGATGATTTCCAATTTCATCCATGTCCCTACAAAGGACATGAACTCATCATTTTTTATGGCTGCATAGTATTCCATGGTGTATATGTGCCACATTTTCTTAATCCAGTCTATCATCGTTGGACATTTGGGTTGGTTCCAAGTCTTTGCTATTGTGAATAGTGCCGCAATAAACATACGTGTACATGTGTCTTTATAGCAGCATGATTTATAGTCCTTTGGGTATATACCCAGTGATGGGATGGCTGAGTCAAATGGTATTTGTAGTTCTAGATCCCTGAGGAATCGCCACACTGACTTCCACAATGGTTGAACTAGTTTACAGTCCCACCAACAGTGTAAAAGTGTTCCCATTTCTCCACATCCTCTCCAGCACCTGTTGTTTCCTGACTTTTTAATGATTGCCATTCTAACTGGTGTGAGATGGTATCTCGTGGTTTTGATTTGCATTTCTCTGATGGCCAGTGATGATGAGCATTTTTTCATATGTCTTTTGGCTGCATAAATATCTTCTTTTGAGAAGTGTCTGTTCATATCCTTCACCCACTTTTTGATGGGGTTGTTTGTTTTTTTCTTGTAAATTTGTTTGAGTTCATTGTAGATTCTGGATATTAGCCCTTTGTCAGATGAGTAGGTTGCGAAAATTTTCTCCCATTTTGTAGGTTGCCTGTTTACTCTGATGGTAGTTTCTTTTGCTGTGTGGAAGCTCTTTAGTTTAATTAGATCCCATTTGTCAATTTTGGCTTTTGTTGCCATTGCTTTTGGTGTTTTAGACATGAAGTCCTTGCCCATGCCTATGTCCTGAATGGTATTGCCTAGGTTTTCTTCTAGGGTTTTTATGGTTTTAGGTCTAACATGTAAGTCTTTAATCCATCTTGAATTAATTTTTGTATAAGGTGTAAGGAAGGGATCCAGTTTCAGCTTTCTACATATGGCTAGCCAGTTTTCCCAGCACCATTTATTAAATAGGGAATCCTTTCCCCATTGCTTGTTTTTCTCAGGTTTGTCAAAGATCAGATAGTTGTAGATATGCAGCGTTATTTCTGAGGGCTCTGTTCTATTCCATTGATCTATATCTCTGTTTTGGTACAAGTACCATGCTGTTTTGGTTACTGTAGCCTTGTAGTATAGTTTGAAGTCAGGTAGTGTGATGCCTCCACCTTTGTTCTTTTGGCTTAGGATTGACTTGGTGATGCGGGCTCTTGTTTTGGTTCCATATGAACTTTCAAGTAGTTTTTTCCAATTCTGTGAAGAAAGTCATTGGTAGCTTGATGGGGATGGCATTGAATCTATAAATTACCTTGGGCAGTATGGCCATTTTCACGATATTGATTCTTCCTACCCATGAGCATGGAATGTTCTTCCATTTGTTTGTATCCTCTTTTATTTCATTGAGCAGTGGTTTGTAGTTCTCCTTGAAGAGGTCCTTCATGTCCCTTGTAAGTTGGATTCCTAAGTATTTTATTCTCTTTGAAGCAATTGTGAATGGGAGTTCACTCATGATTTGGCTCTCTGTTTGTCTGTTATTGGTGTATAAGAATGCTTGTGATTTTTGCACATTGATTTTGTATCCTGAGACTTTGCTGAAGTTACTTATCAGCTTAAGGAGATTTTGGGCTGAGACAATGGGGTTTTCTAGATATACAGTCATGTCATCTGCAAACAGGGACAATTTGACTTCCTCTTTTCCTAATTGAATACCCTTTATTTCCTTCTCCTGCCTGATTGCCCTGGCCAGAACTTCCAACACTATGTTGAATAGGAGTGGTGAGAGAGGGCATCCCTGTCTTGTGCCAGTTTTCAAAGGGAATGCTTCCAGTTTTTGCCCATTCAGTATGATATTGGCTGTGGGTTTGTCATAGATAGCTCTTATTATTTTGAGATACATCCCATCAATACCTAATTTGTTGAGAGTTTTTAGCATGAAGCGTTGTTGAATTTTGTCAAAGGCCTTTTCTGCATCTATTGAGATAATCGTGTGGTTTTTGTCTTTGGTTCTGTTTATATGCTGGATTACATTTATTGATTTGTGTATATTGAACCAGCCTTGCATCCCAGGGATGAAGCCCACTTGATCATGGTGCATAAGCTTTTTGATGTGCTGCTGGATTCGGTTTGCCAGTATTTTATTGAGGATTTTTGCATCAATGTTCATCAAGGATATTGGTCTAAAATTCTCTTTTTTGGTTGTGTCTCTGCCAGGCTTTGGTATCAGGATGATGCTGGCCTCATAAAATGAGTTAGGGAGGATTCCCTCTTTTTCTATTGATTGGAATAGTTTCAGAAGGAATGGTACCAGTTCCTCCTTGTACCTCTGGTAGAATTTGGCTGTGAATCCATCTGGTCCTGGACTCTTTTTGGTTGGTAAGCTATTGATTATTGCTACAATTTCAGATCCTGTTATTGGTCTATTCAGAGATTCAACTTCTTCCTGGTTTAGTCCTGGGAGAGTGTATGTGTCGAGGAATTTATCCATTTCTCCTAGATTTTCTAGTTTATTTGCGTAGAGGTGTTTGTAGTATTCTCTGGTGGTAGTTTGTATTTCTGTGGGATCGGTGGTGATATCCCCTTTATCATTTTGTATTGTGTCTATTTGATTCTTCTCTCTTTTCTTCTTTATTAGTCTGGCTAGCGGTCTATCAATTTTGTTGATCCTTTCAAAAAACCAGCTCCTGGATTCATTAATTTTTTGAAGGGTTTTTTGCGTCTCTATTTCCTTCAGTTCTGCTCTGATTTTAGTTATTTCTTGCCTTCTGCTAGCTTTTGAATGTGTTTGCTCTTGCTTTTCTAGTTCTTTTAATTGTGATGTTAGGGTGTCAATTTTGGATCTTTCCTGCTTTCTCTTGTGGGCATTTAGTGCTATAAATTTCCCTCTACACACTGCTTTGAATGTGTCCCAGAGATTCTGGTATGTTGTGTCTTTGTTCTTGTTGGTTTCAAAGAACATCTTTATTTCTGCCTTCATTTTGTTATGTACCCAGTAGTCATTCAGGAGCAGGTTGTTCAGTTTCCATGTAGTTGAGCAGTTTTGAGTGAGTTTCTTAATCCTGAGTTCTAGTTTGATTGCACTGTGGTCTGAGAGACAGTTTGTTATAATTTCTGTTCTTTTACATTTGCTGAGGAGAGCTTTACTTCCAACTGTGTGGTCAATTTTGGAATAGGTGTGGTGTGGTGTGCTGAAAAAAATATATATTCTGTTGATTTGGGGTGGAGAGTTCTGTAGATGTCTATTAGGTCCACTTGGTGCAGAGCTGAGTTCAATTCCTGGGTGTCCTTGTTAACTTTCTGTCTCGTTGATCTGTCTAATGCTGACAGTGGGGTGTTAAAGTCTCCCATTATTATTGTGTGGGAGTCTAAGTCTCTTTGTAGGTCACTCAAGACTTGCTTTATGAATCTGGGTGCTCCTGTATTGGGTGCATGTATATTTAGGATAGTTAGCTCTTCTTGTTGAATTGATCCCTTTACCATTATGTAATGGCCTTCTTTGTCTCTTTTGATCTTTGTTGGTTTAAAGTCTGTTTTATCCGAGACTAGGATTGGAACCCCTGCCTTTTTTTGTTTTCCATTTGCTTGGTAGATCTTCCTCCATCCTTTTATTTTGAGCCTATGTGTGTCTCTGCACGTGAGATGGGTTTCCTGAATACAGCACACTGATGGGTCTTGACTCTTTATCCAATTTGCCAGTCTGTGTCTTTTAATTGGAGCATTTAGTCCATTTACATTTAAAGTTAATATTGTTATGTGTGAATTTGATCCTGTCATTATGATGTTAGCTGGTTATTTTCCTCGTTAGTTGATGCAGTCTCTTCCTAGTCTCAATGGTCTTTACATTTTGGCATGGTTTTGCAGCAGCTGGTACTGGTTGTTCCTTTCCATGTTTAGTGCTTCCTTCAGGAGCTCTTTTAGGGCAGGCCTGGTGGTGACAAAATCTCTCAGCATTTGCTTGTCTGTAAAGGATTTTATTTCTCCTTCACTTATGAAGCTTAGTTTGGCTGGATATGAAATTCTAGGTTGAAAATTCTTTTCTTTAAGAATGTTGAATATTGGCCCCCACTCTCTTCTGGCTTGTAGGGTTTCTGCCGAGAGATCCGCTGTTAGTCTGATGGGCTTCCCTTTGTGGGTAACCCGACCTTTCTCTCTGGCTGCCCTTAACATTTTTTCCTTCATTTCAACTTTGGTGAATCTGACAATTATGTGTCTTGGAGTTGCTCTTCTCGAGGAGTACCTTTGTGGCGTTCTCTGTATTTCCTGAATCTGAATGTTGGCCTGCCTTGCTAGATTGGGGAAGTTCTCCTGGATAATATCCTGCAGAGTGTTTTCCAACTTGGTTCCATTCTCCCCGTCACTTTCAGGTACACCAAGCAGACGCAGATTTGGTCTTTTCACATAGTCCCATATTTCTTGGAGGCTTTGTTCATTTCTTTTTATTCTTTTTTCTCTAAACTTCCCTTCTTGCTTCATTTCATTCATTTCATCTTCCATCACTGATACCCTTCCTTCCAGCTGATCTCATCGGCTCCTGAGGCTTGTGCATTCTTCATGTAGTTCTCGAGCCTTGGCTTTCAGCTCCATCAGCTCCTTTAAGCACTTCTCTGTATTGGTTATTCTAGTTATACATTCGTCTAAATTTTTTTCAAAGTTTTCAACTTCTTTGCCTTTGGTTTGAATTTCCTCCTGTGGCTCAGAGTAGTCTGATCATCTGGAGCCTTCTTCTCTCAACTCGTCAAAGTCATTCTCCATCCAGCTTTGTTCCGTTGCTGGTGAGGAACTGCATTCCTTTGGAGGAGGAGAGGTGCTCTGCTTTTTAGAGTTTCCAGTTTTTCTGCTCTGTTTTTTCTCCATCTTTGTGGTTTTATCTACTTTTGGTCCTTGATGATGGTGATGTACAGATGGGTTTTTGGTGTGGACGTCCTTTCTGTTTGTTAGTTTTCCTTCTAACAGACAGGACCCTCAGCTGCAGGTCTGTTGGAGTTTGCTAGAGGTCCACTCCAGACCCTGTTTGCCTGGGTATCAGCAGCAGTGTCTGCAGAAATGCGGATTTTTGTGAACCGCGAATGCTGCTGTCTGATAGTTCCTCTGGAAGTTTTGTCTCAGAGGAGTACCTGGCCATGTGAGGTGTCAGTCTGCCCCTACTGGGGGTTGCCTCCCAGTTAGGCTGCTCGGGGGTCAGGGGTCAGGGACCCACTTGAGGAGGCAGTCTGCCCGTTCTCAGATCTCCAGCTGCGTGCTGGGAGAACCACTGCTGTCTTCAAAGCTGTCAGACAAGGACATTTAAGTCTGCAGAGTTACTGCTGTCTTTTTGTTTGTCTGTGCCCTGCCCCCAGCGGTGGAGCCTACAGAGGCAGGCAGGCCTCCTTGAGCTGTGGTGGGCTCTACCCAGTTGGAGCTTCCCCGCTGCTTTGTTTACCTAAGCGAGCCTGGGCAATGGTGGGCGCCCCTCCCCCAGCCTCGCTGCAGACTTGCAGTTTGATCTCAGACTGCTGTGCTAGCAATCAGCGAGACTCCGCGGGTGTAGGACCCTCAGAGCCAGGTGTGGGATATAATATCCTGGTGCGCCGTTTCCTAAGCCCGTCGGAAAAGCACAGTATTCTGGTGGGAGTGACCCAATTTTCCAGGTGCCGTCTGTCACCCCTTTCCTTGACCAGGAAAGGGAACTCCCTGACCCCTTGCACTTCCCAAGTGAGGCAATGCCTCGCCCTGCTTTGGCTCATGCACGGTGTGCTGCACCCACTGTCCTGCGCCCACTGTCTGGCACTCCCTAGTGAGATGAACCCGGTACCTCAGATGGTAATGCAGATATCACCCGTCTTCTGCGTTGCTCACGCTAGGAGCTGTAGACCGGAGCTGTTCCTATTCGGCCATCTTGTAGTTTCAAGTTTAAGGATTCTTTGTCTAGCCCTAGGTCTCAAACATTTTCTCCTATTTTTAAAAAAGGATTTACAGTTTTTGCTGGGCATGGTGGCTCACGCCTGTAAGCCCAGCACTTTGGGAGGCCGAGGTGGATGGATCACTTGAGCTCAAGAGTTTGAGACCAGCCTGAGCATCATGATGAATCCCTGTCTCTACAAAAAATACAAAAATTAGCTTGGCGTGGTGGTATGCACTTGTAGTCCCAGCTATTTGTGGGCTGAGGTGGGCAGATCGCTTGAGCCTGGGAGGTTGAGGTTGCAGTGAGCCAAGATCCTTCTCCTGCACTCCAGCCTGGGTGGGCATCAGAAGTGGCACCCTGCCTCAAAAAAAAAAGTTGTACAGTTTGTTGTTTTACATTTAAGTGTGTGTTGTACTTTGAGTTATTTTTTTGTGCAGGTTATGAGACTTAGTAGGTTAAGTTCAGGTTTTTTTTTTTTTTGTCTATGGATGTCCAATTGCTCCAGTGCCATTTGTTGAAAAGGCTATTCTTCCTCTAATTGCTTTTGCATTTTTGTCAAAAATCATGTGGGCATCTGGGTTACCATTTTGTTTCACTGATCTATGGATCTATCTTTCCATAGTCTTAGTAACTGTAGCTATATAATCTTAGAAGACTGAGTCCTTCCACTTTATTATTTTTTCCATAATTGTTCTAGCTATTCTAGTTCCTTTCCTTTTTCATATATATTCTAGAATAGTCTTATTTATATTTTTAAAAAGCATACTGGGATTTATATTTTTAAAAAGCATACTGGGATTTTGTTAAGAATTGTACTAAAACTGTATATCAGTTTGAAGAAAATTGACATCTTTACTATTTTGAGTCTTCTAATCCATGAACATCATATAGCACTTCATTTATTTAGATTTTTGTCATCTTTCACTGGCATTGTATAGTTTTTACTATGAGTCATATATGTGTTTTGTTAGATTTGTACCCAGGTAATTTTTTTGAATGATTGTAAGTGGTTTAAGAATTATCATTTGAGGCTTATTGGCCCCACACATTCATATAAGCAAAGATGAAAAGACCAGAGGTCGTGATGTAAATTTTAAGTACTTTTAAGAGGGTGGGTGTGTTCCGGTTTCCATTACAATGCTCTTCAAGGGGACGTGTGCATGTAAGGCCATCACAGTCTTAAAAAAATGGCATTCAAGTCATTCAACTAGTTCTCTTCACAGCACCTTATGATTCTAAGTTCATTTCTATGTGGATTTTCTACAGATGTTTTTCTACAGGTAAGGCTTATTGAAACATCCAGTCCACATCTCTACTTTTCTTCATTAGCTAATAAACAGGCATTCTGGTTATTCACTGGTGTCTTTCATCTTGGCTAATGATAGCCTGCCCTTGATCTATTTGTAATGTGTGAACAAAAAATCAAATTCCCTACTAAGGACTCAGTCTATGGACATGGTCATTAGCCAATGTAAATGCCAAATGAGTGATTTTTTTTGGGGGGGGGTTAGCCAATGTAAATGCCAAATGAGTGATTTTTTTTGGGGGGCCAGACCTTCCTGAAGGCCCCCAAATGTTGCCATATACTTTTCTTTCAATCTATAAAAGTATTAAAACTATAAATTGAAATTATAAATTTGTATTATAACTAAGATGAGAATAAAATAGATCAAATGTTTTTCATTTGGCTATTTGATAATTATATTAGTTCAATATAATAACACATTATGTTGACCCTTACCACTCAACAACTTTCTTTTATTTTAATTTAAAAAATGTCTGAGGAGATAAGTGATTGTGTTCAGAAATTCCATGATATTTATTTTTTATTTGCAAATACTATTTTGAAATAGATGAAAATTGCATATTTTTTGTGTGTTTAGAACTTACTAAATTTACAAACCATTATTTAAATGTTATTCTTTCCAGTTTTCAGAAGAAAATGCAAGTAAAATGAAGAAAATATATGGAGAATTCTGTAGCCATCATAAAGAAGCTGTTAACCTCTTTAAAGAACTCCAGCAGAATAAAAAATTTCAGAATTTTATTAAGGCAAGTATTTTAAAACTTTATTACAAAGTGATAAATCAGCATGGAGAAATAGTTTATGCTTGTTTCTTAATGATGTAAACAAAATTCTTAGCTAATGATGCTTTTCACGGGAAGAAGGGAGGTGGAAGGTTTGTGACAAAGGTGGAAAGTCTCTTTTTCTGTATTAGTAAAATATTGCCTCCAAATCATTTCCTTCTGTATATTTGTGAGGTCATGTCTTCCAACCTTCTGAGAATATTTGTAACATACTGGGAAGCTGTTTCATGCCAAGTTATATATCAGAAAAATCAAAGTGAAAATAAACACAGAATCTACTCCACTTCTGAATTAGCTTGAAGCAGATTCATGACATCATATAATTTCATCTGTAATATTTTTCTCCAGATGAAAAAGTTAAAAATTATGACATTATTATACAAATAAATTAACAATAGTTTTTGATATCTTAAAATTTCACTGATTATCTCATAAAATTGGATTACTTAAATCAGAATCTGACCAAGGTTCACTTATTGTATGAGGTGGTTATATCTCTTAAATCTCTTTTCATTTGAATGTTATCCCACCCCTTTTTTCTTCTTCTGATTTATTTGTTGAAGAAATTTGTCTTATAAAGTTTCCTGGATTCTAAATTTTTATCTGCCATGTTAAGAATGCTACCAGATTCTCTTCCCTTTTTTCCCACATAAATGTGTGTTGAGGACTTGAATACTATGAGGAATACTTTGATATTTTTAGAAAAAAAGTTGTCCTGATTAGAGGGAACTCTAAGAGTTATAATGAATAATAATAAATGTGGAGGAAGACCTGTTGGGAAAACAAATGGTAAACTGCAAACTGATGTTCAAAGTTAACTTTGATTTATGATTATTTTTCAAAAATTTTGCTATTCATAAATCGAGGCACTTAGAAGTATTGGAACTTCTTTTGGAATTAACTACAAATACATCAGTAACTTGAAACTTCTTAAAATCTTGGAGAGTTGGGGTACTGAAATTTATGACAAAGTATGCAATTTAAATTAGTGATAATGCATCGTTTTAATTGATAGCAATGAATGTTAAGTCTGCATAAAATTGTACTGTTGCAGATTCTTTGTATTGTTAAATTCACACCTGAAAAGTAAATACAGGTAGAATTTGTGTACATAAAAGTATATATTTTTTAAGCTCCGAAATAGTAACCTTTTGGCTCGACGCCGAGGAATTCCAGAATGCATTCTGTTGGTCACTCAGCGTATTACAAAATACCCTGTCTTGGTGGAAAGGATATTGCAGTACACAAAGGGTAAGTTGTGACTTCTGGGATAAAAATTTGCCCCTCTTATTAGTTTTAAACACAGTTGAGGTGTTCTAAACAGCCATCAGTGTTTGTGGTCTCTGATTCATAAAGAGTTTCACGACGGAGAAACTGTTAAAGCTTTAGAATTTGGATTAGTTTTTAGAAATTATCTTTTATAATGCAGCATGGGTAATAGTCTGAATTTCTACAGGTAGCCCAAACCAAGCTGGCTTCTTCTTACTTTGAACCTGCCTTTCTCCTCTTTATTTTCCCCACCACTGGGCTTTCTTAATACCTCCTCTTCCTCATTTTCCTATTACCTTCACAACAGTCTGATGAAACATGCTATTGATCCTATCACAAAATGTCAACTCTCCCAAGCAATCTGTTATTAAGTTGAGAGGGATTATAAGAAGGATCTATTTTTGACCCTGTCAATTCATCAAGTTCCAGGGAGTAACATATGGGCATCTTTTAAGAAGCTATGAATGCACATGGCTGGTCTGTAAGCTCCTTGTGGGATCTATAAGACCTGTGTCTGTCTGGTTTACAGCTGAATCTTCAATGTCTAGTGCAATGGCTGGTACAGAATAGATGATCAATAAATAAAAACATATCAATGCAATGAATGAATAAATAAAATGGTCTAATCCTCAAGCTAACATATTGATCTTGAATAAAGATTATTATTAGGGTGGTAGTGTGCTATGTTAAAAAGGGCTTGGGTTTGGAATTTTGTACACTTGTGTTGCATTGTATATACTCAGCTCTGCCACTCATTCATTGGGCAAATTATTAACTGAGCCTCAGTTATCTCCGCTACGAAATGACATGAAACATTACCTTTCAGTTCCAGTTGCCTTAATAAACATCAACTAGGTGGTCTTTATCACCAAATATACTTTTATCTGGAGTTTCAGGAGGCTGCTCCAGAAACTCCTTCAGAGTATTTTCATAAGATAATCTAGAGACAAGAGCAGGTAGCCAGTATTTTAAAGAATAACAACTGAAATCAATAATTATTTGCTCTTGGTATGAGCATGGCTGATTTGTCCATTAGCACAGCACTTGGGTACCATGAAAATATTTTCTTTTCCCATCAGAAGAAGAAAATTCATTTTTTCTTCTGATGGTAAAAGAAATTAAAATATTTAATTTTAAATAAAATGGTCAAAGAAAAGTGTTTAATTATAATAGTAATATATTCATATTTATGCTAATGCAGTTATAAAATATAATTTTGAATGTTAATTTTATGGAGGAAGGGATCAAGGAATATAAATGAATCTGAGGCTCATTCACATAACCCTGTGGCTCTGTTTCTGAAAGCATTACTGGCTTTGCCCCACAGCTGGCTTAAGTTTTAAGAAACTTGGCATGGAGATTATTGATTACCTATGTCTAAGAAGGTGGAAGGAAGGCCTAAGTTAGTATATAACACATTTCCTGCCCTAGGGAGAAGGTCAGACCCATCCCTAGAACTCAGACATCTTACTGTCAGCGGAAGGACTATGTGTCAGCTGAAGCACATTTAATCATGCAAACCTTTCATAATAAAATATTTTAACATTTTTTTGGTGGGGGGGGGTGGTACAGAGTGGTATTATAGGATTTAATTTTTTTTTTTTTTTCGAGACAGAGTCTCACTCTGTCTCGTAGGCTGGAGTGGAGTGGTACAATCTTGGTTCCCTGCAACCTCTACCTCCCAGGCTCAAACTATCCTCCCACCTAAGCCTCTTGAGTAGCTGGGACAAAAGGCACATGCCACTATGCCCGGCTAATTTTTGTATCTTTTTTGGTAGAGACAGGGTTTTGCCATGTTGCCCAGGCTAGGAATTTAAGTTTAATCCAACATTTTTCTTATGGGATTTTTATTGTTTAGATGATATATTTAACTATATTTTAAAACTAAAGAAGAAGTTTTCTTCCTTAGTACTCTGGTTTATTGTATAGTATTTTTGTTTGTTTGTTTCTTTTTCCCACGCAGAAAGAACTGAGGAACATAAAGACTTATGCAAAGCCCTTTGCTTAATTAAAGACATGATTGCAACAGTGGATTTAAAAGTCAATGAATATGAGAAAAACCAAAAATGGCTTGAGATCCTAAATAAGATTGAAAACAAAACATACACGAAGCTCAAAAATGGACATGTGTTTAGGAAGCAGGCACTGATGAGTGAAGAAAGGACTCTGTTATATGATGGCCTTGTTTACTGGAAAACTGCTACAGGTCGTTTCAAAGGTACTGTGGCTCTACCAGACCAATTTCTCCCTTCATACACATTATTCATTTAACAGAGGACAGATTTTCAAAAGAAAAACAGTTCAGAATTGCAGGCACACATGCGCAAACCCTGGGTCAGTTGAAAGACTGATTTGTGAATTTCAATAGGCAAATTTGGCCAATGATACAAATCTTTGGTGGGAGTTTGCTGCCCAAGCTAAAAACTTTATACATGTTTTATGAATTTGCAAGTTTGTGATGTCTGAAATCAAATGAACTGAGAGTTCTGCTAATTGTTGACACAGAAAAATTATTCTGGTAACTGTGGTGTGTTGAAAGCAAGGCAGTACACCTACACACCTAGGGTCTGTTGCATGTCAACACAGCCTAGGGCCGTCAGACAATGGAGGGGAGAAATAAAAAGAACTCTGAATGTCATCTTTGTTACTGACTAATAGAATATATCCACACACCTGCTGACGTGGTTTAAGCTTTTCCTCAGTGCTACTGTTTGCTAACTGGCATGAACTTGACTCTGTTCAGGAGTCTAAAGCAGATAATTCCATTTTTTAAGGACTCATTATGTAGCTATCACACTGCCTAATCCAGGCTTTCTCACCCTGGCCACACACTAGAATCACCTCTGGAGCTGGAAAACATTACGAATGCTCATGTCTCCTCCCAGAGATTCTGATTTTTATCACTGTGAGGATGAAACCAAAGCCCATGGGATGTTTAAAGGCTCCCCAAGTGAGACTACTCTGCAGCCAGGGCTAAGAACCACTGTTTCTAACAGTTCATCTTAATAACATCCATAGGTAGGCAGTGAGAGGAAGAGGTTGTTAAATTCTAGCTACTCAAAAATTATTACCCATTGGAGGATGATCAAGTTTGGATGGAGGTTGCAACTAATATCTGAAGTGGGATTTGTTGATCAACAACTAGCAATGTTGTATTGAAAAAAATATTAACCACAACCTGTAGATTCTATTGCTCGAAGTCATTTGCTGTTTATCCATTTAATAGAATCAGTTTGGTAACTTTGTGTTAGACTATTCAGTGGGTGCAATGAAGATGAGTTCTTGTGAACAATGTGTAAGGGAAGTATGGAATCTTAAACCTTGCTAAGAAGATCTAGATGAAACAAAATAGCAGGCATATATAATTTGAGGTAGAAGCTGCCCTTTTACATTTTTAATTCAGCACTTTTCCCGCCGAAGGTAAGAGTTTGCTCCATTTTATTAAAGCTGCCTTTTTTAATGGATATTTTTCTTCTGTTTTGAAAGTGACTACATTAAACGTTGCTGGAGATTTACCTATACCTACAGCCACACACAAACATGCACACTTAAAGACAGCTTTCTATTAAGTTATTAATAGCATATATCTTTGGCTATCATAATACAGGTATTTTTATAAAACTTTCATACTTAGACTAAATCTTAGTCTTTTGATTTTTATTCAGTTTATTTGAACTGTGGTTTGCTTCATTAATACTAGTAATGTTTTTTCTTTAAAGATATCCTAGCTCTACTTCTAACTGATGTGCTGCTCTTTTTACAAGAAAAAGACCAGAAATACATCTTTGCAGCCGTTGTAAGTATATGACTGTGTGATGTATTTAAAAAATAGGTTTAACCACACATTTTCTTGAAAAATGCCTAAAATTCCTAGTGAAATATAATAGTCACAGGGAAGTATATGCTTCTGTTATGTTTCCATTATTATTTGTGATTGCAGTGTTTAGAGACAAGCATCTCATTAGGTTAAATTAGCATAGTAAGTGTTGCGTCATCACAACCAGAGCTGGTACTCAGCTAGTTCAGCAGTGTAGCCAACTGTGAGAATATTTCAGTCCTTCAGTAGTGGTTGGTGAACAGGCACTGCCCTGAACCTCCCAAATGTCCCCATGCCATCTAGCTATCTTGGTCTTTCCTCCAGACTCCTCTCTTCCCCGCCCCTTCGGCCCCCAAACCCCTTCCCTTAGATCCAGCAACTAAAATGTGAATGCTGGGCACAGCCAATCTCTTCCAGCACCTGGCTTTCTCCATGCCCATTGGCCCTGCTCTCCCACTTACTAACCCCGTGACTGCCATCGTGTGCCTTCTGCCAGACAAGGGATACCATCCTGATGCCTAATGTTTACAGAAGATTCTTTCTTATTTTTACTATAGTAGCTTCTAAAGACAGTGTATGAAACTATTTTTGTAGTGTGTTAGAGTAATCTAATTGCTAGCATATAGATAATAAGAAGGCTTGAAGAAGTCTCTATGTTCCCAATCAATCTGAACTGTATTACAAATTTCATGAAAACCTATTGGTTTGTCCAGCAGCTTCTCAATGCTGTTACCTGAGATGCTTGAGATTCTCTTAAAGAACCTGAGAAATAAGTGGGAAGGTGGGGACCATTTTGTTTAACCTGTGGGATGGTGAGGGCCATGTAGGAACAGGAAACAAATTCACATCTTTATAGAAACCAATGCTTCTTTAAAACCAAAGACCTAAAAGAAAAGCAAATTCTGCTTCTTGGATGATATTACCGGACAGATGTCCTGCTGACTGATCATGAGGTAGATAATATAAAGACAACTACCTTGTTTTTTAGGACAAGGTAGCATATGGATTCAGATCCTGTAATGCTCAACTTAGAGCATGACTGGAAATATGATTCTTTCCCTCTTGTCTCATATGACCTCCTGAGGCATTATCTGTGCTACCCATAGACAACATTTACCATTAAGTGAGGTATTAGGAATGCAATCCACCAAATGGCAGAATGAAGACAGTTACAACCTAGCTCTTCTTGGTGGAATGTGTTTGGCTATACTGATACTATTTCTTAAAGGTGTTAACCTGACATGTAACTGCATTCATAAATGACAGCTAAGCCCTTGGTGGTATCAGAGAGCAAAAGAGAAAGCATCATTTTATCCTTGAAGAGTCAGGTGCACCCTACTGTTCATACACTCCTGAGTTACATCTATCTGACAATAGCCCATGTGTCACAAATATCTTATAGTTAACACTGTAGGAAATTGAAGCATTTGGCTAGGGATATACAGATATCTGGATTTCCTAGCTCCCATCCTAGAATTTTAGAAAGTTTTCCTCAAGCTAGTACAAGTGAGATTCTCCACTCCTTGTGCCCTTTAGAAAACACTTCTTCCCTAGGTGCTTGTCTTGCTGCATGTTACAGAAAACGTGATGAATTTGGAAGTAGCCAGAAGATAAGCAGTTAAAGTAGCAAGAGGATGGAGTAGTGGGTCCCTACAAGAAAGTTTTGCTTTGTTTTTGTTTTTATAAAGGACTCAGCTGGAAATTGGGGCAGAGCCCAAACCTACAAAATGTGTTAAGAAAAAGTAGATGTGTTCACTAAGTCTTAGAATACTGAGTCTAGGAGGAATCTCTTGAACATCAAAGAAGGCAAATTCAAAAGGAGCAAACAACCAAGACAGTGAACATGTGGACCTGCAGGCTGAAGTTCCAAATAGGAAGCAGCTTTAAAATCTCTTTATCACAATGGAATCCCTGGATAATAGAATCAGCACAAAATGGATACGGTGTAACAATACAGCTAAGCATGGCAGCTCCTTTCGTCTTCTCCTACATTAGAGGTCTTCAACTCCTAATGCCTGTAGGCATTGGGCAGAAATGTGATTGAGCGAATGTGACAGGGTCAGAAGCAATGAGACAATAGAAAGTTGTAGGGACTGTAGTGAAAAGTGAATCTGTGCCCTGTCTCAAAGATGTCAGGGATTACTTGGCTATAGCCAGTGTTTTAAAATGAGAATATGGGCCCAGGATTGCTCATCTTCTGCTTTCCCCAAGAACCCAGAAATGTAAAGTTTTTAAAAAGTGAAATCCCCTAGTATTTAAATGCTGAGAACTTATTTTTAAACTTTGTTTGTTAAATGCCATGGCACAAATAAAACATCTCTGCAAGCTGGGTTAGCCCTTTGCATTACTAGTGTTTGACATCTACCTCCAAGGCAGACATGCTACTTCCATTCCTGGAGAGTTAATTTGAATGTTTGTTCATCTCCAGTGTTTGTGCGTGGTTAGTATGAATACCGATGGACAGGTTCCCATGCCCCCTGGTCTGATGGTGATCGAATGATGCTACTTTCCTTGCACTTACCTGTTCTTCACTTTGAAAGATCTTACCCTGCCACCTCCCCTCCCCTGCAACACTAACCAACTGGTTCAAATAATTACACTCTTGCTCATGTCCTAAGCAAGTAAACCTACTCTGCCTTTTTACATACAGAGGCTGTTTACCTTGTCAGCTGAGGAAGCTATAAAGTACATTGCACATTGCATCAGGGAAACAGATAAGGGAGTAGGTCCATAATAGAATAAGCCAGATTAACGATGCTCCAAGGATCTCCCTAATTAGAGAGGGCAGTATTCCAACAACTCTGCCACGGGGCTGCTTTTGCTTCCATTTTCAGAGGCTGAGCACGGGCTGTATAGACCAGTGGTCTTGTCCCATTATATTTTTTCTCTCATGCTACTCTGAGAAGCGTGGGGTGAGGAGGTACTGTGGGTCACCATGGCACACAGCATCCGATATGGCCAAGCTGTATGATGCTGGGAAAGCCAACAAGCCAGCACCAAGGAGTCAGCAGTGAGGGGACAGTGGCATGTTCTGGATAAAGGCGTCGCTCAGTCCATGATGGTGAAGCAAAACCACACACTGCAACCAGCTCTGTAAACAGTGGTGGAAGCCACAGACCAAAGAAGAATTCTTCATATTATCCCCCAAACTGTTCATCCTGAAGTCATTCTTTTGGCCATTCTTTCAACTACATCTACCTACCAAGCATCATCAGTGTGCTGTTCCTCTTTGAATCCCCAGTGTTTAGAAAAGGACATTGGAGGATCACAGTAGATGTTGGTAGAAGAGGTGGTTTAATCATGGCGTACATGCCAAATTTTAGACTTTCTTCCTATTACCCTGTGGTGGACTTATGTGAAACTAGTCCTACCGACATTTATTGAGTGCCTACTCTATGCTTGGCTATGTGCTAGGTGCATGAAGATGAATGAGACCCATTCCCACCCACCAAGGGCTCATCTGCTTGGTGAGAAGAGGCAAGAACTTGTAGACCATTTTGTTGCTGTGACCCACATGACAGTAGCAAAAAAGGATTGGTTACGCCTGGGGAATCAAAGGTCTTGCCACTTATTCGTATCTTTTATAGTCCATGGGCTGGGCTTCTGAGTTTCTGGGCTTCTGTTCCGTCACCTTATTGAAACAGTATTGCAAGTCTAATGGACTTTTTAGGGCCTCCCTCCTTCTCAGTCTCTTTAACATTTGCATAGTTTCCTATCTCATGCTCTCTTAGAAAAACTTCTCCTGACTTGACTATGGCATTTTGATATTTTTCTTCTCTGATTGTTCTGTCTTTTAAAAAGTTCAGTTTTTAAACAACCAATTCCTTTTTTTTTCTTTTTTTGAGATGGAGTCCTGCTCTGTTGCCCAGGCTGGAGTGTGCTCACTGCAACCTCTGCCTCCCAGGTTCAAGCAATTCTCATGCCTCAGCCTCCCAAGCAGCTGAGACTACAGGCGCACACCACCACATCTGGCTAATTTTTGTGTTTTTAGTATAGATGGGGTTTCACCACATTGGCCAGGCTGGTCTTGAACTGCTGACCTCAAGTGATTCACCTGCCTCGGCCTCCCAAAGTGCTGGGATTACAGGAGGGAGCCGTTGGGCCCGGCCTAAACCACCAATTCTTAAGGATGAGCATGCCTATAATTCCTCTTTTTCCATCCTCTCTTTTCCATACCGTCTCCACTGGAGATTGTATCAACTTCTACAGCTCTTTTGAAAAGATTGGAAGTGGAGAAAGGTTTACCTAGTACTGTTGCTTCCTTTAGCTCATGTTTTACGGAGCCTTACTTTAGCTAGGATGCTGTTTCATCTGCTCACCTTCCTATTTTATGTAGGATCAGAAGCCATCAGTTATTTCCCTTCAAAAGCTTATTGCTAGAGAAGTTGCTAATGAGGAGAGAGGAATGTTTCTGATCAGTGCTTCATCTGCTGGTCCTGAGATGTATGAAATTCACACCAATTCCAAGGAGGAACGCAATAACTGGATGAGACGGATCCAGCAGGCTGTAGAAAGGTAACATTTCCTTCCGTCCATAATCTATGGAACAGAGTTGTTCAACTGGGGAAAATCTTCTAACCATGTCTTCCTGCATGAAAACTTTGCCTCTGCCAGAATGGTCTGCCCCCTGCCCCCTGCACCTGCCTGCGATAGCCCCCCATCTGCAGCTTTCTCCTCCGCGCCTCCCTGCATGTAATGCCTGCACCTCCCTCTGCCTGTGTGCACCCTGCCGGGCGTTGATGCAGCTCGGGCCTCCCCTCCTCCATGAGGACCCCTTCAGTCCTGGTGATCTCTTTCTTGCCTGAAATTCTTTAACACCTGCTCACTAAAGCATTTACTTGATGCTTCTTATATACTGCCTTGTAGCTATTATCTTTTTTATGTACATATGTGTGTGTTTATTTAATTAGATTGGAAGCTCCTCGAGGGCAGGGTTCATGTCTTATGTTTCTCTGTGTGCCTAGTGCTGAGAAATCATTCAATAAATGTTTCTGAATTGGTGGATCTAAGTATTCTAAGTCAATTTATTCCTCATTACTTGTGTAAGGACAGTTTTTATAATTGGGAGCACAAGGGTGGGGGTGATCATTCTCAACAGTAATTTGATTAGTTAGATCCTGAAGTTATATAAAATTTCTCTACCTCTACTGCACCCTAACTGCTCTGGCACCCCACTTCTATCCTTTACAATTCTTATACTTTATTCCCATTGTGGGTGTGTGTGGTGAGTGTATGTTTGTGTTCACTGGAATATTTGAGTCATCCCACACCACCGATTTTGAGAGCCATGTAATGTTATGCAAGATTCTTTGTATTCTCAAGAAAACCAAGTCTCTGGCCAGGGGGGATGATGCATTCCCTTTATGCTGAAATTTTCTCCTTTATGAATAAATCTATTGCCAAGTTCCCATGTTTTTCTAATGAATCTACAGATACTTGTATTTGGTTTCAGTTGTGTCTCTTGACTATTGTCTTTTAAAGTTGTCCTGAAGAAAAAGGGGGAAGGACAAGTGAATCTGATGAAGACAAGAGGAAAGCTGAAGCCAGAGTGGCCAAAATTCAGCAATGTCAAGGTACAGTGCAGGCATTTCTGGCTCCCTGGTCGTGGTGTTCTCCTGGGTGTTGGGAAAGCCCGAGTGTCATGAACAGGAGGTTATAACTACATGATTCATCCTGTGCACCTGAGGCCCACCTGGACCACCCTCCCGAGAAACTTACACTAGAAATGCTCAAATAAGATGACATTCTCTTCACTTCCACCTTAGTGATTAAAATGGATGTAAAAAATGCACATAACATATATGAAACAACAGCTGTGGGCAGTGTGGTGCAGATGAATGTTGGAATTATTTGTCTCATGGTTTAATTTTAGGTCTCATCACTGTCATGTCAATGACTTTGGACAAGGAACCCAACAGATCTTGTCCCCAGTTTCCAAGTGTGTGAAAGAAGGAGATTAGACTAGCTCAGTGATTCTCAACTCTGGTTGGACACTGGAATCAGTTGAGAGGTCTTTAAAAATACGGATGCCTGGGCCTCGCCCTCCACCGATTGAATCCGAATCTGTGGCAGGTGGGATGTAGACTTTGGGGTTTTCAGCTCTCCCAAGGTGACTTTGAAGCACAGAGGGGACTGAGAATTCCTGGATTCAATGCTAGTTAAGGTCCCTTTGAGCTTTAAGAATTCTGTAACATGTTGAAATCTGAGGACAATGATGCATGCAAAGATGGGCAAAGAAATTGGATGTTTAGAAACAAAAACTTAAACCAGTATGTTTGGTTTAGCCTGTGCCGTTCCAGGCATTTGTATTGTTCACTCATCATGGACAGGGCCGCCTCAATTTTCATTCCTAAGCTTAATGTTTAGTCTTAATAGAAAACAGCCTGAACAAACAAAGAATAGCTTTGCAGATTTTCTGGAAGTAGGGGACTGAGAAAGGAACCTTATTTACAGAAAAGACAATGGAAGCTGAGAAAGTTGTTAAGTCACTTGCTGGAGGCCACAGTCACTAAGTGGCATGGTCAGGACTGAGACCTGCATCTGCCCCACTCATCAACCTGGGTTTTCTCTTGGAGGTCATACTGCTTGCTAATTAGCAACATCTTTTTCGTGGACTTTCACATTAGTGGTTGTATTCATGTTAGTGATAATCTTCTATGGTAAATACTATTTCATAGAAATACTCACTAACCAAGACCAACAAATTTGTGCGTATTTGGAGGAGAAGCTGCATATCTATGCTGAACTTGGAGAACTGAGCGGATTTGAGGACGTCCATCTAGAGCCCCACCTCCTTATTAAACCTGACCCAGGCGAGCCTCCCCAGGCAGCCTCATTACTGGCAGCAGCACTGAAAGAAGGTAAACTGCTGTGAGAAGGGTTTGGGTCGACACGTTCAGAAAATGTTTATTGAACACCTGCTAAGTGCCATGCACTGTGGTCTTGGTGCTGAGGATACAGCAGAACCAGACAAGGTCCTTACTCGGCTGGAACTTATATTTCTAGAAATAGCCAAATATAAAGAAATAAATATGTCAGGTTGTATCAAGTGCTATGAAGAAAAATAAGCAGGATAAGGGAGAGAGAGGGTGATGGAGTTGGGATCGCTCTGTTTTAGATAGGGTGGCCAGGGAAGGCCTCTTTGATATAATGATATGTAAGTGGACATGAAGGAAGAAAGCTAAGTGGTATCTTGAGGGAGAGTCTTCCAGGTATAGGGAATGGCCAGCACAAAGGTCCTGGTGCATGGAAGTGCCAGGCTCGCCTGAGGAGCAGGCAGGGGGACAGCACAGGCTGAGGGAAGGGAGGGTGGGGTGAGCAGTGCAGGCGATGAGTCCAGGGATCACTAGGTCTCAGGTTGCATGGCGGGAGAGAAGGACTTGGAATTTCATCCTGAGTGGGATGGGAAGCATTAGAGAATTTTGAGTGGAGGAGGGACTTGACTTGTGGTTTGAAAGGTACCTCCTGACTGCTGTGTGGAGAATAGACTTAAGAGGGCGAAGTGCAGATGTTGGTAATAACAATGGGAGATGGTGGCTGAGGTTGGGTGAAGGGCAAGGTCATTGGAGATGAGAAAGTCCAGAGGATGAGAGGCCAGGGTGGTGGAAGGACTAAGTTTATAGAATTGAAAATACTGAGAATTTTGACAGGATTAGCGCTAGTGGGAGGGGGAGAACTTGTACCGTGTGCTAGCTCATTCAGGGAAGGCAAACGAGTGGCTGAAGGTCTATAGAGGAAAGGCAACAATGAGCGGTAGTGAGTGGTGTAACCTGAGGGCAGCAGCTTTAGGCAGAAAGGAGTTGGAGGGAGAGATGGAGATAATGGTCTGAAGTGACAGTGGGACAAAGGGCTTGGGAGATAAACCAGCCACCTCCTGAGAGAGTAGCAGGAAATGCTGTTGTACAGAAGAAGGGCTGGTAAATTACAGACCACGGACTACACACATCCCACAACCTGCTTTCGTAAGTTTAGTTTTACCGGAACTTAGCCACATCTGCTTGTTTATGTGTTGCCTCTGGCTACTTTTTCCTACAGTGGCAGAGATGAGCAGTTTTGACAGACTGTTTAGTCCACAAAACCTAAACTATTAACTGGCTCTTTGCAGAAAATGTTTGCCAGCCTCTGGTTTAGAATCTCAGAATATTAGCTCTGGAAGAGAATTTAGAAATCTTAGAATCAGCCATCTTTATTTCCCAGTTGAGGAAACTGAGGTCTTGAGAAGGGCATAGAGGTCTGAAGTAGGGTTCACTGATAGAACCCCTCATCCATCTGTTTATCAGATATCCATTGAGCATCTACCTTGTACTGTTGCTGGTGCTAGGGAGGCAGTAATGCTTTTGTAAAACTTTTAGTGAGGAAAGACAGACAATACTTACGGAAAAAAGAGAACTTTGGATAGTTATCTATCCCAAAGATACTGGGATTGTGGTAAGATGAAGGCTTTGCTTCAGAGAGATTAGCCTAAAGACCTCTTTTTGAGATGAGGATTGAGAAATGAGAAGCCAGCTGTCTCAAAAGCTTGGGGAGGATCATTTTGGGCAGAGAGAAGGAAGTGCAAAGCCCCTGAGGCTGCAGCGAGCTTCACGTGTTTAAGGAAAGAAGGGAGGCCAGGGTAGCAGATGTCAGCGGGGGTCACCGTGAGATGAGGTGGTGTGGGCCAGGCAGACTGGGATCAGATCATTGTAGGCCGTGTTTAAATAATTTTAAAAGAGGATGTTATTCCAAATATGATGGAAAGCATTGGAAGCTTTTAATCATGGGTGTGGCGTCATCTTATTTATGTCTTAAAACACTGGCTGCTGAATGGACAAGAGATTAGGAGACAAATCTGCCTGGAGACCTGTTAGGAAGTAATCACAGAAGTTAAGATGAGCCTTGGTCTAGACCAGTGCCATTGACAACGGGAGCAGAGAGAAGAGGCCGAGTCGAGATATATTTTAGAAATAAAGTCAAGAAGAAACTTCCAAGTGGGTTGACAAGAAGCAGTGACCTCCCTCATTGTCTTTGATAAAGGCTTGATGAAATAAATCGCCCACTCTCAGTATCAGCCAGTGGCTTTAACTTTCTCCCTCACCAAAACTTTCACTAACACTGGGTTGTACGCTCATCTGCTTCCATTCCTCTGGCACACTGTGACAGAGGTGCCGGGGCAGCAGCGGACCCAGCTGCTTAGAACCCAGGGCAATGGAGGTGCCGCGTGAGCCGCAGTTGGATAATCCACCCTGGGTCACTGACCATCCAGCCCCATTTGCAGCCGAAAGATCAAGCAGGAGTTCTTATCAGAGTGAGGGAGTTATCTTCCGACAAAAAGCCAGTTCAGTAGTGCACCTTGAATCGTCTTCCTGGGACTTCACTCTGCTGGACAGCTTTTCCTCCTTCCTTTCTTTTCTTCTGTCTCTTCCTCTTGAAACCCATCCATCTTTCCAGGTCCTGCTCAGTTTTCACCTCCTGTAAAAACATATTCCGAATCCTAATAGCTAATAGAATGCTCTTCCTCCTCCATGCTGCAGTAGCATTTATAATGCTCTAATAATGCTGATGGAGATGAGTGCTGATCACATGCTTCTGTATGGTCTAGTGGGTTGTGTATGTCTCTTTCCTCCTCCAATCTGTAAACTCCCCTGTTAGTTGTCAAATGCCCAATATCCCCTAGAACAGGTGCTTATTTAAAATACAGATCCTGTTTTCTCCTCCAGAGAATCAAATCCAGTAAGTCTAGAGCCAAAGACTGGGAATCTGTATTTCTAAAGACAAGTGTAGGGAAAATACTCTTTTGAGGAATAGCTAATATTTCTGGGCAACAGGTTTTAAAATTTTAATGCCTGGTATATTTATACTAACTGAATGACAGGAAGTTTTTAGGCATACCAATTTACTGAAAGTTGCATTTGAGATATTTTAATATAATGGGTTTATAGTTTTTTATTGAGTTAATTCTCTGTCGTAAAATGATGCTAAAAGTATTGGTCTAGATTAAAGATCTGCAAACTTTTCCTATAAAGGGCCAGATATTAAGTATTTTGGGTTTTGTAAATCACACAGTCTCTGGGGTGTGTGTGTGTGTGTGTGTGTGGTGTGCGCACGTGTGTAGGCACATGCCCATGTTTTGACAACCTTTAAAAATGTAAAAATCATTTTTAGCCCCTGGGTCATATAAAAACAGGGACAGGCCAAATGCAATTTGCCAATTCCTGGTCTAGATTAAATATATACCTATCTTTGTTTTTTAGATTTATTTTTGTTTTTCTCCATCTTAGCTGAGAGCCTACAAGTTGCTGTGAAGGCCTCACAGATGGGCGCCATGAGTCAATCATGTGAGGACAGTTGTGGAGACTCTGTCTTGGCGGACACACTCAGTTCTCATGATGTACCAGGATCACCGACTGCCTGTAAGTGAAAATGCAGGCCTTGGCAATGAGCCTGAGCACAATCCCTGGAGCTTACAGTGGCCACATAAAGTAAAGGCAATGACTGTCTCTGGTTGAAGGGGACTTGATATATTTTTTTAAATTAGAAAAAAACTGAGAATAAATATGCTAGCCTAAATGAGTATCATATGCATATAATAATGACACTGGGGTTTCAAGTATGAGGATCTAAAGAGTAGTTGGTGGGTTCTACTGCTCTGTTTGCCAGCCAAATATCGGACCTTCCCCAACCCCTACCCTGCCTCATTTTTGATATGATTTATTCATTACAGTTTTGAAAGAACTTTTTAACTTTTCAGGTTTTTTAAAAAAGGAGTCCCTGCGGTCAATTACAGAACAAGCCCTTAAACCTAATCTCATGTGCATCAACTGAGAAAACAACTCAGAAAACCAGAAATATACACACGGCTCCCTCCGTCTCCCTCCTTTCTCTCTCCCTCTCTCTTTCTCTCTCTCTCTCACACACGAAGTTTGGTGGTATGGTTAAAGCAGAAGTGCCAGAAAATTCTTGATCTGTGCCATCCTACACTTTAGTTCATGTCAGAATTCATTTATGAAAACATTGTTTCAAAACATTTTAAATATAAAAGAAATAGAATGTAGAGATTTGGTTTAGGTAATTTCCCCGAACCTAGCTATCCTGTTATATGTATAGTTGTAGGCTACTTAGTTCCATAAAGGTTTCTAAGATAAGAGCATAAAGAGTATACTTTTCATCCTGTGCAGGTGGTAACAACCTTACTTCCACAAGGTCTTATGTGCGTAAGATAAAATGGATAAAATGTCTTCAGTAGTTAGAGATCAGAAGATTAAATTGAACTCAAGATTGGAAGATTAAATTGAACTCAGAACTTCTTTAACAACATCCCTTGATTAATTAAGATATATAGATGCAGTATAGCTTTTTAATTCTATACTTCTTTTTTTTTTCTTTTTTAAACATCAGCACCACTAATTATCTTCCTCTCTCAAGTTCTGCTTTATCTAATCCTGAGTTTCTATTTTCAGAATGCGCACATATGTTTTTCATTTTGACACAGCCCAGATTCATCAGGGGAGTTGTACTGCCCTGGGTGATTTCCTTTTAAAAGAAGAACCTCATTATGCCATTGAGGAGTCTCTGTCTAAAAATACGTGCAGGGATCTGCTGCTCTCAGCCTCGCCCCAGGGACAGCTGGAGAGGCTCCCCTCCGCAGCTGCCCGAGCCCGCGGCCGTGCCTTCCCTCCCTTCAGGCCAGGCAGTGAAGGTCTCCTTGTCTGTATCCACATCTCTCATGACTGGGGAGAGTTTCAAAGGGACACCCGTGGCATTTGCCAGAACCATTGAGAGGCTCTTTAGAGGGGTCTGATATCGGGATTCAGGTAGAGGAAGTACCGAAGGCGGCTGGTGGGGTCCTGTACCCCAAGGCCTCTTCAGTTCTGGGTCAGACTGGAACATGGTGCTATGAGAGTTTGATTCTCTTTATAAAGTTGTTCAAGGCACAAGGCTAGCTCTAAATGGAGGTCTACAACTGTGACTGAATGGGTCGGTTCTGCAAATGACTTGGAGAACTGGGCTCTTCTGCATCAGGCTTATGTCAGCCTGAGGTTATAAGCCAAGCAGACAGCTCTATTTTCAGTCTTCAGTATACATGATGAGTATCTTCTACTTCTAGGAAAGTTCTGTTCACTGGAGACCCTCTGGCCCACCCTGAAATTGGATACAGGGACAGGGACCTGATCTGTGTTTTATTCTTCTGCCTTGTCATCAGCTTCTTTCCCATTTGATTTTCCTAATTTCTATGAGGGAGTGAGAAACAGAGTGGTGAATTCTTTAGTGATGCCTTTGGCCACTCTTTAAGAGTTAGGAATAGCACCCAATAGTAGAACCATTTTTCAAATGACAGAGAAACCTATAAAATGTCCCTCATTGTAAGTGAATAAGTGCTGATCAGCTTGAACAAAATGGACTTGTTTTTAGCTGATCTCATCGGAAGCCGTTTCCGTTTAGACAAAAACTTCTTTGTATTAGAAGAGGTCTTTGAAATCCTAGAGGACTCTCATTTTCCAAAGACATAAGTATTTTTGTTAAAGAAAAAGGCATTTCCTATATTGGAAATAAAGTTTCAAAATGACACAATAAAAATTATACAAACAAACAGTGTCACAAAGTGAATATCGATTTTGTCAGGGTCTGGATTGGACATGGTTCTAATAAAACACTGTTTTGGGCTTTGAAAATTCTAGTTTTAATCAGTGCAAGGTGGGCACAGTTTAAGTTTTAACTGAGTTCACATGGGTAAAGAAAGAAAGAAAATCCTGCCAACAGAGATTTAATGGATGAAGTGAAATCTGTATTTGGTACTTAAAAATATTTCGGGACTAGTTTCTATGTTTTCATAGTTTAAATACATAGTATTTGTAAATCTAAAGCATAACAAGAAATGTGAGAAAAACAACACATTTAGAAATTGTTAAAAAATAAGTTATTCAGAGATAGGGACAGGTTCTTGGTTTGTATGACTATGAGACCGTGAAGTATTAGCCATCTCCGCCTTCCTAGAAAGATGTCTCCCTCCTGCTTCGGACTCCTCCTTCCTCCTAAACCTTGTTTATCGTCTGCTGCTCTTGCACTGGCCACAAGAGAGACTTTTTACAGACTTGAGTCTGCCAAGAGACCTTGCTTTTGTTCTACAGCACCTGTTTAAATTTCATCCTTCCCAGGAGGCATTTTCCTATTAAGTGAGAGTGAGATGTAGATTCTACCCTCTGTAACACAAACAACACACGAACACTTCAGTGCAAGAAAGAAAAGTACAAAGATGGTGATACTTTGTGCGGTTCGTCAGTTGCTGTCTGTTAGCGTGTAAGCCCCATGTGGGCAGGGACCACATGCGTTGCTCTGCGCTCATCCAAGCACCTCATCTAAGAATACTCAATATGTATTATTTTGTGGTGTTTCCTATTTTGAAATATGTGTTGGCCGTGTACAGAAGAACCCGGTGGGCTGGCCGATGTTTGACGCTGTCCTTTTTGTTTCTGTCTCGATGGCGTGCTTCCAGCATTAGTCACAGGAGGGAGAGAAGGAAGAGGCTGTTCGGATGTGGATCCCGGGATCCAGGGTGTGGTAACCGACTTGGCCGTCTCTGATGCAGGGGAGAAGGTATTGTGAACTGATTTGTTAGTAAACGGCAGCGGTTACTGTGTATAATAAAATAGCCTCAGGTTCTGGTCTGTCACGGCAGTCAGTGGGACAAAGGTGCTTTTCTGAATTGTTCTCAATTGATTTAAATATTCATATTTAAACTTTCTAACTTATTTCTTCTTCAAATGTGCTTGCACTTCCTGTGTCATGTAGGTGTAAACAAAGCAACGATTGAAAAGTTATTAAAAAGATTAAAAACTCTCCTGTGTATATGTGTGTCTGTGCTCTCTGACTTCTGGTCTTTCTGCCCTGCAAACCTTTGCTTCTCACCCACTATGTCTGGCAGCTCTGGCACCCGGGGGCCCTTTTGCAACCAGATGGCGCCAAAGTAATTGAAACACCTTTTACTTTGGAATATTCTTGTTTCTTTCACCTTCCTTGACCCTCCTCTCCTTGCAGAGTTGATTTCCTGTCACCACCCACATTTCACCTACTTTTTTTGTGGTTAATTTTTAATTAATCTGACCAGTTTTTGCTTGGGGCACAGCGATTCCCAAAGGGAATCTTCTTTTTTGACTTACTGCTATATACATAGGTATTAACTCTCTCTTTAAGAATTAAATACATAAAACTTCCTATTAATGTCTACTGAAAGTGAGATGTCAGAAATAGGAAAGGAGTAAAATATGATTCTGGGAGGTGGCTGGTTGGCCTCTTCCTGCTTGTCAGGGCTCCAGAGTTTAGCTTTATCTAAAATTGAATTAGGTACATTACTAGGTGCCAATATGTGTCAATGTGAAAAAATGGCAAATGTCAGATCTTCTCATGTATACAACATATTTTACATGTTATATACTTTTTGTGTATATTACATAAGACTGAGAAATCAAGTCAAGGACTTTTAAAATCCAGAGAAAAGACAGCTGTGACTGAGTGTTCTTTTTTAAACTTCACAGGCCAAAATGAGCATAGGAATGTAATATTTTACTCCTTCTGATTGTAAGCTTTCTAATGTATTGCTTCTTAAAATGTTCCTGCTTTTCATCCTTTTCAGTGAAGACTTCACTTTTAAGTGTGAAGTTTGTGGTGTCCAACTGTGTTAATAGAAAAGAGAGAGTGAATTGGACAGTAATAATTTAATCTTGAATACAAAGTTGGGTGGCTCCTACCCCTAAAGTCTCCCTCTTCCACTCCAATTCAGCTACAGGTAGATAATTGAGGTTAAGTGTCTGGGTTCTTCTTTGGATTAAGCTATCTGCAAAATTTTTTGCTTAATAAGGCATTTTGAAAAATTAATACATTAATAAACCCAGGTAAAGGGCAGGATCACTTGAAATCAAACTTTTAAAAGGTGTATAATGGATATTTTGTCATTAGCTTCCTCTACAAGGTAAGGTTAGAACAAATTTCTGAAAGAATATTAAAAAATAAAATCTGACTCAAATGCAGAAATAATGGATAAATCGCCAACTGCAGTTTTAAACATTTACCACAAGGTGGCGGAACAACTCCATTGAAAACGCGAAATTTCCTGTCTTGTGTCAAACCTAGTGGCTTTTGGGCATAAGTAACCGCAGGTAGCACAGTCCAGCTCATTTCTATGGTTCTAATTTTTATAGACTATAAAAACTCTGTGCCATATGGTCTTACTACAGAAGCAGTGGAGTGTGGATGGGCCACGACAGAGCCAGAAGGGCAGCGAGAACGCCAACCATCCCTCTAGGGCGGGGGTTCTTAGAGCCTGTTCTCTCCCATAGGGTTTGGCACAGATCTAATGTCTTTAAGCTTCATCTCCATTTTCCGCCTCTGTCTTTTCTCTATCAGAGGTGCTGCTTACGAGTGAAATCTTTAATTGGCAGTCCAGGGGAAGCGGAGGTCTGGCTAGCTCATCCTGGCATCATCAGCCTAAACTAATTGAATTTAACAAGTTCAAAATTACCCGAGGACATGACCATGGCTGGCTGCTTTTTATGGCTTAAAATTAGATGAGACAGTAGGCCCTTGAGGACAGGGCATCTGATGGTCTCCCATAGCGTAAGGTGTGAAGTTTACAGTGGGTGATCGATATTCATTTATTGAATGGCGTGCCATCGAGTTCAACTTGGAGTCATTCACTTGTTGAGTGTCCGTGCTATGTCAAGCATCATTCTTATAATATGGAGCACATGGACAAAGTCTCGCTACTCACTGGTTTGCATCCTAGGGAGAGAAGGCCGACAATAAATGAATAAACAAGTGTTCAATTATGGAGGCTGCAAACCATCACTATCCACGTGTGCCCTTAATGTGTGCTGTGGAAGAGACAAAGAACGAAGCATAGACCCTGTCCCTAAAGAACAGACAGTCTCCTGTGGCTGGTTCATGGCCTCTGCTGCTAGTACTTCTACTATGGCAGTCACTGGTCTGGTGATCTCTGACTGTGGTGGGATCTAGAGCAGCCCAGCTAAGCGCGCCCCTATGGCCGCGGTCTGAGTCTGGTTTCTTTTCCCAACTGCTGTATATGTTGATATCGTGAATCTCAAACATTGAGAAAAGGAGTTAAGGCCAGACATGATATTCTTTCTTTAACTTTCAATCTGTCCTCTAGAATATAAGAGGTCAGCCTGACCCAAAAGACAACTTCAATCTGGGCACAGAGAACTCAATTCACATTGTGGTTTGCACAAGGTAAATGTTGTTACTTGAGTTTTCAGGGCGTCCTTACTGTCATCCCTTGTTGTTTTAAGGGGTGATTGGGTGAAAATTGCCATCCATCTCAAACATCAACTTTGCGTGAAGGACGCTCTTGTTGTCAAGTGTTTGTTTGATTCTATAGGCTTTTATTTCTGGGAGGAAACTGAGTCAGTATAGATGAGGTAATCAAGTTTAGAGATAGCAAAGTGATTTACCCAAGGTCATACATTTTGGGACACTGCAGGGCAGCTTTTCAGAAGTAGAATGGTTATTCATTTTCTTGTTTTTTATGTATTTTAGGTGGAATGTAGAAATTTTCCAGGTTCTTCACAATCAGAGGTGAGCTGCTGCACATACCTTAAATGTATCACCAGCCTTTATTTGTGGATAATGAAAGCTTTTTCAAGAATTTGACACTTACAATTTTGTTTTTCAGATTATACAAGCCATACAGAATTTAACCCGTCTCTTATACAGCCTTCAGGTAACTACCCTCCTCTAATCTTTGACCTTGTGAATGGTTCTCTTAATGCAATTCTCTTTGATGATTCCCAGACTTTAAAAATGAGAACAAGTGAGAGGTAGGGAATGATCTTAAAAGAATGACAACCTTCTAAGTGTGATGTGTTGGACTCACATGGTTTTGTAATCAGAGGCAACACCATGACTACATTTTATACCATTCTTCTCTGAAATCATAAAACAGTTCATATCTTTAAAAAATATTGATGAATATGATCTGGCTTGACATTTACAATGAAACTCTTAGGTGAGTGTAGCATGACTTCACATTTTCTGATGAAAACCTAAATTCACACCTAAACTTCTTTGACTTCTCCATGTGGCCATCAGCCTTTAGAGCAGTTAAGTAGTCCATATGTTGCTTTACTCTTTTGTTTGTTCATCCACTCAACATTTATTAATTTATTAATGTTGAGGGGATGAACACACAGTGCCTGTCTCTGTGCTGACTGTGCTGAGGGCTGAGCACACAAAGGCAAATGAGCCACACAGCCTGCTCTCAAATAGCTTACTGCCTTTCAAGGAAGAGCAGACATAAAAAAGAAATCATGCTTGCATTTAGGATTAAATGGTTGGATGATCCCTTAGGCTGGGGTCCCCAAACCCCAGGGTGCAGAGTGGTACCTGTCTGGGCTGCACAGCAGGAGGTGAGCTGGGGGCAAGCGAGCAGTACCACCTGAACTCCGCCTCCTGTGAGATCAGTGGCAGCATTAGATTCTTATAGGAGCGTGAACCCTGTTGTGAACTGTGCATGCAGTCTAGGGATCTAGGTTGCCCCCTCCTTATGAGAATCTAACGCTTGATGATCTGAGGTGGTACGGTTTCATCCTGAAACCATTCTCACCACATCCCAGCCCATCCATTTAAAAAAAAAAAAAAACTCTTCCACAAAACAGGTCCCTGATGTCAAAAAGGTTGGAGACCACTACCTTAGACCGTGCAAAGAAAGAGGCTCAGTGTGTCCGATGGCTTAATTTACTCATGAAAATGTATCTCGAAAGGATATACATGCAATGTTTGGATTGTTGAAAAATTTGTAGAAAAATTTGAGAATACAAGTAAATGAAAGAAAATGATTTCTGATTCTACAAAGAGAATTAAAATTATCATGTTGGTGTATAAGGCTCCAGATTTTAGAATTGTTCTCTGTGCACTCTTCTGTAACATGTAACTTTCTCTGTCATCAACTATTATTCTATCGCATACTTTTTAATGATTATATATTAAATTCAACTCTGTGGGGTTTATTCAATCCCTTATTGTTTACACTTTTGTATTATTAACAACACTGTAGAGGACATCCTTGTGTACTCATCTCTTTGAATACATCTGACTATTTCCTTAGGGTAAATGAGAAGAATTATTTTGTTTAGGTTTTCAATAGACTTTGCCAAAATAATCAAATCAACCACCATTCTCTCTTTTTCTTCCATTTGAAGATGGATTAGGGTATCTGATTATTTTATTTGTACTTCTTTGATTACTACTGAGACAAAACATTTTTCCCTCACTGGTTTATTATTCATTCATGCTTCATATCTTGTTGAATTTAAAAGAAAATAAAATGAAGCCTAAGTCTTCAGCAGAAAATATAAAGGCATGCTGCATTCGATGTTTTGTTATTTAGACTTCGACTCTATCAAGACTTCTTTCTCTTACGACCTTTTATTCTTGCTCTAGGACCAACATCTGAATTGTTAAAGCCTTGGATTACATTTGAATATATGACAGTGCTAATCTTATTTATTTTTCGATGCATATTTATATATCCTTCCACAAGAGCTTTTATTTTTTATTTATTTATTTTTTTGAGACAGGGTCTGGCTCTGTTACCCAGGCTGGAGTGCAGTGGCACGATCTCAACTCACTGCAACCTCTGTCTCCCAGGCTGAAGCCATTCTGCCACCTCAGCCTCCCAAGGAGCTGAGACTACAGGCGTGTGCCACCAAGCCTGGTTAGTTTTTCTATTTCACCATGTTGCCCAGGCTGCAGTCTAACTCCTGGGCTCAAAGTGATCTACCTGCCTTGGCCTCCCAAAGTTCTGGGATTACAGGCATGAGTCACTGCACCCAGCCCCACAAGGGCTCTTAAACAAGTTTCTTATCTCTTGCCAACATCATTAAGTTAAAATTTCATTATATTTTTGAATTAAATTGGAGAGAATCAACACCTTTACCATAATCACTTGCTTGTCTTATAAAAGAACATTGGTCAGTCATCTCTTATTCTATGATTTGCTGGAGAGCTTTGTAATTGTCTTCATATGGTATGATATGTGTGTATATGTATTTTTTTCACTAAGTTTATTCATATGTCTCTTTGCTGCTATTGTGAATAATTTTTTTTTTCATTTTGTGTCCCCAGTGGTTGTTGCTAATATAAATAAAGGTATTGATTTTGGGGTACTTATATTGTAACTGGTAAACTCATTGAACTTTATTTTTCATTTTAATAGTTTTTCCATTGATATTTTGAAGTATTCCAGGTAGAAAATTAAAAATTAGAAAATAATGATATTATGGCTATTTGTCAATAATTACATGAATTTCATTTTCTTGGCTTACTGCTTAGGCTAGGACTTTTGAAAATGTGTTAAATCATAGTGGTAATAGCAAGCTCTTTGTCTTGTTCAAGATTTAGTGAGAATGCTTTTAGTGTCTTAGGTTAGATGTGCGGTTCTGGAGTTGATGTTAGAAATCAATGTATCATGTAAGACAACTAATCTTTCTTTTAAATGTCAGCTGGGAAGGGATACAGTTTGAGCACCAGCCATTAACTTGGGGGATGAAAACATTGAGCATCCTGGCTAGTGCTGCCGGATGAAAACACTCACAAGGTCATGTGTCTTCTTTTCAACCCTGAATGCAGCCCTGTGTAGATTCAAGGTTCAGAAAAGCTGGATCACCTGAATGACCTAATTTTTGCAACACATTAGGTTAAACCAACATGGGAAATATCAAAGTCTACAGTGAATTCTTTTAATCTGAGCTGGTCGAAGGCCATGGGCTTTGAAAGATTTCTGTTCATGGCACAGTCGTCTTTTTTGAAGCTGAATGTCTTATATGTGACTGAAGTTTTTACATAAACAATTTTGAATCAGGTGGAATGAAATTGGATCCCTGTATTAGGAAAATAGAGTTAGAAATGAGGCATAGACAGGGCTAAAAGGAAAAGACACAGATATTCTAGCAAAGTAAAGTTAAGAGAGTGAATTGGGAATTTCCCTAAACTTGAAAAGCAAGTGCTGTTCTCTGTCCTAAATATAAATGTAAACTTTAAGTGTGAAGATTATTCATTTAGCTTTAAATGAATATTTAAATTTAGATGAATATCCGATCTTCAGATTCCAGCTCTATGCAAGGGAAAAGAATGGCCTTATCCCAAATGTTAGATAGACATGAAGAATACCTCACAGAAGCACTTAATTACTGTAGCTGTAACTCTTACGTGAGAGTTATTGTCTGTGGTAGTTTTGACATATAAAGTATTGGATTTTTGTTTGTCTTACCATACTGGTCCCTAAAGATTTATTAGAATTAAGTGGTGATGTACAGTCTACAATTTTCTTTAGCCAGATCAACAGAGTCCTGAGTGGCTCATTGTGTGCTAATTATTTCATATTTAAAGATCATAGTAATTAATACCTATTCTGGATGATAATAATTGTTTTATTTATAACAACTCCCAAAAGCCACTAAATATTCATGTGTCTGAAATTTTAAAGATTAGTTTCCAAATTTAAAAATATGAATTTTCTTTCAAAAGGCCCCAGTGAATACATTTTTGAGTCGTATTCCAAGACAAGTATGAATTTAAAATATACCTTAGTTCTTTAACTTTCAAAAGTATAGGAAACTGCTGAGCTGACAAAGAACATATGGTCAAATCCCCATCTTCCCAACATCTGTTATATGGACAGTTTAAAAAATTCTTAGGAAGGAAAAATGTGAATTTATCCCTAGGAGAGAAATGATTTCTCATATGGAGTCAAAACATACACACATACTCAGTATGTGTCCATTTTCAATTTGTCCCTTCTGTACTGCTTTGCACTCTAAATGGGAACTTTTAAAATTAAAAGCTTCCAAGGGCATTCACAGAGATCTTTTTGGTTTTGTGGAATCCTTCCAAATCTTGGTAATTATTTCCTGTGATGTTGCCAAACTTTTCATAGGCAGATACCGTAACTCAAAATGTTTTTTTAATCTGGTTGGTAATGTCCTCTGGGCTTTAGAGTATCTATTTTCCCTTAATCATTTCAGCCTCCTGTTAGCGATCTATTAAACAAATAAATTTCAGCTTAGTTTTTTTGTACATGACCTTCCTGCTATAATACAAAGATATAACAGTAATGAGACTAGCTTTAGCCACTTGCATATCTCCTAAAAATAGTATTAACTGCTATTCTCAGGCATTATGTTATAAAAACATTATTTACCTAAAGTCTCCAAATAGTTGTTTTTTATTTTTATGTCTTCATAATGCAATGTAGCTCAAGTAATTTCTGGTTTGGGACTCAAAGGAAGGATACTACTAGGTTTATGTGGATTCTTAAGTTCTCATGAATGATTGACTAGGGAGAGACCTCAGCAAGAGAGTGAGATGTAGGACAGGAATGCACAGCCTTGTGAATTTATGTGCCGAGTTCGTATTCAGAAGACTCGCTTAACTATCACCCAACCACCAGCAGCAAACTACCTTCCCACAGGAGAGGATAATATTGCTTTTGGGCTTTGTTTCTTTTCTCTATAAATTCACAGGTCCTACCCCTAGGACAGATGTAGACAAGCCTCTCTGGAACGCCAAAAATCTTGCCTTTGGAGGTAACTTAGAAAAAGGCCAGAAATATTGAGAGAAATGAATTCGGGCCTGCGTTTTGTGTTTCGAGGTAGTTCCAACCGAAAGGGTAAACAATAACCATGGAAGCTTGTGTTCAGTGAGTTTTCCTCTGTCTGCTCTGACAGGCCGCCTTGACCATTCAGGACAGCCACATTGAGATCCACAGGCTGGTTCTCCAGCAGCAGGAGGGCCTGTCTCTCGGCCACTCTATCCTCCGAGGCGGCCCCTTGCAGGACCAGAAGTCTCACGACGCGGACAGGCAGCATGAGGAGCTGGCCAATGTGCACCAACTCCAGCACCAGCTCCAGCAGGAGCAGCGGCGCTGGCTCCGCAGGTGTGAGCAGCAGCAGCGGGCGCAGGCGGCCAGGGAGAGCTGGCTGCAGGAGCGGGAGCGGGAGTGCCAGTCGCAGGAGGAGCTGCTGCTGCGGAGCCGGGGCGAGCTGGACCTCCAGCTCCAGGAGTACCAGCACAGCCTGGAGCGGCTGAGGGAGGGCCAGCGCCTGGTGGAGAGGGAGCAGGCGAGGATGCGGGCCCAGCAGAGCCTGCTGGGCCACTGGAAGCACGGCCGGCAGAGGAGCCTGCCCGCGGTGCTCCTTCCGGGTGGCCCCGAGGTATGGACCTTCTGCGGTGCTGTGAGGCAGCCTCTCAAAGACAGGGGTGGGCCTGGGGGCTTCTAGGACACTAACCAAACATCTGTCATTTTGGATTTGTGTAAGACCTCATGAGGATTTTTCAATTTGTAGGTAGCCAAAGCTGGAAGCTTTCAGAGATAACGCATATCCATTTTGACTTAAAATATGGACAGTGCGGGCCAGGCGCGGTGGCTCATGCCTGTAATCCCAGAACTTTGGGAGGCCGAGGCGGGAAGATCACCTGAGGTTGGGAGTTCGAGACCAGCCTGGCCAACATGGTGAAACCCCGTGTCTACTAAAAATACAAAAATTAGCTGGGCTTGGTGGCGGGCCCCTGTAATCCCAGCTACTCAGGAGGCTGAGGCAGGAGAATCACTTGAACCCATGAGGCGGAGGTTGCAGTGAGCCGAGATCACGCCATTGCACTCCAGCCTGGGTGACAAGAGTAAAACACCATCTCAAAAAAAAAAAAAAAAAGGACAATGTGAGGGCCCAAGTCCTATGGGATCACTGCACTCTGCCTGAGATGCCCTTACCTGAGGAACAAACATAGAATCAAGTTGTCCTAGAAAGGCCAGGGTGGGTTTGTCCTGGAGGCACACTCACTGTGAGCGTGCTCTTTTTCCAGTATTTGAAGGACTGACTCTCTTTATATGATCTGTCTTAAGAGTTCTATTAGATGTAGCTTTTAGAAGATCAATTAACTATGAATATATACTATAGGCACTGAATTTAGCAAGTATAATACTATTCTGTTATGCTGAGCTGCTTCTCTCTTTGTAAATTTGATATAGTAAATTCAAAATCCATTTCACTAATAAGAGTTATTTATTTGCATCTTTTCTAACCATGCTTGAGAATCCTATTCGTCCCAGGAGTTTATTTTCCTGTGTTATGTGCATGTATGTTTTTTTATTGATAGTGCCTAAAGTTGTAGAAGTTGATAAGCTTACAAGATCTCTGTTGCAATCTGTTTTTCCTTTTAAGTTGGCTAAATTATGTTTATTGCAAACTCCTCATGTATATATGGATATGTTTTCAACTTTTTTATTTAGCAAAAGTAAAAACTGCTGCTTTCTCTGATTAAAATAAAGTGGAAACACTTTAATGTCATAGAGTGCCACTTTTTTTGTTGTTGTGGTTAAAGATATGCCATGCATAGCAAATTGAAGTTTTTGGTACTAGCTCATTAAAAGAGTATGGGAGAGGGGAGGGAGAAAAGAAGTGGTAATCTTGACCTCACTTTTACTGAAATCTTGATTCCTAAGATTCTCTCAGGAATAAATACTTTATGAAACTTGTATAAGTTAGAAAAATTATTGTACTTTTCCTCTGTTTCTTTACACAGGTAATGGAACTTAATCGATCTGAGAGTTTATGTCATGAAAACTCATTCTTCATCAATGAAGCTTTAGTACAAATGTCATTTAACACTTTCAACAAACTGAATCCATCAGTTATCCATCAGGATGCCACTTACCCTACAACTCAATCTCATTCCGACTTGGTGAGGACTAGTGAACATCAAGTAGACCTCAAGATGGACCCTTCTCAGCCTTCGAATGTCAGTCACAAACTGTGGACAGCCGCTGCTTCCGGCCATCAGATACTTCCTTTCCACGAAAGCAGCAAGGATTCTTGTAAAAATGGTAATTAACACTTTAAACATCATCTGTATAGTTTGAACAAGAAGTTGTCCCTCTGAATGGTTGGCTCTTGTGTAGAGTGAATCAAAGTCCTCCCTAGCATGGGAATAAATTGGTACTGATGAGCTGGAGTTTGCGGCATTCACTTTTCTTTGGGGAAGTCTGGGGACAGCCTTTGCTTGTAAGTTACCTAGACAAGTGAGACCATGGTCATAGGGCTTAGAGAATGCTCACAACATGTGAGAACCAGACAGGATTTTTAGATGTGTGGGTTAAAATAATAATGTCCTCTTAAAAGTAAAGCAACTTGATATGTACTCCCCACTATTGTGGACCCCACTACATCCTGAAACACCTATGTTGACACTCAGAAATAACAGATACCAACAGGGTTGGTAGTGGGACTTTATCAGGGCAATTTCCTGTAACGTTAGTGAAATCTTCTGTACTGCTATTAAACACCCAAAATGAAACTGTTAACATCATTTGTCATTGTAAAAAAAAAAAAAAAAAAAAAAAAAAAGTGTTGTCTCTCCATAAGTACCTCATAATAACACAATTTGCTAATCCCATTAAAGCATTTGCCAAGTATAAATGAAAGGCAGCTCGTGTTACCAGCTCCACATGAATCCGAGTGATTTAAATCTATGTCTATTATAAATTGTTTTCTGGGGGATATGAGGTAGGGAATGAGAAGAACTTGAAACCTCTCTACCGAAAAACAGATGGTATGCAATAGAATAAACAAATGGCTGGCCACATGGATGTGAAATAAATCACCCACAGCAAAATGTTTCAGAAACATAAAACAAGCAGTAGTATAGAAGTCTTCAGAACTGGATACAGATTTGTTTCTATGCTTAACATATATTCTTAGTTTGTCAGTTGGAGGATAATTTTTCAGCAACAAAAAGGTTTGAAGGTATTTGGCTTCTCCCAATTCAAGAGTGATAATTCTGATACTGCTTATAAGTTGATTTATTACTGATCCAAAAGGTGTTGATTCTTAATAGTGGCTAATTCTTTACATTACTTAAGTCACCGTGGTAACATTCTTCTTTCTTGTCAGCATATAGGAGAGAATGAAATAGTTTCTTAAAGTATTATTTCAGATATTCTTTAGATAAAGAAAAAATATGATGGAATAGTTCAGATTAAATAAAAGGTCAAGCAAAATTTTGAAAAATGTAACTTCTTTAATATATTATCTTGCAACTTTACTACAATAGAGAGCAGATTGCAGAATGCTTTTTCTAAGCACATGTTGCTTTGCTGTGTTGGTTCATTAATCTGCTATTTACAGTGCTTCATGTGGTTTTGTCAGCATGGTTTTACATACTGGCTTTGGTATAATTCCGAAACTCAGTTTGAGTTAAACCACATTCAGCTTTTGTTTAAAAGAAGCATGTCTCTTTTACTTTTTGTGTATCTCCCATCTTTTTCTATTGACTTATGCTTCAAAGTAAAAACTTTTTAAACCATTTGGCAGCATACTTGCAGTAGATAGAAAATGTACTAAGGAAATAAACAGTGATTATATACAAAACCAGTCTATCCACATGTAAGGAAGTAGAGCCAAAGGAAATGCTGAGAAATGTACTTACGCTTAAGAAATTGTATGTCCAGAGTAGGCCAAGGACGCTCAGGACATTGACAGGAGAGAGGAAAATCAACTTTGGCTTAAATCTCTCAGGAACATCCTGGTTTATATAAGTAGGGATTACATCAGAAATGCTGTGTGTACTGTTCACCACTGGAGTTTTGCAACTAGTCAAAAAACCTTATTTATGTTTGTTTACTTCATGATAAGCAATTTCTACAGGAGAGAAAAGAAAGTCAGAGAATAGGCGGTGATAAGAAAGTGGATTGAAAATAGGATATATACACTTAAGAGAGTGGTCAAGGCTAGATAAAATTATTCAAACCCTCCAGAGCTTTCACAGCTTTTATCATTGACAGTAACACAACATCAGCCACTGGTGATGGCCTTAGCTAGGCTCCGTGGGCGCTTGCCACACATGATCTTGGGGGACAGTGACTGCGGGGGGCCGGACAGGAAGAAGCAGGCTCCAGTGTGTGCTGGGTGGTAACAGATGATGTGCCAGAACCAAGGACCAGGCAGTGTCGTTGTCCCCTCTTCTGTGTTTTGCTACTGAATCTGGGTGAGTGGCCATCAGTAACCACTACTGAGGATCTCCATAGTTCACTGTAATCTGGCTAACATAATTTGCCTATAATGTTGTGGGCTGGTATTTTAGCTAAATGTGTACTTAACCATGATTTCATTCAGGCTTCAGTCACTCTTTCATTGTTAGGCCATAAGGTCAGCCGTTCCAGGTAACATCTTAAAGAATGGTTTGCCCTTTTGCCTAGTCTGGTACTGTCGATAGATGATCAGCTCAGATCAGTGAAAATGTGAATTTCTGGAACAGTAAGGCTGATGGGAAAAATTGTATATAAATACAATTCTCCAGTGTGTTTAGATACCACCTAGATAGGAATTTCTGTTGGTTTTTTCAGTACAGCCTCAGCAGACATTTTTGTGCTCTAATTGTGATTGGTTTCTGAATTGCTCTACCCCCACCCCTGCCACCAGTAATTATATGACACATCAAATTTCAGGCACTGTGCTAAGGTTTTACATGGGGAAACTCATTTAATACTCACAACAACCCACTGAGATGGTTCTGTCCTTTGAGAGGGGCAGCTGGGATACAGAAAGGTCAAGTAACTTGTCCAGGTCACATAGCTAGTAAATGGCAGAGCCGGGAATTGAACCTGGGAAGATTGGCTCTAGAGCCCATGCTGTCAATCATTACACTATACATTCTGAATTGCTTTTTTTTTTTTTTTTTTTTTTTTTGAGAAGGAGTCTCTCTTTGTCGCCCAGGCTGGAGTGCAGTGGTAATATCTTGGCTCACTGCAACCTCCACCTCCCGAGTTCAGGTGATTCTCCTGCCTCAGCCTCCTGAGTAGCTGGGATTACAGGTGCCCGCCATCACACCTGGCTGATTTTTGTATTTTCAGTAGAGACGGAGTTTCGCCAGGTTGTCCAGGCTGGTCTCAAACTCCTGACCTCAAGTAATCCACTGGCCTTGGCCTCCCAAAGTGTTGGGATTACAGGCTTAAGGCACCACACCCAGCCTAAATTATTAATTTCTAGAAAGCTGTTTTGAGCTGTACTTTTTTTTTTTTGAGATTGAGAGTCTCACTCTGTCGCCCAGGTTGGAGTTCAGTGGCGTGATTTTGAATCACTGCAACCTCCACCTCCTGGGCTCCACCTCGTGGACTCACTGCAACCTCCCACTTCAGCCTCCTGAGTAGATGGGACTACAGACTTGCACTATGCCCAGCTAATTTTTGGCTTTTTTATAGAGACGGGGTTTCCCCATATTGCCCAGGCTGGTCTTGAACTCCTGGACTGAAGCGATTGGCTGTTTCAGCCTCCCAAAGTGCTGGGATTATAGGCATGAGCCACCGCGCCCAGCCATGAGTTGTACTTTTTAAAGAAGTTGGTTTAGATATAGAACTAATCTAATCCTTTTGTAATGCCTAGTGGGATGTTCATGATTAAGGACCAGGTTTTTGTTTTTATTGGTTTTTTTTTTCTCCCCTCCTTCCCTTTTTAATAGTAACATTTGGAAAATATTTCTAAATGTTTTGGATTACTGTGGCCAACTCTTGCATGGGGCCTGAACATTTTCAGTATCATAAATACTCTTTAGCTTTACTTTTTTCCCATAAGGGATATTTTCTTAAAAATATTTTGTTTCTCTAATGTTGCCTAATAATAAACCCATGTTATCTGTAAATATTTCTTAAGATAGCACTTTAAAGAACTTTACTTTCCAGTTTTGGAAGTTATTTCATGAACAAAATTCTTGGATGTTCAAACATTAAATCCAAATTGGTATTTTATTTGTGGTGGAAGAGATGGTTGGTTTAAGAACTTTTTCTGTACTCCTCTGTGGGACACCAGCCAAGACTACAGAATATTTGAATTTCCTTAAACAATAGTCTCTGTGGGACAATTGCTATGTAATCGGCCCTATGAGATGCTCAACAGCATTACTCTGAAAGGCAAAAACAAAGAAACAACAATAAAAAACCCAACATTTTATCCTTGTGACTTTTTTTCTCCTAGCTTTAACATTTTAGAACTATATATTGAATGCATCTATATGTTATTTGCCTTTTTCATTAACAGGAAACATTTTATGGTGTAAAAATCTGAAATCCTAATCTCCCTTTTCAGTTGTATTTTTCTGTATGCCTCAATATTTGCAGGTTTCCCAAAAGTTCTCTTCAGTTCAGTTAAAGCATTATGATTTTGTTATGCGTATGCTAAAATGTAAGTCAAGCCAAATTTTATGTTAATAATATAGATACTGGGAAAAAAGTAACTTGATTAAGTTTGGGTTCTCTTTCCTTTTACTACATATTAGAATTTGGTGCCAAGGAAACTATTTTCAAAATTCAAAGCATTGTATTTAGAATACCTCATCTTGATAATTTTTTTTAAGAGACAGCTGTGTTAAACTTTGACAAGTTTTTTATGTAAGGGAAGAAAATAGAAAATTTCCAAATGAAAACCTATGCCATACTTAGTATTTAAATAACAGTCTTAAGAAGTGAGAGGATGATAATTTCTCATGTTTTACAATATTTCATAATTCAGAAATTGACGCCTTACTTGTGTAATCTATATGGAAAGAAGCTTTGCCCAAAGAACTTTAGGCAATTTTCCTGGAAATTGAAACTGGTATTAGACACCATAAACTTCTATGATGTGAGTGTATTTGAAGAGGGGGAATGTATTTGTTGACTAGGGCTGCCATAACAAAGTACCACAGGCTAGGGGGCTTAGACAACAGAAATTTATTTCTTCAGTTCTGGAGGCTAGAATTAGAGATCAAGGTGTTGGCAGCCTTGGTTTCTTCCGAGGCCTCTCTCCTTGACTTGCGGATGAGATGGCCACCTTCTTCCTGCGTCTTCACCTGGTCTTCCCCCTGTGCCTGTCTGTGCCCCAATCTCTCTTTATATCAGTGATATTGGATTAGGGCCCACCATAATGACCTCAATTAACTTTATTCTTTAAAGCTGTATCTACAAATACATTCTGAGCTACTGGGGGTTAGGACCTCAACATGTGAATTTTGGGGGGACACAGTTCAGCTCTTAACAGGGGACAAAATGATGATTTTTCTCCCTACCATAGTTTTAGGTGTCATGAAGGCCTTGATTTAATATTAAAAAGCCTGAATTTTATATATACCAAAGTTGAACTATAACAACATTGTTAGTTTTTTGACTTGGTAAGGGAAGTGAATTGAACTTTGTAAAGAAAATAATAATTACATAATAATAAAATTGTGATGAATATTTATATCTGTATATTGATAGATGTTGAAGTCTGTTATCAAGCCTAGTTCAACACATAGAAATTAAGGCAGGAATATTGAATCCATTTCCTATTTAGTGAAACTAGAGCAGAAAATATTGAGTCTATAGGTTTATTTCCTACTTATAGTTTTATTTCCAAGCCTAGGCCTTAACTAAGGGGCTTTGGGAATTGTGAGTGCTCTGATTGGGAGGGACATTACGTGCCTTTATTTGGGATTGCTTAAATGAAAACAAAGCTGAAGGGTTGAAGACATTAATTACAACATCAAATTATTATCCAGAGATATATATAGGAGTCTGAGGAAATCATCTGGCAACTCTTTCTTCTAGAATCGCGACTATCACATTAGGTTATGTTTTAAAGGAAACTATAATATTGCTTGCTCTTGGTAATCTATATCATGACAAAAATATAAAGTACTGGGCTCAAGGGCTTAATTTTCATCTTTCTCATCGACAAGTGGAGATGATTGACTTTAGCCTTTTGCAGATTTTATACAAGGAAAAGCAAAGATGACATTCGCTTGTAGAGCCTGGTGAGCCAGGAGTGCTTACTGCCAACTTCCTGATTGCATATTTCTCTGGGGGCAGGTTGGCTATGTGAGCCAACTGGGCCAGGGCCATCCCGCCTCAGCACACAGAGCCTAAGACACAGCAGGAGAGCAAAACCAGCAGGTGGGTGGATTCAGAGGCAGCCAGCCAGCCATGCGGGTGTCTGTTCATCTCTACCCTGGGTTCCAGTTTAGTTTGGACAAGCTGCTGAAGTGTGGGAGTCCACATGGTGTGAATGCTCCAGAGAGCGTCAGAGGTTAGGCCTGGCCCTGGCCATCCTGAGCTTTAAAAATGAAAAAAATAATACATGCACACATATACACACACACACATGGTCTATGGGCTACATGTTTGACCTCTCTAGTATGATGTGGCTTTACTCTCAAAGAGACTAAGGCTTGGGTTTGGAGGGGAAATTTGTATACCAAACATAACTGAAGGATGAGGCTTGCTGCCTTCAGTCACAGTGACTGATGGGGTAATAATCTGGCTTCAGCAAAGGAAAGGAAGCATCACTGTCTCCATGTATCAGAATCTGGGGACTGTCTTCTCCCCATCCAGCTATGCAGATTTTGTTTTTAAGGTTTGCTTAAAATGTGGAATGTTCGGCTGAGTACCATTGATTTATGTTTGCCTAAGAAGAATGTGACCATCTGTCTTAGGGGGTGGCACGCTTTTCCTTAAAGGGTCCTATAGTAAATATTTTAGTTTTTGCAAGCCACCGGATCTTTGTTACAACTAGTCAACTCTGTCATTGTAGCTTGCAAAGCAGCCATAGACAATATGTAAATAATAAGTTTAGCTGTGTTCCAGTGAACTTTCTAAAAACAGGTGGCTGTAGTTTGCCTACCCCAGAGGCTGGTTTCCAAACTTTCTTTTCCTCCACTTAAGTTGAGGAGTGACAATTACACTCCTCCTTGTTTGGAATGTTCACCTTTGGGTGAATTAATAGTGCAATATTATATGGCATTTCATGACATTCAAAAGCAGATTTGAATTCATGATCTCATTTGCTCTTTATAATGATTTTGTAAAATGATGGTTACTGTCTCTGTAAAGAGACAACTTTTCTCTTTCACTTTTTGTTCAGTCTCTGAAAACATAAATTCAGGAAGAGATAGCCGAATATACTAGATGGAGTTTAAGGCCAGAGGCTTAAAACTTGGAGAAACCCTTCTCCCCAACTCCAGCTCCCCAAATTCTGTGATGGTATTGAGGAGGGTCACCCTCTGACTGTGCAGCTAATGAGAAGTAAGATACATGGATAGGAATTTGTTGCTAGAATCATGCTTCCCATAGCTGGCTATGCATCAGAGTTTGCTGTGGCGAACAAAAAAAAATACAGGTTCCTCTATTCAGAGATTGTGATTTGAATCAGGGCTTGGCTGGAGCCTGCAAACTTGTGTATCTAACATTCTTCTTAGTTGATTCTGAAGCAGCCAGCCTGATGCATGTCCCCGGATTGCTGGCCTGGGATACTGGACTTGATATAAGAGAACTTTGCTTCAAACCCTGGACTCTGGCTCCTACTGCCGTGTGATCCCTAAGTCTTAGTTTCCCCATCTGTACAAATGGGAAGGAAGTGTTAACATAATTATTTTTTAAAATGCCTGGCATGTCCCGGGGATCCAGTGAGCATCAGCTTCCTTCCTACATTCTGGAAATAATGTATTCCGATTGTGATTCAGGGGTCGCCTGCCAACAAAATGAAAGTGTTTCCTAAACGTTGTTAGAAAGCCAATAGTTTAAAATATAAAATAATTAGCTGTAAATTGGGAAATTTTTTACTCAGATTGGAAATACATTAGAATAAAAAGGGTAACTATCTTTCCATATCAATCTCAGAGGAGGTGTTTGTCAGTGGATCACCAGAATTGTTTTGGGGACGAAGCTCTGATAGCACAGCATTTTGCTTCTTCCTTTTGTTCCTCTGTCTACTGGAACAAGTTACGTAAGTCAACCACATTTTTAGAACCAGATATAAACACCCAAGTGTCAGATACTCTGACAACATGACTGAACATCACCTCCATTTGGGATGGAAAGCTTCCTATCTACAGACCATCCAACACTTGTTGGTTACATTATGTAAATATACCCCCAGGAAGACTTCTAATTGTACTTTGGTTTCTGGAGTGGGCTCTCCTACTAGAAAGAAAATGTCAAAAGCAGCCTACAGGAATATTCTAGTGTAAACTATTTGTCATTTTAAGTCTATAGATTCTGTTCTAGTTTATCACCTTAATCTCTTTTTGAGTTTGGTTATCCTGAATCAATTTGTACTTGTTAGTTCTGGAGAAACTGATAAAAATCATGGTTCAGCATCGCCAGAAAGCATCTCTTGTTAGCACTTATAATTTGAATTATATGGGGTAATAATTTATGTAATGTCTGTCCCACTAGAGAGAAAGCTTCATGTGGGTAGAGCATTACATATTTCTCTCTTGTTAACTGCTCTATCACCAGCAGCAAGTAGTGTTTGATATATGATGAAGATTTGATAAACATTTATGAAATGAATGGAGGAGTCTAGGTCCACACTCATTAGCAGAAATGAAAGCAACCATGAGCTGAAGCCACACAGTTGACTCTTTTACTGAGGCATTGAAAGAAGTTGAGGTATCAGAGAAATGGGGTGTGTAATGGTGGTTATCACAGGCAGGATAGATGAGTGTCTCCGGCTAGCTAATTGGATCAAGTGTTTGTTTTAAACTTTTTGTAATATGGTGCATGTTAGATAGCATTCTTAAAATGTTGGGGTAACTGTAAGATTGTTTGCCTTTAATATCTTACTGGATTCCTAGTAGTAGACTTAAAAAATTACAAACTTTTCTTCTGCCTCATTAGTATTGGGTAAATTTATCAATGTATAGTACTATATGTATCAGTTTGGCATAGGTACTTTTTGTTCAGTTCTAGAGATCATCTTTTTTTTATTTTACTTTAAGTTCTTGGATACGTGTGCAGAACATGCAGGTTTGTTGCATAGGTATACATGTGCCATGGTAATTTGCTGTACCTATCAACCCATCATCTAGGTTTTAAGCCCCTCATGCATTAGGTATTTGCCCTAATGGAGAGCATCTCTTTACATGAGTTATTTTTCCATTAGAATATTGTATACATGTAGCCCCCATATGGCCATGCATAGGAGTTGAGAACTTAAAAAGTTAAAATGTGTTTCCCATAAAATGCTTTATGGTACCCTGAGCTTTAGAAATGAATCCAGTGCTGTCATTGTAGGAAGATGACACATTTACCATTTAATTGTTATATCAATAACAATTAGTCAGCTTATCTGTTCACTGGGGTATTTCTTTTTTAACCATAAAGTAGCTTGAATACCATGACATCAAGCATGGGTGGCCAGTTCAACATCAATGAAACACTTTCTTAAACTCTTTTTTCTTCTGCTAAATCCTACTTAACAGTTCAGTGCATCTCCCCAGGCAAAAACAATTAGTATTTGTTTAGTTAAATGTGCTCCTAGAATGTGAACCAATTTCCCTGGCATGGCCTTCTAGTTATCAGCCTTAAAATGTTGCCTGAAACATCAAATATTTATTATAGCAAACTTAAAATGAAGTGTGGTTGAATCTTAAGAAATAGATCCCTTTGCTTTACCCCAGACTGACTGAAACATACTTGTGTTCTTAGTGGGTCACTTTTCAGACACAGCCAAGGAGGAAGAGTTGTTCTGCTCAGACCTTTGACCAGATGATAAATAAGCCTGGGCCTTAGTTTTGATCTGTGGAGATGTTAATTTGCCACGATAAATCACTGTTGAATTTCCTTGAATAAGGGGCCACAGTATCCATTCTCTTTCTGGATAAGATATTAATTCAGTTTAATTTGAAATGTTAATGCTTGGATTGAAGATTTACCTAAGGAAAAATGTAGGCTTCCAAAGGGTGTAGTTATGCAGGATAGGTTTCTGAGCCTTTTGCTGAACAATTTCATAGTAAGGCTGTTCAAATTTAATTATTTTCACAGTGACTCTTTTCCATACTCTTTTTGTACAAGTTTTATTACACTATGGCTTTTTCTCTCTAAAACATAACATGGTGCATGTTTGTATGAAATACAGAATATTTGGATCGTCCACTAGAAATTCGGGAGACTCTGCTTCTCTGATGAATTGAGGCTGTTTTTAAGGAATGGTGCTGTAAGGCTTTGGAAGAACCGTTTACAAGCAAAACATTGGCAGAGTTTTAATTTTATTTAATGACCTGCTTCCTACCAGTGATCTCGGCACCCTGTGCAATGATTTGCAATCAATTAATCATACAGAATGAATGCTGTAACACTGCAATAAGGGCATTGCACTCTAAGAGTCTCATAAATCCACCAGAAACAAAAAACAGGAATTGCATGCTCAAAGACTTCCTCATGCAAAACCCCAGATGAAAAGGTGATTTTATGTTCTGTTTTCTAAAGTGTCCTGAGAAGCCTTAAGACTTTCTTGTGGATTCTGAGTTTTGAAGTTTCCATTTCTCAAAGACTGTTTGGCCCTTTACTGGGCTGTCATCATAGGATTCTATAAGTTTTCGCCTCATTCAGTTTAGTCACTGATCATTTAGATGGGGGAATTCTTGATTCTGAATTACCAAGAGAAGCCCATGGCTTTGTGTTTTCCTCCGAATTTAGGGCAGTCACTTTCAACTGCAAGAGGCCATATTTTGGGGAGCCTTTGTAGAAATGATTCAGAAAGGAGACATGTTTCCATCCTGGGAATACACTGACATTTGCTAGAGGCAGATGGCAGAAGATAGGATAGTGTGACATCAGAAGTCAAGGAGGCTTCACATACTTGGCTTTGCCGAAAGCTTCTGGAATCTGCGTGTTCAGGATCTTAAGCTTGTGTGCTTGTCATTTCAGATGTGCCCTTGCAGTTAACTGTTTAACTATGATGGATTTTTTTTTTCTAATTTTAGCGTAGTAAATATAGAGCTATTAAACATTCTTAAAATTATATAAGCCTAAACCCTTGGATGTGTGTATATTTTGTTGTCTTTATTCATTTTCATATGGTTCTGTTTTTGGAATGTTCTTATAACAAGAACATGGAAGTTTAATATATATTCCATCTGACTAAAACTGAACCCTCTTTAAAGAAACTAAAGGTTTTCAAAGCTGTTTTACTTCCAATGAGTAGTTTAAACTTCTAGTTCATGATGGATTTATTCCTATCAAAAAGTTGTACTATTTTTGATTACTTGTTAATGTATCCAGATTGGCATGTTAGACACAAGTAGAGCACATCCTGTATTTTTGGATGCTTGATGCTTCTGTTCAGCATAAGCCCTAAAAAATACCAAGTTTTGCAAATGCAAAGTACTTTTCATTGGCATGGAAATTGGAGGGAAAAAACACAATGAATATTTTGGCCAAAATGTGATGGTCTGTTAGTCAGCATCTGGTAATGCGGCCATATTTTGCATTCAGGCTCCAGTATGACAAAGTGCAGTTGTACATTGACATCTCCCCCGGGACTGTGGACTGGAACCACATCTACTTTGAAAGGTAATACTGCAAGGGGGGTGCTTAGCCTTCTTTTAGGGTACTCCACTCAACTACCTACATAATTTGGTTTTTAAAATGTTTTGGTTTATGCTAAACAAGCAGTCTGAGATAAAGCATGGTAAAAAAAACTCAAATACTAAATTTGTCTTTATGAGCTCCCTTTCTCTGATGAGCTGGCTATGAGTCCGTTACCTTCATGAATATGGAGCAAAAAGCCTAAATCTGAACTCTGTCGGCTGGAAGCAGACAAAGTACTGGGAAAAATTACATCAAAGTGTGCTACTGGTAGAAGTTATCATTGGTCTTGGCAAGACTACAGAGGGTTTTTTTCAAATGCTGCTGCCAGTAAATTAAAATATTTTCTCTTTGTATTTGTCGGGTAAGAGATATAGATATATAGGTAAGATGAATATATTTGTCAGGTTCAATCTCTTGCCTACTATGATAGCCAGTCCCTTCACCCCCTCTACCATAGGATAGACACACAATTGAATTCTTCTTTGTGTAAAACAAGGTGGGCTTAAAGGTAAAACATTGATCTTCTCAAACAAACTTACAGGACTTCTGGTGGTGACTATTTTCAGTTTCTTTAGAGAGACTGTTGGCTAACTTTGAGGATGCATGGTTCACGAAAGTTTCAGAAAATATGTTGCATGAAGGGATAATTAAATGACTGAGTTAACACTAACCCAGAAAAAAACACTAGGGTTGAAACAAACCCTAGTTTCTTCTGGTCAAAAGTGATGTTGCTTAGCAATAGACTCTAAAATGCATTATCCAATTTATTTTATTTATTGAGACATAATTTACATAGAGTGAAATGCTTAGCAATATCATTTTTGACCAGAATGACCAAGAAATGAATCAGACCAGACATGTTCCTGTGAGGAACTGCCATTCAAGATGAAAAAATAATGAATCCAACCCCCATTGCCTGCAGCCAAGTTTCAGTAAATGTTGACTGAAAACACACTTTTCCAATGTAATGAGCCTTATGTACATTTATTGATACTTCACTATTAAGTGAGGGACTTGAGTGAAGAAAAGAATGGATGAACACATCAAGTGCACTTTATTTATACTGAACAATGGAGATGACAGGCTGGCATAGTGATTAAGATGGAAGGCTTGGGAATTATGCCTAGGTTCAGATTCCAGCTCAGTCATTTATTATCTATGAAATTTTAAGCAGGTGTTTAAACTTACTTGGTGTCTCAGTTTCCTCATCTCTACAGTTGGATTTCTGATAGTATCTACTTTGGAGGTGGTATGATGATTACATAAAACAATGTGTGTACAAGTCTTAGACCTTTGTGAGCACTTAATAAACACTACTGTTATCACTGTTACTATTATATCTTGTGGTGAGAAAGGAGTACATGATTAGGAAGTGCATTTGGTGCATTCGAGCCACTGGGCTGCTTCTAAAGTGGTTGCTCTGGTGACCAGAGAGACTTGTTATGCCTCATTTGGGTATCACATGAATCAGCACACCTCAAAAATTATTCCACAGTTTGGATGTTAGTATTAGGTATTATAGAAGAATTTCCCATAATCAAATAATATTGAGAAATGCTGATTTTTGGGAAGGCACAACTTTTCCCAAACTTCTACTGTGCTCCTGTGCACTGTGAATCTGCAGAAGTGGCCCTTCCCAAACCCCTTTCAACCACAGCATCCTTTGGAGGCCAGCATCTTGCAAGACTACTTATTCCTTGAAATACACTTTGGAAAAAACACTGATGTCAGGGGATATTGAAATAAACTCACTGCATGCGGCACACCCTTCAAAGACATTTTTCCTCCCTTTGGAACAGTTGAAATTCAAATGACATATCCTAGCATGATTTGCCACATGGGTTGTGTTTTGAAACCCAAATCTAACACAACAAATTTCAGATAGAGCTTTGTTTAGCCCCCAGGCCAGTTTTTGGTCCCGTGGATAAGGGTTGGTATCCAGACCTCTTAGAGCTTTTCTGCATCAGCTTTCCAGGGCTTATTCAAACCCTCCATGTGCTGGAAGTCCCTCACCCTTTATGAGGCACAGGAGGCGATATGCTTGCATCTCGATCTCTCAGCCTCGGCTCATGCTGTTCTCTCCTTTCTCATCCTGTGTTCCAGTCATGGGAAGTTCTGTTCATTGTGTGGAAGGCTATGCACCCCCACATCCCCAACCTTTTGTACATGTGTTTCCTCTATCGAGAATATTCTGTCCTCCACCTTTTACTCTCCACCTGATGACCCCATACTTAATCTTTCAGGACTTGGCTCCAGGGCCACGTGCTTCCACAATATTTTCTCACTTGTTTGCTTTATGCAGTTTATTTATTGAGACATAATTTACATAGGGGGAAATGCTCAGATACTGTCTACTGTCCAGTCAGTTTTGTGGGAAGAATATCAAGGCACAGAGCACTCTGTCACCCTAGAAAGTTCCCATATGCCCCTTTCCAGTCAACCCCTCCCCTTCAAAGCAGCGACTCCTCTGCAATCCATCACCATGGGTGAATTTCGCTGATTCTAGAATGGAATGGAATGGAACACTTTGTACCTTTTGGTGTCTAGCTTTTTTCACTCAGCATATTATTTTTGAGAGGCAACCATATTATTGCATGAGCCCATAGTTGGTTCCCTTGTATTATGTTTCATTGATGAATATTCCAAAGTTTACTTATCCCCTCCTTGTTGATGGACATCTGGCTTATTTCTAATTTTTAGCCAGTCTGAATAAAGCTGCTATAAACATTCTTGTACAGGATTTTGTGAATTATGTTTATATTTCTCTTGGATTAATACTTGGGAGAATTGCTACTAGGATAGGTGTCTTTAACTTTCAAGAAACTGTGCAACAACTTTATACTGTGAAATAGTGATTGTCCTGACTACAAACCTCCATGGTGCTGAGACCAGGTTTTGTTCAACGTGATTTTCCTGGTGTCCAGCCCAGGGCAGGGCACATGCTAGACATTCAGTGTTTATTGAAGAATGAATGAATAAGAAGTTCAAATCAGTTTTCATTCTGACATCTCTACTACTAACTGACAAAAAATGAATGCTCTGTCCATCAAGGAGATGGAAATTTTATTGGCTAAATGTGGGCTGATTATAGGCAGGCAAAAACAGGAGAGACATAGCTTCCTTCTTATTGTGCTCTTGGACTTGCCTCTCTCGTTTCAGGGTGGCAGCATGTGCAGGTAAAATCAGGTGTGCAAGTTGACACAGGCCATAGAAGGGTCCCAATCACCAGTATAGCTGAGCTCACCTCCTGCAGTTAAATCTCCCAACACTCCCATTCAAGACCCTCCCAAACCTCCTTTTTCATCCCCCCTACCCTTTGGTTCACCTGCACAAATACGTTTCAGCCAAACTTGACAACTCTCCCTACTTTGTGACATGTTGCATTCTCTCCCCTTTGCAGTGGCCACAGACTCCACCCAGAAGGCCTGCCACATGCAGCCACAGCCATCTCTTTCTGTGGACACCCTGGGCAGCTTTCAAGGTGCAGTTCATGTGCTTTCTCCTCTCTGAAGTGTTCCTTGGCCACCACATCTGGAAGCTTGCTCTCTTTGGAGAGTCTTTGAGATGGTGTCCACCTGTGGACAATGTTCATTAGCCACTTAGCAGGATATTCTGCTTTTATTCTACTTGTCTGTGTCTTTCTGCTCTGTGAGGTAATAGGCTTCTTAAGGGACATGTATGTAGTGGCCCTCAGCAGTCTGATAGGAGCTGAGGCTGCTGGCCACTAAGTAGCTGATGCTAGTCTTCATGATCCTTGCTCTTGATGGCCGATTCCATTAAAGAGGAGTTAATTACATGGTAATGCCATAGCTCCTTCTTAAGAGGAGGCTTTAGTACAAACTAGGGAATTCATGTCACCTGGTGGACAATTGAAAGGAAGCCGCTTTCTTGGCCAGGTGCAGTGGCTCATGCCTATAACCTCAACACTTTGGGAGGCTGACGTGGAAGGATTGCTTGAGCCCAGGAGTTCAAGACCAGCTTGGGCAACATAGTGAGACCCCCCCCCATCATTAAAAAAAAAAGAAAAAAAAAATCAAAAATTAGCCAGGCATGGCGGAGTGCGCCTATAGTCTTAGCTACTTGGTGCTGAGGCAGGAGGATCACATGAGCCTGGGAGGCTGCAGTAAGCTGTGGTCATACCACTGCACTCCAGTTTTTGTGACAAAACAAGACTGTCTTAAAAAAAAACTTTCTTTAGGATCCAGTGCTAGTTACAGATCAGATGTTGTCAGGAAGCACAGATATCAAAAGCTAGATTATTGCTATATATCATTTGTATGCACAAAACAATTTAAAGTCATCTCCCATAGGGAAAGATGGCTCCAAGGAGTAAAGGAATAGAGCAGTTTATCATGAGACTTGGTCTTAGTAGGTTGCCCAGGCTGGCCTGAGACTCCTGGGTTCAAGTGATCCCCCTGCCTCAGCCTCCTCAGTAGCTGGGACTATAGGCACGAGCCACAACACCTGGCTTTATGTTCTCTTTTGATTGCTGTTTTGGTACTTTAAGGGCCTAATTTTTCTTCTGTTTTACAAACTGCCTAATTTTATAATTGTATAATTCCTAAAAATGTTTAAGTTTAATTTCTAGAAATATGGAGGAGGGACCTTTATTCTTATAACAAACTTAAATGTAAAAAGAACACCTGAGGGTATTAATATCTGCACTAAACGAAATACAGTCTATATGTTAGGTTGTACTTTTAAGATTATAATCATTTACGAGTGACAAACGCAAGGCTGTGGCTGTGGTTCGGAAAGATGTTTCAGGGTTTGGTTTCTTAGCAGATGTCATTTCAAACAAATAAGAATTTAAAAAATAATGTTTCTCATTTTTAAAAGGAAAAAAGTTTTATGTTTTCCTGAATACTGTGAATATCAATTTCTCAAACCAGAATAGGTCTGTAAGTTCTTTGACATCTCATAATTTTGTAGTTGATAAAGAGGAAAAAACAATCATTTGTAGACCTTAGAAGTACCCCCAACACTTTGGGAGGCCGAGGCCAGCAGCTCATTTGAGGTCAGGATTTCGAGAGCCTGACCAACATGGTAAAACCCCGTCTCTACTAAAAATACAAAAATTAGCCAGTCATGGTGGCAGGTGCCTTTAATCCCAGCTACGTGGGAGGCTGCGGCAGGAGAATGGCTTGAACCCGGGAGGTGGAGGTTGCAGTGAGCCGAGATCGCGCCACTGCACTCCAGCCTGGGTGACATAGTCCTACTCTTTCTCAAAAAACAACAACAACAAAAAAATTAAAAATTAAAAAGAATTGGTTGCCAATTTTTAAGAAGTCTGGTAATAACATAATTATTAAGAAGCAGGTAGAACTAATTAGCTTGGGTGTGTTAGGTTTAATTGCTTGCCTTCTTCTCTGGCTCAAAGAAAAACATTGCATCTTGTATGCTTAAGAATTGTAACAGCTGTTTTTCCCTCTACTGAACCAGTAAGAAGTAAATGCAGCATTAAAATTCCTAGGTTGATTTCCTGCCTCACTCAGCTGGCAGAGAAATGAATTTGATTTTTCTTCTCTCAGCAAAATGAGAGGCATAACTCTTTTAGTGTGGGTAGGGTTGTGAGGCAGGCAGTTCCCCAGAAAGTTGGCTTTTTTGCCAAGGTACTTAGAAGTCCCTGGTCTCTAGAGCCTTAAGAGGAATTCAGAGTCATGAAAATACTACCCTATTCTTGAGGCTGATGACCTGTATGTCATTTAATTCAGCGCATTCAGAAAAAGTTCCGACTTCTTTTTATTTATTTATTTATTTTGAGACGGAGTCTCGCTCTGTCACCCATGCTGGAGTGTAGCGGTGTGATCTCAGCTCACTGCAAGATCCGCCTCCCAGGTTCATGCCATTCTCCTGCCTCAGCCTCCTGAGAAAATTTCCTACTTCTTAACAGAGACTCCAAGATTGACTATCTTAATTTGTTTTGATTATTTACAAATTGACTTTGACATATTTCTTGTCTACCTGATTGTATTATGGACAATTTTAAACATATACAAAATTATAATATAATAGCCACTCATGTTCTGATCACTCAACTTCAGAAAATCGGGAACTTATGCCTAATTGTGTTTCTTCTAGACTCCTACCCCCAATACATACTGTATTATTTTGAAGCGGATCTTAAACAGTATCTATAAGTATTTATTCATCCATAAGCATTTCAGTATTTGTCTCTAAAAGATAAGGCTCTCTTTTTAAAATCATTATCACACCTAAGAAAAAATTAATAATTCCATAATATCAACATATAGTCATATGTTTAGATTGCCAGTTGTTTCACAAATGTTATGTGTGTGTATACTTTTCACAGTTTATTTTTGACTCAGGATTCAAATAAAACCACACAATTGTGTGCAGTAGATTAATACATTTTTTAATATGAAAGTTTTAATCGTGAATATTTTTAAAGTATAGAAATTATGTATTAGACATGCAATTAACAAATGTTTCCATTTTGCCATATTTATTTCAGATCTTTGCCTTTTTGCTCTTTTAGAGAAATAAAATGTTACAGATATTGCTAAAGGCCCTTACCCATATCTTTTCCTTTGTTTTTCCTACTTAGGGTTAGCAAATATCTTAAAATTGGTGGATATGATTTCCACAGTATGTGTCTGTGTTACCGCTACATTTTTATAATGCTACATATTTATATCTAAAAACAAAATATCATAATTTTTTGTTTTTAACGCTTATATAGCTATTTAAATATATATGTACTTTCTGCAACTTGGTTTTTTTCATATTCATACATGCGACACAAATTGCTCATTTTAAACTGCTATATATTATTTCACTTTAATGAAAAAATTTTAGTATATTTATTACTAAGGAGCATTTACGGGATCTTACCAATTTTTTCCTATTAGAAGTGAAGATCAGTAAACATCTTTTTATGCACATCTCCTTAGTCACATGAATGAGAGTTTATTTCAAATATAACACCTAGAAGTGGTAAGGATGTCTTCACTGTTGCCAGCGATGACTGATTTTGCTCCAAAGTTGTTGTACAATATAACTGTCAGCAGCAAGATATGAGAACTCCAGTTCCTCCAGATCTTACCCAGCTCATAGCATTGTTAGGCTTCTAAAATTTGCCCATATGCTGGGCATGAAATGGTAACTCGTTCTTTCATACTTTTCTGATTACCAATGAGATTTAATATCATTTCATTTTTATTGGCTGTTTAGATTCCTCCTTCTGTGAATTTCCTGTTCATAAAAGTTTTTTCTGACTCACAGCAGATTTTGGAGTTTCAAATGTGTTCACTCTTAATTATATAGACAAGTTAATTCTTTTGGAATAGCTTTAATATATTTTGTACTTTCAGTGGTTTTCAGAGAAATCATGTTTACAATGACACGTGAACACTTTAAGATTGGAAAAGGACATTCGTGAGAACTAAGCTCTTTCTACGTGGAGAAAACTCAACTGCAAGTGCAGAAACTACTCAAAATGTGATTGACTATGCTGTTCCATCCTACTGAGACTAACCATCTGCCTTGTTTTTTATTTGCATACCTTCTCCCTTACTCCTTTGCGATGTTTTCTTTCAAAGCTCCTATGCCTCTCTCAACTTATCAGTGTTATTTTACACATACTCAATATAGTCAACATCTATCCGCTTCATTTTCTTTCCTGGAAGTTTTGCCTTTAGGGTCCTCTGTACTTCTGTTCCAATATGGACTTGTTGCTCTCCAGGCCTGCTCTGCATGGTCACCCAGGGCCATCCCTTCTCTCTCCTGTGTTGAAACCTCTGTGCCCTCAGTCTCATGCTTCCCCTTTATAGTATTTTCCTTTATTTGGTTGGACATATCTCCAGGCCCTCCCTAAGAAAAAGTCTGATTAAAGGAAATTTTTTCCAGATTAGCTGAAATGTCCTTCTCATTTTATTTTTGCTACTCTGACACTTGTTTTTTAAATAATTTGTCTGGGCTTAGAATTCTAGAATACAAAACTATTTTCCTCCAGCCTGTTGCCAAGGGTTTGACTCCACTTTCCAGGGTTGCTATTGAGAAGTCTGATGCCTTTCCGATTCCGGGTTCTTTGTTTGTAACCTGTTCTTACTTTCTGGATAATTTTAGAATTGTCTTTTTTGTCCCCTTATCTGAATTTTATCACATGCTTCAGTGAGGTCTTTCGTTAAAGTCATTTTTACTGGTTATTTATTAGGCTCTTTCACTTTAGAGATATATTTCCCTCAGTTCTGGGAGATATTCTATTTTTTAAAAAAATAATTGCTTCTCTTCAGTTTTTTCTTACTGTAACTGTTGCTGGTTGGAAATTGGACCTTTTATATCCTCTGATTTTTCTGTTTGTTTCATTTTCCATCTATTTCCATTTCTTCGCATTTTTGTTCTATTTTCTGGGGGATTTTTTTGTTGTTGTTCTTTAACTCCTACTATTCCATTGATTGTTTAAAAAATACTAGCTAGCATACTGAAAATTTTCAAGATATTTTTCCTGTTACAGCTGCTATTTTATGGAATCTTGTTTTGTGGCTGAAATGTCTCTTAAATAGTTCTTTGAAGATAGTAACTATGGTTTTTGGAAGTTTTCTTCAGCTTTCTGTGTTCCTGAGTTGTGTTGTTTTCTCCAAGTTAGATTTGTCTCTATTTTAGACTCCTGCTTTCCTATTTCATAGTTTACCTACCATTTTGGATTGGTGTGGGATTGAATCAAATAAGAGGTGTATACAAAATATGTAGAACAATGCCTGGCATTTAGTAAGTACTCCATACATTATGTTGTTTTTGTAATTTTAAAGGTTTTCCACAGCCTGGCTGTTTACATTTATAGATCACCTTGAAATACCTTAAAAACAAACGTAAATGTTGAAGCTTTTGGTGTTAAAATGTAGAAGGTTAGTGTTCTAAGAAACTTGAAATGTTTCAGTTCAAGCATATGTGCACCTTCATCTATTTTTATCAGTATTGAGAAGTGGCCCAAGTATTATGTTGGAAATAACAGAGAAACTACTAAAGTTTGTAAACTACTAAAGTTTGATATGTATCATTATAAATTAGAGAAAATTCTAGTTTTCCTCATAATAACAGTTCTCTCCCTCACTTCATTCTGACATACTTTTTCATGGAGTAAAGAGCTTGAAGTTACCACGTTAGCCTAGGAATTGCTAATAATTTACAGCCTGTTTCATCTGTGACACAGCCTATAATTTGGGTAAATCTATGGGAGTGAATGTCATTCTGAGTGTCATGGTGGGAAAAAGTCGAGGGCTGACTGCTATCTAGTTCAAGTGCCCAAGTTTACAAATAAGGAAATGGAAGTTCCAGGTAAAGTTATTACCCAAGGTCAAATAATGCTAGTGGCCAACCAGGAGAAGCCCTGCAATGGAATCCTATCTTGACTACATTTTCAGTTTGTTTTTGCTAAGAAGACAAGGATTAGGCTAAATTTAATTTTAATATCCTTTCTAAACATAAGAATTCCAAATTAGTGATTTCTCATGACTCTAATTATATTAGAATTTTCAAATTAGGTATTCACTAATTCATTTATTCATTTGACAATATATGTTGAAACCTACTACTATTATGACCTGAAATTTACTTTGGTAGTTTTGGACTAGTTATACTACTTTTATTTCCTATTTCTTACATATTACTTTTTAAGCTTTAAATGAACTCAAATTTAAAAGACTGGAGAATAGAAATCCAAATTCCAAGAAAATCTTAACTCATTTCAAAGGACAGATACACTGAAGCTATAAAATGAAATATTTCCTGAATTCTGTTTTACATAGGAGATGTTATTAGATTTTCTAGGCAAGAGCAAAGCCCATACCTGAATCTATCTTCTTTTTAATGGGTAGCTATAAGCTCAAATGAACCTTATCCATTTTATAGCGTAGGTTCACACAATTTGTGTATCTTTCTAAATAGATATAAATCCATACATGCCCTAGCCAATGACTTGTCATACAGTTGCATTAAAATTGATCTAAACATAGTTGGCATCCAGAAGAGGCTTCTAATTTATTGCCCCAGTGTTCCATTTATATCAGATATATAGAAGCTAGACTATTGGAATAACAGAACCCTTTATAATATTGTAGTCCAAATATATGGAAGCCTATGGACTTTTCAAATGTTATAGAACTTTTCAAACCTGTTCAAAAGTAGAGAGAATTGTTTAGTGAACCCTGTCTGCCCACAGCCAGTCTTAATTCAGTGCCTTTTCTCTCTTCTCTTGCATTGGGCTCTCTTAAAGCAAATCCGGGACATCCTATCATTTCATCCAGAAATACTTCAATACCTTTGTCTAAAAGATAAGGACTCTTTTTTTTCTGTAACATAACCACAATATGATCATCACATCTAAAAAAAAATTAACAGTTGTTACTCAAAATCATGCTGTCAGTATTTGGATTTCTCTGGATTGTCTCATAAATGTTTTTTTTCCCCCTCAGTTTGTTTGAATTGGAATCCAAATAATTTCATATATTGCATTTGGTTGGTATGTCTCTTAAGTCTCTTTTAATCTAAAGTTCTGTTGCCGCTTTTAAAAAATTTTACAATTGTTAAAAAGTCTGGGTTGTGTTTTTTGTTTGTTTTTATTTTATTAAATGCCTCTTGAGTCATAAGAACTGTGTTGTTTATCTGTGGAAAAGACAGGTTCAATTATTTTCTGAAATATTCCCCACATTCTGGATTTTCCTGATTGCATTCCCATCGCGTCATTTGAAATATTCTTCTGCCCCTATATTTCCTGTAAATTGGTAACTGGGAATACAGATTTGATTAGATGCAGGCTTTATTTTTTGACATGAAAATAATATACATAGATGGTGTTGTAAATTGCATCTCATCACGTGGCACACAATGTCTGTTTCTCTTTTTGTGTTATTAAAATTGATCCTTGGGTTCACATGTTGTCAGCTTGATCTGTTGTAAAGTTTCACATCAGCTTTTTTCCTAATGATTTTAATAGCCATTGATAATTATTGCCTGGGTGTAATATAGATGTTACATGCAGAATTTAGAAGCTTCTGAATTTGGAAAAGCTCACCTATTTCCACCTTCTCACTCCTGATTTGTTCTGACATCTTGAGCATTTATTGTCTCTTTCTTAATCTTTAATAGACTTCTAATTCTTGAATGAACTATTCTCCAGCTATGTTACAAGGAACACAACGCTGTCGGGTACACTGTGAGAAAAGGCTCCCTGAGTTTGGGGGATGCTGCATACTGGTTTTTGCTCTGAGAGATTTATAATACACATGAGCCTATTAAAGTTCTGAGGGATCTGTTGATTAACAAACTTGATTTACCCGGAATTTCATCAGTTTATTTGACCACTGCATTCTTTTATCGTCAATATCTATTGGCATCCTGTTTAGAGAAACATACTTTGAAATGCATCTCAAGGAAGAGGGAAAAGTAGAATTGTTTGCCCCATACTCCCACGGGGCTTGTAATGTGAAGGCCATGGCTCCCTAACAGTAGCCTTCTTCCTGAGGGAAGGAAGAGCATGAGAGTGAATCAAAGTTCAGACAGCAGAGAGGACTGATGTACTGTATCATATCTCCTGTTAATATAATCTCATCTTCATTGTATGGATTGTTTTCATTTCTGTTTCTTCTCAGCATTGCTTATATAGCCCATATTGACTATTCCAAATATGTTAAGTACTGATTAAAGTTCAACTCCCACAATCACAACTTAAAAAATTGTAACACAATTTGCTCTTACTTCACAAATTTATACATGTGTTATACATGCCACATACATACACAAACACACGCCCACCCCACAGCACACTTCAGTTGTTTTATTTCAGGTGCAGTATTGGTATATGAAGAATAGAAAAGGGAATTATAATACTAATTTAGAGTGTTTGCTTCAGATATAAACTCCAGACTGGTTGTCATGCCAGGGGCTCACATCCTATCTATGGCTCACTATGGAAAAAAATTGAGTTGTGCAAAATTAGGGACACAGACCAATTTTTATTTGCTCTGAAGATACCTCAAGCTCTGTATGATAAATGTTTTCCATTAGAAGAAAAAATGTTGTACATTAATGCTCCTGAGAAACCATAGGGATTGCCAGTAATGCCATCAGGAAATGATTTTTTAAATGTTTCAGAGGGTAAATATGAATCAACCACTAAATAGGGAATATAACTTATTTTACAGAGTTGGAACAGTAATGATAAAGCCCCCCGCCTTTTTTTAAGTAGAGTTATTCTAGGAAAGTGTGAATTTTGGATTTAGGAACATGCACAAGGGATATAGTAATAAGAAGTACAAGTCAGACACATGATTAAAATAAACAAGAATAGAGCCAAGGCTCAGAAGACACGAAGTTCTGTTTTGTGACCTTTGATGGGGAGGATGGAATGGGATAAGACAGGGAGAGAACTGAACAGCGCGTCATCAGTGCTCTCAATGGCAGACTAAACATGCTTTGTGCAGCCCTGGGCTTCTGGGTGCCTGGCCATGGGGTGCACTGGTGAGCTAAATTCAGACCTTGACAGTGGATGTTTATGATGAAAGTGATACTGGTGCATTTAGATTTAAATAAAACTTTCATTTAACAATGATCACTATCATGATGCTTTTCTATTCAGCAGGAAATTCAGAAAAAGGCAAAGCCTACATTAATTACTTTTAAACTGTAAGACAACCCTTTTCTACTTGTCACAGACCTATTCTTTATGACAAATTACTCTTAAGTTTGCTGTTCATAGGAGGGAAGATCAAGTGCGGAGTTTGATTATGGACAATGTCTTCTGCTCATTAGTTAACTTTGCAAATACTATCTTTTGAGGATTGTGTGTGGGCTCACTTCAAATATATGTTCTTAGGAAGACTGAAGATATAGTGCTGGGACAAGTGTGACAATTACTTTAAAAACATGATTTTGAAATGCTGCATACTGCATTTCAACGCTTCATACCTGCGTCAGATAATGAATTTGGTTGTGTTTCTCAAGTATAAAGCAATTGAAAAATGCATTTTTTGTACCTCAGGAATATTATTTGGTGAATCACTGAGCCCAAATACAACTGTAAAATTTCACACATAACATGAGAAGTGTAAGAGGCCTTAATGATGATTTCAGTTCACTCCTTCATGAGCTGAAGCCCAGAGAGGGGCAATGACTTGCCTAAGATTACATTTTACCTTGTGATGTAAAAGATTTTATTCACATCACAGTTTAGGAGGCACTTTGTTCATTTTATTATTTTTACTTTTATTTTTATTTTTTGTAGAGACAGGGTCTCACTATGTTGCCCAGGCTGGTCTCAAACTCCTGGCCTGAAGTGATCCTCCTGCCTTGGCTCCGCAAAGTGCTGAGATTACAGGCGTGAACTACCATGCCCAGCCACTTTGTTCATTTTAAATATGACACATAGTTGCATTTTATGCACTGAGATGATAGTCTGGTCTTGAAAATAGCCAACTAGTCAGTTGGCTCAAAAGAATGATGATAATGGTGAGCCAATGGAGGGAAGGCTGATTTCTCTTCACTATTAGAAATGTCAGTATTGGGTAAACAGAGAAAAGTGTGAAAAATGATAAATGCAAGTTCCAACCAGCAGGTTGCACCTAAGGGCTAAATATTGGGAGATTTAGGAAACTTTCTCTGGATATCAGTGCTGTCTGCAGGTGTGTCTCTTGACAGTCTATTTCCTGTCCCACATACCCACAAGGAAAAGGAATGGTGCCAGCCAAAATGTGGATACCTGTAATTTTTTGAAACCATGTTAGGAGACTAACTTAGACCCCCCACGGTGGTCCTCACACTGTGTGTATCGAAGTTTCCTGCAGAGGCTGAAATTTTAGTTTGTGAACAAAAGCTCAGTAATGTAGCAGAAAAAACTCAATCAAGATCCCACTTTTCTACTTGGTTTAGTCAGGCTTTGGGGCTTTTATGTGTTTTAGCTTATTTGCTCTAAAGGTTAATAATGCTCGCTCTGTTTAGTTTCCAGAGATAATGTTAGGGATCAAATTATTTCTTTTATGTCAAGAGGCAAAATTGTGTTGAGATACTTGGCTGAAAGGTTTTTTTGTAGTTTGAGTTTTGTTTCATTATAATAATATTCATTTTTAGTTGACCAAATTATGATTGTATTGCTATTTCCTGGCTTATTAGAAATATGTTGTTACATTTTTATGTCCATCGATTTACAGGCAATTCGATCACAAATGAAACTGGATGATTACTTTTATATAGCAAGAATTCTGCTTTCTGAGTCAGTGAGGTTTAATATTAACAAATGTTTTTTCAGTTTAGGGTTCTATATGATGATCATATTCTCTAGGGTAAAAAGTGTGGAAAAAGGTGGCTGGCCTTGAGAAATATACAATTGCTGTGCTGGTTCTTTCAGAGTTGAAATGGAGTAACAAAATCAGAAATCACCAAACGGTTTCTAATTTCAAAGACAGACTGTCTGACCTTGCCTACATAGTTCAGGTAGAAACCAAGAAGGAACATGGAGAAGGAAATTGAGTTCCCGTCCAGGTGACATACAACCACAACCACCTCCAGTAATACATCTGGAATTACAACATGGGCTGTTCACCTTAGGGCACAACAAGCTCTCACCTAGGAATGTGTTTCTCCTGTATTTTTATTCTTATTTGAAAAAGTTCTGATTAAACTTCTACACTACACCACACACACACACACACACACACACACACACACACACACTACTCCCCATCCCCATCCCCATTCATTCTTGGTTCTCTATCTTCTTGAAGTAGAGCATACAATGTAACTTAAAAAAGAATTATTTCTGATATATATTCAATTTGGCTGTTTTGAACAAGTCTTCTCTTGAAGCCATTAGGGGGATTTTCCATGTACCTCAAAATATCACTATTTTGAATTTTTTGCTCCATGTTTCACACCCCAGATGAAGAAAACCTACATAGATTAAGGGCTTCCAGTGTGTCCGGCATTGTCAGATGTGTCAGCAATGACCTCCCAGCTGCCTCATTCACTGGATGATTTTTCATCCTCAATGTAGTAATTTTTGTGCCCTGGCTGGCCCTTCTGTTGGTAAGGAGGCAGGACTGTTGTGGCTTTGGTGACCTGTTCAGTCTGCCAGTGTCTGCTGGATAGAAATTTGGGGGCATTTTTTGAAGTTGTATAAAATTAAACATCAGCAATTTAGCTGTTCATATTTGTATTTAGAGGTGAAATAGCTTCAGTCTATGGCTGGGAAAAGGAATTGGAAGTGTGACTGCGCGTTGTGACCACAGGCATGCTTTGTCTCCCAGTGTGGTAAAATAGGATTCAGAGCATTCCAGGTTGATTTGTAATGTTGCCCTGACAAGGAAATCATTGCCTGGGAATATTTTTGTTCGCCCGATTAAGGGAGGTTCCTAGTTCTATAACAATTGCTGTGTCAGTTTTGAGAAGCTTAACATTAATATGTCTTTTTTTTTTTTTTTGCCTTTGCTTTCTTCTTTTTTTTGGCAAGTGACTCTTCAAAATGTAGTATGTAAGGGAGGGAAAGTATTAAACATTGAGGATCTCTTAATTCAGAAAAGATGGCCAAGCCATTTTCAGCACAAAGAGAAATGAGAAGCACGAGAGTCTTGATCATTAGAGCAAGGAGTCATCACGTGGTTGCCATCCTCTGAGCGTAGATCCAGATCACTTCCTAGCTGCATGATGTGGGTCAGAATTTCACTAGCCTGAGCCTCGGTTTCCCAGCCTGTAAATTGTGGGTTTTAGCATTTTGAGACTTAGAGAGATGAAGAATGTAAAAGACCTGGGACAACCCCTGTGCTCTGTAAATGGTGGCAGTTAGAGGCACCTTCTGCAGGTATGCTTTCAGTTGTTAGTGAGTTCCTGGAATTTGAGGTACAGCATTTAGAATCAGGGGCAGTAGAATCAAGCTTTGTGCCTATTGGCATCTAAAGGGTCAGGGATGGGCTAAGCCTTTGAGCAGAGCTGTGGTTGCAGCCTCACCCCCAGGCCTCCCTACCTCTCTTCCTCCCGTCCCCTGCCTTGAGGGTCCTCCTTTGCTTCAGAGGCACAGTCCAGCCTTTGTGCAGCTCCTCCAGGGACCTTCATCGGCTCCTGTGGCCCTGGCTGCTCCTCCTCCATTGACCCACCTCCTATTGGAAGATGGGATGAAATGAGGTGTGGCAAGGCCACCATGTCCCCAAAGATGGAGGCTTCTGGGGACAGTTTTCCTTTCATTCCTGCCAAGCCTTGCTTACTACCTTCTCTAGCAACCAAAGATCCTTGTCAGGAGGGCAAAGGCCACAAGCATTTGTGTCATTGGAATGTCTGCACGTGTGTATATCCATCTAAATAATAGAGGCTTTGAAGAAAATGTGGCGAGGGTTACAATGGCCTCTTTTTTTTCTTTATGTTCTTTAATTTTTTTTAATTTTAATTTTTATAAGTTTGTAGTAGGTGTATGTGGCCTCTTAATGACTGAAAAATAAGCAGGTGGGCCTCAGAGCTATTTGCCCTCCTTTCCCACCTGGACTTCCATTCCTACTTAGGTTTTTGTTCTAACACAAGCTGGTTATTTGTAATTTTGCCATATGGCTGAGCCTGAGGGTGAGTGGTCAGTGGAACAAGTGCAGGGAAAATGGTTTGCAGCAAGTGTCTTTCTTCAAATCAAGCCTCCCTTTTGTCTCTCCTTGAAAATATAATATTAGAGGATTTTTATCAGAAAAAGGGAGAATACACAGTGTCCTGCTGTTGCTAGGTAACCGGAAAACATCAAACCCAGTCAGAGCTGAAACTAGCTTGATTTTCCCTAGGAACCTGGCTGTTCTTGCTGAGTACTTTGTGTAGTATTAACAGATTTGTTATTAACAGCATAATGGTCAGGCTGGAGGGTCTCCTTCATTCTTTCACTTTTTACCCCCACCCCTTGCCCACATCAGTAAAGTGCCAAATATGTTATTTGAGCCTTGAAGTCAATTCTTGACTTACAGATATTCTGAGGGAAGGTGCTCTGCAGATGCAAATATAGTTGATTTACACATAGCTGGAGTATATACTGTATTTCCATGACTTTCACCCATTTTAAAAAATAAATGGGCATCCCTTTTTCAGCAATAGCAGCGGTTTAAGATCCCATGAACAGTAACCCATATTTAGTCACAGGAGACATTTGTGCACACAATCGAACACATCTTAATGATATTGATGAATGATTTTGACACCTATTATGTTCCTTTCTCATTGGGCTTGGCCATTCTGTGGCTGACTATATGGGCACTGCATTTCCTAATCTTAGAGAGCTCTAACGCCAAGACATCTGCCTTGTACATCTCAGGTGGCCTCCTGTAACCTGTGCTGTCTGTTTCTTGCAGATTTGGACACCTCCCACACTGAGTCCCCAACCCCCCATGACTCAAATTCACACCGCCCTCAACTGCAGGCGTTTATAACAGAAGCAAAGCTAAATCCACCGACAAGGACAATGACCAGACAAGATGGGGAAACTGGAGATGGAGCCAAAGAAAATATTGTTTACCTCTAATTGTGTTGTCATTTTTCCAAACAAAAAACACTGGCACTTTTGGGAGAAACTTTTTGTCTCCATTCCTTATGTATGTGTGATTGTCTGTGTCCAAATTGCTTTAAGAATAATATTTAATATTTCCTGCAAGCTCATTTTTTTGGCATGAGTCTAATTAAATTATTGAAAGCCACCCTGTTTGTATAATCTTTAACTTATCAAATCTAATTTCAGATTTCTGGAGGAGAAACTAACTTGAATAAGCAGGACTATTTTAAAAGTTGTTTTGACTCTAGAGTAAAATTCCATGTCACATTTTCTACCCAATCATCTGGATTTCAAGATTCCTTTTAAGATCTCAATGAAGCAATTTGGATTTAAAGAGTGGTATTCACAAGGGGTGAACTTTCACCGTCAGGGCAGTTGCCTCAGTGCCCACATAGGCAGAGGAGGATGTGGGAAAGGGCTTTTCTCAGCTAGTTTTTATGTGCTCATTTCTTCTGGGAGCATTAAAAGTGGTGATCTGTTACAGTCACTATTCAACTGGGCACGTGTTGTGATTGGTCAGTCACTGAGCTAGGGATACAGTCCGGACTTGCTTAGTACCTAAGCCTAATGCTGGTGGGGTTTCAAGACATGGTTCAGCATCATCTTTTAACAAGGCCCAGAGGCCCAGAGCCCCCATCAAGTCATTTTGATGTAAATAGTGAACTTTGTTAGAGCCCTCACTTCTATCAGCTGTCCTGTCCCTGCCAGCACCTGGAGCACCAACTACCACTCCCTGGAAAGAACCCTTCCCTGCAGTTTTTTTAAGGACAAAAGTGCCCACTCCTCATGAAGTTTGCTGCCTGGATACACTTTTCCACAAAGGAAAACTGGCATATCCTGCCTTCCGAGTAGTATGGGTCTCTGTGTGAGAAACCAGGAGATATTTTCATCTTGTTCAGAAATACTTGTATGTATTTTGGTGTCAATAAATATCTTTTACCTCATTATTTTACTTTGTAATTTTAACATTATGTGTAGGACCATAGTAAAACATTCATTTCACACACACATATAATCTCACCTCGTGAAAAGTGAAAATAAAGGAAAACTATTAGATTCATCCAAAAATGCAACACCTACTGGGAGTGAGATGTGATAGGAACAGAAAAAAAAAAAAAAATCACCCGGATCTCAACAGTTTTTTCTCCCTACTTAAAGTTGTTAAGTTGGATATCTACATTGTATTTTTACTTAGGCAAGTCCAATCCTAATTTTTTAAAAAGCCCCTTTTGGGGGCAGTCTTTTTCTGACTTTTGCTGGCTATTTTTGTCACAATTACATTAAAAATTCGGTGACTGATCCTTTCACAGAATGGATATAACTTATTAAACTTCTATTCAATCACTTCACCTCTAAGCTGAACTCTTCAATTACAACATGTATCTCCCATTCCTAAAGACATCTAGAAATATCTGTCTTTCCTCTTTCTTCAATAAAGTCTAGTCCAGGATCCTATATCTCTTGAATGAAAAGCATGCAGATATTTCAGTCTAAATCCTTTCTCCAATAACTATAAATATCTTTCCTTTCTTCATGAAATTATATATAGAAATAGTGAAAATATGTTAAGATGTTCAAAATCCTCATGGGGTTCTTTCTTTCTTTAAAAATGTGTGAGCTCTGGATTTTCAAGACCTGCAAAACAGGTCTGCATGCAGTTCCTCTGGGAAAGCCAGAGCATTTTTTAAGTACCTATGTTCATAGGTTCCTCTGGGCAATTCTCTTATTTAATATGATGACTTTTCAATGGCATATAACTACATTTCTTGATAAGTTCTTCCTTTTCACCATGTCCCCACTATGTAATGAGCTCAGATCCTGCTATGGTCTGAATGTCTTAATGTTTATATCCCCCCAGGTTTGTATGTTGAAAACCTAATCACCAATGCATTGATTATTAGGTGGGCCTTTAGGGGGTGAGTAGAGCATAAGGATGGGGCCCTTATGAATGGGATTAGTGCCCTTATAAAAGCGGCACTAGAGAGCTCTCTTGCCTCTTTGCCATGTGGAGGATGCAGCAAGAGGACACCTTCTATGAACCAGGAAGTTGGCCCTCACCAGACATGGAATCTGCTGGTGCCTTGACCTTGGACTTCCTGGCCTCCAAACTGTGAGAAATAATAAGTTTCTATTGTGTGTAATACACCAAGTTTATGGTCTTTTGTTATAGTAGCCCAAACAGACTAAGGTCTCAAGACAGAGTCACAGAGTGACTCTAGCACAAATTTAGTAACCTTAAGAGATGACCACCCTATTTTTCAGGATCATAAATGGGTTTCCCCAAAAGGACCTACTTTTCTCACCAAGTTAAGAGCTTAAAGGAAACACTCATTCCTTTAGAGATCTGTCCTAGAAAGAAAAGCAATATTTTTGCTCCGTCCCTTCCAGGCTGCATGAATTTATTCATCATTTCATTTAGAGTCCAAGCTACTCTGCATTTCATCAGGACTACATAATTCCTAGAATCGTGCAACACTTCCCAGCCCACTCACAGTTGAAGCCCTATTCATTAAGAAAAGGGTAACAGCCCTTGGCACAGAGGACTTGCTGTGTGTGTGAGTTATGTAAGGTGAAGAATGTGAGCATAATTACATCATGGGGTGACAAAGAAGTGGAGAGGAATATGTATTTCTTCCTGTGACCTAGGAATACATGAGCTACTTTCAAACTGAGAACCAACCTGAGATTGTTAATGTCCAACCTCTGTATCTCTCTCATTGAGAGGCAGCAGAGCATAGAAATTGAAAGTATGGATTCTGGATCCACATCTGCCACTAACTCGTTGTGTGTCCTTGGCATGTTACTTCACCTCGCTCTGTTTCCATTTCCTTATTTATAAAACAGGGATGACTACCTTATGGAATCGTTGCAAGAATTAAATTATTAATATATGCAATATGCTTAGAATAGAGCTTGGGGTATACTAATCACTTAATATATGCTAGCCATTATTATCATATTATTTAAAAAATCTGTTAATAATTGCTCAGCCTAGTCCCAGTCTTTAGGCAGATTTCTTCCGCATAGCCAGAAAAAGTGAATAGAAAATTCAAATGTTTGGAGATTGCTAGACATAAGACTGGGGAAAGTTAGGTAAGTTGAAAGTTAGCTTTCAACTTATTTGCATTTCTAAATCTCCTCTTAACTCATGTATTCAGTAAACATTTATTGACGGTCCGCTAAAGGCCAAGCAATCTGTGCGGGACAAAATAAAGATTAATAAGTATGCAAGCTATTGGAGAAGACTAACACATGAACAGATGATCCTAAAGTAGAGAGGTGCCAATAATTATATAGAGAAGTACAAGTTGCTATAGGAGCTCATAGGAAGAGCACATTGGGGGCTAGTAATATGTGAAATGGAGGGAGTTGTTCTAAAGAAATAAATAGATGCTTGAGGCTGGAAGGATAAAGAGCAGGAGTAGGGAAAGACATTCTAAGCAAGGAAAATGCTATGGTTTGAATATGTCCTCAAATTTCATTTGTTGGAAACTTAATCCCAGAATTTTTAATTGATTGAAGGTGAGGTCTTTGGGAGGTAATTAGGATTAGATAAGGTCAGAGTGAGGCCCCAATGATGGGACTTGGTTACTTTCTAAGAAGAGGAAGAGAGACCTGAGCTGACATGCATGCTCTTGCCCTCTTGCCATATGATACATTCTGCCATGTTATGACAAAGCAAAGAAGGCCTCCAGATGCCAACACCATGCTCTTGGACTTCCCAGCCTCTAGAACTGTAAGATTGTAACATTTTGAAATAAATTACCCAGTCTCAGATACTCAGTTATCATAACAGAAAATGGACTAAGACAGAGGGAAACCTGAGCCAAAGTCTGGAGGTTTGAAACAAAAGACATGAGAGACTGTGGCATACGTTTGGAGATACCCAGAATGATTTCCTCCCCTCTAGATTAAGGTGTCCAATGAGAATGTCCATCTGTCTCTGCCTCTTTCAAGCACTCTATATAAGAAGTGGGGAAATGTGTAAGTCCACCCCTGCCCTCGTTGGAACTGATCAGGTTCCAGGCTATGGAGCAATAGTGGACTCCTTCCTGGGATGCTATGCTCTTAAAGTGTAACCAAATGCCCCCTCATCCCCTCACCTTTCCACATCCACCTCTTCCATAAAGCAATGTAGGTTCTGGTCAAATGGGGAATTGGATATCTTCCTATTTGATCCCACGCCACAAGAAACTAAGAGTAAAAGGGGTCCTGGAATCACCTGAAGATGCTTATTGGAACAGAGGGGACCAAGAGGATGCCTAAGTGTACCACTAAGGGTGGATTGATGACTTGCATGATAACCCACAAGGCAAGATTGTAAGTGGAGAAAAAAAGAGACAGGCTCATGTACCTCTTCTGCTTTATTTTTTACCCAACCCCGATGCTACACATAGCTCCCTGTTTTAATCTACCACCTATGGCTGCGTGGAGCATGGAAAAGAAAAAAAGGAGGGGAACACATGGAAGATTCCAGAATTATCTTGATTGACATACAGAGTTTGCTCTTTTCTTTCCTGACTGCCTCTCATGCACAGATGTCCCTCTACCAATGTGAGACAGGCAGCAAAAAAATATGGAAAAGCCAAACAGACTTGGGCCCTACTTACTGGATCTCCCCCAGGGCCACAGGGTTGCACACCACCAGGGGGCACTATTCATGCTCTGGAGCACACATACACGTAGATTCCAACGTGAGTGGAAACTTATGGAGTTGTACAATCCTGCAACCTTGCTTCTGAGCTAGGTTTGCTTACCTATGAAATGAGGATAGTAATAGCTATGTCCGGATCACCTGAAGTCAGGAGTTCGAGACCAGCCTGGCCAACATGGCGAAACCCCGTCTCTACTAAAAATACAAAAATTAGCCAGGCATGGTGGCAGGCGCCTGTAATCCCAGCTACTCGAGAGGCTGAGGCAGGAGAATTGCTTGAACCTGGGAGGCGGAGGTTACAGTGGGCCGAGATCGTGTCACTGCACTCCAGCCTGGGGGACAAGAGCGAGACTTCGTCTCAAAAAATAAATAAATAAATAATAATAACAATAGCCATGTCTTGCAGGGCTGTTGTGAACTACTTGAAGAAGCCCAGTGCAGTAAACGGTGTACAGTCAGCACTCTAAAAATGAGAGCAGTTGTTATATGCTGGGGATAGGGGTAGAAAGAAGGCAGGCTTCGGCATGCTCAAGAACCAAAGTAGCTAGGGCATCACTACTTTGGTTTTGTCCAGCTCATTTTCCCGTGCTGAGAGATGTCGAAGATCAAAGCCTGTTAGGATGCTGGGCTCAGAGTAAGAGCTTCATGCTACTTATTGGATGAGAGGATGAACAAGAGTCTTTGGAAATCAGAGATCAAAGGGTTGTCAGAACTAGAACTAGAACCCTGATCCATTACATTTCTTTGCCTCTGGCTGGTGAGTTCAAAGCAGTCAGCTCGAGTTGATGATTGAACATCGTTTTGGGTGAAGTAACAAGGGACCATGGTTCAGTGGTTCTGTAGAAGTTTCATGGCTCAGAAACTTCAACATGCCATTATTTGAATCCTAGTTGTCTACCAATAAAACTCTTTGAATGGCAGAAAGTCAAAGGTTTTAGATACTACCAGCAGCTATGGGTCTCATAACAATTGCCCAAGGAGAAAGAATGAACTTGGTACGAACACAGGATTATATTTTCTTTGCTAATTTCACTAGATTCTATAGTTACATTAGAGAACTGTTCCTTATTTCTGGAAGAGCCCCAATTTCCACCTTCCCCTTTTTTATGCATAGGTCTGGCAATAAATGTAACTTGGCTCTGTCTCCAGGCAATCCAGGGTTAAACTGTCTCCTGGGGCACACAATTTCAGTCCCTAGGGAAAGTATGAAAAACGTTCTCTTCTTGTTCAGAAGCTCAATTGAGTGTCTCCATTTTATTTCATAAATGAGATCTGATTTGTCTCCTAACATGTATTTTTACTTACTCAAGAGTGTGTCTAAGTTCTTTTCTTTCTCTCCTGAGCTGGTTTTGGGTTGTTTGCCTATTCATAGAAGGAAACAGTGAGGGAGAAAGCAGCTAGAACTCTGATGAATGGTTTACTTCTTGTTAGCAACCCAAGTTAAACATTTAATGATGGAAGCGGGTATGGGCTGAAATGCCATTTGGGGGTAAATGCCTGGCTTCATTTTTTCATGCTCTCTTTACCACTACTCGCCCCAGCCCCTCACACCCTGTATAATGTCTGAGCAGGTTTTCTGCATAGTTGCCAGTGCTTATTTTTACAATCTCTAACATAACAGCTTCAAATATAAACACAAACATAGCCAGCATGAACGACAGCATCTGCATCGGCCACGGAGCTAAAACAGGCTCTTAGAAATGTGCTTGACATTTCCCTTGGCAGCTTCACAGCCTCCTTGGAAAGCCTCGGTCCACCTCTCTGCTGCTGACAAGCTCTGATTTGGGTAAGATGCTGGCAGGTGCCAGCAAAGGACAATAGGCTTTTAATTAAGGTCTGTAGAGCCATAGCTCAGGAAACACACCTCCTGAAGAGTTTTTTTTTTTTTTTTAAATATTTGCATTTCTTCTTGCTACCCTACAAACAGTAACTGTGTGCTCCATCGAGGCAACTGTGGTCATTAATCTTCTGTAGCACAGGAATTGCTAGTAACATAAAGGTAGTAATGGGATTATGTTTTCTTTTCTTTTTTTTTGCAATAGCTTAGAAAATTAATGTTAACTTCTGTTCCTAGTTTGGGGCAGTTGTTTTTACTATGATGAAACTGAATGTGATCATACAACTCCATCTTTCCATCCAAACTCCCTCCATGCAAAGTTCTTATTATATCTGACACAGAATTAATGTAAACATTTTTATAATGGCCATATTTTGAGTCACTCACTTAGAGGAAGGTTTTCTAATGTGGAATCTGAGCCTGTTAAGCATCGTTGCTATGGAGACTATGAGAGTTGGATTAATTAAGGCTTGAACAGATGTGAAGTGTGCAGAATGCACTATTTTCTGTTAGTAATTAAAGAGGGTATGTGTGTACGTGAGAGAAAGAAAAATAGAGACAATCCGAGACAAAGCAGTCAGACGTGCTTGGCACTGGACATGTGACATTTTCTTCAGTAGAACTAACTGCTGATAACTCTGCTGACACTACTCTATTTTCTCCTCCACCCATGCCAGACAGAATAATTGCTTGAAATGGCCAAGCAGTCCAACCTTTCTTTCTTTTTTGGTCTGATTTATGATAGGCCCAGGAATATACAAAAACATGTTCTTGGATCAGTGGGTTCAAACGACCCATCTCTCTGAACACTCAAAAATCAAACTGGACTGTGTAAATGGTTTTTAAGCTACCTGGCAGGAAGGCCAAGTTTGCAGACTGGAACTCTATTAGTTGTCCAGCCCCCTGGTAGTATTGTCATCAGCGAATTGATAGCCAAGAGAGACACTGGCTGCGCAACTGCCAAGGAGAAATTGTCATGGGAATGCCTTTAAGACTGGAAAGTGAATGAAACATCAGTCTGGTTTGAGTTTAATTTGGAGAATATTTGTTTCAGTTTGAACTAAATCTTTTGCTTTTTAAAACAATGTATTTCTATTTTCTCTTAAGTAATATATTAACATTAGGTTTAGGTCTGAATTCAGCAGATTAGGTTCCATTGGAATCCTGCTTAGTGGCCCCAGTGAGTAGTGTCCCCATATAGCCTCCTGGTTGGCAGGAAGTAGTTAATGGCTTAAAAACGTCTAAAGGCTTTTCTGCTGGGTTGGCAGCAGTTTTGCTTGAACTGGTAGCTTTTGAAGCATGATCATTTTTTGTTTGTCTCGCAGCTGTGGAGGTGGGGTTGTCTGAATCAAAAAGCATCACAGAGGTACTTTGTTTCCTGGTGGACAGTGTCCTGGTGGCCCAAATTTGTCCTCTTCCCACCCACAGACCATGCAGGGTGAGTTAGAAAGTAATGATGCAATGGGGAATTGCGTGGCCTGGGAGGTCAAGTGTTTGTGTGTGTGTGTGTGTGTGGTGGTGTGCGCAAGAGCACACTCTCAACTAAAGCATGTGTCTCGTCAAACTCCTACACCTCTAAGGAGTCAGGCACATCCACAGACATAACTTTTCCCAGTCTTGCCATGTCCCTACATGTCACTAATTACAGCCTGATTCTGTGAGGGTTTCAGTCTATGAATGGGGCAGTTTAAAACAAAACAAAACAAACAAACAAACAAAAAACAACTAGGTGAAGGCTGCAGGCAGCACTCTTCCATCTTAGAAATTAGACATCTTTTGGTTGTGCTATTAAGAGCCATAGAGACAGGGAAACAGAGACAAATTGGATCAATGTGAATTTATCACTATCTGGGGACAAAACTTAAGTCTGCATCTTCATTTCTGCATTGCCCTCTACAACTGCGACCTAAAGTTCACTCACCCTTAAACATGACTGTTAAATCTGTTGTATATTCCATGTTTCTTGTCATTTGAAGATTATGTCCATTTATCTCATCGGAGAAAGCATTTAGTGAGGCTACAGAAAGTAGTATTTGCCATTTGAATCAACTGTGATTGATTTTTACATCTCTGGGTATTAATAAGAAAAGTGACTTATTAAATATAATTCTGTTTGCCTTTTCTTTCTCCCCACCACATATAGATACAGGAGAAAGTATATTCTGGGTACTTGGTGAACTGAAAAGGAAATTGGGGTGGGAGAAAAAACAACAGCAGTGGTTCAATGCCTTTGAAGGGACATCTGTTAAATGCTTTAGGAAAAGAGCAACAATGGAAAGCTTGAAACCAATAAAACCAGAGCCAGCACAGGGAGTTAATTTAAGAAGAAAATCCACTTTCCCTCTAAATCATCAAATTTTGAGAAGTGTTTTATATTTGGCAGACATTAGTATGTATTCTCTGTGTGTGTGTGCCTTCATCCATACTTGTTTGTATACGCACACTGTTTGAAGTCACTTCGGTATACTTAAACAAACTACCATTTTCCTTCCATTTTGTCCTTCCATATGTTAGTATGAGGCCAAAAGTACCCAATTGCCCAGTTGCTATCATGCTGTAGACATGATCCACCATTTCGCTGTCTTAGTCTTTTGGCTGTTAAAACAAAATACCATAGACTGGGTAGCTTATAGAGGACAGAATTTATTGTTCATAGTTCTGGAGGCTGAGAAGCCCAAGCTAAAGGCTCTGGCAGATTCAGTCTCTGGTGAGGGCTCCTCTTCTGGTTTATAGATGGCTCCTTCTAGCTGAGTCCTTACGTGGTGGAAGAAGCAAGGCAGCTCTCTGAGGCTTCTTTTATAAGGGCACTAATCCCAGTCCCTTCTCTGTGTAGCATTTCTTCTTCCCAGGTTTGGAGCAGGACCTCTCTAGAATAAGGGTCTTCAAAGGAGAAGAGAAAAGGAAGACAGTGGCCTTTCTAGGTTTTATGGCTTGCTTTGGGAGAGAGGGACTCGAGTTTCTATGACTCACCTTTGGGGAAGAGGAATTCTGGTTTCTATGACTTGCTTGGGCAAGAAAGAGTGACAGGAGACAGGAGGGTGGGGGAAGGTCAGAAGATCTTGCTTTTGAGGCCCTTCCAGTCTCTTTCAGTTCAAAGTACTCAACACACCAAGGTGTCATACTTTGGGGTATCATGTTCTTCACTCCAAGATCACAATAACTGGGAAGAATTACTAGCATTAAGTGAACAGGAGAAGCAGGAAAGCTAAAGGTCCTGTGATGAGTAGGACAGTCCTGTCCAAGATCAGTTGCCAAACCCCAAAAGCCCATTGAAAAACATGGATCAAATTTCAGCTTTTAGAATATTTTTCACAGTGTGAATCCAAAAGTGAGAAGTCATTTAGAAATCCTTATACATTCTGAAAAGTGGCTATTTGTAGATGCCAGTAATATGGAACATCTTGATTTTGAACCAGAGCAAGACTTTTAGGAAGAGTATCATTGAAATTCAAAGAGGAGCCTTAGTTCAAGAATTCTTAGAAAAATAATTTCCTTAACATTGCCAATCTCATTGTGATAGACAGGGCAACACAAAGCCAAAGTTAACGAGGCTCTGACATTTTTAAAGAACATATTCTAACTTTAGCTGACATTTAAATTAGAAAGCCCAGCAGTGTAGCGGGGAGCTGATTGATTTGGAAAGCATGGATCCAAGATAATGAGGGCTCTGCCATGATCTTCCTAGTGATGGGTAATAAATGAGCTCTTCCTGGCCAAAAGCAAAGGAGATGAGGCAGTTCCTGCATTTGAACTGCAGGCATTGGCACTGCATTGAGACGAAAAGTCATTCAGATACTGCTTTTCTTCTGCTCACTATAGCAATATTTTCATATTAGCCTTCATAATGAGCAGGAAAAAGACCCTGGTAGAAAAGACCCTGGCAGGCATTTCGTGTGTCAGAAACACTAATGGTTGTTTTCTTTAATTTCCCAATGTGCTTGAGACATACTAGCCTTATAGACAGCCAACCAAAAATGGATTCTAGAAGTAGATTGGTCCTGCCTTGACCTGCCAAACGTGGGAGGTTTGAAAAACTCAGATCAGAAAACTAAACCACCCACCCTCCTTTGGAAATCGATCACCTGTTTTGGGAAGAGGCTGACTCTACTTTGCTGTGAGGCATGATAGAGGCAGAAGGCTGTGAGTGGGAAGAAGCCATTACTGAGAGCCAGCCTCAGGCCCTTCTCAGTTGCCATAAAACCCTTGTGCTTCAGCTTTCCCCATCCATAAAACGGTCTCATCGTAAAGTTCACCCTCTCACTGAAGATTAATGAAGTGAGACTTGTAAAGGATTTTAACTCAAAGGATCAACTCCAAGTACTTTAAATTCTTTGGAATGAAATTATTCCAGGGAATATTTATCTGGAAGCCAGATTGACAGGGGCCTTCTGGAAGCCCAGTCAACATCAACACGACAAAAGAACCGTTAGTTTCAGGCCGGGCACGGTGGCTCACGCCTGTAATCCCAGCACTTTGGGAGGCCGAGGCGGGTGGATCACGAGGTCAGGAGATCGAGACCATCCTGGCTAACACAGTGAAACCCCGTCTCTACTAAAAATACAAAAAATTAGCCAGGCGTGGTGGCGGGTGCCTGTAATCCCAGCTACTGGGGAGGCTGAGGCAGGAGAATGGCGTGAACCCGGGAGGCGGAGCTTGCAGTGAGCAGAGATTGCGCCACTGCACTCCAGCCTGGGCGACAGAGCAAGACTCCGTCTCAAAACAAAAAACAAACAAACCAAAAAAAACAGTTTCCTTTCAGGAAAAGTAGATGCTCATTTTATTTGTTAAAGGGAGAGAAAAGCACAAGTCTGCCCTAGAAGTCATATCAGTAGGCACAAAATTTGATTGACAATGAGGTTAGTCCTCTTAATCAGGCTCCATTCATTGGTCTAAATTCACTTCAGTTCGGACTCTTGTTAAGAAGGCATTGACTCACAAAGTCGAGGGTGGAATAAGATACTGTGCCGCCAAATTGTATCCCAGTACTTCCCTTGAGAGGGTATGCTACTCTTGAACTTGTAAAAAAATCATTCCCTTAGAAACCTAAAATATCAACAATGGCAAAAAGGAGTGAAGCAAAACAGTCCCTTTGGTCCTTAAATGTGGTTTATATTATCCTAATTGGACATTTTCTAAACAGATCTATGTGAAATAACTCTTAGGGTATTTATCTTAATTTGCTCCTTGGAGAAATATTTAATTATCATTTTTTAGGTACTTCTTAAGTTGATTGCTATTAAACTGTCTGAAAATAAACTCTCCTTTTTGATTTTTCCTCTGGGATCCATCAGGAGATTGACTTTCAGGCAGCTTAATGAAAGACAAGGGTCCATCAGCATTGTTTAAGGAACTGTAGGAACTGTGCTAATTGCCAGAGGCTCTGAGCACTGGCTGCCAGCCTTGTGTAGCCCACTGGGCACAGCCATCCCACCCTTGGCTCCAACCCTGACTGCAAAGCAAGAAAGGGCTTTAGTGGGCTGGGTAATACTAACAACTGCCAGTGACAAGTCTGCTGATGGACTCTTCTGGGCAACATCACATTACAAATTAGCATCTAGAAATGACTGGCATAATTCCAGCGGGCAGAGCTTCATTGCTGGCCCTGCTCATGAACAGGGTTAGGGTTTTTGCTGCCAATGTAGATATTTTGCCTCCAAAACGTTCAACAGGGTTTGTATTGAAGCTCCAAAGTACTCCTCCAGGAGGAGCAGTCTGAAGGTGTCCACTAAGCATGGGAGTGGTGCAGGGAGTGCATAGGGGGCAAAAGTGATTTAAGGTTAACTCATCCAGAATTCATTAGATAGGTGTTCATCCACTGGAATCTGCCAGAGAGAATCCTAGCCTCTGAAAAAGAAATTTGTCCACATCATTTTCTCTACTTCACAGAAATAGCTTAAATAGAATGCCGTAGAGCCAGGAGCCTCAACAGACCTAAAGTGAATATAGAAGGCAACACAAAGTAGTGGTTATTAGCCTAGGTTCTAGAGCCTGACCGCCTGGATTTCAGGCCCAGTGCTACTACTTACTACCTGTAAGTCCTTAAGTTGGAACCTAGCCTTTCTGTGCCTCCATTTTTCATCTGTTAGCTGGGAATAATAATATTATCTTCCTCAGTTATGGGCTGAAGGTTTGTGTCCCCCTCGCCCACTCATATGTTGAAACCCTAACCCCCAGCCCCAGTGTGATGGTATTTGGAGGTAGGACCTTTGGGAGGAAATTAAGTTAAATAAGGTTATGCGAGTGGGGCCCTCAGGATAGGATTAATGCCCTTATAAAAAAGGAGGAGACGCAGGCTGTCTCTCTGTGCCCCACGCCACGTGAGGATACAGCAAGAAGTCGGCAGTCTGCAATCAGAAAGAAAGCCCTCATCACAGCCCGACTAGCCTGGCACCCTGATCTCAGATTTCCAGCCTCCAGAACTGTGAGAAAATAAATTTCTGTTGTTTATAAGCCACATGGTCTATGGTGCTTTGTTATGGCAGCCCAGACTGACTGACACCACCTCGTAAGGCTATTTTGAGGTACATGTAAAGCTCTTGGAGAATGCATAGCAAGCCCTCAGGACCCTTCCATCATTTTATCAATAGCTGTTATTTGGAGCTGACTTCCTGATACTTCATTTGAACAAAGGCATTCACCATCCCCACTACTCCCTTGATATAACTTATTTATATAAGTTCTTTTATCTGAGAAATTAAAAGTAGATTTCAGACCCTTTGTTCATTCTCACAATATCATCCAGAAGTAGATAAGCAAACAGGTATAAGCCACTTTCCCACAGTAGAAAAAGAAGGTTTTTCTAATTAATCATTGTCAAAGATAGGAAAATGATGCTGCATGTTCTTAGATCATCATTAGCTGGTTGGTTCTCTGGTCTTTCACCATCTGTCTGTCTTCGCCAGAACACCAGGAACTTCGTGACTTCCCCTGGGAACTGCTGATGGTGAATTTGCCACCCCTCCAGAAGGGATGGTAAAGGGAAGGAGGAATGAAAAGGTCCTCAAGTTGTCATCACTTGAGTGATGCATAAGTATAATGGTTTTTGTTTTTCTACTCAGGAACTTCTGCTACAGTCACCACAAAACCCAAAGAACAAAAAGGAATGGAATTTGCTGTTGTTTTGGTGAAAGCTACCTCTCAGGCAAGATGCTAATTTTAGGAGAAATGATCTGACTGTTCCAGTATAGTACATGTAATCAAGAAGGGTGAGACACTGGCTATTAGTATAAGACACAACAAAACCAATTTGGTTTCAATCCATTTCCCTGGGCCAAGATTAATTATATTCCCTAGACTAGACTTGGAGAGAAAGGAGTCATTTCCCAGGAGTGGAGGCTTCTGGCTGTCTCTATTTCGGTATCATAGGAATTCCTATCGGTTCTGCCTTCTGACCCAGTGGATTCTCAGTTACAATTTGTTGAACCCAGTGTGATATGTTATTGCATAAGGCAGAAAAATCCGCTGAATCTCTGCAGGTAGATTGGAGACTAACTGGGTCCAGCTCTAATTTTCTTCCCACGCTTGAACTTGTTCCCACAGATTCCACAAAGACCACTCTGAATCCATAGATTATTTCACATCAAAAGATAAAAGGATATCAGAATCTTGATTGACTCATTAATTGACCCCCAATACCTTTTCTTAAGCCAGTGATTCCAATAGAATGATCCCCTTTTGTTATAGGGTCCAAATATCTCATTCCCTTTGCCCAAAATGCAATTGCCCCGTGCCCCTTGTTAGTTCCCCGCACTATGCCCATGTTCTGATGGTGTTTACTTAGCTACTTTCGCAGCTTCCATGTTACCACTGTGGTTTGTTTTTGCAGTGTGGCTTACTCTACTCTAGCTGAGCTGATAAACTCTGGTGATCTCAATGCAAAGAATGAGCCACACATGGCAACTTGGGGACCTGGAAGACACAGAGCCAGAAAGATGAAAGAGGAGTGGGCCTTTGATTTGAGCCAACGAAAGTTGGCATGTTAGTGCAGATTTTTCTGAGATGATATAACCTGTTTCCCAGTAGCGACATGCCATCTGGCTGCAGTGCTGTTGGTATCGCTCAGCTTCCCACTGGGAAAAGCAGCAGGCAGACCAGGCTCAGCCAGACGCCTCCAGACATTTCAGCCTCAACTGCACCCAATGTGTGCCTTGCTGGCTCTTTGCACCAAGTTCTGAAAACCATCTGCATGTAGAAGAAATGTACTCTCTCTGCTTCTGTGTGATACTTCTGCTGAAGCCAATTTACATTCTCCTTCAGAAGAGCCATTTTATGTCCCAGAAACTTAATGAGCTTTTTTTTTTTTTTTTAAAAATTAAGAACAAGCTGTTTTATTTTGAATGAGAAACTCTCCTTCTGCCAAGAATTCTTTATCAACCTAAAACTCAGAAACCACAAGCAAAGTAAGAGTTGTTCCAAGACCAAGCCAAACTGCCTTCCAGATTTACCTGAAATGAAACATTTGGCCACCCAACAAAACGAGCCAATGGCAGGGTAAATCCAGGACCACCAGAATGGAGGGTAGGAGCATGTGCTTAATGTTCTCCTTCCTACATAAGGGTTGGTGTGTCTTCATACTGGAGCTGGAATTAGTGGACGGATCTAGGTTGGAATTGAGATCTGGCCAGCATGCAGGGACCACCATTCATCAGGCACTCATGATCTACCATGCACTATGCTAGCACTTCACAGGCAATATGTCTCTGCAGGTACTATTTGTATCCCAAATTTACAGATAAGCAGGCTGAGGTTCAGATAAGTTGAGTAATTTGCTGAAGGTCATTCAGTGGTGAAGCTAGGATTCAACCAATGACTGGTAGACTCCAAAGCCCATGCATGGTTTTAAGCATATGCTCCACTGTACTTAGAGGCAGATAAAACAACTATGATGGGCCTTGTACTACAGAATACCAAATGTGTTATGTATGTCAAAGATTACCTGCTAAGGGAGAATTCAGAGTGTTTAACTGTCAAATTCAATTCTAAGATGTTTATTGTTCCTGCAAATCCAGGATAACAATACCTAGTATTTATTGAGCATTTACCAGGTATAAGACATTATACCAAGCACTGTAAAATACATTAATTCATCTAATCACCAATGAATGGTAGGTATTATTATTATTATTATTATTTTTGAGATGGAGTCTCACTCTGTCGCCCAGGCTGGAGTGCAGTGGCGCGATCTCGGCTCACTGCAAGCTCCACCTCCTGGGTTCATGCCATTCTCCTGCCTCAGCCTCCCAAGTAGCTGGGACTACAGGTGCCTGCCACCACGCCCGGCTAATTTTTTGTATTTTTAATAGAGATGGGGTTTCACTGTGTTAGCCAGGATGGTCTCGATCTCCTGACCTCGTGATCCACCCACTTCGGCCTCCCAAAGTGCTGGGATTACAGGCGTAAGCCACCGTACCCGGCCAATGGTGGGTATTAGTTTCTTCATGTTTCAGGAAAGAAAACCGAGGCTTGGAGAAGTGATGTAACCTGTCCAAGGTCAGGTAAAATTAGGTTGAACCATGTGAAATTGCCATTTTGTAGATCAAAACCAATCAAGTTAATCAATAGTACCTAGCAATATTGGAAGTTGAGTCAAGGTCTGACCCCTAACTAGCAAAGGAATAGTCTTTAGAGTGCAAAATTGGATTCAAGTGTCCTGAATGTTGATTGGAAAACAATGCCCCAGATCAGAGAGGAATGACAGACTGTCAGAAGCCATTCATGGTGGCTTTACAGCATGTGGACTGTCACATGCTTCTAGAATGAGCAGATGTGCAAGATGGTGGGAATGCTGTCTCAGCGGTAGATGCTAGACTCAGCCCTTGGAGAATGCACCACACACCCCTTCTCCTATCTTCTTGTTGCTTTGCACATGACCCCTACTTCCCTTTAGCTCCTGTTCCCTTCAGGACTCCCTGATTCCTGCCCTTGGATTCACCTCACACTCATGCATCTCCTGTCCTGACTTGTTTGGATGGAGCTCTTCCTTTGGATAGGCCCCCGGCATTCTGTTGCTCCGTGTGACTCATCTCCTCTTCTGGTTCCCACCTCTCGCATCACTCTGGGTCTATGTACTTTTGCTCTTGATTTAACCTTCTGGGGCTTCTGGCTCCTGCTCCCAGGCTCAGCCCTGCCTGGGCCCAGCCCTTGATGTTCCCTCAGTTCCCAGTTTTCCACACCAGCCACTCTTCTGTGCTAGGCTCCAGCTGATCTGACTTCCCTCCCTTTCCCCCAATCAACTGTGTGGGCTGGGACACAACAAGCTTTGAAGGTTTTGGTGATAAGTTTGGAGGAGGTGGGAAACTTAGCTAGTTCTGTTTGGTTCCCACAAGTAGGGAGGAGTCTTCAGAGAGTGGGCAACTCTGGCAAAGGCCATGAGAAGCTGATGGCTATTTATGATTTCAGGAGAAGGATAGCTGTGATAAAAGGGTCTGAGAGTAAATGGGGAGGGAGGGAGAAAAAATGCAGGGATTAAGTGTTGTTGGCTACCCAAGTATGCAAATTACCTAACAGCTTAGTTCTGTCAACCTAAATAACAGGGAGAGGCTCTCTAATAGAAAAAGATATTTATTTGGGAATAGAGCAGTTTCATGGGAATATGTGTGGTACAGCAAATGACAGGCATATTCAGGCAGGTAAAGGAAGACAAAGGTTTTTAAAGGAAAAAATAAGGAGGGTTACGCAATTGTTTTAAAATAATTATCTTTGGCTGCAAAGATCAATAACAAGGGTGACACCAGTCTGAGGTTGGACGGGTAGTTGATGAGCAGATGTCCTTGCAGAAGTATTTTTGTGTGTGTGTGTAAGGTTGTGATGGCTGTTGGTCAAGGTTGTGGTTTGTGCAGTCTTTTTGTGATAATTTTTGTTATCAGGCATAAAAGCATGAGAACCCTCTTTTCATGACCTTCCCCAGCTCTATTTGTCAGTATTTTTTTTCCTTCTCACATTAGTGACTCCATTCTGATTTTGATAACTTTCACAGTTCCCAGAGGAAACTATCAACCAGGCAAAAGAAACAAGCATGTTATGTACCTAAAGAGAGAGACGAAAGAAAGAGGAAGCTGATTCCCACAGTTCAACTAAAAAGGAAAATGTATTAGGTCTTCCTCTTTCCCTAAGCAAAAGAGGTGACTAGGGATGGCACAGATGGGATGCAGAAAGGGAGATCAACTGTTTTGTCACCTCTTTCCTTATGGCACATCTTTCCTCCTGGCCAGCCAAAGAATTTGGCTTCATCTGCATGGGCCAACTAATTAAAAAGATGGACATTTTAAAGAAGATTTGGTAATGAGGACTCAAGGGAAGGTGATGCTGAAGGATTTTAATTGCAAGAAACCAATCAACTTTATGGGAAAATAAAAATGATTACGATAGACACATTTGAGATGATTGGCAGGTGGATAAGAAGAAACCACTAATTGGTGTTTTAACCTACCTAGGACTTATTTAAGACCTGGCAGCTCTCGGACTAGGCAATTGATCTTATGTATGTTTAAAGACAACTGCAATGAGGAAAGTCCTTTCCCTAGAGTTCAATCATTCTTTCCCTCTCTAAGGTATAACTACATGGATGGGTTGTAGTCACACTACTTGGGCATGGCAGTGAAAGCAGACTTAGGGTATAATGAGACACTAGACATTTTGATTGGGAGGTATAGGGGGCCAGAGGGCAGCAGAGACAGGAATCTGGGTGTGGCCATGCAAGTCTCAGAGAGTTGGAGCCCTTTCACTCCTAAACTGAAACGCTTTTTGGACGGGACCACTTCCTCCAACCAGGACTTAGAGGGTTTTCTTGAGCCCGACACCATGGAAGAGGTTGTAGGGGTGACGTGGTTACTTTGATGGGTGTAAGAATGTCCATTAGTGAATGGGTTTTGGAGTCAGATGCCTGGATTCAAATCCCAATTCTACCACTTTGTACCACCACTTAAGCAAGTCTCTTTAGCTACTTTTTTGTTTCCTTAACAATAAAAATAGGAAGGTCATAGCTACCTCATAGGATTAGGTAAGAGCATGTGTGTATGTAAAATGCTTGGCATAGGGCTTCATTTATACAAAATACTGAAAAAATAAGTGATGTAATAATGATGATGATGAAAATGATAATAATGATGCTAAGTCTGAGTTTGAGAGTCAGAGTTGATAGGGTAAAAAGGTGCTTCAGTTTTCAACTTCAGAAATTGTCTTACTTTTTTTTTTTTTTTTTTTTTTTGAGATGGAATCTTGTTCTGTCACCCAGGCTGGAGTGCGGTGGTGCGATCTCAGCTCACTGCAACCTCTGCCTCAGCCTCCGGAGTAGCTGGGATTACAGGCGTGCACCACCACGCCTGGCTAATTTTTGTATTTTTAGTAGAGATGGGGTTTCACCACCTTGGCCAGGCTGGTCTTGAACTCCTGACCTTGTGATCCACCCGCCTCAGCCTCCCAAAGTGCTGGGATTACAGGCGTGAGCCACCATGCATGGCCGATTTCTTTTTTATGTTTAACTTTGCTCTCCAGATGCTTTCCGAAAACCTTAGTTTTCCTGCAGACATTGGACCTAAGTGTGGACTCATACATGCGAACAAGATGTTCATTTCCTCTTTTTTTCACACTGCCTCCAGCCTCCAGAGAAGTGTTCTTTCCCTTGCTATCTGTCCCACTTCCGGTGCAGGTGGTCCTGCCTGACCTAACCACAAACACCTGAGAGAAGACACTTGCTAAAGGCCAAACCCTTTTTCCATTTGACTTGGAGGAGAAAGCACCCTCTCTATCAAAGTGACATGAGAAGAATTGACTGCAGAGTAGCTCTGTATTACTTCCGGCTGGGGTATCAAACACCACATAATGCATACCCTTATAGATGACAGGGTTATTGAACAGAAGAGTAATTTAGAAGGGCCTGATTTTGAGACTGCTACTTGATACTTCTTTAATGGAAAATAATTAGTGTCCATTTACTGGAAGTGATGTACCTCGGTACTGTGGTTCAGTTGGACCACACTGATGAAAACATGCTTGAGTGTTCCATATGCTTGTGGTTAATGAGCATTATGTTTTGGTTGTTCTGTTTTCTGTCTTGTAATGTCCAGCCTTGCCTCTATTGCATGTGAGAGGAAGGGGGTTTGGAGTGCTTTGGAGGCAATTCATTTTGAAATCAAATTGACTTACAGAGTTAGTGTGGGTCAGTAAATATCCTTGAGCATGTTTATTTCATTTTGTGTTCAGGTATGGCAATATTTACAGTTTGACTCAAATGGATTATAATTAAAAAGAATGGTTATCTCTCTGAACAGTGATTGTTTCCTTATGTTTTTACAAATTGAACATATACACATAACTTTACGAGATACAATACAGTCACACCTCTCCAGCATTATTGGGGAATTAAGCCATCCATGATAAGAATATTCCAGATAACTGAAACTTATTCCCTTTGAGTAAATATGTATTTATTTTAGTCATTTAAATGAAAATCTTTTTTGAAATGTGTAACATAGTTCTCTGACATCCTGAACAACAATTTTCAACACAAGTTAGCCTTTTTTTTGATAAGTCAGAGCAAGCGTTAAACCATCATCGTTATACTGGTCCAGGTTTGGCCAACGTGTTACCAAGGTTCTGTCGCTAGATGGCTCTGGGTAGTGAGGCCTTTGGAATTCTTGGTTCTGATTTTTAGAATATTTTTTCTATCCTTCATTGCTGTCATTCTGTTGGTGTAACTTCTTGCTGCTATCAGTAGGCCTACTTCTACAATTTCTCCTTAAACTAGTCATTTCTACTCAACTTTGAATGAAGAGACCAGTACCCAATCTTAGTGGACTTTAAGTAAGGTGAGAGTAAAGAGTCTCTGAATGAGATTTTCTTAGGAATAAAATAGGCACATTTCAGTATGTGGATGTTGTGAGACCCATTTTGAATACCGTAGTGTCCTTTTGATGTTTCCCCAAAGTTTTTTAGATAGGGAAATTTACAAGACATCTGAATTCTGGGTAATTGAGAGATGTTGCTGTGATCTTAAAAAACTAATCTATCTCTTTAGATTAGTTTGCCTGTGTGTCCATAAGCTCCAGTAGTGAATGGTGAAAGTCTTCCTAATCATTCTAACCCACATGAATCCCTTCCCTGATTCCTTAAGGTTAGCATTTTGATCTCTACCACACACTTAGTGGCTTATTATATGCAGTAGACCCCTGAAATTCACCAGAGATACATTCTAAAGCCTTAGCAAATCTGCAAAATTGCAAAAATTATGACAACATAATAGTATCCTTCATGCAATGCAATAAAGTGTTGTAGAAAAATTTAAGTGCTCCTTCAGTCTCTTAATGACGTGTATAAATATAGGACTTAAGTTACTTATAAAGCTGGTTGACTGACTTTTTAGGGCCACTTCTTACAAAGAAATGCAATTTTATAATTTCTCCAACATTACTGCATGGAACCTGAAAAAGGGAAGCAAAATCCAGTTTTGAGGTGGACATCACAGATTGCACAAGGAATTTTTCAAGAGAAGACAGAAATATGGACATTGGTGATATGTCCTATCTTTATAAATTTATTGGCAACCAATTTTTAAATTTTTAAATACTCTGAGTTGACAATGTATAAGATAATCTATACATGTATGCCTGGACAATTTGGCTGGTTGTAAGTCTATATCTTCAATCATGATTCATGAGAACTCATTCAAAGTGTGCATTGGAGAACACTAAGGATGTATCATACTAATGTATGTTATTAGTTTATCTATGAAATCTTACCTCTACAAGTCAATTGTAGGCAACATGAAAGAAACAGGCTACATTTTTCAACTTCCTTTGGATGTCCTCTGTGTGGTTGAATACATAGCAGATTTGTCATGTCTGTTAGGTCTTTGTAGGAGATTTTCAAAGAAATATAATATTATGGTACCCAACGCTGATACGCATTTATTACAGAGGGCATAACACCATGAGAAACACAAAAGAGTGTAGGAGAAACAAAAAGGAATTAGAAGAAACTGCAGCAATCCCTGTAGTCTCATGGAAGGGAGCACACTCACATGACCTCGCAACCTGAGGGAAGTGGCAACCACAGCCCGTAAACACGGGAAAGAGTGAAGCACAAACTGCACGCTTACAACCTGGGGGAATGGGAAGATGTGTTATTACTCAGGGAAACCTTCATGCAGTGGGTGAATCTTAAACCAGGTCTTAAATGGAAGGAGGGCCCACCAAGTTAGAGGAAAACTACTACTCAGAGTCAAAATGTAGCGACTTTTGAGGACTGAGAATCCTCTCTCCGAAGAGAACCTGAAACTTGACTGTCTTTCCTTAGACACAGTGAAAAATCATCTCTGCGTAAATTGTTTATTTGTATACACAAAGCATGTTTCATGACAGTTTAGGTGACAGTGGAAAATGTGAACGCTGAGAATATGCCAGATATGTTTGTTAAGCATGAAAGTGATTTCTATGATAATGAATGCATGCTTACCGAGCTGAGAAAATTTCAAGTGAGATGAATTACCAAGTACCTCGGTGCATTTAACAACCCTGGGATGTTATCAGGGCTGGGAAGTTAATTTAATGCTGCACATCAAACATCCAGCCAAGCACCCAAAGAATGTGGAACGAAAGCTAAGGGAGCCACACATCTTTAAAAAAATCCCGAAACTTGACCAACAACATGTGTTTGCTCAATTCCTCAAGTTTCAGCAGGCTGGGAGCCAAATTTTCTGAATTCACTTCATACCTGTGATAGCTTCCCAAACTAATAGTTTTTGTTTTTGTTTGGTACACAGTAGTCATGGATGATATTATGACAAGAATAATAAGATGGGGTGAAAGCCAGAAATGGACATGGCAGCTGTTGAGCAGAAGTGGAGTTCAGCCGACTTCATAGGCCTTAGCTCAGAATGATGGGCTGGTAGGAGAACAGCAAATGAGGTTCTAGGAGGTGCACAGCTCTGTGCTGGGTGCTATGAAAAGGCCCAAAGAAATGCAGGTTGTCTGTGTTTGCCCCCAAGGAGCCTACGACATGGGCACTTTAAACATTAAGAGGATTAGGTAGAGAGGCAGACCCCTACTTTCATCTCCCAATCCCATCACTGACATGTATGACATTGGGGATGGTACTTAACTTCTTTAAACTTCAGCGCCTTCATACATAGAATGGGGTTAGCACATCTTAACCGAAAGGTTCTGCAGGGCTCAATGAGATAAGGTGAGCAAAAGAGCTTAGTAGAGTTTCCTGGCACAGTCCACATACGTTGTGTTGGCTCACGTCTTTGTGGCTGTGACAACTCGGCATCATACAAAAGACTGAATTAGAAATAGTTCCCACATGATGGCCTTATTGTCCAGGCAGGCAGATGTAAATCACAATATCTGGCCTAAATTGTACCCTTGAATTGTATTGTGAGGGTGGTCCTGAAGAAGACGCTCTGGTAGGTACAAAGTAGGGTATGGCCTCATGAGGCTTTGTGTTCTTGGAGCTTAGTGCTGTGTAAAATGCATTAACAGATGGCTTCCCTGGGAATTTAGAATAGAATTTAGTAGGAGGGACATCACCAGAGCCCCCAAATCTGAGCCCTAAAAGTTTGAAGCTGCACTTTATTGTAAAAGTCATTCAATCTAAACAGCTTATTTTATGGAAGAAGAAATCTGCTTGCCTCTATCCAAGCTACTCAGAGAAGCGACTGCTAGGAGGAATGGAGCTTGGGGAGGGGTTGGCTTGTGTTGTTGCTCTTGTTCCTGCCACTGCTCGGTCAATGCAGTTCCTGTTCCCACTGAAGGCAGAGCAGAGGAATTAGTAGAAAGTGTGCTTCTTGCAGGAGCTGAGCTATTCCCCAGGGGGTAGTATGGTTGTCCCTCTAGCCTGCGATGATTTTGATATAATTCTGCCTAGAGGTGGAGGGATGAACCAAGATGACTTTCCTAGGATGCTGCTGGTAATACTGAGGCCCAGGATTTTAAACACACACACAAACACACACACACACACACACACACACACACACACACACACACACACAGAGAGAGAGAGAGAGAGAGAACCCTCTTTAAGAGGGATGGGGGAGAATGAGCAAGCTTGGCATTTCCCTTGGGCTAGAGAAGCACATGAAACGAGTTATCTTATTTGAGTCTATGCCTAGCTACCTCGTGCTTTCTAGAAAACAATTATGCCAGTAAATTTCATTAATTTTATGTCTTTGGGTAATTCGCTGACTGTAATTGGCTTTGAGAGTGTAGTGATTGCAGAGCCTCTGTGGGTAACACACAAATAAAAACAATGTGATGAAATGTAATTGAATGATGACTCCAATTTTTAATAACCCCCAGAACATGAGTGCTCTGGGAGTGCAGATATTGATGATAGTTACAAGATCAAATATCACCCCAAAATGAATGAAGCACCATGGTGATGACAAATGGAGGCCATCACATTTGCCCAGAAATAACAATAAAAACAACAATAACAGAGGCTTATATCTGCCAAGAGCCAGGTACCATTCTAAAATTTTTGTGAACTAACTCATTGAAACTTCATAACCATCGTGTGAAGTAGGTGGTGTTGTAATCTCCATTTTGTAAATTTGGAATCTAAGGCAGAGACAGATTAAAAAAAAAAAAAAAAAACTTATCCAAGTTCACACAGCTAGTGCACAGTGAAGCCAGCCAGAGAAGAATTCCTTCCCCCACAACCCCACGATGCTCACTCATTGGATATGTTCGCTTCCTTCCTGCTCTCTTAATCATCTGGGTTTTCATTTAGTTTTTATCATTTTGCATACACATCTCATGTATTAGGTTGAATCATATGAAATTAATGTTTTCACAGATCAAAAATCATTGACTATTAGTAGTAGTCTCATACAGTTTGACCTAATATTCCACGATTCAGGGATTATTTCTATTAATTAAGACAATCGGCATTTTATTCCCCTGAACAGTCTATTGAGGAGAAATGCATGTGACCAAAGTAATCCACGCAGGATGAATCTCAGGCCTCATGCCTGGAATGTTAGGATGGAAGTTGTTATGCAGAGACATAAGGTCCAGAACTCCTGGAGCTGCATCAATAATAGCTTAAAAATGAAACCTGTCCACGAAGTTTCCATATCTACCCATAGCCTTGAGAGTCACAAATGTAGAGTCAGGACTGCGGATAAGCCACACCTGGTCACTGGTCTCTCTACATTTTCACTTAGATGAGCCAATCAGTCTTCTTCATTTAAGGCCATTGAGTTGGTTTTTTTCTTATTCCCAATCACATATCAGCCATTCTTGAGTGAAGAGAGACAAAAGGGGATTTTAACTTTGCAATGGACATGAATGATAGAGATGGCAGAAACGTCTGGTGACATTTACATCCAGGTCCTCTGACTCTTCAGCCAACAAGCCACTTAATGCTGTGACAAGGACAAGCCTGTCTTCACCACACAACCTGCTTTCCTCTTTTTCCTGCAACTCTTTCAACTTCATCTTCACCATCTCTAAAGGAACAACTGCATGGCAAGGAAGCACAGTGAAGTGGAGTATGCCTTCTTACTGGTATCAAGTTCCTTCTCAAGTAAGAGAGAAGAGTGTAGGCAAAAAATCTGGAAGGCTATATAAGACAGTGAAGTTTTACCCCTGAAGAGGGCTTATCCAAGAGGAGTAGGAAGTGGGGAGTACAAGGTAGTATCCTGGTCTTTGTTATGAGCTTACCTTGAAATTTATATAGTAGGCCATTTCTGAGTAGTATTTTTCCATATGGAATTAGCAACCACCCATATTTTTCTCCAATAAATGGGGATGTTCTGAGGATTGAGGATGACATCAGTGCTCTATTTGCTCCATAAAAGGATAATGAGTAGGATATTGGTTGCCTACCCAATATTTATCCCATCCTTTCTATACTTTCCTAACAGAATCTGAATTTTGTACAGAAATCAATAGCAGCCATGAGTAAGAATGCTCAGAGTGTACCCTGGGTAGGGCCTTTATATGAGCTAAAGGAAACCAAAGCCAATTTCTAAGATGGAAATGATTGTCCCAATTGCCTAAGGGCATTGCTTTGGTGGTAACTCATGATTGCTCTGTCTAGGAATATAGAGATTGTGTATTTCAGTGGTAATATGAGTAATGTTCTTTGATCATAAGTGATTTAATTATAGTCTCAGGGACCTCAGAATATAAAGGAGAGCCTTTCAATGTTATTCCACTGAAAGAGCGTTAGCAACCACATGCCATTCAAAATGGGACTCGTTCCCGGAGAGATTTTATTTCTGGTCATGAGTGGGGATGGCAAATTAGGGAAAAAAATATCCTGGAATTTATTGACCTAAATTCATTTACAACCAATCAGATCCCAGAAGGCTAAGGGTTTAAGCCAGGAAACAAAAGGGCTGAGCCTCTTGAAATGCTGGTTTCCACTCTTCCTTTGCAACAGGACCCCCCACAGTGGCAAATACATGTTTCTTTCCTGTGAGGTAGGCAGCACCAATGTTTGACTTCAGGTTACTAAACTCACTGGCTTTCCTATCTATTCACCCTTTGGAAATCTCCTCCCAGGACTCCACAGAGGCTGAAGACATTGTCACCAGTTGTGGATCTGGGGGTGGAGGAAGTGAGATCTGAGCAGGTCAAGGATGGTCTGTGGAGCAAGTGGCAAACACTGGTCATGGCTCCTGGCATTGGGGAAAGCTCTAGATCCCTTGAGATGCATGCAGGGCCATGAGGCACTGGTCCTTGTGGTAAGGTGGGACAGCCTGGAGGTAAGGATGGAGGAGAGAGAGTACACGGTGTGCAGGAGCCTTCTTGGGGGATGCAGGCTGCCTCCTGCAGTACACATGGGAGTTTTTGCAGGCAGTTCATGTAGAAATGAACTTCAAGGGAAGACTTTCAAGGTAAAAAGAAATTCAGTTTGCTGTCTGATATGGTTTGGGTCTGTGTTCCTGCCCAAATCTCATGTCAAATTGTAATCCCCAATATTGGAGGTGGAGCCTGGTGGGAGGTGATTGGATCACGGAGGCAGAAATCCCCTTTGGTGCTGTTCTCATGACAGTGAGTCAGTTATCATGAGATCTGATTGTTTAAAAGTATGTAGCACCTCCCCCTTCTCTCTCTTCCTCCTACTCTAGCCATGTAAGATGTGCCTGCTTTTCCTTCATCTTCTGCCATAATTGTAAGTTTCCTGAGGCCTCCCCAGCCATGCTTCCTGCAGAGCCTGCGGAACCATGAGCCAATTAAACCTCTTTTCTTTATAAGTTACCCAGTGTCAGGTATTTCTTTATAGCAGTGCAAGAACAGATGAATACACCATCTGGGAAGATAGTAATGGAGCCTGGGAAGCCTCATCCACTTGGCCTTAGAGACAGTGGGAAGTGGTTATACATCTCAGAAATTTTGAAAGCATTATCTGACTTTCATCATCTCTTGAAATTTTTCCAGAATCAGGAAAATAGTCTCCATAAACACTGATTCTATGTTCTGGAGAACTAGGAAAATGAGAAAATAAAATGAAACTTACAGTTTAATTGTGTGAAAGTCAGATCAGTTACAGTCATGTATGTGAGCTGCTCACTATTGAGGTCTCACGACAAGGATACATGAAGAGGGTCATGAATAGTACTTGACGGCATAAGACTGTGATACTTGATTCCAGCCAAAATGCTGATATTTATGTGCTCAACATGTGTTACTTATATGTCAGGGAGATTTGTCTGTAATGTAAATTCTTTTTAGAGAGCACTGATGGGGAAGCTTTGGTGCCTTACATTTCACGGTGGGCTAAATTTCCTAACAAGACATTGGGCCCATCCTTGGGTCTGGGCCAGGGACCAGAAGCAGGCTCTGCAGTAAGCATTTACTCTCTCAGCCTCTGCTAGGATTGAAATCACCAAGAACCCAGAGGTGGCTGGGAAACCATCACATCACCATTCCACCAATGACAGAGACAACTGGCTTTTCCCTAGGGATTGCTCTGTCCCTGATACTGTGCAAGAGATTTACGTGTGTTGTCTTATTTAATTCTCACAATTACTATATGAAATAAATTTCTTATTTCTATTTTACAGATGAAGAAAAGGAGGCTCAAATAGTTTAAGAAACTTACCCTCCTCACACCATGGATAACAGGCAGAGCCAAAAGCAAATGCAGGTCAGTGTGACCCTACACTCAAAGCCTGGGACTCACCCTGCACCAGGCTGGGTGAGAAGCCTTAGGGGCACCTGAGCTTTTGAAGCTACTCTGATGGTAAGTCTTGTCTGAATGCCACACTGGATTCTTCATGTGACATTTAGAACCCAGCTTGAATCAGATGAAAGGGAGTCTCCTAAAATTCACACACAAGACAAAGGAGGCCTTGCAGCTGAATTTCAACAAAGCTCTGGATGGGGCTGCATCCAAATGTTCTGCATTCCAAATATTCTCTTCTTGCCACGGTGAGGTTTTGGAGTGGGTGGCCTCTTTTCCTGGAGGCTTGTAGGCACATCTTCCTGCAGAATGAGGTGTCACTATCTCCAAAACAGGGTGAAGCATCTTTGAGCTATCTCCAGTTTCTGTTGGGAGGCTTTGAACCTCTCTACAGGAATTGTGTTTTCCCAGTCAGCGATCGGTCACCCGGGCCCCACAAAGCAGCTCATGTAAGACTCGAGAGTTGCCAATAAGATAAGAAACTGCTATCAAGTTTCACCCTTGAAAGTTCTTCCTTCCTTTTCTCACTCTAGGATTAATTCATCTTGAATTTCAAGATAGGGAAAGGTGGGGGTCTTGAAATTTATAGGGCTGCATCCCAGAGCAATTTCCAGTGTTTAGCCATAAATATTTTCAAGAGAGATAAAAGCAGTTACTCTAACACTAACCCCCCTGTACAGACTGGCCCCTGGGAGCAGAGAAGTGCAGCCAGCAAGGGAGTGTGGGAAGACTAACCCAACGGGACAGCCACTTATCTTTCCTGTTTGCCCCAGGGAGGGAGGTTGGTTGTGGGGGCTGGCTGCTGTTGGAAGTGCTGAGCATCCCCCACCCCTCCCAATTTGTATTTAATCTCCCTAGCCCTGTATGTTTTTTTCATTGCCAGACCCAGATCTATGACAACAGTTTCCATTTCTTCCCATCTCCCAAGCAGTGAGCAACAAAGGAAAGACATTCTAAGAGCCCATGAAACATTTTTTTTTATTGAAACCCTGTTCTCCAGAGAGAGATTGAGGAGGCGATTTAAGCAACCTTATTACAAAATAAAAATGTATCCTCCTACTCCACGGCAGGAAATGTGAGAAAGAGAGACAAGCCCATAAAAAAGCACTAAAAAAAAAAAAAAAAAAAAAAGTTTGCACAAGAACTAGAACAAAGGAGAGACATTAAATAATTATGTGCAGAAGAAACAAAAACAGCATGAGACTCAAAAAGGATCGTTAAAAAAAAACAATTTACACAATATTGCCTTAGGCAGGAACTTCTTTGAGATATTATGCATTATATTTCAAATTTTCTAATTAAAAAGATTAATCAAGCTGTGCATAATAGCTGGGATGGGAATCCCTTATCTTTAATAGTATAGTTTATAAGAGCATTCCTGATTTTGTACGGTTGACAGTATTATGAAGGCATTTGACAATACTATCAGAAAGATTTCAGGTGCCTCAGGTTTTGTTTGCAGCTTCATAATTTATCATTATTTAATGGCACCCAAATAAATCTGCTCATTAATGAAGCAGATTAGAAAATAGACACAATTCCGCTTGGTGGCACACACTTGTAGGCCCTGCTACTTGGGAGGCTGAGGCAAGAAGATGGCTTGAGGCCAGCCTGGTCAACACAGTGAATCTACTATCTCTATTAAAAAAGAAAAAGAAAGAGCAAACAGACACAACATAATACAGCTACATTTCTAGACTATCTAATTCTTCTCACCCACGGCCCCAGTTGGATTGAATAGTCTGCTAAAATTAAAGTGAACAGCAAACACCAAGCTCTGTTTTAGGAAACCTTATTTTTTGTGTTTTGCTCAGCATTGACGTTGGTTATTGATGCCTAATCTTCAATAGATCTTGTAGGCATTCTAGAACTCATGGAGTTAGTGGTTTTTTCCATAGAATAACCATCTCTGTATTTTCACATACAGATGGTTGGGGACTCTGCCCTAGAGTGGGCTAGGACAGGAGGAAATACTTGGAATATCAGGTGCAGCCACGTAAGCAGCTCATTAGAAGGGCTCATTTACTTTCCAGTAGACATTTCTCTCACTGGGGCTGGTTTCCTTCTTTGGCTCTGGGAGTACTGCCAAGTCACTTTTCCCTCCTGGGAGGAGAGGGGGTCAAGGGTGGACTGCGGAGACAGCCTCTTCTTCCTCTTGTGTGCCCACCTGCTGGAAATAGAAATTGTGTCTCTTAGTTTCAAATGGTGTTGCCCACGAGAAGCAGTCATGGGGCAGGCAGAGTACAAAGCTTTCCCCCTTGCTCTGTTGTTGGGGACTGGCAGGGAGTGGGGAGGGAGGAAGGATTAGTAGGCTGGGGTTGGGAAGGGGTAGATGTCTGAGGGTTTCCTCTGTGGAAAGAGGTGAGCAGGGTGGACCTTAAGGGCGACAGGTCTCATCTACTTAATGTCTTGTCTCATCTCCTCCTCCTAACCTCTGCAAGGGGCAGGGGGCGGGGAGGGGGAGTCCCAGTTGATTCCCTGCAAAATATGCCTGCAAATGAGGCAGCTGACTGGGAGCATCCATACTATTTAGATACAGAACCCACATGGCTGTGAATTCCCCAAATCTCAAGCACAGTGTAGAATAGTCACAGAATCTGAGCAACACCTGACTATCTAAATGGCCCAATCTCTCTCTTAAGAAGCTTTTAGGAGAAATAAGGTCACATAAAAATCAAGGTAGCAAGCAGTATTATTCCTCCAGGCATCTTTGAGTCAGAAAGAGCCTGAATTTTAAAAATAAAAACTGCTGTCTTGCTTAATATATTCTCTCTTCTAATAAGCCACCAAGCAGCCATTGTACTCTCCCAAGCCAGTGGACATATATCTCGCTAAGACACATGTGTCCACAGTCAGGATATTGTCTAGGAAACCTGAGCCTGCAGCCTGCGCAGGAGCCGCCATCACTGCATAATTCCTTCCAGAAGAATAGAAACCCAGGCTCAAGGCAGCAGCACAGGGTCCCCGAAGGACACATTGCCATTTATTTTCGGTGTGATTATTTTCCATTACACACTTGCAAGGGGTGTTTTTGAATGCTATCTTACTTTCTTTTCATGTCCCTTCATTTACTGCACCCCGAGAGACAGTCAAAATCTCCAGGCCACACTCTGCAATAAAAACTCAGCAAGTTTAGAGGATACAGCATGAAGCTTCCCAGACGGCCAGAAGTTCTGCTGACGGTACTAAAATTCAGGAGCCTCATCTAGCATCCCAGGCAGGTGTGTCTATTCAGTGAATAGGAAGCTGGAAATATTTCCTTCGAGGATGGCTTCTCTTCTTCCCGTGGGCTAAGAGTTGGTGTATTTTCCTTCTGGACTGCCTTGATCCCTGACTTGGCCAATTCTGAATGTCAGACCAGTTTCTGGGGGCTCTGTTTGCATTCTGGAGGTTACGGTCCTCAGGTTCTTTTGTACTATGATGGGCTGGGGATAAGTCCCTTCAGCAGGGGTGGAAGGCCCTTTATGAACTGTGGTCTATGATCAGAATCTTGTTCCACTCAGAGCTTTTCTCAACTGCCCCTGAGTGCATGATGACAGAAAACAGTCATAATCAGTCCTTGGTCTCTAAGTGCAAGGAACCCTCTAAATGTATTCATAGCAAAACAGTATGTTTCACCACCGAAATATACTCATAGAGCTGATTTCAGATGAAGTGGCCCAGAAGTTTACTCCTTGTAGCCTCGTGTGTTGCTGAGGAGTCTCCCCTATTTCTTCAGAGTCTCGCTCTGTCGCCCAGGCTGGAGTGCAATGGCAGGATCTCGGCTCACTGCAACTTCCGCCTCCCGGGTTTAAGTGATTCTCCTGCCTCAGCCTCCCGAGTAGCTGGGGCTACAGGTGTGCATCACCACGTCCAGCTAATTTTTGTAGTTTTAGTAGAGACGGGGTTTCACCATGTTGGTCAGGATGGTCTTGAACTCCTGACCTCATGATCCGCCCACCTCAGCCTCCCAAAGTGCTGGGATTACAGGCATGAGCCACTGCACCTGGCCTCTCCCCTATTTCTATACATTTCTGAACTGTGTCAAGATCACTTTGGTGCATTTTGGGAAATGCCTCAATTGCATCAAAATCAATGGTTCTCCAAAGCATCAGAATCACCTGGAGGGCTTGTTAAACATGGCTCACTTGGCCCCTCCCCCATAGCTTCTGATTAAGTAGGTCTTAGGTGGGACTCAAGAATTTGCATTTATGACTAGTTCCTGGATATGCTGGGTCAGAGTGTGTGTCCTCTGTCTTAATCCGTTTTGGGCTGCCATTAAAAAAATACTGTAGCCTGGGTAGCTTATAAACAACAGAGATTGGTTTTTCACAGTTCTAGAGTCTGGGAAGTCTAAAATCAAGGTGCTAAAAGATTTGATGTCTGGTGAGGGCTTGCTTCCTCAAAAATTTCTGTCTTCTTATTATAACCTCACATGGCAGAAGGGGCAAGGGATCTCTCTTGGAATCTCTTTTATAAGGGCACTAATCGAGTTCATGAGGGCTCCATACTCATGACCTAATCACCTCCCAAAGGCCCCACCTCCTAATACCATCACCTTGAGGGTTAGGATTTCAACATATAAGTTTTGGAGTGATGCAAACATTCAGCCCATAGCAAGCCCCAAATTCATGTCCTTCCCGGGACCTCATAATAAAAACTTATTTGGGAATAGAATTGTTGCTGATGTAATTAGTTAAGATGAGGTCATACTAGAATAGGGTGGGCCCTTAATCCAATTTGCCTGGCATCCTAATAAGGAGAGACCCACAGACAGGGACACAGAGGAGAATGCCATGTGACAACAGAAGCAGAGATGGGAGTGATGTGTCTACAAACCAAGTAGGCCAACGATTTCTGGCAATGGCACAAACTAAGTGGAAGGCATGGCACAGATCCTTCCTTGGTGCCTTCAGAGAGAGTGTGCCCCTGCTGACATCTTGGTCTTGGACTTTTAGCCTCCAGAACTGTTAGAGAATACACCTTTGTTGTTTTAAGCCACCAGCTTGTGGTAATTTGTTATGGGCAGCCCTAGGACATGAGTACAGGAGATGCTGATATTGGTGGTCCTGATAAAGCACTTTAAGAACCACTCATGGAAATTAATTAAATTATTTCCTTCTTCTTCAACTCCTCTCTCTCCTTACGGTGTCCATGATGAATTTTCTTTCCAAAATAATTTCTACTTGCATCTGCCAGCGCCTTCTTAATTCCCTAAGAAGAATTTTCACCAGCTCCTGGTTCCTTAATACTTCCCTGATTGTTGTTCCTGATCTTTTTAACCCCATGTAATCCATGGGGGCCCTTTCCAGCTCTGTTGTGGTAAAATGAGATCTCTGATTTCTCTATCCTGATAGGGAATTGTTACTTCATGTGGTTGGATTTCACACACTCTAGGAAGAGAAAGACACAGGTAGCAGGAAACCGTTGTAAGAGCCATCAGGGAACTGGAGAGACAGGGTGGGAGTGAGGGGATTTTGGCTTCAGGAAGACAAGCATTAAGAGGGATTTATCTGCCTTCAAATATATGAAGTGTTACTGTGCATAAGATGCAGACAGCATGCTTTCCATCTCCTCTGAGAATGAGCCAAAGGCAGGCAGGCTTAGGGAGAAGAACTTTGAGTGGACAGAAAGAATTTTCTGAGGTTGAAGGTTTTAAGTCACTGGAATGTCAAGGGAGAATTTTAAGTAAGAGTAGACACCTCTTTATTAAATTTGATTTAGATGGGGCCCTTTCTGGAGCCAGGCAAATGAACAAGATAGACTTTGGAGGTGCTGTCTGCTTTCTGAGTCTGCAAACTTGCAAAAGCAGGAAAAATGTCCATTTGGGAAAAAAATTAGCTCAAAGGAAAGAAACACTTCTCTGTTGACATATTTGTGATCTTAGATAGGGAATCTGCCTGCATTTTTTCTTTTATATTTTTAATTGAATACCTATAAAGACACCCTTTTGTGTTAAGGAGTGAGATTGGTTAGAAGATTTGGTTTTTAATCCCTCTGGTGTTATCTAGGCTTTATTTTTATTTTTATTTTTGAGATAGAATCTTGCACTGCTGCCCAGGCTGGAGTGCAGTGGCGCAATCTTGGCTCACTGCAACCTCTGCCTCCCGGGTTCAAGTGATTCCCCTGCTTCAGCCTCCTGAGTAGCTGGGATTACAGGCACCCGCCACCACGCCCAGCTAATTTTTTGTATTTTTAATAGAGACAGGGTTTCACCATGTTGGCCAGACTGGTCTCAAACTCCTGACCTCATGATCTGTCCACCTCGGCCTTGCAAAGTGCTGGGACTACAGGCATGAGCCACTGCACCTGGCCTTATCTAGGCTTTTCAAATACAATTTTTTTCACCTGCAGGATGACAAAAGTAGTACATATTTGTTTTCTATTGCAACATAACCAATCACAAACTTAGCAGCTTAAAATAGCATAGTTATTCTCTCACAGTTTGCATAGGCCAAGAGTCTAGACATGACTTCTGGATCCTGTTCTCAGGATCTCACAAGGCTGCCATCAGGGTGCCCGTGGGCTGTGTTTCTTTCTGGAGTTTGGGATCGTTTTCCAAGCTTTCATGATTATCAGCTGACTTCGGTTCCTTTCAGCTGGAGGACTGAGGTCCCTACTCTGTTGCTGGCTGCCAGCTGGGTAATGCTGTCAGCATCTGGATTCCTCGCAATTCCTGGGCCTTCTCACAACATAGCTGCTTATTTCTTCAAGGCCGGTGGGAGAATCTCTCCCTCTGTAATAAGACCATGAGAGTGACATCCCGCCACCTTCTTCATACTCCCTGTTGGCTAGAAGCCAGTTACAGTTTCTGCCTGCACTGAAGGGGAGGGGCTGATAGATGGCTGTGACTCGTTGGGGCCATCCTAGAATGCTGCCTGCCATGGGTGGTTGGGAAGGATGCCCAGCTGCCAGGGAGGGCTGCATCCAAAGGCTTCTACTTTATCTGGGATTCATCTGCTTAAATAAATTTAAATGCAGAAATGGAATTCCAAATGGAATACAGAAAGTGTGAATGATCCCAGCTTTACACTCTAGTTGTGCCCTAAAGCTCCATTAGGCAGTCAATTGTTGGAAGTTAAGTTCTTTAATGAAGGACTTTCTTTTTCTAGGTAATATAGTATAGAAGGTAGACCTTAGAGCCAGACTGCCTGGGTTCAAATCCTGGCTGATACTTGCCCTGTGCAGTTTTGGGCAAGTCATTCAGCATCTCTGTGCCGTTTTCCTCATGTATTAACATAAATGGTGTTCATAACAGCACTTACTTCATGGAGTGGTAGTGAGGATGAAATTAGTTCATATGCATGAAGTGCTTAGATAATGCCTGTCTCCTCATAAACACTGCCTATGCGCTATGATCTGGGTTAGGACAGCAGGCATCACATGCCATCCTTATGCACGACATTCTCATGGGCATGCTTAGGATTCTGGGCATTTCTTGGCTTGTAGCTATGGCTCTGTTCCTTTCTCTTCCACTCAGGGAAGCATTTCAGAATGCTAAAAAAGAAAGTGACATTACTCTAGGGGTAAGTCTGAATGAGGACTGATTTTTTAAAATTAAATGATCTATAAATTTCAGTTCTCATAAGTAGTAATAATAATGACAGCTGAATTTGAGCATTTACTGTATGTTTTCCAACATACATACATTCATAGACTTTCCAGTCTATGAAATGCTGTGACATGAGCATCTCATTTGGTCTTCACAACACCTCATAAGTAGGTACTATTATCCCCTTTTTATAGAGATGGAGCCTGAGGCTTATTTCCTTAACCCAGCTGGTCAGTGGTGAAGCCTTAGATGGAAAAACGTGAAGCAGCTATACTCTGGAACCCTCTGTCTTATGAGCTATTCTGTAGCATTTTCCCATCTTACTACTGGCAACTCACCTTTCAACTCAAGTGCTGTAAAATTACAGTCAACAAATGCTGACATAAACGACACAAAAGGGGAGAAAAACTGTGGGTTCTTATTTGTTTGCTTAGTTGAGGGGGGCATGGTAATTGTAGACAGAGGGAAACAATTCAGGAGATATACATACTAGAGGAGCACCCACTAGGTTTCAGGCACTGTGCAGTGTTTCTCACTCACCACTGTCTCACTGGATCCTCAGAAATACTGTGGAAGCCTATTATTTTTATTACCTTCTTTCTGCAGATGAAGATGTTGATGCTCAAAAGTCGCTAATGAGAAGCTGAGCCAAGAGTCAGATCCAAAGTCCTTCCAGCTCTGAAGCCTGCATTGTTTCCAATGCATGATGTTGTCTGAATGGTGAGCAATGGAAGACAGAAGATACTAACACGGTACAAATTATCCTGGGTGGGGAGAGAGCAGGCCCTGGGGTGCTGCGAGTGTCCTGGGCAGGCAGCAGGGAGCCCCTTTAGCCCTGACTAGCTTGGTTGCCTTTCTGATGGGTTTGACATCAATGGGCTCTGCTGAGTCCCAATTTGGCTAGGTACCACCACTTGTAGCACAGGGCAGATCACTCCAATGCCTGCAGCATTCATTTCTCAATTTTCAAATAAAACTAGCTTTGTTTGAAGGACAAAGTGAGATGATTTTTGACAGCACTGGGTAGATGCAATAACACTTTGCACTTTTCATTTAAACAGATACTTTAAATGTGAAGGTAGAGAGGAGAGAAAAAAGATTAGCTGTGGGTGGAGAGGGGGAGATGCTGTTGATGAGAAGCAAGCACTATCCATGAGATATTATTATGAGCCTTTGCAGAAGAACACAATCCAATCCTGGAGCCTTAGACGTCACTCCAGAATGCCATTGGAACATTTTCTCAGTTTACTTTTAGAACTTAGACAATAAGTGAGTAAACAGAAAACTTCCTGATAAACAGAAGTATTTTAAACACTTAGTGGAGAAAAGAGCTCAGTGACTGGCAATGAGAGGGTCACATTGTTAGTTTCCAAGGGCAAAAGCTGAACAAAATGGATTAGGAATCATGCCTGATTCAATTTCTGGCTCAACAACTTAGCTATAAAATTGGGTAGAGTCTTCTTGAGCCTCTGTTTTCTCACTTCTAAGATGGAGATAACAACAACCTTGTAAGGTATTTGAAGTGATTAAATTAGGCAGTGCTATGGTTTTGCTCTTTGTCCCTTCCAAAACTCATGTTGAAACTTAATCCCAATGTGGCAGTAGTGAGAGGTAGGGCCTTTAGGAGGTGACTGGGCTATGAGAGCTCTGCCCTCATTTGTGGATCAATGTATTCACGGGTTAATGGGTTATCATGAGAGTGGGACTTGTGGCTTTGTAAGAAGAAGAAGAGACACCTGAGCAAAGATGCTTAGCCCCCTTGCCATGTGATGTCCTGCACCTCCTCGGGACTCTGCAGAGAGCCCCCGCCAGCAAGAAGACTCTCACCAGATGAAGTCATTCAACCTTGAACTTCTCAACCTCCATAACTCTAAGAAATAAATTTCTTTTTCTTTTTAAATAAATTATCCAGTTTCAAGTATTCCGTTACAAGCAACAGAAAACAGACTAAGACAGGAAGTGATTCAATTAGCACAGTGCACGGCACCTATAAAACGCTCATTAGTGATACCTGTTGCTGCTGTTTCTACTCTTCTGCTGAGTTACTATTAAAATAAGAATGAAGCCCTAAACAAAAACATGATCACTTTAGAGTAATACTATTTAGAGAAGTTTTTCTGATTTGAGTCCCATCCTTGGATTCCAACATGCAGGAGACTAAGGAGTGGTGGGACCAGGCAGAAAGAAACATGCCCCAGATGTTTTGCTCAGATATTCTGGCATTGGAAACAGTGTGGTATGAAAAGATAATTTTGAGCTTCAGGAATAACTGGGTAATGACTTTAGAAGAGAATCTATGTGCCATCTCTCATGTGCAATGGAGGTTAACAACGGCAACACCAGCCGTGGAAGTGGGGTGGAGATGGAGGTGGAGGGTATCCTTTTCTCTACATAGGTCAACGGGCCTGCAAGAGGATTTGGCAGTGTGCTCAGGGGTTTAGGGCACAGATTCTGGAAGCAGGTTTGGTATATAGGGCCTTAGATAACTCATGTAGCATTTCTTTTGCCTTAACTTTCTCCTCTCTAAAATGAGGAGGAGAGGGTTGTTAATACTGCTAACCACACAGACTTCTGTAGTGATTCAACAAGGGAGCACACATATGAAGGCCTTAGCAATGCTAGACACACAGGAAGGCCTCAAAAATATTAACTCTTATTATAGCTAACCCTATTATTCAAAGGTAACAGATTCAGCAAAACTAAAATAGGAAAATAAAAAACTAGAGGGTATTAAATCTAGGTCTAGAATTGTGATTCCACTTCTTGAGTGTCCCTGCCAACCTGTCTTTCTTGGAGCTAAGAATTCTCTTCATGTTCAGTCATGCATATCTGTCCATATTGTCATTGAAACACATATTATTGTAAAAGTATATCCAGAAAAGATATTTTTAAGGTGCCCACATTTTCTATCTCCTGGCAGTGGAAGGACTTTGACTTCAGGGAAAATTTTAGGACACTGGGAAGGTCAATTACTCTTTTAAGATCATAATATCATTACAAAAGGGTCCCATCTGACCAACCAGGAATCACAGTATATGGAGCACATTCACCTAGAGCTGAAAACTATTCATTTCTGATTCTTGTAGACTCCTAAGTGTTCTAAATATGATGTATAGCTGAAAACGAAGTTTAAAAGCTGATTTCAGAAGAAACCATTAAGCATATCCTGAAAGAAATCAGTTGATTTCACCTATTTGGGAAAACATTTCAGCACAGAGAAGCGTAAAACAGAATGGTTGTCCTTTTGCAAAAAGCTCGTTTCGCAGGAGTCAGAAGGAGAAGCAGAAAGTCAGGTCTGCCAATGGCTTGAGATAAGTCTTTGGGAGAACTTCGGGCAGCCTGAACCTCATAAAGAGCTTATCCAGAAAGAGACATGAATATGATTATCCCTGGCTTTCAAGAGAGTGCAATAAACCAAGCTGGAAGATTGGTTTCTTTCTCTTCAGGCATGAGAGTGAAAGGCATTACCCCTTCCCCATGTCTCCCCACCTTTCCACTGCCCACCCCAATTTGAGCAGGCACAAGATTGCCTATGAAAAGTGCCATCAAAACTTCAAAGACTAACTAGAGACCACAAGTTTCTGACCTCTGATCAAACACTCCAATGTGTGATGTGCCTGTTTCCCATGGACTATCCACATTCCCAGTTGGGTTTGTGGATAGTGGAATTGGGTTTGTCTCAACTCCACACTCGTCAGATGGTTGTCTCATAGGAAAAACCAGCCAAGGGATATATATTTTGGGAGGCTGTTCTCCCAGAGGGTTAAAGCCATACAACCAGGCTCCCAAAACCGTTTAAGAAGCAAGTCACCCTGGAGTGGTATTGTTGGATTACTAATACATCTACTGCTACCTAATGGCACTCTTTTTTTTTTTTTTTTGAGATGGAGTCCCGCTCTGTCTCCCAGGCTGGAGTGCAGTGGCATGATCTCGGCTCACTGTAGCCTCCATTTCCCAGGTTCAAGCAATTCTCCTGCCTCAGCCTCCCGAGTAGCTAGGAATACACACCCGGCTAATTTTTTTTTTTTATTTTTTTATTTTTAGTAGAGATGGGGTTTCGCCATGTTGGCCAAGCTCTTCTTGATCTCCTGATCTCGTGATCTGCCTGCCTTGGCCTCCCAAAGTGCTGGGATTACAGGCATGAGCCACTGCGCCCAGCCTTTTTTTTTTTTTTTTCTGAAATTTAAAGCCATAGTAGTCCTTAAGAAACCTCCCATTTAGAAAAAATGTTGAAAAGGTGGAGAGGGACTAGAACACAAAGGACTCATGGAGGGACTGGGAAGGACACATCTGAAGCAGTAATTCACAGCATGAAGGTGCCAGGCCAGGTCTGGAAAAGATGCCCAGCCCAGAGTGAGAGAGCAGCACACAGCAGGCTCCCAAATAGTTCAGCTCCAGTGGCCATGTCCTCCACCAGCAGCCAGCTCATAAGGCTTTCTCTGTTCCTTCTCTTCCTCCTTTTATCCCTGGCTCCCATCCTACCCAACCCTACTGGAAAGATGAATAAAAAAAGTTAAAAAGGAAAAAGAAAAGGTATATTTATTAGAAATGTGTTCGGCTGTGAGTAACTAAAAGCCCACTTTACGGTGGCTTAAAGAGGGGTCCATTTTTCTCAAAGCATAACAAGTTTGGATATTTCCTGACTTTTGTCAGTGGCTTGGTCCTGGCTAAGGTATTTGTGATTCCCTTGGCTTTCCCGACATACCTCATGCACAAAGTGGCTGCTGTAGTTCTAGCTATCAAGTCTGTCTTCAAGGCACAGGAAATGGAAAGGGGATAGGGAGGGACCTGTCCCTACTTGCAACATAGCAAAACTTTCCATAAGTGGCCAGATTTCTGCTTATGTCACACAGTTCAGTACAAAATCCCATCACTTTCTTGGCCACCGGCAAGGCTGGGAAAATGGTGGCAAGGTAGAAGAGAATGGATATTGGATTCAATCAGTCAGTAATGTTTACCAAAAGAGGCAATGCAGAATCTATTAAAAATGAGAGATCCCCCCCAGGAGATTTCTGGGCTGCACCCTGGTTGATTCTGATAATCATCCAGACTAGGGAGCCACTGGCCTATGTAAAAATCTCTGCATCCCCAACAACCTAGTTGGGGATTAATCCTATAGACAGTGAGTACTTGAAAATTAGAACATCTGACCTTCTTAATCTTTCCTGGAAGGAAGGAGACTAAAATGAAGTGAGCCAGTGGTGTGCATACACTGTTCTGCAAGGTGATAACATCTAGGGACCAGAGAAAGAGCCTTTATCCTTTTACAGGAGGCTGTAAGACAATAGAAACCAAGCTTGTTAACCAATAAATAGACGAGAAGCCTTGGGACAAAGGCCTTCTTTTTGGTAAAAATCAGAAGTGAGCAGGAAGGACTCACCCTGAAATTCTCAAACATGGAGAATTGGAGAGTGAGTTGTCTCAGGGTGCACATAGCTGGACGGTAGTCTCCATCTTAGGGCAGATGGTAACAGTCCTTCTCTCTTCATGCAGCTCCTATATGCCGAGTGCAGGCACTTCACTTGGTTATAAGAAGCTTTAAGCTGCAACCAGATGCTTCCCTTTTCCCTTCCCTACCACCGGAACAGATGGAGTTAAGCTCTAGGCTGATTTCTTGCCCAGAGCACATGGTCCTCTCCTTCTTGTTTCTGCTGATGAGAGCTTGGTTACCAAAGATCTGAGCTCTAAGCCCTCCTCAAAAGCAACAGCTCAGGGAGGTGCTGACCAAAGCCTGTGGTTCAAATTTTAATACAGTGTCTTCGGGGGAGCTGGGAGGACCTATATTCAAATGAACTGAGGACTTCAGTTGCCTCTTGTTCTAGATAAAGAATCCCGTTGGCTCAGAAGGGGAACCCCAACTTTCAAAGCCATTTTTCCCCACATATATTGATTTTTCCATAGTGTCAACTGTCATTTACCAGGTAGGTACCCGCCTGCTTCATTGTCCCTTGGGTGAGTGAAGACATCACCACTTGTTAATTGCTCAACAGGCACTGGACCAAACTCAACACATTAATTTTCTTACTAGGCTCAGTGGTGGCTTGGCTGAAGAAGACTTCATGATCACTCCCATTTTGAAGATCAGCACATTGAGGTTCAGAGTGGTGAAATGACTTGAACTTCCTATGGAGAGTAAATGGGAAACATCAGAGGAATGATTTGAACCCTGGTCTGTCCACCTTCAGTGCCCATACTTTGTCCTCCATGCTTTGAAGCACAAATCATGAATCAGGTGAAAAAAGATATTTTAAGAGCTATGAAGATTGCTGGTATTCTCAACAACAAGAGCTCTGTGGTCACATGTGAGTCTAGTTTGGGTTGTTGCTTTTCAAACTTATTTGATTACAAAACTATAGATGTCAATTATTTTGCAAAATGCTTAGTGCTGGAGATGATGAGTGCCTAGATGTAAGCATCTGCTGCTGGGTTTTGCTTTCAGAAGACACTGAGAGAAAAATACAAATTTATCAAACCTATTAGCCTAAGATTATTGTTATCATGAAGCATTTTTGTTTATAAAAGTATTTCCTTTAATAAGCATAGGCATTAGCAGCCCCATTCACCAATTGTCAACTTGGTGCCTACTCAGAGCAGTGCTTCTACACCCCACCACCTCCTGCCAGCTGCTGGGGTCCCTGCTCCCCGCTCAGGAGCTCACTGTGGAATGGATCTGAAGGTGCAGCCTAGGCATTGAGAGTTTCAAAAGCTCCCCACATGGTCCTAACATGCAGCCAGAATTCAGAACTATTGATTTAGATTGGTAGGGAGACTAGGAGAGTAGGGAAGAAGAAATCCATAGTCTAAAGGGTTAAGGAAGCTCTTAGAGTGACCAACCCATTCCAGTTTGCCAGGGATTGTTCTGAATTGAAAACTGAAAATCCTGTGTTTTGTGAAACCCCTCAGTCCCAGGCAAACCAGGGTGGCTGGTGACCCATGGTACATTTCCGGGTGTTAGGTAAAGACAAAGGCTCTCAAATGACAATCTTTGTCTATGGGAAATAGACAAAACCTCTCTTTACACAACACTTTAAAACCACATGGTTCTTACATGGAAATAAACAATCTCATTCCATTTGAATTCTAGCGAAACAAATGTATACCTCTGTTCTTGTGATCTGTGTTCCCTTCACATTGCACTGTGGTGCAGGGCATAGCTAACATCCATACAGATTCTAGCACCAATCTGGATTGGTGGATTTATTACAGGGCCCTGTTATTTGAGAAAAGACTTGGCTCATAGCACTGTTGTTTTTCTTCTGTTGCCTTTTGCTAAATCCCAACACCTGAAGATTATCAGGCCTCTTTGAAGCGTCCTGTGATTCCAATTCCAATCAATTTACAAGGGATGTGAGATAAATCTGAACTTACCCAAATTAATGTGTAACTTTGAGAAGCACCCCACCCCCTTGCAAGCATCTTGACTGGATTTCATGGAATCTCATTTGATTCTGACTTCCCACAGGCTCCTGAATCCAGCCGTGGAAAGAGGGAGGCAGTCATTCCTGCTCACTGAGCATGTTTGGCAGCTTTGTAGTAAACACCAAGGAGACTGGCCTCTGCTCTGACATGTCTCAGGTACTGAATCCATCAAACTACAGGTTTCTGGTAGGCTCTGCCTGCCCAGTCTAGGGCTGGTTTTGGGAAAGCCTGGATATTGGAAAGTAACCTGCATTTACAGATCAGAATGGCTCCCCTGGACATCAACATGATGCCCTGCAAAAAATTCCACGTTTGGAAACACGTGACAGAGGAATTCCAGGGTGCTCCCTGGTGAGCCACCCCATGCATTGAGGGCTCTCTCTAGGCTAGCCATCATGCCAGGCCAGCACAGACATGACCGCTCTTCACCCTCACAAGAAAGTTGAGAAGTAGATAGTACTACCCTTGTTTTCCAGATGAGGAAGCAGGCTTGATGAGTATAACCTGGTAAGTGACAGAGATGAGAGACAAGAGGATCGGATCTGCCTGTCACCAGGGCTACCGCCATGGACCCCAAGGTCACACCCTCTGAAAGCATCAGGGAGAAAAGGCTGGAAATGCAGCACATATAACAGATAACATTGAGATAGGAAAAGAATTTTAAAATGTCAAGAGTATAGCATAACGATTAAATGCCTGGGCTTGGAACCAAACTTCTTACATTGGACTCTTGTTTCCACTTATCTGTAAAATGGGTTTAAGTGAGTTGATATAGTTAGAAGAGTATTAAGACCAGTAAGCACTCTCTGTGGTAGTTGCATTCTTCTTATTCTTATTGCCCTCGTTGTTATTATTATGATGGCTTTCTTAAGTGTCTTTGATGAGGACACACCTTGAGCTCCTTGGGCTATGATACCACCAGGATTCGGAGGATCTTGGAAGAAGAAGCAGGGCACACTGTGTTTCCCAGCACATCATGGCACACTTGCTTTTTTTTTTTTTTTTTTTGAAAAAGGGAAAAAGATCCCCGAGTCCCCAAGTCCCAAGCTCTGCTAATTCTCATTCAAGAAACATTGACGACAGGGCTGTGTTCAACGCTCACAGTTGATGCTGAATAATTTGCAACTGGACAACGTTTTCCACCCCATTCCTGGGTCCAGGTTCACTTTCTATTCAGCAGAGCCATGGTGGATTATGAAGAAACACACTGATTACAGACTTAAATAGGCCACCTTAAGCCATCTGGGTCTATTTTCTCCGTTTCAGGAATCCCTCCACCAGAGATTCTCTACTAGCATTTGAATAGCCCCAGTGCTGGGGCACTCCCTATCTTGAGACAAAGTCTGTGTGACTCCCCACTAGCTCTGTTACAAATTCTTTCTCTGAGCTCATCTGAAATTTGCTTCCTTCTAACAACATCTACAAATGGACACTCATCCTACCTTCTTGTCAACGTGGAGTACCACCCCACCCTCTCCCACAAGAGGGAGATATCACCTAAGCACACAGTTTAGGTAGTTGGCAATTTATTCCTTTCCAAAATCTGTTTTCTGAGAGAAAATGCTCCAATCCTTGAAGACTAGTCTTAGTATTATGCTGGAAACAATGTACTTTCTGTGTGGATTGTTTTTTGGACCCAAACAATCAGCATTGCTTTACAGTTTTGTGCAAACATGTTCTAGTGGGCTTAAGTATGAGATTTGGTCATTTCAGCCCAAGGCCAGACTGGCCAAGTTTCAGGCTTACAATTGAATCACTAGTTCTTAATCAACTTTATCACCTGCCTTGTTTTGTTTCCTATATATGGAATATTTTATCTCTTCTGATATCAGTGGACCTGATCAGCTTTGACTATTTCTATTTTCAGGGTAGAATGTTTACTTCCAGTCCAATGCCTGTGTCTGAAACATAGAGAAGATTCTCTGTGTAGGAATCTGCAGGGCCACTGCTTTCTGGGGCTGGAATTAGTTATGAGAAGACATTTGCTATGTTTTTAAAAATGGGCTATCCCACGTTCACACTAATAACAACCTTCCACTCTAGTCAGTTCCGTTTTGGAGTTCAAAGTGCTCTATAGTCATAGCCTAATTATATCATTTTTATTATGCTGGTTAAGTATGAGTGCTGTGCTATATTATTATCCGCACTTTATGGAGAGGAAACTGCAGGGAAGCCCTCAGCATGGGAAAGAAAGAGGAGCTGGAAATCTGGACCCATACTCTTGCTCTGGCTGCTCCTCACCTTGGCTGTGTCCTCCTCCCATTCCCTACCATGTCACCCATTCTTCAAGTCCACTTCATGGGATCTGAAGTTACCAATCTGCCTGTCACCACGGCTACCGCCATGGACCCCAAGGGCACACCCTCTGAAAGCATCAGGGAGAAAAGGCTGGAAATGCAGCACATATAACAGATAACATTGAGATAGAAAAAGAATTTTAAAATGTCAGGAGTATAATGTCAAGTCCCACTTCATGGGACTTGAAGAATGGCTCTAGAAGAGACTATTTAGAAGAAAAGAAAAGTCACAGATCTTAAAATCCCATACATGTGTATGGTTATATTTGTATATACATATTAATACACAAAAAAAGTCTGGAAGAAGACAAATCAAACATCTTCCTCAACTTTATAGAGATTTTTCTCTTCCAACCACTTGCATTCCATATGACTGAAGATTCGGTTCAGGCCTTTGCTTTCTAGGTAGGTGTTTTGGGCATTTTGATTCATCACAATTTATTTCAGTTGTTTATATTTTATCCCTCAAATATGGAAAAGAAGTTCCTTAAGCCAAAGGGCTATGTAATTTATTTCTTTTGTGGCCCAAATAGCTCTTGTAATGTAGTGGGGAGAGGGTACATAGTGTTGGTTCAACAAAATCTTAGATCTCTTCCTATGATGTAGATGACCGGATATGCCACACAGGAATGATGGATGATTCATGCCTAGAATGTGGGCCTGGAAAGAAAAAGACTCAACCATTCAACCAAATAACACAATAATTGAGTATTCACCATATGCAGGACATTGAGTTGTGATGTGAGGAGGATGCAAAGAAAGGCAGGATTCTGCCTCTGCCTTCAGGAATTTCCAGTCTCTTAGTCTGTTTGGGCTGCTATAACAAAATATCATAAACTGGGTGGCTTGTAAACAACAGGCATTTGTTGCTTACAGTTCTAGAGGCTGGGAAGTCCAAGATCAAGGCATCAGCAGATTGAATGTCTGGTGAGGGCCTGTTCCTATCTTCTTGCTATCTCTTCGCATGGTAGAAGAGACAAACAAGCTCCCTTGAGCTTTACACAAAGGCACTAATCTTATTCATGAGGCTGCACTCTCATGACCATGTCACCTCCTAAAAGCTCCACCTCTTAATACGCTTAATGCTATTGCATGGGTAATTAAGTTTCAACGTATGAGGTTGAGGGGGACACAAACACTCAGACCATAGCACTCACTGAAGGGGTAAGAACCATATTGTGGAGTGATTGATAGCATAGGATTCGCAGCATGGAGATGTGGCTTTGAATTCCTGCTCTGCCACTTATATGTGGCCTTGAGCAGGTTGTCTAAACTGTTTGAGCTTGTGAATTTTCTTTTGTACATTGAGGATAATAATAATGTACGGATGACAAATGAGTTGTCTACAAAAGCATTTGGCACAGTGGCTCCTACAGGGTTATGAATCAATAAATAGTAGCTATTTTAACATTATTATTAGATGGCTGGTGATTCTAGGTAAAGTCAAAAAATGGCTCAGAAAAAAGATATGTGGGAGTTCAAAAGAATGGCCAGGGAGCCACATGATGAAGGAAGAAACTCTAATTAACCTTGAAAGATAACAGTTGGGTTTTGAAAAATAGGAAGGGGAGAAGGTCTAGGGAAATGTGTGATTCAAGCTCGGGGTGGCAAAAAGGATGGGCTTGGATGGATGAAATAGAAGGTTCTCATGGAGAAATTCTGGTAGACAATAGTAAGAAAAATGATAGCCATGCTACTGCTATGAATCATGGTAAGTTCTTTCCTTTAATAACATGATGACATAAGAATTATCATGGCCATTTTAAAGATTAGGAAGCTGAAGTTTTGAGACAAGCTGCAAAGTTAGTTGGAAACAAATACAGAGGACTTGGTTAGCGTTGGTGAGGATGGGTCCTCTCATACGCTGTTGGTAGAGGATAAATTGGACACAGGCTTTTGAGAGCGCTTGGACAGCATTTAATAAAATTGTTAATTTTACATCAAAGTATTGATCCTGGAGAAATACTTGCATATGTAATCAAAAAGGCATAAAGAAGGATGTTCACTGAACACTCCAAAAACTTGGATATGACTCATATGTCCACAAATGATAGAGTACTTAAGTACTAAGTACTGGCATGTCCATATTGTGGTAGGTTACTTAATACTTTAGTGTAACATGACTGACATATAACAAGCCATATACATACACACACACACACACACACACACACTCACACTTTTTTTTTTTTTTTTTTTTTTTTAGACAGAGTTTCGCTCTTTCACCCAGGCTGGAGTGAAGTGGTGCAATCTCGGCTCACTGCAACCTCTGCCCCCTGGGTTCAAGCGATCCTCCAGCCTCAGCCTCCCAAGTAGCTGTGATTATATGCACCCACCACCATACCTAGCTAATTTTTGTATTTTTAATAGAGACAGGGGTTTCACCATTGTTGGTCAGGCTGGTCTTGAACTCCTGACCTCAGGTGACCTGTATATACATATTAATACACAAAAAAAGTCTGGAACAAGACAAATCAAACATTTAATAGTTATTATCTTTGAGGAGGGAGCCATATATTAGGGAGAGCATATATTAAGGAGGATTTGAATTTTAGTCTACATACTTTTGTATCGTTTACAAAGAAAATACATTTAGCTACTACTCAAATTCAGTAACTAAGATTAAAAAATATATATGCTACATCAGTATTGTAAAACACTATATGGTCATTAATATGTTAAGATATGTTGTAAGATACACTTTTTGATTTGGAAATTTTCCCATTAAGTAGAAAAAATCCCACCAAATTTCAGAGAAATATGAACAGTATGTATATTGCTTTATAAAAGTTATCACATGTATAGCACACACATACAGATGTTAGGGAAAAACACACACTAAATGGTATTTTTGAATGGCGAGATGATAGTGTCTTTTCTTTTCCTCTTTATACTTGTAACAGTTAACTTTTTCCATAGTAATGATGTGTAACAAACCACTCCAAAACTCAGTGCCTTAAAACAACAGTCATTTTTTTTCTCATTCACGACCATATGTCTATGGGGTCAGCTGTTTTAAGTTGAGCTCAGCTCAGCTAAGATTGGCTTCCAACTGTAGTTTGGGTCCAGGTCTGCTCTCTGTATCCCATCTTCCTTGGACCAGCGGGCTAAGCAGGGTGTGTTCTTTTGGCAATAACAGAAGTGCAAAGGGGCAAGTGGGAACCTGTGCTATCTCTTAAGGTTTGATTAGAGGTTATTACGCTGCCCTTTCTGTTCCCATGTCCTAAATCAGTGGGGGAGAAAAATAGACTTTATTTCTAGTGGAAGGGTCTGCAAAGCCACATGGCAAAGGGCATGGATATAGGAAGTGGTGAAATTTGGAAACTATCATGTAATCTACCACAACTTAAATGTGTTTTCTAATTTACCTCACTGTGCATGTATGTTACTTGTGGAATAATAATCTTATTATTTAATGCGTGGTTCCTCATGTTACCAAAAAGCGGTCCTGATCCAGACCCCCAGAGTGTTCTTGGATCTTGTGCAAGAAAGAATTCAGGTCAAGTCCATAGAATAAAGTGAAAGCAAGTTTATTAGAAAAGTAATAGAATAAAAAAAATGGCTACTCCATAGACAGAGCAGCCCAGAGGGCTGCTGGTTGCCCATATTTATGGTTATTTCTTGATAATATGCTAAACAAGGAGTGGATTATTCATGCCTCCCCTTTTTAGACCATATAGGGTAACTTCCTGACTTTGCCGTGGCATTTGTAAACTGTCATGGTGCCGGTAGGAGTGTAGCAGTGAGGGTCACCCATCTTGGTTTTGGTGGGTTTTAGCCAGCTTCTTTACTGCAAGCTGTTTTATCAGCAAGGTCTTTATGACCTACAGTTTGTGCTGACCTCCTATCTCATCCTGTGACTTAGATTGCCTAACTGTCTGTGAATGTAACCCAGTAGGTCTCAGCCTTATTTTACCCAGCCCCTACTCAAGATGGAGTTGCTCTAGTTCAAATGCCTCTGACTCTCATAAAGATGAGTAGTAAAATAAAGAGTCAGGAGCAGTGGTGCTTTGCTTAGTCCTTCTCTGGCTTAGATCTACAGGATATTTACTGGCTATGTGGATTATCTCTAATCTCATCCTGCCAGTTTCTACCAGTATCCTCAGGACACTCCCAGGAAGAACTTGCCTTCTGATTTGAGCAATCTTGCGGGCCTTATCTTTCTTATCAAATTTCCCGAGTAAGGAGAGTTCCTGTACCTTGAGAGAATGACATGGAATGCTGCACGATTTTACAAGGAATATAAAACTAAGAGCAAGAGAGGCTGCCAGTCACGGTATTCTAAGATGTGCAGACACCAAAATCACCAGAAGCCCTTTTGTACTGTTCTACAAATCTCAAATGGGGCAATGAAGCGTACATCCAACTGGGTTAGCAATGGTAAGCAAGCAAGGCAGCCAATATGTCCTTATCTCAAGGAACCCAGCAGTGGCAATAATTCATTACTTTAGGACCTTTCTTCTGACTTTTCCCAACCAAAGTCTTATCACAACCAAGGCATCAAATCACAGTCATGAGAGATTATTTCAATGCTGCCCACCTTGCATGACTGTGTACCCTAACAACAAAAAGACAACGATACTTCTGGAGAATGTGCTTGGGAAAGAAATCACTCCCTTCTCCCTGCTGACTCCCCTCTGTCTTCCCCAAGCTAAACTTCTGGTTTCAATACTGTGGTCTTTCTCCTGAGAAAAGCTAATAGACCTTTTCAGGTATGCAGTAAATCTTCCAATAGTGTATTTTAAAGCCCTTAAAGGAAAGACATTTAACCCTTTCTCTGGGCTGCTGGAGTGTGTGTGTGTGTGTGTGTGTGTGTGTGCGTGTGTGTGTGTCAAAATTTTTCCTGATGCAAATATTTATGGACTTTTTAACCTTCATTCTCATCTTAGTTATGCCTTGCCCAAGCTCTTTTAACTGCTTTAATCTTTCTCATAAATCACTCTATGCCTCTTCCTTTTTCACTGTAATCTATCAACCTCCTTCTTGTTTCTCAGGTGCCCAGAGTGGAAGTCACAATTGTCCAGATCTGCCCCCAGATTCTGTCTGGGTCTCATATAGTTTAGTCTGAATTAGATATAAATCTGAAAGCTTAAGGAACACAGGATTTTTTGCTACTACTTTAAACACATTCAAGTGCCCACTTAACTCAAAATGGACAACATTTCCATTGCAGTGGTCAAGCAGCAAAGAAAATACCCTCCAGGCTTTTCCAAACAGAAGCTTCACTAGGTTTTAACATCTGGGGAACTTGACTGCAGTGGGCTGGAGTATGAGGGGATTTGTCCCTGTGGTGAGTGGGGGAGAGGGCAGGTGACAAACGCACCACATTTTTCAGTTTGTCCCATGAGCTGCCCATTGGTGATTTAATCACACATTTCATGCAAGTTCACATCTCATTAACTGCATGTCAATAGCTTAAAATCTTTATGAGAGGGTACCATTTACCCCTTCCCTTTACCCCGCATCCTTTCTGCCTCCCATAGCTAAGCTTCTGGTTCAGTTCCCCTCAGAGGAGTTCCTAGGTCCTTTCGGAGTGCAAGCAATGCCTGTCCTAACTACCCCTCATCCCTTTACGGGAGGTATAAGCCATGACCTGGGGGTGTTTTTCTAAGCTGGGGATGAGGTCCTCAGACTCCGTCTGCAGCCCTGCTCGGTTCTGAGTAATATACCTTTCAGAGCAGTTCAAGATGGCGGAAGAGAGCGAGAGGAAGCAATGGGCTATCGCAGCCTTACTGCTAGCCTGACAAGAAGCCATTACGGGACCTTCCAAAGTGGGAAGTGATTCTGAATGAAGTGACAAGAATGAATGAGCCACACCTGAGCCAATGTTTCTTAACAAAACACAGAGAGCTAAAATGATGTCTGGAATTTGAAAAAAGAATTGAGAAATAATATCTAGGACAGGCTAATATTTTAGCAAGTACATTCTGAACTCTGAAATGGGTCACCTAGAGAAAGTTCTTTGATTCTCTGATATTGGAAGACAACATTTTGGGGAGTTTCAACTTCTTTCTCACGATAGATCATGTCAATGAAGTGACCTTGGAAAGCTATTTAATTATTTATATTTTAGTTAAAGCTAAGGCAAAGTTCTATAATGAGAAAAATGCAAACATTTGTTCTTGTTATTTGAAGAGGAAGCATTTTTTTTTTAAACAACCAAGTGGTAATTTTACTAAGAAGGGCCATCTTTCTGGGCAGAAATTATGGAAGTAGGCATACCACGCAGGCTGGGGAGTGGAACACATCAGCATTATTGAAATGGGAGCGCTCCCTGACCCCCTCGCAAGACGTGAGACAGGGATGTGGCTCGTTTATTTGAGCTGTGCTCAAACCCCTTATGGGAGGGGGAGCACACAGATGGGCAGGTGCAGGAGCTGGCGTGAGCGTTTTTGGGCTCCAGCCCTACGGTAGTGTCTAGGGATGTGTTACAATTAATGCTCTTTTAGCAGTTGTTGTCCACAGATAGCTATCTGTGTTAAACCAGCTCAATGGAGAGTCAGGGTGACAGCTATTTACACCCTGCCCTCTTGGTACCCGGGTCCTTGTCTGGCATCCAGGAAGTATCAGGTCACTCGAACTTGAAGGATGGTGAATGCAGGGATTTTATTGAGTGATGGAGGTGGCTCTCAGCAGAATGGATAAGGAGCTGGAAAGAGGATGGAGTGGGAAGATGATCTTCCCCTGGAGTTTGGCCATCCCACAGTCGAACTCCTCTCAACGTTCAGACACTCTTTCTCTTCTTTTTCTCTGCCATGCCGCTCTGCAGCTCTTCTGATCTTCTGTTTGTGGAGCCTGGGGTTTGGGGTTGATATGGGTACAGGATAGGGGAGTATGAAAACAGGAATGCCTGTTCCCATTTAGGGCCAAGGGTTTCCAGGCTTGAGGCGGGTGGGGGCCTTTGCTGGGGAACTGCCCTCTTCTACCCAGTATTTCTCTGCCTCCTGTCTATATCATTATTGGAGATGCCATAACTAAAAGGCTGGCAAAATTGAGATTTCAGAGGGACAAGAAATAGACACGGTTTACAATATCGTTGAAGGATTGAGGTCTTATGGATAAATAGAGGGGAAAGTCTGCTGATCCCTTCCAATGTTCCATACCAGATTTCCTGGAGGAGCAATATATATTTATTTCTGAGTCCCATATTTAGTCCTGCAATAATTTTTAGCATTTGTTTGAGGTTGATTTCAGGCAAGGGAAGACTTGGGCAAGTTATAGTACAGCATCTCTGAAAGTGTGTTTTGAGGAATGCAAATACTATAGAATATCATTAAATATAATAGATTCTGTGATCAAATGAACTTCAAAACATTGATTTAAACTGTGTTAAAAAGCTTTCCTTGCTGCATGTCTTCTCAGAGCCTTTGAAATGCTGAGGTTCATTGTAAATCTCCAGGTAGAAGTGGAGCTGGGAGGAGGAGCTTGGGTGAATAGAGTATAGTGCATATATGATTCCAACATTTCTCTTACCATAAAACCTCCTTCTGCTCTTCTTCCCTGGAAAATCTTTTAGAAGTTGTGTTTCATGAAATACTCTGTTGTCTACATGGTCAAAGTGGAAAAAGCCCATGACTGGGTATTAGATTTTCAGGGCTCCAGTTCTGGTTGTTTAACTTTGGGCATTTATTTAACCTCTCTGGGCCTTGGGTTTCTCATCTGCAATATGCGAAAATTAGTCCTAATAGTTCCAGAATCCTGTGCTTCCTGTATGAGTGCTTCACCACTTTCTGCCGTATCAGGGGACCTGCCCCAATAATCACGTAGGTTCTTTTCTATTTTTCCTAAGTGTCAGCCAGCTTGAGAAATAAAGGGACAGAGTACAAAAGAGAGAAATTTTAAAGCTGGGCATCCGGGGGAGACATCACACGTTGGTAGGATCTGTGATGCCCCACAAGCCACAAAACCCAGCAAGTTTTTATTAGGGATTTTTAAGAGGGGAGGGAGTGTGTGAATAGGTGTGGGTGACAGACATCAAGTACTTAACAGGGTAATAGAATATCACAAGGCAAGTGGAGGCAGGGCAAGATCACAGGACCACAGGACTACAGGACTGAGGCAAAATTAAAATTGCTAATGAAGTTTCGGGCACCATTATCATTGATAACATCTTATCAGGAGACAGGGTTTTGAGATCAACTGGTCTGACCAAAATTTATTAGGCGGGAATTTCCTCTTCCTAATAAGCCTGGGAGTGCTATGGGAGACTGGAGTTTATTTCATCTCTGCAGCCTCGACCATAAGAGACGACCCACGCCCTCGGGGGGCCAGTTCAGAGACCCACCCCCAGGTGCACATTCTCTTTCTCAGGGATGTTCCATGCTGAGAAAAAGAATTCAGCGATATTTCTCCCATTTGGTTTTGAAAGAAGAGAAATATGGCTCTGTTCCGCCCGGCTCACCGGCAGTCAGAATTTAAGGTTATCTCTCTTATTCCCTGAACAATTGCTGTTATCCTGTTCTTTTTTCAAGGTGCTCAGATTTCATATTGCTCAAACACACATGCTGTACAATTTGTGCAGTTAATGCAATTATCACATGGTCCTGAGGCAACATACACCCTCCTTGGCTGACAGGATTAAGAGATTAAAGACAGTCATAAGAAATCACAAGGGTATTGACTGGGGAAGTGATAACTGTCCATGAAATCTTCAAAACTTATGTTTAGAGATTGTAGTAAAGACAGGCATAAGAAATTATAAAAGTATTAATTTAGGGAACTAATAAGTGTCCATAAAATCTTCACAATCCACATTCTTCTGCCATGGCTTCAGCTGGTCCCTCCGTTTGGGGTCCCTGACTTCCCGCAACACTGCCCCAAAATGTGTCCTGAGGACTCCTTTTTGAGTGTCAACCCCCCACTAGTGCAGGACCTGCCCAAGATGAACAAATGATAACTCACTCCCATTTCTATGGCTCACCTATGTCTTGATAGAAAGAACCAAGTGCTTTTGTATATAACCATCACACCACTAGCCAAACCTTCCCAGAAGGGAAATTTCTACTGTTGAATGTTCTCTGCACAGATTACTGTCAGAGAACATGAATCACACCTTGAACTTCAAGTCCATGGCAAAATTCATTATATTTTCCACTGCGGCAAAGAGAATTGTATGTGGAGGAAGACACAGTCATTTGCCCTGGAGTCATTTGTTGGAATGATAAAGAAACTCTTTCAGAGCAGACAGAGCCTCATACCATACTCTCCTGTAGGAGGCTTTGCAGTGTCCTTGCTGTCCTGCAGGGAGAAACCATTACCAGCATGAGTGAGCCAAGCTAAGTCCAAGGTGAACTGAAAGACAAAATTTCTCGAATTTCTTATTCATTCACTCAACTCTTTATTAAGCACTGATTAGGTTCCAGGTCTCTAACATACTATCCTCCTCCTCCTCTTCATCATGATGAAAGGGCTCCTTTAATGTATTCTTACCAGAAACAGGTATCACATTATAAAACTCTTTGCTAATTTTGGAAGTGAAAAATGCTAGTTTACTATGGTTTTAATTTGAACTTCTGATACTTGACATTTTATAATTTTAAACTTATTATATTTTCTATGATTTTTCCACTTATATGTTAGGATCTTAGAATGTTTTGAATAAGCAAATGCCAGGAAAATAATAATCCATGAGTATGCAGCATAGAAAATATCTAATAATGCATGAGTAGTGTAAAAACTGACAAGATAAGGCATGCAGTGTATGTAAGCAACACTAAGTGCCCTACGATGCCAGGCCAAGCCCCTGGTCTTCTCTCTGCCTGGCCATTGTTCTGGCTGTAACATCTTTACCTCGTGCCAGCTGCCCTTCCACTTCTATGAGCCCCTTATGACCTCTCAGAGTGGTTGGTCTTCCAGAGTCTGCTGGGGTACAAGACTCATTTTTATTTATAAATTTTTGTAGAGATGGGGTCTCCCTATGTTGCACAGGCTGGTCTCGAACTCCTGGGCTCAAGCAATCTTCCTGCCTCACCCTCCCAAAGTGCTGGGATTTCAGGTGTGAGGCACTGTGCCTGGCCCAAGACTCCTGTTGAACAAAATACTTTGTTTCTGTAAGGGCGAGAGACACCTATTACCCAACACCTTTATTTAGGTATTAAGGATTTTTTTTTTAACTTATTTGTCTTCTTTTCCTCTTGTTTTCACATGAATTTGGAATCCTTATGGGAGAGGAGCAACATAAACAGCCCATCTGTTGGGCAGAGCAGGAGCTCATGCTTGAATGACTGCTTCCCAAAGAAACCAAAATCCTCAGCAAACTTTGAAGCCAACCTCTTGGCATCAGTTTATTTTTTCCACATCCTTTGTGTCCCATGCGGCCTACACTCCAGGGAGGTGGCACAAGGCTTACACAGCAGCAGGCAATGTGGAGAATCTCTGTGGTTCTGTGGCTCAGGGGATCTGGGCGAATGGCTACTTTCATAATAGTGACATTCTCACCTGCTTGAGCCTTCTCCCATCAGCCTAGTTTTTTCTCCTGCTTGAAAATGATTTGGGTTTTAATGAGCCCCCAGCTGGCCTAAAGGCAAACAGGCCTCCCAGTTTCTTTCTCTCCCTGCTGTCAGCATTAACCAGTTAATCATTAGGCAGGGACCTTTTTCAAGGCAAGTCTTTTACTTAGAGGTTTGATTTTTCCAAGTAAGAACATGATGTTTTTCTGCCTCAAGAGTCTTAAGAAGCTCTTCTCAGAGTAGCCTTATTTCACAAATGTGTGTCAGGTTTTAGGGTTTGGTAATGACTCTAGATTTTATTCAGCTTTTAACCTGTGACTATCAATGAAATAGAACCATTCTCCTTTCCCTCTCTCTCCTTAGCATGAATTTATTGAAGGCTTGACTGCCTCCTAATGATGGAACAGCAATACTTATAATGATTTCTGTGCAACTCTATGATAGCTGACACATCCATTTGATAACGGATACAGAAAATTCTAATATTAAATGTGTGATGAAAGTCTGGTTTGTTAGAGATGCAACATGCAGTCTGCATTAGATTGAACAGCTGGTCCCCAAGTTGTTGTCCTTTTATTATTCAAGTTGACACAGCTTTGTTTATGCTCCTTCATCTTTCTTCTAATCACTCATGACTACAGATAAGAAATGGCAGAAGTTTGATAAAAGAAGTTGAGGTTTGGGCCTATGGCCCATACTTTTTTTTTTTCCTTCAAAATTTATTTCATTTAAAGCTGTGTTAGTCAACTCATGGACCCAGAAGTAGTTGCCTTTGGAACAACGTCATGCTCTTAGTTCACAGTGGCAGGGGGCCATGGATGAAAAGGTGGATGAATGGAAAGAGGCAGAGGGTCCAGAGAGCTGCTCATCAGGGTCATCTTTGCCAGTCCCATGCCCTTGGCTGCCATGCTATATACCAGTTATGTGTCCCCTAACAAGTACAGCAAGTCCCCCCTGCTAATGTCTTTGATAGGTTCTTGGAAGCTGTGATGTTAAGCAAAATGACAGATAAGGAAACCAATTTTACCATAGATGAATTGATATAAATAAGAATTAAGTTACTGCAGCATATTTATGTTCACAAAAACCACCAAATTTCAAAAGGAAAACCAAAACACTTCTAATGCTAAATATTGAAATAAATGTGAGCCATACATACATTTAAGAAAGATGAATGCAAACAGGTAAGATCATCATTTACTCGATTTTTCCAGTTCAGAGTCATGGGTGGCTCTGAGCTTATCCCAGAAGCTTAGAGCACAGGGTAGGAAGCAGCCCTCCCTCCCCTCAACATAAGCACACACGCATACTCAGACTGGGACCCGTAGACACGCCAACAGCTTTAGGATGTGGGAGGAAACTGGAGTACCTGGAGAAAACCCACACAGACAGCGGCCCCAGCTGGGAAGCGGTGTTTGTTTCCTCTTTTTTACTTTCTCCTCAAGGTTATAATAAAATGACATTTGAGGATCTGCTGTACCACATTTTCCTCTTCATTATAATGGAAATAATTATACCTACTTCATATGGTTGTGGAAGGATTCAATGAGTGAAATGAGCGAATACCTGTGAAAAACTCAGAACATCTGGTATATAGGGATTCAGTGATGTTAGTCATTGTTATTATGGCTGCTGTTGTTACGACAATGATGATGATCAGAAGCAGCTCCAGTAAACTGCGAATGGAAGCCTCTGGTTGCCCCAAAGGAATGGAGGAGATTAAATGAAATGGTGATTAATGGTGCCATGAACTACTGGTTTCTGAATAGCTGACCAGCTGCGGAAGAAAACATATTGCTTATCCTCCTTTTGGCCTTCATCTCCTAGCTGATAAAATACATTTAAAGTATGTGTACCTCTGATCCTCTCCCTGGTTTTCTATAAAAACAAAATAAAATACTTTTTGCGAAGCACTCTGGAAAGGGAAATGCAAGGTATTATTATTGTGGTTTTCTTTTCAGCCATGAGGATGCTCAGACTTTTATTCCCTACCACTAACACGGGTGAAATAGTCTCTTTTCTTTATCTTACTGCGATTTTACAAAAAAGTGGCTTTAAAATGTTTGGAAGTGAAAGAACTACTTTTAGAGCTTATTGTGTTAAGCTAGATCATTCAGCCATTAGCTCATCAACACAGTTTGTGTCCAGAGATGTGTCAACATAGGGGAACACTAAGCAGCAGTGAGAACACAGCACAAAGGAACGTATGAGATCTTGGTCCAAACAATAGCACAAAACACAGTGAGCAATGAAAATGACCTGCCTAGAAAAAAAGTAACCCATGGACACAAAATATTGCAACAGCTGCCTGGGGAACTCAGATAACCTCTCTGGAATAGGTAAAAGAAAATTGCAATTCACTGTAAACCTATGCAGCAGCCCCGTTTTTTTACCTCCTTAATCACACTTGTGAAAATTTGTTGGATATTATCTATGCTCTAAGCACTCTCATAAGGAGTCTACAATAATATCTTATGTCTTTTAATCCTGATTAAAAACCCAAGGGATAGCTATCGTTATTATTTTCATTTTACAGTTGAGCAAAGAGAAGCCCCGAAAGGTTAAGTAACTTTCTGAAGATGATAGCCAGTAAGTGGCAGAGCCAGAATTTAATCAGGATCTGTGTGACTCTAAAGCTCACTTTTGTAACCATGATGCCATAATACCTCCCACATTAATGTGTGGCGAGTCCCATTGTCCTCTAGGATACCTGTCTGAGAAAGATAATAAAAAATATGTTCCTTCAAAAAGAGGTCATTGACCATAAGAGAGATAGGGAAACATCACGTCTTATTCCACATTTGTTCCAGATTTGTTTGGTTTTGAGTTTGTGAATTGATGCCTTTAAGGAATAGATATTTATAAAGGAAAAATATACCCTGGGTTCAGTATTGCCATGGTAAGTGAGCTAAGACATGAGTCTGCAAAGAGCTATGCATCAGTGCTCCTCAGCAAACCATAAATAATAATGGCAACTAATAAAATCCAATTCATGTGCACCAATGTGATTACTTGAGCGTTAGCCTTTCCAGGGAGAGTCCAGCACATCTGTTGCTGTAACTCAAAAGAAATTGGACTCCTGGTATTTCTTGTGAGCAGTTCTGGATGGCTACTTCTTAAGAAGTCTGGACTAATCTTACATATTTTGGTGAATATGCAATTGACAGATAATTTACTTCCCATTCATCAATACCCTCAATGAAGGAAAATGTTGGAGTGATTAATATAATGACTTAATGGGGGAGAGGAGAATAAAAGTCAGTCTGGAAACTTGGTGTTTGGATAATTTATGGGCAGTATGGCATGAAAAAGCCTGCATCAGTGTGAGCAAGTACAAGTTATGTGCTTCAATAAGGAACTTTTAAATAAACATGAAGTCCTAGCAATCTTGAACTTCAGAATTAATCTCATCTGAACCAATAAGGGACTCAGTTTGAAAGAAGAAAATCTAGGGCAGAATGCCTAGCTCAGTAGGCAGTATGAGGAGGGAAGAGCTTTTGGAGAAATTAAAAACCTCTCTTAGTAGCATTTTTATTTTTAAGCTTAAACATAAGAGAACCAGAGTTTTTCACATGTAATCACTGAAAATTTCAAGTGATAGTAAATTTTATAGTAAAAAGGGCTTTAAAATGTATCTAGTTCAAACTTCTCATTCAGCAAGTAGAAGAAGTAAGATCACAGAGAGTCAGATAGACTTGTATATAGTTACATATCCAGCCAGCCTTCATCTCTCTTTACAAGATTTAAAAAACATTTGTTATAACTTTATAATCTTTCTGACTATAAAAGTGACAAATGTTCGCTGGAGCAAAATGAGGAAAATAGAACCCAAAATAGCAAAATGGAAAAAAAAGTACTCATAATTCTACCATTCAAATCCTCATTCCATTAATATTTTGGTATATTTCCTCTCATGCTTCTGTTCTATACATATATAATGAATTTGTATTTCACAATAATGGGGCCATATACTATAAAACTTAAAAACTGATTTTGCTTCAGAGATTTTTAATAAATTAAAAATGGCTGTATTGCTTTTTATGACTATCAAGGTAATTACATATTTAGTGTAAGACATCCACATAATACAGAAATTATAAAGAAAATGAAAATGACCTGGAACTCCACCATCCAAAGATAGCAACTGAAAATGACTTATTTTCTTCCAGAGTTTTTTCTGTGGTGCACTTGTAACCCAAAGTCCCTCTGCCTAATCCATTTGTAGGATCACATGAGGTCTCTTAAAAATTAGTGTCTTTGCTCACACTTCCCTGCTAGTTGAAGACTGTGGGATGAATCTCCAGTGCTGCCTCAACTTCTCCAGCAGTCATCTGGGAGAATCTGAGGTAGCTCAGGATCCCACATACTCACCCTCTCCTGTTCTGCACTGTGGATGTGCCCTGGCCACAGACTTGAGAGAGTCATGTGGTCATCCCTCCAGGGAGCAGGAGTGCTCTGTGAGAGGAGCCCTGCTTCCCTGCCCAGTAGGCTGTCTCCTGGGATCTTGAGTCTGCAAAATATTCTTGGTGTCAAGAGCCTCCTTAGCCCTCCATGTAGCCTGCTCAGAAGGGAGTTTGATGCCTCCCATTCTGCCCCATGCCTCTGTAGGTTATGCCTTCCCATCTTTTTGTGGGGTCAGGTGCTTAAGAACAGCTTCTCCTATCCCTCCTGTCCCAAAGCAAATAACCTCAGGCAAAGTAATAACTGAGAATATACCTGCCTTAATTTAGCTTTGACTGTGATCCATCTTGAATTTTTAGATATTTTGGGTAAATTTTTGGATGTGCTTGAGTTTCAAGTTTTTGCATATATATATCCAAAGATTTCAGCATATTTGTTGAAAATACAATTCTTTCTTCACTGAATTGTCTTTGCACCTTTGTCAGAAATCATTGCCTGTTTTGTGGGTGTCTATTTCTGAACTCTGTATCTACCCCCTTGATAGTTTATCTATCTGGACCCCAATCCCACATTGCCATGATTGGTATAACTTTATAATAAAGCCTTGAAATCAGGTAGTGTTTGTTCTCCAACTTCATTCTTTCTCAAAGTTGTTTAGGTTATTTTAAGTCCTTTGTATTTCTATGCAAATTTGAGAGTCAGTTTGTTAATTTTTATTAAAAATAGTACTGGGATTTTGATTTGGATTATGTTGAATCTATAGACCAATTTGGGGAGCACTGATATGCTAATATTAGGTTGGTGGAAAAGCAACTGCGCCTTTTGCTATTACTTTTAATGATATGTCTTTTCGTTTATTTAGATCCCTTAAAATTTACCTTAGCAATATTTTGTAGTTTTTTGTGTTTAGGTTATTCACATCTTTTGTTGGATTTATTTCCAAGTATTTCATATTTTTGATGCTCTTTTAAGTGGTAAAGTTTTTAAATTTTGATGTCTGATTTTTCATTTTTAATATAAAGAAATACAATTGCTTTTTTGTATGTTGTTCTTATCTCTAACCTTGTTAAATGCACTTGTTAGTTCAAGTAGGTCTTGTGCAGATCCACTGGATATTCTATGCGGACCATTATTTCATCCATGAATAAAGACAGCATTGCTTCCCTTTTAATACATATGTCTTTTTTTTTTTTTTACTTGACTTATTGCACTGGCTCGGGTCTCCAGTACAATGTGTACTTGAAGTGATGAGGGCAAAACCACTGTCTTATTTCTGATCTTAGGGGGATCTTCTTTCACTATTAAATATGATGTTAGTTGTAGGGTTTCTGTAGATGTCCCTTATCAGTTTGAGGAAATTTCCTTTGATTCCTACTTTGCTAAGAGGTTTTTTTTTGTTTGTTTTTGTTTTTTTTTTGTTTTGTTTTTAAATCAGGAATGGATGTTGGATTTTGTCAAATGCTTTTCATTTCTTTATTAAGATGATCAAATTTATTCTTATTTTTTAGTTTGTTAATATGATGAATTAGTCAGGGTTCTCCAGAGAAATAGAATGAACCAGATACATACGTCTAGATTAATGTGAGGGGATTCGATATGGGAATTGGCTTATGCAATTATGGAGGCTGAGAAGTCCCTCAACTGGCCATCTGCAAGGTGGAGAACCATGGAAGTCAGTGGTATAGCTCAGTCCAAGTCTGAAGGCCTGAGAAACAGGAAAACCCATGCTATAACTCTCAGAATGAGGCCAAATGCCTGAGGAACAGAGGGTTCCAAATCCTGGAGTCTAAGGCCAGAGTACCTGAGTTCTGATGTCCAAGAAAGAAGAAACTCCAGAAGAATGAATTTGCTTTTCCTCTGCCTTTTTGTCCTATCTGGGCCCTCAACATACTGGACGGTGCCTGCTCACAATGCGTGAGGGTGGATTTTCCTCAGTCAGTCTACTGATTGTAAGGTCGGTCTCTTCTGGAAACACCCTCTCAGACACACCCAGCTATAATGCTTTCCCAGCTATCTGAGTATGAATATCCCTTAACACAATCAAGTTGATACCTACAATAAACTACCACATAGGGCAAATTATTGATTTTTGAATGTTAAACCTATCATGCATTCCTGGATAAATCTTACTTGGTCATGATGTATTCTCCTTTATATATATTCTTGGAGTAATTTACTAAAATTTTGTTTAGAATTTTTTGTATCTATGTTCACAAGAGATACTGTTCTTTAGTTTTCTTGCCATACCTCTGTGTGATTTTAGTATTAGGATAATGCTGGTTTTGAAGAATGAGTTCCTTTCTCTTTGGCTTTCTGGAGCAGTTTATGCAGGGTGGATATTTCTTCATAAACGTTTGCTCTAGTACCAGTGAAACCACTTGGGCATAGAAATTTTCTCGGTGGGAAAAATTTTAAAGTACAAATTAAATTTCTTTAATGGATATAGGGCTATTCAGGTTATCTATTTCCTCTTGAATGAGTTTTGGTCATTTGTGTCTTTCAAGAAATTTTTACATTTTATCCAAGTTGTCAGATTTGTAGACATAAAGTTGTAATATTTCCTTATCCTTTCAATATTTATATAATCTGTGGTGATATCACCTCCCTCATTCCTGATATTGGTAATATGTGTCTTCTCTCCTTTTTTCCTATTCCATCTGGCTAGAAGTTTATCAATTTTATAAATCTCAAAGAACCAGTTTTTGGTTTTATTGACTTAATTTTTTTCCTGTTTTCTATTTTATTGATTTCTACTGTAATCTTTATTATTTCCATTCTTTTGGTTACTTTGGGTTTCATTTTCTCTTCTATTTCTAACTTCTTAAAGGGAGAGCTAAGATAATAGATTTATGAACTTTCTTCTTGGGCCTGGCCTATGTTGCTCAGGCTGGTCTTGAAGTCCTGAGCTCAAGGGATCCTCCCATCTCAGCCTCCCAAGTAGCTGGAACTACAGGCGTGTGCCGCTACAGCTTAACTTTCTTCGTTTCAAATAAAGGCACTTAGTGCAATACATTTCTCTCAAGTACTGCTTTAGCAATATCCTCCAAATTTTTATATTTTTAAAATCATTCAATTCAAAATAATTTCTAATTTCTTTAAAATTGTATTATGTAAAACATACAGCTTACTTGTACATCTGTTATGAACCTCAACTTCATGTTTAAAATATGTTATTTACTTTCTAAATATTTGAGAACTTTTCAGAGCTCTTTCTGCGATTGATATCCAATTTAACTCCATTGTAGTCAGAGTACATATTTTGTATAACTTAAGTCATTTTAAATTTATTGAGGCTTATTTTATGACTTAGAATATATTGTCTATCTTGATAAATGTTCTGTGTATAAATAACTAGGCAAAGCATAAGTCAAAGTGTTCTATAAATGTCAATAAGTTGGTTAATATTGTTAAAATATTCTGTATTTTTACCGAATTTTTAATGCACTTGTCCCATCAATTATTAAGAGGATGTTAAAACCTCTGACCATAATTGTGGACTTCTTTAATTCTCCTTGTAGTTCTATCAGTTTTTTTCTTCATGTCATTTAAAGCTCTGTTATTAGGTGCATAAACTTTTGGGATTATTTCTTTTCATGAAATGATCTCTTTATAATCATACAATGACTTTCTTGATCCTTGGTGATATTCTTTGCTCTGAAATCTACTTCATAAATATAATATAGCCCATCCCAGCTTTCTTTTTATTAGTATTATGACACGTCTTTTTTTTCCATGTTTTTAGTCTTAACCTCTTTGTGCTTTTATATTTGAAGTGTGTTTCCTATAGGCAGTGCAGAGTTGGGTCTTGCTCTTTTATTCTAATCTAACACTCTGCCTTGTAATTGGAATATTCAGACCACTTACATTTAAAATGGTTACTTATATTTTTGTGTTTAAATTTATCATCATGCTATTGCTTTTCATTTCTTCAATCTGTTCTTCATTCCCCTTTTCCTCATTGTTATATCTTATTTTATATTATTTATTTTGTATTAAATATCATAAATGATTCTATTTTGTATCCCCTGTTGACTTAGTAGTTATACATTTTTTTAAAAATTTAAGTGGTTGCTTTAAAATTCAGTGGTTGCTTTAGGGTGTATAGCATACATCTTTAATTTATCACACTCTACTTTCAAATGATATCGTATGACTTCACATACAGTATGAGAACCTAACAATGGCATACTTCCATTTCTTCACTCTCAACTACTGTGGTATTCTTGTCATACCATGTGCTTGTACATACATTATAAACACCACACTTTATTGTTATTTTTGTTTAAGCAATGAGTTATCAAAGACACTTAATTCATAATAAAACGGTTTATATATTTGCCCAAGTAGTTTTGGTTCTCTTGTTGGTGGGATATCTGATATAATTTTTCTTCTAATATAAAAGGATTGACATCCTTTAATATCTCTCTCAGTTGGGGTTTGATGGTGATGAATTATTTTGGCTTTTGTACATCTAAAAAAGTATTTATTTTAACTCAGCAATTAAATATTTTTTTACTGGGTATGGAATTCATTTTGGCAACTTTGTTTGTTTTAGTACTTAAAGACATTGCTCCACTGTTCTGTTTTCCTATAAGAAATCTGATGTCATCTTTACTTTTGTTGCTCTGTATATAATGTGTCCTTTTTCTCTTGCTGATTTGAAGGTTTTTTTTCAAGATTTTCATTATTTGTGCTTGATTCTTGCCCTTGGTGTTTGTTGGGCTTCTTGAAATTTGGGGGTTATAATGTTCATTAGATTCGGTAAAATTTTGGCCATTATTTCTATGAACATTTTTTGTCATTTCCCTCCCTCCTGACTCCCACTTTGGGGACTCTGATTATACATATATTAGGTTACTTGAAGTTGTCACACAGCTTTCTGATGCTTTGTTAATTTTTTAAAAAACCATTTTCTCTTACTATTTTATCTTGCTGTATCTTCAAATTCACTAATTTTTTCTTCTGCAGTATCAAATCTGTCACAATACCATCTGCTGTATTTTTTCAAATCAGATATTGAAAATTTTATCTTTAGAAGTATGATTTAGATCTTTAAAAAATCTTCTATGTCCCTACTTGAATATATGGAATACAGTTATAAATGCTTTCATGTCCTTGTCTGATAATTCTAACATCTGTGTCCATTCTGGGTCAGTTTTGATTGATCATTCTCATTATGGATCACATTTTCTTGCTTATTTGCATGACTTTTTTATGATATTCTGGACATTTTAAATTGTCTTGCTGGATATTATATATTTTTGTATTCCTATCAATATTCATGGACTTTGTTCTGTGATGCAGTTAACTTAGTAGGAAACAATCGGATCCTTTTTAGTCTTAATTTTAAGATTTGTTATGCAAGACATGAGTAGTGCTTAGTCTAGGGCTTATTTTCGATTGCTGAGGCAAGATCCTTCTGTGTATCTATTTAATCAATTGTGAAGTTTTAAAAATCTGTCTGTGGGAACATGCTCTGTATCCAGCCCTATGTAGTGTTTGGTTTTTTTTAAAAAAAATGTCAACATTTATTTTAGGTTCAGGGGGTACATGTGCAGCTCTGTTACATGGGTATATTGTGTGATGCTGAGGTTTGGGGTATAAATGATCCCATCACCTAGGTAGTGAGCATGGTACCTAGTAGGTAGTTTTTCAGCCTTTGCCCCCATTCCTCCCTCCTCCCTCCAGTAGTCCTCAGTGTCTATTGTTCCCATCTTTATGTCCATGCGTACCCAATGTTTAGCTCCCACGTATAAGTGAGAACCTGTGGTGTTTGGGTTTCTGTTCCTGCATTTCTGTTTACTTAGGATAATGGCCTCCAGCTGCATCTGTGTTGCTGTAAAGGACATAATTTAATTTTTTATGGCTGTGTAGTATTCCATGGTGCATATGTACCACATCTTCTTTATCCAAATCACCGTTGATAAGCATTAGGTTGGCTCCATGTCTTTGCTATCGTGAATAGTGTGTGGCAGGAGTTCTAACCTCTAATCCTATTAGGTGGTTCTTTCTCCAGCCTTTGATGGTTTCCTCACATGTATTTTCTGATCAATACTCAGCTGAATACTCAAGGAAGACTTTCTGCAGATCTCTCTGTGAAGCTCTTACCTTTCCCGTACTTTGTTCAGAGAACTCTAGTTTAATTTGAATTTCTGACACTCTCAGCTCCACATCCTAAACTCTAGGAAGCCTCTGGACTCCACTTGAGTTTCCCCTCCCTGTATTGTGGTCTGGAAACTCTCAAGGCAATAAGCTAAGCAATTGTAGGGTTCACCTCACTTGTTTCCTGTCTTTTAGCGGTAATTATATTTTTTTCCTTGCAGTCTAGTGTCTTGAAAATCACTATTTAACATATTTTTTCTTTTTCTTTTTTGTAATTTCAGGCAGGCAGGAGAGTAAATCTAGTACCTTTTACTTCATCTTGGCTGGAAAGCAGAAGGCACATGAACACTTTAAAGGTTTTTAATACATAGAGCAAAATTGATGTTCAGTAACATCAGATAATAAATGACAGATGTTGAACCCAAGGTTATTTATCTTAATGGCTATCATTTTATTAAATATGTGTCAATTTGATAAGTAGCAAATATTATTTTTTAATATGCCATTCTTTTAATGACCAGTGAAATATAATGTACTTTCACCTCTTTATCTGCCATTTCTATTTCCTCTTTGGTGGTATTGACTGTTCATCATCTTTGCCATATTTTCATTAAGTTTCAAGGAGTAGTATCAGAGTCAGCACCAAGGGCAGAGAGGCCAGTCAAACCCTTCAGATTCCTGTTCCTGCTCTGTGTGCAGATAGAGGCTGTGGAACAGGAGGAGGGATGAAGTAGGATGGAGAAGATAATCTAAGGTGCTCTGAAAGCCAGAGAGAGCCTATTACCTAACCCAGAACATCAACTAACTAGTTCTTTGTGAGCAGCGAGGGAGATGTAATTAAAGTCTAAGAACCAAACTCTTTACAGTTTCTTCCAACAATGCGCTGCCTGTGTGTGTTTGCAGGTGGTACCAGTGATCTGGATTTACTGGCAACTTTGTGGAAGTGACTGGGGGGTTTTGGCAAATAGAACTGTGTTGGTGTGCTTGGACCAAATAAAACTCTATTTCAAATAAAGTTATGTTCATTCTTAGGCCCATTTCATTTGGAAAAAAACGGCAGTTTAGTAAATTGCTCTCATCATCCTGCTTGAGAAACATACAGATAAAGGTAAGTAGAGACAGGGTTATCTGAAATTCCAGGTTCACTTCAGCAAACTGAAAGGTTGTTTGTTTTTTAAATGGACTACATATCTTTGATTATATGACTCTAATATAGTATGTGCAAGAATATTTTATATTATGTCAATTCCCAAAATGAATAAATATTTTAAAATGAAACTGACAGTTTAACTTGGCAGACCAAGTTATAATAATTTGCAGACTGTCCAATGTCAATCTTCTCAAAAATCCTTAAATAAGAAACCTATATACCAAATTACAGGGTTGGAATAATACAAAATATATGTATGTAAGCATATTCACACATATTCCAGGGCCATTGTTAGTTTGTGCATTTACTGTAAAGAATTAGGAGCTGGTCACGGGTATTCCAGTGATTCATTTGTATATTAGTCTGCTCAGGTTGCTGTAGCAAAATACCACAGATAGGGTGGCTTAAACAACAGAAATTGATTTTCTCACATTTCTGCATCCTAGAAGTCCAAGATCAAGGTGCCATCAGGGTTGGTTCTCCAAAGGCCTCTCTCCCTGGCTGGTAGATGGCCATCTTCTTGCTGCACATGGCCTTTTCTCTGTGTGCACACCTGCTGGGTGTCTCTTCCTCTTCTAAGGACACTAGTCCTGTTGGATTCGTGCCCCACCCATATGACCTTACTTAACCTTAATTGTCTCTTAAAAGGCCCTATCTCAAATACAGTCACATTGGGGGTTAGAGCTTCAACATATAAATTTTGGGAGGAAACAATGCGGTCCATAACAATTTGCAAGGGGGTTCCTGTGCTTCAGGGGGAGGAAGGGAAATATAGAATTTAGGCTTAGTTTCAGTTTCCTGATGGTTTTAGGAAGAACATTGTTAAGAAGGTATGAACGTCTTGCTATTATAGACCCTGAATATAGGAGTGGTGGTCAGTCTGGGAAGAGTATCATGTTTGGGAACAAGATAATTCACCAAGGCACAGGAAACATCAGTGAACCAGGGTCTACCTCTTGAGATACTACAGAATATTACCAAGGTTTTATTTCCTTTTTAAAGGCAAATAGGAAGCTTTAAATGATGTACACGGGTTTCCTAATTTTTGAATCCATTTGGTTTGAAGGCTTACTTGAAAAACAAAAGTCAGGCCAGGCACAGAGGCTCACACCTGTAATCCTAGCATTTGGGAAGCCAAAGTCAGTGGACTTCTTGAGCTCAGGAGTTCAAGACCAGCCTGGACAACATGGTGAAACCCCATCTCTACAAAAAAAGAAAAAAATACAAAAGTTACGCAGGTGTGGTAGTGTGTGCCTCTAGTCCCAGCTACTTGGGAGCCTGAGGTGGGAGGATCACTTTAGCTCAGGAGACAGAGATTGCAGTGAGCCGAGATTGTGCCACTGCACTCCAGCCTGGGCAACAGAGCCAGACCCTGTCTCAAAAAAAAAAAAAAAAGACAAAAGTCATCATAGCACAGACATATCCACCAGAAAATGAACAACTTAAGAATTAGTGACCACTCAAACATCACTTCCTGCTGAACATTAGTACCTAGCCAATGGTGTGCTCAAGCTGGCTCAGAGGGATTTTCAGAGTCAACATACAGATCTTTTCCCAACTCCCAATTCAGTGACATCACACTGGAAGCTTGACGTTGGCCATAGTGGAGTATTTACACTATGGCAGTTGGCCAACAGTATAAGTCAGAGCTTTTGACTTTCTGATTTTTTTTTTAATTACCAGAAAATCACTGGATTTCTTCATGCCCATTGGCTCATTATTATTGCTGGACCACTTACTATTGATTGTTGAAAACACCTAAAATAAAATAAAAATTCAGTGTAAAAAAGGCAAAGTGAAACTATATACACTATAAAATTTTGTAAAAGATTGAAAATTGTAAGACATTGATGAAAGTGATATTGAGCTGCTGTTCAAAACACACATAGCCATTGACAAATAAAGATACCAGAGAATTTTGTAAGTTACCAACTAAAGAGGGAAAATTGGCCAAATACACACTTGAATGTAATGTATTACATATAAAAATATGAAGAGGCCCTACTGAAAACTTGTGAAACTGTCAATATTTTTTCAAAAGTATTCCTTTTACTTATAGCACAATAATCCAACCTGAAATTACAATGTCCTCATTGATGCTATTAGAGATTTTTTTGAAAAATTTTCACCCTCCATTTCTAAAAATAGTACCTAATTATATATATTATCTAAATTGTATTATAAAAGAACTTACTTTAATAATTTTAATTTCCTTTTAACATAAAATTTAGGTTAATCTTTTCTTTGTCATGTAGATTTTAAGTGATTTAAAGGATTCTTTCCAAGTTTCAATTTTGCTCAGATAACAAAACACTGGAAATGTTTATTAAGCATCCATCCAACCAACCAACCAACCATCCATCCATCCATCCATCCATCCATCCATCCATCCAAAGGCAGAGTGAAACTCTATCCATTTATTCATCAAACGTTAACCAAGTATCTGCTACATTTTAGGTACTGTAACAGTGTTTGGGAATACTGAGATGAGTAAGATAGTGTTCTTGCTGTTAAAAGTTCATTCTAGTAGGAAGACATGTATAATTAAATTACAGTATAACTAGAGAGGAGGTGACAGTAAGAGCACATACACAGTCAGAGAAGTTTGATAGTGAGGAGAGTGATGAACTTTATGTGATAGAGCTAGGAAGGACCTGAGATAACGGAAGGCTGAATTCCAGCACCACCCCCGTGGAAAGCCCTTCTTCAATCCTTAGTCTGGTTTAGCTGTCCCTCATCTATGCTGTGATGGCAACCTATTGCAGTTGTAGCCTTATGTATCTGTCTATCTAAACTAAGTACACCTTGAGGACAGAGATAGTTTTTATATCCCTTGAATGTAGCAAAACTCTGCTACATGCTTGGTGCTCAGTTAAGATATAAAAAAATGAATGAATAAATGAAGGAAGAAGGGCATTGGAGACAATGTTACTTAGGAGGAGTGTCTTAGTCTTGGCTGCTATAACAAAATACCATAGACTGGATGGCTTAAACAACAAATATTTATTTCTCACAGTTCTGGAGGCTGGGGAGTCTAAAACCAAGGTGCTGACAGATTTGATGTCTGGCAAAGGCCTTATTCCTGGGTTGCAGATGGCTACCTTCTTGTTGTTTCCTCACATGGCAGAGAGAGAGAGAGAGAGAGATCTTGGCTCTTCCTGTAAGGGTACTAGTCCCTCATAACTGCATCTAAACCTAATTACCTTCCAAAGGCCCCAGCTCCAAATACCATCACTTTAGAGATAAGGGCTTCAACGTATGAATTTGGGGAGGACACACATATTCAGTCCATAGCAAGGAGTTTGAAGAATAAATTGAATTTACCCAGAAGGTCTCGGAATTCAGGGTGGAGAATGAAGGCAGAGAGATTAGCATTCAAATATAAGGAACCATAAAACCAGCATACAGTGTGGCAAGTTTAGGAAACCGAGTTGTTTTTGCTATTTTTGAAGTTTGGGGCAACAGAACTGTTAGGGAGAGGCAGGACCCATGTTACTTAGCTTTCATGTTTTACATAATTTTTTTCTTTGCAGGGAATGAAAGTTATTCAAGGCTTTCAAGCAGAGACCATATCTATATTTTGGAAACATCATTCTCTGGGCAAAGCAGAGAATGGTTTGGAAATAGAGAATCTAGTCCAAGAGGCAGGAACACCACTTTGGAAACTATTGCAATAGTCCAAGGGAAGGATAATGAAAATTTGAACGAAGAGATTTTTTTTGGTGGGGGTAGGGGGAGTTGAATTATTGCTTGTAGATCAGCACAGAGTGGAAAAAGGGAAGCTGGGGGTAAACATTGCCCCACTGTGAGAGAGAGGAATCATTTCTTAATGCATGTTTGGCCTGGACTCAAATCTTTGAAACAATAGCAACAACAGTGGCTGCCACTTACTGAAGACTTACTAAGGGCCAGGGACTGTTGAAGATCTTTATACACATTAGCACATTTGATACTCATAAGTAAGGACAGGGCTGAGATTTCAAGCATCCCCCTTTTCTCTGAACGCAGTCGTATTGTGAAGGTTTGTCCAAGTACGTGCAGCTTGTGGAGCTCTCTGGTTGTTTCCCATGAGTTTCTTTTTCTCCCGTCTAGACTGATGTTTCTTAATAACAGGAGCTGTGTCCTAATCTTCTTATGATAGCTCCTAAACTGCAGTAGATACTTATATTTTGTCAGTTAGGATGTAACAATGCAAACATGTAATTTAGATGCCCCCGAGACTGATTTATTCCCACAGGAAGGAAGCAAGGATGACCATAAATTTTCTGAAGCTAGGGCACTCCAGATTTCTCCTCAAATCCATCCTGTTTGGATTCCAACATTTGGCTCCATCATTCTATCAATACTTATTAAATCAGGGATCTGTGGCAGGAGGCCAGAGAACACCTGATGGCTGAGATCCTCTCTTTCAAATTTTTATGCTTTATTGAATAGAAGATCCCTATAAACTGTCTCTCGAGGGAAGCACTTTCTCATCCTCTTTCCCCATGTACACAAGCAAGAATCTGTCCTCCTGAACACGAGTCTAACTTATGGGAGCTGAGAGATCCAGGGCTGGATCCACAACAGGCCGACCACGCCTGGCCCCCAGCAACATGGCACTGCCCAAATCACCTACGTGCCTGTCAGAAGCAGTCAGGGGTGCATGGCTGTGGTGGGTAGGAAGAAGCAGAAGTTCCAGGCATGTAAAAGCATAACTAGTAATATCCATGTCTCATCAACATTGTAGTAATAATACCAATTATATTTTTTAAAGAATAAATTAGTATCCAAGAGAAATTGCCCCACATCCAGCCATCATTATGCTGGAGGATGGTGAGAGATGCTTTTCATCACGTGTCTTGGTGTGGGCATTCCTGCCCCTTACTCCTCTTTACAGTAACTCAAACATTTTTGCACCTCCTATAGGCTTTTATACACAACCTCCTTCCAAAGGTGAAAGCCCCAGTTTCCCACTCCTCCACACACAGACCTGGAGACCTGGAGTTTCCATCCCTCCTGTTGTCCCCTCTGCCCCCAACTGGCCTGTCTGAAAATGCCCAGGGACTACTTTAGTTCCCAGGCAAGACGGGGCAATTCTAGTTTCCCTAAATCATTTTGTGATTTCTATTTTGCCTAGTGATATTTTATACAGGAGTACTTCTTTAAAAGGCATTTTGAAGTCTTTAAAGACTAATTATGAGTGCATTGGGAAGTGCACTGTGATGAAATGAAGTCTTACAGGCTGAGGGTAAAACGTTTTGCATGACTCAGTGGGGCCCTTGGGCATATTTCAGTGGGTTTCATGGGCTTCTCACAATACATAGTTGTCTGAAAAGGGGAGGCTTTGCCCAGGTGATAATTACATAGACGGCAAGTGTGGTAAAAACCAGCTCTGGAAAAGCCTCTCATGGGAGATTCTGGCTAGGACAGCTATAATTTTGTGCCTATTCTCTCTGACCCTGGGGACTTTCAGCTGGATTAGCCAAAGGCATTCCCTGTTGATTCCAGCCTTTGAGGGCCCTCATCACACACCTCCACTCCCCTGCCCTCTCTGCCCCCACTGCAGTCCTGGCTGGGCCTCCTTGATTCAGCAAGCCCCACAAATTGCTAATGGGATCAGGGCTGGAAGACCCAGATTTTGAACAAAGCTAGGTCAAGCCCTGGCATATGTGTTTTGGTATATGGCATTTGTTCCTGAAACAGCCAGCTATCTAAGCAGGAGAGGCATGGATCTGGAGCTGGGGAAACTTGGTCCTGGCTCTTCAATCATGACCTATGGGACCTTCAGCCCATCACTTCTCCTCCCTGGGTTATGGTTTCTTCAGCTTTAAAGTGAGAGAATTTTACCAGGACTCTGCGATCTCTTTCAGCTTTTAAAATGTGTAATGTTTTCAACTCTGGGCACACATTAAATTCAAACCCAGGCAGCTTTCCAAACATGCCGAGGGCCGGGCCACATCTCCAGAGACTCTGAATTGGGCTGGTGTAGCACCTAGGTCCAGGGACAGATCCGGGTCCATGGGGCCTAAGGAGCATACAGTTTGAGGGCCTGGTTAAGAAGAACAAAATAATATCTTACTTTTACAACTTTTACAAAAGTATGACTTTGTGAACACATCACTGTGGTCCCTTCTATCCTGGAGCCTTGGGAATAGTTTGTGCAAATGAGTGACCCTGAAGGTTAACTTTATTGTTTGAGAGTAAGTCTAGGGATGCCCCGGCATCAGTATGCTGTAAACGTTCCCCACATGATTTCACCACGCACAGTTGCCATGTGAGAACCACTGGGGTAGACAGGTTTTCAATCCAAAGGTTGGTACTCCAGAGTATGAAAGTACATGGTAACCTGTGCATCTCTGCCTAGAATGTCTTTGTTTGGAAATTTCTCTTCCAGGCATCTCTCTCCTAATTGATTCCCACTCACCACTAAGGCTCACATTGGAGATCACCTCCTCTGGGCAGCCTTTCCTAATTCTCTATAGTTAGTTACTCCCTTGTATTTGTCTCAGATTCATACATATCCCTGACCTAGCTCTTCCTATGCTCTAATTATTTCTTTGTACTTCTTCCTCCCCCACTAACCTGTAAGCTCCTTAGGCATCTTGGCATCCCCAGGACCTAGCACAGTAACCAGCACATGAGACCTTTATGAAAAATATGAAAAAAACAAATTGGAAAGTATTCTTATTTTTACATAGAAGACTTTCTTCATCCCCCACTCCACCTACATGATATTTTCCAGCCTCTTCTTTCAATAACAAATAAAGATGCCACCCTTAACATCCATTCAGATTCTCCTTGTTTACAAAGGTAAGCTCTCAAACTCCCTACCAATGCCATCCACCAGTTTATTGGGCACAACTAGATGAATTGTTGGATGACTTTGTTGCTGGGCAGGAGGACATCAGCACAGAATGTGGTGTGTCACACAGGGTCCTGGCAAGAACCAGGGGGACCAGGAGGCACATTGAGCTGAGATTTTTGTTTTGTTTTGTTTTTTTGAGAAAGAGTGTCGCTCTATCATCCAGGCTGGAGTGCGGTGGCATGATCTTGGCTTACTGCAACCTCTGCCTCCCATGTTCAAGTGATTCTCCTGCCTCAGCTTCCCGAGTAGCTGAGACTATGGGCGCATGCCACCATACCCGGATAACTTTTGTATTTTTAGTAGAGACAGGGTTTCACCATGTTGGCTAGGTTGGTCTTGAACTCCTGACCCCAGGTAATCCACCTGTTTTTCCCTCCTAAAGTGCTGGGATTACAGGGGTGAGCCACTGTGCCTGGCCTCAGCTGAGATTTTTAAGACAACTTAAGGTAAGAACCATTTCCCCTCCACTTTCCTGCTGGTGCCTCCCTTTGACCAAAACCAACTGGAAGCCAGAAGAGGAATGGGGCCCAGTAATACACAAACATAAGGATCAGATACCCCGACCCCAGCTCAGAGTTGGGTTGATATAGGTGGATAATGGATCTGGGGAGGGAAGATTAGACAGAAAAACCAGCAGAAAATGGATGATGTTATATTGCCAGAAGCAGGGGAAGTAATTGGATGTTGTCTATATCTGCAATTAGTAGATGTCATTTAAAGTGGCTCTGCTGTACTTTTTACTTTAAGTGAAAAACTTACCAAACCTTAGGTGGAAAACTTGCCAAAAACTAGCTTAAAAGTAAGGATAGATAGCAAAAATATTTCTATGTAATCAGCTGCTATGTTCTAGAAAAGAAAAGAACCAGCCTGTAGGAGTTTTGACTCCCACCTTCCTGTTCCTGCCCTTCATTTTTGAAAGGCAATTATTCTTGTTTCTACTGGAATCTCATTTTCTCCCCAGGCCCCACAGCTGTTGGCACTGACTTCTTTCCCTACCACCTCCCATGTCATACCAGAGATGTCTAAGGTATTCTCCTTCCCAACGTAAAAGGCAGAGCTTGCTTATCTGGACATAACTTATACCTTAGCTCTCTGGTCCTGTGCATGGCTATTTACCCCCATGGACCATAAAATTAGGATCCATTGGTCCCCTCCTCAGTCTGAAACTCCACTGCTTTTTTTTTTTTTTTTTTTTTGAGATGGAGTCTCACTCTGTTGCCCAGACTGGAATGCAATGGCGTGATCTCAGCTCACTGCAACCTCTGCCTTCCGGGTTCAAGTAATTCTCCTGCCTCAGCCTCCCGAGTAGCTGGGAGTAGACACCTGCCACCATGCCCACCTAATTTTTGTATTTTAGTAGATATATGGTTTCCCCATATTGGCCAGCCTGGTCTTGAACTCCTGACCTCAAATGATCCTCCTGTCTCGGCCTCCCAATCCTTGTTGGGATTACAGGCATGAGCCACCATGCCTGGCCCCCATTGCCCATCTTGAAGGAAAAGAGGAACAGCACCTGCCGGTGTTGTGCACCCCAGAGAGGTGGGGCTAAAGGATGACTCACTCTTGGCCCCTGGTACTGAGGACTGCAGGTGCCTGCAATCCTGGAGGAGGCCAGTAGGGGCGTCCCACCTCACACTCCCCTTTTATCCTCATCTGCTCCTACTTAACAGGTCCTCTGCCTGCTCCTGCTCACCCTACTGACCTGTCTCCCTCACACAGGGAGTCCCCAGAAGCAGAGAGAGGAGCGTCCTCTCAGAGGACTTGCCAGGAAGCTTTCTTCTGCCTGGAGTCCACCGTTTTCCCTCAATCTGGCTGCCCACCACCTTTCTTTCTCTGCTTCTCTCACTCTCATATTCCCGCAGATGGGAGATGACAGTGTAACGGGGAGGTGAATGGGATTCTTTTGTTTCTCTGGTCCTTAAAGTCTATAGGGGAGAGTTTCAGAATAAGGATGTGACTGATCCTAATCACTTTTGAATTTTCTAGTCTCTTAGGCTTGTGGTTAAGACTGGGATCTGGGATGGGGAACCACATTTGTCAAGGACGTAATAGTCTTCTCCTCAGCTTTCTAGAAAGAATGAGGGATTTTAATGGAGCTAGAGCAAGAGCTCAGCAGAGCTAGGGAGAAACAAAGAATTATCTTGGCTAAGACTGAGGGTAGCTTCAGGAAGGGCTGAGGTACCTGGGCATGTAAGGCTGTGTCTGCCTGGAGAGGTCATCAGAGGGGCTCCTGTGGGAGGAGTCAGAGGGGGCCAGGTGTTGTTCTGTGCCTGAGCCTGCAGGTGTGGGAGTGGAGCCAGGAGCCTTTGGGCCTGAGGCTGCAAAGACGTTTCCTTCCTACTTCTTCTGGGGATTATGAGTCACTGAGTTGCAGATAGGGGATGGCTCCAAAGGACTAGGGAGTCACTAATACAGGTGTCCTGTTAGGTTGGGATTTCCTTGAGGGCAGGGTTCATGGTGTCTTCCTTGTAACTTAGCCCCCAGAACAACACCTGATACTCAGTAGGTGCTGAAAGGATGGTTGCTGAGTGAATGAATGAATGAAGACAGTTGATATTTCTGTTAACTTTCTCTTTAAGCATGGTGGTAAAAGCACTCACCAGCTGGAACTTTTCTTTCTAGATTATGTGTGGGAGTAACTGCCAAGTAGAGTAATCCCCTTGTCCCCTCCTCATCTTCAGTGCCTTCTCCTCTTTCCCCAGACAATAGAAAGGTAACTTGGGACTAGGTTTGGGGCCCAAGCCAGCTTTCTGAGCTCCCAGTTCCAAACACGTGTCTATTCCCTGGTGCCCTGGAACACCTGTGCCTGAGAAAAGCCCATGGGAGAACCGTGAGTCTGACTTTTCTTTTTATTCAGCTCTCAAGTCCAAGGCTGTAAAACCTGGGCCAGAGCTCCAGACAGGGGTGTGCCCTTGGTGCTTTGGGATCCAGCAAGGAGAGCCTTCCAGACCACAGGCTTTGTCCAAAATCAATCACTCTTTATCTGGGGCACAATTGTGAATAGCCATCCCCATGCCAAAACTGGAGATTGCCAGGGCTTAAAAGGCCAATTAACATAACCCCAGGAGTTCTGAGTGCATTGCCATAAAAACCAACGGCCCTGCTGCCTACTCCAATTCAGAGGCATCTTGACTCACAGGGCGCATGACTCAGACTGCTCCAGGCAGATTTTAATAGGTTCTAGGAACATCTCCTCTCACTACTGTCTGAGGACAGGAGGCTCTGCTCTGGTGATAATTGCCTTGAACTTGAGTCTACTGAAAACTGGCAAGAAAATGCTGTTGTAGCCAGGGAGTTTTTAGTGCTTGAGAAGGCCAAAAGCAAAGCCAGGGATCATAGAGACACAGTAAAACCTGGTTTAACCACTGGGCTGGGAGATTGCATGGTCTCAGGAGACCCACAGAGACTCCGCAGTCTTCCATGAAAAGTCCAGACGTACTTAGTAGGCAGGAAACCATAGACGGGATTTAGTGTGATAGTTCCAAGTGGGACCTATAGTCTCAGACTTCTGGCTGCACGATCATAGGGAAGCTCCTAGCTTCTATGAGCCTCAGTTTACTCATCTTTAAAATGGAAGTAATCATAGGTTGTTGGGAGGGTTAAACAAAAACAGCATAGTGTCTGGTAGGCAATAAATGTCTGATACATTAACTTTCTTCCTCTGCACTCAGTAGGGAGCCAAGATGAAGTCAAAGGTTGGTCAGGACACTCTTCCTGGACATTTATATTAGATAAAATATTGTCCTCTCTTCCCACCACTGACATCGAATCTAACAAAGGAAGACAAATAAAATATATAAACTGCAACTGGAGGGTTGATTCTTTTATTGATGAGTAGCAAATTCTCTGCAGAACCCACAATACTTAAGCAGTACTCCAGGGCCACATGAAGATACTGTTGGTGACTACTCAACAAGCTTGCATTAAGCGCCTATGAAAAACAACAATGTGGCTTAGACCTGCCCTCGGGAAGTTCACAGTCTAGGTGGGAAGACACATTCAAACACATAATGTGGCTCTAGGGCAAAGGCTTGAATGCAGTCATGGTTAAACAAGCCTGTCTCAGAATCATCTGGCAAACTTGTTAAAACACAAGTCCTAGACTCCACCCCCACTGATACTGGGTCAGGGATCATGCTCAGGATCTTACATTTCTAGCAAACTCCAGTGATGCTGTTCTGCTATTTTATGGCTGTTTGAGTAGCATCGTTATATTAGAAGTCAAAGTAATGGGATTATTTATAGAGGAGGGAAAGAGTAATTTCTTGCAGTAGGGAGGATGTTATCTGGAGTGACTTTATGGAGGAAGTACTGTAGTTTTTAATCAAAGCCTAGAAGTCTGGGTAGGATTTCAGCAGGCAGCAACTATAAGTGTCTTCACATAAATAAAATACTAACAAGTCAGGAAACAATGCAGAAATGCAGAATATATTCAGCAAGCAGAATAGCAGGGTGCATAAGTTGTGGAAGGCAGAGTGACAGAAAGCAATGCCGGTCACTGGTTTCTAGAAGACCTTGAGTCTACTGACTGGGTGCTGAGGCAGAGGAGGTCAAGCTTATTTTGTAACTGACAGGGATCATGAAATATTTTTGAACATGGGAAGAATGTCATCAGTTCAATGACCTAATGCTTCATGTCTGAGTGTGAGATGGATTGGAGGAAGTGATGAGGAATGGGAAGATGAGTTGGTCCACAGACTTATTAAAGTCTTTAAGTGATAAAGAGGTCATCTGGAAGCCTAACCTAGGCCAGTGGGAGTAGTAAGAAGGCATTAGACAGGAAGAGAAAGTGGAAGACATATCATCAGAATTTTAAAATTAAATTACACATGGTAGATGAGAGAGAGGAACGAGTCAAAGATGACCCTAAGGAGCAGAGACTGAGTACTGATGCCAGCAGAAGAGAAAGGAATTTTAGGGAAAGAAAGGATTCAACAAGGAAGATAGTGAGCTTGGTTTTGTACCTATCGAATTTGAGGTGCCTACAAGTTATCTAGTAGCTTGCATTGCAAGCCGAGGTTCAGTAGAGAGGCTGAGGCTGTGCAGACATTAAATATTTTTCATTATCTGAGTGTGTCATGCGGAAGTGATTATGGAACCCAGGAGAGTAGATGACTTCATCAGGGAGTACACACAGAGTGAGGAGAAGATGAAGGCAACTGAACCTCAGGGAGTGTCTACATGTAAGTGGTTGGTGGAAGAGCCTGCAGAGAAGACTCAGCAAGAATGGTCTGGGAGGCCCTGGGGAGGCAGCTGAACGCTGTGTTCAGAACAACAAGGGAGAAGACTTTGGCAGGGAGTGATTCGAAGAGTTAACTGCGACGGAAGCTGAGAAGGAGGAAAGAGAAGCCATTGGATGTGTGGTTCGGGACGTTCAGGGGTGCACTTTCCATGGCAGGGCAGGATCCAGGCTTCAGGGAGTCAGTAAGTAAACCGGGGTGAGGAAGTAGAGGAAGCGAGTGGTCAGTGGTGACAGAAAGAAAATGGGACAGTAACTCGAGAGGGAGACAAGGTCATGGGAGGATTTGGTTGTTTTTTCAGGGTCTGGAGATGTGCATGTGTGTAGGCCAAGGGGAAGGAGCCCGTGGGAAGGGAAGGATTAAAGAGGTAGTAAGAAAGAGAGGAGGGGAGTGAGGCTGCGAGTCTGGGAAGGGTGGAGAGGCTGGGACGGAAAGCTCTGGGGCTGAAGGGCCACTTCAGTATGAGGTCCTTTGGGTGTTCTGGCAATGAAACTGACTTGGACAAGGTCCAAGCAAGACTCTCCTTTCACTAAAGCAAACAGCATGGTGGCACTAACACTTCTCTGAGAAGCTCAAATACAGAGATGTCTCTTTTTCCCCCCAAGACTGGTCTTTCCACTTTCAAGCATTCAAAAAGGTCCAAAAGTTAAATTAGAGTTTCAATATTCTAATTTTCCAACAAATTTATTTCCTTCATGGGTTAGCCAAATCAAGGAGTCTTTTCCCTCACCTGGGTCCCCAAATTTAATTAGCCAACTTCCTCCTTCCCTTCTGAGAGTCAGAAAATAGACTTTTTTTTCTCTCCTTCCCCTCCTGGCTTTTGCTTATCTAAGCTAAGGTCCCCATGAGAGCTTTCAGCTGCTTTATTTCAGCTGGTCCCTCATAGCCACACTGACTCTGGTTAACCTTCTCTAGCTTCTCTGGGACCACTTTTAGGAAAGTTTGCTAGGTATTCTGACCTACTAATAGGTCCCTTAAGGGGAAGTCCACACCATCACAGTAGATCTTACTACCTAACACCTAGTGAAATCCTAGGCTTTGCTGAGCTCAGCCAAGACACCACAGGAAACACATGGTCTGGGGTTCCCAGAGAGATTGTCTATATCTCAAAGAATAATGCTAAACAGACAGAATACAAAACTGTCTGGAATAGAAGGCTTTGGGGTTTTAAAGAGCCCACTTTTTGTTTTTTCTAAAAACTTGTTTGGGAGGGATTAGCTTTGTGACTAAGCATAGGAAATAGATGAAATGTGTTTCCTAGATTTCATCTTATTCTTAGGTAGTATTATGGCATTATTAAACTCACCATGGCATTGTTCCACATGCTAATGCTTTTTAAAAAGCATGTCCTTAGTTTGAGTGACAGAAACATGTTCTGCACCCTTCATAGATATTCAATATCTCTGTTCTTAAAACATTTTCTTAAACATCAAGGTCTGTTCCATAACATTTGCAGAAACACAGCACTGAAAATTGTAACTGTCTCATCTTTCATGGTAAATTGAAGATTTCAGGAGAAAGAAAATGACCAAACACGATTATAAAAATGGCAAGTGGGACATAAACTTCTGCTCTAAGGCATAGTTTCAAATTTTTTTTTATTATACTTTAAGTTCTGGGATACATGTGCAGAACGTGTAGGTTCGTTACATAGGTATACACATGCCATGGTGGTTTGCTGCACCCATCACCCTGTCATCTACATTAGGTATTTCTCCTAATGTTATCCCTCCCCTAGCCCCCCACCCCACTGACAGGCCCCTGTGTGTGATGTTCCTCTCCCCAGATCCATGTGTTCTCATTGTTCAACTCTCACCTATGAGTGAGAACATGCGGTGTTTGGTTTTCTGTTCTTGTGTTAGTTTGCTGAGAATGACGGTTTCCAGCTTCACCCATGTCCCTGCAAAGGACATGAACTCATCCTTTTAATGGCTGCATAGTATTCCATGATGTATATGTGCCACATTTTCTTTATCCAGGCTATCATTGGTAGGCAGTTGGGCTGGTTCCAAGTCTTTGCTATTGTGAACAGTGCCACAATAAACGTACATGTGCATGTATCTTTATAGAATGATTTATAATCCTTTGGGTATATAGCCAGTAATGGGATTGCTGGGTCAAATGGTATTTCTGGTTCTAGATCCCTGAGGAATCGCCACACTGTCCTCCACAATGGTTGAACTAATTTACACTGCCACCAACAGTGTAAAAGGGTTCCTATTTCTCCACATCTTCTCCAGCACCTGTTGTTTCCTGACTTTTTAATGAGGGGCATTCTAACTGGCGTGAGATGGTATCTCATTGTGGTTTTGATTTGCATTTCTCTAATGACCAGCGATTATGAGGTTTTTTTTCATGTTTATTGGCCACATAAATGTCTTCTTTTGAGAAGTGTCTGTTCATATATCCTTCGCTTACTTTTTGATGGGGTTGTTTTTTTCTTGTAAATTTGTATAAGTTCTTTGTAGATTCTGGATATTAGCCCTTTGTCAGATGGATAGATTGCAAAAATTTTCTCCCATTCTGTAGGTTGCCTGATCACTCTGATGATAGTTTCTTTTGCTGTGCAGAAGCTCTTTAGTTTAATTAGATCCTATTTTTCAAGTTTGGCTTTTGTTGCCATTTCTTTTTGTGTTTTAGTCATGAAGTCTTTGCTCATGCCTATGTCCTGGATGGTATTGCCTAGGTTTTCTTCTAGGATTTTTGTGGTTTTATGTTTTATGTTTAAGTCTTTAATCCATCTTAATTTTTGTATAAGGTGTAAGGAAGGGGTCCAGTTTCAGTTTTCTGCATATGGCTAGCCAGTTTTCCCAACACCACTTATTAAATAGGGAATCCTTTCCCCATTGTTTGCTTTTGTCAGGTTTGTCAAAGATCAGATGGTTGTAGATGTGTGGTGTTATTTCTGAGGCTTCCGTTCTGTTCCATTTGTCTATATATCTATTTTGGTACCAGTACCATGCTGTTTTTTGTTACCATAGCCTTGTAGTATAGTTTGAAGTTAAGTAGTGTGATGCCTCCAGCTTTGTTCTTTTTGCTTAGGATTGCCTTGGCTATACAGGCTCCTTTTTGGTTCCATATGAATGTTAAAGTAGTTTTTTCTAATTCTGTGAAGAAAGTCAATGGTAGCTTGTTGGGGATAGCATTGAATCTATAAATTACTTTGGGCAGCATGGCCATTTTCATGATATTGATTCTTCCTATCCATGAGCATGGAATGTTTTTCCATTTGTTTGTGTCCTCTTTTATTTCATTGAGCAGTGGTTTGTAGTTCTCCTTGAAGAGGTTCTTCACATCTCTTGTAATTTGTATTCCTAGGTATTTTATTCTCTTAGCAATTGTGAATTGGAGTTCACTCATGATTTGGCTGTTTGTCTATTATTGGTATATAGGAATGCTTCTGATTTTTGCACATTGATTTTGTATCCTGAGACTTTGCTGAAGTTGCTTATCAGCTTAAGGAGTTTTGGGGCTGAGACGATGAGGTTTTCCAAATATACAATCATATCATCTGCAAACAGAGACAATTTGACTTCCTCTCTTCCTATCTGAATATGCTTTCTTTCTTTCTCTTGCCTGATTGCCCTCACCAGAACTTCCAATACTATGTTGAATGGAGTGGTGAGAGAGGGCATCCTTGTCTTGTGCTGGTCTTCAAAGGGAATGCTTCCAGCTTTTGCCCATTCAGTGTGATATTGGCTGTGGGTTTGTCATAAATAGCTCTTATCATTTTGAGATACATTCCATGAATACCTAGTTTGAGAGTTTTTAACATGAAGGGGTATTGAATTTCATCAAACGCCTTTTCTGCATCTATTGAGATAATCATGTGATTTTTGTCCGTGGTTCTGTTTATGTGATGGATTTACGTTTATTGATTTGTACCTGTTAAACCAGCCTTGCATCCCAGGGATGAAGCCGATTTGATAGTAGCAGATAAGCTTTTTGATGTGCTGCTGGATTCAAACTGAAGCCGGCAAACCGAATCAAGACTTTTTTATAACACGAATATGAAGAGTTTATTTCCTACTGTCTTTAATTTTTGTTTCAGCCTTTAAAATAATATTCATGGAAATTTGTGAGAAATATAGATTTAATAAAATATAGAGAATAAACTGTGCTTTAAAATTAGAAATGGAGTAATATATATTATTGCATTTTTTGGTGTAATTGTGTTGCTATCAAGTCTTTATTCTATTTTCAAAAGTATTCGTCTGTCAATCTTTATGTTGCAGTAATAAAAAAATTTAATATCTGCTCGTGAAATATAATAATCATTTTGCCCGAGTGGATGTAACCACTAACCAAAGTGACCCGGTGAGCATGTAAGGAAAAGAGTTTGCCCGTTTATGCTGCTTCACATCTTCCAGTGTGAAGAGCAGCTTCATATGGAGGCTACACACAGATGCTAGAGTCAGACTGGTTTAAATCACAGCTCTGTGTGACCTTCATCAATATACTTGCTAACCCGCTGTCTCGGATTCCTCTTCTGTAATATGGGGATTATAAAATAGTAATCTACCTGAAACGGTGTGGTGACTAAATAATTTAATGTTGGCAGAGTGCTGCAACAGACGCTGAGGCTACTCCATGCAAATACCCATCCCTACTTGCTGAGGGTTTGGGCCACTAAAGACTCAGACCTGAACAGGCATGGTGGCTCACACCTGCAATCCCAGCACTTTGGGAGGCTGAAGTGGGCAGATCACTTGAGGTCAGGAGTTTGAGACTAGCCTGGGCAACATGGAGAAGCCCCGTCTCTGCTAAAAATACAAAAATTAGCCAGTTGTGGTGGCGCACACCTGTAGTCCCAGCTACTCAGGAGGCTGAGGCAGGAGAATCACTTGAACTCAGGAGGTGGAGGTTGCAGTGAGCCAAGATCACGCCACTGCACTCCAGCCTGGGCAACAGAGCAAGACTTCATGTCAAAAAAAAAAAAAAAAAAAAAGAAAAAGAAAAGAAAAGAAAAGAAATATTCACACCTGCACCCTTCTCAAGAGGCTTGCCCCTGGCTGACAGGTACTCTCTTGAGGGGGTGCTTGTTATGCACTCTCCCAGCACCCACTACTGCAAGTGGCCCATAACTAATGACCTACTGGTTCAGGGTTATAAGAGCCAGCACCCCTGCTTCTGGAGGACTAAACGCTGTGGTACAATCCACTAGTCAGAACTCCCATAGGATCAGGCTGGGGCTAGACTTCTAAAGCCATTCTTTGTTTATCTTCTTTCCCTGCCCTGCTCTCACGCCTTTCCTGGTTTTCCCTCCATAAATTATTCCTTCCTTTGCACAGAATCCCTGGCTCAGGCTCTGCTGGGGAACTGGACCTGAGACCAGTACTTCAAATAGTGCTTGGCACTATGTTAGCAATTATTAAGGATTAAAACAATCAAATTATTTGGTCTAAGTCAGATGTATAAATTGGAGACTTTATTGTTTAGAATGGAGTGACTTGCACGTTCGTCATCAGAGCTGATAACTGCTTCCACATCAGCTTGTCTTTATAATTATTTTTCTTTCAATGGGAATGCTTAAAGAAAGCCCATTTCAGAGTTGTCAGGGAACAGTTTGAACAAGGACAGAGGGTGTCCAGCACAACTGGGGAATGCAAGGCCTGACTCCATAGCTGATGAGCAGGCAGGGTTACAGGTGTCCTAGGTTTCAGAGTCTTGGAACTGAGCAGGAGAAGGGGCAAAGCAGCAGGTACTGGGAGGAGCTATGGTTCAGCTCTCCCTCATTTCTTGACAGACAGGAAGAGGTTTGTACCCTGGGCTACTTTAGCTGCTTGAAGTAACCAGGTCTTAGGCATTGTTTTGTTCAAATCAAGATAGAGGAAACTTCTCTCAATATTGAAAAAAGAGAGAAAAGGCAACGGGGAAAAAAAAGGAGGGAAAGGATGGGAGCTTTAGCTATCAGAAAGAGAAGACTCTTCCTGTGTAGCACGGGAGAGAAGGGAATTATCTAGATTTAGGAGAGTGGACAGAGGCAGAACTCAGACAAATTTAACTGCTAAAATGCTCATGTGTGCTACAAGGGCAGGAAGTATCCCCCTGGGAATGTGTTACTGTTGAGGAGAAAGGCCATCAGCAAACCTAAAGGGGCCATGTTGCAGGAGCAAAGCCCCCACAAAGGAACTAAGCTGCAAGCCCTTAGGTGGCAGTATATGCCAGAAGGGACAGCCAAAACAGGCAGCTGGGCCTAGGAATTTTATCTTCAAAAATCCAAATGCAGTCTTGAAGAAGTTATCTTCCATCTCCTATCTCAAGATGGAAAATCAAAGCCACCATGCATCAGTTTGCAGCTGTGTAACGCCCATTTGGTCAATAGCCACCTCTGGCTTTGTTTCCTGGAAGCTGTGCAATCATCACCGCTATCATTTAGGGCTGATAATTTTGAGACACCTGTGTCCAGATAAAAATCTGGTCTCCTGGGATTTAGAACCAGACATTGATTTTCTTTACTACCAGGATCACTCACAGGATAAAGTAAGACAATGGCCAGGAGGGAAGATGGGTTCATCTGGATATTAGGCACTAAGGTTGGCTGCATCACTGCGATGGAAGATACAGGAGAGGCACTTCTAAGGATCTCAAGTCCATTCTGACAAGCCTTCTTAGTAAAATTCCAGGCCAAAAGAGGAGGCAGGAGGATTCTCTGGAGCTCTGGCTAGTATTTAGCAAGGCCCATCTTCCTAGGCCTTGAGTTCACTGCCTTGGAGTGACACAACCATGTTTTGGAAGAGGTTTTAAGGTTAACCGTACACTTTTTCACATTATTTTGGTCAGCCCTCAAAACGATGATGTTATTTCTTCTTTTTTATTTAAAATGAGAAAACTGAGACTCAGAAAATTTAACACCGTTAGGAAGTGGCAAAGTAAGCATTTCGACCCTGGCCATTGGCTTAAGAGTCTGGTGTTTTTCATCAGAGAAAAAAAGCACAGCCCTGCTGTGAATATGTTCTCAGAGAATGTATCTTTTAGCATAGGACTTGTCATTTTCATCTTTTGATTTATTCCTTGAATACTATTTGCATGTTTGAAAATCCAAAACGGGTAAAACACTCCATACCATCCTTGTCCCTCATCTGCCATGCTCTTTCTTTCCAGCGCCATGGTAACCACTATTCTTAGTTTCTTCCATAGTCTCTTTATGTTCTATCAGGAAGCATGAGCTTCTTTTCTTCTTACTTCTTTTACACAAAAGTTACCATGTTATAAACAACGTTTAATACCTTCCTTTTTTCAATTAACTATATATCCTAGAGCTCTTTCCATATCATTTTATAGGAAGCTTTCTCATTCTTCTTTATAGTTTATAGTATTCTCTTGTATGGATGTACTATAATTTATTGAATCAGTTCTCTATTGATAAAAACTTGGGTTGTTTCCTATTTTTTACTACTACAAAACGCTCCAAGGAACAACCTTGTACATTCATCCTTTAGTACATATACAAGTATATCTGTAGGTTACTTTTCTGAAAGAAGAATCGCTGTAGAAAAATGTTTATGTATTTATAATTTTTGTGGATAGTCATCAGAAATTGATAAAGCCAAAAACTAAACACAAAGCCATTTCATCCCTCATACCAGGGTTTAATAATTGGTTTACCAAGGACACACCCAACTAATGAGGACTCCAGCTCAGTTCCATTATGAATTGAGTAAATACTGAGTTGGCCCCAAGGCCATTCTTCATAGCAGATTCTTCCAGGGCTCTTATCTTTGACTTTGGGTTCTCTCTCATTTTTTTTTTTTCTTTCAGTAGATGCTCTAAGGCAAGAAAATTGGAGACTTTTTTGAAATTCTTCCTCTTGTCCTTCAGATACATCATACTGGAAAACAGCTGAGACAAGCATATCTCTGCAACTGGCCTTAGTGAAACAGAAAAATCATAGGCTCTGGGGTCAGAAAGACCTAAATTTGAATATTGGTTTTCTCACTTTTTAAATGCATGATCTTGGGTGGGAATTTTAACCTCTCCAAGTCATGCTTCTTTCATGTGGGGAAGAGAAAAAAAATTACTTGAACCTATCAAAAATGGTGTGGTGAGGTTAAAGATAATGTGTGAAAAACACACTAAGGACTCAATGGATATTTTCTGTTATTTTGTAAAATTGTCCTAAAATACATGCTTATAAATTCTTTTATATCAGTGTCGCTGGGGGCCTAGGACCAGCCTCTACCTGCATCTACATGAATGACTCATAACCTCAGCTTCCAAACCATCTCATTATTGATGGTTTGCCTCTTGGTAAGCAGTTGAGGAGTGGTTTTCCACATCCCGCTGATGACACAGTGTTCCTCATGATATGGCTGCATTAGGCTCCAACCACACTTGTAACATCAAAGCACCCTGGCTCATCAATTAGTCAGGAAGCAATTTTTCACCATTTGGTCCAGCACCTAAGCTGGCTCTTAAAAAGCACCAAGGTTTATCTAGGGTCAGATGGCTTAGAAATCCTACAAATAGGGCCACCCACAGCCACATAGTTTTGTGACAGGTGTCTGGACTCACAAGAAGCAAAGACCCACAGAACACAGAGCACACATTTTCAGCTCTGATCTGAGAGCTGCTGTTTCCAAGTCTGCAGATTTATCATTTTATTATTTCTTGACACCCAAATGAGCACACAAAGGTCTGTGTCCTCCTGGTGAAGGAAAGAGAGGCTCTTTGAAACAGACAACTCTGGTGATGGCAGTAATGCGATGATGGATTATCTTTATGTTTCCTCATTCCCTGAATCCATTAAAAGAGGGGAGTTGAATTCTATCTTATCAGGATCCTCTTTCCTTAATTACTTTTTAAATGACTGAAATGAAAATTTGCAAACAAGGCACATGTTAGGTATTCCTCTCATCTTCAGCCTATCCCTGACACCGTCCCAACTTCTGCCTTTCAAAGTAATCCAGCAGCAAAGATGTTCTAATGTGTGAGTCACTCACAGATTGTTCAGGGGGCTGAAGGAAAATCTGCTAATGGGATTTGCAGTTCTACACCAGAAAATAATGAGATAGGAAATGGGCAATGTGTACATGATTCTTCCATGTCATTCAGAATAATGAGATCTTGGAGCAGCTTCTTCCTGAATTGAAATCATTGACAATGTATTTGCATATTCATTTTTGGATACTTTGATCTAAAAGTCAGTTATGGAAGAAGTCAGTCTAACATCTGAGAATTGTAGGTACTTGAAAAGAAAAGAAAAATTCTGTCCTACGATTATCTCTTTCCTCAATGTTTCTTAAGACCTTGAAGAAGAGGTTGAGGGAACACAAACATTTGGGTTATATTTTTAAAACTTAAAAATAAAGATCTGTGGAGAGAATATTGACCTATAACATTTGCAGCTTTTGTCTTTTATTATCAAGGGTTTGTTAAAGCCCATCGTATCATCATGAAGATTTGAGTAGAAATGTTCTTATGCCTGTACTGTGCAATACAGTAGCCACTAGCCACATGTGCTATTTGAATTTAAATTAATTAAAATTAAACCAGATTGAAACATTAGGTCCTTGGTAGCACTAACCACATTTCTAGTGTGCCTGGTGGATGATACAACTCCTGGGTGTAGAAAGTGGCAGGCGTTTGTGTGAATGAATGAAATCTCCCAGGCTGAATGTGATGGAGGCTTCTACAATGATTAATCAACTAAGCAGCCTCTTTTTCCTCCTTAATAACTTGGAGTTTTACTCGTCCTTCCTCCATAACATCTCTCTCTAACCATGGCTAGCTGTGGAGAAAGAGGCTTGCAAATTAAAGTTCATGCATTCATGGTTCAAGACCTAGTTAAGCATAAGTGGGTTATCTGTAGTAATCAATCCTTCTGAATCACCAAGTTTATCCAAATTTCTTGATTCAGAAAAAAATCAAGTCACATCACCAATGGAGTGGCTTTGGGAGATTATGTTCTCCCTAAAAAGAAAAGTGCATCAGTTTTGCATATTGATGTTATTCAATTTACAAGCATAGGCAAATATAGCACCATTTGAAATAACACAAGATTTGGGTTAGATATATGCAAAAACAAGCAAGCAAACAAAACTTAGTAGTCCACGTTTTCTGATTATGAGTTCATTCTCAAGTCTTGATGATTTAAGTCAACCTCACCCTTGATGCAAAGCAATAATTATGGGTTTTGTTGGTAAAATCAAGTCATCATTCAATATTCATGTGCTCTTTCAGAGAAATCTCTTAGGCAGTTAATGTTATTTCTCCCTCCCTCTCTATCCTTCCTCCCAACCCCACCAACCATCAGCATTGTTATTACAGCAGATACAATCAAAATGTACACCACCAAAGAAGTCTTAGAAGAACAAAAAAGGCTTAAGGCTTAAACATGAATATCAATGTGAATCATTCAATGAGCTTCGTCTGGGGGGACAAAAGAGGTAGAACAGACTTATTTGATGTATATAAAATGATTAACTTTTACGGGACTTATTCCCTACCAGGCACTGTTCCATATACTCCGTATGTACCAACTATCACAGCAGCCCCCTTTCTCTGATGAAGAAACTGAGGTAGGGAGAGGTTAAACAATTGCACTCAAGTTACCATAACCAAGCTACAAAAAAGGCAGTTTAGGACCACTGACTGTACTCTTAACCTTGAGGCCAAATGCTGTGTCTGCTTAAGTACCTGGGCTGGGGCTGCCTCCTTTGTCCCGAGTACAGCCTGATAGAATGGGCTGGCTTCTGGAGCTATGGGAGGGCCTCAAAATACAGTCAGCCCTGTGGCGTGTATCACTGACTTATCTGGAAGGTGTAAGGTGAGCTGAGGAACCACTGCGATACTCACTTCCAGTCTCCCCCCACCAGGGCTGCTTTTGTTGGTCAGATGTGGAAGGGAAAGCTACCTTCTCTACCGCCTTTGATCAGACCTAGTCCACAGTGTGAAGAGGAGAGTGTGCCTGCTTCTTAGAGAAAGCTAGGAGACGAATGTTCCCAGTCCTGCTAGCACACTCTTTGCAGGCTCTTTGGTGGGCTTGGGATAACCCAGCACTCCTGGAGGCTACAGGGTGTGCTTTGTCTCCTAGATGCAGAAAACTCTTTGGCAGCGTCTAGCCTGGGTCCACAGTGCCCCTTGGGTAAGATGAGGGTAAACAGGCTCCAAGGTCCAAAACATGTCGGCTATTAAGCCCCATATTAATTTAATTAGTTAAAACCTAAGATATAGTTGAGAAAGAAAAGCAAAAGACTTTCCTTTGTAGGAGCACCAAGTTAACCTATTGCTAGTAGCCTCTTGGGCACACAAATGAAAGCACAATGCCATAAACAGCAGTCCAGTCAGGACGCTTGGTCAGCTCATCATCCAGCTTCTCTATGGTGGGGAGCTGCTATGAATGGCAGAGCAGCCCTGGGGTGGTATGTGGCTGGTAATTGACTCCCCTACCCTTTATCTGCAGCAGAGTAACTGACAGAAGGTAGGGTTACCGGGCCAGACAGAAGGGGAGATTCCTTTCCCTGTGCTGCCTGGGTGGTCTTTTTGTCCCTATCTTCCTGGAAAAGATGATTAGATACAGTTCTGGGATGGGAAGGAACCCACCCGCATTGTTGCTTTGCAGATAAGAAAACTGAAACTTGAAGTGGTAAAATGACATGCCCAAGGTCAGTTAAATGTCAGAGATTATGATCATTGATGTCATCCAAAGAAAACTCCAATTTTCTTCCAAGCTATGAAGTGGAACCAATTTGTAATACAGCTTTCTCAAAGGGCTGAAATCCTATTTCTTAAAGCCTCAGTTTATGTCGTTCATGCATTGAGCACTTGGGACAGAGGGAATTAAGGCAGAGGAAATTTTTTTATTATTATTTATAATAGAAACTCCACTGTCTAAAGGGATTTGAGGTGGCTTGTAATGAAAGGCAGACATATCATAAAGCTGTAAAAATATTTTAAAAGGAGAAAAAAAGTTGAAGGTTAGGAAAAAGTCTGTATCAAACCCCTAAGTTAAAGGCAGCCAAGGGGAACAGTATGAGTAACTCAATTCTCACTGCCTGTTGAAAGGAAGCGTAGTAATACTTAGCTACAACATTCTCAGAGAAAAGTTAGTTGGTTAGCTTACTATTATTCTCTACTAATTCTGGAGGGTCTTTTTAAAAATTTTAATTTATTCAGGGATAGGCCTCTGGGCCAGAATGATGCTCTGATTCTTAATGACATAATGGATAGCCCCAGAAGCAGGTGCCAGAAGGCATTATTATCGTGGCTTCACTATTATTCTGAGACACTATTTTTATTGTGCACTATTTTAACCCCATATTAATGACTGTAGATTTTACCTGGGCACATGTATTGTCACCTAATTATTTAGTTGTCTTTTTACAGACTGTCAAGGTCTTTACTTCTTAACACAAGGACATGCCAAGGCAGGACTGCAAGCCAGGGAGACCTCGTCAGAATTCATTCATCTGAGTTCAACCGCATGTATTGAGTACCCACTGCATGCCCCAACCTTGCTAAGGAGCAAGGGATAAAAATGTGAGTTGAGCCTGATTGACAGGCAAAGATTCAATGATTTATAATACAATATGATGACATCATATGATAACAGTGATCAGAATGATGTGTTTTAGGAATGCAATAGAAAAAGGACAGATTCTGCCCAGGGACATTGGAGGTAGGTTACCAGGGGAGGTAATGTTTTATTCATTCTTTTAACAAATATTGAGTATATATTTTCTTCCAGATACTGTGTTGGGTGCTGAGATTATCAAAGCAGTCATGTTCTCTATTTTCATGGAACTTGAAGTAATAGCCTATTTATACATGGAGAAAAAGACTCATAGCGTATTGCAGAGAAAAAAGTATTGCAGAGAAAAAAAGAGCTCTATGAGCAAAGATGAGAGGGACATGCAAGCTAAAGGGTGACCAGATAATGTGTGGGGCATGAGGACACTTGAACTGTATCACATACACAATGGGGAGACGGCGAAGGTCTTAGGGAGTGGCATGATCATATTTGTACTTTAAGAGTTAGCCACAAAGATTTAATTACATAAAAAATAAAACCATAAAAGTACTAGAAAAAAAACATAGGTAAGTATATACTTTTAACTTGGGGAAAAGCTTTCAACATATGGCATCGAAAAGTTAAAACCACACAGAAAAGAGGGATAGATTTGAATATATAAAGATTTAAAAGTAAACCACAAAACCACTAAAGTTAAAAGGATAAAAGTTTTAAGAAAAGTAAAAAGGACAAATTGGGGGATATTCAATAGCCTTGATATAGAAATGACTCATACATACAAACAAGAAAAAGAAAATGCCTTATAGAACAAAAATAAAATATTTGCAAAAGGAGATATTCAAAAGTTTCCCCCAAAAAACAACAGATGAAAAATGTTCAAACTCACTAGTAATCTAAACAAATTAAAATAGGTAGCTATCATTCTTTACTTACCAGATTAAACAAAGATTTAAAAAGAATACAGTAATGCCAGCGTTAGTGAAGGACTAGAAGAACAGACTCTTAAGTACTACCTGTATATGAGTGGTTAGAAGACCAATTTGTAACAAATGTCAGAATTCTTAAAAATTAATAGATATACTGATTTAACAAATTTGCTTTTAGGAATATATCCTAAGGAAGTTGGCCAACTCACAAAAAAATTTTTTTTCCAAATGGCTCATTTCAATGTTGTTTGTAATAGCTAAACAAAATACAAAAAAAAAACCCAACACAAACAACAACAAAAACCCACAAAACAATGTAGATGCCTAACCCTGAAACAAAGGATTGGTTGAAAAATACAAAGGCACTGCCACCCACTCAGACGCTATGTAGCCATTAAAAATAATATGAATCTATACTTACTGACATGGAAATTTACCCATAATATATTGTTAACAAAGAATAGAAGGTTACAGAGAATTATAGCAGGATATCATTTTTGAAAATAGTTATTTTATGTACATAAAAAATCCAGTAGGAAAGACAAAATATTGTATCATTTTTCTGATTGTAGTTTTTTTCATTCTGTTCATTTTTATTTTCTCATTTTTCTACATCAAACATGGATTAATACAAAAATAATTCAATCATTATAACACATTAAAGGTGATTAGCCTCAGGCACAAAAGATGAAGGGCATTCAGGAGGCATTTGCCATAAACCAGGAAAGAAATGAGAAAGGCTTGTGCTGGACTCCAGTGGTTTCCAGTCCTAGCTGTACTTTAGAAATACCTAGGGAGATATTAAAAAGTACTCATTTCAGGCACAACACAGACTAATTAATTTAGAGTCTCTGGGATGGGACCTTGACACTGGTATGTTTTAACGTCTGCCCCCTGCCTTGCCCCAGGTGACTCTAAAATGTGCAGGTGGAGATAAGTCCACTACTCTAAGGCAGTGGCAGTTGGAAAGGAGAAGAGGAGGATTTGGACCTGAATTACGTTCCAGGGGTGGGATCCCTAAAAAGGATATAAATCTTAGGACATGAATTTGGCTTTAGTGGGTTTCCTTTCATTCTATATAGCTCTTAAGGTCAAGTGCATTGCTGAGGAATGGACAATAGCCTCTGCTGATCCCTCTGATCTAAGCTGCAGCTGACATGGCAGCATTGGAGGCTACATCCATTCTCAGCACATTTGGAGTGCAATGATGCTGCAGGAACAAATCGCCCACCTTCCAAATGCCCTGTGAGTGAGTCAGTGCTCAGCAGCATTGGCAAGGCGGAGCGCTGTAACTGCAAAGAAAGGATGACATCTCATATACATGTGTGAACAGGACTGTTTACTCATAGGATGATTATTTTAAAGGAGACATTTGGTTTTTTAAGGTCCGTAGAAGTTTGTTTCATCACTAATCGCAGCGGGTGTAGGTGTTAGCTAACATACCGGTAACTGAATGTTCTTAGCAATACTGCAATAGCTTCCCTTAAGGTTTAAAAATTACAATTTGATTTTAATTGCCACCTCTCTTAATAGGTGTTACTCAAACAGGAAGGAAAATGCCACATACTCTTACCAGTTCTTGATGCCAGAGATTACTAAAGCAATTTGGAAAGATATCGAAAAGGTGTTGAGAAAATACAGGTGAATTTTAATACATGATGTGTATTGACATTTTTACTCTAGGTAGCAACAGAGAGACTTCTGTATTGCTGGGGAGGAATTATATGAGATTTTGGCTACGCAGACAGGATTTCTCACTTCTTATTGGCTGAAAAAAATAAATGAAGCCATTATAAGCAGTATTGAAATATTAATCATACCTTCCAAAATTAAACACCCTTTTAAAAATAAAAGTTACACAATCTGTCTTTCACTTCATCTTTGACTTTCATCCCAACACTGGTGGGAGGAAATAAGCTCTGGTTAAAATCAAGACTGAAAGTGACTTTGACTTTGCAGAGAACAGTGTCAAGGCGAAGAACTTGACTGTATCTTCTCTCCCACTTGGGGTCAGTGTTTAGGCACATGAGAGAAGATGAGGAACCAGGACAGGAAATGGCAGTGTTTCCACCAAAGGTCAAGGGGAACATTAATGGGCTACATTCCAGACCCAAGGCTGACGATCCTCTTCAAAGGAGTCAGTGGTGGAAACACAGACTCAGAGCCACTCCCAAAAGGTACGATGAGGTCAGGATCATTGAAGAGAGGCAGTGCACAGGGGGCATTTGGGTGAGCATCTCTAAAGTTACATTTCCAGTTGGTCTTTGACATCAAAGTGCATATGTCTGCCTTTCATGGGCAGGTAGAAATGCTGTGCAGGTGAAAACAGGCCTCTGGCAAGATAAGAACAGAAATCTTTGAGCTTCAAATTATAGATCTTTATGTTTCACTGAAGCTTGTCTTTACAGGGGTGTCAGTCTCCACTGTGACTGACCACAAAACCCTGCAGGAAAGAGGCTGTGGGATTTCCTGTGTGGTCCCCAGACCCTAATATGCCCTTGTGGCTGCCTAATACACATCTCTATTTAAAATGTTCAGAATCTGTGTACTTGGTAAGTAAATTTCAAACAATACCCTTCCTCTCTTCCGCTCCCTGTCTCCAGACCCCCATTTTCCCTCCCTGAAGATAACCACTGCTAGTGCATTTTTAGACTTCCTACCAGAGATAGATATTCTTCTTGCACCGTTTCTCTCTCTCTCTCCACACGCACACACACTCACACACACACACACACATAAATACATATACACACATAAACATAACATATACATATTTTTATATAGATAGAACTTCACACACTGCTCTGTACCTTGTCTTGTTCCCTCATGTTCACTTATCAATAAATTCTGGAGATCATTCCACACCATTCCATACAGGACTGATTCAATCTGTGCGTGAATGCATAGCACTCCACTGCAGAGGTGAACCACAATCTGTTCAACCAGGCCTCTCTAACTGACGGAATTTAGAGTTTTTCCAATCTTTGTCAATGATGCACTAAATGTCTTTGTATAACTATTTTTATGTCTGTGGAAGTATTTCTGAAAGATTAATTCCTGGATATGAAATTTCTGAGTACATGTACTTTAAGTTCTGATTGATATTGACATATTTTCCTTCAAATATCGAGCCAATTTATACTCTATCAAGAATATATGAGGCCTTGAGAATATTAAGTGAAAGAAGGCCACAAAAGACCACAGAATATATGATTCCTATATAATGAAATATCTAGCATAGGCAAATCCATACAGAAATAGGTTAATGGTCACCAGGGGTTGGGGGAAGGAAGGAGCTAAAGAGTAAGTGGTATCGGGTGCAGGATTTCATTTCGGTGTGATGAAAATGTTCTGAATTCAGATAGTGGTGATGCTCCTACAACTATAAATATGCTAAACCCCACTGAATTTTATACTTTAAAAGGATGAATTTATGATATGTGAATTCTATCTCAATAAAGCTCTTATTTTAAAAAATGCATGAGAGTACCTGTGCCTTCCACACCCCTATTGACAGTGTGTGTTCACACTTTTTCATCACCATTCTAATTACAACATCTTGCTTCATTCCTTCTAAAGGAGGACTAAGCAGGAAAGAAATAGATTGAATGGGCCAACCAGGTATTTTAGGATTTGGGCTGTCAACTTTATAGTCTAACAACAATGGAGATGTCTAAGATGGAAACAATCAAAACAGTCAAGTTGTCAACAATTGCCAATGAATTCAGCAGCCTAAATGAAACAAGCAAGGAATGAGACTTAAGAATTTAAAAAAGGGATGAAGGACCCAGTTCTTCCAGCCTAAAGGATTTTGAAATCTCCATTTGCTTAACCAAGGACATCAATGCCACATCTCCTGAATGCAGAACTTAATCCAGCAGCCTGCCTCCAGTAGAAAATAAGCTGAAGTTCAATGTATTCTCTATGAAGAAGGTATGGGAGCTGAGTAAAACATTTTTGTACACCATTCTAGAGCTACTGATAGGCTGAAAAAATTAACCATTGCTTGCCCCTCTTAAAACTCATATTTTCATTGAGATGGGTTTCCTTTGGATTCCATTTCGCCCCTTTTCACCTCTCACCTCCAAGATTAACCCTGCTAAATACTTCTTTTTCTATGATGTCTTATATTTCAAACTGCTTGTGCCTTGTGGGATTAAAAGCTAAATACTCTTTAACAAGAGTAATCCCCTAAGTGGACATGTTTCTGAGATTGTTAGGCATTTGATCACAAGTGAAAGATGAAAATGCAGAGGGAAGGTATGAAAGCACAGAGAGTAGAGAGGTTCAGGATTTTCACCTTAGTAATAATTGATTGCAAAGGGGCTCTCCAAGCCAATATTTGCATGAAAATAGGCCCATTCTTAATTCTCAAGAATAAGCTCATCTTTCTCCCTTCCATTGAGAAGCAATATGACCCCAAGGAAATACATCCCAGCAAGTGAGACCTTGACACACTCGACCTTTCCCAGTTTTTGACTCAGCTTATGTGGCTTTAATAATAACAGCTAGCACTTACAAATAGTGCATTTAATATGTGGCAGCCACTGTTCTAGGCACTCTATATATACTGGCTCATTTAAGACCCAACAGTCTTGTGAGGAAAACACTATTTGTCCTGCTGCTATGGACTGAATTGTGCCTCCCCACCCCTGCAGAAATCATATGTTGATGCCTTAACCCCCAGGGTAGTGGTATTTGTGGATGGGCCTCTGGGGAGGCAATTGGGTTTAGATAAAGCCATGAGGGTGGGGTCCTCATAATAGGATTAGGGCCCCCCTAACAAGAGGCTTCAGACAACTTGCTTCCCTCTCCTGTCTCTGCCATGTGAGGACACAGGGAAAAGGCAGCCATCTGAAAGTCAGAAGAATTTCTCACTGGGGAACCAAGTTGGCTATCACCTTGATTTTGGACTTCCCAGTCTCCAGAACAGTGAGATATAAGTATTCACTGTTTAAGGCACTCAGTCTATGGTATATTGTTGTGGTAGCCCAAGCTGACTAATATAAACCAAAATTAAAATTCTAAGGCCCCTCAACCATCTGAATGAACCCTTCCTCCTGGCCAAGGACATTCCAAAGTTAACCTGAAAAACAAGCTCAGGCTGTGATGGGAAGGGGGAGCTGGACATGCCTCATTATACCCTCCTCCCTTTTGGAATTACTGGTAGAACGGACTTTTTAAGTTTGATAAGAAACATTTACAATTTATTCTCTCTGAAGTCTGCTACCTGGAGGCTTCATCTGTATGACAAAACCCTGGTCTCTATGACCTCTTATTGTACCCAGACATTCCTTTCTATTGATAATAACTCTTTCAACCAATTGCCAATTAGAAACTCTAATCTACCTATGACCTGGAAACTCCCACTTCAAGTCATGCTGCCTTTCTGGACGGAACCAATGTACATCTTACATGTATGGATTGATGTCTCATCTCCTTAAAATGTATAAAGCCAAGCTGTACCCCACCACCTTGGGCACATGTCAGGATCTCCTGAGGATGTGTCATGAGTGTGTCCTTAACCTTGGCAAAAATCAACTTTCTAAACTGATTCAGACCTGTCTCAGGTACTTTTGGTTTACATTAATATGAGTGCTACCTCATAGAGGAGCAAATCGAGACCCAGGGAGGCTATGTCATAGCTTACCTACGGAGAACTAGAAGATGATGAAGGCAGGATTCAAACTCACATAGTCTCACTCCAGGGTCTGTATTGCTCATTACTATGGTCAAATGCCTGCAGTGAAGGCAATAGCTTGTGTATTCTGGCCTCCTCTTCTGCCATCTTGAAACTCCAAATTATGCCATCATGTGGACTCACAAAAGATTGTGTTCAGGCTTCCACTGTATGTCTCATGTGTTTTGGAGTTTGTGCCCTCTACTCATCTGGGAGCCTGGTAATGGCTGGGACTTTTTTTCATTTCCACTCCCTCAGTTCTTAGTGCAGTGCCTGGATAGGTGTTTACTAAATCTTGTTAAGTGAATATGTGTAAAGACGAAACAGCCTAATCTCACAAAGTTTTACAAATAAGAATAAATCATGTGAGTTCTTTGCAAAGAAGAATATTGCAGTATGAGAGGCTGATTTGGTAATAACTCAGCTAACAGAGACCTGCTTAAACAGTTACCCAAGCCCGAGAAGGAGCAATTTTGTGCTGTCTTATGATAGTCTGAATGGACTTAGGGGGACACCAGTTTTCTGTTTTGCTCTTGGCCCCTTGCTCATAAAAAGTACTACTGCAGGTTGGGCTGCTGCAGAAGCAGGCTCTGAGATAGAATCTAGTGTGCAGGATATTTATAAGGAGGGTCCTTGGGATCTATGCCTGCCACAGGAAGAGACTAAGGCAGAACTGGGTAGAGGAAGAAGTTGAAATGTGGTGCAGGCCCAGTGACGGCCTGGCTGAGCTCATGAGAGCTCTTGAGCTAGAATGGTCTTGCCAGAGTTGAGCCAGATGGCAAGGTCTTCTTACTCCAAAGCTACTTAGTCACTAGATATGGGCTGCCCAGGAGGGGCTTGATCGTGAGCAAGGCAGCTTGCCTGAAGGGGTGGCAGCTGAAGGCTGTCTGTTGACAGACTTCCAGGAGCTGGGACAACAAGCTCTTATTTCAGGGAAGTCTGGGTGGTGTATCTCAGTGTCCCACACATGAACATTACTTTGGAATGAGTGTTTCCACAGCACAGGAGCCCAGCATGGTGAGTATTCTCATTATTACAGAATATTACTTTCATCTCTTGAGCCAGATTTTCTTTTATGACTCTTGGCAGATGCCCAAAGATCCTATGTCTGTGTAGCATCTTTTTGAGAGGTTTTTTCATACATAATATCTCTTGTATGAGATTCCTTTCTAAGGACACTCTACCTCCCAGAGTCTGGCTTTAAATTTGTTTTCTCATGTTTCCTTCATATCTCAGAAGAAAAAGTTCCCTCCCCCTTTCTCAGGTTAATTTTTCTTCTATTACTTTGACTTGCCCCTTCTTGATCTCCTACAAAACCTAGTTCTTTCAGTGAGTCTCAAGTCCCCTCAATGTCTTTCCTCCCCTATGCAGGGTAAGCCCTAGAATATTATTGTATGGGAAATCGGGTCTTAGTAAGAGAGTAAACACAATGATGTGTGGGCATAGAAGCAGGGAGGCCAGGAATGAGATGCAGCTCTGCTAATGAAATACAATTTAACACACTGTAAGCAGGGATTCTTCTAGGAAGTTTTGATGAATAATTCTCAGTTGCTTATTCCTCTGACGAGCCCCTGAGGGTTGTATCAGTGGAAGGTCTCATGGTGAAGTAGGAGGAATGTGGTTTTTGGAGTTATTCAGGACTGATTTTGACTTATAGCCAAGCCAACTTGCTAGCTGTGTAACCCTCAGTTTAATCAGTTTAATTACCTTCTCTTAGCTTTAGTTTCCTCATCTGGAACACATGGCTTATGAAGTCCTCCCTCAAAGGGTTGCTGTGAAGGGGACACTCAATGAGATGACACAGGTGAAGATTTGCATAGCATCTGGCACATGGTATACTCTGTCACGCACACGCTGCTTCCCCACTGAGGCAGTTGCACTGGGAGTCCAGCTGGCCAGGTGCCACCTCTCCTCTGGCTCGTTCACACATGTAGGCCCCACTACTTTTTGATTTTACATTTAAACCCAGTGCTCTGAATTCCTGTCTTGCCTTTATTGGTGAGATATCTCCATCTCAGTTACAGCTGAGCAGGTGTATTATGAGCTGAGTGAATGCAAGATTGAACAAATAAGAAATACAACATGTAAGTAAACTCAAAAAAGGCTTTTGGAGTACCCTGAGTTCAAATGGTTTGTGCTTATTCCATTCACAGATGGCACATTCTATCTGCAATGACTACCAAGCTAAGTATGGCAAGATGGTTTCTTAGAATGATAAGAGACTAATAGGACCCTACTTCTCATTTGTTAACCCCTCACAGTGTACCAATATTAAACAAGGTATTTTAAAAAGAGATCTGTTCCTGTCTTTGTGGTTAATTTTTAAGAGTTAAAATTCTTCTTGTTCTATGAGCCCCTGAAAATTCATTTTAAACCAACAGGCAAAGAGCCAGCTACGAGGAAGGGAAGTGCAAAAATAAACTTTATCCAGCAGTCATGTCTTAGGGAAAGAATTGGACAAACCTCTTCCTTGTTTCAGTAGAAACTTCAATACGTGTAACAGAATTAAGGAACAGCTAGATTGATGCTTGTAGAGGCAAAAAGATATAGAGAGTATATATATTTAATCAGACTAATCAAGCACACATCTGTAAGTGAATTTAAAAAATGACTTTGCTTTGAGGAAGTTGACTCTCATTTTGGTTTGTTTCATGATTGACTGAATTATTCTCTGTCTTGCATGTCACCTTATTTGACTTGACACTAATCTGACAGAGGGATGTACAGGAAAATCTGCAGGCCTGGGTGTCAGCCCTGAGTCAGGACTCTGACTCTGTTGCTTCTTAGCTGTGGGACCATGGGTAAGTTACTCAATCCTCTGACCTTCAGTTCCTTCAATAGTGAAATGAGGTTTTATTACTTACTTCTACTATAGTGTGTATAAAATGTAATACATATAAAGTGCCAGGAGTGAAGTAGGTATTAAAAATGCTATAGTTCCTCTCTCCTTGCCTGCTAATTTCCAAAATATCCAATGGCTTTTAGTCGTATGATAAATTTTGGTTGCTACCATTTTTCCCTATTAGGCACTATTTACTGATACAGAATATTCTATACTTAGTGCTGTTGTCATAAGCAAGTCTCTAGACAAAGAGATGAAATTGCTGAGGCAGTTTAGCTTGACAGGTTGACAGAGCCAGGCTCTGACACTTATCAAATGTTTGACCTTGGGCAATTAGTTAAACATTCTGTGCCTCAGTTTCTCCTCTGTAATATGTGGATATTAAACCTCATTCCTAGGGTTGTGTTGAGGATTAAACGAGTTAATCTATTTGAAGCCATTAGCATGGTGCCTAGCAATCGTAGGAACAATGTTGATGTCAGCTATTGAAACTGCTGCCCGTCGTTGCTATGTTTGTGGCTGCCTTCCTACTCACAGCTCTCATCTTCAGGAACTGCTTCCACCCACTAATCGCCTCCCCCAGCGATGTTTGCGTTACATAAATGGTGTATCCATCCAAGCCCCAACTGTTTAGATCAGGAGTGGACGTCTCATCTGAGCTGGAAAAATCAGAACCCTCTCTTTGGTTTGGGAACAGCGAGTAATTGAGAGCAGCCAGCTGTGGGCTGTGGAGCTGGAAGGTTGCATAGACTCAGGTCTGAGGCTATTATCTGGTCCTTGATGGATGAATGGAGAAAGCTTTCTGCTAAGAAAATCAGGAAAGTGGGGACAGATATAAGAGAAAACCAGAGAGGAGAAAGTTCATGGCCCATAAGAAATGATGAGAGGTCCTGGGAAGATGAATTTTCCAGTTCCTGAGACCAGGCTGTGCTGAGCACTCTGCACTTAACACTCTTGAGATGCCCACATTCTTACATGATCACGCTCCAATTCCCAACCCCTTCCCGACCGGCTTAGGCAACTCTCTCTTCTGTGCAGGCAAAGAAGCTGTGATGAAAACACTGAACTTCAGCAGGAAGTGATCTACATCCTTGGTCTACAAATGTTTTTGCTCACATAGTTGCAGAATTTTTAGGAACTATGTACCCCTACACATTTTCAAGTCGATATCTAAAATTTTTATCTTAAGTTTAAATGTCATAGCCCATAGAATCTAATAGTCCATTGATTGCAAGATATATTTCTTTCACAGTATTATGAACAGCTAAGAAAAAATAAATGCTTACCATTTTTGTAAGATACCCCCCAATTTAACGGATGTTAAAATGAAAAATATGTCCCTTGGAATCACTGAAATGTGAACATTAAGGATATAATCCTTATACATTATAAATATTGACATTAAAAAAAAGCCTGCTACATTATTCTTTTAACTGTGTCCAAAGAATCTAAATACTATAAAGATTTAATATTCACATGATCCAGTTAGAAAATATACTAGATGAGCATGATGTACTCTGACATTTGGAAAATTTAAATCTTTTTCCCCCTTGAATCTAGATTTTCAACCTATTACCCATACAAGATTTAATCTAAATGTATATAAGGTATTTATGTAAAAATATAGTAGTCTTTAAACTCTTTTACTTATTCCCCATCATACATTTTTTGTATACATACAAGAAAAATATGCATATGAACTGGAAATTTGCTTTATTCTCTGTATTCATAAGGCTGTAAATCTGCACTATCCCAATATGGTAGCCACTAGCACCTGTTGCTATCTAAATCTAAATGAACAAAAATGAAAAAGTTAAAAACTTAGTTTCCCCATAGTAGTCACAACAGCCCGATAGCCACAGTGGCTAGTCAGTAGTTGATGCGTGGCTACAGATAGAAAATGTTAGTATTGATGCAGGACATTCTATTGAACAGAGCTGCTCTAAAGGTTAAAAATTTCTTTCAGATTCACTTATTATTTTACTTCTTATAAGCATTCAATTGATCAAAACAACCTAAACATATAACATAATTTTATAAATAATTTAATTGACACAAAGAGAAAACATTTTAAGGATTTGTGGCTTCTCATCAAATAAATGGAGCAGAATTTTTGTTTTGTTTTTTAAGTAGTTTCATGTGTTCTGTGACTTATTTCTAGAATAAGATAGAGGCCAACATCAATTTTATTTCTATTTTTTAGTTTTATAAATGGAAACACTGAGAAATTTTCTTTCTTTTTTTTTTTTTGGAGATGGAGTCTCGCTCTGTCACCCAGGCTGGAGTGCAATGGCACCATCTTGGCTCACTGCACCCTCCATCTCCCAGGTTCAAGCGATTCTCCTGCCTCAGTCTCCCAAGTAGCTGGGATTACAGGCTTGCACCATCATGCCCGGCTAATTTTTGTATTTTCAGTAGATACGAGGTTTCACCATGTTGGCCAGGCTGGTCTTGAACTCCTTACCTCAGGTGATCTGTCTGCCTTGGCCTCCCAAAGTGCTGGGATTACAGGCATGAGCCACTGCACCTGAGAAGTTTTCTTCATACAAATAAGGAGATAATGAAGAACTTTATCACATTTCACTTCTTTGAACTTTTCCTGAGCCAAAAAAAAAAAAAATCACATAATGATCTATCATCAAAATTTATATTTAAGGATAATTTAGCTGACAACTTTATTAGGTACTTCAGTTCTGTTCAAATCAAGGATTGGAAACCACTTTGCTTGCAAAATAATTTGGCATTATAGCCATCTGCTGTCTCAATTTCTGCTGAGTCCCGTATATCAAAAACATACCAAGATTTATTAAATGATCATCAGTTGAACTTTTTGAGACAGGTCCTCCCTTTGTTGCCTAGGCTGAAGTGCAGTGGCATAGTTATAATTCACTGCAGACTTGAATTCCTGAGGTCAAGTGATCCTTTCCCCTCAGCCTTCCAAGTAGCTAGGGCTACAGGCGCATGCCACCACACCCAGCTAATTTTGTTTTAAATTTATATTTTATTTTTAGTAGAGATGAGGTCTCACGATGTTGCCTGGCTGGTCTCTTGAACTCCTGGGCTCAAGCTATCCTTTTCTTGGCCTTCCAAAGTGCTGGGATTACAGATGTGAGCCATCGAGTCATCATACCTGGCCTAAACTTTTATTCTTTCACTTAGAGGCACTCTATTTCACTATATATATATATATATATATATATATATATATTTTAAGTTAGGAATATATTACTGGCTTTATTATATTTTTGCCAATACTACCTTTTTGTGCTAAATGTTCTTTTCTTATGCTTTAAATACTTATTTTTTTTTCCAGAAGCTGAAGCTACAAACTCATTTAATTATGGGAAATGTTGGTCATGAACTCTAATTGGCAAAGTCCAAATTAACATTCCAACAAATTAGCCAAATTAGCATTACTTCCTGTCAAAAAAAGTATGACTTCAATTTTCAACAAACATGTTAATATGTTTTATCAAATATTATAAGATCTAAAGAGAAATTATGAAATGCATCTTGTAAGACAAGTCAGGTCAAGATTAAAATGACGACAAATATAATTAGCTCATTTTTATAATGTAAACACAGAATTATAAATATGTCTTTAAAAAAAAAAAAAAAAGTATCTCGCTTTGTCGCCCAGGCTGGAGTGCAGTGGCATGATCTCAGCTCACTGCAACCTCCACCTCCCGGGTTCAAGCAATTCTTCTGCCTCAGTCTCCTGAGTAGCTGGGATTACAGGGGCCTGCCACCACACACAGCTAATTTTTGTATTTTTAGTAGAGATGGGGTTTCACTATATTGGCCAGGCTGGTCTTGAACTCCTGACCTCATGATCCGCCCACCTTGGCCTCCCAAAGTGCTGGGATTACAGGCCATGAGCCACCGCACCCAGCCTTATGCTGTTCTAATTGATAATAATGCAAGGTAATTGTAGGTAAGATAATAAGTTATATATGACACAAGGAGTTCCAAAAATTTATTGGTAATTGTCATAATTTTTGGTAAACTTATGTGCATGTGTGTCTCAAACTCTGACTTTTAGTTTTAGGAGAAAAGGTAGAATCATGTATCACAAAATAGCTGTATTAATTTCATTAGACATTCACCCTTATATTTAATGAAAGAGAAAAGTATATACCAGTAAAAGCTAATTATTTGGCAGCTAGCATATAATTAATTTTTTGGAAATATGAGATAGAAAATATTTAACATTAGATGAAATAAGACAAAAATTGACCATAGTTGGGATATATAGCTCATGATATAATTTGATAAAATATATTTTAGATATCTTACTAAGCATATACATCCAATGTGAAAAAACTATTAAAATTATCCAAGAGTTTTCTAGTGTATTTTGAAGATCATAGTAATGCAGAAAATACTCCATTTACATTTGAAAGAATAAAACACAGAAGTCTATATACTATTTTGACTATTTGTGTTTTTCTTTTTAGGGTCGTGACATTCCAGGGAAGACTTTGAGAATAGCCGAATATTATAACTTTTATTTAAATATGGGATGGGGGAAAAGCTGTTTCTGGAGTTCAGTATTTTTCTGTGCTCTTTGGTTTGGGGCCCTGGGACTCTTCCTTGGAAATAAGGTATTCTGACCATAGCTGGGGGACAGAAGAAGAAAAGTAATGAAAACAGTCATTATTCTATCAAACTGTTCCACCAGAGATCTGAGTTTAGAACATCCAGGTGTGGGCCAAAATGCCCCTACAGCTGGGGAAGACTGGAGTCCTAGGGGTTTCTGGTGCCCAAAGAATGTATCCCCTTTGTTTGGTGCTCTGGGAAAGCCTTATCACTGCTACTAGGATCCAGAGGAAGATTCGAGATGTGTGAGCAGTTGGCCTTTCTTTTATACAGACCAGAGAAGGGCTTTGGGAGATACAGGCATGTTCTCATTCTTGGAGCAAGTTAAATTTTAGGAAAAAGTACAGGCAGAAGTTGAAGATCTGGAAAAAAAAATATTCTCTAAGAACTACATGTGATCACGTAGCTTTTGGGAAGTGTATCTGTCTGAAAATACTAGTCCACATGTGCATTTCTAAAAAAATGAGATTTTTCTTTTTTTTTTTACAAACTATATTGTTAAAACTGTTAGGACAGCATTGAAGGGACTTTCAAAAAAGGAAAAAATTACAACTTCACAGGCCTTAAACAACTATTCACATTGTCTCCTGGGCTTCCATCATTCATGTACACACTTCTGAATAATGATGGTCTTAGAAATCTGAGATTTTGTATTCTGATTATTTTCCTGTTGTCTTTTTGACATAATGCTGAGAAATATTCCAAGTTGTACTCAGAGCACATAAAACCACTATCAATGATAGTCCATGTGTCTATGCTAATAAGACCTTGTATTTGTTTTGTATCATAACTGTAACAAATTATCACAAAATTAGTGGTTTAAAACACCACACATTTTTTATCTTATAGTTCTGAAGATCAGAAGTCCGAAAATCAAGGTGTCAGCAGGACTGTGTTCCTTCTGGAGGCTCTAGGGGAGAATCGTTTTTCAGCTTCTAGAAGCCACTTGCATTCCTTAGCTCATGGCACCTCCTTTCATTGTCAAAGCCAGTAGGGCACCATTTTCAAATCTCTCTTCGATCCATCTGATTCTTCTATCTGCCTCTTTTTTATTCATAAGAACCCTTGTGACTGCATTGATTTCACCTGGATAGTCCAGGCTTCTCTCCCCATCTCAAAGCCAGCTGATTAGCAACCTTAATTCCATCTACAGTCCTGTAGCCTAACATACTGAAAGGTTCCAAGGATTAGAACACAGACATCTTTGGGAAGCCATTATCTACCTCCTACAAACCCTAAAATCAGCTTAAGTGTCACTAAATTCCCCTTTTATTTCTGGGAAAATAAAAGAGGACCATTTGGTGTTGTTATCATTCCATGTTGTTTGCCTGCCAACAATGCACTGAGCTGTCCACAGAAACATAATTTAGGAGCAGTCTCTGCTCAATGTGCTCAAAAAATATGATTATTGTTAATATTTTCATTATTTAAGATTTATTGAGCACCAACCATGCACTAAGTACTCTTCAAAACGTACAATTAGTCATGGTTGATGCCCAAAGGGCTTACTATTTCAAATTAGAAAGACACATCTAAAATTAGATGCTAACATTTACAAATAGCAATGCTTTGTGAAAGAACTGAATATCCCAGACAATTCAAATATAGTGCTTCATATTATGTGTTCTCCAAACTCATCTGTATTCCCATGAGACCTAGAAATGTACACTCACCAGAAACTTTATGTAGACAGGAAAGAAATTATTGTATACATGCTACTTATAAGCAATGTTTTAAAAGTTTGGGACAGCTGCATTGTGCTCTTATTTCAGATCTTGTGAGGGATTAGATCTTGTGAGCGATAGTCTTTTTGTGTTCTATGGCTAATAGGATTCAGCTAGAAGCAGAAAATGTCTCATAAACGATGCACAGTATAAAATTTAATTGCTACTGGAGAAAGAAATTTTCAAAAACTGCTGTTATGAATGACAAGCCAAGCTCCTACAGACCCATGATCATTTGGGAGACTGTTTCACATTGTACCTCAAGAGCCAGGAAGCCATTTCTACAGTTTAGAAAATTGACCCAACCTTCATGTTAATGCCTTATGTTGGCTGGTTGAAGTATAAACATGTATGTACTACTTGCTCTGAGTTTATACTGCTTCTAATGAGTTTCCCTGGCAGTAACATGTTCCATGTACTATTTACAGGGAAGAGGATTGGCAGGGGGGAATTCAGTTTATGCACTTGCCCTTTTTTTGGAAAATGGAAATATATTTACAATAGCATTTAATATGCTGTTGTAGTTTCTTTGATGAATTCTAGGGACAAAATCACCTCATTAATTTAATGATGAACAACTGAGACTCTGGTAAGGTGAATTAAGGTCATAAAACTAATTGACATCAGAGCCACAACTAGAATCATATCACCTGTGACCCTCAGTGGACGTTTTACCATTTCACCTGATGCTCACTGTCTGCCTCTTACCCTGACCCTCCCTAGGTCTCCTCCTCCCTCCACCACTATATACCCTTTGCCTATAACTCTTTAGGAGAAGAGAGTTTCAGTAATGCCATGTGTCTGTTATCATTGTTTTTTTCCCCAGATGTTCTGTTCTAGGTTGTCAAGTAGACTGTGGAAACATCAACCCACAGCTGCAAGAAATAGCCCAAGTCATAATGTTCCCCAAGAACAATGAGTGACATGACTGTCCCCAGTCACAGTGGTTGATGAAGATTTGAGCTTGCCCGGATGAGCCAGCCAGTTAGCACTCTGGGCACAGGCATGGGTGGAGGCCTCAGCCTGTTCTCACTCCAGAGGATGGGGCTGCCATGTTAAGCAGCTCCACCAGAACAGGCCATGAACGTGTGTTTTTGGTGTGTGGATGTGTGGGACAGATTGTTATCTAAATTAAATAACTTAGTGTTCATCCAACCATCTTTCCAGAATGAGAGTAGCAGATGGAAAGGCTGGAATGTGGCTCTTTGTTTCTAGGGACCAGTGCTCTTGTTGAAAGGACTCTTCAGAACCAGTTTCAATCTTTCTATGCTTTCACCACAGGCTGAGCATGAACTCCACCTTATCAAGTCAACCTTTAATTTCCTCAAATGTAAAATATAGGTGATTTTGTATCTACCTAATAGTTCCATGAGAGAATACGGAAAAGCATCTATAAAAAAGATCAGACATATATTAGTGTTCAATAAATGATCCTATTCTTCTTATTATTCCTTTGATATATATCAAATAGAGCAACTCATTAAGTGCCTGGTCCTTAGAGGGAGCAATACAGGGCAATGACTAATATATAGGCTTTGTCTTCAAGAAGCTCTCAGTCAAGCTGCAGAGGCTCTATTATAAAAGATAAAGATCACTTGGAAACACATTAGAAGAAGCTGTCAAAGTAGGTGGTAAATATCTGGGGAGGTAGGAGGAAAGAAAGGATCAAGCAAGGAAAAGAACCAATGGCCTACAGAGAGATGGTATCTCGTATGCATCTCCAATGCCTAAAACAGCTCATGATCCTCTAAGAGTTTAGTGGCATGTAGATTCTCAATTGCATAATTTTTTTTTTTTACTGTGAGCCAAGTGGAACAACTAGGTCTAGTTTTATTAACTTACTATGTCATGGAGAATGAAGGAAAATCACTTTGTACCATGTCCCCACTGCCTGTAAGTCAGGTCTAAAATAGGTTTTTGAAGAAGGTAGGTAGTTCCAGGCAGTCACTAAACATATTTTGCTGGATCCTCTAAGGAAATTTTGTTAACTGACAAAAATATAATTTGGGTCACATAGGCAATTCCAAATTTTCTACTAGCCACATCCAAAAAAGGAAAAACAAGCAGGTGAAATAAAATCTAATAATACATTTTATTTAACTCAATATATTTTAAGAATATTATAATTTTAACATGTAATCAATACAAAAACTATCAATGAGATTTTGCTTTTTTTGTACTAAGTCTTTGAAATCCAGTGAGCAAACTACACTTACAGCATCTCTCAGTTTATACTAGCCACATTTTAAGTGTTCAATAACCATATGTAACTAGTGGCTACCATATTGGACAAGTGCAAATCTAAAAGTCTTAGTGAAATTAGAGATTAAAAGAAAAACATACTTGAAAATATTTCAGAAAATAAATTCAAATACATAGGTTGGAGGATGCTGTATAGCACACGGTTTTCTAATGGCAGAGTGCACTGAGTTTGTTTCAGTAACCACTGCTCCAACAACTTTTAAAGAATAAGGGCAAACACAAATCCAGTCTGAGGACTTGCTTGACATGGTGATTAATTAAGACATATGGGTGAGCATAAAGCAAGATTTCCTCCTACAATCCGTCTTCTACTGACCTTCATTAAGGACAAAGAACATTTTAATGGATGAAGCCTTCACCTTTAATAAGCCTTTACTCTGTTATTTCCTATGGAACCATGCATTAGATTAACAAAACAATGGTAGCTGGCTAATGACAGAGCTGTGGTCAGAACCCCAGGGACAGCCTATGTCACTATTAGCGCCTCAAGGCAAAATGTCACTTGGGCCACCTCTTCCAATCCAATCAAGAAGACTTTGACCTATAATTGCATTCAGAGAGTTCAAGAGCTCAAGAGGTTACAGATGGGGTGAGCGGGCCCATGCTTTGCATCATCAGATCAGCTTGAGGAAAGAATGTATGAGAGCATAAACGGGGACCGATATGGGCAAGGGGAAGGCATATTTTTTTCCTGTTTGCAAATGATATTTGGAAACAAAACAAATATTCCTGTTTATCATTGACTACTTAGGAGAGGTATATTTGTTTATTGTTTATATACATTTTTATTTTGGAATAATTTTAGATTTACAAAAAAGTTCCAAAGATAATGCAGAGAAACACTGTACCTTTCATCCAATTTCCCTTTACATAGGAAGTGTCATACATATGTCAAAACCAAGAAATCAACATTGGTAACATTACTACTAACTAAATTCCAGCTTTCATATTGCATTTGTTTTTTTCTATCTGCAGCTTTAAATTTCAGTAGGAAGAATTGTATAAAACAATAAGATATCAAAGCAATTTTAAACAGACAACCTCTATCTTGTAGAGAGTAGGGATAGAGATGAAAGATAGCATGAGGCAAAGTGGTGATATTAATCCAGCAACTTACTTTTCCTACCATGGATATTTAGATGAACTTTGATCATTCTGATGCGGTTCAAAGGGTACCTCCTCTGCGAAGACTTCCCTGGTCTGACACCAAAAATGCTGATATTGGAGTTGTCAGCCGAAAGAAAGGGACCAGAATATTCTCAAGGAGCAATTTTTAAAGCTTCCCCTCCCCTACTCCTTGCTACCTTCCAACTCATGTTACTGAATGTGCTTCCAGAAAGCATCTCTGAAGGTTTTATGCATGAAGAGTTTGTGCTGGGTCTTTTGCCTTTTGAATGATAGGAATTGCTGAAGCTATATATCCCTGAAAATGTCCAGTTTAGGAATCATCAGGGATAACACATCTTAGCACATTTAGGTAAAGCTATTCATATTCAAAAATGAGTTTGGGGGGAATTGGGCTTACTCAGTTTACCTCTGACCAAATTTAACAAATAGGAGGAGCTGCCACAAATTTGGCATTGAGCTGGCTATGGCTTCACTGAGGATCACTCCTTTCTGAACACTGACACTCTAAATGATACTGTAGATGTTTCTCTCTACTAAACTCTAAGTTCCTGATGATAGGGACTGTGAGAAATGTGTCCTAGTCTTTCTTAACCTTGGACCCTCATTGCCTAAAACAATCCCTAGAATTTAACAGATGCTCAATAAATGTTCTTGGGCCAAAAATGGACAAATATCTATTGCATGGATAGATGGTTGAATGAATGCATAACTGATGAGTAATTCCTCATCTCTGCCTTTAGGAGCTTACTCTCTGGAAAGAGATAGCGAGAAACACCCAGGTGATTATAATGCATGGTGGAATGAGGTAGTAAGTGCTGAGAGAGGTGAACATGCTAAAGAAAATGCTGTTTAGGTTCCAAGAAGGTGAGAACTACAGCCCCTTGGAAAATAAGCAGAGGTAAGCTGTACTTGAGATTGTCCAGGAAGGATGCATAGGATGTTGTAATCAGGGGTGGGATGGGAAATAAATAAGAACGTTCCTGTCTGAGGGAACAGAGCACACTAACCCAGCAAGGTGGGAAATAAAGAACGCTTAGCATTTAGTTTAGAAAGCTTATGTGGCATGTGGAAGTAAGGGAAAATAAATGAAATTCATACGCTGAATTTCCACATTATGCATGTCCTTGAATGCCTCTGTTTGCCAATTTGGAAGCGATGACAGACAGATAAATCATGAAGAGAAGCTGTCTTGGGATGGACGTAAGCGTGTTCAAGTACATCTTCCAAGAACATATTAGGTCTGAGAAAAATATTAGAACTGCAGGAAAGAAAAAAACATTGTGATAATATGATGATACCGTTTAGTCATTAAGTTCTATGGTGACAAACCAGAACTTTCCTATGTTTGTAATGTAGGAGGCTATGCTGTGATTAAATCATTATCTGTCCAGCCAATAAAATACAAAGAAAGCCAGTAAAGCAATTTTGTTAAAGAAGCAATTGAAGGGCCGGGCACGGTGGCTCATGCCTGTAATCCCAGCATTTTGGGAAGCTGAGGTGGGCGGACTGCCTGAGCTCAGGAGTTCAAGACCAGCCTGGACAACACGGTGAAACCCAGTCTCTCCTAAAATACAAAAAAATTTGCCAGGCATGACGGCATGTGCCTGTAATCCCAGCTACTTGAAGGCCGAGGCAGGAGAATCATTTAACCCTGGGAAGTGGAGGTCGCAGTGAGCCAGAATCTCCCCACTGCACTTCAGACTGGGCGACAGAGCAAGACTCGATCTCTAAAAAAAAAACAAACAACAACAACAAGCAATTGAAATAGCAGTTTTTGAACCTAATACTTTTTCTCTCCATGTTCCTTTAACAGTTGCATGATCAAGCTGACTTGAGGGTTCTGAACAGAAGCTGACCAGTCTACTGCACATTGTAAAGAAGTTAAAAAGCTGGATTGAATTGCAAAATGTACTATTCAAGGAGTCCAAAGAGTAAAATATGAGCAGCTTGTGGGGGTAAAGCATTCGTAGGTATAGTATAGAAAAGGTCCATGAGCATCATGTCAGTGTCTTTTAACTTTCCATTGCAGTGGAATAATCCTTTATGCGTTTATGAAAATCTTTGGAAAAGAAGCCACGTCACTGGGTGGTTCCTATTTATTTTCCTCTCCAGGGGCCTTTGCTGCGCTTGCTGGGTGCCTCAGTTGCTAGCTTTGTGGGTAGTAACGCCCCACTGTTCCCAGCTCCTTGCTTGCTGGGTGTGAGGACAGAGGCTATCATAGCAATAATTTCTGGATGTTCTGTGTTTGCACATCTGTGGTGGCCTTCTGAATTGAGTTTAGTGCCAGAGCCAGGCAGCGCCCCCCTACCCCACCCTCCCACTGCCGCTTTATTTTCTGTGTCACACCATTAAAGGAAATGAGATTATGGCACAAATCATCATTCACGTGACTCTAGCATAGAAGGTTAGCGAGATATTGCAGAGATAATTCCATAGCCACCATGGCCCCTGACAATAATTACAATGTGGCCACAGGGGATCACCTTCTAATAGGCTTTTGTGCACTCAATTCAGAGTCTGTTGTGTGCTAGAGTTTGGATAATTAAAGTTGTGTCTCAGAAGCCACATGTGGTAGCTCATAATTATGTAGTCGAGTCTAACAGAAAACTGAGGTGACTGACACCCGGCCAGAGTGAAGAACAGGGGTCCTGGTGACAACGAAGAAAGAAACCAGTCCCCTCATTTGGGGACAGGGGATTGGTGTTCACTCTATAGCATCAACTGCTTTATTTATTTTAAACAAAAATGACTAATTATAGCCCTTTCTGGTCCAATCCCTCACTCTCCACGGGGACTTTTCCTAACCCTTTCCTATTGCTCCAACAAAAGAATGGTAGCTGGTCTGAGCAATGAAGAAAATATACATGGCTTATTTAAACAGCATAATGGTTTAATTATTTAATCATTTGCATGTTGAGTGATTTGCATAAAAGCAGGAAAAGGCCCATGTTGGAATTTGGCCTGTATCTCCCCCGTTCCTCACTGGAGAAAAGATTCTGAAACTTGGCCTCGCTGAAGCCCTTGAATTTTAGGAAAAAATGTGAACTTTGAAAAACTTAGATTTGTTATTTCAAGGATGCAATATTTGAAAAGAAAACAAATCCAAAGACTATATCCCATTGGGCCATATTTCCCAAGTCAGTCGATGGCTGTCAAAGAAGCAAAGTAGTTAATTTTCCCTGTAAAGTATGCCCTTGAAAAGCCATTCTCCTAAGTATAGGCAGAATGCTTTGCTAAGTGGGTGCCTTTTCAGCATTCTAAGACTGGGTCCCACATGTTCTAACGATTCATTGTGAAAGAGATGGCTATTTTACCATTCTGCTTAAAATCTGAAACTTTAGTTCAGCACATCTCTTATCTTAAATCCTTGGAATGTTTAGAAGATTCTTGCAACACACTTCTAAAAGGCTCTGAATTTCTGAGCCTTAAAAGTAAAATTCTGCTTTGTTCCAACATAAGACGTTTTTCCTCCAAGTTTTGCCAGGTAGAGAACAAACCCCTTCAATTATTTCAACACTGTTGTCTCTTTTAAAGCACAGCAAATTTATTCTTCACCCAATGTGGAAACAACAATTGATATTCAAAACGCTACCCTTTCCTAAGGCTTTGCCTTCATGAAAATGAAACATATTTCGTACTGAGCACCATATGGTGTTTGTGAAGAGTGGACACGCAGATGCCTCCTAATTAAAGCATTAAAGTTTGTCATGAGAAATGGCAGCACAGATGATTTTGGCTGGGTGTGTGGGAGGGGGTAGGCAGGAAGGGGTCCCAGAGAGTGGATGAAGTGGTAGGCTGACTCCCAGTTTTTTCAAACACACGCTCTGATTGGTCCTCAGGGAGCAGATAATGGCAAGAGGCAGTTAATTTGAAGATAATTGAGAGATCTCTTTCCTGTCTTCACACAATAAGAAAAGGTGTCGGGCCTCAGCTGGCACTTGCACTCTGGCAGGAAGAAAAGGGCTCGAATTGGTCTGCGAAAGCTGCCACCTCCTTTTCACTTCTCACACAAAGCTGGGAAACCCCTTTCCTATCCTACACACCTCCTTCCCCCATGCCCCCAGCCGTGCACCCATGTTTATTGTTTCGACACATCAGACCATAAATAAGTTTCCAGAGGGAGAGAATATTGCAGGACAAGGGAAGGGTTTACTGTGAGATGATGAACTGGTTTTTTGAGCCATTTTTTCCCCTTTCTCAGCATCTCTGGTACTATGTGCCAAGCTGTTCTCAAACCCATGCAGTCTAGAAACCCGGAGGGACTTTCTCAGGTTAAGGGGAACATTCATCTGCCCACCTCTGTGTAGATGGTAGATAGAAGCTCTTGAGGTGTCATGTGGTAGGAACGGTCTTAAGCTGGGTTCACACTTGCCTCAGCAAGTCACACTGCAAAAGGGAAGAGGTAATCACATGTGAGGAGCTTTTGGTTTGTTTGTTTGGTTTTTAAGGAAACTCTCCCTCTGGCCTGCTAAACTTCCCAGCTCCTTTTTTATATTATAGCGCAGCTTGCTTATAAATTCTAGGAAAATCTTAAGTCGGCACTTAAAATAATCTTTTTTAAAAAACACACCCACGTGAAGAATTACTGGAAATTAGGATTACATAAGTGTGAAGAATGTTGCTTTTTCCCTCAGAACTGGGAAACTTCATGTTGACAGGCTTATGGGTATGACAATGCTAAGGGAAACTTTAAAAAGTGAAAAGAGCTACAGTCATCAGTTTATTCCTTGTCAGTAAAGCCCCAAGAAAATGGATTTGATGGAGTGGGCAGAAAGTCAACAAAAAGAGTGGCAGGGGCAATGCTGAATGAGAAAGCCATTCCAGGAAGCTAAATCAGCTGAGGAACAGGATGGTTTGGGGGTCATTAAAGGTAGCTACACAACTGGGTTTGCTAATCTGATTGAAAAATTTTTCTGAAGTATATTTTTCAGTCATTCTGGTAAGTTAGGTCAAGTAAGTTTTTCTTCTCTCTGAGCAGTAGAGACTGTGATGGCCTCTCCACCAGAGGGCTGCCTTCCAGTAAGTTCCTGGGGAGTACCTTGGAGGTATGAGTCTTGGTCTGTGTTGGCATTTCTGTGTTGTAATTACACAGAATGGGCAGAATGGGAAACCTAATAAAGTGCTGGGACCATTGAAATAAAGAATAAGACTAAAGTTAGAAACTTCTGTTTATCTAATGTTATCATAAAGAAAGCAGAGAGATAAACTCCAAACTTAGAAAAGAGATTTCCAATACATAAACCAAGAAGAATTTAGTATCGAGAATAAAGGATAAAGGTAGGAAATCAATGAGAGAAATATAGCCCAGGAAAAAATTTGGGTAAATGACAGAAATAGACACCTTAGGGTAAAGGAAATGCAAGTGATTAACATATACTTGAAAAATGTATATATAACTGATTAGTAGGCAGGAAATGCAAATTAAAACTCAAATGAGATCCTATTTTGCATCTAAGAGATTGGGAAACAATTAGGAAGTTTGATAATATCTAGTGCTGATGAGGATACAGACAAAGGAATTTCTTATCTGCTCTGGAGCATGTGTATGCATTGGTTCTACAACACCGGGAAATGATTTGGCATTATTAACTAACCCATAACTCTATTGCCGGACATATCCCTTAGGTAACTCCTGGCACATCTAAAAGAACGGTCATTTAACACACTGTAAGACCAAAAATACTATCTGAACAGTTCAAAGGCCATTAATAAGCAAGTCTGCGAATACATTGTGACACTGGAGTACTATACAGCAGGAAAAATGAATGAGTTAGGACTACGCGCATTATGTAGAATCTCACAAATAATACTGTGGGAAAATTTTTTTTACAAGATTTCATACAGTATGATGCCATTTTCCTAAGCCTAAATCAAACAACTTAAATAATATCTTACTTAAAGATACAGTAGATTCTCATTATTTGTAGTGGTTATATTCTATGAAGTTGCTGCAAACACTGAATTAGCAAAATACTGAAATCTACAACTATATCTCTGTCTATATTTATAAACACACACATATAGAGTTGGCCCTCTGTATCCATGAGTTCCACATCCCCAGGTTGTACATCTAGAGATTCAACCAACTGAGGACTGAAAATATTTTTAAAAAGTAAAAAATACAACATAAAAGTACATATTTTAAAATACAACTATTTACATAGCACTTGTGTTGTATTAGGTAATATGAGTAACCTAGAGATGATTTAGAGTGTAGAAAAGCACATGCATAGGTTATATGTAACCACACCATTTTTATACCAGGGACTTAGTCATCTGTGGGGAAGTCCTGGAAGCAATCCTCCATGGATACGGGGAACGAGGGATGACTATACGTGCTCGCATATATCTCACATAGATTATCATCTTAAATCTTAAAAACAGCTCTTCCTGGTAGGTTCTATTTTCCTTATTTTACAAAAAAGAAGATGAGGTTCAGAAGTAAGTGAGTTATCTGAGGCCCCCACTAACAGGTGTGCACCATGCATCTGCCCCAGACTTGAAGCCCTCTTACACAGCACTGCACTGCTCCCGATCTCTATCCTCATCCACTCTTCATAGGAGCTGAAACAAGAAGCCAGAGCATCCCCTTTTTTGAACCCAGCTGGCAATGGGAGCCTCACTGGAAACCAGTGAGTGACTCAAATTTTTCATCACTCTGTGCATGTCTGCAAATGACCGCAAATGTGCTGTATTGATTTAGGCGTTACAAATATATTTTAGCTAGTAGGTGAATTTGCAAATACAGAATCTGAGTAACGAGGATGAACTGTACACAAATATGTGGTAAAAAAAGGTCTGGCTTGGGGGTTAGATGGTGGATCAGAGTCTTACTCCTGTTTCACAATCCCCACTCTCTATCCCTCTCTCTATATAACGTATGCACATATATTTGTGTAAGTATATTATCTATAATTGCATATAGATTGTGTATATTATACATACTTGTGTTTGTGTGAGTGTGTATTAGAGAGAAGCAACTCTTTGAAGTCCAGTCACAGTTTGTATATTTTATCATTTTAAAACCGAGGTGGCTGTCAGCCTGCCAGGGCTGAGGAATGCAAAGGCGGTGTAAAATGAGCCCCCCTCAGATTCAAGAATACTCCTTTCTGGTAAGATAGCAAATATTGGGATTATTCCCATTTAAAAATAATTTTAAGAATTCACAGGATATCCAGAAGTTGAAGAACCTTGCCTTACAAATTTCACTTTTAAGAGCCTGATATAGTTAGGATTTTGTCAATAATATTCTGGAGTACGTTTCATTATCTATTGAGGTAACTTTCAAAATTGGACAACCAATAAAGTAGTTCTAAGTATTTTGAAATAAGAAAGTGTTCCTTCAGTATTTTTATTTTTTTGAGATGGAGTCTTGCTCTGTCACCCAGGCTGGAGTGCAGTGGCATGATCTTGGCTCACTGCAACCTCCATCTCCTGGGTTCAAGCAATTCTCCTGCCTCAGCCTCCTGAGTAGCTGGGACTACAGGCGTGCACCACCACACCTGGCTACTGTTTGTATTTTTAGCAGAGACAGTTTCACCATGTTGGCCAGGCTGGTCTCGAACTCCTGACCTCAGGCAATCCGCCTGCCTTGGCCTCCCAAAGTGCTGGGATTACAGGCATGAGCCACTGCGCCAGGTCTCCTTCAATCTTTTTTATGTATTTGTAGAATATTTTTAAAAATGGGTTAATGCATCAAAATGTAAAATATGATCCAAATTCCAGGATCATATATATACACACACACGCACACACACACAAGTTATCCAAGACTTCTCAGGCCTCACACAAATGTTAAAAACTCAGATTGCATTGGCTCTTTTCCCTACTAATCACCTAGGATACCCAGGTTTCCCCAATATTGCCTAAATGCCACTTGGAATCCCCAAGGAGTGTCCAACATGTGCTCACACTCTTGGAGGAGGCTGATGGCCTGCAGGCATCACTGTAACTCGGGGAGCCCTACTTGGAGTCCTGTGTGGTCATAGGTGGCAGGGAGGGAGAACACTGCACTTCTCTGGGATTGTCCCCTGCTAGAGCCTCTAAGTCATGTTTCTGGTGCCCACATCCTACAGAGTTGTTGGAAATCTGTAGCTTTTTCCCTTCATAGGACCTAAAGGTGCACCCAGGGGCTTGAGCTGGGGACAGATTTGGGTGACTGACATGATTCTGGACTCAGGATCACCCAGGTCCCACTAAGGTTTTGTTACCAGATGAGTTAATCGCATCTGGTTCCTTTGTCCCTAAGAGATCTCCCTTAAGATCCAAGAAAACTCTTCAAGACTGGTCCTTCAAACTATCTCAGTAAACAAACACAATATTACATATTTTGACTGTCTACCAGACTGCTGGACATGTCTAGTTATGTCTGAAACTTAGTTGTGAGAACTTTCCAGCCATAAGCCGTCTCCTAATAAGCAGAGGTGTGTGTATGTGTGTGTTCACATGAAAACACAGAGGATATCACTTAGTACTGTGACACCCCTCTCTCAAGCTTTTAAATTTTCCCTCTAGTTTCCACCATGTATTACGTTTATGAGAAAAATATAATGACCACATACTCCCCAAGAAAATTACAAAGCCCCAGATACAAATAGTTTTCCCTCTCATTACTGTGAAAATAAAGTAAATTATAATTTTCACTTGTTTTTGAGAGGATATTTTAAAACCCATTTCCCATTATCATTAGAATTTGTAGATGATGTGGAACTACTGAATAGTCAATGTGCCTGCAAATGTCAATAGACCTTCCTATAGATCAGCAATTATTAGTTATAAAATAAAATGGAAGTGTATCCCACACTCAATAGCAGTAAAAGACACAAAATGACTAGAAACCCTCAACAAGACATGGATGAAATTGGAAATCATCATTCTCAGTAAACTATCGCAAGAACAAAAAACCAAACACTGCATATTCTCACTCATAGGTGGGAATTGAACAATGAGAACACATGGACACAGGAAGGGGAACATCACACTCTGGGGACTGTTGTGGGGTGGGGGGAGGGGGGAGGGATAGCATTGGGAGATATACCTAATGCTAGATGACGAGTTAGTGGGTGCAGCGCACCAGCATGGCACATGTATACATATGTAACTAACCTGCACATTGTGCACATGTACCCTAAAACTTAAAGTATAATAATAAATAAAGAAAGAAATAAAGAAACCCTCAACAAGAAATGTGTGAAACCTAAATGAAATAATACTTTATAGAGGGAGAAAATAATTGACTATCCCAGGTACTTGATGGCTGAATGGCAATATTGCCTGTCAAAATTATGTCAGTTATTCACAAGTTAATGTGTAGTCATATGACAAGTATGACTAACACCCTAGTGAGGATTTTTGGAAGAAACTGACAAAGTTATTTTAAACTGATCTGCAGGTATAAAGAGTAAAAATAGCTAAAAAATGTGGAAAATGAGGACCATTTCTGGCTCCTGTTAAGTTGGTGGATTCTCATGGCCTCCTGCCACCCTGCCCAGTAGCAACCCTCGAGAAACTATTGGAAGTAAGAAGAAAGCATGGAACTAAGTGAAAGCAAGACCCCTGTCAGGAGTGAAACCTGTGTATGTGTGTGTGTCTTTGTATGTGTGTCTGTGTCTCTGCATGTGTCTCTGAATGTGCATGTGTCCTTGTGTGTGTCTGTGTCTCTATATGTGTGTGTTTCTGTATGTGTCTGTGTGTCTGCATATCTCTATATGTGTGTGGCTGTGTGTCTGTGTGTCTGTATGTGTCTCTGTGTCTATGTGCTTCTTTGTATCTCTCTGTGTCTATGTGCTTCTTTGTAACTCTCTGTGTCTATGTGCTTCTTTGTGTCTCTGAATGTGTATCTTTGTGTGTCTGTCTGTGTGACTGTGTGTCATACAATGTGTCTGAATGTCTGAATGTGTGCCTGTGTGTCTTTGGTGAGTCTGTATGTGTCTGTGTGCGTGTGCCTGTCTGTGTATGTGTGTGCGCCTCTGTGTATGTGTGTGCGTCTCTGTGTATGTGTGTGCGTCTCTGTGTATGTGTGTGTGTGTGTGTGTGTGTGTGTGTGTGTAGGTCTGGGGTAGGTGAGATGGTTGCAGGCTGGACACAGAGCAACCAGTGGCAATTGATAGAGGACAGGTTGGAGAAACAAAATTCTGCTTTCCCATGTGGCCTCTGTATAAACCTTCCCTACCCTAATGCCCTAGAAACAACCTCCACAGCTCAGGGCACTGATGTCCTGGTTATATCAGGGCAGCCACAGCCCTGCTGGGAGGAGCAGTTGATGAAGGACGTTCATGCTTCTCTCCTTTTTTCATATCTCAAAATTTGGTGAATTTCTATATTAAAAAATTTGCCTTCTAACAATGTTACTTCTTTCCAAGAGTTTAAAGGAACACAGATAAAGCAGGTCATTGTATACACAGCTTAAAATACATTTATTGGAAAATAAAAATGGTTAAAAGCAACACTTAGCTAAGGATTTAACTCACAAGGTACAGAAAAAGCAATAGAACATTCAAAGAAACAAGAAAAAAAGAAAGATAAATATATAGTGGGTAAAATAGTGCATGTATCTGTACCCACACCTGCAAATAACACAGAGGTTAACTAAGTCCAAAGTTATTTCTTTAAAAATATTCGCAATATAGATAGGTTTCTAGAGTGAATAAATCAAGAAAAAATATGCAAATAAACCAAGTACAGAATGAAAAGGGAGAAATTTCTACAGAAAACACAAGTTTTTTAAAAAAACAAAATGACTAAATTTGAACTTAGTGAAATGCACAAATTTTTGAAAATATAATATGCCAAAATCAGTATAATAGAAAACTTGCATGAACCAATAAGTATGAAAGAATGAAATATTAAAGTATTAAGAAATGACAGTAAAGCACTTTTCTTTCAGAATCTCCCAGTCCAGAGAGCTATACAGTTGATTGCTATTGTATTTTTTAAAACTCAGTTAATTGATGACTTACATAAGTTGTTCCAGAAAGTATTTGCGAAGTACAAAATGTACAAAAAGAACAAAAGTTTTCTAATCTAAACAAAGGTATATATTCATAGATTTTTTATTCTGCAATCTTTAATTGAATTTTTATATTGAAATAATTTTAGACACAGAAAGTTTACAAAAACAGAACTGCTTATACTCTTTAGCTAGCTTTCTCAAATGCTAAAAATCTTGCATAATCGTAGTACAATTATAAAAACTAAAACATCCATACAATGCTACTAACTAACCTACAGATTAAGGGGGACATTATATGTCTTGTTACTGATGTTAACCTTAATCGTTTGGTGATGTCTCCCAGATGTCTCCACTGTAAAGCTGCTATCTTTCCCTTTGTAATTAGTAAAGTATTGGGGGAAGATACTTTGAGGTTATGCAAATACTGTTTCTCCTTAAAGTTTTGCCCACTAGTTTTAGCATTCATCGGTTGATCTTGCCTGCAGTAATGATTACTGTGGTATTCTAATGGTGATATTCTATTTCCCTCCTTTCTTCTAATATTTATTAGAATTCTATTTTTTAAAAAGCCATCTTTTTTCTTCCACGAATTAATTACTTAATATCAGCATGGCCTCATGGACATTTATTTTATTCTATGGGTTATAATCCAATACTGCTGTTAAATATTTTGTTGCTCAAGTTGTTTCAGTTTTGGCCACTGGGGTCTCTTTCAGTTTGGCTCCTGTGCCCTCTGCAACAATGCCCCTATCCTTTCTCCAGAACTTTTATTTTCTGGCATTACAAGATGCCAAAGGCTTTTCTTACATTTTCCCTACTCCAGCTTGTTTTATAAGCCTAATATAATCTTGGTTCCAACAGCAGATAAGAACAACATGGAAAAAGAAATATAGACCTATTTAACTTGTGAATATAGATACAAAAAAATTCCAAATAAGATAGAAATCCAGCCATGCATAAAAAGTAACATTGTAATCAAGTGTTGTTAATACAAGGAATGCAAGAATGCTTGGCATGAAAAACTCAAATAGTGGTATCATGTAATCCAGCAATCCCACTTCCGGGTATGTATCCAAAAGAAGTGAAATCAGGATCTCAATCTGTTCTCCCATGATCATGGTGGCACTATTCACAATAGCCAAGATACAGAAACAACCCAAGTGTCCACAGAGAGATGAATGGATAAAGAAAACATGGTGTATACATATAACGGGAATATTATTCAGTCTTAAAAAAGAAAGTAATCCTGAATTTGTGATGACATGAATGAATCTGGGGGACATTGCGCTAAGTGAAATGAACCAGTCATTATGCTAAGTGAAATGAACAGAAGGAAAAATGCCGCCTGGTTCCACTCACATGAGTTATCTAAGATAGGCACACTCATAGATGCAAAGAATACAATATGTATGACCAGGAAGTACATAGGAAAGTGTTTAATGTCATTAATCATAGGGAAATGCAAGTTAAAACCACAATGACATACCATACACCCACTAGAATGTCTACAATTTTAAAAGACTGACAATGCCAAATATCAACAAGGCTGTGGAACGCCCCACACTTTTATACAATGCTGGTGGCAGCGATGAATCAAGGGTGAGGGGGAGGAAGTGGTCATCCAGAGCAAAGGTTGTTAGGAGGTGGGTGCATTGCCTTCAGAGAATTTAAAAACAATAATAAACCTGATTATAAGTCAGTCTGCTTTTTATTATCAACACATGCTGGCAATTCTAAACAACATTAGTGATAAAATACTTCTCCCTGAAAAATATCTTTTTGTTGGTCTAAGAGCTTAACAGTTTTTGAGGTTACTCTGGAATTTTAATAATGTATATGTAAGCATCAGATTAGCACATTTTATTATCTGTCCTTTGATAATCACTGTATATTGCACAGAAGTCCAGTTACTCCCGGTTATACAGCCAGTCCCTACACATTCAGATTCAGCTACATGTGTTTAGAGAATGAGCCTCTTATGGTTTGGAATCTTTTCAGCTGCCTTCAGAGCACAATTTTAGTCTGCAGCCCACTACATATGCCTGCATTTAAACAGTAGATTGAAATAAACAATGAAAGCACTGTGAGTGTAAAGTCAAAATAACAGAACTTTAGTTACTTTAATTCTGTCATTCTATGTGACCACTTGCAATTTTCATTTGCTTAGAATTTAAAACAGAAGTAGAGTGCAAACTGCAAGGTTTTATGTTTCTGTTTAGATATGTAAAAAACTTAATTCCTGCATGAATATATTTGAGTGACATTTTAAAAATTGAACTTTGTTCAATTAACTGGTCATTTAAACTTAAGAATGAATCAGTAAAATAGTGATCATCACTGATTACTACATGAATGCTACTGAAAATAACTTTGTTATATAGAAGAAAAGAATGCTAAAAATTATCTACTTCAAGTGTCAAATACTCTAGATACACCACTATCCAGTGGGTATATAAAATGATACGATCACGTTTAAAAAGGTTTGAAGATTTCTTTAAACATACATCTACCTACCCTTGGCCCAGTAATTCTATTCCTAGGTTTTTATCCAAGAGAAATGAAAACAGGTCTACAAAAGTTTGTGCAAGAATGAACATAGCTTTACTCACAATAGCAAAAAACTGGAAGCAACCCAAATGTTCAATAACTGGAGAATGGCTAAACAAATTGTAGTAGCCATAAATGAAATGCTTTTCATCAGTAAAAGAATAAACCACTGAAATATGCAATGTGGCTAAATCTCAGCCATTATTAGGCTAAGTGAAAGAATACAGAAAAGAGAGATAAGTACGGGGGTATTCATTATTCATTAAGCTATTCTGTTTTCTTTGTATATTTAAAAAAATTCCCATATTGAAAAGTAAAACATGTATATAAAACAACAGTGCATGAACATGTGTTTTACAAAAGCACATATAAAGAAAAGTATAGATATCAAGTAGGTTAAAATTGTTGCTTATGGGGGAAGTAGGAGATTTAAGTGTGGGAAGATGGAGGTACTACAGAACAAAATAGTAAAATGAGATTCTCCTCAAACAAAACAACAATAGTGTGTGGTGAACTGTGGAGGAAGATGATCCCAGTCCTCTAAACCCAATGTCTCTCCTCCTGCAACCACCCCCCCCAAAAAATAGTGGGGTATTTATCTTAAAATAGGTTAAATATCTATCATAGAGCTATAACTGTTAAAGCAGTATGGCATTGATTCAAAATTAGAGCTATAGATCAATGACTGACAAGAGATAGTTCAAAAACAGGCCCCGTATACTCCAGAATTTAATATTTGACAAAGGTGCCATCTTCAATCAATTGGGGAGGAAGTGGTCCTGGAATAACTGAATGGCTATTGTGGGGAGGGTGGCCAAATTTAGAGACTCAGCTCATATCAAATACAAAGAAATATATTATACTTTTCAAACATCTGGATTGCCATATTTAAAAGTGATAGAAAAATAAGAAAATATTACAGATTTTCTTGCAAAAAAGGTTAAAATATCTTCATGTCAAAAATAGCATAAAGAGAACTAATATGAATACAATAAACTGAAAGAAATATTTAGAGCTTTAAACAAATTTAGAGGGGTCACACAATTTGATAGTCAAAACACCAACATTCCAAAAACCAGTAGGTAAAGGAAATGGAACAGAAAACTCGCAAAGGAGGAAAAACGATTGGAAAGCTCAGTAGTAATAAAATAAATAGAACTTAAAACAAGTGTTGGGGGAGGAGCCAAGATGGCCGAATAGGAACAGCTCAGGTCTACAGCTCCCAGCGTGAGCGACGCAGAAGACGGGTGATTTCTGCATTTCCATCTGAGGTACCGGGTTCATCTCACTAGGGAGTGCCAGACAGTGGGCGCAGGCCAGTGGGTGCGCGTGCCGGGCGCGAGCCGAAGCAGGGCGAGGCATTGCCTCACCTGGGAAGCGCAACGGGTCAGGGAGTTCCCTTTCCGAGTCAAAGAAAGGGGTGACGGACGCACCTGGAAAACTCGGGTCACTCCCACCCGAATATTGCGCGTTTCAGACTGGCTTAAAAAACGGCGCACCACGAGACTATATCCCACACCTGGCTCGGAGGGTCCTACGCCCTCGGAATCTCGCTGATTGCTAGCACAGCAGTCTGCGATCAAACTGCAAGGCGGCAGCGAGGCTGGGGGAGGGGCGCCCGCCATTGCCCAGGCTTGCTTAGGTAAACAAAGCAGCCAGGAAGCTCGAACTGGGTGGAGCCCACCACAGCTCAAGGAGGCCTGCCTGCCTCTGTAGGCTCCACCTCTGGGGGCAGGGCACAGACAAACAAAAAGACAGCAGTAACCTCTGCAGACTTAAATGTCCCTGTCTGACAGCTTTGAAGAGAGCAGTGGTTCTCCCAGCACGCAGCTGGAGATCTGAGAACGGGCAGACTGCCTCCTCAAGTGGGTCCCTAACCCCTGACCCCCGAGCAGCCTAACTGGGAGGCACCCCCCAGCAGGGGCACACTGACACCTCACACGGCAGGGTATTCCAACAGACCTGCAGCTGAGGGTCCTGTCTGTTAGAAGGAAAACTAACAAACAGAAAGGACATCCACACCGAAAACCCATCTGTACATCACCATCATCAAAGACCAAAAGTAGATAAAACCACAAAGATGGGGAGAAAACAGAACAGAAAAACAGGAAACTCTAAAATGCAGAGCGCCTCTCCTCCTCCAAAGGAACGCAGTTCCTCACCAGCAACGGAACAAAGCTGGATGGAGAATGATTTTGACGAGCTGAGAGAAGAAGGCTTCAGACGATCAAATTACTCTGAGCTACGGGAGGACATTCAAACCAAAGGCAAAGAAGTTGAAAACTTTGAAAAAAATTTAGAAGAATGTATAACTAGAATAACCAATACAGAGAAGTGCTTAAAGGAGCTGATGGAGCTGAAAACCAAGGCTCGAGAACTACGTGAAGAATGCAGAAGCCTCAGGAGCCGATGCGATCAACTGGAAGAAAGGGTATCAGCAATGGAAGATGAAATGAATGAAACAAAGCGAGAAGGGAAGTCTAGAGAAAAAAGAATAAAAAGAAATGAGCAAAGCCTCCAAGAAATATGGGACTATGTGAAAAGACCAAATCTACGTCTGATTGGTGTACCTGAAAGTGATGCGGAGAATGAAACCAAGTTGGAAAACACTCTGCAGGATATTATCCAGGAGAACTTCCCCAATCTAGCAAGGCAGGCCAACGTTCAGATTCAGGAAATACAGAGAACGCCACAAAGATACTCCTCGAGAAGAGCAACTCCAAGACACATAATTGTCAGATTCACCAAAGTTGAAATGAAGGAAAAAATGTTAAGGGCAGCCAGACAGAAAGGTCGGGTTACCCTCAAAGGGAAGCCCATCAGACTAACAGCGGATCTCTCGGCAGAAACCCTACAAGCCAGAAGAGAGTGGGGGCCAATATTCAACATTCTTAAAGAAAAGAATTTTCAACCCAGAATTTCATATCCAGCCAAACTAAGCTTCATAAGTGAAGGAGAAATAAAATACTTTACAGACAAGCAAATGCTGACCGATTTTGTCACCACCAGGCCTGCCCTAAAAGAGCTCCTGAAGGAAGCGCTAAATATGGAAAGGACCAACCGGTACCAGCCGCTGCAAAATCATGCCAAAATGTAAAGACCATCAAGACTAGGAAGAAACTGCATCAACTAACGAGCAAAATCACCAGCTAACATCATAATGACAGGATCAAATTCACACATAACAATATTAACTTTAAATGTAAATGGACTAAATTCTCCAATTAAAAGACACAGACTGGCAAGTTGGATAAAGAGTCAAGACCCATCAGTGTGCTGTATTCAGGAAACCCATCTCACGTGCAGAGACACACATAGGCTCAAAATAAAAGGATGGAGGAAGATCTACCAAGCAAATGGAAAACAAAAAAAGGCAGGGGTTGCAATCCTAGTCTCTGATAAAACAGACTTTAAACCAACAAAGATCAAAAGAGACAAAGAAGGCCATTACATAATGGTAAAGGGATCAATTCAACAAGAGGAACTAACTATCCTAAATATTTATGCACCCAATACAGGAGCACCCAGATTCATAAAGCAAGTCCTGAGTGACCTACAAAGAGACTTAGACTCCCACACATTAATAATGGGAGACTTTAACACCCCACTGTCAACATTAGACAGATCAACGAGACAGAAAGTCAACAAGGATACCAAGGAATTGAACTCAGCTCTGCACCAAGTGGACCTAATAGACATCTACAGAACTCTCCACCCCAAATCAACAGAATATACATTTTTTTCAGCACCACACCACACCTATTCCAAAATTGACCACATAGTTGGAAGTAAAGCTCTCCTCAGCAAATGTAAAAGAACAGAAATTATAACAAACTATCTCTCAGACCACAGTGCAATCAAACTAGAACTCAGGATTAAGAATCTCACTCAAAGCCGCTCAACTACATGGAAACTGAACAACCTGCTCCTGAATGACTGCTGGGTACATAACGAAATGAAGGCAGAAATAAAGATGTTCTTTGAAACCAACGAGAACAAAGACACAACATACCAGAATCTCTGGGACGCATTCAAAGCAGTGTGCAGAGGGAAATTTATAGCACTAAATGCCCACAAGAGAAAGCAGGAAAGATCCAAAATTGACACCCTAACATCACAATTAAAAGAACTAGAAAAGCAAGAGCAAACACATTCAAAAGCTAGCAGAAGGCAAGAAATAACTAAAATCAGAGCAGAACTGAAGGAAATAGAGACACAAAAAACCCTTCAAAAAATTAATGAATCCAGGAGCTGGTTTTTTGAAAGGATCAACAAAATTGATAGACCGCTAGCAAGACTAATAAAGAAAAAAAGAGAGAAGAATCAAATAGACGCAATAAAAAATGATAAAGGGGATATCACCACCGATCCCACAGAAATACAAACTACCATCAGAGAATACTACAAACACCTCTACACAAATAAACTAGAAAATCTAGAAGAAATGGATACATTCCTCGACACATACACTCTCCCAAGACTAAACCAGGAAGAAGTTGAATCTCTGAATAGACCAATAACAGGAGCTGAAATTGTGGCAATAATCAATAGTTTACCAACCAAAAAGAGTCCAGGACCAGATGGATTCACAGCCGAATTCTACCAGAGGTACAAGGAGGAACTGGTACCATTCCTTCTGAAACTATTCCAATCAATAGAAAAAGAGGGAATCCTCCCTAACTCATTTTATGAGGCCAGCATCATTCTGATACCAAAGCCTGGCAGAGACACAACCAAAAAAGAGAATTTTAGACCAATATCCTTGATGAACATTGATGCAAAAATCCTCAATAAAATACTGGCAAACCGAATCCAGCAGCACATCAAAAAGCTTATCCACCATGATCAAGTGGGCTTCATCCCTGGGATGCAAGGCTGGTTCAACATACGCAAATCAATAAATGTAATCCAGCATATAAACAGAGCCAAAGACAAAAACCACATGATTATCTCAATAGATGCAGAAAAAGCCTTTGACAAAATTCAACAACCCTTCATGCTAAAAACTCTCAATAAATTAGGTATTGATGGGACATATTTCAAAATAATAAGAGCTATCTATGACAAACCCACAGCCAATATCATACTGAATGGGCAAAAACTGGAAGCATTCCCTTTGAAAACTGGCACAAGACAGGGATGCCCTCTCTCACCGCTCCTATTCAACATAGTGTTGGAAGTTCTGGCCAGGGCAATCAGGCAGGAGAAGGAAATAAAGGGTATTCAATTAGGAAAAGAGGAAGTCAAATTGTCCCTGTTTGCAGACGACATGATTGTTTATCTAGAAAACCCCATCGTCTCAGCCCAAAATCTCCTTAAGCTGATAAGCAACTTCAGCAAAGTCTCAGGATACAAAATCAATGTACAAAAATCACAAGCATTCTTATACACCAACAACAGACAAACAGAGAGCCAAATCATGAGTGAACTCCCATTCACAATTGCTTCAAAGAGAATAAAATACCTAGGAATCCAACTTACAAGGGATGTGAAGCACCTCTTCAAGGAGAACTACAAACCACTGCTCAAGGAAATAAAAGAGGGTACAAACAAATGGAAGAACATTCCTTGCTCATGGGTAGGAAGAATCAATATCGTGAAAATGGCCATACTGCCCAAGGTAATTTACAGATTCAATGCCATCCCCATCAAGCTACCAATGACTTTCTTCACAGAATTGGAAAAAACTACTTCAAAGTTCATATGGAACCAAAAGAGAGCCCGCATCGCCAAGTCAATCCTAAGCCAAAAGAACAAAGCTGGAGGCATCACACTACCTGACTTCAAACTATACTACAAGGCTACAGTAACCAAAACAGCATGGTACTGGTACCAAAACAGAAATATAGATCAATGGAACAGAACAGAGCCCTCAGAAATAACGCCGCTTACCTACAACTATCTGATCTTTGACAAACCTGAGAAAAACAAGCAATGGGGAAAGGATTCCCTATTTAATAAATGGTGCTGGGAAAACTGGCTAACCATATGTAGAAAGCTGAAACTGGATCCCTTCCTTACACCTTATACAAAAATCAATTCAAGATGGATTAAAGATTTAAACGTTAGACCTAAAACCATAAAAACCCTAGAAGAAAACCTAGGCATTACCATTCAGGACATAGGCGTGGGCAAGGACTTCATGTCCAAAACACCAAAAGCAATGGCAACAAAAGACAAAATTGACAAATGGGATCTAATTAAACTAAAGAGCTTCTGCACAGCAAAAGAAACTACCATCAGAGCGAATAGGCAACCTACAACATGGGAGAAAATTTTCGCAACCTACTCATCTGACAAAGGGCTAATATCCAGAATCTACAGTGAACTCAAACAAATTTACAAGAAAAAAACAAACAACCCCATCAAAAAGTGGGCGAAGGACATGAACAGGCACTTCTCAAAAGAAGACATTTATGCAGCCAAAAAACACATGAAAAAATGCTCATCATCACTGGCCATCAGAGAAATGCAAATCAAAACCACTATGAGATATCATCTCACCCCAGTTAGAATGGCAATCATTAAAAAGTCAGGAAACAACAGGTGCTGGAGAGGATGTGGAGAAATAGGAACACTTTTACACTGTTGGTGGGACTGTAAACTAGTTCAACCATTGTGGAAGTCAGTGTGGCGATTCCTCAGGGATCTAGAACTAGAAATACCATTTGACCCAGCCATCCCATTACTGGGTATATACCCAAATGACTATAAATCATGCTGCTATAAAGACACATGCACACGTATGTTTATTGCGGCATTATTCACAATAGCAAAGACTTGGAACCAACCCAAATGTCCAACAATGATAGACTGGATTAAGAAAATGTGGCACATATACACCATGGAATACTATGCAGCCATAAAAAATGATGAGTTCATATCCTTTGTAGGGACATGGATGAAATTGGAAACCATCATTCTCAGTAAACTATCGCAAGAACAAAAAACCAAACACCGCATATTCTCACTCATAGGTGGGAATTGAACAATGAGATCACATGGACACAGGAAGGGGAATATCATACTCTGGGGACTGTGGTGGGGAGGGGGGAGGGGGGAGGGATAGCATTGGGAGATATACCTAATGCTAGATGACGAGTTAGTGGGTGCAGCGCACCAGCATGGCACATGTATACATATGTAACTAACCTGCACAATGTGCACATGTACCCTAAAACTTAAAGTATAATAAAAAATAAATTTAAAAAAAAAAAAAAAAAACAAGTGTTACCATTTTTTAATTTATTAAATTCACTTTTATAAATAAGAATATTAAAAGAGCACAGTAAGGTGGGCATTTCCCTGCCCCACTCTAAGTGAAGATCAGCAGCCCAATTTTATAAGATAATTTTACATATAAGTAAGAAGAAATAAAAGGAAATACATAAATAAAACATCTTACCATGCTCTCTTCTTTTTCTCATTATTCAGCTTGTAGCAACTCTAAGGAAATAACCCAAACTGTAGTAAAGTTTCTATGTGTAACAAGTACATTGTAGTTACAACCTAAATATCTGTCAATAAAGAAGTATGGATATAAATTTGTTCACCCTATGATAAGATATTATGTAGCTGTTAAATTTCATGAATACTTTTAAAATTAAAATTTGATAAATACACGTATTTTAAAAATTCAATTGTATTCAAAGTCTCATAGCAAACCTCAGCAGCTTCATGCTCCATCCTTCCTCCCTCCCAGTTTATCCCACCCCCAGAGGCAGACATTTACAACTCTCCTGAGTCTCTACTATCAGAAACATTCATATTTCTAAACCAAGAGTGCCTTCTCTTGGTTTGTTAATCTGAGGCTTAATTCTTGTCTTCCTATTATGCTAAACAAAGATTTAGCTCTCTTTAATCTTTTTCCCCATGACATCCCCTTAATTCTCTGAATAATTATGTCACAATTATTCATTTAAGTAAAAGATAATGTTTACATTATTACTACGTAAATATTGTTTGTTAGTAAACCAAATAAGAAAGGTTTACATTTCCTTATTTGTGGAACATTTGTTTTTCTAATTATTGCATTGACATTATTTTGCTAAATTTTCTATGTGCCTGTTGATATACTTAAAAATGAAATTCTAGGCCGAGCCTGGTAGCTCATGCCTGTAATGCCAGCATTTTGGGAGGCCCAGGTGGGAGGATCCCTTAAGGTCAGGAGTTGGAGACTAGCCTGGGCAACATAGTGAGACCACATCTTTACATAAAATTGTTAAAAATTAGCCAGGCATGGTGGTGTAGTCTAGCTACACCACCAGACTAAGGCCTGTAGTCTTAGCTGCTTGGAGCACTGGGGCTAGAGGAGCGCTGGAGCCCAGGAGTTCAAGGCTGCAGTGTGTCATGATTGTGCCACTGCACTTCACCTTGGGTGACAGAGCAAGATCTCATCTCTTAAAAAAAAACAACAAAAAACAGATCTTAATTATCTTCCAAACAGCCCAAATATTAGATACCAGTTCATTTTTCCCTGGGAGACCCCTTCCCTGTCACCCTGTCTTTCACCTGCCTGCTCTGTGCCCAGGGCCCTCTCAGCCTGAGGGGCAGCTGTCCACCTGGCACTTCCCTTTGCCAGGGCCTCGTGTTGGGTCCCTTAGATCCCATTTTCTTTTTTCTCGATTAGTCCTTCACATTGGTAAAGAACAACCTCTAGCAGTTCCTAAGAAAGGGTGCATGGAAGGTAAGTATTTGGAAGCAATGTGTGTCTAAAAATGTTTATTCCATTCTCATGGTTATAGAATATGTAGAAAATAATTTCCTCTCAGAATTTTGAAATCCTTCCTCAATATAGTCTACCTCCAGATATTGATGTTGTGAAATTTGATGTAAATATCATTCCTGATCTGTTCTGATCTGTTCCCCTTCTCCATGGGTGTTTTTTCTTTTCGTTCCCAGTGTTCTCAAGTTTCATAACAATATTTTTGGCCTGGGTGTGTTTGCCTTCATTGTGCTGGAAATTTTATGAGCCTCTTAAATCTGGTGACTCATTTTTTTCATTATTTCTTTAAAAATTTTCCCCCGTTTTCCTGTTTTTCCTGGAAGTTTACTTAATTAAGCATTGGACTTATTTGATGCTCTAACTTTCTTGTCTTTTCTCTGTCCTCTACTTATTTGCCTTTTAATTCTACTTTCTGGGAGAGTCTCCTGACTTTATGGTAGAATGCTTCTGTTGAATTTCACATTCAGCCCTCATGTTTCTGATTTCCAAGACCTTCTGTTCTTGATCGTTCTTATCCCTTACTTCCTTATACCTTACTTCCTATTTGTGTTTGCAGATGCCATATCTTCTCAAAGTGAAAAAATATATTTGCATTTAAACTGCTAGGCTTGGAAGTGACACCAATCACTCTGCTCACATTCCAGTGGGAAGAACCAGTCATTATGGCCTCACCTAGATGTAGGAGGTTGGACAATGTGCTCTAGTGGAGTGTCCAGGAAGAGAGAACATTAGCAGCGTCTTCCACAGAGGATTTCCCTGGTTAGATTATCTTTGGTTTTCTGTTCATTTTTAAGAGCTAACTACTAAAAACTTTGTTGAAAGCCCCGTGTGTATATGCTAGACATGTCATTCCTTAACTGGAGATTATGTGGTAACAAGATGGCTTTTTTTGTTGTTGGGGGACCCTCAAATATCAGTATCTGAAGTTTTTTTCTCCAGGGACATTTTTTATTTGTTTTTGCAGGGGGCTGGGGAGTATATATTTAGTTGTTAGCGTTTTGAAGCAGAAGGAACAGAGCTAGGGAGGGTTTGTCTAATTCATACCTAAAATTTCACTTAATTCTTCTGAATTTATGTCCAGGTTTCTTTCTCCTCCTCCCCTTCTGTGTTTGGTTTCTCTGAGTCCAGATTTTCTCTGGTTCAATTTATTTAGAGACTAAACTTCAGGTTTCCTGCGGGAGAGGAGGGGGCTGAGAATCCAGCTAGTTCCACGTTAAGACATGAACCAATCCTCCTGCGTTTGGTTCTGCATCTCATTCCACCCCTCAGTAATACCTGCTGCCACCAAGTCCTGGGCCTTCCTGAGTTCTGTAGGGTGAAATAGTCATTCTTGGCCTATCTATCACTGCAGACCTTGGGGTTGTGGCCTCTGCTCTGAAAAATCATAACATTGCTTCTCCATGAGCTCCTAAAAAATTATTGCAGAGTCTTACTTGCTCTTGTCTTTCTCTCATTCTTTGTCCCTGTAATTGTATATGTTTTAAACTCCTTTACTCTCATCTTAAATGGGTTTTAGAAAGGAGAAAATATGAACAAATGTGGTCATTATGTCATATCCAATGAGAAGCTTATAATTTCATAATCCTCAGTATAAAAAAGACATACAAACTGTATAAATAGTGTGATCCCAAGCAGGTTAAAATGTATAGAAAAAATATAGGAAGGAATACATAAAATGTGAATTTTTTATTACTTATGTCTGACTGATGGAATAATAATAATTTTTAGTTTTCCTTAAATCTTTATTTATTGATTTATTTTATTGATTTTCTTTTTTGAGATGGAGTCTCACTCTGTTGCCCAGGCTGGAGTGCAGTGGCACAATCTCAGCTCACTGTAACCTCTGCCTCCTGGGTTCAAGCGATTCTCCTGCCTCAGCCTCCTGTGTAGCTAGGACTACAGGCGTGTGCCACCACGCTCGGATAATTTTTTGTACTTTTAGTAGAGACAGGGTTTCAACCGTGTTAGCCAGGATGGTCTCGATCTCCTGACCTTGTGATCTGCCCGGCTGGGCCTCCAAAAGTGCTGGGATTACAAGCGTGAGCCACCATGCGCGACCATCTCAACTCTTTTATTTCTAAGTATTCTTGTTGAGCATGATTGACTTTACTATTACTATTATTTTTGAGACAAGGTCTGGTTCTGTCACCCAGGCTGGAGTGCAGTGGTGCAATCTTAGCTTACTGCAGCCTCAAACTCCTGGGCTTAAGTGATCCTCAGCTAAGCCTCCTGAGTAACTGGGACAACAAGCATACACTCATGCTGGCTAACTTGAAAAAAAATTTTACAGAAACAAGGTCTCGCTGTGTTGCCCAAGCTGGTCTCAAACTCCTGGCCTCAAGGCATGCTCCTGCCTCAGCCTCCCAAGTCACTGGGATTAGAGACGCAAGCCACCATGCCCAGCTTTAGTATGACTTACTTTTGTAATCAAAATAAACTAAATATTTTTAAAAAATACTCTTTAAAGTAGAGAAAATATTAAGAAGCAATTAAGAGATTATCTCAGTTGGAAGTGTTTTTCTCTAGGCATAGCATGTACAGTTGAAATGGATCTTGTGGATTCTATCACCAATGAATAAGTAGACACACATAATGCTAACATTGTATGTTTGCTGTGTGTCAAACACTTTACTCAGTATTTAATGGTTATAATGATTCCAGAGGTAGGCATTATTTTCTTCCCAATTTATAGATGAGGAAACTAAGGCACAGATGTAGGAAGTACATGGTCCCATGCTGGTATATGAAGAGCCATGTTTTGGACCTACTAAGTTTAATTCTAAGGAGACACCCTTAATCATTATATTACAGTCTCTTACCACATTTGTATGTGTTTGCATATGTTCTTAGCTAATTCTTTAAAATAATTGTGCTTATATCTATACATATATTTGTTTAGTGAAGAATATGCATAGGCTCTTGAACAAGTTATAAAGTGAGGACAAGAATAGAGGTCAGTAGGGCATCTCTCTGAGAACTGTGATAATATACACCAGAGGTGGCTACACAACTACTTGATTCGGAATCCTCATCTCTTTTTCTTTCCTCTGTACTTTTCCATACCGATAAATAGTCTCCCACCCTTGGCACAGGGGAGCATTGGGCTTCTGAGTGCATTCAGAAAACCAGCAACACTTACACCTGTTTAGCCTCATGTTTTCTAACAGCTTTAGAAGTACAGTATGGCCCTAGGTCTTTGTTTCAGTACAGTAGGTGGAGGGGGCTTCTTGCCAGCCAGAAAGCGTTAAAAGTTCATGGCAGCTGCCCAGAAACCACTGCAATGTTTCCCATAAAAGATGAATAAGCTAGTTTAGACTCCCATGTATTTCCAGGAATGTAGGAGTGTTTGATCTATTGTTCTTTCCATTCTATTGTTTCAGAGCTCTAATTAAATAATGCCACATATAAGATTCCCCAATGCCCTAAGAAAATATATAATTTGAATTATTTGGGACGGCCTAATTGTTTTTTTCTTCCCCCCCCCCCCCCCCCACTCCAAGACAGGGTCTCGCTTTGTCACTCAGGCTGGAGTGCCGTGACACGATCATAGCTCACTGCAGCATCTGACTCCTGGGCTCAAGCAATCCTCTCACCTCAGCCTCTTGAGTAGCTGGGACTACAGCCATGTGACACCACGCCTGGCTTATATTAACTTTTTGTAGAGATGGGGATCTCATTATGTTTGCCCAGGCTGGTCTTGAATTCCAGGCCTCAAGTGATCCCCCCGCCTTGGCCTCCCAAAGCATTGGGATTACAGGTGCGAGATACCACATCCTGCCCTAACTTTCTCTAAAAAGTTTTTAAGACTTTCTTATTTGTAGGCAGTAATTCCTGGTATATAGATGATATTCCAAATATGAATGTATTCCTGATGGTCACCTTGGGGCCACATGCTTGGTTCTAACTGGCAAAGATTTATCATTATGTACAGTTTTTGTCCATATATTTTTCCTTTGCTTTGTGAAATAGGGTACGCTCTCAGACTAATTCTTTTTTCCCTTTATATAAGAACATTGTTGAGATTCACAAGCCATACAATTTTCCCACTTAAAGTGTACAATTCAGTGCTTTTTAGCATATTCAGAGTTGTGTGACCATCCCCACAATCAATTTTAGAACATTTTCATTACTTTAAAAAGAAACGCCAGAGCAAAGCAAGTGCTGTGATCATAATTTCTAAGAACATTCTCCAGTCAAAAGATCCAGGGGTCCTTAGAAAAATGGGTGATTTTAGGACTGGGGCAGGAAATATGTGAGATTGAGCCTGGGGCATCTTGTAGTACCAGAAAGAACAGAAGTGCTTAATAAAACAAACAAACAACAACAAAAACAGGTATAAAACTTACTAAACCCTACATTCACAGAGGCATATCAAAGGGATCCAGGAGCCAACTGAAACAGCTCCCAAAGGCCAAAGCTGGAAAAATTAGAGCAATAAAATAAAGCAGTGTTGGATCATAATACAAAGTATTAAATATCCATGAGTCCATACTGATGTAAATGACTGAATAAATGGGGCAGAAAAGACAAATTACCCTTACAAAATAATTTTCCAAAATTTATACTTTTAAAGTTATCTCTTTATTAATATTCTCTATTTGATGAGACATTGTCATACCTACATTTACTTTTAAAAGCATGGTTTCCTGTAGTGTATTGAAGCCTTTCTTCTGTTAAATTCAACATCTCCCTCTCACAGCCAGTTTCTGTTGCTTGCTTTGCTCCCTGTGTATGGGTCATACTTTTTTTTTCCATGTCTCAAATTTTTGATGAAAATTGGACATTTTAGGTAATATACTGTAGCAACTTTGGATACTAATCTCCTTCCCTTCTTTGGGGCTTGTTTTTGATGTTGTCTGCTTATTTCTTTGGCTGGTCCATTTTAGTGAAATCTATTTCCCACTAAATGTGAAGCTCATAATGTTATTTCTTAGAGGGTAGAGACTTGGTCACACATAGGGTAAGCCTAGGATGACAGTAGGTTAAGCAGGGCTCTGTCTTTTTTCCTGATCTGTGAAAATATCTGTTTTATTTGGTATCCCACTCAGCTGACAGTTTCTTCTAGTTGCTGGCTAACTGCACTATTGTTTTTGAGCATGCCTGGGACATAAATTGCCCCACAGTCTGATCCTATTATTAGTATATCTAGTCCCCTTGGGACAGTTTTAAGGTTTTTTCTAACCCTAGGAGGGCTTTGCTTAACTACCTCTTTCCCTTCTTCTCTCTGGTAAACTTATGCCTACAGTTTAGTTGGCTGCTCTCATAGAGCTACCAACTGGTTTTTAATAGCTTGCCACCAAAATATCCATTGTTTTCCCAAGTTCAATCCTTAGGCTTGAACTTCTCACTCTGCTTCAAATAAAGTCAGTTTCTTTGGGGAGAACTTCAGAGGTGTCTGTTTTTGTGGTCTCCCTTATCTCTTGGGTAAAATCTCTGAGCTCTCTGAACTCTCTGAGCTACTGCTCCAGAAATAGGATGAGGGTGATACCCCTGCCTTATAAGCAGAGTGTGGGGCAGGGGCAGGGGCAGGGGCAGTGGCCTCTAGTCTTCTTAGCTTGCCCTTCCCAGCATGGAATCTCCATCCTATGAGCAAGCTGAAGCCAGAGAAATTAGGGCTCCAGTATCCTTGGATTGCCATGCCTGAAGCAGAACCTCTGCCTTATGAGTGGGGGTTGTGGGAAGGAAGAGAGCAAATTCTTGGCTGTATTTACCAGAAATTTAGTCTCTGTAACTTGGAGCTAAAAGAGATAAGAAATGCTGGTGGCTACTGCCTCTTGGTGAAATACTGTATCCCTTGAGTTGGAACTGAGGGAAAAGGGAGCTGTTTCTTCTTGGCTACACCCACCCAGAGTGGAGCTTGGAGAGTGGACTTGTGGCTGAAGTGCCGCAGACTCTTGCTTAATGTTTCTTAATTTGCTGTGTGACCCGACGACAATTTCCAGAGAGTTTTTTATTGGTTATTTATAGGTTTACTAGAAGAATAGAACTTATATAAAAAGATAAATATATACATAGATTTATATAGAGAGTGCTTCTTAGCATATAGAAACATTAAAAATTCATGACAGGTGGCAATAATTGCACGGTTTCCCTTTTAAAAACAAACCAACCAACTGGTTTAGAGTCCTGTATATGTGCAGGAGTGTAGAATGTGACACTGTGGTTCCATTTTATTGTTTCAGTGCTCTAATTGAAAAGTGTCACATCCATACTTTATTATTCTCCAAACATCTAAAAGATTAGAGATTGCAAATTTGAAAGATGACATGCACAAACTCATACACACACATACAAAGCCCATTAAAATTGTAATTCCACAATACTGTTGCTTCAACAAGGCTAAAGTAGCTATTTTCTTTCTTCAAAGTCCATTTAAAAGTGATCCAGAGACATATCAAGAAGTGTAAAGGTGGTATGAAAATGATTGGATTTTGAAAAAAGGTATAAATGTCAAGTAAGAATTTTACATACCAAATCTGTTTAGATAAAAAAATTAATCAAATTGGTTGTTTGACTACAAGCATAAGAAGGAGTATTCAGAATTCCTTCTCCTAATTAGTTACACTGGACAGCTTAAAAAATAGGGGCCTCAAACAGACAAAAGGGGAAAATAATGGTTCCTCTTCTTCCACCCACACAGCTTTCTCATTTGTAGCTTCAGGTACATCTAATCTTTTCCTTTTCCTTCTTGTTAAGGCACTATCAGGATTAGCTTGAATGAGCAGACGGCCTCAGTTAACTTAAAAGCGGAGCATCTGCAGGCCCCTGCTGAATTATACAGTCAGCAGGACAGAGGTTAATTAGGAGCCGACAAGCAGAGTCACAGTTCAGATGGACCTGAAGCTTCTAGTCAACTGGTGATAATAGCATAATTTCCAAGTTTAAGAGCAATCTTCCAGGGAAGGCTTGTGATCGCTTTTTGGGGCCAGTTATTACCTAGACCATTTATGTATATAAACTCAAAGCATTGTTTTGTTTTGTTTTCATCTCTTTTGTTTCAAAGTGTTGCTCCTGAAGTTGTTTTAAGATTTATAAATTTGTCAGATCAGGCTGTGATAGAAATAGTTGTTATTTCAGCCCTAGACATCTTAGGGCTGCCTCGTGCACGATTTCCCCATGACATAGATTTAACATTTGTATTTCACACTGCTGATGTGTTTCTTCTTAGTCAATCTTGCCCCCTCTTCCTGCCCTTCTGAGAGAGGATCAAGTTTCAGGGAAATGGATACACCCAGCACAATCCCCCCACCTCCTGCATTAAAAGAAAAAAGATTTTTCTGAAAACCAAGCTTAAGCAAACATCAGGAACTTACTTCTCCCCCATCCTTCCATTTAATGCCAACTGTCCTTATTCACTTTTATCTTGCTTAACCAGTTTTGCCAGTGAACTTCTAAGTGACAGCATTCACCAACATGAGTTTTCTCTTTCTTGCCTCTTGTTGCCTTTGTTAGAACAGCTTAAGAATTAGGCACAATAAGGATACAGAATTGAGAAATCATAGAAACAATGGGTCTGGAAATTTCTTGAGAAGAAAGGATTGACCACAATTATCATGAGATATACTTGTAGTAATAATATATCACATGTAGGATGCATCCTATGGGCCGCCTCAGATTCTCCTGGCTTCACCTGTCCCCTGGGCCAGCAGCTGAGAGGAAGGATTCTATGTAGAACCTCATGGTTCCCCCTGTGTTGTCTTCAGCTCTTCCCTCACTTCTGATCTCATAAAAGGCCACTTCTTATGGTACAGGGTCTGCTTCCCCCAGAGGTCTGCTGCCAAAAGGGGCCAGGTGACCAACCCAGAACTACAAGAGGATTAACTTCCATGGGGCTCATTTTGGTAAATGGGAATGAGGAGACAAGAGGGAATCGGCAGGCTTTCTCTCCATTTGTCCCTCTGATGCATTGTTCTGAGGTATGGTTTTCCATACAAGCTTGTTCAGAGACATCCTGCACCTATCAAACAACTGGCTTTGTCACTTTGTGCCTTATTGTGACACAGTGGCCAAAGCCATCACTCACATCCTTGCATTGGCTTCTTGTTTCCATTCTTTACTTCCCTTCCTCTCTGATATGGTCACACTTTGTGTCCCCACCCAAATCTTTTCTTGAATTGTAATCCCCAGGTATTGAGGGAGGGACCTGGTGGGAGGTGGTTGGATCATAGGAGCAGTTTCCCCCATGCTGTTCTCGTGATAGGGAGTGAGTTCTCATAACAGCTGATGGTTTTATAAGGGGCTCTTCTCCCTTTGCTCACTCTCTCTCCTGTTGCCACGTAAGACAGCCCTGCTTCCTCTTCCACCATGATTGTAAGTTTCCTGAGGCCTCCCCAGCCATGCAGAACTGAGTCAGTTAAATCTCTTTTGAGTCAATTAAACCTCTTTTCTTTGTCAATTACCCAGTCTCAGGCAGTTCTTCATAGCAGTGTGAAAACAGACTAACACACTCTTACTCTTGCTTTCCTGTGATTATACTTCCTACAAAGCACTCAACTTCTGCTTAGGCTTGTCCCTCTCCTTCCCCAGGGAATCCCTGTTAAAATATATCCTAAAATTTCCTAGACAATTCCAAGTCACAGTTCTTTTTATCTCTATAGATGTTTTTGTTTGCTGAAGTATGTAATACAAGCTTGTCCAACATATGGCCCATGGCCCAGGACAGCTTTGAATGTGGCCCAACGCAAATTCATAAACTTTCTTAAAACATTAGGAGTTTTTTTTTGTTTGCTTTTGTTTTTTAGCTCACTAGCTATTATTAGTGTATTTTATGTGTGGCCCAAGGCAATTCTTTCAATATGGCTCAGGAAAGGCAAGAGATTGGATACCCCTGATGTAATCCCTTCTCCTCCCCACTTCCTTTAGAAAATCCCAGAAATGGGATGTAGAAGACAGTAGTGGTCCTTTAATTCAAATCTTAAATTTCTGTCTTTGCTGCCTTGAGTTTAATTCATTTCCATCCCCTGCTTTTGTGTTTTCTTTCTTCTCTGTCTGGTAAAATTAGACTTATCCTTCAAAGCCCAGGTAAATGTAATCTACTGAGTGAAGGCTTGCTTACCACATCTGCCCATGCCTCCCATGGGAGTCTGTGCCATCTCAAGCCTGGCATCACAGAGCCTACATCTGTGCTTCCTAGAGTCCTGGCATTGTGTTTTTGTTGGTTGGAGCCAACCTGACCATGAGTTGCCGCTTCCTCGTCGAGTCATACTCATTGTGTTTTTTTTTTTAGATCTCCAGGACTAGCCCATAGAAGATTTCAAGTACTGTTTGCTAAATGAAGGTGATCTGGGTTCTCCTTTTTGCATCCCTCATTGTCGCATCTACCCCAGTCCAAATAGGCCCCCTCACCCTGGCCAGGACAGTGACCATGGCCATGGCCTCACTGCTGTCAGTCTCCTTCAGACAATGCAACCTGCAGAAAACCACCAGGCTGCTCTTTTTAAAAATTGCATCCTCTCACCACTAGACCCCAAGGGCCTATAGGAAAGAGCCAGTACAGCAGAGAAAGAATGTAAATGCACAAAGCATAGACAGCAATAACACTTACATATTAGGTACATCGTATCTGACATCAGTGCCTCTGTCTGGTGCACAAGGTCCTGTTCGGCCTAACTCCTGTGCTCTGCTACCCCATACAAACTCGCTATTTTGGTCAGGCTTGGCTCCTTATCACCTGCCTAAGCCTACCCAACTGTCCCCTCCATTGGAACAACTCTTACCTCCTCTGTACCTGTCCAAATCCTGTCCATCTCTCAATCTCTCATCCTCATAGATGCTTGAGGAGTTGATGTAACCAGGGAGCTGCTCCCCTATCTCAACTTTTATGGCAAGGATGTACCACCCAGTTTCTCTGCCTTGAGATCTGACTGCCTTAGCCTTTTCCCATTTTTTTCTTCAATAAGACTAAGCTCTCCAAGAGCAGGACTATGTTTGATACTTCATTAATCTTCCTAGTGCCCAGGCAAGTAAAGATTCAACAAATATTAGTTGACTGATTCATAGCAATAGAAATTAGCCTAACCAAACCTGGCAGAAGATGTTAATGACAAACTACAGCCTATAATTTAGAGGTTATTGTTAGATTTTAAATTTTTTAAAAAGGCATTTTCTGTTATTTTCACTTATGTCAGCATCTAAGGAGAAAAATATGACAATTTTCTGTATGTCTAGGAAGAGAAATATACTATATGTTATGCTAGTTCATTAAAGCATTCTTCCACTCTCTTTCATAACATATGCTATGAATCTTCATAGCAGTCAGGGTACATTTTTTTTCCAATTAATTTTTCTTTTTTGCTTTACTGGCAGTCAGTTTTACTAATAGTCATTTTTCTAAGTCAAACGCTTTAATTAAAGTTGGAATGAAAAATCTGATTAAAATCTAAATTGGCTCAAGGAGCTGTGATCTTTTGGTCTGCTCTTTGCTGTTATATAATTTATGCCCCAAATAGTTACGTTAGGACTTTCAGTACATTGTCCTTACCTAAGGCATTTAGAAAGGTCTGGAGCTTTGAGCCAAATAATCCTAATTTAGAAGTTATTGCATACCCAATGTCAAGAATTTCAAGACTAGCGATAGGTTAAGGAGTGAATTTCTAGAATGATTTCATTTTTCAGCAATTCCGAAAGACAGGCACATGATTTATTTTCTGTTGGTTGCCTTTTCCATTCTAACCTGTTATTTAAATAAATTCAATACTCAGCCTAAAATTCATTCTTGGTGATAGATGCTCTGCCACACTCCAGAAGAAACCAATTAATTTTGAATATATAAATGAGTAGTCAGTACAGGGGGAAAAAAAACAAAAAACAAAACAAAACTGATGTGGCTTATTTGGGCTTTTTCTATTTTCCAAAAATTATTCCGATGATAACATGTTTAAAAGGTAGGATCTGAAAACCCAGAAAAAGCAATGTTGTGTGTCTAAAAACAAAAAACCCAAACCCTGAACTACAGAGTAAGCTGATAAATCTGATTCTCACTTAGTGTCTCAGGTGGATAAATTAATAATTTCATAAAAAATGTATGAGACCATCAGGGACATTTGAATTACAACAAAGCCAGATAGAACAAAGCAAAGGAAAATGGGAAGCATTTATGAGAAGACATTGAAGTTACTCAAGTGTGTTGTTTTTTGGGCTCAGCTTGTAGGGGTCACTGGGGGTAGTGGGTCCTATTGCTGTTCTCTACAGATTGAAATTGGCTGCCGTGGGCAAAGGTCACCCCACGGTATCAATTACTTGCTGCTACCTGGAAATTTTAATTTCATGCCCTGCAGTAGATCTGCTTTCTTCTCTAGTATGAATGGCAACTGTCTCCGATTGGTAACAAGAATAACTCATTTCCTCAGGGTCATTACACTCTAGAAACTTCTCCATTCAGAAAGTCGATTGCAGATTGCTGGCACAACCAGATCTGCTGCATAAATATGCTGAGTGAATAGAGTAGAAACTGTTTCCTCTCAACCTTTTTTAAGGTATGGTTTTGGTTTCTCCTTTGTAGTGGGGTCAGTCTAAACTCTGAAGAACTGATATTTAGGTCAACATAGACTTTCTCTGTGGAATTCCTCAAAGACAAACATGACTAGAGATGTTAGCAAACATAAAAAGTCAGTATTTTTAAACAGTAGGGAATCTGGTTGAAGGAAAATTTGTAGTGGGCTTATTTTTGCCTGGAAATACTGTTAAGGGTCTATTAATAATCTCTTCCTTGCCCAAATTGTAGCCTTTGGAAAGATGAAGCAAAACCTATTTTGACAATGGATTAATATTGCACTAGGAAGCTGATAGAAATATTTAGAACAATAAGAACAAACCCTTTCCACTTGGTCTGCTCCATTATTGACCTGGCTTTGAGTTAGAATAATGAGAATCAAAACTGCCAGAAATACATGATAGTAAGTGACCAAAGGAAACACTGTTAAAACACCTCATTTTTGTTACTTTTGTTCCCTTGGCCTTGGTTCTAATTTCAGAATGTTCCTAACAGTTTCATCAGCATTGCAAAAGAAAGAATAAACTTATAGCTCAATTAAATAGCAATGGACATTCCAGAGTATCTAAAATTTTTAAATAAGCAGAAATGAAAAATTTGAGTTATTAAATGATGTTTCTTCCAGAACCTGTGTTTGAGGATGTTTGCACATACACACAACATACATAACACCCTAACTATGCAGTTGTGCTTGCCCGTAATAGTAAGTGGGAAACACAAAATAGAACTCACATGGAATTTCTTCCTCTGCAAATCACCAATCACCCTGCCCATTCTCATGAATACAATCAAATCTGTCCAGGCCATAAAGGCATGTAAGGGCAAGAGAGAATCTCCGCATTTTAGGTGTTGGGCATCTCAGTAGGTAAGGGAATAAACGATGGGGGAAGTGAGGGAAGATTATGAGGTGGGTGAGAATTGCTTCCTCTCTGGCCATTAGTTTTCAGAACAATGGCCCAACTGAGAAGGGCTGTTGTCAGAGGAAGCAGCAAATATTACCTGCTGAGGGTCAGGGGTCTTCAAGTTATTCCATCCTTTTTGATACAAAAGGCCATGCTTTACGCCTCCTTCTCGCCATGTTAGGAAATAAATGAACTAATCATGTGTTGCTTTAGACTAATTAGCCACTATTATGGCCTATTTAAATGATTTTTTAAATGCAAGTAAAAAAATACAAAACGAAACCAAGAAGTTATAAAAGGCCTTTAAGAAAATGAAGAGAGATAAAAATGTTGAATCTTGGTTCTTTAGACCTACACATAGAAAAAGAAAGTAAAAGGTTTTCTAGTGCAGCTCTCTCATTATGCAAAATGAGAAAATGGGATTCAAAAAGCAAAATGACCTGCTCCAGGTCACACAGCTTCTTAGAGCCAGACATTTTATGAAAAATCCTTGTTTCTTAAATCTGGGGCAATTTGAGCTCAAAATAAGTGATCATAGTATACTCTAACCAGGTGAATAAAATAAAACTCTCGATTCCATACCATACTGATAAAAGCAGATAAACAAATTGGTAAGAAGGAAAAGCCCTTCTTTAACTTGAATGCCAATTAATAGAGAAAAAAATGATAGATTTATGAAACTATCAGTGGATACTAAAACTGGAGAATTAAAGTTTTAATGAGAAATAGGATATCTGCATAGTCTAAAAGGTGGCAAGGGTAGCAGCAAGTTTCCTGCTGGCATCCCAGACAGTCATCCCACTGTACCACAGGCTCTGTGCCACATGTCAGGGAGTCCTCTAGGCATGGTTACTCCTGTTTCTATAGGGCCTGCAGGGCATTTGCTCCATGATGCTAACGGAGCTTTCCAATTAATATCCTCTTTTGAGTCAGAAAGATGTGTTGACTGCATGCCCTTCCTGATGGGTCTTAATTCCTGCCAGATAAATGGACATACTTTGTTTGAATAGACCAGTATTCTAGCTTCCCAGGGCCCTTTACTGAACTTCACTACTGCTGGAGGCATGTGGAAGGCAAGAGTACAGTCTATATAGAAATGTCATATGGCCTAAAGAGTTTAAGAAAAGCTATTCTTGGGAGAGGTACTGTTCTATATTCATGCTACAAAATTCCAAATGGCAAAATTAACATGACCAGAAAATGAACTGTTGTTCACATTTTTCTGCATACTCTGGGTAAGACTTGCATTTGTGATCATCATTAATGATGCCCAGTAACAACATTTGAGAGTGTCGCCAAAAGCCAGTATTTACAAACTGCTTGATGAATGATGCAGTGTCATGGAGAAAGAGGTAACCGATATTAAATCAACACCTCTAGGGAACTGCAGAGGCAAGCAGATCTACATTGTTTCAATACAAACAGGTTCCAAAGTCACAGCACTGTCAGTAATAACAGCAGTGCTACCTCTTTCTTGTGGTGGCAGACATGAAATTAGACAGAAACAGTGCATTTGTCAATAAAGAACATAAAAAGATAGTTTAGTTCCTGGACTTTGAGCAGGATGAGATGGTGTCTGGATACTCTCAAGAATCTTCACCTGCACTTATTGAATGATAAGCAAATGCGTAAGGGCCTCTTTTCTACTTTTTTCCAAATCTCCATTAATAAATCACAGTATATCACATGAACCTATGAATGTTTAAAAAATATGTTAAAATCAAATTGTTTATATAGATAGGGGCTCTGTGCAGTCTAGTGGAAGGATGGAATGGGGGAGCTGGCTGTGGTTATATCTTACTTTGATAATGATAGCTTAAGAAGGGTTACAAAATGAATTCTTGAGAATTTGTAGTACCTCTCTGGGCCTTGGGTTTCTCACATAGCTGATGTATATAGCTAGAAGGCTAATTTATTATTTTCCACTTAGAAATATCATTGTCAAGCCCAAGCCTGCATACAGATTGGCTGGCCAAAGCACTCTTTCCTTAAAGACAAGGGCCAGGGAAGCAAAGTTATGGGATCAGAAATAGGGGAGTTTATTCTACAATGGGAATGTTTAATGTCATCCTCAGGAATTGGCAGCCAGATGTGTGTAAACACATTGGGATTCTAGCTTGGCCTTCAAAAGACATCTTCTCTCCCAAGCAGTGCTAAATGGGGCAGCACTAGCCTTCAATCTGAGATCATCAAGCATGGCGGACAGCTATCCTTCTCCTGGCCTGAGTGTCCCTTGTGTATCTACATTAACATTTTCAAATTGACTGCCTTGCAGGGCAAGATCTGAGTCATGTGGACATTGTGTATTTCCATTTGAATTCTTATATCTGATCCTTTCTCTCACCAGGGGCAAGATCTTACAAATTCTTCATTTCCAAGTTCTTGGGAGTGGCTCATGGCTGTCTTGCCAATGAGGGTTCACTTGTGCTACAAAGGATGTGAGTCTGTTAAAGCCTAAGTTATTGTCTGTTATGTCTTTATTAGAGAAAGAATGAGAGGAACTGAAGTTTGTGTCTCAGCTTGGAAAGTCAGTTTCCCCTGATCACCAATCATCTCCCCGATTTTCATCCCTCCCAGCCAGGTAGGCAGATCCTGCCTCACATGCTGTATTAAGGGCACATTCCTTTAGGATAACATTTATTTTTCATTATGCTTATTTTACAATTCTACCTCCTCTGAATCATGAGTTCATGAGAGTAGGGACCATGTTTTACTAACCTTGGATTTCCCAGAGCCCATATAGTGTTGCAGCCAAGGTCTTGATCTCTGGAGTCAGATTGTCTAATGTGGGATCCCTGCTCCTGTGTTTCTTCCAACTTCTCTCAGCCTCTGTTTTCTCACCTATAAAATGGGGGATATTAATAGTAACTGCCTTGTAGGTTGTTGAGAAGAGTTGGAGATGTCATATGTAAAATGTTTAGCACAGTAGCTGCCATTTGACACACATTAAATATTAGTATTTAGTTAGTAGTAGTTGGTGCATGAGACACAGTTACTCAAAGAAATGGGTACTGAGGCCGGGTGTTCATGCCTGTAATCCTAGCACTTTGGGAGGCCAAGGTGGGTGGATCACCTGAGGTCAGGAGTTTGAGACGAACCTGGCCAAGATGGCAAAACTCCGTCTCTACTAAAAATACAAAAAATTAGCTGGTGGCAGCCACCTCTAATCCCAGCTACTCGGGAGGCTGAGGCAGGAGAATTGCTTGAACCCGGGAGTTGGAGGTTGCAGTGAGCCAAGACCGCGCCATTGCACTCCAGCCTGGGTGACAGAGCAAGACTGTCTCAAAAAAAGAAATGGGTACTGAGTAAATGGATGAGATGGATGAGAGATGCAGGCAAGGCTGTGAATGGAAGTCACAACTAGAGCTCCAAAACCACAAAATGGGTCCCTATCATAGCCCATTGTCACTGAAAGGCATTTAATAAATGTGGTTGCAGCAGGAAGAGAAATTCTGGTGACTACAACAGACAGGTAAGTCAATCTCCAGGCTTCCTGAGGTTTTCAGCATCTCGATTTTTGCCCAAAGGGACCTTTCCTGGGAAGTCTCATGGAGAAGACTCAGCTCCATTGCATTACAGAATTAATGTGTGAGGAAGGGATATTGTGGAATTCAACCCATCTCACTTCAGGAAAGATTTAGGCGCAGAGTGTTAAGGATGATATTCTTCCGAGGTTTCCCTGCCATCCCTATGAAAAAGTTAGGCGACAGTTGATTGGAGGCAGGACTAGAGGCATACAGTGAGGTGTGTCTTCAATGTAAGGCCAAAGGCTAGCTGCCACATTTTAAGGCCCTTTTCAGGGGGGAGGTTCTTAAAAGGGCTGCCTCAGCACAGATGCACTGGCATATGTCACCGTGGCAGGTAGACACATATTAAAACAAACCTCACAAACACAATTCAAAACACATCGAGTCTGTAAGGACTGGTTCCTTACATTAGCTCATGAGTTCATCCCCTTGTCAAGAAGAATCAACTCTCTAGGTAGAAGGCAAAACACTTGATCCTCTCCAGAAGGCCACGAGAATTTAACTTCTTTCCCTTTCAGAACTGATAAGATCTCACATCACCACGTCAGTCTGGCTCACAGGAGGAGTGAGACCTGGCTCTGCTAAGAAGCTGGTAGTTGTTAGTGGGAGCTTGAGACCCACAAACAAAGGGATTTTCAACTACCTGGCTGTACTTACATTTGGTTTTACTTCAGGCTTTCACACTCCATGCTTACCTCACTGGCTTGTTATGTAGACCAAATGAGATGTGTGTAACAGTGGGTTTAAACACAACATCTCTACGCAGATATGATCTTTTCCCATTGTTAAGGCACTGTTAACACAATGCCCTCAAAGAGCTTTTGGTTTGAATCCATTTATAATCTGTATATTCATAAGCCTTGAGTGTGTGTGTGATTCTGATAAATAGAGTCAGCTTGGGTGAGAGCTCTTTCCCAAGGGAGAGCGCAGAATGGAATAGGGCACTAGAGGCAGGAGCTTGGAGCTACCTGTGTAACTCTGATCTCCCCAGGTCTTCCAAGCCTAAGGGTACATAAACAGTAGTTTACTCCAATTCCACCACCTCTTGTTCCCTCTTGTCCAGGAAGGGCTCTGTTAAGTGCTCCTTCAATATTTTGGTCTGTGTCAATGGGTGTTACCACTCTGCCACCTCCTACTGGGCACCTTCATTTTCCCCTGCCAGGTCACGCCCTCTACCCCACAAGCATGCTTAGTGGCACCGCATATTGTCTTGTGCTTCATTCTGTGTCCCACTTGGTTGGAGTGCTCTCACAGCAGGACTGCCTGAGTCTCTTTATTTTCCAGAGTTGAGGAGAAAAACTTCTTCATTTTTATTTCCTGGTCACATTGTTCTCCCACACTGAGTCCAGTAGGGCCTCCACTAGGAGCAATGCTCAGGGCTGTGCCTAGAATTGTTCTTCCCTCTTGACGGCTAGGACTTCTCTTCAGCTGCCACGGGCTGTACCTGGCTTCTTTTCTCAGAAGGCTTCTCCCTCTCTCAGGCAACTCCTTCTACCTCTCAAGGGCTGTGCTACCCTGTCCCACTCATTTTTTCAGATATCCTAGAGGCATCTGTGGAGACTTTACTTCCTTCTTCCCTTGCCCCACCGCCCCAGCCTTTCCTAATATTCATTCATTCCACAGACTTCTTTGAAGAATATTTGAACTATATGAAATGTTTTTCAAGCTGTCAAATAAAATTGTGTTTTAACTCCAAGCAGTGCTGAAAACATCCCACAACTTAAAACCCTGTAACCCTAGAAGAAATTGCCTTATGGAAGATGGAGGGACGTGGTTCAGTGATAATTTTATCACCTAAATTTCAGTTTTAAGAGATGATTTAAACCTGAACACTGAGACATATTTAAAGGGTTTTATTAAAAATATTTACTTAAAAACTATACCTTAGTGGAACTTTTCCTCCCCTCTCTTCCTCCTCCCTTCCCTAGTTCTCTGGAGGTAAGTTCTGGGTGGAATTGGAGGTCTACAGAAGTTGGACTGGAGCGTGGTTCTGGTGTTTGCTCGAGATATTTGGGTGGGATGGGGAAGGAGATGAGCCCTCTATGCCTCTCTCTCTAACTTCCTCTATTCTCCAGCCCCTTAGCCTCTCTAGCTCTGTAGTATAGCCTTAACCTATTCTGCCTGCAACATAGCTTCACTCAGTGTATAGTGGATGGAAAGATCCAGAAAGGGGAGAAAGAGGGCACCCAAGACAAATTTCCTTTATTATGAAAGTTTTTCCACATTTTCTCCTCTCATCAGAGAGCAGATTACAAATTGACCCCATAGCCCCTTGTGCTGCTTGAAGAGTCTGACCTGAGAATGAGAAGGAAGGGCGGGCAAAGTCATGCCTGCCTGTCGCAGTCAATCCTTTCTTTTGCAATTCTCTCCTCCCCTCCCCTCTGATCATCCCTCCATTTCAACATTTGTAGGTCCCTGAAGCAACTTATAGCAGTGCGAATCAACACCTTCCAGGAGAGTCCTTGGTCTTTGTGGCTTACTGAAATCAGAACACCAAAATTCCTGTGCCTGGATTAAGGTAAGTGGAGATGGAAGTTATTGGGGGAATTAAGAGGTCATTTTTGGCCTCAGGTGCTTTCAGAGAGAGGTCTGGAGGAGCTGCTGTAGGTTACATTGGAAAACGATGGCGTGAGGGACCTGCGTCTTGAGAAGTCTTTTATGAGCCTCCCAATTCTGGGTTAGGTGTCTCTCCTACCTGCCTCCACAAGGCTTCCTTCTTAGCTTTAGTACTTATCCCCCTGTTGGCTCTTGTATGACTCTCGCATGACACAGTAAGCATCCCAAGCAGTACAGTATCCCCAGCCCTCGGTCCTAGCTCAGTATAGGTTGCTTGTCACCCAGCCTATAATCCCAGCACTTTGGGATGCGCCAAGGTGAACAGGCTGCTTAAGCTCATGAGCTTAAGACCAGCCTGGGAAATATAGTGAGACCTTGTCTCCACAAAAAAAAAAAAAAAAAATTTTTTTTTTTTTTTTTTGAGACAGAGTCTTGCTCTGTCGCCCAGGCTGGAGTGCAGTGGCACAATCTTGACTCACTGCAAGCTCTGCCTCCTGGGTTCACGCCATTCTCCTGCCTCATCCTCCCGAGTAGCTGGGATTAGAGGCACCTGCCACCTCGCCCGGATAATTTTTTGTATTTTTAGTAGAGACGGGGTTTCACAGTGTTAGCCAGGATGGTCTCGATCTCCTGACCTCGTGATCTGCCTGCCTCAGCCTCCCAAAGTGCTGAGATTACAGGCGTGAGCCACCGTGCATGGCCGAAAAAATTTTTTAAACTAGCAGGATGTGGTGGCACATGCCTGTAGTCCCAGCTACTTGGAAGGCTGAGGCATGAGGATCACTGGAGCCCAGAAGGCAGAGGCTGTAGAGAGCCGAGATCGTGCCACTGCACTCCAGCCTGGGCAACAGAACAAGATCTCGTCTCTAAAAACTTTGCTTGTCTATGAATGAAGTGGGCTGCCAGATTGGAAAGGTCACAGGACTCAGGCTTAAAGACCTACAGATTTTTTGCTCTATCGTTTACTAACAGGGCTGAGCACTTAGCCTCTCTAACCCTCAGTTTTTTTCAGTAGCAGAATGGGTTCAGTTTATCTAATTCTACTAATAGGATCATGGAGAATGAGATTAACAGATGTAAAAGGGCTTTATAGACTGTATGTTGCTAGTCACATGTAAGATATTATCCAGATAAAGCTTAAGCAAAGAAAGTATGATATTGGCCATTTTATATAAAGCAAGTGTCTTAGTCGGTTATAACAAAATGCCACAGACCATGTGGCTTAAAAACAGTATTTATTACTTACAGTTCTGGAGTGGAGTGGCTTCATAGGGCAGCCTAAATAACAATCTGTGTCTCTTGCTTTCACTAACACTAATTCTGTTTTTCGTCTCTGATTTTTTTTTTTTTAAATGAAACTCTAAGGTGATTCCATTCTTCACAGAATTTGCACTGGTTCCAGCCAAATGTCCCAGAGCCCTTTTCTACTTGGGGCATTTTCAGTCATGCAGATGGTGTAAATTCAAACCTCAAAACCAAAGAATGACAAGCACAAGGCTGCGAATTTTCCAGAAAGTCCTTTTTTCACCACTCAAAATTCATATAGAGTCATTCATGTTTTCCTGTCATCTCCCTTTTTCAATACACCATTTTCCCCTTTAATCTGTACTTTGACTTCAAAAGTCCCAGGTTTTGACAGATCTCAGTTTCACCTCCCCACCTGGCACAGACCCTGTCTCCTGCATAGTTGTTAAAACCCAAGGGCACCCAAATCGTACAACACCCTCAGGACAGACTGGCCTCAACACCTGCTTCCCACTCAGGTTTCTATTTCCCTTTCCATCTTTGGTGCCTTGGGATTTCCCCAACTTTCTTGTTTGTTGCATTTTCCCTAGCATTTCCAAATATTTTGTAGTAGGAATGTTTTTCAGAATAGGTAGTCTGCCATATCAGTGGAAACTGAACCCCCTACTGATATTTTTACACAAGTAATGTCTAATAACAATTAACATGAGAAGCGGAAAAGAAAAAAAGAGTCTGCCACCAGAACAAGTAGTAGCCCTGCTCTTCAAACCAAAAGTAAATTGTATAACTTATATAACTACAAGCTTTTTTTTTATGAGTTCAAGGGATGGAGCATCTAAAATAAGAACTGGTCCAAGACATCCATGGATATAGGGATGATAGCATCACTGCCAGGGTTGGCTCATCATGACCCCTGGCCAATGAGAAAGTGTCTCCAGAGGCCAGCGGGAGAGTCTGCTTCTGCCTGCTCCCAGCCCTGCCTCCCTGACCTGCTCCCCGTCATCCAGTTTCCAAAGAGGAGAACCCTGAATTCCTTGCCCTGGGGAAGAGCTCTGCCATAGCTTTGAGTGACTCAAAGGACAGGCTCTGCAAAACATAAGTATAGGTTGAAATGCTAAGTTTTTCTGTCACTGTTTTCTTGAAACGGCTCAAGAAAGGACTCAGAGAAATTGGCTCTTGCTACAGGACACACAAATTGAATACTTGAGTCAATCATCCAATGATTTGTCACAATGCTGAACAAACACCAGAGCCTTTGCTAAACATAAGGAGACAGAGAATGTTCTTGATAGAATCACATCCATTTGTCGATCCCAGGTATATTCCTAAACAAGATGATGGTCTAACTTTGGGGGGCTTGGTGGCAATGTGGAGGTGTGGATGGTGAGGAACGGGAGCCACTCTTGCTTATTGTCCTCCCTGATCTTCAGGCCAATGACTGAGCTGTGCCTACCCTCCCTTCATCCTGCACTTAGTCATACATGAAGCTTGCTTGTCTCAATAGATCCCATTGGATTTTCATCTTTGTTATTAAATCAGGGCCACATTTGGCATGCTTATTTTATAACGACCATCTTATGACATGTAGGTCCTTTGGCTGAGGGAGAAGTGCCTCCACAAATTTAATTACCCTCAGGTGAGCAGCACTGGGTGCTTGTCACATCAGAACACCCCAACAATTGGGAACAAATCTGTATTTATCCTAGAGACGAGACACTGAGCCTCAAAGGATAATACTCTCAGAGTTTACTTTCTCCCCTTATTCCCTTTCGGGCTACCAAGGTTTTTAGTCACTGCTGAAGCTATTTTATATTTTAAATCCACAGTCCTTTCATTTTAAAACTGCAAGGTTTTTTATTGTGTCTCATCCCTAAATTCAAGGCCCAGAAGGGCCTGGTGCTGTACCCAGAATCACATTGCTCACCTGGGGCAGAGTCTCCAATTCCTAGAGCAGTTTCAGTCCCCTATGTCCTCAGCGTTTCCCAGAAGATAGTAATGGATGACATGAATCTGGCAAACAGCTGGGAATTACTGCCCTCCAAAGTGGTGGAAGGAGTGGCTCTGAGGGCCTGTCTTGGCCGACGTAGATTTGGTATCAATACCTGCTGAGTACAGAGGCCAAACAGACTGCACCTGGGCTCTGCCTGTAACTCTCCAACCTAACTCATGCCACGCCTGGTGAGGAGTTAAAGAAACAAATCCTTGTTTTTTATTTTCTTCATAGGATCAAATCGCTCAGGGTACTTGTAAGGAGTGGACCATTATTTTACAGGTGTATAATGCTTCCACCTCTTGCATCCTTCCCTCTTCCAAAGGCTGTCATAGCAACAAGGCCCATCTCTGCAGGTGTCAGGAGACCTTCACATTAACTTTCCTTGGACAAGTAACATCAGAACAAATTCTCCTTTGAACTTAGGTCAGAGAAATCTGAACCTCATGGAAAGTATGAAATGCAAACCATCTGTATGAATTAGTCTTTGAGCCCATTATGATACTGGGAACTTATTCTTTTTTAAGAATTTCAAATTATTTCAGTTTTTTTTAATTTTGTTTTTGAGATAGGGTCTTCCTATGTTGCTCAGAATGACCTGGAACTCCTGGGCTCAAGCAATCCTTCCACCTCAGCCTCTTGAGTAGCTGGGATTACAGGTGTATGCCACTACACCCAGCTAAAATTATTTTGTTTCTAATTGACACATAATAATTGTAACTATTTATGGGATACAGTGTGATGCTTCAATACATACATACATTGTGTAATGATCAAATCATAGTATTTAGCATATCCATCACTTCAAACATTTATCAATTCTTTGTGCTGAGAACATTTGGAATTCTCTCTTCTAGCTATTTTAAAATATACAGTATATTATTGTTACTACAGTCACCCATCTGTGCTACAGAACACCAGAATTTATTTCTCCTATCTAACCGTAATTTTGTACTTGATCAATCTCTTCCCATCGTCCCCTCCCTACTACCCTCCTAAGCTCTGGTAACCACTATTCTAGTCTGTATTTCTATGAGATCAAATTTTTAAGATTCCATGAGTGACATTTTATGGTATTTGTCTTTCTGTGCCTGTGCCTGACTTCTTTCATTTAACATAATGAGGTTCATCCATGTTGCTGCAAAAGACAGGATTTCATTATTTTTATGGCTAAATAGTATTCCATACTATAGATAGACCACATATTTTTATCCATCCATCTGTTGATGGATGCTGAGGTTGATTCCATATCTTGGCTATTGTAAATAGTGCTGCAATAAACTTGGGAGTGCAGATGTCTCCTTGACATGTTGATTTCCTTTCCTTTGGATAAATATCCAGTAGTAGGATCACTGGATTATATGGTAGCTATATTATAACTTTTTTTTTTTTTAGGAACCTCCATAGTTTTCCATAATGACTATACTAATTTACATTGCCATCAACAGTGTATTAAGAGGAACTCCTCTTTTTTTTGTTTTGAGATGAAGTCTTGTTCTGTCACCCAGGCTGGAGTGCGGTGGCTCGATCTCAGCTCACTACAAACTCCACCTCCCAGGTTCAAGAGATTCCTGTGCCTCAGCCTCCTGAGTAGCTGTGATTACAAGCAAGTGCCACCATACCTGGCTAATTTTTGTATTTTTAGTAGAGATGGGGTTTCACCATGTTAGCCAGGCCGGTCTCAAACTCCTGGCCTCAAGTGATCTGCCTACCTCAGCCTCCCAAAGTGCTGGAATTACAGGCATGAAACACTATGTCTGGCCATCTTTCTTTATCTTTCTCTGGAAAGAGGAAATTCTCCATTTTAGAGAAAGCTCTGTTGTGAATATTTGGCAGTTTTGCCTTTCCAGCAACTGAACTACACCTCCAGGCCACCCCAAGGTATGTTGAAGGTAAGGCTTGCCTCAAATGGTTCCTCACTAACCTGGCCCCTGGCGAGTGAGGTTGGATGCCAATGCCCTGGATTTTTAAACTTGAAGCAGGTGATACAGGGAACTATGGGATACTTAAAGGTGAATTCTGGCAGTACCAGCAACATCTTAATATTGCTTACTGGTGGGGATTTCAGAGGCAGCTGCAGCGCCATCCAGACCCTTCTGTGGCATGACCTTGGCTGTGTTTCCAGCACCTGGACTCCGTTGGCACCTGGACATCGCCCAATCTTAGTTCTCCATGCACATTCTCGGTTTTGCAAGTTATTCCGTCTCCTTCCAATAACTTCCTTTTCTGCTTAAATTAACTAGAAATAGTTTCTGTTGCTTGCAACCATGGATCCTGACTAGCCCTGCCTCCTTAAAGTTGTTTCAATGGATGAGTGACTATTTAACAAGTGAGCTATGCTCATGGCATCTTATTAAAAGGGACTGAAAGTAGGAGAGCTTCTTGATTGAAGCTTGAAGGACTTTTACTTCTCCAGCTGCTGGCAGTGGGGAACAGGAAAGGAGGTCATTGAAAGCCAGTAGGAGGTGGTGGTCTATGTTAAATCACCCATGTGACTTTGCTACAGCTCCCACACCCTCAGCTTAAAACCAGGTACTGACAGGCATCCTGTGGATTTATTTTTCCAGCTCTGCCCTACCTGTTTTTCTGGCTCTCCTTTCCAGCCCAAAGTCAGGCCCCACAGCTGGATGAAATAAAATGGTTATATTGGGAGGCCTTAAAATTAGCATGGTTCAATATGTCTTAAAGTTGGGGCCATTCCCTGGGTAAAGAATGGAGGTTTTCTCACTTTCTCTGCTGCAGCTGCTGGGGATAAAAGTCAGGAGCTCTCTGCTCCAAGGGCTCTCCCAACCAGGTCCGACTCTCTCCCCACTACTTTCCAAATTCATTCGCTGCTACATTCACCATGTTCCACAGCGAAAGACAACCCCACTCCATCAATGGCACATTATCATGTGGCTTTCCATTTTTCCTAATCACCTTATTCCTTTGCTCTTCCAAAGTTGAGGATAAATTATTTAACAAGTCTCTAGGGTTGACTTTATGAGAACTTAAAGCCAGTGCCCATCTGCTATAGGTTAGGGTGAGCCAAATGCTGAAAGTTAATCCTTCTTGTTCCACTCTGGAAAATACCCAGCCATGCACACATACACGTGTGCACACGTGAGCAGTCACAGACCCCCGCACCCTACAACAGCACCTCCCAAACCACATGGCCCAAGTAGTAAAACATCAAGGCTTGAATCACCATACTCAGGCCAATAAAAACTTAACTTTGCACTCTCATATAGTTGAGCTTGTGCTTGCAAAATTCCCTGCATGCGCCTGGCTCTGTGATTGAAACACTGTCATACCTTTCAGACAAGGGAATAGGTAATATTTAAACATTAATATACACCTATGCCTTTCTGACACATGCATTGAATGTGTGGAGTATCAGAGATGAAAAGTATACAATATACACACACATCATATTGTATAATTGTATAATTTATTAATTTCATCACATTTAGTTTAAGAGGCAGAGATCAGCTAATGCAAAGGTTTTCAATCTTTTTCAATAGAAGTGGGTTTGAAACTTGGTCCAGCCACATTCTTACTGGATGGCCTTTCTAAGCCAAAGTTCAGTTTTCTTAAATCTGTAAAACAGGGATTAAAAATAGTATGTACCTTACAGTATTACTGTGACGACCAAATGAAATCTTAGCACAAAGCCTGGCAGACAGCCAGTGCTATTACTGGCTAAGAACATGGTAGCTATTATTATTATTATTCACCCCTGAATGGATTCTATTTTGCAGCAGTTTATCCACAAAACTGCATTTATGAATTAGTCATGAATTTACTCTCGCTGACTTTTAGTATTCAGAAACATTAATATCACCCCATCAGAACTTCTCACCTGAAACATCAGTTGTTATAACTTCAATAAGAGATAAAGACCATTTCTAATTAAGTTTAACCTGAGTAGTCTTATTGTCACTGAGTTATAAACATTAGAATTTTAATAAGATTTGTGATACTTTTATGTAGAACTGGCTTAATGCAATTTCATGTTTCAGAAGAGGAAACAGATGTCCAGAGAGGGGACCATGCCTCAGGCCACAAAGCAGCAACACAAACTCAGGTCTCGAACCATGAGGCCCCCTTCAGTCTACTTTGGCTTGTATTTATATCCAACTAAGGGCCTACGGAAGGTCTGGTATATTTTACGGGCCATGTCCTTAATCAGGAACCATGCTGAAAACCTATTGGATTATGTGTCTAGCAACTTACCTCATCCTAACCCTAGCCTTTTTTTGGAAACTGCTCTCCCCATCCCCCACCATGGCTCCTGGTGGCCACGTTTGTAAGATATGAATCAACCCCGGCCACAGTCACTGGGCCAGGTTGGGCCAATAGGAATATTTCTTAGGAAGACGGAATGAAGTGGAGAGAGATCTAGTTTTCTCCAGGTGCATAGACATCGTTATTGGTTATATTTTCAAAAGGTGTGTCCAGGGAAGCAGAGGAAGCCAAGGTGTAAAAAGAGAAGAAACAAGACCCATTATGACTAGAGATAGGAGAGTCAGATTCCTCATGGCTGTCTCTCTCAGATTCCAGTTTATTTTGAGATCCACTGCATGCTTGCCCTTGGGTTTTTGGAAGCACTGTTGAGTAAATTCTTTCCTGGCTTAAGCTAACATGAGTCTTTTCTCCACTAAGGATTTGAGAAATGGGGTTGTATTCCAGAATGCTGGAGCAGTAAGCAGTCCACACTATATTGCCTACTAGAACCTCATACCTATGGTGAGAGATTTTTCTTGTCCATCTGTAATGATCCTTTCATTGCTTCAAATCTCTTGAAGGTGTGGCATGCCTCTGGCCATGGTCTCTGAAGACCAGGTCTACAATTGTTCAGACCCCCAACTGCTGTGATATTTTGCTTGTAAAATGTCTAATGATTCTTACCAGACTGTTCTGTTCTTTCCTCTTCTACCACCTATTGCCTTGAAAGCAACTTGGGCTTCCACAAAACTTGCATTTCACCATCTAGTAGAATACTCTTTGCTTCAATGTGGCAGCTATGGCTCCAGAATTTGTGCCTCTTTTGTCACTCTTGTGGGAATCAGAACTCTTCCCCCAGAACACAAAATGAAGGACTAGAGAGAGGTCACAGTGGAGGGAACCACACACATTACAGAACACTCTCAACTCTGGAGCTGATGTGGAGGGCACACTCACTGTGAGAGCACATCTAAGTTTGAGCAGGGGATTCTGCCTAGTTGTAGAGCTTACTCAGAGCTCAGGGAAAATATAGCTCATCAATTGCTGAACCGGGTAGTTAAGTATAAATATGTACATAGGTGTATGTGTATAGAAATGTTTTAAAGAGAATATTTCAGAGGCAAATATTTTAACAAATCAGCCCTCTGCAACACATCGGGAATGTATGCATTTGCAATCTAAAACATGTTTACTTACGCAGGAACTAAGCTTGTTAAAAACTATGAGAAACATTTGGACTCATCCATTCAGCAAATATTTTGTGGTTACGTACTATGTGCTATTTAGCTATGTACAAAATGAATAAAGTTCCTCGCCATTGTGAAACTTCTATCTCCTAGGCATGAAAGCGCAAATGGAAATATTAACAATGGCAAATAGTAATGAAAAGTGCTGTCTATTCAGCACCTCTTATTTCAAAGTATTGTGCTAATACAGTTTTTATATGTTATTTCTTATGTTCCACCAGAAGATACACTTCATAAGTGAAGGAACGGTCTTTGTATTCATCATTCTGTGTCCAATGCCTCACCCATATTTGGTCTCAGTAAATATTTGTTGACTAAATAAATGATCCCTCCATAAATTCCGAGTTTGGTATTATTATGCCCATTTAACAGGTGGTAAATTGAGGATCAGAGAGGTTAATAATTTGGCCCAAATCACACAGCAAAAAGAGCTAGGATTTAAACCTAGAGTGTTTTCCAATACACCAAAATATTACTTTTGCATATATTTGTTGGAATAAAGTGTTTTGGAGCTCATGTCACTCTATAATAAGTTGGGTCTGTAGGGATGAATTACAGCACTTGCAGTCCCTGGAATACTATTCTGTGCCAACAAGAGAATGCAATCTCTGATCAAAATGTTAACTTTATGTTACTTACATATCCCAGGCTTCACCAGCCCAGCTAGTGACTAACAATGAACTATGGTTAACATTAATAACCCAAAGCCCCTGTTTTTGCCCGTCTGCAGGCTCTTTAGCATATCTTTCCTTAAATAAAACCAACCACCCACTCCTCTTACCCCATCTCCACCATACACACACAAATACTTCTTGAAGTTGTTGAAGATCAGCCTACATAGATCTCAAGCCCACTTGTGAGTTGGTCAATAGCCACCATGAGATATCCACAGCTTTTATCTTCTACTGCAGCTTTGCTTTGTCAACCTCTACTGTGAAAGAAGCTGTTGAGGGTAACTACACTGTTACTGCTGTTAATAGTGCCTTCTGGAAAAATAAGGATGATGCCTCTCAGCTCTCCCAAGCTTCCATCCCTGAGATGGAGCTGGATTCTGTGAAGAACCCAGGAGAATGGCCCAATAACACATGTGTAACCTGCTCCTGAAGCAACACTCATGCATCCTGAGTCTCACAGTGTCTCTCCCCTTCATGCCAAGCCAAAATGCTCTCTATATGCCCAAATCCAGGGAAAGGAAGCCTGGGGGAGTGCAGAGATTCTCAAACATGTTCAGGTAGCAGAAGACCAGGAAGCATGGCTTCCCATGAGCTCTGGAAAGCCGTGAGTCATTGATGTTTTAAACTAAAAATAACTAAGTACTATGGTTTTGCTAAATGATTATCCTGACCAATATTAACAGAAAACAGAGTTTAAGCACATGCCCACAAATACACAAACTCCTTACTGAGGAAATTCAACTCATTAACTCATTAACACTGTATATGTGTAAGTGAGAGAGAGACACAGATTGGGAAAATGTCCATGTTATTCTACTTTAACTGCATGGCAAGCACAGGCCATGAGGCACCACTGTTCTGAAAAACACTTGAAAAGGGCTGAGCCCAAGAGTTATTCAGGTGATTTGGGGAGTGTTATTTGCATCTCAAAGTCTATGCAATGCCATTCCTCTGAACCTGACATCCTACTCTGTAAGATAAAGTGGTTGCACTTGATGTTCTATTGGTCTTCATCCTGCTTTAGCTGTCTGAGACTCCCATTGAAATTAGTAGGCCAGGGTATAGAAAGTTTTGGGGTAAAAGAACATGCTTCAGGGAGAAAAAGCCAAGAGAGGAGGTTTATTGGGTGGTAAGAAGTTTATGATACAGCTCAGAACCTCACTGTGGTCTAATATCTACAAGGGTGGCACTGTAATTATAAGGAATTTTACAGGGAACATTCCCAGCCAGGAATAATATAATTTTAGTCTTTTACCCATACTTCTCAGTGCCTATGCACATGAACTTATTGAGCCCTGTAGACTCCCAGAATGGGTCATAAGTATCATTGTGTCTTTCAGGCAATAAAAGGAGTGTTACCTCTGGGCTCCCAGAGTTACCCACCAACTCAGTGGTCCTCCAGGGGTGGTCTTGGCTCCCCCGGTGGTCTTCAATGGATTTCCAGGGGCCTCTGAGTTACCCTCCTGGAGCAGTCATGCTTGTCAATAGCATTGTCTCTGCTTATGCTCCAGGAGGGATTTAGAACTCACTTGTGCTGTGCCTTCTGAGAGTTTGCCAGATTTTAACACCATTCTTTTTGTTTCCCTCAGGACATCGTCCATGCCCACCCTGTCCTTCATTTTTACAATGTTAAATTATTGAAGGTGTTAGATGGCCTGAGTGTTGTCTGGTTCTGGCAAGGTAGCTCTTTCCTCCAAAGTGTTAGCCAAAAGCCAGGATGAAGCAGAGAATCTAACATAATACCCTGTAATGCTGAATTTCATACCTTCAAGTGGGCATGGCATTGTTCAGAAGTGTTAGCATAGAAGTCATCTCCTGTTAGAATAACAGTTGTTTTTCTCATCCAAAGGGAAATGTTGGTTGTCAAGATATCACTCAGACCATGCTACTTTCCTGCCTCATAAAAGGCCAAGAAAGGAAACCATGAGAAAATAGAGAAATTATTTGTAGGTCAAGGTTTGTTATTCAACATTAAGGTTTCAGTTTAGTGGAGAGACAGGAAGGAAAAGAACATACACAAGCCCACCCAAACAGTTTATTAATGTCCACATTTTTTTCTTGTTATTGGCTGTTATTTCAAAGGCTCTTGAGTGGACACAGAGTCGTATATTTTTCTAAAGTAGTAACTGTTTGCAAAATTTTATGTTTTATATTGAAGCTCCTATCTATTGGCTCAATTTTTCAATAAAAGAAACTTGAAACCACAACAACCTGAGATCCCTGGAACATTTTAAAACATATTTTGTTTGACAATAAAATTTCACATCTGGGCTGACAAGCCTTGTGCCAAGTTTCAACCTAATGCAATGTCAAATGGATGAGCTATTACATTCAAGCAAGCAAGAAAACTCAGGCTTCTGATGGCTTCTTGATAGCCCTTTGCCCACAACCTGCTGCTATAATGACAGTGTAGCTCTGCTGAGTGACCAATGAACTCAAATTCCTGCTAGAGACCCTCTTTCTTGGAAAGAAACATTGCATTTTAAATTTACTCTTCATTAAGAGGTTATTAGGCAGAGCCCAAGTATCTGGCCTTTTCCATTTATATCAACTGTGCCAATAAATGCTCTCATAAGCCTAGTTGTAAGACTCTAGTTTAACGTGATTTGGCTTATTCAAACCAGTCCTCCTTCAGAGGCTACTGCTTCTTTACTAATTACTTCCTGTTCTCTTTCCTCTGCACAGCAACAGTACTTTATTCAAAACCGAATGTAAGTGGTCTGTAACAAACAAACCCCCCAAATGTGTATGGGCTCATATGTGATCAAGGTTTATTATTTCTTGCTTATATAAAGTTCAAAATATGCTCTCCATCAGCAGCCTGCTCTGCATCAGCATGTGAGGCAGGGGCCCAGGGTCCTTCCCCTGTGACTCTGCCATCTATCTCATGTGAACTTTCTGTATCCACCCAGCATAGGGGAAACAGCACAGCAAATCACATCCAGAGGTATTAAGGACCAGGAGTGGGGTGTCATGTATCACTTCTGTTCACATTCTTTTAGTCAAGACCAAACTGAACCACAAAGAAGTCTAGGAAATGTAGCCCAGCTCTGTGCCCAGGAGGAAATGGGATTGGTGAATCATGATCTGGCCCCACCCCAGCTCTAACCATAACATCAAATGTTATAGCATTCTGAACCCCCACTCCCACCCCACCACAGAGAGTATAGGGGCCACCAGCCCAGGGACTATCATAGAATCATATCTACCCTTAGTTCTGGATCCTGTTCTCTGGGTGAAAAAATGGGTGGATTTCAGCCAGAAAAGGAATAGTGTAGACATATTTTATAAATCTTGGACCTCTTTATTATGAGAACAGACTATGAGGCAGAGCAGATGTAGCTGTTAAGGCCGTCTTTTGCAAAATTGAAGAAATTGTCTTTTCTAGTTATAAAAATAATATGCGTTCATTGTAAAAATTCAGAAAAATGCTGAAAACATTTTAAGGAAGATAAAAATCAACAATAATCTTTCTCCAAGATATGCTAAAGAATGTTTATATACACTGATATATTTCTTATGTACATATAATTTGAATTAATTTGTGTCTGCAAAACAGATCATACTGTGTGATATATACTATTTTGCAATCTGCTTTTTCACTTAACAAGATATGTTATGAACATCAATACATGTAAATAAATATAGATCTGCATCATAATTTTTGGCTACATATTATTTGATCATATGGACATGTGTGAGAATCATATAATACATTTAGCTTAGCTGAACAAGTGCAGACTTATTCAGTGAGACCTGGGATTATGTCTATCAGTTTATCCCCACAGCATGCCAAGATATCTTGCTTGTTAAATGAAATTCATAAGAGGCCATGGTTTTGGACTAGCCTCCTGTGCTAGGCTCCCGCAAATCAGACCAAACGGGAATGGAGTCACTCATGCTAGGTGCCACCTGATCCAACTGAGCTCTGAAAAAGTCCAGTTTTCAAAAAAAAAAAAAAAAAAAAAAAGAAAAAAGAAAGAAAAAGAAAGGCCAGGAGAGTCATAGCAACCAATCTCAAGGGGCCCAGTTCACTTCAGCCGGCAAGCTAAAGAAGTCCCCTGGGCTTAAACCATACAAGGAAAATAACTTTGAAACAACCAGTCTGCTTTTCCTTTCACTGTTTCTGCTTTCTTCTGCCTTTTTCTGTCTGTAAAGCCCACCTCCTTTACTCAGCTCATGGGAACACTCATTTTATAGAATGTGGTGTTGCCCGATTCTAGAATTGCAAATAAAAGCCAATTAAGATATTTAAAGCAAATTTGTTATACTTTTGTCTTTTAGTATGCTCATGATAGATTCTCAACAGGGCTCAATCAAGCAGACCTTTGCAAAACTGGGGGTGCCTCTCAGGCTTTGGTGCGTATGCACATCACGCGGGGATTTTGTTAAAATGCCGATTATGATATAGAAGGTCTAGGTGGGCCATGAGATTCCAGAATTTCAACAAGCTTCCCAGGAGATGCTCAAGCTGATAGACACTAATGTCTATCATTATTCAGCAAAAAGTCCGAAATGGCTTTTTGCACTTTATGAGTATAAAAAACCCCTTGAGGGCTAAATAATTGGTTGGAAAAACAAATCTATGGAGTGCATGTATTTATTTGGTTGAAAGATGGTCTGAAGAGCTTTTTATAAATCTGTGACCCTACTGGACCAGCAAGGATTTAGACTAGTCAACGAGGGGGGATTTTGCCACCCAAGGGACATTTGGCAAAAATCTAGAGAAATTTTTGATTATTATGATTGTGTATGTGTGTGAGAAAGGAAGGGAGAGGGAGATACTGGCATCTAGTGGGTACAAGCCAGGGATGCTGCCAAACATCCTACAATGCACAGAGAAACCTCCACAACAAATAATTATCTGGCCCAAATTGTCAATAGTTCCACTGTCAAGAAACTGATCTAAACTAGATTTTTTTTCAGATAATATCTCTCATCTGAACCATAGAACACAGAAAATTATTTTTTTGACTATTTTCTCAATTCTCTGAAGTCTAAGTAACTGGTAGTAATCTAAATGCATAAGAGACAGCTAATTCATTACATACAATGGATGCTTTCGGGAATTCCAGCTTAATTCTTGTCCAGAGCTCTTATTTAAAGCTGGTTGTGGCCAGGCATGGTGGCTCATGGCTATAATCCCAGCACTTTAGGAGGCTGAGGTGGGTGATCACCTGAGCTCAGGAGTTCAAGACTAGCCTGCATGACATGGCAAAACCCTGTCTCTACAAAAAAGATAAAAATACAATAAAATAAATAATATATATATGCCAGGTGTGATGGCGTGCACCTATGGTCCCAGCTATTTGGGAAGCTCAGGTGAGAGGATTGCTTGAGCCTGGGAGGTCAAGGCTGCAGTTAGCCAAGATCGTACCACTGCACTCCAGCCTAGTGGCTCAAGGGAAGTCAAAACCTCATTGTTTTGTTTTTCTCTCTGCCTCCCTGTTTCCCTCCCTATCTCTTTCTCCCTCCCCCCCTCTACTTCCCTCCCTCCCTCCCTTCCTTCATGAGTAGAGGGATCTGAAATGACTTTTTACACTTTATGAGTATAAAAAACCCCTTGAGGGCTAAATAATTGATTGAAAAAACAAATCTATGGAGTGCATGGATTTGTTTGGTTGAGAGAGTCTGAAGAGCTTTTTATAAGTCTGTGACCCTACTGGACCAGTCTTAATGCAGAGCTGTAGCCAATAAAGCAAGTCCAGCCAAAGGTATTCAAGATCTGTACTTGAGTTTCTTGAACACCACAAAAGGGGTAATAGAACACGACAATATTTCAATACAAAGAAAATGTAAACATTTTGTTTTCTTCATTTTCTCGTATATATAGCTGTTCCCTCCCTTTCTTGATTGAAATACCACTCAATTCCTCCACCAGCCTTAACTAGTCTCAGACCTTTTATATTTCTCCCCAGTTACTCCCAATTCTGTGTCATAAAGGATCAAAAAACCAACCTTGCTGAGAAGAATCTTCCTTCTTTTTATTAGGTAGCAAGTGTAAGACTCAGGATTCCAAGAAATAAGCATCAGCCAGGAGGATTTTCAATAAACTCTTCTAGGTTACATTTCTACTCAAGATACCATTAGGTAAAACTGTTCAGTCTTCTGCTGATGAGACACCTTTTCTTGAATAATTTTGAAGTTCCAAACAGATCTGGAGACCCCAAGAAATAGGTCCACTTAAGGCCATGCTCCATGGACATAATATCCCTATGACTTCTCTCTCTACAAGGTAATCAGCCTTCATCATCAAAAGTGAAAATGACATTGATGAGATGCAATTCATGCTGGAGAATAGGGTCTGGAGGCAGGGCCAGTTTGCACCGACTTCCTAGAAATGAATCAAAAGGAAAACTCCAACTTCCCATGCTTAAGTAACAAAAAAACAGAGGCTACTCCCTTTGCAACCCCCACCCCTTTCTGCATCGCAGATGAGAAATGGCAAGTACCTCTGATTTGTCCCCTTCCTACAACCAATCAGACATCTGCATAGGGTATTACTTGGTAACTTCACTTCAGTCTGACTCGTCACCTTCCACAACCCATTAGACTGGTTGTGGGCCACTCCTTCATTTACATAGGGTGTAAACCAACTAACTACTGGGAAACCTCTAAAGGGTATTTAAACTCCAGAACGTTCTATAACCAGTGCTCTGGAGCCGCTGGCGCCTACTCCCACCCTGTGGGGTATACTTTCGTTTCCACAAGTCTGTGCTTTTGTTGCTTCATTCTTTGGTTGCTTTGTTTAATTTGTCCAATTCTTGGTTCAAAACGCCAAGAACTGGGACAAGTTGTAGTCAAGACCCTCCACCAATAACACAATTACGATTCTTCCTTTCCTATTTGGCAGAGTCAGACTTCCTCTTTTAATGAACAGAAATACGAAGTAGCCAGCACGCCAAAATTGTCATAACATTGAGTGAGAGGTAAACAGTGAAGAACGCCTGGTGATTTCCTTGTTTCACCTTCTTCCAAGCCTTGCTGTGCCATGTGCTCCTGGTGGCAGATTACCCAGGAAGGAAGCATTGTAACTTTGTGGCTGACCAGGCAGGATGGTCACACGGCTCCTGACGCAGGCCCAGACGTATTCACGAATCACTCCATAGTGATTCTGATGTGCTGCCAGAGTTGAGAACTAAAGATTAAAGCCCTTGGCTAGTCAGGAGGATTCCATTCCTCCCCAACATGGGCTGTACCCTCATTTAACCAATGCCTTGCCAGCCCATGTTAGATGGATGTGATGGTTAATTGTATGTGTCACCTTGACTGAATTATAGGTGCCCATATTAAACCGTATTTCTGGGTATGTCTGTGAGGGTGTTTCCATATGAGTTTAGCATTTGAATCAGTGGACTCAGTAAATTGCTCTTCCCAAAGTGCATGGACACCATCCATTCGACCGAGTGCCCGAGTAGAACAAAAGTCAGAGAAGGGAGAAATTTGACCTTTTTTTCTCCCAGCCTGCCTGCTTGGGTGGGACATCTCATCTTTTCCTGCCCTCAGACTGGGATTTATACCATCTGCTCTCTTGGTTTCCTGGCCTTCGGACTGAATCTGAATTATACCACCAACTTTCCCAAATCTCCAGCTAGCAAAACAGCAGACAGTGGGACTTCTTAGCCTCCACAATCATGTGAGCCAGTTCCTCGTAATAGCTCTGTGTGTGTGTGTGTGTGTGTGTGTGTGTGTGTGTGTGTGTATAAGGTCTCCTATTGATTCTGTTTCTCTGGAGAACCCTAATACAATGGACATCCTGTCTCTTCTAAGAAAACGGTGAGCCACATGCACCCCACAACACACACACACACCTTCCTTTGGTTTCCAGTTGTCTGGCATTTACCTTGGAGCAGAGCTTAAGTCTTTACAGTTGCGTAATTTAGGAGCACACACAAAAATGATGTTAGCAGAGAATATTTGCTAAGCAAATTAACAGTGCAAATAAGATTAGAGGGAGGTAAGGAGTATGTTTAAATGTTGAAATGCTTGAGGACAAACTGTGCTCAATCATCTTAAAACCATCCATTAATACGTAAGTAATTTAAAATTAATTGCAAACGCCTTTGCATTTAATTGCAGGCTATGCATTGTTGGGATGTGTGTGTGTGTGTGTGTGTGTGTGTGTGTGTGTGTCTGTGTAATTGCTAATATATTTAGATTTCTAAAAGGTATATATATATTGTTAAAATAAGTAAATGACTGCTTTCCAACTGTTCTATGATTCACACATTTATATCACAAACATCCTCAACATACCAGTCTGTATCTATGGATTTGAATGAAATGGCATGACCACTACGGCCCGTATTTTGGAAACAGCAAGCCCCCGACTGTTCTTACAGCACCTTGCAAGATCCCCCACATACATATGGAACTTCCCAAAGAGTAATTTTCATCCATCTATGAGTCACCTTAGGGGCACTGCCTGTCACTGCCTCTGCTATCCAAGTTCGGCCCCAAAGGGCCTCTGCTGCCTGTCCCACCACGGCCCTGACCTCCAGCACCTGCCTTGGCCTCTGCTGTTTTGCAGCTGCAGTCTCCTGCAGATTCTGTCTCCCTGAACCACATTCTTCCCTTTGACCTGGACCCCTTCCAAAGGGCCTCTTCCTGGCCCAGGTTCAGCTAATTCACTCTGGCCACCAGCACTATCAGTCACCACAAGACCCTGACAGCCTCACAGTCTCGTGTAAATTAGAAAGGAAAATATTCACTGCTTCTATGTCACCTTCAGATGGGTATGTCCCACAGCATGGTTCCTTGGGCCTCAGATTATTACCAGGTTGATTGTAACACCTGTCAGTTCACACTCCCAGCCCCTATTCTTCAAGGAATGGAGAAATGCCACCAAGGCAGCAGAGATGTGAAGATTCCATATCCAGATACCATGCTGTGTGTTCCAGAAATACCAACTCCACTCCAAACAGCAGGCTGACTCTGTGGCTGAGTCTGGCTGGCCAGGCCATATTTATCTTTTTAATTCCATATATTGAATTTTCCCTTCAGGAATCTACTCTTTCTCCCCTCTACCCATGGACCGCCCCCCCTCCCCAAACCACCTCAACCTTTCTAAACATGTTTGCACACATTTGAATCTCATTGAGGACATGGTTCAGGCAGGAACTTACCTCCAGTTTAATCCATTGCTGCCAGTAGATTTGGGAGTAGGAGTGGGTGGGATGGGGGCAGAAAAGGGTGAGGTATTGATATTCAGCACTTTTCGTGATCAAATAGAGATTTAGTAAACTAAGATTTTAGCCCAGTCAAGACGCTAAAAATGAATTCATATAAGCATTTTCCTTAATCTACATCAGTGAGGAAACAAACTTCAGAAGTTCACTCATTTCTTCCCCTCATCAACTTTTAAGTTCCAGGGTACACGTGCAGGATGTGTGGGTTTGTTAGAGGTAAATGAGTCCCACGGTGATTTGCCCCACAAATCAATCCATCGCTTAGGTATTAAGCCCAACATCCATTAGATACTTTTCCTGATGTTCTCCCTCCCCTTGCCCCAGTGTGTGTTGTTCCCCTTTTGTGTCCATGTGTTCTCATCGTTCAGCTCCCACTTATAAGTGAGAACATGTGGCATTTGGTTTTCTGTTCATGTGTTAGTTTGTTGGGGATAATGCCTTCCAGCTCCATCCATGTCCCTGCAAAGGACATGATCTCATTCCTTTCTATGGCTGCATGATATTCCATGGTGTATATGTACCACATTTTCTTTGTCCGATCTATTGTTGATGGGCATTTGGGTTGATTCCATGTTTTTGCTATTGTGAATAGTGCTGCAGTGAACATATGTGTGCATCTTTATAATAGAATGATTTATATTCCTTTGGGTATACACCAGTAATGGGATTGCTGGGTCAAATGGTATTTCTGCTTCTAGACCTTTGAGGAATCATCACACTGTCTTCTACAATGGTTGAACTAGTTTACACTCCCACCAACAGTGTAAAAGCATTCCTTTTTCTCTGCTACCTCACCAGCATTTGTTTCTTGACGTTTTAATAATTGCCATTCTGACTGGCGTGAGATGGTGTCTACTTTTGGTTTTGATTTGCATTTCTCCAATGATCAGTGATGTTGAGCTTTTTTTTTTTCCATATGTTTGTTGGCTGTATGAATGTCATTCAGAAGTTCATTCTACAGTACTTATAGACTTCTACTCTAGGAGCATGAGAGAAAGTCCAAGTGTATTGGGGTAACATTTTGAAAAATTAAGGTATATATTTTCCATTACATATAGAGATAATTTTTAATTTGCAAATTAATGAAAAAGGACATTCATGTGAGGTTATTGTTCAGAATAATTTAAAAGACCAGAGAATGAATAATACAGTACATTAAATAATACAACAACACATTCGTGTGGATCTTTTTAAAAGCTCTTTATTCCACATTTACTCCAATTTCCCAAATCTTGATTTAGACAGCATCCCAAGAGAGCTATGAAAAATAATTAGTAGTAGACTAGAACATTGTAATTTAAGTACCACCTTGTCCCACTAGCTCCAAGGAAAGCATCTCTTGGAATGTTTAGAGAGCTAGGAAAGGAGTTGCCTAGACTTTGTCTTTGATACTTCGGTTTTGCCAGCTACTGTCTTGCCCTTAAGATTTATCTTCTCCTGTGGTTTCAACTAACACTCCTACAAAAATGATGCTCAAATCTGCCTCTTCAGCCTTGATCTCTGCTAAACCTTGGATATACAACTCTAGGCCACACCTGACAGTCCTTCCACCTTCATCTAGAGCTCAGTGACTGATACTATATTCACTCATTTCCTTCCCACCATATTCACTCATTTCCTTCCCCCAAACCAAGTCTGTCTCCAGACTTGTCCATTTTCAATCAATCATTCTATTTTGTAATTTTAGTTACTGTAAGAAACTTAGTAAATATTTTTTCAAAGGACTGGGAGGCTTTCAAAAAGAGTTGTTTATTCCCTAGTACTGAGGTGGAAGTGTTTCTATCTCTCTTATTGCTCTTCTGAGGGAAGGAACAAGGCAGAATTATAAGCAGAAGATTATGATGGATGTGGAAAAAAGCTTGAAGGAAGGCAGCTACTATCTGTTGGCTGAGATGGTGAGTGGGCAAGGACTCCAGCACCAGATGCCAATTTGAGGTGAGGCCAGTGGCCTAAAGCCACTGCTCCCACATTCCCAGCATCCCAGGGAGCAGGTTGCTGGGTATGGTACCTCTCCTGGATGTGGTACAGGGTCTCCACTCAGCATGGCCACATGAAGATGGGTACTAAGAATACAGTGATGTCACCAAGCACAGTTGTTGCAATGTCTGCCTTAGAGTTTTGATCACAGCCTGGCTTGGGTTTTGTACTGTTACTGGCTGGGCCTGAGCACATTCTGTGCTTTCTGGCCTTTTCCACACCATGCTCTGCTTTCCCCACCCATTTACTCCACAGCTGCTGCTGCTGCTCATAGCCTATTCTCCATGGTCACTTTTCATGCCAATGTCAAGAGCAAGAATGTGGACTGACAGCTGATATTGACTGGTTCTTTGTCTTCTTGTTGAATTAAACATATTAGAGGGGAGTTGAACTATCCCAACTTTTCCTTTTACATTATTCTTCCAATTTCCAAATTTCCCTTAGTGGCTAAGAACAGAGACTCTCTAAGCCAGGCTATCTGGGTTCAAATCCTGTCCCCACATTTTTATGAGCTATTTGGTGTTGGCCAAATTACTTAATTTCTCTGTGCCTCAGTTTCCTCATCTATTAAAAAGGGATAAATAGTTCTTATCTCAAGGGGTTATTGGGGGAATTAAATGATTTAATATATTTAAGGAACTTAGAATAGTGCCTAGCCTTTAACAAGTCCTAGCTATTACAGTTTTTATTACAGAGAAGGTATTCACTTCACAGTAGTGATCCATACCACAATTGAAATGCTAGCCTTTCTAAGAGTTATAGCCTTATATATATCTGAGAGATAGCCTTTCTATCTTCATTAATTTCTATCTTTCATTAATAAAAATAGGTTACATTTATATAGCTAAATTGTAACATGTTACAATTGTAAGGCAGTACACATTCACTATCTCACTAAATCCTGTGAAACAGACAAAATGGAGGCTTTTATTTTACCTAGTGTATAAGCTTTAATAACTTGTCTGAGATCAGAGTTTATAAGTAGTGGAGTTAAAACTTATATTAAAGGCTTTTGACTCCAAATTCTGTACTCTACCTTATTAAGCTGCCTCAAATTTTTATTGATCTATTCAATCAATATTTGTCGTGTGTGGACAGATCTGTGATGAAGGAATAGCTGCCAACAGCAAGACTAAAGGTGGACAAACTGATTTACAACCATCTGCCCAAGAGTTGTATTCTTCATAGTATAACATTTAATTGGTAAGTTGAATAATCGATTGGATCAGCTCACTAGTTAAAGAAACTTTTTAAAGAGAGTGACCTCCTAAATCAGTCAGGGTTTGGTCAGAAAGTCAGAAAATTATTCTAGATGTTTTAGCAGGAAGGAATTTAATTCAGGGAATTATGTGCCTATTAGGAAACACGTAATTATGTGCAGTTAGAAGGACTGGGGGAAGTATAAGTCACGAAGAGCCTCTACAGCCTTTGAGGAAATTATTAAATGCCTCTGGCAGTTCGAGAACAGGCAGATCATAGGAACTCACCTGGAAGCCACTGCAAACCTCACTTACATCTTGCACAAGTCCACCTATTGCTGCCTGAGTGGGAGTTCATGATGGCTTGTTCTCTTCTGCCATCTAAATCTCACATCAGTGCCTTTCATTGGATGAATGTGAACCAGAGCTCTGCTGGCAAAGATGTCTGGGAAATGTAGTTTCTCAGCATCCGGTTATGTGAAACAAGGGAATAGGCTTAGAAGGACAAGGACATTACTGAGTATTGATAAACACTAGCGCTTTTCCCGTTGATTTGTAAAATGCCTAGTGATGGGGGCGATTCTCTTCCTCAAGTGCAGGAGGCTGAACCTCATTTAACTGAGATAGGTGTCACCATTAGCTAGTCCCATCACAGTAAACGTCTGAAAATTTTCCCTTTGCCGCTGTCTTAATGGCAATAAAACTGCCAGAAGGTATGGCTTTTACAATACTCTCCATATATTGGGCCCATATAAAGGAGAATGTTCAAGTTTCAGAAGATCTTGGGGACTTGGGTTGTCATTTGTGTTTCATGATAAATATGTAGGTGATTTGCAAGTAGTAGTCAGGGAAAAGCCCTCACATTGTTCATGGCTCATGTGGCTCTTCAGCACTGGTAGTGGGTCATCTTCCCTTGAATGGCGCACATATTTCACACTCAGAAACAAGCACCTGATTCCCATGTAGTTCTTGTGAATCTCCCTCTCCGTGCTGACTCTTCTCCCTATATAGTGCTTCCCTCAGAACAATCTCCCAGTCTTTGGCTGCATGTGCCCCCAGTCCAACTCTCCTCCCTCTTCCCACCCACAGTCCAGTAAACCTTTAGGGCTAAGGGCCTCCCTTTACCTTCTTTCTAATTCCAACCTAACACACCATTCAATTTCCTTTCAGTTCTCAAAGGCATTTCCTCTTGAGAAAACCTGATTCTAACAAATAAAAAAAGCTGGTTTTCAAAACAACTTTCTGGTAAAGGCTGCAAGAGCTTACTTTGTAAGACCAAAACTGCACATTCAAATATTTTTCTTTAGAGATATTTCTAGAATCAGATCCACATATATACAGTTACTTGATGTATGAGAGGCACAATAAGAAAAGGATCTTTTTTATGTCATGTAGAAATAATTAGATAGCCATATAAAAAAAATTAGCCTTAACCCTGACCTCACATTATACTTAAATATTAATTCAGGATGGACAATAGCCTTGAATGTGAAATAAGTATTCTAAAAGAAAACATGGAAGAGTTATCTGTATAACCATGGGACAGGTAACAATTTTTAAAAATTGGGACACAAAGAACCCGCTATAAAATATAAAGCTAATAATAAATTGGATTTCATTAAAATTAAGAACTTATGTTCATCAAAAGGCACAAGTAAAAAGGCAAGCTGCAGACTGGAAAAATTTTTTTTTACAGTATATATGCTTATTGAAAGATCGACATTCATGATATATAAAGAACTCCTATGAATCAATAAGAAAAAGAAAACAATGAATATAAAGAGATATTCTTGGACAGGTACTGCATAAAAGAATATATATATTATATATAAATATAATATAAATATATACATATTATATGTATAATATGTATATATATATTTTATATATATATATAATATATATATGGTTAAGTAACCATACGGAAATTGTTCAACATTAGTCATCAGGATAGTATAAATTAAAACCACAATGAAATACTATTATTACACACTTGCCAGGACACTACAATTTTAAAAAGATAGACAAAACCAATTTTTGGAAAGGTTGGGAGCAACTGAACGCTCACATTATCACTGGTGGGAGCAGAAAATAGTACAATCACTTTGGAAAACTGCTTGGAACATCTACTTGAACTAAACATACATTGTTTTCCTAGACTTATGCCGAAGAGAAATAAAGCATTTACATCCAACAAAAACATTCACAAAAATGCCCACAGAAGTTTTATTCTTAAGAGTCAGAAACTGGAAATAACTTAAATATCCATCAACAATACAATGGATAAACAGTGACATATTTATACAATGAAATACTACACATCAATAAAAACATGAACTACTGCTCCAAACAGATAAATCTAAAAGACATTATGTCGAATGAAAGAAACCAATAAAAAAAAAGTACATCCTGTAAGATTGTATTTATATGAAGTTTAGGAACAGACAAGTTACTCTACAGTGATAGATGTTAGGATAGAAGTTACTCTCAAGAGTGGCTGGGTGTTGACTGGGAAGGGGCCAAGTGAGCCTTCTGGAGTTTGTGGGAATGTTTATATCTTGATCTGGGTGGTGGTTGTATGGGTATATACATTTGCAAAAATCCACTGAATCATGTGCTTGAGATTAGTGCACTCACTGTAGGCATGTCATACCTCAATTTAATAAGAGGGCAAAAGAGCTGATTTGGGAAATTTAAAGAGAAATAAATTTTTGTCTCTTTTTTTCTAACAATTTAAATTTTTCTCCAAAGAATGCATATACCTCTGATTTAGGAAAAGGGCCGCAAACAAGAGATTCTGGAAAGAAAAGAGCACATATTTGCTTTTTCTTGCTATATATAGAGAGACATATGTATCAGGATAGGTGGTAGAAGGGCAAACAAAGAAAACACCACCCTAGCCAGGTTGCCCTGAATGGCCCCAGTGTCTAGCATAGTGCTTTATGCACACAATAGCAAATAAACATTTGCTAATTATCCAACTGAGTGTTTATAAGCAGACTGAGTGTTTATAAGCCCCATTAAAGCCTAGGAAACAAGCACAATGGAGTCAAGGTGCACATATTTCACATGCTCCCCTAGAATGGCCTTCTCTCCTTGATGCTGGGCTAGCCCACACTAGACCATGCTCCCCAAGCTTCCAGTTGGTCAGCATAGCCCTCCTTATGGAGAAGTTGGGCTCACCTGATTGTTGCCTCTGGAGCCTGGGAAAGTTGCTTCAATGTCAACTTCCTGGCATGCCTCCCACTGCTCCTCTGGCTTTGCTTGGTGGCCTCTGAGTAAACTAGACAGGCTACATCTGAACAATTCCATCATCAGCAGACATGCTTATCTCAGTCTAGCCATAGACTTAAAAGTACCTGCACTTTACATTTTGAAAAATCCATCCTGTGTCTACAGAAATGAACATCCCCTCCCATGAACTCCTAATAAATATCTGGAAGATCTCAAGAAGTGAACCTTGGCTGACCCACTTGTGCACATCTTTAAAATCCCTCCCTTCCGCACTTTCTGTGGAGCCAGGCGAAGGGTCTGAAAACCCTCGAACACTTTTGTGAACCGTAAATTCAGGGAACTGTTAGTTTGGGGATTTGAGGAACAGATTTCAGGAAGTAGCAAGGAATAATCATGTTTGGGGTCATTTCATCATTGTCCATTCCCAAGGGTTTACATATGTTCTTTGTCTGTATCCCTACAGATCTGCATTTCCTGTTGGAAGGAAAGGAACCAAAGTCAGTATTCAATTTGCAAATGACATTAATCAAAATTGTATTTTAAGTGACAGCTCTTGGTAATGTGGGGATAGCTCCAGCTCTCACAGAAGATCTATTTTGTCTGCTTGAATATGAGCATACAGCAATGCATGTCCTGTCTGCATAAAAAATCATCTCATAAATATATATTTCTTTCCCATATGGCACATCTTTTCAGGCCTCGTTATATGTGCATTCAGAGGAACAGCTAGCAGTAGCTGAGCTGTATGACCAAGTTCATTCTATTTTAAGAATCTAAGACTTTGACCTCAGCTCAGAGCCATACTTCATAATGGATAGATTCTATGTCTTATGATGAAAAAATGGGAGTTCTTTACTTGAAGAATTTATTTCATCATTTCTCTGGGATGGAATAAATGAAGACAGTGATAATTAGAGAAAGTTGTTTTTTTTTAATCTGTGTAGAATTCACAGAATCTGCAAGTTTGGGGTTACAGTGCAGAAGTCACAGACTCTGAAAGTTCTGAGTTATAGCCTAGAAGTAGAATCCTTTGGTGTTTGAACTTTTATTTTGGTCAAAATATGACTACAGGGGAAAAGGATTAGAACATTTTTTGAAAGACTTCCAAAAGCATCTTAGACATCAAAAGGGTTATATGAAACATTTTAATGATTTAATGTAAATGAACCAGAAATTGATATATTGTATTTCCTTTAGATATACACAGGGCTTAAAATTAAAGGGAAAATGCTTACATATATGGTTTCTGATTTTATTGAATCAAAAATGTTTCTAAGACTGATTCTATGCAGGATAGAATTAAAGCAGAGTAGCTTGCTTTTCCTAAGGAAATAGTAATTTGGTATATTTTTAACTCATGAGTTCTATATCATTCCATATCCACATTGTTTAAATATAAATCATCTCTACTCATTGAAAATGCTTAGGCTACCATGGTAACAATACGTTTCATTTTCTTCACACTAAATAGCAACTTACAGCAAGTCTGCAAAAGACAGAGTGAAACGTGGGTGTCAGCAGAAATTACAAGGACATGTTAAGGCGGAGGTTGCAAGCTGGTGGCCCATGGGCTGAATCTATTCTATACTCATGTTTTATTTGGCCCATAGAGCATTTAAAATGCTCTTGAATTATTTACTAGCATTTAATATTCAGGTGATTTGATTAAGAAGATTCCTAGCTTTTTGATCAGTGGACAATCTGGTTACAGTAAACCAAACTGCTGCCTGGACCTGAGGTCAGGCTGCCTCTTCAGATGAACATGAACTCTCTGGTTCTGTAGTTTGCCACAGCCCCTCCTCAGTGGCTTCAGTTGGTTAACATCACCTGCCTGGTCCCTCTGGCCTTTGAGTGTGTGATCCATACTGAAGAACAGAAGTAGAATGCAATGCTTTCTGAAAACTGCATCCTTCTTAAGAAAAATATAGAGCATTCCCTGCTCTATGTTCTTCAAATGAAAAATCAACTCCAGATTATTCAAAGTTTGAATAATCCCCAAATACAAATTCTTTGCTTTATACCTCCGCTCCATCCCAGATCTCCCAGCTTGTTCATAGATCTCAGGGAGCCACATCTCTGGCAAATATTTTAGTTATTGACACAGCTGCTGAAAAGAGCTGGCCCTTGAAAATAAAAATAAATTAAGGAATTGACTATTACAATTAATTCTTTAAGTTGTATCCTCAGCCGCTGAGTATGGGAAGCTACATATTTCACTGAGCTATTTAATTATTGCCTGGATTCTTTGGTAGACATGAAACAGCAATTAGTTCAGTTGGCCCAGGTTTTTGGTTAAAACTTTGTCCTGAGGAGGGCAAGATAATGAGATCAAGTATGGCATGGCCCAGTCACATATCAATGACCACAGAAAATACCCTAATATCAAGCCAACTAACTTGCACAAGTAAATTGTTTATCACAAGGAAAGAGCATAAAAAATGTACCTGAATTATTAGGAAAACCCATCATCATGAGTAAATAACTAAAAACATAATTGTAAGCAGAAAGATGTCATCTTATTACAGGGTTATTTATACTTGCTTTATAACCTTGATTTGAATAAAATGGCCAAGGCTATGCAATAATGTCCAGTTTTATAACTCATAAGACAGCCACTTATTACATCCTAGAATCAGCTCACAATATAGGAATCCTACAACCACAGAGTTAGGATTAAACATGGCATTGGTTGTAGTAGAACTCAGCGCTAAAAACAAAATTTGATGTCCAGAGTTTGCCAGGATTTACCTTCCTGGCATGAACTAGAATCTGTGTTTGGTTACAAATTCCTTTCTAATTTAAACCGATGCAGGCAAAACTCACTGTCACCACAACTATGCGAGGATAAAATTATCTATTCTACTTGTGCTTATCTTTGACCTTTCTTGGGTTCAAATCTTGCCACTATTTCTCCTCAAAAAATTCCCTATAATAGCCCCTTCCTCTCCAATGTGCCGAGCTCAGCTATGGGGCAGTCCTTGGTGTTCCTTCTCAATGACAGTCTTAGGGGCATGGCAAAGAGATTGGCATGGAAGTTAGTCTTTGAGAAGATCAGAAGTTGTGACTTGCTGTCATAGTTGAGGAGGACATCTATTTGCTTCCCATTCTAGGTTTATTCAACAAACATTTATTGACTATGTACTCCAGACCAGATATAATTCCCAAGAGAAGACACTTAAATGATTCAGTTCTTTTTCAATATCTACAGTGATGGAAAATGGAATTTTCACTCTGCAACTCTTGCTAGCATATTATCTTCCACGTTATATAGTTTCTCATGTCTAGTAAGAAATGTTTGCACTTATTTATCATATTTATTGACTTAACAGTACTAATTTTTTTCTGTTTCTGAAGCTATTTCACAAGAGAATATCATAGATAGTAATCAAATAACTCTTGGATGCTCCTTTATTTGCTTTCAAATGAGTTGAATCAATTTAGTAGAATATTTTTGATGGGTATTTTGTCCCCAAAATGGAGAAAAAAAAAGGTCGTTCTTTTGTTATTTTCCACGTGAAAAAAATTAACATTAAAAAATGTATCTTCTGCTAAAAGTCACAAACACTTGGTTCCATTTTGAAATGCAAATTTGCTACCAATTTGTCACTACCAATTTGTGATGTGTCATCAGGGCCTATTTCAAGAATGGCATTTTCATTGCCAGCTCTCCCAGACTATCTCAGTAATCACCACAGTTACGCAGAGTTGCAGAAGGATCTATGGAAGACAAGAGTTTCCTACCAGCTGAGGAGTCAGATAAGAAAGTGCAATGCCACTGTAATGGTATCCCCAGCATGGAGATATCACAGCATCATGCTGCTCTAGGTGACTCACACTCTTCAGTAATTCGGATTTCTAGGGCCTGACTTTAATGAGGCTCTTTGAGTATCCATAGGACTTTCCAACAAAGACGTCTTTCAGGGCCCCACTATAACTCAGCTGCACAATGGAAAGAGAAAATTATAAGAAGTCTTGGACACTGGAAATTTAGACACAAGAAAACCCAAGAGAACATGAGAGAAGAAAATTCTTCCACCTTTCTCTCAGGATGAATGCTTGGTTACTTTGAGAATCAGTACATTGTAATGGGATCCAGTGTACCATGAGATCATAGTGAAAGCCAATTGCTAATGATTTTATTTAAAGATGAACCTCACAGAGACATGGAATACTTAAAGATCTCAGAGAGACATGGAATACTCAAAGATGTTGAAACATGAGTGGAGAAATGTGTTTTTTGATTTGGGCCCCAAATTAATAGTAATTTAAACCTATTTTCATGAATGTATCTTCTGCTAGAAGTCACATAAGTACACTTGAGACGAATGTTCAAGTAAGAAACCCCAGCAGTAATTTCCATACTACACAGCATAAATAGGAAGCACATCATGAGCATACTGGAGCTTTGCAGTCTGCATCCCCAGCTTAACCCTGTGCAACAGGCTGGCCAGCTACCAAGGACTAAACTTAATTTTTACCCTTGAGTATAAATTAGTCCAGCACAGGACTCCAGACCTGCGGGACTCCAGAGCTTAGCTCAGACTCAGCTTGCCTGAGCCCCACCATGCACTGCAGCCAGGTCTCTTAAGCCCACCAGCTAATTAAGCTAACTTCCTGAAGGGAGAATTTCAAATGTATGGGAGTTGACATCAGTTAAATACTACTGAGGTGGTAGGCAAGGAAAGGGCCATATCAACTCTTGAAGTCTCAGATATCATTTCTAATTTTATAAATCTATTAGTAATTCCTACAGGACTGTAAGCCAAGTCTAAGACATGGAAGTTACATTAAAGCTTTATCTTTTGTTGGAAAAGGCTGTTATATAAAAACATTTTGATTCAGTAAAAAATATTCAACCTAAAACTACTTCAGAAGCATTAGGCCAGCCCATGCTGAGTATAATCAGATTATTCATTTCGAGAGGAAGCTAAAACACCATTCTGATATTGTCATCTTTTTTGCTTAGTGAGAAATTTAGGAGAATTATAGCTGGAACAGAAAAAAATGATATGGATGAGAACCTCAGTAACAAATGAGGCACCTTAAAAATAACCTGAGACATTATTAGGAAATACTAAAGGGTTCGCAACAAAGTAGGAGTTAGGGGTTTGGGAAAAACAGCAAGTACTCTCCATTGTTAGAATTGCACACTGGTTATCACATGAAAAGTGAGGATGGCTCTTGGTTCTCATAAGGAAATAAGAATACATGACCACAATGTTAAAACTGATCAGCAAGAAATCAGAGATCTCTTGTCAACGGGAGTGGAGAATTAAGTGGCAGCCTATAGAAGCCCCATAGGTGTCATTCCAAATAACATTACATTAGCTGGGAAAAGAACCCAATAAGCCCCTCTACAGAAATGCTGTAAAGAGAGAAGCCTGGGCACTGAAAGGTAAGGTTAAATATAGCTTACGTTTGACAGATTGGAGAAAGGGACAAACCAGTAAATTGAGATGACAAAAAGACAAATTGCACAATGTTAATGAAAAAGAATCAAAGTTACAGCAGAGCAGCAGTTGGTGGAGCTCTGAAGAAAGATTAGAGATTTATGGTGAATGATCAGCTGAAGATATATGAACAATGTTGGCTGCCCTGGCAGATGCTGTACGAAAGATACAGTGGGGTGGATTGTAGCATGGTTGTGCAGGTCTCACCTGAGGGTAAGCTGATGAAAGTAATTGACACTGAAAAAGTTTAAAGTACTGAGGCACAGAGAAAATATGAAATATATGGTTATATCTGGGCCAGAGGAAAGAATTATGTAAGTGGGTTTTTGCAATTCCCCCCACCCTGCCAATATTATCTATAGATAGATGCATTATTTTTCCAGTGTATGCACATGGAAGCATGATGATATCAAGAATGATAAAGGATCTGAGATTTTACCCAACTTGCAAAATGATAATTTAGCCTGCCACAGTTTCATGGATGCTGCCCGAGGACATGAGACTCCTGGTTCAGAGACAAAAGACATTTTGTTACTTCTATAAATAGCTATAGCTTGAGTATCATTTTCCTGTGTCAGTTCCCTAAGCCCTAAGTCCCACAGGGGTGAGGTAATGAGGGCCAGGTGACACGTGCACATGCAGTAAATTGTTTTTCAGGAGAGGAATTGTCAAGATTCCTCTTGAAGGAAGGAAACTTGAGTCCTCATAGTGGTCTACAAACAAATCTGTGCCTTGCTCCAGAGGGAACACTGTATCTTCAGAGCTTGATTGTTATACCATCATTCTTGAAATAGTCCCTAAAAAAAGTTGCCAATTCTTTTGCCTGCAAGATGTTCAGAAACACAACAGACCAATGATGGTCTCTCAACAGATTATATATATATATATATATATATATATATATATATATATATATATATATATATATGGATTCACTGACTACATAGAAATTTTTCATAAGTCTAATTTTTCCATCAGTGAATATAGAAAAGTACAACTGCTAACCTTTATTTCCATCCATGATATTCTTAGAAACTTACGTCACCCTGTGAGGTGGGCAAGTGTATTGGACACATTAGTGACTGCTTTGTAAGGCTTGCCATACCCAACATCCCCTTTTAAGCTGAAACTGCGTCATCCTTAGCCCCTGCCTTTGATAAGCAGTGTCCTGATCCATAATGACCAACAAGAAACCATTTCTGGAAACATTGGCAATTAGCCAAGAGAAATTAACTAAGACCCCCTACAAAATTGGGGCTACCAAGTGCTCAAGAAATAGGCTGGGGAGAAGTGAAAGGAGAAAGATGCAGATACTCAAAAGGCTTTTATAAGGAAGGCCGTGTAGTACATGTGAAAGAAATGAAGGGAGTAGCAAGTCCGTGGAGCTACTGCAGACACCCACAGATCTCCTGCTTCAGATCCAGTAAAGAATGTCTTCTCAGCAACTTCCCCTTTTCCTTTCTTTCCTTTTAAAAACAATTTTTATTATAAACAATTTTTATTATAGTTTATGTACAGAAAAGTGTAAAAATCACTTTCACAGATGGAACTCACCACTGTATCCAGCACCCAACCCTCCAGAAGCCTCTATCCTATTCCTTTCCTTTTTGCTAACTCCCACCTTTCAGGTCACTATCCTGTCTCCAACAACATAGATATGTTTTGCCTATTAGCACGTACTCTTTGGTTACTAGATTTCTCTGTCTCAATATTAAGTTTGTGGGATGCATTCACATTGTCGCATGTAGCCTTGAATTATTTGTTCTAATTGCTGTGTAGCATTCCATTTATGAACATGCCACGGTTTATTCTTTATCCATTCTACTACTGATGGTCATTTGGATACTCTTCAATTGGGGGTTATTGATAGTGTTGCTATGAGTATTGTAGTACATGTCTTCTGATAAACATGTGAGTGAGTATCTGTTGAAGTACATCCATACAGGTGGAATGGCTGGGTCATGTGGTATGCGTATCTTCAGCTTTTACAGATGCTGCCAAAAGTATTTTCAAAGTGATTGTAGCAATTTGCGCTCCCCAGAAGTGTATGAGAGTTCTGGCAGTTCCACATCCTTGCCAACACTTGTTTTCCATCTTTTTTATATTAGCCATCCTAGCAGCTATAAACGGCTATTAGTGAGTGTTAAACTCAGTATGCTTTAAATGTGATACCGTTTTACCTTTCTAGCCCCTGCTCTCAACCACGCTGTCAAATCTTATTTTCCCATCACTTAGTAATATGGTTGGGGAAAAAAATCTCAATTTCTGGGTTTTTCCATTATTAAAGTGTATTTGGGCTCAGTTTATAATATCAATCTCTGATTCAGGGCTCATTCCCTCTTCCAGTCCAGACTAGACCTGTGGCTTAAGAGCCTTAGAATGGAGAGGCACTCATTTACAGACCACCCTCTTCTCCCTTGTCTGGTTCTAGTTCTAGTTTGGGGGCAGGGAAGTTTTTTTGAAAAGTCTTGCTAATTAGTTGTGTAAGGTTGCAGTCATCTCCGGTTGGTGTGGCTGTTTCTCTGGCTACAACTGGTGTGGTATAATGGGGAATATTTCTTTTCTTTGTTCCCAGTTCCTGGCAGTTTCACAAATCCTTGGAATTTCCTGAGTGATAGGATATCCGTTATGCTAATGAGGTGACACTGATGGATCCCTAGATAGCTTTGGGATAAGAGATCTGGTCACCAGAGAGACCAACCGCATGGCTACGGAAATGGAACTTTAGACACCTGACCTCCAGGAAGGTGAGAGGAGCTGGAGATTGAGTTAAATCACTTGGCCAATGACTTAAGCAATTATGTCTAGTAATGAAACTCCAATAAGAAATCTGGACACCTATGCATAGTGGAGCTTCCTAATTGGTAAACACACATTAATGTACCCAACATAAATAGGTATAGCTAGGGTATCATCATGTGCCTGGAGGGTGATATGTCCTGACTATACTTTCTCTCAGAATTTACCCTGTGTATCCTTTCTAATAAGACTGTAATGGTAAGTACGACCCTTTAGTTCTGTGAGACATTCTAGTAAGTTATCAAACCTGAGAGTGTTGTGAGAACCTAATTTGTAACTAGTTGATAAAAAATGTGAGTGGCCTGGGGACCCCATGTGCAGCTGACATCTGAAGTAAGTCTTCTTGGGGACCATATCCTCAAACCTGTGGATTCTGATACTAACTCCAGGTGGTTAGCATCGGAACTGAATTGCAGTGCATCCCAGTTGGGGTAGAAATGGAAGAACAGGTTTGTCACAGTTGTCTCCATGGTCAGTGTCTAGAGGCTGGCTCTGTCATGGAGTTGCACAGTGAATTCTACAGAAGACTGGGAGGCCTTTTTGTGACATGAAAGACCTAGCTCCAGCCTGGCCACTTTCAGCTCTCAGCACGACTGGTCTCATTAGCACTTTGCTGCTGGAATGCCCCTGGACAGCAGGCAATCCTCTTAGATAGGAGACTGACAATACGGGTCAAGTCCAGCTCCCTTCTGCTGTGTGTCCCTGAGACCCCCAGGAACCTCACATGACAGGGGGAGGGTAGAGAGCTTCACCAATGCCCCCTCCTCCCACCTGGCATATCTCTCCAAGTCTTTTTGTCCTGTTATGATGGCACGAAGGTGGGGTATCCAGCCCCCTCAGTAAGCAAATGTCCCATCTGGGATATGAAATGCCAGCTACCCCTTCCTGTAGGTACACCAAAGACTCTAAAAATGATTCTCTTGGGGCTCTCTCCTACTCCCCACTTAAGAAATTCATTCCCCCTGTTAAACACTCATGCCTTATAAAATGTAGGTTCCCAGCAAACTCTCTTCCCAGTCTGTTTTATGGGCCAGGGAGGGATTCTTGACTGGTGTTAATAGGACTTGCCCTGCCAGCTATTGGTAAAACCTGCAGGGAGATGCCTATCTCTCACTAGAATGTACGACATTCACTTAGAACCTCTAGTTTTCAGCTTTAAGCTTCTGCCATTTTTCCTGGACCAAGAGTCCTTTTATGAATTCACAAACACTAAACAGGCCAGATCAATCAGCAAATATATTTTTAAGCAACTATTTTATGCACTAGGCTATGGAATGGAAATGGAAATGAATCACAGGATTAGTGGTGAGGGACCTCAGTAGATTAAGGGAGGTTAAATATCTGTAATAAGAGATAGAGTTGGAAATTGTAGATGAGAGAGAGAATTGGTCCTCACAGGGGACCAGATGTGGTTCTATGTTGGCAGTTTATAGTTTCCTTTCCCTACTTCCCTCATTGTAGAAGCACTAATTACAGGCAGGGGAAGGTGAACTGTGCATAACTAAATTGGATTATTTTTATTGTTTCCACAGGAACCACACCATGCGGGGAATGTTTGTTCAGGGAATATGCTGTGTTTGTGTTCATTTCATCCAATTGCCACAAGAGTGAATTTTATGTTCTATAACTTTAATACCATGAAATATGCTTGAAGTATATTGGTTCTAAACAGGATATGAATTTCAAAACTCCTGAGTTATCCCTTTGCACTGTCCTCCCTTGTACTTGTGTTGTCAATATTTTGTTAAGTTTATCTTCCCTCTTGCCCTTCCATTCAGCTTTTAAAAAATATAAAAATGTGAAGGCCATCTTCAAAGCCCTGCTGTTGGATCTGAGGCCTCTGCTTTTCTGGCTTGTGGTCGTTACCCTGATAAGGAGAATAATTGATGGTGCTGAAAGGGGATGGGACAGCAAGCAGTACAATGTCCTGGTTGGGAGCTCAGGCTTAACCTGAGCTCACATTCAGGTGCCACCACTTAGCAGCTCTGTTACCTGGGGAAGTTGCTTACACTTCCTGCACCTCCATTTTATTATTTGTATAATGGCAATAAAAATACTACCTCCCTAACAGGACTTTTGGGAGGATTAGATGAGAAAATGCTTGTAAATCCCTTAGGACAGTGTCTGACCCATAATAGGGCTTAATAAATATGCCATGTTATTCTGAAGAATGGGGTAGGGTGGGGAGAAGGAATGTTCTTAGTAAATGTGTACAGAGTCACTATGAATTTTATAAGCGCTATAGCATTTTTTTTTGCGGACTGTGCTGTCTCCAGGAGGGATCTATAGCTTTTCATTAGGTTGGAGGGCCTTCTCAGTGAAGAAGGAAATTATCTCATCAGGGTTCATGTTCTGTGGTTGCAGTGCCTGCTGATGTTGATTTAGCTCACTTACAAAGCCACACACCATGAAGCAGTGTTCATCGCCCTCTGCATTAGCTTATTAATCCTCGGGTTATTCCTCTATGGTTGAAGGGCATATTTGCTTTCTGGTGGAGGCACCAAGAGGTAAAATAATGTGCCCCAACTGGGACGGAAAGAGACTGGTTGAACCAGCTCTGTTTCTCCCTCAGCCCACCATGGTTGGAGGTCCCATTTGCACTGAGGACTTTTTAATCCCTAAAATTGATGACTTAATTGTAGGTGTTTTATTTGCTAAGTGAGAAAGAGGCAGTGGGGGATTATAGAGTATAAACTTGACCAGTAATCACTTTGGATTTGAGTCCCTTTCCTGCCCTCTCTGCTATTCAACTGGGTGCAATTAATCACATTTCATTCCCACATCTGTACAATGCAAGATCAGATGTGAGCAATCCTCAAGTCCCCTTCCAATGCAAACGCTGCATGTATTCAAGATTTCGGAGAAGGGAGACTACTATTAATGACCCTAGTATCTTATTAAAGTAGAAGAGATTTTAATGTTAGCACTTTCTGCTTTATAATTAAGTAACATGAAGCAAGTTTTGCCCCTTCGGCAAGTTACAGTCAGGCTCTGCTCTGGGCATCTTCGGACCCAAAGGAAGCACAAGGCAAGTGATCAGAGGGTGTCCTGACTGCACCAAGGCTGAGGATCCTGCCCTGGGCCCACCCTGACCCTCTTGGCTTTTTCCTGATGCTGTGGGTGGGGCTGCTTCCTGCAGAGCTTCCTGGCAGCTGCTGTTTTTGGAACTTGTTTCTATGGGTTGCCAAAGACAGTGAGCTCATGGCATGGCTGTCTGGCCCAGCATTCGGCTCCAGGATCTCCTTTCTGCAAAGGCCCCTCTCCGTTCTCCTCCCAGGCAAATGTACAGCTGGCTTTGGTTGCATCTAACTGTAGTATGATCATTCAACTTTTCTCCGAAAATGTGAGGGGCTCAGTGCGACCCTCCTCAGCATAAATAGGTGCACCCTGACAATGTCTGTGGTTGTCTCTGAGTTGCTCATGGTAATATGCCACTGTCTCTCATGAGTCTATCATATAAGGGAGAAGCCCAAGGAAGCCAGTGATTCGCAAGTCTGTGTCCATTGTCCCAAAATGCTACTTTCCCTGGGCTTTGGCTTTGGGTTTCTGGGGAGAAGTCCTGGGATCATTCTTTAGATTTTAGAGCCTGGGTCCTTTTCCCTTATAGCTCATTGCAAAAGGAAGGTACATTCTAATTTCCCTGACCTCCTGACAGCCATCTTTTCTGTGAGACCATATACTTGGCTCTTCAGGCCAGAAAGATCCGTTTCTGATGGGGAAAGAGAATGAGGATAATAGTACTAAGAGCTACTATTCGTTTGAGCATCGTGTAGATTGAGCACCTTATGGGTCAAGCACTCCTAATAATGTTATCGCCATCTTAGAGATATTGGGCCTGGAGAAATGACCTTGGGGCCACAAAGCTTGTAAGTAGGAAAACTGGAATTTAAATTAGGCTGAGTGTAGCTCCAAAGCCAAGGGGGAAGCTACCAATGACAGGGGCTGATGCTTACAGGGCAGCAAGCCTCTGTAGCCCAGGAAACCACAGGGACTCTTGTTGTATAAACAATCAGTGCTCTTACAGAGATTGCTGCAGTGCCCTCTCCTGCGTCTGTCCACTTACTCAGGCAGTTGTCTCTGAAAGCGGTCACCAAGCTCCTGTTTGAGGTAATCTGAGGGTGGTGAGCCCTGCCCAGTGCTGGAGAATGAAAGAAGCCTGCAAATAAAGCTTCTGCTCTTCGGTAGAAAGTGCTCCATCATCCAAAATGGTCCCTACCACAAGCTGCAGGGAAACCCTGCAGAGCTGGAGCCAAATGTTCTATGGAAGAACCAGATTTGTGGCACCCACTCTGGTCCAACCTCCACTTCCCAATCTTAGATTATTGCATATATTGTATATGTTCCATATACATGTGTATATATAATAAAGTGTGTATATTCTAAGTATGGAGCTTGAGGACTTTTTTTTTCCACAAATTGAACACACTTGTACTAACCAGCACCCAGCCTGAGAAACAAAACATTAACACTACTCAGAAGCCCCTCTGTGCTCCCCATCCACAAAAATGATCACTATCTTGACTTCCATCACCATAATTAGCTTTGGTTGTTTTTATGCTTTATAAGCACACTGTAATAAAGTAAGCTAATACCTATGTGTGCTTCTGATTTCTGTACACACTATTGTATTTGTGGAAGGCATCCAAGGTATTGCACCGAGCTGTATATCATTCATTCTCCTTGCTATCAGTCTTCTTGCTGTTTGTGTGAAAATAGAAATTTGTATTTATCCATTCTTCAGCTGATGCACATAGGGGTTTCCATTTTGTGGTACTATGAGTAGTCATATACCTTGATTTTAAAAATGTTTTTGATGAAGTGTCACCCTAGGTGCTGAGTAATTAGGACTTGAGAATGATTGCCTCTGTCCTGGATTAAGTTGGACTTAGCTAGGGGACATTCCTGGATGCTTCGAGTTAGCAGGTAAAGTCAGTGAGTCCTAGGAAGCCTATGATGCCAACTTTATTTCAAATAACTACTGTCTGCATTGAGAAGCCTAGGTGGGAATGAATATGGGTCAGCTCATGCCATGAGATGCTACTAAAAACTCATGGGAGCACCATGTCTTCTGGGGGCCAAGAATCGTGTTGGTCTCTGCCCCACAGGGAAGTCTACATTACAACCAGAAGTCTTCGAGACAATTAGGAACAGTATAATTAATGGCCTAGATCACTCAAATTTCATGACACAGTCGGAAGATGGGAATCTTGGGGTCTGTAGATTACATTTTGAGGTAAAACTCTATAGCCACAAATTCAATGTTGTTCTCCACAGTAAACATTTCAGGGAAGTCTTGGCTGAAGGCAACCTTGAATGGCCAGCATTTTAAACTACATGTTTTAAGTCATGGCATGGTTTGTAGGTAAGAACCATGTACAAATGATGTTCTAAAGGTCATTAGTCTGGAAAATATCCAGTTGCATACCTGGTCATGTTCAGAAAACCAAAGGAAACCGACTGAACTGGAGAACCTGATAGTAACAGAGTATAAGGAAGAGCACTATAAACACCCAGGCCCCAGGAAGCCTAATCATATCTGAATCATACAGGTAACTATGTGAAACAGAACTACAGATTCAAAACTATTGCAATCTAATAAGTTCCTCTTTCATTGCTCTTTACATCTTTCCAAAAATTGGTAATAAAAAATTTCTGACCTAATGGCATTAAAGATTTGCTGATTCTTAAGTAACACATGATCATTTTAGAAAAATTGGATTATCAGAAGTTCATGGAGGAAAATAAACACCCATAATCCCATCATTCACACTTAGCCCGTGTTAACATTTTGTATGTTTTTCTACCTATATTTATCTTTGTTTCACTTAGCCTAACTGGGTTCATACTGTATGCCAGCAGTTCAAATCCTCTTAACTTTTATGTCGTGAAGATTTTCACATGTTTAAATAGACTTCGAAAGCATTACTTTACTTTTATCTATTAGTGTATCAGATGCATGTGTCCAATTTGTTTAACTTCCTCCTACCCCATTTTATAGATATTATCTACCTTGCTGCATTGCTGGGCTCTACCTTATCAGTTAGATTCTCCCCCAAGTTATAATTTAAACATATGCAAATTATCCTCATTAGTAAATACAGAGTACAGCTGTATGCTTCTTTCCTGTTTTTCTCCTGTGGGAGGCAAATTGTGATTTATGGCCTTTTCTTTAGCAAACATGTCTGTTCACAATTGTGTTAATGTTCTCAGTCGAAAAGCCTAGGAATTTACTACCCAGAATCATGTCTGCCAGGAGGGAGCTCAGGGGACTGGAATCCTTGGGGACTGGAATCCTTAGGGGCTGGAGGCACTGCCTCAGTTCTCCTCTCCACACTCAAGCCTGTGCATCTCTCACAGAAGACCAAACACAGCCACATTCTGTGTGCAATTGACAGTGTGGCATAGCCTTAAGTGCACTGAATGATCCTGCAATATTAACCATCTGAGCCTCTCTCCCCAAGCCTGCCCCTCTCACCCAATATCCAGGGGGTCCACACTTCCTTCCTACATCCCACAGACCAAACATGTGAAACTGATATCCAGCTTACAGTGAGTTCCAGGGAGGCACAGGCAGGTTATCGGAGCCAGCAGCTACCCTGAGAGAGGAAGGAAACTGACTTCATAGGAAGGTGGAGTGGGGCTCCCTCCAGGATCAGAGAGGGGGGTCCAACTCAGCTCCAGCAGCCTGTGCTATTCACGGGCCAGGACACAATTGCCCAGAGGATGCAGCCTAGTCCTGGTGAAGTCTGAATGACCTCCATTAATCCATCTAGGGCTTTATAGTTGTTCAGTTCCCTCAGAGACACTGTCACATTCAGGGAGGGCAAGACTCAGAAGTCACTCATTGTATACACTCACGCACACATGCCCAGCCTGGCAAAGATGTGGTCCTTGACCTTCAGACAGGCAGAATGCAGTAAGAGCTCAACTACGCCTCCCAGCAGAAGTGAATAGTCTCCAGGTGTCTGTGTTCTTTCCTCAGTGCACAAAGCCACATCAGCTCAGCCAGGGCTACTTTTTCCCCCTTGCTTCCCTTCCAGTTGCCTCTTTCAGCTAGGTTAGCATTGGCCTCTTCTTACCCTCCCTGCAGGATTGCTCCTGTTTGTGCAGGAACATTCCTGCCACCTGGAGTCATCTCTCTGTATCTTTCCTCTTTGTTTCATTTCTGTTCACGGCAGGGCGCCACAATTTTCTCTTTCTGTTAATAAAAATTAAGCAATCAATTTCCTTCCCCTCCATTACACCTAATTCCCTCTGTAACTCAATTATTATTGCAACTCTGGCAAGTGCTTCCCGAGGCAGATGGCAGGAAAGACACGTTGCCAAAATAAAGGGCATTGTGTGCAGAGGAATATTGTTTACATGGAGGTGATGACACTTCCCTTCCAAGGATAGGTTATTTTTCTAAAATCAAATTCATGTAACTATTAATGTAATAAGTTTATTCAAATGTTGCCAAGGTTAATATAAGCACATGTAACAAAGTATAGGAACCACTAAAAATGCTTCCTATATATTCCTTTTTCAGGGGTTATGGCAAGTTAGGATAAATCTATTACACAAGTTTTTATTCACAATAAATGCAATAAATGCACTGCCTTTTGAGTTCTAAAATACCTGATTTATAAAGGTGTTCCAGGTTCTTGTATTGTCATAGTGCAGAGCAATGGAGGAAGATTGAGAGTATGGTCCTTTACATTTAAACTGGGACCCAGTGTCATGACGAACTCCAGTTGATGGATTGATTGCCAATGACTGCCTAAGCTGGGGTGGGAGACAGATGAGAGAAGAGGACCAGAGTCCTAATATTCCTGACTCCTGGGGATGGCCAGAAAGAGGGTAAGGGGTATCATCCCCAGGTAGTCTTCCTGCCCAAAGGTGAGGCTCTGCAGAGCTTCACTGGGCTATTTCTGTACCGTATTGGATAGGACTATAAAATGGAGAGGCTGTTTTCCACAGGACGGCTATAAAACCAGTCTTATTTCATGATTTCATTACATTTATAACACTTTCTGCTCTGTTTACAGAACTACCTTCATTTCTCCTTATTCTTGCCATCCTGTGTCACAGATTCTAGCAATTTGGTTCTCCCAGAAAACAGGGTGGTTGTTGAACTATGGATCTCAGAACCAAGACTTGCCATTGTAGGGGTTTGATACCACATGTCTCTGCATTTAAGAAAACCTGGACATTTGTGTCCATTAATTTCCAGAGTAGATGTGAGCTTATCAGGACACATGAAGCTGGAGTGTCTGGCCAGGATTTTCCTTCTCTTTCTGAAATAACTTGGATAAGAATTACATAAGTGATTAATAGAAATGTGAAAAGAGTGTTTCCTTTGTACAATACTTTTACAACATTTCGATACAGCAGGAAAATATTGTTGATAACCCAGAAGATATAAGCATAAATAAAATTATCTGTAATTCCACTCCATGCAGATAATGGCCTTTACTATTTTATTGAATCTCAACTGGTTTTTAAATGTATATATACTCTTTAAAAATGGAATTAGCCATATGTTTTCTATAGAAATCTGCTTTTTTTCCCCTTCAGTACTGTTAATATTATTTCCATTTTATCAAATATACTTCTGCCATCATTTTAATGACTACAAAGTACTCTGTTACATAGATATGCCATAATTTTAAATAGTTCCCCTAATGGTTTACATTTAGAGCTTTTCTGAAGGCTAATTATCCACATGGTGATTAACTTTTTTATTGCTAAGACTTTGCATATATCAATTATTACCTTAAGACAAATTACCAGAGGTGAAACAGCTTAGTCAAAGATTCAAAATTTCAAAGGTTTTGATAAATTGCCAAACTGACCTTCTGAAAGGCTGGCTATATGATGCTTTGTAAATTATAATTTTTCAAGGCTACATAATTTGATTTTTATTTTCAATATCTGAAAAGGCACTATATGTACGTGTTTTGCATATATTCTATTCAGCCATGCAGTTAGACATCCTAGGCATTAGTGTTCTTAAAAGCAAACATTTTTTATCCTTTTTTTTAAATTTAACTCAGACTATTTCTTCTCTAGGAGTAGTATCCCTTTTAGTGCAGCATTTTTGAAGCTCAGTCATTTTGAAAAGTATTCCCCATTTATATAACTATTATCATACTTAGCATTACAAATCAGTGGCCCTAGGCTTGCGATGGGATTCAGATGTCTGTTCACTTAGAGTCATTTTCATAATTTATTTGAAGAATTTTGCTCAATATTCATAAAGCCAAATGTTCAAATCGTTTATTTGCCAGGCTATTATGGCCTTGTCATTGTATGAGAGGCCCCTGCATCTGAGGCAGGACCACGGCGGCGCCCCAGCTCCGTGGAGCACAATACAGGTAACGTAGCTTTGGCTCCACTCCCAAAACTACAGCACACAGATGGTGGAGAACAAAAGGCCAGCGTGGTCCACCACGTTTCAGCTGTTCTCCCAGCCTCATCCAACCCTCCCGGGTCTGCTCCCTGTCCCCATCTTCACTCCCCTCCGGAGAGCACCTCTGCTGCTCTTGGGCTGACAAAAGGCCATGCTCAAAATATCCCCAAATATTGGTCCAATATGACAAAGCTGAAAGGAGAGCAATTTAATGTCACTCAGTCCCTCTCATTAAATGTTGTCTTCACCCTCCCTCTTCGAATGTCAGAAATAAAGTCCATCTAGGTGCCAACAAATCCTTCTGATAGAGCGGTTGCTATAGCAACTTTATAGCGATGAATTCAACAGCAAACCATTCAGTCAGAAGGTGCTGGCTGGAAAGCCGCCCCGCGTGGTGCAGCACCTTCTTTTGAAACTGGATTGTTCTCTGTGACCTGGCATCTATTTTCTATTTCTGGGTTTCAGACACAATCCTTTGTTAAGGTATTTGATTTACTGTGGAATTAAGACTCCCAGAGGGCAGAAGAAGAGGTGGGGTGGAGAATAGCTGAAAGACTGGAAAAATATGACAAATACAGAAGGAAGATTTTTTAAGAGGGAGCAGGAGGGGGAAAAAAGCTTAAATAGAATCAATTCACTCCGAACCAGGTGCAGAAGACTAATGTGAATTCTGTGTTCTGTGAGAGGGTAAAACAAAATCAGCTCTATCCAACGTTGGGCTGGTTTAAAATAAACCTCATGCTATTATTAATATAATCCCTGCTTTGTAAGCCATGACATTTAACCAGGTAATTAAATAATAATTGAGTAAGTCTGCAAAGCATAAAACCAGGCAGAAAGGCACATTCCCCTGAGGCGATTTTTATCAAATATTGACTTACTCTTCAATATTAATGATGGGGATTTAATGTTATATTTTATATTTACATACTGACTTTGTTTGAAAGACCCTTTGTAATTTATAGGTTCTTAAATTACACATGTGACTTGAATTAAAAGCACAAAAGAAAAATCCAAGGGAGGGGAATGTGCAAATTTAAGGTGTGGGGTGGGAGGCAAACCTTCACTGCAGTTCTTGCAGCTGTTGGGGTCTGTTACCTGTCATGGTCTTCATATACTTGGTGTAAGTAACTATTCCTACTCTACAAAGACACTCACTCCTTGCTGGGCAGAAGTGAAGCTCTTTTTTGAGCCGATTTTTTTTTTTTTTTTTTGGCTACCCTCTCTGGGAGCACTAGATAGAGATGAGTATTTTATCCCAAATCTAGTGGTATTGAAACATGTCTTTGTTGTTTTACTTTCATCATACTCAACCTAAGAGAAGAATATGGTCAATATTCATGTAGAAACCATACTTGCATTGTTACATAGTTATATTGTAGGTTGAATATAGAAAGATATGAGTTCATAAAAAGCAGAATGCAATCTGTGAGAATTGGCTTTATGGAATTTAGAAGAATATTGAGTATTTTATCGTTTTTCTTAAACTGTGAGCTACATATCCTTTACACCAGTAAAATTTAAAGTTATATACAAATGCACATATTTTTTTCTTGGGAGAGCCGATTGTAAACCATTTACCAGCACACCACTAGATTTGAGAGTGCTCTCTTTGCTGAATGAATCCGATTATGGCTTTCCAATACTGGAAGCATATTCTGCCAGTGTTTTGTGCCATCCACAATGTTAACGACTACAGACATAACTTGCTTTTAAGCTTCACTCACATTAGAATTAAGGATGTGATTAAAAATGTTAAACAATCAACGATAAATTAAGCCCTTATTAATGTCTTATAAAATCTCTAGTCTCGTCTTGGCAAGCCACCAATAACACCACTAAACAGTTAAGAGATGAGCAGTAGCACACAGTTATATAGTATTTTTGCCATGCAGATACAAAAGAAATAACCTCAAGAATATAGAGAATAGTAAAATAATTAGAAGATGAGTTTTAAGTATTTAAGCTTTGTTCTTAATATGACTTAACCATTTTATTATAGTAATTACTGTGTTACAGAAATTTTCAGATGTTCTCACAGAATTTCTGAAAGTTTAAAAATTGGCTTTTGGGAGGTGGTAAGAACTGGCTTTATCTCACCAGTGTACCCTGACCCTTCCTGTGTTCACCCCTGCTGAAGCCTGTGTCCAGGGCTCTGCCAAAGCTGCTCATACTGTTGGTATCCCTCTGCCACCTTGCACTCTGGTGTCCTCCACCAATAAGCACAGCAACACCTACAGGGAATCAGCCACCTACTCTGTGCCATGTACCTTGAATGCCCAGCCGGCCTTTGGGGCTGTGGCCCTGGGTAGCCTCTCAGCTGTCCTATGCGTGAATCTCCACGTCCTGCAAAAGTGCTCCCCATGCAATGTGCACCCCAGTTCTTCCCGCCCTGCCCCTTCTGCCTGATTCAAGGCCTTGCTCTACTCTTCCTTAATTCCTTCCTACTGGCCATGTCAGCTCTGTCCTCTCAACAATCAGGGAATTGAATATAATCCCTAATTATTTTTTCTGCTTTGGCTCAGAATGGAATCTGGTGTTTTCTCAATTCCTTTCCAGGGCATCCTTTAACTTCCTTGGGGGACTCATTGTCACAGTGCAGTGCCCCTGTCCCCCCTGCCCCCTGTTTTCAACTCGGGACACACTGCTTAACCACTTTCAGATGACATGATTAGAGGTAGCTGGTTCAGTTTTCTTCCAGGTATGTAATTCAGCGATATACCAAAGACTCCCTTTCTCTGTGTGTGTTGCAGAGGAAGAAAAAGGCAGGAGACACTCATCCCTACATTAGGCCAAACTCTTGGTTACAAATAACTGGCTTAAGCAAAAAGACAAAAGGGATGTATTGGTTCATATTTAGGATACTCAGAAATGAAGATGGCTTCAGGTAAAGCTGGATTCAAGGGTTCAGATGAAAATCATGTAGTGATTTGTCTTCTCTTTCTCTTGTTTTCCGTCTTTCTTTTGTCTGTTGGCCTCGTTCTTTCCTCCTGCAACTGAGCTTTCCAATGGGACCAAGGAAGGTGCATAAGCAGCAACTCTAGGCTGACATGGTCTCACTCAGCAACCACAATGGTGAGACAGCATCTATCTTTCCATGCACAGAAACCAGAGGACTTGCTCTGGCACTGCGTGGGTCATGTGCCCAAGCCAGCCCAATAGCCTGTGCTCTGGTGGACCCAGCGTCTAGCAGGGGAAGAGAGTGGGTGGAGCAGATGCTGTCAGTACTCCAACATCATCCCCTTACTCTTTCCTGTTTTCATGCTCACCTGCCACACATCCAAGTGTCAGCCCCGTGTCTCTTTGCCTAAGGGCTCTGCTGTCTGGCCTGTTTGCAAGATTGGCCAGAAGTGCCTGGGATCAGCCCTCCACCAGGGAGTTGGTGTATAAAGACCCCAACTTTCTTGGCCCTCGTCTGAGCTAGCGATAGCCTCATGCTTTACATTGCTCCCCTGGCTTCCCCAGCAGGTTTGAGCTCCTTGCTCACAGTGGTAACCAGCTTCAAGACACAGCCTTTACTGGATTTCTTCCTACTCCTGTCAGGTCTCCACTCTTCCCAGTGTCTGCTTGCACTCAAATCCTTGTCTCAGGGTTTGCTTCTGGGAAATCTCAAACTAGATGAGAAAGAACCCAAGTTCAGCCCCTTCAGGGCCATATGGAGTGGTGTGAGGCACTTGCCTTGAGGAAAGAAGGCACTGGGCAGAGTAAGGGAACAGAGGCCTACAATCTCTGCAGCCATCCTTACGGTCCTGGCACCAAGGCCCTTCTCTTTCTCTCCCGCTTTCAGTTAGGGGACAGGATCCCACTTCCAAGATGCCCACAATCACTTTTTATTTTCCAGTATTCCAGGTTCCTAGACAAATGGCTTCCAATCAGTCCCCACTCTCCCCTCCCTACCATGGAAATACTGAAGCCTGAAGAGGCTGCTCCACTCACCCATGGGGGTCCTCTAGGCTCACTCATTCTTTCACTCCAATTTCGGACAAATAAATGCTGGATTTTTCAGATTTTCCAAAGGATATTTTTAGGAAATATATAGGCAAAACTCATATCAAACTGCTATTTAGGAAATGTGTTTCTTAGTACTGTGCTTCCCCTCACATTGCCCTGCGACTGACTCTTTGAGATATTCTTAAACTGTTAGTAAACCAAGACTTATTGGTAAACTGAGGACAATACTCACATATTTGCCCCTCTGTGTTCTGTGACAGAACCTAGGGGGGTTTTTAGATGTTAATTTCTGCTTGTTCTTTCCAGGGATTCAAAATAATTCATTCCAGGGATTCAAAATAATTCATATTTTTATTTTTGAGACAGTCTTGCTCTGTCATCCAGGCTGGAGTGCAGTGGCGCAATCTCGGCTCACTGCAAGCTCCTGCCTCAGCCTCCTGACTAGCTGGGACTGCAGGTGCCCACCACCATGTCTGGCTAATTTTTGTGTTTTTAGTAGAGCAGGATGGTCTCGATCTCCTGACCTCATGATCTGCCTGCCTCGGCCTCCCAAAGCGTTGGGATTACAGGCGTGAGCCACTGCGCCCAACCAGATTTTTTTAACATAAAAATTTTTCTATCAAAATTTTCTTTCAAGTATCATTAGCATTCATCAGAGAAAGCAAAGCCCAAAGCAAAAAATCAAAACCAGCTCAATCTATAATTTAACATTGAGAAATTTCCTCCATTTCCAGACCTCTGGCTTTTGACAGCACATGATATCCCACATTGGTTCAAAGAAATTCAGGAACTTGCTCCATACATGCGATGTTCAGAGAAACCTTCAGTCCCTTGTAGAACACAGCACCGTTCACACCTCTTAGAGGTCAGCCATATTACATAGGGCCACACTGTACAAAATACTAAGCGTGTGTCAGAGGGTGTGACCCTTTTCACTATATACAAGTCGATGATGTAACAGGTACTATATGTGCCTTTGGTAATATAACTTTTTAATTAGCTATATCTGCTGTCTTTGGGCAAGTTGTATTTTACATTGTGAATGTAAAAATTTAAACTTAGGTTTTAAAACATTTACAAACATTTTTGGAAAATACTTCAAATATTTTGCATTTTTCTGTGCCTTGGAAAGAGGATGGTGAAAGCATTTTGACTTATTCAGTTTGATGTCTGGATTTAGGGTTTTGATAAATAGCCATCATCACCACCATTATCTAAGCTATAAGAATGATGTTATCAAGCACTTTCAAAGTAGAGTTGTTTCATGTTCCCTTAAGCTGTTAGACTACTGTGCTCTGTAAGGTCCCCCTCTTTCTGCTTCCTCTCCCTCTTTTTTCTATGATTCTCTAGCTGACTGTCCCTAAAAGCCAATGTTTTCCTTTGCTCTCATTAATTAACAGCAGATAGTACTTAGCACCCACTCTGTGACCAACACTAATATAAGTCCTGGGACTTTGGCAGTGGACAAAGAGAGCAAGTCTTTGCCCTTATGGAGTTTACATTCCGGCAGTTGATGCCTACTTATCTTCTTTAGCTCCTCTCTTTTCCTTGTCCTCATATTCCAAACCAATGAAACAAGTAGAATTATGTTTACAGCATAAGCTCTGAACAAGGGCACAGGGTCTCATCCATGATTCATTTTTATAAATTTCAGTGCATGCAGCATGTAATATGAATTTTTAGGTACTGAGAACTCTTCAGTTCTTTCTGGTTTCTCATTAGTGTGCTGAATGGTTCAATTTGTGGGACAATAGCCTTTGGATAAGTAGTGTCATTTAATTTGATTCACATAATACTTTGTAACAAACACTTCCCTTTCTGGCCCAATGGAAAAGACAGTGGCACATGACATAAAAGGGTCTTATGAATTTTTGCTTAATATTAAGAACTTTGTAGAATATATGATAAGAAGTGCAAATTGGGGCTGGCTTTGCTGGTGCACTCAGTTGGTTTGGCATTGAGCAGATTCCAAGGTGGAATCATAATGTCCCCACAGCTATCTTGCAGCCCACCCCGACTATGCTTGTGCTGCAGCTTAGAGAAGAGAATCAGGCCCCAAGATCAAACTGTACTCTTCAGATTGTCCCATTTTGGGGAACAGCCTGGCAGCTGCCAGCTGGCCAATCCCTCCATATTTGGCACCTGGAACAAGGCAGCCTGCCAACCTGCCACCTGAGAGCTGTTTTTCATTGCTGACTTGGTCACTGATTTTTTTAAATTCCACTTGTTTTTCTTATATGTTCAAGTTTGGCCAAAAGGAAAAAATAGTCTTCAGTTATCCAAGTGATCATGCTGTGTACATACATAGGAAAGAAAACCTGAACTTTTTCTGGCTGCCTTACTGACTGCTGTAAATTGTCCTCCAGCATGCACAGAGTGGAGCCAGAATTTCCAAAGAAGGACTCCAACCAGGAAAATCTGGATGTGCCTTGCTTTTCAGAGAACTGCCCTCTGCTTTTTAGGCCCCCCTGCCAACTCCACATCCATGGAAAAAATTTGACTTATTATGGTTGTTTTAAAAGAGACACTGTTGACTTCAGACAGAAGCTAGACTGCAATCTAAGGACCCAGAACTGAGCAGAACTTCTAAGAAGTGAGTCAAAAGTAAAGCAGCCCATACACCGTCAGTGACAAAGTCAAAAAATAAAAGCCTCTTAAAAATATTTTTTGAAGTCATACATGACATTCTATTTCTCCAAACCATTTACCTATAAGTAACTTTTAAAAATCTCCCCCAAGAAAGTATGCAGTTGAATCCTACAATATGAGGAATTTGAGGCTTTAATTATGGGAAGATAAATGTAGCGAAGGGGATCATAGGATTCTATTTTCCTCCCTCAGCACCTAAGCTACTGAGAGGCACTCAACTACTTCAGTCAAGAGGGATGCAAAGACCCCCCCCTAGCTAGCTTTTGAATCCATAAGACTTCTTGGTAGTGCAATATATGAAGCTTTTCCGTGAGGGCTTAGGAAGAGAAAGGGACCCATGTTTCATAAACTTCTCTGCAAACAAAATTAAGTTGCCAAAGACAAGCATCAGTTCTGAGTTAAGACAATAAATTTTTCATCTAGGTCTACCATACATTGCATGGCAGGAAAGGGGTCTCCTACCCAGCTAACAGTTTGAGGAAGGTCCAGTAGTCTTTGCGCATGGGGTGCTCACCTTAAGTTCTTAGGTCCAAAGTGAGGTCAGTGAGATAGATGGGAGTCCCTGCTTGCCTTACAGGAGCACATAGGTTAGGGTGAGGTGGAAAAACTTTACTCTCAGGTTTCGAAATGTGATTTTCCTGAAGCAGGTTAAAATACAGCTTTGCTAAGTCACATTGTAATTACGTAGAATACTAAAATTTACACAAAAATTCTTATGTGACTTGAAGTAATGTCTTATCAAGAAATTGTATTTCTATTTATGTGATTAATGAGTACTGATAATTGTCTCAGTTTTAGTTACTGTTGCCTTTGAATATCTCGGCTTTCACTATGTTAATTGTATGTCTCATATTTCCAAGATGTTAGAACTCTTTATGGCTTCAAATACATGTTTTTCAGAAAGATACAAGGCTAAAAGATTCCTAATTGTAGAGAGAATTCATATTTAAATTTTCTTCCCCTTTGGAGTATGAATTTTGTTTCTAAGCACAAGGTAAATGTTAAAGCCTTCTTTTAAAATTGTTTTACCCTATAGGTGCATGTCTAACTCAAATAGAATCTCTAACGTGATCCCCATGTGCTGCTTATTGATTCTCTTGGCATAACGTAACAGTGATATTTCTGAAACCAAATCATTTGGCAGGAATTTGGCAATTGTTTCTACTGAGGAAGAAGTGAAGAGGGTATGTACTAAAGAATCTAATTTCTTTGAGCACTGGTTGAAGCCAAACCCAATTCTAGATCAAAGTTTTGTTTGGAATCTGTTATATAATGAGTTTTCTAGAACAGATAAATTAGATAATTATTAGAGTGATAGTGTAAATAAAGTTTTGGCAACCAAAATATCAAAACCTTTTAACCTTCCAATGCTAGAACTGAGAATTTCGGAGCTTCAGTCCCTTCCTAGCACTGAAAAAAGCAAGCGCGGAAAGCAGATTCTAGGTTGGCATATGGACAAGAGTCTTCTGTTAAGAAACATTACGGCACACCTCAGTTTATGACTGTATTTTCAAGGTTAGGAACCCACACATGTAAGGAAAACCTGTAATTAGTCCAGTGACTTGGTGGATTGTGGTAGATGCAATCATTGCCAGTAAGGGAGGATTGCAGACCAAGAGCAAAAGAGCTGGTCATCCATTGCTGCACCTTCTCATTCTTGCTTTCGATTTTGTAAAGTCTCCTCTGCCTCGATCACCACACCCTCCCCTCCCCACATATACTCAACATACACATTCACTCCATTTTTACCCATCTGTGCAAAGATGTAAAATCCAAATGCTTTAAAAAGATTAGAAAATCTCTGAAATGCTTAATAAAAGTGCTTAGCTATTTAACAGATGAATAGGACACCTTGTGAGAAAAACACGGCTGGCATAGGACTGTCATTACATCCCTCACCATCGCAATTTTGCACCTACTCATCTGCTCAGGCAGTACTTCTGGCAGTTGGCAATGCACTTGGGTGCAATTTGAAAGACCTACAAAAGTTCCAAGCAGCTTTCCAAACATCATGGTGCCTTTTTGATTATTCTCCCATCTATTCCTATGGTTTAAATGCAATCTTATTGCTTTTCCCATATTGCCAAATGCTTACTTCTATCAGTCTCCATTTAAAAGTTAAACATGAATAGATTTTACAGTGTGCATAAGTCAGAAGACATTTCAGGCTGTGCAAAGAGACAGGGTTAGACAACTGAAGGGAGTAACGTATAATCCAATGGGCCATGACTTGAGAGCAGTGTAGGAGGGTTGTTACCGACTGGTTCGTAGTGGGTCTGTTTGGATTTGAATACCACCTCCATCATTGTGGCTTGTGACCTTTCCATCAAAACAGGATTTGTATTAAATTCAAAAAACACAGTACTGGCTACAATTTACAGGGCTCAAGCCAAGATGAAAATGTAGACTTTGCTCAAAAAGCAGGAGAAAGTGTCATTAAAAAAGGTACTAAGATAGAAATTTTTTTCTTCTGCTGTTCTGAGCATGGGAGACTGCTGGTGCTGGGTGACCACAGACTCTTACACTCTCACAGGTTCCCTGAGGACCCCTCCTTGTGACTTGGTGCATGCATGTGGACCACGGGCTGCTGAGCTCTCCCCTCCTGCAAGGCACTAGCTGGAGATAGGGAAACTGGGTCACGCAGCTCCTCTTCTCATGATCCTTCTTGTCCAACCCATGGCAGATACGTGATCCCCTAGGGATTGCAACCTCTTGAAAGTGACTCAGTACATGGATCGGGGTGGGTAAGAAACTCTCCCCCAGCAGAGCCACCTGTTGCTCATTGGTTTGCCAGTCCAGCATGGGGACAATTGCTACCATGCCCCCAAGACACCATGGGGCACCTGTGCCTGATCCCCACCCTCCTTGTGCTAAGTCCCTCGTCAGAGGGCAGAGGGCCTCAGTGTTTGCTGTATGGGAGCTCAGAAGGAGCAGGGTTTGGTGCAGAGAAAGAGTGGGAGGCTGAACGATGTTTGAGCTAAGTCTCTTAGACCCTAGTGCATGCACTGCTTTGTCCCATTGGACGGCACTTTAACGCAAATTCAGATATAAAATTGGGGATTTTAAAGAAATGCGAGCATTAAACTTCAAGTGCAAGGCTCTTCTGAGGATGGATGCTGCATAACTACACGGGTCACTCACCCATGAAGCCAGCCCTGAAAAGGAATAATACATAAAAATCTCTTTATACAATGCCAGAGGCAGTCAAGTAGTCAATAAATATATACTGCTAGCATTGTTGTTATTAACTAGACGATCTGCATGGAATAGAACATAACATGTTCCAGTCATGTGTATGGATGTGGATATGTTGGTGTCTGAGCAAGCAATTATAACAATCCTCAGTCCTAGGAGGGTTGTGACTCAACTTCCAAGAGGACTCTTGACCAATTCTAGAACTGTGTGTAGCCCCATGCGGACTTAGCAACAAGTCAACTGAGGTACCAGCAATTGCTTTGGCATGACTTGGAAATGCCAAAGAAGCCACACACACACACACACACACACACGTATATGTTAGGTAGAGAAAAGTGAGTTTTTCCAAGTCAGCAGCTAAAGGCAGTTCCAGCTCAGCTCACCCTTAAAAAAACAGTGATAGGAAGAAGATCTAGTAATCATGGGATTGAGCAAAGCCTTTTCTATCTCATCTCGTTCATGTCTGCAACTTTTCTTCTGCATTGCTAGGCAAATTGACTTTGAATTGCCAGTCTCCAAGACAAACATCCTTTGGGTAAAGAATCATCTTGGGAGTAAATGTCAAAATTTGCTGGAAGCTAAGTGAGCCCAGGTGAGGTGCCAGCTATGCACCAAAGCCCCTAACTTCGAGGGCCTGCTTTGGAGGAGTCATATTTTCCATAAGCCCGTGAAAATGAGTTTACACACTTTCTAAGCACAACTCCTTAGATGCTGTCTAAACAATGTTCACTTTAAAAGCTTGATCACTCCTTGCTACACAGACACACACCATCACAACTATTCTGGTTCTGTTTGCACAGGCTTTTTAAATATTTGGCCCAGGAAACCTAGGGTATCAAGTGATTGCCTCAGTTTGACAGAAGGATCTTTCACATCCAGAAATCAGGATAGGCATAAAAGAAGCTACCAGAGAAGAAAACCTTGAAACATCAGGAATTTCCCTTTGAAAATACATAGGAAAGGGTATCTAATGGGAGGGAAGGCCTATTGTTTCCCCACTGAATGATTCATTAAAAAATAACTGTCCCTATAAACACTCTTCAGAGAGCTGACCTTTTCATGGTTAAGTTCAGTTAAAATTTCCCTTATGACTAAGAGGTCAAAAATATTCTAGGCCAGGCACGGTGGCTCATATGCCTGTAATCCCAGCACTTTGGGAGGCTGAGGCAGGCAGATCACAAGGTGAGGAGATGGAGACCATCCTGGCTAACACGGTGAAACCCCGTATCTGCTAAAAATACCAAAAAAATTAGCCAGGCGTGGTGGCACATGCCTGTAGTCCCAGCTACTGGGAGGCTGAGGCAAGAGAATCACTTGAATCAGGGAGGCGGAGGTTGCAGTGAGCCAAGATGATGCCTGGGAGACAGAGGGAGACTCCATCTCAAAAAAAAAAAAAAAAAAAATTCTGGTCTGCAAATGCAAAAGGTTGTACACAAGTAATTCTGTAGTTTTCTGAACTGAATAACTAACCACCATAACTATAGTTGAGTGACATCTGCTATATGTCAGGTACTGTCTTAAGTCCTTTATAGGAATTAATCCACAATCTCATAACCAGACACGGAAGTTATTATAGCTTTGAGTAACTCGCCCAAGGTAATGTCGTAGCAAAGATTTGAGCCCTCCAGTCTGTCTTAGAGTACACAACTATGCGGCTTAAGTTTAAGTCAATGATAGTGAAAGGGTTTCATTTAAAGACTTAGCCTAAAGGAGGTACAATAAGTCTTCAACGTTGTTGACTGGTTCTTAGAAACTGGGACTTTAAGCAAAACAACATAAGGAAATCAATTTTACCATAAGTTAATTGATAATAAACAAGAGTTAAATTCCTGTGATATATTTCTGGTCACAAAAACATCGAACTTTGAAATAGAGACCAAAGCACTTCTAATTTTAAATTTTGAGATAAAGGTGACTTATACATATAAGAAAAACTAATAAAACAAAATAGTTACCTAATTATTTCAGTTTGGGTCACAGGTGGCAGGACCCTATCCTGGCAGCTGAAGGTGCAAGATGGGAACTAACCTGGAAAAACCACTACCATCCTATCTCAGGGCACACTCACACCCACAGCACACAGATGGGGATAATTTAGACACCAATTCGCCTCATGGGCTCAGCTTTAGGATGTGGATGGAAACCAGAGTACCCAGAGAAAACTCAGACATGGGGAAAACATGCAAACTCCACAGACAGTGGCCCTAGCTGGGAATCAATTATTTTTTCTCATCAACCTAAGGAAACGATATTGAACAAAAAGTTATTGGAGCTGCTGCATTTTTAAGCTCAACCACTATGATACAGAAGTGACGTTTTGCTGGTTTTTTTTTTTTAAAAAAACAAAGCTCAATACTTCTATATACTTGATATGTTATCCGTATAATGTTATCTTGTTACAAGTTTTTAAAAAAGTAAACACTGTATAGAGTTGCAGCAAAAGCTTAAGGACACGCAAATGTTTTCAGCAGTGGTGGCACCAAAAAGCACCTCTCATGTCAAGGGCACCATCTGATGTTGTCTTGAAGCAAAATGGCTGGGAGTCACCCGGATCATTCCAATTGCTTTATTAATAGACTGCAGCAGAGAATGCAGAAGCTGAGAAGACAGTTAAGAAAGGACTATAATAATCTATCGCAGAGATAATGCTAGCGTGGACCAAGGTGTCAAAAATGGAGATGGTGAGAAGTGGTTGGATTTCAGATGTAAAACACATTATAGCCATTCCAGTTACTATTTTTTTGAGACGGAGTCTCGCACTGTCACCCAGGCTGCAGTACAGTGGCGTAGTCTCAGCTCACTGTAAACTCCGCCTCCCGGGTTCACGCCATTCTCCTGCCTCAGCCTCCAGAGTAGCTGGGACTACAGGCACCCGCCACCACGCCCAGCTAATTTTTTGTATCTTTAGTAGAAACAGGGTTTCACCGTGTTAGCCAGGATAGTCTCAATCTCCTGATCTCGTGATCCGCCTGCCACGGCCTCCCAAAGTCCTGGGATTACAGGTGTGAGTCACCACACCTGGCCCATTCAAATTACTAAGATTGAAGTTGGGTGTAAAACTAGAGAAATCTTGGATAACTCCCAGGTTTTTGATCTGAGCAATTAAAAGGTTGAAGTTGCCATGGTTTGGAAAGGGGAAAATCATGGAAGAGGTAGGCTTATGGGGGAGACTCTCGGGAGCTCAGGGTTGAGCATATTAACACTGAGTTCCTATTAGCCATCTAAGCAGGGAGGTCAATTAGGTTCTGGAGGTGAGAGGACAGGACTTGCCTAGAGATGTAAGATACAGTTTTCAGCATGTACAAGTATTTAAAACAGTGAAAGTGCATAATGTCACTGAATTGAACAACGTTAGGAAAGTTTAGGTAGTGCTACTCAAAATACAAACCACTGATCAACATCAGCATGGCCTGAGAACTTGTTAGATATGCAATTCTTGGGCCCCCTACACCTACTGAATCAGAAACACCTGGAGTGACGCCCCGAACCTTGTTGTAACAAGCCCTCCAGGTGTTTCTTTTGCTTACTAAATTTTGAGAACCACTGGTATAGAAATTACGGAGATAGGAAGAATCTGATAAGGATCAGCCAGGAAGGAAGAGGAAAACCAGAGGGTGTGGCGTATTGGAAACCAAGCCAGAAAAGTGTTCAAAGCAGAGGAGAGTTGGTCTGCTGTGTCACATGCTCCTGAAAACTGTCCATTAGAGTTACACATTGTCTACAGCCTGGAAGTCGCTTCTGTCACCTGTAGTTGAACCTTGGTAGAGTTGTTTGTGGACTAAGCCTGATGAGGGGAGTTTGAGAGGAGTAGGGTGGAGAGAAGAAGTTAGAGATCACAAAAATAAGTCTTGTTGGAGTTTTGCCTCAAAGGTAAAGAAATGAATAAGAGCTAGAGAGGTAAAAGGAGTTAAGAAAAAAACTTTTTTCCCTCCCTGCCCTTTCCTCCCTCCCTTCCTTTATCCCCTCTCCTTTCTTCTTTTCTTTCATTTCTCCCTCCTCCCTCCCCGACCCGCCACTTTAAAAAAAAAAAAAAAAAAAAAAAAGAAAAAGAAGAAGAGAGCTACAACAGTATATCTTCATGACGTTGGATCTGATCTGCTGCAGAAGGCAAAGGTGAGAGCTCAAGAGAAAAGGGAGAGTGCACGAGGAGCAATACCACTGAGCTGGGCGGCTATAAATAGGAGTCGCCCAGGGAGGGGCCAGCTCTACGGAGCATGCGTGGGCTTTTCCCCACTTCATAAGCCGGAAGGAGGATTAGGAGCACCGGAAGCAGTAGGCAGAGGCTGGTGGGTGCGTTCGACGCTGAGATGAGAGGCAAATGAGGGAGTTATACTCGGCTTTCTTTCCTTTGTTGGGTTGTCTAGGAAGTCAAGGTCACCAACTGAGGATGAGGAGCATGCAAGGACCATAGGGGAATAGGACGACTGCCAAGCAGCAGAAGGGCCCTCTAAGGGCATTCAGTTTTGAGAGACTTAGCAAGCATCAATCAAAGTAGGGATTTTTTTTTCTTTTTCTCAAAGAAGCCTTTCAAAAAAAAATTAGGTGCACTGTCTCTCTCTCTCTCTCTCTCACATACACACACACACACTCATATGCAGAAGAGAAGAAACATCAGAAAGCCACTGTGAAAAAACTATCCTGAAGCAAACGTGGGCTCTGAATTGCCGTAGCATGGGAAGAAAGGAAGGCTTTTGGTTGAAAGCATGACCTGAAAGGTGACATTTGAGCATGTTCCCCAGATGGGCGCGAGAAAGGAGACAAAGGCAGGATATGTATATGCTGCCTGTCAGCTACACAATGGACTTGGGCAAGGAGTAGATCTCAGCATGTGTGGTTTGGGGAGTAAGGGTCGGTAAGAAGAAGGAGGTGGAGACACAGGCAGGGGTAACCGAGGTAAAGGAGAGGTCGAGAAGTAGAATGGGGCATGATTGGAGGAGATGAAGCAGGGCTGGGCTGTAGACGCAGATGTTTCCACCTGAGCCCGTTCTCCAATTCCCAGCTGTGTGTCCTTGGTCAGCTCACTCGGTTTCTGAGTCTCACATCCCTCTAAAATATCACATCAGAGAGCATAGCATACAGTAAGTACTCAGAAAAAGCTATTAATACTATTTGAAACAATAGAACTAAGGATAAATAAGGGAACCAAGAAGAATTAAAAGTGACAAGCTGAAGGAAAAAGGATAAAGCAGATAATTATTAAGGTGAGGAGGAAAAGTAAAATAGAGGAAAAAATGAAAAAGTGAGGAGGAGAGAAAAAGAATTATATGGACGGTGGGCCAGGCGTGGTGGCTCACGCCTGTAATTCCAGCACTTTGGGAGGCCGAGGCAGGTGGATTATGAGGTCAGTTCGGGATCAGCCTGGCCAAACACGGTAAAGCCCCGTCTCTACTAAAAACACAAAAATTAGCTGGGCATGGTGGCAGGCACCTGTAATCACAGCTACTAGGGAGGCTGAGGCAGGAGAATCATTTGAACCCGGGAGGCGGAGGTTGCAGTGAGCCGAGATCACGCCATTGCACTCCAGCCTGGGCTACAGGGCGAGACTCAGTCTCCAAAAAAACAAAACAGAAAAAGAATTATGTGGACAATGAGACTGAGAAACACACAAATAGGAAAACAGAGAAAGGAGAAATGGAAGGTGCAAATGCAATACACAACTTTATAATCTCAAAATATAAACCCAATCATATTTTTGATAAAACATGAAGGTTCTTAGAGCATCGTGTCTTTTCAGAATGTTTCAATAATGTACAGATTTGAATACCAGGCAATGTAAATATCATTAGCAAAACATTGAATTTTAGGAAATTCCAGGTTTTGATTGATAGTTTTGGCATTCTAAGATGACCACATCAGGGTCCAGTAAGTCATTTGATGGCATGTTTATAATGTTTTCTATTTTTAAAGGCCTTTTATGCAATTTCTTGGGCAATGATCAAAACACCCTGAGTGTAGGATGAGGCCCATTCACATTAGCAAGGTTCTGTTAGTCCTTTTCAGAAGAGGAAAAGGTTTGGAACATTCACCTCACCTGCGGTGCTCCAGAAAATCAGCCACGCCCTAGATGTCAAATTAGGAGGAATCTGAGGGGGCTGTGCCGGCTTTGTTTTGGAACTCCTTTCAGAACCGAGTGGGCGGGTTTGTGCTTCTAACTGATGGAGCCCTAAGGGAGCCAGGACGAAGGTTTTTCCAACCTCAGCACTTTGCCTCATATGCTTTTTACCATGACCTGTGTGCTGTTTAGAAATTTTCGAAAGCTAGTAATAAGTATGCTAGAAATGTGGACATGCAGGGAAGGTGAATTTCTGCGACCTTTCTGAACCTATCTGAACTTCATTTCCATTTCGAGCCCCCATCCCCTTTTCCAGGATTGCGGCTAAGTCCCAGCTGATGACGTAATTCTAAGGTGTTGGGGAGGGGAGAAATGAATCTGAGCCCTGCCTGCCGCCTTTGCCGGCTGACATTGCGAGATGTATATTGTTCCATCCAAACATCTGACATCCAGGCAAACAGCCCAGGGCCAAGGGCAGGGGCCCCACCTCCCTGAGATTCTCAGACTTGGCTGGGACCTGCCCAGTGGTGGGGAAGGCCCCGCCACAGTGACCCACTGGACTACCATCTTCCTTCCCTTCTGACTGTCCTTTCCCTCAGTCTGGATAACTTTCCCTAGTCCAGGGTAAGGGATGGTGTCAGAGGGAAGGGAAAATAATTCTAACGAATTACATAGTTATGCAAATATTTTATTTGTCTTAGGCCTAGGCTTCTGGACGGGAGATGCCAAGAGTTTGATTCTCTTGTCATCCATGCTTGGGTAGCAGTATCCCTTCCTGGGGGTGATAGAGACGAAATTCCCAGGTGTTCAAATTGTTGCTGAGGTGGGGGTGAGTGTAGGGGAGCAGGGAGCAACTACCCCAAGGTTGTTACTGCACGGTTGCCCCACTACATGGGCATGGATGCCTCATTCTAAAATTGCTTCACCCTGAATGGTAAAACCAACACAATGCTCAGCAGGCTGTGATGCTGGCACTGGGATGCCTGCACATCGATGGTGAAGGGCCCAGATGCCCGCTAGGACAGTAGGATGGTGCTGATGACAGGCGTTTGAGGCAAGAGCCCCAAGCAAAGAGTGGAACATATTCTCGCATGAATTCTGGAATCCTGCTCAAAGCAAATTTTCCAGTCCTGGGGAAATTTGTTTTTAAGTTTCCATGTGATGGAGTCTACCTTGGAGGCCCCATCTCACTTGGCACCATCCCACTCCAAAGAGGCCTTACTTGAAAATCTCATTTTTCTTACAACAGATGCTGGGTTTCAGTCCAGATGCCTTAGACATGTTTTTAATGTATATGCAGTGCTGGGGCTGGGATGGAAATAGAGCCAAAAAGTGGTGGGAGAGTGTATGAAAGCCTCCCCCTTCTCCTGCCTGGCTCTTTGAACATATTTGTTTTCTCCAAGAAAATTGGCTGGAGGTAGCAAAGGCTACAAAAGTTAAGCCTGTAAGGAGCTAAGGCTAGCAATCTGGACTCATGATAGCTTCCCAGTGGAAGATACTCCTGGGGATCTTAGCAGGACTCTTCCATCTCTGGGACAGTGGACAGCTTTGTTTGGAACAGCAGCTTTCAAACTTTAATCAGCTAGGGAGTTTATCAATAATGCAGATTTTCAAGCCTCTCCCCCTCAAGATAGTCTGGTTTCTTGTATCTGGATCGGGGTCCAATAATTAGCATTTTTAGTAAGTACCCCAATGTGATTCTGATACAAATGTTCCCAGATCACAAGCTGAGAAGCACAGTGGTGGGACCTCTTTGGTGGCTCTTCATGAGGCCAGCTATAAAGATGCCTGGGTTTCTATGAAGCCACCTGGCTATTCCCCTCCTGTAGCTAATCCCTAAGCCCCAGAACTCAGCTATTCTCTACAGCCAGGTGAATCCAGACGCCTCCTGTACCTGCCCACCTATTTTCCATTAACAGTGAAATAGCACTTGGGTAATTGTGAATAACATTGAGTCCACAAGACATCTCAAAACAGGCATCTAGAAGCCAATGTAAATAAATAATGGAAAAGAAACTTTTGGGCTTGCTTTTACAACTCTGAAACACTTGATCGTCAGTCCCACACAGTTTAAGACTTGCTTATATACTGCCTGGTCTGTTTGTTCTTGTGTGTCTTCATCTTCCAAATAAAATGTAACTTCTTGGGAAGAAGCCTCAAACTTTTCTCTTATTTCCCCTACAGCATCTACTACAAAATTGGTATTCAACATAGGATGAGAGTTTCTGACTTATAATCAGGTTACTTCCAAAGGTTCATTTTTCAGCCAGTTATTTGGATTTTGTTTCTCATTAGGACAACGTTATAAAGGGTAGTTATGTTCCCAGACCAGCCCCCAAATGTCTATTTAATTGGCAATATAGCTGAGTAGTACTACAAGACCTGAAATCATCTACAATAGTGCTTTTATGGGGAAATGCATTGCAGATTCCAATTGAAGATGCCAGGAGCTCATTTTTCTGACCTTGGTTCCAGGACAGGCCTTGACCCATGTGTAGTTAGAACTGTCCTCCTGCCTCCACACACACACACACATACACATATTAGACTGGCTGTCTTGAGGTGCATGTTCCAAAGTTGGGGGAAGGGGTGGCACAAGTTCCTGTTGGGAGACTGGACAGGGATACAGGGTAAGGTGTGCTCCTGCCAGAGTCAGGACAAGGGATCTGGAAGAAAGCACATACCAGGGATATAAGTGGGGAAGTGGTAGTGGTGGGAGACTGAAGGGATCCAGAGGGCACCAACTCCCTTGGCTGCAGTTGCAGAGACCAGCTGGGGCTGTCTTGGCAGTCACAGCAGTGGCAGCACAAGCTGTAATGGCCACATTGGCTGGGGTCCCATCATAAGCCTGCAGATATGTTTTGGGGTAGTGGCATTTTAGTTATTAATTGCTGGGTAACAAACCACTCTAAAATGTAGTGGCTTAAAAAAGCAACCATTTTATTTGCTAATGATTGTGTAATGTGGCCTTGCCAGTGGCCATTGTGTGGCTGCAGTCAGCTGGTGGAGAGTTTGGGGGTCTGTATTTTCGTGGAATGCCGGGACTACTGGGTTCTCTCTTCATGTAGTCATGGGACTTCTCTATGTGGCCTCTCCAGTGGAGTAGCCAGACTTCTTACATGGCAACTCAAGAGAGCAAAGAAGCAAAAATAAACTTCTAGGACTCTGTAAAGGTAGGCTGACCACTGGCACAGTTTCACTTCTGATTTCAGTGGTCCCAGGACAGCCCAGATTCACGGGAAGGGGCTTCACAAAAGCATGAATTCCAGGAGGCACGGTCCAGTAGGGCCCACCAAGCCAACACATACCGTTTTTGGTGTTCTGTGAGAGGCCCTGAGGCCAAGAGTATTTCATTAAGAGTATTTCCATTATGACCACCACAACCAGATTGCTAACATTCCTAGAAAAAGCCTCTAAATAATTTACTTCTCACATCTTTTCATGTCTAAAAGTAAGTCATCTTTCTGCAGAATCCATCCTGTCACTTTTTCTTTCACATTTTCTCACTCCATTTTTTTTTCATCAACACAGCTACCTACTTTACCTAGGCAGCGTTCTCAGTCATAATGTCACAACACCTTGGTAAATTACAGTGGATTTTGAGGTGTGTCAAGATAATAGCACATAAATCCCTAAAGTTTGCAAGTAGTTTATTCTTAAAAAGCCAACTAATATAGGTACAAGGTTAGCCCTGTAATAATATTCCTCTTTGATTTATGTATTTACCCGAGGAGTAGAGAGAGGGGTGGAGTTGGTGATAGTGCTTTGGAAATCGGTGTGTAACCCTGGTATGGCAGAGGCAGACCTGGCTGCTTCCCCAATCTCCTCTTCCCTCTAGCAAAACTTCTGTTTGATTTGTGGTGGCAATGTGCCCAGCCTCTTCTCCATCTAAGTATGGCAATATGACTAAGTTCTGGCTAATGAAATAGAGGAAATAGTGTCTGAGACTTCTAGAAAGGTTGCTTAAAGAAAGCAGACTTAACTGGGAAGGGAGCCTTGTGGCTCGCTTTGGATTTCTTCCTCCTGTTGCCTGTACTATGGATGTAATGATTGGTTCACCAGCAGCCATTTGGGATCACAAAGTGACTTTAGGTTAGAAATCAGACTCAAGGATGGTAGGTATAGGGATAGATGAATTAGTAATGACCATGGAGCTTTGTTCCAACCCTGGACTCTAGAAATAGAGATCAAGATCAAGGTGGACATAGAGAGGTTCTTTTTGTTTAAGCCATTATTTTGGATTTCCTGTTATAATTAACCCTATCTTCTGTACTTGGTCATACCCATGAGGATATATAGCCTGTTGTGAATTCCATTGCTGTGAATATTGCAGCAGAAAAAATGGTTAAGAACCAATGGTTCAAGGCTGTGGAGAATTTTCGCCGGGACTATCTCTCAATCTCTGTGTTCATCAGCCCTCTTGTCAATCCTTAATGGATTGAGGAAGTATTGTTCTGCTTGGACTATAATGATGCTATTCTCTGTCTCAAGGGCTTCCCATCCATTTCCTAAAGATCTTTCTTATCTGCACTCTTTCATTTGTTTTTTTTCTTGTGTATCTGCATTGACTAACATAGCACCTGACACAGTGTAAGTTTAATAAATAGTTGTTAAATGAATGAACAAACTTCTTATCTTCCCTGTGTCTATGCACAGAATCTAGAATGCCTTTTACCTTTCCTGTTCACTACCACATTTCTATTTTGGCTGTATAGCTTATGTTCACCAAGCCCAGGACTGAGCCAGATAAGCTTGGTAACCAAACTCCCATTAGTACCCATGAGCAATACTTGCCAAGTAGATGGTGTGTTTGTTTCATGTTTAAGACATTGCTTTACTTGGGTTCTGTAAGAGGAAGGAACAGAGTCCCACTAGAAGAGGAGGGATCATTCATTGCAAACCAGTCACTCTCCTAATAAAAGCAGAGATGAGTATGTGATTTTAGTCAGGACAGGGATGGGGAAATAAGGAGTAGAATGACTGAAGAGATGACTACTCAGGGGAAGAGGCATCTCTCAGCCTTGACGTTGAGGAGACAAGGCCATGGGGAGGTAGTTCCCATAAAGCAGGAAATCAAGTGGCAGCTTCTCTATGGAGGTTTAAGCTGAAAAGCAAGAAAACTTGGGTACCATGGGATCTAGGGCCCACCTAGGTAGGCATCTCTAGTGAGGCCATTCACCTGGTATTTTCCATTCTTCTCACATAACTTCATTGTAGTAGCAAAGTAGGTTCTCAACCTTGGTATCTCTTATATTTATTCCTATAGATTTTTTCTTTTTTTCTTGTTTACAATTAAACCATTTTATTTCAATTATTTGAATTATGAAGGTACATATTTAACATAATCCAAATAATAAAAGTGACAGTCCCTTACCTCTGCTTTAATTTTTAACTGAAGACTTTATGAAGATGATAAAAGGGCTTGATGAGAATGATTACGCCCATATTCTGAAGTAAGAGCTAATGCAATTTTCAAATATTAACTGCATGCAATTAATAAAAAGGTATACCCTAAGCTTTATAGCATTCCTGATTCCCTTCTCATGGAGGCCCCAGAGACAGCCTTTAACCTGTGGGGCTAAGGGAGCCATCTCTCTATTGGTCCAGTCTAGAGCCTGTTGAATGTTCCATGGTAATCTTGCCTCAAATACTGTTATCCATGTTTAGGTGTCTGCTGCTTGCTTCAATGTATTCATTATTAAATTTTACTTTTTGGCTTATAATTTGCCCAAATGCAGGTTTCAAAGATGATGTCTTTATGAATTGATTTCTATGGAAGATCCTGCTTTCCTCTAATATCTTCTGCAAAATATTGTCTGTCACTCTGGGATAAGGTAGCTCTCTGTTTCTCTAACTCGAAGGCTTATGATTATCTTTGCAAAAATCAGCATCCTCTGTCCTGGTACCATTTGCAAGCTCGTGGGAGGAGTTCTTTAAATACTCATTGGTTGGAAAGAGGTTCTTTCTGATTGAACTTTAAAACAAAAAGGGAGAAATGCATTCCTGAGATCCAACCTGGTGGGCAAAGGTGTAGAAAACATGAGCAGCCTTTTAACCCACTCATAAGGAAGATCTCCATGTAGTGCTAAAACCAGGAAAGTGTGTGTTGTGTGTGTGTGTGGTGTGTGTGGTGTGTGTTTTGTGTATGTTATAACGGTTGTTCCATTTAAGCTTGCAATAGCCACCACTGCTCCTTATACCACATCATGTATGACCCTTTTCCCTGTTCATGATATTAATGTTTTCTGTAGATGCTTGCTTTGTTTATATTTGACTAAACATGGTTTGGCTGGTAGTGCATATTTCTCTAATGTCCATCCTAGTGAGTGCTATCTCAAGTCTTAAGTTTTTAGAAATATAACTCCCTGCTAATTTGACTATTATATAGCACAGAGCTCCATGTAAACGTGTTAAAAATCAATTTTGATGATGATAATTTATCAGAAACTTTAGAGAATGATACTGATATGCCTTTGAACAAGGTTGAGGTTTTGGTATAGCCCCACTGCTGGAGTGTCTTCCTTCAAAAGATGTAGGCATTTTAAAACCAGATGGAAGCACAGTATAAAAAGCATTTGGTCACACTTTCCAAGGGATTAACTGAACTAAAAAAGCATAAACATCTCACACAGATTGGCGATGCTGGTGTCGATGACAATGATCTCAACCTTTTACTTTAAGGAATCTTAAACGTTTTTGGAAATAAACATATCTGGACTAGAAGCCAACCGTGTAAATAAGAACTAGCCTCTATTGCTCCTGTCTGAAAAGAAATCTGAAGGGGTTGGTTGAGATTTGTTGCGCTTGTCTTAAATAAGTTGAATATCCTCAGCCTTTCCTTTCTCTTACCTTTATTGTTTATTTGATTTTTTTTTTTTTTTCATAGGAGTCTGCATCATTGCTCCAACATGGGTAAAAAAAATAGCCTTCAGGTCTAAACATATTTACTTCTCAGAGCTTGTATTACAGTTAGAGCTGGAAAATGAATACCAAACATAAATTCCTGCATGCAAAATGCTTCCCCATCTACATGGGCTTGACAATGACCAAGTCTGGGACTCAGGATGGTGGAGGCTTGTTTAGGCTGTAACCTCCATGAGGTTGCACTGGTTATGCTTTGAACTTTGACTGTAACCCACAAAGTGATACTTTTCTTTGTGTCTTGTTGAGTTTTGGAAATCTTTCAAAGTTACCATAAAATATTTAAGACACAAATAGAAAACTCTCAACTATTCCTGCATATCATTAGCGTGAGAGTGTGGAATCGTTTTCGCAATGTTGATACTGTCCATTTTTCCGTGTACTTAAAAATGTTTATTTTTAGTTTCTTTTCGTCTGCTTTTCAAAGAGTACCTGGCTTTCAAATATCATTTTCTCCAGGGAGTCTTTAATATTCCAAACACTCTGAAGAAACATTCCATGGTCATTAAGGCTGTCAGAGGAAAAAAACACTTGTAGTGTCTCATCATCTTCACCAAGTTGTCACCTTCTTAAGGAAACCAGTCTCAAAGTGACCCACTACATATTTTAGTATGTTGACTTTTTGAAGGAACAAGGATATTCATCATTTAATTATCCCCAGGGACCACTGTTTGACAAGACATTTTTAAAAGGAAAATCAGTGTTTTCAGAGTCAATTCTGCAACCTTAAACATGATTTAGTCAGCATCAAATACCCTCTAGAGATGAAAGGTGACCTCATCAGCAGCACACTGAGATTTAAGCTCAGCATATTTTTCCAGAAAATATGGATCTTGCTCTTGGCTTTCTAGTGGTGATCTAATTTTCATGGCTATGTTAAAAAGAAAACACACAATAAGAGGATTTGAAGAGCTCTGCTTGTTTCATGTTGGAAAAGCACTGTAATTTATAGTCATGTACTTAATCAAAATGCTTTATCTTAGTGTTAGGAACTCTAAGTTTCATTTCAAAGGGATATCTGAAGACCAAATGGAAAAGCCAGGATTATCTGGGTAAATTCCAGACATGTTCTTCTGCTGGAAGAAATCACAGCACAACTGCTTTCTAATGCTTGTCCTGGTGGATAAGGCCGAAGGCCATGTTCCAGAATGTTGAATTCTAGAGCAATGGTTCTGAAACTTGAGGATGCTTCAAAATCACCTGTGGGAGGGGGGAGGCTATTAAAACAGATTGCTGAGCTACCCCTGGAGTTTCTGATTCAGTAGATTTTGAATGCATCCTGAGAACTGAATTTCTGCTAATGCTGTTGACTCAGGGACAACACTTTGAGAACCACTGGCCTAAAGTTTGGGCGGGAGATGTTCATCAGTGGTTCAAATAAAACAGACTGGGAGGTATCAGAACATAGAATTAAATGTACCAAGGGAATGAGGGGACACAAATTGAGGCAGGGAGGTCAGGCTTATAGTAAGATTGAGCAGAGAACCTTGAAAAGAAGCAAACAAGAAGTTGGCACTGGGATATCACATCTGCCAAAGCACCTCAGTCCAGTGATGAGAGAATACAGAGGTAAGATTCTCCACAGGCCAGATGGATATTTAGCATTAAGATAGTAGCTGTCAAGGTTCAGTTCACTCAGCTGGGGTTCAGGGATGGCTCCAAACCTGTGGTGACAACTGATAAGAGTATTGTAGGGCCCTAGTCCTCAAAAGGACTTGGAGAAACCAAGAAGATGGCAACAGGTATTCAGTGTGTCTGTTAAGGTAACTCTTGCTGCTGCAACAGATGCAAGAGAACCCCCAAGTCACAGTGACTGAGTTTATCTCTTGCTCACATACATTTCAAACCAAGTATTCTTGATTAACAAGCACCTGTTTTTAAGGGGTGACTCAGTTACCCAGTGACCGAGGCTCCTTTCATCTTGTGGCTCTCCCATCATCAAGTGTAACTTACAAGAGGAAAGCATGGAGGATCACATGTAGGAGGTTTTTAATGGACCATGGCTGGAAGGGACTCTTATCACTTCTGCCTAAAATCCACTGATCAGGAATTGACCACGTGACCACATTAACTCAGCAAATCTACTTGTGTCCACCAGCTAAGGGTCCAGGAGGAAGAAGAAACAGGTTTGCTGGCCAGCTAGCAAATCTCTGCCACATTCAGATAAGAGGAGTAAGGTGGAATTATAGTTATTAAAATTGAATCACAAGAGGAAGTTTTGCCCACCAACCAGTGATGCACTGGATGCGCTCGCTGGGGATGATAGCTCATCATTGCATGGATCCTGTAGGTGGGAGCAAAGAGGGTTGCAGGGCTGCAAGACAAGGACCAGACATGGATTAACAGCTTTTCCTGAATATGCTTGAGGAAGGTTGCATTCTTTCTCTGAAAACCTCTCATCTAAAAATAACACATTGAGGAACTCAATAATGTCCTACAGCTATAAAAGAAGATGGGTGTTTTTTCCATCTTACATCTTTTGAATGAATCCATCCAAAATATCATGGAATAGAGTTCATGTTACTAGTACAGGTACACATTTCTTGCTTTGAATGTATTTTTAAAATTGTATTGTTTGGAAATATCAATTGAGAAACATTACTGCCAATTTTCCTCTCTTTAACACATTTAGAGAAGATCTTCAATGAAAACACAATTGCACATGAAAGGTTTTCAACAAACAAAAAGACTGAAGACTATTCACTTTGGGGAAAATGAAGACAGAGTGGGAATATAATCACATAAAAAATAGGGAAATATCTTAGTGTCCCAATTCCCCTTTTCACCACTGCTCAGGAGAAGTAGCCCACTCCCCACTTCAATTTGCCTTGAAAAAACAACATAAAATCTGGGAGTCTGATCTCAAAAAGCATGCAAATCACAGAAAGGTTCTAAAAAGTTTTAAAAGGCTCAATCCTTTTAAAAAAGTAATCTTGCCATTTTTAAATAATTAGGGATGATTCCATGCCATGCCTGCTATGGGGTGATAGTGTGATCCACAGGCCAAGTCAGTGGGGTTAGCAGGGTCATGGTTGAATCCATGGTGATGTCATAGCAATCTTACTGATTGCTCATGAACTTTCATTGCTTTTCTTTTTAATTTTTTAGTCATTGGTTACTTATTAGTTGCAGCTGTTTTTGCTTGGGGATGGAGTAATAATTGGTTTAAAGCACTAATTTATATCATTGTGCAAAAATCTTACATAAAAACATCTTTATAAAATCATAGTGTGTTTTTGATCTTATGCTCCCTAAACACAAGGAATATCCTTAATAGCAATTAATTCAGACCTCATCATTTTGAATAAGCAGTCTTCTGCAACACAGTCTGCCATCCATATCCGTAGGTTCTGCATCCACAGGTTCAACCACAGATCAAAAATATTTTTTAAAAATAGGCCAGGTGCAATGGCTCATGCCTGTAATCCCAGCACTTTGGGAGGCTGAGGCAGGTGGATCACCTTAGGTCGGGAGTTCAAGACCAGCCTGGTCAACATGGCAAAACCCTGTCCCTACTAATAATACAAAAATTAGCTGGGCATGGTGGCGCATGCCTGTAATCCCAGCTACTTAGGAGGCTGGGGCAGGAGAATCACTCGAACCCAGGAGGTGGAGGTTGGAGTGAGCCGAGATCACGCCACTGCACTCCAGCCTGGGTAACAGAGCAAGACTCCATCTTAAATAAATAAAAATAAATAAAAAATACAAGTAAAGGCAGCTATTTGTGTAGCTTTTACATTGTATTAGGTATTATATGTAATCTAGAGATCACTTAAAGCATATGGGAAAAGGTGCATAGGTGATATGCCCATCATATATACCATTTTATATAAGGGACTTGAGCATCCTCAGATTTTGGTATCTGCATGGGCATCGTGGAACCAATCCTCTGAAGATATCGAGGGACAACTGTACTTAAAAGTGAATATGTGAGAAAATAACCCTTCTGATTCTTTAAAGGAAGGAAAGGAGATGGCTCTTATACATCTTAACTATTCACATTAAGAAGTAAGTATGTGCTGGAGGGGAGAGGGATTAATATCTGGCCAGGATGGTGCTATCAACCCCAGCTGCACTTGAAAATCATCTAGGGTAGCTGTGAAAAATACCACTCCCTGGGGTTCCTCCACCCAATTACATCTGAATCTCTGGGATGGGCTCAGCATTGGTATATTTTTAAAGCTCAGAGAACCACTGGCCTGGAAGATTCTCACTTACCTCCCTTTGTTTACGTGACCTATGACTGAAAGTGTAGGTGGGGAAATGCCCAAAATAGGGTAAGGAGAGCACTCTGGGAAAAGAAAGTGGGTGGGAAAGTGCTACTGCCTTTTTCTAGTCCTACAAACAGAAGGGCCTCAACCTAATCTGACCCGTACACAGTCCTACCAACTGGTTTGGGCCTCCCATTATCTCTTGTTTTGTCATGAGGATCTCAAGGTTCTCAGATGCCAAGAATCAAGAGTCCAATTGTATTATGTGCATCCAAGCCTGCTGTAGTCATGGGACATGCCCTGTTTCCTCTCGGCATGTTTATCAAGCTGAGATGGCTGGCTCCAGACCCAGAGTTTTTTGCTGACCTTATACTCAGTGGCATTCATCCATTTATTTACTCTACAAATATATTCACTTGCCTATTCTAGGTACAGGCAACTTATTTGGCACCTGGCTTAACCTGTGTAGTGAAGTAACCAGATTCAAGGCCTCACACTGGAACCCTGTGGTTATGAGGCCACCTCACTCCTGAGCCTTGGTGATTGTTGCCATTGTCAGAGGCTGGCTCCTGGGGTGCAGCCTGCTTGCTGATGGGTAGTGACAAGCTCCCCAACACATCCATGCTCAAGCAGTGGAGGTTGCTAGTGACCAACACCCTGTATCAGGTTAATACAAACCAGTGCCACCTAGGGATTAGAATCTTTACAAGTTAAAGTAACAGCTAGAAAGCTCCTCTTTGATGCTAACCCTTTTTTCTGGGCCATGATTTCAAAGGAAAGACATGATTTGGCATAATGTTTTGTCATTCAGTCTCTGTTGGACCATGCAGAATAGCTTTCTCCAGGCAACTATTAACCATTTCTGTTGCTAAAGAGGTCTCCATCTGACAGACACAAAAAATAAATGAGGCTACATTTTGTAGCCTCTCAGAAGAAGAGCAATTCAAAATACTACCTTAGAGTGTGCCATAGGTAGATTATTTTATGCCCACAGATAATACTTACCTTTAAAGGTTTCTGGACCAAAGTTGCCTCAACTTTGTGGGAAATTTCAAACTTTAATAACCATTCAGGTAATTATTTACTCACAGTAAATTCTGGCCCTAAGTATGTAAGTATATGAGATTTTTATCCTAGAACCTGGGAAAGGTAGGGTAGTCCTACTTTCCAGATAAACTGCACATAATTCTATCTTATAAAAATGACATTCGCTGAAAAGTTCATATGTTGCAAAGTCATTAAAGCCTTACTTATTGGCATATTGTTTATTTCCTGCTCATTAACAAATCAAAAGTAAGAGGCAGAGCTGTGGATAGTTCTACTAGAATGTGCTGCCGGGTCCATTGGTTTTGAATAGCCCTAAATAATCTTCTGAATTGGGGCCAAGTGGGTGAATCTCCTAGCCCATCTCTGTTTTAATAACATGCAGCCCTTTCTACAGGGGTGTTATATGGCTACAGGATTGTGATATTACTGATCGGAAAGATGACGCCTCTGTAGATTTTCCATACCTGAACGACTCACAGATAGAATGGAGGGGAAAGAAGGAAGAACAATCTGAAAGGCACTTGCAAAACCTTGGGAATCAAAGCAAGGCGGTAGGAAAGGCTTTACCCTGGACTAACGGCAGACATTTGCAAGTGGGGGGTTGTACTTGAAAGGAAGGCTGAACTTGATGACAGGTGGATAGTGCATGGGAGCAGAGAATGGCAAGATCTTTGGAAACCCAAAGCAGAGGTTGGGGATTGGGGACTTGCTGACAAAGGGTTGAAACAGAGAAGAGAGAAATAATTGCCAAAGGAAAGGAGATGCTGAATGCAGACATTTCTTTAAAAAAATCAACAAAGATCAATACACATGACTCAGGCAGGTAAAATCAAAAGAAGGATCTCCAAAAGAATGAGCAGGTAGATGTAGATTCTGGGGCAGCTGTTAAAACGGAATCAGTAAAGTTCATCTTGCCAAGCTGTAAAACTACTTGAACTGTGTGGGTTCTGGCCTGAATACAAGGTTTCTGTATAGACACAAGAGGACCTTCAGGTTGAAAGAAAATGAAATTATAAATGGAGATCAGGCATATTTTTGGACATCAAATGGTTCTTACAAAATGGCATTTTGATTAGTTAAGTGTAAATGAATCAAACACATGAACAAAATTTCTCTTGAAACGTACACATTTTTAAAGAACTTCTGTAAAGCTGTTGTGTAAAAAGTTTCTGTACAACAAAGGAAACTATCAACAAAATAAAAAGGCAGCCTGTGAATTGGGAGAAAATATTTGTGAAGAATATAGCTTGTAAGAGGTTAATAACCAAAATATGTAAGAAACTTACACAGCTCAACAGCAAGAAAAACCCCCCGAATAACCCTATTTTTAAACATGAGCAAGGGACCTGAATAGGTATTTCTCCAAAGAAGGCATAAAAATGGCCAAAAGGTATGTGGAAATGTGCTCAGCATCACTAATTATCAGAGAAATACAAATCAAAACTGCAGTGAGATATCATCTCATATCTGTAAGGATGGCTTTATCAAAAACACAAGAAATAGCAAGTGTTGATGAGGATGTGGAGAGAAGGGAAACCCTAGTACACTGTTGGTGGAGATGTAGGTTGGTGTAGCTGTTGTAGCAAATAGTATGCAGGTTCCTAAAAAAATTAATAGAACTACCATATGACCCAGCAATTCTTCTGGGTATATACCCAAAGGAAATGAAATCACCACCAAATAAAGATATCTGCACTCCCATGTTCACTGCAGCACTATTCACAATAGCCAAGAGATGGAAGCAACCTAAGTGTCCATCGATGGATGAATGGATAAAAAAAATTCTGGTGTGTGTGTGTGTGTGTGTGTGAGAGAGAGAGAGAGAGAGAGAGAGAGAGAATATTTTTCAGCCTTTAAAAAGGAGATCTTGCCATTTGCAATAACATGGATGAAACTACAGGACATTATGCCAAGTGAAGTAAGCTAGACCCAAAACAAAAAATACTGTATGATGTCACTCATATATGGAATCTTAAGCCACTAAAGGCATAGTAACAAGGAGTGAAACAGGAGTTACCAGGGTTGAAGGGAAATGGGAACATGTAGATCAAAATGTGCAAAGTGGCAGTTATGAAAGGTAAATGAATCTAGAGATTTAATGTACAGCATGAAAGTTACAGTTAATAATATTGTATTGTAGTCTGGGAATTTGCCAAGAGAGTAGATTTTAGGTACTTACCACAAATAAAAGCAGAAAAAAGAAAGATAACTATATGAGATGATAGGTGTGTTGATTTGTTTGACTGTAGTAATCACTACAGTCTTATAAGTATACTTATATCAAAACACATTGTACACCTTAAATATATATAACAAATACTTTTACAAATGAAAAAGAAATAAGTGAAAGTGCTCATATAATACATTTGGAAATCTGATAAATGGAAGAGGTGGAAAACAGAGTTTGAGATGTTCTGCTCAACCCAAATGACTAGTTGGGATCTCACAGTCCTCCCTTGTTATTTTCATGGTAGGATTTCTATCCTGTCTCTGTGTCCAGTTTTGGTGTCTCCTCTTAACTAAATGACTCCAACGTCAGTCTGAAAAGTTTCCCAAAACCTTTCATTATAGGTGTCTACTAAAAATACTATTTCTTAATCTGAGATTAGAACAAGTGCATTGCCTTAATCTGTGCCCACTTAATATCTAAAAATTTGTAGCTTTCCTTGTATCTCTTGGAAACAGCACCTTTGATGAACTGCTCTTGTCCAATCCTTCTATGACATATTAATTATGTGAATGTCTTTGAGTCATGCTTCTGATGGCAGAGACAGAGATGCCCAAGAACCTGAGGGCTGCACATCTCAGCCTGCTGCTGAGAAGGGGTTGCCGAGACTTAAAGTATTCATTTTCCTCAAATGCCATGTGAAATTTCTGGTCCTGGTGATCTGGGCAGAACTAGGGACTTTAAATATCAAGCACCCCTTTTGCTACTGTATACTGAGTCCTGAGGGGAAAACAACACTTCACCAAAAGTTCTTAGACAAGTGCCATCCAATAGAAATATGAGTCACAAATGTGAGCTATATTTTCTAGTAGCAAGTGAAATGAATTTTAGTAGTATATTTTGTTTAACATAATATGTCAAATATTACCATTTCAACATTTAAGCGATAGTAAACATTTATCCTGAGATTTTACATTTTTAAGTTGGTACTAAGTCTTTGAAATCCTGTGTATATTTTACAGTTAGAGCCCCACATTTCGACTTCCCATTATCCATATATTGAACAGCCTAGCCCTGGACCTAGATTTTAACACTGGCCTTGAGGTTGCATCACTGATGATGAGAGAAAGAATAAGATGTTGAATTAAAGAGAATGATGAAGCTGGGGAAAGAGGAATCCATCTCTTTAAAAGGAGTGTTACTCAGAGTGAAATCTATGAACCTCATGTGTCAAAATCACCCGAGAGGTATGTTAAAAATGCAGAATTCTGGGTTTGACCCTACCTCTACCTAATTATAACCTCTGAGGTTGGGACTTAGGAATCTGAGTTTTCTCGGATAATTCTCTTGCACACTCACCACTCTAATGTCTAGAAGAGAAATCATGAACATGGGCCATTTGCTATTCACAGAGTAGCTGTATTTTCTTCATCCTTAATGGGGTTTTTAAATGTTTGAGTTGCTGTTTTAAAATCAGGATCATACACACACACTTTTAAATCAGCTCAAAAAAGTCAGAAAATCTATAAAGCTAGTGCCTGCATTTCCCACATGGCAACAATGGGCTAGAGGTGAGCAGTTGGGCATTCTCTAGATAGAACGAGAGCTGACCAGTTTGTGATGGGCCCAGCCTGGCCCACTTCACTCCTCCATATTGCATGCTAGCTGCCATAGACTGTTCCAAATATTTTAAACATTTTTACAGGAATTTTAGATTTACAGAAAAATTGCAAAGATAATTCAGATATTTCCCATATACTCTTTACTCAGCTCCCCTAATGTTAACATCTTACATAGCCATAGTGTATTTGCCAAAACTAAGCAATTAACACCAGTATAATACTATTAACTAAACTACAGACTTTATTCTGATTTTACCATTTCTACCTTAAAAGCACCTTTTCTAGTCTAGCATCCAATCTAAGATTCCATGTTGCATTTAGCTCCGTAGCCTTTTGAGTTTATGATTGCTGGTGAAGAGCAGCAGACCTAAGCTGGCTACTTCATGTCCCTGCCTTTTTTTTTTTTTAATCTTCCCCAGGTCCTGTCAGGCTCATCAGGAGGAGGTGATTCCTCTCAAGCAGTATGCAACCTCAGACACACTTTAATTCAACAGCTGCACTGGCTGTGCAATAATAGCTGCAGCTGCAAATTGAAGAACAGTCTTCACACATCCAGTGTGGACAGAACTCTTCATTACAGGGATCTTTTAGCACACCTGCACTCACTAATGGCAATGCCAGTAGCACCATCTTCTAATAAGTCAGACAGCATTATGATTTATCTATGAAGATTATTATATTACTATAGTGTTCAGATGGGACATGAGCTGCTGGATTTGCGGCCACACAACTTTGTATGCATGCACTTTCTCCAAAGGACTACCTAACCCAATGGCTTTTTGGTACGTGAAATGCTTAAATACATTGCATCTAAATCTCCCATCCCAAGAAGTGAAATTTAGACATATAGAACTTTCACTTTCCTTTCTGGCTCTGTTTAACATGTAAATATTCTTTCAGTCCATTAGGACTAAACCTCTTGAGAAAGTGCCTTTATTTCTTGGCCACCTTTCCTTGAGCAGAATTCCAATTTTGCAGTGCCTGGAACCACTAACTAGAATATATGCTGATTTGCCTTAACTGCAAGAACAAATCCAATTAATAAGTCCACAAGGAATAGGGTTGGAACTGAGCCATTTTTCCAGGTGGAAACATCTTTCTGTTAGACATGCTTCTTGTACTATTCATCCCCAGTCCTCTGATTGTCCAGATAATCCATGGCCTGATTGGGGGGATTTGGAGTCTAATAAATTCATCTTCACAAACTCTGGGGATCAATGACTGACATATTCAAAGGCTTTTCTTTCTAATCTTTATTATTTCCAAGGCTGTCGCCCTCTGACTCTAACACCTGAAATAATTTAATGAACAATTTAAAACAGAAGCTTTTTGCATGTAGTGAAGTTCTGGAAAGGTTAGCTAGTTCAGAGAGCATAAAAGTGAAGGTTCAAATAAATCAAAATAACTCAAGAGGTTGGGTTTCTATGGTTGAGCCATAAAGTGTCTCCTATCTTAAGCATCTGATACTGCAAACGTACACAGTCACTCAACTTCCTGGATTACTGTCTAGCAGTTTCATCACTGTGTTTTGTTGTATCATAAAAAAGATGAGACTTCCTAAAAATGCATGCACTGTTTATAGACAACTCTTCTATTTATTTACTTATTTATTTATCTATTTATTTTTATTAGAGACGGGTTCTTGCTCTGATGCCCAGGCTAGAGTGCAGTGGTGAAATCATAGCTCACTGCAGCCTCAAACTCCTGGGTTTAAGTAATTCTCCCTCTTTAGCCTCTGGAGTAGCTGGGACTACAGGGGCACACCACCATGCCTTGCTAAAAATCACTCTTCTTTTTAAAAGAATTTCAGCTCACTTCCAGTGTATTTGTTGGTACCCGGTATCCCTGGAAGGTCAGCTCTACTTTATACAAGACCAGGAAATTGCCTTAGAAAGCAATAGTTCATATTTGTAGAAGAATCTCAGATTTTCAAAATCATTTCAAACTATCATTTCATTCTATCCTCTCAGTAGCCTTGGAGGGAATGATAAGATGTAGGGTAAGAATGATCATGGTCTGTCAGATGGAGAAACTTCACTCTTATGAGACATCAACGTTCCTAATACATCTTCCCAGCAACAGGCTGGAAATAGAAAAACTGTCTCAAGACTTCTGTGCCCTATTTTCTCTAATGGTGCACCCACTGTGGGCTCCCAGGGCCTTTGTGAGTTCTCCCTTTTCCTGGCAAAATGCTTCACTTTTTGGGACATTTAAATGGGCACATTTAAAAGTGTTGCCCATCTTACTGCTATTTGTGTCTTGCTGGAATTCAGAGCTTCAGAATGAAGCTCCCACTGTAGGATTCACAGCAGCCAGTAAGTAGAAGAGGAAATGGGGAGAACAAAGTCTTCTGACTCCACTGAAATCACGTTGGTGGGGGCTTTTGGTTTCTTTTTCTTTTAGTTTGTTGTTTTTGATTGTGTTTTGCGTTTGGGAACAACAGAAAGGGCTTCTCTTCAATGCAAGGCATCAGGATAATGCTGGCCTGGTGCAGACATACTGATTTTCTATCTTTTAGAACTGGATTCCGGTGGGCTCAACTTCTAAAACCAGAGTCAGTGACAAGTCTTGATTAATAAGGTTCTCAGATTTGTGAAATAAAGAAAACTGATTATCCAAGGAATCTGTCAATTCCAAGTTAGCATTTGCCTTTGTTTTATTGCTAGCTGGACAAAGTCATTATGCTACTGGCAAAATAACTAAATAAAATCATTTTTAAATTATCGGATAGAATGAAAAGTTAGTGGTACTACCCTGATCCCAAAAATATGCTTCTAAGCCAAATAGTCAAACAGTATTGAAATTAAAGGAGAAAGAGGAAGAAAGTGCCAGAACTTGAATATATTTTCTGTCACATTTAACTCATTGTTAGAGGAATCCTTCAATGTCTGCTTGGCTTCCTCTCCCTAAGGGTTTCCCACGGGTCCTCAATTTCCCCAAGACCTCCCAGCACCTGGGGTCCCACTTACCCCTCCTTTTCCCAGCAGTGTCCTAGGGACCTTGAGGGTAGAGCTAGTACCCATGCATTTAATCCAGAAGCTAGTGACCCTCATGTGGTTTGCATGTGTTCATAATGACATGCTCAGAGTGTGTCAGCCAGTACCATCTGGGGTGCCTGGAGCAGTGTCTGGGAGCCTGTGACAACTCAATCTCAGGCCAGAGGATGGGAAAACATATTGGATGATTGCAATTCCCTTTTAGGCCGGGAGACTCTCTGGCATTAAGATGTCCACATCTGCTAAACCCATTACAAAGTCTCTGTTCTTCATGAGTATTACAATAAGAATAGCCATTAATCTGGCTAAATCATGGTTCCTTTCTGGCCTGATCCAATCTGTTCCTAAAAACATGTTGGGGTGTGTTAGTCTCTAGTTACAGTTTCTGGCCAGTCTTCTGGCTGCTTATGCTGGAAGAGTCGAGCCAGGCCACTTGGTACTGAATTGACAGTCCCTGAAAAAGGCCAAGACCTGATGTCACCCTGGGGACTATTTGCTGGGGAAAAGTACATGTATCCAGAACTCAACGCATCTGGCCCTCACAGCACTTAATCTCTGTACCAGTGCTTCTCAGTCTTTAGAATGTGTAAAAATTACCTGGAGAATTTGTTAAAACACCATTCATGAGCCCATCCCCATGGATTCGGATTCAGTGGGGTCTGGAGAGGGGCCTGGGAATTTGGTGACCGTACTTTAAGTAGCATTTTTCTATCCTGTTGCAATGCAAAGTGTGGTCCTCATCCCAAAAGCATTGCCATCACCTGGGAATCTCTTGGAACTATAAGTACTAGGACCCCACTTAGACCCATTAAATCTGAATCTATATCTTAACAGGCATTCTTTGCACTTTAAAGATTGAGGCACACAAATCTATATCACTCATTCACTGTCTGAAACAGAGCAGCAAATCATGGACTTGGAGGGACCCTTAGGAGTTCAAGTGCTTTAGGTCATTGCCTACAAAATGATACGTTATTAATTCTATATTGCTTTTTATTAACTTTCTATGGATATCTGTGTCTTTCACCTAAATTGTAATAACCTCAAAAGGCAGTGGCCATGTCTTAAAATTCTTGCACAAAATATCCTGCATATAGTAGGCACATATCAAATATTCATTGGTTGATTGGTTGGTTGTGACAATATTCCAAAAATATCTCATAAAATGAAGGGATGGTCCCTGTTTCATTCATAAAGAAAGGTGTATCACCAGTTGTGGTCTGTGCTTATTTTTAAATTTACAAAACACTGTTTTAAATTTACAAATTTACAAAACACTGTTTTAAATTTACAAATTTACAAAGCAGAAAGCTGGGGAATAATCTAAAATTGCAGCATCTGAACTCTCATTGGCATAGTCCCCCTGTTCTGAGAGTTTGTTCCTCATTGTTTTATAAGGAAGTTATCAACGGTAAATAAGGACTTTACTAGGCTGGGAAGCTATTGTTCCTTTCCATCTCGTTCAGTGCTGTATTTGGAAAGTTTTGCTTTAAGGAATGCTGAAAGTAATCATAGGGAGAGGGGAATAAAACCTTCAACAGGAAATGGATCATATCAGGCCTTGAAACCACTGTGGGAAGCTGGTATTGTTCTCTAAGAGCACAACAAGGCCCTGATAGATCTCAAGCAGGGGGAGTCATTATCTGATTCAGACTCAGGATATATGTTGTTGTTGTTGTTGTTGTTGTTGTTGTTGTTGTTGTTGTTGTTTTAATCCATAGGCTTCACTCATTAACTGGATGTAGGATAGGGCTGGGTGAGCAGGGGCTGAGAAATGGAACTTGAGAATAATTTCTTGATTTTTTGGAAGATTATAGTGCTATTGCCAAGGTTGGGAAGGTAAAAGCAATATTGGGGGTGGAATCAAATGTTATGTGTCAGATGCCATGAGACATGTACATAAAGAGGTGGGCTTGGCAGTTAGATACCAAAATCTGGAGATGAAGGCAAATCATGGCTAGAATTTGAATTCTGTAGCCTCTCAGATGCCATGTTGTCCTCAACTTTAAGTTGCAGGCAAAGGGCCATTTGTTTCTAGTGACATTGAGCCATTTTCAATATTATGTTCAGTATTCTGTGGAAATACCAAAGCTCTGCATTTCTGAAGAGCCATAAAGTTGATAGTCCCATTGCTTGGGAGCTGCTAAGAAGTGAACAGAAATGGACTCTGAGCATACAAGGTTCTTGGATCCTAGCTATTCTTATTTTATTATTTATTTTTAAAAATTGAGACAGAGTCTTGCTCCATCACCCAGGCTGGAGTGCGGTGGCACCATCTCGGCTCACTGCAACCTCTGTCTCCCAGGTTCAAGAGATCTTCTTGCCTCAGCCTCCCAAGTAGCTGGGACTACAGGTGCATGCCACCACGCCCCGCTAATTTTTGTGTTTTTAGTAGAGACAGGGTTTCACCATGTTGACCAGGCTGCTCTCGAACTCCTGCCCTCAACTGATATGCCCGCGTCAGCCTCCCAAAGTGCTGGGATTACAGGCATGAGCCACCACACCTGGCCTAGATCCTATTTATTCTTAATTTAGGTTTAGCCCTCGTAAGTGTGATTATTCACTGTCCCAGACCAAAGCAAAGGAGAATTATTTTGCTTAACTGTGGCTTGTTCGCTGTTTGACTCTCCTGCCAGTAGGTATGCTCCATGCGAGTAGGCCCTCTGTACTGTGGTCTCCATCTAACTGTCTTTTCTGTATATAGAAGCAAGCCCTGCCACACAGTGAATGCTCAAAACGTACTCCCTGAATAAAAGGCTGAGGGTGGGAAATGGTTCCTAGAGACAAACACAAGATAGTCACAAGTAAAAACCTGACATTTAGGGAAGAATTAGAAAAGTTGTAAAGGCTCAATAAATCTAAGGCCCTGAGACCATTTACTTAGGAATTTTCCCAGTGCAGCTCATAACTCAACAGGCCCTGATGTCATTGTTTATCTGTAGCACAATAAAATTATTCATGCTCACGGTGAGGACTCTGAGTCACCAAAAAGAAGATAAAATATGTTTAGTCACTAGATGTAAAAATGGCAAGAAATACAAAATCACGTCTTTAAAATCATTTCATCTAAAGTGGTCAAGATGAATATTTTGGACCTGAAGTCTTAGGATAATCCTACAACACATACATGGAAAATCTCATCACCCATCGATGCTAACTGCACAAATGAGGCAAAACTGCATTATTCTTCACAAATGATTACTGTCTGCAATCTACAGTCAGTTTCATTTTGTGATGAGTATATGCTTCTAATTACCTATAATATTCATCTGAACATTAACAGAATTTTTTTCTGGAAGAATTACAGACTCTTGTTACATGCTAACTAGGATATTTTCCTGCTGTACACAGTTACCTCTGCAAACAGAGTGCTGAAAGTATCTGCCAGATAGTAAACAAACGTGAAACACCACATGAGGACAGGTAAGCAAAGGAATGAAAGCCACGTGTGTGATTATCTTCTGGAAAGCCTGTTGGCAGTGGACTGATTCTCAGAACCCTCTGGAGCAGAGGCTGTGTTCATGTAGATGCTCCCAGCATGGGAGCAATACCATGTATGCTGTACCTATCATAGGTGTTCAACAAACATGTTTTTGAGAAAAGAGCATATATATTTCTTTCCCATTTCCCTTGGAAGGGTGAAGATTATAGTTGGAGTCTCAGACAGCTCCAGTCTTGTGAGCCTTATTGTATTTAAGGGATCAGAGTGGGTATTTAAAGGAGGGTATCTCTGAAGAAACTACTTAAAACTTTACTGGGCATTATGGAAAGGTGTGTGATGAGTTTTGGAAGATTGCCTAAACTCCCAGGGTAGCACACAACTGAAATATGTTGAGTCTTCTTGAAAGATAGCATTTGTTCACTATGTTCTTTTCCTTCATTGCATTAATCACACACACGCACATGCAACGCACACTTCCTTGTTTATTGGCTGTCATCTCTATTTGAACCTAAATTCCCTGGGGGCTGGGACCATGTCTTCTCCATGAATATGGGAGCTGTATACAGGCGCTGTGAGGTGAGATATGTATGGGTTTGAGGAGGAGTTGTTTATTTCTGTTGATCTGACCTCATGACAGTATTTGTAAGATAATTTGTATGTTTTTGATTCAGTAACAGCAAAAGCCATGTTTGTATATTACAGGGCAATTACACGACATTGGGATGTATTTTGACCACATCCCTGCCAGGCTGGCTTTTAGGTGCAAGCACCATCTAAAAACATGCATAATATGCAGTTTAGAATGACTAGTTCTCTAGCCAAAAAGACTCACTTAAATCAAAAATAGAATCTAGAAAAGAAGTACAATTAAGGAGAAAAGATCTTTCAACTCCCAATAAAAGAGGCCCACTGAACCATCAGCTATAATCATAATGAAAAGTAATGATAATCTCCAGTAAAATTTTACAGAGGATTTCTGTGCTATCACCATGCTAAAGCACATTCATGGAGCAGCTCATCTAACCTTTACAACCCCATGTGGAAGGTCCTATTCAGTCTTGACTTACAGTTGAGGAAACCAGAAGACCAGGAGATCAGCTAGGAGGCTCCTACAAGGGAGGTGACAGATGATGGTGGCTGGAAGAGGGGCTAGCAGATAGGGCGGTGAGGCTTAGAGAGGTCAGTGACTTGTCTAAAGTTAAAGAACAGGTGAGTGGTGGAGGCAGAGACTGCTCTGACCATACTCCCCATGCCGGGCCCAGGCTGGGCACACGGTGGGGCTCAATGGTTAGTATATCAAATGGGTCCATTTTCTCCAAGCATATTCCTACTCACCAAAGCTAATTAAAGTGAAATATGGGAATGCAGGCACTTAGCAGGGCAAAGAAAGTCTTTCGAGACTCCATCTCAAAAAAAAATAAAAAATAAAAAATTTAAAAATTTAAAAAGATTTTAAAAAGTCTTTTCAATTCTTCTTGTAACAGCTGGGCCAAAATGTCAGTTTCTATGCTCATAAGAATATGGTTCTTTGAATATTAAAATACCACCAGATGCACAGACGTGTCTTTATGGCTACTCAGAGAATAGAAGTTTGATAAGACAGAGTCACCACACCCAGGAGGAGAAAAAAAGTCTGAAACTCTAAACTTTTGTGAAATTGGCTAAAAGCCAAATGTCAGCATTTTCACCTCTTTTCCCATATGGCAGGAGGCATTTCACACCACTTTCCATCATTTCAATAAATCTAGTAAATGATATGAGTACTCTGCATGCCAAGAGACATATAATATGTGTATCAAAATAGATGTCTAGGTCAGTTTGTGACAAGAACCAGATTTCAGCAACTGCAGAGAACAGATCTGGCCTGGCTTCGGTTCAGTGAATGGGTGAGCGCTATCCAGGATCACTTTCTGCTTATTTTCTTTTCCTTTAGTTTTTAAATAATATTTCTCCTACATTCACTTCTTCTCTAAAAAGCCTTGACCATCTCAATAGTTTCTTTTTATTGGCATCCCCATCACCACCTACAGCCTTATGGGGCAAGTTCCAGCTGAGGATACAGGGCATTAGAACCAGGAATTCATTCATCCATTCAATATTTAGTGAGCTCCAGCTATATGCTCAGAGTTGTCTTAGGCACTGGGGTTACTGTAGTGAACAAAAGTCCCTGTTCATAGGCCAGGTGCAGTGGCTCACACTTGTAATCCCAGTACTTGGGGAGGCCAAGGCAGGAGGATGGCTTGAGGCCAGGAGTTCGAGACCAGCCTGGGCCACACAGTGAGACCCCCATCTCTACAAAAAGTTTAAGAATTATGCAGGCATGGTGGCATCCACCTGTAGTCCCAATGACTCAGGAGGCTGAAGCAAAGAGTTCAAGCCTGCAGTGAGCTATGGTTACACCACAGCACTCCAGCCTGGGGGACACAGTGAGACCTGTCTCAAAAAAAAAAAAAAAAAAAGAAGAAGAAAATAAAATCCCTGCTCACATAATAAAAATGCTGACAACAATCAAATGAACAAATTTCAACTTGATGCATGTCAGGTAGTGATCAATAATATAACAACTAAAGCAGGGCAGGACAGACAGCGATTGGGGTGTGAAAGGCCTCAGTGACAAGATGGCATTGCATCATGAGACTATGAGGAAAGAAGGGAGCACACTGTGAGAGAAGATTCAGTGTTCTCCCTAGAGAGCATGGCAAGTGCAAAGACCCTGGGGTCCAGGCTTGTTTTTGTTCAAAGACTAGCAAGGAAGCCATTGAGGTAAGAACAGAGTGCAAGATGAGAGGGTAGTGGGAGGTAAGCTCTGAGAGTTAGCTGGGCTGTGTGGGCCCTGATAAAGACTTTGGATTTCATTCTGAGTGAGATGGGAAGCTATTAGATTGTTGAATAGAAGAGTGAAATGGCTTGACATATTTTCAAAGTTTATTCTAGCTCCTGTTGCAGAATTGACTGAGGGCAGCCAAGGTGGAGGCAGAAAGGCTTCTGCAAAGTCCCCCTAACAATGACAGAAACTGGGCTGTTTTGAACACAAGGACTACATAGTTGCTGATGGATGAGAGATTGAATGTGAGAGAAGTTAAGATAATTTCACGTTTTTGGGGGAACTTTGGTTATAAACTTGGAAAAAAATATATTGTCTATGACAAAAAGATATGCACCCTCCAGCTGAAGACTCTTTGTGTCATATTTTGTGCAAACATATTTCAATACACTAATAGGATGAATGAATCCCGGAGCATGACGTAACAAGGCTCTCTCATCAGGTTGTTCTAGAACTTTCCTAGGAGACATGTCCCTTTCAAGTTTCCATCAAGTAATTATTAAAAATAAAAATGGGTGGCTCTTTCCTGGAGCCATTTTAAAGGAGTGACTCTGCCTTGAATGGCCCTGTTGTAACACTGTTCCTATAGAAAAGTCAGGGAAGGAAAAGCAAATTTTCAAGGAAATTTGCAAAATTGCCAGTTTGAGTGTCAATCAGGCAAGCTAAGCATTACAGAGAAGCTGCTTTTGTTTCTCTAGAAAATAGCACTATTTTTTGATGTGCAAAAAGGAGCAGAAGGAAGAAGAGGTGAAGACCTTTGCCAGTGCTTGTCTATGCCTTAAGTGAGTCTGCAGCTTTGAGGCTTGTTCATTTTAACTCAAGTAACCTGGAGCTCCTTAAAGGTGGGGACTGTATCATAATTATTCAGAGCAAACAGTTGTTCTAGGTGGCCTTGATTTTCCCGGTGGGTGACTGCATACACCCCTCCACACCCTTCTCCTCTAGGTGGTTACCACATGTTTTTAGTGCAGATCTAGACACCAGGAATATAGAGAGAAGAAAGAAGTGCCTGGCAACCACCGAGCCTTCCCTCACTCCAGCTGACCCCTGTTGCTGAGGATCAGGGATGAGAAGGTCCCTTGCCCTGCAGTTTCTCACTGTCCATACCTTCCAAAGATGACTGTGACTAGAACCTGAGAAACAGGTTCCAGAGGTCCCAGGGGCTGGACTTTGCTGCCTCCCCAAGTGAACAGAAAAACAAAGGTAAGGTTGCAGAGGCTGTCCCCAAGGGAGCTTAGTATTTTGGCCACAAGTCCCTTTCCCCTGATCCATTTTGTGCTTTGTCTTAGGAAGTGCAGACATGGATTGGGAAATGACGGAGCTTCAAAATGTCATGGGACACCCTTGGGAGATGAAGCTGGATATGGGAACAGTGGCTCTCTGGGATGTGCCATGTGCTGCTGACAGGGAATCAGGGTTGGTTCCACAGTCATGTTCTGGAACCATGTTTGACCACAGTGACTTGAGAAAGAGATGATGGTGGTTGAGTAGTTGGAGGTGGCTGAAGAGAGGATGACCAGAGCCAGCTGATAAAGGACTTCTGACAGTGTGACTGTCCTGGAGAACCTTTCAAGGCTACCTGTATCTCAGAGACCCTTGTCTTTACCCAAACAGGCACTAAGGAGATTCAAGAAAGTTTCATAACCCTTTGCCCAGCATCTGAGTGAAAAAGCTCTAAGGATACCTAATCTCCAGGTTCTATGCCTGATGTCTCCCTTCTGGATAACTTCCAAGTCTTTTTGTCTTCTGAGGTCACACCCTTAATGTTCAAATAAAATGGCTTTATCTTTCCCCGTCTAACATACTACGGCAGCCCAGACTACCCCACAGCCCCTTCCTTCTTTGTGCCAGTATTCTTTCTATTAACAGAAGGGGATTGGTGTCCTGCTTAGCCCCAAGATGGTTCACACCATGACCTGGTTCTCTGCTGTCTCCCAGATCTCAGGCACCATTTTCAGTTCCTGCAGCTGCTGCCTCAATTTGGTACCACTTTTGCCAACTGTGGACACTCCTCTTCCTTCCTCCCTGACAAGACCCCACTAAACATTAAATAAAGTATTATGAAAAGCAGACACATACTAAAGTTCTAGAGGGTCAGGGGGTAACAAAGAGAATTATAAAGCAGAAAAATTCAAGATGGAGAAAAGAGTCACACAAGGGATGCCCTGTGAACCATGCCATGTTTTAGCTTGTCCTAAAGCCCTTTTCCTCCAAGAAACTTCTTTCTTTGTTTTGCTTTGTCACCTTCCCAGACCCCTCAGCTCACTCACTCAGGCTGCCACCTGAAAAAGCCGAGGTTCTGTTACTTTAGTGAGAAAAACAATTAAGCACTCTCATTCAAGTTGGATCTAAGCTCTAGTCAAGGAGAGCCAGGCTGTTCATTACCCATAACCACAAAGGCTCATTAAGCTGTGGTGGACCTGGAGTATAAGTGCTTGTCTAGCCAGACTCACAGTGTGAGCTCTTAACCACTGCCCCATACTGCTTTCTTTCCTTCCCCGCACTTTCCAGGCTCAGCAGGAAAATGGCAAGACAACAAAGGAATGTTAGGGGAGGAAATTCCCTCTTTCCCCATCTCTCTCCATAAGGCAGAAGTCGCCAGTGAGAACCAGCATTTCGACCAAGGAAACATACTTAAGCCTATACACACTCGTTAGGTCGCTGTCTGGGTCTATTTGCCCTGACTCCAGCCATCGTCAAACTGAGGGTTCAGACTGGGTCTAGTTCTGGACTTTCTTGTGTGGACTACTCAGAGCCCAGACAACCCCAGCTGAGCCTTTAAAGTTGTAGCATTGGCAGCCACTGGCACCGGTCACATTAATCCCGCCACTTTGTCCCATGAACTCTACTCTAAGAGGCTTATAGATATTTACTATGCACAGATTGAGCAAATGTTTACAGTGAACTTTTACACGGAACCCAGAGAAGCTCCCTAATCCATAGAAGTCTTCCAGCAGAAGCAAGCCCACAGAATTCAATGTATGCCCAGGCTGTAGCCTGCACGCTGAATGGCTCCTTTCAAAGGCCATGAGGCCTGGCTGCGGCAGGTAAGTGTCCACATTTGTGGTCTTTGAGAGGTTTTCACAGTGAGGACCTTCGTTCAGACAAAGTACAATAATCTTTCATGATTCCCATAAATCAGAAAACTGAATATGTCAACGAGGGTTAGGTCGCTCTGGGGGCTCCCGTCTGAAGCTTAAGAAACAGGAAAAAAAAGGCATGTTTGAGGCAGTAACAGAACTGGGAGGGGAGGAATGTTATGAATTTTGTTCTGAAAAATTCAGCTCAACAGTTCTAATAGGGCCAATATTTAGGCTACAATATTTGGCTGGATCTGTTACATAATTCATCTTCTCACAAACAGACCCAAATGATCTGACCCAGAGCCAGTTTATTTTTATGGAGTTAAATTAGTTGCTATTTATAAACTGAAGAGGTTCAAAAAGGCTATTTAAGGAGGGCGTCACTACTTTTTCCACCAGTATGTTTGCCTTTTGATCCTTCTGGTTTGCTTTGGTTTGATTGTGGTTTCTGGGTAAAAGGGTGGGCACTATTTGTAAGCTTGGTGAAAATAACTTCAGCCAAGTATGTAGATCACTTATCCTTGAAATGGGAATGATAGGTTGGGAAACTGTGCACTGGACAGGAATGTGTGAGTTGGAGGCCTGAGTCAGCTGTGCAAGTACAGCTAAATGGTACCTGGATGTAGGTTTCAGTTAGTAGCCAAAAAATGAAGAGGACTTCATGTCACAGCATGGCCTGGATCTCCTTCCCATATTTCTTTCCCCAGTGGTACTAGATCTAAAGAAAGAGATGCCAAAGGAATTACTTGACCAAACCTATGCTATCTCAGACAGATGCCAATGCTGCACAAAGACCCACTCCTTAGGCTCCCAGCCAGCTTTTCCAAAATGACCCATCCTTCCTTACTCTTCTCTATTAAACTCCATCTTCAGCAAACCAATATTGGTGACCCGAAGGAAGTAAGTCAGAAAATCATGAAGTGTTCAGCTGAAAAATCTTAGAGATCATTTGTTAAGGAACCTCCTTTTACACAATGGATGGCAAGAGAGGTAGGAAGCTCGTCTAAGGCCATATACAGAGTGTCAGTGTTAGGGCTAGAATTCAGCTCTCCAGATCAGTGGCCTCCCTCACATCTACCCAAGAGGACACAGCAAAAGATGAGGCATTGGTTTGAGAAGGTGGGAGCTGGAAGTGTCAGGCTTATCCCACCTTGCTGACATTAGACCCTCATCTTCCCATTCACCATTCCTGAGAAAGAAGGAAGCCCTGCCAAGATGATAACCTCCTCCTCCCCAAATCACCTGTCCATCTTCAGTTAAAGACCAGTTTACAGATTTTTCTCTCCAGGATTCAGAGTTTTTGGAACATTTCTCCTTGCTCATGTCTCTTACAGTTTCTCTGCTCTCCTAGTTAGTGCCTAGTAACCAGAAATCACTTGTGTTTCTACCAAAATGGCTTATTTAATCTGCTCCATTTCTGATCTGGGCAGGTTCATTCACCCCTTTTTAGGCAACCTAGTGGTCCTCTGCTCCCAGAAAGTCACCATATTGATGCCGAACTTAGTGTGGACATCCCATCAGCAGAGCTTTCTACAGCCCAGAACTCCAGGGCTCAAGTGATCCTCCCACCTTAGCCTCCCAAGTGGCTGGGACTAGAGGTGTGCCACAATGTCTTATTTATTTTTAAAAAATTTTACTAGAGATGGAGTCTTGCTATGTTGCCTGGCTGGTTTTGAACTCTTGGCCCCAAGTGATCCTCCTACCTTGGCCTTCTGAGTAGCTGGGACTACAGGTGTGTGCCACCATACCTGGTAGCAAAATACTTTATTTGTATCCAGATATTATCCCACCATCTAACAGGGTTCATCCAAATACTTGTAAACCACAGCACTCATGGAAGGAAATATGAGACAACTGATAACAGAAGAAAATAGCAAGTGCCCCTGTCACCATCTTCCTAGGCTCCTTCTTTAGCTGCCATTAACGTGCTCTCCAGGTGCCAGCTCTGATCCTGGATCCTTTCTCCTGCTCTCTGCTCGGAATCCTCACATCTTCCTGCTTCCACCAGATAGGAATCCAAGAAGCTGCCTCATTTGTCACCTCAGAAGTTGTACGTGAAGTTTACAAAATAGAAAATAGCCCCTGTATCTCCTATTATGTATTCCAAAATGCTGATTGCTACCAACAAATCTGTGAGCCCTGACTCAAACCAACTTTGTCAGACAAAAAAAGAATTTTAGTCCCAGATTTGCCACTAACTTTGTGTGACCTTCAGCAAATTACAACCTCCTTGAATTATAACTTTCTCATCTGTACAATGGGGATGATGATAGTTTTTACACAGCAGCATTTATTGACCCCTGGTCCCCTGGTTTCTAGACAGTGGGAAACCTACAGGAACACAGTGAGGTGCCTACCTTCAGGAAGCTCCACAGATCTAAGTACATAGTATGGCACCCCTTTCAGAAAAGTTGCCCATTCTTGCGCTAAACTAAGAGTCAGCATCTAAGAATTTTAGAATATTGTATCTTCATGGTTTCACATGATATATGTGAAAGCTGCTTATAAGGTTAAAACAGAAAAAATAATCTATTTTTTATTTTAAGCAAAGAGCAAATTCAGAATTATTTTTAAAACTTGTATTATTTTCCAAGTATAAATAAAGTAGGGCAAATGTAGCAAACTTTGAAACTCTAACCCTGGAGTTTGGGGTCGAAACATTTCTTGTATTAGATTATTGTACTTAAAAGAAGAATATTGATTAGTAGACAAGATTAGACTATCTCTAACAGTATTCTCCCTCAGACTCAGACAAAAGGAGAAAGAACTAATAAAGTTCTTGAAGCCTTAACTGTAGAGTTGAAGTTTCTATGCAGCAGGCATTTTCCTTGTGTTTGCTGAGTGCCTAACACTGTGCCAACTGTTGTAGGAAATAAGGAAAAAGGCTACACATGGCTTTACCCCAACTGAGCAAGAATCTTGATGGAAAGTGAAGACATACATACACAGGAAATTATGCAATTTGACATAGTGGTTTTATTAGGGTCCTCCAGAGAAACAGAACCAATAGAAAATATGTAGATCTATACAAGGAGATCTATTATGGGAATTGGCTCATGTGATTATACAAGCAGAGAAAGTGTCATGATATACTGTCTATAAGCTAGAGAGCCAGGAAAGCTGCTAGTTTAAGTCCTGGAGTCCAAAGACCAAAGAACCAGGAACTCTGATGTCTGGGGGCAGTAAAGACAGATGCCCCAGCTCAAGAAGAGAGGAGAGAATTTTCCCTTCCTCTGCCTTTCTATTCTATTCAGGCCACCAGTGGATTAGAGGGTGCCTGTCCAAACTGGTGATGGCAGATCTTCTGTACTTAGTCTACTGATTCAAAAGCTAATCTCTTCCAGAAACACTCTCACAGACACACCCAGAAATATGTTTTACCAGTTATCTGGGCATCCCTTAGCCCAATGAAACTGACACATAAATCAACCATTGTAGCAGTACAGGAAGACCTAGGAGATAATGAGTGCTCTGGGTGCCAGCGAGGGCTTCAGCAATGGTGGTGGCCAGAGAAGACAACAATGGCTCAGAAGAGGAGCTAAGCCTCTAGGATGGTGAGCTATGGATATATGTGCTAAGAGAAGGGCCAGCTGCAGAGAAGAAGTCCTACAAACAGATGATGGCAGGCCCTATGGGGCCTGTACAACCTGGTGTCCTGCTGCCTCTGACCTCTTCCTCCTACTCTCCTGCTTGTTCACCACAGCACAGCCACACTGGGCTTTATACTGTTTCTCTGCATGCCAGGCTCCTGCCACAGGGCCTCTGCACTTGCTGCACCTCTTCCTGAAAGATCATCCCCAGTAGCCTCATAGCATACTCCCTCCCTTCCTTCAGGTCCTCATTTGAATATCGTCATCTCAGCAAAGCCTTCCTGTCCATTCCCACTTCCACCTTGGCTCTCCCTATCTGCCTTCTCTGCTTTCATTTTTTCCATAGCATTTATTGCCATTTGACGTAGTCTACATTTTAGCTATGTTTTTTTATTGCCTGTCTTGTCCTTCCAGAATGTACTCTCGAGAGTAGAGATTTGTGTCTGCTTTGTTCACTGCCATCCCTTGCTCCTAGAACACCGTGTGGCACATAGTAGTCTTTCAGTAAGTATTTGTGGAATGGGTGAGTGTTGCACTCTACGGGATTGGAAATAACCATCAGCCTTCTTCCCAAGTGTTTTCAACTCAGCATACTGATGGATTTTTTCCATAGCAACAGAGCCCTGATTATCATAAAAGCCAACTGGAAAATATCATCTGCTTTACCAGCATTTGTTCTTTTTCCAAGCCTGCTAGGTGGTATCTGTTCTATAAATCAAGAAATATATTTATTTGCAAAATTTCTGCAGAATGATCACTGAAAATATCACCAGACACATACAAGCCTGTTATTCTCAATGATTCTAAAAAGAATGTGTTTTTCCTTTGTACAAAGGCCTGTATTCCTAGGCAATTTGGCAAATAATGCACATTTGTAAGCCAATGTAGAAACTTCCACCCCTTGAAGAAAGTTCAACAGCTTGGAATATCATGATCAAGTGTCCTAGGTTTCATGGAGTTCCTTGCAGACTAGGTCCTGCATTTTTATAGTGGATGCTTTTCCTCAAGGCAGTGAATATTTCTCAGGGCTTCCCTAACGAGTACAGATAAGGCTCTATGTGGCTCCTATATCAGGATGAGCATATGTCCTAAAGTGTCAAAGGGTCAGAGGTGCAGGCACTGAGGAAGTGGTAGGCCAACTGCACTGGCTATGGAGGCACATGCCACCAGGACCAGGCTGTACTGGGGGAAAACCACCAGATAGTCACTGGAAACATGAGGATTCCATGGGTCCTTGGTTTAAGAAAAATTCAGGAAATCAAAAGAAAAAAAAGATCCATTATATTAAATAACATGGGTTTTGTTTCATAATTTCTGAATCAAAAGTCCCATCAAGTTTCCTCTTCTCTTCCTTGAGTCCTGTTCCTTTTCCCTTCCTTGACCATCCGAAATCAGGAGAGACTCAAGGGCTAGAAGAGCTTCAATCCTCTCCCCTATGGAGTGAAGCAATTCTAGCACAAAGCACTGTATCCCCAGGAATTAATTGTCTCCTAACTCTATTATAAATGTCTATTCCAGGGAGTATTTTCGAAGGCAGTGCAAACCTTTCTGAGGGATTTATGTAAACCAGCTAGTGACCCAAGGTTTCTTGACAAAAACTCCTGTCCCCAGGAGGTAAGATGGCTCAGCTGGGCTCACAGAACTTTCCAATCTCATCTGCTTAGCAACAGCAGAGTCAAGGAAGCCTGAAGGGACTTTATCAGCCAAGGAGAGCTTTGGCCTCTTGTTTCTCTTTCTGGGCTCTGCCAAGAATGACATCACCTCACTGGATTATTAGCAAGCCCTATGAGCAACCTCTATCCCATCCATCACATCAAAGCTGCCCCACATATGTTCATGCTGGTCAGGGGAGCCAGTTTCTATCAGCTGTACGCCCTGGTTTAAACATTCCCAAGATGGTCAGGAATGGAAAAGTGAACTGAAAAAGTCACTGCTAGTATTACTTTTTAACCATGGAGGAAGATTCAGCAGGATACCATGATAACAGAGATATTATTATAGAGATTTGAATATACCATGGGTCAAGTTGTTCTTCCCAAAACTAAAATAAACCAATATTTATAGTAAGCACATGGATTGGCATAGCCAACTGGCAGGTGAGAGCCACTAAGTTTGTAAAGAGTCAGATACTCCTTCTCTTGCCTTGGTCAAATGCCCCAGACTAACTGTGGTTAGAATACTCCAGATAGTGAGGGAGTCACTGTATAGCTTTTCGTGGGGAGAAAATAGCAGAAATGGTTCACTGCTAGAAGGAATTTTCTATCCTGTCATGACATCCTGCACATTTATCTGGGCTGATCGGTGTTTACACCAAGATGGGCATTTCACAGAATCTTAGCATAGAGAAGGAACTTAGAGATCACTTATCCCAACCACCTCATGTTGTAATTCAGTTCATTTAACTACAAAAGACAAGTTTGAGGCCCAGCAAGGTTAAATGCGCACTAGTCAGCTAACTAGTTAACTAGTGGTGGTGATTAAAGCCTAGGATTAAAGTCCCTGATCTAGCTTTAGGAGGTTATTACCAGGGTAAATTGATAAAAGAAATTGATAAAAGATAAGAAGATAAAAGATAAAAGAAGGGGTGTAATTGTTTATTTTAATAATACCAACCAGTTAAAAAGTCACCCAGAGACCATTGCTCTTGCCTCCATGACATAACCGGTCACAGTATGAATTCATGAGGGTCTGTCCCATCTGTCTGAATGCAGTGTCTCACAGCAACCAGGTTCATTGTGATTGCACTTGGCTTCCATAAGATCATGCACTTGTCCAGGTAATGCTTTTATAACCAAGACCTCATCGTTAGCCTGGTCTGCCTTCTCCTGCCCCCTCATGCCTGGAGAACCCACCTCCCTCTTCCAGCCAGCCTAACCTTAGAGAACATGGGAGGAGAAAAGATTTTCCATTCTTTCAGTCAGTCAGTCTGCCTGTCTGTCAGTTGCTGGGGTCTGCTATGTGCTAGACTCTGGGAGCTCTGCATGTTTGAGTAAGGACAGACAGAAGCAACATTAAAACTAGCATAAACTACATTACTTTCTAGAACACTAAATCAAAGACATCTATGGCATCACTAACCATACCTAGTGAAAAGTACACTTTTTTATTTTACGAATTTTAAAACATTGATAAACTAAGTCAATTTGAATTAGAATTAAACCTACATATTATTTTCTGATGCTTTTGTTTAAATAGAGCATTGTGTTAGTCCAAGACCTCCAAGACATAGACATCAAGATGCCATTAAACATGCAATGATTTATTAGGAGACTGGGATGCAGGCTTGACTTGCAGTGGAGGCGAGAGGAAAGGAAAGGGAAGAAGGTGGGTGAAGCTTCCTATACTGCCTGCAGAGTAACGGAGGCTTGGCAGGCTGTCAGGGAGTCCCTCAGCCAAAAGGGACCACCAGGAAAGTCCCACATCTCCCAGGAACAGGATGCCTTAGTCTCCCTGCCATTGTTTGGGCATTGGCTGGAAGCAGCCCATGGGAAATGTGGGCTCGGTGATAACATAGTGACAGGTTTCAAAGTGCAGGAGCTGGGGCCTTTGGTTGATTGAGTTCCCCATAGATGGAAGTCTCTGAGCCACATTCTCACAGCTACCGCAGACATCAAAATAGTCTCTATGTTGAACCCCATAGAGACTGTGTAGAATAGTTGTTGACGGAATCTGCTGTGGAATTAGACTACTGTTTTTGAGTCTGGTTCTGATCTTACCAGCAGCGTGACCTTGGGCAAGTTACTCTTGCCATGGACTCCATCCACTCATTTGTAAAATGTGGGTAATAATGATACTGAGTTCATAGGATTGTGAAGATTACATTAATTAATGTAAGGCACTCTGAGCAATGCCAAACTCAGACTACGAATGCTCAATAAAAGTTAGTTTTTATTATTGCATTCCATTTTAATTGTGGTCTATTAGGGTTAAATTGTGTCCCCTCAAAAAGATACATTGGAGTCCTAACCCTCAGTACTTCAGAATGTGACTGTACTTGGAGACTGGGCCTTTACAGAGACAATCGAGTTAAAATGGAGTTACGAGGGTGGTCCCTAATTCAGTGTGACCAGCATCTTTATAAAGGGGAAATCTGAACAGAGACAGACACACAGAGGGAAGACATTGTAAAGAGACAGAGAGAAAGGAAGGCCCTCTACAAGCCAAGGAGAGATGCCTGGAGCAGATCCTCCCCTCACAGCCCTCAGAAATAACCAACCCTGCCTACACCTTGATCTTGGACTTTCAGCCTCCAGAATTATGAGCCACCCAGTCTGGAATAGTTTTGTTATGACAGCCCTAGAAAACCAATATACATGGTTCATTCTTGAATTTTGAAACTCTGGTCCTGTCAAAGAAAGTTTTGAATGAGAATACTGGCTGGAAGTGGGTGCATTGGCCCCTGGCCCAAAAGCACTACAGCCTCCTTCAACACTGCAGCTGACAAACATGTCCAGTGTCAGAGCCCACCAGGCAGTGCCTTTTCCTCTGTGGGGGCACATGCCCTCTGTGTGTGAGTCCCAACCCTAGGGCCAGAACCGGTGCCTTGCTGTTATTTTAGATCAGGTACAATTTAACTGACAGTGGCAGACTTGGAAACAGACATTTGCCCATAATTGCCATGATCTGTGACCATCATAGCTAGAGGTTGAAACCACCGTGCCTTATTCAAAGTGGATGTCCTGCGCAGAGTGAATTACAAAATTCAAGAGGAAGTTTACTGAGATTTCATGTGAGCTTATCCTGAAAAACAGTGGTCAAATAAATTCAGTCAAGAGAATTGAGAGAACTTTAAAAAACCCATCCAGAGTCTAATTTCTCCATCTGAACTGTAATACGATCTTATTTCATGTGAACAATTGCCTCAGCAAAGAGGTAGGGAGGGTGGGGTGGCGGGGGAGGGACAAAAAGGAGAAAAAGAAAAAAAGTCAAATTTTTCTGATGTTATCTGTGGTTGCCCAAGAGTCAATGCAAGTTTAATGAGCTTTGATCTGAGTTTCAACCAATTCAATTCTTTCCGTTATCTAAATGGAATCAGTTTCTAACTGCCTCACAAGGACTCATTGCTACCTATGTTAGACTTGAGACAGTACCAGAGACATCATAACTGAGGGCAGAGCAAGAACCACCTCCACGGGCTGTTGCCTGCCCCTCCCTTTGGCTGGGTTGCATGGCTCGGGGAGCGTCTGTTAGGTTCAAACATCTTGTGAGTAAAGGGTTAGGTGGTTCTGGGGTTGAGGAGCTGATAGCATCTTACCAACTGCAGCTCATGCCGGGCCTCTTGAATTGACAAGCACTTGCCACCCCAGAGGGATCCTGGGGTCAGAGGCTGGTGCAAATGAGGTTCTCCTTTTTTTTTTTTTTTTTTTAAAAAAAAAAAAGGGTTTTCAAAGGGTTCACAGGTAGCACCGAATGCATGAGGTTAGAGAGCATCCTGCAAACATTGGATATTTCCAGATAAAAGAAAATGCCTACAGGAGCAGTATCTCTCAGTCAAGTAGGTTTTGCCAGGGGAAGGGTGAAGCCTGTGGGAATGTAACTCTTTCCTTCTCCCCTCCCACCTTTCTGTCTCTCCTGGCGGGGATGCACGTTGCTAAATTTATCACTTCTTATATCATCGAAGCCAGAGAGTAGATGAGTAAGAAGCTCCAACTCTGTGTCCTAACAGATCTAGGGCAGAGGGTGTGGACAAGGAGAGAGTAAATCATTGGTTCTCAATGCCGGCTGCACGTCAGAATCACCTGGTGAACATTAGCAAATATTTTTCCCAGTTGTGCCTCCAGATATTCTGATTTAAAAGGGCTGGGCTGGGGCTCGGGCAACGGTAGCTTGTAAGGCTCCCCAGGTAATTCTAATGCACAGCCTGAGTTGGACACAAGTGAGGTCACCTCAGGCACCTCCGGCAATAGAGTAGCAACCCAGAAAGTCCGTTCCTCCACCCCCGAGTGCAGCCCAGCCCACTGCCCTCACTGATGGAGAAGCTTCCAGAAATGAAGGGAGCCAGTCAAGGTGAGGGAAACCCTGGGACCCTGAATCTGCCGCGGGAATGTCCCTCCATCAAAGTCATGCATGAGGCCACTGGAATCACGAAGTCTGTGGAGACTGCCTTCCCAGGCAGGCAGGCATTTGGATGGAAAGGGGAGCATGGCATTTGTTAAGCAAGAAAAGAGAGGCCCAAGGGTTTCTGCCAAAAGGAAGAAGGTAGAAGTGGGTGTTAGGGAGCCTGAATCTGAAGCCAGGAAACTGCACAGAGGCAAGAGGGCGTGCGGTCCTCACCAGAGCCTGAGGAGAGAGGCACTGCCCTCGAACCTGCCCTCAAGCCCCAGCTCCACAGCACCCAACTCGACGAGGGTGGGTCACAAATCACAAGGGGACTGCAATGGTGGTTTTCTTCTCTTTCTTGAGAATAAATACAGAGACCCTATTTTTCCTGTTTACTCAATGGACTTACTTACAAAGGAGGCCATTTATAACCTGGGCATTTATTTAATCCTTGTGCTTCTCTAGCCTAGTGAGTGAGAGAGGTGTCCTTCAATCCCTGGCTGGGGGTGGGACCGGGACAGTAATTCACCTGGGCTAGACTGAAAGAAGGAATTGTGTTCTCTCACCTGCTTACATTTTGCTTCTGGGGATAGTTCCTTTTACCTTATCTAGATGGAAAATTTCCTGAAGTGAGAAATGCTTTTGCCATCTGCCTTGCCCAGGTAGTCTACCTCAGATGGAGTCACCACAAACAATTGTGTGCGTGTCTCCTGATGTCCATCGCTGTCATGGGGAGAGACTCCGACTATCACCCCACTGGAGCCCTCCTTCTAGAGGGCATCAGTGGCCCCTATCCTATCTGCCACTGGGCTAAGGCTAGAATGTACGTGTGACACACACCTAGCTGGAGCCCGGCTGCAGCTGCCGCATTGCAGGTTCTCCATCCAGCAAGTACAATCTTAGAGCAGAGGAAGACTTTCCAGAGGCATTTGCTCTCGCTGGTTGGAAGAGACACTCAGGAACACATAAAAACTACATAAGAGGAGGGGTGTAGGTTTGAAACTGCCAGTAGCTCATTTTGTGAAGGAGACAAAATTGGCTTTGCTAAATTGATGGGCTCTGGTTGGCTGCTGTCACCTACTACTCATAGTAGCCACAACCTCAGAGGAGAGAGAAAGGACAGTGTAAATGACAGCTTTGGGAAGGGTGTGAGCCAAGAGGGTGTCACCAGGGCAGAGAGCCACTATCTTCCTCTCCTACTGCTTCCCTGCAGTAGGATTCGTGCCACACTCCATCTGGCCATGTGGCCCAGACATGCACTGGAACCTGGCTTGGAGACATCTCCTGCTCCCTTTGTCTAGGTCATTTCTTCTCCTCCTCCTTCAGATTCATGGTCAATCTACCTTAGGTCCTTCAGAAACCTGTCTTGACCTCTCTGATTAGGCTCAGTTGCCTTACTGATGTCCTCATAGCACCAGGCACCTCTCCTTCACAGCACTAACCAGAGTTATAGTTTTACTACTCATCTCCTTCAGTAGACAGCAAACCCCGGGAAGCCAGGAGCAGTGTCTGTTCCTGATTATAGTTTTATTCCCATCACCTTCCACAGTATATAACATAGTAGAAACTTAACATGTAACCAATTTTCTGCCTACAAGAAGATTTGTGTGTATGTGTTTACTTTATGAATGCATTATCCCTTAAAAATAACAGGTGTGGCAACTATAATATACATTGACACTGCCCTCTCCCACCCAAACATACACCATTTCCCCCTATAGGTTTGAGAGCACTGATCTCTCCCTCGTGGGTGAGTATGGGTTGTAAATGGAGCCCTAGCCAATGCCTTGGGGACACTGTGCCTGGAAACCAGACAGCCCTTACCCACCTGGCTCCACTACTGCCCAAACCTCAGAGTCAGCCAATAGCCCTTTCAGACCACAAACAGAGGAAAAGAGAATGGCCTCTGGAGAAGGTAAAAGGGATATGAAACCACATTACTATGCTTTGGGAATGAAAAGTATTAGAATAAATCCTTAAGGATCTAATCTCATCCTTGGAAACACTTTTCTAAAACCATACAGGCCTCTGACATGTGTTAGCTCCACCCCCACTTATTAAAGCCATCCGCTGGCCATTTAAGGAAGGACAAATCCATTCTGTGCACTGTGTCATTAGGTTAAAGGCATGGGAAAACAAATGCACTTGGACACAGGCCACAGACTATTTCCAGACAGTGGAACCTCAGGGAATTGGCTCCATCCAGATCCTCCTGGGAGACAGGAGGCAGCAGACGTGCCATTAGTAGTTTCATGCAATTACCATGGATGACTGGGGAGAGTGGAGAGGACAGGGCTTGTCGGGTTTAAGAGCAGGGAGTCTGGTCATATAGACCAGCATAGGGACTGGGCTCCACAATTTACAGGTAGACTAACTCAGCAAATCAGTTAAACTTACGATCCTCTCTTCCTCATGTAAAATAGACATGATAATGATATCTCATAGAGCTGCCATACAAATTAGCGAAGTAATTCATGAGGCCACCATGCCTGGCCTCATGTAAAGCACTTTGCCTAGCACATAGAAAATAATTAATATTAGATATTAGTATTAAGAATGAAGCAAATGTTAGAAAAGAAAATCTGTACACTTCTAACTACACAGGTTAGCTCCTTTCCAAGTGATCAATAAATGAAACACTGTACTATTATGTATCTCCTTTCATTCAAACATCTTTTCCAAAATATAGTTGCCACCTGGTGCCCACTGGTCTCCCTTGCTTTCTTTCAGGATCCATAGTAAATGAGGTATGGTTTTGGTCAAAGCTGATTTTTGTGTTGAAATTATGCATTTAAAAGAATTTTTGGCAAGGAGGAGCATTTTGGGTAGTTTAGATACCATGAGTCAAGAGAAATTTGAGTTCACAGGTTTATTGTCTCGTGCGATTGAAAATTCCAACAATTCATGAGGAAGTCTCTTAAAAGGTATATTCAAGTCTGGAAGGACCAAAGCATAGTTTCTCTAAATGATATGTCTTTTAGGACATTCCTTAAGTGATTTGCTTTGTTTGGGGCTCTTTTAAGAAACCACATGTAATTACATTCAAGTATTCAGAAGGTTAAGCCTCAAACTAGCAAATGCCAAGAAATTCAATGTTCTGATTGCCAGCCCATCTCTAATTCAGCAAGTGGGCCTTTGTTCCTCCCCGAAAGCATGATGCTGTCAGAAAAGAATGTGAGCTGTAGTGTCCATGGCTTTTGGCTTCTCTCTGTAGCATTCCTTTCCATTATTTGGGCAGGTCTTTTGATATTAATCAATTCTAGTATTATTTATAAATAGTCTTATCTAGGGAGGAAAGGCACATACATATCTTAAGACAGGCACTACATGCTAATGACAGGGCATTGTGAGGTTTTTCAAAGTCTATATGAGTCAAGTCTACAAAAGCATTCTGAAACCGAGTTCCCGAGGGTTTGTGATACCTTCTTTTTACTAACTCACTTCTAATAGGGGTAGTCATGCCTTGTGCATGCAGAAATGTTGCTTTTACTTATCATGGACTAGATCGCTGTTGAATCCAATATTCTAATTCTTTCAGACCACTGAGACCTCAGATGTTTTTCTTTCCTGCTATTGCTTAAATGATCACCAGTCTATAAGGTAGAAGCTGAAAGAAATAAAGCCATGCCTAAAGGAAATCAGACTTCATACAATTGTGTCTTGCAACTAAAGACAAAATGTGTAACTATTCTCTATGACTACTCTCTATGCTGGATTCTCTTGAAGTTTTGGTGCTCATAGAACTACCAGATGAATACCCGTAATGGAAGTGGAAAAGCAAAGAAAGGCTGTTGACAAAAGAGCTTCATCCATTCATTCAGAAAAAAAAAAAAAATTAGCAATGTCTAGTTTGAACCAAGTGCTGTTCTGGGCACAGAGGATACACACAAAAATGCTCAGATTGCAGTGTTGGGAAACATACAATAAATGTGTGGTATGTATGGTACTTCAGTGTAAAATGTGTGGCACATTGGGAAGAAGTGATATGTATAAAAATAACATGGGGAAGAGGAATAAAGAGTTCTGAGGGCAGGGCACAAGTAACTACAATTTATAGTTACAAAGGTGGCCATGGAATCCCCACTAATATCTGAGCAAAGACCTGAAAGAACTGAATCAGGGATTCATGTGGATGTCTAAAGAAAAACACATTCTCAGCAGAAAGGGCGCTACTTTAGCCTTGTGCAAGGAAGAGGCCAGCATGACTGGAGAAAGGGAGTGGGAGTGGCAGGAGTCAAGCTGAGAGAAGAGGGGGAGGGGCTGTTGAAGTAGCACATTGTGGGCCATTTATAAAGACTTGGGCTTTTACTCTGAGTGAGATACAGTCATTGTAGTGTCATGAGTAGGGGTGACCAGATGTGCCTTTTGCTTTATAAGAACTCCCTGGATGCAGTATTAAGAATGGGTGGTATGGGGGGAAGGCAGAAACAAGCCAATTAGGAAGAATGTTGAAGACTTGGACCAGAGGTCTAAGAAGTGGCCAGATCCTGAATTATTTCAAAGGAAGAGCTAATAGGATTTGCTAATGGGATTAGATATAGGTTTGAAAGAAAGACATGAGTCAAGAGTAACTCCAAGATTTTTTTGCTTGAACACCAAAAGATGGAATTGTTATATTTTAAGAAAAGAGTGGGGGCGGGGGTGGTGGTGAGGATTTGAATATTGATGTGTTAAGTTTGAGATGCTTATTAGACATCAAAATAGAGATGTTGAGTAGGTAGCTGGAGTGAAAAATATGGAATTCAAGGAAAAAGTCTAGACTTGAGACATATTTTTAGGTTTTATCAGCCTTTGGATGATACTTAGAGACATGTGACTGGCTAAGGTCACTCACATGGTAAACGTAGGTGGAAAAGAGAAAACATCCAAGGACCAAACCCTGTGGTATTCCAGTATTTGAAAGTATATATCTGGTGCAACTCTGGACAATTGCATTATTCATAAATGTCCTAATCCTGCTTTGTTCAGAAAACCTCATTTTGTTAAATCAAGCAATTTAATATCTTTCAAATTTTCTCAACTGGAATGCTCCTATAATACAGTAATACTTAATGCTATGATTATAGAAACTCTAAAATCTTTTTTGTGCTGAAGGAATTCTTAGTCATCAACCTTCATAAATAATTTTTGAAAGCTTCTTTGTCAATGACTAGGCTAGTGCTATAAATCCAAGCAAAGACAGGTATCCAAAAGCCTTTTTGTATTGCTTACATTAAATCAAGTGATACTATCCCAAAATCAAAAGTGCAAACTCAAATATTATGTTTTACTAAGAAAGAATGTATTTGTTATCTATTACTGCATAATAAATTACCCCCCAAAATTTTAGTGGCTTGAAACAAGCATTTATTATCTCACAGTTCCTGTAGGTTGCGAATCCAGGCATGGTTTAGCTGGATTCTTTGGCTTAGGGTCTCTCATGAGGCTGCAATAAGGCTGTTAGTTGGGACTGTGGTCTCATCTGAAGGTTCAACTGGGGTAATAATCTGCAGTTGATCAGAGGCAACCCCCCAGTTCCTTGCCACATGGGCCTCTCTAGCTTAATTCATGAGAGAAAGCATGTGAGAAGGGCCAGAAAGACAGTGCTAGCAAGAGAGTGAATGAAAGCAAGATGACAGTCACAGTCTTTTGTAAACCAAACGTAAAAATGGCATCCCATCGCTTTTACTGTATTCTATTAATTTGAAGCAGGTGAGTAGGCCCAGACTACACACAAGAGAAAGAGACTACATCAGAGTGTGAATACCAGGAGGCAGGAATTATTAGAGACTGTCTTAGAAGTTTGCCTACCACAGAGAGCATGGGTAATTATTCTTTATAATTAATAAACTATTTTTAGGACAATTTTAGGTTCACAGGAAAATTGAGAAGAGGGTACAAAGATTCCCATATACTCCTTGCCCCCTCAGACACATAACCTCCCCCCATTATCAACATTCCTTCATCATAGTAATATATTTGTTATAATCAATGAACCTGCATTGACACATCATTATCACCCAAAGTCTATAGAGTCATTCTTTTTGTTATACATGGATAACATATCCATATTCTATGGATTTTGACATAACAAAGTGTATTCATCATTGTAGTATCACAAAAAGTAGTTTCACTGCCCTAAAAATGATCTGTGCTTTGCCTATTCATCCCTCACTCCCCTCAACCCCTGGCAACCACTGATCTTTTTAGTGTCCATAGTTTTACCCTTTCCAGAATGTCATAGAGTTGGAATTATTAAATATGTAACTTTTCTGATTGGCTTCTTTCACTTAGTAATATGCATTTAAGTTTCATCTATGCATTTTCATGGCTTCACAGCTCCTTTCTTTTTAGTGCTGAATAATATTCCATTGTCCAGATGGACAGATTATTTATTCACCCACCTACTGAAAGGTGTTTTGGTTGCTTCTAAGATTGAGCAATTATGAATAAGGTTGCTATAAATATCTGTGTACAGGTTTTTGTGTAGACATAAGTTTTCTATTTATTTGGGTAAATACCAGGAAGTGTGATTGCCAGATCGTATTTAAGAGTATGTTTAGTTTTGTAAGAAACCACCAAACTGTCTTCCAAAGTGGCTGTACAGCTTTCCCATTGCTCTATATCCTCACCAGCATTTGTTGTTACCACTGTTTTGGATTTTGACCACTCTAACAGGCATGTAGGGATACCTCACTGTTTTAATTTGAAATTCTCTAATAACATATGATGATGAATATCTTTTAATATGCTTCCTTGCCATCTGTATATCTTCATTGATGGGATGTCTATTCGGGCCTTTTTAGATTTTTTAATTAGTTGATTTAAAAAATTTTTGAGTTTAAAGAGTTCTTTGCATATTTTGGATAATAGTCCTTTATCAGCTGTGTCTTTTTCAAATATTTCCTCCCAATCTGTGGCTTGTCTTCTCATTCTCTTGATGCTGTCTTTTGCATAGGAGGAATTTTTAATTTTAATGAAGTACAGCTGATCAATTGTTTCTTTCATGGTTTGTGCCTTTGGCAATGTATCTAAAAAGTCCTTGCCATACCCAAAGTCATCTAGGTTTTCCCTTATGTTACCTTCTAGGAGTTTTATAGGTTTGGATTTTGCATTTAGGTTCATGATCCATCTTGAGTTAAATTTTATGACAGTGTAAGAGTCTGCGTTCTGTGTCTAGATTTCTTTTTTGCATATGGATGTCCAGTTGTTTTAACTATTTCTTTAAAAACCTATCCAACAATAGCCATTGTCAAAGATCAGTTGACTATATTTATGTGGGTGTAGGTCTATTTCTGGGCTCTCTGTTCTGTTCCATTGATCTATTTGCCTATGCTTTTACCATCACCACACTCCCTTAATTACTGTAGCTTTATAATAAGTACTGAAGTTGAGTAGTGTTAGTCTTTCAACTTTGTTATTCTTCTTCAATATTGACTTGATTATTCTGGGCCTTTTGCCTCTCCATACAAACTTTATAATGAATTTGTCAATATCCACAAAATAACTGTTGGAATTTTGGTTGGGATTGCATTGAATCTATAAGTCAAGTTGGGAAAAGCTGATATCCTTACCATATGGAGTCTTTGTATCTATAAACATGGAATATCTCTCCATTTATTTAGCTCTTCGTTGATACTTTCATCAGAGTTTTATAGTTTACCTCTAATAGATTTTGTACATATTTTGTTAGATTTGTAAGTATTCAGACTTGGAGGATGTTAATATATTTACATTATAATGTAATATATGTTACATTATATACAATGTACATATACATCATATACATTACATGTTATATTACATATAATTACATTTTATTAAATTGTAATATGTTTTTAACTTCAAATTCGACTTGTTCATTGCTGGGGTATAGATAAGTGATTGACTTTTGTATATTAACATTGTATCCTGCAATCTTGCTACAGCCACTTATTAGTTTCAGGAGTTTTGTTTTATTTTTTGTTGATTCTTTCAGATTCTCTTTACAGGCAACCATGGATTGCAAAAAAAGACACTTTTATTTCTTCTCAGCCTGTATACTTCTATTTCCTTTTCTTGTCTTCTTGCATTAGGTAAGACGTCCAGTGTGATGTTGAAAAGCAGTGGCGAGAGGGAACATCTTGCCTTATTCCTGATCTTGATGAGAAAGCTTTGAGTTTCTCACCATTAATTATGATGTAGACTTTTTATAGATGTTCTTGATCAAGTTGAGAAAGGTCTCTTCTGATTTGCTGAGAGCAGCGGTAATTTTTAACATCAATACATTTAGATTTATGCCATTATTACTAGGCAGTTAGATGCATCTTTAACTCAAAAATATTTTGTCCTTTGAAATCCCAATTTTTTAATACTTCAAGTTTGTAACTCCTTAGTGCATCATAAAATAAATTTAGTGGGCATGTCCAGCATTAAAAAAAACATAAATAAAGCAGAAGCTACTATACATTGCATATACAAAGGCTTAGAAGATGTACTACATTGTGAAGTAAATTCTATTTCTTTTTAAGAGTCATGGTCAAAATTAGTGATTTCCATAATACTGTTAAGTATGAGTGTGCCACCAAAACATAGTCGGCAGAAACAGCTACCCCCAAACTACATAAAGGAATGAATATCAGAAGAAAAGAAATGCCACCAAAACATATTCGGCAGAAAGATCTACCCCCAAACTACATAAAGGAATGACTATCAGAAGAAAAGAAATGCAATCAGAAGAAAAGAAATGAACTAACACAAACACGAGTTTGCCAGTTCATGCTTCTTATCCATTCCCTCGTGGGTCCTGTAAAGAATGATCAATAAAAGACGATGAAACCCTGAACAGACATGACATATATGACATCTTGCCTCTGCAGAGGCAAAGCAGACATACCACAACCTAATGAAAATACCCTGCACAATCCTACCCATCTTGAAGGGTGAGAAGCAAGATTTTTTTTTACAACAACAACAAAAAACGGTAGACCTTCTTAAGACAAATGATGCCATTTTTCAACTGGAGCGCCCTCTTCCCTCTCTAGGGAGGTGGCCACCAGACAATCAAATTTCCCAGCCACAGATAGAATGCTGTCAGTGCTTTTCTCAAGGCCTCGACCTATTTGAAGCCTGAGATCCCGTCACTCTGTGCCTCCCCCAACTCCATTTCCAGCTCGTGACCCATCTAAATGTTGAGGCAGCTCCAACTTTAGCAGTGATTACAATAGGTATAAAGTAAGAGACTGTCCAGTTTAATCACCCCTTCTACCTGAAAGGTCCCTGTTAAGATCAATGCTTCTGCCATAAGACAGCAAAGCAAAGTCTTCATCTCTCATCCATCCTTATCAGCCAGACAGCAGACAAGCCAAGTTTCGGTTACAGAATCCAGATTTTAAAAATACATCATACGCCTGATGTTTCACATTTTCCACAGTGCTGCACTGCAGATCTTCCTGGTTTCGTGTGAGTGCTTCAGATCACATGAAACCAAAGCCAGGAACTGGTGAGACACGCTGAAAGTCAGGGTGTCTTGGCGGTGTTGACTTTGTAGAGGAACGGGGGTTCCGTTAACAGCATGTGTAATCTATTAGCTTTGGGTTTCAAGGGAAAAGGCAAGGAGAAAGGAGAGTCAGAGGTGGAAGGGCTAAATTCATGGTTTTAGTCAAAGCTTTAGGCTCCCCTAATTTTTAGAGACGAAAAGAGCTAACCATTTTAGAGACTGCATAAAGTTAATTTGGAAATATTTCTGCATTTTCATTTAGCATTTAGTGACCATAGTCTAAAAGATTTCATTTAAAGTTGGATGATGGGCCAAAAGGCCTATTGTTCTACACATCTCATTTGTTACAGACATGGAATCACAACACAGAAGTTCGAAAGTTAAAAACTGTTTGCTGATAGAGCAGATTATTTATTTAATTCCAAAATAGCTTTGAAACTAATTTGAGGGTAGTGTCTAGGTCTTAGACCTACTAGAAGTTGGGAAAAAGGATATTTCTACTTTTCTTAAAAATGAGTCACATTCTTAAAAGTTTTTTATGGGATAAAATCTGAGAAATGTAGTATGAGATGTATTTATTTTTGCTATGAAGTAAGACGGAAGAGCCAAATCATCCTTAGATATAGAGTCATCTAGATTAGCATCATTATAAGCTGCTATTTGTGGTCTCATCAGAAAAACAAGATATACAAAAGAGAGGCTGTTATCCCTTCTCAAGTCTAGGCCCCTTAAAATATTTATATTTAGATTAATATTAGATTCATATTAGATAAGTTTAGCTTTATATGAAGATTAGATTTATGTTCAGATTAAGATTAAATTAGATTAAGGGTATATTTAGATTTAGAGTAAGAAGCTGGGTAAAAAGAGCCTACCTAGCTTTATCAGTTAGGAATGCTTTGGGCTGCAATTAATAGCAAGCCAACGAATGCAGCCTTAAACAAGCAGAAATTTACCTCCATAACAAAAAACTCTCAGGTAGGCAGTGTCCAGAACTGGTCACTATGCTAACAAAAGCCAGGTTATTTTTACTGTCTGCTTCATCATCCTTGTCACACCAGCTCATTGCTCCACAGTTGCAAGATGGCTGCTGCATCTCCAATCATCATGTCCACATTCAAGCAAAAAGTAGAACACGTTGACATTAGCAACATCTGTTCCTTTTATCAAGAATGCTAACAACTTCAGTTTGTATCTCATTAGCCCCAACTCAGCCTTCTGGCAAAGTCTAACTTTGGGGGAGACTGAGAAAGCAAGTATTTAGATTTTCCATTCTTTAGAGTGGAGATGAGTAGGAGAAAAGCATCTTAGGAATCAATGTCGAGTCAGCAGAGAAGCATTACGAGAGAAACAAATGTTTACCACAACAATCCATTAGCAGGAATGCCAGAGACTCAAGGAAGAACAGCAGTCAGCTCTGAATAATAAAGAGTAGAGCCTCACTCAGGACCCCTGCTACTGCCCACATGGGTTGTAGAGATTCATACACCATAGAAATATAAGTAGAAATCTGGACTTTTAAAGATCAATGGCAAAGCTCATTACTATATCTGTATTATTGTATAGGACACTAAACTATGCAGTCTAATATGGTAATAATAACTATGTCAGAATTACAAACTAAAAGTTAGACATTATAGACCATACACGTTAAAAAAGGAAACAAAATAATGTTTGTTATAATGTTTATGTGCAGCAAATTAGATAGATATGTTTTCAATGAGAGCTGGTTTAAACCCTGACATTTCTTATAATCATCTCTTACATGTTGTTATCTATGCATTCATTCATTCAGCTGTCAATTGATCACTTAATCATTCAACTCAATCATTGAAGTTAAATCATTTAAACTTCGGCAAGGCTTTGGTCTAGGCACTGAGGATTCAGTGGTGGGCGAAAGCAGCCATGGTCCCTGTCCTCAGCTTTGATTACAATTGTAATCAGTGTCATCAAGCGCAGGGTGTTGTGAGAATGTCTAAGTACAAGATCAAACCTAAGGAAAGGGGTAGGGGTGAGAAATCTATCCTGAGAATATAAGACATACTCTGAGTTCTGGGAGATCACCAGGAGTTGGCCAGGCAGAGAGGCAAAGCAAGAGCAGTCTCCAGAGGAAAAAGGACTCTGCCAGGACCTGGAAACCACACAGTAGTTCAGGCTTCAAAAGAGATTTACTGAAGAATATTTGTCCAGGGTTATTTTAGGATGTTTATTTCCCCTATACCCAAACTGATAAAAATGATTGAGAGTGTTATGTCAAAAAAATCTATAAATATAATAATTTTCATATTTCTAACTCACATGAAAGTCTAACTCACTGAAGATGAAAGCTACTTTATTTCAAACAAAAGCTCTAACTATAAAAGTGTGGTTCTCTAAAATTGACATTATTCATATTTTAAGCACAAAATGGAAATAAGTTAATGAGTTGATTATCTCAGGGTATTTACCTTGACCATACTATAGGACCTTGAAAAGAGAAAGTTTCATTACAAAATCACTATGGGTCTTAACAAACTAGCCACTTAAGACTTCTTGCTAGGGTCATTATGGGCATCTCAGTACTTATACAGTTACTTTTGACCATGAATGTTCATGCTGGTCTAGCAGGAAAATAAAATGTTCAAAATCTAATAATCGAATGATAGATTGTTGGTCATTTACATGATAAGAACATACTAAAAGCCGAAGGACTTGTGGCCCTGAAAATGTGGATGGAAGGAGAGAAGTTTGGATAATTAGAAATCAAATAAGTATTGGGTTAATTACTAGAAGAATGGAGTTGACACAATGAGAAAATACAGACGTTGTGTTTAAGAAAATGGAAATGGTGGAAACCAGTGGGAAATAAACACTGAACTGAGAAGATCATGAAGGTTTTGAAGGGAGGTGAAGTAGAAGGGGCAGGAAGGAAGAATACTGACACCAAGCTGGTTCGACCAGTGAGTGTCATTGGGCAGACAAAGAGAAATAAAACCACCGATACAGAAGAGTTCTTAATTGAGAGGCTGGGGTCTACTGTACCCAAAGGGATCAAAGTACAAGGTTAGGAGGACCCAGTAGTCTGTAGGGCTACGCTCTAGTTTTGGTGATATGCAATGTCAGTATTTCTGGAAGATTATTGTTGTTGGATCTGCTGATGAGTGACCTCCATGCCTAGACCAGAGGTGGCTTTTCAGGCCCTCTTAGGAATCAGGGCAGAATACTGTTGTCACTGTCTGGGTTCATGCTACAGAGCTTAGGCCACCAGTTCTTTGGCAGTGTGGATAACTAAACTGTTTCAGACTTAAAGAATGAAGCTGCACCCACCTCTAACCCACTCTGTTCCCCATTCTTGACAGAAACTAAGTGAGAAGATTGTCCTTTTCTAAAAGTTTAAATGAGCCTTTAAAAGCATAATTTCTAAGTTGCAGCCAGGTCTTGTGTGTTGTACATGGCTCAGCAGCAGGTCAATTTCTTATTCCCCGCAGGTTCAAATAATGCACTTTGAAGAGAGAGCAAGGAAGACATTGGAAATAAAATCTAATTTCTATGCTCAGAGAGAAGGTCGTGCAAATTCTGAGGCAATTAGAAAGATATTTCCACTTTCTCCTTATGCTTTTAGCCTCTAGTGCATTTAAGAATTAATACATGTTTTTGAAAGGTCTATTTGTACGTGTTTGAACCATTACCAGTTAGACAATAAGAAAATAAGAAGATAGATATCTAAATTTTATTGGTGGGAAGACCTCCATGTAGATTAGATGAATGATTCCTGATGATTCTATGAGACTTAGAACACCAAAGCTTCCTTCTGGAAAGATCTAAGGAATATGGAATGCCCAAACCTTCCACCATAGATTCTCCTGCTGGAGCCTCCTTGGGTATCACTATGAGCTGAATAACTCAAACTTAAGGAAATACAGTTTGAAAAATAGATTAATCCTAAAGACAAAAACAACTTCATGGGTAGGTTTGGGATTTCTCAAAAAGTCTTGAAGATTGTCATGCAGATTACAAAAAGAGGTTCTCCAAGAGATGAGGGGAGACATGAAGGCAGATACAAGAGCTCAACTCCCTGTTAGCTCCTTCAAAACATTTCATTTGTAATCTGGGCAGAGTCATGCCCATAATGTAGTGTTATTTCTTCACATATTGTTATTCCCTTTGGTTCCCTCAGGACTTCACAAAATCTGATGAATCCACACAAATGTGGATTATGCTTTTGTCAAGGGAAATGAGAAATAGGACCCACCCTGTGCTGCCTGCCGCCTCGATGGAGACCACGTGGAGGTAGTATAAATGTATCCTGGATACCTTATTTATTATTGGGGGCCAAGATCATCATCAAGGGGCAGTGGCCTGCAGTGGAGCTAGGAAGGATACACTCTATGGAGGAGCAGCTGGCTGTTATGTGGACAATTTGGAAGGTGAATTGAAATAGCCTCCCTTTCCCAAATATGTCATGAGGTGATCCTTAAGGGAAAAAGAGAATTTATCCTTGATGTGGGCTTTTTAAGACAAGGCCACAAACTTCTTGACCTTTTTCCCATTGAGAAGTGGCATTGACATCCCCTCCCCATGAAGCTGGGTGAGTCTGTGCCTGCTTGGACCAGTGGATTATGGTGGAACTGATGTTATATGACTTCCAAGGTTAGGTCAAACAGCCCATGTATCTTCTGTCTTGCTCACTGGAATATTTACTCATGGAATTTTGATCCACACGGAAAGACCATGCATAGATGCTCTAATGGACAGTCCCAGCTAAGCCTACCCTTTCAGTCCTGCCAGCCCAGATAGCAGGCTTTGCAGTGAACACATCTCCAGATGATTTCTGTTCCAGCTGTTCTAGGTTAGCCCCAGATGAGGCCACAGACATTGCTGAGCAGACACAAGTCATGCCCACTGAGCTCTGTTCAAATTCCTGTCCCACAGAATCTGTGAGCACCATAAAATGATCATTGCTTCATGCCACTGACTTTTGGGATGATTTCTTAGGCAGCAATATATAACAGGAACACTTGGGTTATAAATGCGATTTAACTACCTGCCATTCCCTAGTTTCCCATGGTTCACATTCTCTTATAGTGAGCGATTGATTCAAGCTCCAGTACAATATGACTATCTTAGCCATTGTCTCATGTAATAATCCTGCTAAGGACATACAATCTGTTTGCATCAATTTCCAGTGAAGTGTGTACTGTGCTAAAAGCATGTTAATGAAGTGTCATGTCAGCATGTTGAAGGGAGGAATTAGTGTATTGGTCAGACCAAACCTCAGAAAGCCTGACATGGCCATAACATCCTTCTAAGAGATTAACTCAGCAAAAATAATCCCTACATGAGCCCCATTATTTTGACCACTAATGATTAAATTAGGAACAAGCACCTAACCTAAGAATAGTTGACAGCACGCCTCAATTGGCTGACAGTGTAGTGTGTAAGCTAGAGCTGGCCAAGATGAATGATGATAACTAACTGGTCTAATGGGAGTCTTTCTCTGTAAGTCTCTGGACTCAAGAGACAAAGAGAGGCGCATACAGACACACACACACACACAGAAGACATTTGGAAATTGATAGCAGAAAGTAGATATGTAAAGGCAACACAAAGAAAGCAGTCAGAAGTCCTGACATAGTAAGAGCCCTATGAAAGAGACACCAGAGTACACCAAAGTCATGAGTAAGCAGGAGCTAGGAGACAGAAGTGTAGCCAGGTCAATTGCTGACATCAGGAGCAGTGGAGCAGAGTAGGAATATGGCACTAGAAATCAACGAGTGCTGATTGCAAAGGAAGCTGCCAGATACAGAGGACACTAGAGTTGAAGTTTATCCAAGCCTTTATTCAGTGACGTTCCTTTCAAATACAAAATTGTTCTGTGAGGAAAATAAATTTCCTTTTGATCGGTTAGTGACAGCATGTTTATTCAGATACAAAGCACACACTGTACATGTTTCCCACCATTTTTCCCACTTAGTAAGTCATACCATGGAAAGACTTTAGTATGTTTCTGCTTAACATCCTGTCGTGGTTGCTAGGCCCACCCTCTTGCTGACATCATTGCCAGAGCTGAAACCCCACGGAATTCTGAGTTCTGAGGAAGCAGCAGCCACAGCCACATAGTCCTGAGCTCTGGGTCCTCACTCAGTGGGCTCCTTCATCTGTCCCTGCCTGGTTTCTGTAAACCCAGCATAGGGCTGTCACAATGTGGCCACAGAAGCCTGGGGCTCCTCCTCAAGGTCACCCCGCAGTGATGGTCAACAGCCAGCAGAACAGAGTTGGGCAAATGCCACACAGCCACTCAATCCATTGAGAAACTGGGGTGGCAGCAGCAGCAGAGCCATCACGAAGAGACTTGGAGAGGGAGGATGGATAGTTTAGAAACTATGGGGAGGACAATGTTTGCACAAAACTGAGATCACACTGATACCTCAGAATTCCAGCTCATCTCTGAAGATTTTCCTTATGCAACATTCCAAGTAATCCATGAAACAGCCTCAGCCTTCCACCAGCAGCTTTAGCATGAGTGTTCAGAGTGGAGGCTGGAGCAGAGAAATCCATCTCTGCCCTGGGGCTCACATTCCAGTGAGTGTCAGAGAGAGCATGGGCTTTCTCCAGAGGATGCCAAAGGGAGGAATTTCACCTGTGAGCTGCCTCCACCCCATCTTAACTAAAGGAGATGACCCTGACTTTATAGAACTGTACTGTGCCTTGTACAGGCACTCTGGACCACTCTGGACCTGGGCATAAAATAAACAATGTGGCCTCTTTTTCAGACCCCTGTTGTTGGCAGCCATACATCTCTCATCAGAGTAATCAGTACCCCAGTCTGAGGACCACAAGGGGCAAGTCTGTTAATGCTCAGTTAATGGATAAGAAGTATTTGCCCAGACATGCTGTCAACCAGACAGGCATCTTCATGCGAGTGAGGAAAAGAAGGCTCAGAGCAGAACCAGCACTGTCAGGGTGGATGCTTGAAGTCTAGGAAGCAGGAAGGAATCCCTGCCTACCATGTGCTGGGTTTCCATAAAAAACATCATTTAGGCTGGGCACAGTGGCTCATGCCTGTAATCCCAGCACTTTGGGAGACCGAGGCAGGTGGATCACGAGGTCAGGAGATCGAGACCATCCTGGCTAACACAGCGAAACCCCGTCTCTACTAAAAATACAAAAAATTAGCCAGGCATAGTGACGGGCACCGTAGTTCCAGCTACTGGGGAGGCTGAGGCAGGAGAATGGCGTGAACCTGGAAGGTGGAGCTTGCAGTGAACTGAGATCACGCCACTGCACTCCAGCCTGGGCGACAGAGCGAGACTCTGTCTCAAAAAAAAAAAAAAATCATTTAATAATAACAATAGACGCCCTAAGAAATAAAGCAGGGAGGGGCCTGACAATACAGCTGCAACACACAGAATTAGGAGTGATTAGTAGGAACAAAGGAAGGGCCAGTTAATGTTTTGGGCAAACAGGGTGACTTGACAGGTGCAGCATGTGCTCTGTACATACAGTGGTGGCAAGGGTTAAGAGTGGCCTCCACACAGCATCAGGTTTAGTCATGTAAGATGTGCTTCCAGGACTAATTGACATTTGCTATTATATCCTTTGGCAACAGTGCTCCCTTTGTTAATGTCCTTGAAGGAAATAGAAAACCTTCTGGTTTTGATTTTGCTTCATTGACCCTTCTTTGCCCTGAATCTGGTCCTGGCAAGGTGGTGTGTATCTCAGATGCACTTTAGAAGTCATGACCTGAGACTAAACTTAATCCTGGTGGAAAGAGGGGAAGGAAAGTCATGCTGCGGGTTTGTGACCTTTATGTCAATGGCTAGGGGGACAGAGGCACCTCAGTGCTACTCTAAACAAAGGGCTCCCTGTGGTCCCATGCATTTGTTCCGTGCCACCGCCTGCTTTGCCCTTGGGAATAAAGCTCTATCCCTATGTTCCTCTGAAGTTCCCCTTTCCATCAGGGATTACCTGACATGCTTTTCCTTGGAGGACAGAAACCCATCTTTGGGGGGGCTCATGCTATAGAGGCTACAACCCTTCAGAGAGCACTTTCCAAAAAGAGAATTCTAGACGGGAGGAGTCCACTGTATAATCTGCCCCAACACATGTTTACCTTGACATTTCCTTCTGGGAGATTTCTGCTATTAAAACATGGAGCTTTGTTCCGGGAAAGAGGTCATCTGCTTGCACGGGAACACTTGTCCACGGCGACAGTCAGACAACGTATTCCTCGGATTTTTCTTCTCCCTGCTCGCTCCAAGGCCAGCAAGGGCTGGTTTTCTTGGCTTTTGGCACTGAAGGCAACAAAGCCTGTGGTGTGCTTGCCAGATTCTGCGGCCACAATTGAGCCAAAGCTGTTCTTGAAATGCTCTTTCCACTTGGGCACACGGCCCTCCCACTCCCACTTCCTGTACCCAAGGGAACCTTCTCCTACCACCTGCTCAGCCCAGCCTCTCTTTCCAGCGCCATCTAGCCTGCTCAATGCAGAGGACTTTATCAGGTCATCTCTGACTCATTTCAAATGGTTATTTATACCACCTGCATTTATAATTAACAGCAAAGGGGAGTTCTTCAGGAGTTGAAGTAGCAACCCAAAGCAGATGTTAAAGACCCCAGAGAACAGAGGCTGAGGGCAGCTGACCTAAAAGAATCTCACTGTGTTTAGGAAGAATGAAGTGAGTGAAATGAAGGAGGCTAGGAAAATGAAGACGGCTAGGGAGAAGCATGAGAGTGGATCCCTATAGCTCTGTGGCTTCAGAAAAAGGAAATGAATCACTTGGATTTGACTACAGATATTGTATATAAGGTGACAAATTCTGAGAGTTTCCTGAATGCAGGGCCATTTGATTCTCATTCTGGGCTCAGCCTCATCTCCCCCATGGGAACCCCAGCCCCAGCAGCCTGTCACCAACCCAGAGGCTCTGAAGACAGTGGCCCTGGGAGAGACAGGACTTCTCTTTTCAAAGTAAACACTGACAAAAACCACTTAAGATGTCCATGGTCAGGAGATGACACTAAGAGTAATTAAAATCAAATTCTGAATCCTCTTCTAGCACTCACATCACAAATCATGGTGCCAGGAAGGGAAATAGACCAAGTAAACAGGCAATGTCAGGGAAAGGCCTGAAAGTAGGCTCTGAAGACAATGTCAGTCTTAGAGTGATCCAGTCAGGAGGCAGGACAGTGGGGGTATTTATACCCCTGCAACAGTAGGTCCTTAGTTGAGGACACCTCCCAGCAAAATGTAAACTTCCAGGTATGTTCCTGCTCTGCTAACATATTGGTTCCAGCAGTCATTGATGTCATTTACAGCATGGAAATTCTCTGGCTAAGAGAAACAGAAGCTGGTTGTTGGGATGAGACTAGACAGGTGCTTGCCAATGGTAGAGGGACCCAGGCATGGGTGGAGCACTGACCCCAAGAGCTGTCCCAGATGTCCTCAGGTCCAAAGCTCGTGCTTCCCCACTGGCACATGCCCTTGCCACAGACACGGCTAGAAGGCTATAGGTGTTCTGCATTCACAGGCTGCCATCCTGGAGGCAGGGTTGGTGGGGGCAGGGCCTACTTATAATGCTGTCTCAGGGGACAAAGAAGGGGCAAAAACCCATTGTTCTTATGCCACACAGTCACAGAAAGCCTCAACTTTTAAGCTTGTGGGTATAGCAGAGATAAAATTAGAGGATGGAAAGATGTCACCATTCAATTTTAAATTCCCAGACCCAGACTGTCTCTAAGGCACTATAAATTAATATTTTCTACATTTCCTAAAATTATCTTGTAATTAGCCCATTTATATTGTGTGACACATCCTTCTGTGATGGGCCATTTTTGGTTTATTTGTAGAATTAATAGATTATGAACAGAATGTAACAATGATTTAAATCATAATAGTTATGATATTCTGTTTTATCAATTTTTAAATTATATTATTTTGCTACAAAATTTTTGATGTCTTATTTCAGACCAATATTTTTAATAGCGTTTTATGTATAAACATCAGCAAAGTGTGAAATTTCTTATTAAATGAATCATTTTCTTAAATATAAATATTAGGCCACAATTTTCATTAGCTAGTTTTGGTATCTTTCATTGTTAACACACAGGAAACCTTGATATAAGAAGAGGGAAAATGAGCTCTCTGAACTCCTGAGATGGCTGCAGAGACAGCAGAGTTGACACACAGCAGGGGCACAGGCACCTTCCTGGACAGAGAAGAAAGCCCGGGAAGAGGTTGGTCTCAGAAGCAGGAGGTCCTGCACCTCCCGGCCGCCACGGCCACAAGCTCTTCAGGAGCTGGGCCCAGAAGTGCAGGAAGGTAACATACGTCCAGGAAATGTTGGTTCGCTAGATGAAAGGATGAAGCATCCTAATTACCCATGGATGGTGAGGACAGTTCCAGCCCAGGCAAAGGGCCTTTGAATCTGGAGGGGCTAAGCCAGCAGCCTGAATCATCTAGGTTTAAAGGCAGCAGAAAGCCTGGCTCACAGCAGTGTGAAAGGACTCCAACCTGGGCACCTTCCCCAGCTTCATGGCCTGGGTTCCAAAGGGATTGACCCCTGACTCTGCATACCCACCTCAGGGGTAGCTGCCTGGGATACCCAGGCTCTGCCTTGGACCCTTGGAAGTTGGAGGAGCCCAGCAGTCTGAAGGAATATGCATGCTCTTGACTCTATTTACAGCTGGTCTGCAAACTTTTTCTCAGTATCTGTATTGGGTTAAAAAAAAAAAATATATATATATATATATATATATATATACACACACACACACACATATATATATATACATTCCCAATATTGGCAAGACAGAATTGTGACCTAGCTCATTGAATTCTTAACCCATGATGATATATGTGTAATGGTCTCCAGAGGGACTATATCAGAATAACTTGATTTCAGTTCTGTTCAGCATGTCACTGGCCCGTTACTGAGTGCCAAGCACTGTGCTGTGTTCTGGGATCCAAAGTCGAATAAGACCTATTCCTTGTCTTGGAGAAGCTTATGGTCCTGTGGGGAAAATAGCCCATATCTATAAGGTAAGGGCATAAATCAGGGAGTAAAGCCAGGGTTTAATGCTAGGTCACATGGGAACCTTAGGCTGGAGTGAAGCTCAATTCATCTATCTTTAAGAAGATTGAATATAATTATCATCCCAACTACCGAATGCACTAACGGAAGTGGGAATATCAGAGTGTGAAGGCAAAATCTTATTTTAAGTGCAATAGGAATGTATTTTTAGACTTGAAGCAAGGAGCTCTGGCTTGGGTGGGAGACTTGGATGGAAGTGGGAATTCATACCATTCTCTGCAGAGACCCAAGGGAGGCAAATCCTGAGCCATACTCTCTGGAGACAACATTCCAGTTTCTAAAATCTGATGTAAAGCTCACAGGGTTAGGAGACAGGGATAGGGAGGTAGTGTGCATCTACCCCCTTGGTAGGTGAGCTATGCCTCTGACCCTCTGAACAGAACTTTCAGAAAAAGAGATAGCCAGAAGCTGGTAAACAGGTGCAAAATTACAGCCAGGTAGAAGGAATAAGTTATAGGGTTCCATAACAATGTAGGATAACTATAATTAACAACAATGTATTATATATTTTCAGATAGCTAGAAGAGGGGATTTTGAATGTTCCTCACACAGAAAAATGACACATGTTTGGGGTGATATATGCTAATTACCCTGACTTCATCATTATCCATTTTATACATGTATCAAAGTATCACACTGTACTCCCAAAATATGGACAATTATGTCAATTAAAAATAATAATAATAAGGCCAGAAACAAAGAGTTAAGTCACCAACTATTTTTTCCTTCTTGGTGAATTGATCTTCAGTAAGCCTTTTTTTCTTTTTCCCTTCCACCACCCCAACCCTGCTCTCTCTGTTTCCTTACCCAAGCTTGTGTCCTCTAGTTTTATGGGTGTTGCTATCGTCTCAGCTCCTGCCTGTAACTGCCCATTCAGCCTCTTTTTCATGCCCCTTCCCTGCAAGAAAACTGCTATAGCTGAATGTTATGTCCCCCAAAATTCAAATGGTGAAATATAATCACAATGTGATGATACTACTAGGTGGGGTCTGTGATCAGGTCATAAGGCTGCAGCCCTCGTGAATGGGACTAGTACCCTTATAAAAGAGGTCCCAGGGAGCTATTGTGCCTCTTTTACCATGTGAGGACACAGCAAGAAGGCATCACGTATAAGGAAGCAGGCTTTCACCAGATACTGTATCTGCTGGCACCTTGATTGTGGACTTCTCAGCCTCCAAAACTGTAAAAAACTAATTTATGTTGTTTATAAGCCACCTAGTTTATAATATTATTTTATAGTCACCCAAATAGACTAAGACAGAAACATCCAAAAGCGTTGGAAGCAGAAGATGCAAAGATAGTCCCATCACTTCTCAGAAACTCAGTCCCATGAGTGCTGGCCACTTCAACTGGGGAGGCTCAGTTTGGCTCAGCTTTGAGGAGATGGTAAACAGCTTCCAAGTAATGGACTGAATATCTATGTCCCCCAAAATTCATATGTTGAAGCCTAACCCCCAATATGATGGTATTTGGAGGCGGGGCCTTTGGAAGGTAATTAGGTATAGATGAGATCACAAGAGTGGGAATCCCATGATGGGATTTGTGTCCTTAGAAGAAGAGGAAGAGAAACCAGAGCTTGCTCACTCTATTCTCCCACCTCTCCTTTTCTCTCTCTCTCTTCTTTCTTTCTCTTCCTCTCTCTCTCTCTCTGCCATGTGAGGCAACAATGAAAAAACAGCTGTGTATAAGCCAGGAAGAAGGCTGTCACCAAGAGCCCAACCATGCTGGTACTCTGATCTTGGACTTCTCAACCTTCAGAACTGTGAGAAATAAACATCTGTTGTTTAAGCCACCCAGTCTATCGTATTTTGTTATAGCAGCCCAAGCTGTCCAAACACAGGTTAAAATGGCTAAAACATTATGCAGTTTTTTACTCACTTTATTTTTCAAAATCTTCTCTCATTTAGAACATCTTTCAATTAACTTGAAAAATGACTCTTTATTATACTGTTACATATTTGCCACACAGAGAAAGTACAAACGATGGAGCAAAGAACTGCTAACTATTACCTCCATTCTGACTCTGGCAAGAGCTATGTTTCGAGGTAGTTCTGTCAATTAGTGGTTCTCAGACTGGGTTTACCTATCACATAATCAGAATTCCTTGGGGTATGAACTATTCAGATTCTTGTCCTACCCTCCCCTGTCAGGGCAGAGTAGGTGAATGAAGGTAATTTTTTTTTTCCTAATTGACATTTGGAACTCATTGCTCCAGAGAATATAAGTTGGAATTGCTTTTCTTCCCAATTTAGAAATTATCTAGTTTTCCTCAAGTCGTGAACATTCAGACTCTCTGAAAGCCTGTGTTTTCCCTCCAAACGGAATGACACATTGGCCCCCACTCCACCGCACACACAGTCGCCTCCCTCCTCCTCTGTTCACAGCCAAGCTCATGGCACATTGCCCAGCTGGTGAGCACGTTCTGGCTGCCCAACAGCTCTTCAGTCATCTCTTTAAAATTCATTATCCAAATGTGCAGAAATGATCATTTGGAGTTGCTATCATATTTCTCTGCAATGTGACACTCCTCCGATGGGATCATGTGTGGAGAAAACGTGCCCCTTTGACAGAGATGTTATTTCAGCAGGGTGTCTTCTTTCAAAGGGTTCTCCCTTTATCTGAACTATCAAATTGTTCCTAGTTCCATAAAAGCAGGGCAGCTATTGTGATGGAAATTTACATACACAGTGTAAATGCTGAGCTTGTTTGTTATTTGAAAGAAGCTGCTAGAGACTGAATAGATCAGGTGTGTCCTGGTCCTTCAATCAGGCGGTGGATTCAAAGGCTGGTCTTAAAGCGAATCCCTCCCTTTTCCTTATTCAGGTTACAGAGGCCACAGATGAGGAAGCATGTGCCACCTACCAGCTGAGCACAAGCACCCAGTCTCAGCACGTGCAGCTCCTGCCTGGTATTGGGTGCCTGGTTTGCCAATGCTTCAGCATAATTATTTTACTCTATCTCCTGGGAGAACGCACTGCCCTCCTTTCATGTACAATAACACTTTTTTTGGCATTTACTTTTCCCATTCCATACCTGGCCTTCTGTTCCCATAGACCGTATTTCGTAAAAGATGGAGAACTCCTGGTTCACTGGAGATTAACTATATAAAATTTAGTCTGTGGGCCGCAACCTGTGAGTCATTCTTGAGAAAGTTTCTGAGTGGCCACCTCAGAAAATAAGAGCTTTCTAAATCTGGCGAGAGCTTAAAGTCACAGCAGGAATAGAAAGAGTGTTAATGCATGAAGCACCAGCATTTTAAACATAGTAAAACACTCAATGGCATTTTAAACATAGTAAGATACTCAAGGGCATTTTAAACATAGTAAAGATACTCAATTGTGAGCACAATTATGGCTTTAAGGGATTGCTGATTCATGTATTCCTATTTCCAAAACTTAAAAACAATTATACATGTAGGCCCAAGTATGAGCCATACTGCCCAATGTCTGTGAGCAAGATGGCAACATTTATTTTTCTCATAAAATACAAATGGGAAAAAGTAAATTAGAGGCCACATACCATAATGAGCAATGGACTCAAAAGATCAGAGTTCATATCCCACCTCCATCAGCACTTGTGTCCTTTCACATGTCATTTAATACACATGTATTTTTTAATGAATAGTATTAGTGAAAAAAGGCAGACAGAAAGAGACTTTAGGAACTTCACCAAGTACCACATTTATTAGATAAAGAAACTGGCCACAAGAGAGGTTAACTGACATAGCCAAGGGAACTCAGCAATTTTTAGCATAGCACTGGCCAAATCCCATTCTGACTTCTAATCAGTGATCTTTCTCACCGTGGCCTCGATTTTATCACCCCTCACATGGAAACATTAATGCTTATTCTACCTACTTCATAATAGTCTAGGAAAAATCAAAGATAATATGTGGATTGGATTGAATTATCTCTAGAGAGGTATTTAAAGGCAATGTGCTGGTTCTTTTATAGTTTTCCTTATCACAATGAATGGCACCACCATCCATTCTGTTATACAAGATAAAAACCTTGACACTTCCCTTTCTCTCATTCTCAAATCCAAACCATCACTAAATCTTATGGAGTTACCTTCTCAAGGCATCTTAAATCTGTCCACTTTTTGCCATCTTTTATTTATTGTCTTTGTCTAAGTATCAATGTCTCTCATTTGGACCACTGAAGTAACCTCTAGATTGGCCTTCCCTCACCCATTCTTATGCCTTTAAATGAATTCCCAACACAGACCCAAGAGGGGTCTTTAAAAATACAATCATAGTCATGGCCATTCCTGTTTAAAATCCTTCAATGACTTTCCATTGCTTCTAAAATATAAACAAAATCTTAGCCCATTTGATATAGCATAAAAAAGAACAAAATACTTAGCAATAAATTTAATGAAAGAAACATAAAACTTATCCTCCGCAAACTACAAAACATTGAAAGAAACTAAGACCTCTGTAAATGGAGAGATAGCCTATGTTCATGAATCAAAGATGTTATATTGTTAAATGGAAATACTTTCCAAATTGATCTATAAATTTAATGCAATTCCTCTCAAAATCCTAGCTGGCTTTTCTATAGAAACTGACAAGCTGACCTTAAAATTCATATGAAAACTCAAGAAACTCAAAATAGCCAAAATAATCTTGCAAAAGAGGAATAAAGTAGGACTTACACACTTTCTGATTTCAAGACTTACTACAAAGCTACCGTAATCAAGACCATTTGGTAATGGCATAAAGATAGATATATGTGTTAACAGAATAGGATTGAGAGTCCAGAAATTGACTCTCGCATTTATGGTCAGTTGATTTTTAACAAAGGTGCCAAGACAATTATAATGGAGAAAGAATAATCTTTTCAACAAATAGTGCTGAGACAATAATATACACAGGTAAGAGAAAGATGTTGGACCCCATTCTCATAAATATACAAAAATTAAATCAAATAGATCATAGACCTAAGTGTAAAAGCTTAAAACTACAAAATTTGTAGAAGAAAGTATAGGAGTAAATCTTTATGACTTTGAGTTAGGTAAAGGCTTCTTAGATATGACACTAAAGGACAAGTGACAAAAGAAAAAGCACAGGTGACAAAAAGAAAAAATTTGACCTCTTCAAAATTAAAAAACTTTTGTACTTCAAAGGGTACCATTATGAAAGTTAAAAGAAATCCACAGAATTGAAGAAGATATTTGCAAATCATATGTCTGATAAAGAACTTGTGTCTAGAATATGTAAGAACTCTTACAATTCAACAATTTTAAAAAATCAATTAAAAATGAGCAAAGGACTTGAATAGACATTTCTACAAATATTATAAACAAATAGCCAATAAGAATATAAAAAATATTCAACATCAACCATCAGGGAAATCCAAATCCATAATAAGACACCACTTCACTAACATTTATTTTTTGACTTTTTGATAATAGCCATCCTAACAGGTATAAGGTGATGTCTTCCTCTAGGATGCATATTTTTAAAAATGATGAAAAACCACAAGTGTTCATAAGAAGATGGAGAAATCTGAACCCTCATATACGACTCATGGGAATGTAAAATCATACAGCCACTTTGGAAAACAATCTGGCAGTTCCTTGAAAGTTTAAACATAGAGTTACTATGTGACCCAGCAATTCCACTGCTAGGTCCATACCCAAAAGAAGTGAAAACATCTGTCCACACAAAAATGAATACATGAATGTTCACAGAAACATTATTCATAGTAGCCAAAAGGTGGAAGCAACTGAAATGATGAATTAATAAATAAAATGTAGTATATCCATGCAAAGGAATATTACTCAGAAATAAAAGAAATGAAGTACTTAATACATGCTACAACATGGATGAATCTTGAAAAAATTACCTCAAGTGAAATAAGCCAGATGAAAAATACCATATATTATGTGATTTCATTTATATGAAATGTCCAGAGTAAGCAAATCTATTGAGACTGAAAGTAAATTAGTGTTTGCTTAAGGTTAGGGAAGACATGGGTTTAGGGGAATGGGGAGTGACTTTTAATGGAAATAGGATTTCTTTTGGGGGTGATGAAAGTGTCCTATAATTGATTACAGTGATGGTTGCCCAACCCTGTGAATATACTAAAAGCCATTGAGTTGTACATTTTAATGGGTAAATTTTATGGCATGTGAATTGTCTCAATAAAGCTGTTATTATTTTTTTAAAGTATCTTAGCCTACAAGACCCTGCACAATGTGTCTCCGAATGATCATTTCAGCCCCATCTCCCTGAACACGTCAATGACTCCTTTTTATACGTCCTCCTAATACCATGTACTTCTCCACCAAATCATTTCTTATGGATACAATTGTGCATTTGTTGTCATGGTTCATTAATTTTTGGTTCCCCTACTAGGCTATAAATTCAATGAAAATTGAGACAGTGTAAGTTAAAAATGTAAGTATTCATTAAGTAATAACCATCATATATCCAGTGTCTAGCATAGTGCCTGGCAAATAATAAGCACTCAATAAATATGTGTAAAGTGAGTGAAAGAATGAATTACAGAACTGTCCACAGACTGAATATTGGGCCCATGGGTAGCAGAAAAGAAGCTCTTTGCCATCTGTTATACTGCATCCTTAAAATGATACCTTAGAAGTAATAGTGAAGGTTCAGAGTCCAGGGGCTGTCACAGAAGAGAACTGGAGATCATCTCAATGTTTCTATAAATGTTGCACCCTGTGTTAAGGAGACATTCATTCATTCATTTAATAAATAGCTACTGAGAACTTACCATATGCCACCCACTGTGTTAGGACCTGGGATATTGCAAGAAATAAAAGACAAAAGTCCCTGCCCTTGTGACTCCAGCTGTGTGGGAGATGGGTATTAAGCTAATACACAATAAACGACTAAATCATTTCATGTGTAGGAAGGTGAAAGTGCCAAAGAAAGGACAAACTGAGCATTAGGTAAAGGGAATCGGGAATGCCGGCAGTAGGTGATGAATTTCCACTTAGAATAAGATGGTTGGTCAGGGCTGGCCTTCAGTGTAGGCTCTAATGACCCCCACTTTCTGGTCTTCACACACTGGGGTAGTCCCTTGCACCACTGTGCCACAGTTGGTCTGTGTGGCCAATAGAATATGGCAGAAATACTGATATATCATTTCTGAATCTAGGTCATAAAATATAAAGGCCTCTGCCTTTCTCTTGGGTCACTAAATCTAGAAGAAGCCAGCCACCATACTGTGAGAAGTGCCCAAATGGGGAGGCACCGAGGCCTCCTGCTAACAGCCAGTGGCAGGAGCTTAGAGGGCCCTCCTGCCCAGGGAACCCTTCAATGACTGCAGCCTGGATGGCACCTGGACTGTGGCTTCCTGAGAGACCTTGAGGCACAGCTACTCATCCGCTCCTTCCAAATTTCCTGATCCACATTAACTGTGGGATAATAAATGTTTGTTGCTTTAATCCACTAAGTTTCAGGATAATTCTTTATGCAGCATATGCGGGGTGGGCCTCATTATGAAGCTGGCATCTAAAAGAAACTTTAAAGGAGGAGAGGAAATTAGCTATGTGGTTGTCAGGGGAAAGGTGTTACAGGCAGAGGAAACAGCTGGTGCAAAGGCCCCAGGAAGGAACACACCTGGTGGGTACAATGAGCAGTAAGGTGGCCAGGAATATCCGAGAGGGAGACTGGGAGGCGATGCAGTCAGAGACATGATGAGGACCTTGTGAGCATTGAAATGACTTTGACCTTCACCCTGAGTGAAACGGGCAGCCATTGGAAGGTTTTGTTTTATTTTTTTCTGAGACTGAGTCTCACCCTATTGCCCAGGCTGGAGTGCAGTGGTGTGATCTCGGCTCACTGCAACCTCCACCTCCCAGGTTCAGGAGATTCTCATGCCTCAGCCTCCTGAGTAGCTGAGATTACAGGCACCCGCCACCACGCCTGGCTAATTTTTGTATTTTTAGTAGAGATGGGGTTTCAGCATGTTGATCAGGCTGGTCTGAAACTCCTGACCTCAAGTGATCTGCCCGCCTCGGCCTCCCAAAGAGCTGAGATTACAGGCATGAGCCACCACACCCAGCCCATTGGAGGGTTTTAAACAGAGAGGTGATGTGATCTGAATTAATATCTAGTAAAGATCAGCCCAATCATTTAAGTATTTGAGCCTTTTTCAGAAATCATGCACTGAAATCTGGAAAGAGACATAGCTGCCCTCCTTTCCAAGGGTCCCCGGCAGGGTGACCGGTGCTTGATACCAGTTTCAGTTCTTAAACAAAATTGACTAGTTGCCCTCATCCGTCCCATATCAGCTCTGCTCCTGTAGGGGTCGCCCAACACCCCTCTTCCTTTGGGTCATCTTCTAGTGTGGTCTCACCAGCTCCACTAGCCTGAGACAGGACCAGAGTCTCACAGGAGCCACCTTCAGTGGTGGAGCTCTGAAAATATGTGTCTATCAGGACCCTACTTCTGAAGATTCTGATTCAGCAGGCCTGGGATGGGGCTCCACACATGTTTATCTGTACCTGTATGTGCCATCTATATCTATATCCAATGTATAGCTATATCAAATGGATGCCTATAGCTATAGCTTTATTTTTTAAACCCTTCAGATGATTCTAATGCAAATGACTGAAAATCCCTTCTATGAGAAGTGTGGAGAGCTGGGATCATGTCACATTTACTCTTGTACCCACATCAGGTCCTGGCACTTGGTAGGTGCTCAGTTTACATGTCGTGAATGAAGTAATTACTCACATTGAAACATGGGAATAGCCCACCCAGGACCTAAGGTCCTGCCTCTGCACTACCCAAGTTAACCTATCAGGACTTGGTGATGTGCAAGGCTCTGGGAAGAATGCAAATTAATGAAAAAGCTTGGTTCCGGTTTTCAAGGAGGAAATCACCTTTTTGGAGTGAGGGGCAGGCACACATGTAATGGGAAAGGTTCAGTCCAACAGAGTATAAAGCGATCATCAAAAGGCAGGATTCCTGGAATAAAAGTGTGAGCTGGAAGAGCAGAGTCTGTGGAATTATTAAAAAATTGTTCTCCAAGTTTTAGGGCCTGTGTGCCCAGGAAGATGAAAATTATTGAGTAGGGTTTAAAGAGAGAATGATCTTGAATTCTAGGCAACAGCATTCTGTTGGAGGAAGATAAGGAAGCCAGTGGGGCAGGTAGATTGAGGAAGGGAAGGGGGATCAGGAGACGGCGTCAGAGACAGAAGGCTGCAGGTTGCTGGATTGGATTTTTAGGCCAATATACTGACTTTGTTTTTTTACTCTGAGTGACTTGGGGAGTCAGCAGATGATTCCGAACAGAGAAGTGACATGCTCTGGCTTCAGTAGGGTAGGGAGAAGGGAGATCAGTTAGGAAATTCTGTGTAATAACCCAGGTGAGAGATAGCAATGGCTCAGATCAGGGTAGTAACTCTGGAAATGGTTAGAATAAAAGGCCATCCCCATTGTGCCATAAATAACAAATAGCAAGTGCTTATATGGAGCCTACTGTGAACAAGACTTGTGCTAACAAATTCAGCCCTCACATCAACCCCATGAGGTGGGTACTAGTATCGCCATTTGCATTTTACAAATAAAGAGAATGAGGTTCACAAATATTAAGTAGCTTGTCCAAGGTCACACGGCTGGAAAGCAGCAGTTTCAGGATTTACCTCCAGAAAACCTGACTCCATTCATGATTTATGCCATTTGTCATTTCCGCTGCCTCTCCTGGCAGTGCCAGATTTGGACAAGACCATCTAATCTATGTCCTGGGCTCCCTCCATGTCTTTTTTAGCCAGTACAAAGCCTGGGTTTCAACCCAAGAGGACAAGTATATGAAGAGAAAGTATGCTGGGTGCAGGCAATTTGTGGCAGGTACACAGTTCTACAATGAGGTAGAACTGGTTCCCCAGCCCTAATGACTCCATAAGCAACTAATGAGTTACACAAACACAGACTCAGTCAAGTGATGCCTGTGAGATTTGCACTTTCTCTCTCTCTCTCTTACACACACACATTCATACACACATACACATTCACACTCGCCTGCTGCACATTAGAATTTCCTTTGTCACCCACCTTTACCAATGGACCTGCCATTGGAGAATTTTTTTTTCTTAAAGCAAGGATCTGTGGTTGGTTTGCAACTGTCAAAGGGTCAGGTTTTTTGGCAAGCATTGAATAGATGGCACACTCTGGGATCCTGGCATTATCGAGTGCTGGGCCACACAATTGTTCTCTCCTGAGGGGTGTGTGTGAGTGTGTGTGTGTGTGTGTGTGCATGCGAGAGACTGTGTGTGTGTGTTTGTAGGGGGAGAGGGTTGTGGGCAGCAGGGGCTATGCCACCAGAAGAGTAACACATAAGGAAATGAATCCACACATATCAAAGACAAGAAATATGGGTACACTAATTAGGAAAACACAGTCATTCTGAAGTGGGGGTAGAGATCATGTTGCTCTTTCATGTGAAGCCAAAAAGAACTTAAGACTGTGTTGATTGTGCCTGAAAAACAGCCACAGTCACACGGGACTCAGGCAAGTGTGAACACAGCAGCAGGAAATGCTGTATTTCTGGCCTCAGAACTCCATTTACACCCATATAATAGGCCTGGAACCTCAGCTAGAATCTGCCTCGCCTTGGGAAGCAACCACCTCCATAGATCCCCCCTGAGCCCACTCAAAGCCTGATGAATCCTATTGGGCAACTCACTTAAAAAGATCCAAAGACTTCCTTAAATAACCCCATTTGCCTCAAGAGAACCGGAAGATGGTCCTTCTTGACCATCTGCCGTGGCACAGAAATGCTGGGGCATTGGGGAATGATCTCAGAAACACTAGTGATTCAGGGAAAGGACAAGAATGAGAGACACACACAATGAAGACCACATGAGCATGGAAACACCTCCCAAAATGTGACTTTTACTTCCAACCCAGGCGTCCCAGTCAGATACTGCATGTTTTTAATGTTTCACTTAAAGCAAGAGGTAAGGAAGGAGTTCTAGGAATGGGATGTTTGGATTGCTAGTGAAGAGGGAAGTTGTAAAGAAGATACTGACCTCTAAGTGTTTGCAATCTTCTCCAACCCTGCCTGGCTACACTCTAAAAGGAAGATACCAAGGGATCTTCCCAGCAACTGTTCTGCCTGGGAGTGTTACAGAGCTGATGGGGTTAAAATGGCCACAGTGAAACCAAACTGGAGAAGAATGAGAGCTGGCAGATTCCCATTGATTGGATAGAGAGGAAACGAACAAGAAAAAGACATCTGATAAGGAGAGAGGGGGGAAAGGGAAAGAGAAGGAAGAAGATCCTACCTCTGTCAGCTGAGTTAAGGACTCCAGTGGAAGGGGCAGAGGAAAGGACTTTGGAAGGAGCTATGGCATGTGTGAAGGGGGTGAAGGTGCAGGAGACAAAGGAGAAGTTATGCTTTGGTGATGAAACTAATATCCTTTGGAAGGATTTTTTTGAGGTGAAGACATAAGCGTTTTGTTTTGTTTTCATTGTTTAAAAACTTCAGCAAACATTTAAATTGCTTTTTAATTAGTTTCCATATTGGATTGATTGAACTGAGATGAAGCCACAAAGCAATTTTATTAGGGTTTCGTTTCTTTTTAAAATACATGACCTTAGAGATGAGGGGGTGAGAGCCAAGGTTAAGTCTGGTTTCACAGTTGGTTCCCAGAGATCTAGTGTTCCTTGGCGTATCCAAATAGAGAGGGGCCAGGGAAGGCCAGCAGGCAGAGAGGGAGCCTCCCCTTCTCTATTTCAACTGGAATAGCTCAATTTTTAACATCTATTTTAAAGACAAAATGGAATGCAGTGTAAGATTTTCTTTGAGAAAAAGAAGATTCCTCTGCTAAATTCAAAAAACGAGTTCATCTCACTTATCAAGAAGTAAACTGAGCCCTGGAGTTTGCAGCTTGCTCAAGCTCTGGCTGTTCAGTTCTCGAGCCAGCACAAATTCCAGGCCAGACTTGCCACCCACCTGTCTTTCCACTATACATTCTCCTGCTTCTGGACACACACATATTTCAAACCCATCACTGTGCTCTGCTCCTCATCTGGGAGCAGACAATTTAGGGAATATGAAAAAAAGCAACAAAATCCTAAAGCCTAGAGAGATACTATTCCCCAAATATTACATTATAATATATACAAATCCCACCATGCCAGCTAGAACACCAGCTGCTAGAAACAAAACGTGCACGGCTACCCAGCACCTTGCTTTTACTCCTAGAGCAGTACAGTTTTGGTTCTATGTCTTTTTTGCTTTAATTCTAAACTCAACCACAATTTTCTTCAGACAATTCCCTGCCAGCACCCTGTGTAGCAACATCCTGGAAGTAAATGGCAGACTTGCTGTGCTCCCTGGTTAAGTGCTCAGCTTTGCCTCCATCCATTTCCACCAGCACTTTAAAGGCACGTACAGTCTCCTTTCTAATGTCTCAGATCCAGCAACTGGCATCAACCAAATTTCATGGAAGCTACTTTCCTTTCCTTTTCTTTCCTTATTGAAAACAAACAACAAATACAGAGAGTTGATAAAACAGACTTTAAACCAACAAAGATCAAAAGAGACAAAGAAGGCCATTATATAATGGTAAAGGGACAAACTCAACAAGAAGAGCTAACTATCCTAAACATATATGTACCCAATACAAGAGCACCCAGATTCATAAAGCAAGTCCTCAGAGACCTACAAAGAGACTTAGACTCCCAAACAATAATAACAGGAGACTTTAACACCCCACTGTCAATATTAGACACATCAACGAGACAGAAGGGTAACAAGGATATCCAGGACTTGAACTCAGCTCTGCACCAAGCAGGCCTAATAGACATCTACAGAACTCTCCACCTCAAATCAACAAAATATACATTCTTCTCAGCTCCACATCACACTTATTCTAAAATTGACCACATAATTGGAAGTAAAGCACTCCTCAGCAAATGTAAAAGAACAGAAATCACAACAAACTGTCTCTCAGACAACAGTGCGATCAAATTAGAACTCAGGATTAAGAAACTCACTCAAAACTGCACGACTACATGGAAACTGAACAACCTGTTCCTGAATGACTACTGGGTAAATAACGAAATGAAGGCAGAAATAAAGATGTTCTTTGAAACCAATAAGAACAAAGACACAATGTACCAGAATCTCTGGGACACATTTAAAGCAGTGTAGAGGGAAATTTATAGCACTAAATGCCCACAAGAGAAAGCAGGAAAGATCTAAAATCGACACCCTAACATCACAATTAAAAGAACTAGAGAAGCAAGAGCAAACAAATTCAAAAGCTAGCAGAAGGTAAGAAATAACTAAGATCAGAGCAGAACTGAAGGAAATAGAGACACAAAAAAAACCCTTCAAAAAATCAATGAATCCAGGAGCTGGGTTTTTTGTTTTGTTTTGTTTTGTTTTGAAAAGATCGGCAAAGCTGATAGACTGCTAGCAAGACTAATAAGAAAAGAGAGAAGAATCAAATAGATGCAATAAAAAATGATAAAGGGGATATCACCACTGATCCCACAGGAATACAAATTACCATCAGAGAATACTATAAACACCTCTACACAAATAAACTAGAAAATCTAGAAGAAATGGATAAATTCCTGGACACATACACCTTCCCAAGACTAAACTAGGAAGAAGTTGAATCTCTGAATAGACCAATAACAGGCTCTGAAATTGAGGCAATAATTAATAGCCTACCAACCAAAAAAATTCCAGGACCAGACGGATTCACAGCTGAATTCTACTGGAGGTACAAAGAACAGCTGGTAGCATTCCTTCTGAAACTATTCTAATCAATAGAAAAAGAGGGAATCCTCCTAACTGATTTTATGAGGCCAATATTATCCTGATACCAAAGCCTGGCAGAGACACAACAAAAAAAGATAATTTTAGACGAATATCCCTGACGAACATCAATGTGAAAATCCTTAACAAAATACTGGCAAACTGAATCCAGCAGCACATCAAAAAGCTTATCCACCACTATCAAGCTGGCTTCATCCCTGGGATGCAAGGCTGGTTCAACATAGGCAAATCAATAAATATAATCCATAACATAAACAGAACCAAAGACAAAATCCACATGATTATCTCATTAGATGCAGAAAAGGCCTTCGACAAAATTCAACAGCCTTCATGCTAAAAACTCCAAATAAACTGGGTATTGATGGAATGTATCTCAAAATAATAAGAGCTATTTATGACAAACCCACAGCCAATATCACAATGAATGGACAAAAACTGGAAGCATTCCCTTTGAAAACCGGCACAAGACAGGGATGCCCTCTCTCACCACTCCTATTCAACTTAGTGTTGGAAGTTCTGTCCAGGGCAATCAGGCAGCAGAAAGAAATAAAGGGTATTCAATTAGGAAAAAAGGAAGTCTAACTGTCCCTGTTTGCAGATGACGTGATTGTATATTTAGAAAATCCCATCTTCTCAGCCCAAAATCTCCTTAGGCTGATAAGCAACTTCAGCAAAGTCTCAGGATACAAAATCAATGTGCAAAAATCACAAGCATTCCTACACGCCAATAACAGACAAACAGCCAATCATGAGTGAACTCCCATTCACTATTGCTTCAAAGAGAATAAAATACCTAGGAATCCAATTTACAAGGGATGTGTGAAAGACCTCTTCAAGGAGAACTACAAACCACTGCTCAATGAAATAAAAGAGGACAAAAACAAATGGAAAAATATTCCATGCTCATAGATAGGAAGAATCAATATCGTGAAAATGGCCATACTGCCCAAGGTAATTTAGAGATTCAATGCCATCCCCATCAAGCTGCCAATGACTTTCTTCACAGAATTAGAAAAAAACTGCTCTAACGTTCATATGGAACCAAAAAAGAGCCCGCATTGCCAAGATAATCCTAAGCCAAAAGAACAAAGCTGGAGGCATCACGCTACCTGACTTCAAACTATACTACAAGGCTATAGTAACCCAAACAGCATGGTACTGGTACCAAAACAGATATATAGACCAATGGAACAGATCAGAGCCCTCACAAATAACACCACACATCTACAACTATCTGATTTTTGACAAACCTGACAAAAACCAGAAATGGGGAAAGGATTCCCTATTTAATAAATGGTGCTGGGAAAACTGGCTAGCTGTATGTAGAATGCTGAAACTGGATCCCTTCCTTACACCTTATACAAAAATTAATTCAAGATGGATTAAAGACTTAAATGTTAGACCTAAAACCAAAACAACCCTAGAAGAAAACCTAGGTAATACCATTCAGGACATAGGCATGGACAAGGACTTCATGACTAAAACACCAAAGCAATGGCAACAAAAGCTAAAATAGACAAATGGGATCTAATTAAACTAAAGAGCTTCTGCACAGCAAAAGAAACTACCATCAGAGTGAACAGGCAACCTAAAAAATGGGAGAAAATTTTTACAATCTACCCATCTGACAAAGGGCTAATATCCAGAATCTACAAAGAACTCAAACAAATTTACAAGAAAAAAGCAAACAACCCCATCACAAATTGGGTGAAGGATATGAACAGACACTTCTCAAAAGAAGACATCTATGCAGCCAACAAACACATGAAAAAAATGCTCACCATCACTGGCCATCAGAGAAATGCAAATCAAAACCACAATGAGATACCATCTAATGCCAGTTACAATGGCGATCATTAAAAAGTCAGGAAACAACAGATGCTGGAGAGGATGTGGAGAAATAGGAATGCTTTTACATTGTTGGTGGGCGCATAAATTAGTTCAACCTTTGTGGAAGACTGTGTGGCGATTCCTCAAGGATCTAGAACTAGAAATACCATTTGACCCAGCCATCCCATTACTGGGTATATACCAAAAGGATTATAAATCATGCTGCTATAAAGACACATGCACATGTATGTTTATTGCGGCAGTATTCACAATAGCAAAGACTTGGAACCAACCCAAATGTCCATCAATGATAGACTGGGTTAAGAAAATGTGGCACATATACATCATGGAATACTATGCAGCCATAAAAAAGCATGAGTTCATGTCCTTTGTAGGGACATGGATGATGCTGGAAACCATCATTCTGAGCAAACTATTGCAAGGACAGAAAACCAAACACTGCATGTTCTCACTCATAGGTGGGAATTGAACAATGAGAACACTTGGACATGGTGGGGAACATCACACACTGGGGTCTGTCGTTGGATGGGGGGCTGGGGGAGGGATAGCATTAGGAGATATACCTAATGTAAATGATGAGTTAATGGGTGCAGCAAACCAACATGGCACATGTATACCTATGTATCAAACCTGCATGTGGTCCACATGTACCCTAGAACTTAAAGTATAATAAAAAATAAAAACAAAAAAACTCTGAGAGGTGACCTGACCAGCCCAGGGCCCATTAATCCCCTACCACAGGACTCCTATTTCTCACCTGTTCTCTGCATTTTATGGAAAGGTGGATGTTGGGACCATACCTCCTTCCCAACTCTTCCTAATTATCTTTAAAGACTTACTTAGAGCAAATGACTCTGCACAACTCAGGAATCTGATTTTTGTAAAAAGGTGAGAATGTTTTGAAACACAACCAGCATATGCTAAAGAAAATTGTACCATTTAACACACCAATTATAAGTTAAAGTGCAGCAACAACAAAACAGCTTTCCTCACACTGAAAAATCCAAAATAAGCAACTCCAACCAAATTTCAAATGTATTGATTTAATTTCAACCAACACAAGTCAGTGGGTTTAAATATCATGTCTAATTTAGAATTTCACCAATAAAAAAATTATGTCTGGTCCTCATCTTTGGCCACCTCTTCCTTTACCTTCCTTATGAGCAGTATGGCAGTATGGCCTGGAGGAGCTTTTTTCCTTTGGGCTCCATGTAGGCCAATCTAACCCCCTCCTCAGGTACTGGGCTGAGTTCTTTTTTTTTTTTTTTTAATGTACATTAATTCTTCTGTTTGTCTTTATGCTTTTATTCCGTGAGTTAGGTTAATATAATGGCAAAAGGGGAAAAAACACAAAAGATATTTATGTCTATTTACATACATAGTGTGCATATAGTATGTATAATGTCTGTGTATATTTACATGCAAACATATGGCATATATAACATTGACATAAAGTATATGTATGTAGTTAAATATGTGTGCATCTATCAAAGAAAAACATATATCAATATATATATACACACATTTGGGTAAATATAAAAGTACTGAAGTCCATATTGAGGCATAAGCTACAGATCCCCATTTGATACAAATAAAATGTTTCATGTCTTTGCACCTTTGCATAGGTTGCTTCCTTCAGCCTGAAATGTTCTTTGAATTCCCTTCACCTCCCAAACTGCTTAGTCTTCAAGAAACAGCTCAAGATCCACTTCTCCATTATGCTGTTATTGTGCTGGATTTCACCAAATTATTTCTTTCTTTCTTTTTCTTTTTCTTTTTTTTTTAATTATACTTTAAGTTCTAGGGAAAACGTGCACAACGTGCAGGTTTTTTACATATGTATACATGCGCCATGTTGGTGTGCTGCACCCATTAACTCGTCATTTACATTAGGTATATCTCCTGATGCTATCCCTCCCCATCCCCCCCCCCCCCATGACAGGCCCCGGTGTGTGATGTTCGCCTTCCTGTATCCAAGTGTTCTCATTGTTCAATTCCCACCTATGAGTGAGAACATGCAGTGTTTGGTTTTCTGTCCTTGCAATAGTTTGCTCAGAATGATGGTTTCCAGCATCATCCATGTCCCTACAAAGGACATGAACTCATGCTTTTTTATGGCTGCATAGTATTCCATGGTGTATATGTGCCACATTTTCTTAACCCAGTCTATCATTGATGGACATTTGGGTTGGTTCCAAATCTTTGCTATTGTGAATACTGCCGCAATAAACATACATGTGCATGTGTCTTTATAGCAGCATGATTTATAATCCTTTTGGTATATACCCAGTAATGGGATGGCTGGGTCAAATGGTATTTCTAGTTCTAGATCCTTGAGGAATCGCCACACTGTCTTCCACAAAGGTTGAACTAATTTATGTGCCCACCAACAATGTAAAAGCATTCCTATTTCTCCACATCCTCTCCAGCATCTGTTGTTTCCTGGCTTTTTAATGATCGCCATTCTAACTGGTGTGAGATGGTATCTCATTGTGGTTTTGATTTGCATTTCTCTGATGACCAGTGATGATGAGCATTTTTTCATGTGTTTGTTGACTGCACAAATGTCTTCTTTGAAAAGTGTCTGTTCATATCCTTCACCCACTTTGTGATGGGGTTGGGGTTGTTTTTTTCTTGTAAATTTGTTTGAGTTCTTTGTAGATTCTGGATATTAGCCCTTTGTCAGATGAGTAGGTTGCAAAAATTTTCTCCCATTCTTCAGGTTGCCTGTTCACTCTGACAGTAGTTTCTTTTGCTGTGCAGAAGCTCTTTAGTTTAATTAGATCCCATTTGTCTATTTTGGCTTTTGTTGCCATTGCTTTTGGTGTTTTAGACATGAAGTCCTTGCTGATGCCTATGTCCTGAATGGTATTACCTAGGTTTTCTTCTAGGGTTTTTATGGTTTTAGGTCTAACATTTAAGTCTTTAATCCATCTTGAATTAATTTTTGTATAAGGTGTAAGGAAGGGATCCAGTTTCAGCTTTCTGCATATGGCTAGCCAGTTTTCCCAGCACCATTTATTAAATAGGGAATCCTTTCCCCATTTCTGGTTTTTGTCAGGTTTGTCAAAGATCAGATGGCTGTAGATGTGTGGTATTATTTCTGAGGGCTCTGCTCTGTTCCATTGATCTATGTATCTGCTTTGGTACCAGTACCATGCTGTTTGGGTTACTATAGCCTTGTAGTATAGTTTGAAGTCAGGTATCATGATGCCTCAAGCTTTGTTCTTTTGGCTTAGGATTGTCTTGGCAATGTGGGCCCTTTTTTGGTTCCATATGAATGTTAGAGTAGTTTTTTCCAATTCTGTGAAGAAAGTCATTGGCAGCTTGATGGGGATGGCATTGAATCTCTAAATTACCTTGGGCAGTATGGCCATTTTCACGATATTGATTCTTCCTATCCATGAGCATGGAATATTCTTCCATTTGTTTGTGTCCTCTTTTATTTCGTTGAGCAGTGGTTTGTAGTTCTCCTTGAAGAGGTCCTTCACATCCCTTGTAAGTTGGATTCCTAGGTATTTTATTCTCTTTGAAGCAATTGTGAATGGGAGTTCACTCATGATTTGGCTCTCTGTCTGTTATTGGTGTATAAGAATGCTTGTGATTTTTGCACATTGATTTTGTATCCTGAGACTTTGCTGAAGTTGCTTATCAGCCTAAGGAGATTTTGGGCTGAGAAGATGGGGTTTTCTAAATATACAATCATGTCATCTGCAAAGAGGGACAATTAGACTTCCGCTTTTCCTAATTGAATACCCTTTATTTCTTTCATTGATTTTTTGTGTCTCTATCTCCTTCAGTTTTGCTCTGATCTTAGTTATTTCTTGCCTTCTGCTAGCTTTTGAATGTGTTTGCTCTTGCTTCTCTAGTTCTTTTAATTGTGATGTTAGGGTGTCAATTTTAGATCTTTCCTGCTTTCTCTTGTGGGCATTTAGTGTTATAAATTTCCCTCTATACACTCCTTTAAATGTGTCCCAGAGATTCTGGTATGTTGTGTCTTTGTTCTCATTGGTGTCAAAGAACATCTTTATTTCTGCCTTCATTTCATTATGTACCCAGTAGTCATTCAGGAGCAGGTTGTTCAGTTTCCATGTAGTTGAGCGGTTTTGAGTGAGTTTCTTAATCCTGAGTTCTAGTTTGATTACACTGTGGTCTGAGAGACAGTTTGTTATAATTTCTGTTCTTTTACATTTGCTGAGGAGTGCTTTACTTCCAACTATGTGGTCAATTTTGGAATAAGTGCAATGTGGTGCTGAGAAGAATGTATATTCTGTTGATTTGGGGTGGAGAGTTCTGTAGATGTCTATTAGGTCCTCTTGGTGCAGAGCTGAGTTCAATTCCTGGATATCCTTGTTAACTTTCTGTCCCGTTGATCTGTCTAATGTTGACAGTGGTGTGTTAAAGTCTCCCATTATTATTGTGTGGGAGTCTAAGTCTCTTTGTAGGTCACTCAGGACTTGCTTTATGAATCTGGGTGCTCCTGTATTGGGTGCATATATGCTTAGGATAGTTATCTCTTCTTGTTGAATTGATCACTTTACCATTATGTAATGGCTTCTTTGTCTCTTTTGATCTCTGTTGGTTTAAAGTCTGTTTTATCAGAGACTAGGATTGCAACCTCTGCCTTTTTTTGCTTTCCATTTGCTTGGTAGATCTTCCTCCATCCCTTTATTTTGAACCTATATGTGTCTCTGCACATGAGATGGGTCTCCTGAATACGGCACACTGATGGGTCTTGACTCTTTATCCAATTTGCCAGTCTGTGTCTTTTAATTGGAGCATTTAGCCATTTACATTTAAGCTTAATATTGTTATGTGTGAATTTGATCCTGTCATTATGATGTTAGCTAGTTATTTTGCTTGTTAGTTGATGCAGTTTCTTCCTAGCATTGATGGTCTTTACAATTTGGCATGTTTTTGCCATGGCTGGTACCAGTTGTTCCTTTCCATGTTTAGTGCTTCCTTCAGGAGCTCTTTTAGGGCAGGCCTGGTGGTGACAAAATCTCTCAGCATTTGCTTGTCTGTAAAGGATTTTATTTCTCCTTCACTTATGAAGCTTAGTTTGGATATGACATTCTGGGTTGAAAATTCTTTAAGAATGTTGAATATTGGCCCCCACTCTCTTCTGGCTTGTAGAGTTTCTGCTGAGAAATCAGCTATTAGTCTGATGGGCTTCCCTTTGTGGGTAACCCGACCTTTCTCTCTGGCTGCCCTTAACATTTTTTCCTTCATTTCAACTTTGGTGAATCTGACAATGATGTGTCTTGGAGTTGCTCTTCTCGAGAAGTATCTTTGTGGCATCCTCTGTATTTCCTGAATTTGAATGTTGGCCTGCCTTGCTAGGTTGGGGAAGTTCTCCTGGATAATATCCTGCAAAGTGTTTTCCAACTTGGTTCCATTCTGCCCGTCACTTTCAGGTACACCAATCAGATGTAGATTTGGTCTTTTCACATAGTCCCATATTTCTTGGAGGCTTTGTTCATTTCTTTTTACTCTTTTTTCTCTAAACTTCTCTTCTTGCTTCATTTCATTCATTTGATCTTCAATCACTGATACTTTTTCTTCCAGTTGATTGAGTCGGCTACTGAAGCTTGTGCATTCATCACGTAGTTCTCGTGCCATGTTTTACAGCTCCAGCAGGTCTTTTAAGGACTTCTCTACGTTGGTTATTCTAGTTATCCATTCTCTAATCTTTTTTCAAGGTTTTTAGCTTCTTTGCGATGGGTTCGAACTTCCTCCTTCAGCTCAGAGAAGTTTGATCGGCTGAAGCCTTCTTCTCTCAACTCATGAAAGTCATTCTCCATCCAGCTTTGTTCCACTGCTGGCAAGGAGCTGCATTCCTTTGGAGGGGGAGAGGCACTCTGATTTTTAGAATTTTCAGCTTTTCTGTTCTGTTTTCTCCCCATCTTTGTGGTTTTATCTACCTTGGTCTTTGATGATGGTGACATACAGATGGGGTTTTGGTGTGGATGTTCTTTCTGTTTGTTAGTTTTGCTTCTAACAGTCAGGACCCTCAGCTGCAGGTTTGTTGGGTTTGCTGGAGGTCCACTCCAGATGCTGTTTCCCTGGGTATCAGCAGCGGAGGCTGCAGAACAGCGAATATTGCTGAACCACAAATGTTGCTGCCTGATCGTTCCTCTGGAAGCTTCATCTCAGCGGGGTACCCAGCCATGTGAGGTGTCAGTCTGCCCCTACTGGGGGGTGCCTCCCTGTTAGGCTACTCAGGGGTCAGGGACCCACTTGCGGAGGCAGTCTGTCCGTTCTCAGATCTCAAACTCCATGCTGGGAGAACCACTACTCACTTCAAAGCTGTCAGACAGGGACATTTAAGTCTGCAGAGGTTTCTGCTGCCTTTTGTTTGGCTACGCCCTGCCCCCCGAGGTGGAGTCTACAGAGGCAGGCAGGCCTCCTTGAGCTGCAGTGGGCTCCACCCAGTTTGAGCTTCCCAGCCACTTTGTTTACCTACTCAAGCCTCAGCAATGGTGGGCACCCCTCCCCCAGCCTCACTGCCACCTTGAAGATTGATCTCAGACTGCTGTGCTAGCAATAAGTGAGGCTCCGTGGGTGTGGGACCCTCCAAGCCAGGCGCTGGATATAATCTCCTGGTGTGCCGTTTGCTCAGTTGGAAATGCAGAAATCACCTGTCTTCTGAGTCGCTCACGCTGGGAGCTGTAGACTGGAGCTGTTCCTATCCGGCCATCTTGGAACCACCCCTCTGTGCTGGGTTCTTGCGTGCACTGAACTCACAGTCCTTGGAGGGAATTGGTCCCATGGCATACAAACAGGGTGGAAATACAATCACAATGTGTTGACGTGTGCTGTGCTGTGGCAGCAAAGAGGAAGTGGCTTATTCTGCCAGAGGGCATCATGAAAACTCTCTGCCCACCTTAGGGGGATGCATTTTGAATGAGTGGCAGGGGTTCTCTAGAGATCCAGGCCAGAAGGAACAACATGTGTAAAGACATAGATTTATGAAAACACAGGATCCAGTTCAGAAAAGGCCAAGAAATTCATTGTTGCTATAGAAACATTGAGCTGGTAGTGGGTACTCAAGGGAGGTGAAAATGGAAAGGTAGACAGAAACAGATTATAAAGGGTCTGTATTTGCCACATTTAGAGGATTTGACTTTATTCTGGAGATCATTTTAAAATATATACATTGACTTTTTTTCTTTCCAAATTATAAAAGTAATACATACTCACTATGAAAATTTTAAAAGTGTTAAATGGAGGAGGGAATCACCCATAATCCTACCTCCAATGAGGACCACTGTGAACATTTTCAGTCATCATTTCAGATACACATATACATATACACACACACTTACAGGCCCAGATATGCAGATGGTCTTGATACTTGCTGTTCTCATTTAACTGCATGTTGTGAACATTTTCCATCTCATTAGAATTTATAAAGCCTGCATGTATCTCATCCTATAGCTATATCAAAATTTTTTAACCAATCTTCTACTGTGAGATATTAGACTACTTGTAATTTTTCCACATTTTAATGAAGCTATAAAGAATATAGGTGATGAACTCATTTTGCATAGTTGCTCACTGTTTACCATAATTTAAAATCACAATTTCTGATTCAAAGAGAATACAGATGTTAAAGTCTTTCACATGTATGGCAAAATTGCTCTTGAGAAAGCCCGTACCCATTAAGATACCACTTAATAGGGCATAAAAGCATTGATTTCCTCATTCCCTTGCCATTATTGGTTATTGCAATTTTTATAATTTTTGCCAATGTGTTATCCAAAACTAATACATTATCAACATTTCACATGCTCTTTGTTACTGCAAGAGCATTTTTTTTAATGTTCATTGACCTTTTGATTTTCTTCTTTTGTGAAATGCCTGTCCCTGTTCTAGGATAATTTTTCTATTAGGATATATATATATATTTTTCTGATTTATAAAAGCTCCTCATATATTAATGATATGAACTTTTGTCTCACAAATACTTTTTCCAGCTTGTTAATTCTTTGTAATTTTGTTTATGGTAATTGCAGGCATAAACAAGTGTTTAATTTCTACATCAGCAAGACCATCAATCTTTTATGTTTAAAAAGGTAATCTCTGAGATCCAGTAACTATTTGCCTTAATATCTTTTAATTATTTGACACATCATACATTTATTCACTGTATGGGTAAAATAAGAACCTAGTTCACCCCGTCAGAGGCTGAATAATGGCCACTCAAAGATTTCAGGTCCTAATCAGTGGAACCTGTAAATGTTACCGTATAAGTGAAAGAAGACCTTGACAGTGTATTAAGGGTCTTGACCTGGCAGAGTATCCTGGACTATTCAGGTGTCCATTAATCCAATCACAGGTGTCCTTGTAATAGAGAGACAGAGGGAGGTTTGACACACACAGAAGAGGGGAAGGCAATGTGAAAATTCGGGCAGAGATTGGAGTGATGTGGCCACAAGCCAAGGAACACCAGCTGCCACCAGAAACTGGGAGAGGCAAGGAACAGATTCTTGCCTAGTGCCTCCAGAGGGAGCTTAGCCTTGTGAACACTGATTTTGGCTTAGTGAAACTGATTTGGGACTTCTGGCCTCCAGATTTGTGGGAGGACAAATTTCTGTCACTTTAAGCCACCAAATTTGTGTTAATTTGTTACACCAGCCACAAGAAATGAATATAACACCTCATCAAATAGTTTTCCTAAAACCATAAAGAATCCTTCTCTTACTTTTCTGAAATGTCACCTCTTTCACATATAAAATATTTATGGGTAGCAGTCAACAAGTCCCCACCAGCTGCTGGTTCCTGGGCGTAAATTTGTCTGAACTAAAACCTAATTGCTATATTCATCCAGGTTGCAAATTCACGGAGAATCACCAGCTCGTGATCACCAGCAGCTGAGCATGCGAGCCAGGAGCACTGGGGTTTTGAGAACTGAGCGCCACTGCAGGATTTTACACCTGGCAGCAGCAGCTCAGCCCAAGAGGTGGCAACACACCCAGAAGAGTGTCAGTCCCACAGACATGAGCCATCATCAATACGGACTCTGAATCCTCAACGGCTTCAACATTTATTGCAGAAACATGTTCGCCTGGTGCATCAAGGAGGCCATTCTTCTCAATAGAGCTGAGAGATGTCTCTGGCAACTTTTTTCTGGGACAGGCACATTTGGTATCATTTATTAAATTATTGAGTTTCCTGGCGTTGTCCCTTGCCAACCTGCCCAACAGGAACTTATATATCTTTTAATAAATTTCCTTTTATAAAAAATGTATATTCATATATACATGTGTTTGTTCCTGTTTTTTTTTTAACCCATCAGTCTATTCTTGTATCAGTAAGCATCATTTTAATTATTTTATCTTTTAAATTTCATATCTGGCAAAACCAGTATTCCCTAATTTTTTTAACAAAATTTATTATTCTTAACTAGTCTTCCAGATAATAGAAGATTTAGAATGGCTTTTATAAAGTTCTTTTTAAAAATTTTGTTTATGAATACATGAAGTTTACAAATTAATTTGGAAAAAAATTATCTTTTCAAAAGATTATTTGTTTCAATTCAAAATTAGATGTCTATTATTAAACCTTGTTTTATGTCCCACAGGAACTCTTAAAATTTCCTTCATACACTTCCTGCACATTTCTTAAGTTTCTATCTAGTGTGTCTGATCTCCCTCCTGCCCTTCCTTTCCTTCCTTTCCCTCCTTTTCTTCCTTTCCTTCCTTTCCTTCCTTCCTTCTTCCCTCCTCCCCTTCCTCCCTCCCTTCCTCTCTTCCTTCCTCCCTTCCCTTCCCTTCCTTTCTCCCTCCCTCCCTTGCTCCCTCCATCCCTTTCTCCTTCCCTCCCTTTCTCCCTCCCTTTCTCTCTCCCTCCTTCCCTCCTTCCTTCCTTCCCTCCCTCTTCCCTTCCTCCCTCTTTCCTTCCTCCCTCCCTTGTTTCCTCCCTTCCTTTGTGCCTTCTTCTCCATTCTCTCTCCCTCCCTCTCTGCCTTCCTCCTTCCTTTTTTCTTTCTTTTCTTGGTGTTTATACAGTGTTTTTCAGCAGAGGAGTGACATATGATTTCTTCTTTGGCAGCTAATTTTAATTTCTAACTTTGTTTTGTTATTTTCATAGGCTAATACTGAAACTCATTTTTAGGTTCCAGCAGATGCTGTGTGGGTGGTGGCAAGAGGTAGTGCAAGTTTAAGATGGTGGGGACAAAGCCTGAAATTTTTAATTAGCTCTTTATAATCAAGGGATCATTATTCATATATTTTGAAATTGCATCCAACAGGACCTTATGACTTTTTAAAAAGAGAAAAATAGCTCTCAAAAAGCAGCAATTAGAAGCTTTGTGAAATCCAATCCAATTGTGTGTGTGTGTGTGTGTGTGTGTGTGTGTTTACCTCCTTGCTTTAGATGAGGGAGGAAAACTTCTATGCATTAGTATGAGCTCTGAGCCCCACTCCAGCCTCACTCATGCTTTACCTTATAAATCTAGGCATTAGGAAAGCTTTAGAAGAAGAGGTAGCCTACTCATCAGGTCTGAGAAATAGCCCTCTGATCACATATTCCAAACTAAGACAGTTACAAGACAGAATTTGGTGAAGACCTGCTCTGTAAAAAGATGGAAGAAAGATATGATTTCATTTTTATCCATGACAGAAATGGGCAGAATAAAAGAAACCAGTCTCTCCTTCATTTTTCCCATCCTAAGTGAATAGAAAATGTTGGGTAGAAAAACTGAAGGCAATGATTCCAGGCTTGGAATAAAATGAAGTAGATGTTTTAATGGCACCTCATCTTAGGTGCCACATTAATGATCACTAAAGATTGATTAATGTTGGTGATAATGACCATAATATCATTTTTATTAAAGTGCAAGAGTAATCTGTAAAAAAAAAAAAAAGCTTCTGAGCTAAGCAGACTTTAACTAATCAACACCCTGCCAAGGAAAAGGGAACATTCTGCCAGAATTTAAGCTGAAAAAAAGAAAGTCCTCAGGCAAGTTTATATAAAACCCAAGAAAAGTGATACATAATAAATTAAATATACTGAAATAAGCAAAGCATGAATATTTAATCACTTGGCTATTTTAATTTAAAGGGAGCTGTAAGACCAACCAAGGCTCACTCACATAGGATGGAAAGTTTAAGCCTTGATTGGCAGTACCAGAAGCTGTCCTGAATCTTTCTTTATTCAGGAGACTGGCAAACATTACATGGCACCAACATGGAATCAAGCTGCAGGCCAAGCCAAAGGTTTGCCAGGGACTGACTGCATCCCAAAATCAACGTGGCTGAGGGACTTGGATGCAGAACATGCAGCGCATCTAGCTTCTTGCATCACTGGAAGCTTGCAGGTGCCAAATGACAAGACAGAACCTTCTGTTGGTATCCTGGGATGGGGCCAGCCCCCTTAAGGAGACCAGTTCTCCTAGATTAAACCGCAAAGCAGAGATGAGTGCAAACACATCTAAGAACTAACCATTCTGTGGACTGAATGGGTGAACAATGAGTAATGGGTTCAGAGAGAGCAGCTGAGGAAGGTGCCCAGAGGGGCAACATGGGGATCCCACTGCCATACAGAGGGACACCTGTTCCAGCTTCAGCAAAAGGAGGCTCTATGTTTTGGGGAAGGTTATTTTCCCTCTCTGGGCCTCCATTTCCATCTGTGTTTGAAACCCTGCCCTTTGTGAATTATAGCAAATTGATTCCACACCCCTCCATTCTATGTCCTGTCAGAAGTCCAAGGACATGCTCCCCGATATTTCTGTACACAAAATAGAAAAAAATTCTCTGCCTTCATGAGGTTAACTATCTGGGAGGGAGAATGGATCCAAGACAAAATAGTAGCAAAGTGTAGGAAAAAGAGGGGACATTTACTGACTGGTCTATGTCCTGAGGGAATATCTCGTAGAGCTGCAGAAAGATGGCAAGAAGCAGAGATGAGTGGAAGATGGCTTTGCAAACCACAGGAGACCAACGACGTCTGTATTGTAGTATGGGAAAGAGGTTCCAATACACTTATAAGATGGGTACTCCCTACCTGGCACTGGACTAAGAGCTTACTATGCATGATTTTATTTTAACCTCCTACAGTTCTGTGAGATAGGTGTTATCATCCCATTTTATCAATGAGAAAACAGACTCAGGCTAGGGAACTTGCTAAAAGGAAAAAGTGAATGAGCGCCAGAGCTGGCACCCAAACTCCAGCCTCTGCTCCAAACTCACGCTCTTTAGCACCACCCTATAATCTTTCCAGTAGCAGAGGGGGCCAGTCAGTCAGTCCAGCATTTAAAAATATTATCTGATCTATGTGGATTCAGAACTGGTGGATAGGTCTGGGAAGAGCCTATGGTCTTATTTGACTATGTTAGAGCTTACATATATCTACAATAGGTATTGCTTAAAATGCGGAGAGGTAGTGGATTCTTGAAAATAATCATTATAATTTGACAGGTAGCACTAGAAAATATCAGCTAAAGCAACAAATCAAAGTACTTAATAGTATAAGCAAAAATAGACTTTTGATACTAGCAGAACACAGTAAAATGCTTTGTAGTTCTACAGCTTTTTCTGCTTAATTGCTTAGTGTTTCCCCAAAATTCTTGTAAACCTCTCTCTGTCTTCATTCTTTTAAGTTGCCCCATTGTCTCTGGGTAATGTGTAATGTAATAGAAACCTCTAGAAAATGTTTCTTTCTTCCCAATACTATCACCAGAGTATTCTGTATTTATCTCATTTCAAAGAAAATGAAGCATAGAGAAATTGACTATGCCCTGTATACGCACTAAGGGATCAGGGCACAGAAAGGGGAGAAGTCGTGCAGGGATTCTAATGATCAAACCTGTATCTTTTATGAGATGCAAGTCATTCCTTTGCAATCAGTAGGCAGAAAAAAATCCAAGTTTCCTCAGAAGAAATTACCTACACAAACAGATTCTTACCGGTGGACCTAAAATGCTTTTCACAGGCAATAGTGAAACAGAGGAAATTCATGCTGGCAGGATTTTTTCCTTGTAAGCTTTGTAAATGTGAAGGCAAGGGGGATAAATGAGAAGAAATAAAAGCTTTCTTTAAGTCTTACTTACTGATGGTTTTTGTCACAGCTTTATAAAAACAGCTCAGGTCTAATCAAAAGTGCAATTTGGCTGGACTTTTACAGCATCAACAGCCTTAGGAGAACACATTTCACTCCCAAGGTTGACATTTAAGCAATGCCCCTTGGTCTGGCCTTCAGAACCACAGCCCACCTTTAAAAACCAGGGTTGCGCCCTGGGTGGAGCTCTCCATGCCTCAGGTTACCTTCTTGCACTCCTTGGGTGGAATATTAAAATGTGACCAGCCCAGTTTCTCAGTGCTTCTCCTGGGCAAAGGCATTTCATCATAGGCACACTAGTCGGAGTTAGCTGGGCTCTGCCTCTTCCATGATGGTGTGGTTTCCCGACTTGGGCCCATTAAACTGAAATAATAGTCAGTTATTAAATTGTGTTCAGATACTAAATCCATTGGTGTGCATTTAACTAAGTCTGGGTTGTGTTTATAAATGGTGAGGGATGGAAGCTGGCCTAATTTTTTTCTTTGAAAAATAACGGTAAAGGAGGATTTTCTTTTATAGTGCATATTTATATTTATACTATATATTATATAATACACATTAATATAAATTATGTATTTATGCTATTATATTTACTATATTGCTTGAATTTTTACAATTAGAATATATCCATTTATTGTGTAATTTAACAGACATTTGGAAAAAGGTGAAGGTCACATTAATGTTCAGAGTTTTTAAAAATAGCATGGATAGGTTCATTTCAAAGAAAGCTCTGGATACTGTATTAGTCCCTTTTTTTGCCACTAATAAAGACATACCCAAGACTGGGTAATTTCAAAAGAAAGAGGTTTGATGGACTCACAGTTCCCCGTGGCTTACAATCACGGCGGAAGGCGAAAGGCACATCTTACGTGGAGGCAGGCAAGAGAGAGAATGAGAACCAAGTGAAAGGGGAAACCCCTTATAAAAACCATCAGATCTTGTGAGACTTATTCACTACATGAGAACAGTATGGGGGAAACAGCCCCTATGATTCAATTATCTCCCACTGGGTTCCTCCCACAACATGCGGGAATTATAGGAGCTACAATTCAAGATGAGGTTTGGGTGGGGACACAGCCAAATCGTGTGAGATGCACTGATTAAAAAGACTTTATAGCAGACCATCCATAATCATACTTTGCAGAGGTAGACTCTGATGATACTTAGATGTATGGCATTTCATCCTTTTATTGTTCTCCTAAAGATATACACATATACACATATATAGAATTATATATTTGCTGTTTTGAAACTATCCTATGCTCTTTCACCTAAAAATATATTATAAATGCCTTTGCATTTGTGGAAAAGAATTTATATATAAATACATATATATATATATGCATATACATACGTGCACCAACCTAATATATGAAATATGAAATAAATTTTAAAGTGGCAAAGTATTTCATTGTTACTTGACCCTGTTAATCCCAGATTTTTCTAACATAAACAATACTGAAAATAATATTTCTGTCCAAACATTTTTGTGCTTATGCCCTGTTACCATCATGGGATAAACCACCATATAAAAAATTGCTGGATCAAAGGGCATATTTTTTCAAAGGCTTTCCACACCTATTGCCAAATTGCTCTCCAGAAAAGTACTGTTTCTTCCTCCAGCGGTGTGTGAGAGAGTCCATTTCCCCAGGCTCCAGACAATGTGGACATTAGAATTATTTTTACTCTTTACCAATTTGACAGGCAAAAATGAAATGGTGACTCATTGTTTTTATTTGATAGGCAAATATAAAATGGTGCATTATTACTTTTGTTAAAGAAATTATATCCTCATATTTTTCCTGTTGGACTGTTTATCCTTTCTAATTTAGTTGCAGAATTTCTTCATGTTAAGAATACCAATTATTTGTCTTTCATAATGTTACAAAAGTTTCTCAGTTTTAATTTTTCTCAATTTGGTTTACTTCTAAAGATTTTCATTTGTCTGTAGTTAAACTTGTCAGTCTTTTTCTTTATGGTTTCTACCACTCATGACATTTGCTACACTATTGATTGCATGTTTTGTGGTATATTTCATAGATGGAATATAAGCTAGTACATACCCTGAGTCAGTTCAGATTCCAGACTGAGCGCTGTGTGTGCTAAATAGCTTTGAAAGAATGATGAGATTTCTGCTAGAATTGTGACAGAGATCCTGAGTGTTAAGAGCCTCAGATGTACTTACAGGTATCCAGAACACATAGGTGTTTACAGGGAATAAAAGCTTTATAATGTATCTCATAAATGTCACTGAAACATCGGTGTGGCACATGGGTATATTCTAGAGATAATCAATATCTTCCATCCCACATGTTCTTCTTACCATGTGACTTTGACCCTAGTCCCATGGAGAAGTGGGGTCTGTGCTCTCTCCCCTTGAATCTGGGCATTCTTGGCAGTACAGAGGAGGTGACACTGTGGGACTTCAGAGGATGGGTTATCAGAAGGCACCAAGCTTCTTCCTGGTCCTCTTGGTACACTTGCCTTTGAATCCCTGGTCCTCCAGGTAAGAGTCTGACGGCTCTGAAGCCACAGTGAGTAAACGCAAACTAGCCCACAAGGAGAGACCCCACAGAGGGAACCTGAACTAACTGGGAAAGATGGACAAGAAATTATCATGTAGTGTGATAGGAAATATACCTAATATTGTGATAACATATAAGAAGAGACCCGACCTAGCCTTGGGGGTCAGAGGAGGCTTCCTGGGGGAGCTGATGCAGGGACTGAGTGAGATCTGAAGGACAAGTAGCAGCAGGGGATGTGGGGCAGACTTAGCATGGAGGGAACTCCAGCCACAGGTGGCAGCAGGAGTGACTAAGGCCGGGAGGCAGGGGTGATTCGGTCTATTAAAAGAAAAGGAAACAGTTCAGTGTGGCTAAGAATGGAGCAGAAATGGTACAGAGATGAGTGATGAAGCTGGAGAGGTAAGAAAGGAATAGATGACGAAGGACCCTGTTTACCAGGTTGAGAAGTAGACAGAAATGTGTGTATTTTCAGCGAAATTTTTATCATTAGCATTTCCAGGCCTTGCTAGGATTTAGATATAAAATGTGGGACTTGGACAGTCTGGGTATTTTTCTATTTTTTTTTTTTTTGTAAAAGTGATTCCATCTGTCTTGGTTTGCCCTTCCTGGGGGTACTTTTTCTCATCCCACGGGAAGCTGTGCCTTTGTCTTTAAGCCCTTGGCCTAAAGCTTAGCTTCTCAGTGGGGGCTATGTCCCATTCTCCTTTGTGCCCCCAGAATGCCTAGGACAAAGACAGCCCTTGTCCTGTTCAATGCTTGCTGCTTTGTGGTGTCTTAACTTGCCCATCCCTGTCCTCCCTCTCTCTCTCTTTTTCCTTCTCCTGTCCCCTCCTTTCCCTACTCAGAACTTCTTTGTAGTCAACCCACACATATGAATCACAGTAGCATCTCCCAAAGGGGAAACCCCCCTGCCAACCAGCTGGTCCAGCCTAATTCCATTAACATTGCTGAGTGTGAACTTCCCCGTTACACGACCAATTTCATTATGTATGGGCCTCAGATGCTGCCCCTGAAGAATTCTGAAGGAGGGCTTTTGGGAGTACAGCCCAGTGTGGCTAAGCACGCCTCTCTCATTTGGCCAAACTCCTCCAAATCCTCATCTTTTGCATCATCTTTCATCTTGTTTTCCTTTTCCTAGAGAATCTGATTTTTTGCCTTCAAGTCCCATTTATTGTCAAGTATGTGTATCTGGCCTCAGAGTGAAAAGAAGAACTTATCCAATTGGTGAGAAAGATAGTCTCCCCATAGAGTGCTTAGAGAAAAAGATCAGTTCAAGATAAAGAGAAATTACAGAGTTTAGAGCTCGAATGATGGAAATCCTTTAGACCAAGACTGAACAAACATTTTCCTTAAAGGACCAGATGATGAATATTTAGACTTTGTGGGTCATAAGATTTCTATCACAACTCTGCCTTTGTAGCAAGAAAATAGTCATTGGCAGTATCTAAACAAATGGCCATGGCCGTGTCCCAGCACAATGTCACTTACAGTAGCAAGCTGGGGGCTAATTGGGCCCACAGACCATAGTTGGCCAACAACCCCCAATCTAGACCAACTATCTCATTATACAGATGAGGGCACTGAAGCCCAGAGGGGATGTGTTCCAGTTCATTCCGGTAATTAATGGAAGTACCAGGCTGAAGCCCCAGGGCTCCTGACCCTTGGTCCTCTGTCCTTTCCACCACTCTAGTCCTTAAGTCTTGCCTGTTCTATTTTGACTGGTATTCTCACCACTGCTCACCCCCACCCAGTTTGTCCTACCCTTTGAAACTTCCCAACACTTAGGAACTGAACCAAGGTATCAAAACCTTAAAAGTGGTGAATACTTTCCAAGGCTTCCTGTAGTTTCTAAACTCAATCTATGCTTGTGGAATGATGAACCCCAACTCCAATAAACTGTGTGTGTGTATCACCCAATGTATAGAAACATGCACATCTACAGATAGGCAAAAACTCTGACAAATGGATCTTGCCCAAATTAAGAAAACAACTTTTTCTGGGTTGCTCAAATCCAACTGAAATGTCTACATTTTTAGGAAGAAGCCTTTTACATAATGCCAATATGAAGAGGCTGAAGATGTAAAGCAAAGTAAACAAAGCAATGAAACCTAGCTGAGTCAGTGGTTGGACATTCCAAATTGCTTAGCATGCTGTTAATGACTTTAAAAGGCAAGAGGGACAAGAGAGCTAGTTCCCACAAAGAGGATAGTTTTGTCTCATGTCTCAGCCAAAACAGGCCCCAAGACTTGAATGGTCTGAAAAGTGTTCTCCATTATATAACAATTTATCTGTCCTTTTAAAAATAGGTGCCTTGAAGCTGTTTCTTCAAAATGCAGAAGAGGGATGGCAGAACATTCTCAAAGGCTTAAGCAAAGACACTGCTGGCTCTTCTCTGACCTGGGACCACAACAGCAAATGTCCCACTTCGATAGAACAGCAACGAATAACAAAGTTCTCCTAGGCCCAAGGGCCTGTTCTAACTGCTGGACCATTGCCAGCAATCAGGAACAGTGGCTACAGATGTGCAGCAGAGGACAAATCTTACCTGGTGTATTTGTCTATTCTCATGTTGCTATAAAGAGATACCTGAGACTGGGTAATTTATAAAGAAAAGATGTTTAATTGGCTCATGGTTCTGTGGGCTGTATAGGCTTCTGCTTCTAGGGAGAAACTTACAATTGTGGCAGAAGGTGAAGGAGAAGCAAGCACATCCTCACATGGTCGGCAAGAACTCATTATCATGAGAACAGCAAGGGGGACGTCTGCCGCCATGAGCTAATCGCCTCTCACCACGCCCCTCTTCCAACTCTGGGGATTACAATTTGACGTGAGATTTGGGTGGGGACAAAGAGCCAAACCATATCACCTAGGCACAACGTGGTGACATCTTTCATTCCCTGTTGGCCATGTCAGCCATTCTCCCAAAACAAATCTTAATTTCAGTGGGGTCATCTTCAAAATGGCTCAACAGCATTCAAAAGTATTAATTAGTACATAAAATGGCATGGAACTATATGGGGGTTAGGGGAAGAATCATATCTATTCTAATGATGAGTTAAGGACTATGTGAAAGTGACTATCCTGGTGATGACCTTTGGCAGCTACTGTAGTGAAAATAAACAGGAATCTCCTTCTCTGACTCTGCTCCAGCCATTTTTAAAAATTGGACTCTCAGCACCAAAAATCTCCCACTAGCCAGGAAGTCAAAGGAAAAGGGCAACTGACCAAAGGTAACAAAACTCATTCTCAAAAAGGAGGAATTTAAGCTAAGGTACCCCTCCCCCAACCCAGGGAACTTACCCAGATTTGTGCCAGTGCCTCCTAGACATTTTAACTTTATATTTATTTTCATATTTATTTCATAAAAGAGCTAAATTCCCTATTGTTATTACAGCATCAAGAGATACACCACCTCCACCTATCCCCTTGCCTCAGTTTTTTAAAAATATTCCTAAAACTTAATGGGCAATCCTGCATATCTCTGGTGAAAAGTGAATAAAAGGGCAAATAGAAGAAATACAAGAAAAAAGGAAAAAAATTATTCACTATGCATAAACCAAGGAAACAGTAATCCTTCTTGAAAAGATTCTTGAAAAATCTCCATAAAAAGGGAGGAATTTTTTTTCTCCAAACCTTCAGAAACTGTTAATTATAACATTTTACATAATAAGGGAGAAAAACTTTCCTGAATGCCTAATATGCTGGGCATCTTACTTAGATTATTTCACTTAATTCTCATCTCCTTTCTGGAAGATCATTGTTATCCCTATTTTACAGATGAGAAAATTGAAACTCAAAAAGGTTATGTGTTTTGATCCATGTCACAAACTAGTAAATGACTCTAGATTTAAAATCCAACCCCCAACTCTCTGTGCTTTCTCTAGCACAACACTGTCTCTGATGAAATAAAGGGGAAAAAATGTCCTAAACATATTAGATGACCACAATACTTGTGCTAGGAGGGAAGGTATAGATCAAATCCATTATTCAGAAAACAAGTATTAGTCCTATTTCAAAGTTACAGATAATGAAAGGCAAGAATTTTAAGGTTCCATTGGAAGTCACTAGTGACACCAATAGAAACTCAAAACTCTCAAGTTCCCAACTCACATTTTTTGTCCAGTAGATCACATTGATTTAGACATTTTGGAGACATCTGACATGCGCAACAGACTGCAAATTTAAAAATGAGTGGGAACCTCAATGAAAGTGCTGTCACTCAAATCTCACATCCAGACCATGATTAATGCCACTGTAAATATTAATGAAATGTAAAATACTCACTAGAAAACAGTGATCAATAATGCAGCTTTTATGGGTGCATTAAAATAATAATATTTTTATTATTGGTGAGAAATTTCTTTCTCTTTATTTAAATCCATTAAAGAATGATTTCAACACTTTGGAATGCAGGTCTTAAAGGTTTGTTTTACGTTATATGGGAGAAAACATGGCCTCATTATCATTATTTTTATGCAACTTGTGCATAACTGGCCACAGATTCCTTTTTTTCTTTTCTTAATTTTATAAGATATTGATTATGCCTGTCATTTAATGGAATAAATGTGATATATTCCTTTGCATTGGTTGGTAGAGTATGTGGCCTAAAACACGCCTTGAATTGAAAGTCTCCATTTTATTTTGTGCAGATATAGGAAGATGCTAGTATGTAAATAGTGATAGTGAGAAATAACCACTGGACTATTTAACAGACATACTAACACAAATAAAAACTATATGCAAAAACATATGCAAATCAAACAGTTTTGCATATGTACAACCCTTGACTTGACTAGCTGTTGGACATTGTATAGACACAGCTTAGGTCCACTGTCTTGTCAGAATGAAAAAAGCAAAGATATTCAAGTCATCTAAGTTTTTCTGTATATAATAGGGAGAATGCCACATTCATATTTTTGTAGTGAGGATTAAATATTGCAGTAGATATAAAGTGTTAGGAAGTTCTAATAAGTAGCCACCTCAGGTGGCTGTAATTACTGTTGTTATTGCTATTTCTACTACTATTATTACAACACGGCCTTCATTCAGTCACCCTAGTGGATCAATCAGTAGGATGCATACAGTGACGTGCAGCAAGACAGTCACCCTATGTGACTTAAAAGAGGCCACAGTCCAGAAAACTACTAAGGAAAGCACAAACACTGCCACTCTTCCCTTCTTATACTGGGGAGGTCAAAACCTTCCCAATTCTATTCTTGAGTTACCAGTCCCTGAAAAACTAAGAGAATAGTTGCTAAACCTCAAGAAATATGCTTTGAGAGGCAAGTGTCTCAGAAATAAAAACTGTTTTCTTAAACCTAATTTGAATAAGAAACTGTAATTCAGAACATTTCCAAGTGGAAGTTCTATGAATTATGCAGAAGAATAAATTGCCTTCTTTGAAGGCAAAGGCCCTTGATGTGGTGACCATTTGACAATAGACTACTGATAGAGTCATTCCAAAGACTTTGTCCTTTTCAGTCTTTTCTCAGTGGTTCATCACTCAATACAGAAACTTACCTGAAAAGTAGACTCCTGGGCCAGCTGGGCTTAATGAAAGTTTGGCCATATTGGGTTGGAATGCAGGCATGACTTTGATTCATACTGAAGCTGGTCCAGAGTGCGTACTGGCCTTGCATCTTTCTAGCTATACTTGAAATTTTCTTCCCATCCACGTCTCTTTAAAGAGATTTCAAACCCACAGACACCTCAGAAATTTATCCTCCCCACTCTAAATTTTCCCAGCTCCTGTCCTTAATCTGGGGCACAATATCAGACCAAAGGTAGATGCTTGATCCAAGCAAGGCCAGTCAGATTTAGTCTCCCAGGGACATGGAATTAAGACCCAGAAATTGGGTCGGTTACCTCTGGGGAGGGGAGATAGAAGATCATGAAGACCCTGGGACTAGAATGGCTATTCACAGGGGGCTATGAAAACCTCCTGTTGTTAGAGTGAAGAAGAAAGTCTTTGGGTAAAGAAAGATGAAGTGAGCATGTGGGAAAATGGACAAGAGATGGACTTTTCCAGAGACTTTCCAGTTACCAGAAGACTTTGCTATCTTTCCTGTGTGTTTCTATGGGATCTCTTTGCATCCTTATAAACTCCCTATTGACTTGAGCTTCCTTGAAAGGGTTTCTGTTCCCCAAAACCAACAGTTCCTTAGCTAAAACATCCTTTAGCCACGCTGGCATTTAATTTTGAACTCACCCTCTCCTTGCCCTAGTCTCCAGAGGCTGCAGTCACCTTCTACGTTAGGGAGTGCCTAACTGGTAACTACCTTCATTGCTGATGAGAAATGGGAAAGAGGCAGACACAGAAACTGGAGAGAAGTAAACAGTGAGTAACACCAAAGAGAAGATCAAAGTTCTGTCCTGCCCTAAACAAGGTGGGGCACCACTACTACCTTTGAAACAGGTTGTCCTTTCTCATCTGCCTCAGGTAGGTCTTTGGTTCTTTCAGTAACATTTGGAGCAAGAACTAAAGGAGTCCTTGCAGCTCAGCCTCATCCTTTTATTCCAAGAGGAAGATTGATATAAATTGACCCCAACACAGATACACACACATATAAACAATATTATCTGTCCTAATAGATAATAAATCTCTATAACATTTAAACTAACTATTGTAAGTAATTCATAAGAAAGTCTTACCTGAAGAGGAAACAGAATTGCTCATGATTATCTTAGAAGGGACCTAGTACAAAAGAGAAGAAAGAGTGATTTCAAAATAGAGAAAAAAGTTGTTTTTGTTTGTGTGGTTTTTATAATTCTATTGAAAATGGAGACTCAATTGAAACAGTGTGGTTCATTGGAAAGATCCTTGGACTTGGAATCAAGGAGCTTATTTTAGGAAGAAACATGAGACAAGTGCAAAAATAGAACCAGGCAACAATAAAACAAATATCATGAGAGAAGGACACAAAGAGGTGTGGAGCTTTGGAGAAAGGGAGATATTACTTCCACATGGAAATGAACGTGGAGGATTTGATGGTAAAAGGCAGAACCAAAGGAATACTTTTAGGCAAACTAGCGGGATCATGGAATAGACATTGTCTGGACCACAAAGCTTTGATAGGAGTATTTGGAACACAATGCTTCAAATGACTACCACCAGAAGAAAGTTGACTTCCTCATCCCACAATATATCTCTGTGGCCATATCTACTATGGGGATCCAGGGTTGAATATCTAAATATCAGTGCAACACATCTAGGAAAGAAATTAAGAAGAGCATTACTATCAGGAAAAAAAGGTGATGACTGACTGGCTGTGGCAGTTTTCCTGGGGATTAGGGTGTGCAGAGGGGGAAAAGGGAGAGTGAGCTGAAAATGAAAACAAGCAGATGCCATGCATCTCTATAGTCCTTGCAGCCTTCCCCTAAAGCTCCTGTGCCTTTTGAGGTTATGTGTGCAAGACTGTGAGGGGATGCTCTTCCATTGGTCAGTGAACTAATTAGGAGATTATTTGGAAGTGTCCACATAGTTGCCTCAGCCTGGAATCTACAGGGCTCACCAGTCCAGGACAGGCTTTTAGGTTGGTCTCTCCATTCCTGCACTACAAGTTTTCCATACTGCACGTGAAACAAGAATTCAAGCCCCTTGGCCCCATCCTGTGCCACAGAACTGGGGTCTGACTGACTCTCAATCAACTCTGTTTCAACATGGTCTAGGGCAGGGAGCCAAGTCTATGCAACTCTATGGATGGGATGGAAATTTTCTTCGCCCCATTCATGAGAACGTTTTTGATTCTCAGCTTTGTCCTGAGAACCCAGTTCTGGCTTCCTCTGATGCATGAGGCCAGATGACTTCCACTCCCACATTGGCTATAAAACCTTTTCCTTTAAGCAACGCACTCTCTGTCACCACAGGCCATGTGGCCCCCACTTCCCCTAACCACTACAGTTCCCTCTTTATCTCTGCTCCTTGAAGCTTCCCTTTCTTGTTTTTGAATTCAACTAGGTATTTTATTTTTTTTAATTTTTAAAACATATTTATACATTAAAACTGGGGTGGGGGGGGTGTCCATGGAAGCTCAGCCTACTATCTTGGCTGAAATTCCTTTTTAGCTAATAAGTGGCAGAGCTGAGTTTCAAATCTAGATATTCTGACTCTAAAACCAAGGTTAATTTTTTATGATAACATGTATCTTCCAAGGAATCTCAATAAGGCTGAAAGGCTATCCAAAGTGACTTTTAACAAAGAATAAATAGAGGCAAACTCATGGAATGATTACCCCCAAAAGCTATTACGGGCTAAAATATTTGGGAAGTTTTCAGAAAATGGCAAAAAATGAAGCTCTGTCATGTGTTATGATATTCTAAAGACTGTCTGACCTTCTGAATATGGCAGAAGGCAGCTTGCCTCTCACAACACTCTCCTATGTGAACAGGGGTCTAACTCCACCTGGTAATTTCTATACCCTTTTGGCTGTAGTCAGAAGGAATCATTGCAGATGCTCTTCTCATCACTCACATATTCATCTGCCTGTGCACATACATCTCGATGCAAACCCAACGAGATGATGTTAAGAGCATGCGCTGTGCTCTGAGATGTGAAGAAGTCATGCAACCTGGTATCTCTTGGGGGACAGGCAGAAGAAATATGAGAAACATGGATACTCCTTAAAAAAGAGGGCCTTTGTCCCCAGCTACTACAACCTCAGGGAGGCTGCCACATTCTTTGTACCAAGTTTCCATGCACTAGACAGCAAAATCTCATCAAAAACACAGCTATATTGATTATTCATTTTTTTCCATTTCCACTAATGCTACCTTCTATAATGCAAGTAATTGAGTATTGATTGAGTATTGACTATACTATAACAATTCAGTTAACTGACTTGCCTGGGAAATGGAGTGCTTGGTTAAGTGAGTTTCCTGTTTCTAAATAATTTAGGAGGTTGGAACCTACCTCTGAAATTTTCTTTTATGCGTGTGTAGATATATTGATTGACTTAAATTAATAAACATCAGGTACAAAATATGACAGCATAGGCTTTGGCACAAGCTTGAGTATGCATCAAGACTTTGCATCTCGTTGGCTGCATGATTTTGGAATACTTTTTTAATTCCTGAGCCTTGGTTCCCTCACCTATAGATTGAAGATAACCTCATTTCCTAGGATTATTGTGAAGATTTTATTAGATCACGTATGAAGAATGCTTGGCAAAAGTCCTGATGTAGAATTCATGTCAACAAGTAGCACCTATTATGACTATTATTGTTATTATGAAACTGAAACTGTCTCATTTCAGGGGAGGCTCCCACAGCATGACAGATCCGAGGTAGACTCAGAGCAACAGACAATCAAAGTCATTTGGAAAAAGTGAGGTTGGAAAATGAAACCAACAATTGGCCTATGGATTTGCACAAGAGAAAGTAAGCAAGTAAAGACTAGATCCTGGGCACCCGTTTGGTGGCTGAGCTTACATTGCTTGAGTCAATGCCCTGAAGCCCATGTGGTTAGTTGTTGACAAAGAAGAGAATTCCTTGTCTTTATCAGATGCAAATCCCCAAGAGGTTCAATTTAAGAGCCATTTCTTGGACTGGCTAATATAACCCAGCAGTTACAGCCAAGATTATCTTCTGTGTGATTATAGCCTGGTTGGAAGAATCATGGCCTGAGTCTAGCTAAGGAGATTTAGACTGTTGTCACTTATGGAATCCCAGCTAATGAACTCTCACACAGCAGGACATGGTTTGAGGCACATCATGAGACATTTATTCTTTAGAAAAGCCACCCCTCTTTGGCCATTCCAGGCCACCTTCCAGAGCCCCTCTCTGGTTTCCCACACACAGTGTTTGTTCCTCTGGGCATTGCTTCTCAGGAGGCTGGGGAAAAAAAAAGATTGGTCTTCCAAGGTTACTGAACTTATCTCTTTTCCCTTGCTATACAAACAACGTGTGTGAAGGCCACCCAGACTTTTGCAATTAAAGAGGAACTTGCAGGGAAGGGTATGGCCAAGGCTGTTTCATAGTCTGCCAAGTCAAGGCTCAAGTTGCCTCTGTGGGAGAACTCTCCTGCCATTGCTAACTAAGCAGCCTGTCTGTCGATGGGAGCAGTGGGTATATGGGACTGGGAGCTCGAGTCCCAGGTCATTTTTCTGCCACTGGGAAATGTTTTGAGCTCTGCCAGCATCTGCTCACGGGCCACAAGTTGAAAGTGATTTTACATTAGCAGCAGAGATTCAAACAAGGAACATCCAACAAATCCTGGTGACCTGCAGCAGTGGTTCTCAGTGTGCTGTGGACCAGTAGCAGCAGCATTACCTGGGAAATGGTTAGAAATGCAAATTCTTGGGCTCCACCCCATTCCTACCTACTGATTCACAAACTCTGAGGGTTGAGCCCAGGAAGTGGTTTTAAAAGCCCTCCAGGTGATTCAGATGCAGGCTAAAGTTTGAGAACCACTGGCCTAAGGAACTCTGGCAGTGGGAATGAAGAAAATCATTGCAGGGTTCTTAAGAAAACCCAGGTGTGGCTAAACAGATATGCCTGTCCCCATTTCCCACCTACCCCCAGCCCCCACCCCCATGATCTAAGAAAGCAAAAGCTCACTGAGGCAGGTGATGTGTTGGACAGAGCAAATACATGACAGGAACACACTTGAGCCTACCTGAGTGGTGTTCAGCATCTGTCTTCTTTTGCTCACTTATTAATTAATTTTGTCATTCCCATATGGAGGTTTCTGTTTGTCCTCCATAAATAGCCATCATTACATACAGGATTCTCCAACTAGCAAGGTGGGGAGATGATCCAGGATGGGCAGGGGAGAGAGAGAGAAGCAGCACCCGTCCTGAAGGTCAGAACCAGACCTCAAAACATCCCCACTAGTCCACGGCTCAGAGGAGAAAAGAAGACTGGATATATAAAGGGAAGGGAAGCAGAAAAGAGAGAATGGATGAAGGAGTGGGCATGGGCAGACCCACTCCAATATTTGCAGAACCAGGGGCAAAATGATAAATGGAGACCCATGTACCATGTATCTAAACATTTAAAATGTATAAATCAGTGAACATCAAGTGAACAGACTATTAAGTAAATTATGTAATATTTTCTTATCTTGACAAATATATCTTCATAGCAAACTGGAAGAGCAGGCTTGGTCAATTTAGAATTCCTGGACTCCTGAGAGTTACAGAATGCAATAATGCAAGGAGGGTGGTCACCTAGCTCAGTCTCTGGCCCACGACCTGCTCTCATTCTCTTTCCACTCTGGCTCTGTCCCCATACCATGAAGGGCTTCATTGAAATGCATAAATACACGAGCCCATACATTCAAGCTCCATCCACACCTCTTGCAAACAGCTTCTCTTGGTGACCCCTGAGACCTAGGAGGAGTACCTTAGCACCAGAGGCTGGTATAGGGGAAGATATCCATGTGGGCTCTGGAAATAGGATCATGCCTTTTGGATACATAATTCTAGGGTCCCAGTTTCTTGGAGCATGGTCTTGCAGGGGAGCAGACTCTAGATAGTCACAATTCCTTGGCCTGTGGATGCTTCAACCCACAGGAAGGGTAAGAAAAACAGAAGCAGATTCTCTGAAGCATGGGTCCAGGACAAGGACCATCTTGCCCAGGTCCAAGGATAGACCAGATAGAAAAGAGGAGGAAACATCAAAGACATAAGAGAGAGGGAAGGAAATAACAGGTGAAAAAGACCTTAGAAGAAATTCTTCATAAAGTGGCTTTTACTGTTACCTATGTACATTGAGGGACCTGATGTTTCTCTGGGCATCGAGGGAATGGGAACAATTCTTCCTCTGAATTAGCCTTATCCCCGAATGGTGGGGAGAAGTGAATGTTCGTGCCTGCTTCATGTTTTATTCTTCTGCATAAATTACAGTGCAGAGACTAGAGACATCTAATTTTCCTGTTATAATAACCATAGATCTATTATAACTTTCTTGCTACACATTAAAGGGAGGAAAAGAGGGAGGGAGGGAGGATGGAAGTTAGTCAGTCAATGATCAGAGACCAGAAGTTTCTCTGGTTGAAACAAAAGAATATTTCATGAGACAAACAACTGAAAAGCAAGTTTACACAGAAAATTGGTAACTTGATGCAGCATTTTGGGCTTGATCATGTGGGTTGGTTGTTACTTGGCTTAGCTTCTGATGTTGCAAAAATTTCATTTGTGAAGGTTTCTATGGCCAATTGTTTTGATGTAGATTACTTGAGTTTTGTTGTTTGCTGTTTAGCAGACATGAAATATGATCCATTTTCTCTGGGAATGTTTCATTTCCTGGAGCTGGAAATGCAGTGCGGTTAGGTAAACTGCTCCATTTCTGAGCCATATGTTATAGTGCTGAAGTACAGGGCAATCCAGATCACAGCATTCTCAGGCTTTCAGAATAATTATTTTAATTGTTTCCTGGGAAAAAATTACTTTCTAAGGATAAAATCAACAGAAAGAATCACAAAGAAAAAAATGATAGAAAAACATTATGATAAAATGTAAAACATCATGAAAAAATGTAAAATAAGTCAAACTTAGAAACGGATATGTTACAAATATGACAAAACCAATAATTATAAACACTTTATATAAAAACTTGTGCACACATATTTTTTAAAATCATCAATGCTCCAATTTTAAAAACATAATAGCAGACCATTCACAAAGGAAAAATTATGACTAAAAAATATTTTAAGATATTCAAAATGATGTAAGATAAAATTAGATTATTTTAATTGATATCTCATTTCTGGATGTAGCTTTACAAATATGTCAACAGCCTTAAAAAATGTCCATGGCCTTGACCTGGGCAATTTTTTCCTAAGGACATATTAAAAATATGGGAAAATATTCATAAAGAAGTGATCTTTGCAGGTTTCTCTGAAACAGAATTTTTTAAAAAAAACACTATCTCTGCTCTGTCAGAGTTCACTCATGCTCTGGATCTTATAGTTTGGCTCAACTCTTTGGGGATTTCATTCATTCAGTTATTCTCTTATATATCATCAATCTCTCTTTCCACTAAACACAAATATGCTTGGTATCTCACTAATGTTTAAATCCTTTCTTGACCCCACATCTCTGTCAGGCTTCCACTCGACTACTCTGCTTCCCTTTATGGGAAACTTAAGAGCTATCGCCACGTATTCCCTTCATGTCCTTACATCCCACTCACTGAATTGCATTCCCTTGTCAACATCGCAGGTGACCTCCCTCTTTGCAAATCCAATGAACAGTATTGCAATGTTTAACCTATGTCTTCTGTAGTTTTCTTTGGCTTCCAGGACACCAGTCCTGTTTTCCTGTTACCTCAGTGGCCACTCTTTATTGGGCTACTTTGCTGAATCTCCCTTCTTCGTCCAGCTTTTAAAGAAGAGAACTCCTTCAGGGTTCAGTGAAAACATCTTCTCCATCCATATCTATTTCCTTAAGTGATCTCATCCAATCCCATGGTTTCTGATGCCATCTTATACCAATGACTCCAAAATATATATCTCTGGATTGAACCTCTCCTCTGGAACCTGGACTCATATAGCCACCTGCCTACCTGATGTTAACACTTGTATATCTCAGGCATTTGAAACTTTAGCTATCCAAAGCAGACTGCTTAATCCCATCTGCCTCTCCCCATATACCCAGATCTCCCCCTACCTTCCCCATCTCCTTAAATATCCCTATCTGCTCAGTTATTAAAATGAGATAATTGTATGTCATTCTTGACTCCTCCCACTCTTCAAATTCTACATCCAAACAATCAAGAAATTTCATTGGTGCTACTTCCAGAATATGTCTTACATTTGACCACTTTCTTCCTTCTGCACTGCCACTGCCACCCTCTTAGTCCAAGTCACCACTTCCTTCTGCCTTAACTAAGTTGATTGTCTTCTAAATGGTCTTTCTACCTCTATGCTTGCCCCTACCCCTACAATCCTTTCTTTAAGAAAAACCAAAATTTTTAAAATGCAAATCAGAGAATGGCTGTCCATTTCACTTAGAATAATTACTGAATTATTACAATGGACGGCTAGGCCGTGCATGCTTCATCTCCTGCTTGGTGGTCTGACTTTATCTCATAGCAACTGTCTGCAAGCTCACTCCAGCTCTGCCCACTCCTCCGTCTGCTACTTCCTGGAACACGGATTTATGCACATGTGCCCACACAGTGGTCATCCATAAGACACAGAATTTAAGCTTTGAAGGACATGAAGTTAATTTATTTTTAAACACATTAAACGAGTTTATTAATATGCACCTTAAATTTGGCAACTGAACTGGCAACTGAACTCAAATTCCACATTAATTATGAGTTGCTTTTGGCTAAAACTGCAATGGCACAAATTATATTGAGGGTTTTTCTTCTTTCTTGGAACATAAAGTTCTGAGGTAGGCCATCCAAGGCTGACAGGCACCTATTCACAGTCAACTATGTCCTGAGTTTGTTCTATATTTTCACTCCTCCACCTTATATGGGGTTTCCAACCTCAAGGTCACCTCCTGGTCTCAGGGGGACTATTGGAGTTCCAACCAAAATGTCCACATTCCGGAAGAGAGGAGAAAAATTGTTGGAATTCCATTTGAAACTAATGATGTAGGATCTTTGCAAAGGGGAAATATAAAGACAGATTGCCTTTCCATGATTTCTCACAAAGGAAAGGAGGAACAATTACATTGAAGGTAAAGGAAATACATTCCCTTCTATGCCAGGGACAAGGAATGAAAACTGAGAAAAGGAAGGAGAGCTAATATTTTTAGCATCTTTATTATGTACCAGGCACTTTATCTGCAGTATTTCAGAGCACCCCTTTAGGAAAGATGAGTGCTATGGGCTGAAGTGTGTCTCCCCCACCCCCCAACAAATTAATACATTGAAGCTCTAACCTTCAGTACCTCAGAATGTGACTACATTTGGATATAGGGTCTTTAAAGAAGTACTTATTTAAAATTAGGTTATTACACTGGGCCTAATCCAACATAACTGATGTCTTTATGAGAGGAGGAGATTAGCATGCAGACACACAAAGAGAAAACCATGTGAAGACGCAGAGAAGACAGCCATCTACAAGTCAGGGAGAGAAACCACAGAAGCAAACAACCCCACCAACACTTTGACCTTGGACTTCTAGCCCCCAAAACCATGAAAGAATAAATTCCTGTTGTTTAAGCTACGCAGTCTGTAGTATTCTGTTATGGCAGCCTTACCAAACAAACTCATGAAATTATGCCTGTTTTTCAGATAAAGAGACTAACATGCCAAAAAGGCAACTTACTCAAGATCACAAGCCAGCAAGTGGCAGTGCCAAGATTCCCAAGTCCAGCCTCAAAGTCTGTGTCCTTCCATCCTGCCAGATGATTCACACCCAACCCTCCTCTTAATGGTTGAGAGTTTATTTCCCCCAAAGACTTAACTGGTCCACAGTCTGTTCAGATGTTTCATTAGAAGGAGGTGGGGGGGGGACACAAGAAAGAAGAGTGGATCAGATGGAAAGAGGAATGTTCCAAGTTCAACTTCTGAAAACCAACCAAGACAAGATGGCAATGAAAATCACTTGTGAGCATGCATCATGTTCAGAAATACTTTAAACACTTGAAATCATGTCAACCCAGGTGGAAGATAATCAATGATTTATTCCCCATTTAACAAAACTAATTGTTTAGGAATTTTAATCTTTTAGGTTCTGACATTCTGTTTACAGATCCTGATGATTTTAGAATTGTTGAGTCCACATGAAATTAGGAGGGCATTATTATTTTTACTTTTCTTTGGGCGACACTCTGCTCTGGTTATTTTGTGCCAACCTGCCTTGATAGATTAATGACATTTAGAAGTAGTTTATCTTACTGATCAAACAGATGAACACCTAGAAATCCCCCTAAATTATAAATTAATGTCATCTGTGCACACAGACAAGGTCAGAGGAAGAGTCCAGCAGAGCGGGGCCTTACTAAGTGACAACAGCTGACCGATAAACTAATTGACACTGACGTGCAAATAAAGAATGGGGTTTTATGGAATAACATGGTATGTGAATTGGAAACTAAATCACAAGTTTCTGTTGAAGGTGGCAATTTGAGACCACATTTTTATTTTCTCTTCACCCACAATTCTACTAAAATGAACAAGAAAGCACAAAAATAAGAAAATATCTTTATCAACACGAAATGGGGAAGATAACATGAAAGGCCAGACGTTGTGAAAAATATTTGCCATATATAAAAGCAGAATGAGACTGAGGACACCTCCACCTGCAAGTTACCATGTGTGTTCCACTTATCTACTGCTGTGCAACCAAGCACCCCTGAACTTAGTGACTTAAAGCAAGATCATTTATTTTGGTCATGAATCTTAATTTGGGCAAGACTTGGCAGGATCAGCTTATCTCTGCTCCACTGGAGAAGCTCAAAGGCTGGAGTATGGACTCATCTGGAGGCTTGCTCATTCACATGTCTCATGGTTCATGAGAGAAGACCCACGGGGCTTCTGGGGCATTTCCACCTCTCTCTATGTGGTCTCTCCCCCAGTGTCTCTGCAGCATGGTGGTTTGGGGCAGCAAAGGTCTTGCATGTTGGCTCAGGGCTCCCAAGGTGCATATACCCAGAAAGGAGAGAAAAAAGAAAGAAGAGAAGACAGAGGAGAAACAGACAGAAAGGGAGAATCAGGCTAAAGCCAGATTGCATTTCTTGTTTTGGCACTGGAAGTCATGAATGCCATTTCCACTGTATTCTGTTCATAAAGGCCAGATCATTTGCAAGGGGAAGAGAACCGTACACCCTTTGTGACAGGGGCTGCAGAAATGAACGGCATGTGGCCATTTACAAAATATGATCTGTTAAGTACGTGACAGAAAAACACAACTAGGAGGAACTGATTGTGGTCACTAACAAAGCTGAAATACACCTTCAAGGTCAATGGGAAAGGAGCTAGAAACTGAAGGTGGGCTGGGGGACAAACAGGTCTGGGAAATCCCACACATGTGGCAGCTCACCATGGGTACCTCGCTGCAGTGTCACCTGATGTGGGCTGGAGGACCAGGTAAAACAAAGCTTTCTTTTGGTTGTTTATTAAAAGAGGGCATCCACCTCAATCAGAAAATAGGAGCAGTTAACTTGGTTTTGTCACAACAGGTATACATAGGAAATGCTTCTCAGAGCAGGAACTTCCCTGCCCCAGGGCTGGGCTTCACAGACAATGAGAACCTCAGTTTAATTAAATTGGACTAGAGAAAAGATAAACTTTGAATGTTCACCTTTAGTTGGGGACTAAAATATGCAGACAAGTACCTACATAAACTCTAATAAAATCTACCTCAACACTTAGTATTGGACATGCATAGACTTTTCTCTGTAGTGGAGAAGAAAGCAAGGAACAAAGGAAGGGAGGAAGGAATGGAGGGAGGGAAGAAGGGAGGGAGGGAAGGAGGAAGGAACAAAGGAAGGAAGGGAGGGAGGGAGGAAGGAAGGTCAGTCACTGGACGTACACAAAGATAAAATTGTTTAAAACAAGGGCCAATTTTAAAATTCAGAGCAAATACATGCTCTGCCTCTAAGAAACAGTGAAACACGTTTTTAAAAATATGAGGCTAGGTGTGGTGGCTCATACCTGTAATCCCAGCACTTTGGGAGGCCAAGGTGGGTGGATCAACTGAGGTCAGGAGTTTGAGACCAGCCTGGTCAACATGGTGAAACCCAGTCTCTACAAAAATACAAAAATTAGCCGGGCATGATGGCGGGTGCCTGTAGTCCCAGCTACTTGGCAGGCTGAGGCAGGAGAATTCCCTTGAACCCGGCAAGCGGAGGTGCCGTGAGCCGAGATCATGCCACTGCACTCCAGCCCGGGTGGCAGAGCGAGACTCCCCCTCAAAAACAAAAAAATTGAGATCTGAGAAAACACAATCTGTGGTGAACAAGGATTGCTTTCAGATGTTAAAAAATTAGCAAATTAAAGAAACAATGGAGACGACAGAGATAATAAACAGTAAGCTAGATACTAAACTTATAAATGAGAATTTTAAGACAAGATATTTGCCTACCATTCACCAGGAAAAGATAAAGAAAATTACACAATGAGCCAGCCTATCAAAGACAGAATGGACAAATCCAATAAAACTTTTTTTTTTTTTTTCCAGGAGAGAACAGCAACAGGATGCCTGAAGAAAGACTTGAGATTTCTAATCAAAGGTTTACAAATGGTTTGGGGAAAAAGTTTCCACACATGGCATACTCTGGTGAAGTTATAAAAATTCAAATTCAACTCCAAATTTAAAGACTATGGAAACCCACAAACATTTTGGTATATAAAATTACATTGAAAATGGAAATAAACTAGATTATCAGAATTTCCCATAATATTACATCACAAAAGCTAAGAGTCAAATAATTCCTCCGAATCCTGACAAATAATTAGAACAAATGAGGTAACTTGATAATGTGGCTGGTTACAAAATAAATAATCAAAAGTAAAAATCTTTCCTGCTCCTAACAATGTGGCAAAGTAAACTCAATTCTGAAAAATTCCAACAAGTGAGAGGGAAATTGAGGACCCAGGAGCCTAACAAAAAAACAAAAGAAATCCATGGGGAGACACAAGGGTGCTGGGTCTTGACTGAAAGCTGTACAGAAGAAGAGTGGGCACCACCGATGGGGGATGGGATTGGTTAGTCCTTTCTCGTGTTTGCCCTCCTTACAACCCCACCTTGCACTGGGCAGGTCATTGCTGACCTTATTACTCCAGTAGGGCAAGAAAACATCAGCCTCAGCTGAGTGCCAACTAGGCCAGTTGGAGGTGATGGGGTAGCGCTGTGGCCAAGTCATAAGCTGGTGGGTGAACCTGGGCAGAGCAGGTGCCCATATGCTGGCCAGCTCCCAGGAATATCTCCTCACCAACTTCCCTAGTGGGACACTATCTGTTTCTGTCTGCGTATAAAATAGGGAGCCAACCACAAACACAATCCTTATCTTTCTACCGATAAGTTCCAAGAACCTGCATCCTCTAGCATTTTCTCTCCCCAGCCTAGGATGTCTGCTTGACTTTATCTATGGCAGGGAATGTGTACCAGGAGAAGCATATTGAGGGATGTTTGCTGTTCACCATAATGTGCTGTTTCACTTAACAAAGTGGAAGCAAAAAATCTTTTCTCCAGGGCATTCACAATATTCACCATCACACCACATACACAGCACACATGCTCACACACACACACACACACCCCAACATCATCACCACTCCCTCTGCATTATCCCCAGCAGCATGACACACCTACACACACAGACACACACACACACTCTCACACACACTCACTCTTCTTATTTTAAGATTCTGTTTGTCCATAACATAAACTAATGGCTCTTTCAACATTTTTAGGCTAGTGTATAACTCAGGGACTGAGTAATAGGCACTCGTGTTTGTTAAGTAGGATAAAGAAAGAGGTTTAGGTGAGTATACGAGGAAAATTGTATTGCCAGGAAGTCATTGTTGCCTCTGCTTGTGTTGCTTAGGGAGCAAAAGCCTGCCCCTTCCAACGGTGGAATGGCTCAGTGCCTTCCTGAATCACTACTCCCCCAGCCACACACACTTTCAGAGCCACTCCCCCTCACATCCTGCTGTAAATATTTCTGAAGGCTGAGCCATCCCTCCCTCGTAACATGTCCATCAAGCAGGATTACATTAAGCAATGCTTTGTTCGTGGTTTCTCCAGGATGTCTCCTCCCACAGCCCAGAGGAGACTGAGGAAAATGGATGCATTTGACCTGATGTGGAAAGGAGCAAAGTGGGTGATCTTCTCACTCTGGCATCTGCCTGTGAACTTTTCCTATGTGCACAAAAATCATGGAGGGCTTTGAGTGTCTCCCAAGTCCCTATTGGAATCAGCACAGTATCTAATCGAAGCTTTCTTTTGGCTTTATTTCTTGGGAATGTCATCCAAAGGAATGGAGTGAAGCAATACTGAGAACCTCAACTTGTGCTGTAGCTTTGATCCATTTGGCCAGGCTTCAGTAGAATTTCCCTAAGCTTCATGTTTGAAATGATGAGGACATTTTTCCATGGGGATAATGCCGTACATCAGATTCAGGCTCTGAGGACACTTACAAATGCTTGTGTGATACATGATGTTTTTAGACTTAGAGGCTGGCTCTTGCAGCAAAACCTGCCGGCCACCTGGGCCACGGCTGAGTGAACGCAGGACCACCGAGCAGAGCAGCTCAGGCTCCGGCCTTGGTTCTAATTCAAACTCTCCTCTTACCAGCAGTGAGACCTGGGGCAAATCCCCTGATCTCTCACTGCCTCAACTTCACAGTTAAGATGGGGAGACTAAGAGGTCTTCCTCCTAGGGTTGTTGTGTAGATTAAATGAGATCATATAGGAAGATAGCACAGCTCCTAAGTTATTACAAATAAATTAATATTAGCTTTTAATATTCAAGAAAGGCTGACTCACTGGGGCCAAGCTCTGTACTGGATGCTGGGACACAGCATGAGTAAAAAAGAAAAATCCCAAACTCCCCTCCCTCATTCAGGCCTTGGGTGTGGAGACGTCTGGTTGGCAGGGGTCCAGCTGAGTGGACAAGGACATGTAAGGGGTGAAGATCTCCTGCCAGGGCAAGCTCCAGGGCACCTGCAGGCCCTGGACTTGGTTCTTGTCACTGTGCTCCCTGCTCAGGGCTCCAAGGTGCCTTTTCCCATTTCCCCCTTGCTGCTGAGACCCATCCCTCCCTTCCCAGGTGACTGCCAAGTTGAAATGCTTTCTGCCTCCCCTCATCCTTCTGGCTGGCAGACAGTTTCAAGAGGTGTTTTTTTGTTTGGTGACACTGGGAAGGGCACACCCCTAGGCTCAAGTCTTCTCACCCCTCACCGCCCGGCCAAACTGCAGAGAAAAAGACACTGATTCATGTCATGTGATGAGTCTTTCCATACATGAAGGACCAAAACACAAGTTCATGAAGACTGTCACTTGTCAATAACTGCTTATATGAATGATTGAAGGACATTTCTGGCCATTTCTGTTCAGTAGGTCTGCAGTGAGGCATGAGTATTTTTTCAAAGTTCCCTGGTGATTCTGATGATCAGATTCCAATAGGATCAAAGGGACACCCAGCTCCCTAGGACTCCTGGCCACTCCGGTACACGAGCACATTCCAATAGCTGGGCTGAGTCTGAAGCCTCATAGGGTGATTGTGGAAGGCAGTCAATAGCCACGAGGGTCTCCCTCCCACCCATTCCCTTGGCCATTGCCACCAGGGAAAAAGAACAAGCAGAAAAAGTGGCAGGAATATCCCTGATGAACACAGACACAAAAATCCTCAACAAAATACTCACAAATGAAACCCACCAGCACATCAAAGAGATAATACATTATGATCAAGTGGAATTTATCCTAGGGATGCAAAAATGATTCAACATACACAAATCAATAAACATGATATATCACATCAACAGAATGAAGGACAAAAACCGTATGATTATCTCAATAGATGAAGAAAATCATTTCATAAAATTCAACATCCCTTCATGATAAAAACTCTCAATGAACTGGGCAATAGAAGGAACATACCTTTACCTATAATAAAGGTCATATATGGCAGACCCACAGGTAACATCATACTGAATGGAGAAAAACTGAAAGCCTTTCCTCTAAAAACTGAAACAAGACAAGGATGTCCACTTTTACCACTCCTATTCAACATAGTACAGGAAGTCTTAACCAGAGCAATTAGGCAGGAGAAAAAAATAAAGGCATCCAAATTGGAAAGGAGAAAATCAAATTGCCCTTCTTGGCAGATGACATAATTTTATATTTAGAAAAACCTAGACTCTACCAAGAAACTGTTAGCCCTGATAAACAAAATCAGTAAAGTTGCAGGATACAAAATCAACATACAAAAATCAGTAGCATTTCTATATACCAATAATGAACTCATTGAAAAAGAAATCAAGCAGACAATCTCATCTACAATAGCTACAAAAAATAATAAACTACCTAGGAATAAATTAAATGAAGGAGGTAAAAGAACTCTTTAAGGAAAGCTACAGAACACTGATGGAAGAAATTGAAGCAGACACAAATAAATGGAAAAACATCCCGTGTTCATGATTAGAAGAATTAATACTTTTAAAAAGACCATACTACCCAAAGCAATCTACAGATTCAAAGCAATCCCTATCAAAATACCAATGACATTTTTCACAGAAAAAGAAAAAAAATCATTAAATTCAAATAAAATTTCAAAAGAACCAAAATAGCCAAAGCAATGCTGAGCAAAAAGAGCAAAGCTGCAGGCATCATACTACGTGACTTTAAAATATATTACAAGGCTGTAGTAACTAAAACAGCATGGTGTTGGTATAAAAGCAGACACAAGGACCAGTGGAAGACTATAGAGAACTCAGAAACAAATCCACATATTTATAGCCAAGAGATTTTTGACAAAAGGTGCCAAGGGCATACTTAGGGAAAGGGCACCCTCTTCAATAAACAGTGATGGGGAAACTGAATATCCATAAGTAGAAGAATGAATCTAGAGCCCTACCTCTCACCACATAAAAGAAAAACTCAAAATGGATTAAAAATTTAAACATAAACCCCAAATTACAAATCTGGAAGAAAACGTAGGGGAAATTCTCCAGGACATTGATCTAGGCAAAGGTTTTATGACCAATAGCTCAAAAATATAGGTAACAAAAACAAAAATAGACAAATGGGACTGTATTAAACTAAAAAGCATCTGCACAACAAAGGAAACAATCAACAGAGGGAAGAGACAACCTGTTGAATGGGAAGAAATATTTGCAAACTGTTTTTTTGACAAGGGACTAGTATCCAGAATACACAAGGAACTCAAACAACACAATAGCAAAAATCAAATAATCCCATTAGAAAATGGACAAAGGATCTGAGTAGACATTTCTCACAGGAAGACATACAAAAGGCAAACAGGCACATGAAAAGAATGCTCAACATCACTAATCAGGAAAACGCCAATCAGAGCCACATGAGATATCATCTCACCCCAGTTGGAATGGCTACTATCAAAAAGACAAAAATAGCAGGTGCTGGCAAGACAGCCAAGAAAAAGGATCTCTTAGACACTGTTGGTGGGAATATAAATTAGTGCAGCCATTATGGAAAACAGTATGGAGGTTCCTCAAATAACTAAAAATAGAACTACCATAAGATCCAGCCATACCACTACTGGATGTTGATCCAAAGGAAATAAAATCGGTATATCAAAGGGATACCTACAGGCCCATGTTTATTGCAGCACTATCCACAATAACCAAGATAAGGAATCAACCTAAGTGTCCATCAACAGACGAATGAATAAAGAATATGTGGTATATATATACAATGGATTATTATTTGGGCATAAAAAAGAATGAAATATTGTCATTTGCTGAAACATGGGTGGAACTGGATGTCATTACGCTAAGTGAAATAAGCCAGGCACAGAAAGACAAATTTTGCATGTTCTCACTCGTATTTGGGAGATAATAAAGTTGATCTTATGGAAGTAAAGTAGAATGATTGATAGATACCAGATGCTGGGAAGGGTGAAGAGGGGAATAAAAAGAGGTTGGCTAATGGGTATAAACAGGTTCTAATGTTTGATAGCAACGTAGGATGACTATAATTAATAGCAATGTATTGCATATTTCAACATAGCCAGAAGAGAGGACTTGAAATGTTCCCAATACATAGAAATGATAAGTGCTTGAGGTGATGGATTCCCTAAATACCCTGACTCTTGATCATTACACGTTCTATGCATGTAGCAAAATATCACATGTACCTTATAAATATATAGGAATATTATGTATCAATAATATATATAAAGATGACAGTTCCTTAATAAGCAGGAGGTGAAGCAGGTGGAAGTAGTAGGGGTGGAGACGGTTGTGGGAAATCCCACAACTTTTAGGGAGGGTAGAGAATTCCTTTGGTCACAGGGCTGGCCCAGCCAGTCTTGAGATCCCAAGCAGTCTTGGGTCCTCTCAGGGATGCCTATAAATCAATTCACACAAGCCAGAGACTGCCTGTTGTAAATTGCCATAAAATATTTTTTAGTTAAAGAAAAAGAAGCAGCTCTGGCCCCTTTTGTTAAGTTACAAGACCCCATCCCTCCTGGCAGATCCCAAGAGAGACAAATTGCTGAAGAATAAGCTCTGTGCCCTGGCCTCCCACCTGTTGAACCCTCGGCTAGCCCTCTGTGAGCCTAGGCTGTTGCTATCGCCCTGGGACCAGTCATGAGGCTAAGTCTCCCTACAGGTGTGCCAGCAAGGCAGCAGGAGTCTCAAAAAGACAGAGCTTTGTATGGGGCCCCTTTTTGGACCTAGAAGCTGATCCAAGCTACATTATTATGAAAAGTTATTAACTGATATTCAGTTACAGGATCATGGGCTGAACAAAGAATGAGGCCCGGTACAGCCAAAAACCATACGGTCTGGGAGGCTGCACACACCTGCGAGAGAACAGGCAGGCCTGGTTAGGAACCGTCATCAACTCTAGGAAAGCCATAAAGTTTGGACTTGCTTCATGGCACTTTCTAATTAACTGTGCAGTGAGTTTTCTCCACTTCTTTATAAAGGCCTGTGCCCCCTCCTCCACCTGGCTCCATCTCCCATGGCCCCCAACATGTGGGGAGAAAGTTCCCACTAAGACTTCCAGCACTCTGGCCATGGAAGATGTTGTAAATAGGAAAATAGCATTTACCTCTGTGTCCAAAGCAAAAATCGAGGTGAACCTCTCAGAAAGTTATCATAAGGAAATTATCCAAAAGGGGAAAAAAACCATAGTGCTTTTATATACCAGCAAGAAGCCAAAAGCCACCTGCCTTGATTAAACGTAGAAAAGTGATTAAACCAATTCTATTTAGCCAATGGACTGGATTAGCAGAGAATAGAAAGATGAATGTAAATTCTATGTGACAACATGGAAAAGAATTTACCATATAATGTTCAGTTAAAAGTAGATGCAAAGATATATGTCTGCTATAACTGTGCTGGTAAAGTTACATATTCATGTGGCACTCAGTAGAATAGGATGAAAAAAACTGAAAGCAACTTGGCTGGTTTGCGGTAGGATTGTGGATGTTTTCTTCCTGCCTTTTACTTATAATTTTGTTAATGCTTTTGTACTGTTTGCATAATGCCCATTTAAAAATAAAGTGAAAAGAAAAATAAAAGTAAAGATTATTATTTTAAAAAACAGGGTGGGGGTAGAAGAGAAACATAGATAGATAAGATGGTCAGAGCCAAACTTCCACCCAAGTTTTCCAGAACGCAGCCACATAAAGTTACTTTCATGAGGAAGAATTATTTTTCACCACTGCTCATCTGCATGAAAAAGAAGAAGAAAAATTAAAAGTGTCTTGGAAGGGAGCAGAGGTTTCCACGAGCTTCTTTGCTGGGTGGGGCGATGATTTGACCATAGAGAGACTGAAGTCATTGGTTGGCAGTTACCAGGGTGAAGCTGTTTCTGGCTTCACTCCATTTAACCTCTGCCATGTAAGCAGGAAGATAAATGTCAACCAAGCGCGAAACAAGGCCCCCCAGTGCCCAGGCAGATGCTTGTGTCCCAACAGCTGCAGGGGGAATGGCAGGGAAGATTTGCGAAGAATTCCCAGAAAGCAGCTCTTGGCCACTTCTCAGCTGGGGTCCCAGCTCTGGGTCAGAGCCCCTGATGCTTTCCTGGAAGGCTTGGCTGCTAGTTGCCTGTCTCCTGGAATGGCAAAGCTGTGGTGCCCAGGTCCCAGCCCACCATGTGCTTTTTGAAAGGAATTGCCTTACAGGAACTCAGAATTTTACTCTTGGTCAATTAAAAGATGCATTTCTACTGTCTCGGGATTCGTGTAAACCTGGAGCTGGGGGCTGGCCACTTCTATTAAACTTGAGGATTGAATTAAATAGGTCTCATACTTAAAGTTCAAGAGATTCTTTAGAAGAAGAAAGCTCACCTGGGGGCTAGGTATTCATCCTGTATGACTCTGGGTGTGAGAGGAAGACTTAGAGGAAGGGATTGTGCCTTCCAGGGCGGGGGACTGAGTGTGGGAAGGGTCAGGGGAAAGGGTACTTCAGAGGATGAGACAAGCTTATAAAATAGCTCCTATTCCAGCCCCAGAAGGGAGGCGGCCGCACCGTGTAATATTTCCAGTTAAGGGAAACACATAAATGCTCAAGAAACAGCCTGGAACCATCAGGGTTGTAACTCCTGGCTGCAGCACCCGGAAGGGAGGGAGCAAAAGGAGCCACGCAAGAGTAATTAGGCAATTGCTGACCACAGCTCTGAACCTGCAGTCACTGATAAACACAACATAAGTTTTTAAGGGGCCACTCTGCATGGAACACAACTTTGATATCTGAGAAGCAGCCAGACTTTGCCCTTATGAGGAATCAACTTAAAGCTTGTAAAATACACCTGTGATTCTAGCATGATTTTTTTTTCTTTTTTAGGCAAATAAGCTGCTGCCTCCTGGCTGCTCTGCAGTTTCTAATGCCATTTGCATGTCTTCTTTTCAGGAATTGGCCTCTTGGTGCTTCAGGGAGGCTTTAGAGACAGTGAAAATAGTTTTACCAGTTGCTGCCTCCCAGTCACTCAGGGGCGATATTAAATCTGGGGGCAGTTAACACTCCCTTGAGAAATAAATCAGGGAGATAAAAGTCTCTCTTAAGCCCTACAAGACTCTCTGCTTTCAGGCATCTTCAATGTTTAAAAAACCTCTCCCTCACTCTCATTTCATGGCATTTCTCTTTGTGTTTCAGCAGACAGATGGAAGAGAGGATCTTCCTGGGGATTTCCACTGGAAGCAGGTCCAAAGGAAGAAATCCTGCATTCCCAGAATATATTGTTCTTTCCTGTCCTTTGCTCAAATCTTCCCAAATTCTTGCATTTTGCAGCTGAGCATCTTGAGGGGAAAAAAAGAAAAAGAAAAACTAGGAAAATCAAATGTAAACATAATGTATAGATTATATTGTCAAATTGACAAATCAAAAACGTAATAGCTTTTATTTTTTTTCCTTCTTTTTATCCTTTTTCAAATGGAGATTAAGTCTTACACTCAGCAACATTAAGTCATACTGAAGATACAGACCATCTATTCCTGATCTTAGGACCGCCACAGATGTGTTGGCATCCAGAATTCACTCCCATTCTCTACCTGCAATGCCCTGCCCTCTGTTTCCAAACATCCAACTCCTACCGGTTCCTCCATAGTCAGCTTCTAATGCCCCACCCTCCTTGAAATTTTCTCTGATTTTCCTAGTACCACAGGTATGAGAGACTTCATAGTGTCCTGGTTAGTAGCACAGATGCTGAATCCAGTCTTCCTGTGTTCACATCTCAGCACTGCCTCTGGACATCTGTGCAACCATGTACAAGTTGCCCAGCCTCTCTGTGTACAAGTCTCTTCTCCTACAAAATAAAGACACAAGTAGAATCCACTTCACAGTTCTAAAATTAAGTGTTTTGATACACTTGAAACACTTTCAAGAGTGCCTTACCTATAGTAATCACTCAAGTATTAGCTACTATTAATACTCTATTACCTTTTTTATTTCTCATGGGAGTATCTGAATGCTTTCTATTGGCACCCATTTTTGTAAGATATTTTGCCTGTATTCTTATTTGAAACCATATTTTATCTTCCATCTCTTAAGGGAAAATTTGGGGCTCCATTCTGTTTTCCTTAAAGTCATCTGGTAGAAAAGATGGATTGACTACCAAGCTCGAGAGCAAATAAAAATGGTGTGTTAGGCCACACAGCCTCCTTGACATCTGGAATCGAGGTACAGAGAGGCAAAATTAAAGGAAGTATCACAGAAGACTTGAGTTGTGAGCAGAGTATATAAGGAAAGAAGGGCATGAAATGAAGAGAGAGAGAAAGATTGCAGGGTTCAAAGAAAAATGTGTGGAAAGGCAGGGTACCACCGGGTCGGGCGTGTGTAGGGTGAGGGATTGAGGGAATGGTGGAAAAAATTTTTACCAAGACTCTAACCTAAGGGACCACTGTGATTTTTTAGAAAAAAACAACCAACAGCTTCCTTTGGCATCCAAATAACCACGGCTTCTGTGTCTTTCCAGGGGGCGCTGCTTTTCACCCTGCCCAGTTCCTTCCAAAGCAGCTCCACTTTTGCCAAGGGCAGAGGAAAACAAACCCATGGACCTCTGTGCTGCCCACTCGCACTCTCTCAATGACACCTGCTGCCCTCCTCAACCTCCATTTCCTACCATCAGCTCCACTCACAGCCACTCCTAGTCCCGAGCCCTGCTGGATTCTCCCTGCCAACCTTGCCCTCCCCCAACCCCTGCCAGGCAGTGCAGCTTCCCTGTGGGATACCCTTGGTGCCAGGCAGATGTTCTCTCCCATGCCAGCAGAAAGAATGAGCTCCCGTGGGTGGCCTCTTGCGTGCTCTCCCTCTGTACCCAATTGGGGAGGTTCCCTGCACTCTGAACCACTCATGAGGCTAGGACTTAAAGATATCAACGCAGGTGGGTATGCGCATGTGCCAACACTTCAGGAAGGGACTAGATCCTGAGTATCCGTGTTAGTGAGAACACCAAAGATCATCCGGTTGAGCCCCTCATTTTAGAAATGTGGAAAGGAGGCTCAAAGACACACGACCTGCTGCATGTCACACCGCAACTTTGCTGCAGAGCTAAGGCTCCTTTCATTCCTTTAACATGTGGGAAAACCCCTTCCAATTCAGATGCTGTTGTTTTCTTCTCTCTGGTCTCATTTCCCATATTGAAATTATACTGAGTTTTAATGAGTAGAATGTCAAAAGCATTTAGAAATATGATCTTCAAACTCTTTTGACCATGACCCACAGCAACAAATAAATTTTTTTCAGTAGCCAGCATATATAACTGAATGAAAGGGTTTGTGATTCAGTACTTATCCTTCCTAACTGTGATGCATAATGGTATTTTTCTATTGCTGGGAAATGTTGGTTAGGCCCACTAAATTGAATTCAGGACAGACAATTTAGAAAACATTGACTTGGGAAGTGTCTTTATGTGGGAACCACACAAGAGCAGATGAGACAAGGACTTTACTCGGCAGGTGAGTCCAGGAAACACCAAAGGGGGGGTGAGAAAAATAAGATGGGAAAAGAGAAAAGCCACAGGCCACTTGTGTAGGCAAACTGAGCCTCAATCCCACTAGGACCCTCTAAGAAACTGTTTAGCATGCATCCTGAAATTATCCCACCATGGTTGGGGGGCCCCAGGTACTTATCCATGGACTTCATAGCCTTATGTTGAGGATTTTCACTGGGAATATTAAATCCATAAAACTGCTGCACTGCTCTGGGAGTGAGGCCACAGAAAGTCCTCAGGCAGAGAGAAGCAGAGAAAAGCAGAGGGTCTAGGTGTTTGGGGTGGGAAGCTGTCAGCTGCAGAAGCCATCCACTTCTGCTGCAGGTGAACTCAGGGTGGCGGGAAAGGGACCTGGAGGGGTGTTAACAGCAGCTGCTGCAGAAAATACCATGTTGTCTGAGGCTGCTGTGCCCTCCTGTAAAGCATCCTTACTTGGTTTCAAAAGGAAAAAGCCGACAGAGCACGGTGGCTCACGCCTGTAATCCCAGCACTTTGGGAGGCTGAGGTGGGCAGATCACCCGAGGTTGGGAGTTTGAGAGCAGCCTGACCAACATGGAGAAACCCCGTCTCTACTAAAAATGCAAAATTAGGCATGGTGGCGCATGCCTGTAATCCCAGCTATGCAGGAGAATCGCTGGAACCCAGGAGGCAGAGGTTGCGGTGAGCCGAGGTTGAGCCATTGCACTCCAGCCTGTACAACAAGAGTGAAACTCTGTCTCAAAAAAAAAAAGGAAAAAAAGGAAAAAGCCAAAAAGTGCCATGTAAGTAGAAAAGAAAGGGTTAACAAAATGAGAGATGCTGTTAGATTCAGTTAATCCAGGAAACATACCAAACACTCCCTTCTCGTTTTTCACTTCATTGTAATATTGCTGACTTAAAGAAAAGGCCAGGAGAAAATTAACTGCATTCTGTAATCAAACTGTGTAGAATATTGCTGCTTGAAATGTTATGATCTGAAATGTCTGTGACTATAAATCCAGACCTTAATGATATAAAGATTTTGACTGCAGATTTTTGTCATCTATTCTTGGTTTTCTGCCCACATATCTGGATGTCCAACAGCTAGGCACCTCCGTGATACTTGGGCCTGTAGAGTGATCCAGGAAGCCAAACAGAAGGCACTCACATATTTATTATCTAAAAAAACTTCGAAGCCCGTAAGGTTGAAAGACTCCGTATAACTACAAATTGTCATCATACTACAAATATGTCTGGATAGACAAGTCCAATGGAAGACTGCATTTTCACCAAGGACTAGGTCCTCCTGTTCATTGATCGAACACACATTTCAAATTTCCCAAGCCTGGCATGTTTACACCCCAGCATGTGCAGTCCATCTGGAACATATGGACAGGGGAGGCGGACAGGCTCTGGAGCTGCTGGGGAAAGAGGCCTGGATGCTTGGCTCACTTCTGCCTGTAGCTTGTTGCCTTGGACAAGTTCTCTGAACCCAGTTTTTCTGAATCAAGAAAGCACTTTGAAGGGTAAGAAAGGGCTATGTCCTAGTCCTGGATAAAGGATCAAACAGAGAATTGCATCTTCTTAGTTGCATAACTTGCGATGCCCCACTGGTCACTGCCTTGACCTTTCTATCCAATTTTCAGACGCATAAACTACAAATGAAACCAGATATTGGAAAAAAGTATCAGGGCTTATTAAAATGGGACTCTCTGTCTTGTTTTCATAATCATCTTGCTTTAAGCTCCATACAAGATCTGAAAAAATGGATATGCTCTCTTTTTATGCTTATTTTTATCACCATTGTTATCATCTACTCCCATAGCAGCACACTTACTGAGCGCCTACAGTGCGCAAAGCATTGTGCTAAGTAATCAATGGGGATTCAAGGCCCAATAGTCACGGTTCTCAAGAGGATTTTATTGAAAGTTAAAACTTACATGTATAAATAGAGATATAACATCATGAGGTATCATGTGATAAAGACAAGATAAGTGGCCTGAATAGCTGATGCCATCAAAGGTTAGAAAAGCCCTTCTGGTAAAGCAGGCTAATATCCTGTGATTTGCACTAACCCTCAACAACCATTCCTTCTCTTTTTAATATTTACAACCAGTTCTCCACTGGATGCTTCTTATAAGATTTTAAAAGGCTCAAGCATTTTCTATTCAAAACAAAATTCTCACCAGGCCCCTTCTGACTAACTGCTACTATCCTGAGGCTAGCATCTCTTAAGTGTCATCACCCTCACTCTCCCCATTTCCTCCCTTCTCACTTACTCCACAACTGTTTGCAACCTGACTGCCACCCTGAAACAGCTGTCCTTAGGGTTACCAGTCACAAGCCTGCTATGAAATCCCAGGGACACTCTACAGTCTTCATTCTTCTTGACTTCTCAGCAATCCTAATCACTTCCACCTTTCATTCTTTTTTTTTTCTTTTTGACAGATTCTCACTCTGTCGCCCAGGCTGGAGTTCAGTGGCACTATCTCGGCTCACTGCAACCTCTGTCTTCTGGGTTCAAGTGATCCTCCTGCCTCAGTCTCCTGAGCAGCTGGGACTACAGGTGCACACCACCATGCCCAGCTAATTTTTTTGTACTTTTAGTAGAGATGGGGTGTCACCATGTTGGTCAGCCTGGTCTCGAACTCCTGACCTCAAATGGTCTGCCTGCCTTGGCCTCCCAAACTGCTGAGAATTACAGGCATGAGCCACCTCACTCGGCCCCTTTCATTCTTAAATAAGCTCTTTTATGGCCTAGAATATAATATTATAAAGTGCAAAAATCATGAACATAAATGTTTACAAAATGAACATACCTTTGTAACCACCATTTGGATAAATAGGGTTTCACCAGACCCCTAGAAACCCCTATCCTGGTGTCCCCTTCCAGTCACTACTCCTACTGAGAGGTAACCACAAACAGTGGATGCTGTGGTGTCCTCCCCAGGCCCCCTCCACGACTCAAGCATTTATTCCCCTACTGGGAGTGTTGGCTACTAGCTACTCTTAGCCTAGTCCCACTCGAAGACTTCCCTGGGTAAAGAGAGCCTTACCCAGGGTCCTGCACCATTCCTCAAGATGTCTCACATCCAGTGACTGGTTGATCTGTAAATGACTGGGATGTAAAGGCTGTTTGTGTGTGTGTGTGTGTGTGTGTGTGTGTGTGTGTGTGTGTGTGTGTGTTTAAAGACAAGGTCTCACTTCACTCTGTTGCCCAGGCTGGAGTGCAGTGGTATGATCATTGCAGCCTCAACCTCCTGGGCTCAAGTGATCCTCCCACTTTGGCCTCCCAAAACACTGGGATTATAGGTGTGAGTCATCATGCCCAGCTGCCATCATCATTAGAAAGCTCCCCTTTAGGTTAGCTGAGGCCCTGGTTGTGACTTCATCACAGTTCGCCTTTTCCTTCTGACCTTCACAGCATCCTTCATTCACTCTCATGGGCTGACCCTCAGGTCACACCCCAATCAACTTACTGCACACAAATCTCTGCTTCCTGGGGAATCTAAGATGTGATACCACAGACTAACTGCTAACATAGATTGCTTCACATGACTTTGAACTTTATAAAAAAATTACACAGTGTGTGCTTTTATGTGCCTGGTTTCTTTTGTTTAACATTCTGTGAGATTCATACATGTTGTACATAACAGTAGTTTGCTCTTTATTGTAGTATCATTTATGATATTCTTTAAATAAATGTGCCACAGCATAGTTATAATTTTTCTGTTTATGGCCTTTTAAGTATTTTCTAATTTTTGGTTATTATGAATAATACTACAATAAACATTTGTGTACCTATCTTTTGGTGCTTATAAATAAGAATTTCTGTTGGGCGTATGCCTAGAGGTATAATCGTGTTATATAAGGTATATTTATGTTCGGATGTAGTGAATATTGCTGAGGAGTATTCAAATTATCTTACCACTGACTCCAATTAGAAGAGCATGAGACTTCCCATTGAATTTGCTATCTGGCCCTTTATAGAAAAGGTTGGCCAATCCCTGAACTAAGCCAAAGAATGAGAGGAGCACAAGTATTAAGGCAGAAAAACACCTGATATATCTTCAAGCAAGGGTAAGAATACCAGTTTCTTTAGGTAGATAAGACTAGGTAGAAATACAGTTTGGATCAGAGATCAGCAAACTTTTTCTATAAAGGGCCAGATTGTGAATTTAGGCTTTGCAGGCCATATGGTCTCTGTTGCAACATTCAACTCTGCCATTGGAGCTCAAAAGCAGTCACAAAAAATAAGCAAAAAAATGAGAGTGGGTATATCCCAATAAACCTTAATTAAGGACACTAAAATTTGAATTTTATATCATTTTAATGTTGTCACAAAGTATTACTCTTCTTTTGATTTTGTCCAACCATTAAAATTATATAAGGAACATTCTTATCTTGTGCGGTAAACACAAACGGGCAGTGGGCTGGGCTTGGCCCATGGGCCATAGTTTGCTGACCCTTTTCGTAGATGGTGGAGGTCTAAATAATCTCAACTTATTTGATAAACAGAACATTTAGCATTTTGGGGGGAATGGTATGATGTATACAAAGCAGTGTTTCAGGGACTCTGAGCTGATTGCGGTATTTAGGATGAATTGGGGAGGGAGAGATTGGAGGTTGGATGACCAGTTAGGGGGCAGCATGGGTAGACCTAGTAAGGGTTGGTAAGGATCTGTCACCTGGTGATGACAGAGAGAGTGTGGTGAAAGAGATGGGGCATATGCAAGAGGATATTAGGAAGAGGTAAGAAAAAGGTTTGGTGACTGGTGAGAGAGAAAGAAAGAAGACTCGGTGCCTAGAACCAGGATTTTCAGCATGGGAGACAGGGTGAAGAGTTTGATGATAAAATGGTTAAGAGACATTAGAGATCAATATTTAGGGCATGGGTACTGGAGCCAAAAGGCCTGAATCTAAAGCCTGGCTTCCTGTTTTACAAACTGTAATCTGTCTGTTTCCTCCTCTGCAAAATGGGATTAATAATAGCATCTATTTCATGAAGTTATTATAATTCATACAAAATGCTTAGAACAGTGCCTGGCACATAGCATGCGCACTACAGGTGCTAGCTTTTATTGTTAATTGTATAGTGTCTTTTTAAAAATAACAAAATAGGGCTGGACACAGTGGTTCACACCTGTAATCCCAGCACTTTGGACAGCCGAGGCGGGATGATCACTTGGGACCAGGACTTCAAGACCAGCATGGGCAACGTGGCAAAACCCTGTCTCTACAAAAAATTAAAAAATAAAATACATTAGCTGGGCATGGCAGTGTGTGCCTATAGTCCTAGCCACTCAGGAGGCTGAGGTGGGAAGGGCACTTGAGCCTGGGAATTTGAGGCTGTAGCGAGCCTTGGCTGCACACCTGTACTCCAGCCTGGGTGACAGAGTGAGCCTCTACCTCAAAAAAATATATATATATAATCTTTAAAATAATATAATAAAGTAAAAATGTTAAAGATAGAAAGCAAGTTTAAGGGAAAAAATGTTATCTGGCTTTAAATGGTTTTCAGCTGACCCTGGGCAGCAAACAGAACACTAAGAATAAACGCTCTGAAAGGCGGAAGTCCTAGCATTGTGAGTGTGTGTTCCCATAGAGAGCAACTTCGTTTCATAGGAGTGGAAAAGAAGGCCAGAAGGTCAAAGATTAAAGTATAAAAGCACACATTGTGGTCAAGAGCTCAGACTCTAGTGAAATCTCTTCTGTCTCTCTTAGTAGCTATGAACCCTTGGGAAGGTGAGTTACTTAAGCTCTCTATACCTTAGTTCTGCCATCTGTAAAATGGTGTAACCATAGTACTTACTACATGGAGTAGCTGTCATGGTTTAAAAAGTAAATGTGAGGCCCAAACAGAGCCTATCACAAAATGAGTCTTCCATAAATGTGTATCCTTTGTTATTCTTGTGACTACCTTTAAGGAAACTAGAGACTAGGGAAGCCCCAGGAAAAGAAGGCCTCAAAGGCACAAAGGAATTTGCCCAGTGAGATTGTCCTTGAGGACTTCTCTGTCTCTATCTCTGCTACACTGCATCAGGGTTAGGAAGAATGATTTTCTGAGAACTTGATCAACTCCTTTAGGATCAATGGGCAAAATCCCAAACTTTTCGTTTAAATGGAGTTGACCTAAATCTGCTGAATGACAATGTCTTTAGGATCAGCCCCTGGAGCTTTTCAAGTGGCATTGATTGGGCTGCCTGGAAAATCCTCTGACCTAGAGAAATCTCCTCCTTAGTGAAGCTGACATAAAACCCCCAGATTGCTCCTTTTCCGTTCAGGAGGAAGAGGGGCAGCTCATCATCGCGAAAGCAGCAGCTCAGACTCTGGCTCTCGCATTTAGCTCTGTATCACATCCATCAGGATCCCACACTACAAAGTTGCTCATTTTCTAATCCACAGTGACTGTGGGTTATTTCTTCTTAAGCTTCTTAATTTGCTGCTTAGAAAATTACTTTGGGTGAAAGCAATTAGTGTTATACATTTTTGAGGAGAAAATTGCAGGCTAGCCCACTCTGACTGCATGGGTCAGGGATTTCCTCTGCGTCTCATTTGATCCTTCTTTCTTTTGTTCATAGCTCTGATTCAAACAATCTGGCTCCTTAAAACTCTGAGATGGTAACCTGGTGCTGTGTTTAAAACTTATGGAAGCAACACTTGGCAAAGGAGAAGAGCCTGGGTGTGAGGAATATAGGTGACAAATAGGATTGGCTTCAATAAGATTTTCCCAGCCAGGTGCAGAGGCTCACATCTGTAATCCCAGCTCTTGGGGAGGCTGAGGCACGAGGATTGCTTGAGGCCAGGAGTTTGAGACCAGCCAGGCAACATAGTGAGACACGGCCTTTTATATATGTATATATAAGATAAAATGTTTAAATAAAAAATTTAAAAAGGAAGGTTTTCTCTTTTCTTATTAATTGGTAAACACTGTATGGGTTTGTGTGTGTGTGTGTGTGTATGTGGTGTGGGGCAGGAGGCTGAATAGGGAGTAGGGAGTAGAGACTGACTTAGAAAACTTTCTTTTAAAATTTTCCTAGTGATCACAGACTCTCTAATGTCATCTTGATCATTTCTGGAAAAGTCATTGTAGAAATCTCTGCTAGGCCAGTCAAATAAAAATTACTGATGGGAAAGAAAGTCAAAAGGGCATAGCGCAAGCTGGAAAAATCAGTCTTAGAAAGAGACAAGCAAGAAGGAGTCTAGAGCCTATAGGGGCCTTTAGCTTTGGCTTCTCCACTTGTGGAGGTAACAGAACTAGCCAGAGGCTGACTCGGTCTCTCCCGTCTGATCACAGGCCTGACTACACTGACGGACTGCTTGGCCAAAGGTCTGACTGTGTGCTTGAACAGTCTAGCCATGGAATTAGAGTTGCAGCTAGTGTGTTCAGGGCCCTTCTCTGGCTTTTTCAACCCTCGATTTCATGATTCCTAGCTCTCATGGTTCACAGGACATAGTCCTCCACCTGAGACATGTTCTCTACCCAGGCCCTGGGTGGACATTCGGATGGCCCCTTTACCTTTCCATGGCATGGGATATGGGTCTTTGGATGTCAGAATCATTTTGTCCTTCCTCAGGTGGAAGGCAGGGACCTACTGGGATTGGTCCAGTCGGTCCAAAGCTGCTGATGGTGGCAGCTTTGATGACAGCTCCGTGTGGAGCCCAGTGAATCTTCCTCCATCACCCTAGGGTGTGATGGTGGGGGCGAGTTCTCTCACTGCCCACAACTCCTCTCCCTTGTCCCTGCAGCTTGTTTCTGAGAGCTTCGTTGTTTTGTGCCTGGCTCTTGGACTGTGAAAAATCATACCCCTCACAGCCCCAGCGTCTTTCCCAGAATAGAGAAATAATAATCCAGGCCGAATGTACACGCCTGAGATTCAGTCCCTAGAGCTTTGTTCTTTTAGGAGTACAGTGTTTATTAGAGGAGAGAGGGTAAAAGTGTCATTTATCTCCACATATGTGGGAATGTTATTGAATTGTCATCAACAAGGAGTCCAGCCCTCATGAATGGAACAATCTTTTCTCCCCTGATGGATGATTGTGTTTCTGGAAATCAGTCAGACCTTTATGCTAACAGGGCCCGCGTCTGGATTCTATAAGGCGGAGGGTAGTTTACTCAGTGGAGTCCTTCAGTCCTACAATTACGTCCTCCCCATAGACCCACCCTCCCGTCAACTTTTTCACTCATAAATCCAACACTGCTTTGTCTGAAATATGGCAGATTTGCTTTCATTTTTATTTGAATTTGAAGTGGGAGGTTGGAAGGGTAAGGTCTGGGCTCCAAGAGTAAGCATAAGTTATAATTATATTTCTTCACATTGTGCCTTTGATTATGTTTTGATTTGATGGATTGCATATCCCCTACTGTACACACCAGGATCCTTCTGACAAAACTAAATAGATGTATTTTCATTAACCTACCCAGTGACTTTCCAGAAATACCTTTTCAGAAGTTTCTCCAGTGTTTCATGACAGAGTCTGTTTCTAAAATCTTAACTCAAAGCCACAAAATTACTAGTATGAAATACTCTCTAGAGACCTTGGGACACTTCTCTTCTAACGTAGGACCTATTAAGGACCCTCGATGTGACCATTTTGATTGAACCAATTATTTGCTTTATTTAAATACCAGGACAGACTGAAGCTTGCCTTCCTGAAGTGATTTCTCCTTTGACTAAATGGGAGAACACCGAATCAACAAATTATTTGAGCTTGTATAGTGGTGACCTCAGGGGCACGGTATCTGAATTCAGCAACAAAATCCTTGTTATGTGACCACAGAAAAAATCATTCTGTCTCAGTTTTCATGACTGTTAAGGATAAGCTGAGAGTTCCATTTAAGCCCGCAAATTGCCAGTCAACATTCATAACTGGTAGGCTGGGATAACTATTATTAAGTAATACTCAACAATATTAATAATGATAACAACTATCATTTCCAGCATTCATTTGCCTTGAGTTGGTAAGCATGGAAGGAATGTTTTGTTTTAGGGGCTAAAAGAGGAGGATGAAAGTCGGGGGTGGTTGCACATTTATTTGGATTTTTTAATGCCTAATGCCCGCATCCCTGAGAAAGTATAAAGAGACATTTTGTATGAAGCAGAGACTGTTATCTGTTCCCTATTCCACATCTTAAGCTAGTCTTGAGTTCACTAAAAAGTTAGGTTTGAATAGCAATTAGAGAAGTTGAATTTTTTAGAAACTTTGTGAGACTCTGGACAAAAACAGTGATACTTTTAGGCCTGGAGACTTTGAGTTGAGACAAAAGACAGTTTCCCCATTGTTATGTGGAAATTAGCTCCCCCTGACACCTCCAAAGTTGCCAGCAACATCGAAGACAGGAAGGCTAGACTGCGCAATGAACACGGGCACTCTCCCACAGCACTGTGGAGTCAATGGTAGGACAGAGGGCTAAGGTGTAGCGAGAAAGAGAGGGAGTCCACAGCTTGGACTGAAGGGAAGGAGTGTGACTCACACGCTGCTCCCAAGCCAATGGGAGATCCTCTTTAGAAGCAGTAGGAAATATCTTGAAGGAAGGCACTTAAGGTGGCTGAGCAAGGTGGGAAAATCGGAGACTTTTCATGAGTGAGTGTGAAGAAGAAATTCAGGATTATTGATGTCATTGTGATTTCACTTGTATCTGCAGAAAATAAGAAATAAAAATTGCTTTAAATACTTAAAAAATAAAAATAATCTTGAATGTGTGTGTCTCTATTCTGGATTCCCTTGTGTTCTATTTTTTATATGTTTAGATTTATGCCAATACCTCACTATGTAGTTTATTATAGGTAAGTAAGTCTAAATATCAGGTCAAATAAAACCTCAAAAATTGTTGGTTTTTCCCCCCACAATTGTTTAGACTATTCTAGTTCCCTTGCATTTCCATATAAATTTTTAAAAAGCTAGCCAATTTATAAAATAGAAAAAGCGCCTGATGGGATTTGGATTGAATTTGACAAAGGTGCCAAAGTAACTCAATGAACAAAGCATCGTCTTTGCAACAAGTGTTGCTGAAAAAATTGAATAGACTTACACAAGAGAAAAATAAAAACCCTCCATTCTTACCTTATCATATACAAAAATTAACTTGAAATGGATTATAATAAGAAGAAAACATAGGAGAATGTCTTTGCAGCCTTGGGTTAGGGGAATAATTCTTAAGACATAAAAAGCAGAAACCATAAAAGAACTAATCAATAATTGTACTTTATCAAAATAAAAACTTTTACTCTAAGACACTAGAGAAAATGAAAAGGCAAGCTACAGACTGTCAGAAAATATTTGTAAACCATGTATCTGATAAAAAAAACTCTTAGAACTAAATAATAAGACAACAAACAATGCAATAAAATAAAATAAATAGTAAGTTGGACATTAATCCCAAATAAGACCTAGGAACAGCAAAAGAGTGCATGCAAAGATGCTCAATATCATTAGTCATTAAAATAATGCAAATTGAAACTATGGTAAGCTACTACTATACATCCACTAGAATGGCTAACACTAAAGACTAACAAGACCAAATGTTGTGGAGGATGTAGGGCAACTAGAATTGTCATATATCACTGTTAGGAATGCAAAATGATAGTGCTACTTTGGAAAACAATTTGACAGTTTATTATAATGTTAAATATATATGTACGTGTAACTCAGGAATCCTATTTCTAGGTATTCACCAAAGGGAAGTGAAAATATGTATCTATACAAAGACATATAACAATTATTTTCCACTGTAATTATGATATCTTCCTAATACTTGGCTTGCCATTTTTTAAAAGCTAACATTTCTCTATAAATAATTTCCTTTTTAATATTTTGAGTGACTGAATATCTTGGTTCTTTCTCTCCTTTACTTGAAACTTAGAACACATAAACTAGAACTCTTTTATCAACATTATCATGGACTCTTAAAAGGATGTTATGATTTTTGATGGAATAGAAAAAGGACTTCAGACCCAAACTGGTACATATTAAGCTTGTGCAATAGTAATTGCAGTTTGCCATTACTTTAATGGCAAAGACCGCAATTACTTTTGCACCAACCTAATATTATTGTTATGTGTATATCCGGCCACCTGAAAATGTTCTAGGTTTTTAGATTCTGTGTGTGTGTGTGTGTGTGTGTGTGTGTGTGTGTGTGTGTGTGTGTGTGTGTGTTGCTACCTCTGGAACTCCTCAAAATCTTAATGGAGCAATTATGAGTGTCATTTCCTTTAACTTTTTCCTTCAGGTTACTTTTACATGTAGCCTGTCTTTACGTGTCTAAATATTTAACCGCATGAATGGAGCCTTCTTCCAGTTTTTTTCTTGAGGGTTGGATTCTGTGTAGGTACAGATCTTGACCCCTGACATCTTTATGCACAAAGAACAATGGTCAAATCAGCAGTCATTACTCTTTGGTTTAAGAGGAGGTCAGCCAGGACAATGAGCTGAAAGTCAAGGTAACAAAAGAACTGAGGGCTGCACTGGGTCCTCTTCACAAATGAGTGAACTTGATTCTTGCTTATTGGGATGTGAGGAATCTGGGGCTATTTCAGGAATGTTAGCAATTTTGCCCTAAAGCAACTTTGATCTTGTTGCTCCTCCCCTTGCTTGGTCATTAACTGGGAACATGGAGACCAGCTCCACTCTTTGACTTCTCAAAGAGTCACTGCTTACTGCATAAATACATCTCCTCTTACTGTACTCTTTTCCTGGAAGAAAAAATACCAATCCTCTCCCCTGAGAGGGGGTTCAACTTCTCGTTTTCAAAACTATTTACCCCAGCTGATGCCCTAACTAAAAAAGCATGCCTTTGAAACTGGTAAGCAAAGGCCAGGGAAGGAAAATGAGAATCTGCCAGCCACAACTTCCTCAAGTAAGAATTCCCTTCTGTCTTCTCCAACCCATCCTCAAATCCCACCAGAGATGGGGTTTCCAGCGGCTTTAGGAAATTCCTCAAAAACAGGGGAGGGGGAAATTATGTACAACTTCCATTGTATCTAGCCACAAGAAGGTGGTCTGTTACCCACCCTTTCTTTCCCTTTAGGCTTTTAACTGTTAGCAGTGGCAATTAATATAAATTAGCCAATGACATTGTATGCTTCATTCTTCTGGAAACAGCTAGTTTGTTAGTGGTCAGGCCTACTTACCTCCCAGAGAAATCTGTGGGCGTTCTTTATATGAAGAAACTCTCCAAAATCCTCATGTTTCCACATAAGTGAGGATCAAAGTAAGAATTCCATTGTCTCCTGTTAAATTCTGTTCCTCAGACTATAGCCTGAGTAGAGTCATCTTTCATTCAAATTCTCCCCACACATTTCTGAGGTTTAGGGGCTGTCATCTACAAGATTTAGAGATTTGCATGCATTTTATTGTGTTTTCAAAAATTAAGAGGCAAATTCCCTCAGAGCAATTACCAAGACTTGTGTAAGAGTCCCTCACCTTAGGAAAAGAAATCACCAGCACACTTGTTCAAACAAAACCCACGCCAGTTTTCTTTATTTTATAATCTTATAAAAATGTTTTACTTACACCATGGGATTCCGAACATGTTTATGAACATTTTCCAAATGTTTTGAAGTCCAGGGTTGGGAGCCCAGTAATTGTCAATGGATGAGTTAGAGGGTATGTTTGCACCGGCGGCTTTTGTCTTTCCCTCCCACTCACCGGGACTGTCTCTCACAGACTCACGGTGACCTTGGCTAGTTTTGGAGACCTGCTTTGATTTATGAAGTTCTCACAGGGCAATGTTTTCAAATAAGTTGTTTGTGTGGCCATCAGCCTAGTGGTTTCCAGAGTGCTTTCCCACTTGCTCTCTCTTTGAGTCCCACAATAACAAAAGAGGATAGGCCCTTGGCACCAAGCTTGAGAGACCTGGGTTGTTCTACATAAGTTCAATTTTCTAGCTAATAGAAATTTATCTTATATACTATCCAATTGATAAATAAAAATTTATTGAGGAATTCCTAACTGTTCACAGTTAGTATTCAGTAAAGCACTTTTAAATTTAAAAATAAAGGAATACTAGGCAAGATTGATTTATCTTTTGATGATTCAAAAAGTACCTCAGGATTCTGCAGCATTTCAGGCTCATTTTGCTGAAACTCCATTATCCCTGTTGTTGGCATTCAGTGCTAGGTTATGTTAGATTATCCTGAAAGTTATTTCATACACATATTTATGTAGCACAACGTAGCATTCAGAATTGCAGCAGGCCCCCAACTAATGAAAATGTATGCTTGCAAGACAGATGCATATGGCAGTAATTATTCAATTTACAAAGCATTCACCTTTAGAATTCCTTTGCATGGCATTTAGATTTCTAACTACACCTATAGCTTTATGAACATACTTCTGGTTCACGGAGTTCCTTTTGTCTCCCTCCAGCATAACCACACACTCACACATGCATATCCCTATACAGATACTCTAATTTGTCTGACGAACTTCCCTCCCAAGTAGTAGTCCCTAAGAATAAGATGAAAAAGAATCTCGTTGCTCTCCTATGGCCATTCTGCCTTCCTCCTAGAGTCAATATGCTGCAGTGAGGTCTTCTAGATCACCTAGTCTGATCTCATTTTCTAGATGAGAACCCATGGCCCAGAGAAGTTAAAGCACTTAGCTGAAGTCACAGAGTTTGTTAGTGGCAGAGCTGGGACTAGAAACCAAGCCATGAGCCTCACATCACAGCCTCTACTCTTCCCACTAAATTCTCTTCCCACAACTCCCTTGGAAAGATACGCCTCTTTTTCCAGAGACCTACTCAGACAACAACTTTGCAGTCTGCCTGAGAAACTCATTTTCCAGATTTAATCATGTACACTCTCACTGAAGCTGATTTAATCGATCGGAATTGTCCACGGTATAGAAAAAAGGTCACATCCAGATGGAGATGGGTCGAGGTGGTCACCATTTAATACAACATACTGTTTCTACCCAAAATGGTTATACTAACCTAACCCTCTATAATTTTTTTTTAACCAAGACTGAGTATTCTAAATTCCTTAGCGTTGTCTCAAACCCCTGTGTTTTATTCTTTAATTATTTTGATGGACTTCTCCAAAGCCATCCTATTTTAGCATCCATTCTTCCCATTCCTCTTGATTCAATGGTGCAGCTCAAGTTGAAATGCAGGGTTGTACACAGGCCCTGCTCAGAGCTGTCCATTGCAGAAAGGTAGCACAGGCTTATTACCAATTTTAGTTCTTTCATTTTATAAAATTTTAGCACTTTCCTTTGATTAGAATAAAATTCCCACAAGATTAAATCATTTCTTCTTGTAGGCCTGTGAACTAAAGCAGCTATCTCTTTGGGGCTGTGAATGGAAGCATACAATTTTCATCATTACAACTATTGTTGCAACAGACTTTATTTTTAAGCTACTTAATATATGACTTTTTAGAGGCCTGATCTGCCTTTTCTTTGAGGTGGAAATATTTGTCACAATCTTGTTCTGCTGCCCAATAAATCAAAATGTTGAGCCTCTTGTAATAAAAATAGTTGCTTTGATGTATAACCTTAAATGTCTAATTTCCTACCAGCAATAATGAGGCTTTCTCCAGCCATTCTGGGGGAACTGGGTTTCCTTTTTTCTGTCCTTTTGTTTTTCTAACATGTGGGCTGTCTAATGACAGGATTTTGTATTCCAGATGTTTTGGCGAGAGAAAGCAGTAAGCCACGGTACACATCTCAGGCCTTCATACCACCCAAGTGGCTGTTACATCACTGGCCAATGTGAGCCTATCCAGACTATCTCTGCCCGCCCCCCCACCCCAACCCACACTTTATTTAATGTTGCTAACCCTTTAGACATCAACACAAAATCACAGAAATTCTTTTATGCAGCTATCACTACACAGACATCCAAAGAGCAGGGAAAGAATCTAAAACCACACAGAAGTTAAAACCCATGTGGTTTTAATAAGAAGAAAAGAAAGAGATGGTTTAATTAAGTAATAAGACTAGACTCCCTGGTGGTTAATAAGGTAATTTGCCACATGATTAAAAGTATGTATATGCAAGTTGAATTTCTGCGGTAACATTATTGCTCAAATGGAGGCTCTTTGGAAACTGGGATTGTTAGTCACTTAAATACTATAATCTTTTGAAGCAATAGAAGGGGAACAACAAAGAGTCACTTTTGAGATTCTTTCATCATTATCTCAATGTTTTTTAAAAAACAGAGGACGTTATGCAAGACTACAATCTAGCAGCGGCACTGTCAGATTTCAGAGTGGATGTCTCCCCTCTGTGTTCTCGGCTCTGGGACTGCAGAGGCACCATGAGCCTCTTGGAAAACAGAGACCAGGTCCTGCTCTGATCATTCTCTGGAATGGATGAACAGGTGCTTAAGGTTTGATCAACTAAAGCCTCCAAGACACCAGTTCATTTAAAAGATGTTGCCATTGATTTATTTTCCATCTCTCTTCTTGCTTCTGTCTCTCTTCCCTGTGCATCATGTTGGCATGCCTCCATTGCTTCTTGAAATCTTTGCCCTCCTTGGGGAATTCTTCTTAGCTTTGCTATATATTCAGGTGACAGGACCTGATGCAGACCACCAGAAGCCCCTGCTGCTGGGTAAACAGTGAAGGCTGCACAGTTGCTGGGGGTGACAGGGGCATCTTGTTCCAAAGCACTCCACCAGATGCCTGTGTGCTGAGAAGCTGAACTGTCTTATCTGGATTCCAGGCTCCTGCCTGCTCCTATCTGTGTGACCCTAAGGAACCTCACTTCTTTTTATTTGTTGAATGAAAATAATGATATCCTGTCCACTTCATGCAGCTGTAGATGCTACAGTTCAAAATGCTCTACACACTTGTTAAGGTGCTCTATGAACATATCAGCTTACTGTCATTACCTCTCTCCTCAAGACCCTCCAAATGTTCCCAGAGGACTTGTCTTGGGGCAAAAACATTCCTGCCAGTTCTAATGGTTTATAATTCATCTCTCATTCTCCTATTCATTTACTTGTTCAGCAAGTACCTATTGAGCTCAGGCTACTACAGTCAACAGGAAGGCAAAATCCCTTCCCTCAAGAAGCTTATGTTCTAGGGGAATGACAGACAATAAATAAGAAAACAAATAGGATAATTAGAAAGTATAATAAACATGATGGAGAAAATTAATAGACTGATATAACAGGGAGTCAATGAAGTGGGAGCTGCTTTAGAAAAGGATCAAGGAAGGCCACCTGGATATGGGGCATTTCAACTGCAACACAATGGATAAGAAAGAGAACCACCTGCACAAAGAGCAGTAAGAGCTCCCTTCCAAGGAGAGGGGTGAGGCCTTGATGCATGGAACAGCTTAGATGGTGAAGGAACAGAAAAGCAGCCAGTGTACCTGAGGAAAAGTGAGGCCAGGGAAATGGGCAGGGGCCAGGACATGCAGAATCCTGCAGGCCATAGCACCAAGTTTACATTTTACTCCAAGTGCAAGGGGAGCTATTAAAGGTGCTAAGTAGGCAATCGGATGTACATTATTAGAATACTACGTGGGCTGCTCTATGAAGCATGGATTTTAAGGGGAAAAGATGGAAAAATGAGGACCAAGAAGAAAATATTGAAGTAATCCACATGGGCGATGCAAGTGATTTGGGCAAGGAAGATGGTGATGGATAAAGAAAGGAGTGGGAAAGCAAAAATATAGTTTGGAGGCAGAGCTCAGATAAGGGTCTGGGTATACACGGTATACACATTATTCAGAAAGACCAGACCATGAGCACAGAAGGCCAAACCGGATGGAAAAGGAGGAAATTCCAAAGAAGGAGCCTTTCTGTTTTGTGGCCTATACCTCTCTAGGAAAACTGTGTTTTTAGAGCTCTCAATTAGCCTACTCCATGTCTTTTGATGCATAGGGAAAGGGGACATCTCTGAATAAACCATGTCCTGGCCACATATGGCTAGGTAAATGAAAATCAATATATTGATTCCCTTGAAAGGACACGGGAAACCAAGATGTGTTTCAGGCACAAGATCATCTTGTTTCAGGCTGACCCACAGACGCCTCAGTTCAATTAGTGTAGTCTCCATCTAGCCAGAACTTAGACATCTTAAAGCCACTTGGGCTTTTTCTGGATACCATAAAATCAAACAAGTATACCAGGAAAAACATGAAAACTGTAGCACTCTGTGTTCTCCCACTCGCTCTCACTCTCGCTCTCTCACTCTCTTCTCTCTCTCCTCTTATTTTGAAATAATTGCAGATTTAGAGGAAATTGCAAAGATAAGACGAAGAGTTCCCATGTACCCAGAGCAGAGAGTTCCCATTTACCCTTTACTCAATTTTCTCAATATTACACTTGTATAACTATAATACAATATTAAAACCAGGAAATTGGCATTGGTATAATGTGTGTGTATAGTTCTATTTCATTTTATCGCATATGTAGATAGATTCTTTTAACCACCATCACAACCAAGATAGAGATCACCACAAAGATCTACTATTGTCAATATTTTACTAGTTTGAGTAAAGGGTAGAAAGCTTATTTCCTCTTAGTCCCTTCACTTTTCCTGCCCTGGCTATTTACAACACAATTGTCTAAAATATTCCTCTATGTACATTGAAATTCATATTAGACAATATCATGCTTTTTTGCCTTGACTGTCAAATCTAATTTAGAAAACTTAAGAATAGAAGGAGAGACTATTGTATGTATCCTATTTTTACCCCTCCATTGTTCTTGCTTGCTTTCAGATGTTCCAAGACTCCTCCTTTTATCATTTTCCTTCTGTTTCAAGAACTTCCTTTGGCCATGCTTTTAGGGTAGGTCTATTAGTGACAAACTCTTAGTTTTCCTTCCTCTGAGAATGTCTTGATTTTACTTCTTGAAGGATAATTTCATGGGACATAGAATTCAAAGCTGACAGTTATTTTCTTTCAGCTCTTAAAAAATCCTGTGCCACTTCTTTCTGGCCCCTGCAGTTTCTGATGAGGAATCCACTGTCATTTCCTCTATAGGTAAAATGGCATTTCTCTCTTGCTGCTTTTAAGATTTTTTTTTTGTCTTTCATTTTCTGAAGTTTGATTATAAGATGTCTTGGTGTGTATATCTGTGGGTTTATTCTCTTTGGGATTCTCCCAGGTTCTTGAAACTGTAGGTTTTCCAGTTTTTGCCAAATTTGGAAAGCTTTCAGCCTTCATTTACTTGAGTACTTTTCCACCTCCATCTTCTTTCTCCTCTCTTTCTGAAACTAATGACACAAATGTTAGGTCTTTTGTTATTTTTGCTCAGGTTCCTGAAAGAGTCTGTTCATTTCTTTTTTCAGTCTATTTTTTTTCTCTGTTGCTCAGATTGAGTAATTTCTATTGTTATGTCTTTAAGTTCATAGATTCTTGCCTCTGGCCTCTCCTGCTATTGAGTCCATTCATTATGTTTTTTTTAAAATGTTGTTACTGTATTTTCAATTCTAAAATTTTCACTTGGTTCTTCTTTACATTTTTTTTGCTGAGAATTTCTATTTTTTCATTTGCTCCAAGCACATTCATAACTGCTTGTGAAAGCATTTTTATGATGGCTGTTTTAAAATCCTTGCCAGATAATTCCAATATACGTGACATCTCAGTGTGGGTGTTTGTTGATTCCCTCTACTCTTTTATAAAATTTTTTACTCTTGACCCCATTGTCAGAGAGATTTGACAATCCCTTGCTCCAAGGACAAGCACAGATGCAAGTTTCCTAAGGGCCTCCAGAGACTTTGGTCCATGTTATTTTTTGTTGCATAACACAGGCATTTTACAGTGGTTAGGAGTACAGACTTTGGGGTCTGATAGACTCAGGTTGAAACTTGATTCTACTGTTTACCAGCTCTGTGGCTATGGACATGTTATTTAACTTTTAAGACTCAGTTTCTTCATCTGTAATGGGGTATGAATGGATTTCATTCAGCATTTGGGTGGGGAGAGAGATGGGGTAAATAAGATAATGTTTTTGTAATTGGTACAAATTGTTCCATTGTATTTAAGAAGTGACAACATTTCAACACAAATGTATCATGAAAGATAGTGTATATACAGAAAAGCTCATAAAATATGTATGTACATTTTTAAAAAATAAAGTGAATGCTCTCAGTCAAGTAATAGCATAGCCATGGTCAAGAAATACATCATGGTTGGTGCCTTAAAAGCAGTGTTGCTAGATTAGCAAATTAAAAATGTGGAAATTGAATTTCAGATAAACAATTAATGATTTTTTTAGTATAAGTTTGTTCCATGCAATATTTGGAAAATCACTTACTAAAATATCATTTATTATTTACCTAAAATTCAAATTCAGTTGGGGGCCCTGTATTTTGTCTTGAGGCCCTACTTAGGGGGCTGATCCCCATTATATTACCTTTCCTCCCACCTAAATTTTCTGATAATTATTCTTTTGCTTTTCTTTAGTTTTACCATCTATGTATTGATTCCAAAGTGTAGAGTTTAGTTCTTCCTGTGTTGGACTGTCATGGATTTTTTCCAATTATTTTTTTCTGAAGTATGGCAAGTCCATGCACAGGTCTCCACTAACCAATGTCATGAGCAGTCCAGTAGCTGTCATTTTTCTTTACAGTTCCCTACTGCTAAACCTGGTAATCCAGGAACCCGATCAAAGACCTTTGGGGTGAGGCTTCAGATTGTCAATCTACTGAGATCACCTCCAAAGGCGCTTCGTGCCACACTCACACACCCTTGTCAAAGACACCCACTGATGGCTGCAATCCCTCTATGCCCAGCTGACCTTGGGGACCCATTGCTTTTGGTTCCCAGTGCCCACATGCAACTCTGAGCTGTTTCCTTCCAACCACCAGCACCCTCTAGAGTGCTGGGAACATGTGGCTCAAGTTTTACCACTCTTGGATCTGCCCACCACCCCCCTTTCCTTGTCCTGACTTATGGGGAATTCCACTCTTTTCTGCCTTGAACACTTCTTTTTCAACACTTAGAAGAAAAAAAAAAACATGTCTTTCTACCCCTTGGTTTCATGATGGGGATAGCATCTTCAGAGATTATTTCAGTAGACTGAGAAACTGAGGCCTCTTCCCAGATTTCCTTGATTGGGTTCCTGGAGTACAAGGTTAAGGAGTAAGAAAACATTTTTAAAAATGACAGATATTTGACTGCTACAGAGAAGTGGTAGATGATTTATGAAGCCAATAGCCCATCACCACCAAAGAGCTGTTTTGTCTTTCTTAAGGGAAAGGAGGCTCAGCCCTCAGAAAAGCAGTAGCAGCTTTCTTTCCTCCAGGAGCAAAGAGCTCACTTCTTCCAAGTAGCATAAATAAATAATGTAGTTATATTTGCATATTCTGCTGCATTAAATTCTTTAAAATTTACATATAAAGCACCCATCTCAATGTCTGGAAAATAATGAGAGTCATTATGAGCATCAGACTTTGTTCCCAAATTGCAGAAAGCCAGAATCTAATCTTCAAGGCAAATACACCATGTCTCCTCTACCTTGAACCCACTTCTTAAAAAAAATCCAGTTGGACTCTAGAGAAAATTGACGTCACATACAGCCTGGAAGGGAAGACAAGTGGTGGCAGGGCGGGAGACAGCCAGAAGAACAAGCATGTGGGAAAGAAAGGAAAAGCTGTACCCCTCCTCACCTTGATGGCCCAGGGAGTTAATGGGCTGCTTGTGTGCCAACAAGGGACTCTGGTCTCTTTCCCACCACCTGGCAGTCTTTTCTTCCCAGCTGCCTCTCTGAGTCACTGCCCAGCTGAGCCCCATGAAAAAGCAGCAGAGACAGAATGGGGAAGAGAGGCTGCCTGGCCGACCCCAGGGGGAGCTGGCCCTGTAAATATTTGTTGACCACCACATTGCTCGCCGTCTGTCAAGGCGATGACACGAACAAGGGCAAATAAGTCAACAAATGGCCTAGCTTGTATCTGATGAGATCAAAGCCAATAAGAAGTAAGTCAGAGATGCTAATAATAAATAATTGTAACATAAGCAATTCTTGTCAACATGTAAGATAATCTCTATTTTATAGATAAAAAGGATTTATTCCTTTCAAAGGTAAAACAAAACAAAATAAAACACTACCCCAAACAAAAGCACGATACATGCGTTGTAACTGTTTTAAATTAAAATTATATTTGGAAAAGCAACATTCTATAAAACAATTGCTAAGAAAATTATCCAAAATCTGGAACTAAGTTAAAAAGATTACTAGGTATCCTTTCAGTGGACTGCCTGACATAATCTAGTAGATCTTCCTGGGATTCTATTCTTCTACCGGGGTGTGCACCTTTGAACAATTTTTCATTGAATAGGCTATTTTTGAAATTTGTAGAGGTAGAGGTTAACTTATTAGAAAACTGATATCATTGCAAAGATTATTTTTTGAGTCAAAGAATTCCCATGTGTAACAATGCGAAGGGATAAGATACAATTGATGCAATTGGATGTGCTTGATTTCTCTCTGACGGAAAAGACAGCCTTGAATATTGTTGCCCTTTAGCATTTCAAACATGTTTATATCTGTTCACATATTTATCTCAGAATTCTTTTTACTGATTATATTTATCCCTGTTCCTCTAAATCAGTCTTAATACCTTACTGATTTTCTTTCATTATTTAAGAGTTGAATAAAATCATTGACATTTGGTCATTTTATATTTGTATGTGCCAATTTTTTAACTTTAAAATCTTTGTTATGCTTTGTATTTTATATGTCATATGATAAATGTAAACAAAAACACATATGATAAATGTAAGAAAAAGAGAAATCAGAGAACTGGGTTATAGTATTACCTTAAGATTTGCACCTCTGCAAGGTAAGAACCCTTTCTAAAACCATACGGAAGATCTGAACCCTAATTCCTCTTAGTTTGGCAAAATTTAAAAGTAGAGTCAGTTGGAACTTTGGTCTCACAAGGTTTCTTGCATTGTCATCAGGCGTTGGATTGCCAAGCCTCCATGTGAGCCGTCACCCACAGGTTTCCGTATCACATCTGCACTAGTATTTGAAGAAAGCAAAGGACATGTGGGCTATCTCATCAGTTCGTGGTTGCCCTGAATTGCAGCACCCCAGACTGAAAGTTAAAAATGCTTCTGGACTCAGCAACCCTACAGAACATACGCATTGGGCTTGTAGGACCAAAGTGGCTTTATAGGTGAAGAGCCCTAGCAGAACATTTCAGTGGGTATCGGAAGATGATTCTTCCATGTATACTGAATTGACCTCATAGATAATTTTGCTTGTTAGTTACATATAGTGCTATTTCAAAGACCTTTTCAAGATTTCAGATATATGTCTTTATTGGTTTTATTGTTGTTATTGTTACTCTGAGATTTGGATAATAATTCTTCATAAAGTAAACCAGAGAACAGGCCTAAAGAATGCCACTGTCACATTGGCATTCAGATGGTAAGAACTCCATAGAAAAGCATTACGACCAGATCCTAACAATGTTAATGAGAGATGCTACTCCTGCCTGACAGACAGCAGGTAGCATTTGTTAAGAGAAGTTCAGGAATTCTACCTCGGTCAAATTAGCTAAAGGGGAAGAGGAACTTTGGGCTCACATATTCCACTAATTTGTAGAAAAGAAAGACCCTTTCTGATGCTTTCCCTGAAGCCAGTCTGAGGTAGACACCCTCTACTGACCTCCCACAGGGTGGATGGACCAAGGGAGGAGTTGGAAGAGCTCCAAGGAATGGACCTCATGGCTCACCAAGCCAGCCTTAGCATTAACATTTGTGTAGTATTTACCAGTTCACAAAGTCCTCCGCATACACTATCTTTGCAGCTGCTAGGGTCTGTGACTATGTCTGTCTACACATGAGCAAGGAGAGGTTGAAGGAGGTCACAGTGGCTGTAGAACACACGTGATTAGGCTATTAGCTATTGGGGGCAGGTGTCCACCTGGATCACAGGTCTTCTGATTCCACATCTGTGCTTCTTTTTGTTTCCCTTCTGAAGTATTACCAGTTCACACAGAAGCTTTGGAAAGCACAGAACAATATGAAGAAAAGGGGAGAATTTCACACCATTACCATTCAGAAGCAGGCACTATTTACATTTTGCTGCATTTTTGATACTTATATTTACCTATCTTCATCGGAAAAAAAATTGCAAAGTACAAGTATGTATGAAGGTGAAATCTGAGTCACACAGAAATAAATGTACATTTCTTTCCATTATTTTTTCCTAATCGTGTTTTAAAACCAATATAACTGATTATATAGTATTCCCCTGCCTATATTCTTTGTTTATGAAAAGATTATACTAACTACACAGAGCAGCAAGGCTTCCTAAGGCCTTTCCAGCCTCTGGATCTAAAGTGGTATTGACAGCACCAACCCAAAGAGTGCTCGTGTGTGACACAAGATCCCTGCCTTCTTCAAACCCCAGTGATATTTTTGAGACCTCCCACCATATCTCATGCTTGTTCTCAATCCTCACCCACTTTTCTCTCTCAGCTGCTGTCACCTGGTTTCCACCACCTGAAAAACCTCTTGAGGATTGTGTTCTAACCACCACTCCTCCCTCCCTGAGACCTCAAGGTCCTGACTGGTTCTCTTCCATACTCTGTGTCCCACCCTGGGGAAAGCTTTAAGCAGACATGAGGAGAGGCTGCCCTTTTGCACTCTCTCAGATGTATTCAGATACCATGGGTCTCCTAGGATAGCACTCCTCAAACATCAATGTGCACACAAGTCATCTGGGATCATGTTAAAATGCAGATCCAGAATCATGAAGTCTTGGGTGGGTCTACTCACTCCCAGGTGATGCTCGTGCTGGTGGTCCCAGCACCGCACCTTGAGTAACAAAGCCCTAAAGTTCCTCCGGGAAAATCGCCTCTCTTCTTAGGCCCATGAGGTCTGCCCATGGACCAGGTGGGTACCACTTTGTCTTCCCCATCCAGCTTTTCTCCTCTTTCCTTTATCTTTCCCTCATTCAAATAAACTTATACAGATAGATGCCAGCAGGCCACACACTCCTTCAATTTGCCCAGCAAACCCTGACATTTCTAAATAGCTCCTATGCCACCCTGCTTCCCGATGCTCTGTTCCTCATCCTCTCCCCTCTGTTCTATCGTCTCTTCCTAAACCCTCGATAACCGTAAGCATCATGGACAGAATACTTTTGTTATCTTTTTGTCCAGTTCCTGTCCCTCACCAGACACTCATCTTCATAGGCTTCATCAGGCATATTCATGAAGCCTTAGCTTTACCCCAGAAGTTGTCACCTGACTCAAGGCAGCTTTCTCACTCAAAAGGATTATGTGACTAGCTCTTAGACTAATTAATCTTCCAGCTGGAAAAAATACCACTGCAATAAACATTTTCATGCATAAGCATTGTCTGCATCTGAATATTTCTTCTTTAAGACAGATTCCTAGAGCTGCAACTCCTGGATCAAAAGATACGGAAACACTGGACCTCTTTATACCCATCATCTTTCCATTCTTTTCCCATGAGGCCACACTGCCTAATACGGGCTCTTCGTGGCTTAATTTGAGAGGCTTTGAAAATGGAAACATACTTCCTGCTCCCAAATAGCTCCCAAACCAGCTCTTTCGTGATGACTGAAATTGACCCTACCCTACCTTGGTTATAAGCACAGCTATGTTGTAAAAATACAAAAGTTACCGTTAGCCAGGTTGGTAAATAGACTAATCCACGGAGAGACATTAATGCTTGAACTCAGAGCTTTCCTTCAATTTAGGAACCCCTCACTGAGCCCTGAGTGCCAGAAAGCATGGCACTTTATTGTTGTTGGGTGGGGGGTGAGGATATAAAGATGAGAAACAGTATGAAAGGGGGAGAATGTGAAACATAGGTCTTGTCCCCCAGCCCCCAAACCTCCCCACCCTACTTTGTAGGAAGCAAGGGACTGGGAGAACAGAGTAGCCAGGGACAGCTGAAGGTGTCATCCTATAATGAGGAGGACAGAGAGGCCCACCTGAACCCCCCACCACCCCCCCACCATTCTGCCTTTTCCAGTCAAGTGGTGGTTGAAGCTTCTATGGCTGTCTTCACCCATAAACTATAACTCTACACTCCCTGGCCCTAATGATTCCCATACACAGGGGGCTGTGCCAGGGAGGCGGCACAGGCACTTCCAGAACTCTCCAGACGCTTTGGGAATCATCCCACATAGAACCACTTGTTCCCATGTTGCTTCACAGGAAGCCCAGGGTCTCCATTCGAGGCAGCCCTGCACAGTCACAATGAGCACTCGTGGTTCATCAAAAGCAAATTGTGCAAAGGAGGGCACACAAAAGAACAATTAATACAATTTATGGAATCAAAGTGGCATCAGGAGCTGTACATTTTATAGAGCCTGCTCACTAAAAGAGAAAAACAATGAGCCTCTGACAGGGAGCCACTCCCTTAAGGCTGGCCACGGTGGATCCCACAGTCTATTATCTCAGCACCTCATTTCCAATTCGAATGGATGCCACCTGTCTTGTTTTGGCCTGCAATGGATGGTGTTTTCTGGTTTAAAAAGCAGGAAGAAAAAGATTCATGTTGTGCTTTTTACTTAGCCAGGGTAGCATCTGTTCTTATCCACAACAGGACTGCTGGCTAAAGGACATATGCCAGGATTTTTCTTTTTTTTAGGGATGATTTTTTAAAATCCCCCAAAAAGTTCCTATTACAGCCTTTTGACAGATTATCTTTAACTAACATCCCCAGTCCCCTGGCTGGAAGAATTGGCATTTGCAGGCTTGGTACATACCTATCCCCATGCTGTGGGTTGGTGTCATCAACTAATTGATCAATTGTTTACATGAAGTCTGGGGACCTGGGATTTTTCAGAAGTGATTTCAGTTCCCACATGTGAAAAGGTAGCTGCCAGCAAAATTCTATCTGAAACATTCACTATAATTTATTTTGTTAGGTGCATTTAAAAAAAAACACATAAGCCATCAGTAGCTTAGTTGGCATGCCATTGGTTCAAAAAATCAGTCTTTAATTCAGCAAAGATTGATCAAGGAGATACTATGTGCAAAGCACCTCCTAGTCCATGGGGTAGATGAACTGGAGTAGTGTTAAATAAATGGAAGATTCTAGAACCACATGACATTAAAGGAACACTGGAAAACAAATCTGCCCATCTCACATCCTTCTTTTCCTGGCATCTTAGAAAGACAATCTTCCAGAGTTAATAGCCAAGGATGAAGTAAGAGAGGCCCCTTTCACTTCTCAGCAACTCCATTACATCATGGTGGCATCTGAATGATTGAAGGCTGTGCAGCCTTCTTTTCTGACATATGCCAGGGAGACAGATGTTAAACTTGTCTGTTGATTGACTTGGTAAGATGAGTCTCTCAACCTGGTCTTAAGAAAAAAGGTAATAGCTTGGTGTCACAGGGTATGCTGCTTAGAGAAATAGGAGTCAAATCTGTGCCAGACTTTTCTCAGAGACACTAGAACACCAGGCTTTCCAGAACAGTAACAACTGCAGCAGAAGCAAAAGGGTAACAATCGTAACTGCCATAAATGGAACACCAGCTGTGTGTCAGGCATGCAGATACTATCTCCATTTTGTAGATGAGAAAGTCAAGGCTCAGAGAGATTAAGTAATTTGCTCAAGGTCACAAAGTCAGTTACTGTGATAGTTAAAAGCACAAGTTTTGGCCAAAGACTGACTTGGGTTGAAAACCAAATGATTAACTATTAATTAATCACTTAATGATTAAGTTATTAATCATTAATTAATGAATCTCTCTGCTGCTTAATCTCCATCTGCCACCTTGTTAGAATGGATCTAACACCAGTTTTGATGTTTGACTGCTGACAGCCTGTAAGACTCACTCCTCCCTCTTCTTCCACCCCCAGCCCCCATCTTGACAAGCTGATTAGAAAGCCTGGGTACTTTCTCTTTGGTATGGGCTGGAATTTTAAACCATGTATGAGAACCCTCACCCTGCCATATTAGTCTCCTTTCCTTGCTCTCTTAACCTATTATCGAACCTGCTTAGGGGCTGCCATGCTCTTCCCAGAAAGCCTCGTTATGTGAGTTAAGCCTTTCATACCCTCCTGGCATATGTGTGTCATCATCAGTTTCAATATCCAAACCAAATGGGGTCCATCCTGTTTCTTCAGGATAAAGACACTCTGAACTCATTGATCCTCTAATCTGCCTATGCCCTGGGATTGATCTGCAAAGCATCATCACTCTCTCTTGCCCTCTGGCTTCCCATTGGGTTTAGTCAACAAGAAGCACAGATAGATCAGAGGGAGGAGGAGACAAAGGTTGAGGCATTTCTTCTGCGCTTCTCCCTGACTTGGTACACGTTTCCGGCTGTTGCAGCATCCCTGTATGTCAGCTCCCACCAGGCAGCCCCCCAACCCCCCGCAACATGCCACCACTCACTCTTCCCTTCGGTTGTCCCTCCAGCACTAGGGGTGGTAACAGTGTGCCAAGGCTACAGTCTCTGGGTGCCTCAACATCCTTTGCTGGTTCCCTTATCCCTGCCCCACCTCTATAAGGAGTCATCTCTTTAAAGTTTCCTTACCGGAATCATCTGAATTCAATTATTTCCTCCCAGTACCCTGACCGATACACTAAGCCTCAGTCCCCTCACTTGTAAAATAGAGATGACTAATACTATTTGATAATAAGTCATAGGATTGTTGTAACAATTAAGATAATTCAGGCAAGCATTTAGTATACTACCTATATGTGCAAAGTAAACTCTCCGTGTCTCTTCTTTAGTAAAATGAGGGTAATGATACTTATTATAAAGTTTATTCTGAGAATCAGATCAAATTTAGGAAAATCAGCTAAGACAGACATATTACTATTGTTATTATTATAACTTACAACAGCAATAATAATAATGAACAGTGACCCTGGAATTAAAAATCCAGGTCTCTCTGTTTGTAAAGTTCATGCTTTTCCCACCAGACTACACTTTCTTCTTTAGAGAAAGGAGGTCAGACATCTCCCAGCCTGTCTTGGAAATATCATATTTAGACTGTTACATGAATTAAATCATTCCTTATTTCTTACTTAAACAAAGCTTCTCCAGCTCAACAGATTTGTCAGTTAAATGGGAGCTCGCCAAAAGAACAAAGCGTACTGTTTTCCTTTTAACATCTCAATGCCAGACATGATTCCATGTCTTTCACCCACCAGGGACTTTCCGGAACATCATCTCATAAGGCAGCCAATGAGAATTCAATATAAATCACTGTAATTAGTATTCAAATGATAGGTGTTTGTCACAAGTCCATTATCAGAAACCAAATATTCATTAGGCAATAGACATGACCTTTAGAGCTTCTAAACATTTGTGACCACGGCTCAAGATGCTCCCCATCTGCCAATGCTCACAGAGGCAGCTCATAGGAGAGAGAAAATTCTGTAATCTTTAAAAATAGCCAGGAAATGTGATTCCCAGATAGAAAGATTTCCAGGTCATGGTGACACAAATAATACAGTATGTGTATACAGGATGAGGATGAACTATAGAAGGAGATAGAAAAGCTGTGGAATATTGTAAGGATTTGGGTGATGATAGAAATAACTTGAGTTTGAGAGATCATCCTTCTCTGAAGGCTCCTCCACCCACCTTCCTCAACATTTTTCCTACGAACTGTCTTCTTTTCTCCCAGTGGTGCAGAAAGCAGTGAATTACAAAGTCAGTGTTCTGGGGAAGCTACCAACTTGGGAGAAGGGTTCCATTATCCAAATAATCGAAAATTATCATAGCTCCAGGGCATAATCTCTTAACAGATGAATCATGGACAGGAACCTGGCTCTGGGTATGTTGACAGCAAGGTGTAAGGAAGAACATATGGGCTTCAAAGCAGAAAAACCCAGGTTCAGGTTCTGACTCTGCTACTTTCTAGCTGTGAACCCTTGAACACGTCACTCGGCCTCTGTGACTCTTCTGTAGTAAAATGAGGGTAGTGACACCTATTATAAAGGTTATTCTGAGAATTGGATCAAATTTAGGAAAATCATCTGGTACAGATATAGTATATCTTTAATAAACATAAGAGCTATTGTTGCCTTGGCCTCTAAGTACATAACTCAAACAGAGCTACCATATGAGTAGGCTCCATGGGAAATTATACCTTTAATATACCAGAGCACTAACATGGGAGTCACAGGACCAGGATTCTGGCCTAATGTTGCCAATAAATTGCTATGTCATCTTGGGCAAGTCACAGCATTTCCGTTGAGCTAAATAGCTCAAGGGGGCCCTTGAGCTATTTTCAAAATCTTGGAGAGTCCAGTGGGGAGCACCTAATTATTGGAGCTGAGGCTGCACCAGCTCTGCCCTTGCTTTTGGAAGAAATTATCTCATAGTCTCATGATATTCTGATTATTTTACTTCAATCTGGCATTCTAATTGGCAGCTGCAAATGACTTTACCTAACAAAAGTGAAAATTATCAATGAACTACTGAAAAAGTTTAGGGTTTTAATAGAAAGATCTGACAAAATATATGGGAGAGATTTTAAAAAGAGATCCCTGGTGATGCAAAGTCTCAGAACCATCTCCTAAGGTACTAATTGGCTCTACCATATTCTATTTCTAGCATCCTCCTTAAAGATCCTGATTCTCCAGAATTTTCTCCCGTAAGAGGAGATTTAAAAATGTTTCAACTCATTATTCCCCTGCCTCTTCTCACCACACAAATGCTGTTACTAGTCATGTGACACTGACCACAGGCCACCAATCTTCATACAGTGGCCTCTTTCTGGCCATTGATCATCTAAGATGAACAGAATATTAAATATTAACTTATTCTTTCCATAAAATAATTATGGAGCCTATACTCTGGGCAAGGTCTTGTTCTAGATAATGGAATGTAGCAGTGGACAAAACAGACAAATTCTCTGCCCTTGTGGAGTTTGTATTCTACTAGGGAAAGATAGACAATAAACCAAATCATCAAAGAAATATATAAAGGTGGTGATAAGTGCTCTGAAGGAAAAAACAGGCTGGCTAAGGGGACAGGGATGATGCATAAGGAAAGGCTGCAGAGAGAAGGTTAAAACTGAGCAGGTACTTGAGGATGAGAGATCAAGGTTATTGGTGTCTGGGGAAGAGGCACCAGGTGGAGCATTGAGCCAGAGGTGGACATGAGGAGCCATTAGCCACCATGGCTAGAGAGGAGCAAGCCAGACAGTGAGTGAGGGACTAAGGGCACAGATCCCATAGGTCCTTGTGGACTATGGGCAGGACTGTGAGTTTTATTCCAAGTATGTGACAGGAAACCGCTGGAGAAGGGAAGGGAAGTTTTACAAAGGAGCTGCCACAGTAATAAAAATCAGCAAACTCTGCTGTCTTTGTGTCCCTGGATTGGAATGAAACTTGTTCCCCATTTTAAACAGAAGCCTCTACCATGCTTGAAACTCTAGTGCTGCTCTTTAACCCTGCCAATAACTCAAAGCAATTCAATGGAAGACCCATTTTTAGTGTAAAGGTTAAAATGACGGCAAAGACTATTGCAGGCAAATGCAAAACCCTTCACTAAATCACATAGATTTTTAAACTAGAATAGGATCTATAACTCACAGCTCACCTATTTCTCCATCCAGGCATGCCTAGGTATGCTAGCATTTGTGTGTTGGCTGGAATAAAGCTTTTTTGCTCAGAAAAAAGATGAGGGATGTGTTCATTTAACAACAAAATCTCATTTTTTTCTGCCTGCCTGCTTAGGACAAAGGTCTGGGGTTCCTTTCTTAATCTACAAAGTCTACTCTTTAAGTTCTGATTGGGGACCCCAAATTTGAATTGTCAGCCATATAACTCCTATTAAAAGCTCACGTAAAAGAATATATTTAAGAGGGTTTTCAGTGTTTTCCATCAAATCATTCCCAGGGTCAGCAGAGAATATATTTATCACAACATCTATAGGTATAGCCTGAAGTGACCTGATGAAAAAATAAATTTTTTCAAAGAGATTTCATCATAAAAATATTCTTGGCTGGGCACGGTGGCTCCTGCCTGTAATCCCAACACTTTGGGAGGCCAAGGCAGGCAGATCACCTGAAGTCAGGAGTTCCAGACCAAAATGGCCAACATGATGAAACCCCAGCTCTACTAAAAATACAAAAATTAGCTGAGTGCAGCAGCATGCACCTGTAGTCCCAGCTACTCAGGAGTCTGAGGCAGGAGGATTGCCTGAACCTAGGAGGTGAAGGTTGCAGTGAGCCAAGATCGTGCCACTGCACTTCAGCCTGGGTGACAGGGCAAGACTCCATCTCAAAATAATAATAATAAAATTATATATAGATATATATATATATTTGTGTGTCTATATATGTATACATATCTCCTAGTGATTTTTTGTTATATACCATACATCATAATCTATCCATGTTTATTTTAACATGTAGAATTTTAAAATACCAGTTAAAATGCTGAACATTTTCTCTCCTTCGTTTCTTATATTTGAGCAAGATGAGCATCCTTGATTGTGCCCTATGTTGATCATGTGGCTTTGTGTCCTCCCTGGCATCCAGGCTAGGTACTCAGGAAGAAATGCCACCAGTCAGCCAGTTAATCCTTCGAATCAAACCACCAAACACCTACACAGCCAAACCATACTACTAAATTCTCTTTAGAATCCCTTCACATCATTGTGACTTCAGATCATGTTCAGTGTTTTTATTAAGAGCCACTGTGAGAAACAGCCACATTTATAGCTAGTTGTTACCATGCCCATCATAGAATAACCCATGCAATAAATTGCTCTCAGCACTCAGGACATTTCTCTTTGTGAAACAGCATGCTTTTTAAAAACAAGAACTCGTGAATATAGCATTTTTGTTTTGTTTTGTTTTGTTTTGTTTGCTTTAACTGATAGGAAACTTGGAGATATTTTCATCCAATATTAGTAGCATTCAGCAGTCTACATTTCTGATATATCATTCAGAAAACACTGACAGAGCTCCTTCTCCATCCAGGTCCTGGGCTAGTCTGGAAAGAGGGGCACTTGTAATGTGCAAGCTGTTTCTTCTTACTTTTCACTAGGGTAAACTAAATGGCCTCTAACGATCTCCTCTAGCTCAATGTTTCTATTTTCTTTCCTTAAGAAAAAAAAATGGAGCTTACAGACTTAGAGGATCTTATTGTGGAGTATGTGTCCCCAGGCACCTGCATTCCTTACTCTGCTTCCCAGAGGAACTATGCCAAATTTTTATTAGTTACATGATGAATTTTTTTGAAGTTCATGATATGTCATTTGCCATTTTAAAACAAATGCCTACTTTAAGATGCCAAAGGTTTGTGGAGTCTGAAGATGTGAAAGTATGTTTTGACGCTGCCTCTGCAAGCTCAGATTTTGGCTGCAAAGACCCTCCTGTATAAACCGTGGTGCAGGCTGGAATACAAGACCCAGAAATACTTTAGCCAAGTTCCAAGTATTTGCTTCTAAATATTTAAGAAGCCAACTCTCAGATGCCTCCAAGGAGGCAAATACCAGTGAGCTATTGCTAGCTCCTGGGGCAAATGAGGGCAGCCTTGGTCCCCAGTGCCTTTTAGATTTGATGTGGGACACATGGCTTTGCAGCATTCGTACAAACCTTCTTCCTCTGTTTCCCACCACCTCAACATCCACTTCATATGAGATCCAGACACATAAGCCAAGCAGTTCTCACACCAGCAAGACTCCCTGGGAAGAAATCAGCCATTCTCAGTTCCCAAACACAGAGGAGTGCTCCAACCACTGGGAAAGGTTTATAGAACACTTGAATACCCCTGCCCTCACACCCACACTGTTAAATACACGCATAACTGCATTTTCGCTAGACAATGCCTATTGCTTCAAAAATTCCAGAATCCTGTCATATCACGTGGATGATTTAAAAGCAGTGTTATTAAATTAACTTCTAATTAATTGGCTCTCAGTGTTGCCAAGCCAGATTGCTAGAGGCTGAGTCCCTTTGTTATATGATGTGCTTATTACCAAAGCCAACTCTAACAAAGTATAAACATCTATAAACACAATCTTGAGAAGGCCAGGGACTAGCATGTAACCATTTCTAATCCATGTTTCTGTATTTGCACCAGTTTATGCCACAGGCTAAGGGTGGGATTAAATTTACACATAAAGGCAAGTTGGGAAAATCGGTTTCCCAAGAATTTATAATGCTTTAAACATAGAGGTCATTCCATAAATATCAGCTGATTGAGAATGTTTCTCAATGTGTACATTCTAATATTTATTGATCCTGGGCAGCCTAATAATCCTGCCAACCGAAACTATTTGGGTCTAGTCTCAGGCCCAGCTGAGTTTTAAGACCAGCTCAAGCCTTAGATTGAGAAAACAGAACCATATCTGGCTTCATGTGGCTTGTGGTTCAGGAACTTATCATTCTTGTTGCTACCTTTCTTCAGACACATCTATTCTACTTAGTATAATTCCATTCGTCTCTTGTTCCAACCCAGTCAACGTCCTAGCTCATTCATCTCACCACCCATCTTTCATTAATCCCCTCTAGTCTCAGAGAAAGGGTCCCTGCTTCTTTTTAAAGTTGGTTTCAACCTGAAGCCTCACCCTGCCACCCACCTCTGCCAAGGTCTTACTCATTAAATCGTTTCCTCTCTGCTATCTTCAGAAGTTACATCCTCCCCCACCCCTTCGACCTACCCATCTTTTAAAATCTTTCTGTCCTGTTTTAAAAATAAATTCCCCTTGACTCTCTCTGTTCCCCTCCCACCATAGCTTTCTCGCCTTCTTCCTATGATGACGAAGCTTGCCACCTCCTCTTCTCACTTCCCAATCTCTCCTCAACACATGGCCATCTGTCATCTACCTCCAATGTTCCAGAAAGCCAGCTCTCACGAAGGTTACCAGCCACCCAGCCCATTGGTAGGTCTTTCCTACTCATTTTGTGCTGTATTTGGCCTTGTTGGCTGTGCCCCAAAACCACCTCTGGCTCCTGGCCCATCCTTTCTTTCTGATGTTTCTCTTTTCTGACTATCCCCTCTCAGTTCCTCTTCCCTATTCTTCCTCCTTTGCTTCCCCTACAAAATACTGATGCTGCCTCTGACTTTCTTCTTTCTCTTCTACTTGCTTTCCTTGGAGGCAGTGTGGCCCTGTGCTTGGGCATGGATCTTTGAAGTCAGATTTACTTGAACTTCACATTCTGGTTCTGCTGCTTAAAAACTATTAGGCCTTAGAAAATCACTTTGCCACTCCAAGCTTCAGCTTTCTCTTCTATAAAATCAAGGTAAATGATCAAAATAACAGTAATAATTGTTCTTTCACAGATCTGTCATTCCAAGCATGCACAGGGCTTAGCCCAGTGCTAATATACAGAAAACTTGATGCACAGCAGCTATTGCTATTTTATTATTATCTTCATCACCATGACCCCCAGAGTGATCTCTTCTCATCTTCTCCCCAGATCTCAGTTCATGCACAGTTTATGACATTCACCTCTCCATCCCCAACCCTCTCCTGTCCCCTGAGCTCGAGCGTATGCTTCAAACCACCTATCTACTAGGCAGGTTCTCTGGAAGGTCCACTGGTACCTCAAACTCTGCATGTCCTCTTAGAGACTGAATTGTGTCCCCATAAAATTCATGTGTTGAAGTCTCACCTCAGAATGCAGCTATCATTTGAAGATAGGGCCTTTATGTAGTAATTAAGTTAAATGGGGCCATTATGGTAGGTCCTAATTCAATCCGACTGGTGTTCTTTTAAGAAGAGGAAAACTAGACATGCAGAGAGACACGAAGGATATGTGCACACAGAAGAGAGACCATGGGAGGACACAGCAAGAAGGCGGCCATCCACAAGCTAAGGAAAGAGGCCTCAGGAGACACCAAACTTACTCAGTACCTTGATCTTGGACTTCTCAGTTCCCGAACAGTAAGAAAATTAATTTCTGTTGCATGAGCCACCCAGTCTGCAGTATTTTGTTCTGGCAGCCCTAGCAAATGAATACATGGCTTAGGCTGAAATTGCTAGGTCTTCCTTAAAACATGCTCCTCCTCCTACTGCAGCCCCTCTTTGAACTTATCTGTATCTCTTTCTTCTCCCTAATGACCCACATCTAATCAGTCTCCAAGACTTGATAGTTTTAATTTCTGAATAGCTCATAGTCTATGCACCATCTTTCTTAGCTCTGGCCTGCATGATCTTTCATCTAGTCTATTGCAATAGCTCTCCCACTCAGTTTGTCTCTCTCACCATAGCATTTCTCCATTTCAATCCTTCCAGTATACCAATTAGATTAATCATTCTAAAGCACAGGCTTGTTTGCATCTGCCTTCAACAAAAAAGTCCTTCATTACTCCCACTGCCTAGTAGGAGTTCCTCAGCCTGACACTCAAACCGTCCACAGTTTGGCTCTAGCTTACCCATCGGCCTGGAGTCTTGCTATATCCTTCCTCAGACCTTTATTCTAACCAAACAGGAAAATGTACTACTCCTGAAAAAGGACTCTACCTTTTTAACCACTCCCTGAACTAAAATACCTCACCATTCCTTGTTTCCATTCCACACCACCAAGGCTTTCTTCCCTTATTTCCTAGAGGAAGGGATCTTTGCACTGGGCTCAGCCCCCATGACAGTTCATAAGGACAGCCTGTGACACATGTGTATCCTCTCATTTCTCCTTCTCAACTGTAAACCCACTCAGGCTACCTCTCGTTCACCCTTTATCCTCCATGGTGCCCAGCATAGCCCCTGGCACATGTCTCTTCCACAGTGTTGATGGAACGAGCAAACGAACAATGCTGACTGCAAGGTCATGAAGACAAATGGCCTTGACACCCTAAATAAGCCATCTCAAAAAAGAGCTGCTATGTCTGATTTCCCTCTAGTAAGTTAGGTTGTTTGCTCAGATAACCAAAGTAAATCACTCATCTATAGTTATTTTCTGGAATTTAAGCACTAAAGATGAGGCAAATAACCAAAGATTTTCAAAAAGAAAATGGTGAGAGGCAGAGGACCCAGTTGCGATGTCATTAATACTCAGCCATCATAACTGGGCCTTAACAATTCTCCAGGAACAATTTTCATCTTTATTAATGACCCTTAGAGAGCTATCCTCATACCCACCCCAAACTGTTCAATCTGTAAGAAGCATTTTCCACCAGATGCCATCATATCTGACCTTTCTAGCTTCCCAAATGATCCCCCGACCCCTGCTTCCTCCCCTTGCCTCCCCTTCCCATGATGATGAAACATCCACTATAGAACACAAGTGGCATGGAGCCAGGTCAATGATGTGCACCGTGGAAGCTGTTCTGACTGCTCGCTGCTGGCAGCCACTGCTCAGGGTCAAAGCATTATAGCACTCTGGTACTTTCCCAAAGGCATTCTCAAAGGGGGCTGATGCATCTGGGTTCTCTTTCTACTGATCAGCAGAACACGCATGTTTAAGAATCAGATTAGACACAACTCTTTGGGTCATTTTATATGGTTTTTAAATTGAGAATGAATGAATCCCCATATTCTGTGCCAGTGACTGACTGTCAGGGGCAATCACAACAGGGCTGATCAAGGGTAATTATGAGGCGGCTGCTTTGCCATGGCCCTCACGTGTTATAACTTGCTACATCCGTTCTAGGAAAGGGAGATTCTGCCAAGCTAGTTCCTAATTTGCTCGTCTATTTTGGCAAACAGAGATATAGTCCTATCTCTCTTAAAACAAAACAAAACAAAAAATGAGCTTGTCCAAACAAAGCCTTAAAATAAACTGCAGGAATACCTGAGACTCAGAATGTGTAAGCTCACATACTCATTAGTCAGACACAGTCTCTGCCCTCTGAGCCTCAGTTGTCCTGTCTGCAAAATGGTATAACACCTGTTTCTCTCACCATCAGTATTGTTTGAATCCAACTGGTAAATATGTGATTTGAAAATTATAATACACCACAAAAATATATTACTTATTTTGCATATATTTTATAAGTAACAATGCTTAGCTTTCTTATCTACATCTAAAAGTTTCCTGCCTTTAAATATTAGGTATCTGTGCCAATTACATAGTCCCCCACTGCCCAGCACCACTAAATTTCAGTGTAAGTATGAATGAGAATGTGCTATATTTTGCCATGTGACGGATACATGGTAGGATGCAGTAGATACTCATTGAATTAGTTAATTGCTTAGTCTCATAAGCTTTTTCTGATGTGCCTGTGGTTACACAGTGGCCAGATTCATACTCCCTAGTTCCAAGGTTCTTTCTACATAGTTTACAAAAAGCAACGGGGCAACCAGCAGAGGGTCTGATGCTATGGAGTAAAGTGTTTTATTCACATTCTGCTTGGCTCACTTAGTTTCTCCTCTATCCCCTGAGAGGCTTCTGAGGCTCCCTGACTATTTTCTTGGAGAAAGGCTCAAGCGGGAGATGAGGAGCTTGAGCTCCTGGGGCTGAGACTAGAAGGGGTCTGGAAGCAGGTGGGGGAAGAGTGTACACACAGGACTTTGATCAGAAGACCTGGGATCGAATCTAGACTCTTGACACTTTCTACCGAAGCTTCAATTTTCTCACATTAAAAAAAAAGGAGTAATAAAAAGGTTATATGATGAATAAGATAATGCTAAGGATTCTAATTATTTTCATATCATTAAAGATATAAGAACCCCTGAAGTTAAAACATTGTTTTCTTTGATCATGGAAGTATTAATATAAACACGACTGTGGTTCTTAAATGAGCAGCCATGTTCTTCTCCAGCTAATTTTCTAGGGGCTTCTGGGAGTCAGACACAGTGTTGTAAATACTTTGTCCTCACAGAGCCTTTCAGTCTGGCCCTGCTCTGGCTTTAGTTGGTGGTATATGCTTAATCTTCTAATAGTCCTTATTTTCCAGGTGTTCTGAGTTCTCAGGCTTATTTAAGGCTTTGTCAAAGTTCTGAGTGCCACCCTCTAAAAAGCTGAGTGATGGTACACATATAACTAATGAGAACATATTCTGGGAAAATAAAACTTTTTAAAGTAGATTAGTTTCTCATCATACCATATGGCCCTACAAGTGATCAGATGCACTTCTATGTGCTGTTGATAGAAAAATAGAGTATATTACATATACTTTTAATTGTGAGGAATTACATCATTAAAGAATTTAGAAATAGAAATTGTCTCTTATTTGAGTTAGAAGGAGTATTGGGGGAAAATTAGAATATCACCATATGGCTAACCTTAATTCTAATTTGCATTTTAATGGAAATAAAGCTTTAAATGCCTCATTCTCTTCAAAATCTTTGAGACAGTAAGCCTTTTGTGGGTCTCTCTAGCTTAAGCAAACCAGATTTCAGCAGCTAACTGGCTTTCCAGAGAGTTCATACCACCTAAAAGCATTTAAGGTGAAAATGTTGCATATTGATTTGTTAAACCACGTCTCTGGGAATCCTTAAACACTGCTGCCAAGAGTACATAATTTTTTTTGTTAAAAAAAAGTTTTCTGGCCAGGAGCAGTGGCTCATGCCTATAATCCCAGCACTTTGGGAGGCAAAGGCAGGAGGATCGTTTGAAGCCAGGAGTTCGAGACCAGCCTTGTCAACAAAGTGAGATGTGTCTCTAAAAAATTTTAAAAATTAGCTGGGCATGGTGATGTGCACCTATGATCCCAGCTACGCAGGAGGCTGAGACAGGATCCCTTAAGCCTGAGCCATGTTCGCACCACTGCACTCCAGCCTGGACAACACAGTAAGACACTGTCTCAAAACAAAAAAACAAAAAAGGAAAAAAAGAAATGTTTTCCCTAATTTTAAAGGTAGTTTACACTCTTTGAAAAGGAAATATTAAAAAAAATAGATTGTCTGGAATCTTAGCATCCAAAGATAACCACTGTATATTCTACATTTGTTTCTATATATGCATAAGCAATTATAATTTTTATTGTTTTTGTACTTGCAAAAATGAAATACCAGATTTCCTATTTGTGATCTCTGCATGTTCCCTTAAAGCATGTTGTGAATATCTTTTCCTGGTCACATATGTAGATTAACATCCAGATTCTTATTGGCTGCAATATTACACTATATGGATATGCCATGATTTATTCAACTTGCCTCCTGGTGATAGATATTTAGATTGTGATGGGGTTCAGGACACACTACCTTAAGATATGACACCTTGGCATTTGAGAAAACTGCAAAGAAAGGAGGGTCTCTCTGTCTTTCTCCTGTCCTTCTGCCCTGGAGTAGGCCATAAAACCTAGAAAAAATTTTCTGACCTTCTCCTGAAGTAGGTCATAACAGGCTGATGTGAAAGGTGCCCACTCTAAACCCACAGAAAAGGAACATTCTCATTTCTGAAGACACAGAAACACAGGGAAGAATCTAAACAAACAGGCCTTTCTACGATCCCCCCAGTTTATTACCATTGGATCATACCTCCTTTGTCCAATCACATTTCTCCACAACAATCGACTCCTTCATCAAACTTACCATAAAATTATACAGGTTTCTTTGTCTGAAGCCTCCTGTACTGTATAAAACATATTAAATAAAACTGTATGGTTTTCTCTTGTTTATCTATATTATAGTGCCTCAGCCTTGAACCTAGTGATAAGTGAGGAAAAGAAATCTTTCATCCCCTACAACTGTTTCCAGCTTTTATCATTACAAGCAATGTTATAATAAGCATCCTTATATACAGATCTTTGAGTACCTTCTTAATAACTTTTTAATTTTTTAAAATGGTACCCAATAATTTGGCACATCTTTTTGAAGGAAACATTTTGGCATAACTGAAAAAAGAAAAAAAAGAGAATTTTCAATTCTTTAAATGTTACTAAGTATGTCAAAGTAATTCAAAGATAGTCTTCAGCAAATAGTGCTGGGGAGAAAATGGATGTCTACGTACAAATAAATGAACCTCAATCTTCACTTTACCCTATAAAATAATCAACTCAAAATGAGTTCTAGATCTGAATTCTAGAGCCTAGAATAATATAAAATTCTACAAGACCACATGACAAAATCTTTATGACCTTGGAATAAGCAGATTTCTTTGGTAGGATGCAAAACATGCAAACCATTTTAAAAACTGATAAATTGAATTTTATTAAAATTTAAAATGTCTCCCCTTCAAAAGACACCACTAAAAAAATAAAAGGCAAACCACAGACCGGGAAAAATAATAGCAGAAGATAAGTTCAATAAAGGCGATCAAGAATATGTAAAGAATTCTTATAACACAATAAGAATAAGATAATCTATTAAAAATAAATGGGCAAATAATTTGAAAAGAAGGTCTCCAAAGATGTGGAGACCTTTGGTGAAAGGTCACCAAAGATGTGTAAATGACCTAGAAGCCCATGAAAAGACGCTCAACATCATAGTCATTAGGGAAATGAGAACTGAAATCATAATGAAATACCACTACAAATCCACTAGGATAGCTAAAATAAGAAAGATTACTGTATTAGTCCGTTCTCACACTGCTATAAAGAGACTACCTGAGACTGGGTAGTTTATAAAGGAAAGAGGTTTAATTGACTCACTGTTCTGCATGGCAGGGGAGGCGTCAGGAAGCTGACAGTCACAGTAGAAGGTGAAGGAGAAGCAAGGCACGTCTTACATGGCGGCAGGAGAGACAGCGTGTACAGGGGAAACTGCCACTTTTAAATCATCGCTCACTAACACAAGAACAGCATGGGGGAAACTGCCCCCATGATCCAATCACTCCTAACAGGTCCCTCCCTCGACACATGGGGATTATCATTCGAGATGAGATTTGGGTGGGGACACAGAGCCAAACCGTATCAATTACCATACAAAGTGTTGCTGAAACTGGGGTGTGGGAATTCCCACACTTTGCTGGTGGACATGTGGAATGTTCAGCCACTTTGGCAAACAGTTTAACAGTTTTGTCAAAAGTCAAACGTATACTTACAACTTAGCATTCCCATTCCTAGGTATTTATCCAAGTGAAATGAAAATTTACATCTGTGCAACAACTTGTACTTGAATGTTCATAGCAGCATTATTCATAATAGCCAAATATCCATCAACCGGTGAATAGATAAACAAATTGTGGTATGATGAACTACTACTCAATAATAAAAAGGAATGAACTACAGATACATACAATGACATGCAGTATCTCAAAAGAATTATGCTCAGTGAAAAAAAGCCAGATGTAAGAACACATATCCTATGATTTCATTTATATGAAGTTCTACAAAAGGCAGAATTATAGTGAGAGAAAGCAGATCAGTGCTTGAAAGGGGTGGGAACTGACTGTAAAGGGATGAGGAACATTCCTAGAGTGATGGAAATAGTCCATAGTTTGATGTGGTGATAGTGTATATGTTTCAAAACTCATCAAATTGTATACTTAAAACTGGTGAATTGCATTGAATGTAAATTATATCTTAATTTAAATAAATCATGGAATTATAAACTATAATGTTTGCAAGAGATAGCCTTACCCCAATCCTAATCTTCATCCCATCCAACATCTTGCAAGGGGACACCCATTTTTTGGTAAAAACAATTTTTAAAATTGTTCTGATCCGTCAAACAAAAATGTTGTCCACATCAACAGGCTGTTTCAAATTGATCACGTGAAAGAGATTTGTTTCTTCCTGGCCTTGCCCAGGATAAAGTTGTGTCTTCTGATTTTTAATCTGCCAAATATCCAAAAGCAGACTAAAAATTTGTCAATGCTCCAAATATTTAGAACAACTTAAATGTTTGGTACAACATGGAGTAAATAGCTGAAGATTTGATTGAGTTTTTCATTTTTCATCCAGGTGTTCAGATGCAGAACGAACGTAAGAACGATGAAGTGGATGGGCAGATTTCCAAGGCAGCTGGAAGTAAATTGGACAACTGCATGACCCAAAGATGTAAAGCCAAAATTTCACATTCAAAGCAAGTCAGGAGGTAAAACTACACCATGGAGACATGAGGGAGATTGTCAATAAGACTTTCATGCCTCAGAATTTGATGATGATGGTGATGATGATGGTGATTGATAACAATTGCAGCAGCAATTATTTCTTGAGTGCTTACTAAGTATCAGGCTCTGTATTGAGCCATTTACATACATTATCTTATTTATTCTTCACAATAGCCATGTGAATGAGGTACTGTTGATAGCCCTGCTTGATTCAGGAGAAAACTAAAATGTAAAGAGTTCAGGAATCCTCCCCAATTTTGTACAAGTAGTACAAGCTGAGGAGAGGCAACAGTGTTGAGGTTGGGTGAAGGGGGCAACATGATAGCCACAGAAATCATTAGAGAACCATAGTACATCCAACTTTTGTGGCCAAAAGTACTTCAGCTTCCACTATTCTGTTGTTAAAGGGTGTTAGAAAGCACTTTATTTTCATCTAAAATAGACTAAGGGGGAAAGTATTCCAGTTTTCCCTTATCTCATTATGAGCTTTAAGATGATTATTTTCTTCCTCATAACTCCTGTCAAAGCTTTATTTTGTCCCCTCCCACAAAATCTGGACCCATGGCAGGATGAAGTCCTCTTGTCCTGCCACTCTGTGCGGGGAGCAGTGTCTCTGAGGTGCCAAGGCCAGAAGATGCCATTTTGGTCCTATAGACAAAACCAAGAGGTTTGAATGGATCAAAATTGTCTAATTAAGTCCAGATTCATTGATTTAAGTATTTAAAAATTAGTCAAGTTTTGTGTCATTCTGTCAATCTAAAATGCCTTTGTTCTTTTTCTGGGAAAACAACTCTTTAAAAATTGTAAGATCTCATGTTTATTGAGTATTTACCAGGTAGCACATAATTTGCCTAGCACTTCACATGCATTGTCACATATGAGTTTCATGATACTATTATCCTAAATTTGCAGGCATATAAATTGAGTTTAAAAAAATTTTTTAAGGTACCCATGGTAAAGGCATGGCTGAAGCCAGCGATTGTCTGACTCCAAAGCCCTTGCTCTTTACCTCTTCTCCTTCCTGACTTTCCCTTTGAAACCAGACTGAGGAGAGTCAGATGGTTAAGAGACCCAAGTTTCTACCCTGCCTGTGTCTCTTTTTGAGTAGAAACCTGAGCCTCACAGAAGCTGGCTATGTATCTACGGACGGAGGACTCAAGGATGTTTGCAAGCACAACTTACTTCCGGGAGTTGTCATCACACAGCAGCTCAACCCACCAAGTTGCCCCTTCTTGCATTATTTATGGATATTTATGGAGGATTCAATAATTGCAACATGTGCTATGGGAGTGTTGAAATGCATTGGCAACAAGTTCTTAGCTTTTAGTTAAGACAATCAATTCCAAGGAGTTTTCATGGAGCTAGTCAAGATAGAAAGGCAATGACTAAGGTCAAAACCCACAGTGGACTCAGGAAGAGATGGTGGTACTGCTCTTGACAGATGGCTTTTGCCTCTTACCTAGGTACTTCCCATACCACTGGGATTGTTGGCTTATTTTTAAAAAGATATTAAAAATATAACAAGAAGGAGAAAGACCTAAAAGGAAAGGATTTCTCTAACAACTATCTCCAACTTTTATTGTAAGATCCATTGTTAGTAATCCATGCTGTAAGGAAATCAGGAGAGTAGTTACTGCTGGGAGGGGTCCCAACTGGACGGAAGCACAGTTGCATACCTAGGTGCACTAATGTTCTGTCTCCTAACCTGGTGCACAGGTTATGTTCAGTTTGAAACTGAACTGGTATGTTCAGTTTGAAACTTCATGGAGCTGTATACCTATGACATATGCACTTGTCTGTATGTATATTATGCCTCCATAAAAAGTAAAAGAAGAAACATTGCAAATGAAGATGACCAATTAAGAACTTCACCCTCTTTTAATCTGGAGCACAAAATTTTGCAAGAAGCATAAGTTAAAACTTTCCTGTGATGCAGACCCAGGTATTTGTGGCTCTGCTAAAGACCTTAGCAATGGCCACTCTCATGGGTTCCTTTTGGTGACCCCCTGTGAGCAGATCTCTCTTTAAGGCTTTGGACACCTCCAGTGGAGAAAGAGGAAAGGAGGCAGAGCAGAGGTCAATTCACTCTGACTCCGACCTCCCACAGAGACCAGACTGTTGGTTCCTGCTCATTTTCCACACTTCATTTCTGATTTTAGTGACTGTCAGCACTAACATGCCTATCACAGATGCCTGCCTGGCCTAACAGAAAAGACTAGATGGCTGTCTGCCCTCAGCAGAGGGATTCCCAAGAGGCACTTCATACCACATGCACATGTCTTCTTAAGCTCAGGATCTCCTGAGTTTTAGCTAGAGAAAGCCTAGGAATAGGGTATATTTACCAATTTATTTTGTAGTAGTTATAAACAAGTACCCTATGTTAAATTAAGTTTGACCTAAACCTGCCCCCTTACATATTTTAAGTTTGGCCTAAAGATTTCTCCATAGATAGTGAACTGAAACCTAACTGGATGTATAAACAGGCTGTAAACGACTTTTGTACAAATCATTGAGTTTCGGCCAATCACATGTGGCCAAGTGTTCAAACCACGTTCAAACAAGACAAACACCGGGCTGTAACAAGTCCAGCTGTTTCTGTACCTTGCTTCCATTTTCTGTCCATAAATTTTCTTAGACCATGTGGCAGTGCTGGAGTCTCTCTGAACCTGTTCCGGTTTGGGGGCTGCACAATTCACAAATCGTTCTTTGTTCAATTAAACTCTATCAAATTGAATTTGTCTAAGGTTTTTCTTTTAACACCTAAAAATTGTTTCCAAAGATAAAAAATATTTTTTTCTTCCTCAAATCTCTGGTTCACCAAACTCCTCACAAATTTATATTAGACAAAATGCTTTGTGCTAGAAAGAAACAGGTTGACACTCAGTGAGACACAGGAAAAGTTAACCAGCCCACTGCCCCTTCCAAGAATGTAAGTGGTGAAGGGGATGGAAGTGGTCTGGCAAATGAAACAAGATTGATCAGATATTGATCAATCAATATTGAAGCTGGAGCATAGGTACATGGGGATTTATAATACTCTTCTTTCTAACTTACGTAGTTTTGAAATTTTCCATAATTCTAAAAGTTTTAACAAGACAACAAGACATTTAAGGTGAGTGCCAGATGGCCAGTGTGGATGATTAAATCTAATATGATCAAATTCACAAATGAAGACAAATGTTCATGTTATAAAAGAAACTGTCTTTTCATTGAGGAGGAGTCCTTCTCATTATCAACAGAGTTTGGCATTAAACAGGAAGTCCTAGAGGTGAGGGATTTTTCTCATGTCAAGTGCTCATTTTGTAAAGCTATTCCACCTGGTGCAGTAGACAATACATGGGCTTTGGAGTCAGGTTGATGTTGGTTTGAATACTAACTCCGTAGTTTACTGGCTATATAATCTCAGAAGCAATATTTAACTTTCCAAAACTCAGTTTCCTCAACTCCAAAACACAGAATTGTGCTGTGAATCAAATATGTTAAAGTGCTAAGTACAGTGCCTAGAATATAGAGGGTGTTTACTTTTATCAGCGTTGCATTAATATTACCAACATCGTTGAAACAAAGACTATGCATATGGTATAAATTACACGGACGCGTAATCTGTTGTTTTCCTGAGGTATTAGCATTCCCTTCCATGATCTCTGATAGTAGTAACATTTATCAGCTTAAGATTTGCCAAGAATCTGTATGATTTTAGTGATTTGAGCCATTAAGCTAATTGGGTCATGTTGTAGAATTCTCTCTCTAGATCACATTCACTTTCTTTCAGTTGATATGTTCTAATGCCTGGAAGGTCACCTTTGACATCCTAATCACAAAGTTAAAGGCCTTTTCCTGTTTCTCCTGCTCTTTGATTCTTCTGCAGCCAATGGGCTATTGGCCACTGTTCATTCTTGAAATTACACTATTTTATTGTCTGACATGATGCTGTGTTTTCCTGGTTCCCTTCCCACCTCTTGACAGCTTGTTTCTTTTTCTTCATTAGCTCCTTCTTTACCTACCTTTTAAAAATGAGAAATTATTTAGTTCAATCCTTGGCTCTGGCTTTCCTAGGATATACCCTCTCCTCTTATTTCCAACATCTCCTCCATGCAGATGACTCCTGAAACTCCACCCAAAACCTCATTGGCAATCAACACAGCAAAGCAATGAGCATTTTACTTGATCACTGAACCTTTACCAAAACCTCAACATCTCTAGGTATAAGTTTCTCATCTGAGCTCAAAACTGTCTTTCTCTACAGATTCCTCCATTATTCCAGTCTTTTAGGACTGAAATCTCAACTTTATATCTTCCCTTTCCTCTATGGAAAGTATCTAAGTAGTGACCACTAGAGTTTGGATATGGTTCGTTTGTCCCCACCAACCCTCATGATTAAATTTCATTCCCAGTGTAGCAGTGTTAGGAGGTGAGGCATAATGAGAGGTGTTTCAGTCATAGGGGTGGATCCCTCATGAATAGATTAATGCCTTCCCTGGGGTTGGCGGGGGTTGGGGGTGGTGAATGAGTTTCCACTCTATTAGTTTCCTCAAGAGTTTGTTGTTAAAAAGGAGCTGGCACCTCCTCTCTCCCTCTCACTTCCTCTTGCCATGTAATCTTTACAGGAGCTGGCTCCCCTTCACCTTTTGCCATGAGTGGAAACTTCTGAGATCTTCACCAGAAGACAACCACAGTTTGGTGTCATGCTTCTTGTATAGTCTGCAAAACAGTGAGCTAAATAAACTCTTTTCCTTTATAAATTACCCAGCCTCAGGTATTCCTCTATAGCAACACAAAATAGACTAAGATAGTGACCAAGCCTTGTTGATTCTTATTTCACAGTGCTGGTGAAATATTCCTACTGACAACAAGCTAAATCGGACTCTTACCTTTCCTAGGATTGCTGAAAAGGCCCATTAATGGTTTCCTCAATTTCAACATCAGTTACCTCCATTCTATACCCCACATCTATGTCAAACTACCTCTCCCCAAAACACTGTCAGACCATGCCACTCTGCCAATCAGAAGCCTTCCAGGACTTCTCATTGCTTACTGGATTGTATCTAAAACCTTCAGCTCAGAGTTCAAGAGCCTCCATAATGGGCCTCAATATACTTTTACTACCTCCCCTTCCCTCAACTTGTCTACATAAAATAACAACTCCAGATAAACTTATTTCCTTACTCTCTTCCAAATATACTTTTATCCTTCCATTCATCTTCCTTTTTCTTAGACTACTTTCCCCCACCAAAACTGCCTTCCTAACCTAATCCTAACTCCCAAATGGGACCAAGGTCAGATCTCACTTCTTTAGTAATGATGTTCCTCATTCTCTAAGTTGAACTAATCGCTCCTTTCAAAAAAGTTTCCACAATTCGTATTCAGATAATACATTTGGTAATTAACCACTTACTGCCTACTGACATCTTTTCCATTATTGCTTGCTACTATTAAGTGCTTTATTGTTATTTAAGTTTTCATACTTGTAAATCTTGTCTCTCCAACTTGCTTGTTTACCTCTTCTTTTAAAAGAGGCAAGCCTATCCTCTTTGTATCTCACAAAGCATTTAAGAGTAACTTGTACAATGTATTAACTTTTTGTCCAAATAATTTTAGAAATGTTTACCTCCAATAGTTAGGAACTATTCACATCGCTTTGTATTCTTTCAGTTAATATGTCTTCATGATGGTCCTCAGAGCTTTGAGAAAGCATGCATCTCCAAAATGTGTGTGTATTCTGTCATGGTTTGTATGCTGGATCCTTTCTCCTGGCTTCATGGCAGATTTGGCCTTTAACTATATGGCAGATTTGGCCTTTAACTCTACCATTAAACCAACTGAGTATGATTTCTAAACATAGAGAATAGACAGCTAGATTAGTTATGCTGTAGTAATGTGAAATAAGAATTTTCTTCCCCCTACCCCACACAGATCTTACTCAATAAAATTGTTTTTAAAAATGTGGGCTTGATTGCTCACTGTTATTTTCATCTAGTATTATTTTAAATATTCAAGTGTTTTGAAAATAAATGAATGTGATATGTTCATTGACCTATTTGTAAGAAGCTAGATATCCGCAAATTGTGAAATACAGTCAACTAGCAATTATCCTCATACAGATCCAGGCTTTACCTTATGACTAGTGATCTGTGGTCTGTTGCCAACCAGCTCTCTTCTTCCTCCAGCTCACACCCAACCTACTTTACCCAACCACACTGAAAATAAATGTTCACTTGGTCCAACATACTAACATCAATCTAACACAGGTTGAAAAATAAGTATCTTATATGCCAATCTCCGTTGATTTGTACCAGCTGCCTGGATTGCAGTGATGCAAAGAATTCTAAAGCTATATCCAGATTCATCAGGAAAGGCCTATTAGTGAGTCTGCTATGAGCACAAGACAAGATGTGTTGGCACTTGAACCATGAATTTGCAATCTCCAGCCAAAGCAAAACTTACAATGTGGAGTTTCTTGTAGGGACCAAAGTAAAACTACCCCTTTGCTCTCTGAGGTTTTGCTGAAAACTCAGCTGACAAAAAGGTTAATAGGAGAAAAGGCACACAAAATTTTATTGTAATGTGCATGGCACAGGGGATCACAGGAGAATGATAGAAGTGATATGCCCTTTTCCATAGGGGAGGAAGGAGATGGGAAGTGTAGACATTTCTTTTAAGGAGCAGTAAGTCATTAGGGAAAAATAATGCACCTGGGAGGTAGGAGGCAGACATTATGGGAAGGTGAGGGGTGGAACTGCACAGGAACAAAGGTCATCTTATTATGCAAATTGAGTCCCACAGGTAATCTCTTGGAGCTGCTCTCAGGAGAATAGATGAAAAGTCTGTCTGGGCAGGGTGAAGATTCCCAGTCTCTTCTCTTCTCTTCTCAGGTGATTAATCTTTCCTGGTTATTTGATGAGGTCCCTAAGGAAAGCATTTAAGATAATTGCATTTATTTTGGAAAGAAGCTTTCTTGGTCACATAAAGAAATTCCAGGAAGAGTCCTTCCTTGTGCTTAAGAGACAAGACAAAGGTAGAGGAACCTTCATTCTTAGGCAGCTTCTAGGGCTCCTCAGCACATCACAGCAACAGTCTTTGGGGCATCACTTTCTGGGCCCCAACATTCTCAAAGGCAAAGATTCTGTTTTATTCATCTCTACACATCTTCCTCTCTTCCCCTTTTACTAAGTCATGGCAGATATAGCCTGCTCTGAAGTTGGCACCATTAGAGAAGGTATGGTTGCTTAGCTGTGTCTGTGCCTAAAGTGAACATGTGTCCTCTTAGTCACACCCAGTTTCTACTTCCACTTCTTGTGGAAACAGTCCCCATCTTCATTTAGAAATCCATTCATCTCCTATTTTCAGTCTACATGGTTCCAGGGAGATGACCATAACACAAGCTCATTGTGACATGTGATTCAGACCACCCAACATGATTACTACATTTTTCAATAACTGGCTTAGAAAGGACATTTAACCCAACAGGGACAATGAGATACCTTAGAGTTTTCTTCTGAGGTGTTTGTGAGGGAAACAGTCACTCTTGTTGCTTGCTGGATTTGAAACTAAGAACTATCTTGCTGTCACATGGAGTTGACACTTTTAAGCTTACAAAAAAAAAAAATGACCAAGTCAAAATATGATGATAATAACAGTTGTGATTAACTAACCTAAGCCCCCAAATCTATCATTCTGAAGCCCTGAATACCTTTCATTAATACATTCCCTTTTCTGCTTAAGCCTTTTTGAGTTTTCTGTCACTTATTACTGACACAGACTCCCTGAGACAAAGCTTTATAAGGACCTTCTTTGACTCCTATCAACTGCAAAAACAATATCTAATAAAAAACATGAGAAATGGCTGTGTGGGTGATATTTATGCTGATGTTAGGAAAGCTCATACCCCGGCAGTAGAAAACGTAGCAATTCAAAAGCACATGTTCTGGGAAGTGACTGCTAGCTGGGTCTGTTTTTTGCTTTATATCATTGCTCTCTTCTGTGAGTACTAATAATTGAGACTAGGTTATATACTTTATAAGTGCTTCAACAGCAGTGCAATTGGTCCAGGAAGGGAAGTTTGGCAGCTGAGTCACCTGTCAGGATAGTGTGTTGCAGGAAATCTCCAAATCAAGGAGAGACGCCTTCCCAAGGAGAGGTGGAGCTGGACCGGGCAGCTGTGGGAAAAGTTGGTTTCTAGCCACAGGCTTTTTCTGTAGGTAAATCAAACCAGCCTAGTTTTCCAATCTAGGCACAGAGCAGGCACTCCAGTCTCAGACACTTTGATCCTTTCCATAGAGGACAAAGAGGTAATGGGGAGAGGCCATAGCCTACTCATTCAAGAAGGTAGTTCTCAGGATGAAAGTTCATCACAAATGTCTGTCCTCTCTGGATTTTGACAGCTTTGTTGCCTGACTTGAATAATGGATCACGTCAGAACATTACCTAGAGGAATATGCCCACTGCTTAGTGAGTATCTTTGACACTATTGACCTTGAGTAACTTGAGGAAACAGTAGAGTCTACGATTTGCTTCATCTGAGGTTGATATTTTTTCCAACTACAAATAGTAGCTTCCCGCTTCCCCAAGATCAGACTCAGAGGGTGCCTTAAACGTCAATACTGAAATACTCATTTCAGCTCCAGGAAAATAAGTCTGTTGTGTCTCAAAAGAATTGTTCTCTGAGGCAAAACAATCTTTTGCTGCAACGCCCCCACAAAAGCCTGCATGAAAGGGTCACACAAGTATGTACAAAGGAAAGATCAGTGAAGATTTCCTTTCTTCTCTCTCCGTTTTTTTTCCTTTTAGCTCTGAGCTATGAACATGCTTAAAAGTCCGAGTGATGAGATCAATTCTGAATGGTCCTTGTTCTTCAGGATAAGTTCAAAGGTATCAAAAGTCAGCCTTTAAGGCTGAAGGAAAAATGCTTTCTACTTTGCCGCCAAAAGATTTTAAAGTCTGGGGCCTTCATAGAAATTCCAAGGTGAGAACCAGGAGGGAAGTCATAGACTGTTCCCTGACATTGGAGGATATGGCTTTTTTTTTTTTTTTTTTTTTTTTTTTTTTTTTTTTTTTTTTTGGTAGGGAAATCAAATCCACACAGCTGTGCCTTTGGAACAATTAGACACACCTAGAAGATCACACCAGGATGTTAAGAAAATGAGACAAACAGTGAGCATTCTGACATCATATACACTGATTGGCTTTTTAAACTCTGGGGCCTTTTCACACAGATTTTACCCAGATAAAAATGCAAGCATCTGAACCATATGCTTAAGTGTTTTCTCTGTACCGCTGGCTGGAGCAGCTGGCAAAACATGATCTAGGACTGCTAAAACTGTTCTGACAAAAGCACTTTAGTGGGGTCTGCAGGACAGGGTCTGAAAGATGTCAGAATTTTTAAAAGGTACTAATTGCTCAAAGGATGAAGCAATCCCTCTGAAAACTAACCCAGCATTTTAATAGAACCCAGAACAATACTGAGAATCTCAGAGGGAAAATCTGCTCATTTTCTAACTCCTGCTGATAAAGAGGAAAAGCATAACCACTAAGCACCGGGCAATGTGGAAGAATGTATTGGCTTTTCAGGCACCTATGAATCCTTCAAGAACTGTACCCAAAACTTTAGCAACTGAGCAAGAAACAAAAGAGCAGAAGCCTATTACCAAATCACTGTTGGAAATAAGGCTATTTGGCCTCTGCAAACCTCTGATGTCTGTCAGTTCAATCCTTCCAACAGCTCTTGCAGAGGTCCGCCAGGAAGACAGTGAGGGGACTGTGGCCAAGGGATGTGGAAGAATGTCCTGTCCTCACAGGCAGGCCCATTAACCCTCCAGGGAGAGCTCAAAACCCACAACAGATCTCTGACCCAGTTATTTGCCTCATGCAATCAATGTCTGTCTAATAGGAATTTATCAAACCTATGAAATCTTACATTACTAGGCAGTGAAACCAAGTAAGGACTAAAAAAACCGGATGCCATCTGAATCAATCAGGACTTGGGGACATGGGTCCCTATCGTGATGTTTTACACAGCCACAGTGCCTCTCTACATCAGAGGAGCTCACAGATTCTGGGCTTCTGATAATCATTTCTCAATCCTGTGAATATAAACCAAAACTAAAATTCTAATTCCTGGACCCATCCTCTCAGCCGGGGGCATTCCAAAATTTACCTAAAAACTAGCTCAGGCCATGATGGGAAGAGGGAGCTGGACGTGCCTCATTGTACCTTCCTTCCTGTTGGAATTCAAGCACATCTGACCAGCTTTAACATCAATACAGAGACCTTAAGATTGATAGAACAGACTCTTAAGCCTGATAAGTAACATTTACAATCTATTCTCTCTGAAGCCTGCTGCTGGAGGCTTCCTCTGCATGACAAAATCTTGGTCTTCATAACCTCTTCGTAACCTAGACATTCTTTCTATAACCCAGACATTCCAGGTTCTTAGATAATAACTCTTTCAACCAATTGCCTATCAAAAAATCTTTGAATCTGGCCAGGCATGGTGGCTCATGCCTGTAATCCTAGCACTTTGAGAAGCCAAGGCAGGCAGGTTGCCTGAGTTCAGGAGTTCAAGGCAAGCCTGGGCAACACTACAAAACCCCATCTCTGCTAAAACTACAAAAAATTAGCCGGGTGTGGTGGAGTGCACCTGTAGTCCCAGTTACCCAGGAGGCTGAAACCAGAGAATTGCCTGAACTCAGGAGGTGGAGGTTGCAGTGAGCTGAGATTGTGCCACTGCATTCCAGCCTGGGTGACAGAGCAAGACTGTCTCAGAAAAAAAAAAAATCTTTGAATCCATCTATGACCTGGAAACACCACCATCTCAACTCCCAATCTCCCTGCCCTCCACTTCCAGTTCTCCCGCCTTTCCAGACCAAACCAATGTACATCCTACATGTATTGATTTGATGTCTTATGTCTCCCTAAAATGTATAAAACCAAGCTGTAGCCCAACCACCTTTGGACACATATTCTCAGGATCTCCTGGGGCTGTGTCACAGGCCATTGGTCACTTACTTTTGGCTCAGAATAAATCTCATCAAATATTTTACAGAGTTTGACTTTTTTTGTCGACACCTATTTTGTCAACAGAACTAGGAACTTGAAGATGAATAAATAACTCAATATCTAACATACACAAATACATCAGAGTAGGATCCTTGGCTCTTGATCCCCATTGCCAATGGCATTTTCAATAAGAACAGATGGACTAAATTAAGCAAAGAAAGATGGTTCCAGGATAGCCATTCTATTCTCCAAATGAGCAATTAATATGTTACTGCTGGCTGATATGATATAAACAAATAACAACATAAAACACATCCCAGGTTAGTCAGTATACACACAAAACACATTAGTCTCTGATGATACATCCAGGAATTAATTGAGTATAAAATATTGTGTAGAAATGAGGACACTCTCATGGCAATGAAGAATAATAATGGTTTTACAAAATACAGCAGTGAGCCCAGCATCCCATTACCCTCCCCTCAGTCCCCTTCCTCTCTGCCTTTTCCTTCTGCCTGAGACAGCAATGCACAACTGAGGGAGTTGCCCGAGATGGCTAAACGGAGGGCATGACTTCTGCAGATGAATCAGCTGTGTGGCCTACTGCTCCCTCAGAACTCAATCAGAACTCAGGAGTGAGTCGCTCTAAGATGGTAATAGCCTCGTTACTGAGGTTATAAAGGCAGCAACATGTCTTCTCTGAAAGATAAAACAGTATTATCCACATTTCATTTGGTAAATTAAATCCCTTTGAGCTTATTTACCATCTTGAAGATAGTGCTATTCTCTGTGAGCAGAAGTTTCAAAGTGAGATTATGCTAATAACTCATCCTTGTGTCTCATTGGCTTAGCACACAGGGATGACTAGTGACATGGCATCTGCACAGAGGATGCTCTCCCCTGTCTCCAGAATATGCTGGCATTCAGCCCTCTGCTTGGCTGGAATTTTTAGTTTTGGGATCTTTTGATGTTTGTTTAGGGAGGGAGGGAATATTATTATTACCTTGACGCTACATACCTCGGAGGTTTTAGAACTTCTGGCACATCTATCAATTACTGAGCACCTACTACATACCAGACCCTGTGCTTAGTTCATGCACATGCATTATCTCAACAATTGTCTCTTGAGATGGATATCGTATCTCTCCATTATGCAAACTGATATGTCAAGAAGTTAAATTTCTTATCCTAGCTAAAAGAAATAGTAACGATTTTTAAATTGGAAGCTAAATATACATCTATTGACTATCTCAGAGCCCCCTCCCCAGGACTGTAGCTTTGCCCAACCATCAGAACCAGGAAGAAGCTGCCACTGTGTCTGTGAACTGTAGCCACACAAACATGTGTGCAATGTTCCTACCTACACAAAATGTGAATGTGTCAGCATTTGCCCAACTTCTTAATAAGGTACTTGCCATTCTTCCCAGTCACTGAGAGCCCAAGGACAGCAGGAGCATTTATTTCTTCCTCTGCATGTGAAAATATACAACTCAACCTCAGTGCATAACCCATGGCTAGTAAAGTGGTCAAAAGAAGTACCTGGAGCCTACCAAATAAGAAACATGCAAATGGTATGTGAACCATCCAGTGTTACCAGCTCTCTGGTCAACCCAGTGCTGACTTTCCTACTTGGCCTCTTGGGAAAGAGATAATGATCAAAGTAAACAATTTTACCACATGTTAGAAAGTTCTCGGTATGAGATAGTTAAATTCAGGGAGAATACAATCATAAATTAATACACTTTTTTGATTATTTATGAACATATATGGTCTGGTTAATGCAGAGAATTAGAATATGAAAAGAACCATATTGAAGAATATTAGTCCTCAACGTGAAGACAAGCTGATCTCATCACCACCTCTGGTCACCTATATTTCTCTTATTGCAGCTAATCAATATGGCCCACTATAGTGGGAATAATTATGATTACATAACTATGTATCTGAAATTTCATCAGGTTAGAATCTGCTCAGGCTTTCCCCAAATCCATATCTCCCAATTTTGCGAGGCATGTGGTCCACAAGAAATCACTGCTCTTCCAAGAATTGGTATAGAGACAGTCAAAGGTCACCAAGGGTCACCAAGTCATAGGGCAGTTCTCAAACTTTTCCACCAAAATCTCTCAAGGGCAGAGGGAGCCAATACGTCACTTGAAGGGTGAGCCCAAATGCCTTCAACAAGTGAATGGCTTCTTCAAAGTCTCATGCTTGTGATAATCTTTCATTTTTGCCCATAAGTCCACGTATTTCAATATAAAAATAATCTTTTTTATTACTTATGTACTTAGAGTTGAAGCTTTAAGAATGCATCCATGAATCTAGTATTTCAAGTGCCACCTTACATTCTGAGGGTAGAAATATGGAATCTAATGTCCTCAGTTCTTAAAAATTAGAGCAAAGGGTAGGAGAGAGAGAAAATGGATGAAAAGAAGCCGTCTGGTCAACTGAATGACAGAGCTAAATTTATTGCAAATTGATAATAAGAACAAACCCTAGCCTGCTCTATTTTAAAGAAGACTGTGCAAATGTGTGTGCATTGTCTCCCAGTTACACAGGCAGTATAAGCACCATTTCACAGCAAGGATCAATTGTAACAGAGCTACTGAATGGCTCATTTCCCTGCAACCAGGGGGCTGACTCATGGGAATGTTTCTGCACTGATCCAGCCTGGAAATCCCCACAGAACCTTCCCAGTCTCTCGTTCCCTCCTCAGCAGTGAGGTGGGGAGATGAGCCTCCTCCCAGGGTTCTCAGGCACCATGTCTCAGCTGCCCTTAGCTTGACACGCCAGTCTTCCCCGTGATTGGAGTCTTCATAGGGAATGGGCCCCAGAGTGTAGTAGAAGTGGCTGCCATGGTGAGGTCCTGTTACACACGCTTCAGGCTGTTGCCACCAGGCCTTATCTGGCCATCTGTGCATATCTGTGAGGACAGTTGCCATGGCACCAGCCTGTGGGCAGTGAGAGAGGTGCTGGAAGGGAATTCAGAGCCTGAATAACCCTGGGGTGAGTAACAGAAAGCGAGGAGGCAGTGCAGGGAGGGGTAAGGAAGGTGCTAGAAGTTCTGTGAGATTATGTCAGAGATAGTGCTGCTCCTTAAAGCTCCCTCAGAAAGAGCCACCAGTCTCCTTCCCTCACCAGACCTCCTTGGGCCATCATGGCTGCCTTGGGCTCTCAGCTGGGGCCACATGTTTACCCTTGTCTGGCACAAGGGCATTTGCCATGGCCTCCAAGCCTGTCTTCCCCTCTGGCCTCACCACTATACCACCCACCACATCTTCTCCTTTCTGCTTTCAAAACCTACTCTAGGAATATTCTCTAGAGATCCTGGAATATTCCCTGACGCCCTCACCGTTGCTCTCATTTCCATACAAGGATAAAATAGATGTATGTACATGTGTGTAAGGTGTTTTAGTTGTGAGCAGCAAGCCAGACCTGGAAAGAAAAAAATCAAAACAGAGTAAAACAGTGAATCTAAAAAGAATTACGTGAAAAACAATTTCTATGATTTTCAAGTAAAGGAGGAGAGCATCTGCATGGGAGGGGAACCTCTGTTCCCTCCAGAATACTGGGGTATGGAAGGTTGCAATATCTTCTGATATGAGGACAAAAACCCAAAAAAAGGAAAGAGAGGCAACAGAAAAAGGAACAGAGAAAAAAGGAAAACGGAGACTAACTCAAGAGCAGGGGAAAGCAAGGTCACTTCATAGTCAGAGAGAAAATATTTTGAGGATTTTGGAACAAAAATACCTTCAGACTTTGCCCACAACAGAATCTGAAGTGCGAGTTGAGTATAGAAGAAACAATTGGGTTTTGAATGTTCTCCTCTGTGAGCTGGGCAGAGGAACTGGAACTCAGAGCCCAGGATGGCGATAATGACTAATATTTATATGGTGCATACTATATGTAGGCACTCTTCTGAATGCATCCCATGTTTTAATCCCCTTAATGTTCACAGCAACTCTCTGAGAAGGCAATATCACTCTCCCCAATTATAGTTGTGAAACCTGGGCCCAGAGAGGGCAAACAGCTTGCCCAAGGTCACACAGCTAGTAAGTGGGGCGCCCAAGATTTGAACACAGGTGGTCTGACCCTGAACCCAGCCCTCTTTACCACTACCCACTAGTGTGTGTTCATAGTTACTCTCAGTAATAGTTTCCCAAAAGCAAAGTTACAAGTTTAAAAAAAGAAAGAAATGGGTGGAGACAAATTTCAAGCAGGTTTTAGGAAAGCAACCTCTAAGTGTGAGAGGGCTGGATAATTAATGATGCTCCACCACGCGGGAGAATGAGCAGGAGTCTCAGAGAAATCCCTGGCTTAGAACCTCTGACTTTCCTTTGTTCTTCAGTTGGTTCTGAGCATTGAGTAGGTGGACGAAAGGTCTCCTAAGGATATCATTATCTCATAGCCCCACTGCTGCTTAAAAAGCCTCAGCCTTGAGTTTCTAAGTGTCCTTCAGTCTTTTTTAAAGACTTAAACTAGAGCCAGATGTGATAGCATGTGCCTGTAATCCCAGCTATTCAGGAGGCTGAGGCAGGAGGATCGCTCGAGCCCTGGAGTTCTGGGCTGTAGTGCACTATGTGGATCGACTGTCCGCACTCAGTTTGGCATCAATATGGGAGCAAGGGACCACCAGGTTGCCTAAAGATGGGCGAACTGGTCCCGGTCGAAAATGAAGCAGGTCAAAACTTCTATGCTGATCAGTAACAGGATTGTGCCTATGAATAACCACTGCACTCAAGCCTGGGCAACATAGCGAGACTCTGGTCTCTTCATAAAACAAAACCCTCAAACTGGAGCTGAAGACAAAAAGAAAAAACCCACTCTGTTGTAACTACTTAAAGAGTTGTTGACTAGGGATAAAGCACTCAAGTAGAACAATATCAGGAATCATCCAGACACAAAATACACTGGGGTATTTTTCTTGGCCTTTCTGATATCACACCCTCTATGTATATTTTTTTCTTCCCCCTGGCCTTGAGGAGAAATTGCTGGGAGAAAGTTGCCACCAGAATCTCTGGCCAAAGACCTATCTTTTTTCTATTCCACAGTAGTCTAGGGGTATAGCATTTGGCATCCTCAGCTTTTCATCATCTTTGAGCGACCTTAGAAGCTACTGTGTACTTAGATTACTTATTAAGTGTCTACAGCAGTTCTACAGATGTAAGTTCCTTGCTGGAAAAAACTTTTTTTTCCTTAAACTGAACAAAGCCTGTTGGTGTAAATGAAACCTCAGGAAAAAAAAGAAAACACTCTTGTTCATTGTTATAGCTTTGCCTTTCTAGATGCTGCCACATGACCAAGTCGGACAGATGGGAACCACTAACCATCTACCTAAGAGAGGAGTGATAGGTACTTCGGCCTCAGGTTTCAAACCTTGGATTTCAGAGTTTCTGTAGATGGAGAGAGGCATTGTTTCTGATAAGTGTCTCTGATAAAGCCACTTGGGAGGAAATAAAATCTTGTTACATGACTGGCTTTCCTTTTTACTTTTGCTTTTTCCCTTCCTTTTGGTAGCACTGATTCCAGGGGGAACGTGCTGTTTTCACTGGGTGTTTATGAAGAAATATTTTATATTGTAAACTCAATTCAGTGAGGAGTGGTTCTCAACTGTGACGTCAGGACTCACTGATGAGTCTCAATAAGTCATAGGGAGTATCACAAATAAGTTGTTACTCATCATAGAATACCAAGGTGTCAGAATGAGTTCCATTACAAAAGACAGACTAGAGCTGACTCAATATTCTCACCATTTCAAAGTCATTCATAAACTCATGTATTCCAGTGTGTTTTCTTAAATGACAGAAAAAGAGACAGAATTACACCCAGTGAGTGGAATGACATACCTTCAAAATCCAACCACGGGCCACCTCAAAACTATCAGGATGACTACAACAACAAGCAAAAAATACGAAAAACAACAAAACAGAAAATAAAGTGAGAATATGGAGAAATTCGAAATGCCTGTGCACTGCTGGTGGGAATGTTAAATGCTGCAGCCACTCTGAAAAGCAATATGGTGGCTCCTCAAAAAATTGAAAATAGAATCACCATATGATGTAACAATTCCATTTCTGGGTATATACCCAAAAGAATTGAAAGCAAGGTCTTGAAGAAACATTTGAACACCCACATTTATAGCACTATTATTCACAATAGCCAATTGGTGGAAGTAACCCAAATGTCCACCCGTGGATGAATGAATAAACAAAATGTGGTACATATGTACAACAGAATATTATTCGGCCTTAAAAAAGGAGGAAATTCTGACACACACAACAATATGGATGAAGCTTGAGGACATGATGTTAAGTAAGATAAGCCAGTCATAAAAGGAAAAATACTGTATGAGAGTTACAGACAGAAAGGAGAGGGGTGGTTGATAATGCGAAGTTGTTCAATGGGTACCGAGTTTCTGTTTTGCAAGATGAAAACGGTTCTGGAAACTGGCTACACAACAATATGAATGTATTTGACACTACTGCACTGTATAACTCAAAAATGGCTAATATGATCAATTTAATGCTATGTACATTTTACCACAATTTTAAATGTTTGTAATTTTTCAAAAAAGAGAACTACAACCATGGGCCCATGGAGTGTTTTGCATGTGAAGTATCACCCAGCACACATGCACAGTGGAGAAACTACTTTAGACAATGGAGTATTGGGAAGTTGTGGAGTATTGCTAGGACCATCTTTTCTTACCCTCCTTTTTCTTCATCTCCTTCCTCATAGTCTATGAAAATTTATCACCAAAGCCTATTATTTGCAGAATCTTGCTGACTTGCCCTTTCTTTTCTGCCAATGCAATCTCCATCCTCTCATGAAATCTACATTCTAACTCATCTCCTTGATTCTAGTTTTCCCTTCCCCTCCAATTCTTTCCTATGCCACTCCCATTGAAGTGTTTCTAAAACAGCCCTTATCCCATATCTTTAGCTTGTCCAATAAGATATAATAATTCCTCTTTAATTATTGCACCGGGTCTAACCTCAATACCCTTTATGAGCAGACCCTGTTTCTGTTGCTTCCTTCCGTGAACTTTCATCCCAGCTGGAACAGATTCTTCATCAGTCTCACCTCTGTGCCTCATGCTAAATCTCCCCATCTTGAAATACAGTAGATCCCTGATTTCATGTATTTGAAAGCCACCTGTAAGGTCTATGGCCTGTTCTTACCTGTCATGAATCTAAGCCCTGCACCCTGGAGTGGAGGCATGAGTCACTCTGCTAGGAGGGAAACTGCCATCCTCTGCATCTCAACATTGCCTTGTGGTTCTCTGCTTGTCATTTCGGAGGCAAAAACTCTCTTTGTGTTTCTGTTGTGGAAGAAATTATCATGATATTGGTGTAATTAGAAGCTCACAAATATCAGGGACCTATCAGACTTTCTTTTTCTTTTCCACAATTTGAGCTTTTTCTCCTTCTAGAAGCCTTTCCCAGTGACTCTGACACTTGGTATTCTCTCTCCTTTCTCTTTTCCAATGGCAAGAAAGGAACCTCTGACCTGCAAACAGGTAGCATAAGCTTCTATATGTTATCTATCTGATATAGTTTCTAAATTAATTTATTTGAATAAACGTCACCACTTCAACCACAGTGTAGACTTTTTTGAAGATTAGAAACCAGGTCCTTACATCTCTTGCCTTCACATCACCAAGCACAAAGCTGGACACATTGCAGGTGCTCAATAAATATCATAAATTGTTGATCTAGAAACAGCACACTAAGGTCTCGAAAGAGTACATGAGAGCCATGGAGAAACAATGCTGTATAGTGATCCTCCTAGAGAGACACATGTCTCCAAGGACCTCAGTTCAAACAGCCACCTCAGTTCTCTTTTACTGCCCTATCCTTTCGCCAGGTTTCTCCTTTCAACCTTGAGAGATGACTGACATGGGCTTAGGATACTCAATCATTCTAGAATTCTGTATCAGCACTGAATCATGAGTGGGGAAATTCTAAGAAATTTACTTCTCTTTTTCTTTTCATATTTTCCTCATTCCAAAGTGGAACTAAATCGAGGTTCCCTAGCAACCCAGGGCTCTGTGAAGATTCATTATTCTATAAAATCCCACCACCTTACAAACACAAAATGTTACAAGTTGCCCAGTTACCCCGGCTTCTGAGATGAAGAATATCATTGAAGTCAAATCTGGTGGCTATCACACTCCATGGAACTTGGGGCAACATTTAGGTACCTCTACCCAGGAAAGAATCTCTGAGAAATAGGTGGCAGTTTCTCTAGCAGCATAAGAACCTTGACAAGCATCATCCTTAAGTCCTGACAGCAGTGGATGACTAGTCAGGAACCTGTCCAGGTAAGCGCACACCCTAGCAGGGCTCTGCTAAATGGCTCCAATGGCTCGGAGGCCTTACTGAACACTAGGGATTGATTTCTATTGAAAACAAAAAGGAAAATGAGAAACAATCGAGATCAGGGCTCCTTCCAACCCTGGCTCAATAGCCCTTTGTTTTGCATATTCTCTATGCAAGATGGTGAAATGTAGAGATACAATTAGAATATCAAGGCTAATGAAACTAATCATTTCAAATTAAGCCCATATACAACTGTGGCACCACAAAACTGCCTTCTCATCTCTGCTATCTTGGGGGAACATCCCAGATGCACAGGAAAAATTAGCTGTCTTTTCTGGAAATTAAAATGGTAAAATGCCTGATGCACAGAACATACTTCACAAATCTTAAGTGAGCCAAACGAGGCTTTTATCCCCTGACAGCAATCTTTCATGAGCTGGACAACTGTCCCCAGTGTGAGGCAGTGAAGTCTGGCTAGCACCCTGCACACAGGAATATCAAGGCCCCTTTTCCCTTTCATGCTTTGCCTCCTCAACCATACTCTCCCCTTTGTAATATCTCTGTCACTAAGGAAACCATGGTAACATCAGTGCCTCTGTTGAGCACAGTGGTCACTCAAAAGAGGGAGAGTGAGTTCAGCCTATCATTTGAGATCCGAGTATGATTGGGGAAATATCCTGAAATAGTCCATGATTTGAAGAAATGGATAGATGGCTAGAATAATATGCTAGATGGTACTCAGGTTACTAACTGCAGAATTGATTTGATAAAATTCTCATCGTGTCTCCTGACTTAGGAGAAATATTGGGTCTGATGAATGGGTAAAATTCCCAGGTGAAAAGAATTTGGTCTGTAAGATTTGGCAGCACCCTGAGGTTTGCCATATCTGATGGCCTGGCTTTAGTGGCAGCACCTAGTGAAGGCCCAGGTGTCCTTCTGACAACCTTTACCGCCTACCGTTTTGTCCTTACTTATGTTGAATCACTACACACAGGCTGTTGAATTCAGCTGTCTGTGGAGAAATTATACCAACCACATGGTTAGACAGAAGGAATACAATATATTGCTTAATTTGTATCTGAAAGCTAAGCAACATGGAAAAAAATCAAGCCTGCTCAGTCACTTCCATGAGGACAAATGAAGACACTTCAAGGTAACCTTAGACCAAACACATATTAATCTATAATCAGATGCCATTCAAAATAATAAGAGAAATTGACCTGAATCTTAGAGCTGATGCAACTGAGTGTGTCACCTCAATATTCAACCAGTAGGGGGTTGTTTATGGGGAGGGCTTCGGCTTGCCAATTAGAAGTCTTGGCTGATTCTAGCACTTTCTGCAGGTTCTCTTTCTGCAGGTCAGTTACTTTGTTTGTAAAAGTGTACTCCTTCTTAGTAGCTATCAACTCCTTCTTGGTAGGGTTATTTCTTTTACTTCTTTGTATTCCTTCCACTATACAAAATACAAACCTTTGTTTATATTTGGCTCCCCGGTAAATATTTTCTGAAAGAACAAATGGATGAAAGAAGGATGATTTATGATATGTCCATGGTTGCTGAAAGAATGCGGAAAAATGTAAAATCACCTTGAAAAGTTAATAGATAATAAATACAAGAAGTTTTATTTGTAAAAAGTCAATAGATAATAAATAAAAGAAGTTTTATTCATGATAAGTAGATGCTGCTACTTGATCAATGTCCCAGAGAAATAAATGTGTCCAGAGAACATTCATTTTACCAATTCAGTCAACCAACCAGAAATTCAGTTGAAGCATCAGTTTGACAGGTATTGACTGAAGTGGCTGGGTAGTATAGTTGATCTCATTGGCCCTTTTGTGGTCCACATTTTAGTGGTGACCCAGTATTCCTCTTGGAAACCAGAAGGAAAGGAAAAGGGAGGCAGGGCTTTTTAGCTATGCCATGATATGGTTCAGAGAATATTGGATGAGAGATAGTAGACCTGGTTTCTCCTCTGTCTTGGGGAGGGGCTTCCTGGCTATTGCTATGTGACCTCGCTCTCAGGACAGTACACTGAGAAGAGACAGAGCAAAGAGCTAGTCTGAAAGAGAGTGGACTATTGTCTGCTGGTCCCAGATCCATGCCATTCTTCCATGCCTTCCTCTGTACTGCAGTCCACTTACTAGAGGAAGGCTAGAATATAGGAGGAAGAAGGCTTTTTTGTCTGCTACTGGTAGAGCCACCAATAACAGTAGTACCGAGATCAGCAACTATGGGCTCTGGCAGCTCCATGGGTGACACTGAGCTTCAGTGGTGTCAGTCCTGGTTTCACCAGCATCAAAATGTAGTGTCCGGGGTTCCTAGTCAGAACAGCATAGATCTGACCGTGGCAATGGTAACAGCAGCAGCATCTTTAGAAACTCAGCAGACAGTGTGGGCTTGCAGGTTTCAACCCAGGTTGAAAAACCCCAGCTTCCTGATCTCTGGGGCACATTTCCCTCTCTGTGTGCTTCCCCAGCCCATCTAACACCTTGGTAACATTCTTTCTCCATTAATTCCTTCTGTTTGAAACATCCAGAGTAGTTTCTGTTTTTCTGTCTAGATAATGATTGATACACCTCCCATGCCCCACCTCTCACCCAGGACAGGATCAAAGTGTTGGGGGAGCCACAACCTGCTTCACCTAGAAAGTAAGAAAGAAAAAGAGAACTGAACAGTACCACACCTTACAAAGTTCAACCCCAGTTTGAAAATTAAGGGTGGCTTATCAAATTTCCTAAGTCAGCCAACCCCTGGTGACATGTACTCACGGTGGTGCTGTGATGCTCCACTGAGATCCCCCATGAGGATTGAAGGATTTATCCTGCAGAAGCTGGAATTGCTCCCAAAATACCATCCCCAACTGTCAATCCTCTTCGGGATTTGTCTAGGCTTATGAAAACTAGGCAGAGGCAGCCCCCACCCAGTGACTGATCAGCAGGGAGTTATAAAGGCCCAAGCTCATATTCCAACAACGAAGGGCCATACCAGCTCCAGAGCTTCCCATGAAGTCAGGTGAGACCTTTGCTGGGACTACATCACAGCTCAAATTATCCCTTGTCCCAATCTGCCCCCTTCCCTTCTCTTCCATGGGAGTTTATCCCAAGAGCACTCCCTAATAAGCCCTACATACTCATCTCTGCCTCAGAACCTGCTGCCAAAGAGACATATATATGTGCTGGAGCTGCCGCAACAAAGTGCCACTGATGAGGTGGCCTAAACAACACCGACTTATTGGCTTACAGTTCTGCAGGCTGGAAATCCACGATCAAGGTGTCAGCAGCATTGATTCCTTCTGAGGGCCGTGAAGGAAGGACTTGCTCCAGGCCTCTCCCCTTGGCTTGTAGAGAACTGTCTTTATGTTCACATGGCAGTCTCCATGTGTATAGATCTGTCTCCAAATTTCCCCCCAACCTTTTTTTTTTAATTTTTTTTTTGAGACAGAGTCTTGCTCTGTCACACAGGCTGGAGTGCAGTGGTACAATCTCAGCTCACTGCAACCTCCACCTTTTGGGTTCAAGCTGTTCTCCTGCCTCAGTCTCCCGAGTAGCTGGGACTACAGGCATGCGCCACCACACCCAGCTAATTTTTGTATTTTTAGTAGAGATGGTGTTTCACCATGTTGGCCAGGATGGTCTCGATCTCTTGACCTCGTGATCTGCCCCCTCGCCCTTCCAAAGTGCTGGGATTACAGGCATGAGCGACCGTGCCCAGCCCAAATTTCCCCTTTTGGTAAGGACATCAGTCATATTGGATTAGGGCCCACCCTAATGACCTCATTTTAATTTGATTGCCTCTATAATACCTTATCTCCAAACAAGGGCCCGTTGAGGTCCTGGGGGTTAGGACTTCACCACATGAATTTGAGAGGGCTGGGGGGAAAAATTCAGCCCATAACAGAACCCAACCTGCAAACATATCAATTGTCTTTTCAACTAGGAGGACATTGACATGGATCTGCCAGCTTTCTAAGCCTTTCCCCAGTTTCAAGTCCAGTCACATCAAGTTGCCTTATTAAAGGGTCTGCCCACTCAAAAGGAGAAAGTGCAAAAGATGCTCAGCAAGGTTAGTTATGGGTTCCCCAGCACAGGCTGGCAATATTTTAATCAGGAATGACAGAGTCTGGTTCCCAGGCTAGAGGGAAACCTGAAATCGGGCATCTATTGGGAAATATGCATTTACAAGGAAACTATTTATTACACATAGCTGGGTGATGAGAAATGTGGCTGATCATTCACCTCTGGAAGGGTGTCTGGGAGTCTAACATAATTAGGCTCTTATGTCCTTTGTTCCCAAAATTAATAACAGCATGACAATGAATAAAGGTGGGAGGAGGAAGGTACAGGCAAATAGATGATAGATTTTTTTTTTTTAACTAGAAAAGGAGCACTTTTCTTTCTTTCTTTCTTTTTCTTTCTTTCTTTCTTTCTTTTTCTTTCTTTTTTTTAATTTTGAGACAGAATCTCACTCTGTCACCCAGGCTGGAGTGCAGTGGCATGATCTTGGCTCACTGCAACCTTCACCTCCCAGGTTCAAGAGATTCTCCCGCCTCAGCCTCCCAAGTAGCTGGGATTACAGGCACGTGCCACCACACTCAACTAATTTTTGTATTTTTAGTAGAGACGGGGTTTCACCGTGTTGGCCAGGCTGGTCTCAAGCTCCTGGCCTCAAGTAATCCACTGGCCTTGGCCTCCAAAATGCTGGGATTACAGGTGTAAAACCATCATGCCCAGCCCTATTTTTTCAATTTACTGATAGAGTTATCATGGTATTCCTATGTTTTTCTCCGCATACACATTGCCTTGCTTTCAAGCTGAAAATGTGAAGATGCTTTGCTGTAGAAAGCATTGTCACAGTAAAACGCCTTAAGAGTCAGCACTTTGTTAGTGGGGGCAGGGTAGCAGGAAATGTGGGCTATAGACAAATTTATGCATGAATGCTTAAAAGCAACCTAAAGCCAGCCTGCACTTTGGAACTCAAGTTGGTGTTACAGTCTGTATCTGGAGCCATCAAAACCATGTTGGGTTGGGGCATTTGAAGGAGTACAAACAGGCAGGGTTACAATCTGGCCCTGAGCCCTAAATCCCAAGAACACTGGCCTCAAAAACATCAGAAAGCAATGGAGGTCTGAGAATCAAGTGCAAATGTTCTCATGTGCCAAGAAAACCTAAGACGGCTATTTTCACAGTATATTGGGGCTTGGCCAGGTTCCAGAAACCATCAGCAAAGTAGCCTGCCTTGATACTTCAAAGGAAGAAGTCGCACTGATAAATCCTGCCCACACTTTCCACCGCACACACTTCATCTTGAGGTATATAATACCACAACAATGAGTCACTGGGCTGGAGCCTGAGGCCTGTCCACAGGACAGAAAGAAAGAAAAAAGTCTCTCACATCTGTTGTCTAGGGCAATTCCCCTCACTCTTCAAAACTGCATAAAAACAGAATAATAAAAACTGTCACAGGACAAATGAGTTATGGCCTGGTTTACCTGTACAGTGTCCCTCAGTAGAACTATAACGAAGTTGGCCCACCATTTTTCTTTACCACATTTTATCACATTTTGATAAAACTCATCAGACAGGGAGGAACCAATCTACTTTATTCCTTAGATTCAGCTCAGATATCTCAGGAGGACTTTAAACCATGAGACAAGCTGAGAGCTTTTCTTTAACATACTTACACACTCATACCTTGGAAAGCCTCTGTCTTCTGAATTGTATTTGGTGTAAATGAAAATTCAGCAAATATTCACAAGAATACCCAAGGTAAAGAATATCAAGCCTAGGTGTCATGGACGAGAAGAAAGCAACAAGGGGATGCCAAGGTCAAGAGTAGGGCCTTTGCTTCTTAGTGGGGGTTGGGCAGGAAGAAATCATAAAAATTCCTTTTCTATAAATCCTGCACTGTCTGGACTGCTCATGGGCTGACTGGCAATTTGGTCAGGCAATAGACTTTTCCCATCTGGTCATTTAGTGAGGGTCTATGGAAAGATAGTGGAAATCGTCTACATCTTTTGCTGAGTAAGACAAGAAAGTCAACGAATGCAGCGACTACATAGTATGCTGGAGGCTAAAGTCTTAAGAGACACATTGGTTTAGATGTGTGCATGTGGCCATGTTTGCTTTGGGGCAGTTTTTTGGACACACAGACACGTCTCCACCCACTCGTTTACCCCTACCCCATTCCCACCTTTACCCGCACCCCCACCTCACTTTGTTCTTAAGACTATAGTTACGCATAACTGCTAAGAGTAAACACTTTCCAGATGACCTACACAAAAATCCTTTTCCAAAGACTCTTCTTGGTTTCAGGTGAGTTCTCATTTTCCTTCACTCAAGCTTTGTTTGTCTCCCCCAGGGTAGCAAACACAGTCAGATGATACTTCCTGACAGCATCCAAGAGCAAGTCTCACCACCACATCTGTCAATAAAAAAGAAAACAAGGAGCTGCCAATTTGTCTATTTATAGGTGCCAATAAAATCCTGCACAGAACTTTAGTCAGCAAGACTATTTCAGAAGGGGTGGCCAACAGTGTGGCCTTTCACTGGCAAGGGCCACCTTTGTCATCACTTAAGAAATAAAACCTGCCAAGTTTTCTGTGAGGCCCTCAATAAATCTTACAGAGTATTTCCATACACATCAGCCACCTTAACTTGAGGAAAGCCAACTTGGTGAGCATTATGTTGATTTACCAAGATAAGGAGCCTAGAGTCTATGGCAAGAAGTTCTTGAGGCCCCTCAGGAGTGTCAAACAGTCCAACCCATAGGCAGGGGAGGAAGAAAATTACACCTCTCCTTCAACACCTCCAGAGCCCAGGATCCTGCCACCTGTCAGAGCAGAGGGGCAGTGGGTGTTGGCATGGCCCACAAGATGCCTCCAAGGACAGAGGCACTGAGACAGGGGTTGCACTGGGGTTTCTAAATCCTGGGAGCTGAGAGTCAGATCCAGGATACACACTGGGGTTCCCATTGCCTAGCCCTAAAACATGGCAGTTGTGGTTAGCTCTGGTGAAGCAAAAAGACCACCAAATTGAATTCAGATAATTAGTTCTAATTATGCTAACTCTACCACTTTCTGCTTTTTAGAACTTGAGCAAATTACTTGATTTTTTCTGAGCTTCATTCTTTATGCAGTTCTTATGAAGACTAAATAAAAAGGTATTCAATATTAATAGGTAGTTTATTAAGCATTTCCTGTAAGCCAACGACAGTGCTAAGAACACAAATATCCTAGTGTTCAGATAGGAATTGTAAAGGGTGGAGACAGTAACTTGCCCAGAGCCACACAGTTAAAACATGGCAGATATCTTATACATATTTTGGCTATTTTGTTTATCATTTTAGAACCACGAGAACACCTCAGCTACCACTATAACATGAATTTTTTTAATCCAGTGCCAGTTTTATTTTTTGGTTGTTTGTTGGCAGAACACAAAACTTACAAAAAGCTTCACCCAGGATAGCCATTGTTGTGTGATAAAGTTGGGAGATTGATCAAAACGGCAGTGACATTGTGGTATTATTTTTGTTTTGTGTTGTTAGTGGCCAGATCCTTCACAAACACCTGGAAACTAGTGTGGCTTCTGGTTCTAGCCATTTGGTAACAGCTCTGAGGCTGAATAAATTGGACGTGAGAATGTGACAGTGGAAGATGGCTTGGGAACACCCAGGGTCTGAAATAAAGCTTAGAAAATACACCACACCTTTATAGAAAAAGTAGATTTCTGTTTTATAAGGGAAAGATTGGCAGGAGTTCCAGGCCAGCTGCCCCCAAGAAAGAGGTAACTATTTAAGCCAATAAGGTTTCCATCTACACAAGTGCTCAAGTGGAAACCAGCCAACCAGAGTTAGCAGTTCTGTGGCAGAGAATCTCTGAAATCACCACTGTGTTCTGAAATCACAGAACAGAGGCCTCCTAAGCTTGCCGAGCCACTCAGCCTCACAGAGACTCATTTCCACTTCTCTAAGATGTGGAGACTAGATCATGCAAAATGGTCTAACCAAAGAGTAGATTTCTTTGAGGTTTCTTTCTGTTCCAAAATTCTGAGATTCTTAATTATGTCGAGGAAGCCACTTCGAAGCTGCTTTAGTTAAAATAACCGGAATCCAAAATAAAGTTCGGCTTCAGCTAAGCATAATATTCCTGACACTTTACACCAAGCTTGTCCAACCCGTGGCCGGCGGGCCGCATGCAGCCCAGGACAGCTTTGAATTTGGCCCATGCACTTCCTTAAAACATTATGAGATTTTTTTTTTTTTTTTTTAGCTCATCAACTATCGTTAGTGTTAGTGCATTTTATGTGTGGCCCAAGACAATTCTTCTTCCAGTGTGGCCCAGGGAAGCCAAAAGATTGGACACACCTGCTCTACAGTGTGTATTTTCTTTCACAGTGTCTTAAAAGGAACACATTTCAAAATCCCTACATTTTTCTTCTTTTTCTTCTCCCTCTTCTCCTCCTTCATCTTGTTTGCCATCATTATCATCATGATTGTACTTAGGGTATTTGTTTAATGTGTTTGTTTTTACAGAAAGTGCCTTTTGCAAGCCACTGCTCCTACTGACCTAGTAGTGGAAAGTAAACTGACTGTCACAGAACTCCAAGCATCCTCACATGTGCACTGAACAAGAAAACTGTGGAGTGCCTGCCCACTCCAAGCCACCTGCCCCACGCCACCCCAAGGGGTGCCCACCAACAGCCCCAAGGGAAGGGGTTCTTGGAGCATAAATTGCTAGGTTCAGATCAGGTGACTCTCCATCCTCATTCGCAGGTGATTGGTCTGAACCCTGTATCAGTCAGGGTTCTCTAGAAGGACAGAATTAAAGGAATATATATATGTTTATTAAGTATTAACCCATATGACCACAAGGTCCCACAATAGGCCGTCTGCAGGCTGAGGAGCAAGGAGAGCCAGTCCGAGTTCCAAAACTGAAGAACTTGGAGTGTGATGTTTGAGGGCAGAAAGCATCCAGCATGGGCCAAAGATGTAGGCTGGGAGGCTAGGCCAGTTTCTCTTTTCACATTTTCCTGCCTGCTTATATTGTAGCTGTGCCGGCAGCTGATTGGATACCAGATTAAGGGTGGGTCTGCCTTTCCCAGCCCACTGACTCCAGTGTTAATCTCCTTTGGCAACACTCTCACAGACACACCCAGGATCAATACTTTGTATCCTTCAATCCACTCAAGTTGACACTCAGTATTAACCATCACAATCTAGGTGTAGAAGTCTCACCTCAGAGCAGCTCCTCTCTGAGTCGTGCTGACACAAAAGCTGAGCCTAACAAAGACAAGGGGGATCAATGGAAGCACTCAGAGTCCCTCTCTAGAAGCGTCTAAATGAGAATCATAGAGCTATTCATGAGTGGAAAGGTAGGAAGGAAACAGAAGCCCAGAGGCCTTCAGCAGAAACCTAGAGTAGCAGAAGCCACAGGCAAGAGGAAGCCTGGGCAGGCAAAAGCTAGGGGAAAGCCTGCAGTCCTAGACAGCTAAAACTGAATGACATGCAGAAGAGCAATGAGATACTCGGTTGTGCAGTGGCACAAATAGTAGAAAATTAGAAAACTCCTGCTGCTCTAGGACCACAAGGCAATCCAGCTTCCAGAGTTGCTTCTGATTCTGTGTAACCTCCTAGTTCCTGATGGACATACCATTCTCCATGAGTTTTGCCTCTTTGCAATTCCCCCATGAGGTCTGGTACAGATTTCTGCCTACATATATCCACCAATGAATCTCAATTTCTTCATTGTAACCTGAGTCAGTCTCTCATTCTGATCATCAAAGGGCCTGTTAAGTATAAAATGCTGTATGGACTTACTGTCTGAACGATGACTCCTAACCTGCTCACAACTCCACTAACATGGATGCTTCTGTTCTGGGAAATTCCAGGGTTTGTCTTCTGTTTCTATTGAATTGACCACTTGCCTGTTTTTCAAATGCTCTAAACCTTTTATTTACATAATGACTTTGTACCCTCTCATATACTTCTCATACTGTCTCTAGCCTCTCATAACTAAAAGTACTGATACTATTACTTCAATTACCATTTTACATTTGTACTTTTCCTGACAGATTTTTCCGTAGTACTTTTCCAGGCAATTTCACCTGCATTATCTCTTCTGAATCTTGTAATAGACTTATGAGGTAACAATAGTAATTATAATACCTAATATTTACGTGGTGTTATATAATTTAAAGACCATTTCACACACAGAATCTCATTTGGCCAGATCCATTTAATGAAGCTGTGGAGTATTTTTCTCATTTTACAGATGAGAAAACTGGGTTCAGGGATGACAAAGAACCCATGCAAGTCCACACAACAAAGAATGATTTCTCCTGGCTGTCACTTCGGTGCTAAAATGCTCTGTAGCTTTTCTTTCTGCCACAGACACCCAGGAGCTTCTCTTCGCTGTGTTCCCATGGCATTGGAGTGTGTCTCGTTTCTTGTCTTCATTAAGTCAATGGTCCTTTAGGTTTAGCATGCACCATTTATATGACTGGGATCTGCCCACATGATCTGGGAGTAGCCATTTAACAAGAAAATCACCTTTGTCTTCCATAAGTGCACTGAAAATACATTGATCATATTAATTTAGCACCTAGAACTGTTTCTCTCCAGTCCCTTAATTTAATATAAATGTGTTCCAGAACCCAGCTACCTGAGGCAGGGCTTCACTTGAATACAGAGGGCTTTTATTTTTCAGTACCAGGAAACTGATTCTTTCAGAGTTGCGAATCAAACCAGCCTGCTATACACACATTGTACCATTACAGCTTGTAGGTTGGAATGTTGAGATCATTTTAGCTTGAGAGAGAAAGAGAAAGACTCAAAATATAAATTGTTCTTCATTTTTATCTATAACAAATGTGGTTGCTCTAATGATAGCACATGAAGCGGGTTGTTTTATCATTCCTTAAATAAGACCTTGACATTCAGTACCTCATCTTCCTGTCATTTGAAAGCCAGGAGAGTTTAAATTGTGTTCACCCTAGTATCTGTTCTTCCCAGGCACGCAGATGGCTGATGCAGTTTATAATGGTAACTCTGGTGATTAGAGCAGCATTGCGCACATAATAAAGCAAGCAATATGCAAACAGCATGAGCTGGATTCTGGAGGGCTCCTCCACAGGGTCTGAACTACTGCAGAGCAAGGCATTTAGAAAAAAGGTGGCAAATTCATGGCCATGGGTTCCACACCATCAATCAAGGCTTTCTTGCTGATAATAGATATAGCTTCTGATTCTTTAAAATATAGAATTCTGGGTGCTTACTTACCAATCAGATCTGACTACAAGACGAAACTTATTTGCCATTTAAAAATTAGACGATCCCTAGCAAACAAGACTGCCAAGGATTGATCTTGGTCCCATGAGTAATGGACCCCATGACCTGGTCCTACTACGAATGAACCCCATGGCCCTTGCTGTAAAGGTGACAACTCAAATATGTCACCTTATGTCATAAAAGTGCACTTGACACTTACTGCCCCATTCATATTGGGAACTACATTTACACTGATTCAAGGGCCACACTCCAATAATACTGGACAGTGGCTCCCCAACATATCACATGGTTCCAAACCTCTGTGCCCTTACATACCCTGTTCCTTCTGCCTGGAATGTCCTTTCCCTTCTAGGTGACTTATAAATCCTCTTGACATTTCAAGACTTCAAGATTAAATAACAGCAACTATCCATAACTCACTTCCTTCCTGGGTTATCTGCTACCCTTTCCCAACCCCTGCCAACCCTAGGCTAAGTGATGCACTCCTCTTCTGTGCTAACCATGTACTTTGGACATTCCTCTGTCATTCACTGATCACACTGACTTTATTAGTATTCATATTACTACTTCTGTGTCTGTCTCCCTAATAAAGTACAAGGCCCTTGAGGATAACAACACTCTCTTATTTATCCCCAGCACCAAAGTCAATGCCTAGCACACAGTAAATGCTCAGATGTGTGACAGAAAAATACATGGATTCATTTGTGAAAAATTAAAGAAGTGGGTACATAATAAAAGGCAAAGGCAATCCTCCATGTGTTCATGTTTGCATCATTCAGAGGCAACACTTCCCACTCTACTCCCCTTTAAATTACAAATTTCTGCACGAAGACACTTGGGCTTCCTTCAGTGTGTTAGTTAAGAGTGCATGTAGCTGTGCAACAAAAAAACCTGAACAATCAGTTTAAACAAGCAAGGGTTTATTTTCTCACATAAGAAGTCTGGAACAAAGTGCCTGCTGATGTTGATTCAATGGTTTGCCATTATCAGGACTAGAAAATTCTATTCAATTATCCCTTCAAGATGTTTCCTAAATCTCTGGAGATAACTCCAACAGTCAGAACAGGAAGAAATGATAAGGGGGTTCCAGCTACATCTGCCTCCTCCCCAGACTTCTGCTCATATCTCATCGGCCAAAACCAAGTCACATGATCAGGGGATATGTCTCACCCCCAAAGGTGAGGGAGGCTGGTAAGCTGGAAGGAAATTATTCTGACTGACTTGGGCCAGGCATGATCCATCACTAGGGCTGGGCACATTGTCTCCTAAACCAAATCATAGTTCTCTTGGTAAGAAAGACAGGAGAACTAGATATTGAGCAGACAACTAAAGCATATGCGGATTCAGAAAATAGCTCAGTGCTTTAAAAATAAAAGATTACATCAGAATGCAAAAGAATCAACATTCACCACTCACTGTGAATCTTAAGGTTTCTCCTTTAAGACCCAATGAACATGACTTCAGGTGCCCTCCTGACTGCTCCACTGCCAGGACGAAGGCTAAGGCCATGGCTTTGCAGCAATGACTTCACTATGCATTCAGCACAGATCTCTGAAACAGGAAGCTTGCCCAGATGTACTCAAATTCTGATTTTATGATATTACAACAATGAAATATCCTGTTCATTCAAGGAGCATCTCTGGAAAGGTGCTGATACACTGCTGGTGGGAGTGTAAACTGACACCAGCATTTTGAAAAGCAGTTTGACATCTTCTAGTTGTTCTGAAATTATACCCAGGACTTAATTTATAGAGGCATGACTGAGTGACAACACAGAGAAGCTAATGCCACTGTAGAATTTATTCATTTCCCAAGAGAAGGGGGCATGCTTACCATGCAGGGCCACGTGGGAAGCACCGGTATGATCAGGAGGCAGAAGACAGGAGGTAGGGGAAAGCTGGGGGCACAGCCGTTATGACGGTTTCCTTGAAAAGGGAAGGCAGGGCAGAGTAAACAGTTTAGGATGAGCTAGTTTGAATAGCCTCTATCAGCCCTTGGGTTACAGGGTTGATCTCAAGTTGCCTGGAACTTGGCCCTGGGATAATTTAGGGCAGAAGAAGTATTGGCTTGGTATGTGAGAGTTAGATAAGGAGGGCGGTTGGGACTATAGATCCTGGATTTGTTGGCTTGTATATGAAAAGTATGCTCTTGGCCAAGCCCTTTGCAATCTCTAGGAATTGGCTCGCCCTGGGAGGGGCAGTATCTCCCTGGGTCTGCAAGGCCCCCAAATGCCAGAGAATCAAGAATACAGAAAATAAGAAAAAACAGTTAATATACTTGGCCCTGTGATGAGTGGATGCCAAATAGACACACACAGAACACTAGTCAAGTTGAAGATATACATCTCTATGATCCAGCAATTCTATTCCTACATAAAAACCGTAGAAAAATGCATGCACCAGGGAACATACCCAAACGTTAATACCAGTGGGTAAATAAATACCCAATGGGAGTGGGTAAACTGTAACATATTCATACCCCGGGATGCCAAATGGCAATAAAAACAAATCAACTAGAGATGCGCTTAACATTAATGAAGCTCATAAACAATATAGAGTGAAAGAGGCGAAGATACAAAATAATATCTTGTATATGATTTTCCTTATCTAAAGTTTCAAAGCAGGCAAAACTAAACTATAGTGCTTAGGGATACAGAGGTGGTCAAACTGTAAAGAAAGTTGTGATCACCTTAAAAGTCAGAATAGAGTGCTTTCCCCTGGGAGATGAGGGGTTGTGGGGGGAAAGTAAGATGAGGGTTCCTGGGGTACTGATGATGTTGCATCCTTTGAAATAATGGTGTTCATTATTTGTTATACTAGACTTTTCTGTATGTATGCTATATTTAATGATTTTTAAAGGGGTAAAAGAAAAAATGTAATTTATAGTCATTAAATGTCATTTATTAGGTACATAACCTCCCTTTATCAATGTAAAGCCTGCTGCAATAGTAGAAAGGTAAAAATATATATATAATCTTCTTCTGGTATACCATGACTACTGTAGCATAAAATATATGTTTATGAAAAATAAATTGACCTGGTGTTTTTTTGATGACCCTAAATTCTCACATTATCTTGTCTGCCTGGAGTCAGGCCCTCAAAAACGTGGTTGCTAGTGTTTGCATTCTCCCTCCTGGGTCACCTCTTCCACAGAGGCAAATTTGAAAGCTGTTTCTGGAAGCCAGCATTGGCTGGTATTATGACCATATAAAATTTTTTATATTTTTTAAGTAAGGAGGAATTATAAAATTCTTGAAGTTGGGAGGCAAAGAGATGCATCAAGGATAATTACATCCTGCCTGCTTCGGTGCCCCCTGTGGCTGCAACTGGATATGGTGCCCCTTCTTCATTTCCCATCCTAAACCAGTGTGCACTGCTGCTCTGTGTATGAAACAGCTGCCGGGGCCCTCCGCAGGCAGCTGCTTCTGAAGGTTGTGTGAAATGAGTCTGATATCCCTGGCGCCTCAGCACCTTGGCTCTAGGGTCCATGATATGCTTCAGTGTACAGGTAAAAATTACGTGCTCAAAGCTTGAGATTTGCTTTTGGCTGCTTATTTTGTAAGCACCAAAGATCAGCATTTTATGGGGAAGCTCACATTCTCAGCAGGGGTGGGGGCTAAGGGGGGTATCTAATCAGCTGAGTGGCTTGAATTTTTGCCCTTGAACCAAAGCAGGTAGCAAGGGAGATACGAGGCAGTACCAGGACCACTCTGAAATCTTGATGAAAAACCTAATTGCATAGCCAAGTGCATTACTCTGGCTGGAGTTGGCAAGAGGCCTAAAGGGTAAAATGCTGAAAGTAGGGGCAGTATGGTAAAGGTTTTTCTGTTTTGTTTTGTTTTTTGGTTTAATTTCTGGAAGAATTTACTTATGCTATTAGATATTGTAGTGTTAAAGTGAAGAAGGGTTTTGTTTAAAAAAAAAAAAAAAGAAATCTGCTAGGAAAACAAAGAAAGACAGGGATATACAGGGAAAGAGATTTAAAGAGAGACAGAACACGAAGGAATACAGAGATGGATAGAGTTCCTAAAAGCAGAAACATGCTGAAAGACAGAGGTTTCTGTCCTGACAGTGGACAGGAACTTCCCTTGCCTTTGTTCATTCTGGAGGGTAAATATGTCAAGTTAGAACTCTTTGCACTCTCCAGGTTAGTACCGTACTTAAACCCATTTAATTACTGTGATGGATTGCATTCTTACCACCAAAAACCTTGTTCTCACTCGCCCTAACTACTAATGGGCTATAAATAGGGCCTTTAAAAAGGAAACCATGTTTGATGTGGATTGTGTTCACCTGTGTTAATGACATGCTGGGGAAACAGATTAGCTGCTGTCTGCCCATGACACTGCATCATGCGTTTTACCACTGACCTGGTCTGGCCCAGTCCAGCGGGACAGAGGGCACTGCCCTGACTGTATATAAATCCAGGCTTTTATTGTGAAAAGAAACATCTCCAGTGAAGGAGAGCATTTATAGCAGGACAGAAAGAGCTCCAGTTATTGTTTGGTAAGCAGTTGAGTCCTAGGAGACTCTTCCAGGCGATGAGCAACTTCAGCTGGAAATAACTAAACAGCTCTAAAGGGAATGGGGGCTAAGGGGAAGGGGAAGTAATGAGCTCCAAGCCACAAAAGAGTTAGAGCATAATTAACTCCCCCATGGTCTCACTGATGGTGTAGTGGTGCTGTCCAACCCTCCCAGCCCTTCCTCTTCAGCTAGAATTAAAGTTTAATTCAGTCTCAAAAGGGCATTAGGAAAAAAGCACTGCACAGTACAACAGGAAGAAATCAATGAACTTTACGGAGAAAAGATTACAACGTGGCTGCTCCTTCCTGCACAGTTTGCAGAGTGGGCTGACTTTAAAGTGCAACTATTGGATCATCTGAAGTAGACTGAAGGAAGTCTAAGTCTGGGCCATTTGGGAGAGAAAATGATGGAAATAGCTGTCTGATGCCTGGAGAAGCTATTTGTTTTGACTACTGCTGCTGCTATTTTCCTGAAGGTTGAAGCTCACAGGACTGGAAAATCAGTGCCCTGAGCTGAGTAAAAGTATTTTCTTCAAACAACTGGGAGGCCCTGTGCTTTGGCACCTACATGCCTTTTTGGGTGTTCTGTGCTCAGGACAGGGAAACCTATTGTCAGTGGCCTATCTTCCACATTTCACACCCACGGCAGATCATCATTAATACCTCCTCCTCTATTCAGCAAAATTATTTCTATCAATAATTGGAAATTTTAAAAATAATGTGGCCAGGAAAGGCAGTGAAAATTTTTCTTTACTATATTTTTATACAATATAGCCCTGCAAGAAAGAAAGGAAGAAAGGAAGGGAGAGAGGGAAAGTTTATTATACATACATAAAAGGGAAAGGCACAACTATTTATTCAAGGGTTTTATATCCACCTTACAGCATGAGCTTTGATCCTTTCTTTACAATATATTATTTTATATAAAGAATTGTCCAGCGACATCTAAATAAATTTTAATAAAACCAAAATGTCTACAAAAAATACAAGTCAGGCAGCTATGAAATCATGCAATTGTGGTACTATTTTATTTACTGGATTCATTATTTAGTTTTAAAAGGAATAATTATAATTTTAAAAGAAGAGTGCATTTCCATTTTAAAGCTATTATTTACATTCAGTAAAATAGTTTATGTATGAACTAGAATATGCACTTAACAAAAATTTCATACCGCACCAATTTTCAGTGTTTCACCGTTTCAAATTTTAAACACAAACACTCAAAATGTTTGAGTGTCAGAAATGAGGTAATTCGACTTGTTTCTTTGTCTTTTGCAATCCTTGTTCTTTTTCAAATCTACTGTAGGAATATCCAGCACAATAAGCATTGAAGAAACAAATGGCAACGCAAGCTCAAAGGATTCCAAGCCATTATGAACTGACTCTTCAAATAAGTGCTTATTTTCACATAACCAGGGAGTTTCTGGATTAACTTCCATATAAGACATATTTATTAAAAGGTAAATAATTTGGGTGGGCGCGGTGGCTCATGCCTATAATCCCAGCACTTTGGGAGGCTGAGGCAGGCGGATCACGAGGTCAGGAGATTAAGACCATCCTGGCTAACACGGTGAAACCCCGTCTCTACTAAAAATACAAAAATAGCTGGGTGTGGTGGCACGTGCCTGTAATCTCAGCTACTGGGGAGGCTGAGGCAGGAGAATCGCTTAAACCTGGGAAGTGGAGGTTGCAGTGAGCTGAGATTGCGCCACTGCACTCCAGCCTGGGCGACAGAGCGAGACTCCGTCTCAAAAAAAAAAAAAAAAAAAAAAGGTAAATAATTAAAATGTGCTGATTTGAAGCCTATATAGCATTAAAACTCAACAGTAACCACAACGATTGTTTAACATTTAGATCATTGAAAATTTTGTCAGGGAAGAGTTTTTATTATGACATTATTTAGAAGTGGGGGTATATGGTGCTATTAGAAAATGGATCTCAGGGATTGTATGCAGTATTTCAAGCAGCTGGGCGTGGTGGTTCAAGCCTGTATCCTAACACATTGGGAGGCTGAGGGGGGGTGGATTGCTTGAGCCCAGGAGTTCAAGACCAGCCTGAACAACATAGTGAGCCCACATCTCTACAGAAAATACAAAAATATGCTGTGCATGGTGGTGCATGCCTGTAGTTCCAGCTACTCGGGAGGCTTAGGTGGGAGGATCACTTGAGGCTTGGAGGTGAAGCCTACAGTGATCTGAGATTGTGCCACTGCACTCCAGCCTGGGCAAAGGGAGTGAGACCGTGTCTCAGGAAAACAAAAACAAAAAAGCAAAAAACAGATCCCATTTTAGTTGATTTGTCATTGTTTTTTAATTCTTTACAGGTTTGCACCCCTATTGCTGGCACTGGGTGGACCTCCCCAAAGGCTCTGCCCTTGGTGCTCTTCTGCCGGTTATTCTCGTCCATGACCCCAGAGTCAGGGAGAATCTCACCAGTGCAGCCCAGGGCACCTCTGATAACATCTGTGCAGAGTGAGGGAGAAGAAACGCATGAGGCAGGCATCTCATTTATGGAAGTGCTCCTCTGGGTCAAGCCCTCTGCCAATAATTTTCATGCATAATGGCCCTTTCATTCTCCCCAACAATTCTTCAAGGGAGGGTGATAATCCCAGGATTTGGAAACAAGGAAAAGCAGACTACAAGAAGTTAAGTGACCTCCCCAATGACCCGCTGCTCATAAATGGTAGTATCAGAATTAAAACCCAGATGAGGCTGCCCAGGACTGAGGTTTGAGTTACCCCCCGAAGGTGCGCACCATGGAGAATGGCCTGGAGTTTCCTGGCTGCATATAAGTGCAGGAAGACATGCTAAGGGTACCACCGCTCTCAGTAGAACAAGCACACTTCTCTCGGGCTCTTTCCTGAATTCAAGTAATCACACCTTGCACACCAACCCACTGCCCAGAAAGAGCTTTTATTTGACTCAGGAGGTAGAGAAAGTTTCATTGAAGGATTTCTAAATTTGTTCTCTTTCTTTCTTCCTTCCTTTTCTTTCTTCCTTCTTTCCTTCCTTTCTCTTTTCTTTCTTTTGTTCATTCTCTTTCATTTTTCTTTCTCTTTTTTTTCTTTCTCTTTCTTTCCCTTGTCCATTCATTCCCCTTTCCTTTCTTTATTTTTCTTGGCTTTTTTCTTTCATTTCTTTATATTCCCCTCTTTTGCTTTCTCTGAATTTTTATGTCTCTTTTTTGTTCTTTTTTATTCCCTTTTTAACCCACTTCCTTAACAACATCTGTATCTCGGGTGAAATTGCTGGAATTGTCACATTAAGTTCCAGAGAATTTCTCATTTGGGACCTTGCATATCACACATGGCTCCAAGGGGCTGATGGATTCCTTTTATGTCCTCTTTACTACTAAAGTTTATAGGGAACATCTTGTGTCTCGCTCTCTTTTCTCTGCTACATTAAAAATGATCATCTAGCTCTCCATATGGCCAAAGTTTGAGGTCTTGCTTACTGGTTAGTATTGATTAGTACTTATTTAAAACTGGTATAATATTTTTCCTACAGAGTACAAATTGCAATTTGCAGTATCAGACCTTAGAAAGCTTTGGACCACATAATAAATGCAAGATTTGACAAACATGAATCATGTTCTTTCTTCTCCTCTCCACTTTAGGCAGAGCTATTTTGTGTTTTTTGTGGTCTTGCCTTTGAGTATGACCAGGGGCAACAAGTTAAATGCTTGCCATCTCAGACTACCGGGGGAAGGGCTCCTCCCCACTCACCAATGTGAGTGGCATAATGAGAGCTAAGGACAGGCCAGGGCCATGGGACTGCTACACAGCAGAGCCTTCCTTGAGTTTGTCTCCTCTGGAGGCATGTCCTTAACAATCTTCATAGCAACAAAACAGGTCAGTGAGGAAGGGAGAGAGCAACTGAAGGCTTCCTCTCCTTCCATAGCTAGCAGAGCAACAGGCGTCCTTACTATTATTTTCATTTTTATCCATTTACCTAGTCAAAACACATAGGAAGAGAATAAGCATCTTCAGAATAACAAAAATGTATCAATTAGGATTAGGTTCCTCTGCATATAACAGTAGCTTACATAAGTAACTTAATGATATACAAATTTATTTTTCCCCACATAAAAGAGGTCTTGAGATGGGCAGCCCCGAGATTTAATGGAAGTTCCACAGTTGCTAAAAACCAGGTGCTTTTTTATCTTTCTTTGCCATCATACTTAACATATGGCTTTCATCCTCAAGGTCACCTCATGGTCCAAGATAGCCGTTGGAATGCCAGCCATCATTTCTGCTTTCTAGGAGAGAACCAGGAAAAACAGAAAGGCAAAACATGTAGCTCTCCCGGTTGAGGCAGCATTCTTGAAGATTTCTGGAAACCCAACAAACAACTCCACTTACAGGAGGCTAGGAAATATGTCTCTGTATCTAGGCCCATCACCAACCAGAATAAAATCAGAACCTGTGAGTGAGGAAGGAGAGAATCAATACTATGTAGGCATCCAGCAGTCTCTGCTCCAAGCGAGGTGCCAGTCCCTGAGCTAAGAACTTTATATACATAGCCCTGCTTCTTCCTCAAAATACCTCCACTAGCCACAGGCCATCAGAGCTACAGAAGTCTCAGGAATTATTAATCCACCAACCCAATTTTATTTTAACTAACGTTTGAGTAGAGCTTTAGCATTTACAGAACTATGCCCCAGATCTCATTGAATTCTCAAAAACACTCCCTTAAGGTAAATATTATCTTAACTTGATTTTCCAGTGCAGGAAGTTGAAATCTAGAAAGATTTCAGTGGTTGGCTCAAAGTCACATAGCTAATTAGAGGCAAAACTGGTACTAGCACTCAGATCTCCTGATACCTAGCCCAACATCTTCCTTCCTTTCTCCCTTTCTTTTTCCTTCCTTCCTTCATTCCTTGCTTCTTTCCTTCCTTCCTTCCTCTTTCTTTCTTTTTCTTTCCCTTTCTTTCCTTCCTTCCTTCTTTTTTTCTTAGAGATGAAAGATACAGAAAAGTTCAGAGATTATTAAAAATGTCAAACCACTACTCAACAAATGCTGATGTTTTTGTCACTTTGCTTCAGAACTTTTTACTTTTAGATTTAAAAAAATTACTGAGAAGGCTGAAATCCATTTTGTATTCCTCACCAATCACATTCCCCTTCTTCTCCAGAAATAATCAATATCATGAATTTGATGGGTATCTCCCTGGTCCCTATTTCTCTTTTAATTTCTCACATGCATTCATAAATAATATAAATTGATCTTTTTGAAGCCTTTCTTTTTCACTCAACATTGTTTTTGAACTTTATCCAGGTTAATGCATACAGTTCATTCATTCTAATTGCTATGGGATGTTCTATCCATAAATATACAGTACATTTTATTTGTCCATTTCTATTTTCCTTCTACATATATTGAGAGCTTATTATGTGCCAGGAAGTATTCTAAAAGCTTTTTGTGTATTATCTCAATCATCATAACAAGTCCATGAGGAAGAGATTGTTATAATCCCTGGTGTATATAAGGAAGAAACTAAAGCAAGACAGAAATAGGAATCAGGCCAAGGTTTCACAGCTCTTAAGCCACAGAGCTAGAATTCAACCCCAGAAGATCTGAATCCAGAATCCCATCCCTTGACTTCTACTCTAAATAACCCAGGCAAACTCAGGTATCCTCACCAGTACAGCCATTCCTGTTATTAAAATATTGCCCAAAACACTCTGCCCTGATCTGGCAGGACCCTGCCCCACTCTATGACCAGCACATGTTCTGATTGGCTGGTGCCTGTACCTATTTTATTGCTAAATATTTTGAAAACCACTCCTATTCTGTACTGACTAGACACTTGGGTTGTTTCCAATTCTTCGCCTCTACAAACAAGAAGACCTAGGGGTAGAAATGCTGAGTCATACATTATACCTATCAAAGATTTTACTAAAAACTGCTGATTGCTTTCAAAAGTTGACTACATTCATGAAATATACTAATAAGCTAATGTAAACTCCATTTCTCACCAGTATTTTATGTCATTAACCATTTTGATTTTGCCAGTTTGTTGGGAATAAAAGGGTATCTCCTCGTCTTTATTTGCATTTTGCTGATTACTAATAAGGTAGAAAGTTTTTTTAATGTGTTTATTTGCCTTTTGGATTTATTCTGGTTTGAATTGTCTTTCTCTGCTCTTTGCTTTTTTTTAAAGTGGCTTCTTCTTTTATGTATTATCTCTTTTTTTTCAAATGTGTATGTTTTCCTTTGTTTTTTTTCTTTCCAACTTTTAAGGTCAGGGGGTATATGTGCAGGTTTCTTACATGGGTATATTGTGTGTCACAGGGGTTTGGTATACAGATAATTTTGTCACCCAGGTAGTCATCATAGTACCCAGTAAGTAGTTTACCTGCCCTCCCCTTCCCACCAACCTCTTCCTTTATATAGTTTGGACATTAATCCTTTGCCTATAATACCTGGTACAAATTCTCCCCCTGCCTCATCTTCCCTGTTTTAATTTTAAACTTTATATACTCAAATGGATAAATATTTTTCTTTATAGGATACACTTATTGGTATTTTAAAGAGTTTTCTCACTCTAGAAGTAGTGAAGAAATCCAGTATTTTGTTCTTATTATTTTATAACTTTGTTTCTTATGTTTATTTTTGTGTGCGGTATGAGAAAGGAATCCAGCAATTTTTTTTCTCCCTGGAAATTGTTCCAACATCATTAATTTAGTAAGTCATCTTTTCCCCACTGATTTTTAGTACCACTTTTAACACACATATCCAAGTAACCTATGTGTACTGATCTGTTTTTCAGTCTTCTATGCTATTTCATCAATTTGTTTTTCTCTTCTCGGTATTCTTTCAGTTTAATTCTCTGGCTTAAAAATAAGGCATGCTAGAGCCTGATGCCTTCTATTTACTCATACAATTTCTGTTGCCCTGATGCTGCACACAAGCCTAAAAGTTTGTTAAGTGTCTGACAGTTCTTCAGGAAGGGAAGCTAGAAGGCATATGGTCTCTTTGATTTCCACATCGGAGATTCCACTTGCGTGACTGAGAGATCTACCTGTTTAGAGTGCATTCCTCTGCAGTAGAAGGAAGAATAAATTCTTTTTTTTTAAGATTTTTTTTTTATTATTATACTTTAAGTTCTAGGGTACATGTGCACAACATGCAGGTTTCTTACATATGTATACATGTGCCATGTTGGTGTGCTGCACCCATTAACTCATCATTTACATTAGGTATATCTCCTAATGCTATCCCTCCCCCCTCCCCCCACCCCACAACAGGCCCCAGTGTGTGATGTTCCCCTTCCTGTGGCCAAGTATTCTCATTGTTCAATTTCCACCTATGACTGAGAACATGTGGTGCTTGGTTTTTTGTCCTTGTGATAGTTTGCTGAGAATGATGGTTTCCAGCTTCATCCATGTCCCTACAAATGACATGAACTCATCCTTTTTTATGGCTGCGTAGTATTCCACGGTGTATATGTGCCACATTTTCTTTTTTTAAATTTTATTATTATTATATTTAAGTTTTAGGGTACATGTGCACAATGTGCAGGTTAGTTACTTATGTATACATGTGCCATGCTGGTGTGCTGCACCCATTAACTCATCATTTAGCATTAGGTATATCTCCTAATGCTATCCCTCCCCGCTCCCCCCACCCCACAACAGTCCCCAGAGTCTGATGTTCCCCTTCCTGTGTCCATGTGTTCTCATTGTTCAGTTCCCACCTATGAGTGAGAACATGCGGTGTTTGGTTTTTTATCCTTGCGATAGTTTACTGAGAAGGATGATTTCCAGTTTCATCCATATCCCTACAAAGGACATGAACTCATCGTTTTTTTATGGCTACATAGTATTCCATGGTGTATATGTGCCACATTTTCTTAATCCAGTCTATCATTGTTGCACATTTGGCTTGGTTCCAAGTCTTTGCTATTGTGAATAGTGCCTCAATAAACATACGTGTGCATGTGTCTTTATAGCAGCATGATTTATAGTCTTTTGGGTATATACCCAGTAATGGGATGGCTGGGTCAAATGGTATTTCTAGTTCTAGATCCCTGAGGAATCGCCACACTGACTTCCACAATGGTTGAACCAGTTTACAGTCCCACCAACAGTGTAAAAGTGTTCCTATTTCTCCACATCCTCTCCAGCACCTGTTGTTTCCTGACTTTTTAATGATCGCCATTCTAACTGGTGTGAGATGGTATCTCACTGTGGTTTTGATTTGCATTTCTCTGATGGCCAGTGATGATGAGCATTTTTTTATGTGTCTGTTGGCTGCATAAATGTCTTCTTTTGAAAAGAGTCTGTTCATATCCTTCGCCCACTTTGTGATGGGGTTGGGGTTGTTTTTTTCTTGTAAGTTTGTTTGAGTTCTTTGTAGATTCTGGATATTAGCCCTTTGTCAGATGAGTAGATTGCAAAATTTTCTACCATTCTGTAAGTTGCCTGTTCACTCTGACGGTAGTTTCTTTTGCTGTGCAGAAGCTCTTTAATTAGATCTCATTTGCCAATTTTGGCTTTTGTTGCCATTGCTTTTGGTGTTTTAGACATGAAGTCCTTGACCATGCCTATGTCCTGAATGGTATTGCCTAGGTTTTCTTCTAGGGTTTTTATGGTTTTAGGTCTAACATTTAAGTCTTTAATCCGTCTTGAATTAATTTTTGTATAAGGTGTAAAAGGGACCCAGTTTCAGCTTTCTACATATGGCTAGCCAGTTTTCCCAGCACCATTTATTAAATAGGGAATCCTTTCCCCGTTTCTTGTTTTTGTCAGGTTTGTCAAAAATCAGATGGTTGTAGATGTGTGGTATTATTTCTGAGGGCTCTGTTCTGTTCCATTGGTCTGTATCTCTGTTTTGGTACCAGTACCATGCTGTTTTGGTTACTGTAGCCTTGTAGTATAGTTTGAAGTCAGGTAGTGTGATACCTCCACCTTTGTTCTTTTGGCTTAGGATTGACTTGGCGATGCGGGCTCTTTTTTGGTTCCATATGAACTTTAAAGTAGTTTTTTCCAATTCTGTGAAGAAAGTCATTGGTAGCTTGATGGGGATGGCATTGAATCTACAAATTACCTTGGGCAGTATGGCCATTTCTACGATATTGATTCTTCCTATCCATGAGCATGGAATGTTCTTCCATTTGTTTGTGTCCTCTTTTATTTCACTGAGCAGTGGTTTGTAGTTCTCCTTGAAGAGGTCCTTCACATCCCTTGTAAGTTGGATTCCTATGTATTTTATTCTCTTTGAAGCAATAGTGAATGGGAGTTCACTCATGATTTGGCTCTCTGTTTGTCTGTTATTGGTGTATAAGAATGCTTTTGATTTTTGCGCATTGATTTTGTATCCTGAGACTTTGCTGAAGTTGCTTATCAGCTTAAGGAGATTTTGGGCTGAGACGATGGGGTTTTCTAGATATACAATCATGGCATCTGGAAACAGTGACAATTTGACTTCCTCTTTTCCTAATTGAATACCCTTTGTTTCTTTCTCCTGCCTGATTGCCCTGGCCAGAACTTCCAACACTATGTTGAATAGGAGTGGTGAGAGAGGGCATCCCTGTCTTGTGCCAGTTTTCAAAGGGAATGCTTCCAGTTTTTGCCCATTCAGTATGATATTGGCTTTGGGTTTGTCATAAATAGCTCTTATTATTTTGAGATACGTTGCATCAATACCTAATTTATTGAGAGTTTTTAGCATGAAGGGCTGTTGAATTTTGTCAAAGGCCTTTTCTGCATCTATTGAGATAATCATGTGGTTTTTGTCATTGGTTCTGTTTATATGCTGGATTACATTTATTGATTTGCGTATGTTGAACCAGCCTTGCATCCCAGGGATGAAGCCCACTTGATCATGGTGGATAAGTTTTTGATGTGCTGCTGGATTCAATTTGCCAGTATTTTATTGAGGATTTTTGCATTGATGTTCATCAAGGATATTGGCCTAAAATTCTCTTTTTTTGTTGTGACTCTGCCAGGCTTTGGTATCAGGATGACCTCATAAAATGAGTTAGGGAGGATTCCCTCTTTTTCTAGATTGGAATAGTTTCAGAAGGAATGGTACCAGCTCCTCCTTATACCTCTGGTAGAATTCAGCTGTGAATACGTCTGGTCTTGGACTTTTTTTGGTTGGTAAGCTATTAATTCTTGCCTCAATTTCAGAGCCTATTATTGGTCTATTCAGAGGTTCAACTTCTTCCTGGTTTAGTCTTGGGAGGGTGTATTTGTCCAGGAATTTATCTATTTCTTCTAGATTTTCTAGTTTATTTGTTTAGAGGTGTTTATAGTATTCTCTGATGGTAGTTTGTATTTCTGTGGGATCAGTGTTGATATCCCCTTTATCATTTTGTATTGTGTCTATTTGATTCTTCTCTCTTTTCTTCTTTATTAGTCTTGCTAGCGGTCTATCAATTTTGTTGATCTTTTCAAAAAACCAGCTCCTAGATTCATTGATTTTTTTGAAGGATTTTTTGTGTCTCTATCTCCTTCCGTTCTGCTCTGATCTTAGTTATGTCTTGCCTTCTGCTAGCTTTTGAATGTGTTTGCTCTTGTTTCTCTAGTTGTTTTAATTGTGATGTGAGGGTGTCAGTTTTAGATCTTTCCTGCTTTCTCTTGTGGGCATTTAGTGCTATAAATTTTCCTCTACACACTGCTTTGAATGTGTCCCAGAGATTCTGGTATGTTGTGTCTTTGTTCTCATTTGTTTCAAAGAACATCTTTATTTCTGCCTTCATTTTGTTATGTACCCAGTAGTCATTCATGAGCAGGTTGTTCAGTTGCCATGTAGTTGCATGGTTTTGAGTGAGTTTCTTAATCGTGAGTTCTAGTTTGATTGCACTGTGGTCTGACAGACAGTTTGTTATAATTTCTGTTCTTTTACATTTGCTGAGGAGTGCTTTACTTCCAACTATGTGGTCAATTTTGGAATAAGTGCAATGTGGTGCTGAGAAGAATGTATATTCTGTTGATTTGGGGTGGAGAGTTCTGTAGATGCCTATTAGGTCTGCTTGGTGCAGAGCTGAGTTCAATTCCTGGATATCCTTGTTAACTTTCTGTCTCGTGGATCTGTCTAATGTTGACAGTGGTGTGTTAAAGTCTCCCATTATTATTATGTGGGAGTCTAAGTCTCTTTGTAGGTCACTCAGGACTTGCTTTATGAATCTGGGTGCTCCTGTATTGGGTGCATGTATATTTAGGATAGTTAGCTCTTCTTGTTGAATTGATCCCTTTATCATTATGTAATGGCCTTCTTTGTCTCTTTTGATCTTTGTTGGTTTAAAGTCTGTTTTATCAGAAACTAGGACTGCAACCCCTGCCTTTTTTTGTTTTCCATTTGCTTGGTAGATCTTCCTCCATCCCTTTATTTTGAGCCTATGTGTGTCTCTGCACATGAGATGGGTCTCCTGAATATGGCACACTGATGGGTCTTGACTCTTTATCCAATTTGCCAGTCTGTGTCTTTTAATTGAAGCATTTAGCCCATTTACATTTAAGGTTAATATTGTTATGTATGAATTTGATCCTGTCATTATGATGTTAGCTGGTTGTTTTGCTCATTAGTTGATGCAGTTTCTTCCTAGCATCAATGGTCTTTACAATTTAGCATGTTTTTGCAGTGGCTGATACCAGTTGTTCCTTTCCATGTTTAGTGCTTCCTTCAGGAGCTCTTTTAGGGCAGGCCTGGTGGTGACAAAATCTCTCAGCATTTGCTTGTCTGTAAAGGATTTTATTTCTCCTTCACTTATGAAGCTTAGTTTGGCTGGATATGAAATTCTGGGTTGAAAATTCTTCTCTTTAAAAATGTTGAATATTGGTCCCCACTCCCTTCTGGCTTGTAGAGTTTCTGCTGAGAGATCTGCTGTTAGTCTGATGGGCTTCCCTTTGTGGGTAACCTGACCTTTCTCTCTGGCTGCCCTTAACATTTTTTCATTCATTTCAACTTTGGTGAATCTGACAATTATGTGTCTTGGAGTTGCTCTTCTCGAGGAGTATCTTTGTGGCATTCTCTGTAATTCCTGAATTTGAATGTTGGCCTGCCCTGCTAGGTTGGGGAAGTTCTCCTGGATAATATCCTGCAGAGTGTTTTCCAACTTGGTTCCATTCTCCCCGTCACTTTCAGATACACCAATCAGACGTAGATTTGGTCTTTTCACATAGTCCCATATTTCTTGGAGGCTTTGTTCGTTTCTTTTTACTCTTTTTTCTCTAAACTTCTCTTCTCTCTTCATTTCATTCATTTGATCTTCAATCACTGATACCTTTTCTTCCAGTTAATCGAATCGGCTACTGAAGCTTGTGCATTCGTCATGTAGTTCTTGTGCCATGATTTTCAGCTCCATCAGGTCATTTAAGGACTTCTCTACACGGTTACTCTAGTTAGCCTTTCGTCTAATCTTTTTTCAAGGTTTTTAGCTTCTTTGTGATGGGTTTGAACTTCCTCCTTTAGCTTGGAGAAGTTTGATCTTCTGAAGCCTTCTTCTCTCAACTCGTCAAACTCATTCTCCATTCAGCTTTGTTCCGTTGCTGGTGAAGAGCTACATTCCTTTGGAGGGGGAGAAGCACTCTGATTTTTAGAATTTTCAGCTTTTCTGCTCTGTTTTTTCCCCATCTTTGCGGTTTTATCTACCTTTGGTCTTTGATGATGGTGACATACAGATTGTCCTTTCTGTTTGTTAGTTTTCCTTCTAACAGTCAGGACCCTCAGCTGCAGGTCTGTTGGAGTTTCCTGGAGGTCCACTCTGGACCCTGTTTGCCTGGGTATCAGCAGCAGAGGCTACAGAACAGCGAATATTGCTGAACAGCAAATGTTGCTGCCTGATCGTTCCTCTGGAAGTTTCATCTCAGAGGGGTACCCGGCCGTGTGAGGTGTCAGTCTGCCCCTACTGGGGGGTGCCTCCCAGTTAGGCTACTCGGGGGTCCGGGACCCACTTGAGGAGGCAGTCTGTCTGTTCTCAGATCTCAAACTCTATTCTGGGAGAACCACTACTCTCTCCAAAGCTGTCAGACAGGGACACTTAAGTCTGCAGAGGTTTCTGCTGCCTTTTGTTTGGCTATGCCCTACCCCCAGAGGTGGAGTCTACAGAGGCAGGCAGCCCTCCTTGAGCTGCGGTGGGCTCCACCCAGTTCGAGCTTCCTGGCCACTTTGTTTACCTCCTCAAGCCTCAGCAATGGTGGGTGCCCCTCCACCCCCAGCCTTGCTGCTGCCTTGCAGTTCAATCTCAGACTGCTGTGCTAGCAATGATTGAGGCCCCGTGGGCATGGGACCCTCTGAGCCAGGCACGGGATATCATCTCCTGGTGTGCCATTTGCTAAGACCATTGGAAAAGTGCAGTATTAGGGTGGGAGTGACCTGATTTTCCAGGTGCTGTCTGTCACAGCTTTGCTTGGATAGGAAAGGGAATTCCCTGACCCCTTGCGCTTCCCAGGTGAGGTGATGCCTCACCCTGCTTCGGCTCACTCTCGGTGTGCTGCACCCACTGTCCTGCACCCACTGTCTGACAAGCCCTAGTGAGATGAACCCTGTACCTCAGTTGGAAATGCAGAAATCACCCGTCTTCTGCATCACTCATGCTGGGAGCTGTAGACTGGAGCTGTTCTTATTCAGCCATCTTGGAACTGCCCCCAGGAAGAATAAATTCTAAAGCTAGTGAGTTAGAAGGAATGAATACCAGGTTCTGCATCCACACAGATATCCCCACTGCTAACATCCATTCTCTGACATCCAAGTAAATGTCAATGACAGCACATTATTCATAACCATCATTCTTATTAATTTACATTGACCAAGATAACACAGGTATCCAAAAAAGATTGAAAAATAATCAATTCCAGAGCTTAGGCAATAAAGCAAGTTTTAAAATCACATTGCTTTTTGGAAATGATCATATTCATACTATATAATGATCTGCACTCTATAGTACTTTACAGCATTTGGGCATCTGTATATATCCAAGGTTTAGAGTCTGGCTCTGGGAAAAGCCTCTTCAGCACAGTTATATACACTGTAGGCAGAGAATGTGAGGGTTGATCAGTGTCCTGCATACAACACCCTGAAATAAACCAGGGCACAAAAGAAATAGATCCTGGCCCAGAATGGTGCCTCACATCTATAATCCCAGCACTTTGGGAGATCAAGGCAGGTGGATCACTTGAGCCCAGGAGTTCCAGAACAGCCTGGGCAACATGGAGAAACCCCGTCTCTACAAAAAATATACACAAAAAAAATTAGTTGGTTGTGGTGGTGTACACCTGTAGTCCTAGCTACTGGGGAGGCTGAAATGGGAGGATCGCCGAAGCTCAGGAGGTCAATGCTGCAGTGAGCCATGATCGTGCCACTGCACTCCAGCCTGAGTGAAAGAGTGAGACCTTATCTCAAAAAAATAAATAAAAAGAAAGAAATAGATCCATCACAGCAGTCCTGAGTTTGACTATAGCAGTTATCTCTCCTCTGCCTGAGTATAGACTCAGCCCAGAGACCAGTGGGGATGAGGAGGATGGGGACTGTCTAGGAATCAGTATCTCATAGAGCCCAGCTTTTGACCCTCACCTCAACCCAACCATAATGGATGGAAATATGTATCATTATTCTTTGTCAGTATTAAGAAGATCATAGGCAGTCCTGACAAAGTGCTTTTCAGCTCAAACCACCAGCGTTATTTTTCGTATTCTGTAAATCATTAAGTACCTGATCTATAGAATTTTTAAACTCTTGCAAGAGACTCTTGCACAGCAGCTTCAAGAATATGCCACAGTTCAATCAGAAAGCCGTTTTTAATATTAGGATGTATTTTTCCACAGACAATTTGACTCCCAGTGGTGGAATGTGGGGGTGGAGGAGTGAGGAGGAGTAATTCCTAAAACATCTTGACTCTCTGGTTTTGCCGGAGAGTTTGTATAAAATATGGTTATCAAGATACTGATTGCACAGAGCCAACATTACAGATGCACATCTTTTTACTCCATCTCTTTACTCTCTTTTCCCTTTTTCCAAATGAAATTTTACACAAGTAAAGGAAGATCATTTTTGTTAACTCAAGAAATGTAAGGATATTTCTGATTTGTAGCCTCTAATTTCTGTAATTAAAATTATATATTGCTCAGATTAAATTTGAATAGAAAGGCAATCAACTGTATAGCCAAGGATATTTCTTTTTTAAAATGTATTTCTCTCCTGCATTAGAACTGGCATGATTCTTCTGGTCTTCACCAAGCAAAACAATTGTTTTTTAAAAGGAGAATAATTCCGTCTACTCATTCATTTAAAGCAAGAAATTTTGAAGAGGATGAAATGAGAACTCCACAACTCCTTACTTAAAACCATAATTGGAAAATCCCCGTAACATTGTCCTCTGGGTTCACACCTAGGGATCAAATTTCAGGTAAAGCTGTGTTTTAACAAGATTCACCCAATTCTTCCAATAATAAACCATATTGGACAGGTTCCAAGACAAAAATGCCATGTATTGTATTATGCATAATAGCAAGTCATATTTATATAGGGCTTTCGTATGATTTACAATTGTTTATCAATTTTTATTTCTTTTTATTCTGTTTCTTAACATGTGAACCTGACTGGCATGCTTACATCAATTGCTCTTTTTTCTTGCTTTGTTGTGGTCGTGTTTTAATGAAAACTCTTCATCCTGAAAGACATCCAGCTCCATGCCAGATCAATGGAATCTGCAGGTTTTCTTTCTGGAATATAAAACAAGAGCTTGGATTCAACTGGCCCAGAAATATATTTGCTAAATGAGGCTTTCCTCAAAGGTCACTCATTCACTCAGCAAGTATTTACTGAGCACCTCTTAGGCTCCAGGCATTGTGCATGTCTGTGAATATAAAAGTGAATGAAGCAGACATATGGCCCCTGACTGTGTGGTGGCTGAAATGCAATGGGGAAGACTGAAACAAGCAAACATCTAATTATACATTGTATTAAGTTGAGGGAGGAAAAAACAGAATACTGTGATAGAGAATAATGCAGTGCAGAGCGCTGCTACTTAGAACAGTTGAGGAAGGCCTCGTGGAAGTCTTTTAAGCCAAGTCCTAATTGATAAGGGAGACCCAACCACTGAAAGAGAGGAGGGGAGTATGTCAGCAGAATAGCAGATGTGAGGGTCTGGCAAAGGGCGTAGACAATCGATGCTCACCATCTTTGCCCACCTACCTGCTGGCCAGCTTCACAGGGCAAGTCCAGTCCATTTCCCCTAAGAAGCCTTCCTGCCCATCCACGCGTGGTCCTCTCTTCCACGACCTCCTCCAGCATTTCAATTGTTCCCCATGACTTACCACTGAGCCATATGCTGGGTTGTATTGTCCTCAGATGGTTCCTGTGGTTAAACCTCTCTTTCACAAGTTTTGCAAACCCACTGAGGACAGAGGGCATGTGCCCCTTTTGCACCCCATGCCACGTCTGCTGCAGCACTGGAGCGGAACTGACGTGGGAGGCATTGAAATGAACTGAAGATGGAAGGCCTAGCGGGGCAGGTGAATGGCCGTGGCTAAGCCTCTTTTCTATCTGCATCTGCTCACATTAGATGAAATGCAAATAGATAGGCCCCATCTCTCTCTGTTCTACTTAGCATTTATATGACACCTTTCAGCACAGAGAAACGAGTAAGTGTAACCAGAAGCGGTTGTTCCATGTGCTCATCCCCAGCTCGGCTGTGGCCAGGCATCTGGTCCCCACCTGCCCCGATACCACTCCTTCCCAGAGGGGCAGCTGTGGACCCCACCACTTCACTTTCAGCAGAGCCTTTCCCATGGAGCCACACACTGTTGAAAGAACGCATTGTCTGTGCTAAAGGGAGAACGCAGGTAGCACATTGCAAATCTGAGCTGTTACGTGATAGATGAGCAATGAAAAGCATCCTGACATCATTAAGGTGTTCCAGAACATGCTGTCTGCTCCAGCCTCACCTGCATGCAACCGCATGAAGACAGAATTGCCTGCATGATGACCAAAGCCTGGCTTTGGAGTCAGCAAATTGGGTCATTCCAGCCCTACGAGGTTTTTCTAGATTCTGCCAGTTGGGGACAAAGACATTTCATAGAAACTGCTAGACTTACATCTGCAAATGGTCTTAGAGGGTAGGGCTGTCTTCAACCATATGAAAATAGACTTGCCTTTTCACTCTTCCAAGTATTCTCAGAATTTGAAGCTGTCCTTCACCACTACCTCCTGCCCCACATTCTGGAAGCCCTCTCCCAAGCCCCAGGGCATCCATGTCTGGACACGGCTCTCTGTAGAACCCACTGCACAACCTCCTGACTTTGCCAGGGCCCAGCACTAACAGGGAGTTGGGGACAGACCACCTGCTGTGTGGCAGAGCAACTTATCTGACATTTATGGGATGAGATTTGTCAGGGTCAGAAAGGGCAACTCTTTAAAATTTTTTAAAGAGCATCTTAACCTTTGGCACGCTGCCTGGGGAACTAAAAGTAACCTCTTATTCTTCCCTACCGATATTGTGGAATTTCAAGTTTCTACAAAAGAACTTGAGTATCAGTCAGCAAAAGCAGTGGAGTGGCTGGATTTATTCCTCATGGCTCAATCACTCCTAATTTGCCTACAGGAACCTAGTGGTCATTGAGGTAGAAGAGGATACATCACTCTACAACATACAGGACAACATCCTGGGCTCTATCCTCATGGCAGCAAGCTCATTTTGCCTCCTGTTTCATAGTAAGAGTCACTGTTCACCGAGAGCAGCATGTGTAGTGATTAGAACATGCACTTCAGAGTCAGATTACATGGGTACAAATCCTGGTTCTGTCTCTTACTACCTTTGTGATCTTGAGCAAGTCACGTAGCATCTTGTTTCCCCGTATGTAAACCAGAGGGAAATAATAGCTCAGTCAATGAAATATGATGAGGCTCAAATGATGGCAAAAGTCCTCAGTACAGTGTCTGGCATGTAAAGGGGTGTAGTAAATATTCACTATTTATCGCAGACCTACTTACTATGTCACACACTGAATTATGTGCTTTATTTAATTCTGTAATTTAATCCTACAACAACTCTCAAAGGTAGGGCCTATGCTTATAATCACCATGCTATGCTACTCACCTTGTTTCCCTAAGAGAAATATTTTCTTGTCAGTGGCTATTCCCACCTGCAATTTTCCCTTGACAAATTGCTCCAAGACAGGTACTTCCTAAGGGGACACTTTCTCCATTAGTGAGACAGTAGGGGAAATGGAGGGGCAAACCTTGACCCACCATTACCAAGAAATCACCTGTGGAAGTGAGTCATCTGTCTCTCGTCGCTGGGCTGGACTTGATGATTAATGGGAGACATTTAAGATTAATACACTTTCTTGTTTAAGTTTTGAAAATTAAAGATCTTAGAAATGTGAGCCCAGAGAATAAAGAAAAAAGAAGGAAGTAGAACAATATTCTCTTTCTAGTCATCTGCTTTCAAGAACTCAATCCCTTTAGGCCAGCATTTAGAGAATTGCCTGTCCCCAGCCAGGTCATCTTGCTTTCCTTTTCTCCCTCCTCACCTCCAAAGGGACGTTAGTTCCAGCCAAAGTGCTTATCATAGATCCTCAGCACAAACAGTTTCCAAGTTACCAAATGGGATCGTGGAACAATTGATTGTACTGGCACAGGCCAACGGTGGGAGATAATAGAGTGACATGTGGGCCCAAGCAGCTATTGTTGCTGCGTTTTTCTGTTTGGCTTTGGGTTTTTGGTTTTTTTAAAAGCATGAGTGCACAGGCTGTGCTGGCCTAAGCCCTTGAGATTCTTGAGAAAGAAAAGATACCTCAGCTAGAGTCTTACTGAGGCCAAGTTTCTAACAGCTCAGGCCCAATCCTGTTACCTTAACAGAGCTGACACTACCTCATCCTGAAACGGGCTTTCAGACCCAGCCATCAAGAGCTATCCTTTGGCCCCAGATGTCACTACCAGAGTTAGGCCATTTAAATGAGCATGGCTGACATTTATTGAGCACTTTTCACTGTGATAAAAGGCTTTTCAGGCTTTCATTTAGATCTCAAAACAGATGCATTTTAAAGGGACTTATATTTTCTGATTTCTAGGAATAAAAAGGCAGAAGCCAAGAGATCTTGAGAACCTCACCTATAACTGCACAGCTGGTCAGTGATAGGGCAAGAATCTGAGCCCAGGCCTGTGTCTTTGACCTTAAACCCGTTGCCTAAGAATGAGAGGAGACAAAAGGAAAGCACAGGAAGTGGGGGAAAGGATGAAGACAAAAGAAGAAGGTGTGATATAAGACCTAAAGTCAACACCCAATATTACGTGCTGTCTTGACATCTGGCAAAGTATGGCAGGCCCCAAATGGCCTAGATGCAAGTTCCCCTCCTCACTCTGCTTCTGAGGATAAGGTTTTCTAGCCAAACAACACTCTTTATCAGAGGTCAAATAGGGCTGGGCACAGCGGCTTGCACCTGTAGTCCCAGCTACTCAGGAGGCTGAGATGGTAGGATCACTTGAGCCCAGGAGTTCAAGGCTGCAGTGAGCTATGAGCTATGATTGTACCACTGCACTCCAGCCTGGGTGACATCATCTCTAAAAAAAAAAAAAGAGAGAGACAGAGACCAGGCGCGGTGGCTCACACCTGTAATCCAGCACTTTGGGAGGCTGAGGCAGGCAGATCACAAGGTCAGGAGTTCGAGACCAGCCTAGCCAACATGGCAAAACCCTATCTCTACCAAAAATACAAAAATTAGCCAGGCGTACTGGTGGGCACCTGTAATCCCAGCTACTTGGGAGGCTGAGGCAGGAGAATCGCTTGAACCCGGGAGGCAGAGGTTGCAGTGAGCTGAGATCGTGCCATTGCACTCCAGCCTGGGTGATAAGAGCAAGACTCCATCTCAAAAAAAAAAAAAAAAAAAAAAAAAGCAGCAGCCAGACACAGTTCCTGCTTACCCCTGAGCAGCGGGCTTCAGTTCCCTGCCAGACCAAGGAATTATTCAAACAAGGTAAACACATTCTCCCTCACAAACCAGGGGGCACACCACTCTCCTGATACTACAAAGCTTGCCTCTCTCTGCTTGTTCCCTCCGTTTCCAAGCGCAGCAGCCATGTGGCCTTGCACGGCATGAGGTGTCCTTCTCCCGGGGCTTTGAGCAGACATATGCCCCAATAAACCACCGTTCATACCATCTGTCCAGTGTCAGGTATCATGTTTCATTCAGCCATGCCTGCATCCCTAGGATGGGAATCCCTCACTCTTCAAGAGGAGGTGATCAAAACAGAAGAAAAATAGTTAAAGAGGAAAGGATGAAGGATGAATCTGAGGTGACCCACCTGCAGATTCAGCCACAGGGTCTTCCATGTGGGTCCAGAGGCTGTGATGCTGTGGTTAAGAGAGCAGATCTGGAGACAGCCTGGATTTAAATCATTTCTCTACCACCTTCAGGCAAGTTACTTAACCCCTCTGGGCCTTCATCCCTCATCTGTAATGTGGGAATGGATAATAGCCACCATCCATTTGGTGTAAGAATTAAATAAAATCATGCACGTATAGCCCATTGGAGAAGGCCTAGCACTTAGCAAAGGCCCGTTATCTTTAATATCCTAAACCTTCATGCTCTGGGATCACTTTTCCTCCTGAATCTACCAGAGAACCCATTTGCCTTTCCTCCACTGGCCCAGCCAGCTCATCTTTGTGTTTCTGCAGCATTATTTGTGGAGCTGTTGACTGCAATATTCCTTTAAAATGTCTCTAAACTGTGTGCACCAACTTAAGTAAACAACTGAAGGACCTAGTCCTCCTATGCTGCCCAACAAGGAGCGCTAGTTTCAAGCACTCTAAAACTGCCACAGCCTTCACACGACAAGGACAGCAGAGAAAGTCGTTCTTAGAGTTTTCCAAGTGAATAGGCATCAACATTCTGAAAAGCTTCAGCAGAGTCTACTAGGTATTCATGTTTGAATATTTATTCACCAATGAGAGCTCACATTTATTGAGTGTTTATTGTGTGGCAGGCACTGTTACAAGCATTTATTTGCATTCACTCATTTTATTTTCACAGCAATAGATTTGAGGTAAAGTATTGACCTAATTTTGCAGATGAGGAAATGGAGGCACAGAGGGGTTCACCAATTAATTCAAGTTTCAGAAATTCTGTTTAACTGGTCTAGGGAAAGGGCCCAGGCAGTGGTCTATTTTCAAAGCACCCTCAGTGGTTCTCAGGTGCTGTTAAGGTCAGAAACGCTTTCCAGAGCCAGCACGCTGATCTTGCGATCCTGTGATCACATCATGCCTTGCATTGTGAACTGTTTCCTCTAAGTGTCTCATGTCTCCAATTACATCATAAATCCCAGGAGCGAAAGAGCTAAACAGAAACAATGTCTTCTATTAATCTGGAATCTATTCCTTCAGTACTGACACCACTGGATTTGTCCAGAGTAGGCACTCAGTAAACTTGACATCTACATACTTGGATTGTGCACAGTGATTGGGAACTTCTGCCATTCAAGGCAGGCACTGTTTTAGGTGACTTACATCAATTATTACCTTTATTCTAAGAAGAAGGTGTTACTCTTATTATTCCCATTTTATAGATGGAGAAACAAAGGCACAAATTGCTTATGGACACACAACTAGTAAATGGCAGAGCTTTGAGTTGACCAATCTGGCTCCATAGCATGACCTAATCCAATATGGTAGAGTGGAAGGCGAGGGGAAGGGGAGAGGAAAAACCATAAAGAGGAAGACAAAGTCAACTTGAGAATTCCAAGTTATTTAACTAGTATAGTATCAGTTTGGTAGGACTGCTGTGATTAAGCATCATAGACAGGGTGGGTAAAAAAAACAGGAATTCATTATCTCACTGTCCTGGAGCCTAGAAGTCTTTAGGGGACAAGAAATATCTTTTCTTCCCCTCTTGGGTTCATGACTGTGGTGGCCCCTATAACAAAAGACAGATTAACAGGAGAAAAGCATGGCAAATTTATTTAATATAAGTTTTACACAGCATAACCTTTGGAAATGAAGACCCAAAAAAAGAGGGAAACATCTGTAATGTTATCCTAAGCTTGGTGAAGAAGTGGATAATTGTGGAGAAGTATGATTGGACAAAGGAGGTGTGACCTAATAGTAATAAATGGGGGGGAAATTTAGCAAGGCCTGTTTGTTCAGATTCTTCTGTGTCCCTGTCCTCAGAGATAAGGATGTTTCTTTCCTCCAGCTATAGGGAGGGCAGCTCTCCCATAAAGTCTTATGACCTGCTGCAGGGGAAGGTCAGAAAATTCTTTCTAGATTTTATGACCTACTTCTGGAGAAAAGGGCTAAGGGAAGGTGATAGTGGCCTTCCTGCTTTTGCTGTTTTCTCAAATGCCAAAGTGTCATATTTAATGTTCGAAGATGTGTGCAATCTTTGACTTTCCTTAGCACATAGAAGCATCTCCCCAACCTCTGCTTTTGTCTTCCTCATGGTGTTCTCCCTGTGTGTGGGTTTGTCCTCAAATTTCCCCTTTTCATAAGAACACCAGTCATATTGGATTAGAGCCCACCCTAGCGACCTCATTTTAACTTGATCGCCTCTGTAAAGATCCTCTCTCCAAATACATCACATTCTGAGGTACTAGGGGTAGGACTTCAACATATGGATTTGAGGAAGACACAATTCACCCCTCCGCAGAAGTTGGGGTCACATGGTGGGTAGGTTAATAAGCCAGTGCTCCACAGGAGTGGGAAGGAAAACACTCCCAAGACTGGAGGCTGCCAAGAGAACAGCTCCGATGTGTTTAGATGAGGGTGGGTCAAACTTCAGCAGAAGCCAGGGTAGCAAGGCCACACTCAGGCTTCTGCTGGCACCGAGCATGAGTGGTCACCGAATGGCTCCCCTCTTTTCCTGGCAACGCCTGGGCCCCTGGATTGCACAACACTCTCATCAATGAAAACCAATAAGCTGAAAGAAAAACTAAACAACAAAATAAACCACACACATAAAAAAGAGTAACCTTATGTTGTCTGTAAAAAACCTCAAAAAATGCCAACAAGTACTGAGTCAGGAAATTCTCTCCTAATAGCTTTTGGTGGAAACATTTAACATTTCTACTTTATCTCTTCTTTTCTTTCAGACCACTCCTCAGAGGCAATCAAGTGCAACAATACCATCATTCAGGACTTTTGGTTCCCAGAGGACTCACTCTGAGCCTTGGCCAACATACACCCTTATAATATCAGAGCAGCCTTAACTCCCCGAGAGTGGATTTCCTCCAGCCCTTCTGAGCTGAGGGAGAGGAGGATTACATATCTGATACACCAGTTTTGTTGCCATCTGGCCACCAAAAGAGAGCACTGGGTTGATTGTATCCCCTCGGTAGTGACTGCTAAGGAGACACATCCCCAAAGCTAACGTTTCAAGTCTGGCAGTGGCCAAGAAATATCAAAGACCCTCTATAAGGGGCCTTTCAACGCCACCCAATAGTAACCTTCACATCCCAGGACAACAGTTAAATTAAAGACTGGACCACTGGACCCTCACAGGACAAGAATACAGCTAAGAAAGGACCACAGCACAATCTCAGCTGTCCTCATACCTCAATCTTCCACTTGGAATTCCAGGTCACTCTGTGTCACAGCCTCTCTGTACCAATTGCTACCCCGTGAGGCTAGGATCCCTAAACACCTTCATTGTTTCTTCATTCTGAACCAAACGCGTAAACAGGGAGGCAGAGGAGGGATGTGGCGGAGTGGAGCAGGCAGAGACAGTGTGCACAGAGAATGCAAGTGATGCACTTTGGTGTGGACAAGCTGATTGCTGGCCTAATTACTATGGGCTCTACCTCAATGAAACACCATCTTTCTGGTCAGAGAAGCAAAGAGATGTTTTTTTTAATGCAGAGCAATAAATAGCAAGGAAAATAGAGGCACATTCCCTTCCTCACCACTCCCAACCGCAAAGGCTCAACTTACTCCTAAAAGGGGATTCATGAACTTCCAGGCTGGCATTCAGAGAGCCTTATTCTGGCAAAATCCATCCTTCCCAAGAGTCAGGTGGAATCAATGAGCCCATTGTTCTCAAGCCTGTGCTGAGAAATAATATGTACAAAACAATAGAGAGCCAGTGCCAGAGGTGATCTTTGGCCACAATCATCATGCTAGAATAAATAACGCATCAATATACACTGATTAGGAAATGACATATTAATTGTCCAAACATTGAGAGTGAAGGGATAGGCTGAGCCAGCCACCTTTGCTGTTTTCAGCATGAGCAGAAGGCTTCACTGGAGACACATAAGAAAGGGCAGGGCTCACCCTCCAGACCAAGACCCAAGAGCACAGGGCAAGCAGCAGCCACCAACAAAGGATCCACGCCAGAGGGGCTGGGAAATGGTGTTACGAGCCTCACTCCTGTGAGTTTCACATTTCTCATCATGAACCATATTAACACATTTATTGCTTGGAAGAGACAGGGGGAGAAAATGGAGACTTGCTGAGCATCTGTCCACATGAACTTCCTCACTCACTGTGATCTTCCTAACTCCCTGGGTAGGTACTATCATTCTCGTCCTACAGAAGAGACTAAGAGGAGATAAGTAATTCCTACCTAAGGACCAGTTATCAAATCAATATTCATTTTTCTTGCAAAAAGATGTTCTACTCTGAATTAAGGCCAAGGAAGAACATAACAAGTTTGGTGTTAGGTTATTTGTGAGCACAGAATCTTTGACAGTATAACCAGGTTAATGAACTTGTTAGGGAACAAAAGGAAACAAGTTTATCCTTCCCCCATCCCAAGCTCTGTGAGATTTCACCTCCCCAACTCTCAGCCCCAGGCCCCTCCAATGTCTTGGCTTCACTCCATAGCTTTCTGGGCTGCTTCCACTAATAAGACTAGGTCTCCTTTGGTAGTTAAGAGCCTTTCAGGTATTAACAAGTCTCCTCCAAGAGAATACTTCTCTCCCACTTCATGTTGAAGCTTCCTTCTTCCTGAAACTGAAGGCTGATTCTGCTTGCTCAGAAGTGGGAAGGAGGAATGGTGATTAGGAAGAAGAAGGGGAAGACCGTTCCACATGCCTTGCCCTCACAGGAAGCCCTCTCACTCAGGGTCCCCTGAGACACCCAGGCATCCATTTGATTGCATCCTCTAGATAGTGAGTGCTGAGAAGACACATCCCCATCTCTGGCCGTGGCCAAGAAATACCAAGCACCTTCCATAAGGGGCTTTTCAGTGCCACACAATGGCAACCCTCACTTCCCAGGACGAGAGTTCAGTTAAAGACTGGACCACTGGACCTCACACATAGGAAGCTCACACGCCAGCTAGCCCTGAGTTCAGAGTGTGCCAGGCAAGCTCCAGGCTTGAGATTTGCATCCACCTGCAAACTCTCAGGGGTGCATGCAAACCTCTCCCAAGGCAGTGGGTGAACCCCTGCTCTTCCGTACATCATGTTCAGCCAGCCAGGGAGCAGAGGGCAGCTTTCCTTCATGCAGGTCCCCCTTACATTGCAAAAGCCAATGAAGGCAAGAGCCAAATGGAGACCAAAATGCCAAATATTGAAATGTTTCAAAGTTACAAGTCAAGTCAAAATTACTATTAAATAAAATAAGTTCTAGCTTCCCACCTTGACAAATATAGCTCCTCAATGGCCTAAAAGGTCAGTTTGCATTTAGAATGTTCGGTCTTCTTGGAATTTGAATCTGAGCTTTTCCTCCCATCCTCAGACCCTGTCACTGGCCGACAAGCTGCTCTGCTTTTCTTCCCACTCCCAACTCCTTTCCACACCATAAGGGCAGTGAGCCACCCAGACTGTGCATCCAAGATCCACCCACATCCTTCCCAAACTGCTGCCCAGAGCTGAGCACAGTCCACCTTGGGGGAAGGACCCAAAGCAGATTAGAGCAGGCCCTGGAAAGAGACACATTCTGAAGGCCTGGACACTTGGAACATGATGGGGAGGCGGAGGCATGGTCTCCAGGAGGACACGTCCCCTTAATCCCACAGGCTCTGGCTCCTGCTTCATGGGGAGGAGTGTGCTGAAGAATTCCAGAGAGGGCCTCTCTCCCAGGAAGAGGGCACGGCAGGGGCCACACCCGAGGGCAGTTCTGATGAGGGTTCTCCTCGGCCCTCCTTCACCTGCCTGAAGGGGGCAACATAGGAAGGGGAGGGCAAATGCCACAGCCCCGTCCCCAAAAGCCCTCAGCTCACCAGTCAGTGATTCCCCTTGCTATGAGTCTGTGTCTCCTGCTAATGTGGACTTCACGGGATAGTGGGCAGGGTGAAGGGCAAAGGGCCTGTTTGGCCTCCCTCTGGAGGGGCTGCTTTCTTTATAATATGCAGACACTTACTGCCCACCGCATTCTGCTTTGGGGCTTTAGCCAAAATCCAGAGACCTCCATTTCCCTCGAGGGACAGAATGGACACATAGTTCTAACACGACAAGGATTTCAACTGGGGAGGAGTGTTTCACACGCCCACATTTTAACACCATGAGGAAGGAGAGAGTGAGCGTGCGGTTCACATATGGGCAACTTTAAAAGCAGGCACTATCGTGTGACAAGACTAAACTTAGGGAAACGTGTCTGCAGTGACACAGGGAGAAGACACCGAATTCCCACTGGGGAAGCTCCACGAAGACTTTGGAAGAGAATGTTCATCTGGATCCACTTTTACATTCACAGAAACCTGCTCTTTCTCAAACTTGGCCATTTTGTGAAATGGCTTGGACTTGGACAGCACGGTGCCATCCAAGGCCCTGATGGCAGGAGGCCACTTCCCTTATACCACTGAACTACTTCTGGGTTGGCAGCAGCTACTGTCCCCACCCAGAGTGCCTTCCTTTTGTCTTAGCAGTTGTGAGGCGTGAGGAAGCACTGTCAGCTGCCAGGCGCCCAACCTCTCCCACCTCCACTCAGCATGGTGGGGACCACCTGGCCTGCGGCTATGAGTGGGCTAAGCCCTGCTCTGGTCTCTGGCCAAGAGGGAGTTGAGGAACTTAGGTCTTATGCATCAACACAGAGGAGTGCATAGAGAAAACAGGACCTAATTTGGAATTGGAGGCTCTGAATTTAAGTTCTGATTCAGCTGCTTCTTAGTTGTAAGCTTTTCAGACATCAGTGGATTTTCTGGGCTTTATCTGGAAATTGGAGTTTCTTCATCTGGAAATTGGAGACATTAAGAACATCTGCTTTCCCACCTCAGTGAGGAATGGAATGAACTACCACGGTATCATTTGGAAGCTGTGAATTCTGAATTGTTAGAGTTATGAGTCTTGGCTTTGAATAGGAACACTGTGGTCTTTGTTTATGGTTTATTAATGTCGACTCTCTAGAACCATGGCTCTGCCTACACTGGTAGGCCAAATAGTAACAATAATGGCAACAACAACCTCTTGAAGAAGAAAAAGTCTAAAATAATATAATCAGAATAGCTCAGTATTTGTTGAGAAGCTTCTATGTGCTAGAACTAGGCTGCGTGCTCAGATTCGCCTCACTTAATACTTAACCACACCTCATGAGAATCACTGTCACACCTGGTCTCTGTCCCTGCATACCAGCCTGATGCATGGGCTGAATGAGCCTGGATATCTGAGTACTAATACATTCCACCTCCTGTTGGGATACCTTGCACTCTCATTTGGAACCTTCTCAATGTTAGCCAACTGGACCTTCTTGAATTTTTACATACTCACAAGATGCCCTGCTGGATGGGGCTTTCTCCAAACATAAGCAAGCACTAGGGTCTGACCTTGGGTTTATTCATCCCAATGCAGCCCAGGTGTTCATACCTGTTCCCAGTGATCCCAGCACCAAGTGGGCCATAAGAACTGGGTTCTGCATGGTTCCAGTTATTGATGAATAACAAATCTTGGTAACTACCAGCCTAGTGATAGTGGCTTCAAACCACAGCAATCATTTTATTATCTTTCATATTTTGTTTGGATCAGGAATTTGGGAAGCTACTGGGTGGCTGTGGCTTGGGGGTCTGTCATGCAGTTGAAGTCAGTTGGTGGTGGGAGCTGAAACAGTGGGGAAGCTGACAAACTGGGGACTGGCCAGATATCTCTCTTCATGCAGTCTCAGGGCTTCTCCATGTGGCTGTTCCATATGGACTAGTTGGGCTTCCTCCCAGCATGGCAATCTCAGAGAAGTCGAGCTGCATACATGGCATCTCAGGGCTTTGGCATGAACATTCCAGTGAGTAAGGTAGAAACCATGGTACCATTTTTGACCCAGTCTTAGAAGACATATAGGATGACTTCTTCCACAGTCACAAACATGTCAAGATGCAAAGGGAAGGAACATAGATTCCACCTCTCCATGAGAGGAGTGTTAAAGTTACAGTGTAGAATAAGCATGTGAGATGGGAGATATTACTGCAGCCATCTTTGGAAAGTACAATCTGTCATAGCTACTAGAGAAGAGGGTCTACTCGGAAATAAGACAGACTCAGCCCCTAGATGTCACAAAAGCATCTGATCCTAATGTTCACACTCTGCCCCATGAGGAGGGCTTAGATTTTTCACCGTCTTCTCATGTGGGCCTTGGTTTCCCATCATCTTTTCAGTTTCTCATTGAAACCCTAGCCCTAGCCTTTGAAAATTCAGGCTTCCTCCCCTAGACCATGGCAGCTCTTCCCATCCTAGCTGGACCCCATTCCTGAGGATTGCCAACTGACCACAGTGGACACATTGTGGCCCTAATCTATACCTGGCAAATGCCACTGAGAAGAACACCTGCCACTCCCACTTCTGCCCCTCTAGTACCCTCCTGCAATGACCATCCCAACCCACACTGAATTCAAATTCACTAAGTTGCCTATTTATTTTACCCATTTGTATGACTCCATTGATGACATCCAATGTGGGTTTCACCAAAGCAGCTGGCTGAACCTCCAGAGTGTGCGATATCATGACACTTAAGCAGGACACTTCAAGGTATGGGCCAAGACAGGACTCAGCTCTGCAATTTACTAGCAATATAAATTTTAGACAAGTCACATGACACTCTGAATTCTTGTGATATGAGGATAAGAGATAAGAGTACTTTGCTGTGTGGTATTTATCTGCAGGCTCCAGCAAGGTGCATATGAAAATGAGTTGAAGACATGTATCATGTACCATGTAATTATTATTACAATTGCCACCTAACATTGCTTCTCTATTCTCTTGCCCTGTCTACAGGGAAAGACAGCGTACCCTTCAGCTAAAATATGTCCATTCCCTCTTGGCCAGCCTGCTCAAAGCCCAACAGGCTGTCCGTTCATTTTTCTCTATCACACTCGTGCAGCAGGAGATTGGTGCAGTGAATGCCATCCTGGCCCCACCTCCTCTGCCCTCACTCTCACAGGCATGTTGTGGGCAATCTCAGCCTCTTTCCAGACACCCTGTTAATGCCACCCTAAAATTGGATGATCTAAGTGGTTGGTCCCAAAGACCAGTCCCACATGCGTGGACACACCCAGGCTGTGCTCCTTGAGTGAGCAGAGAGGCCTACAGCTGGGCCTCCCCTAGCACTGTGTGTTCACCCTGTCCTGCATTCCTGGGATACAGGAGGGAACCGGGTGCATGAGGACAGGCCAAGGCACCAAAGTGACAGCAATCAGCTGTGGATAAAAGAGCACAGTCCTGGACAAGCACCTCATTCCTCTCCCACAAGACTCAGACCATTCCAGGACAAATTCCCAAGGATGTTGCATTATCCGCCTGTCTGGACAAAGTCTGGCAGGAAGAAAACCTTTCAACGGTTCCAGCTTGATGTTTCTGGGCCTGGGCTTTTTTCCTTACTCTGATCTTTCCCACACAAGAAAAAGGAGCTGCTGGCCCAGCTCTGAAGATCTGGCCCATTTGTGATGCAAAGCAGCTTATTTCTAACTGCAGAAGTGCCAATAGTGCTGGAGGGGGCTGGCTGAGGGAAAGGATGATAGAATTGTTTATCTTTCAAGGAAACCCAGAGGGTACAAACAGTCAAAAGATTAGCCTGGGTAGCTTTACTGCCAGGGATGGGTGGCACGATGGGAACCTGCCTCCCAATTCTGCCATGAATCAAGGTCTAAAACTTTTACAGGCATTTCTCTTTACTCCTCAAAGTAGTTTCAGGGGGAAAAAGAGTGACAGTTTAATCTCTCTATCCTCACCAATTTTTATTTCCTCCTCCTGAACTACCCCCTCACCCACACTCCCAACATTAAAAATCCATCTGGTGTCACCAAGGGCCAAGCAAGGTCCATGAACAACTGCTGGAGGCTGATGCAGCCAGTGTGGGCTTGGGAGGAGCCTTGGGAGAATTGTCCTAGACTGGAGCCACTTGGCCAATGGTGGGGCAATGGTGGGCGTGCTGGAGTGGAGGGACTGGGGGAGGGAGAAAAACAGAAAGTGATCCAGGACACATGAACGGGCCTGGAATAATGAGAAGGGAATGTGGCTAACAAAAATGGCCAAAGTACACAAGAAGAGAGAAAGGGAAGAGCCGCCCTCAGAGGAAAGAGAACAGAGAAGGAAAAGAAGATGGAGGAAAAGGAGGAGGAGGAGGCAGGGGGAGAAGAAAGTGCCAGAAATGAGGAGAGAGTAAAATCAAGGCAGAGAGGTTTGGAATGAGAGGAGTTAAAAGAGTATGACAGTAAAAGAAGCAGGAAGAAAGGAAGGGAGAAATCACCAAATTATAAATGGGTTGTGCCCTAAAGACTTTTTTTACAATAGGTAAGTTTAAAACTAAAACCCATCTCCATCCAAGACACTGACTCCCATGCTGACGAAGTTCCTAATGCGACCTGCAAAATGGGCCAACTTGCAGGGATCCAAGAGCGAGCACCTCCTGACACTTTGTACCTAGGCACCTCTCTGGCCTCAGCCTAGTCCTGACCCAGATATAAAATCTCAGGGCTCTCAACCCTGCCTGCACATTAGGATTTCCAGGGAAACTGGTTTTGTTTTTTGTTTCTTTGTTTTTTTCCAGACAGAGTCTCACTCTGTCACCCAGGCTGGAGTGTAGTGGCATGATAACGGCTCACTGCAATCTCTGCCTCATGGGTTGAAGCAATTCTCCTGCCTCAGCCTCCCAAGCAGCTGGGACTACAGGTGCATGCCACTGTGCTGAGCTAATTTTTGTATTTTTAGTAGAGACAGGGTTTCACCATGTTGCCCAGGCCGGTCTCGAACTCCTGACCTCAGGCCATCCGCCTGCCTCGGCCTCCCAAAGCGCTAGGATTACAGACATGAACCGCCGCGCATGGCCAAGAGAAACTTAAAAAGTACGTATGCCTGGGTTCTTGCTTAGATTAGTTTAATCAGAACCTCTGCTGGAGGAACACATGCAGGGTTTTAAAGCACATCCAGGTGATTTTAATGCACAGCCAGAATTAAAAATCACTAATAGAACTTACACCGTAGCGTTCAGCTCTTGGGGGGGTTAGTGGGCTTTTGGCCCTCGTGAATAATATTGTTTCTAAAGGGAAATGTGTTTAGGTTTTAATTCCAGATGCCAGGCACTAACCAGCCCCCACACCCTGTATCCCACCCACCCATGTCTGCAACACTTACTTTGTCAATGGAAGTGGGGGCCACAATAGCTGGTCGAGCTTCCCCCTCCACCCCGAGTTCCAATGGGAGGCCCCCATTCCGTTCCCAGTGTGGCCAGGGCCATCCAGTCACGTGTGGGAAACTTGAGTGTTTCCAAGTCAGGGAGTTCTTACTCAAGTTTGGTTAAAGCTGAAAGAAAAGAGAAAAACAAAATGTGTCAACATGAGTCTCACTTGGATAAAAAGTAAATAAACATACAAAAAGTAAAAGAAACAACGTATCAACAATAAATGCCAGAGATGGAGGCTCTATAAGAAATGGCAGAACCTTCAAGTTAACAAACAGGGCCGGGCACTGTGGCTCACGCCTGTAATCCCAACACTTTGGGAGGCTGAGGTGAGCGGATCATGAGATCAAGATATCAAGACCATTCTGGCCAACATGGTGAAACCTCGTCTCTACTGAAACTACAAAAATTAGCCAGGCACGGTGGCGCGTGCCGATAATCTGGTAGTCCCAGCTACTTGGGAGGCTGAGGCAGGAGAATCACTTGAACCCGGGAGACGGAGGTTGCAGTGAGCCGAAATGGCACCACTGCACTCCAGCCTCCATGGAGATAGAGCAAGACTCCGTCTCAAAAAACAAACAAACAAACAGGAAGACACATGCCTGGAAATGAAGTTGAAATGTGGCTTAACAATTCCATACTAGGAAATCTGCTGTGTCAAGACATCAAGAAAACTGGTTTTTAAAGCTGTGTTAACTTGTGTTAGAGCTGCCAGACATAGGGAGATCATTCCAATCAAACCAATACACAGCCATTTCTCCTGGGGAAAAAGGGACAAGATGGAGCTTGAGCACTAAACATTTGAGAAAATCTGCAACATGTGGGGCCACTGAAGACTCCACGCAAACCTCTGCTGCCCGCATGCCCCACCCACGAGCCGGCAACTTAAGGGTTAGGTCCCACTTCCTACGGATTCTGTGGACATATGCACATGGGAAGCAGGATGCTGCCTGTGAACAACACCCAAGGAGACAGTTGGCAGCAGCACAAAACTTCGTGAAATCCTTGAAGCCAACAAGACAGATCAGAACAGGCCAGAGGGTACAGCCAAAAACCTGTTGTTTCCTCACTTCTTCCAGCATCACACAATATAAAATCAATCAAATAACTGAATTACACCAGCCACAGCCTAGTGAGGATTATGTAAACGGAGCCATTGTCTGGTGGCAAGGCAGCCTCCCCTGAATTCCCCTCTGAAGAGACTCTCTGGCCAGCAAACGAGGGGCCAGGGCCCTGGTGCCCAGCTAGTGGGCCCTGGGCCTGCACAGAATAGAATCACAGCTCATCTTTCCTGAGTAGGTTTCTCCCACCATGAGGTTTCTGCCCCTCATGGAGCAGCCAGGTGGAAGAAGTCTGCACATCAGCCACCCTCTCTTACTCTAATTAGTAACAGGACAACTCAGTTGTGCCTAAATTATTTGAATTCCTTTGTAAATGGGGCTCCATAGTTACCAAGATCAGAGATCTTTGCACATTCCCTCAGAATAAGGGGTTCATAGAGGGGCCCTGGAGGAGCAAGAAAGATGGCAGCCCAGCCAGGGGAGAACTGGGGCATGCTCCAGGATACAGGATGGCCATAGCAACACCCTAGGCAAAGCAGCAGCTCCAGAGATCTGATCTTGTCCCTTAACAGCATGTGCTGTTGCTCCCATAATGGCAAGTCAGCCATTCTCTGTTCAGATGCTAAGGCCTCTTCAACAAATGCATCCATCTCATGGCTTCTGCCTTCTCACAGCTTCTGTTTCTTGTGCCATCTACTTGCTTGTCTCCTCTCTATGTGCCTCTTAGCTTATGCACATCTCTAAAATCTGGCATATTTGAATGACACTTAGTGACACTAAGACAGAGAGACTGATTAGTTCCATTAATTACTACTCTCTATGGACCTCTCTTATTGGACAGAAATCTCACTGCAGCCTCTCACTGGCTGCCTTTTGAGTCAGGCACCATCCTCTGGTCCAGACTGCTAAGGTCAGAATAGAACAGGGTCATTGTGAAAAGCATGGTACCCCATGCATAAGGAATTGCCCGTGGCTTTGTTCAGGCAAAACACCTTGTACAGGACAATCTCAGCCTCCCTTGCTGTGTGACCCAGCTTTCCTTTTGTGAGTTTAAGATATGCACACTCCTGGACAAGACACTAAAGCTATCATGAGCAGTGCACAGGAAAGCAGTGCGTTACTAGAAGAGAAAGAAGTCAAGCGGCTTCTAGTGCCAAATAGCAAGGATTCTGGATTCTCATATGATAAAGTTGAAAATTACTGCAGTGAGGTTGAATCAGGTGCAAAGGGAAGAATAGACTGTTAGAGAAGGGTAACTAACAGTTATCCAGTGCTGGCTCTGGGTCAGGCCGTGACCCGGAAGTTAAGCACTCAACCAGCATTAACCACTACACGTACCTCATGACATTCTGACGTCACCTGGGGCGGACTGGCAAACCTGTTTGTTGGCTGACTTCAAAGGACTTCCAACCCCTTCTCCCTTAACCACTATCACAGAAGCTGAAAAAGACTTTTCCAACTTCCCACAGGTGAGGAGTCTTGTGGTCCTGTTCTGGCCAATAAAATACAATGGGAAGTCATGTGGGAGTTTGGGAAAAGTTGTTCCTTTTCAGAGAAAAGGAAGAAGCAGCCCTAGAACATAGACCCTTTCCCCATGCATATACTTAAAAAAAAATCCTGCTATCACCTCCCACTCCCACCCCTTGCTTTCTGATGGGAATGAAGACTTAATACCTGGAGAGGCTGATGCCTTTTTATAAGATGAGGCAACAAACATGAAGATGAAATTAAAGATGGTGAAGTCATCAAAAAGAGCGTGGGTTCCTGTTGAGCAGCTGAATCAACAAATGAACAGCAGCTGCATATCCAAACTGATACAAGTAATATCACTATCCCCATCTTTTATATAAGAAAAATGAGGCCACGGGTGGGTAAGCAACTGGTCGAAGATCACTTAGTTCAAAACCAAGCCTGTTGATTCCAGAGACCAATCCATCATGATATGCTCCTCTCCAGACAGAAGAAACCTTAGAATTGAAAAGTTCTTATTTAGAAGGACCCTTAAGACCCTGTAGCCCAATTCCTTCCAATTAAGAGATAAGGCGCACAGTGGTTAAGTGCTGGGCCCAAGTCTATTGGCTTTCCCCTCCTGAAGCTGAATCCTGACACTCATCCAGTGTTCTTTACATTACTCCATGCTTTCTCTCCCGGGAAAAATAAGAGACTATAATTCCTGTACAGTACCATGGTGGCTTCTACATTGCCTTCGCTAAGGATTTGTCATCTTGATTCATTTTGGGCCTCTGACACCACAGAAACCAAGACAGAAGTAAGGACAATAGTATTGTATTTCAGAAAGTTATCGTGTTGGCCACATTACACTTCAATGTATTTAGACTATATTAAGCCAAGATATTTTATACCAGAAAATGTTACCTGAGAAGGAGTATTATTAGTGGCTTTTGCAATATTCACTCTAGGAGCCTCTGCAGCACAATCCCCAGAGGGAGAACAGTATTGCATTTGAAAAGCAATGGCAGACGCCATCCCTGAGGCAATTTCTATTATTAAGCTGCTCAAAAATAAATAAATAAATAAACCAAACAAAACTATCCAATTTTCTAAAGAACTCAAGAAAATGAAAAGGTCTTTTTACACACATTTGCCACCTTCCCATAGTTTGTTGGCCATGATGAAGACTTTGGTTTTGAAAACCCAACTCTAAACATCTTTTTTCTTCCACACTCTGGCTCCTTTTCAAGCATCTCTTAACTCTCCCCAAAAGCTGCCATCATCCTATGATTGATGCATTTCTGGAGATTCAGCTGAACTTGTCTGTTCACATTATCCAGCTGTTCAGTGCCTGTGGTTTTCACTAATGGTAGTTACATTTGATCATTCCCTTCTTGCCCCTAAACTTTCTGGCAATGCTCAAGAAAAATGTGGAATGCAACTAGTACTGAGGGCCCTGCAAATTTAGCAAAGTTTAGGATAGGAAAACATTTTGCATTTGCAATAATATAGGATTCGAGAGAAAACGAGAAGACTCATTCATTTATTTGTTCCACCAATAAATGTTGAGGACCTGTTGTATGTCAAGCTCTCTGCTCAGCACTCTAGATGCTTTATTCCATTTAACAATGCTGCAAACTTAGAAGTTAAGCACTACTATTGCACTCAGTTTAATCAGGAAATTAGGGCTTAGCAAAATAGAATAGCTTAACCAATGTAAAATGTGATGGGGGACTTCAAAAAACTTACAATCTAGAAGGGGAGGTAGCAAGTAGTACACACACACACACACAAACTCCAACACAAAGCAGAATGTATTCAATAGATGATCCAGTTTCAGAGCTCAGAGAAAGAAGATATTGCATTCAGGCCTCACGGAAAAGATTGCATTTAATGGGGTTCTAGAAGATGATTAAGATTACTGCAAAGAGAAATAAAAGAGAGGCAGATCCCAGCACAGTAGAAGGAATGATGTAAGTAAAAGGGTGGTGGCAGGGAAATGTAGAACACGCTTGTAAATGGAGGATAAGCCAGTTGAGTAAGAGCAAAGGGTACAGGAATAGAGTAAAGGTGTTAGGACTGGTAACGTAGGTTGGGTACAGGTCATGAGGTACCTAGAATGTCTATGTTAACCTGGAATTTATTAGAATCACAAAGAGGAGCCACTGAGCAGTTTTAGGAACCCATGATACTGTCCCACGGCAGTAAAAAGCGTGTGTTTAACAGTAATACGAAGCATGGAAAAGGAGGCGAGGCTGGTGATTGCCAGTCCAGGCAGCCAGCAACCACATGACACCATGGCAAACAGTGAAGGCCTGAGACGCGGTGGAAGTGGTGGGGATGGAAAGAAGACCATGGACACAAGACCCATGGCAAAAAGACCTGGCAATGGATAAGTGGGTGAATGAGGTGTCAAGAAATGATCAGATGCTGATGGTGCCACTAATGCACATCCAGACAAAGCTCAGTGTCTGGGAGTAAACTGTCAAACAAAAAAATGTCAGTGTGAAGAACTTCCAGTTTAAAATGACACCTGGCTAGCAGTCCATGACTCAACCTCTCTCAATTTCCCAGTAAATATACATACATTCCCCACTACATGTTTTAAAGAATGAAATTCAAAATTAGCATAAATACAAATTGCCAAAATGTGGAGAAACATTTTCACCAACTCCAAGACAGCAGAAGGTGGATTCAGAGAAACAGTGAGTGGCCAAGCTACAGGTGTTCTCCTGAAGCAGGGAAACCCACACATGGCAAAGAAAGTGAGATGGCCTCTGGTCCTTCCCCTGTCTGCCCTGTCTCAAAGGCCCAGGTCAGTGCTGAACAGTAAGTTCTATTGTACAAGTGCTTATTTCTAAGGTACCAGAGTAAAACACCAATCACCTGTTCTCCACCGCATCCTCTCCCACTAACCCCACCCCACTCACATTTTCTATTGCATCTGTGAACTGAAAGCAACGAGCAGGAAGTTGTCAGGGTCTAGAATCATGCTCTGCATCCTAGTGGATGTAGCCCTCATATTGAAGCTACATAAGCAAGAAAAAAGACTCTAAGATATCCAACAGCAGTGTGTGCCGGGCTTCTAAATTTCCACCAACTCCCTCAGTTCAAAGTGTCAAAGAATCAAGCAAGAGAGTGAGATCTTATTTCTCTACAGCAGAGCCACAAAATCTGTGTGTTGGCAAACACTGAATGCAGAGGGAACTTGTCTAATCTAAGGATTAGTAAACACCAAACTAAATAGAGGGCCTATGAAAAAAGTATGAAACCTCAGGGGAAAGGGAACAATATCCCAGAGATCAAGAAGATGAACACACCTTTGAAAATGATTTACTATCAAAAAAAAGAGAAAATGGTATGAAATATTTTTATTATTTTCAGTAGGATCTAAGAAGATATGGCCTCTCTGAAACAGGAGCAGAAAGCCAAAAAGCTGAACTGAAAGAACGCAATGAGATGAAAAGACAACGCCATGGAATGTAAAGACAATAAACCCAGGTGAAAAGGAAGCTGGGTGAGATAAGGAGGCTGAAATTACAATATGAGAAATGAAGTCAGCACTGAGGGCAGTAAAACAGACCTTGGGAAATCTAACCAGTAATGTGCAGAATGGAGTTGAACAGAAGATAAAAGGGGGAGGGAGGTCCAAAAAAATGTGTTATTTTTTAAGGCAAATGGGAAGATGATATATGTAGAGCACAAAGAAAGGAAATTCAATCTGCAAATAATAGGTGTTACCAAAGACAGAACCAAAACACAGTAGGACCAGAGCAATGATCACAGATATAATTTGAATGTAGTAGACATAAACTTCTATAAGAAATCTACTTAATTTTTCTGTCTCAGGATTGTTGTCATTAAAATGGGGGTTTAAAGCATAATGCAGAGAGTTTTATGAATATTTGAAGGAGCGTCTATATGTTATTTGCTTGCCTTCAATATTGGTAGATAGTAAATGCTAAGTAACATCAGTTGTAATTTATTATTACTCTATAATAGCTCATGCAAATTAGTAAGCCGAAAAAAAATAAAAGTACCAAAAGTGTGATGAGTTCATTCATGAAATAAAACTATGAATAGCATATAAGCATATGAAAAATGTTCACCTCATTAGGAATCAAAGAAATCCAAATTAAAGCCATGAGTTACAACTTTTCCAATAACAAATTAATTACGGTTCTTTTTCTTTAATGATGATGCTCTACATTGAGAAAAGTGTGCTGAAATCCCACTGCTTTGCTGGTGGGACTCTAAATTTGTTCAACCTTACAGTTGATATTTATAGATCAAAAAGATTAAAGAGATTTATATTTTTGTTATGGACTGAAGGCTTGTGTCACCCAAAAATTCACATGTTAAAGCCCTAACCCCCAATGTGACTGTATTTGGAGAGAGTCTGGGAGGAGGTGATAAAGGTTAAATGAGGTCATAAGGGTGGGGCTGTAACTGATTAACTGATAGGACTGGTGGTCATATAAGAAGAGGAAGAGACACCAGAGCTCTCCCTCCACCATGTGAGAATACAGCAAGAAGGCTGCCATCTGCAAACCAGGAAGAGAGCCCTCACCAGGACTGGCACCTTGTTCTGGGACTTCCAACCTCAAGACCTGTGAGAAAATAAATTTCTGTTGTTTAAGCCACCAGATCTGCAGTATTTTGTTATGACACCCCAAACAAACTAATAAAATTATTTAACCAGAATCTCTTCTAGGAGTCTATCCTAAGGAAGTAATCAGTGAAGCAGGCAAGGATTGAGGATGTAGCCTGCAGCATTAGAGGAGTAGTTAAAAATAACCTCAATCTCTAACAATAGATGTTTGGAAAAGTACAAAATATATATTGTTGAGTCTTTTGCAACCATAAAAGCAAATGTTAAGGCTTATTTAATGGTACAGTGGAATAATCGTTATCTAATATTAATACAAAAGTAGAGCAAACTCTATATCAATATGATTCTTATTTTGTTAAATTATTTATCAAGTATATCCACATAGAGAAAAGAATAAAAGGACATACATCAAAAAAATTTTAAAAATCAACTGAACATGGAATATTATCTCTGATGGTAGTCTTTTTCTTTTTTCTTTTTTTTGAGGTGTTGTAAATCTTCAACAATCATCCTGTGTTATTTTTACAATAATAAAATACATTTTCTTTTTAAACAAAACCTATGAATCTTGCTTCCGTCATTAGCTTGGAATAGTCTTTAAAGAGAGCCTTGTTTCTTCATGTTATGCTTATGTCCTGCCTGTAAAGTTTTAGAGACATTATCTAGGTCATTCACCTGCATTCATAAAACAATGTCATAAAGAAGTTTTCACTACAGGATGCTGGCATTGTTATTTTGTTGGTAACTCCTGCATGATCTTACCTACAATCTCCAAACAATTGGGCATGTACCTAGGAGTTCTATAATAGAGCTTAGCAAAATTCTTGCTTTTGTCTTTAAGACATATCAGTCCAGTTGGGCAAGATGGCTCATGCCTGCAATCCCAACACTTTAGGAAGCTGAGTTGGGAGGATTGCTTGAGCTCAGGAGTTCAGGACCAGCCCAGCTCAGGCAACATAGCAAGAACTATTTGCTAACTAAAATTTTTAAAATCAGCTGGGCATGGTGGCATGCTCCTGTAGTCCCAGGTACTCGGGAGGCTGAGGTAGGAGGATCACTTAAGTCCGGGAGAGCAACGCTGCAGTGAGCTCTGATCACACCACTGCACTCCAGCCTGGGTGACACAGCGAGACCTTGTCGCAAAAAAATAAAAAATAAAATAAGGTATCTCAGTCCAAAATCGGATCAGTTTCCGTCGAATTTCAAAAAAGGAAGTGAAGTAAACATGAATATTTTCTTGAAAAAGACACCACAAATATACCAAAATGGAAAATATTTTGTGGAAGAGAGAAGAAATTTACTCTAGATTGTTTCAGAAGAAGGAACTAGAATCAAAGGGTGAAGCCAGAGGAAGGAAGATTTTGGTGCAGAACTGAGAACTCATTAATTAGAGATTCCTTGCAAAGTATGAGTCCCCCATTACTGGTGGTTAATAGCAAACAGATGACCATGTGTTTGGAAGGAAGAGAAAACAGAAAGATTTTAATAAAAATAAATAGGTTTATTTAAGGTTTAAATAAAATAAAAGTTTTTTTTATTTTTTTACATCTCCCAAGTCTCCATCATTCACAGAAAGATAATTTCTACATTAAATTTGAACCAAACTGAAAGGCAGACTAGATAATCTTTAAGGCAAAGTAGCTATATCATTTTTGGTCCCAGCTGAGCACTTTTGAGAGAAAAGAAGTGATAATAATTACACCGAGACAGGGGCTTTCAGGTTAAACTGAAATGTATGGTCATCCTACTCTAGGGTCTCTTCCAACTCTTTGACACTAACTAACTTCTATGTTCCTCAACCTTAAGTGTTTAATCCTTGCTTCGGGGGCTAAACTGTTTCAGCACCTACCTTTGACTGGCTTAATGAAAATGGTCAGACGTTCTGGTGTATAACAATCTTTCTTTGAATGGCTGAAGCAGAGAGGAGGAGAAATGCCAAATTCCCCCAATAATTGGTCCTTGGAGAAAAGAGAGAAGTGAGCACAGGTAATTGGAAGCCTACAAGGTACATGGCACTGGCAACCCCAGAATTATTTTGAGCTGCAGTTAGCAGCATACCTAGGTGATTACTACTTGGATATTTCAGTGTTTCCCAAGTGTAGCTGGAATGTGTGGCTCTGATTGGTTTTCCAGCTGGAAATATTACAGAAACAGGAAGATTTCTGCTTTCAAGTGTCTTGTTGCATCCTGCCTCTGCTTGGCAGAAGCTCTGGTCTGACAGTCATGTACATCTCTTCCGCTGTGCTTTAGGATGGACATGAGTAATTAAGGGTGAGCTACAGCAACGCTCACAGAATCACCCCTGCAACAAACAAGGCCACCCCCAAATACACCCTGTGTGGTTTTACTATGGAGGATCACAGGGCCATCAGTTGGAAACAGGTGATAGAGAAGATTTTAAAGGTAGGCTTTTGTAGATACCCATTGATGTGATATGATTTTTTCAGGGTCCCTGCCTTTTCTGAACATCTCTTCATTGGCCTCTCAAAAGTACCATGGGCTAAGGCATCATGCTCTTATATTTCCTATTGTAATGCATAAGCATTTTATCCTAGAAGTAAGACAGGAATTGACTTGTGATCAATAGTGTTTATATTTCTACACCCAGATTAGAAACTCTCCCAGGGCAGAGAGTCTTTCTATATTTTTGTGTGTTCTCAGGGCTTGGCAAAGAGTAGGGGGTAATGGTGGTGGTATAATAGTGTTGATAGTAATCATCATAATGGCTATCTTTTTTTAAAAGAGAAGTTGGTTATTATAAACAGAAAGGGCAGGGCTTCCAAGAGAAGTTAGGAGAATTTTGAGAGGGAAAGAAACCTTGTAATGACCCACAGATGCTATCAAATGTGGACCCAGTTAGGACTGCACAGCAAATAATTTTGAGCAGCTGGAAAGCACCGGGTCTATGAATGAGACTTAGTCTATCTCTGCTACTACAACAAAATACCTTAGACTTGGTAATTTATAAAAAACAGAAATTTGTTTCTTACAGTTCTGGAGGCTGGGGAGTCCAAGATAAAAACACCAGCATTTGCTGTCTGGTAAGTGCCTTTTTGCTGCAAACTCACGTGGCAGAAGGAGCAAATGCTGTGTTCTCACATGATGGAAGGACGAAAAGGGACAAAGAGATTCCCTTAAGCCCTTGTATAAGGGCACGAATCCCATTCATGAGGGCAGAGTCTTCATGATCTAATCACCTCCTAAAGGCCCCACCCTTAATATTATTGCAGTAGGAATTCATTCTCAAATTGAAGTTTGGAGGGAGAAAGGGAAAGATCTAAAGTAGATTAGAAGCCTCTGAAACAAATTAAATAGAGCCGAAGACAAACCATGCCTGGTTAGAAATTTTACCTAAAGCTTGGGAAACACACAGACAGAACAAAGGTGACCCTATACCTGAACAGAGAACCAGGTCACATTCCCAGAAACCAAGAAGATGAGCTCTTTCTAGAGAGGTTTGTGTGTCAATTAATGGGTGATTGATTTAAACTGCAAGGAGAGATCATGTGTTCTAAGGCATCCTTATTAAACTCTGGCAATTGAGCAGCAGGGAAGAACAAAATGTGCACATTATCTAAAAGCTAAATGGTGATAGCTTCAACTCTTTGTACCTTCAAGAAAGCCAGTACTTTGAAGTTGTTGTAGCATCAATCCAGCATCAAGCTCCTCACCACAGTCAAAATCAGAGAATGTATTCTGTTTTTACAGGGCAGCAAAATAGATATTTCACAGCGACTCTTGACTTGTTAAACTAGCCTCATCTCTAAGCTTTCCAAATAACAGCCAATAAGACGGCAACAACAAAAGCTCCTGGAATGAAACCAAACTATTGTTTGAGGAGCAATGTCCAGGCCTGGACACCTCCCTGGGTACTGAGCTGATAAGGACAGTAGTAACAAGGCAGCTTTCATATTAAGTATCAGCCAGGGCAGGTACATTCTAGGGGTTCAATGCACTTCCCAGGTGCCCAGAAGCACACCTTCAAGCAACTTGAAATAGGTAGGTACCCTGGGGACCTGAGTACTGCTGGAAGACTAGCGAAGCTCCAGAAATAGAACACGTGCAGGCTTCTTTCTAGCAAAGGTTATGGGTTGTCCAGAAAATCCAGCAGGCAAGGTAAGAATAACTTGACATAACAGGTGCTGTGGGCAGTTACAAACTGAAGAATAACCTACATGTGAGTGTCTACTGAGGAAAGCACAATGTACCTCCCTCCTGATGGACCAGAGATGTTACCATCTTCATGAAGGATGCCAATAGCTAATAAGCATCACTAAACACTGCTTTTTCCAATAGAAAACACTGTACTAGGAGCCAGGAGACTTTGGCTCCAGTCCCCACTTTGCCACCAACTTGCCCTGTGACCCTGGACAAGTTACTTTTCTCTTAATTTCCATGCCCGAGCAGTGAATTAATGATACCTTCCTTTCCGGCTCCAATTAAGTCTTGATGACAGGGCTGGGTGCAGTGGTTCATGCCTATGATCCCAGCACTTTGGGAGGCCAAGGTGGGAGGAACACCTGAGGTCAGGTGTTGGAGACCAGCCTGGCCAACATGGCAAAACCCTGTCTCTACTAAACCTACAAAATTAGCTGGGTATGGTGGTGGGAGCCTGTAATCCCAGCTCTCGGGAGGCTGAGGCAGGAGAATCACTTGAACCCGGGAGGTGGACACACCTTTGCACTCCAGCTTGGGCAACAAGAGTGAAACTCTGTATCAAAAAAAAAAAAAAGTCTTGATCACAGGAGTATTGAATGAAATAATGTCTGTGAAAATTAGACAGTAGAATTCAAATGTAAGTCATTGTTATAATTCAACTGAAGACAGTTTGGTAGGATAAAAGCTAAACTAGTGGACCAGGTGCAGTGGCTCACACCTCTAATCCTAGCACTTTAGGAGGCCAAGGCCAGTGGATCGCTTGGCCCCAGGAGATTGAGACCCGCCTGGGCAACATGGTGAAACCCCGGCTCTACAAAAAATACACACAAAAAAATTTGGCCGAGCATGGTGGCACATGCCTGTGGTCCCAGCTACTCCAGAGGGTGAGGTGGGAGGATCATCTGAGACAGGGAGGTCAAGGCTGCAGTGAGCCAGGATTGTGCCACTGCACTCCAGCCTGGGTGACAGAGTGAGACCCTGTTTAGGAAACAAACAAACAACTAAACTAAATAATAGTGTTATATGTTGAAAGAGGCAAAACAGAAAATCCTTGCAAATGTTTCTCAACTAAGAAGACAACTTCAAATCATTTGTCTTCTAAATAGTACCTAATGCCATGAAAAGAGCCTGCCAATGCCTTCCAAACAATCCTATTTATCACTTGAAAACTCAGGCGATGTGGCTGGAATTGATGAGCCTGTTTACTCTATGATTTCCATCCCTACCTTCCCTCCCTAATACGGTACACAGAAGTGGGTGAGTGTAACTCCTGGCAAATGAATAGACAGGAGTGCCAAATCCCAGGACCAGCTACTATCCCCTCACCTCCATTCCCCTGTCGCAGAATCATAGAGACTTTGAAACTTGCGTGTTTTCCTATAATCTTCAACATGTGCACTCATTTCTACTCCTCCTTTCATAATTGAGTAGTGAAGAAGATAATTTATAAACACTCATGCCTCCATGGCTCCAAAAAAATATTTGAAGTTCCAAAGAGGCATAGAGGCAGAACGTATTTAAACATAACCAGGGGGTGGTGGTAGAAAGCTGCAGGCCTCAGAAGGAATTTACTTGAGACTACGTGGGCTCTGCCTCTACAAAGTCCAGCTGCTGTGAACTATTCATTTGTTGGCAGAATTTGCACTGAGTCCATGGGACAAACATTTTCTCTCTAGAAGTTTCCCTGGATTATCTCTTCAGGCTTTATCATCCATTTATAAGATTAAAAATCATATCACATAAAACTTGACTCTAGAAATATGAAACTAACCAATGTTGTTTTTCAAAAGTTCTCTGAAAAATAAAATGGATTATGCAGGAAAATTTTGTAAATGGAAAATATTGCATATACAGAGTTTGAGGCAATCCAGGACATTTTAAGCCAGAAAGCAGATGGAATAAGAGCAATATAAATTACTGTAACTGTATTTTGCCAATTGCAAAGTGACTCTAATGCCAAACAGAACTTCTTCTCCCCAACTTGTTGACTGCATACATATTTGTTTTTAATTTACACTTGGTAGAGTTTGGTGAGATGTTTGGAGTTCGAATGATAGAATCTACAGGTCTAGGGAACACCAAATCTAGCCAAACCACCCACAAAGTATCCAATTAAGGAAACAAGCACATAATGTACAAAAAGGTATTTTCAGTGAAAAATAATATTCATGCATGTTATATAAGCCAATTAACAAAAACTGTGCCTGTAGCAATTTTTAAGGAATGTCTTACAAATAGGAAGTACATTAAATACTGAACAGAAGGACAAAACTTCATCAGCAGTCCTTCCTGGCCTTGGTGCTCTCAACATGATCTCCAGCCTGTCTCTTAGATGTCTTGGCAGCTTCCCAAAGGAAGAGTCTTGGCCTCTGGTCGTCAGACTCAGAGAATCCTGACTTTAATCCTGACTCAATTCACTCTAGACCATCAATTCAGGGCTCAGTAAGATTTGTCCAAATTACCCTGACTGGAGTCAAATAACGCAGTCCTATGAGAATCTAACCAGCTAATTTTTGAAAGAGGAGGGAGAGGTTGACACAGATTTTTCACTGCAGTGCAAATTGTAGTAAAGGGACAATCTGATGACTTCTTGGTGAATCTGTCTCTGCTTCATATTCCAGTAAGGTGCTCGGGCCTTGAGCCATTTCCTTGGGCTAGGTTTGAGCTAGGGTGTGATTTCATCAACAGGCTATTTTTAACCAAGGCAGCCTAGAAACCAGCCTCAGGGGACTCGTGCCGAGATAAATTCACACAAATCACTCCCCAGCCCACTGACCAGCAAGACTCCTGCTTGGACAAGAAATCTTGCTCCATAGCCTAAATTATGACAGCCTTGAACTTTCAAAGCCCAGATTTTCAATGACAAGCCACTTTAGAGTCTGGATGATAAGAATGGAATGAAGATTTCCCCTGCATCTGCAGTCTCTCCTCCCAACCACATAAATACAGGGTAGCACAGAACTGCATATTCATGATAAAACAAACAGGCACTACAAGGTGTTTGCTGCATTCTTACATTTTTTTTAATAGGCAAGACCTCTTTACTCTTTTACCTCTGCCCCAAACACATCTTCATACCCCCTTGCCCAGTTTCAAATCTCATGCACTGCCACTATCGGGTAGAAAGACTCAGGAATCAGCATCTGGAAATACATTAATTTTGCATGAAAATGGAGGATGATAGCAGAAATTACAAAGAGACTACACACTAGAAGCATCTGTTCATTACAGCATTTTAACGTGCAATTATGGAACAGCATGAAGCAGGGTGGATGAGGAGGAGGAGGAGGAGGGTGCCCAGGGAAGGCACCCTCCACCCCAGGTGTGAAGAGGGCAGGCAACTTTGGAGGGAGCTGGAAGAGACAAACCAGGGAAATGAAACTGGCTTAACTCACTCAGATGTGGAAGAGCATATGCCCTGATAATACAGGTGAGGTGAGAGGAATTAGAACTCCCCGTCCCTAGGAAGTGCAGCGTCAGCCTTCATTCAGATCTCTACAGCAGTGAGAAAGGATGCAAGGACTATTCTTCTGGAATCCCAGGAAGGAAGACTGGAAAGACAGCACATCTGACCCAGTACCCATGTGCAAGCACTCGATCTGTGCCAAGCAAACGCAAAGATGCAGAGTTTCATACAATCATACACTGTGATCATTTATCAATCTCCTTGAGGTTTCATAGTCAACACAATGGCATAGTTTACCACAGGCCTCTGCCCTTCAGAACTCAACCAGTCTCTTGGCAGCTGCTTCTAGAATGGGGGTTGGGGGTGCAGTCCACCACGAGAGCTTTGAGGCAACTGGGCAGCTTCAGGCACCTCACGGCTTCTCCTTCTGAGATAATTCCCACCACAACAAACCTGTATGCCTACAGGAGTGGCGAAGGTAGCCACCATCCCAGAAATAAATGGTGCATACCATCGGGGTTAAACCCAGTGCTGAAGATTTGTAAATTCCATTTCCTGCAAAGTTTCTGGGGGAGAAAAGTGGGTGGGGCTGTAGAGTGCAAACATAACAACATTCACGTACCTCAGAGGACGGTGGAAAGAAATGGCTAATAAAAATTATTACAAATCACTTCACACACATAAAGTGCTTTATAATAAATACTAATACTTTAATTCCACACTGCTCGTTTCTAGATTTTAAGAGTCAAGCTGAAAGAGTAAAAGTAGTAAGCTTCATATTCTGTCGTTTTCTAGTTTTAAGCAAAGGAAGAAAGGAAGGAAAGAGAAAGAAAGCCCAAGAAGTCAACTTTTCAGTTGCTGCTTATGTAACAGGAGCCTGTGAACTGCACCAGAAATTAATTGAAGGAAAAGTAACTGTAGGGGAATTGCTTGGAGAACTGCCAGAAGGGTTTTAACAGCTGGAAGTTGAAAAGTGATTAATTTTGACAGCAATAAAAGCCTCATGTTCATACATAATTATGCTTAGATTTGTGGGCTGCTGGAATTTTTTCTATGCGCTATTAACCTTTTGCTGTCCAAATTGGAATTTAGATACCTTAAATGAGTCTTGATTTTTAAATTGAATAATAATTTGCTTTCCATGGCATTGACTCATCTCAAGACATGGAAAGTTTCAGGGGAAACACAGTAGAATAACAAGCAGGTAGGAAATAGCTTCACATATCCTTCTGAGTATTTTTGAAACTTAATAGAAATAAAGGCATCTCATTTTGCCCTATGCAGGAACAACAACAACAGCAACAACAATAAAGCATTTAGGAAAAAGCATTCAGAACAAGCAGGACAAGATACTGAAGCAACGGTATGTTGTCAACTCTACAATTCAGCTGAATTCATAGCACTAGGAAATAGAGATAAAAGTGTAAGAAGATATTCATTATGGTTTAAAGGTCCCCTCTAAAATTCATGTTGAAAACTTAATCCCGAATGTGGCAGTATTGAGAGGTGACCCCTTTAAAAGTTGATTGGAGCATGAGGGTAGAGCCATTCATGCATTAATGGATTTTCAGGTTAATGGATTAATGGGTTATTATGGGAGTAGGACTGGTGGTTTTATAGAAAGAGGAAGAGAGACGTGAGCCAGCATGCTCAGCTCCTTCACCATGTGATGCCCTGTGCCACCTTGGAACTCTGCAGGGTCTCAGCAAGAAGGCTCTCACCAGATATAACCCCTCAACCTTGGACTTCCCCGTCTTCGGAACTGTAAAAAATTAATTGTGTTTCTTATAAATTATCCAGTCTCAGATATTCTCTTATGAGCAAAAGAAAGTGGACTAAGAAAATATTATAATGCTACATTCAAAAATATTGACTAGCATAGGATTAAACTGAGTTCTAGAACTGCAGTATGGCTAATTAGCTACAAAAGCTTAAACACATCACTTAATTTCTCTGTAACTTCTCTGTTTCCTGCATAGGAAGAGAGGGCTGGAGTAGATAATTTAGAAGATCACACTCACTCTAAAATCCAATTATTTTAAATAATCTGTTTTGGGATTAGCCATATTCTGACTTTTTTTCTTAGTCACCTTTACTATTCTTATATCAACCAGTTTGACCAGATAGAGTGAAATCTTGGTAATATAAAATATTTTCAAAATAATTAGAAATAGCTAATATTTAGTAACAATAATTGCAGTTTGCAAAGCACTATTCTAAGAACTTTATAAATATTTGATGTATATACCTATATATCTATAATATTTTATGTCAATCCTCACAACCATCATATCAGAGAGGATTGTTATCCTATTATTACAAGTATTATTATTTTTCCCACTTTACAGAAACTGAAACAGTAGAGTGGTTACATGACTTCCCAAAGTCAATTAATACCAAGTGGGAATGCAAAGATTTGGGGAGTTTCCTATTATTCCTAAGAAAATATATGTTATTGTAGACACAGTAAATTTATGTCATGAGTGGTGGAACAGAAATAAGAACAATGAACCTGAACTCAAAAGAACTAGATTTAGCCTTGGCCCTTTCATTTTCTGCACTGTTACCTTGAACAGTTCAACTTTTCCATTCCAGTTTCCTTACTTGTAAAGTACAGGAGTCATCTAAATCAGTGGCTCTCAAGATGTGGTAGCCAAACCAGTGACATCGCTATTATATGGGAACTGGTTAGCAATGCAAATTCTTGGATCCAACCCAATTAAGTTCTTAATTCTCAGATAGGTCCCAGACCTACCAAATTATAGTTCCTGGGCGTAGGGTCCAGCAGTCTCTATTTTGACAAGCCCACCAGGTGATCACAATGCATGCTAAAGTTTGGAAACCAGTGGCCTAGGTGATCACTAAATTACCTTCTGATTCTCACATTCTGTGATTCCATCTCTGACTGTCTGGTTTCAGGTCGTTGAATTTCAAACTGATGTGGTTTTGCTCTATTTAAATACCTCTTCCCTGATTCTTTGTGCCAGAGGATGGGATACCTAATGTTGGCTCACTGGAATGATTTTTTCTTTAGTCATCATCTGAGCATTGCAGAAGAATGAGGTTACTGTGAATGCTTTCTTACCTCAAGCAAAAGTATAAGATTGAATTCCAAAGCCAGAGCCTCAACAGAATCTGAGTTCTTAATCCAATGCCATGCCCCACATGGGGGCTTAATAAATCCTTGTTGCTGCCTGAGGCAAACGACATCCAAGCTATGATTAGCAGCCTGAAGGAGCTGGCATGTGTTTGCTCCCATATTCCCAAATGTGCCAAAATTAGACCTGCCTGTCTCCTCCAAGTCAAGAGGGAGGCACCTACGGATAGAATGTCCAATTTACCTCTTAATTTAATGCTCCCATTGCCATAGTGTTACCTGACAAATACAACTCACTTGAAATCAGAAGCCTGGACAAACAAACAATTCCAAAGGTATTCACATTTATTTGAGGCCCAATTTTAAATGGGCCTTCACCTTGTTCTCTTTCAGTAACCACCTGCTCTTCAGCAGTGGCAGAGGAACACCTCCAGGTTTCAGGGCCAACCATGATATGAATGCCCGATGCCTTATACTTAATAAACCCTCCTGTAAAAGCAGAACACCAGGAGACTGCATACCATGATATACAATACTAAAAACAGGAGAAGAGCAAAGACTGGTGTCTCTGCTTCCTTTGTATTTCTCATGACACCTCATTAACATAAGCCATTGTTTGCTGGTTTTCTTAAAAAGATACAACTAGAAGAAAGAAGCAGAAATGCAAATTCCATTGGATTTCAAAATTTTCTGAGAAAAAATAGAAACTTAGGAAAGAATAATATATTGAAAGGAAAGATGGGCACATAAAGAAATATAAACTTGTTAGGAGTTATAGTTATGAAGCAGGTGGAGTTTCACTCTTTAGAGCCAAATAAGTCTAAGACACATGGGGAATAACTCTACTCTTTTGTTTTATGTGAGTGGAAAACCATAAATATTTATTCTAGTCCATCCCAAAGACTAACAATTTTACATTTGGCCATAATAAATATGAGAAGGGCTAAAAAAATTTACAAACCATTTCCCAATCCAAGTTTACTTCAAATGATATGTTAGCAAATGCATTACATTATTTTATTAAAAATAATCTAGGTATAATTTTCCAACTTGATACCTGTATATTGTGATAGCTGCAAAAAGAAGTCAAGCTGATATTTTGGGATTTATTCTGGACTATCAGGCACAATCTATTAAGTAGGTGCTATTATTGTCTCTATCTTACAGATGAAGAAACTGAGGCACAGAGAGGCTAACACAGCCAAAGTTACAAAACTAACTAGCAAATAAAATAGCTTAGATTCAAAACCAGGAACTCTGTCTCCAGAGTTTATGCTCCTTGATACTCATGTCACTCTTGTTTTATTTATTCTGTGTATCACTTAGGAATGCTTTGGTGGCAAGTAACAGAAAACCCAACTGAGAGTGACTCTTAAAAATAGGAATTCATGTGGTCAGATGTCATAGCTCACGCCTGTTATCCCAGCACTTTGGGAGGCTGAGATGGGCAGATCACCTGAGGTCAGGAGTTGGGGACCAGCCTGACCAACATGGTGAAACCCCGTCTTTACTAAAAATAGAAAAATTAGCCAGGCATAGTGGTGCATGCCTGTAATCCCAGCTACTTGAGAGGCTGAGGCAGGAGAATTGCTTGAACCCAGAAAGTGGAGGTTGCAGTGAGCTGAGATTGCACCACTGCACTCCAGCCTGGATGACAGAGGGAGACTCCATCTCAAAAAAAAAAAAAAAAAAAGCAGGAATTCATTTTTCTCGCTAAGCAGCAAGTATGGAGAAAAGCAACTGCTGGGGGTTCAGTTGCTCTCTATGCCCTCAGGGACCCAGGTACTCTCAATTCCACTGATCAATCATCTTAGAATCCTCACGCCTACCATGTCATGGTCCCTGCTGTTCTAGATGGTACCTCCCCATTCCAGGGAGGTAGAAGGTGTAGTCCCCCTGCCTTCTTGGGGGACTTTGTCTTTTTCCATTTGGGAAACTACACTCACCTCACTGGACTGTCCTTTACATCTCACTAGCCAAAACAGGATCACACACTCATTCTTCACCCAACGAAAGGCCCAGCAAAGTGAGATGATGGTTACTGGTTTTAACTAATCATGCTTTATTTTTGGGGCTTGGAAAGGAAGCTGAAACTAATGAGCCTCTACCCAGCTCCTGAATAAATTAGACTTTTTTTAGTGAGAAAGGAGAGTGGGCAGGAAGGAGAATGAGTGTTGGATGACAATAGACAGTGTCTGCTGCACTCCCCTACTTTGGATATTTGGTTGCTCTTTATTGTTCAATACCTGATTCCCTTGAACTGTGGGAAGGCACTGTGCTAACAAGTGGGAATAAAGACAAAAACCATAATCTCTATATGGTTATAAATTGCTGAAAGGCTTCATTTGAGAGAACCAATTGCATACCCAATTTTAAACAAAGAGGTGAAAGAACTTAAGTGACATATGGCTGAGTTGGCAAATGGCTGTCAACAGAATCCAGGAGGCCTTACCTTGGCTTTGAGTACACAATAGGTGAGATAAAACAAGCCCCAAGGTACTCAGACTGTAAAATGACAGAAAGGACAAGCCTTGTGTATGTGCTTAAAAATAGAGTGTACATTCAGTATTCTCATAGCATTAAGCATACAGAGTTGGTTTATACCCACAAGTAATCACAGTATAATCTGAATTTCTCCAGGCCTTACCTGCTGCTGGGTATAGATAGAATCATGCAAAAGTAATGACTCAAACTTCCCTGGCACATGTCTCTGCCAGCCCCTGCTTTGTGTTTCTGGGAGTCCCCATGAAGTCCACAAAAGTACACACAAACCATCCCAAGCCCACTGGGGTTGCCCCTGCTCTGGCTTGACCCAGTGCTACATAATGGCTTGGATCAGAGCTGGAGGAGCAACTCTCTCTCCTTCATGTACCCACTGTCACAAGGGTCTGAAAACAGTGCAGCTAGCACCTCCTCTCTCCCTAGGACCCAAACATGTGGCCACAGAGCTGGGCTGGGCACAGATTCAAGTGACAGTGACTGTGATCAACTGAGTATCTCTTCTCTTCCTCAAATATCACAGCTTGCCGTTGCATCAAATCATCTTGTCTGGCTCTTTTTCCCTTAGGACAACTGACTAATCACCTCTGTCCTAGGAACTTATTCTTAGGAAGTAGCCAGACACATGGTCAAAAATATGCATTAAAGAGTCAATTACAGAGCTCTTAATAATGGTTAAGAAAAAAAAATAACCTTAATTTTATCAGTAGGAGACTGGTTAAATGAATTACAGCATATTCATTTTGAAAAATAATAAGCATTCATTTAAAATGATGAGGTACATCTACATTTACTGATGTGGAAAGATATGATATATTGTTGAACTTGGAAGAAAGTATGATCTCATTTTTATAAAAATATAAGTAAACACATGCTTACATGAATGTATGTGCATTAATGTGTGCACACACACAAAGAAAAATAGAAGTTATCTTTGGACAACAAGATAAGGGTATTTTTGCTGTTTTCTTTATATCTTTCTGAAAAACAGGAATGTTTTTACAAGAAGTATGAATTGCTTTCATAATCATAAAAAGATAAAGCCATATCTATTTTGAAATATAATTATTTTAATAAAATAGGCTTTAGTAATTGATCCATTCTTTAGGGTGAAATTGTGGAGGGGTATAAAATCTCCATTTAGCGATATCACTTAATAGAAGGAAGGTCTAATCATTTACTGGAAATTCGTGGGTAATGTGCAGGAAAACCAACCTTGACAGAAAGATGATTGGTACTGGACAGCTCCTGAAAAATACAGTGAGGCTGGGGAGAAGTGCAGTGCCCCAACAGCGCTGTTCCTGGAAGCCCAAGAAATCACAATTTCTGGGAAAAAAAAAAAAAAAGTATGCAGAGCAAAGCAAACACATGGGTTGCTGTATTTTGTGGTTGCCTCTTTTTAGCCTTGGCTCATTTTTTCTATTGGTTATTTTTTTCTAACTGATTAGTAAAAGCTCAAAGCTTAACAACACCTGGCATTTACGTCACATTTTTCCCCCTCTATTTGTTTGCCTTTCAAGATTTTTGTGAAATTTTATGACACATAGAAGTTCTCATTGTTTGTGTGATAAAGTATAACAGTCATCTTTTTTTTTTTAATGATTCTTGGCTTTGGTATCTTGCTTGGAAACGCTTTTTCTACCCCCCAAAACACCAAAATTATTCACTCATATTTTATTTAACCTATACATTTTTATCTTTTATAATTGTTAAAAGGAAAATTACAGGTAAATTAAATTTAACAGAGTTTAACTGAGCAAAGAACGGTTTGCAAATAGGCACCTCCCCCACCACCAGAATAGACTCAGAGACACTCCAGCGCTGCATGTGATCAAAGAGAATTTACAGACAGAAAAAAAAAGTGATGCCAGAAACAGCCTGATTGGTTACAGCTCTGTGTTTGCCTTATTTGAACCTGGTTCGAACTATCAGCTGCCTTTGGTTGGCTAAAGCTTGGCGATTTGTATGAGTAGGTTGCAGTCTGTTTACACATCCAGCTGGGTTTCAGTTCACTATATATGGAGGAAACTTTAGACCAAAAGTCTCATATGTAAGGAGACAGCTTTGGGCTAAACTTAATTTAACATAATTATTAAATTGATCGAATTTGTGTGTGTGTGTGTCATGTATGAGGTAGTGATATAAATGGTTTGTACCAATTGGTTGATCATTCTTCCCAACACCATTTATAGATTTATCCAGTCTTTTTTTTACTGATTAGAAATAATATTCTTTTTTTTTTTTTGAGACGGAGTCTCGCTCTTTCAACCCAGGCGGGGCTGCAGCGGCGCTATCTCTGCTCACTGCAAGCTCCGCCTCCCGGGTTCACGCCATTCTCCTGCCTCAGCCTCCTGAGTAGCTGGGATTACAGGCGCCCGCCACCGCGCCCAGCTAATTTTTTGTATTTTTAGTAGAGAGGGGGTTTCACCGTGTTAGCCAAGATGGTCTCGATCTCCTGACCTCGTGATCCGCCCGCCTCGGCCTCCCAAAGTGCTGGGATTACAGGCGTAAGCCACCGCGCCCGGCCTTGTTGTATATCAAAACAACACAAATACACAAGGGTACGTACATACATAGCCTTGGGTATGTTCTGGACTTAAATTGTTGAGTTCCATTAGCCCACCAGCCTATTCCTGAGCTGATACTATACACATTACAATCATTATGAATTTAAGATGGTTTTAATTTTCTGATAAGGCAAAAAGACACCCTCATTATTATTCTTTTCAAAAATATATTAGCTATTCTTAAATGATCATTCTTCTGAATAATTTAGAATTATGTGGTCAAATTCCAAATAAAAAGCCATTAAGATTTCTATTGGGATGGCATTAAATTATAGATTAATCTATAGAAAAAGAACTTAATATTTTCAACAGGAAGCCTTCTCTTTAGTCTCACATTAGGATTTTGTAAGTTTCTTCCTATTCTTCCTGGATGTTTCTTGGTAGGTTTGTGAAAAGTTGATTTTCTCTGGCCCTTCTCACCCCTTGTCTGGTCCCATGCAGTGTGTTGGAATCTCTTTATCAGATTTACAGTTGTAGGACAGGTTTGTATATCTATAGCTCTCAGGCAAAGTTTCAGTTCCCACAGACTTTCCTTCAGTTTTCTTGAGGTGGTACCTTCCCCTGACCTCCACTATCTGGTTTCTGGTTCCAGAGAAACAATTTAATCATTCTCATTTCCAGCATGCTCTGCTTCCTGGGAGTTTATTTATTTCCTGCCACAATGCTTACATCATAAAGACTATAACTCATTGTACTGGTTTGTTTATTTTTTTTTCTGCATAACAAATGACCACAGACTTAACAACTTAAAACAACACACATTTATTATCTCACAGTTTCTGCGGGGCAGGAGTCTGAAGATGGCCTAGCTGCGTCCTCTGCTCGGAGTCTCACAAGGGTGCTATCAAGATGTTGGCTGGCTGCATTTCTTTCTGGGTCTTGAGATCCTCTTCGAAGCTCAGGGGGTTGCTGGCAGAATTCAGTTCCTTGCAGCTGTAGAATGCAGGTTCCTGCTTTCTTGCTGGCTGTCAGCCAGGGCTGCTCTCAGCATCTAGAGGCCCCCTCTGTTCCTTGCATGTGGCCCTCTCCCAGGTCCACTCATGATATGTCAGCCTACTTCTTCAAGGCCAGCAAAAGAATCTCTTGTTAGGGCCCACTAGGACAATTCTTAGATAATGTAACATAATCACAGGAGTGACATCCATCACCTTCACCATACTCAACTGGCTAGAAGCCAGTCACAATTTCCACTCATTCTCAAGGGGAGGGGATTATTCAAGGGTGTATCCACCCCACTCAGGCCTTGGACCATTGTCAGCACACCACTACTTCCTGATCACCTTTTTTCTGAGATTTGGGGTCTTGGCCTAAATATGACAGGGTGGCAGCCTGAGTGGGGACAAGAGGCAGAGGGCAGGTGGCTGTGGGAGAAACGTATAGAGAGGCACTCTGCTCTCCTCACAGAACTGGACAGTTTTCTGTTTGATATAGGCACCAGGTCTTCAAATGGGGGAGGCAAAGTAGAGGTATGACATATGAGGAAAGCTACACCGGTTATTCTCGGTTCTCTCCATCTGGCTTAGAATTATTGTCAGTTTCTTCAAAATGCTGGAATTTGGTTGTTAGTCATTTTTCAGTGTTGTACGTTTTATCTTTTTAAAAATCTCTTTGTATATATGTTAGTGAGAAGTTAGGGAAAATGGCTAGCTTCCTGATGCTTTGAACCAGAGTTTCAACCAAACCAGTTTCTGGCAGGCTTCTGCTTCTGTCTTCTTGAGATGGCACCATGCCTTGGTTTCTAGTTCTTTCGAAGCAAGTGCAAAATTGAGAACAACACATTTTATAAGAACTTTCTTGGTTCCGTTGTGCTACCTCAGGGAAACCAAAGAGATCGCTAATCTATACCTTGCTCAGGAAGCTGTGGGTATCAGAAATGTATCTGCAGTACTGGTAGTCATTTCATCCTCCCAATAACCTAGTGAAGTACATATTATTATCTCACTTGATGGAAGTGGAAACAGATGCTTTGACTAAACAAATAACTTTCCCGTTTTCGCACAACTCAAATCACAGGTTGCCTAACTCCATAGTTCTTTCTATCACATTATACTTTCAGGGTGGGGGAATGTCTTCTGAAATATTGAGAGGCATTTAATAATAATCAACAAGTTTCTTCCAATCTTCATTCAGCCTACAACCTCACAACCCTAATGTATAACTTTCTGAAATAGGGAGTTTTTTCACAGTAAAAATGGACAGCATTCTTTTTCCTGTCATTACTCCATACCGCCTTTGCCCCACGAATTTTACAACCTGAAAAACAAAGCAAGCAAAGTCAATTATTGAGAGATCTGGTAAGCACACAGAGCGGCTCAAACTCAAGGTTTTTATTCAGCCGCACTCAAATACCTTGTCTCATGTATCCCAGAAGCAAGCCACACTAAGCAGGGGTATAAGCCAGTCAGAGGGAAACTCCCTTCTCTCTTTTGGGAAGCTCTGACCAAAGTCTCCAGGGCGCACTGCAACCAGCTGGAGGAAGTCTTAGTCTGTTTGGGCTACTGCAGCAAAGTGCCATAGACTGGGTGGCTTAGAAACAACAAACATCTATTTCTCAGTTATGGAGGCTGGAAAGTCCGAGATCAAGGCTTGGGCAGATTTAGTGTCTGGTGAGGACCTGTTTGCTGGCTCATACATGACCTCTTCCAGCTGTGTCCTAATATGATGGAAGGAACAAAGACGCTCCCTTGGGCCTACTTCGTAAGGCCAGGCCCTGGTGACCTAATCACCTCCCACAAGGCCCCACCTCCTCACAGGGGGTTAGGATTTCAACATGTGAATTTTGAAAGGACACAAACGTTCAGACCATAGCAGGGGAGGACACAGGTGCAACAGTCAGAGTTCCTGGGTGCTAGAGTCAGAGATCCTGAGGCCAGGTGCCTGCCAGCTGCCTCCAGGGAAAGGTCATGTGATGGGTGGTGGGACTGTAACAGACACACACCAGGAGTAAATTCCTAAATAGCAGGTGATACAGAAACTGAGGGAGATGTCTTGCAAAACGAGACCACACAGCATGCCAGCAGGTGGAGGTATAGACCCCCATGTCTCCCAGTCCCCATGAAAATATACAGCTGCTGCTGACCACAAACCCATCCTCCCAGCTGCCCGAGCTGCATACCTGCCTGCTAACTAGGTGCAAGTAACTACTGAAACCAACCTCAGCACATTCCTAAGTGTTTATAGGTCATAAAAGGTCTATTTCTCATGCTTAGTACCCTCATTAGGCCCAAGTTTTAGGCCTACCTTGGGTCCATTCCCGCAGCAATCTTGGGCAAGTCATAAAATCTTGCCCATTATCAGTTTCCTGTGATACAGTAGTTCTCAAAATGTGGTCCCCCAGCCGGCAACATCAGTACCTTATGAGAACTTCTTAGAAGTGCAAATTCTTGGGCTCCACCCCAGACCTACTGAATCAGAAACTCTGGGTATGGAACAGAAGGATCTGTTTTGACAAGTCCTCCAGGTCATTCCGATGCATGTTAATGTGGGAACCACCGCTCCCTCCAATACCTCATAGAATTGTGAGAATTAAATAAGATAATACATTGTGTTCTGCTACCATTTCTGTAGTATGAATTAGCCCATCAGAGATTGATCACAGAGAAATGACATCAGTATAATGTGAAAATTGCACTGGTTTCCATAATTTCGTAGGTAATTTTTACTAACCAAGAAGTCCTGAGATAGCAGGAGTAGAACCATAACGTTCAATGGGAAGGAAAAGGCTTGAGGTTTGGCTGCTGTACCAGCAGCAGAAATCTTTTTGCTGTATTCCAGGAAATGTTTAAATGAGTATCTGCCACCAGGGCTACCTCCTCAGGTAGGTGCACCTCCAGCCTCGTGAGCTCTCAGCTTGTGGAAGGTTGTCTGGCTTCCTGTGTGCACCTTAACAACAGCCCTGTGACTCCAAGCTACATTTCCATTGCCCTGTCCCAGCCCCTGCCAGTGCCAGTCTAATTAAAATGTTACCAGCTTTTCATCTTTATTGCTTTTGTGCATTTTAATACCCGTGTGGCAGCTTCTAGCCCCTCAGCTGCTGCCAAGGTGGTCCAAATGTTCTCCCCAGGTAGTAGTGATTGCTTTCCTTAATCACAGTTGCATGGGATTTGAATGGTCTGCCTTGGCCCAACTTTTCCCATAAGTCCTATTATTTTTTATGCCAAGTTTTGCAGACAGCAACATTTTCTAAAAAGTGTAATTTTAGGTTACAGCAGAAATGCCTGTATATGTAAATTACCTGGCACATAGTAAGGGCTCAGTCATTATTATTATTAGTTCATGTCAACCATACCTTGTCCTTGAAATGCTGACCAAAAAAAAAAAAATGAGCCAAGAAAACCCTACAGTGACAATTCCAATACAAAAGCAAAGGAACACAACTTCATATAGCAGGTTTTGATAATGAAAGGCAGAAGTTCTTATTCTCTTTTGCCAATAGTTTTAATGACAGTCATTTGAAGCAATTCCTCCTGTGTTTTTTGTTTTTTCCCAGTTTGAGTAGCTTTTTTTTTTTTGACATGGGGATATTTTATCTACTCCTATGTACTTAAATCTTTAATTACATTCCATCTCTTTCTTTTTGACTTTAGAAAATCAGACACTTATTCTTAGAAATAGCCAGGTGGAGAGTAATTATCTTGGCCATAATTCTCTGATGTTTACAGAATATGGCACTCAGACTTGAAATCTCCGATGGCCTTTGCTGGAAGGGAGTTCAGCCTCCTCGTCCGACATGAATGGGAATTGAGGTCTGGCTCAAGGTCAAACAGCAAAATAGTCTGGCCATGAAAGCCAGCCAGGTGTCCTGGCTTCTAATTCAGTATTCCAGCTCTTAATGTTTACTCTCTAGTTATGCCCTGCTTCATGAGGTCACTTCTAAATTGTTTCCTCAAACCTGGGGTCACAGACTAGTGGTCTGTAAGTCAAATTCAGCCCACAGACATGTTTTATTTGCCCGTGTCGTATATCTTAACAATTGAGAAATTTCACATTTAAAAAAATGTCTTGCTTCACTTGAAAATTCAGAACATCTGGCACCTCTGAGCCACTATTCCCACACGGCAACAATCAGCCCAGCTGAAGAGCACCTTCCCCTTTTAACCGGGATGAGCTCACTCAAAACTGCTGGGGTCCCCCCAACTCCCCATTGCTTGACGTGCATGCACACACCTTTCTGTATTAGTTCGCTAGGGCTGCTGTAGCCAAGCACCACAGATTCTGTGGCTTCAACGGCTGAAATTTATTTCCTCACAATTCTGGCAGCTAGAAGTCCAAGATCAAGGTGTCGCCAGGGTTGGTTTCGTTTTGAGGCCTCTCTCCTTGGCTTGTAGATGGCCCTCTTCTCCCCGTGTCTTCATATGGTCTTCCCTCTGTGCGTGCCTGCATCCAAATTCCCTCTTCTTATAAGGATATCAGTTATATGGATTGGGGCCTACCCAAAGAATCTCCATTAACATAATTACCTCTTTCAAGACCCTATCTCCAAATGCAGTCATATTCTGAGGTACTAGGGTTAGGACTTTAACATGTGAATTTGGAGGAGACACACTCAGCCCATGACACAGTCATTCCTCCTTTAGATTACCTGCTTGATCCCAAAGGCATTTGAATCTGCAACTGTGACAAACAGCAAACCTTGGTTTGTTCTTGAACAACTCAAACCTTCATGTCTTCTTTCATCAATTAAACAGCTCCTCTATGAAGTACCTTAATAATGAAACCCATGAAGTACACTTAGAAGAGACATAAAATTTTAAAGACAGGAAGAACCTCAAAGACTATCTCCTCCAGGGGTTTTCAAACCATTTTAAGTCATGGAAACTTCTAACAAAAGTTAACAAGGAATTGATACGTAAAATAGCTAAACTCCACTCCTGTTTGCCAAAATAGCTACTAAGGGAGCTCCAGAAGACACTGGGCCTCCCTGTATAAAAATCATTTGAAAACCACTGACCTAATCAAATTATTTGGTTTATATCTGAGGAACCTGAGGGCCTTCCACACAGCCATGGCCACACAGAGCTGGGAGCAGAACCAAATCCCCTGTCTCCTGCTTCCTATGGCTCCGGGTCTCTATATGGTTCCAACCAGGATCTGCACAAGGTTGATTGAATAATACTTTTAGGTTGGTGTAAAAGTAATTGTAGTTTTTGACACTACTTTTAACAGCTAAAAGCACAATTACTTTTGCATCAACCAATATCATCAGGATAGGAAAATCTTGACATTTTGTTGGTGAGAGGAGCAAGCTGGAGCTGAAGTCTAGGAGTCAGGAGGCCCAGGTTCTAACTGTGTGTTGTCCATTCTAGCTGTATAACCCTGAGGACAAAGGATTTGACCCCTTTGTTCCTCTTCATATTCAGCACACAAAGGGTTTGACTCTATGAATTCTAATATATCTTCCAATATTAAAATACTAGGCTCCTGTAATGTTACCCTTATAGTAATTATGCTCTCCTTTACTTATGCTCTATTGATGTAAAAGGACCATGATAACTTTTGCCCCAAGAGGCATGTATACCAGCAATGGGCAGGCTCAGCCTCCCCACACACAGAGCTCCCCCGGGCCCTGCCTGCTGACAACCAAGGCCACCTAAACATCCATACTCCAGCTTGTTATCATAGAAAACAAAAAAGAGAAAAATTAAAAAGACCTTCCCCAGAAGAGGTAAAGCCATGTGGCCCACTCTTTGGTCAGTAATATAAACCAAACATTTTGCACCACAGGGAAAGTGGAAGCAAAAGAGTAGGAAGAATTGCTATGCTGTTTGGGAACTGTAATTACATGACTCCAAAGTGGCAATGGCAGGAATTTGTTCTGCAACCAACATTCTAGTAACAACAAGCATATTACTTCATGAGGTTGCCTGCCATGGAGCATACTAATTTTCATAAGTAATTAGCATCTCATTTTGAGCCAAAATCTATGACCCTCAAACATCCAAACTTTGGTTACCACCAACACCCATGTCCTCTTCCTCTTCATGGACACACAGCTGGACTACCTTTTCCAGGCTCCCTTGCAGTTGGCTGGAGCCAGAGAACTGCGTCCTCACCAGTGGAATGTAGGCCAGGTGTTACACGTCTCACCAGGCTTGGTCCATAATATCCTCCCACATGTGATCCTTGCTCTTTCCTCATATGCCAGTTGAATGCAAGGGACTTTGGAGGCAGGGAGGAGGGCAAGGCCCAGGATGAGGAAACCTAGATCCCTGAATGACTATGTGGAACAGAGACACACCCCCACCCCCATCCTCCCTGTGATGTGCACAAGAAATAAATGTTTATTTTGTTTAGTGATTGAAATTTGAGAGGCATCAGTTTCAGCAACTAGCATTATTAACTTTAACACATGTATCTTTTGAAGTAAGACAAGCCTACTACTTCTTGTCTCACTTACTAGACTTAATATATTTTAAGATAGCTCTCATCTAAAGGTGATAAGAAGACAATCTCTTGACTCTCTTCTCCCTTAGTACTTCTCCTCTTTTGTCCTTCCCCAATTCAAGAAATTCCCCAATGTACAATCCTGAGCCCATTGTATCATGGAAGGAGTTTGCATGGGAGGAACACTGAGAGTCTCTTTCTCCCTAACATTTATAAAAACCTAAGCCCTTGGTATTAATAGATCAGAGAGAATTCCCAACAAAATCAGAATATTTGAGACAACTGTCATCAGTGACAGAAGTGAGACTGAGGGGACTAGAGTTTCTCCACCCCCATGGTGAAAAAATATTCCATAGTCCCAACAGTCTTTCTCAACCAAACTGCCACAGTAGAAATAAGCCTTAATGCCCATTGTATCAAATGAATTAACTTCTATAATAGAGTGATACTTATTTATCATCCTTGGGAGAATCTTTAAAAAATATTTCTGAGTTACATGGTTTAGATGAGAAAGGCTGGCTGGAGGAAAGGAGAAAGGAAAAAAGAAAGTGAAAGCATCAAAGAATCCTGGACAGCAAAGGGAAAGGTGCCAGGGAGCCAGCAGAATGCCAAGGCCATGCGGCGAAGGTACTTGGCCTTGTTGAGCTGGTAGAGCCCAGGGAGGTAGCAAGACCCAGGGGAGGGACCTTCTTCTGACCAAGGAGGCGCATCTTAGGCACCTTCTTCTGGCCCAGGAGGCTTTGAATCAGTGACAGCACCATTCTGGAAGGAGCAAGGCTGGCTGAAAGGAGATCCCTCCAAGCTGTAACCTGCAGGACCAACTATTAAGAATTCTCTGGGTCAGGGAACATCTTCATGAATACCTTTGAATGAAACTCAGGACTTCCTAAAATTTCCGTGTCTTTTTCTTTCACCTGTCATGCAGGGTATTCAGAAGGCCTAAAATGATTAGGCCAGATACAGTTCAGTCACTGTTTTCCAACTGTAACATAATTAAGAATATGTGCTGTTTTCTCTCCGTGTTGACAAATAACTCCAAGATACCAGCACAGTCCTTCTTCCAGTGCAAACTCAGTCTTTGGACCTCATGGAAGACTTCCCCAGACCACCACTGTACTGACAGGCTGTGTTTGTTCCTTCATTTGACGTTTGGCCAGGGGGATGTCCTTCCTTAATGAAATCAGAGTCTGGAACTTCACCCAAATATTAGGTTGGTGCAAAAGTAATTGCAGTTTTTGCCATTGCTTTCAATGGCAATGTAGCAATTCTGTAATAATAGGTCATGAGAAGAGGAGGCTCACCACAGGGGCTCCTGAGAAGACATTGATTACCAAGGGGAGGGCTGGCAAGCATATTGTTGGGAAGAAATATTTAGTGAGCTGGTGAAAAATAATGAATTAAAAATTTTAAACTTTTCTTAGCAAAAGAAGATATTTAATAAGTATAAAGTGTTAAAGCTGAGAATTAAAGTAATATTCACTAAAGAGTACACAGCAAACATAAAAAATATAATTACATCTATAACTTGAGAAATATTCATGTGTTATTTTAACCTGGGGCTTTGCATTTTAAGTGAGAGGAAAGAAAACAGATCAACCCAAATTACTGAAGGCCCTGGAAGGAAGATTAAAGGAATTGAGATGGCTTTATTTTGGTGATAAGAAAGCCAAGGGAGGGCTAAATAGCTGTTTTCAAATATTTTAAAGGTTAGTCCCAAGATACAGGCCTGCTGAGCTCAGCCCCTGGCCTTTCCCAACTCAGAGCCCTTGAACTCAACAGCTAACAAAGAACTGCTGTCTTAAGTGGAAAGTAGAGTCAGAAGCTCTCCCATCCTCCCCAGGAGCTTCCTTCTGGGCTTGGGCTCTCCAGATGGGTTACTCACACTCCTATCCCTCCACCTCATCCATTAAGTTAGAAAATTGCTGACTCCCCAAACCATTCTCCCCAACCAGTCCCTGGGGCCTTACTGTGTCTCACACCCCACTAAGCTGCTCCTCAGTCCTCCTGCCTCTGCCTTACTGTAGCTTCTCGTAGCTTCTTTCTTATAGCTTTTCAATAGCCATCTAATGGACCTCCCTGACTCAGCTTCCCCATCCTCCCTCAACAGTCCATTTCCACACTGCCCCAGAGCTCCCATCCAAAACACAGATTTGATGATGTCACTAGCATAAATACCAGCAATGGACTTTCTGCAGGCTTAGATTTTCATAATGAAAGGTATTTTTACAGTATCTGCCTTGGCTCCTTTTTTCATCCAATCCCGTTAGCACTGCTCTCAAGCCCCTTTCCAAACTGACTCATTCAACCTGTCCCCTCTCATTTGCCCCACCCACCCGCACTGAAGACTCTGCTTCGGCCACATTAGACACTCACAATTCCTTGAACATCCTCATGCTCCGCTGTCTTTCTTCTTGCAAATTCCTGTGCCTGAAATGTCCATGCTTATCTCCTCCATGTGGAAGAATCTGAGTCATCTTTCACAACCCTGGCCAAAAAACACCTCTCTTATGCCTCCCTGCATCTGGGCAGAGGTTGTGACTTCCTCCTGTGGTTCCCACAATGCTTGGTCCTGAAGTAGCACTTGTCACATATTATAATTTTTTGTGTGCATTTCTGTCTTTCCCATTCAACTGTCAACTTCTTAAAAGGAAGAACCATATCTTATTTATTTGGGTTTTCTTCTATTACTATTATATACTATTTCCTCTATTACTACTATATACTATTACACAGTATCTGGTGTTTAGTACATGTCTGATCATTGTTGAATGAAAAAGTAAGCTCCCAGTTCAGGTTCTCTTCTAGTTTACCTACCATAGCCAGCCTGGCCAGGAGCTGGGAGTGTTCAGCTTGGAGCCAGAGGCGGGATCCCAGGAGCAGGTTAAGAGGAAGTGATTGACAACTGCCCGCAATGGCTCCTGCTGGGCACATTTTACATCCCAGGGTCTGGATCAAAGCTGTCAGTTTCTGCCCTGTCTGTTCCCAAGTGTCATAACTGGAGCAAAACTCCTTCATCAGCCAGTCTGGCCACACCACAAACACGTGGGTTGGACAGCAGAGGCTGCCTGGCTCTTTTCAGGTTCCTATGGATACAGTGTCTCCCTTGACCCACTGAATTCATCTGTGTGGGCAGCTGCCACTTCTGGACTACAAATACACAGTAAGCAGGCGTGTAGGAGAGCAAGAATAGGGTAGAAAGAGCATGTAGGAGGGGAAGAAAGAACTGAGAGAGAGCCTATGGGTAGAAGTGGGCAGGAAGGAAGGTTTGGTCTTTTTGTTCCTACAGAAGATGTTTTTGAAAAGCTTCTTGACAATCAAACAGACTTTTGAAAAAAGTTACTTTTGCTAAATATAAAGTGTGAAAATCACCAGTGGAAGATTGCCTCCCTTTCTGCAGCCAGGGCAGAGCTCTTGGGTGTATTTTGATCAGTAACTTCTAGACACATCCTTCACAACCATAACTAGGCAGCCAAGCATTCTGACATGTGCTTAACTAAGAAGCAAATTAGGCAGCCAATTTGTAAAAATGTAATATGGCGTCCTTTCTGCCTTCTGCTTATTTCATTGATAAACACACATTCACGCACATTGATGTACATAGTAATAATAATATTAGTTTACATGGCTGACTCTACAGTTTCTGTAGAGCTTTTGCTTAGAGCTTCACAATAAATGAAGTAGGCAAACTGCATTGATTAGATAGTCCATGGTTTCCGAGTTACTCAGTGGAGGTGCAGTCTAGACTCAAACCCTGGACTCCAGCTTCCGAGAATAGGCACACTCGTTCCCACACCCAAACCCCCCACCCCCATTCCATGCCTGGCTGCTGGCTAAGCCACAGGCTGCTCCACAGTTGGAGTGTAAGAGATAAAGAAAGAGGAAATGAATGGTTTAAGTTGGGAAGGGCATCTTGACAAAGTTGTTAGAGTCTACCAGTTTTTTTAAACCCCACATTAGAGTACAGCAAATAAATGCATGTCTAATCATCACCCCACCGACTTCTAACTTTTTTGCTCATCACTTTCTCTGAATTTATACATGGAAGACTTTTGAATGTGGTTCCTACACTGAACCAGTCTCCAAAATCAAGGTTATGGCTTCTGTCCCCATGGGGGCCTGTAAGTTGAGGTCCATATGGCAGCCTATGATGGCTATCCCCTCCCCATGAGCCACAGGATGTCTCTGGGCACAACACAATGCCTCCTTTTCAACCGCATTTTATCAGTTTCTCAAATATCTGTATTTGTGGGCCAAGTGATGACAATACACTACATTTATAGAACATTACAGTCTCTGGAGAGCCTTCTGTTTTATACACCCTACCCACTACACCCTCCCACCATAGGATTCCCTCCCTGGCCATGAGGCTGATAGGACAGATATCACCATTTTAATTTTACAGATTCAGATATAGATATATATTTTTTGAGACAGAGTCTTGCTCTGTCACCAGGCTAGAGTGCAGTGGTGTGATCTCGGCTCACTGCAACCTGTGCCTCCCGGGTTCAAGCAATTCTCCTGCCTCAGCCTCCCAAGTAGCTGGGACTGTAGGCACATGCCAGCACGCCCAGCTAATTTTTGTATTTTTAGTAGAGATGGGATTTCACCACGTTGGCCAGGATGGTCTCAATCTCTTGACATCGTGATCCGCCCACCTCAGCCTCCCAAAGTGTTGGGATTACAGGCGTGAGCCAGGGCGCCCGGCCGCCTGGCTATATATTTTTTGTCAAGCTCTAATTCCACAGTTGACTGAACTAAATGATATTTAGTTCAGGACCCAGGTAACTAACCAAAATTTAAGAGAGAAATTATTTGAAATTGAGAAAAAATATTTGATCTCAATGCTGTTAAACATGATATGACTAACTCCCACCCTACAATGTTCTTCCAGTTTTCCCATCCATGGACTCTGCCACCAAGCAAAGAAGAGGATTTACATATGACCAACTTCAGCAGAGCAAATGGAGAAATTATATGGCTGTGTTCCAGCCCTGGCTGGTTACATATTTTATATTTTATATCTATTTCTCTGTCAGAATTATAAATCAACCACACACACAAAAAGGTCTAATTTAAAATGGGGCATACCAGAAAATCACAACTCAGCAAAATACGGCATTTTCCTGACAAATACTGCATAACTAAACTATATATGCACATTGTGGTTTTAGAGACTGTCCAAACTACAGGGTGATTTGGGACTTCAGTTCCTCATCCCTGCATGCTGGACTGATTTCAAGAAGATAATTAAAGTCGACGGTACCTGGTATATGAAATCAAACACCCATCCTCTACTCCCTGGGTTTGGAAGATCAAAGATAATAAGCCTGTCATAAACTAAGGCAAAGGGCCACCAGGGAGTGACAAATCCCTATCAGGTTTAAATTTTGTCAGAACGGTCAGTGTAGAAATAGAGTTGGTGAACACGCCAACCCTCCCTGTAACCTAGTCTGAGCAGCACTGAAGGAAAACTGGCCAGACCTTTCAACATGTTGGCAAAAGCCACCCCCTGACAGCCTGGAAAAGAGCAGAGAATGGGAGAAATGTGCTGCAGAACAGAGCTCATCTGTCCAGCCAGCACTCAACCTAACTGTGGCCAGAACCTGCCATTGGATATTTCCATGCAGTTATTAATAAGCTGTACACAAAAACTACCTGGAGGCTGAATCTGACTCTGGGATTTGGTGTTAAATACCAGAGGGTATACAGTGTCCTGCCAAGGATAAACTTTTATAACCCTACATTCCTTTACTGGTGATTTATATTCCTTTCCTTATCAGGTTAGAAAGAGGTAAGGGTACAATCAACAGATTCCATATCAAATCAAAAGTCCTAAGGTCTCGAATATGTTATTGGACTTGTGAACAAAAGACATTCTAGGATTTGGGATATCAATTCAACTTGTTTCTTGCACCATTATGATAAAAAGGAGAATTCTTTGTAGTTTATTATCTCACATCTACATTATCTTAATTTATCTTCCCAACTCTGCAAAGCAAGCAGAGCTGATATTCGGTTTGTGAGTGTGCGGATATGCAATTGAAGATCAGAGACTGAATAGCTTCTCAGGTTCCCACAGCCATTTCCAGAGCTGTCTCATGTTTTCTGACCCCAAGTCCAAGTTCTCTCCAACACAGTCTTTCCCAGGCAGATTATAGGGGTTCTACCCACTTCAACGGCAGGTCTTCAAATAATGTTTCATTCAATATTATTTCATTATAACATTGATGAGAAGGAAAAAAATAGGTTTCTGCCCAGAGCCGCTGTCTTTGTGGAGTTTGCATGCTCTCCCCATGTCTGTGTGAGTTCTCTCTGGGTCCTGCAGTTTCCTCCTATATCCCAAAGATATGCACATTCAGTTCATTGGTGTGTCTAAATTGTCCCTGAGTGAGTGTGGGTGGGTGAGTGAGTGCACCCTGTAATGGGAAAGTGTCCTGTTCAGGGTTGGTGTCTGCCCTGTGCCCCAAGATGCTGGGATAGGCTCCGGCCACTGTCGACCCTGAACTGGAATAAGCAGTTGAACAATTATCTTGCTTGTTTGTATTAATCTTTCTTAAATCTATGTATAACTCAAATTTATTTCAATGCTTAATATCCAAAGTATATTGGTGTTTATTTGGAAGTTTGATGTTTTGAGACCAAAAACATGCTGTAGGAACTTAACTCTTGTTTATATCATTTAGCCTATGGTAAAATTAGTTTCGTTATACACTATTTTGCTTATAGTTGCAGTTTCCAAGAACCTATCAACAATGTTAAGTGAGGACTTACTGTATTGCTATCTTAATAGTCCCTGGTATGAGCAATTTATCACATAGATGAAACTCCTTTATAAAGAGGTACTTTTAGCAATTCGACAGCTGAAATCCTTCAGGTGGATCCAAAAGATACCCATCTGATATTGCATTCTGTTCTCTCTATAATGGTCTAGAGTAAGTTTATTTTAATAGTTTAACTATAAAATATATTCACATTCATTATTAATACATGGTTTATGCCTTTAAAACAATTAGTCTAAGGCCTTTGGACAAAATTTAAAACATTTTAAAAGCATCTTTTAAGGAACAGTTTGCATTGTTTATTCAGTTCAAAAAATATTCATTGAGCACCTATCAAGCATTGTCTAGGGCAGTAAGAAGGCAGAAGCAGTCAAGACAAGGACCCTCCTCTATAGAACTTAAACCAGAGAGAGGAAGTCAAATAAGAAAAAATAAATAAATGCATGTATTGCCCTAAGAACTAAATTGGAACAAGGGCAGAGGGTTCCAGAAGCAGAGAAAGGGCACTTGATCCAGTTTCAGAGAAGGCTTTCCAGGGGAAATAACATCAATGCCAATAGTTTGGGAGAACAGAGTGTTGTAACATGTTTCCAGCCTCATGTGTACCTCCAGGGCCATGGGGAGCTCTGACGAATATTTAAGCGCACATGTCCTTTCCCACTCCTTTGCTTTACCCACTCTACTCCTTTAGCCAGAAAACCTCCTCTTGAATTTTATTCCTATTTCATCTTCATCATCCTTCACAGCTCAGCTTTAATGTGGCGTCTTCTCAGAAGCTTTCCTTAACCATATTTGAAGAAACTGAACTAAAGCTAATCTGAAAAGCTTGTAAATGCAAGACTCAAGTTCTATTACATTGCCCTTGATCATTCAGAAATTCTAAGCCCCTCAGCTAAATTTAGTCATGAAAAGATCACTGTCCATTCTTTAATGTTTTAAGAATAAGTTGTACTATTTCCTAGTTGACTGTTAGTGGAGCCTACAGGGGGAAATCATGACCATTCCTAAATTTCTCCAAGGCTTGTGTTATTGCGGCATCTTGGTCTCCAGCTGAAGCCCTTGGGGAAAGACATAAAGTTGCCCCTTCTGTTCCACTGGATCCCAGCTGGGGTATGTCAGGCAGCTTAAAGGGTGACCACCATCAGAATCCTTGGTCAACTGGTGGCAGTTTTGGGTGAAAACATGTCAACATTACATTGCAATTTTTTTACTCTAAAATTACATAGTGGTTCCTTTGACCATCAGTAAATCTTTACAAATGGGACCAAAACAACTTTCTTTGGAGACACCATGGGACTAAAGAAAGAGACAATATTCCTATTATAGAATTTTGCAAACTCTCCGGATGTCCTAACAATAAGTTACAGATGTTTAATCCTAAATTAAGAAGCTAAATATAATGTGGACTTTACAAATGGCAATTTTCTATAATTTGAGGAAAATATCTGGTAGCTCAGTTCCCACTAGAAATGTTTGGCAATGGTTCTGCTCTCTGTTAAACATCTCTGGTATGATTTCCTAAGGACAGAATCATAGCAGAAGACAACAGATTTTTTTTTTTTAAAGAAAAACAACATAGAATTGATCAAGAAACTATAATTTGAATTTTCCTCTGGGCGTGTGGGTATTGTTTTATAACTGAAAGAAGCATTAAAATATCAAGGGAACTACATTCATATTTGTATTCATTCTATTGAATCATTTCTTGGCTTATCATATTTTGTGTTATTGCCTTGTTCTCCTTTGTTTTGAAAAGAAACTTTATCAGTTTTCCTGTGTCATGCCATTTTATCTCTTCACTCTGCCTGCAATAAGATATCAGCCTAATATTGGCAGAGCAACTCCGTACAATGATCCTTTGTTCTGGGAAAAAAAAATTGCATGAATAGTACATTATTAAAATAGAGAAGGAAGTGTGTTTCATTTGTTATTTATTTAGTGAATATTGTCATGGTACCAGGTGCTTTACAAAAGACAAATAAGTGAAGCAATAATACGGTGCACTTGGATCTTGCATTTAATGTAAGGATCTCTGAGTACTTACCAAACACTGACTCATAAATCAACTCACTTCAGATAGGATGTAAAGGTTGCTTTAAATCTACAGTCAACTTTGCAGAACCTGCTGTAAAAAAATGCTCCACGGCACCAAGCACTGTACAGCCTGCCTTGCCGCATCTCTGATACCTCTGAGGACACAGGGAAAGATGAAATCACAATGGGAGTGGGGCTATGAGAGATGGTGGGTGAATTTTGAAGAAAGGAAGCTAGAAAAAAAAATGGTAACAAATAGAAGAGAATCTGGGAAACTGAAAGCTAAAGCAGTGAATTTCATAGACAACAGACAGATAACTTCAGGTTCTAAACAAATGCAAACTTGACAGCTGTCAGAGTAAATATTTTATTGACCTTAGATTTGGCTCTTATCTTTGTCTAACACATTCATGACTTCTGAAGTTGGTTTCTTCTGCATAGGAGAAAATTTCTCGAAATTTTTCAAGATATGAATAGACTGGATTGTATTTTTCTAGTCACAAAGCTGAAATCTGCTCTATCCTTAATAATTATCACATAGAATTTGCTGCATACCATCTTGATGTGAAAGTTGAAATTAGGAAAATCTTACCAACTCAGATCACACTAAATTCTGAATCTGTCGGAAGATATCCAGAAATCTGTAGAAGACTATGCTTCTGAGATTTTTCAGGTAATGCCCAAGCAGGGTTACAGCTGTGACACAGCAGAGGCCAAAGGCAACAGACAGCAACCATTCAAGTATACCTGACATCCCTCTGCAGGCCTTCACAGAGAGTCAAAACTCAATATTTCAAAATGTATGCTTTTTCTCTCGGAAGAGTTTGGTGAGCCCTATAATCAGAAAGAAAACGGACAGCAGAGGGCCGGCAGCCAGGTCTTCCAATTACTATTTCAAAATCAGGAACCAGAGACCATGCCTGTGCAGAGGATCTCAGCTTGAGCCTGGGTTTTCTGCCATCCATTTGCAGGGTCCAGGCCTCTCTTGGCTTAGGCTGGTGGCTTGGGCCAGATGGAAGTCTAGTGCATGGGGAATGAGCAGCCTCTTGGGAACAAGCCAGCATTGCACCTGCTGCTGGGAAGTGTGTGATCTGGGCACATTACAGTCTAGTGGAGTACCAGGCAAAATTCCACTCTCAGGGAAGACGCAGGTACCCCCAGGAGACAGCTCATTATAAGAGAGGAAGAAGCCAGGAATAGGGCTGAGTAACGAAGTCTTAAAATTCAAAGAGGGTGTAGGAGGAGTCTACATGGAGCAAGTGGTCTCTACTCAATGCCCAGCCCAATCCCTTAGACCACATGCTTAGGTCCTAGGGAGAGGCACCATAACAAAACTTGAGTAGCTGTTTCAATAGATGTTTTAGCCCACTAGGCTCATGTCCCACATCTAACACAGTGTGACACAAAAGGACAGGAGCCCTTCTTCCTGACTCTGCCAGAGGCCATTGCCAACTTTGGCACTCAGTGATTACAACTGTGCCTGCCCTGCCTGACAAGCCTAATAAGCTCAGCAAGAGTGACTCCAGGTTGGAGAACAGGGAAGAGGAGCTGCAGCCTGGGACAGCTCAGATCCCTAGGCAGGAGGGCCTGGGGACACCTGTAAACCTCTCCTTGAGGACCCCTAGATTACTTGAGGGAGGAAAAAAAGAACATTATTGGAGAGCTTATGACAGCTGTTTGAGAAAATAAGGTATTTGGGGTTGTGATTAGAATAATTTTATGTGTCTGAACATTCATAATTTTCCCACATTTGCAATTTCAGCTATTGTCTGTTTCAAAATCAATACATGACAAGAGATTGCACATTTGTCTTCAGAGAACATGAGGAACAGGTCAGATGAAAACCTACTCCACAGACCCTATTGGGAAGAAAACAGCAAAGTCATGGAGTGGATTATTGGTGGAAGAAAGAGAAACAGGGTAATATTTTAGGTTCTGCAATAAGAAAGAAGGTGAAGTTTGAAGAACCTGACGATCCCCAAAAGGACTTAACAAAAGTAACATAAATGTCTTAAACATTGGGGAAGAGGAGGGAATTTTCAAATTTCATATAGGAGCAGACTGTATCCAACCATGTAGCAGGATGTATTCTCCTCTTCAACCTGTATGCTTATTATAAACAAATTAATCTAATCTATTTAGAATTTAGCCATGTAGTACATTTTGCTTTTAATCTTCTATATACAAACATCCGTTAATGCTTTTTGATAAAATGATAATTCCAAGTCCCTACGGGCCCCCTGTTGGCAACATTTTATAGCCATTAGTTGAGTTACTACATAGGCATTAAAGTAATAGAATTACATTTCTTTTGCTATTCAGGCCCTTTTGGGAATTCAAACAGCTCTTTACAACCATCAGGACCAATTAGGGAGGTGATACTGTGTTTTAATTCACAGACTGCAAGAGGTTTCTCTGACCAGTCAGGAAACCAATAGGATCCAAACAAAATGAAATGCCCTGGAAGCAGAAGGATTTACAATTGTGTCTGTATTTAGCAAAGCATTCCATAAATAGTGAAAAAATACAGGCTCTTCTTGCTCTGTTTGGTTTTCCTCAAACAATAATCATGCTAATGATAATACTGTCTGTGCACAATGCAAACACATTTTACTCTTTCTTCTTGCTTATGTCTCTGTAACTGGGGCTCTTCTGGTTGAATTATCTGCAGTGGCTAAGAAGTGACCTGTGATGGCTGCTATTCTCTACTGTAGAATGGGGACCCCATAGCAAGAATCACAGTAGGATTACCTCAGTTAAACGCACTAACTTCGATGTTACGGAAATGAATCATCAACTGCTTTATAATTTATTTGCCAAACAAGATTTCTCTCCTCTTTCCATTCTATGTTTCCTTCCACTTCCTGTTTCTTTTCATCTATTTGGGCCTCTTATCTGTTTATAATGCCCCTTTTAGTTGGGCTACTCAGGACCATAGTAGGCTGCTCACACATGAGCAGCCAGAGAACAGGGAGAAATGATGACAGCCCTCCACCTGCCTTTTACCTCTTTTGCCTGTATCTGTCTTTCTCCCTTTTGAATGTCTTTTGACTTCCTCCTTGGGAGTAGTCTTTTATGCTTCCAAAGCACTTCTGCATTTCCTATCTGTATCCAGTGATTTAGTCTTTAGTGCCATGAGTTCAGGGATAAAAATTGATGTGCTCACATAGCAACGTCTCCATTTTGATTATGTTGCCTGATCCTAAACAGGTAATCAGATATATTCAGAAATGCACAAGGATTTATGGGTATTATATCATCTTTTTAAACTTTTTAATCACAGTTTTTCCACAGTTGTGTAAAGTACAACCTTTCCCTGCTTCTGCCTCCCCAAATGACTTTTCTGACTTTATTATAGAATTAGAACAAGGAGTAAAGCATGAGAGAACAACCATAAGCATAAGGAGATTGGGTCAGGATCCAAGGGTCTCCTGAGGATGGGATCTACAAAAAGCTGAGCTATAGATTCTATCTATCCATCGATCCATCGCTCCATCTACTTACTGCCTAACTCTTTATTACACATATAGTGGGCATCATGCTATTGACAACTCCCTGGGGTCTACCCACTCTACAAATTTGTCTGTCTGATGGATGCCACTTAATGTTCTTAGGCTTCCTCCAGTTGTATCAGATTCCTTTTCCTCATGCTGCCATTGCAACCTCTGCATATCCTAACTGATCATATCACTTTGTATCATAATTGTAATTGTTACTCAGTAGCTATCTGTCCCTGTAAATCTCGAAATTCTTAAAGTCAGACTCCTGTTCTTCCCTCTCACATACCTCCCCCACCCCCAGGCCATCTGCTCCTTTGCAGCCTGGAAGGACACAATGAATAGCTGCCAATAGATACCTCACTGCCACAGGGGAGAGCCTGTCTGAGAATGCAGGCAACTGTGAGGAAGGGAAACAAGAGGTAGAGAAGAAGAAAGACTTCAGGAGGGCAAGGGCAGCCTGATGCACTTGTGAATCTTTTGTTCAATATAAAGATGATTTCCAGAAAAAAAAAAATCTTAGCATCTACTTTAACCATCTAGTATCTATTTAAATTTTTAAGAAATAATACTGGAAATAGTCATTGAAAAACATCCTGGTTAACAAAATATGACACCTAACAACTTTGTATCCATTTCCACCTGCCTATTTTCTATTTACTTTTTTTCTTTTCTTTTGTTGATGTCAAGGATAAACCAAACTAGGAACACTTTTCAAATTAATGAATTAGGCTTTCTGACTATGAATATAGGCTTGAAATCTCAGGCATGTCTTGATCTCTGTTACATGAAATACAATCTTCTAGAAAACAAAGACATAGTTGACAATCTTCTAGAAAACAAAGACTATATTTTACTGGCAACCTCAAAGACAAGCTCATTACATTCATTACAATTTAATATGTTTCTTAATGACTCATCAGCAAGACATAAAATATTGCATTTTGAAAAGAAGTCTCATTTGGATGTTAATTTGCAAATAAAAGTCAGGAAGAAGTTTGTATAAATTATTTTTGTAAATATATGTACATAAAATATCTTCTAAAATTTTAACAAACCTGTGAATAAAATCTTCTTGTGAAGAATGATAATCACCCTGACTTGGAATAATTTTATCACAGTCTATCTTCCGTGAGCTTCTTTAGTAATCTGAAGGGTGAGATTAGACTCTCATTATGAACTACTTATAAACATAATTTAAGATGATGGGAAAGTAATTTGAAGAATTTGGGGCCTGGTAATGAGTTTCCTTTGAAGTTGAGGAGGGGTGGCAGTGGGAACAGAATTTGAGATAATTGCTGGTTGTCTCCAAGGAGTCCAAATGTTGATGAAGCTTCTGCGTTTAATAATTAAAGACGCTAACCTCAGAGAAAGATGGAGCCACGTTGTCAGTTACCCCTGGATACTTCCAAAGCCTGTGTCTTGGTCTAACAATCCACTCTGACTTTGTCCTCCTCCTCCCGCTTAACTCCCACTTCTGCACTTGCTGTGTCTCTGTTAGGCACTGAGAAGAACAACTGAAAGCATGAAGAATAGAAGAAAACCTGCTTAGGAAACTTGACTCTGGCAGCATGGCACACTGAGTTCGTGCAGTATCCACCTTCCTGCCTCACGTGCCTCTCTGGAGAACAAGGATAACAAGGATATCTCTCCCATGCATGTTCAGGAAATCAACCAATGTTTGCCATACTCTTATAAGCTTTGCATCTGGGTTAAGTCCAATTAATGCATCCATAAAAAAACTTTTCCTAGGAAAAAGGAGGAACTCTGAGTGTAGTTTTTTCTTCCCGTTTATTTGAACCTATTGCTAGACTCATGGGAACTTCAGTTAATCATACTATGCCTGCAATATTCTCCCAGGATCAACTACCATGGGAACTCAAAGTTCATTTGCAGTGTTCTACGTTTGTCCTGGGTGACCTTTAGTCCAATCAAAGGTGTCTCTTGGTACAGCTGTGAATTCTAACGAATAGTAGAGAGAGTTGTGCTCACTTTTTCTTGCCAATTCCTGAGTATCCTTCTGGTCTAGAGCCATTTTATAGCCAGGCAAGCAGAGCACCTAGAAGAAGCAATAAGAAATGAAGAGGACGGCCACAGATTGCCCAGAAAACAAGGTCAAAGGCATGACCTCACCTGCCTCAACTTGACTAATTACATCTGCAATGACTAGTCCCAAGTAAGGCCACATTCTGAAGTACTGAGCATTAGGACTTCAGTATATAATATTTAAGAGGATACAATTCAACCCATAGCAACTAAGTTGTATCTAAATCAGTCACTCCCCAATCCTGGCTTAAGGCCAAAGCAGATGGGAGCTGCAACCTCCCTCTCAGATCAATTTCTCCCAGATCAAGTCTTTTCTGCTCTGCTGTAGGCCACACTGTGTGACCCTGTCTCTTACAGACCTCCCTGATCCCTTCACCTCTCCCCGCAGCCCAGACACACTGTCTACTGCTTCCTGCTCCCCCCAACCCAGGGAGGGGGCAGAGGAAGTAGGGGGTGGGGGAAGCCGCTGTTTGTCCACTTCTCTTGGCTCACACAGAATGTGGGCCCTGGTAAAGAGTGGGTCAATAAAACACCTTTCCTTGGTGTCAACATATGATACCACAGGAGCTCTTAAAATCATTAAAAACGAAATAACCAAGAAAACTGTATTTTCCCTCATGGGTGGGACTGCACAGCCCTCTGAGAGCATGTTCAAATAACAACATATGTCTCTCTGTTATCTTGATAGGAGAACAGATTCTGCTAACTAAAGGATTTTGGATTTGTAGAGTAGGGTTTTCAGGGCTGGGGGCAACATTTAATTGCTCGCATCAGTCAAAGCAAAACTGAGTTCTACCAGTTTTCCTTCTCTGCCCTTCCTCTATTCAGCGACTACCACCAGCACCCCCCGCCATCCCACTTAACAAATGTGGAGTCTAAGTATTACCAATGTGAAGGTAGTTCCAAATTATTTCATAGGCTCGGGCACCTGCAAGTATCGCTCTGCCCAGGATATTCCAAATGCAGTGAAGTAACACCAGAAATGATGTTTTCATTTGCATCAACATAATTATGGGAGAATGGACTTTTAGCACTGAATGTGATTTTAAAATGTCACTCCCAGAAGCTGGACATTTGGGCTGTCCTTCATATTGTAGAGCAGAAATCTTTAAGCTGATAAACTTGCAATAAAACAAGTGTCTAGAAGGTGGCATGATAAACTAAAATTTTACTTTATGATTTTTCTACATTTAAAAATTGTAAATATATCTTTCTAAACATATGTATGGGTTTGAAGTTGCTGAGCACTGTTTCTTGGGAAGGATGGTGCTGCTTCCCACTCTTTAGGGGTACATTGTCCTTTCATAGAGCAAGCAATGAGAAGAGATGATCATCTTTTTTTCAATATCCTTTCTTGGCACAAATGAAAACTGGCAACCCTAAAGCGATCTGCCCCCTCCCTTTACACACACACAGATTTGCTTTTATTTATATATTTTTTTAGCTTTTTTTTTTTTTAACTAAGTCTGTGATATCCAGAAGTCTAAAACCACTGGTCAAAATGACCAAAGACCAAAACAAAACAAAACAACAACAAAAATCCCTTTAGAGCTGGCTCAGATAATACAGTCTACCGTAAAGGACCTTAAGAAATAGCTGCAGAAGAGAGGAAAACAATAGGCTTGATCACAAACTCCTTCTGAAATGAAGCTAACACATGTCCCCAGTAGTCTTCCCCCTATGAAGCATGAGCTCATCTTCCAGCATGGATAGCAGTCTTGCCTAACTCCAAAGAACATTGCTTCTTAATCCCACCTAAAACAATCTCTCTGCAATACCAGCATCTTCATGTCTGCTCGTTGTCCCTCTCTGCCTAGCACGGCCTTTGTGCACTTTACAATATTTATACCTCTCTGTCTGAACTGCTGGCTGGTGAGCAGACTGTCTCAGACTGTCTAGAGAGCAGGAAGCAGATGGAAAATAAATACAGATGAGGAGCTCTGGGGGCAAAGCTGCAGACAGGACAAGAGGGCCAGGAAATAAACAAACAGGAAAGAGACTGACTGGTCTTTCTGCCTTTCATCCCTGGCTCTAAGAGATAAGACTTAAACAGTAAGACGCCGACTGGGCTCGCTTTCAAATTCTACCCAGCTTCTACTTCAGGGTAGTTTTTTCGTTTCAATAGTCTATCTCTGCAGTTTTAAAAAAGGATGGTTAAAATAAGCTCTTAATAAGTGATAATAATTCATTTCAAATGCAATGATCATTATTACATTAGAGAGGTATAGGATGCAAGAATTTGAAACCATCTTCAACATAGTTGAATATAGTGCATGTATGTTAAAAGTAGGAGCACTGACTTAGACAGATCTTACGTGTTTTAAAGCAGAGCATCAGGTGCCCAGGTCTAGGGAAAACATGACGACACCGCCTTCGTCATTCTGCTGATGTTCCCTCTTCTCTCTTCTTTTGGCTGTCAAAGCCAGCTTTAATGAAAGAATCTCAAACCAATCATTTACGCCTCATAATAGACTTAAGTCAAAGCATTATCTCTGACCATAAGTCATTATTCTTATGGTAAATACTTTATACTCAAAGCCTGTTTGATTTATACTCAAATTCTGTTTGATTTTCCTCACTAGGAACGCCTTCCTTAAAACTTTCCATTATTGTGTGATATGCTTTTAATACCTCACCCCAGGACCAAAGGCCTCCCTCTTGGCCTATGCTTAGGTGATTGGTATGAACAGCTCTGGTGCTAGATTACCCAAGTTCAAATCCTGACTTCCCCATGTGTAGTCATATGGCTTTGTCAATACTTTTTAATCTGAGTCTCAGTTTTCTTGTCTGCAAAATGAGGATGATAATAACATCACCTTCTTTATGAGATTATCATGAAGATTAACTGTGGTAGAAATGTAAAGCTCTTGGAACAATGGGTGACCTTTGAGGATTAGCCAATATTATTCCTGTCATTGTATGGTCAGAAATGATCAAAGTGAACATATTTTTCTTGATATTACAGGAATTGAATTTTTAAAGGCAACTCTGCAGAAAATACTAATTTAAGAAATCTTGTATTTATTAGGTCAGGATCTTTTCACAGAATTCTGTCTCCAAGGTTGTTTTATATCACATAAGATTTTTTGGTGACATTTTTTAAAGTATAGTAACTTAAAGAACCTTTGGGTAGAAATAGCTGAAGGACAAGAAAATCTCTTAAGTTTTCAGGTTTTTTTTTCAATATAGAAAATAATCATCTCTTGTTACTAATCTAAAACCTTAATATATTTCCTATATCTTGATTCAATACATGCTTTGTTTCTACAAAATCTGTTTTAATCTCTCTGTGTTATCAATGTAAAATATCATTGAATAAGTTTTTTGAGGGGAAGAAACGCCATAGAATGAGTTAGCCAAAGATAGAAATGGTTCCCTTTATCTTAAAATACATTTTGCAACACCTAACGTCTACAGCATGGCATAATGGCCATCAGAGAAGGAAACTATGTCTACTGCACAATGTTTTCTGGCTGCAACAAGATGGGTCCCATTTTTCCAAGATCTTATTGTTACTCTAGGCCATCTAACAAGATGTCCTTTGGTACAAAGTCTTACCTCAAGCAAATACACTTAAATGTCAAAGGATCATAAGAGTCCTGGAGGGAAAGGAGCAGAGAAGTTCCTGTACCTCTGAAATCACCCAGTGTAAGTGGCAATCTGCTTGGTCTTCACAAATAAGGCTGGCAGCAGGCAAGGATTAATTCTGATGTAAATTAACTACATTTCTATTTTGATTAAATATAAACTTGTTAAAATTAAAATAGCTGTTCTTCTTGCTTGGATTTCAATTTGTAACTGTGAAAGAGAATAAAGTTTGAGGAGCAGTGCTCTCAACGTTATCTTTCTGAAGGGACAGGGTTTTATAGAATGCCCAGTCCAACCCCACCTTCCTGTGTTCCAATGCCCAGTCCAACCGCAGCTTCCCATCTTTCCTTCTGGTCGAGTCATGGAGCCACTTGGTGTGTCTCCTCTGCAAAGCTCCAATCAGAATATTTAATTGTCTACAAAGGATGTTCTATGGATTAACTGTCAAGTGTTTTGGGACTATTAACTACTTGATAAATGCTAATAAGATGCATCAAGGAAGCTGATATTATTTGTTCACCTAACATATATTATTCCATCTCTCTGTATAATTACGTTAGGTTTTATTGTTGTTTACAGAGACTAGTTTTTAAACAGTATTGCAACTCTATATTGTCCTCCAAATAATCATCATATTTCAATTATAAAGTCTTGCATTTTTCAACTGTCATTGCTGAGTTGATCTTCAGGGACTGTATTAGGATCAGAGAAAAGGCATATGCCTAAGCCTTAGGTTTGAGTGATAATCACCAAGACATAATAAGCCTGCGAGTTGAAACAGAGACAGTTTAATAGTTACTTTAAAGAAAGAAGATCAGCTGGGAATCTGGGAAGAAAAGCTGGGCTGAATGGGAAAGTAGGAATGATGAATATATTCTAAGCTTCAAATTAAATCCAGCAATTAAACCAAAGACCTTATGAGTGCTTTAGAAGAAATTTTAGAAAATATAGACTTTGCAGTTTCTTTGATTTCCATCTCTCTGACTCTAAACATATTTGAAACAAGCTACATAAGATTCATTGCAAATGTATCTCTCCTAAGGATTTTTTTAAAGGCATACTGCACTTACCCAACTTTTCACTGGGAGAAAAAAATAAATATTTTGTTCCTTATTTGGGCTACAAAATGTCCAGCTCCATTCCAACCCTGGCCCTGACTCATTCAGAGCCCTTAAGCAGGTCCTTGAACCTATATGTCCATCACATTCCCCACCTCCACCTGTAAAAATACAATAAAAGCAACTGGCTAGTTCCTACCTCACAAGGAAGTCATAAAGATTAGAGTTAGAACATTGAACTTCAAAGATGAAAGACTCAATATAAATTCCAAGCATTATTGTCAAGATCTCAGTGTGAATTAACAGAAATGTACTGCTTAGGCAATTGCTACCTGTCAGCAGATCTAAACCAGGCTGACCTTGATATGCCCAGGGAAGGGCAGGAGCGCCTGAGACCAAGAAGCACATTTTCTCAGAGCCAATGTAATTGTCTTAATTATCCATACTTGGTAGCTCACCATGATTGCATTTCTTGTTTTTCTGAAAGACTGAATACTATAATATAATGCATACCTGCTATACACCCTATCCCCACCCCAATAAAAAAATAAACATTTATTCTCTACCTACAGTGTTCAAGGCTGCACTAAAGATTGGAAATACAGAAATTAATATATAGTTCTTACATCTTCAGAGATCACAATTAAAACAAGAGAACTGTGCATTCTCTATTTAGTCTAGAGAGAGCTGAGTCTCCCAAGAGCTTAAAGCATCCCAAAGCAAGATTTTACACACAAAAAAAGTCCAATAATTTTGTAGCTGGCTTTCATTAGCAATGACTGCCTCAGCCCATGACATGTACTATGACAAATCAAAATTTTGCACATTTTCTTCTCTGTATCTACAAGGGTTACAAATTATTACTAAAGTTATTTTTAAAGGGCCTAAGGTATTAATACCATCATTCTATTCTCAGAATTACTAAGCTCAAAGGCATCCTTCATCCCAGTTGATGAATGCTTACACAAATGTTTGACGTCTCATTAGCCTTGAGGTGATTTTTAACATGGCCAGGGATGTAGAGAACAGAGTCCTCTGTGTGTGTGTGAGCACGTGCCTAATTGCCCAACTCCTGACTTGGGCCCCCTCACTTCTTCTTACTGTTTGGTAGTGAAGGAATGAATGGCAAGTTAGGGTGCTGCCTGGGAAATATCATCAATCTTAGCCTAAGTCATTTTGAGCAGCTGTTCATATCTGTTTTAAAGATATCCAGGCCCTGGACTCCCTTGGAAATATAATTCCAACATCTGACCCATTTAAAGTTGGAAAAACCTTTCTTATGTGGAAATGGAGAATAACAGTTCAGCTTGCTTCTCTAATAACTTAGAAGTAATTATTGTCACATCTTTAGTTTCCTAACTTCTATCATTAGAGTTTGGTTTTTCTCAAAGGACATCTAATTCTTGGGGTTTTTTTCCTCCAAATTCCCTCCAATTTTTTCCTTGTGTCTTTTAAAAATACAGATTAAAGCTAGCGGGGAGAATGTGAGTATCCATTTCCTCATCTGTGAAATGAGACAAGATGATTCCTAAGACTCCTTTTTGCTCAAAGATCTTAATTCTTGAGAAACTTTACACAATAGCCTAAGCCAGGGATCAGTAATCTTCTTCTGTAAACAGCCAGGTCGTCAACATTTTAAGCTTTATGGCCACATAGTCTTTCTTGTAACAACTCAACTCTGCCGACTTAGGGCAAAAGCAGCCATAGATAATACTTAAAGCAAATGATCATTCCTGTGTTCCAATAAAGCTTTATTTACAACTACAGATGACATGCTGGATTTGGCCTATGGGACTTAATCTGCCCCCGGTCTAAAAGAAAAAAAAAAAGAAAAAAACAAGCTCTATATCTCCATACCACCCTTCCTGTCCCTGTGTTCAGGCTCAGATTTTCTGAAATGACCCACAATCCTTCAGCCATTAGTGAACCCGGAAATCCCTCAATTGCCTATGTTTATAATACACACACACACACACACACACACACGGGGGAGGGTGAGAGTGGACAGCCAAACTTGAACAGCAGAATGTCTTCTGCTTTTTGTTGTTTTTACAAAAAACCATTCCTGACTTTCAGGATAAGAAGAAGCCTACATTTTTACTTACAGTGCTTTATAATGAGACTCAACTTTTACATTTATTGGGCCATATTTACCAGCAATTCTGACCATACAGTGAGTAGGAAAAGTGAGTAAGGTCCATAGACCAGTAGCCTCAGCATCACCTGGGTGCTTCTTGGAAATTCAGTGTCTCGGGCCCCACCCCAAACCTACTGAATCAGAACCTCCATCTAATCAGATCCCCATGCAACTCCTACGCACATTCCATTTGAGAAGCACGCAAGGTCCTGGCAAAAAAAAAAAAAAAATAGATGTCAACCTCAGATGGAGTGAATGGAGAGGTGACAATGAAGGGATGGCTTAGTGGGGTGTGGCAAGAGGTAGATGAAGAAAGGGATGGGAGGAACCTTTGGACTAGCAATAGCTGCAGTCATTACAACCACTGGGGCTGAAGGGATATACAGGGGAAATTGTGATACCCGAGTCCATTTTGCACTGGAGACCTGGAGGAGGGGCAGCCTGGTGAAGCTGTCTTTGAAGAGGAGACAGCAACTTCTGTAGACACATCACCAGAGCAGGGAGCAACTACAGAAGAAATAACCCAAGCTGTCTGCACTCCTGCCTGCCAGGCTCTTGCTGGTATCTTCCACTGGCCAAACCTAACCAGAAGATAGGGGGCCCAGGAGATGCAGTCCTCAAGGCCCAGGCTTCAGAGCACAGAGCAGAGAGTCAGGGAAGGAGCAGAGAACAACCAGCCCAGCCAGAGGGTGCTTCCCACTGGGGTCTGGGTCCCCTGGAGCCCTAAGCTGGCGTCCCTTCAGCTGGTGGTTCTCATCTGCCATTGTCACTGGCACTGGTAGCTCTGTGTCCTCAGTTAACATTACACTGTTTGCGTCTCCTTTTATTCAGAATGCAAAATTGCTCAACTTGTATTATTGCCCAAACTAAAACACCATTAAAAGAAAAAAAAAACGTTGTATATCTCCATGTCACCTCAAGAAGCCCACACCTCAAAATGGTTTCTTTTTACTGTCACTCCCTAATGCCAGTTAAATTACAGCATTCCTGTTTCAAGCCATCAAAGTAGCCAGGCTGTGGGAAGTACTGCCTGCCTAAGCTGGCAACGAGCTTGGCTCAGAGAAGACCGCTTTTCTCTCTCTTCTACCTGCAGCAAATTCCCTGAGATGGTTTTCAAATAAGACTTCACTTTGTTTCCTGGCATACACAGTGGATCAACTTATTCCTAAGTAAAATACAAGAATCAACAGTGTTGAAAGAGTAAAGAAAGGAGGTAGTAAGTACTGCCCCTTCGTCACCCTGTCTTTAGGCAAATAACTTCATATTACAGTTTCAATATCTAAAATGGAGCATTAAAATAATTAATTGGGAAACCATTAGACTGAGGTAGCCCTACTGCCAGGTTCCCATGTAAGCAAACCCAAACTCAATTCAATGTGAACTGCCATATCTGAGAAAGTGAAACCTATGTTTTCCCAATCAGAAACTGCCAACTAGCCTCTAACTATGGACTTTACCAATTAGAAACCACCAACTATCTTCTAACTATGGACTTGGAGGTTATTGCTCCACTTTAACTAGTCAAATATTTTCTTTGCCTTGCTTCCTAGTTTTGCTTATAAAAGCCTCGCCCAACCCCTCTTCGTTGGAGCCCCAAACTAACTGCATCCTGGAGCTGCCTGATTCATGAATCCCAGTCTGTTCAAATAAACTCTTCAAAATTTTAATATGCTTCAGTTTATCTTTTAACAGGGATAATAATAATAATACCTACCTCATATGTTTAAAACAAAGGAAATAGCAGTGTATCAGAAGGTTAAAAAAGAAATGATATAATAAAAACACTTAGCTGGGCTAATAGATATAACTTAGTACCATGATTGATATTTACCAATATTTCAAATGCTACTAGAGGAGTTTTTCATTGCTCCAAGCTAACCTCCACTTCCATGTTATCAGGAAAAGGCCCTGTCAAATACATCATCTTTGCTCAGGGACAGCATGTCTTCCCTTTATCCCATCAGGCCAATCTGAGTCATATGAACAACCCAGAGAGAAACCACGGGGTCCTCTTCCTCCCCGTTCTGGGTCTAACAACAACAGCCCTGGGTAGGAAGCTCACGGGATCTCCACCTTCCAGCCTCATGCGACTGTCTGGCTTTTCAGAGACAAAGTGTCTCCAACGTAAAACCACAGGACCCCAGCACTACCCACACCACCCGCCTGTCCCAAAGAGAAAGCATATGCATGACATCACTTCCTGTTCTCCTCTTTTGGGTTCCCATCCATTTTCTCCTAGAAGAGGCCAGAGTTCAGGCTTTGTGTGCAGGAGTTAGGGAGGAATGTTGGCAAAAAAGAAAAAGCTGGGGCTGGGGGTTGACCCCACACCCTCCCTGTCTTTTCTGTTTTCAGATAACGTTGACCAATCATTTACTTGCCAACTCCCTACACCTGCCCCTACATCTCCCATTATATATTCTTGTAGCCATCTACAATCCTTGTCTGAAGACATTACAGTATGGTAGGATAGACAGGGTTTTATTTGGCTTTTTTTGGCTTTTTTTTTTTTTGCATCATTGGATGACACAAAAGGTGAAATAAACGGTACTGGGGTGCATGAATTGCAAAACAAAAGCAAAGAAAGACAAAGAAAGAAAGAAGGGGAAATAAGGAAGAAAGGAAGGAGGGAAGGAAGGAAGGGAAAAAAGGGAGGTAAGGGCAGAGGAGGAAGGGAGGGAAGGGGAGGGGAAGAGAGGGGAAGGGATGGGGGAAAGGAGGGGAAGGGAAGTGAAGGAAAGAAAAGGGAAAGGGAGAGGGGAAGAGGAAGGGAAGGGGAGGGGAAAGGAAGGGAAGGGAAGGAAAGAGGAGGGAAGGGGAAGGGAAGAATAAGAAGGTCCATGTACTAGGCTGTTCTCTCATTGCTATAAAGAGATACCTGAGACTGGGTAATCTATAAGGAAAAGAAGTTTAATTGGCTCATGGTTCTGCAGGCTGTACAGGAAGACTGATGCTAGCATTGCTTGGCTTTTGGGGAGGCCTTAGGAATCTTACAATCATAGTGGAAGGCGAAGGGGATGCAGAAATATCACTTGGCAAGAGCAAGAGAGTGAGGGGGGAAATGCTTTAAACACACCTTTAAACAATCAGATTTCATGAGAACTCACTCACTGTCATGAGGACAGTACCAAGACGGATGGTGCTAAACCATTCATGAAAAATCTGCCCCCTTGATCAAATCACTGCCCACCGGGCCCCACCTCCAACACTGAGGATTAAAATTTAACATGAGATTTGGGTGGGGACACAGATCAAAACCCTATCAGTTGGACTCTTCGAAATAATTTCAATTTGATATTTCAAAACTGTTCCCAATTAGTCATCAGAGCAAAAATACTAGAATCTCATTGAAGTTCCTTATACAGTTTTTATGGTTTAATATTGTTTTCATTTAAAATTATATTAGAGGAGGTGATTCCATTCTCAGCATGCCTGCACCCCAAATTAGAAAAAGGTAGATAACCTCGATTGACCTGGGAAGACCTGGAAGGTATCGTGTGGACCACTTCAAACCCTTACTGTACCATTGTAGGCAGGCAAAATGACTCACTAGAAATCACCCTATAAGTCCGCCAAGTGCTCAGGGCATCTGGCCATCAAATCTGTATTCATTTCACCCATACTCTTATTCTCAGGACAAGCAGGTGGTGTTTGTTTTTCAAAAATTCAACACAAATATCAGCCACAAAAATTACCTGAATGAAGAGGAATCCAACTGCTTACTTTGTTTGAATCAAAGCTCTCTTTCAGAGTGCTTGGTACCTGGAGGTCACATACTTCCTATGTGAAGTAAAGGATCCCAGCACAAAAAGTGTTATTCAATGTGTGTGGATGAATTGCAAAATCTTGGTTACCCAGCACAACTACAAGGAGTTGCCACAGTCAGCAAGCTTATTGGGTAACTTTTGCAAATACTCATTTGACTCATTAAGCATGTTTTCTTTTGTATATTAGTGTGCAAAAGTCACAGGAAAAAATTACTTAGTAGGAGTGTGTCCTTGAATGCTGTTTAAATAAGATTTTCTCACCATTACTTGGAAAGAAGAAGACACACAAATGAAAACTATATTAATAGACAATCTCCTCCAACAATTTTTGCACATCTTTTGATTTTTTTAATGCAGATTCTTGACCAAAAAGTGAATATAAATAGTGGAAAAACCACCAAACTGCAATTTCCATGTTATACTTATAATATATGTCTTATTGTGGTAAAATATACATAGCATAATTTTTCCCACTTTAACCATTTTTTTTTTGAGACAGGGTCTCACTCTGTTGCCCAGGCTGGAGTACAGTGGCACAACCACAGCTCATTGCAGTCTTGGCCTCCTGGGCTCAAGTGCTCTTCCTGCCTCAGCCTCCCAACTAGCTGGGACCACAGAGGCACGCCACCACAGCCAGCTAATTTTTTATTTTTTCTAGAGATGAGGTCTTGCTATGTTGCCCAGAGTGGTCTCAAATTCCTGGCCTCAAGTGATCCTCTCACACTGGCTTCCCAAAGTACTGGGATTACAGGCATGAGCCACCCATTTTAATCATTTTTAAGTGTACAATTCAGTGACATTAAGTAGATTCACATCATTATGCAACTATCACCACCCCTCATCTCCAGAACTTTTTTATCTTCCCAAACTAAAGGTCTGCACCTATGAAATAATAACTTCACATTCTCCCCTTCTCCAGCCCCTGGTAAATACCATTCTAATTCTTGTCTCTAAGGATTTGACTCTTCTGGGTATCTCATATAAGTAAACTCACACAATATTTGTCTCTTCATGTCTGGCTAACTTTAGTTAGCATAATATCTTCAAGTTTAATCCACAATGTAGTGTGTATCAAAATTTGATTCCTTTTTAAGGATGAGTAATATTTTATTGCATTACATTTTGTTTCTCCATTTAAACATTGTTATCTGTGTCTGTTGATGGACATTTGGATTGTTTCCACCTTTGGTTGTTGTGAATAATCCTGCTATGAACATGGGTGTACAGATATCTGCCAAGTCCCTGCTCTCAATTTTTGGGGTATATGCCCCCCATGTTATTCTAATTTTCTTTATTGAAATGCCTTCCTCTATCCAAGATGACCATTCTTTCAACCTAGTATGCATTTTTGAGAGTTGTTGTTAGCCTGGTGACAGAGAGAGTGGGCAGCTCCCCATCTCCATCCACTAAGCCAACTCTGGCAAATCAGTAGTTGCAAGACAAGAGTTGCAGCCCGAACACACTTGTGTTCTTTCTTTAATACTTCTTTATTTTATAAATTTTTAAATGTCTATGGCTTCTTTGAAAAAGAGGGAGGCTGTCTTCACCATGAGAATGTATGGGATGAAGTAGCAATTCAGTAGCAGGAGAAAAATGGCCACCCTGGGTGGAGAAAGAAGTCTCAGGACCACTCATGGCTGCTGGGGAAGACTGAAGGGAGCTCCTTTGATAAACAAAGATATCCAGGATGGAGAGTAAGAGAAGAGATGAAATAGAGGACAGACAGGATTCGTGTAGGAGTGAGGACCAGGCCTTCTTTAGGATCCTGAGGCACAGGAACCCAAGAGTTGCTGATACAGAGTAGCCAAAATTATGGAATTTACAGTGCGGCCTCTAGGGAAACTTGGCCAAGGCCATAGAGGGAAGATAGGAAGCAGATCCCTAGTGAAAACCCAGCTTCCATTAAAATATCTCCCATGGAGAGGACAAGTCTCACAAGAACTTGGCCACAAACTGAAGAGGTGCAACCAGCATCCAGACAGAAAAGACTCTCCTTGCCCCAGAGACCAGTGAGCATCTGAAGGCTGGATCAAAGCCCAGGCCTAGAGAGCAGATGTTAAATGGAGTCTCCAGAAGGCCTCTAGCCCCAAGAGACCCAGCACAGAGCATTAAAGGTAGATCAGTACACGTGGGGATCATTCCAGCAAATAGGCTGTGTGAACTCAACAAGACTTGGCAAAGACCTTGCCTGAGCTGGTCATCTCAGAGGGCCTCACAGCCCATCCAGGCTCAGTCACCCACAGGAGCCAACTGTTCATGCCAGATTTCAGTGTAAGGGAAGAAAAGGAGAAAAGAAAATGGCTGGAACCAAGGAGTTCTGAAATAAAAGGACATTTCCTTGCATTCTCTCATAAGCCATTTTCACCTTCATTTGGTATCTTCAAAGAGTGACACCCAGATCTTACCAAGCCTGAGCAGCAGACACGATTCCCTTTGATCCATGTGATCCTTTTCATCCATTTGAAAATCCTTCATGTGGCATCGACTTGATTAGTTCACATTATTAACCCATGATTGTGTTTTTACTTCATACTCAGCTCTGCACCCGGAACTGAGACACAAAAAGGGCCAATTCCCTGCCCTCCCTAACCTCAGGGAGCTTACATCTAGTGAGGAAACAAAAAATTAAAGGGACAGTTACACAAAAGAATGACCAGGGCTACAAGAGAAAGAAGTTTGGGGTGAATTAAAGGCACAGAGAAGTTTGTAACGCAGGAGCAATATGTAACCCAGAGGATCAGGACCACTCAATACGTTTTTGTTAGTTTCCTCTTGCTGCTTAAATGACTTAAAACAATACGACTTTATTATCTTAGACTTCCGAGGGTCAGAAGTCCAAAAATAGATCTTAAGGGACTAAAACCAAGGTGTCCAGTGCTGACAGGACTGCATTCCTTCGGAAGGCCCTGCAGAGATTTTGTGCCTTTGTCAGTTTCTGGAGGCCATCTGCTGCTTTGGCTCAGGGCCTCCTTCCAGTGATGGCATCACTCTGACCTCTGCTTCTACCATCACACCTCCTTCTCTCCCCTGCTCTCATCATCTTCTGATTCTGACACTCCTACTTTCCTTTTAGAAGGATCCTTATAAGATGCTTACATTGGGCCCACCCAAATAATCTGTGATCAATCTCCAATCTCCCATCTCAAGATATTTAACTTGATCACACCTGCAAAGTCCCTTTCACCTGTAAGATAAAATATTCACAGGTTTCAGGGATCAGGACATGGCCATCTTGGCAGGGGCAGTGGGGTAGGGGGAGTAAGGAGTTGGAAGGTGGCATTATTCTGTCTACCATGCAGTTAATTCCTTTAAAAAAAAAAAAAAACCCTTTGCGGCCAGGCGCGGTGGCTCACGCCTGTAATCCCAGCACTTTGGGAGGCTGAGGCGGGTGGATCACGAGGTCAGGAGATTGAGACCATCCTGGCTAACACAGTGAAACCCCGTCTCTACTAAAAATACAAAAAATTAGCCTGGAGTGGTGGCGGGCGCCTGTAGTCCCACCTACTGGGGAGGCTGAGGCTGGAGAATGGCGTGAACCCGGGAGGCAGAGCTTGCAGGGAGCAGATATCGCACCACTGCATTCCAGCCGAGGTGACAGAGCGAGACTCCGTCTCAAACAAACAAAAAAAAATTCCTTTGCGTGAATAGATTGTATCATTATTATCCCTGTGAAAAGGTTTTTTTTCCTTCATCTCCCCCTTTTATTTTATCAAAGAAAGAACTCATAAATCTTTATCTTCTGAAAACTAGCCACAAATCATCTAAATTATATGTTAACATTATATGGATAACATCAAACATCAGAGGCCTTCTATACCGCCTCTGCTTCTTTTACCGTTTCTAATTTCTCCAAAACGTTCCCATGGCAGATGACTCTGATTCTTACATGCTGATCTTCTCATATTCCAGTCCCTTTTTCTCTTATGGTGGAATCCCATAAGCAGACTCAACTTTTCACCAACTGATAACACGAAGTAGTCAATTTCACTTTATGAGTTAGGTGTAGGAATAGAATTCAGAATTATTTCCGGAAATTATTTCTTGGTATCTATAAAATCATGTGTTGAAAGTCTACAGTCCTCTATCATAATTGTATTTATATCACTGTGGTGTGTGAGGGGAAAAAAGGAAAAATGTAATCTAAACTGGAACCAAGAAGTTGTTTCACCCAAGATTAACCCAAGATTACACAGATTATTAATGGTATGACCTGGTCAAAACCCACAGCCTCTGGACTCCAGAACCAGTGCTCTTTGCCCTAGCCACACTATTCTGCCATTCTTCTCTTTCAGATTAAAAAAAAATTTGGTAGAAATTTACACATTAATGGTACACATTAATGACTTCAAATACTTGTCCTAATTGTCCTCTTTATTAAAAAGCTCCCACCACTAGTCCTGATTGGTGTTCCATAAAGGGTCCTTCCTGCTGGTTGATGTTTGACTCTGTGAAATATAAACAAGTTTCAACAAGAGGACAGAGAATTTGTAATCAACACACCTTGGCTCCTGTTCAGAACGACCATGCCTGGCACTTGATATCTTTGCAGAAAATGGATATTGGAAAGAAATATCCCACTTCATTTAAAAGCAGAACAACAGATGTAGGGGCAATGGTGTCAATGAGAATCAGTTACATATCTGATGAAAGTCTTTGTGAATCTCAAATAATAACAATATGGCAATCCTTTTACTTCTCTTTAGAATTCCCCAGGACCCTCCTCCAAACCCCCTCCCTATTTCATCTCTTCCTCACAGCCAGATGGCCTCAGCAGCTACTGAGCAGAGGACACCAACACTGTCCCTCACCAGCTCCCTTCACATTCCTCCTTCCCACCTCGAAAACACTTTTACCCTCACTCAGCTCCTCTCCCTTTCCCTCAGTGACATCCCCTCTTTTTTGGATATCGTGCCTTTGCTCAGCTGCCTGCTTCCCCTTGATCTACTGGTACGTTGAAATCCCAACTACTCAGCATAGTGTGCAATACAACTCATGAGTGCCTCCCAAGTCAATGCTACACTTATAGTGTTCTCCAATCCAGCTGTGAAGCTCACTGAGATCCCCCCATTCCTTTGCACCCACTGTTTTCTCTCCCTGGAAGGCCATTCCTCCATTTTTTGCCAGAAAACTCCTAATCATCCCTCAAAGCCTAGCTCAGCATTGACCTCTGTGATGCTGTTCCCAACCATCGGCCATCTTCAGTGAAAGTTAATGATAGAGGCAGACAAGGGTGGGTCCCTGGCGAAACCCCACCATCAAGCCAAAAAGCCTGAAACCCACAGCCTGAAGTGGGAACTTCTATCCCTGTTTGCCCACTCTCTCCTGATTGGTTCTTTCTGGCCTAGAACTCCTGACCTCAGGTGATCCACCCACCTCAGCCTTCCAGAATGCTAGGATTATAGGTGTGAGCCACTGCACCCAGTTGGTTCTTTCTGAATAATGTCTTTTTACCAATCAAATTTTGCCTCTTCCAAAACTACCTATGGCCTGCCCCACCTCCTATCCTGTGCCTATAAAGACCCCAGACTCAGTAGTAGAGAGGGAGAAGTGGCTTGACTGGAGAGAGGTGACTTGACTTCAGAGCGATGGCTAGACTTCAGAGAGACAGCTTAACTTCAGAGAAGAGCCATGTGGAGACAGCCAGACTTCAGGGAAGATTACCTGCCCATCCTGTCCCCTCTCCAGCTATCCCCTCTCTACTGAGAGCCACTTCCATCACTAAAAAAAAAAAATTATCTGCCTCCACCATCCTTCAAGTGTCCATGCAACCTAATTCTTCTTGGGCACTGGACAAGAGCTCAGGACCCACCAAGTGTGGGTACTCAAAAAAGGTTGTCACACTGGCCCTTTGCCCTTGCTGGCAGAGGACAGCCACCCAACGTGATGAGGCAAGGGGCCCATTGAGCTGATAACACACTGCTGTCCACAGATGGCAGAGCTAAGAGATCATTGTAACACACCCTCTGGGGCTTCGGGGGTCACAGGCATCCCCATCTGGGCACCACCATGGGGCCACATGGAACCTGCTCCTGCCAGCACCCAAAGCATCCAGCCAGATCCTGCACTCGCTTGCTAATGCACTCCCTCCTGCAAAAGGTTGAGCACAGTGGGCCTGGTAAATGGACCACCCCTGTAGCAAGTCCGATGAAGGGGTCAAAAAAAATTCCTGCATCATTAATACTCTCTGCCCTGTGTGGCAAGAGCCCCAGGCTTTCCTCTCCCAGAGCTTTTAACACATGACATTAGCCTTGTCTGTTCACCTCTCAGACTTCCTCAAAAAGTTCCCAGACTGAGAGCTCTTTAAGAGCAGAGATTGCTCCTTTTACGTCTAAATCCTCAGCACTTAGCACAGTCCTTACTAGTAGACACCCAATAAATGTTTGTTGAGTGATTGAAAGAAAGTCCAAATCTTTCTATTAAAAGAAAGAAATTAAAAAGAAAAAACGATCACTCTGCTGTCTTCTGGAACAGCTATCTAACCAAACTTCCCAAACCCAGTTGGCACCATGTACAAGCTGATTTCTGTTGCCAGCCTACCCCTGGATCTGCTTTATTGACCTCGATTATTTCCTCATCACTTAGCTAACTGACTGTTCCTCATTCCCCACTCTCCTTTCCCCCTCTGCAGCATCTGATGGCTTTATTTTTAAGTTTTGAGCTGGTCCATTTTCCTCTTCCACCATCTCATCCACCCCCTTTGTCTCAGCAATAATTTGTTTTCTCAGCTCCTCATTTGGTTATTTTCTAAAAGTGCCAGTCACAGCCACTCTCCAAAAGCTCTCAGTAGCTGGCTGATGGACCATGCATCAATGGAAAGCAGCATCCTTACGCCAGTTTCTGGAAACTAGACAGCAATTAAATGAAGCAATGTGCATAAAGCACTTAGCAGTGCCTTAGACACTTACTGAGTGTTGTCATACCTCCATCCTGGGCAAACTGGCCTTCAAACTGGCCATCCCTCTTCCCATTTATCTTCGCTTGAATTCTGAGCACCACTGCTATAATGACATTCCTAATGCAGAGTGCCAATAAAAAGGAGGGGTTCCCAAATATCCATCCACAGCAAAATGAGAAAGATAAAAGCAGTGCAGTGACTTTTCATCACATTACTTATATTCAACTCAAGGCTTTGCTCTTTATTGAGACAATGTACTTCTGCTTTCTGTGTTAAAATGCCCTTTTTATAATGAAACAATGGCAATTTTGTTTTGTTTCTTATTTCAGTATCTTTATTTGGGAAAATAGTTCACAACCATAAATGGCCTACATTTTGTATTTTGGAAACTATATTATCTAGTCTGTTACTCTGGATTTCTACAAGGGACCAAGTAATCCCATTCCTACATTCTTTTCACATTGATAAGAATGAAGAGTTTACTAACACATATAGCATTTTAAAAGTAAGATATAGGCAGAGACCCCCCCAAAAAATGTTTATGATAGTAAAGACCTATTTGAGATGTTCACAGCCCTATTTCTTTTATATTTGTTTATTCACACATTTCAATGTCTTAATGGTTATTTGCCGTTAGTTTGCCTTTAGTTTTATAGACACATGCATACTAATAGTGACTGTCATCAAACACATACACACACACACACACACACTTTAAAGCAGGCAATTAATCATTTTCTCCCTCAAGACCGTATTTTACAGTCGGAAGCCAATTGTCAGCACATATGCTCCTAAATAAACTGACACACAAACCAGCTAATAGATTAATTCGCATGAAGAAGGCGTCGTGGGAAGAAAACCTGTGTTCCCAGATTTCTCAGGCAGGTGCTCTGCCTGTTAACATAAAGATCAGTCCTCCTGGCTCCAACCCCTTAGGCAGTGTGCCCAAAATTACTTACGGTTTCTAACACAGTTGATGCCAATGCAGTTCTGCAATTGAGAGCCTGGTTTACACAACGTAACCTAAGAACAGCTCAGCTCAGGAGCAGCCAGTGTAGACTTTTTGTATGCTGTGGGGGGCGTTGGGGAGGAATTGTTTGTTTGTTTTGTCTCACATGTGGCTTTTCTAATAGAAGACAATCATGAAGCAATAATTCATGCCTTAATATTTCTTTGCAGCTATCACCCATTGTTCTTCATAGCCCTCCCATAAGTGGGTGATGTTATGGGTCCTGAGGAAATGGAGACCTATTGGGATGAATTTGTTCAGAAGAGAGAAGGCTTGCACATACGTGTGCATTCTCACAGACACGCACTCTCTCGCACCACCCTCAGCACTCAGAGCTCTGCTAGTATCCCTTTCCCCTTTCTGACTTTGTATCTCTTAAGCCAGTCTTTTATCCCATGCACTGTGCCTCAGTGGAAAGTTCAGCTTCTCTATAAAACAACTTATTAAGGGAAGGATCACTATAGAGCTTCCTCAGAGCTCCAGAAAAGATAAGCTGACGGTCTGCTTTTCTTTTTCACCAAATCACCCTTCTCAGAGTATTAATGCAAAGAATAGCATGGAGGAGTGGGGAAGGAGGTAGGAGAACATATACATGACACAATTATTAGACTTCCAAAATCCTGTAAAAAAAAATCTATCAATAGTATTCTGTGTTAGTTTTAGCTTTCTTAAATAAGCATCATCCATGCTCTTTTCCAAACAGGATTCACAAAAATGCTAAATGCATTTGCTGCAGACCAGTTCTGGGTCCTCAATGAAGAGTGGTTGGCAGTCAGGCTAGGGCTGCTCCTGGGAAATGCTGGAAGGGCCGGATGCTCCCCTGAGGAGTCTGTTCCCCCAGATCAGCCTAGAGGTCCAGTAGAATGGTTGCATCCCAGCAGGATGTGACTCTTTGTTCTACCTATTCCTCTATTGTGACCCTTCAAAAATCCTACCTGTTTTCAAAGACATCATCCTCATTGTTCGTAACCCCCACCAACAACAACAAAAAAGCCAGATTGAGGCACCCGCTGACCAAGCAACTCTCTTGTTCTGGCACCTTAAGAAGGAAATGAGTTTACTTCCCTTCTGTAACTGAAGCAAAGCCTTCCCTCCCCGCTGTGGATATGGTACCACTCTGTAGCACGTTTCCTTCAGAGAGTCAGCTTTTCTGAACAATGACCCAACTGTTTGTACAGTATGGGAAACTATCTCTTGATAGAGTTTGGTGCACACCCTCCTACGAACCCAGACATGCACAAAAGTTCCACATTTCACCACAGGAAGTAAGACTGGTCAGGCTTCAGGCATCATTAATCATTTTGAAGTGATTATTCTTAAAAAGAAAAAAAAAAACAGGGATGCAGCTTGAGTTAAGTCATGCCCAATAAAAATCAGCACTTCTCCTCAGAATTACATTTCTCTACTTCCGTGTGGAAAGTTAAGAGCTCCCTGTACTGACAAGAGCTGGGGTGAAATCGAGAATCTTCGTCTCTTTAATTGGAGCACAGACAAATACTTGGGATCTGACATGGTCAGATGGGGAAGAGGTGGGTGGAGTTTTACTTCCTTTGCCTTTCGGCTCAGAAATACACACATTTAGGAGGAGGATAAAGCAAGAACAATTTGGGATTTTGTTCCGAGATCATTTTCCCCCATTGAAATGCCATTAAACAAAGCTTAGGACAATCCTGCTATGTGCACTCATTTAGCCACGGGAACTATGGAGTGCCCCACCCCCCATCCCCATCACTGAGGCCCTGCAGCCCAGCAGGCAAGGGCCAGAGAACAATTTAATTCCCCAGATAGGCTGCCCCACACAGAGGTTCCTCATCAAGGGAGTAGCACCAGCCCACTCTGCAAATCTGTTCACCCTGCAGGAAACACCTCCTTGTCTGCTTCTTTGAAGTAAAACTGTTTCTCTAGCATGGGAAAAGGGATAAGTAGAAAATGAAATCTCCAACTCTATCTTTCCTGAAAGATTACATTTCCTGCTATCCTGGTTCAGGAGGAAATTCACTTACATAAAATTAGATTAATTTTCTTTCTGACGTCACCTGGTCTACCAGAAGCATCTTTTGTCCATTGCCTCTTTTTGAAACCTTGGCCATGTCCCCAGTCCTCAGTCATTCCTTAATCAGAACATCTGGTTCTCAAGTCAAGATTAAAAATCATAAAATAAAGGCAGAAAAGAGGCTGCCTCTTCTGTCCTTGTTCCGCATTGCCTCCTTCACCCTAGTCTTGCATAATCATTACGTAGATGCCAGCCCAGAAGGCAGCATCATCTTCACTTCCTTCCTCATCAGCCAACTGCTACATATCCCAGCTAAGCCCTAGTATTTGTTTAATTTAAAGGGTTAAAGTGGAAAAGAAGAGAATCAACAAACTTTATTTTAGTACTCTAATCTACCTATTTTAAAATGTAATACATGTTATTAAATAGATTTGGGCTTGGGTTGTTTTTTTTTCCCAGAGTTTAGTTGCTTAAATTCATTTTGTATCTACCCAAGTGGATCCTTTTAAAAATCTGCTAGGAGTCAGATTGAAAATGACTGACAGAAAGCCTGAGCAGGGTGAGAAATGGGTTCACATGGGATGGCGGCCTGGCATGGGGTTTGGAGCCCAAGCCAGGTAAGTGGGGTATCCACAGGGAGACATAAGCCAGAGCGCAAATGCAGCAAGGAAGGAGCTGGGAGTATGAGGTGTCGGAATCCAGGCAGCTACAATATAAGAGGAGCTGCAAGGAGTAGGGGGCAGCAACAGAGCTGGGAGATGGGTTACATATAGGAGGATGGATCAGTTAAGTAGATATTTTAGGGATAACAGAAAGGGAGAAAATTAGAATGAACCCTGTGTATTGTTGGATTGGAATTGGATATTGATGTGAATGAATAGTTTTCAATATACATACATAAATATAGAAATAAATATAGTTCTGTCCATGGCTAGGACCTGGGAGCAATGACATCACAGTGGCAATGAGCACACCTAGTGCCCAGATATTCACAGTATTCTAAATACTCTTCTCCACTAAAGGAAATTCAGGCTACTTAGAAAAACAGCTGATTTCAAACCTGGAAGAAAGTGTAAGATGAGTACAATTTCTCATCATGCCAAAAAGCAAGGAAGATGAGGTAGAAATAAACAAGAGTTTATGTGATGAATTACGTTTATTGATTTGTGTATGTTGAACCAGCCTTTCATCCCAGGGTGAAGCCGACTTGATCGTGATGGATAAGCTTTTTGATGTGCTGCTGGATTCGGTTTGCCAGAATCTTATTGAGGATTTTCGCATCAATGTTCATCAGGGATATTGGCCTGAAATTTTCTTTTTTTGTTGTGTCTCTGCCATGTTTTGGTATCAGGACAATGCTGGCCTCATAAAATGAGTTTGCGAGGAGTCCCTCTTTTTCTATTATTTGGAATCGTTTTAGAAGGAATGATACCCAGCCCCTCTTTGTACCTCTGGTAGAATTTGACTGTGAATCCATCTGGTCCTGGACTTTTTTTTCGTTGATAAGCTGTTGTTTACTGCCTTAATTTCAGAACTTGTTATTGGTCTATTCAGGGATTCGACGTCTTCCTAGTTTAGTATTGGGAGGGTGCAAACAGAACCAATGACAAAAACCACATGATTATCTCAATAGATGCAGAAAAGGCCTTCGATAAAATTCAAGACCCCTTCATGCTAAAAACTCTCAATAAATTAGGTATTGATGGAACGTATCTCAAAATAATAAGAGCCATTTACTACAAACCCACAGCCAATATCATACTAAATGGGCACAAGCTGGAAGCATTTCCTTTGAAAACCGGCACAAGACAAGGATGCCCTCTCTCACCGCCCCTATTCAACATAGTATTGGAAGTTCTGGCCAGGGCAATCAGGCAAGAGAAAGAAATAAAGGGTATTCAAATAGGAAGAGAGGAAATCAAATTGTCTCTGTTTGCAGATGACATGATTGTATATTTAGAAAACACCATCGTCTCAACCCCAAGTCTCCTTAAACTGATAAGCAACTTCAGCAAAGTCTCAGGACACAAAATCAATGTGCAAAAATCACAAGCATTCCTATACACCAATAATAGACAAACCAAGAGCCAAATCATGAGTGAACTCCCATTCACAATTGCTACAAAGAGTAAAATACCTAGGAATACAACTTACAAGGGATGTGGAAGACCTCTTCAAGGGGAACTACAAACCACTGCTCAAGGAAACAAGAAAAGACACAAACAAATGGAAAAACAGTCATGCTCATGGATAGAAAGAATCAATATAGTGAAAATGGCCATACTGTCTAAAGTAATTTATAGATTCAATGCTATCCCCCAACAAGCTACCATTGACTTTCTTCACAGAATTAGAAAAAACTACTTTAAATTTCATATGGAACCAAAAAAGAGCCCATATAGTCAAGACAATCTTAAGCAAAAAGAACAAAGCTGGGGCATCACACTACCTGACTTCAAAGTATACTACAAGCCTACAGTAACCAAAACAGCATGGTACTGGTACCAAAAAAGATATATAGACCAATGGAACAGAAGAGAGGCCTCAGAAATAATGCCACACATCTACAACTATCTGATCTTCAACAAACCTGACAAAAACAAGCAATGGGGAAAGGATTCCCTGCTTAATAAATGGTGCTGGGAAAACTGGCTAGCCATATGCAGAAAACTGAAAATGGACCCCTTCCTTACACCTTATACAAAAATTAATTCAAGATGGATTGAAAACTTACATGTAAAACCTAAAACCATGAAAACCCTAGGAGAAAATCTGGGCAATACCATTCGGGACATAGGAATGGGCAAAGACTCCATGACTAAAACACCAAAAACAACGACAACAAAATCCAAAATTGACAATGGGATCTAATTAAACTAAAGAACTTCTGCATGGCAAAGAAACTATCATCAGAGCAAACAGGGAACCTACTGAATGGGAGAAAATGTTTGCAATCTATCCATCTGACAAAGGGCTAATATCCAGAATCTACAAAGAACTTAAACAAATTTGCAAGAAAAAAACAGCCCCATCAAAAAGTGGGTGAAGGATATGAACAGACACTTCTCAAAAGAAGACATTTATGCAGCCCACAAACATTTAAAAAGCTCATAATCACTGTTCGTCAGAGAAATGCAAATCAAAACCACAAAGAGATACCATCCCATGCCAGTTAGAATGGCGATCATTAAAAAGTCAGGATACAACAGATGCTGAAGAGGATGTGAAAAAATAGGAAGGCTTTTACACTGTTGGTGGGAGTGTAAATTAGTTCAACCACTGTGGAAGACAGTGTGGCAATTCCTTAAGGATCTAGAACCAGAAATACCATTTGACCTAGCAATCCCATTACTGAGTATATATAAAGGATTATAAATCATTCTACTATAAAGACACATGTACATGAACGTTTATTGTAACACTATTAACAATAGCAAAGACTTGGAACAAACCCAAATGCCCATCAATGATAGACTGGATGAAGAAAATGTGACACATATACATCATGGAATACTATGCAGCCATAAAAAAGGATGAGTTCATGTCCTTTGCAGGGACATGGATAAAGCTGGAAGCCATCATTCTCAGCAAACTAACACAGAAACAGAAAACCAAGCACCACATGTTCTCACTCATAAGTGGGAGTTGAACAATGAGAACACATGGACACAGGGAGGGGAACATCACACACCAGGGCCTATCAGGGGGTAGGGCGGTAGGGGATGGATAGCATTAGGAGAAATACCTAATGTAGATGACAGGTTGATGGGTGCAGCAAAGCACCATGGCACGTGTATACCTATGTAACAAACCTGCACATTCTGCACATGTTTCCCAGAACTTAAAGTATAATTTTTAAGAAAAAAGAAATAAATAAACAAGAATGAGGTAGAAATGCCAAGAGGACACAGAGGCCCGCTTGACTAGTCTCCACTGGCCAAATCAGGGATAATTTGAGCATCAAAAAATTATAATAGCAACAGATTATAAACCATTGAATAAAATAGTCTATTCTGAAATGAATAAACAAACAAATTGAAAGCTTGATGAGGAACAGAATATTTACATAGTTTCAAAATACCTCTCCCACAAAATGCTTATAAATTACAAAGGAGAAAAGAATAGCTTTGCAGTGGGGAAGCCTGGCACACACTATCCTAATCAAGTGATCACAATGACCAACATTAGCCGAGAACAACGTAAAATCTTGTGCTATCTGTTAAGACACCATGAATAGAACACAGAATCACTCCTCTCTTATTTCTGCCAAAAAAGGCACAACCTAAATCTAATCATGAAAGAACATCAGACAAACCCAAATTGAAGCACATTCTACAAAATATCTAGCCAGTATTTCAAACGTGTGAAGGTCATGCAAATCAAGGGAAGACTGAGGATGTGGTTGTCTAGACTCAATGAGACTGAAGAGATATCACAACATAATTCAACATGTAATTTCAACCTGGATCCTTTTGCTATAGAAAACGTTGCAAGGACAAGTATTGAAACTTGAATGGAGTTGGAGGATTAGATGGTAATAATGTGCCCCTGTGACTGTCCTGATTTTAGAAATTGTATTGTGGTTATGGAGGAGAATATTTTTATTTGTAGGAAGGACACTCTAAAGTACTCTGGAATGATGGGCATTCTGTGACAACTTACTCTCACATGTGTCAAGAAAAAAACCTTATTTATATTGCACTTCATACTTTTTCATAAGTTTATCACTGTTGCAAAGTATTTTAAAAGTTTAATTAACAAAAGAAAAGGCTGTGAGCTAGCTCATGAGCACCCAGAAGGGCAGAGACCATGAAAATTCATTCTGACCAGTGCCTGGTGCATGTCCAGCCCAGGTGAGTGCTCAATACATATTTGCTGAATTTAAATGTTTGGAAAACTCTCTGAGATACAGAAGGAGCATAATAAAAGGGCTTCCATCAAGATTTCTGTATTGTATTCTACAAGCACTTGAGGGTTACTATGTGACAGACATTGTTAAATATTTTACAAATAGCTCTGTGAGATAGACACTATAATATCTCCACCTTACAGAGAAGGAAACGGAAGGACAAAGAGATTGTGTGACCTCCCAAAGTCACACAGCTAATGAGTAGTAGAAATAAGAGTTGAGCCCAAGCGTGGCAGGGGAGGGGGGGAGCTGCAGAGCCACTTTCCCAGGCTGCCTTTCCAAGATTCCACTGGCAGAAAATTAAATTTTTTAACATCTTTCCCATTCAAAATATTTGGTTCTTGATTATAAAATTGCATTCTGTATACTCTAAATTTACAAAATAATGCCATATTTCTTATTTCATAATGGATGGAACCAACCTGAAAGAAGCCATTCAGAGCAAAGTACTCATCTTTGTGAGCAGTGCTGGTCACCAGCTTTGGTCTTTACCTAAGTCTTGGTCACCCAAGCATACCTTTAGTTCTTATTATGTCAACCGTAGTTTATGTGGCCCCCATTTTTTTTAGATTTTTATCTCCTATGCACTTCCTTTTCTTCTATTTGCATCAGGATTTTAAAATGGAGTAAATATGTCTGTGACACAGCTAATCTTCCTTGTAGCAAGGAAAATCTCACTGGCCATCAACCGGGGCCCTACGCTATGACACCGCCCCATTATATTTCTGTCCCTCACAGAAGGGAAATGAGGCATTGACTCAAACACACCTCCTAATGGAATGAATATTTCCATAGCCCCCAATAAAACAATTGAAGATATTCTGCTCCATGCAGCCCTCTCTGCCTCACTTTCTCCCTCCTGTGAGATTCGAAAATACATTGTTTTATGCTCATGTATGTTGTAGGGAAAAGAAGAATACAATCAACACCAAGGGGAGATGCTCATTAGACTTTCCTTTATAGCAAATGGCTCATAAAGTAAACCCAATAAATAAATATTCTTCTTTATAATTCAGTGTAGCAAGTTACCTAATAAAACTATGATAGGCATGACACAATGAGCTCTAGTTCATGAGCATGGTTTCATGATTTTTGTGGCCTATGATGTTATCACAAAATGTATCACAAGTTTCAGGTAGGCTTAGAGCAAGTTCCATGTTGCCAAATAATTCCTGTTAGCATTTTTATCTTCAAATCATATTTAGTCATAAGAACAACATCTTCCCTTTGCTACATCCCATTTCCAAAAGGGTGAAAGCAGTACAGATGAAACAGGAAGAAGGAAACTTATTTCGTCTTAAGTGGTATTTATTTTTTCTTAAACAGAACTGTAACCTTTTCCTGTTCTTCTCTGTGCCAATTTCCAACCATTCAGGTATGATTTCTGCAACAAATAAATGCATATATACATTTTTATGTATATAAATATACGAGTGTATGTCCTCTGCTGTCCTATCCCCACCATAAATTCCTTTCAGTTGCAAAATCACAGTTGCTAATGCTATCAACGCACCACCCGGATCCCCTCACCCGGACCACTTCTGTGCACATCTACCCAAATTTCAACTGCCAGCATGAGTCTTTCTTTACCGAAGAGTGTTTTCTTCTTGCCTGAGCCCACTTTGCTGCTTTGGAGGCAAGCAAAGTATTGTGGAATTAATGTCCCCATGAATAGTCCTCAACTCATGACTAAAAAGAGTTGGTGCTCCCTTGCCCCTCAGGTGGGATGACTTTGAGTAAGTGTTTTCCACACTGGCTGCCAGATCTTCCCCAGAGGGATTAACTCCCAGTCCCTCAGGGTGGTAGCTGGCTTGATGACACTCTCCTTAATGCTTACCTTCTCACTTTCCTGTCTCACTTCCCCACTCTCTTACCATTGTTCCCTAAATTAACTGCTTGCACTTTGATCCTTGATTTAGCATCTTCTCCTGGGGAAGTCCCATCTAAGCCACTCACTCTCCAAAGAATACGGAAGTTGACCAGAAGCCACAAGACAAGTAGCTATTCTGTCTTCTATGGGGGAATTGTCAACAATTGTCCACAATTCCCCCATAGAAGAATTTCGAAGCACAATTCATATCCAGTCTTTAATATCTCCTCTTATATCCCTCCTTTCCCCCACCTTCTACCAACATGCAGCATCCCATTGATAGGCTTTTCCCTCCCCAGTTATCAATAGCCCTTACCCCAAAGTTTTACTTTCCTGTTAATCTATTGTTAGAGATGTCCACTCTTTGTGGCACTGACTCCTGTTTAATTGGCTCTTACAAACAGTGTACTTATTCTTCCTCTGTGAGCGACAGATATAGCCTACCATATGTTTATTTCCACCGGGGTCACCCTGCCATCTGGACGATGGAAGCTTATGCCCCAGGGAGACGGAGCCATAAGCCAATTTACATTAAGACACAGATTCTAGACATACAGTCTAAGTTCGGACACAGAGCTGACTCCAGCTGACAATGCCACCAGACTCTGATTGATTTCACCCACAATACACAGAGGTTTCTGTGTCTCATAGTCAGAGGCAAAGACAGTATCTAGGTTGCTTGACTAATCTGATTGTTTATTCCCTTGCTGTACTCATCTTTATTTGATTTGAAGACACCAAGTTCAGGACAATAGTTAATTGAAGTATATTAAGATGCCATCCCCCCAACCCTCTTTAGTGCCCTCAGGTTTGGCCTGGAAGGGACCCAAAGACACTGTGCCTAGTGGTCAGCATTTTCTTTAGGGCTGTTCTTGGCATTTCCATAATCATTAATATTTTTTAAAGATTAAAAGGCTGGTTACAATCTTAAAAATAGCTTAGCACCAGTTTTTCACAATCTCTCTCACCACCCCTTGCCCCCAAAAACACAATAAAGTACATGCAGACTTGATTTTAGTAACCTTCTGTCTGTTGTCCAAAGCAAAATTTCTTCTGCTTTCTCTTACTTTTTTTATGACATTGGGTATAGAATGAATTTGTCAGTATTTTCAGCAGTCATCTCTCTTCCCCACCCTGGAGCTTCACACGATATTATGGAAAATGTTTTTTTGGAGCCCAGAAGCAGGAAGGAGTGCCCTGCCCTATGTACAGCCACCATCTGCTAGCTGCACTTTAAGAATCCTTTCTGCTTTGGAGTCCTGTGGTGAGGAATGCCGGTGTTCCTTGTGCCTTGGTACCAATAAGATACAGACTCTTACTAGCATCTCATTCTTACCCTCCCACAGACCTTGGCTGCAACACTCTTAGGTAAAGAAAGCCTGAGGCTGGCAGGCTGGAATTTGGGCAGATGTGCACAGAAGTGGTCAGGGTGAGGGGATCCAGGTGGTGTGCTGATAGCATTAGCAACTGTGATTTTGCAACTGAAAGGAATTTATAGTGGGGATAAGATAGCAGAGGACACACACACAGAGCCAAAGCAGCTTTGTTGATAGGTTTTCACACACACACACACACACACACACACACACTTCATTTTTAAAAATTAGCTGGAAACTTTCACAAGCTTTTTCCAAATCTAATCTTAACAAGGACCCTCCAGGGAGTCTTCTGTAGCGTTAAATACATCCTTGGTATCCAGTATAGTACCTGATGTATAGTAAGTGCTCACTAAGTATTTATTTCTTTGTCTATTGATCTACCAATTTACCTATTTAAATGAGACATTAGGGCAATTCAGAAGCATCCAGCAGAAAAATTCCACTCTTCAAAAAAATCAAAAAGAAAATATTACTTTATGAGAATTGGTATACTAAACAAAATATAGAGTTAATATCTTCTTTTTTCCCCCCAAAGCTTGATTTTTTTTTTTTTTTTTGAGACAGTCTCACTGTATCACCAAGGCTGGAGTGCAGTGGTGCGATCTCAGCTCACTGCAACCTCCACCTCCTGGGTTCAAGTGATTCTCCTGCCTCAGCCTCCCGAGTAGCTGGGACTACAGGTGTGTGCCACAATGCCCAGATGATTTTTGTATTTTTAGTAGAGATGAGGTTTCACCATGTTGCCCAGGCTGGTCTCAAACTCCTGACCTCAAGTGATCTGCCCACCTCAGCTTCCCAAAGTGCTGGGATTACAGACATGAGCCATCGTGCCCAGCCAAAGCTTGATTTTTTTTAGAGAATTTGTCCTTCAAGTCTGAGGTTAATTTAAGTATATTAAGAAGGCTGAGAAAATACCACTATGTGTTATTTAAAAAATAGTCTAGAAAAAAGACACTTCAGTCCTCTGATGATTTTGTGTGACAATTGAATCAGTGAGCAAGAAAGCTGCACTTCTATAATAAGATGGGAATCTTGCTCTCACAACTCCATGATTATAAGAATCTGGGATTTCTTTGTCTACTCAGCTACTTGGAAAAGAGGAAATATCAATTTGTTTTTGCATCACCTGTGCCTGGCACAATTCTCATGCGTAGCAGGCACTCCATGGAAGTTTGTTGAATGAATGAATGAATGAATTGGTCAGTCATAGGAAATAACCACGTAACCTGTGTCAACAGGTTTTAAGGGCCAAAGCACTTACTTGGACAAAGTGGCTTTTTCATAGACAGTTCTCTCTGATTCTACAGTGGACTTAAAAACCAGCTAGAAGCCGGGCGCAGTGGCTTACGTCTGTAATCCCAACACTTTGGGAGGCCGAGGCAGGTGGATCACAAGGTCAGGAGTTCAAGACCAGCCTGGCCAATATGGTGAAACTCCAACTCTACCAAAAATATAAAAATTAGCAGGGCGTGGTGGCGTGCACCTGTAGTCCCAGCTACTCAGGAGGCTGAGGCAGAAGAATCGCTTGAACCCGGGAGGCGGAGATTGCAGTTAGCCAAGATCATGCCACTGTACTCCAGCCTGGGCAACAGAGCGAGACTCCGTCTCAAAAACAAACAAACAAAGTAGAACTCTATGAGGAAAGCCCTTAGCCAATGATTGAGGGGTTAGGTGTGTGGACGCCTGAATTCCTGGCCTTAAGTTGGGCACACTCTAGGCCCAACACTCTAGGTCAATTTGGGCTGAACAAACTGACCTGCAAAGTTCCTTTCATGATCAGGTTGAAGCCACTCTCCAAGGAACTTTTCCTGAAATTGCACACTTTCCTGTCTTCCTCTTCCCTATCACACTTCTCCCACTCCCATACCAGTTCCTCCTGGGAACACTCCCTTAATAAATTCATAACACATAGAAGGAAAACCAAGTTAAAAGGATGGATTCTGCATTAGGAGATTATATGCAGCCTATACATTCCCTAGAAGCACCCTGCTCTAGGTCAGGGACCCTTCCCTGGTGAGGGAACACCTGTTCTGTCCAATTGCTGTCTTCTAAACCTCCTCCTTGAGTCCACTCAGTCTCTGTTTCCACTTATTCTCCCCAAAACTGCACCACTGGCTGCTTCCTACACACATGTTGCCATCCTTGAACTACAATTTCTCCTCCTGCCCAGTGACATTCTTTCCTACCACTGTCAAACTTCTGTCACTCAGCTGGATGGATGTGGCCTCTCTGGATGGGCTGATTCTTAACCCCATTCTGTCTCTAGAGAAAGGTGGGAGAATAAAATTTACCTCTTAGGTGATACAGCAACCTATGTGAGCAGATAGACAGACAAATATGGACACCTGCTAAGGAAAGGCGGCCCCTATTCTGTCAAATGCATGATATGGATTCAAAACAGGGAAAAGGTGCAAATGGAAAAGAAAACATATGAATGAAGAGGCTAATGTTTTGAAATGAGAAGGAGCGATGAGGCTATTTCAACTCATTTATTGAAAGAGGCAAGTCCCCTTGGACAGATTCTAAGTTGTAAAACAGCTTTCTTAAGTCTGTCTCCATTTCCTTTCTGTACAAGGAGACTCTCCTTGTTAGTTTGCAGAAGGTCCATGCTAGCTTAAAAGCAGCACGGTGGATGCCATTTAGTCACCTGATCTTAGGTGATAATAATTTCCCAAGCACTACAGACCCTGATCGTCAGGAATACCATGGCCATACTAAACTGGTTTAGCTTATTTGATGAATTCAGCTTTGTGAGTGACTGCAGAGTCAATGTGGATAGAAACAGACTCTGGGGTCCCTTCTTTCTGGGGTCACCTGATACAGTCATGCAGATCCCTCTTGATTCACTCAATCTGTTTCAGCTGCTGGGGTAGAAAGCAAAGCTGTATTAGAATCTATTTTTCTTTCTGAACAGTGTTTAATATTCTTATCATTTAGTATTTTATATTTGTAACTGTAATATTTACAGGGAAGTGTAGTGAGTTTGCTTGTGGTTAATTTGCCTGCCTGCCATGTCTCTTTTAGAGAGTGTGATCACCCCACCCCTCTGATTGAACAGCAGGCCCTGGGACTCTGGCCTCAAGTCATGTCATTTAAATCGGAAGTGAGCATCCAAGTCAAGCCTAGGCCCAAAAAAAAAACTGCACTTGGAAATAGAGTGTGTCACAGGGGGGATTCAGGGGTCTTGCCAGTCTCTCTTGGGTGCTAAAACTGGGAAGTGATGTAAAGTTGCAGTTGGGGCAACCATGCGAGTTCAAAAGAAAATAAAAGGGAGTGTTCTGGTAAGAGGCAGAAGGAATAGGCCAGCAGAGAGAGTCAGAGATGAGAGAAAACGTGGCCCCGGTGAGACAGAGTAATTATCCAAATGTACATGTCCCTCCAGATGCTTGCCCTCAGCTTCCATGACATACGCCATATCTTTCTAATAAATTCCCATCTTTTTAAAAGTGACTTGAATTCCAGAAAATAAAAAAAAGAAAGAATTTCATATCTATGATAGTGGCCAGGCGCGGTGGCTCACGCCTGTAATCTCAGCACTTTAGGAGACCAAGGCAAGAGGATCACTTGAGGTCAGGAGTTCAACACCAGCCCAGGGAACATGGTGAAACCCCATCTCAACTAAAAATACAAAAATTAGCCGGATGTGACGGTGCACGCCTATAATGCCAGCTACTCAGGAGCTGAGGCAGGAGAATCACTTGAACCTGGGAGGCAGAGGTTGCAGTAAGCCCAGATCGCGCCACTGCACTCTAGCCTGGGCAACAGAGTGAGTGAGACGCCATCTCAGAAAAAAAAAAAAAAAAAAAAAGATAGGGACAGAAAGGTATGGGGCCTTGGTTAGAGTTTGTTTGAATACCACCTCAAAGACAGGGAAACATTCAATTAACCATTTCTGTCTGATTTCTCAACTTTACACCACTATTATCGTTTCTTGATAGATCAGGAAAATGGTCACTTACATTTAAAATAGATTATGTAGCCTCTTGTCATTTTTGGAAACATTCTTAGATAATAGAATTACTGAATTTCCAGACAACTCAACAGGATCACATAGACTCTCAAATCAACATACCTAGCAATCATGACTACACCGTGTCATGAGCTGATAAATTCATAGAGCCTAAAGCATTACAGAAGGAGGGAGTGGAGAAGCGTGCTTATCTTCCTTGTGAGTTAGCCTAAATTTCAGAACAAACTCAGCAGTGCCAAGAATAACCGATTATTCTCCCTGTGATGAAATGTACTTTCCAACAATATTGAGTCCTTCCCACCAGTACTAGGTTACGATGTCAACATGGGTTAGTTATTCTCACGCCAACATGAGGATTGGCCTAATTATTCAGGTGCCAGCATGGGAGCTGAGACCTCACTTTCTCTCCCAGAAATGAGAGCATGACCACCCCGATAAGCACAATACCCGCTCCTGCCAAACACCCCTCTGCAGGAGGCCGTGAACCAATACCGTGTGAGCTGCAATGCTGTCTCTTCCGGAACTCAATGTCGCATTTCACACATCTAAGTTGGTCGCCAGCCTTTGGCAATTTCCAAGTTTCCCACAGATTAATGAAAAATCCAGCTGTTTCCAACTATTTGGAACAAAACAATATGTGATAAAATGAGGAGAGAAGGGAATCGTTATCCAATTTCTCCAGCAGTCAGAGAGATTTGGAACATACTGGGAAGAAAAATTACAAGCTCGATTGTTCAAAGATTTAAAAAAAGAAAGAAAGCTTTGTATTAAATTTCTGAGAATGCTTTTTATTTACCATACAGAGAGAGCTAAAAAGCTATTCTTTGATTAATCAGGTATGAGCTAATTCTGCCTTCCTAATGCAGCCTGGGAGTCCTTTTAGTGAAAGGTGAGTAGTGATGGTTCCCACGAAGGACACTGAGACATCTTGGCTATAAATCTAAGTGGGAATGGAACTTGGGGCAGCAGTTAAAGGAAACCGTTGTGTAGGCCAGTGCTCCTCAAGCTTTCCGAGGGTCTGCCTGTGCAAGAATGACAGATACATAGAATCATCCATTATGTAGCCTTGGCTTCTTTGACTTGGCATAATACATCTGAGATTCATCAATGGCTACAGGGTGGCTGTGGCAGCAAGGCCTCCCTTTTCAGCATCCAAATAAGGAGAGAAAAAAAAAAAAGAAGTTTCTGCTCATGAGACCCTCTTTTCATCAGGAAGGACCTATTTCACAAAAGCTCTCAGCAATGTGTCCTCGGGTCACTTTGATCTGAATTGACTGTCCTGCCCATGCCAAGCTACAAAAGAGGCTGGGAAAGTGAGCAGTGGACATTATTTACCATGGAATGTGCCACTGCCAGGAAGGAACCCAGGAGATGCACTAAATCCCGTATTCCAGGCTGTCCCTTTCATCTCCCTCACAGGCCAACGAAACTCACACTCAACTTTAAAAGAAGAAAGGCTATGGGTGAAGGAGGAGAAACAGAATACTAAGGAGAGATGTATCATGAGGTATTCCAAATATATGTCTTTGTTAAAAGATCATCACACACACTTAACCTCTCTGGACCTTAATTCCCTCATCTGTGAAATATAAATGGGTATGCCAATGCCTGCAGTATAAGGTTATCTTGAGAATTAAACAAGAGAATATGTGGCAAGCACTTGTTACATACCTGATGCATAGTAAGTAGTCACTAAATAGTGGCTGTTATGAGAAATTTAAGCAAAGAAGCATATTCAAAAGTATTAAATACTGAAGGCGTATCATTTCAGTATACTAGAATTTGGAAAAAGGAGAAATTGTCCCTCGGAGTCATCTAGAAAAGCTGCATTGTGGAAGCAAAATATGAGCTGGCCTTGAAGGATGGCTAGAATTTAAATAGTGAAGAAGAGAAGGAAAGGCATCCCAGTGAAAGAAACAGCACGAGTGGGAAGGCTTAGACAGGAACAGGGGCCATATTTGTGCTATGGGAAGGAGAAAGGCACTGATACCCAGCAAGTGCCTACAACATGTGAGGCACTTGACAGGCACATTGCATATGTCTCATTTAGGTTCTTCAATAACCTTGGGAGGTGGTGTATTGGTCAGGGCTCTCCAGGGTAACAGAACCTATAAGATGTTGTGTTAGTCGGCTATGGCTGTCATAACAAAACACCATAGACTGAGTGGCTTCATCGATAGAAATTTATTTTCTCACAGTTCTAGAGGCAGGAAGTCAGAGACCAGAGTGCATGGTCAGGTTCTGGGGAGGAGCCTCTTTCTGGCCTGTAGACAGCCACCTTCTCATTGGTGGACACAGAGTGAGCTTTTTCTCTTCCTCTTCTTATAAAGTCACTAATCTCATCATGAGAACCATGGCCTCCTGATCTAATCTAACCCTAATTGCCTCCCAAAGGCCACATCTCCAAACACCATCACATTGGGGGTTAGGGCTTCAACATATAAACTGTAGGGGGACATAAACATTCAGTCCAGAACAGATGTGTATTATGCAGAGAAAGAGATTTATTTGAAGGAATTGGTTTACAAGACTGTGGAGGCTGATTGGGGAAGACACAACCTGGAGGCTCAGAAAAGAGTTTGGTTTGAATTCAAAGACCATCTGCTGGAAAAAAATTCAAAGACCATCTCCTGTACCTTTAGTACAGGAAGAGCCTGTGCTAAATATGCAGGCTGAAGGCTGTGCTAGAGGACTCCCTCTTGCTCAGGTGGGGGTCACCCTTTTGTTCAACTCAAGCCTCTAACTGGTTTCATGAGGCCTATTCAACATTATGGAGGGCAATCTGCTTTACTCAAAGTCCATCAATTTAAATGTAAATCTCATCCAAAAACACCCTCACAGAAACATCCAGAATAATGTCTGACCAAATATCTGGACACTGTGGTCCAGTCAGGTTGACACATAAAATTAGCCATCATAGGTGGGCTTCAGTCCTAGTTTATGGATGAAGAAACTGAGGCTCAGAGGGGTTAGGTAACCTGCTGAAGGAGGTGAAACAGCTGAAGTGGAAACGAAACCAAGTTCTGTCTGAACCCACAGTCGTGTGTTTCCATGATGAGTTGTTCTGAGTCTAGAGAAATTTATTTGAATAGGACATTTTGAAACAGGAAGAGGGCTTAGAATAGTGAGTGCCTGTGTGTCTTCCACAGTTATCATGGTGCCTTGCCATAGAAATGCTTAATGTACACTTCAGAGGTGGATGGATGGATGGATGAAATAAAATATCATCACTCTGAGTAATTATGGGTACAAAAAAACAACTTAATTCTAGTATTTCTTCACATCTGACTTGGCTTTATGGCTAGGCTGTTCAAAACGTAACCAATAGTCACATATGCCTATTAAAATTAAATTTTTAACTAGTTAAAATTAAATAAATAAAAATTCCATTGCACGAAGTACAAATTGCACTAGGTACATTTCAGATACTCAGTAGCCATACGTGGTTAGTGGCTGCATATTGAACAGCACAGATACAGAACACTCCATCATATTAAATTCTATTAGTATTATCCAGGGAGACTATGCTTGTCTTCCCATTGTAGAACCTCTCATGCATGTCTCTGTGAGCACATTTCTTGTGCCTTGGGGATGAATTATGAGGAAACATGTAACTATAAACCCAACCAATCTCCCATTGGCCAAGGCCTTTCTTGCACACTGTGAATCAGTGAGGAGCTGGCCCTTTGGTGCCTGTTCCTGCCTCACAGAGGCAGAGTAACTGCCTGCTCCTCTGGGTCTCTCCATAGACCAAAGGTGCCATTGACATTTGGCTCCATTCAAACCATAAACATCTAACAAGCTCCAGATGCACACGTAGTGGATTTAAAGTCCTGTCAATATGGACACTAGAGTCTGAAATGAAACACTTGGCATTCAATTTGACTAAAATGTTAAACTCACAATTTATTGGTTCAATAAAATGTGAATGCTAACAGCCAGTTTTTACGTTGGAGCCTCCACATGTGTGTATGTGTGTGTGAATGTGTAAATGCAATTTTTCAAGGCAAAGCTAATAGCAAAGTTAAAAAACGGTCTTCAAAATAGAGCTTTGGCGATAATAATCATTTTTAATGGACCTGAAATGTTATTCATGATAAACGTGTTGCCAAGCAAAATCCTTTCCTGTGTTGGGTGATAAAACAAAATTGCTGATAAACTACAATGTCTGTGAAGGGTGAAGACACAGACGGCCGAAGAAATGAGAGCTATCAGAAAATATGAGCCTTCCCAAAGGCTGTGACACTATCTTCCAGTGTTTTCCTCTGCTAGGGCTGGCTGACATGTGCAAAGCTACAAATGACCAACCTTGGTGAAAAATAAAACATGCAAGCTTTTGTAGCTGTAGAGGGAGTGTGGAAGGCAATAACAGTTTTATTAAATGTTTGACTCAAGAATGAAAGTTCAAAACAAACAAAACTTGTGTTTCCCAATCAATAGGAAGAAAAACATACTTTTTTCCCTGACATCAATTTCATCTCTCCCTTTCTGTTTAAAATGGGAACATGGGAAGGTGGAGTAGATATACTTTTCCCTATTCCTCCCACTAAGTACAACAAAAAAGCCTGGCTGTTATGTATAAAACAAACATAGAAGACTCTTAAAGGTGAAAAGAAGACAGAACTGTTAGGAACTGTTGGGAGACTGAAAAAACAAAATGGTGGGAAGTTTTCTGGGATGTCTTTTTGCTTCATATATCCAAGAATTGGAGATAAAGAAGCTGGCAACCATAAATGCCATCGATCACAGGCAAAAAGGCAAAAGCGAAAACAAAACCCCAACAAAAGCTTGCTCACTTTAGCCAAAAGACTAGGAATTAGACAGCCTTGTAAGACAGAAGACTTTTAGACAATAACTGCCCTGATACAACCACAGAAAAAGTATGTCCCCAGCTTCAGTCATGCCAACAAAGGCTCAGGGAAAGCCTAGATTTTTACCCTCTGGAGCCTGTTATGGGAGGCTGCTATAGCTTGAATCCACTCATCCCAAAAAGTAGGTGTGGGAAACTTAATCCCCAATCTAACAGTTTTGGGGGTTGGGGCCCAATGGGAGGTGTTTAGATCATGAGAGCTCCAACCTCACAAACAGATTAATGCTGATTATCAATGGGCTTGAAGCTGCAAGGTCCTCGTCTTGCTTTTCTTTGCTGTCTCTTTGCCCTCCCACCATGAGGTGGCTTGGTAAGGAAACCCTCACCAGACGCTGGCCACTCAAGGTCCCCTATGAGGATTTCCCAGCCCCTAGAATTGTGAAAAATAAATTTATTTTCTTTATAAATTACCCAGTCTGTAGTTTTCTGTTATAGCAACACAAAGCAGACTAAGACAAGCATGCACTAAGAAGGGAGCCAGGACTTTCATCCCTGCTGATTTTTAACATGTCCCACCCTTACTCCAAAATATAGAGACCACATGGGGAACTTGAACTACTACCCTCACTCAGCAACAGTAAGTCATTCCTCTTTCCCTGATAGACTACTGCCATAAACCTGGTGGAGAGGCAGGATGCTCATCATTACCATTGTCACGAGTGGTAACAAGGCTACCTCCCCTCCTGTGCTGTCAGTGGAAGCCACACAGGGAGCAATAACAAAGCATGCCTACTACCCCTCCCAGCCAGGCAGTGTCAGAGAAGCCAGGTAAGGTGCTGGAGCTCCCAGGCCTGCCCAGCAGTTATGAGGAGGGATATGGTTTAGATGTTTGCCCCCTCTAACTCTCATGTTGAAATGTGATCCCCAGTGTTGGAGGTGGAGCCTAGTTGGAGGTGGAGCCTAGTTGGAGGTATTGGATCATGGAGGTGGATCCTTCATGAATGGCTTGGTGCCACCCCCATGGATATGAGTGAGTTGTCACCTCTATTAGTTCATTCGAGAGCTGGTTGTTAAAAGGAGCCTGGCATCTACTCCCCTCTCTCTCTGACTCCCTCTCTCTCCATGTGACATGCCTGCTCCCCTTTCACCTTCCATCATGAGTAAAAGCTTCCTGAAGCCTCACTAAAAGCTGGGCAGATACCAGCACCATGCTTGTACAGCCTGCAGAACCATGAGCCAAATGAACTCCTTTTCTTAATAAATTACCCAGCCTCAGGTATTCCTTTATAGCAATGCAAAATGGACTAACACAAGGAGACCCCCCACAAGTGTTTAATAGATGCCTGTGAGGACCCCAGACTTCTATCTTAGTGTGTTTTTGTTGCTATAAAAGAATACCTGAAGCTGGGTAATTTATACAGAAAAGAGGTTTATTTGGCTCATGATTCTGCAGGCTGTACAAGAAGCATGATGCCAGCATCTGTTTCGGATGAGAGCCTCAGGCTGCTTCCACTCATGGTGGGAGGCAAAGCAGAGCCAGCATGTGCAGAGATCCCATGGTGAGAGAGGAAGTGAAAGAGAGGAGAGAGGTGTCAGGCTATTTTTAACAACCAGCTCTCTCTCTCAGGAACTAACAGAAGGAGAACTCACTCACCTCCCCACCCGGGGGAGAGAATCAGTCTCTTCATGAGGGATCCACCCCCATGACCCAAACCCTTCCCAGTAGGGAAACCACCTCCAGCATTCAGGTCAAATTTCAACATGAGGTTTGGGGAAACAAACATCCAAACTATAGCAACTTCTCTCCCCATCAGCCGGTACTGAGGTGCTTCTTCCCCTCTCCTTGTTTGAGTGGTGGCAGAGGAAGCCAGCCAAAACACAAGGTTTAAAATTCACAGTCTCATAGCATAAGACCCAGAATGTCCAGGTTTCCATCAAAAATCACCCATGACACCAAGAATCAGGAAGTTCTTAAACTGAATTTAAAAAGACAATAAAAAGATGCCAACATTGAGTGGACAGAGATATCTAACATCTCTGTCAAAGCGCTTTATCTGACAAAGATTTTTAAGGCAGCCATCGTAAAATGCCTCAATGAGCAATTACAAACACACTTGAAACAAATGAAACATAAGAGTTTTGTCAAGAAAATAGAAAGACACAGTAAATAAATAGATGATATTAAGAGCCACGTGGAGGGTGTTTGTCACTTGGTTGCTGAATTCCACTGTTCTCCCCTAGACACTCTATTTGATATGCAGTTATCTATTTGTTGTTTTGCCTTTGGAGGAGATGAGTGCTGGGTGCCTCTGGTCAGCCATCTTGATAATGCCCTTTCTTTCTGTTATTATTTATTACAACCGCATGTAAACCTATAATTATCTCAAAATAGAAGGTTTAATTAAAAAATAAAAACAGGTTGGATGCAGTGGCTCACACCTGTAATCCCAGCAGTCTGTGAGGCCAAGGGGGAGGATCTGCTAAGGCTAGGAGTTCAAGACTAGCCTGAACAATATAGTGAGACCCTGTCTCTATCAAAAGAAAAAAAAAAAGTAAACAGTGCACCTTCTAAGGCAAACAACTTCATAAATTATGACCAACTATCTAATGATTTTGGATCCCTTTTCCACCCTCCAATATTATGCTCATTAAGGTACAATATTTACATTTAAAATTGTATTAACTGAGATAAAGTACAAAATTAATTCTCAATTCAAAGAGACACAGCTCTGTTCTGTGGACAAAGGACAGGAGAGAACAACCTAAGAATAAACAACTGTATTTTTTTTTGGCTATTTAATTCAATTTAATGCTTATAATTCTTTAGGCATAAAAATGCTTAATCTTTAAGATTAAATTTATTAATTCAAATGCATTTATATATCTACCATATGGCCAGGTTTATATTTGTTTCATTTATTATTTCAGACCTTCTGGTAATAAAGATCTCTCCGCCCAGAACTGGACAATCACTAAACCTCCTTCCTCTCCCACCCCCACCTCTAATATTAGTAACTCCAGGTCCAACTCCAGCTGTCATCTGAGAACAAACTGTTATGAATAGAATAGTACCTTGTGACCATAACAAAATAACACCATGAATCTATCATTAACAAAATAATGTGTTTTCCTTTACATCAACATTGCTGGTGTAGTTAGTACCATACAAAACCTAAGAGAGACACGGATGGGTTACTGGGCAATGAGACGATAAGAATTATTTGGAAATTACCATTACTCTTTACTCATCTCCTACTCCCCAGAGCCAATTTGTGTGCTATACTTGGGGGAAAAAATGCTGGGTCACAGAAATTGCTTTTCCATAGGTCTGGCAACTGTGTGAAAGACCTAGGGATGGGCAATAATGTATTCTAAAATAGCATGTGCTTTGTCAAAAGTTCATTTGGAGGCCAGGTGCCGTGGCTCACGCCTGTAATCCTAGCACTTTGGGAGTCTGAGGCAGGCAGATCATTTGAGCCCAGGAGTTTGAGAGCAGCCTGAACAACATGGTGAAACACCTTCTCTACAAAAAATACAAAAATTAGCCAGGCATGGTGGCTCACGCCTGTAATTCTAGCACTTTGGGAGGCTGAGGTGGGCAGATCACGAGGTCAGGAGTTCGAGACCAGCCTGACCAACATGGTGAAACCCCGTCTCTACTAAAAACACAAAAATTAGCTGGGCGTGGTGGCGCACACCTGTAATCCCAGCTACTCAGGAGGCTGAGGCAGAAGAATCGCTTGAACCCAGGAGGCAGAGGTTGCAGTGAGCTGAGATCACGCCATTGCACCCCAAGCCTGGGCAACAGAGCAAGACTCTGTCTCAAAAAAAAAAAAAAATACAAAAATCAGCGGGACATCATGGTATGCACCTGTTGTCCCAGCTATTTGGGTGGCTGAGGTGGGAGGATTGCTTGAGCCCGAAAGGTCAAGGCTGTAGTGAGGTGTGATCACACCACTGCACCTCAGCCTGGGTGACAAAGTGAGACTTTGTCTTACAAAGAAAATAAAAGAAAGAAAATTCATTTGGGGGTTTACCAAAACAACTGCCTCAAAGTCAACTGTGAAAAAGATGGTGAAAACTCACTTGTATTATTCGGACCCTGTCACAAGAATCATGCATTTGGAATTGGAATTCCATCATAACCATCCCCAAATCCAATTTTTTGTGTGTAGGGAGTGAGGACATAAGTGTGACATATTATGAAGAGAAATTTTTATAAATTTCAAGGAATTCTTATAAGATATAACAGCTTTTAGTCAACACAGTTTTGGATGAACTGAGTGTAAACAAATATAAAAATGGCTATTAAATTTCCATTCAGATTTATGCACATGGGTTTAATATTAATAATTAAGAAAAGAAAGCTGGCAAAACAAATGTAAAATTTAGCCAAACCCAAAATGCTCGAAAAATAAGTCAAGGCTTTCTGAAAACATAGAGCACTACTGGCTTACCCATCCCTAGTGACAAGAAATTGAGAAATTGAAACTAACTCCATTTAAATATTCTCTCTGCCCCAACAAATGCTACAGTTCATTCCTGCCAAGGAGCCCAAGAGACTGGCTCTTTAGTGCCAAGAACAAAGCATAGGTCTTCACATGCCCCCCATTCTGTCAGGGCTCCATGCTCAGATGCCACAAGGGTGGAATTTTCTCTCTTCCACCTCCAACCAGGTGACATGTTCTTACTTTTGAATCTAACTTTCTTACCTCTGGTTCTTGAAAAATATATCAGCTCACAATTTGGAGTAAAAATAATTATCAACCCTCTGGAACCCTAGGCCTGTACCTATCCTGACTTGGAGTCCCTTTGGTGACGTTACAAGACCTAATATGATTTCATAAGACTGATGCCCCATAATTGCTATCAAATCAACATAGCAGGGCAGAGAAGGAGGGGTGGGGCAGACTTGCCATACATTGATAGGTGAGAATGTCCAGGGTAGGAATGTGTGTAGTTAAACTCTATCAATTCTTAGCCACACCTGCTTCTAACAGGGTTAACACAACTGTAATACATGATATTGTATAGAACTCCATAGTTTATCAAATATTTTCACCCACATTATGTCATTTAATCTTCATGATAACCCTTTGAATAGAGTATTGCCATTCTCCTGATGAGGGGACCACAGCTCAGAGAGGAATCTTCTCAAGTCAGTAGTTAGTAAGGAGCTGCCAGGACTTGAACCCAGGGATTCCAAGTTCAGTGCTGTTATCAGTCCATTCTCACACTTCTATAGAGAACTAACTAAGACTGAGTAAGCATGTCTTACATGGGGGAGAAAGAGAGAGAAAGGGAAATGCCACACACTTTTAAACAACCAGATCTCATGAGAACCCACTCACTATCACAGAAAACAGCAATGGGGAAATCCACCCCCATGATCCAATCACCTCCCACCAGGTCCCCCCCGACATGTGGGGATTACAACTCGACATGAGATTTGGGTGGGGACACAAATGCAAACCATAACAAGGGCTTTGTCCACTACACTACTGCTGAGGTAGGGCAGAGCCCTACACAGTAGCTGATACTCACTCAATGCTTTAAACACTTAACCCATATGTACCTAAAAAACCACATGCTCTCCTGGAACTCTGCTGCTCAGATCCAAACTGCTAAGCCAGGAGCTCAACATTACCATGAACGTGTTGGTATTTTACTCTTAGATGGCATGGATCAGAATGTTTCTATGTGAAAATCTTAGATTCTCCTCCATGTTTAACTCCATTTTCTACCATACAAGATCCTAAATACTCCATAGATATCAAAGCCATCTCTGAAAAAATGTCTGTCAAAATGTTTTTAAGAAATTATGGTGCCTGATGAACTGAGGCTTTTATTGCATTTTTTACAGACAGAATAAAAGAAATATCTATCTGAAGTTTAAAGAATTTGTATAGTGGTTTGTTTGTTTGTTTGTTTTTTCTTTCCTTGAGACATGATCTGCACCCAGGCTGGAGTGTAGTGGCATGATCTTGGCTTACTGCCAGGCTCAAATTATCCTCCCACCTCAGCCTCCCAACTAGCTGGAACTACAGGTGCGTGCCACCACACCTGGCTGATTTTCTGTGTGTGTATATTTATTTTTTTGTAGAGACAGGGTTTCCCCATGTTACCTAGGATGGAATGGTTTCTAACTCCTGGACTCAAGTGATCTGCCCACCTCGGCCTCCCAAACTGCTTGGATTACAGGCATGAGCCGCCGTGCCTGGCCTAGTATTCTTTTTTATTAGCCAAAAGATATCTAGTCCTCTCATTCAAACCTGGGCAAATAAATTAAGTTGCAATGCCACTATATACCTGCTATACTTTATATTTCATTATGATTGGAATATAAGACTATAACTCATTAAAGAAGTGTGTTTTGTTTCATATTAACTGTATAAAATAGTTCCCTAGAAGTCATTTGAATGAGGCATGCACTAACTTAAACTTTATCCAAAAGCCAAACCAGCTGATTTTATGAGTATCAGAAACAGGTTTATTTGTATAATTTATGAAAATAGTTTTTATTTCCTTTCACTCTTGCATACTTTGGAAATATTTTCTTGAAACTGGAAAGCCAAATGTTGAAAAACAACCAGAGTTACAGTTACTGTAAATTCTAGCCCAAACAAAAGCAGACCGATCAGCAAATTTCATGAGAAAACAAGCTCTGGTGAAATTTTCAGCTCATTAATCTATTTCTATGACAGAGTAATAGGCCCAGCAGATTGAAGAGAAGCAAATGACATAATAGATCTTGATTCAAAAAAGATTTTTTTGATTAAGTCTCATGTAACACAAGAGTAACTAATAAGAAAAATATTCAGAACACAAAACTATTGGTAGGTACATAGCTAGTTGGAGAATTATATCCAAGAAGTAGCTACGAATAGGTCAATGTCAGCAAAACAAAGATATTTTCCATTTTAATGGATGGCATAAATATTTTACATAAATGCATGCTCACTAGGTTTGAGAACACTGCCCAGTAGACAGGGAAACCAGCCCCTTAAACAGGAATACCCCAGTGTGGTGAGACACAACCCTTGAGAAATTCCCTGGGAAACACTGGAGAACAAGAGAGGAGGAAGAGCCAGTGGGAGCAGGTGGGATAGGTGACAGGGGGAAAGAAAGATGATTCAAGCAAAAAAGGAGTTACTTAGAAGGGAAAAAAATGAATAAGGAAGAAAAGGATCTTTGGGTCACAATGGATTATAGGTTAAATGCAAACCAATGCTATATCTAGAGGGGACTTTACAAAGTCACTTGGCTCAGTAGTTGTCAAATGCCAGTTTTTATCAGTCTTTGGTGGAATGAAAATAGGACACCATATTAAGTTTTTCATAGTAGGTGGGGCTTTGGTACTTCTTAAATGCTCTTACTTGGCAAAGAAAAAATGTTGATAATCCTATATCGGTCTCCAAAATCACTTTAGAAATTTTATTGGTCAGTGAAATTCAAAAATCTAGAAATTGCTAGCCAAGTCTATCCTTTGGAACTTTTCATCTGAGTAAATTAGTCTGTTAAGTATCCAAGTCCACTCAATTTGAAAGTTCTCTGGCAACTCAAACAAAAATTCAGTCTCCAAATGTCCAGCTGGTCCAAGTTTTACTCAGTGCCAACTGAGCCACTTGCCTTGAGTTTTTAACTAATCGTAAAGGAAGGTGGTGTGATGTGGGTGTATTTTAGGTGTACCGGAAGACCTGGTTCTCACACACAATTGTGAAGGGAAGATTTTAGGCCACATCCCTATACCAGAAACCAACAAATTAAAACAAGGAGAGTCCTGACCCAAAAAAGGAAACATCAGGAAATGATTGTTTAGGATTAAGATTTTTGCTTCTAGACATGTGCAGTAAAATACTGTCTCGTTCAATTTTATTTGCCTCCTTTGATGAGGCCAAATTAACTTAAAGCAACTGTTAGAAGAACTGCTGGTTATGGACACTAACTAATGTCACATATTCTAAAATATTCACCCTGGAGGCTTCTTGGTTAAAACATTTTAAAACCTCTTTGATAATTAAGAATCTCTGCAATAATGAAATTCATCAGGAATTACACCTTGGTAGTTTCTAAACTAATTATTACAGAAACTTCAAACAGAAAAGTCCTACCCAATTCTCCCCCTCCGGTCTCCCCAAGAAAGCTGCCTCCACTTCCAAATCCTTCGTTCAAGTTAGACAGTGAAGAAAAGTGCTAACCAGGGGTTGGGGTCTCACTCATGCGGTCCCTTCTAGGAGCACCAATCTACTGTATTTCTCCAGCACTACAGGAGCAAAGAGCTTGTCCTAACAGGAGAAAGAGAAGACAGACTCTTGTGATGGTGAATTGTATGTGTCAACTTGACGAGGCTAACAGATGCTCAGATAGCTGGTAAAACATTATGTCTGAGTGTGTCTGTGAGGGTGTTTTTGGAAGAGATTGGCATTTGAACCAGTAGACTGGGTAAATAAGATTGCCCTCACCAAGGTGGGTGGACATCACCCAGTCTGTTGAGGGTCTGAATAGAACAAAAAGGCAGAGGATGGGCAAATTTGCTCTCTTTGCCTGGGCTGGGACATCCATCCACTCCTGTCTGTAGACCTTGGCATTCTGGGTTCTGGGCCTTTAGACTTGGTCTGGAAGTTATAGCATTGGCATCCCTCATTCTGAGGCCTTTGGATTGGTACTGAAACTATACCACTGGCTTTCCTGGCCCTCCAGCTTCCAGACAGCAGATCTTCTCAGCCTCCATAATTGCGTGAGCTAATCCCTCATAATAAATCTTTATATGACTATGTGTGTGTGTGTGTGTGTATGTGTGTATGTATATATATATATATATATATATTCTCCTATTGGTTCTGCTTTTTTGGAAAACCATAACACAACATTTTAACTTTCTGACTCAGTTTACATTCAGGCAGAATTAGAATTTAGCAGGCTTAAAACCCTGCTGATCCCCTTAACATATACTTGTGTGTAGACACATATATACAAATGCTTTTAATTATATTATTTTTGTATTCTCATTTCCCTCATAAAAGCCTCTGGCCTGAAAAACACACTGGGCTACATATACACATATAAAGCTGTCAATCACCCACACTGACCGTGGTGGTCAGCAGGTGTGTACAATATGCTGTTACACTATGTCATCCAGTAACAAGGTACCATTAAGAAGTAAAGAGCCCTGTCTGAACAGAGGGGACTCTTTACCACTCAGCTCTGCCACTCGGTAGCTGTGTGACCTCAGCCAATTATTTACCTCTCCAGGCCTCTGTTTTCTTGTCTATAAAAAGACAGAAGTAGAATACTGGTGCTGTTAAATTCTCTTATAGCCATAACATTCAAGGTTCTGTACAACTACAAATGACTTTAATCACCACCACCAGGAAAACTGAGTGCATGTATCCCAGCCGGAGGGTTAGCAGAATCTGTGGCTGACCATAGCCAAGCTTAGACTTTAATGTGGGGTTCTTTTTACAGTTAGTTTTGGAATACACTCAAAAACCAAAAGGAAGTTGGATCCCAATCCCTAAGTCAGTCCAGCCGTTATTTTCCACGGGCAAAAGGCAGACCTGCAAGCCTTAGGAAGAGAAGGAGAGGTGCGGTTGCTGTGTACCAGCAGTCAGACTACACAGGAGTCCTGTGGATGAGGAGCCCAGGGGCAAGGCTCCCTGTGGAACCTGGTCAGTTATCCAGCTCAGTCTCTGAAAGCAGGCAGGATCAGGCACTGCTTCCTCATGGGCACCAGGGACTACCATGTTACCTACCATTCAGAATAAAGGCACACAAGTCTTGAGCTACCTACCCATCCTCACCCATATATTATGAAAATCAAGTTGCCCCCTAGACCAAGTGAAAACATCAGTATTTATAAGAATGCCGATGGGTTTTCAGAAACAGACTTGCTCCCAGAATGGAAGAAAGAAGTTATTTGAATAATATGGCACAGCTTGAGGGACTGCCTGGGGTGAATGGGAATTAAAATAATCAAAATCAATGGTAATAATGTGCTCAAGAAGCAGTTCAGAAATGCAGATTACCCACTCAGTAGTCAACTCACTAATGACATTAGGTAATATGAAATACAAACAGGAGAAAAAAACAATCTAAGCCAATTATGCTGATTATGCTTCTGACATCAAAAGGTAGGACAGATGAAGCTAAATTTCCATACATTAATATTTAAGCAAGTATAGAATAGAAAATACTGCACATAATGAAGACCCACTAGATTTCAGTACATATAGCTAAGATCTCTAATCAAGCAAAAACAATTTTCTAAATGATAATTAGCAGTAATCATGTTCTTTAAGTGCAGGATATTATGGAGTACAAACTGCAATATTTAAACAAGATGCAAAATGCAGAATTCCATGTATTAGCTATAGCTTAGCAAATGTAATAAACAGAGATACTTACCAAAGAAAGACAACATTAACTAAGTAGTATGTTCCACACCAGAGAAAGAAAGGAGGAAAGAGGGAAGAGAGGAAAGGGGAAAGTAACAAGAATGGGAGACAGGAAAATGAAATCTACACGTTCTGAAATATCTTGCTGAAACAACAAACAACTCTGTCCAGGGGCTTACCTGGCTCCTCTTTTTATTTCTCAATTGTAAGATTGTTTTGCAAATAATCATTCACATAGGGCAAGACAGAATTCCTGCCAAGTGAGCAGTGAAGAATATGAGCTTCATTTGTTTTAATACCTGTGTTCCTAGTAAGAGTTAAGTAAGCAGAGGAAAATGGATAATTAAAGCAATGACATGCATTCACAGCAACCTTACACACACACTCACACACACACACATACACACCATCCAGAAAGTACTGAAAACTCTTGGTGTACAAGATGCTTTATAAGAACAAAGCAGGTTTAGCACACATGAAATTTTAAAAATTCTATTGTGCCAGTCTCATAGATCTCATGATTCCTTTCAGCTCTTCAGTAATGTGAAAAATGCTACTATTATCTGCAGAAGGAACCATGGTACAGGACAGAATATAACTTTCCTAAAATCCTGTGACTGCTCCCTAGGACCAACATGGAAGGTATAGGAGGACAATGTGTTTTCACTCACTGTCTGTAGGAGACACGTCAAATGAGCAGGCGTTCATTCCCAGCCCAGGAATGAACACCAGTTTGGAAAACCAGTTTTAGTGTCTCACAGACATTTGATTCCTGAGGTTCCAAAGATGTTTTAACTGAATTGTCACATGAATGAAGTTCCCTTCACATCATATTTGATAACAAAGCCAGGTTTTATTGTTGGCTGCGCAACTATCACCACCACCACCAATACCCTTTAAAAATAAAATCCAAATTAAGTTAGTCCAAGTTTTTTAAACACAAATGAAAGTTTCAGGCTAATTTATACAATGCCAAGTGCCAATCTGTTCACTCTCCAGTTGCATCATGGGCCTGAGGCAAAAAATCTTGAGGAGAGAACTCTAGTGTCAAAAAATCCACCTAAACCATGAATGTACTTATGATGGTAAATTTTAGGTGTCACCTTGACTGGATTGAGGGATGCCCAGGTGGGGGGCAAAGTGTTGCTTCTGGGCACCTGTGAGGGTGTTTCTAGAGGAGATTGAAGTAGGAGGCTTTGGACTGAGAGGAAGACCTGCCCACCATACATTTTGCTGGGGGCCTGGCTGGAACCCAGAGGCAGAGGACAGGGAAGTCATCCTGTCTGCTTTCTCACTCCCTTCAGGAGTAAGACGCTTTTTCTCCTGCCCTTGGACATCAGACTCAGGTTCCTCCATCTTTGCACTCTGGGACTGACCAGCAGTCTCCCCAGGGCCATCAGGACTGACTTGGAGCTACACCGTCAGCTTCCCCAGTTCTGAGGCTTTGGACTTGATGGAGCCATGCTGCCGGCTTCTCTGGTTCTCCAGTTTGCAGTCGGTCTGTGGTGGAACTTCTCACCCTCTGTGATTGTATGAGTCAGCTCCCCCTAATACGTCCCCTTCCAGATATTCTACTGGTTCTGTCTCTCTGGAGAAATCTGACTAATATAATTCAATAGGTTCTTGAATAACATCATTTTGATCAAAGTCATTTCATTATAATGTTGATGAGGAAAATATTGATTCCTGGCTAGGGCCACTGTCTGTGGAGTCTGCACATGTGCCTGTGTGGGTTTTCTCAGGTACTCCAGCCTCCTCCCATGTCCAGAAAATATGCATGTTAGGTTTATTGGTATGTCTAAATGATCCCAGCATGAGTGGGTGTAGGTGTGAGTGCACCCCACAATGGGAGGGCGTCCTGTCCAGAGTCAGTTCCTGCCCTGTGCCCTGAGCTGCCAGGATAGGCTTCAGCCACCCATGATCCTGAACTGAAATAAGCAGGTTGGAGAAAGAATGAGTGAATGAATGATTACAAATTATTATAAAATAGAAAATTATAAATTTTATGATAATCATACAAATGAACTACAATAAACAATGCTGTACAAAAGCATTCAGCAAGCCTGCCCTATTTGTTGTTGTTTTTGAACTGTGTGGTGATAGGAGGTACTCCGGACAATTTTTGATTTGCAAACATTTATACCTTGATATAACCCACTATTACTACAACTGCCATCACTCACCAATTCACCAAAAATTGGATATATAATTTTTGCTTGCTTTTCATCTTTCTTTCTTAAATGTATGTATAGCCCACATTTGTTTCAATATTTAATATTAGAAGTGTTTGGAGTCTTTATTTGGAAGTTTGGTGATGTTTTTGTGACCAGAAATATGACTTAGAAACTTAACTCTTGTTTATATCAATTAGCTTATGTTAAACTGGCTACATTATAGGTCATTTCACTTAAAGTCATAGTTTCCAAGAACCTATCAACAACATTAAGTGAGGACTTACCATACTCAATACCACTGAACAAGACACTTAAAATAAGGCAGGTGGATCATCTGAGGTCAGGAGTTCGAGACTAGCCTGGCCAATGTGGCAAAACCCCGTCTCTACTAAAAATAAAAAATTAGCCGGGTGTTGTGCCCGACACCTGTGATCCCAGCTACTTGGGAGGCTGAGGCAGGAGAGTCGCTTGAACCCGGGAGGCAGAGGTTGCAGTGAGCCAAGAATGTGCCACTGCACTCCAGCCTGGGTGACGGAGCAAGACTCTATCTCAAAAAAAAAAAAAATCGTCAGAATGGTAAATTTTATGTCATGTGTATTTTACCACAATAAAAAAAAATGGAAGAAAAGGTCATAAAAAGTTACACCTGTGGCTGAAAATACAAAAGGCAAGAAAACAACAGCTGTTGGGAAAAGTAAATAACTGCACAGGATGTCAGCAAGGAATATCTCAATGGTCTCCACTGGGAGCTCATTCTAGTAAGTAAGCTAAGCATATATTACTTTCTTTTTTTTTTTTTTTTTTTGTATAAGCAGACAACAAAGCTAGTTGTTGATTTCACAGCAAAATCTCTTTTCAAACAGCTGCATAGTGCTGCCCGGGACTTTTTCTGACCCATGGAACTCAGACCTCTTTCGTACAACAGCCAGTCACTCAACACTGTCAGACCACAGAGCTTTCCTTCTCATTTTACTTAGCTTTGCCAAATTGCTTTACTCACACTGTATTGCCTAATTTTTCCAGTCTGTTGTAATGTTCTGTTATCTGTCTCCAGCCTGGAGCAGAAAAAGATAGCAAGATGCAGTGCTTACCCAAAAAAAGCTGTTTTACAGATTTAAGGGAGACACAGCTGTCTTATCTGTGACACAAAATAGCAAGGTAAGCTGAAACATGAATTCCTGTCTGCCTCTTCTTCCTCCCATCTGTTGCATCAAAGGTCCAGAGACCCCCAGGGCCACCTTGTAAGCATACTTGGTATCATTGTTTTTTAAAAAATAAAATTCCAAATGTTTATAGACAGTATTTAAAAAATAAGAATTCAAAATGAGGCCAAGTACAGTGGCTCAAGCCTATAATCCCAGCACTTTGGGAGGCCAAGGCAGGTGGATCACCTGAGGTCAGGAGTTCAAGATCAGTCTGAGCAACATAGTGAAACCCCATCTCTACTAAAAATACAAAAATTAGCGGATGTGGTGGCACACACCTGTAATCCTAGCTACTCAGAAGGCTGAGGCACGAGAATCCCTTGAACCTGGGAAGTGAAGGTTGCAGTGAGCCAAGATCACACCACTGCACTCCAGCCTGGGTGACAGGGTGAGACTCTGTCTCAAAAAAAAAAGAATTCAAAATGAGGCTTGAAAAATAGTCTGTGTATTCCATTGAGATTTAACATTATATTTAGAAAAATTACTCTCAACTGAATATAAAAAAGCATTAGGTTAAAAACAAAAAAAGCCAGGCACAGAGGTAGGCAGGGCAGGCAGTTCAACGTGGGATATGGAATGAAGGTTTGTGAACTTACCAAGGGCTGGGTGCTTTTCATGGTGCTGTTATCGTCTGCTCAGTATGACCTTTGAGAGGCCCAGTGGTTTCCCCATTTCACTTGGTGAGGTGGTACACGCTTGTAGTAACAGCTGCTTAGGAGGCTGAGGCAGGAAGATTGCTTGAGCCCAGGAGTTCAGGGCTGTAGTACACTATGATTGCAACTGTGAATAGCTGATGCACTCTAGTCTGGGCAACACAGCAAGACCCCAAGTCTAAAAATATATATCCTTTTTTTAACTCAAAACATTTTTTTAAAGTCCTCCTGTTTTATGCAAAATCACTAAGAATAGCAATCTACAAAAGAAAGACAATTATAATCCCTTGGTATTTACGGAGCATCTATGATGCATTCAGCAATTTGCTGGCCACTATAGATAATAGGGTAAAATTAACATGGCTAGGTCCCTTAAGGAATTCACCCTCTTTTCAGAAGACAAGTCTAATCCCACAAGTCTTTATTGATGCAAGATAGGATGTAACGTCAAACAATTAGCTTCCATTCTCAAATAACTTGGGAGTTTGGCAATGGGAGTGTCCACGGTGATATTTGCCTTTCTTACTGTTGATATATTTGTGCAGCATCATCAACAAAAGTGCACATGCTATTTAACCCTGGGAAAGGGATGCATTTAAGGACGGGATTGCTATATATTCACCATGGGGTCTCAAGTATTCTGACTGATTCAGTAAGTCTCTACCATGAAATCTGTGTCAAGTCATTCCTGCTAAGTTCTATTTTTAAGTTGTATCATTCCCACAGCCTCAGTATGAGTATGTAGCCAACACTCAGGTTGCAACCTCACATATCCTTCTTATGATCCTTCCTCCTCAAGAGATTATTTTTTCATTTATACAATAAGCATTTAATGGGGTCTACTAGACATTACGGACTCAGAGATACAAAGTTCTAATTCATAGTCTAGTAGGAAAATAGACACGTTAATTACAGCACTATATGAAGCAAACTAAGAGAAAAGAAATGAATTTTTCACGAAATCATGGGAAAATGCAATAGCTTTCTAAGTATAAATGAAAGAAACCTTTAATGAGCAGGTGTGACTTAAAATTTGTTTTATTTATGAAGAATTATATCATAAACACTCACATATTTACCACCCATATTTAACAAATAGATATTTGCATTTGAGCACATAAAGTGATTTAAACATCTGTCTACCAGAAAATATTCTAAGCAAAATTAAAATCAAATGATAGAGGAAAATCAGTTTTCAAACAATGTGATAAAGGTTTAATATTCTTAATATGTAAAGAGTTGCTATAAATTAATGGGAAAAACAGTAGGAACTAATGCAAGACAGATATATGCAATTAGATAATTCTCAAGAAAATACATCTGGTTAATAAACATTAGAAAATAGCCTTACTAATTACCAGTTACTAATAATCATAGGTATGCAAATTAAAACTACAATGAGATACCACTATTAAGTACTAGTAAAAGTATAGAGAGATGTCTACTTTCATAAACTCCTGCTTAAGAAGGTAAATTGGGTTGTCTTTCTGGAAAACAATTTTGAAATATATGCTTTAAACATTTAAGTACATACACTTTAACCCAGCAATTTTTACATCAAGAAATCTCTAATGAAATAATCACAAATGTGAATAGATTTATATACAAAAAGTTCATTGTAGCATAATTTATAATTGCAAAAATTGGAAACAATTTAAACACTCAAAATAGAGAAATGGTTAAATAAAGTTTAGAATAGCAGTAAGATGTGGCCCTGTAAGTCTGTGTAGACGTGAGTGATTTCTCTCTCTCTTTTGGAAAGAGTGGGAGAAGTAGTGTACAATGTTACACAGTGGCCATTTCTGGGTAATGGGATTATGGGTGCCTTTTTTTCTTTTTACTTCTTTATATTTGTCTGTATTTTCCAAATTAATACAATAAACATGAGTCCTTTTATAAGCTGAAAATGCTTTTTTTTTTAAATAGAGACAAGGTTTCACCATGTTGCACAGGCTGGTCTTGAAAGCCTGGGCTCAAGTGATCTGCCCACCTAGGCCTCCCAAAGTGCTAGTATTATAAGCATGAGCCACTGCGCCAGGCCTGAAAAATATATTTTTAATTTTTAAAACATTATAAACCCTCTGGTGTGGAGAGGAGGTACTTATGACCCAGAAATAGTGTCAACTAATGGAGTGCTCAGGAAGGCCTTCCTGGGAAGGTCACTTCTGAACCGAATTTCAAGAATGAAATGTTTGCAAGATAAACAGCAAATGGGATGCCAGGCAGAACTCTAAGTGCTTCTTCCCCTATAATTACAACCTAATCATAGATTGTATATCTCAAACATGAAAACACGTATCACTTTTGCTTCATTGTTTTCCCTCTAATTGTGAATTAAAATACGTCTGAAACTCAGCAAGGCATTTTCTCATGTTATTCCCTTCTAGTCTCAGAACAGCTCTGTAACATAGAATTTATTCAGGGGATCTCAGCCATTTCCTGCCTATCAACCACTCCCTTCCTAAGGGTTACTCTTTTGCTTCATTGTTTTCCCTATAGTTGTGAGTTAAAATATGTCTGAAACTCAGCAAGGCATTTTCTCATGTTATTCCCTTCTAGTCTCATAACAGCTCTGTAACACAGAATTTACTCAGGAGATCTCAGCCATTTCCTGCCTATCAGCCACTCTCTTCCTAAGAATTACTGCCCAGTCCACACCATACTTTTAGGCAGCCATATTTCTACCCTGTGACCTCAGTTGCGACAGCAGTCACAGCTCACTGGACAGGGAATGGGCTCCTCAGCAAAAGGCAGCAGATCCGATCAGTCAGCAATTTGTGTCCTAAGGATAAAAGACAAGCCGGGCCCCACAGAATTCCTCTCTTAGAAATTTGAGCTAAAAGTTTAAAAAGAATGCTTCAGTTGCTTTGGGAAAAGAGATGACACATCAGCATAACTGGATGCTAGCGGTGCAGGAGCCCCATTGTGAAAAACACCTTTGCTCCTGAAGTCCCTAAAGTAGATTTAACTATAAAGTAAACCTTCAACTCAAGTCCCATGGAGCCCCTCTCAATATTGTGTTGTTCTTGGTTTCCATTAGTTCCAATGTCTTCTTCCCTGATCTCCAGACCCGTACATCTAACCATCTGCTCATGGTCTCCATCTGGATTTCCAACAGGTGTTTCTATGTGTTCGAAACCAGACTCTTGATCTTCCACTTAAGCCTGCTCCTCGTGACATCTTCCCCATTCAGTAAATGGCCACCCTTCCTAGCAGTCACTCAGATCAAAAACATGGGTGTCTTTCCAAACTCCTGTCTCACACACACTCCTATTTTATTTGTTGGCAAACTCTGTTGGCTTTTAGCTATGAAATACATACAAAGTCCCACTACTTTTTCACCACCTGCACTACTACCCCTCCAGTCCAAACCATGGCCATAGTATCTCTCACCTGATTTACATGGATGGTCTACTAAGTAGCCTCCCAACTTGCCTCCAATATAAATCAGATCACATCATTTCTGTTTAAAACCATCTCATTGCTTTTGATCTCCCTCAGAATACCAAGCTCTTATCTTGGCTTACGAGGCCCTACAGGATGTGGCTCCACCGCCCACCCCTCTCCCACTCCCCATCCCACCCTCAGCTCTCAGCTGTTATTTCATAGTGGTCCCTGCTGCGTACTCACATCAGCTACCCTGGGTGCCCTCACTGCTCCTTGAACACACCAATCACACACCCACCTTAGGGTCTTTGAACTTATTGTTTCTTCCACCTCGGATGCTTGTCCCCTAAATGTCTGTAAGGCTCTTTCCCTCATTCATTCAAATCCCTATTCAAATGTCACCGTATGAGAGAAGACTTCCCTGACTACATTATGCAAAATAGTACTTTTGCTGCAGTGGTTCTGTCACTTGAAGGGCTGCCATGTGGCTTTCAAGACATGCACTGCACAACTCCAGGGGCACCATTCACATCATAGTCATCAAAGATTTGTGTATTAATTAAGACATCTTTCAGCAGTAAAGTACCTAATTTGCACAAAAATGTTATGAAGGGTAGCAGCAGCCCTGCCCATACCCTGCCTCATTATCTTTGTAGTGTTCATCACCACCTGGCAGATGCCATCCATCTCCCCTCTGCTAAGCGCTGAGAGAGCAAGCACTTTGCCTGTTTTTGTTCATGACACTAGTTCCAGTGTCTAGAACAGTACTTGTGATATATATTGGGTGCTCAAGATTTTTGAATGAATGAATCAATCATTCAGTCAATTAATGATCAATTGATACTATGTTCTTGGAGAAAACCTCCCTTTAAGACTCTCTTGAATGATTTTATCATCCTTGCAACTACACAGATCCAAAAAAAATGATAAGATAGCCTCATTTTATAGATTCGTAAAATGATACTTCTAGATTTCAATAAATCATGCAAGTTCTGACAGCTAATAAGTGGTTTCTACAACTCCAGAGGCCACATTTCTAAAACATATCCTGCCTCTAGAGAATGGTGTTTCTAAATATTACCACCAAATAATATGGAAGCTTCACATGTGTTAAATAATGAAGCTTAACAGAGGAGAAAATTATATGCTTTAATGTTTTTCAGCAATGAATCACAATATTTATTAATAATAATTCCTTAATAATGGGGAATTACAGCAATTTGCCTTTTGACATTGCATCTAAAAGATAATGCAATAAACTTTTATTTTAAATGAACTGATGAAAAAAATGTCAAGAAGGGTAGTATTTATGGGTAAAAAAGAGTCACAGGGAAATTAAAATCCGAAAGCTTTATTTATACATTAAAAAGAAGAAGCAGCGGAGGAAATAAGCAATTACAGAAAGTTCAAATGAGATAATGGTAGATGCTTTTTCCAGCTATTTAATTAGGAGAATCTGCAGGCTAGGATAGTTGTTTTGAAGCTCTGCATGAATACAAATGAGCACACATCATGTTACAGCAATGTCAATCCAAGAGCATAATATTTTAGTATTACCATTTTTTTCAGGGAGAGAAAGAACTGCTTTCTAAATACAATGGCATACTGCTTATTAATATTTAGATGTCGTACACGCTCAGCCTTCCAGGGGAGCCATGAAAGGGCATCTGACCATGAGTAGCAACCAAAACAGCCAAGATGACAGAAGATAGGCTGTGATCAACATACTCACTATTGCAAAGAAAGTGGCATCTCACTGCCCTGGTAGGGATGGCTATAAAAACCAGCATCAAAACCAATACTGGAAGGTGAGGACAAACTGGGATATTTTGCACAGAAACCAACAGTCCTGCCTGCCCCAGCCTTCTCTGAGCACACACCAAGACACACATTCAGGACTAGCACAATAGTTTACAGCAGTTTTTCCCAAATCTGTAATAAGTGACTCTTAAAAATTAAAATGCAATCTCAAAGAAAAAATACATTTGGGAAACACTATATAACATATGTCCTCTTGGAGAGTCTCTTTAGGATAATAAATTCCTATAACAAACATTTATCTTTGTTTCATACTCAGTTGTCATGGACTGAATTGCATCTTCCCAAAATTTATTGGTTGAAGCCTTAACCCTCAATGTGACTATTTGTACATAGGGCCCTTAAGGAGGTAATAATGGTTAAGTAAGGTCTTAAGGGTAAGGCTCTAATCCGATAGGACTGGAGTCCATATAAAAAGGAGAGACACCAGGAACATGCACACAGAGAGGAAAGGCCATGCGAGGACACAGCAAGAAGGTGGCTGTCTGCAAGCCAAGGAAAGAGGCCTCACCAGAAACCAACCCTGCCTGTACCTTGATCTTGAATTTTTCAGATAAAAAATAAATAAAATAAATTTCTATTGTTTAAGCCACCCAGACTGTGTTTCTCTTATGGCAGCCTAAACAGATGAATACACCAGTATTTCTCAAACTTATTTGAACACAGAACACTCAGGTCTCCAAAATCATAGTAACAACTTTTTTTTTTTTTTTTGAGACAGTCTCACTCTGTCACCCAGGCTAGAGAGCAGCGGCACAATCTTGGCTCAATGCAACCTCTGCCCCCCAGGCTCAAGCCTTAGCCCCCCGCGTAGCTGGAATTATAGGTGAGCACCACCATGCCCAGCTAATTTGTATATTTTTAATACAGATGGGGTTTCACCATATTAGCCAGGCTGGTCTCAAACTCCTGACCTCAAGTGATTCACCCACCTCAGCATCTCAAAGTGCTAAGATTACAGGCATGAGCCACTGCACCCAGCCAGTGACAACTCTCAAAACAGCTCAGAAAATGTTGTTCAGGGTAATTCAAAGAATTAGTTTATAGCCCTCTCTTCATACCTAGGTAGTAAACACCTGGGCTTTTACATAGAATATGTAAACATTTATATGAACATAGAATAGGACTGTTTTCTCAATGTTGACTCTCTTTATTAAGAAGCCAAGTAAGAAATGTATCTATCAAAACTGTTTACTTTTTGTAACAATGCTTAAAAATTCAACCTCATTTATCTAAAAGCCTCCAATATACAGAACTACTCTTTAACAATAGTAATATTCGCACTTATTGTGGACACTTATTTAGGCACTATGTTAAGAACAACATGGACACTAGCTCATGTGATCTTCCCAACAGCCCCTGGCAACAGATACATACAATCAACCCTTCACATCTCTAAGCTCCACATCTACAGATTCAATCAACAGCAGATCAAAAATACTTGGAAAAAATAATAATTAAAAATAATACAACAGTAAACATAATACAAATAAAAATATAATATAGCAACAATTTACATGTTATTTACATTGTATTAGGTATCATAAATAATCTAGAGATTATTTAAAATATACAGGAGGATATATGTAGGTTATATGCAAATACTACACTATTTTATATAAGGGACTTGAGTATCCACATATTTTGGTATCCATGAGGGTCCTGGAACCAATCCCATGTGGAAACTGAACGATGACTGTACTTGATAAAGAAACTGTGAGAAGGAAGAATGTGTTCACCGAGACCATACAACTAACAAGCAGCAGATCTGGGACTCAAGTCCAGGTCCTTTAAAGCCACCGTCCGTGTTCTTGCCCATGCTGCTCTACGCTGACTTAATTCCTTCCTGGGGAAACTGATCAAAGTCAAGCTCGTCACTCAACAACAGTCAGTTCTTTAGGTAAACAGTGACAGCCTTCAGAGAGGAAAGGTGAAAAAGGATACATTAGGTTAGAATGAAGGCAACTTTCACATCAAATTGGGCCACCTATATGATACTGATTAGTAAACAAACACAAAAAAATAGCCAATACAGCCAGTCCTTTAAAGCTGGGTAAGGTCTCTCTTCTTTGTCCTCAGGCTCACCAGCACACTCCTTGCATGAGAGGTTCACTCAGAGGTAGGCACAAGGAAACTCTAGCAGAAGAATCAGCTAGACTCCTAGTTGGATCAGGCTCAGTAGAGTCCTCTGTGGGGCAGGGGACACGTGGCCTGGCCCAACAGAGCTCTGCCTAATGCTATTGCGCTTGACAAATTCTCGTAAGTCATACTGATAAGGGCAATGGTGTCTGAAAAATCTCTTTAGCCAGCCATGCATTTTTTAATACACTCTGTATCACCAGTTTTAAAAATTATTTGTATTATTCTTTATGCTAATTAATAAATCTTTTTGAATAGATTTCTATAACATGAAGATGCGGTATCTGTCTCTGAAGTAGAGAGAGCCCTCACTTGGGTGCTTCAAAGATAGCAACTACCTGTATTAGTCAGAGATTTCCAGAGAAACAGAACCAAGAGGATGTGTGTGTGTGTGCGTGCGCGTGCGTGTGTGTGTGCACGCGCACGTGCGCACATGTGCGTGTGTGTTGTGTATACAGAGAGACAGAGAGACAGAGGTTTATTTTAAAGAATTGACTCATGTAATTGCAGAAGCTTGGGGTAGGCCAGCAGGCTGGAGACTCAAGAAAGAGCTAGAGTTCAAGTCCAAAGGCAGTCTGCTGATGAACCAGGAAGAGCTGATGTTACAGAAGCAGCTCAAAGGCAATCTGCCAGCAAAATTACTTCTTGGTTGGAAGACATCAGTCTTTGTTCTATGAAGGCCTTCAACTGACTGGATGGAGTCCATTCACATTATGTATACTAATCTGCTTTACTCAAATCCACCTTTTAAAACTTTAATCTCATTCAGAAACACCTTTACAGAAACATCCAGAATAATGTTCAACCAAATATCTGTGTACTGTGTCCCAGCCAAGTTGACAACAAATAAAATTATCATGCCACCCTAGTAATAACTACTCGTACCTTATACAGCTTATACTAAAGTATTTTAAATAAATTTCTACACAGTACTTATGAGACTAAACTAAGATCCTGTAACAAATACCCCTACACAGACACACTAAAATCCAGGGGCTTAAGGAATACGTTTATTACTTCATGTGGCAGTCCAGGGTGAGGACTCTAGGTCAAGGGCTGTCTGCTCCATGGAATCACTGAGAGACCCAGGACCACAGCAGACCTAACTCTGCTCCAGCTTCCAAGACTGCTCTGGCCACTAAAGCCCACAAGCATAAAGAAGGAGCATGGAGAAGGATGTATACAGGCTCTGTTTGCCAGGCTGGGAAATGGCCCATATCACTACAAGTGAAACTGGTTAATGACATCAGCTGTGTGCCCAGGTAGGCGAATGGGAGAACTAGTGGTCTCCACCATACACACACGGTGTGTGTGATAGCTGGTGGTGGCAGAAAGTAAAAGTGCCATCAATATATTAACTCAACATTAATACATCTTCATTTTCTTCAGAGCACTTTTCTCTCTTCAAAATTATCTTTTTTGTTTACTAGTTTATTTATCTGGTTTGCAGCAATTGGGAGGAGACAAAATAGCAGCTCAAAGTGTGAGCCATTACAAATCAACTTCCTATTCTTTAAGCCCCTGGATTTCAGTGTGTCTATGTAGGGGGTATTTGTTACAGGATATTAGTCTACTCTTATGAGTACAACACAGACGCATGAGAGTCATCAGACTGCCTGGAGTTCATCATGACACCTCAACTTAGCACCTGTGTGACCTTGGGCATGTGGTTAAACTCTAGGAGTCTCTGTTTTCTTGTGTAAAAATGGAGATAATACCATACTGAACGTTATGGGGGGCTGCCCAGATAGCCCCACTTCAGTGCTGTTGCATCTGTCCCCAACTGCTAGAAATATTGACAGGTGATGGCGCTCAGCTGATGAGAAATTGTCTTCCCCAGGGTAACACCTTCTGCTGGGGGCATCTATATCTAATGACCATTGATGGGGTGTGTGGGTGGGGGATGGGGATGTATAAAAGCCTACTCTTCTTGCCTCAGGAATATACAACTCTTGGGTGGGTGAGGTGGCTCATGCCTGTAATCCCAGCACTTTGGGAGGCTGAGGTGGGCAGATCACGAGGTCAGGAATTCAAGACCAGTCCGGCCAACATGGTGAAACCCTGTCTCTACTAAAAATACAAAAATTAGCCAGGCGTGGTGGTGCGCACCTGTAATCCCAGCTACTCCAGAGGCTGAGGCAGGAGAATTGCTTGAACCTGGGAGGCAAATGTTACAGTGAGCTAAGATTGTGCCACTGCACAATTGTTGTGCCTGGGCAACAGAGCAAGACTCAGTAAAAAAAAAAAAAAAAAAAAAATTAAAAGAAGATACATCTCTCGAAGGCCTTCCCAGCTTGAGCACCCAGTGGGATCTGCTGACACCCTTGCTGCAGTTACGTCTTAGTGTAATTCCTTCCTCTCTCACCTCCCAGTCTCACTGCCTCCCAGTCTCACTGCCTTTGCTCCCCACAGGTGTTGATCACAAAGGCATTCACCAAGAAACTTTCTGCACATACATCATATATCTCCACCTCAGTGTCTGATTTCTGGAGAATTGACCTAAGGCTTGTGGGAATTAGAGGAGATAAGCCTGAAAAAGCACTCAGAACAGAGCATTGCACATAGTAAGCACCCAATGAATATTTGTTGAGTTGAAGGAATGAATGATGCTTTGTCCATATTGTAAATAAAAACCGTTAAACAAGAGAAGTTAAGAGAACATCCATGACTACATAAACTTATCTATGTCTAAATTATATGGATAACAAAATTTAAAAGAAAGTAGGCACAGTTATTTGTAATATTTCAATGCCATTATTTTATAACCAGAAAAATTCTTCATGATGCATGATTCTAGCTACAAACTGTGCAAGAGAAAGCTGTGAAATCAAGAGCCATGCATTATCAAAAACTTTTATTTTGTCCTAATTTTAGATCAGTTATGTTATTCTTCAGATCAGCATGACAAGTATTGAAACGGGAGTGACAGGCAATTTTGTCACCCTATCTTTCTTGGAAACCTATGAACTGTGTCTCATTTCTCACATTTGCCCTTCAATTCTGATTCTTGCCGCAGACTCAGTAAAGACGTAAAATCTCTTACATCTCTACACCCTTGCTAGTACCAATGTGACAGACACACAAATATCTGGGATGCACTTTTCATTTTCCTGCCTCCAAGGCTATTTACATCACCATTCAAGCCAGCTGGCTTCCTCCTTAGAGCGCTGCCTTCACTTTCAATCTTGTTCACCTTGGGGTTTTATTTCTCACAATGGTGTTACATATTCTGAATATGAAGAGGATATTAAATTAATGTATTCCCCAGACCACTCAAAGCAACTTTTAAAAAACAACCACTAAAAGAGTTCATCTGCCAACTCCCAAGTGCTGCGAGCACTCTGCATCTGCCTTTGCATTCATTTCCCTCCCATGCAAATATGCACACAGCCCACAAGGAAGGAGGCACAATTACCAGCCTTAACCAGATCAATCTCCCAAAATTCAATGTCAAAGAAACATCCCAGGATGTCAAAATTTACTTGTAAGCGACTCATCACCCCTTCTGAGATGGACTATGTTAATTCACAGGGGAGAATAACCTTCTCGGAAACACACATTTACATTTACATAAAGCAGAATAGAAAATAATCATGCTTCTCCATGAGCAAATGACAGTTACATAAGGATATTCTTCCACCTTTTTGTGTGTCACGCATAACACTGCTTTCAAAATTACATCTGTGGAGAGGACGCTTGGAAAGCAGTGCTGTTTGCTACAAGCACTGTTCAAAACCACTCACAAATCCTTCACCTTTTTCCTTCTTTCAAGTACACTTTGCTTAATTTTAGTATGTTATCCTCTCAAAAAAAAAATCACGTAAAAAACTTTCACCCTAGAAAGGTTTCTCGGAACATTTCCCCTCTGAGAGCTTTAAGCGAAGATTGTACATTAAATGGTTTCATAAAAGATCCTGAATAAAGGCTATTATCTACATGTAACATTCACTCACACTATATCTCATGATCTATTGACATAATGCAGTTTATTGGTCAATATCACTGGCCAAAGGCAGAGACAGAGGTATGATTCCAGCCATCTGGAAATCTATTATCAAGGCTAATGCATATGCCTTTCATTTCTAAAGATCTGGTTTCAGCTTCATCAGTTAAAAGTGAATTGGGTGGTCTTGTCTTACCCACATTAAAGAACCATTATGCAGTTTAGCCTAACAAAACACCATCAGTCATGAACATCATTTAGCAGAAGTCAACCTAGGCAAAATGTCCAGTCTGTTAAGTATGCCTCCTTCTCTAACCTCTCGTTCCCTGATCAGGCTAATTATGGGCAAAATTATAAAGTAGGCAGAGTTAGTTTGAGGTTATTTTGAGTCTATTAGCCAAAAGCACAGAGTGGGAGAAATAGATATGGATATAAGAGTGAAACAAGCGACAAAAATATGCGTTCTAGTCCTAGCTAGTCACTACCTCTCTGGGGCTCAGTATCTTCAGCTGTAAAATGGGGATAACAACCACCCTCACGCTTTGAGGGCTCTTGGAATTGAAAGGGTTCCCTTATCCCCCTCGCAGGACGTTAGGCGGAGGTGTGGCTCACTGCCCCACCACTCAAACCCCTAGGGGAAGTATGCAGACGGCAGGTGCAGAGACCGTGGGGAGCGTTTTTGGGCTCTGGCCCCATGGCTGCATCTAGGGGTGGGTGTCTGCGACTCCCGAAGTCCAAGTGGGTGTGTGTTACAGTGTGCTCTTTCAGCTTTGCCGTCTGCAGACGGCTTGTGTTAATCAGCTCAACAGACCCTCTGCCTTATCGCTAGGGCAGGGGACCAGTGTGACAGCCTGAGTTCTTGCCCGTTGTATCAGAAGAATCAGATCACACGTGGGCTGGAAGGATGAGTGCAAGGTCTTACTGAGTAATGGAGGTGGCGCTCAGCGAGATGGATGGGGAGCAGGAAGGAGGGGATAGAGTGGGAAGGTGATCTTCCCTTGGAGTCAAGCCCCCCAGCAGCCGAACTCTTCTCAGACGGCCCCAGCTGAACTCCTCTTGGTGTCCAGATGTCCTTCCTCTTCTCTCTCTGCTGTGCCGCCCCGCTGCTCTCTGCCACTCTCTGCCTCTCTGTTCCTCTGCTCCTCTCAATGTCCAGCTGCTTGTTTTTCTGCCCACTAAGGTCTCAGGTTTATATGGACACAGGATGCAGGGCATGGTGGGTCAGAGTGGTCTTGGAAAATGCAACATTTGGGCGCGAACACAGGAGTGCCTGTTCTCACTTAGGTCTGTGGGCACAGGCCCGAGGGTGGAGCCCTGGCCAAGGACACCGCCTTTCTCTACCCAGCACTTCCCTGCCCCCCTCCCATATCAGAATGATCAAAAGAACACATGGCTATGAAAAGCCATACATCATTTGCAAATAACAAGATTACTACTATCCTTTCTTGCCCTCATTTTTACTTTCCACATTTTCCATATGGCCCTCCCCATCTACAGAGACCTGGTGCTCTCCAGCTTTCTCTTCCCCTACGTGGATTTAGCTGTCTCCTCCCCTACCTGGATTTAGCTGCCATCAGTCCTGCACCCTGGGTCTTGCCTGTCCCCTAAGTATCAGTAATATTTCCCTGCTAATTTCCCTTCTTACAAGGTGTGATCTCTGCTATGTGTTAACTGGTCAGTCTGGGAAGCTGTTACTCCCTATGCTATCAGAAAAAGTGCTGCCTTGCCAAGCACTTATTAGAGACCCTGAATTTTCCAGAGCAATTTCAATTCTGGCACAGGATGGCTAGGAATGCACAGAAGTGAAGGCAGAACTTTTGTCAGTTTTCAAACCTGGGGTGGTGAGGGTGGTGACTTACTCGATATCACTCTAAGTACCAGGCCTGGGAATCCAGGGCCAGCCTAGTCCTAGAGAAAATAAAGATGACTACCATACATCCATATCACACACTCAGTGTGACTCTCTACATTCCCAGATCACAGGGAACTCTGTAACAATGTCTCACCTGTGATTCTCAGAGACAGGCCTCAGTTTGAAACTTCCTACCAGCGGCATATCCATTGTTTTCCCTTTTATTTATCTCATATTACCTCAGATATATTAGTTGGTTACATTGAAATCAGATCAGCTCAAAATTATCCACTTGTGGTGAATTTTTTTTTAACCCAAATAGGTTTCTCCATATATCCATCAATGCTTCTGGGTCACTTTTCCATAGCCACGACTTGGTTTATTCTCAGGAAATGCAAGCTACGGTTTTTATAGATCTGAACCAAACCACTAGAGAGATAGCCATACTGCCCCGAAATCATATCCATCTAAATGTCCATCTCACTTTTTTTCTGTTTTTTTTAATACCAGAAAAGCTCTTCATCAAGCGTGATTCTGGCTGCAAACTGTGCAAGATGAAAGCTATGAAATCAAGAATGGAAATGGAAATGTTTTCATATCAGCCCCTGCATGGAATATCCCTGGCTATTGCACTCCCACCTTCACCCCCACCATCCAGGAAGAATCAGTGTGATTAGGGTCATTCTATGAGGGCAGAGCCCTGAGACAAAAGCACAAAACTCTCCAACTCCCTCACATCAGCTTGTCCCCCAACACACACACCCATTCCTAAGTCAAAAAATGATTTAATTTATAATGCACAATTTAATTTGCTTCACACATTACATCATTTCTCAATACACTTTAAGGTAAAAACTTACAAGGAGAAACCAGAAGGGTTTGTTAAGACCTGGTGAGAAGGCAGATGATGGGTTCAAGTGCAGGGGCCGCAGAGGGGTTGGTGCAGTGACCAGGGAAGACAGAAGAGCAGGTGTTAATGGCTGCTTGTGTATATGGGGACCTGAAGGCTTTCTTAGCACCAGACAGCCCCCACCCTCAACATTCCTTAGCTGAGAGCCAGTTCTCAAACTTTCTTCAGCATCAGGAATAACAATAATAATCAAGGAGCCTACTGAAAATTCAGATGATCATGCTCATCCCCAGAGATGGGTCCATAGGTCTGGATTTGCGGCTCTGCATTTTTAAAAGGTACCAAGTACCCCAGGTTATTCTGATGCAGGTGGCCAGAGACCCACACTTTGAGTTCTTCTGGCCACTGGCCTCATTCAGTAGAGCAAAGCATGCAGTGAGTGACTTCGAGGGGAAGGCTCAGGGCCTTATGAGTGGAAATCCCGTATGCAAGCATGATTCCACGGGAAGCTGTGTGCAAAAACACTCAAAGAGAAGGTGTTACTTGAGAGCATTCAGCTGGTGTGTGACAGCTACACTATATGCAGGCATAAAAGGAGGTGTTACAGTGTCTAATTATTACCTTTAGAAGATTTTAAAGATGGATTCTATGATCCTTGATCACTTGAAATTCTGAACCTAGGGGAAAGATATCTAAGAACAATCCCTATAAATAATAGCAATGAATAGGTGTGAAGAGTGACTATATTTAGCCACAAAGTGAGCTGTTATAGGCATTTCCCCCAACTTTACAGGAGCACCATTTCTGTATTCTTTTTACTCCTACAAGATACACATCCTGTTTACCTTGTGCTTTGTGTTATACAAAGAATGGATACTTAAAACAGGCCTAGGATTTTTAAAATATAAAATAAACGCCTATGTTGTTCATTCTATTCAGTTGACTGTCTCAAGACAGAATATTCCAGCAGTGATATCCCTCTTGGGAAACTCAATTTTGAAAGTACTCAAAAATAGTAATGTGGAGCCGAAAAGATTCACATTATTTCTAATATCCTATAAAGGAAATCTTATTTCCCTAAGTTAAGGCCATATAGGCTAATAGTAGATACTCTTAAGCATTTGAGTATATTAAAAATCTTTTAGCAAGATACAAGGAAAAATAATAGCAGAGGTCCTCAATAGAAAAAAAAAAAACTCGGGAAATTTTATTTCAGAGGAATATCTCACTATTCAGCTATATCCTAGTAACAAGTTTACTTAATAAAGAGTCAAATTCATTGCACAATTAAAAGGCTTTGGAAATGTTCTGCTCAAGATCTATCTCTGGAAGCACAAATCACTACATCTGCCATGGAATCACATGCAATGTCAGGTTGAATTTTTGTTTTTTAATGATTTTATTTTGGTCTCAACAAAGTAAGGCCAGAAAGATAAAACAAGATAGAGAAGCTGTCAGAAAAATGAGCACATTCCAAAAACCAAATAAGCTGTCTCCCCAAAATAGCATCACTTTCTTTGTTGTTTATCATATGCTAAAGTGATTTGCATATTGTCTTTCAAGGTGGAACTTTCCACTGCATTTGCATCATCTCAAGAGCCAGTGGCTGCCCCCTCTGCATGCTGTCTTGTTGCTATGGAAATGAGGGTGTACAGTAAGACAAGGAGCAAAGGTAATGGGCTTTAAACAGAAATGTTAACAAGAGAGTCATCTTGCTCTGTCATCCAGGCTGGAGTGCAGTGGTGAAATCTCAGCTTACTGCAACCTCTGCCTCCCTGGTTCAAGCGATCCTCTTGCCTCAGCCTCCCGAGTAGCTGGGATTACAGGCACATGCCACCATGCCTGGCTAATTTTTGTATTTTTAGTAGAGATGGGGTTTCACCAAGTTGGCCAGGCTGGTCTCAAACTCCTGACCTCAGGTGATCCACCCGCCACAGCCTCCCAAACTGCTGGGACTACAAGCGGGAGCCACCACACCTGGCCAAAAAAAATTAACTACTTTTGTAATCCTCCCTGTAATAATAATATCTAGCAATAAAGACACTTAAGCAAACTGATTTTATTTTTAAAGACCTCAGTAACAATCATAGAGTATCTGTTACACAGCTTGAATTTGATTTACTTGCTTAATGCCTTTAGCTTTTCATGTATAAAGAGACTGGTTTAAAATTGACCACACTAAATTGGTAAAAGTCATGTCAGATTCCTCTCACTCATAGAGAAGTTTCTAAGACTCAAGTTATCAAAAGTGAGTGGTTAACCTAGAAGTTAACTCTGTTTTGAAATGTGTGTGTGACCTTAGGCAAGTATGTTGAACTCTCTAAATCCTTGTTTCCTTCTCTGGAAAATAAGATAATACCACTTATGTTACAAAATTGTATAGAGATCTGACCTAACGAAAAGTTTGGCACATGATAGGCATTTAATCAATGCAAGCATGGTGGTGTTAAAACCAATTTTCTCAGCACACATTAGCTGAGTGGAGGAGACAGTTTAGAGCCTCATAGTGGGTGGCAAGACAGTTGGGAGAAAAGGATCCGGGCTTGGCCTAAAATTTGCTGTGAATAATGCATAAAGTGAGCTATCCACAGAAGCAGATCATCAAGCATTGGCTATACATGGAAAAGGGCTTTCCTCACCCATCCAAGATAAAGGCCCACCTGGGCATGACAATTCCAGGTTGTGGTTTGACTCTGAGCACTGGGAGTGTTGGCTTTCCCCGCAAGCTTGGCTATTCTGAGCACAGAAATATCACATTATAGTAACTACCCTGTGGCAAAGGCGATTTGAGAGCAGTGCAAACTCTTCCCTTTTTCTCTCCACTAGCATCCAGACTGCTAAATATTTGGTGCCAGTGGTTACGGTTGATTCCATTTCCAGAAATGCAATGCAGCTGGAAAATATTTTTTCTCATAGTGGAAAAAGGCTGGACCATTATGTATCTCTTCAGCAAACATAGGAAACGGTTATGATACATAAAGAAATTAACTTTAATGCAATATAAAGCACACTGTTTACCAAACGCCAAAATGGGGAATAATGTCTATGTTGGTACAGAAGTCCTTGTCACCACCCCCCATCCACGGTTTTGCTTTTTGCAGTTTCAGTTACCCATGCCCAACCACAGTCCAAAAATATTAAATGGAAAATTTCAGAAATAATTAATTTATAAGTTTTAAATGGTGTGCTATTCTGAGTAGTGAGATAAAATCTCAGGGCTGTCCCTCTCCATCCTGACTGAGACAGGAATTGTCCCTTTGTCCGGCAGATCCATGCTGCCGACACTCCCTGCCTGTCAGTCACTTAGTAGCCAGCTGGTTGTCCAATTGACTGTTGTGGTATCCCAGTGCCTGCGTTCAAAGAGCCCTTATTTTACTTAATAATGGCCCAAAGCCCAGGAGTAGTGATGCTGGCAATTCTGACATGCCAAAGAGAAACTGTAAAGTGCTTCCTTTAAATGAAAAGGTGAAAGCTGTTGACTTGAGGAAAGAAAAAAATCATATGCTGAGGTTGCTAAGGTTTACAGTATGATAAGATATTTTGAGAGGGCACATCCACATAATTTTTATTACAAAATATTGTTTTAATTGTTTTCTTTTATTGTTGTTGTTAATCTCTTACTGTGCCTATTTTATAAATTAAACTTTATCATACATATGCATGTATGGGAAAAAAATATATAGCCTATATAGCAGGGGTCCCCAACTCCCAGGCTGGGGACCCTTACTGGTCTGTGTCCTGTTAGGAATTGGGCTGCACAGCAGGAGGTAAACAGTGGGACAGTGAGCATTACCGCCTAAGCTCCACCTCCTGTCAGATCAGGCGGCACTGGATTCTCATAGGTGCATGAACCTCACTATGAACTGCACACGTGAGGAATCTAGGTTGCATGCTTCTTATAAGAATGTAACTCCTGGCCGGGCATGGTGGCTCACGCCTGTAATCCCAGCACTTTGGGAAGCCAAGGCGGGCGGATCACGAGGTCAGGAGATCGAGATCATACTGGCTAACGCAGTGAAACCCAGTCTCTACTAAAAATACAAAAAAAAAAAAAAAAAAAAAAAAAATTAACCGGGCGTGGTGGTGGGCGCCTGTAGTCCCAGCTACTCGGGAGGCTGAGACAGGAAAATGGCGTGAACCCGGGAGGCGGAGCTTGCAGTCAGCTGAGATTGCACCAGTGCACTCCAGCCTGGGCGATAGAGCGAGACTCTGTCTCAAAAAAATAAATAAATAAATAAATAAATAAATAAATAAATAAATATAAAACAAAGAATGTAACTCCTGATGATATGTTTCATCCCGAAACCAACCCCTCCCCCGCAACCCCTCCACCGTCCATGGAAAAATTGTCTTCCACAAAGCCAGTCCCTGGTGCCAAAAAGGTCGGGGACCGCTGCTATAATGTTTGGTACTATGTGTGATTCCAGGCATTCTCTGGGGATCTTGGAATGTACCCTAGGGATAAGGGGGGCCTACCGTACTGTCATATAAACTTTCCCACATTTCATATTAGCATTTGTGATCGCTGGCTGTAAGGAAAACCAGCCCTTTCTTCTATAAATGTGGCTGGGTGGATTTGGAAACATTTTGGATACGTAAACTTGTATTTCTTAGCATAGGTTCTTTCCACTCAATTCCTTTAAGTATTTTTTGGAAAAAAAATGAGAAACTAAGCTGACACTGGCCCTTATAGTTTTGTTCCTTCTATTTTTATCATGTAAATGAGCTGGGGACCTAAACACTAGAAATATATTCAAAAGGTTTAAATAAGCCACACTTAGCTCTATTATTTTTCTTCCAGGCTCCATAAATCTACTTTTAATTTAATTTATATTTGGAAGAAAACTTCTGCTTATAGGCACCAAAAATGTGTCATGAAATGTGGTAGGTATGTTATTACATTATCATGTTTATTTCTCACAACAACCTTGTGAAGTAGGTATGTGGCTATTAAACAAGGAAAGAAACAAGTCTGGAAGAGACAACATCTCTTGTCTAAGGTCATAAAACTAGAAATTGGTGGAGCCAGGATAGCTCTTTTGATTCCAAGCCAAATGCTTTTTCTTGTAGGACTAGGACACCTTATTGAATTTCTCTAAATGTTGGAAGCCAAGTTGTCCCGTAACTTTATTAAGAGTCACCCTTAGTTGGTCTTTGATTGCTATAATTTTTCCTTCCACTAAAGGCTGTAAATAACAATGGTTTCAACTCTGGGGGGCTTTTTAAATACTGATGCATATTCTCCCATCTCAATCAATTTAATACAATCTCTGAGGTGAGGACCAGGCATCTGATTTTTTTTAATGCTCCAGAGGATTCTAACATTGAAAACATTAGCCAGGGTTGAAAACTACAGCTTTAAGATACCAGCTCAGCCAAGACCCTAGAAAGTCTTTGATTTTTATTGACCCTAGAAAGTCTTTGACTGTAAGTCACAACCCAGAGATGTTAACATTGGAAAATTGTTAAAGGGGATTATAAGATACCAGGGATTATATTTTTATATAAATAACATTTATATAAATAACTATATTATATAAATAACATAGTTATTTATGTAAGTTTAATAAAAATCTATTCTCCTTGTACAAGATACAGTTGGAAACACTGGTTATATTATGAAGGCATTGACTGGAATGTCATATTTTCAGATGTGACCAGACAACTTAAGGAACTAAGGTTGACTTTATGGTGCCAATAAAGCCTCTTAGGGGTTAAAAAACTGACCTGATACCCTGCATACATGATTCTTATAAATGGGTCCCTTACATAGTTACAGGCGAGTAAGGGATGTCACTTCCTGGCAGGCCCAGGAACATCAGAAGATTTTGAGGACTTTGAGAAGAGAGGAATTCAACAAAACTATAGGTATTGCAAAAGTCTGATTGCCAAGTCCTTGGATGAGGTTCTTAACCTCAAAAGACTTTTAAAAATCTAGTCTGAGATTCCTTATGAAAAGTTCCAGCAAAGCAAACTTTAACAGAGCCTACATGGTCAATCACTACTCTTGCTACACTTAGTAAATAAACAGGCCAAGTTTAATGAGACTAAACTTAATTTGGAAGTGAATTTGTCTACTTTGGTTATTTTTGGTAAAACTGGGGATGACTACAGAGAAATAAATTATGTTTCAGAAAAAATTTATAGTGTGCTTGTTATTAGATTCTAGCCTTGTTCATAGTTTTTGAGGTTTTGTTATTTACCTGCAAACTGGATTGGATTCTAAATTCTTATAGTTTCCTCCAGTACCTGGCTGCAACTCTCCAGACTAATATTTCCCAGTCCTTCTGACGTGGAGTCACTGAAATTAAAATTGCCCCTTTCCTGAAGCCCTGTGAGCTGAAGCTAGATGACTTGATATAGACTTCAGAGAAGTCACCACAATAGCTTATGTATGGACAACCTTCATGACATTCAAACTGCAAACCAGAAAAATCTGTCAGAGTGTCCCTGCCTGTCTTCACTCCATCTGAAGATGCTTCAAGCTCAAATTTAGAAATCTTCTCGACTATCTGTCATCTGGATTCAAAAACTGAGTTTATAGTTTGCTCTAACCATTAGTTTTTGTTTTTCTTTGTTTTCATAGAAATGACTCATTTAAATACCTGATCGATCAGACCATATAGACGTCTAAGTCTAATGGAAGCCGACCTGCCACACTAACTCCTGACATGAAACACAACTGTTAACTGTCTAGCTGAACTGGCCTATCCCCAGGAATAAAAGACAAGTTCAGTAACTTGTAGGACAATCCAATACCCAGTTTCTGGACTGTAAAACTTTTTGGGGAAGTTTCAGGGAATGGTGGGGTTTAAAACACACTAACCCCAAAATATGGCACCTTGGATTTGAGAAAACAGCAGAAGCATGTTCTCTCTGACTTTCTTCAGCCATTCTCCCTTGCAGCTGGCCATAAAAGAATTCTCTGACTTTCCTCTAAAGTAGATCATAAGACCCTCATTATAGACAAGTTCTCCCTATACCCAGAGGAAAGGAACAAAGACACAGGGATGCGGAGAAGAATCTGAAGAAACAGGCCTTGCTAAGTTCCTCTCCATTTACTGCCATTAGATCAAACCCATTTGTCCTTCATTCATACTTCTGTATGACTGTACATAAAAATACACAGATTTCTCAGTTTCTCTGGGTCTTCATTTCTGAAGGATTCCAGAAACTCTTTCTCTCCTATACCACCCAACAGTTATCACTTGTCTCCTTAATATGGAAGGTGAGAACCATACAGTATGTTGCCCCAAAAAGTTTACCCTGCAAGTCAGCAAGGAACATACCTAAGTCCAGAAGAAGGTAAGGGTGGAAGATAAGCATTCACCTTCAACTCACATAGAGCCCTTTTTAGGTGAGAATCAAGGGCAACACCCCTCCCACCCATTCCCCAGAGCACAGGGGTCTTTCCTTCAATGTTCTCCAAGCCTGGCTGTTCCCTCTCTGGTCCCACAGATGTTGCCAATACATTATTTGGTTTTCTCTCTCATGTTTACAGATGTGGACAGAGTGAACATGAAGAGTAACAGATGAAAATTCATTAAATGTGTGCATATCTTAATCCATATATAATAGAATTATATGGAGCCATTCCAAGTCATGTTTTAGGCTGGGTACGGTGGCTCACACCTGTAATCCTAGCACTTTGGGAGACCAAGGAGGGCAGATTGCCTGAGCTCAGGAGTTCAAGACCACCCTGAGCAACATGGTGAAACCCCGTCTCTACTAAAATACAAAAAATTAGCTGGGCATGGTGGTGGGCACCTGTAGTCTCAGCTACTTGGGAAGCTGAGGCCTCCTGAGAATTGCTTGAACCGGGGAGGCGGAGGTTGCAGTGGACCAAGATCACACTACTGCACTACAGACTGGGCGACAGAGCAAGAGACTCTGTCTCAAATAAATAAATAAATAAATAAATTTTTAAAAAATAAAGTCAGGTTTTAGAACAATTATCATGGAGGAAATTTCATGATACATTAAATTAAAAAATTAAGGATACAAAACAACAATCAAGACCGGAGAAATATACATAAAATACTATCACATCAAAGTGCTGCAATGACAGATAATTTCACTTTTCTATGTACTTTATTCTCCAAATTTTTATAGCAAGTGTATATTTATGCTTAAATTCAGAAAAAAGTGCTATACAAATATGAAGTATATGTGGTTATTATAAAAATTAGAATAATTACATGGAAAATTCTTAAGAGCCAATATTAAATAAAAAGAAAAAGATACAAAATTATAAATATATGATGAAAATTATTTTACTATGCATTGGTTAAAAAAAAGACTAGAAGGGAAAATACCAAAATATTATTAGTAATTACCTTCAGGTGGTAGGATTATTGATCACTTTTAATATTTAAGTATTTGATATTATTCTTTATTTTCCTAATTTTTTCAGTGAGAAGGTGTGGCTTAAATTTTTCTTATCTTTAATCATGAATTTTTCAAGCCTCTAACAAATATCACACATATCCACTACTCATATTTAACAGATATTAATGTTTTGTCATATTTAATTTGAGTCCCTTTAAGGAATAAAACACAAATACAGCTAAAATCTAACCCCTCCTTCATTCTTCCCCCTCCCTCTGGTTTTAGAGGTAACCATTTTTCTGTAATTAAGATGTATCATTCATGGGCATGTTTTATAACTTTTGCTACTTATATATGTATCTTTGAACCACATGATTATTTTTAAAGTACAAAGTAGTATCACTATACATGTCCTTTTGCAATTTTTTTACTTCAAGATTTAGTCATGTTAATACATTTAGATCTAATACATTTAACTACTGCATACTATTCTTATGACTATACCACAGTCTATCCATTTCTCTATCCCATTGGTCCTCAAACTCTAGCATACATCAGAAGCACCTCAAGGCCCTCACAGTACAATACTTATATGAATGTGTGTGGTTGTGTTCCAATAAAACATTACTGTGGATACTAAAATTTGTATTTTGTAAAATTTTTACATAATATAAAACAATATTTGTCTCTGATATTTTTAAGCATTAAAAATGTAAAAACTGGCCAGGTGCAGTTGCTCACACCTATAATCCCAGCACTTTGGGAGGCTGAGGTAGGCGGATCACCTGAGGTCAGGAGTTTGAGACCAGCCTGGCCAACATGGTGAATCCCCGTCTCTATTAAAAATACAAAAATTAGCTGGACGTGGTGGCACACACCTGTAATCCCAGCTACTCAGGAGGCTGAGGCAAGATAATCATTTGAACACAGGAGGTGGAGGTTGCAGTGAGCCAAGATCGTGCCACTGCACTCCAGCCTGGGTGACACAGCAAAGCTCTGTCTCAATCAATCAATCAATCAATCAATAAAAATATAAAAACTATTCACAAACCGTGCAAAGAGGGATTTGGCTGGATTTGAGCCCAGGAGGCTTAATTTGCCCAGCCCCTGCTCTAGTCACCAGAGTTGGGTCAGTTCCACTGTTTTGCTGGAACAAACAGTGCTCCTTTAGCTTTTGTCATAGACCCTCAGAGTAAATACAGTCATGCGCTACATAATGACATTTTGGTCAACAACAAACCACATATAGGATGTTAGGCCTATAAAATAATACTATATTTCTACTGTAACACTGTACCTTTTCTATGTTTAGATATGTCTAGGTAAACAAATACTTACCATTGTGTAACAATTGCCTACAGTATTCAGTACAGCAACATGCTATCCAGGTTTGTAGCCTAGGAGCAATAGGCTATACCATATAGCCTAGGTGTGCAGGAGGCTATACTGTCTAGGTTTGTGTGAATACACTCTATGATGTTCACACAACCTAACCACACATTTCTCAGAATGTATCCCCATCATTAAGCAATGCATAACCATACTTAGAAGTGAAATAACTAAGTCATAGAGGATTTACTGGGTATTGCCAATTTGCTCTACAAAGGAATAGTGCAAAATCTGCCTTCTACCAACAATGAATATGAGTTTCTATTTACCTAGATCCTTGACAAACACTTGGTGTTAGCAGGCCTTTTGAAGTCTGTCTGTCTGGTGGATATGAAATGGTATCTTACTGGTGTGTTCATTTGCATTTCCTTGGTCGTTCATGAGGTTGAGCGTCTTTGCAGTTGTTGTTCACCATTTGCCCTTCCTCTCTATGGAACTGCCCCTTTATACTTTTTCCCATTTTTAAAATTGTTGGTGTGAAATCACTCATATATTTTTGATACCTATTGTTTGTTGAATTTTAGAAATGGAAAAATTTCCCAGTCTGAGTTTTATTTTAAGCTCTATTTACAGTGCTTTGTCATGCAGAAGTTTACTAATTTTTATGTAGTCAGGTGTATAAATCTTCTTTGTTATATGTTCCTTATGTTTCATTTAAGAAATTCCTTTCTGTTCCAATGTCTTCAAATGTTAATCTTCCCTCTTTTTTCTCTAAAAGTTTCTAAGTTGTGATTTTCATATTTAGCTCTCCAATCCACTTGAACCTTATTTTTATACTGGTGAAAGGTATACTCTTTTGGGGTGGGGAGCAATATGGTTAGATAATTGTCTATGTTGATTTGTAACGCCTCCTCTGTTACAGATAAAGTTTAATGTAAATGTAAATGTAAATTTTTTTAATGGAGAAAAAACTTTGCCTAAAGTTTATCCTAGAGGCATAGATATGGGAACGAAGTTAATATGCTACAGGATAAGTAATAAATAATATGAGTTGCTGTGTTGCCGTGATACAATAGCCAAGATATGCGTCAGCAAAGCCAGAAAATGTGTTTGAAAGAAAAAAAATTCAGCTACATGAGTATTTGACATGTAATTTTTTGATGATGCTGAGACAAAATATGAGCAAAAGCTTTGTAAAAAAAAAAAAAAAAAAAAGGAACCTTCCTCCCACCCCCTGCCAAAAAAAGAGATAAAGGAAAGCAGGGTGATCTCTTTAAAAACAAGTGGGGAATGACTGGACAGCTCTCTGTGTTAGTAATAGCAGACATGCAGCAAAAGCATAATCCATGAACCTGACATTGGCTACCCAAACAGAGAAGCAGAAAATCCAGTCGGGCAGACCTGGGCCGTGGCAGGCACTGAAGACTAATGGTGCTGCATGAATGGGCAGAGCTGGTGCCCCATCTGTGTGAAATCAAGAGAGAGTTTCAATTTGGCTTATTTCAGAGAGCTCAATAGGAAGTGAAAATAACAGGCCGTAATGGTCTCATGAAGAATAAAGCACCCCTATATTTCACACCACTACTGAGTTTTGCTAACATATTAGATTGAACTATATGAAATTGTCATTTCTGAAGTTAGAAAAAGAAGTTTGACTATCTTCACTTTCATATAGCTCAACATAATATAAGAGAAGGATAGTGCTACGTTACATATTTGGGCGTCTCTTGCTCAAAAATGAGTCAATATAATGAAATTCTCCACTCAGATTCAAGGAGGGCACTCACTGGTGTGGGAATTACGGACTCTTCTCCCATATCGTTAGCAGACTGGCAACCCTGGAAGTCAAGTTTTCTCAGGCTAAAGGAGAGAAGTCCTCTGACTCAGAGACTTGGTGACTTCTCTCACCAACCCATCAGGATAACGGTATCAAGAGCATGCTTCTAGGTGTTCCTTTGTCTAAAAATCTCCTCCAATGATATGAATAATGCTTTTCTCAGCAATGGCATCCTGTTCTGCTCACTCACACTCTGCAGTTAGATCACCCAGGAAATGAGATAAAACTACTGAAATCAATTAAAAGCATCTGATACACCAGACAAAGCCTCTTGGGTTGTTCAGAAAGAATCAGCAGAGCCAATGATTTCCTCCCATGACATCCAGTGAGAGCACTCTCTACAATAATGTTCTCTAGTCCAGCTCTTCCTGCTATTTCATACCAAACTTTGGGCTCAAGAGTCATATTAGTTCATCTTTCCAGCTGCCAGATGGGCAGTCACCTTACACTTGGTCACTTTCCAGCTTCTCTAAATATATGTGTTTCTGATGTTATGCAGAATTTCTCATTCTGACACTAGGAAATCAGATTCTATTAGTGTATCAAGGAAATGTGAAGGGACCCAATGGGCTGTGAATCTCTCTGACCAAAATCCTAAAGTACATACATTAGATTAACTACAATCACTTTCAGATTTTCTTGTCTCTCTTTGTTCCCCATATTTTCAACACTTTCTCAGGCTGCTCCCTTAGGATCACAGATAATTAAATAAGAATACCCTAAATGAAAGAAATTGAATTGGAAGCTTTTAGAATTCTCTTCTCATCATCTAATTACATGAATAACATGTATGGGCAGCCTGACTCCTAGCTAATTCCCTCTCTGAATTTTTAGCTATCATACAATTTGAACAGCAAATCCTAAAACCACAGGGTGGGTATTTTCCACTGCTTTGGTGACATACTTTTTTTTTCAAGTTTTCCTGAAGTACACTTTGCCAGAAGACTGCCTTGAGGCTACCCCTGGTCCAGAGAATCTTCAAAAACCACATTTAAACAATTGTTGTTGCTCTTATCCTCTTCAGCATCTTGAGAATGTCCTTTCCCCATCTTTACATCTACAGTCTCCACAGGGAGACTATTAACTTCCCACAGTGTCCTTTCAGCCAGCCCACGAAAAAGGCCAGGAAGAGCAACACTGTCAAGGCAGCCACATCTGCTCAATTGCACTAATCAAGATTCTGGGGCAGTATGTCATAACTCAGACTGAATGGAGCCAAATCCCATGGTCTGATGATAGAAGAACAAAGAAACTCAGGCTCTCTTACTTTACCCTCACATCACAGAATGCTTGTGTAGCCTCTGGTCTCCAAAATGTGTGGGGACTTCTCCCCTCCAAGCAATTCTCTAGCTGATCCCAGCTGGGTATCCCCTAATTTAACTCAATTCTGACACTGTCTACCTGGAGATGGTGTCAGATCCCCCAGGTTGAGGGCTCAGTCCCACAAGACTGCCCCCGACTTCAGATGCCAATCAAAAGCCCCGGGTTGTTTTACCTGAGCTTCTGAGCAACCACCTATAAATCGGGGGTTTTCATGGCTCCCTTCTTGAGTTTGATTAATTTGCTACAGCAGGTCTTAGAACTCAGGGATACACTTACTTACATTTATCATTTTATGATAAAGGATATTGCAAAAGATACAGATGAATAGCCAGATGGAAGAGACACATAAGGCGAGGTACGGGGAAGAGATGTGGAACTTCTTTTCCCTCTCCAAGAGCACCATCCTCCAAGAACCTCCACAGATGCAACTGTCAAGAAGCTCTCCAAACCCAGTTCTTTTGGGTTTTTATGGAAGCTTCATTACACTGCCATCATTGATTAAATCATTGGCCATTGGTGATCAACTTAACCTTCCACCCGTCTCCGTTTCATAGAGGTTGGGGATGGAGCTGAAACTCCCAATGTTGTAACCACGCCTTGGTCTTTCCTGTGACCAGCCATCTAGTGGTGACCAGCCATCTAGTGGCTCCCAGCCACCAGCTCTCTAATAAGAGAGCAAAAGATACTCTATGTAAAAAATACTCCTATTATTCTGGAGATTCCAAGGATTTTAAGGTCTGTGTGTCAGGAAATTGAACAAAGACCAAATATATATTTCAGAATATCATAGTCTACCCTCTGGTTTTTTAACAGAGATCTCTTAAGTCAAAACAATACACCACTACAAAAGATGCTGGCTGGCACATTCCTATAATTCCATCCAATCATTAATAATTAGTCCAGTCCATCATCATTATACAAAAATGTCTCCCAGGATGAGGCCATCAAGTTTGTAAAATTCCTTATCACACATGGGTAGAACTGGCTTCAGACCATGAACTGGCTTCAGACATAGCTGAATTCAAAGGTCAAATGAAGTCACCAGGATTTCATCTCTCAACTTTCTCCAGTGTGGGCTTCATTCTCAGCTTCATCTAAGAGATCCTAAGAATGCAGGTCTTCTGTGTCCTAAGCCAAGCCCCAACCTCAAGGTTTGCTGTCAGGAAACCCCAGAGCCACTCCCTGTGTGTTTCATGGCTCCCTGCTCCCTTGTGATTTTTTTCCTTCCTCAGACAGACCCACAGCAACCAGCAATATCTCCTGAAAGGATGATAGCTTCCTATCATCCATCCTATGGAAGGATGGAGGTTTTGAGTTGTGATCTCAGCTGTTACTCCTCTGTTGTGTGTTTTTGGACAATTTATTTTGCCTCTCTGGGCCTCAGTTTCCTCATCTGTAAATGTTTCTTTCTCTGTAAAGCTTCCCCAAGTGCCTGCCCCTCCATCTAGCTCTGCACCTCCTCTGAACACACCGCACTCTGTACTGTACTTACTCTGACACACAAATGCTGGATTGATGGCATCTAGAGAGCAGAAATTATCTTATTTCTCCCTGTAAAGAACAAAATGTGTAAAATATTTCATTCATTGGTAGGATCAGAAGATCTCCAGGGCTCTTCTAACCTTTGAAATTAGTCATGATCCAATGATCATGACTTATCTGATTATTCCATCCCAACCTGGATTTATCCCTGATTGGCTGGACCAGCCCTCTTTGTGTCCTTCCCTTCTCTGGAGCAGCTCCCAAATCCAATCACCACCTTTGAGAATTTCCAGACTAACAAACCTCTACCCTTCTCCACACCCAATTCTCATTCTCCGCATTACTCAATATGTTCCATACAATCCCAAGTATTCCTTCCCTATGCTTGTGTACAATGAAAATGTCTCAACTGCAATGTGATCTTGCCAATATACCAGTTCCTTCATGCCTGACTACTGCAGAACCAGCTTGACTTGCAAGGTGCCAGAAATCAACGGCTGTGGGTCCATCTAGACAGTGCCCCAAGCATATAGCTGTCTCCTACATGCGTTTAAAGATAATGAATGGTAATGACATTCAGATTGATTATGTTATTCCACAGTATGTGCTCCCACTCCAGATGAGCATGGGGGTCCATTAAAAAACTCTAATTCAGTGATTCCTCATGGGATGGGCAACTCACAAATGTATAAGGAGGAGCATATAGTTTGAAGAAACATATTCAATATGATCATATAACTTTACATATTTGGAAAATATTTTTAGAAATTATTATTATTTAAAACACGCTATAGAAAGAGCAGAGATAACATTTGAACTCAGGGTTACTCTTTTAGACCACATTGTTTCTCAATGAAAGAGGCAGCAAGTGCCACAAGCCTGGGCTGTAGCTGGTTTTGTAACTTGTCATTCAGTCTCCATGCTTGTTCTAAATGGGGAAGGGCTCTGTATTGGGCTCTGGGTAGGGGACAGGTTCTGTATAGGGCTCTGTAATGGGGAAGGGCTCTGTATCCTTGGGGACACCAGAAAAACTTTGTCCCACAGAATGAGGAGAACAGGGCTTTCTCTCCTATAGTCACCAAAAAATTATCTAGGTGCCAAGGTTTGGCTAACACTAGTCTCACAGAAGAAGATCCCATGTCCTGTTTCCTATGTCAAGGTGCCTCCTGGGTTCTTCCCTGAAAAACGAGGTGGTTGGATAATGCCCACTGAATGCTCACAGCTCCGGGAGCTCTGCTCGTTCTGTGAGAAGCCATCAGACAGTCAACAGATACTTCTCAACACCCAATCTGAGCCAGGCATGCTCAAGACAGGGTTGCTATTTGGTTTTTCTTTAGAGTCAAGTTATTAGAGAGCTGAGTGGAGTGTCCAATGGCTTGAAATGTAGTAGGGATAACAGATTATTTGACCCCCAGTGGTAATCTGGTAATGGTTATTTTGTTTGAATCAAGAAAGTCTAATTTTTACAAACCCTGGCATTGTGTTCTCCCCTTCATGGCTGGCAGTTCACATCTCATGTCATCCTACATTATGTGTAATGATTTTTGAAGAGTGATTTAAATCATCCAATCCTCAGGGTTAGGAATCACTTTCAAGAAAAAGGCTTTAGGGTGAGATTTCACTCTTGGCAAATTTTAAAACCACTGTGGAGGCATAGAAAGCAGAAGCAAGAACAGTTTTCAGGGTAAATTAGGTTATAAATTTTGGTCAGATATAGAACCGGCCTCAATAAAGACCTTGCTAAGAAAGTTGTAAACAAAAGCAAACTGGCACATCACAGTGGTTCTGAAGAGTGTGGCAAGCCCTGAATAAATACAAAATAAAGACGTTCTAGTATAGCTCCACCTCTAACTACAGCAGAGTTGGTCATGGGAAACACTACTGATGGGTTTTGAGGGTTTTTTTCGTTTGGTTTGGTTTGGTTTGTTTTGAGATAGTGTCTTGCTCTGTTGCCCAGACTGGACGGCAGTGGTGTGATCATAGCTCACTGCAGCCATGCCCAGCAAATTAAAAAAAAATTTTGTAGAGATGGGGCCTCCCTTTGATGCCCAGGCTGTTCTCAAACTGCTGGGCTTAAGTGATCCTCCCACCTTAGCCTCCCAAATTGCTGAGGTTACAGGTATGAGCCACTGTGCCTGGCCTGTAAATTTTTCTAATCACTGCCCCATTCACTTTCCTTCTCTTACAGCCTTCCCTACAACCCCTGCCTCCTATTTTTCCTCCATTAAAACTGTACTTTGAGGCTGCAGTTTATGGCCAGGAAGAGGGCAAAAGACATGAGAACAAATAAAGCAAGCACATTTCAAAATAACAATTTTTTAAACTCATAGTAAAGACAATAATCTTGAAAACCAAAACCCTCTGATTTGCAAAACCAGGCTTTTTAACAGTAAAAGGCTTTCTGAGGTCTAAATGCTTGGATTTGAATATCAAGAGCCAAAGCCCTGAAGGAATCAGTATATAAAGGTTATCCATGAATAATGGTTTAGAAAACCATTTTCTCTCCACTGGGGAGAGGGGAGATTACAAATCTTGCTGAGTGGGAGTAGAGTGTTGAGAATGAAGCAGGACAGCAGTAGAGTTACCTGCTCTATTCCCCATGCCCCACCCCCATGCCCTGCCTCAGGTAACTTCAGTGAGGAGATCCCAGGTTCCCAGAGCAGTATGGCCTGTGCAGCAAATTTATTCCCCAGGATCCAGCGGGAAGAAGCACAGACAGCCAGTCATGTGTCTGTGGAGAGTCCTTCCCCCCACAACCAGATTATAGAAAGCCAGAGAAAGGGCCACAGATGTGAAGGGGTCTCCTGACTGGAACAAGATGAATGCAGAATGTGGGGGTCTGGTAAGTGGAGGTGATGCTGTGATCTGAATGCTTGTATCGCCTCAAAATTTCTAGGTTGAAATCCTAACCCCAAGGTGATGGAATTAGAAGGTAGGGCCTCTGAGAGGTGATTAAGTCATGAGAATATAACTCTCATGACAGGGATTAAGTCCCTTAAAAAAAAAAAAAAGACCCAAGGCCGGGCTCAGTGGCTCACACCTGTAATCCCAGGACTTTGGGAGGCCAAAGCAGGCACATCACCTCAGGTCAGGAGTTCAAAACTGGCCTGGCCAACATGGTGAAATGCCGTCTCTGCTAAAAATACCAAAATTAGCCAGGTGTGGTGGCAGGCGCCTGTAATCCCAGCTACGTGGGAGGCTGAGGCAGGAGAATTGCTTGAACCCAGGAGGCGAAGGTTGCAGTGAGTCAACATTGCACCACTGCACTCCAGCCTGGGTGACAACAGCGAGACTTTGTCTCAAAAAAAAAAAAAAAAGACCCAAGAGAGACCCCCTCTTCCTTCTGCCATGTAAGGACACAGCCAGCAGGAAGTCACCATCTATGAACCAGGAAGAGGGCCCTCCACAGATATCAAATTTGCTAGCACTTTGGTCTTAGACTTCCCAGCTTCCAGAACTTTAAGAAATAAATTTCTGTTATTTATAAACCATCCACTTTGGGTGCTTACTTACAGTAGCCCCAACAGACTAAGACAGACCATGTGGACCTAGTAGCACAATCCAGAGGGATTGAGGCCAATAGCCTTTAAAGACCAGAGGGCCGAAAACACCTTGCAGAGTGCCAACCCTGGTCCAGAGAACCAGAGGATTCCCCAAACCCATTCCGCAAGTGCCACCAACCCCTCCCCATCTGTGAACTTAGATGCCACCCCTAAGAAAGGGAGGAGAGCAGAACCCTGCAAATGACTAAATCTAGGCAGGAAATGACTGGGTCATCACTACGTGGACTGTTTCCCTTGAGTTTGGAAGATTACATTTTCAGCTACCAAGGAGAATGGAGTGCCATGGTAAAGATTAAGTTCAACTGTTTGTGAATTCTGGTGCATTATTTAACTATTAATTAAGCCATCAAAAATTTTGGAATTTATATGTTCAATAAATGTATGGAATTTATATGTAACAATAAATAGGTCTAGAAAAAGAATGTGGGTCAGGGGGAATTATCTACAGTATCATTCTTTTCTAACTTCAGCAACACAACAATAATACAAACCACTGTAATATTAGAAAGGTTCTCAGAAACTTATAGTTCATCACTGAATACATGTCACTCTTTAAATTTTCCTAGAATTAAAAGGTTCTATTCCAGTAGTTTACCTGAATTATATAATTATCTATAAAACTTCAAAGAAAATGAGGCTGAGCTTTTCAAAATGCAGATCTGATCATGTCACTTTTTCCCAACATCCATCTCTGGAGAGAGGGAACTGGTCTACTTTGCTCACCATGGTGATGCCAGAACTGAGCACATAGTGGGCCTTCATTTGTTGCATAAATGTAGAAATGAATGAATTAATATGATCAGGCTAGTGAACTCTTAAACCTCCTACCTTTGACATTCTGCAGCTACATGACTTGCATCTACTTTCCCACATAAAAGATGACAAAGAATACCTTGAATTTCAGAGTTTAAACTGATGAATATATGCAGTAATGTAGAAATAGTTTTAATATGTTTCTATTCCATCACACATTTATGCATATATATTAATTGAGCTTATTTAATACAGTTCTTGATCCCTGAAACTTAATTAACAAAGGCATTAAGTTATTGAAAACATGAACATTGTCAGCTCTTGGTGTAAATGTTAGAGTAGAATCAGGTATTGTTCTTTCATGTTGCAATTAAAATTTAAATTAATATATAGACCTGGCTATGTTTTGTTTCTTAATAAAAATATATAAGGAAATGACATTCTATTAAAATACACTATTATGAAAGAAAAATCTATAGAGGAATTAATTTATGTCCATGACAAAGTCTTTTCTCTGAAAAGAGTAGCAAAAAACATAAGCTTTGGGTTTTTATCACCTGATCCTTTGTTCATCTCTGCACACTTTGTTGCACACATAAACAATTTTGTAGATTTATGGCTATCTATATAAACGCCTTTTACTCTAGCAGTTCCCACATTTTCAGCAATTACAGAAATTTAGGATTCTCAATTCTCCATAAAATATGAGCAAAAACACTGCAAATTCCGGTTCCCCGTCCACCAAAATCTCTCACACAGTAATTAAAGTCCTTATCAGCATCACCGCGTGCTACATAACAATCTAGTCTTCCTAAAAGTAAATTCACAAGGGGGAAATTCCTCTTGATGATAAGCAAACAGCAATTATTATTCCCCGTTATTAAAATGCTCTCAGTTAATTGTACAGATACCAGCAGAAAGATTACCTTAAAAGGCTGGATAGCAAAGGGGAGTTAGAGTTTTGAACCTTCTGGTCTAATTTAGACGAGAGTTTACAGAGAGATTCAGTAAATATTTGTAAGGAACCATTAACATTGAGTAAACAATTCAATGCCTGCAAGGAAAAATGTATTTGAATAATTGTAAAAGAACCTCCCTCCATACATGCTGGAAATGAATTATTTTAAAATGAAAATAGCTCAAATACATTAACAGAAAAATACTACCAGTCACATTTTCTAAGCATGCTTTGTTGTATACACAGTTGATCATCCTGGACTGTGTAAGAGGCACATGTTCGAAAAAAAAAAAAAAAGAAGAAGAACAAGCTGCTGTTTTCACTCCAGGGATTATTTTACAGGGAACTCAGCAGGCTCAGCCCTTCCTTAGCATTTTTTTCTGTTTCTGTCCCAACAGAAATGAGATTTTAGTGTTTCTCTTTTGTGCTGCTAACACTGAGCTTGCCAAGGTATCCCTGTTTGATGCTATACCTCCATTGATGGAGCGAGGGAGGAAAGAGCAAGTAAATGAGGAAGCTCTGAGATTTCTCTTCCCCTCCAAATGGCAGAGATAAATCTAGCCAGTGAACATGAAGGCGCCCTGGCTCAATTAAAAACCAACTTTGATAAAATATTTTGTTTAAAGAGAAAAATAGTCTCTCCAGTGAAAACTGTTTAGGGCAGCTGTGCAGGGGAAGCAGGTGTTGAGTCTACCCTGAGGGCTTCAGAAATATTAATATTTAAACCTCTCACATTTCACTAAAGTTCACGACAGCTTCCTAATGCCTAGAGGAAGACAGAGCAGGAAAATCACAAGCCACAAAGTGGGGAATGCCTTCTAATTTGGCCAGAGCAGGGCCTGATTATCTGTCTCCCTGACTCAGCCTCTCTGATTTGCTGCAAGCTCACAAAGACCATGCATTAGAATTTCAAAGCTGGCTCCGTCCTCCACACGCTGTAAAGACATAACATGTCATCAAAACACAGGGTTTTCCAGGCCGTGATTTGTTTGTCTAGACTCTGGCCATTGAACTCTGTTTATTACTAAACATCGTGTGGAATGGGCAACAAATCAAAGGGGGCTCTGAGAGCCCTGAGTGCATGCAGACACTCTTCCTTCTCAGTTTCCACTGCTCTTAGAGGTCTATCTTTCCCAGGACCCAGGGGCTGATCACTAGACTAACGTTTCATCTTTTTTTGACCTGGGACATGACCCTGGGCTATTTGTAACCCTCAGATCCCCTCCCCATCATTGTGCAAGTAGGCAGCCCTTAATAATTATATTCTGGCGGCTGCATGGAGAGGTCATGAAGAATGACTAATGATTAACATTTGAAAATGGAACATGATAGGAAAATACCACCAATCACGGCAAAACCGTCTGTCAAAAGAGCAGAGGGCAACAACAACAAAAACGCTATTCAAAGAATATCCTCTTCCAAGATGAGAATGTGCCATTCAGAAGAAGTCTTCAGGTTTGTTTTTCAAAAGACGCATAATTATCAGATACGTTGTTATCATTTTTAATGCATAATTGTTAGCCTACTTGTTAATGAATATATATTTCCTACTTTAAAAGACTTGATGTAGAGGATAAAATGGAGATTCACAGCTCTTTTTAGAAAATAGTGCACAACTTGATTCTTTTAAAGAAAAAGCATCTCTGTTGCCTATAAAAATATAATTGCTTTGTACAAAAATAATCTCAGGCAGCATTTCTGAAACACATCGATTACATTAAGAAAGACCTATAAGCTGAGAGAAGGCTTGTAAGCTCAGAGGCTAAGGATGGAGGTCTCTAAATGAAAAGGCTTAGGTACCAACTCCCTATGAACCTTACATTAACAGAGGCCTCTGGTTCAGTTTTAGTCCTTAGAAAAAACTGCAAGTGAAGTCAGTTACCCTAATATTATTATCATCCCTGTCAAATGCTCCTCGGTTAAGGAAATTGTAAACAACTGTATCCTTTATGTCTTGGAATAAGATTCCATTTACCCAGCTGGAGTGGCAACACCCCTCTAGGTCAGGCACTGTGGGCCTTCTGCCTGTGATTCCATCCTCCCCGCACCTCCAGCTCACCAGGTAGGTGTCTATCCATGCAGAAATGATGGCTGAATTAAATTGAATAAATGTTAGAACTCCAAAATAAAACAACATATTATCTAAATGGGCACAAGCTATCTAATCTGTGTTTCACTTCTCCTGCCAGAAATGGAAAGCTATCACTCCAAAGGCATGTTAAGCAAAACAAAATAATACTTCCAAAGAAGGTCTAGCTTCTGCTCTGTGACAATTTGGTGATCATTCATCAGATGGACAAAAAAGCCAAAAGTGTCAAACCAACCAGAACTTAAAACGATGGTCAGGAACTTCTGACCTATCCTTTGTGGCAGTTTCAAGGAGCCCAGTAGAAGATTTGGCCCCAGCTAGTCACTATGATCTCTCTACCTGCACCCACGGGCTAGGACTAGAGACCCATCTCATCCCAGGGGTGTCAATCATAGGCCTATACACACTCTGCACAGTTCTAGGGAAATTTAGGTGAAAGGAGTGGGGAAAGAATCAACCTAGATGTTCCTGGGGCCCATCCTGACCAAGGCCCTTGGTATGGCTTCAAACCCCCAAAATGACAAAGAGGACCTCATGTTTGCTGCCCCAACGAACCTGATGTAATTTCACAATAGATCCAGTTCCATTAACAGAGGCCTCTGGCTCAGTTTTAGCCCTTAGAAAAAACTGCAAGTGAAGTCAGTTACCCTAATATTATTATCATCCCTGTCAAATGCTCCTCGGTTAAGGAAATTGTAAACAACTGTATCCTTTATATCTTGGAATAAGATTCCATTTACCCAGCTGGAGTGGCAACACCCCTCTAGGTCAGGCACTGTGGGCCTTCTGCCTGTGATTCCATCCTCCCCGCACCTCCAGCTCACCAGGTAGGTGTCTATCCATGCAGAAATGATGGCTGAATTAAATTGAATAAATGTTAGAACTCCAAAACAAAACAAAAACCAAATAGTCATTTTCATCCACATTCACACGTCAAGTCTTTTTCTTTAAAGGCTGAAGGGGATAGCAGGTGAAAGTAGAAAGAGCAGATGGTATGAGAAAACACCCCTCACCCAACCAACTTGGTCATTGATTTTTTTAAAAAAGGAGTCTTTATCTTTACACAGAAGGTAGAAGTTATAATTTAACTCTCAAGTTAACTATAAGTCCCCTTGCCTTTCAAGTCATATGAACACAAAAGGCTTTAATGATTTTTTAACTAAAGAAGGAAAAAACATACCATATGAAAATCACTTCTCCCCCCTAACACGAATACACTGGCCACTCAAAGATAGGTCTGTGAGATCCTTATCCACAGGATCTATTAATAAGAGCAGCACAGGAAACTCGGCACAATCACAATCCAAAGTTTAGTTTGACAAACACGGGAAGGCCACTGGCTTAAGAGTCTCTGCATATGCAGTTAAAACCTCATTTGAACACCTGCATAATCATTTCCCTCCTAAAAAAAAAAAGGAGAGTGGATTTTTACTTGTAAGTTCTCAGTTTCAAGTAGACCAAATCTAATGAACATCTTTTTCCACCACAGTGAAGAAAAGAAAAAGGAAATTCCATGGACTCCAGTAACAATCAAGTTTGCAGAAACACAAAATCATTTTTACAAGACACTTATCTCTCAAGACTATTCACATACACAAGAGGGGAATTTTTACAGGCTAACGTGACATAAAATTTGTATATAAAATCATCCCTTAATGCCCCAGAGGACTTACTCCTTTACAAAATCCTTTAAAAAAAGAAGACAATGATCATCACTGGGTTATGAGATTATGAGTACTTTTTATTGTTCTTTTTCACTTATTTTCAAGCTTTTATACAAAGTTCAATTTTTGCCTTTAAAATCAGAAAAAAAAATTAATTAAATCCTATGGTAGAATTCGAGATGAAGAATCTCTCTGAGGGCTGTCAGCCTTTGTGTTAATTTTTTTTTTTTTTTAAACAGGGTCTCACTCTGCCACCCAGGCTGGAGTGCAGCGGTGCCATCTCAATGTAACTTCCATCCCCTAGGGTTCAAGCAAATCTCCCGCCTCAGCCTCGTGAGTAGCTGGGATTACAAGTGCACACCATCACGCCTGGCTAATTTTTATTTATTTTTATTTTACTTTATTTTATTTTACTGAGACGGAGTCTTGCTCTGCCGCCCAGGCTGGAGTGCAGTGGCGCGATCTCGGTTCACTGCAAGCTCCGCCTCTCGGGTTCACGCCATTCTCCTGCCTTAGCCTCCCGAGTAGCTGGGACTACAGGCGCCTGCAACCACGCCCGGCTAATTTTTTGTATATTTAGTAGAGACGGGGTTTCACCGCGTTAGCCAGGATGGTTTCGAAATCCTGACCTCGTGATCTGCCCATCTCGACCTCCCAAAGTGCTGGGATTACAGGCGTGAGCCACCGCGCCCAGCCACGCCTGGCTAATTTTTGTAATTTTTGGTAGAGACGGGGTTTCAACCATGTTGGCCAGGTCGGTCTTAAACTCCTGACCTCCAGTGATCTGCCTGCCTCAGCCTCCCAAAGCGCTGGGATTACAGGCATGAGGCACTACACCTGGCCCCTTAGCATGGATGTTTAAAAGGCAATACCTCCGGGCAGACACATCCCCCGGATGCAGACTGGATTTAGCTCCAGTCACCCCTCTGGAGTGCACAGTCCTAGCTTAGTCCCAATTGTCCATCTTTCTGTGATCCAGATTTCTATGATATCCAGTTGTGCTTACATGTTCATTTGCACTTATGTGTGACTATGGGACCAAAGTCCTCAATCTTCACACACTGACCAGGAATTTGATTCCTGGCACTGTGAAATCCAAACTGGCCCTGACGTTTTACTCAAAAATCCTTTCTAAAGAAGCCATGACAGACAGTTATATCTTGAGACCCAGAGCAATTTTACTTACATGTCGGCATGAAGGAACAACAAGGGCCACACTAAAAAGTAAGGGTATGCCAATATGAACAAATAAAAAGGCCTGGCTTCATGTCCCCTGTCTGCATGTGCAACTTAATCAAGATGGATCTTTACTCACTGCAGTTTTGGGGCTTCATCAACCTCAACATCCCGTTCTATTTACTTTTACTTTCAAAATAATGCCCCTGACCACTGCCATCCCCACAACTCTGACACCTTCCTAAGTGGATGTACAGATCTTCATAGCTGTGGACGACACAGTCACTTCTAGTCTTCACTCCAAGACACACAACAGGTTCCCTGTAGAGGTGCCATGTGTTCCTGAGTATCAGAGCGTTCTGCCACCCACTCAAATCTGGATTGTGCACTCACAGCCCTCACCCTTCCCAAGTTGGCCAAACCTCCCAGATAGCAGATAGAGGCTTTGAGAAGTAAAACAGTCATCTACATCAACAAAAGGGCGCCAAAGTGACATATATGGACCAAAGAGGGAGGGAAGGAAGAAAGGAATCGCCACCTAGCCAGGCAAATGAACAGGGGTAAGTCTGGCCATCAGGACTAGCTACACAATTTTGGGGGCCCATTGCAAAATGAAAATGCAAGCCCCTTTTTTCAAAAAGTACTAAGAATTTCAAGACACCCGCAGCAAAGCATTAAACCAGATATGGGCTGCTTTTAAGGATGGGGCCATGGGTTACTACACAGGTCACATGCCCATGAAGCCTGTCCTGCTGGCTGTCAGTGATAAAGTCACTGGCTTCCATGTCCAAATTAGCAGCAGTCAAATGGGCTAGCGAGGACAGTAGTGAAATAAATAAATTAAATAATCCATTAAGGGGTCAAAAGCTATGTGTCCTAGGTCAGCTTCTTGTTTATAGATAGCTCTACACATTTTTCAAAATATTTTTCTATTTTTTATCTGGAAAATGGAGCATCAGTAGTTACAACATCACAGTGATAGGACTCAAATTGGCAGCTCCTGATCCTGCAAGTAATGAGAATGTTAAATATACCATCTAGCCAATCATGGAGAGCAGTTTTCATTGTAACAGAACTGGATGGAATTCAAATCACTTTGGCAAGAAAACCCAAAGCCATAATTTCCTCCCATGGCGTACTCAAATTCAGGTAGAAGTTAGTTATGAATGAAATTTCCCTTTATCTGGGCTGCCAAAGACAGCACTGCAGGCCTTCACTTCCTGGAAAACCCTAAACTAAGCTGGGTTCATGCTCCCACCCAGATCAGCCTTTCCTCAAGGGCCCCAGGAGCGCCTCATCCCAGCCTTTCTGGGAATTCTCCAGGTTCTGACATTCCCGTAATTCCTCCCCAGGTCTCGGCAGGGATCCCAACGTTTAAACTTATGTACATATTTTAAAACCAATTATTTTCTTTTTATGCTCAAAAAGTGGTTGGAGCTGAATTTTTGACAAAATTCATAGGATTTAAGATATCTCCAAGCTAGATTCTTCATCCTTAATAAACAGTTAAAGAAAAGAAATGTCCAGGCACCAACTCCACAGCATGCCAAGGCCAGAAACTGCTCTGCAATGTAAACCACTTTTTAAGGAGAAAAGAGAAAACATCACAATTCTAAAACTGGCACTAAAAAAGTTATGCTGGGGTGGATGAATGGTTTGTGGAGCTGTAAAAACATACTCAGGTCTTGTATGAACATATCCTTGAATTTCAAACATATGAGCTGCATCGTTATTAATAGCCTGGTAAATACACTGCCCAGTTTTACCCGCTCATACATCGACCCCACATACACTCACAGTTCCTCCCCTGGGGGGCTGAGCAAACACATAAAATTCCTAGGGCCTGTGGCTAACACTTCTTTATTTTGAATAGCCGTATTTCACATGGAGAAGGCAGGGCGGGAGAGCTAAGATTTATTGATAGCCTACTGTGTGCTAAGCCCTGTGTCAAGTGCTTTCATAAAGGTTAGCTCATCTTTTCTTCCAAGGGAAGCCCCGATTGAAAGATGAATGACCTTATGAAGGTCACACAGCCGATCCATTGGAGAGATAGCATTCAATCCCACTTCACCGGCCCCAAAGCCTTCTTCTTTCCACTCCAGCACAGCGCAGTTCTGATGCTTCATGAGCCAGCAGCAGGTTCAGTAGCTGAGCTGAGGACACAGTGGGGCAGCGCCCAGCTAACTGTTGAAGAAAGGGACAACTGTGGTGTCCAGGGGGTCACAGCTTGTCCTCCCTCCCCACTGGCAGGAGTCCAGCCCTGCAGATAGAGCACAGGCACTGGAGGCTGTAATAATAAGAATAGTCCAGTAAAGCAGCTGGACAGAGAATCAGGGTGTCCGGACTGGCGAGCAGAGCCCAGCCTAGAGGATGCAGAAGTGGGTGCCATGCAGACAGCCACATGGTCAGGTAAGCTGTGGCTGGGCAATCTCTGCAGAGCAGAGGCCCCACCAGCCACAGCAGCCTACCAGTCAGTGACTAACAGTTGGATGCACACAACGAGAAGTGGTATATCCCAGGCTAACACCTCGCTGCCTGGTTCAAAGGCTGGTTCTACCCTCTGTAAGCTGGATCACCTTGACCAAGTGACTTAAAGTCTCTGCCTCAGTGTCCAATACCTAACAGAGAGGTTTTGCAGATTCAAAGGAATAAATACATATAAAGCACTTGGAGCAGATGCGGGAACATAGACAGTGGGTGGTCATTGTTAGATATTACTATGTACCAAGAATGTTCTGAAGCAGGCCTGGGACCCCATTAATTTATTTTGACTTCAAAGAGGCAGAGTCCTTTGTGAGAAGCCTTGGAGCCCCAACAGTAGCCCCATATCCAGCAACCCCTCACACAGACAGTCCCAGCTCTGAGAGGGAAGAAGACAATCTGCTTTAAGACCCAGGCAATCTGCTTTAAGCTCCGTGGGCAGCAGCCTACAGATAGTGTGTGATAGCCCACATTTCATTTGACAAGACTCCCAATCCCTTCTCTAGGGCTCAACACAAAGAATGGGCACTATCATGGCAGAAGAGGCTCCCTTTCCCTCATCTGGTGCTTCTGAGAAAAGCCATCAAGTTGATGGAGCTGAAAATATTCACAAATTCCAGGAGAGTGTTTCCAAAGGAGTACCACGCATTCCCCTTTGCGATTGTAATAAAATGCTTGGGTGCTGCCAGGGGAATTGCCATCCCCCAAGCCAGTCCTTGGAGGTCCCCCAAGGGAGGACCACCCTTCTAACCAGAACTTTCCCAGCATGGAGCCTATCAGCATTTTCATCAACTAGAGAACTGGTGTTCCTTTAAGCCGAATCACAGAGATTAATGTTTCAATTTGCAGCTGCTTAATGGTGTTCTGTGGAGCCTCTCCCTTCTGTCATTTGCCCTCCGGTTGGCCTGAGGATTTGTAGTTAATGGGGCAGCTAGGGAAGCCTTTCATTTCCCCTTGACTGGGTGTGTTAAAACGCTGATCTGTTTCTCGATCAGGTCTCTATGTCTTAATCTCAGTCTTGCCCCGATGGAATGTTCCCCTTCATGCTTTACCAAAGCCAGGTATTGAATATCTAGAAACCGATAGCTTTGGCAAATGCCCTGCTTGCTTCTTCCAAGAAACCAGTCCCTAAGGGGGTAGATATCTAAAGTAAGCTTAAAACAAGAACATGCTTACCCCTGCTTACCAATATGATTGCTATCTTTTGCAGTACTGATAGCTCCGTTTGCACCTTTGCTAGGGACATAAGATTAGACAAGAAATGGTTTTGTTTTGCTTGTTAGTTTCTCCCGAAGCCTCCTTCCCCACCTCCCCAACCCATCACTTTACACTTCTGTTCACTCTCTGTGCACTCTGTTTACTGAGACTCCTTTCATACGTTTTGTCTTTTTCAGTAAAACCTTTTTTCAGTGACATAATTATATGTTTGTATCTGAGTCTACCAAACGGAATCCAGAAAATCCAGTACAAAGAGCCTGGAAGTCTGCTCCCTAAGTGCTGGCCTTCTTGCCCAGTGACCTAGCCCACAGAACCAAGACATCTTTGCTTAGGGCCTGCCCCTGTCCCTGAAGCTCCCTCATATGAGGGAAAGCTAACTGACTCTGGAGTCTCCTCACAGCCATTTGCTGCATTGGAAGGGGGTGGGATTCTCCAACTAGGCAGGGGGACCAAACAGAATGCTCCCAGCCAGAGACTTCCCACCACTTCTGCTGAGAGATTTCAGCTGGCGTCGCTCAGAGGGGCTGGAACAATTTGGCTGTCCACAATTTTCATATTCTTTTTGGTGAATATTGGTTGTCTCCAGGGATTTGAGATGGTGAAGGCAATAGGACTCCTCCCTCACACCTCATTCCTAGAGCCTATATGTTAGGCTATGGTTTGCATATTTGTCCCCTGCAAAACTTACGTTAAAATTTAATCCCCAATGTGACAATATTAAGAAGCAGGGCCTTAAGAGGTGATTGGGTCATGAGGGCCCTGCCTTTATGAGTGGATGAATCCATTCATGGATTCATGGGTAAATAGCTTATCATGGGAGTGGGACTGGTGGCTTTGTAAGAAGAGGAAGAGAAACCTGAACAAAGATGCTCAGCCCCCTCACTATGTGATACCCTGCACCACCTCAGGACTCTGCAGAGAGTCCCCACCAGCAAGAAGGCTCTCACCAGGTGTCCCTCCTTGACCTTGGACTTCCCAGCCTCCAGAACAGTAAGAAATAAATTTCATTCCTTATAAATTACACAGTTTCAAGGTATTCTGTTATAAACAACAGAAAATGGACCTAGAGACAATTCTCCATGATTCCCTCACTTTCTGCATGTCTTGTTAGCAAGACATTGACTACCTTTGTTCTGGACTACCTTTTCAAAAATGTTTGTATAGTGAATAATCTTGGAAGACAGAGTGTCTCTCTCCAGAGTTTGCTTCCCATTATAAGATATATAAGATCCCGTTTCCCTCAATGAAGGGGTCGTCTCCTGTAACATAATCCACTCCATGTATTGGTGTCACCTGGCCTTCCCATCACACTTTGGGGATTGAGGCTCGAGGAACTGGGACAAAAATGCTAATACTCTGGCTACTGCTTTTGCTGTGAGGGATAAACTGTCCTTCATCTCTGACTGAAGAGTCTCATGTCTTCTACCAACATCCATGAAACTATGGCAGACCACCTTGTTAACTTGTAAGTAGGGCTAAGTCTCAGACCATTCACAGTTCTTGACAATATATTATAATAACAACAAGTATCAAGCTACCTTTCAGCACACATGTAAACATTTATTAACAAACAGGCCAAAAAAGTCATGTAATTTGTTCTTTTAATGGGTGAGGTCCTGCTTCTCTGTCCTTTAAGCATGTCAGCAAACACTTTCCATGAAAAGTTTACCTGAGGTAGATGTGGCCATATTCTAGTGGCAAGATTAAGCTAATATTCTATTTGGATTAGGTGACAGAAGCATCTATCAAGTGGCAGAACACTGGACTAGACTGAAGCTCTAAACCAAGTATCCCACCACTCCAAAGGGTATTAGGCTTTTGGACTTACCAGAGTCTTGTCTTCTGTTCATGCAATTGAATATTTCTACTCAATGCACATAAATAGAATGTCATTCAACTCCCCAATAAAAAATTTCTAGCATCCCTTATAAGAATTAACAAATTCTCTAAGGCAGATCTAGATGGGCCCAGTTAAAGTATACTTATGGTAATGGCCTCTGGGTATGAATTCCAAATTAGGGTCTTTCAAATGCTCACTTACTACCCTAGAGTATGAATCCCTGATTAGGAGGTAACTTCAAATGTTTGATCTATCCTAGTTTATTATAACCAGCAAATCACGCTTGGTTCACACTGTCTATTCTGAAGTATGTTCAATTACAACACTTTAATGGAAGCATTTTGTTTTTTAAAGATACAGCTTCTAGGACACAGCTCTTCCCTCTTACCCTTCTCTTGGGCTTTCTCCATTATAGGAAAACAAACAGTTGGTTAGTCGGTGCTTTTTGGCTGGCAGAGCCAAGGGTCTTTGGCACAAATGGCCTCCGATGAGCGCCAGGTACAGTCTCATGTTATTCAGTTGATTTATACCCTTAAGCCCAGTTTAAAACCCTAATAACTCTCTTTCTCCTCCCTTCAAGTTACCTAGCTCATTTGCTAGCCCTTGTCATATGGCAGCCTCCAAGTACACTACCGGGCAGGCTATCCCAGAGTCATGGAATAGAAAGAGTCACAGACTCACATATTTGCAATAAGATGCTCATATTGCACAATGTATTAAATTTATTTAAAACACATGGCAAGATGTAAGGGGAACTAGACAGGCTAGGTTAACACACTTAGGGTAAGGTAAATATAAGCCAACTGGGAGGAACACACTGCCTGATTCCTACTTACACAATTGTTCATATGCCTTGTCTCTTTCTCCTCCACATGAGCCTCCTCTGCTACTGATGTGGTTATAAGGACCCAAAATGAGGTTTGAAAAAAGAGGCCCAGCAAATGTAATGTACTTGGAGCTAAGATGTGCTCATACTCCACAGAGATCTGAGGGCAAGTACAGCTGGCTATAGCTGTAACTTGCCAAACAGCCTGCTGAGCAACTATAGATTTTTATTTGCATTTTTGGGGTCAAGTACACATGGGCCCATAGTGGGTATAATGGATGTTCCTATTAGGTGCCAATTTAGGGATGGCATAGCTGTCATCCCAGAAATGACCAAATCATATGATTTGATCTTTCTGTTTCTTCTTTATCTAAAAGTATTCATCTTATTTGTTCCATTATATATTCCATTCCATTCTTAACACGTCTTTCAGGTTACCCACTACCTATATTTAACGTATACCCACTACCTATATTTTGCCCACATTGCACAATCTGCTTGCTTCTTCTTTATCTGCATGCCTAACACAGCTAGTGAGTTTTGCCTATATCACATGAGCTACTTGCTTACACAGCAATGTGTGCTTAACACATCTTATGAGTTTCAAACATCCTGTTTATTTTTCTTGTATTTTTTGAATATTCTCAATAATATAGCCAATAACCATCACAGATATCCTAAATGAAAATGTAGACTATAAAATGGTGCATACAATGATTGCAAGTACATAAGAATATGAATGTACATGAATAATAATTGGAAGATAATACATAAAAATAAAAAAAATATGCTGGGGTAGTGGGGTCATGAGTAACTTTTGTTTTCAAAACTTCCTTTGACATCGTTTGTATAATGTGTCCTTTTTTAACTTTTATTTTAAATTCAGGGGTATGTGTGCAGGTTAGTTATATAGGCAAACTTGCATCATGGGGAGTTGTTGTACAAAATATTTCGTCACCCAGGTATTAAGCCTAGTACCCATGAGTTATTTTTCCTGACCCTCTCCCTCCTCCCACCCTCCATCCTCTGATAGGCCCCAGTGTGTGTTGTTCCCTTCTATGTGTCCATGTGTTCTCATCATTTAACTCCCACTTATAAGTGAGAACATGTGGTATTAGGTTTCCTGTTGCTGCATTAGTTTGCTAAAGATAATAACCTCCAGCTCCATCCATGTTTCTTCAAAGGACATGATCTTCTTTTTTTTATGGTTGCATAGTACTTCATGGTGTTATTGTACAACATTTTCTTTATCTGGTCTATCATTGCCATTTAGGTTGATTCCATGTCTTTGCTATTGAGAATAGCGCTGTGATGGACATACACAGGCATGTGTCTCTATGACAGAATATTTTCAGTAACATTCATTATTTGTAAATAGGCTAAGATTCCATATAATCTATATATAATACTCCCTTCTGACTAAGCATGCAAATGAGGAGTATTTAACTGCAAAACCTATCTCAAGCTTAAGGAATTTGAAGAAGTAAACTGAACTCTTAAAGAAGAGTTTGGACTCTGAACCATTTATTTGTATCTCAAAGAAAAGGCTTTAATGATACAGGCTATTTACATATTTTACAGCACAATTTTTAGGCAATACATTTAGCCATAATTTTTTATTTCATTTAAAAATAACTACTGAATACAACCCATCTAGCAATATTTTCTCTTCCTATTTATAAGCTCATTTAAAGTTTCAAAGTAATACAGAAAAAATCAAAATTATTTATGTGTTTTTGAGTAGAAATTTCCCCTTTGCTTGATTGACTACAGCAAAAACTAAGACTATGGCCCTAGCTCTATGTTGATTACCTTCTGAGCCAGTTTCCAGAGTGCCAAGCACCCTTAGTTATGATGCCACAGGTTCATCTCTTACATTCATATTTTACTATAAATCAATGGGTCTCTCAAAACAGAGATTTAAAGGGGTCTCAGAGCTTCTAAATCGTTAGAATCTTTTAAAATACAACTGGTTTCCCAATCAGTGTTCAGAAATGAGAGCTCCTCAGTGGATTCCAGCTAAAGATCTGCCAAACCCACTTGCAGTTTAGTGAGAACTGAGCTATCCTTTCATCAAATAGCCTGGCAATTTAGCAAAGTGTGATGACATGAATAGATAGACTCATTCGCATCTTATCTTTTGAATTCTGCTCAACTGCCCAAGTTGAAGAGTGTGTAACTTGAGCAAGGGCAGACATCCTTAACTTGAAATTTCCAAATGCCAAGGAAAAAAATTTAGAATGTCCTTGATATGTATGGGGGTTATTTAAAGCACTCAATTGCTCAGACAACTAAAAGGTCCATTACAGGCAGAAATAATTTTTAAGTTAAGTTTGAGCCTGTTCAAGTAGAGCCTCTCTCCTAGTATTTGTCACTAATAGTAAGTGTCCCAGCTAATGTACATTATGCTTGTTTTAAATCTTCTCACTCTATCAACATGTAGTGAAGAAAAGCTGTTAGTCCATCATAGCTGTGCTGACCAAAGCAATCATTCTAGTAAAATCATACTGCATTTTTGTTTGCTCAAAGCCAATTTTTTAAACACCTTATTTGTGTAAAGAACCTTATAAATACAGAAAGAGTTTGTTTTAGATAAACAACAATTCTCATTGAGAACTATAAATTTAGTATTAGTTGGCAAATAATAGTAGGCATATGAATTATATATATGAGAGAAATAGGTTTAAAAAATAGATTAGCCACATTACTAAGGGGCTTATACATTATCATGAAAATATTCATCTTGAAGGATTATTTCAACTGGGCTGCCATTTTTTTGGAATCATTTCGGAATTGTTGTCATTGCTTTCAGAGCCATTTTACGTGAAGAAAATAATATTAGGATATTACAATTAGGCCTACTTTTTTTACTGAAACTGACTCCTAAGGACTGTGGATGGTCTTTGAGAATCAATTTACCTTCCAAGCATAAAGACTTTTCCTCACTGAATACAGTCAGAGAAAATGACAGAGGGGCAAGGGGGAACTTTCACTCCACTTTGGAGCTACTTTGAAAGGGCTAACACTCACTTACTTGGAAGAGTATGCACTGGTGTGTTGTGTTGTTGAAAAATAAATTAGGTCCCTTGCTTCATGGTTTCCCTCTCTCCGTGCTAAGAATAAGGGAGCTCTCCTAGCAGACTAGAGTCTCCCACAGAGCACCGTTTCACAGGACCGTGCACAAGAGTGTCACAAAGGATCAGAGGGGTTCCTACAGGGCATGCTGCCACTGTGGAGCTAAAGAACAGCTTTCTGGGGCTCCAGCCTTGCTTCAAACCAGCCTTGTGGGGTACTCCTGGAAAAGGGACTCTTCTAAGCCTTCTCTGCTTGTTTACTCAACATGCAAAATTGAACCTCCGGTGTGATGGAGCCCAGCATCCCCTCACCACTTGTCTGGGGCCAAAAAGAAACCCAGGACCAGGAGGATGAGGTTACCTGGTGCCCTGCAGATGGATCAAGAGTTATAACGCAGGTCGGAGAACATGCTTCACAACCTTTAACTAGTTATTACAGTAACAAAAAGAACAGCCTGGAGAAGCTACTAAACAAAAATAGTGTGGTCTACCTTGAGCCAAAGTGTCCAATCAGGGGCCAGGAAAGGGGCAAACTAAGTGTCCTTTGTTTTCCAGCCAGGATAGCATTCAATTTATAACTGTCCCAAGGACAGAGTAAAAAGTTCAGTTCACAGGATCCATCATGGCTTCACAGTAGTCTGTTCCCTCATCTCAGGATTTAAAAAATCCCAAAGGCAGAATCCCAAACACATACCAAAGTCTTCCCCTATGGGTTCTTGCTATTGACTCCTCAACTTATGGCCCATTACTACCTAGAGAATAAGAAATGGATTTGTCCAAAGACTTCCACCCCAGTCTATCACTCTCCCAGCCTACGACTCTATTTATCCTTTTTCCCACGGCTAGTCACATAAAAGCAGTGGAGGAACATCTCAGGGTTCAAGGTTAGGCTAAGAGACACTGTTCTCTGCAATTCAGTTAACGGGACTTGGGCTTTCAGCATGACCCAGTTTCCTTCCATGTCCTCACATTTCCACTCTGCCACAGCCCCACCAGAGGATCATGCTCCTTTCCAGCAAGTTCATCTACTTCCACTCCAGGCTTAAATTGAGCACTCTCTGAGCTGCCTTAGTCACAGAAAGCAGGGACCATTCTGCTCGGCCACAGGTCCACTTCTAGGCTTTACACTCCTACACCTCCTTCCTAGCCTCTTGATCCCAGGCTGGACAACATGCCCTGGATTCTGCCACAGAAAGTCCTCCGGGGAGACAGCCAGGGAATAGAACAAATCCTGAGCTTCCTGAGCTGCCTCCTGTTCCCAACACATTCATTCCTCTGTCTGCTCACTGGCCCTCTATAAATTCTTCTTTGCAAATTTCACAGTTTCTTCCCCTAGGAATTAGCCTTCAACATCACAAACAGGAATACCCCAAATAAATACAGGTCACCAACTATTCCATCCAGTGAATATCCCAATCTACACAACCTACCCACACAAAGACAGACACTTGTGTACTTTGCCCCTATTTCCTGGCATGTTTTAATTCCCAAAACATCCATTGATAAATATTTGTGGAGAAGCAAGCCTCTGGATTTCCCTCCTGATCTGACAGCATACTAAAAAGCATTAGGTTTAAACCCTAATGATGAATACATCAGTAACTCAATGAGACGTTCCATAAACATTGGGATTATATTTATTTATTCCACTGGTCACCACGAAGGTCATGCTATTCTTTCCCTCCCAATGCTAATTCCCCCACTTTGCAACCACACCTGCCACATATTTCTCATCTTGAGGCCTATAGGCTGCACACTTCTTTCAAATATGCCTTGATGCTCTCCTACAAGATATGGCTACACTGCTTATATAACACAGAATTGAAGCCTTTATACCCCAGGCTTAGAGCCTACATTTGCTCTGGGCCAATGCTACTCAAACCACAGGGTAGATCAGAATTACCTGGAGGGCTTGTTTTAAATGCAGATTCCTAGGTCCCATCTGCTTTGGATCTTAAGAATCTCCTTTTGTAACAGACCTATGATTCTAAGAACCACTCTTTGAAAAGCACTCGTATTTGGTGTCTTAGGTGTTTTAATATATTGTAAATCTCTTGAGGCCAAGGCTCACTCCTTGTTCTTCTTTGCATCTTCCATAGGCTTTAGTACAGCTTCCAGGACACAACAGGCCTTTAATAAATTTAGGACATTTAGGACTTCTTATCACTTACAGTATGTTACACTGATCCTCCAACATTATCATGCCTTTTGTAAGAATGCTAAACAAGGAGCTGTTTAAGAAAAAAACAGGTGTGTTTGGAGGTGGTGTGTGTGCAGGGATGATAAATTCAACTTCCCACACTTGCTACTCTCTCTTCTCATAATAAAACTCCATGTGTGAAGCCTGGCCATTACCTTCTCAGCAGGAGCTAGTGAAATGTTAACTTTTAGCTAGCAATTAGTCGACAGACCCCCAGATCACTTATCTATTTTCCCACTGTTTAATCTCTGTCCTCAGAGATGCACTTCTCACATTCCTTTAGAATGACCTGGCTCTTGAAAGCACAAATGCCCCGCCCTAAATCCAGCCATCCAGCTGAGGGATTTGTAAGAACCACTATAACCATCCTCCTCCTCCTCCTCTTTCTTTTCCTCCTCCTCCTTGGGAAAATGTGAAAGAGCCAGTGTGAATCCTCACTCCAGTATTTCCTGGTTATTCCTAGCCATAGCATGTGACATGAGCGCAGATGGATTACCCCAGGGACACCAGTGTCCATCCCAGGATCCAGATAAGAAGAGACAACTCACTCCCAGAGGCATCACTCAAGCCTGGGAAAATGTTCATAGGTGTATCTGGTTTTTTTAAATTTGATATAGTTGTAACACTTCAACTTCTACTAGAACCCTTATTCTCCAATAGCTGGTGGATATTTTAAGAATACTAAAATTTGGGAGGTTCTTTTACTCCAAATTTAAAGAAACAATAGGAATTTCAAAGTCTTTTTTGTTTTTTTGTGTGTGTTTTTTGTTGTTCTTGTTTTTGTTTTTTTTGAGACAGAGTCTCACTCTGTTGCCCAGGCTAGAGTGCAGTGACACAATCTCGGCTGACTGCAACCTCTGTCTCCCAGGTTCAAGCAATTCTCCTGCCTCAGCCTCCTGAGTAGCTGGGATTACAGGCATGTGCCACCATGCCCAGCTAACTTTTTTGTATTTTTAGTAGAGGCAGAGTTTCACCATGTTGGCCAGGCTGGTCTCAAAATCCTGACCTCAAATGAGCTATACTCCTCGGCCTCCCAAAGTGCTGGGATTACAGGCATGAGCCACCACGCCTGGCCTGGAATTTCAAAGTGTTAATACACATAATTGAGCATTTTACAAAGGAGTCCTAATGATTCTGTATAATGCATTACATTATATATAGGATTGAAGCCAACATCTATTGATTAATTATACCAGGCACTATTGTAAGCCCTCCATACATAGTGACTTATTAAAACAATACAACAATCCTTTTATGGCAGATGCTATAATTATCCCCATTTAACACATAGGGAAATGAAGCTTAGAGAACGTAGGAATGTTATACAGGTTGCATTTAAGCAGAGCCAGACTTCTCTGAACACTATGCAGTCATCTACTATATCCTACTGCAGCAAGGATCTCCAGACCAAAAGCCAGAGGGCTTACCTCTGTCCCAAATTCCTGCAATGAAACGCAGTCTTTGGGAAGACACGTTCATTTTAAAGAAGTACCATGTTTTTCAGACAGGGTGCAACTGACATTCTGATTAGGATATTTTTTCATTGTATAGTACTGTCTAGAGTATTAGAAGATGTTCAGCCTCCTTAATCCCAGGATATTAATTGCCAGTACCACCACACAATCATTGTACAGCCAAAAATATTGACAAGTAACTCCTGGGGACAGAAGACACCCCTTGCTTAGGATACCTGGAAGGGACAAAAGACAAAATTTCACTTTAGTACTGTACTGTGTAAGCCAAATAATTTGTTTGAAACTCATGACCTCCCAAGGATGGAAAATGAATGGAGCATAGATCAGCCATGTTTTGATGGGAGAAGAGCCAGGGACAGGCTTAATGTTGGTTTGATTCACCAGCTGCATGAGTAATGGAAATGCTGGACATTTGTATTACAAGGCACAGAGGAAAGAACATGAGTGTGAAGGTCCCAAAGATGGGGCTTGGAATCTGATGAGGGTTCACAATTTGTCAGCACAAATTAATTTGCCTCTCCAACATCTCAACTCCCTCATGTGTAAAGTGGGATGATAATACCTACCTCACAGAGTAAAATTGAATGAAATAGCTGATATACAAGTAACTAGAGCTCTCTCTGCTGAGGACAGAAAAGCTCTAAATAAATTTGAATCCCCTTCCCCCTTCTCTCCCTTTGGCACTGAATCAGTGGTCATAGACGTGGGTTCCAGTCCTGCCCTGCTGTGTGACATCGGCCACCTCTCTTCACATCTCTGGACCTCAGGTTCCTTGCCTGTAAGAAGAAATGAAATTAAACTGTCTCTGAGCAAACTTACAAGCTAAAACTATGAACAGAACTGGGTTGGGAGGGGGGTGGTGTGGGCACATGGAGATCCATGAGCCAGGGCAGGAAGACAGAAATGTGAGAGCGCAAGAGCAGCCACCGTGAGCAAACCCCTGCCAGGGCCCCGAGCTCCAGGGACACGAACAGCTCCAGCACTCCCGGAAAGCACTCCTTCAGGCCTAATCACAGGCATTGATTACTTCAATGTAGAAACTGCCGTCTTAGCAGGATGTCCATCTGTCTCTGCCTCCGCATCAGCTCCTGCCAACAGCATCTCCCCTCCCCAGGTTTTTCTACCCTCATGGTTTTTCTACCATTGCCTCATGGTTTTTCTACCATTGCCTCATGGTTTTTCTACCCTCCATGCTATTTCTGTTCCAAAATCACCCCTTCCTTGCTGGCGCAGTGGCTCATGCCTGTAATCCCAACACTTTGAGAGGCCGAGGTGGGTGGATCACCTGAGGTCAAGAGTTTGAGACCAGCCTGACCAATATGGTGAAACCCCGTCTCTACTAAAAATACCAAAATTTGTCGGGCGTGGTGGTATGCACCTGTAATCCCAGCTACTGAGGAGGCTGAGACAGGAGAATTGTTTGAACCCAGGAGGCGGAGGTTGCAGTGAGCCGAGATCATGGCATTGTACTCCAGCCTGGGCAACAGAGTGAGACTCCATCTCAAAAAAAAAAAAAAAAAACCCTTCCTCTTCTCCAGTGCCCACCCGGTCCCACCCCATACTTAGGACACTCTTCTCAGGACACTGCTGGAAAGACTGAGTCCAGGGAAACACTTAGTGCTAAGATGGCAATGATGACGACATCCCCAGGGCATGCCACACTCCCTGCAGAGCTGCCCCTGGAGCTGCTCTCAAACATAGGTGTGGTCCTGGGCTGTCTTCCTGTTTGCAGCTCTCCCAGCAAATCAGAAGGGCTGAAGCCCTTGGGACTCCAGGAGGCTTCCCTGTCCTTGCCCCACCCCCCAGTCACGATAAATTCATTTACATAGTAATAAGGGGAGCTGATGGATTTACTTTCTTCAGTGACACTCTCCCTGACTGACCGTGCCTGCTCCGCCAAGTCACAGTGTTCTGTGGCCTTGCTCATCATAGCACAGTGCCTTCATCTGAGCACTTCTTGCTTTGTTCCTAAGGGGAAGTCCCAAGAAGTTGGGGTCAGGGTAAGGAGAGGAAAAGGGAATGGCTCACAGTCATTACAGATTCCCGGTGGTAAATGATGACCACAGCCCTGGGACAGACGAAGCTCCCATCCTAAATACAGGCGTTAATAGGGCTGAAATGCACTAACACCCCGAATCTTAGACATTGCCCATCCTGAGCTCAGAGGACATTTCCAGTCAGGCGATATTTAATTATACATGCAGTTTGCAGGTTCAAAGGGGGCTGAAACCCCAGGCTGTCCAAACTGTGAAGAGGCCTAAAGATCGATTAGTCCAATCTTCTCATTTGTACTGGAGGGAACCGAGTCTCAGGGAGGTGGAATGACTTGCCCAACCCTGCACAGAGGTAAAACAGAACAAAGACCAGAACAAGGCTCTGGGACCAGTGCTCCTTCCTCCAGACCAGGCTCCCCAGACCAGGCTAACCTCCTTGGCCAAAGCAAGGAAAACAAGCCCTGGCCCTTAGGCTCATGAGATTGGAGAGAGGACCTGAAGAAAAGCAAGACTAAAGGAGAATCTTACACATGAGTTCTTTCTCTGTCTTCTTTTGGTTATTCTGTTTTCAAGGGAATTTTTCTTTTGGAAAATTATGAGACTATTTCGGGCTAGAAGATCAGTGTGATCACATAGTCTGGTCACAATAATTGCCTAGAGGTAGGGAAGATGGGTAGGTGAAGGGTGGGAGTGGGGGGCAGGAGGAGGAGGAAGAGGAGAAGGAAGAAGAAGAAGGGCTAACACATAGCATTAACTATGTACTTCCTACGTGCCACACGCTTTATAGCCACCAATTCATTTGATCCTCAGAAATCCATGAAGTAGATACTATTAGCATCTCCATTTTACAGATGAGAACACTGAGGCACAGAGAAATAAAAGTAGCTGGGCCAAGTCACACAACTAGGTAGGTTTCATTATAAATGAAAATTGGGCAGACTGCTCAGCACACCAAAGGATACTTCTAATTCCTTAATTAAACTCATTTCAGAGAGCTTCCATGTGTCTACACCTTCAGGAGAAAGAACCTTCTAGAATTATTTTTATTCCAGAAAGTAAAACATCAACGTCAATTTTGGAATCTGTTTAGAAGCCCTAAATTTTTCAATGACTGTCCTCAAACTAGTCACCAGGTAAAAGAATTTCACAAAGGCAACTGCTCAGAAAGGGTCTCAGAAACATGACCCCTGCTCACCACATACACACCCCACAGAGAGGACCCTTGCTCTCCAGCCTTTACTTCAGTGAGATGAAGTCTCTTTTTGAGCCCCTAAACTTCTACTTAGTGTTTTCTGCATTGTTTCTTTTTGTTTTGTTTTGTTATGTTTCGTTTGAGACAGAGTCTTGCTCTGTCTCCTAGGCTGGAGTGCAGTGGCACGATCTTGGTTCACTGCAACCTCTGCCTCCCAGGTTTAAGAGATTCTCCTGCCTCAGCCTCCTGAGTAGCTGAGATTACAAGTGTGCACTGCCATGCCTGGCTAATTTTTTGTGTTTTTAGCTAATTTTTTGTTTTTTGTGTTTTAGAGACGGGGTTTCAACATATTTCCCAGGCTGATCTCGAACTCCTGACCTCAGGCAATCCGCCCGCCTTGGCATCCCCAAAGTGCTGGGATTACAGGCATGAGCCAATGTGCCCAGCTGGCATTGTTTCTTGAATGTTCATGGAGGATACTAAATTTATGTTAAAAATGAATAAGTTCAGAAAGTCCATGGAAAGAAATGTGTTTCTTTTGCTTTTTTTTTTTTTAATTTACCATCTACAAAGTAGGTGATGGGTGTTCAGTCTCTTCTAAAGAGTTGGCAAGTTTACCCCTTAAAAACTACAGACCACAGTGAGGAATCCCCACTTTAACCCTATAGTGGACCTCATACTGCAGTATTAAGTAAAATACTTCTTAATGACTATTCCAATAAATATGCCAATGTTTTCAGATGGTCTTTAAAGAAACCCCTGGCCACTCCCAGTGTCTGTCCTGCACTCCCCATCAGCACCATGCACAGCAGTCCCTTGCTCTTCTGTCAGAGGGAAACTAGTACAATAAGAGCCTTGTTTCTGATTAGAATATCTGTCACTGACAAAGAAAAGGCAATGTGTTTTTTATTGAGCTGACCCCCCCACACACAAAAAGCAATACACAAAATTCATTAATTATAAGCCATCCTCTGTCTCAAGCGCACACACACATTTGCATTTTCAAAAGCTCCATTCTGCCTATTTGAAAAAGCTACATTCTGGTTTTTCTGAGCTAGTGAGGAAATAACTGCACCTAAAGGTACCGCCAGCATTAACTCTCAGGGCACAAGACATATATTTAAATAGCACAGGCTCCTGAGCTTCGTGGGGAAGGATGTTCACAGGGAGAGGTGGCACTATCCTTGATTCTCACCACTGTAAAAACAAATGTCAGCTAGGAAGAGTGAAGGCAACATCTGCATTTGTGGAGAAGATCCTGCTTTTTGTGCATTTGTGACATGGCATGAATACCACCTACATGGAGTTTTGCTGAATTTTGTGACTGTGTATGAATGAAAAAAATATCCTATTTAGAATAGCTCATTCTACCTGGAAATATGTATTAACTTTTCAAACGAAAACAATTCATCAAAGCCACTTCTTCAGATGTGCTTTGTGTGCACCAAGACAATTCCTGTGTTTATATTTGACATGATGCAACATCTCACAAGAATTATTTGTTTTAAAAGAACAATGAGGGCAGGCCTGTTCTCCCCTGTGCAAGAGGTGTGTAGTGTGTTCTAAAAGGCTGGAGGGCATGCTATGTGTCTTTGTCACACTTAGGATTTGGAAAATGGGAAAGGTGAGGAAAGTGAGGAATCCTACCTGGTGAGCCCTGACCTAGAATGAAATCTAAAGTCTTCTACACAACTCATTCTGGTTTGTTGTTGTTGTTTGTATTGTTTGAGACAGAGTCTCACTCCTGTTGCCCAGGGTGGAATGCAGTGGTGCAATCTCAGCTCACTGCAGCCTCCACCTCCCAGGCTCAATCAACCTTCCCCGCTCAACCCAAGTAGTTGGGACTATATGCGTGCACCACCATGCCTGGCTAATTTTGTGTATTTTTTGTAAAAACAGAGTTTTTGCCATGTTGGCCAGCCTGGTCTGTCTGGCTCAAGCAATCCACCTACTTTGGTCTCCTAAAGTGCTGGGATTACAGGCATCAGCCACCACACCTGGCACAACACATTCTTAACATCGCCCTTTTACCCATTAAATCTTACAATTCTATATTGTGTAATACAATTATCAATAAAATGGCATGCCCCACAGTTGTTAATGGCCCACACTGCAAAGTGGGTGTGTACCTGTCCTATTCAGCCACACCATGTGATATGGTTTGGCTGTGTCCCTACCAAAATCTCATCTTGAATTCCCACATGTTGTGGGAGTGACCCAGTGGGAGGTAACTGAATCATGGGGGCACATTTTTCTGTGTTGTTCTCATTACAGTGAATAAGTCTGACAAGATCTGATGGTTTTAAAAAGGGGAGTTTCCCTGCACAAGGCCTCTCTTTGACTGCTGCCATCCACGTAGGACGTGACTTGCTCCTCCTTGCCTTCCGCCATGGTTGTGAGGCCTCTCCAGCCACATGGAACTGTAAATCCATTAAACCTCTCTCTTTTGTAAATTGCCCAGTCTTGGGTATGTCTTTATCAGCAGTGTGAAAACAGACTAATATAGTAAATTGACACCAATAGAGTGGGGCATTGCTGAAAAGATACCTGAAAATGTGGAAGCGACTTTGGAACTGGGTAACAGGCAGAGGTGGGAACAGTTTGGAGGGCTCAGAAGAAGACAGGAAAATGAGGGAAAGTTTGGAACTCCCTAGAGACTTGTTGAATGGCTTTGACCAAAATGCTGATAATGATATGGACAATGAAATTCAGGCTGAGGTGATCTCAGATGGAGATGAGGAACTTGTTGGGAACTGGAGCAAAGGTGACTCTTGTTATGTTTTAGCAAAGAGAGATTGGCAGAATTTTGCCCCTGCCCTAGAGGTCTGTGGAACTTTGAATTTAAGAGAGATGATTTAGAGTATCTGGCAGAAGAAATTTCTAAGCAGCAAAGCATTCAAAATGTGACTTGGGTGCTGTTAAAGGCGTTCAGTTTTAAAAGGGAAACAGAGCATAAAAGTTTGGAAAATTTGCAGTGTGACAATGCAATAGAAAAGAAAATCCCATTTTCTGAGGAGAAATTCAAGCCAGCTACAGAAATCTGCATAAGTAATGAGGAGCAGAATGTTAATCACCAAGACAATGGGGAAAATGTCTCCAGGGCATGTCAGTGACCTTTGCAGCAGCCCCTGCCATCACAGGCCTGGAGGTTTAGGAGGAAAAAATGGTTTCATGGGCTGGGCCCAGGGTCTGTCTGCTGTGTGCAACCTAGGGACTTGGTGCCCTGCATCCCAGCCACTCCAGTGTTGCTGAAAGGGGCCAACATAGAGCTCGAACCATGGCTTCAGAGGGTGCAAGCCTCAAGCCCTGGCAGCGGCCATGTGGTGTTGAGCCTACAAGTGCACAGAAGTCAAGAATTGGGGTTTGGAAACCTCCGCCTAGATTTCAGAAGATATATAGAAATGCCTGGATGTCCAGGCAGAAGTTTGCTGCAGGGGCAGGGCCCTCATGGAGAACATCTGCTAAGACAGTGTGGAAGGGAAATGTGGGGTCAGAACCCCCACAGAGAGTCGCTACTGGGACACTGCCTAGTGGAGCTGTGAGAAGAGGGCCACCATCCTCCAGACCCCAGAATGGTAGATCCACTGACAGCTTGCACTGTGTGCCTGGAAAAGCCACAGACAATCAACACCAGTCCAGCCTGTGAAAGTAGCCAGGAGGGAGGTTATACCCTGCAAAGCCACATGGCAGAGCTGCCCAATGCCATGGGAGCCCACCTCTTGTATCAGCCTGACCTGGATGTGAGACATGGAGTCAAATAAGATCATTTTGGAGCTTTAAGATTTGACTGCCCTGCTAGATTTTGGACTTGCATGGGCCTGAGCCCCTTTGTTTTGGCCAATTTCTCCCATTTGGAATGGTTGTGATTACCCAATGCCTGTACCCGCCCTGTATCTAGAAAGTAACTAACTTGCTTTTGATTTTATAGGCTCATAGGTGAAAGGGACTTGCCTTCTCTTGGATGAGACTTTAGACTGTGGACTTTTGAGTTAATGCTAAAATGTGTTAAGACTTTAGGGGACTGTTGGTAAGGCATCATTGGTTTTGAAATGTGAGGACATGAGATTTGGGAGGGGTAAGGGGTGGAATGATATGGTTTGGCTGTGTCCCCACCCAAATCTCATCTTGAATTCCCACATGTTGTCAGAAGGACCCCATGCTGTTCTTCTCATACTGGTCTTTCCTGTGCTGTTCCTATGACAGTAAATAAATCTCACAAGATCTGATGGTTTTAAAGAGGGGAATTTCCCTGCATGAACTCTCTTTGCCTGCTGCTTTCCATGTAAGATGTGACTTGCTCCTCCTTGCCTTCTGCCATGATTGTGAGGCCTCCCCAGGCACTTGGAACTGTAAGTCCATTAAATCTCTTTCTTTTGTAAATTGCCCAGTCTCTGGTATGTCTTTATCAGCACGTGAAAATGGGCTAATATGCTGTGGCTGCTGATAGCTTTCCCAGCTATAATGGTGAATTTATGGGAAAACCATAAGGGAAGCTCAAGCCCAGCCCCCTCTCCAGTTCACCTTTCTTTGTTCCTTAATGAGGGTTACATTCCAATAGCAATATAAACTTCTCCCCTTCAAGTTCTGATCACTCCATTCATGTTATTTAGGAGGAAAACTTTAAGTCTCCTGAACCATTACCCTGCAGAAGTTTTGGTCTGAAATATACCAATTCTGGTCAACATTTGCCTAAGCAGTGTCCATTCCCCCACTGAGTTGTCAGCAATAAGCAGAGAGACCTACTGAGGTACCAACATAGGGCCTTGGCTTACAGTAGGTGCTCAAATAATAGTTATGGAAATGAAGGACATCAGTTGTCCCCTAATGAGAACAATATCATCTTCTTTGCCTCTGACAAGCACTTCTTGGAAAAAGAGTCCCTACAGGGATGGGTTTGCCCAGAATGTCAAAAAGAATGGCAGTTGAACATTCTGAAAACAGCTTGCTCTGTTAAGAATATGACACTCATAGAAATGGATGCATCCGTACATGGTTGTAAAACTGGGGACCATCTTGGTGTTCTTCATCATTGAGATGTGTGAAGGAATCTCATCCTTAAAAACAACAGAACACAAAAAATATGGACGAGTTTAGCAAAGGGATTAAGGGCATGGGCTGGATTTGAATTAATTGCTGTGGGACCTGAGGACAAGTTCCTGAACCTTGATAAACCTCAGGTTCATCTACAAAATGCAAATAATAGAATTACCTCATGAGGTTGTTGGCAGGATTAAGTGAGATCACATGCTAACAAATAATAAATGTAACCTATTAATCACAGTGATCTTGATGGAATAAAATAATCCAAGGGACAAGACAAAAATTATCTCAGAAAAAAACTGATTCGGGTTGGAAGGAATGAGGGCCTCAACCAATATCAGCTTTCACCCACAGTTTCTCCTCCTGCCAAGATAGGGGTTCTTTACTTGGGATCTACAGAGCCTTCTGGCTCCCTAAAACTGGACACAAACTTTTGTGCATATGTACATTCTTTTAAGAAAGGAGTCCGTAGTTTTCATAAGATTCTGAAAGGAGTCTGGCACTCCCCAAAATTAGAAATCCAAGCCCTGGGCTATATCAGACTCTTACCACAAGTCTTGTTTTCTCATCTAAATGTACACAAAGCTCCCTTTCTTCTCCCTCTTTTGGTTCAGCTGACATATGGTAAGCTTTTCAAAAGAATTTTGCTAAGATTCTAGGGAGAAATTAGAAAGGGAAATAAAGCACACACAAAAGCTAGGTGAACATCAAAGTACAGCACACACTAGTGATTCTAAGATTCTGCAACAGCATAGCTACACATTGGCTGGGCCTGCTACAGGTGCGTAAGCCTAGATTTTTTTCCCTCTCTTTTGTCCCTTAGAAGACTTGCTGCTTTCTTTTATTTAAAAGATGAATTAATTTAGAGACTGTCCTATATTCTTAGACTTCTTAATATACATTCAGACCATTGCTTGTCTCTTAAAATAACCCCAAATAAGAGTTTACTAAAAACCAAGAGAGGCTGAAAATTATTCAATCTCTTGGTGAGTAGGTGATTGGAAAGTGATGCAGAGGTGATCAGAAAGAAAGAGAAATTGGGGAGATTCAGAAAAAGAGAGAAAAAAATCAAGGTTTAGCTTTATATTATCAATAAAAGGGTTTGTTTTGATAAGCAAGCATGCCATTACCAGTCATTAAGGACCTTAATGTTAATAAGTTTCAGAGGCTTCACTGAATAATAGATTCTTTTCCTGGTACGGAGAAGTCAGAACTAGGTAAGGGATACAGATTCCTGTAGGGAAGTGTTAGATCCCTGAATATGCTCTCCTCCGCTTCCCTTATCCTTAAGTCTGAATAGGCAAGGGCCTTCCAGAAAGGGGAGGCAGGGAGGGAAACATGAAGAATAGGGAAGTTTCTGAAAATCATTCACATCTTTTTCACAATCACTTACTGAGCTTTTTTAATTGGGTGCTAGGCTCTGGATGAGGCCCTACAATGTAAGAAAGTGAGTAAAACCAAGGTCATGTCTTCAAGAAGTTCTTAATCCAGGAGAAGATATAAGTGATAAGCAAATATCATTCAAAATGATAAGCATATTATCATTTGTGATGAGAAGTCCAAAGAAAAATAAGGTTGGAGAAAACACACCTCATGTTAAAAACTAGATTGCCCTGCTTTAAAATTATCTTTGGGATCTGCCCTTTCCTGTCTACAATGACCCCATGTTCTTCCTAGATCCATAAGCCAAAGCTGACATGAAATGATGTCCTGGAATCAAAGCATTTTATGGTAAAGTACAGAGATGAGGTGCTCTGAGCATTTTGAGTACCTCTTTTCTACTTCTAAGGAAATGAGGAAGAAGAAAAGGGAAGTTGTTCTTTTTCCCCATAGACTTTTCCCCAATAGAATGACAGTTCTCCCTTGGAACTGTAATTTTTCCCTTTGCTTCTAGAATGCCATGTTCTGCAAAACTGAGTTTTACCAGTAACTACTTTGCCAGAATGTAAAGAAATCTCAGGCTGTGAGCTCCGTAAAAGTAGGCAAAGTATGGTCACACGGTCTGGTGCCTTAAACTACCTTGGCACCAATCAACTCAATAAACAAGCTTGAACCAGATGTTACTTCTGTTTCCTAGCCCTACTTCGGCCACCAAGGAAGCCAAACACTTGTTGTGTGGACCCCAGTTCAATTCTAAACCAAAACCATTCTCTCCACTGTCAGAGGAACATTTCAGTGAGTCATTGAAAGATGGAAATCTTGCAGGAGGCAACAGGTGTGGGGAGGGGGAAAGGGAACAAGACAGACCAGCCCTGGGGGCCACCAGAGGGATAAAGGAGTGAACAGAGGCAACAGCACTTATATTGGCAGGAGGCCTGGCCTCTTACGTCTGAACTTCTTGGAACTCTCACCAAACCACGGCCCACCATGCCCAGCTTGTCTCTCTCCACTAGGCTCCAGGCCCACCTTTCAGACCAGGCCTGCCCAGGTGGAATCACCAGCCTGGACCAGGTTAGTCAGCATCTTAGTTGGTAGACAGATGTTTCCTCACTGCTGCGGCATCAGAAGAGCCGTTGCTGGTCCAAAGTTAGGAACTGGAACCAAAGCTGAGCCCTCCAGCTAACATACACACACACACTCCTGCCCCTCTCTCTATACTCCTTATCTCTGGTATGGATCCATTGTTCTTTTAGCTCTCCATACCTGACAGCAAGGGCTCACATCTCACCCTTCCTCATGAATAGTCCATCTACTGAGTAGTCCAGCTCCTGGAAACTCAAGCCATCATCCCTTCTTGCCTAGATTACTGCATCTTCTCTAGGTACCCTCTCCCTCCTTTGAATCTTGTCCTCTCTCCCACCCTTTTCCAAATAGTTCACCATGGAGCTGCCACAAAAATAATATTAATCTGTTCATGCTTAAAATCATTCACAGGCTTTCCATTGCCTAGGGAATAAAGTTGGGATGCTTCTGATGTCATATAAGACACTTTCTAGGCCAGGTGCCGTGGCTCACGCCTGTAATCCCAGCACTTTGGGAGGCTGAGGCGGGTGGATCAGCTGAGGTCAGGAGTTCAAGACCAGCCTGACCAACATGGTGAAATCTGTCTCTACTAAAAATACAAAATTAGCTGGGCAGGGTGGTGCATATCTGTAATCCCAGCTACTTAGGAGGCTGAAGCAGGAGGATAGCTTGAACCCAAGAGGTGGAGGTTGCAGTGAGCTGAGATTGTGCCATTGCACTCCAGCCTGGGCAACAAGAGCAAAACTCCATCTCAGGGAAAAAAAAAAAAAAAAGACACTTTCTAGTCCACCCATCTCTCTAGCCTCTCAACAACCTCCTCCTACCACTATGCATGTGCTGTGCTCCACCCATGCTGAACTTCTTGCTGTCTCCCAAAATGAAATAGTTTCACCATTTAAAAACAAAATGAAATTTACTGAAATGATTTGAGGGTTGAAGTTTGGGAAAAGGCAGGAACAGTGGACACTTGGGAGGAAATAGAAAGTATAGCAAGAATGTTCTACTAGGAACAGTCCAGTAGGCCTGCCACCTTGCAATGAATTTCCTCCCAGGCTTCGGTCCAGCCTTGGATCAGGAACAAAGTTTCAGCAAAAAGCATCTGAGCGGTACACCGCAGCTTCGTACCATGGTTGTACCGAGGTCAGCTAAAGGAGAATGTGATTCATTCAACTCCCTAGTAGGAGGAAGCGACCCCTACATTACCTCCTGCCAATAATACAACTATGGAGGACAGGTACAGGAAGAGGTAATTCTCCAAAGGAAGTCGGTGCAATATAAGGAAGGGGGTAAACTGGGAAGGGTTGGAGGTGGGAGGATGAAGAGAGGTTGGTTCGTGGGTACAAGCATATAGTTATACAGAAGGAAAAAATTCTAATGTTCCATAGCAGAGTAACATAACTATAGTTAGCAACAATGTATTGTATTATCTTAAAATAGCTAGACGAGAGGTCTTGAAATGTCCCCAACACATAGGTATGATAAATGCTCAAGGTGATAGAAAGCCCAGATTTGATCATTACACTCTCTATGCATTTAACAAAATATCTCATGTACCCCATAAATATGTGCAAATATTATATATTAATAATAAAAATTTTAAAAATAAAAGCATCATGCTAACATAAAAAAGGAAGAGGGTGCAGATGCTGGTCATCTGAAAAGTAATAATCATGTATGTCATGACCCCATTTTTCTCCATACTTGAAATACTGCAACTCCCCTTACTCTTACCTGCCACCACCACCCCATTTTGCCTGATGCATGCTTATTTTTCCACGAAAGGTTAGCTCTGACATTACCTCCTCTAGGAAGTCTTCTCTGACCTTCATAGACTGTGTTAGGGAACCCCTCACCTGCATATCTTTATCCTGTCTCTTACCATATGAATTAAAATTGTTTCTTTGTCCATTTCCACAATTATGTGTTAATATGGCCCCTTGTAACAAGAGGTCCTAACCACCAAGTGTAACGCTGGGAAAAAAATGTAGATGAACTTCAAATAACTCACTTAAAAATAGTGACCTGCCAAAAATGATTTTTTGGACTGATTTACCAAACCATTTTTAATAATGGAAATTGATGTTTCTCTGGAAACCCCTTATATATTCTTGCATAATTCATGTGTCTTTATGCTGTTTCATGATTTGCACACTGCATTGCTAAGGGGATTCTAAACCCAAATTCCCCTGTATCCCAGTCTCACCTCTAGTTCCTCACTGATGTAATTCAGCACCATGTCTTAACTGTTCTCCCAGAGCTGAAGCAAGTAAGTTCATTGAAATCTTGGTTGGTATTCTTAATCTGTAGGAATTTTCTATTGTTTGTCTTTTTATTGGCAAAGGATCTTAGTTTAATCTGTGGAAAGATAGAAACACATTAAAATATTTCTACAGCCATGTTGTGTGCTTTTGAGAATGACTCACTCATTTTTAAACCATGTTCCTTCCTAAATCACTCTGGCTTTTCTCCAGATCGATTTCTTTAGAGAATATTGCAAATTTATTACAAAAGGGGTTGCTAAGTGAATCATTAATGAGCTTAATAAAGTCATTTAAGAGAGAATTAATCTATGTTGAGTGGGCTTTGTCAGACACAGAGCCATTTTTAGGAGAATAATGCTTGATAGATGGGAAACAAAGGACAATATCAACATAGCAGTAGCGGTAATGGTAGATGTCTCAAAGATGGCATCATAGGAACTGCTGCTATTTTCATCCCCAGAGCCTGCCTCTGCAGATCAAAATGACATTGTAAGCTCATGCTTTGAAGTCACTACCTGCACTCCAAACACTTAGCAATTATAAATAAAATATTTTAAGAACGAATTTAAAAGAAAGTTTTAAAAAAAGTAAACCACATGCCCATACATACATAAAGAAAAATAAATATCTATGTGCTAGAAACACACCAGAAATATAACACAGTAGTTACTAAAGCTGTGAGCTTGTGGGCTCTGGAGACACACACAGATAGGCAAGATAACTCCTCGGCAGTATTGGGAGTAAAAGGGCCCTAGATGGTTGGTGCCTGGATCCAGGCTTATTGCTTGAACCTAAATGCGGTGAGGAACTTCTGCCCTAAAAAAAGGTGCAGCTGTTACCTAAGGTTAGGGCTTATATAAATGTGCATCTAGAAAAGTAGGAACAAGCAGGTATGACCAAGACTTGGGCCAACCTGCCTCCTGATTCAGTGACTAAATCTGTAATATCTGAATATCATCGTAAGATAAAAGTTCAGGGCCACCAACATAAAACCAAGTTGTGGACTGGGGCCCTGTGACCAAGCAGGGAGGGAAAGGTATAGCAAGAAGAGAGAAAGTGTGTGTGATGCCACTCGAAATGTACATCACACAAGTTAAAATTCTAAAACAATTAAAGAAAACTAACATTAAGAAAGGGAGCCAAGAAAATCAATATTTGGGATACATTCATTCCAGAAGAAATGGAAATACAGGCATACCTCGTTTTATTACATTGCTCTTTGCAGACACTTTGTTTTTCACAAATTGAAGGTTTGTGGCAATCCTGCTTCAAGCAAGTCTATCATGCCAGTTTTCAAACAGCATGTGCTAACTTTATGTCTCTGTCATAGTTTGAAAATTCTCACAATATTTTGAACTTTTCATTGTTATTAATCTGTTATGATGATCTGTGATCAGCGATCTTTGATATTACTATTGTAATTATTTTCAAGTGCCACAAGTCACACACATATACGACAATGAAGTTAGTTGGTAAATGTTGTATACGTTCTGACTGCTCCACCAACCGGCCATTTTCCCGTCTCTCTCCTCCTCAGGCCTCCCTACTCCTTGACACACAGCAATATTGAAATTAGGCCAATTAATAACTCTATAAAGGCCTCTAAGTGTTCAAGTAAAAGGAAAAGTCCCGCAACTCTCATGTTAAATCAAAAGCCATAAATGATTAAGCTTAGTGAGGAAGGCATGTTGAAAGTTGAAACAGACTGAAAGCTAGGCCAAATGATTAGTCAAATTGTGAATACAAAGGAAAAGTTATTGAAGGAAATTAGAAGTGCTACTCCAGTAAACACACAAATGATAAGAAAGCAAAACAGCCTTATTGCTAATATAGAAAAAGTTTGAGTGTCTGGATAGAAAATCATACCAGCCACAATATTCACTTAAGCTATTCTATGAAGGCTGAGAAGTGAGGAACTGCACAAGAAAAGTTTGAAACCAACAGAGGTTGGTTCATGAGGTTTAAGAAAAGAAGCCATCTGCGTAATATAAAAGTGTAAGGTGACGCAGCAAGTGCTGATATAAAAGCTGCAGCAAGTTACCCAGAAGATCTAGTTAAGATCATTGATGAAGGTGGCTACACTGAACAACAGATTTTCAGTGGAGATGAAACAGCCTTCTATTGGAAGAAGATGCTATCTAGGACTTTCCTAGCTGGAGAGGAGAAGTCAATGCCTGGCTTCAAAGCTTCAGAGGACAAGCTGACTTCCTTGTTAGGCACTAACGCAGATGGTGTCTTTAAGTTGAAACCAATGCTCACCTGCCATTTGAAAATCCTAGACCCCTTATGAATTATGATGAATGTACTCTGCCTGTGCTCTGTAAGTGAAACAACAAAGCCTGGGAAACAGCACATCTGTTTATAGTATGGTTTACTGAATATTTTAAGCCCACAGTTGAGACCTGCTTCTCAGAAAAAAAAAAAAAAAGATTTCTTTCAAAATATTAGGGCTTATTGTCAGTGTACTTAGTCATCTAAGAGCTCCAATCGAGATGAACAAGGAGATTAATGTTTTCATGCCTGCTAACACAATATCTATTCTGCAACCCATGAATTAAGAAGTAATTTCAACTTTCAAGTCTTACCATTTAAGAAACACATTTTATGAAGCTATAGCTGTCATAGATAGTGATTCCTCTCATAGACGTGAGCAAAGTAAATTGAAAATCTTCTAAAAAAGATTCACTATTCCAGATACCCGTAAGAACATTTGTGATTCATGGGAGGAGGTCAAAATATCAACATTAACAAGATATTGGAATAAGTTGATTCCAACCCTCATGGATGACTTTGAGGGGTTCAGGACTTCAGTGGAGGAAGTAACTGCAGATGTGGTGGAAATAGCAAAACAACTAGAATTAGAAGTGGAGCCTGAAGATGTGACTGAATTGCTACAATCTCATGATCAAACATGAAAGAATGAGGAGTTGCTTCTTCTTACAGATGATCAAATAAGTAGTTTCTTGAGATGGAATCTGCTAGACCTGGTGAAGATGCTGTGAACATTGTTGAAATGACAGCAAAGGATTTAGAGTATTACATAAACTTAGTTGATAAAGCAGTGGGAAAGTTAGAGAATTGACTCCAAGTTTGCAAGAAATTCTACTGTGAGTAAAATGCTATCAAATAGCATCATATGCTACAGAATAATCTTCTGTGAAACAGTCAATTGATGCTGCAAATGTCATTGTTGTCTTACTTTAAGAAATGGCCACAGACGTCCCAATCTTCAGCAACCAACACCCTAATCAGTCGGCCACCATCGATATCAAAGCAAGACCCTCCACCAGCAAAAAGATTACAACTTGCTGAAGGCTCAGATGATTGTTAGCATTTTTAGCAATTAAGTATTTTTTCATTAAGAGACGTACATTTTTAGACATAATGCTGTTGCATACTTAGAATATAGAATAGTATAAACATGACTTCTATATGCACTGGGAAACCAAAAAATTTGTGCGACTCACTTTATTGTGACATTTGCTTTATTGCATTGTACTGAAAATGAACCCACAGTGTCTCTGAGATATGCCTGTAATAGAATCTGAAAGTGAATTTACTATAGGGATTGTAGCCTGGGCAACGTGGCAAAACCCCATCTCTACTAAAAATACAAAAAAATTAGCCAGGTGTGGTGACATGCACCTGTAGTCCCAGCTACTCAACAGGCTGAGGTGGGAGAATCACCTGAGCCAGGGAAGTTGAAGCTGCAGTGAGCCAAGATTGCATCACTGCACACTGACCTGGGCAACTGGAATAAGACCCTGTCTCAGAAAAATAAAAATAAAATAAAATAGGGATTGTTAGAACCATCAAGGAGAAAAAGAAAGGAGGAATATTCATAAAAATGAATAGTAAATTGTGAACGAAAATAACTAAAAAATGAAGCAAGAGCAGGCTGATATTAAAAGGGACAAGTTGGAAATTCTGGTAATAAAAACCATAGTATTTGAGTAAAAAATTCAATAGACAGGATTAACTCTGTCTTGGGTATAACAAGACAGAGAATTAATAATTTAGAAGGTTATATAGAGGAGCTTACCCAGAATGAGCAATAAAGAGTTAAGGAAGGGGAAAAAACATGAAATAGCAATTCAGAGACATGGAAGACATATTGAGAAGATCTAATATATGTCTAATAGGAGTTCAAGAATAAAATAGAGGAAAATATCTGTGAATCAATAGTCAAAGAGATACTATAAACTTTTCAGATGGAAGAAAATGATATATGTTCTCAGAAGAAAAGGTTACATACACCAAGTGCCAAAAAGAATACATAGTAACGAACCTATAACAGGAAACATTTTTCAGTGAAACTACTGAACATTGAAGGCAGACAGAAAATCTTAAAAGCTTCCAAAGCAAAAAGACAGCTGCCCTGCAAGGAAAAGACAATTAGACTAACTCTCATCTACAATGGGTGCCAGAAAACAGCAGAATAATCTTCTCACAGCCTTGAGGAAAACCAATTATCAACCAAGGCTTCTATACCCAGGTAAACTATCATTCACAGCAGAGTAAAATAAATCATTTTCAAGCAAAAAGACTGAGTGTGTTATCACTCACATGCTAAGCCCCAAAATTGAGAAATCATTGATAAATATGATTAACCATTTACTTTAAGTAACTAATGTGTGTTTTTAAAAGGTAAATCTAAAAACCTAGATAGCAATACTATGGGAGTGGCATTCAATGAATAGAAAATGCATGGTAAGTTCCTTAACCCTTTCAGGAATATAGAGATAGTTAATCATTCTACATTTTGTTAGAAATTTTACAATAAATATTCATGAAAATTTAGAGGTAATCTCAGAAAGTAAAAACTATAAAATAGAAGGCAGAGTCTTATAATGAACAGTCTTGAAAAATCTGTAGAACAGGACTTGAGTTGTGGAGATAACGGTTCAGTAAAGGCTGCCCATGGCCTGAAAAAATAAAATTTCCCAATATTTTTTCTTTGCTACTAAAGAAGAACTTAAGCACTAAAGAATCAAATGCCATGAAATTGAATTCAGATACAAATTTAAGTTTTTGCTTTTTAGTAACTAAATGATTTAAAAGAGAAATTTAACATGGCCTCAACTCCTAAGTTGCTATTGATTATCAGATACAACATTTATGTAAAAAACAACTTTTTTCCTACTTGACCATGGATGAGAAGGTGCCACCTGATTTCCAAAACGTTAACATTTTAAATCAACAAAATATATTAACTTACTTGACTTTGAGCCAAGTGAAATGGTTCTCAAGTGCCTTGGACTCTTCCAAGGAAGCTTATTAAAATGCAGATCCTGGGGCCACTCTAAGAGACTCGGATTCTGAAGGTTGGAAAAGGCTAGGAATTTGCATTTTTAACAGATAGTTCTGACACAGACGATGGGAAGACTGCGCATTTCTGAAATGTTGACTGAGTAAAATCAAAATATTAATAAAATTAGCCAGGCAGCCCTGAGGGAATCTTAACAGCAAACATAAAAATTGAGCCACCCATTCTGAAAGACATCCAGGTTGGAACTATGAAAATTCTAATTAATGAGTTAAATACTTGTTGAATCCTAATCTAGAAATCAAAAGACCTGGTTTCTGTTCCAGTTCTGCTGGTAATTAGCTTTGAGACTGTGGGAGAAGTGGGGGGATTATTTTTCCTCTCTGGGCCCAAGTTTCCTCATCTATAAAATAAGGTTAAATTATTCTCTGCCAGCTTTAATGTTCTTTGGCTCTATGAATTCACATAATGGGATTGTGGACCAGTAATTAATCTAATCTTTATAGGTTCTTCGAAAGAAGCCCCCCGCCTTATTTCCCCAGGAGATGGCAGTGGGAAAGTACAGCATACAGAAACCACATTAATGCTGCAGAGAGGCAGGTTCTCAGTGAGACACCAAATTGACCCTCAATATCTGACCTCCACCTTCCCCGTTACAAAACTTATTATTTAAAAGCTTACCAAACGAATACAGCAAAGGATGGGTAAAGAAAATGCAGTCAATCTCTTCTAAATGCAAATTACCGTGGCAATTATGCAAGCAATTTCAAATAACAACGAGTTGCAAGCAAGAACAACAACAAAGATTTGATTCCCAAGCTAGAAACTTTCAATTCAGCCGAAAGCTACAAATCCTGGGAAATGCAGGCCCCCAGAACTGCAAGGATGGTGGTAACAGAGACAGGTAACAAAACAAACTTCAGAGAAAAACTAGACTTACCTAGTTCTTCTAAGAAAAATAGAGTTTTTTCTTTAAAAGCAGTCTTTTGTGAGGCTTGGATTCCTCCAGCAATGAATGTAGAGCCAAGCTGTGAACCCAAAGACTGGAGCCCTACACACCTCCCCAGCTTTTACTGTAGAAATCTTTATTTGTTCTGGAATCTCTTTTATCAACACTTCACTTACTCCTACAGTGTGAACTCCAAACAGTCCTGTTTAAGAAACTATCTGCAAATACCAGAATGGCTAATCCTAAAAATAAGGTGTTAATTGGTCTCTTGGTGATTCCAACCCCAAACACAATAAACTAGTATTTCTTTTTAAATGTGGGGGTTTTGCCCCACTGCTAGTCTGAAGTACTGGGTCTTTCTTACCTGAATTTGGCTCTTTCTTTTTCTGCTGCTTTTCAGCTTATGTTTTAGGTAAAAATAAAGGAAAAAGAAACTAGTAAGAAATACAGTGAATCTTTGTCTCTCTTCATCTGACAGTAATTATAGGGTGTTAAACCCAAAGTAAACCAGGTCATACTGTATCTTCAGGAGGAGCCAAATTAGGAGGGAAGCTTGTCATTCCTGAAGTCTTCCTTATGGACATAGGAATCCAACAATTTTTTAAAAAATTTTTTTAGAGACAGAATCTATGTCACCTAGGCTGGACTCAAACTCCTGGGCTCAAGGGATCCTCCCTCAGCCTCCCAAGTAGCTAGGACAACAGTCAAGCAGCACCACACTGGACTTCTCAGGAATCCACTTTTTTTTTTTGAGACAGAGTTTCACTCTTGTCACCCAGGCTGGAGTGCAGTGGCCTGATCTCGGCTCACTGCAACCTCCGCCTCCCTGGTTCAAGCAATTCCCCTGCCCCAGCCTCCCAAGTAGCTGGGATTACTGGCACACGCCACCATGTCCAGCTAAATTTTTTGTATTTTTAGTAGAGACGGGGTTTCACCATGTTGGCCAGACTGGTCTCGAACTCCTGACCTCAGTCAATCTGCCCACCTCTGCCTCCCAAAGTGCTGGGAATACAGGCGTGAGCCACCGTGCCCAGCCAGGAATCCACTACTAAATAATAAGCACCTCTTAGTGCCTCTGGCCCAAATGCCCAGTTAACTGTGGCCCAGTTTCCCTGGGTGTTGGCTGAGTGTTTAGCTGGGGCAGAGAGCCAATCAACAAATTAGGGGCATTGATCCTTTTTATTATCTTTGTTTTTATCTCTCACTTCTGACCTGCAACAACATCCCATTGTCAGCTCAGATTCTGGAGCGTTTAAACCCTTCCCCTGCCACTGAGAAAGCGTTTTTCTAATGAGGAAGTAGTGTGACTGCAGAATGGTGGTACAGTAGGAGGGATCTCCCCCGGTACCCATCATGCAGGGACAGACTGGCTCTGGGTTCTACTCCTAACTTCTCTCATCATTGGTACTACTATCCACGACCATCATTTCAGAGAAATTTCTCTGCTTTGGTATATACAGGAATTTGACCTGGGATTTGTGTGAAATATTTACATTGTTTTTCATTTGGGTAGATGGCCTCAGAACAATGCAGTTCCCAATTTCCTTGTGCTGTTCTCCTTTGCTTGCAAGCAGGACAGGAGCAGAGAATTAGAGGAAAGGATTTCACTGAGTGGTGACAGTCTTTCCTCCAAACTTTCCATGGCAAACACAGTGTTGATCTATACTTGTGAGAACCTCCTGGGGCTGCATGTACTTCCTAATGGGCCTGGCTGCCAAGTTGCCTCTTGTGGGACTGGCCTGGAGCCTCTAGAGCAAGGGTCAGGAGACAGGATGCAGGGTTTATGTCGCTGTCCGAACTGGGAGCGCAGGCTGAGCTGCCCTACACTGGGAACCGAAGGCTCAGACATTACTTCACATCTCAGCAGAATGATGCAATGATAGCTCTGCTGCAAGTTCTGCTAAACAGCTCAATGTTTGGTTCTCCATCCTCTGTAATATTCTTGTCACTGAGCCAATGGCCTCATCAAAGGAACTAAGCAAGGATCCTCTAACAGCCTTTTTTCAGTTATTGGTAATAACAGTAATAATTGTGGGTTCCCTATAACAAGCACTGTGCAAAAGCCATAAAAGGGAAAAATGGCCCTGTTTTTCCAGCATCACATCTTCTAAAGATTAAGTATTTCTATATCAACCATTCAACCATTCATTGAGCAGTCTTCATGAGCATGGCAATATGCTAGGTGCTGGGTTTGCTGGTGGATGAGTTCAACTCATCCCTGCCCTCAAGGAACTTACAAGACACCATAGAGGACAGATGGATGCAGAAAAACTAGATTGTTCTAAGTGCCACTGGGGAGACCTAGAGCCACATGGAAGGCAAGTCCATTTCTTTTTTTTTTTTTTTTTTTTTTTTGAGACAGAGTCTCACTCTGTCACCCATGCTGGAGTGCAGTGGTGCGTTCTCAGCTCACTGCAGCCTCTGCCTCCTGGGTTCAAGCAATTCTCATGGCTTAGCCTCCCGAGTAGCTGGGATTACAGGTGCATGCCACCATACCCTGCTAATTTTTGTATTTTTAGTAGAGACGGGGTTTTCCCATGTTGGCTAGGCTGGTCTTCAACTCCTGACCTCAAGCAATCTGCCCGCCTAGGTCTCCCAAAGTGCTGGAATTACTGGTGTGAGCCACCACACCCAGCCAAAGGCAAGTCCATTTCTAGCTGAGGAGGGGCAATCAGGAGTTGGGCTGTGTTGAGTTATCCTTGTGCATATCTTGTACTCAGAGCTTATTTATCTCTATTAGAACCCAACAAGCATGGTGGTGTAAACGTCATCTCTTCTCTATATCAGAATGTAATGGAATAAGTTTTTTATCTAAAACCTCACTTGGTGTAGCCTTTATATTATTTCCACTGTGATAGATGAAAGAAGAGCAGTTTAGAATGATATCTAATAATAAACCTTACTGGTCATTCAAGATCTAGTGATATTCATTTGAAATCTGAAAAGGATTTCTGCCAGCGAATCAAGGCCTGAGGTTGTCTTCATTTCTTTACCGTAACTCCCCTGCCTCCTTCTATCAGCAACATACTCTCAGCACACCCCCAATTTCCTCTTCCCACTGCCTAAAACCTCATCTCCCAAAGACGTAACCTGGCAACCCTACCCAAGAGGCCCTTCCCGCCACTCACCTGTCCTTTCTCTACAAGAGCAGCCTATCTGTTTCATTCATGAAATATATCACCATTTGTAATGTTTCTTTCTTTTTTTTCTTTTTTTTTTTTTTTTGAGATAGAGTCTTGCTCTATTGCCCAGGTTGGAGTGCAATGCCACGATCTCGGCTCACTGCAACCTCTGCCTCCCAGGTTCAAGCGATTCTCCTGAGTAGCTGAGTAGCTGGAATTACAGGTGCCCGCCACAACGCCCAGCTAATTTTTATATTTTTAGCAGAGACAGGGTTTCATCGTGTTGGCCAGGCTGGTCTTGAAGTCCTGACCTCAGGTAATCCTCCCACCTTGACCTTCCAAAGTACTGGGGTTATAGGCATGAGCCACAGTGCCTGGCTATAATGTTTATTTTCTTATCAGCAATCTTCCAGAACACACTGTAAGCTCTTTAAGGACAGAGGTTCTTTCTGTCACAATGCCCAGAATATAGCAGATGTGAAAAAATTGTTGCATGAATAAATTAGCAAATAAATAAGCAGTAGCACTATTACTTTAGGAAAGTCCTCATAGCGCTCTAGACCATGGTCGCCACACCCGTCAAATAAAAGAACTTACAAGGATCCAGACTGAATATTCTATGATTCTAGGACTTGGTAAAATCAGCACTAGTGCTTCACCAGAAAATGTGGAGCAACCCTGACTTCAAGGCAGTTTTCCTAGTAGAAAGACATAATAGGTAATGGATGGAAGGATGTTCGGCATTCTTATCCCACTTTATAAAAAATGAAGACACCTAAATACATTTTGTGTCTGTCAAGAAGCCAGGAAACTAAAAAGAGGCTCCTCCACACGTGCAAGTAGATTGATTCAACCTGTGTCAGCAGCCAGGGGCCCTGGAGTCAGCCCCTCCACTGGAGGACACTAGCAAGAAGATATTTGCAAACTACTTTTTCTGATGGAGTCAAGAAAACCTCTGGTCTAACCCATGAGCTTGCATTAGTGCCTCAGCTCAGCCTAACTCCAGCACCATCTTATAGATCCTGAAAGTGGGTGGTCTGGAGCTCCGCTTCTAAACTTCCTCAGATTCAAGCAAATTCCACATTCATTTGAAAGACAGAGGCCAGAGGGATTGGCTGGATCAGGGAGGTTGGTAAATACAGTGCCTTTTTTTTTTTCTTTTATCAACAGGAAATACAAGCTCCAGTTCTGGATGAAAGGGAAAAAAAAAATCATTGAAAGTAATTTATATCTGAAGCTGTTTAGTAGTGTCATCCTAATTTACAACAGAACCAGTTCCAAATTAAAAAAAAAAAAAAAAGTCTTTTTCTGTTTCCTGTTAGCAAAGAACATGGGGTTATTTAAAAAAAAAAAATCCACTGGATTTTCCCAAGTGTTGATAAGGTCTGGAATCCTGCAGATCTCATGAGAAGAATTCAAAACTCCTAATTAAAAGTTTTGTTCTCACAGTCAAATCTTGAAACTGTGCCGTTTGGCTTCACTTCTCTATGGTTAATTCATTTTGATCTTCTTCCAAAAGATAAATTGACAGTGTGGGATGAACCATTATCAGAAGCTTATTAATTATTATTATTTCTGGTTTTGAAAGGAGAAGAATTTTGCTGTAACATACCTCACCTCATACGGAACCCAGGGCTATGAGTGAATACATGTTGAATGGAATCTTTCCTGGATTAGTGACATTTGTTCATCTCTAGGGCTAGCCAGGTAGGGAGAAATTGTTTATTAAATAGATTACACAATCTATTGGGCTCAGGTTGAATATAGTGACAGGAAACTGAAAATAGTCCTGACATTGGATGACTTGGTGTTTTTCGTAATTTTAAACAGATAATTCAGATGCTGGTGTTTTGGAAGGCTGCCCAAGATCTGCTCTCCATATAAGCAAACTATAAAATGCAAACTAGGGCTATGACAGCCACCTACCTCTTTCCCTGAGGCAGACTTCATACTTCCTGAACCAAAATACTTGTCTGACCACAATACTGAATATTTGGAATTGGGACTGTCCCAGAAATCTGGGACATATATGGTAAGGACCTGAAGCCTGTAGTCAAATTGGAGTTTTCTTAGATGCTTGGTTAAAATTTAAATATTTTCAAGTCCAGTCCATTTATAACTTAGTGTACTAAGTTGTACTCAAAAAAGATGTACAAAAAAAATGATGTACTCAAAATGTACACATTAATGCAGTGGTGGAGTTAGCTAGGTAACCTCCTTTTGTTAGCAAAAATGAGAGTCTTACTTCTGAGATCTTCAGAGACCATTTGGAAATTTCTGGAAGGGAAATGGCATGGATGCCCTTTCTGCTACCAAGACTGTCAGTAGTTACACAAAATTATATTATTAAAAGTCCCCAGATGGGAAGTGGCTCATGCCTGCAATCGTAACACTTTGGGAGGCTGCGGTGGGAGAATCATTTGAGTCCAGGAATTCAAGACGAGCCTGGGCAACATAGGGAGACCTCATCTCCACAAAAAATTTAAACATTAGCCAAGCATGGTGGTGCACACCTGTGGTCCTAGCTACTCAGGAGGCTGAGATGGGAGGATTGCTTGAGATGGGAGGTTGAGGCTGCAGTAAGTCGTGATTGTACTGGGGCACTTCAGCCTGGGTGACAAAGCAAGACCCTGTGTCAAAAAAAAAAGTTCCCTTTTCCCTATTAAACAGTACATCTGTGTTTGGAAAGCTTTGGGTAGAGGACCCAGGTAGGAAGGCCATCCTTGTGCCCAGGTGGCAGCAGCCATTGAGGGTCTGAGGGAAGTCCAAACCGAAGGTTAGCCCAGGACCATTCTCCTCAGAGACTGGAAGGTCTCTCCATCTTAGGACTGAGGCTACCTGAAACAAGGAGGAAAGGTGATGCTGAATGGAATCCGTGTTAATCAAGAGAAGGGCCTTTCCTGTGGTTTATGCCTCTCTTCATTACTCACCAGCAGGCTCTGCTGGCGCCTGAAGCCTCTTCCAGTGTTGACATCCTTTTTGGCCATTTCTAGCAGTGTCTTTACAGAAAACAGGGTGGGGGAAGACATAAGAGGCAAAACTCAAATAGCCTAGTTTTCCCAACCTTTACAACTAAAATATTTTTCTGAACAAAAAATGGGAAAGTTGTGGCAAATAATCATGCCTGATAGTTCTGTTCCCTTTGCCCATGCGTGACTGAAACTGAGCCAGAAGGATTGAATTTTCTTACTCTATTTTACATTTTTATATATTTTTTAAAATCATATTTTGAAGGCACACAGGAGCTTTTTTTTAACCCAAGAGTGGCACCATGTTATAGATATTCTCCAGTGACCCAACTCCCATCCCCTCGCTTTTCTATAAAAGGAGCCTGGAGTTATAAGAAAGACAGGGCAGCCCTCCAAACCAGGACGTCATGGAGAGGTCAGCCCACCCAAAGAAGATGCAGCACATGCAGGGTGTGGAGAGGGAAGTTCACGGGTGACGGGAGACACTGCCCTACGCCGCTAAATCCCTGCAGCCTCCTCCCCCTCATCCCTGTAAAAGTGAGTCAGAAGAGCTCACTTGTCAGACTCCTCCCAGCCCAGAGTTGAAACAAGCTTTCCCCTACTCCGTGCTCCACAAGCCACAATGCTCCACGCCTCCTCAAATTCATCCATGAAGCTCTGTGGGGCCTCCAGGCAGGCACATTCCAAAAAAGACCTGAATATTTTATTGACAGTGGAACCCTAATTAGGTGGTATCTATAGTCGCCGATTTCTCTAGCACTTGAAGGCAGAAGTCAGCGTTTTTGTCCCCTTCTAATTTGCCCTCTCTACCCCTCACACCCCAAACCCAGGGCTGCTGGCACCCCTGCTGAGAAGAATAGATGGGGAAGAAATATTTCCGGGATTAGTCTCATAAATCTTTCACTGGCTTCCCTGGAAATTCTCTACCCTTGAGCAACGGGGATGTGGGGTGAGGGGGGAGTCAGATCACTCCTGACTCATTAGCGTGTTTCCACGATGTGCCAGCTGGATCATCTAAAAATTATTCAACTGCCCAGGAGGAAAGCCTTTTTGCCAAACTACAGGCTTATTCGAAGAACTTAATGCAATCCTCAGCCCTGGCATCCAACCGCAAAGCCCAGCAAGCTCTTCAGAGAGCCATTTCCTGACCCCAGAGGCAGTCAGTGACCCCCTGGAGTGGATTTTTACATAGAGATACTGTCCTTACCTGCAAAGCTTTCTAAAGAAGGGATTTGGGAAAGATAATCTATTGTGTTGTTGGCTTTGTGCATGTCTGAAAGAAGTCATAAAATCTTCGTGTTCTTGATGGAGTGAGTTCCAGGAAATATTACCTTTCCCTTATCAGGTCCCCATGAATTGAATCAGGCTGATAACATAGCCTTCAGGTTTCCACGTGTGCATTCACCACCTACATTTGCAAAAACTCTTCCTTTTTCTGTTTTGTCCTCTCTCATATCTAAAAGATTTTATCAGCACTTTCTTGCTGTATCTGTGTCTGTTTTCAGTCCCTTGTTAGTGTTCTACGTGGTATGTCCAATTTTATTAATAGCAGGAGGCCGGGTGTGGTGGCTCATGCCTGTAATCCCAGCACTTTGGGAGGCCGAGGCAGGTGGATCACTTGAGGCCAAGAGTTCAAGACCAGCCTGGCCAACATGGTGAAACCCTGTCTCTACTAAAAATACAAAAAATTACCTGGGTGTGATGGCACATGCCTGTAGTCCCAGCTACTCGGGAGGTGAAGGTTGCAGTGAGCTGAGATCGCACAACTGTGCTCCAGTCTGGGTGACAGAGCAAGACTCTGTCTCAAATAATAATAATAATAATAATAATAACAGCAGAAGTTACCATTTATTGAATGCTGACTGTGTCAGCCACTGTGACCCTACATACATTTGTTCATTGATAACTGACAACACTGCAAAGTAGATCTTTAAAAGCCTATGATCCAAATGAGGAAACCGAGGTTTAGAAATATAGCTAGAAAGTACTAGTCAGGACTCAGAGCCCGCGCTGTCTGACTCCTAAGCATTTTCTCTCAGCCACTTCACTGAAACACAGAGAGCCCGGGAGATGTGCATTGCTTTTGGTTAACACCCATATCCAGGCACATGCTGCAGAGCCTGAACGATGTCCTCACTGTCACCTCCCCAACCCTCTGAAGATGGTGATGGAAATGAGTGCGCCATGACAATTTCTGCAGAAAGATTCTAAAGTGTTGTCAGAAATCTTGAGGCCAGGAGCATATCTAGCTCCCTAACCCACAGCAGGGTGTTAAATAGGTTCCTGATGACATGCTTTTGATAAAGAAAGAGAGTTCCTCAGGCAATGGAGACTGGAGATCAGTGAGGGGAGGGGTATTAGAGGAGCCCCGCAGGGAACAGAACCTGGGGTGCCATCGCAGGCAAGAAGACAAGTCAGAAAGCATAGACCCAGCACAATTATGAACAGAAAAGGCCATTGTTTGGAAGCCTGAGGTTTTGGAGAGGGTCAAAATTGTAACAGAAGTCCCTCTGCAGTGAATTTTGGACTCCAAAGCTCTTTAGGATTCTCTCTTCCCCAATACTAATTCTCGCAACATGGGCTGAAAAACTGCTAGAGTCTAATGAAGTCTGACTTCAAAAAAATTGTTGGAGCTAATTAGAAAATGCTTAGTTTTGACATCTTCAGTCATCTTTAGTCCTTAGTTTTCCCGCTGATCAAATATATCCATTCATTCCAATCTAATGAAGGCCTGCTGTACATAGGGCTTTTCCCTAGCACTATGAGAGATGCAAAATATATTGGACACGATCCCTAACCCTGAGTTGCTTGCTCTCTAGGTTGCAAAGCGAGAAATGTGCACATAAAAAAGGTGAATAAAAATATTTCAGACACCAAGCCGGGCACGGTGGCTCACGCCTGTAATCCCAGCACTTTGGGAGGCCAAGGCGGGCGGAACACAAGGTCAGAAGATTGAAACCATCCTAGCTAACACGGTGAAACCCTATCTCTACTAAAAATACAAAAAATTAGCCGGGCGTGGTGGCGGGCACCTGTAGTCCCAGCTACTCAGGAGGCTGAGGCAGGAGAATGGAGTGAACCCAGGAGGCGGAGCTTGCAGTGAGCCGAGATCGTGCCACTGCACTCCAGCCTGGGCGACAGAGCGAGACTCCTTCTCAAAAAAAAAAAAAAAAAAAAAAAAAAGTATATATATATTTCAGACACTATCCCCACTTAGAGGCCTAGTAGACACCTTGAACTTTAACATGTCCAAAACAGACCCTGGTTTTCCCAGGATCTCGACCCATCCCTTTCACTGTTCTCCTAATCCTTCTTCAAGGCTCAGTTTATCTCACCCCCTCTATGAAGTCACTATGAGGCCATCAAAAAACACTTTAACCTGTGCCTCCGTCAGGCCTCTGCCACTTTGACCTCAGTGAACAGCAACACCTACCACCCAGCTTCCCAAGCCAAGACCAAGACATCCCCACAACTACATCAATCAATCAACCAGGACCACCATCTTTGTCTTCCAAACATACCCCAGTTTGCACCCTTCTCTCTCTCTCTGCACTCACCACCATCACTCACTCAGACCATTGCAATAGCCTCCTCACTAGGCTCTCTATCTCCACTTGGTTGATCTACCACTGTTTGCCCACACAGCAGACAAAGTGATATTTTTAAAGTAAGTTAAAACATATCATTCTTTGGCTTAAAACCCTCAAACGTCTCCCTGTCACACCTAAACTTAAATCTAAAACCTGCTACTGGCCAGGCATGGTGGCTCATGCCTGTAATCCCAACGCTTTGGGAGGCCGAGGAGGGTGGATCACCTGAGGTCAGGAGTTTGAGACCAGTCTAGCCAATATTTTAGAACTCCATCTCTACTAAAAATACAAAAATTAGCTGGGCGTGGTGGCAGGTGCCTGTAATCCCAGCTACTCGGGAGGCTGAGGCAGGAGAATCGCCTGAACCCGGGAGGCAGAGGTTGCAGTGAGCCAAGGCCACACCACTGCACTCCAGCCTGGGCAGCAAGAGCGAAACTCTGTCCCAAAAATATAAATAATAATAATAATAAAACCTTCTACCTGAGGCTACCAAGCTGTGCCTTACCCGAGGTTCCCCTGCCCTTGGGACCACCTCTCTCACCTGCCCTTCCTCATCCCCACAGGCAATAGGCCTTCTTTCTCTTCTGGCAACCACTAAGCTTGTTCTATTCTTGAGGCATTCAACTTGCTGTCCTCTTTACCTAGAAAATTCTTCCCCAGATCTTCCCAGGGCTGACACATCTTATGACTCAGATCCAGTTTAAATGTTCCCTCTTTGGAAAATCCTTTTCTGCACAGCTAACCCAAAATAGACCATCAAATACTTTCAAGTCCATCACCGTTAAATCTTCATCATAGCACTTATCACTAGATACCTTCTTGATTGCTTATGTACTTATGTGATTCTTAACTACCTCTCTCTCTCATAGACACACACACAGACACACACACAATTAGAATATAAGTTTTCTTATATGTCCTGTTCCACAGTATTTTCCCAGTCCCTAGGAAAGAGCTTGGTAAGCATTTGCTAAATGAATTAATCTGGTCTGATAGAAGTTTTCTAACTAGGACATGGTACTGTTAATACACAGGTACCAATGTGTTTCAGAGGATCATGAAAGCAATGCAAACTAGCTGGGTCAGGGAGGCTGCATGGAAGAGGGGAGGCAAACTGAGCCATAAAGGAAGATTAGGATTCCAGCAGCGAAAGGGAGCAGACCATGTACTTGCAGCCAGGGGTTTGGGACCAGGACAAGCCCTCTAATATACAGTAAGAAGCAGCAAGGCCTTGGCACAAACCCAGACAACCGAACTCCAAATGTAGAAGCAAACCTTACCCTCTCCTGATGGGCTGGGGAATATGGTATTCATTCAGACTAGAGATGATGAACTAAATTGGAATTGGAATGTAAATGGCATGGGAATGGAAAGACGGGAAAGTGTAAAGGACATTATGGAGAAGAGGCAACAAATTATTTTAGTATAATCGAATAGAGTGGGCAGAAATAGAAGTAGCAGGAGGAATCAAAGGTGAAATTGAAAACCAGAACCAAAGACAAACTTGAAAAATTGGGGCAAATGGTGGTGTCACTGATTGTGAAGAAAGTGACTCCAGGTTATGTAAGAAAGTGGATGTGATTCTAGTAGAACTGGGTCTGAGAGAGTGGCAGGGGCTTCATGTGGAAATAGCTAGGAAGCCACAGAGCTGCTGTCTGAGGGTAAGGTGAAAGCCAGAGAAACAGGTCTGTGCATCATCTGCACAGAGATCCCAGAGGACGTTGTGATGGATTCCACGAAGGGGGAGATTGAGGAAGGGACATCAGCTCCCGCCCGCCAGCTTCATGAAGGGGAGATCAGCCCAGGCTAACGGTGGGTGGTGGTGGATCCCAAGCACCAAGAATACAGAATGCCCTTGCTGAAGAATCAAGCAATGAGTTGGAGCTCATGGGAAGCAGGTGTCTAGGCAAGAAGGCATCAGTGCAGCCGCTGGTGCCCAGAGCATGGCACGTGTTGGACAGGCTGAAAGGGTGGAGCCCAGTGGATACCAGGTAAGCAGGGAATGCATATTTGGTCCACTGGTGGGGATGGATAGAGGAAAGGAGGAAAGCCAACAAGGATATGCAACCATATATGGTCAGAAAGGCATGAGGAGACCAGGGGTGGTAGAGTCAAACGGCCAAGGGATGATACTTCCAGAGAGCAGATGTGAGCAGAGTGTCTTTCATGTTGCAAGGATGTGAAGGAGAATAAGGTCTGAGAAGAGGTCACTGGCTTTCCAATCAGTGAATTTGCATCAACTGTTGGGGATCATTTTAGTCAAGTGCCAGGGTAGAAACTAGATTGCTTGGGTTTGTGGATAAAAAATAGAAACTGCAGGTACAGTTGCTTCAAGAGGAAGAATGGCAATAACGAGTTTTTAAGTGTTCCATAAGGCAATGGACAAGGTCATTGGCTGAAGGGGAGAAAATGGAAGTGGGGAGTCAGAGGAACACAGGAGTGTCAGCATAGATGCTACGGAGACAGTGCCAGAGAGTCCATTATCGCATGTGGTTATTTTAAAATAGAAAAGTGCTGTATGTTGTCATTTATTCACTCAACAAATATTTTTTGGTACTTTCTTTGTGTTAGGCAGAGAGATACAGTCTTGAGCAGACAGCGAGTCCATGTCCTTTTGCAGCTTGCAGGGTGTGGCCAGGGAAGCCAGGATAACACTTAACCACTACTCTTCTATAATACTTTATAGTTGGCAAAGCACTTCCACTGTCCATTCAAACCTGACAACGACATTCCTTTGAGATCATTGTTGGGAAATTCATTTAAAAAAAACAGTAAACACCAAACCTGAAGGTGAGATTTAGAAGATATGTCAAAAACTCAACAACTAGTTATCAGGAGACCAAAAGCAAGAACGCTAGTGTCTGGACTCAGGTGCAGATACTTCCCAGCACAGGGCTGAATGAAAAGAAAGTGACTAATTTTTGCATCTCTTTTCTTGGTCTAGGCTCGGCCCCCAACATTGAAAGGACAATTCAAGTCAAACACTTTACTAAACTTTGGATTTGATTGCAGCCAAAGATAGTAGCCCCCAATTATTAGGTGATCACTATGGAGTACGTTGTTTAGGGACATTAACTCAAATCCTCATGAACCTGGCTATCCGGTGGGATTTCCTTGTCCCTTGAGCTCTAGTAAACTTGGCTTAAACTTTCCAACTCTAAAAAAAGCTGTGAAAGTTCAAAGCCCTCCTCTCAATTTCCATGAATTCCTGGAGTTTTAGAGTAATCTCTCAGCATCTGGTTTCTGCATTCACACTTGCTGCCTTTTCTTTCCACCCAAATGGAAAACCAGCCCCCCTTTGCTTGTTTCCACACCAATCCGGTCAGTTTAATCAAATTTACAGATTTGCAAGTGGGTAGGAAAGGGAGATGTTTGCAGAAATGCAGAAAAAGCCCAGCAAATAACACAGCTCCCTCCACCTCTCACTGTTTCTCCCGCCCCATTTCTGTCCCACCTGCCCCAAGTTGGAAGCTAAATAAAGTCCTCCTTTTTTATCTAATGCAATTCAATGTATCAATCATATTATGCATCTCAGCTTGCTCTTGGGGGTCTCGTCCTCTACCCAAAGTGGCTTATCCTTATCCAAGTATTCCTTCCAAATAAGTATATTAGTCTCTATATGAGAAACTAAGGCAAATACAATGTCCTCAATTTTCTGACATTTATATAAACCTCTGAAGTATATATTATTATTTCCATTTTATAGATAAAGAACCTGAGGCACAACAAGTCTAAGTCACTTGTCCTCATTTTTGCAGTTAAGTCAGAAAGCCCAAATTGGAACTGAGACCTGTCTGACTTTGAAGCCCATGTTTTTTGTAAGACACCACGATCTTGTGATTGTCCCAGGAAACTATAGGTAAAGGTTCAATCTCAGAGGAAAGAAAACAGGAAGGGGCCACTTTCTTTCATGTTCAGAAACGAATTGCCAAGCAGAGAATTACGCTTACGAAAGACACTTCTCTTCGCATATCCTAGTGACAATAAGGCCTAAAACACCAAAATTGTATTTTGAAATGGTCCAATGCAGATGTGTCTTTAACTTTCAAATCTGACAGAGGAAGATATCTGAATATATTTCATCCAAGTAGCAGAAGAATACTTAGGCCTTAATATTCTACATTTCCCAAACTCCAAGCTTTAGAAAATTCCTACAGAGACTGGCCCCAGAGAAAATGAGAGAGTATTACTCAAATGATCCGGTGGCTGGATATAAGGATGATAATGGATGACTGAACCTTACTTCGGAAATGAACCAGCTATAGCCCCAGGACTTCCTTCCTGCTGACATTGTGAATCTGATAGTCTATGAGAATTTGCCTGATCCAGCTGACATCTAAGAAACACCTTGCATGGCTGTGTAGAGCCTGGAAACAAGGCCTATACAAACAGAATGAGCCATTGTGTCTGACTTCTAAGTCCTTTCACAAATATTGTAGAGGGAAACCCTGAAAGGGTGTCCCTCATCATCATCCAACATGTTTTACAAGAAAATATCAACATCATCATTATCATCACCATCATCACTTGTTACCATAAGCCAGGCACTGTTCTAGGCACCGTAGGTACGAGGGGAAGTAAAAGCAGAGTTGTTGCCCTCTCAGAATTCCCAGTCTAGTGGGGAGAGATTTCAGTTTTAAAAATCACAGGTACAAGTGAATCATTGCACTAACAAATTCCAAAAACATTACTTTCATTAGCTTTTTTGATTCCCATAACCCTAAAAGGTAGGCAGTATTGCTCTCAACTTATGGAAAAATAAATTGGGATTCAAACAGTTAAAGAAACCAGCCAAAGGTTACATAAGACTGGGATTTGACCTAGGTCTAAGTTCAAAGTCTTACCCCTCTGCATTTTTACACTATTGAAAATTAGGACCTAAACCGAGCATTTGACATTGAATTATACGACATGTTAAAGCATGTTACTATGTTAAGTTAACGGTGCAAGACAAGTGGAATGATTATCTGTTGAGCCCATGGAATCTTCTTGGGAGCCCCTTCAATTTCTGCTGTCACATTCCACCAAGTTATGAATATGAACAATTCCTTGGATATTTTCTTATCCTGAACTCTCCTTGGAAGTGAGATGCTTTTAGAAACTACTTTTGATCACTCCCTTATATCAACCAGAAAATGAACAAAAATTCTTAACATGAGTGGTCCCTCATGACTCTTATTTGGTTGCCTTGGGAAAACCTTCCCCACCTACCACAGGTATTTCCTCCTTTGTGTTCTCATCTTTATTAAAACTCTCACTGCCTCATAAAGTATTTGTGCCTCACCAGATGCACCCTGAGTTTCTTCAGGTAACAACTGTGTTATATCCATCTTGACAGTTCTAGCACCTAAGAACAGGCACTTGGAAAGCACTTGATAAACGTTCAGTGGATGAATGCATGAGTGAGTGAAGGAATGATTGAACACCCTGTGACCCAGGACTCTAGGATTCCAGACAGGTACAAGTTCGAATCTTCCAGTAAGCCATTTCACTCAAGCAGATTAATAACTAGAAATCACAGAATATCAGCTCTGGAAGGACCCTGAAATATCACATTCGACACTTTTATTTCTGAAATGAGGAACTCAAGTTTGAAGAGAAGAGACTTGCCCAAGGTGGCTTCTGCATTCCTCTCCACTTACCTCTCAACCACTCTTGGGTACAAGTGCTTCATTCTTCTAACCTTGAGCTCTAATGTAATTTCCAAGGCTTTTCAAAATTGAAATTAATGACTGATCTGCAAAGAAGCCTGTTAGTGTTACCATTACCCAGGGACCTTAAGAAATGCTCTGGCGGTGGAGAGAGGCAGAGACAATGAGGTCATCACGGTGTCTGTAGTTATCAATAGGGATCTTAGTTCTTTCCCTCTATGAAGACTCTGCACTGAATGGGGAATTTTAAAAGCCTGTGGTTTGCAATAAGATCCATCACTGCGGCTTCAGTCAGGCCTATTGTTCATTGCTGCTCACTGCAAGTACAAAGTGGGACTCAGATAAACGTGGGTTGATATTGAATAAATATACATATGCCATCAGCAACATACAATTAGCCCAGTCATAGATAGTACAACTCATACCCAGCCGTGTGCTGTAGCCAAGAGCTTGGCAAAGTCTCACCCCTGAAAGTTATTAAGGTGTTGATTTATTTACAAAGAGGCTTTATCTAAAAAGATTTCTGTACAAAGTATGATTCACCGGCTTACCAGAGAGGAAGCAACCGGACATCACATCAGTGGTCCTGACTAGGCTTTTTGGTTATTGCTCTTCCTTATAGAAAGCAAGGGTTTGAGGTATGAGAGCAGAATTGTTTTTTTTTTCTTTTCTTTGAGACAGGGTCTCCTTCTGTCACCCAGACTGGAATGCAGTGGTACAATCATTCAATCATTGCTCACTGTAACCTCAAACTCTTGGCCTCAAGTGAGCCTCCCCCCTCAGCCTCCCAAGTAGCTGGGATTACAGTTGCATGCCACCACACCAGGCCAATTTTTAAAATTTTTTTATTTTTCATATTGACGAGGTCTGCTATGGTGCCCAGACTGGTCTCAAACTCATGGCCTCAAGCAATCCTCTCATCTCAGCCTCCCAAGTTGCTGGGATTACAAATATGAGCTTCTGTGCCTGGCCTTTTTTCATTTTTGTATCTCCAGTGCCTCAAACATAGTAGGAGTTCAATACATGTTTTATAAAATAATAAGTCAACAAATAAAAGAACGAGTGTACTCATTAAGATTAGGTTTACTGGTACATCACTGAAAACGAAAATGAGAGGTTCAAACAAGATACAGGTTTCTCTCTTCTACACAAAAGAGAGCTAAGAAATCCAAACTGATATAATGTCTCTGCAGCACTAGGGATCCAGGCTTATTTTATCTTTGCACTGCATCCTTATGTACTCAAGTTTGCCTCCAGATCAAGGAGGCTGCTAGAGCACCAGTCATTAAATCTAGAATGAGGGCAGAAAGAAGAAAAAGAAAAATGCATCCCACCTAGTAAAGTGAATCTCTTTTTTTAAAAACTTAAGAATTTTTAAATCTCTTGTTGTTGTTTTCATTATGGTAAAACATACATAATAGAATTTATATGTGAACTGTTTTTAGATGTACAGTTCAGTGGCATTAAGCACATCTCCATTGTTGTGTAGCCATCATCATCATCCATCTCTAGAACTTTTTTATCATACCAAACTAAAATCCTGTACCCATTAAACATTAACTCCCTATGCCCCTCTGTATTAGTCTATTCTCATGCTGCTAATAAAGACATACCCAAGACTGGGTAATTTATAAAGGAAAGAAGTTTAATGGACTCACAGTTGCACATTGCTGGGGAGGCCTCACAGTCATGGTAGGAGGTCGAGCAAAGGCACATCTTACATGGTGGCAGGCAGGAAATTTATGTAGGGGAACTCTCCTTTATAAAACCATCAGATATCATGAGACTTATTCACTATCACAAGAACAGCACAGGACCCACCTCCAGGATTCAATTACCTCCCACCAGGTCCCTCCCATGACATGTGAGAATTATGTGAGCTACAATTCAAGAGGAGATTTGGGTGGGGACATGGCCAAACCATATCACCCTCTCCCCCCAGCCCCTGGCAACCATCATTCCAACTTCTGTCTCTGTAAACGTGAACACTCTAGGTACCTCAGATAAGTGGCATGATACAATATCTGTCCTTTTGTGGCTGGCATATTTTACTTTGGTGTGAGGACCTCAAGGTTCATCCGTGTTGTCGCATGTGTCAGAATTTTCTTCCTTTTTAGAACTGGACAATATTCTGTTGCCTATAGATACCATATTTTGTTTATCCATTCATCTGTCATGGATTTGGGTTATTTCCACCTTTTGTCTATTGTGACTAATGCTGCTATCGACATTGGTATAGATTTCTTTTAAAGAGCTTAACAGAAAGTCCTGCTGTCTGCTTTAATTGGCCACCCTAACTACAAGAGAATTTAGGGCAAGCAGTATTTTACCTGGACATATTTGCAATCCCAAATAATATAATTCACAAATAAAAAAGAGAGACAGAGAGCACTTTGTATAGGCAACCAGCAGACCGTGCCACTCTGCTAAATAGTATGAGTCTCATCAAAATGTCTATGGATTCCTAAGAAATTCCCAATGTGCTCCCATGCCTGAACTTTCCTCCGAGACAGTTTGTCTGTGGGCAAAAGGACTGTATCTCCAGAAAGCCCTTTCCCTTAAAAGACTGGCATGTTCATGCCTGAATAAAAAATTCTGCTGTATGTTTTAGGAGTATTTTCACATATCTGTTCTCTCATCTGAAGACCTACATTGGCAATGTTTAACATCCCCTCTTGGAAATCCACTGGCATTTTTACCCAAGAGATCAGAAAAGGTATTTTTCCTCCCCGTGCTCCTCACCTCCCAACCAGCTCTTCCCTCTGACTTCCTTATTTCAAGTCAAATAGATTTTCTTCCTATAACCATAAAGAGTCTTTAATATGATAGTTTATATTGTGAAGCTCCAAAAGAAAGATTTAGACTAGAACACTTTTCAAATGTATTTGTCCAAGGAACCCTTTTCCCCATTTATGAATTAACTCTTGGGGCAGGTGTGCTGAGCAACACATTATGGGGAAACAGCCAACAAGCCTGGAAATGCAAAATCATCTTCAAGTTCTTACCTTTAGTGATTTCCAAGTCACCTCAGTTCTGCCACCACAAAGTCTCTCTCACCTCTCCATTCCCTCCCTTCTCTGCCTTCCATTTCAACAGCCACCGTTCCATCTTTCTCAGTATGACTTCTACCCCTGAGCTAGGGTGTTTGTTTCATTTATCCATTCCACAAACCATACACCAGCAACTGGGTTGGGCACGGGGGATGTAATGGTGAACAAAGCAGTGGTCCCTGTCCTTGTGCTGCACATCCACTACAGTCCAACGAGCATGGAGAGACAGACATCGAGTCACCCCACAGTAAGTGTCAAATGACAAGTGTGATCACTGCTGCAGAGGAGAGGAGCAGGGTGCTATCTGGCTCTCTGGGATGGTCCCTGGAGAGTGATGTTTGACCTGAGAGCTGAGGGATGCCTAGAAATTAATTAGGCAGATGAGAGGGAAGAGTTCACCAGGCAGAGGGGAACCTCGTGCAAGGCAGAGTTGTGGCGCAGGCAGCCTGGTGAGGAGGGCTGAAAAATGACCCAGAAGCTGCAGGACACAGAGGAAGGCTGAAGTGGAGATAAACGAAAGGGGCAAAAGAGTGAGGGGGGTCTTGAAAGCCTGGGTAAGAATTTTAATCTTTAGCCTCTAAAGCTGGGAGAGACTTATCACCATTTCCACTTTGAAAAGATGGCTTTGTCCACTATATGGAGGATGTGGGACTGTAGACAGGCAAGGACGGATGCACAGAGACCACATGCAGGTCATTGCAAGCCTCCAGGTCAGTGATGGTGGCTTGAGCCAGAGAGGGTTATGGCTATGGAGAAACATGGACAGATCCTAGTGGCATCTAAGAGATAAAACCAACAGGACATTGGATCGGATTGAATTAGGTTATCTGTGGATAGGCCTCATTGTCACTAAGATTTTTAATTCCTTGAACACAAAAATCTGTATCTTGCTTATGTCTTGGTTTATCACACTGAATTGCAAACCTCGTATTTAGTAGGAGAAGGCTGCTAAATGTGTTGAAGTGATTATTCACAATGAAGTGATTATTCACAATGAATATTCAACCTACAGAGAGCAAAGGTCTAGGAAATCTACCCCAAATAGGTACATTTTGATGCAGAAAAGAAAAGGGACACATCCCACCCTACCAGACAGTCCCTGAGGAGGGCCAACTGAGTTGGCTACCACCGAGGAGCATGTCTGGGCCTATCATGGGGACACAAAAGGCAATGTTATCTCCCCCCTGCTGTACTTGATAGCACAGACATGGAACCACTCTGTGTCAGGAATGTGATAATGATCATGTTCCTAATGCATTAGGGAGACAGACAAAGCCCTACTGAAGCACACAGCTGCAACTATAGAAGAAGACTCGAAGGCCTTTCTTCAAATTAACATTCTGCAACACAGAGCAATTGCTGGGCCATTTCAATTCATTTGGCAATTATTGCTCTTAGATGTTGGTTGTACCTAAAAATTGGAAAAAAATAAACGAACCCACAAACAGTAGTCTAAAGAGCTTTTGAAGTAATTGCTGTAGTTCAACACTTAATGTGGACACCGAATAATGGTCAGCATGATCCACCTCTCTTGTGAAGACTGGAAGTAAAGAAACATTTTGTTCCAGCCACAAACAGTTGATTTGTTATCCCTGCCCGAGATGCTAAAGAAAGTTCTACGCTCGGGGTTCAATCCTTGCCATTTTCTTCCGTGGTGAAGTGATGGTCCGTCAGAAACAAAGGCCTCCTTGTCCTCATTTGTCTCCTTTTTAACTCTAAGAAACATTAGTGTTCTCCCCAAATCTTGGTCACTGACCCCACACCATCATTACAGCCCAATCTGAAACTTGTCTAGAGTTCAATGGCTTGCACCCACGTGATACACTTAGAAATAGAAAAAGATTGTCTTTGAAACACCACAATGCCATCAAAGCCTGTGCTGCTTTGTAAGTGATCAGACAGCACAGGAACAGGGATGGAATGGGAGAATTGTGAAATAGTAACTGGTCATGGCATAAGAGGAGGAAAAGGCAATGCCTGAGGGGAATTGCTGCTGCTAAGTCAGGACATTTTTCTTTTCCTTTGCTCTGCATTTTCATTAGTTGCTGTCTGGATCTGAAAAGGTCATAGGCCTAATTATACCTATGGATGCTACATAATAGCAGCATTGACATGGTGCCCAATGACCCATCAGGGAGCCCCTCCCCACCAGCCTGGAAGTTCTCAAACCAATTAAGTCAAAAAATCCATGAAATGTGGATGATATTAAGGAACTATTGTTGAAATTTTTTAGGCATGATAATGATACTGTGGGCATGTTCAAAAAGGAGAGAAAGAAAGAGTCATAGCTCTTAGAGATACACAGTAAAGTATCTACAGATTAAATAATATGATGTCTGGGAGGTGCATCGAGATAATCCTGTTAGGGGTGGGGAGAGAGGGGTGGAGAGTAAATGAAGCGCTGTCTGCTCCTGTGAATCACTGCTGACGCTGGAGGATGGGCAGATGGGGTCAGTATACTATGCTCTACTTGTGTATGTGTTTGAAATTTTCCAGGATTAAAAGGTTTTAAAATATCCTAGGCATTTTCTTCTTTTTTTCAGAGACCCCTAAGAAAGCCAGGCTTTGACACCCAGAAATCCCCTTTCTTGAGGCCAGGAAACCAATATAAATGTGTTTGTGTTACTGCATGATCTTTGTGTTTCTCAGCCATTCAATGTTGCACTCTTTGCCCTCAAAGGAGGGCGGGAAAGCTAGAAATGAGGTGGAGACTCACTCTCACTCCATAAAAATATGGGTCGCGTTAACATTTTTTTCCTCACTTCTAATTGCATGTGCCCCACGGCCTGCCAGATGTTAGCCAACTGATTCGTTTCAGGGGAATTTATGAAATTCTACTACTGTCCTCATCAGACACAAGGTGCTGTGGGTAATACACTCTAAACAGGAACAAAGCTGTTATCTGGTTCTAAATTCCATGTTCAGAATAGCTGCCCCTCAGAAGCTATATCCACAGTCTCCCTAGAAAACTTGCCCTGTTTGGAGTTTAAGGATTTCTTGGCCCAGAAATCCAGCTCTTGAAGTTCCTCTTAGATGGCTCACTTCTCAGCCCTCTTCGTCTCCTTTCGCAGCAAGAGACTGATCGGTCTTCTGGAATTTTCCTCCCACCCTTCTGGCTCGTCCTTCTCCTGTAGAGCGGCGCAGGACAACCTCCTTCAGAGCTCCTGCTACTGCCACCGTTCCAGCAGACACCGCCTCTGTCTGCCCAGGCACTCTCCTCACCCAAATCAAGCAAGAGCACAAAGTATTGGTGCCTTCTGTGTAACCAAAGCCCTCCTAAGTCCTGGAAGAAGGAAAGGAGGAGAGTGGGAGGGAGAAATAGAGAGAGAAAGAGATGAAAGGGGCAAGAAGAGGAAGAGCAGGAGGAGGGGAAGGAGGGAAGAAGAGAAGGAAGAGAAAAAGGAAGCAAAAATGACTTCATAATAACCATCTTCCTTGTCTGCAGGACATGAGATTACTTTTTTCCAGAAAATATCTTCCTCAGATTGGCCAATACAGAAACTACAGGAGAGGAAGAACTAAGCCTGATTTTCAAGATTTTTTTCTTCTTTTTCTCTTTTCATCTTCAGTCACCTTGGGTTCAGAAGCTATTTCTGTAAGCTGCATCAGCTGGACTTGGACCATATGGCGGAGGCAGCATCTACGTTTGATGATTCAATTGACCCGGCGGATGACTAGATCGTTTTAAAAGCCCTTTGTGTTCTCGCAGGTCGTTTGTCTATATCAGATGCAAAAGGAAGCGCTGTAGCCACCTCAAATCGCCCTGGAATGCTCTCTCAAATGGGCTGGACTCCGTGATTTGTCAAGGAAAATTGGACATTACCTGGTAAAGTTCTTCCTAAACCATGGGCCCAGATGTCTGCTTGACAAATGTCCCTTATGCTTGTTTCAATTTAAAGAGTGTGGTTAAAAGACTTTGGCATGATTTATTTTTTAGTTTGGCGTATTGGTGGAGTAGAGGGAAGGGGGCAGAAATTATATGGCAATTTAAAACGTAACAGATTTTGCTTGGCACTCTTTAGTGGGAATGTGAAATCAAATACAGTAGCAAAGTCATCTGTCAGGGGCAACTTGCTCTGAGGTCCAAGAGAAACTCCTTAAAAATCTATAAGTCATTGAGGTAAGAAATAAGTGACATTTTCATTCCTTCCATTCCTCATGTCTTGGGGATATAAGATGCAAGGAATGAGATCTTGACTTGTAAATCATGGTGACCAGCTGTTAAATCTAAGACAAGGCACTAGGTTAGCCTGCGTGTTCAGCTTGGTTCTAGTTTTCTCTCGCCCCACTCTCTCTCACCTCCCAGACTTCTCAACCCCTGTAGGCTTGTTATATACCTTCATTTATCTTGGTAAGGAAGACATAATGGAAAATTGTTAAGGCTTGAAGGAATTACAAGAAAACGGTCATCTGAAAGATTAAACATAGTCATGCCTTCTTTTTTGAACTTGTGATAAAACTTGTGACAAATGAGGGTGGGGCGAGGGGGAAGGAATTGAATGAAACCAGAAAGTTTTTCTCATACTGAAAAAAATATGCTTTTTGTTTTTCAATTTTTTGACTTTTTTTTTGGTGAATGTGATTCAACATTGGCATCTGCTTGAAAGATGTTTAATAACCTGAAGGTACAACTAAGAAGATAAATTCCAGGCTGTTTATGTTCCTTGCACCTAAATGAAGTCAGGTTGTATAGGTTTACCTAGAGTACAAAGGAAAATCAGCACAAATGCGGCCTTGAGTCTTATTTAGAGTAGTGTTTGTATGTGTACATGTGTATATATGTGTGCACAAAGGTGTGTGAGAGTGTGTATGTGGAGGGGCACATGCGTGTCAGTGTGTATTTGTATATATGTTTGTATTGTGAATGTGTGTGCATGTATGTGTGTGCACATGTGAGTGTGTGTGCATGTGTACATATGTGTGTATGTGTGTTGGAGGGGTGTCATGGGAATGTAAGGAGAGGAGTAAGAGGTTGTGTCACTCTGACCAGAGCCCTGGCCTTTTCCAATAATGTGCAGCTGGAACCCTTCTGCTCGGAGTTCAAAGCTCCCATGTAGACCTGGAGCGTGTGCCCCCAGGGGCTGCCAGCGTGGGTCTCTGCTCCACTCAGTCTTGGGCACAGTCAAGCACAGAATCCAGGAGGGGCTGGGGCTGGGAGGAGGAGTAATTATCTCTTCCTGCCGTGTCGAAGGGCACGCTGCTATTCCATCTCCCCAAGGGCACAAGAAGGGTCTGGCTGACTCCATCTTTTTGCAGAAGGAAAAAAAATGTTATTTCAGTCAAGAAACTGACACTTTGATTTGCATTGGTTCTGGCAGGAAACTGGCAGGAAAGTAAGTTTTTACAAATGAGCAGTGGATGCTGTGGCCCTTAAAATGGCCTACAGCTATCAGTCATTCACAGCCCCCACATCTAAATGTGGCATCCCCATGAGCAGAAATTTTATTTTTATATGTGATTACTCAGGTTCTCTGAGAATAGTAAGAGATCAAAGGGAGTCAAAGTAGTGGGTAGAAAGAAATGGAAGTCAATTGAAGTACACATGAAACTGAAGCACAAGCTGGTAAATGAATGCAGAGTCACTCTCCAAGTCCAGTCGATAGAATGAGAGTGGCCAACAGCTCCCAGGGAAAGAGAGCAACCCCCAGGCCCATCGACAGCAGGTTCTCTTCAAGACCAGGAAGACTCTGGCTACCAGTCATCTTATGTCTCAGGTCAAGGAGAAAAGTGTGTTCCTCTACACCCCTTTCCTCCTTCTCTCCTTGCTCTGAATGCTCTCTATGTCATATTCACCAAAATCACAGGAGATTGGCCAGCAATCCAAAATTCTAGTGTATTACTTTAGGAATAAACATAATGGCCATTTGACCAGACTTCTCATGTTAACCTCATAGAGCCTTCTGTTCCCAGCAGGAAAATCAAAATAATAGCAGGAGGCCAGGCACGGTGGCTCACGCCTGTAATCCCAGCAATTTGGGAGATCAAGACGGGCAGATCACTTGAGACCAGGAGTTCAAGACCAGCCTGGCCAACATGGCAAAACCACATTTCTACTAAAAATACAAAAATTAACCATGTGTGGTGGCATACACCTGTAAACCCAGCTATTGGGAGGCTGAGGCACGAGAATCCTTGAACCCAGGAGATGGAGGTTGCAGTGAGCCAAGATCATGGAGATCGTGCCACTACATTACAGCCTGGGCAACAGAGTGAGACTCTGTCTCAAAAACAACAACAACAACAATAATAATAATAATAATAATAATAGCAGAAGCTTGCTTGATGAATAAAGTTGTTGCTAAGAGGGTTGGACTTGAGGAATATTTTTATTAAGGTATTACAGCTTGGGAAATCATCTTTCTCCTCTAAAGGAATTCATCTGCTACTTGACCAGAGCTGGTTTGTCCTTCCCTTGAGTTTATAGCCTGGAGAACTTTAGGTACACCCCAGATCATCCTGCTGAGAAAGAAGTCAGGAATTTGAGGTACACGAACAATCTATGTAGAAAAAACTTTCGGCCAGGTTCAGTGGCTCACACCTGTAATCCCAGCATTTTGGGAGGACGAGGCAGATGTATCACTTGAGGTCAGGAGTTCAAGACCAGCCTGGCCAACATGGTGAAACTCTGTCTCTACTAAAATTACAAAAATTAGGCAGGCATGGTGCCGGGTGCCTGTAATCCCAGCTACTCAGGAGGTTGAGGCAGGGGAATCACTTGAACCTGGAAGAAGGAGGTTGCAGTGAGCCGAGATTGCGCCATTGCACTCCAGCCTGAGTGACAAGAGCAAAACTCCATCTCAAAAAAAGAGAAAAGAAAAACTTTCTCTCTCAGAACACCAAATAAGAATAGACAATTCTCAAAAGAAGACACAATGACCAACAAACATATGAAAAAATGCGCAACACTAATGATCAGGGAAATGCAAATCAAAACCACCATATGATATCACCTCACTCCTTCAAGAATGGCCATAATCAAAAAATCAAAAAATAAGAGATGTTTTGCGGGGATGTGGTAGAAAGGGAACACTTTTACACTGCTGGTGGGAATGTAAATTAGTGCAACCACTAGGGAAAACAGTGTGGAGATTCCTTAAAGAACTAAAACTAGAGCTACCACTACTGGGTGTCTACCCAAAGGAAAAGAAATCACTATACAAAAACCATACTTGCACACGCATTTTTATAGCAGCACAACTTGCAATTGCAAAAATTTGGAACCAGCCCAAATGGCCATCAATCAAGTGGATAGAAAAATTGTGGTATATACAAACCACGGAATGCTCCTGAGCCATAAAAAGGAACGAAATAATGGCATTCACAGTGACCTGGATGCAATAGGAGACCATTATTCTAAGTGAAGTAACTCAGGAATGGAAAACCAGACATCATATGTCTTCACTCATAAGTGGGAGCTAAAAGCTATGACGATGCAAAGGCATAAGCATGATACAATAGACTCCGGGGACTCAGGGGAAAGGGTGGGAGAAGGGTGAGGGATAAAAGACTGCAAATTGGGAACAGTATATACTGCTTTGGTGATGGGTGCACCAAAATCTCAGAAATCACCACTAAAGAACTTACTCATGTAACCAAACACCATCTATTCCCCAAAAACCTATGGAAATAAAAAATTAAAATTAGAAAATTTAAAAAGAACACCGTGAGGCAAGAGTATAGAGAATTATAATCACAGTAATGGTTAAGAGCTTATGCTCTGGATACAAAGCCTGACTCCACCACTCACCAGCCATGTGACCTTGATCTGGTTCTGCATCCTCTCTGAGCACAAGTTTCTTTGCCTATAAAATGTGATAATAAGGTTGCTGGGAGGATTAAATGAGCTATGAAGCAATAATACACAGTGCCTGGTTCATGGTATATGTTCAATGCATGTGAGCTAGTATAATAATAATAACAATTATTATTATTATTATTTTGAGACGGAGTCTCACTCTTGTTGCCCAGGCTGGAGTGCAATGGCACGATCTTGGCTCACTGCAATCTTCGCCTTCCGAGTTCAAGCGATTCTCCTGCCTCAGCCTCCCGAGTAGCTGGGATTACAGGCATGTGCCATCATCCCCAGCTAATTTTGTATTTTTTGTAGAGACAGTGTTTTACCATGTTGGTCAAGCCAGTCTCAAACTCCTGACCTCAGGTGATATGCCTGCCTCAGCCTCCCAAAGTGCTGGGATTACAGGCATGAGCCACCATGCCCAACCATAATTATATATATCATCAGTTGTCTTGATTTTGCCATTTTCACCTTATACACTCTCAACCTTGCTTTCGATTTATCTATTATGCAAATAGATAACTGCATAATTATAATTAAAAATAGATAATTGCATATTATCTTGCTTTGGATTTATCTGTTATGCTTTCTACTTAGAAATATGGGTTCCACTGACCCACTATATTGCCAGAAATGTTCCTATCAAAGGTGAACGTAATTTAAATATTCCACTGGAAAGGAGAGAAAGGACTCACCTTAGCATTGCATTCCTTTTTTCTCAAAGAGAAAGTCTGTGGCCACAGTGCCCACTTGGCTGGCACCAGGAGACTTAGGTGCCTCACTCTGGGGCACAGAGGCCACAAAACCACACAAGGGGCATGGAGACCACAAAACACTGTCCTCTGAGTAGGGCCTTCATTCTACCCAGAAGCTAGGCCTTTCATCACCCAGGCCCCATTAGCTTCTGAGAAGATTATATACATGATCTACCTCCCCCATTGCCTCGTCCTCAGCCACCTCTGCCAACTCATAATGGGGAGAACAAAACATTCTCTGGCTTTCTCCAAGTCCAGGGTAATTTTACGCAAAGCAGCTTTCTTTCCAAAGGACTATTCATTTGGGTGTCTCTGTGCATTGTTTGGTGTCCAAGGCCTTGTAACCTATGTGCTCCTGGGATAGAATTATTTTGAGTAATAGCGTATTCTTCAACTACAGATGAGAACAGGTATAGCTTCTAAAGGGGACTCAGGAGGAAAAGACTATGAAAATAGAAATAGAAACCAAAATATCTTTTATCACAAACAAAATAGATACACCATAATCCACATGTAACTTACTACTACCTTTCCCTTGGTTCTAGAAAATAAAAATCTTCATACCCTTCTACCCAAAAATTCCACTTATAAATTTGGCCTGTGTAAGTATATTCATTGTAGTATTGTTTCTAATGATAAAGAAAATTGGAAGAAGTCTATGAAACCATAATAAATTATACTCCTATATTTTAGAATACCAGGTAGTAGTTTTAAAAAATGATACAGATCCTCAGGTAGAAACTTGGAAAGATCTCTAAGACATATTCAGGGAATAAAGAGCAAGTTGAAAAGCAAATATAACCCCATGTATGCCAAAATATATACACACATACCCAAAACAAAAACAAAATATACTTTTTTATATGCACATATACACATATAAATGTAAATGCATAGAGAAAAGAAAGGAGACTGGGCACGGTGGCTTATGCCTATAATCCCAGCACTTTGGGAGGCCAAGGCAGGTGAATCACCTGAGGTCAGGAGTTCGAGACCAGCCTGGCCAATATGGTGAAATCCCGTCTCTACTAAAAATACAAAAATCAGCTGGGCATGGTGGTGGGTGCCTGTAATCTCAGCTACTCTGGAGGCTGAGGCAGGAGAATTGCTTGAACCTGGGAGGTGGAGGTTGCAGTGAGCTGAGATCGCCCCATTGCACTTCAGCCTGGGCGACTGAGTGAGACTCTGTCTCAAAAAAAAAAAAAAAAAGAGGGGAAAGTGGGTCTGAGTCACTGGAGAAAGGAGAATGGGACAATTTGGCAAGAGAGCTTTGATTTTCAGTGTTGTTTTAATATTTTACAAAAAATGTGTGGATTATTGACATATTTAAATATAGATTTATTTGTAAAGAGTTCTTAAGAAATTTAATGAAATAGTATAACCTAAATTAGATGAAAATAATATATCTAACTGCAATGTCATTTTACAGCAGGAGAATCCTTTTGGCATTTACCAGTCATTTCAACAACGGAAGCAACCATTTTGTTTGGCATAGAAGAAAAGCCTGAGGCAAAGATTTAAGGGAATCAGAGGACTACATATTTTAATGAAATGAGGTTTAACAGTCTGGTCAAATTTACAATAACCCCTCACTTGTTGAGAGCCACAAATCATTTACTAAATATGAACCTACCTACCATGCAGGCAAAAATTAACTTGCCAAGCCCAGCAGTGATTCAACCAAAATCACTGCTCTCCTGCTAATAATGCCTTTACTAAATAATTTTCTGGTTCTCTTATGTTTATAAAGTGGAAGCAAAGAACTGAAGTCACATCTCACACAGCAGGGTAGCCAACGTGCATTAGGGAAGATGAACGATTTCCATAAGGTTTTCATAAACTCTAAACTCTTCATTCAGTATCCTGGTGTGGAATAAAATAAAAGTACGATGGATGCTATAAACACGGAGGTAACTGTTAAATTATAAAGTTTATATTCATCAGCTTATTTTTCAGCCATTCAGCTGCAAAATCTCATATTTTAAAAAGTAACTCTTCTTGATAAATAAAATGATAAAGAGACATTCTGTATCAAGTTCACACTAAGGCCTGCAAAACACAAATTTAAGCTTTGCCACCCTCCTACCTTACGCCCTCCCTAAAATTAGCAGAGGGGTGAAGAAGTATCACTTATGTGGTGAGTAGCCTACTTTTGAAACTCATTTCCCCAGGGCATTGTCAAGAAAAGTTTGAATAAATTCTAAGGACACAATGAGCATAATATTACGTGGTTGCTACAACAACCCTATGAAATAGGCACGCTGATAATGATGTTCCCATTGCCCAGTTGCAGAAATTATGAGAAAGTGAATTTAAAAGTCCAATATTGTACAGCTAAACACTGACACAGCCAGGGCTAGAGTCCAGGTATTGGTTGACCCTCAACCAAGGTCTCCAGAATTGTTTAAGTAAAATATCAGTTTCCTAATTGGAAAAAGGATACTTAATTCGCTAAAAATGACATGACTGGTGATTTAATCAAGTCTTATAGAAAAGACCTCCTGCCTAGGGTGGGCCTTCAAAGTTCCTTAGAGAAGAGCAGATCCATACTTCCCCAGTTTGACTTCTACTCTCACTGTTTTGCAGGTCAGCCTTGTGCAGACACTTCAAGTCGTATTCAAATATTTCTGGCAAGCCATTGTCATTGCCTGTAATGTTTCTATCCAAATCATGTCAAGTCAAAACGTGGGCACCAGAAGCACATTGGAGAACAGGTGCTATCTGCTTTTTTATTTTAAGATCCATGTGCTGCCCACAGGATCTCTGGATAAAAATTTCAATACATCTCAGAATAAGCAGCAACTTGTCTTGTTGATCCGTCTTTCAAGTTTTTCCACCAAGACGGCAATCCGCATCCTATTAGTAATGCTTCTCCAAGTCTCCCAGCCCCTAGAAATGAGAGCTTCATGACTTTGGAGAGGACTATAGCTATCTAGTGACATCACCCTTAATGCTATTCAGCAGCAGCTTTTCCTTCCCTGCAGAAGTGACTTGCACAAATGACTTGGGGCTGTTATTGCAGGATCAATGACCTGAATATATGGGTGTAAAACTCCCCTAGAGAATTGGATTCAAGAGACTTGGAGCTTCCCAGGAATCTGAAAGAAATGGCATTTAGGTTTTCATGGCCCACTAGAGCTGGTTAAAAGGTCAGAAATAAAAGGTTATTGACCTGAGAGATTTTCTTGAGAGGAGGAGGGCACCAGGACTGTGGCCCCTGGGTCCCTCCAACTCAAGGATCATAAAGGATCCCACAGGTCACTGACTCCAGAGAAAATGAAAGTGGAGAAACAAATGGAAAAAATCTACTCTGCATTTTACTTGATTTTTACTTGTTACTAGATGAAGTTCTGCTTTCAGAAAGAATAGACCAGCCCTGAAATAAGCTGTATCAGTTTGTTTTGGGTTTATCATCTAAATTCATATTCTTTTAATAATTTCTGCACTGGGACTTCCTGGGGTCCACACAGTTGGGTTCCTGGCCTCCAATTAAGTGAAGAACTGTGTATCTGGCTGGTTCTCTATTATCTCATAAAAATTACCCCATTGACTTGTAACTGGGAAACAGAGCAAACAAAATCCTTCTTAGCTTTGATCAAGACAAAATGCCAATCATCTGAAACTGCATTTGAAAGGGTGAATGTGCAATAGGAAGTGAACTAGTAAACTGGGCTATGAAACTGGAGAAAAAGAAAAAAGAAAGTTCACTGATCAAAAAACCATCACAGCAACTAAGACAAAACATCTCCAGCCATAACACTAGACACACTTTTGGAAAGATTAGCATGTAGAAAGTGCAGTTGTGTATTTCCTTAGCATGTCTGAAAACACTCCATTTCAGAATAATCAGGAGCCTGTGAAAATGCCATTCTCCCTCACAATCCACAACAACCTGGAAATGCCCTGTTCCTGGCAATTTATTACACCCAGCCTGAGCCATTAACATGCAGCTTCATAGACTTCTTGGAGTTTGACACTGGTTGAGCTTGTTTTTCTGGTCCCCTGGAGCAAAAAACAAGCAATAGCCAATAGTAATTTTACATTTTAAAATGTCCTTTCCGCTCCTAAACTTCTCCCCACAACCACAGTGCAATACCTGAGCTCATATTTACAGGAGAAATAGGAAAGCAGATTTGACACAGCTCAGCAGCCAACACATCACAGTGAAACAATAAGGCCATTGGTCATGGAGAGTTGACCACCAATGACTGGACTGAGACCAGAGAACAACTTTGCACAGGCCTCGGAGCAGCCATTAAATGGAAATGACTTGGAGCTGAGTGAGGCCTGAATCAAGTGACTTATTAAGGCATTTTGGTCTGTCATCGATCTCAAACATTATGGTTTCCTATGCCTTTTGATGCTTTTTTTTTTTCCAGCTTTTATTTTAGAGCCAGTGGGTACATGTGCAGGGTTGCTATCTGGGTATGTTGTGTGATGCTGAGGTTTAGGATACAAATGATCCCATCACCCAGGTACTGAGCATAGTACCCAGTAGTTTTCCAACCCTTTCTTCCCCACTCCCTCCCTGCTCTAGTGGTCTGCAGTGTCTGTTGTTCCCATCTTTATGTCCAGGAGTACCCAGTGCTTAGCTCCCGCTTATAAGTGAGAACGTGCAGTGTTTGTTTTTATGTTCCTGGGTTAATTCACTTAGTATAATAGCCTCCAGCTGCATCCATGTTGCTGCAAAGGAGTGAGTTTGTTCTTTTTTACAGCTGCATGCTATTCCATGGTATGTATATATATACTACATTTTCTTTATCCAACCTGCCACTGAATGTGTACCTATGTTAATTCAATGTCTTTGCTATTGTGAATAGTGCTGCGATGAACAAACAAGTGCACATGTCCTTTCTGCAGAACAATTTGTTTTCTTTTAGATATATACCCAGTAATGGGATTGCTGAGTCCAATGGTAGTTCTGTTTTAAGTTCCTTGGGAAATCTTCAAGCCACTTTGCATGGTGGATGAATCAATTTACATTCTCACAAATAGTGTGTGTAAGTGTTCCCTTTTCTCCACAGCCTCACCAACATCTGTTGTTTCTTGACGTTTTAATAGTAGCCATTCCGACTGATGTAAGATGGTATCTTACTGTGGTTTTGATTTGCATTTCTCTGATGATTAGTGATATCGAGCATTTTTTAATATGTTTGTTAGCTGCTTGCATGTCTTCTTTTTAGAAGTATCTGTTCATGTCTTTTGCCCCTTTTTAATCGGGTCATTTATTTTTTGCTTGTTCGATTGTTTAAGCTCCATAAATATTAGGCCTTTGTTAGATGCATAGTTTGTAAATATTTTCTGCTATTCTGTATGTTGTCTGTTTACCTTGTTGGTTGTTTCTTTTGCTGTGCAGAAGTTCTTTAATTAGGTTCCATTTGTCAGTTTTGGGTTTGTTGCAATTGCTGTGCAGAACTTCATCATACATTCTTTCCATATCCAATATCCAGAGTGTTTCTAGGATTTCTTCTAGGATTCTTTTTTTTTTTTTTTTTTTTTTTTGAGACGGAGTCTCTCTCTGTTGCCCAGGCTGGAGTTCAGTGGCATGATCTCGGCTCACTGCAACCTCCGCCTCCCGGGTTCAAGTGATTCTCCTGCCTCAGCCTCCCAAGTAGCTGGGACTACAGGCGCCCGCCACCACGCCTGGGTAATTTTTGTATTTTTAGTGGAGATGGGGTTTCACCACATTGGCCAGACTGGTCTCAAGCTCCTGACCCTGTGATCCGCCCACCTCAGCCTCCCAAAGCACTGGGATTACATGCATGAGCCACCGCGCCCGGCCTCTTGTGGGATTCTTATAGTTTGAGGTCTTCTATTTAAAACTTTAAAAAAAAATTTGTCTATTTTTATTTTTATTTTTGGTGGGTATGTAGTTACATTTAAATCTCTAATTCATCTTGAGTTAATTTTTTATATGGTGAAAGGTAGGAGTCTAGTTTCTTTCTTCTGCATACGGCTAGCCAGCTATCCCAGTACCATTTATTGAATAGGAAGTCCTTTCTCCATTGCTTATTTTTGTCAGCTTTGTGGACAGTTAGGTGGCTGTAAGTGTGCAGCTTTATTTCTGGGTTCACTATTCTGTTCCATTGGTCTGTGTGTCTGTGTTAGTACCCGTATTATTCTCTTTGGGTTGCGGTAGCCTTAGTATAGTTTGAAGTCAAGTAAGTGATGCCTCTGTCTTTATTCTTTTGCTTAAGATTGCTTTGGCTATTTGGACTCTTCTTTGGTTCCATATGAATTTTAGAATAGTTTTTTTCAATTCTGTGAAAAACAACATTAGTAGTTTGATAGGAATAGCACTGAGCTTTGGGCAATATGGCCATTTTGATGATATTGATTTTTCCAATCCACGAGCATAGAATGCTTTTCCATTTGTTTGTGACATTTATGATTTATTTTAGCTGTGTATTGTGTTACTCCTTGTAGAGATCTTTTACCTCCTTGGTTAGATGTATTCCTAGGTATTTTATTTTCTTGTTTGGCTATTGTAAATGGGATTGCATTCTTGATTTGGTTCTCAGCTTGAATGTTATTGGTGTACAGAAATGCTATGGGTTTTTGTATATTGATTTTGTATCCTGAAACTTGACTGAAGTCATTTATCAGTTCCAGGAGCTTTTTGGTAAAGTCTTTGGGGTTTTCCTGGTATAGAATCGTATCATCCACAAACACAGATAGTTTGACTTCTTTTTTCTATTTATGTGCCTCTTATTTCTTTCTCTTGCCTGATTGCTCTGGCTAGCACTTCCAGTACTATGTTGAATAGGAGTGGTGACAGTGGTCATCCTTGTCTTGTTCCAGTTCTCAAGGGAAATGTTTCCAGTTTTTGCTGTGTCAGTATGATATTGGCTGTGGGTGTGTCGTAGATGGCTCTTATTATTGAGTTATGTTCCTTTGATGACTCACCTATTGAGGGATTTTATAATGAAGGGATGTTGAATTTTATTGAAAGTTCTTTCTGCATCTATGGAGATGATCATATAGGTTTTTTATTTTAATTCTGTTTATGTGGTGAACCATATTTATTGATTTGTGTATGTTGAACCAACTTTGCATCCCAGAAATGAAGTCTACTTGATCATGGTGAATTAACTCTTTCATGTGCTATTGAATTTGGTTTGCTAGCATTGTGAGGATCTTTGTGTCTATGTTAATCAGGAATATTGGACTGTAGTTTTCTTTTTTCATTGTGTCTTTGTCAGATTTTGGTATCAGAGTGATCTTGGCTTTATAGAATGATTTAGGGAGGAGCCCCTCCTCCTCGATTTTTTGGAATAGTTTCATTAGGATTGGTACCAGCTCTCCTTTGTATATCTGGTAGAATTTGACTGTGAATCCATCTGGTTCAGGACTTTTTTTTGGTTGGTAGGTTTTTTTAATTACGATTCCATTTCAGAACTCAATGTTGGTCTGTTCAGTGTTTCAATTTCTTCCTGATTCAATATTGGGAATTGCATATTTCCAGAAATTTATCCATTTCCTCTAGATTTTCTAGTTTGTATGCATAGAGGTACTCGTAATACTCTCTGAGAAGCTTTTGTATTCTGTGGGATTAGTTATAATGTCACCTCTGTCGTTTCTAATTGTGCTTATTTGGATCTTCTTTCTTTTTTTGTTTGTTAATATAGCTAGTGGTCTATCAATCTTCTTTACCTTTACAAAGAACAAATTTTGGTTTTGTTGATTCTTTGTATGGATTTTGGGGTCTCAATTTCATTCAGTTCTGCTCTGATTTTAGTTATTTCCTTTCTTCTGCTAGCTTTGAGGTCAGTTTGTTCTTGTTTTTCTAGTTCCTCTAGGTGTGATGTTAGATCGTTAATTTGATATATTTCTAACTTTTTGATATAGACATTTAGCACCATAAACTTTCCTCTTAACACTACTTTTGCTGCATCACAGAGATTTTTGCTGTACTGTATATTTGTTTTCATTTATTTCAAAGAATTTCTTTATTTCTGCCTTAATTTTGTTGTTTATCCAAAAGTCATTCAGGAGCAAGTTGTTTAATTTCCATGTGTGGTTTTGAGAGATGTTCTTGATATTGAATTCTACTTTTATTCCACTATGTTCTGAGAATATGGTTGGTATGATTTCAATTATTTTTAATTTATTGAGACTTGCTTTATGGCTGAGCATGTGGTCAATCTTGAAATATGTTCTGTGTGCAGATAAAAAGAATGTATGTCTTGTGGTTGATGGGTGGAGTATTCTGTAGATTTCTATTAGGTCCAATTAATCAAGTGTTGAGTTTAAGTCCTTTAGATGGCTTCTGATTAGTGCTACCTGTCCAAGGGGAAAAAAGTAAATATATTATTTGTATAGCACTACATCAAAGTATAACAGTCATGTAGGTATAATTCTTACAGCAGCACACCTAGGAAACTCTCAGAGACAAAAGTCATTATTGTGTGTGTTCACAGCATAACTTTCTTTCCTACAGGCTTTTTAAAAAGTGGTCTTTGCTCATTTAGCTCTGCTCTCTGTACTTGTATGATGCAGAATCAGGGAAATGGAAAGAGAACTGGAGAGCAGAAGGAATGGAAGAGACAGAAAACAACAAGAGAAGAAAGGGAGCTGGATATGGGAGAGTTTTTGTTTCTTGGAGGTTGGAGTTACTTATTGGTTGGGATTTAAGGGTGCTGGAGAGAGATATAGGGAAGGACAGCTCATTTCTGTAAAGACCACCCTAAGAGTGGCTGAAATGGAAAAACAAGACTTTGAAGATAATATGGTATAAATTAAGGATGTATTTCCTTCTCTCCTTTTATGGTTTCTCTAGACAAGTTAAAAATAAAGTTGGTATTATTCATATTTTTCTATTGAACAATGATTTATTTGAAACACTTTGAGACTGGGCCACATGGAGCCCAAGTTATAATCAAGCCCTTGAAACCAGTACTGGCAAAAGGAAGCTCAAATAGGATCCTGTAGTCATTGCTGATTCGGGTTCTATTCAGCAGAGACTAATTTTGCCAATATTAACCAGTCTTACTGACTGATAAGAATGACATCTACATGACTATTTTCCATTAATGTACTTGAAAGATAAAAGTATATCAGACTAGCATCAACGATATCATTATACTAATAAAAATGTTCAATTAACCAGATGTCTATCTTTGAGTAAACAAAAGATGTAGATGATTAACTAGACTTTTCATTTTCATCTCAATTCTTGCTGTCAGGGAGATATGGTCATTGACTCCTTCAAGTGTCAAAACTCTAGTAGGTCTGGTACAAAGCAGGCTGGTATTTCAGTAGAGAATAAACTAAGAATAAGGAGACTATGTTAAATGATGGTGATGGGGTTCAGAATATGCTACCTCAAAATAAGGGACCTTGGCATTTGAACAAACTGCAAAAGCAGGAAGGTCACTCTCACCTTCCCCTCACCCTTCTCCCCTGAAGCAGGTCATGAGACCCTCATTTCAGAGATGCTCTCCCCATACCCAGAGAAAAAGAACATCTTTATCTCTGAAGACACGGGGACAGAGAAGAATCTGAACAAAACAGGCCTTGCTAAGCTCCCCCAGTTTATTACCATTAGATCATACCCTCTTTGTCCAATCACGCATTTCACAACTGTCCACTCTTCTTCAAACCTAAGCATAAAAATAGACAGGTTTCCCTGCTTCTTTGGGCCTCATTTCCTTCTGAAGGCTCCCATACCACATAAAACTTCTATTGAATATTTTGTATGCTTTTCTCTTATTAATCTGTCTTTTGACAGAAAGGCCTCAGCCATGAACCTAGCAATGGGAAAGAAATATTTTCCCCCTATACTGGAATGAGTCCACTGGGGAAAAGAATAGCCCATAATCCAAACCACAGTGTGAAAGAAGTAGTGTGAGCTCGGATTCAGTGTTGTAGCCAGAGTATTTGAGACCTTCAGTGAACTATTTTTAACACTCTCCATAGAAAACAATTATTTTTAGTAATAATCATGTAATAAGTTTAATAATCATGGTTAAAAAAAGCACACTGAAAAAATTTTTTATTGAACTGCCTATGTATAATCATCCTGTTAAAACGATAATAACAAATAACAAAATACATATTAAAATACATAAAAGGAAAAAATATATTAATACTTTCTGATTTACATTTATGAATTTTTTGAAAGGAGAAAAAACTCGTACATACATATTGGTCTCTTATAGTAATGAATCTTGCAGTTCACATTGTTTCCCTGTTTAAAATTTTAAACACACATAAAAACTCCAAGTGATCATGTTTTTCATGTCACTGTTTTATCACTTTCATTTTTAATCCCCTGGTTAAATGCAGGAATATTTGCTCCCACAGGAATAGAGAGACAAACTTGCACCCTAATTGAACTCAAATGCTTTTGAATCATTACAAACACGGGTCTGAGTCTGCCTCTGTTGGAGACCAATTGTATCACTAGGAGTCCTTAGAATTAGATTCCATGGAAAGTACAATGTGTAAAGGACAATAATAAAAATGTGCTCCTTTGAAGCTTATGTAGAAGCTTATTATAATTATTAAAAGTCAGTTGTTTAGAACTTAGACCAACAAAAGATTTGGCAGAGCGTGGGAATATTTTGTCACTGACATTGTTTAGGATGGTCAGCTCGTGGTGATAATAAAAGACCAAATTTATTTCCTTTTATTATTTCTTTTTAAATGTCTACAATGTGCCCCCTTGTTTTCTGCACCTTGTCCTTTTCCCCCTGCCCTTAAAATGCAATTGTCCAACCAACCTCTTTTCTAGGCAAAGGTTGTCTATTTTGATAAAGGGAGCACAGTAGTAGAAATCTCTAAGTCGAGGGAAATGGAGTAGAAATCAGAAACTAGATGCACACAATGGGAGTTGAGATTGTTACAGCTCACTGGGCACTTAACACTGACTCCACACCTTACCTGCTCATAAGAATTAGGTGTTTAGGCTGGGCGCGGTGATTCATGCCTGTAATCCCAGCACTTTGGGAGGCCGAGGCGGGCGGATCACCTGAGGTCGGGAGTTCGAGACCAGCCTAGCCAACATGGTGAAACCCCGTCTCTACTAAAAATACAAAAATTAGCCGTGCACAGTGCTGCGCGCCTGTAATCCCAGCTACTCAGGAGGCTGAGGCATGAAAATTGCTTGAACCCGGGCGGTGAAGGTTACAGTGAGCCAAGATCGCACCACTGCACTCCAGCCTGGGTGACTGAGCAAGACTCTGTCTCAAAAAAAAAAAAAAGAAAGAAAGAAAAGAGAAAAGAAAAAGAAAGAAAAAGCAAAAGACTTAGGTGTTTAATTTTCTGCCAAGTTTGTTCCTGATGGTTCAGGACCAACTGGATGGGCCAGGGATCCAGAGACAGTTGTTTGATCTCTGCAGTGGAGTGGAGCTGGAGCAGGCAGGTGCCAGCTTGAAGTGGCCCTTCAGGAAGTGTTTTATCAATACCAGGTGATGATTGGAAGCTTGTCAAAGTTCTTCCAATCAAACATGTTCACATTATTATTCCAAAATTGTAATTCTTTATAAAGTGAGTGTTAATTTTGAAAAGTCCTCATCTATCTTTTTCACTAAATAATCGAAGAAATAAAATGGTTAAGTATAAAGATGCTATGGCAATCATTTCTTTTGCTACCTTTCTTGGGGTTTCCGATGTGGCCACTTTTGAAAAACGTTCACAGCCAGGCACAGTGGCTCATGCCTATAATCCCAGCACTTTGGGAGGCTGAAGCAGGCAGATCATTTGAGGTCAGGAGTTCAAGACCAGCCTGGGCAACATGGTAAAACTATGCCTCTACTAAAAATACAAAAATTAGCCAGGTGTGGTGGCACATGCCTGCAATCCCAGTTACTGGGGGAGCTGAGGCAGGAGAATCACTTAAACCCTGGAGGTGGAGGTTGCAGTGAGTTGAGATCGGGCCACTGCCCTCCAGCCTGGGTGACAGAGTGAGACTCCATTTCAGAAAAAAAAAAAAAAAAAAAAACCAGAAAAGAAAAACGTTCACAACTTTCCCAAGTTATTAGGTGACTATAGTGCTTCAAAAATCACTTGTTCAGCAGGTTCCTGTGCAAACCTTGATTTTTAATTATTATAACCACCATTTATTGGGCATTAACTGTGTTCCAGCACGGTGTTAAGCTACATCTATAAAAGTAATAATAATAATTGGTCTTTTCGGTGCAGATTTAAAAGAGATAGCTCCCCATCACAAATAAGAACAACAAGCAGAGAATAGCTCAAAGGAATTAGTCATAGTCCCAGCTGGTAGATGTAATCATGCCAAAGTATGTCAGAGTCAGGAAATGCCACGAGGTTAAGACTACAAAGTATAAAGATGACTATAATTACTCACCTTTAACTGAATAGTATAATTGAATCACATAATTCATTTCCATTATCTGAGTTCCCGGCTTAGGCTCTTTGAGTACCACGAATCAGGAATGACTATGCTCCACTTCACCCTTCGCTAGTCAAAGACTGCCAGGAGGCCCGGGGTTGTGGTATTCAACGTTACAGACGTAAGGCCCTCCTGCCCACCCAGCACTCCAAATATTTCATGACATATGAAGGCTCTGACATTGCAAACCGGACTACGACAAGCCTTTGACTTCTCTGGGTTGTGAGGAGTTTTAGAAAATAACTGAAAAGCAACTTTTTTGAGGATGATGTACTTAAGCAGAGGCCTGTAATAGGAAGAACACAGTATTTGGCAATAGGAAATCTGGATTTGAGTCTCCATGCACACCTAACTGGTTTTGGACTTTAGCAAGGCCACAGCCTCTCAGACTCCTGTCTGAAATAGCTTGTCTTGCAGGTCACTCATGAGGATTACATGAGACGCTACATGTGAAGGCACTTACGGTGGGTCTTAGTGTTTACAGAAGGAAAAGGTAATCATTAACACACGTATTCCACCTTCCATGCTAAGTGTATGCTAATAACCGTGGTTTTTCTGAGCAACAGATCATATTAAATTGAAAAATTAAATTCAGCCGGGCATGGTAGCGCATGCTTGTATTCCCAGTGCTTTGAAAGGCCAAGGCGGGAGGATCACTTTAGGCCAGGAGTTGGAGACCAGCCTGGACAACACAGCAAGACCCCCAACTCTACAAAAATAAAAATATTAGCGAGGCACAGCGGCACATGCCTGTAGTCCCAGCTACTTGGGAGGCTGAGGCAGGAGAATCACTTGTGCCCAGGAGTTTGAGGATGCAGTGAACTATGTTTATACCCCTGCACTCCAGCCTGGGAGGCAGAGCAAGACTCTGTCTCCAAAAAAAAATAATAATAATTTCAAAATATACTTTATTGTAACAATTATTTCAGGCAAAGCAATCTTCCTGATTTTCTTTAAAAAAAAAATTGCGCTTTACGAGAAATGGTTTAGTCATTTTGCTTCATACAATCTGCTTTTAATCTTTCTCTCATATTCCGTTGGGCCAAACAGAAACTGAAAGAAGTTAGGCAAGCAGAGGAAGGCTAGGCCAGATTCTTGCATTGTTTCAGTTCCACAGAGAGCTCTGAGAATGACGCAGATTTAAGATACAGGGGGTGGGAATGAAGGAAAGCAAGGGAGGGAGGGTATTTCCAACTCTGAGAAAATATCCCTAGCCAGGAAACAAAGCCTCAGGCCTCAGATTCCAGAAAGGCACCAGCTTGGTGACAGCCCGCGCCCACTGGCAGCCCAGCCCTCACCTGCACTGCTTTTTCACAAGAGCCCAGTTGGAAAGCCCACGGGTTGGGCCATAGAACTTGGTGCATTTTGCTGCAGCTTTGTGTTTTGGAGGGCAATATCATTCGTGGCCTGGAGGGCAGTATCAACATCAGAAGAGCGTGTTTACTTAGGTGTGGCAAGGCTGGTTTCATGTATTAGATTAGGAGGCAATTTGCTTACCCTGTCAACCACTCTAGCCATCTCTTTGTTTTGGTGTTTGTGTGCCTTAATGTTTTGTGCCCATTGGTTTGTGTGGCTGAAGGGGGATAAGTTGCAGTGCAGGTGCGTAAGAGCGGTCTCTCAATAGATTATTTCAGATAATCTACAGTCATCCCTTGGTATCTGAGGAAGATTGGTTCTAGGACTCCCCACAGTTACCAAAACTCACAAATGCTCAAGTCTTTGGCATAAAATGCTATAGTATTTGCATAGAACCCTTGCACATCCTCCCAGTATACTTTAAATCATCTCTAAATTACTTATGATACCCAATAAAATGTAAATACTATGTTAATCATTGTTATACTACGTTGGTTAGGGAATGATGACAAGGAAAAAAAAAACATCTGTACCTATTCAGTACAGAGGCAATTTTTTTTTTCAGATATTTTCCATCCATGTTGGTTGAATCGTTGGCTGCAGAACCCATGAATACAGAGGACCAACTGTACTTCAAATGAAATGATCCATTTTTAATATAAAACAAGCTCTTCAGTGGAAAGTAATAGACCATTAACTAAATCGTATGTCTGGTCCTACCAAACTTCTGCTTGCAAGACGTTTAGACTACCTTCACATTTTCTGATTTCCACTTTGCTTTGATACCACGAAAATTTTCTTGCCTGGGAACATATATTATACAAGCGGAAAATCAGTCAAGAGATCATTGAATATTAATTCTCTGTCATTATGTGCCCAACACAGATGCCTTAGGAGTTAAACAGAGGCATGCATATGCTTGACTTAAGACACTGTGTCACCAACCTCCTCCCCTTCTTCATCAGAGGCAAGAGAGAGCCCACAGACAGCAAGCAACCCACCCTTGCCCAGCAGTGACAGGAGCAAGCCCCGTGCCCAGAGACTGCTAAGACCAGCCTTATCATTACAACCTTTTTGGAGAATCTTGCTGAAAGGCTGGGCGCTCTGAAGAGAAGCATGGCATCAGTAAGGGACCAGATTGCCAGTGTTTGTGTCCTGGCCTTGCTGCTTACTAGCTATTCCCCTCAGGCTAGTTTCCAATCTCTCAGCGCCTCAGCTTCTTCATCTGTAAAATGGGGATAAACACGGCACCTATTTCATGATGTGATTGTGAAATGTCACTGATTTAATACATGTGAAGCAACTAAAATAGTGCCTAAGTTATAGGAAATGCTTATTATTATTATTATTTGAAAATTACACTACTCAACAATTATACAAAAAAAAAATCTGTTTTTCCCCTAATCTCTCTAAACAAAGGCACTAAAACTCAAAGAGTTAGTAACAGAGAGAAATAGAACTTTGGTGGTCATAGAAACACTCAACATGGTAGCCACAATCCTAAAACTATGTGTAACAGAAGTAAACCCAGATAGAAATAGCCTTGTTAAGGCAGAGTTCTACAAAGGGGATCCCCAGATTTTCATGCTCTGAGCCCTGATACTGACTTTCAACATCTTGGCGTGTCTACCAAATCAGGTACCTCAATACGACATTACCTAAGAGTTCCTTAACTCACAACCCTGTGAGGACAACAAAAGATACTGTTAGAACAAAAAAAAAAAAACGCTCTCCATGAGAATTATGCACAGTTTACTTTGCATGGGTACCATGTATGTGTGCATTTTAAATAAACATAAAGTGTGTATAACTGCTTTTGATCTCAGTTTTAATTTCTCTTTAGCACAAAACCAGTCATAACTTCTTCCCTTGTGATAAACAAGATTGATCAGGATGTGGAGCCTCATTTGTGTTTCCCCAGTTGTTCAGACGATGCCTCTCAGTGTGCACCGCCGGCTTCAGGGCCCTTGTTTCCAACCACAAGTAGTCCTTAGTCTTTGTGGCTTGCTAACCCCAGGAATGACAGCACAGTGTTATCGCTTGTACTCCCAGTAACCACTCTCTCTCTGTCTTACTGTATTGTCCAGCAAATGGAAGGTGTGGCCCCTAAACCCCTTTTTAGTCAGAAAGAACCACTTCCTGCTTAAAGTGAGAGCTAAAAGTGAATCTCTCGTTGTACAAAAATATGGATCCGGGCTGGGCACAGTGGCCCACGCCTATAATCCCAGCACTTTGGGAGGCCAAGGCGGGCAGATCACTTGAGGTCAGGAGTTCGAGGCCAGCCTGACCAACATGGTGAAACCCCATCTGTACTAAAAATACAAACATTAGCCGGGCATGGTGGCAGGCACCTGTCATCCCAGCTACTCAGGAGTCTGAGGCAGGAGAATCACTTGAACCTGGGAGGCGGAGGTTGCAGTGAGTTGAGATCGCACCACTGCCCTCCAGCCAGGGCAACAGAGCAATACTCCGTCTCAAATTTATATATATATGCCATGATGCTTTCTCTGAAACTTGAAGATTCTTCTGGCCACAGGAGCAGAAAGTCACTGTTTGATTTTGGGGGGCGCAATATTGTATGAGGGGCTTTCATTTCAGGCAAAGTCTCTCCCAACTTTTTCCTTTCCATGCTTACTGAAAAAAGAAAACCACTCCTAGATACTTGCTCCAGATTCTCTGCTGGAACCAGGCCATGCCCAAGCTCTCCAAAGAGCCTCTGTGAAGCCCCGGCTTTCCAGTTTTGAGGACCCTCGATCTTGAGGCGGTCTTCCTACCCTCAGATTTGGCTAATGTGGGAGGCGAGTTGAGGAATTTTATTTAAAAGCAATATTACTGTTGAACCTTGACTACTAGTCATGAACAAGTTTGCCACTAAAAACAGCAACACTGGAGCCCCACCCTCAAGTTTGAGGCCCCAAGCCACATGGCCTGCTCATCCCCTATTTCTCATGTAGGATCTGTGTTTGTTCCCACACAAATAATTCCCCAGAAGCCTGTGTAGCAGAAATGTGGATAACGTAGTAGTTCTTCACATTTGGGGGAACATAAAGGTATTTAAAGGAATAGACCTATTCTCTAGAAAAAGCATACATCACAAAATTTCCATGAAATTTTGAAAAGCTTTGCACCCATCACCTCCACAGCCCTCTTGGACTTTAAGAGATGAACCACAGATGGAAGTCAGGGTGAAGGATATACGGAAAGTGTTTACTTCCTCAGGGAGAATGGGAAGCCAGCCCCCACCTGCACGCCAAGAAAAGTCTGTCACCCCATCTTTCATACTTGGTTGATTGTTCCTGGGAACCAACTATGAAAGAACTCAGCTCAAGTAGCAGTGGATTGGGTGCAGGGGGGTTTCAGGAAAAGCACCATCTCGAGATCCTTCTCAGGGACTTGCAGTGAGGAGAGGAAGCCTCGAGCCTCTGCTGCCCACCACAGAAGGCTTAAGCTGCAAACCTTGGAAACTGTCAGGCTATCAGTCGAATTCTCATGAAACACATACTCTGCCTCTAGCTGGAACTAGGTGCTATGGGAAAAGCGGCATTTCCAAAAAAATGCACAAAACAAAGTCACTACCTTGAGTAGATCAAAATCTCTTTGGTGATTGCAAAACACACTTCATTTTAAAAAAACAAAGAGCAAAGCCCTATGGTCAGAGGTCCATCATGGTCTAAATCCAGAATATATTATATCTGGAATATATATACCTAGAATATAGACACCTAGGGCCAAGAGAGCAGAAAGGCTTCCCGGAGAGGGTGGAGCCTAAACTGGACTTATTTTATGTTTCCCTCTGACTACTGTTGTCTTCAAAGAACACTGTCTTCTACCCCACCTCCACCTTAATCCACTAGAATCTGTTTCTCATTGTCTTAGCAACCCGTTTACTGATTAACACTAACAAGCCAAACAGGCCAGCATCAATGCTGCCGCCGAACTCTGACCTCTGGCTCTGGGCTGCTTTTCTTTTTTTTTTTTTTTTTTTTTTCATTTTGAGATGGAGTTTCGCTCTTGTTGCCCAGGTTGGAGTTCAATGGCACATTCTTGGCTCACTGCAACCTCTGCCTCCCATGTTCAAGCGATTCTCCTGCCTCAGCCTCCCAAGTAGCTGGAATTACAGGCATGCACCACCACACCCGGCTAATGTTTGTATTATTAGTAGAGATGGGGTTTCACCATGTTGGCCAGGCTGGTCTCGAACTCCTGACCTCGTGATCCACCTGCCCAAGCCTCCCAATGTGCTGGAATTACAGACATGAGCCACCGCGCCCGGCCTCTGGGCTGCTTTTCTAACATCAAAGAGTGTCAAGGTCAGAGGGACTTTAGAGGTCACCCAGTCCAAATTCCCTTCCACTCCTTAGGAAAGAGACATCTGGGAACAAGTTCTGCAGACTCCCTAGAAGAGTGAACCTAGTGGCTGTGGAAGTCTGGCCAAGAAAATCAGCCTCAAAGAAGCAGAAGCTGTTAGAACACAAAACACACCTGAACAGTCTCACTGGTGTGAGTAAACGCAATCACCTGGGAGACGCAGGCATCATCACACCCAATTGTGTAATTATAGCCACACATTGAATTAACCCTCAAGCCAACCCCAAATCACCAGACCAACCCTGTTGTAGTTATCATGCCTAAATCTCCAACTTGGTGTAAAAGTTAGACAGTTTGTACCCAAGCGATCTTAGCCCAACTTAGAACTCCTGGAGAGCAAGGATTGATCTTCATTCATTTGTGCATCTCGAAGCCTAGTGCAAGGTCTGATATTCAATAGACAGCTTAATGTGGCTTTGTTGAACTGAGCTGGATTGTACTGAATGATACAGAATTCATTATCATGAGTCAGAGCAATACAAACTACAGGAAATTTGAGTGACTGGAAAGAAATCAAAAGAGGCGCCGCAGCTGATGCCTATAATCCCAGCACTTTGAGAGGCTGAGGTGGGTGGATTTTTTGAGCCCAGGAGTTCAAGACTGGCCTGGACAATATAGTGAGACCTCTGTCTCTCCAAAAAATACAAAAATTAGCCAGGTGTGGTGGCATGCTCCTGCAGTCCCAGCTACTCAGGAGGCTGAAGTGGGAGGCTCATCTAAGCCCTGGAAGTTGAGGTTTCAGTGAGCCGTAATCATGGCACTGCACTCCAGCCTGGGCGACAGAGTGAGACACTGTCTCAGAAAATAAAAAATAAATAAAACAAAAAGATGAGGAAACCGACTCCCCTCTTCAATTCCCCAATCACCCTCAGGATCCCTCAATCCAGAGAGAAATATCCATTCATAAGTACTGTAATAAAGGCATTTATTCCACTTAGAAATAATATTCATAATGGCCAACGTATACTAAGAGCTCCGTAAATGGCAGGCACTATGCTCAATTCCTTACCTTGAATCCTCACAAAAGTCCTATGAAGTAGGTTCTCTAATGATCTTGATTTTGCAGATGAAGAAACTGAGTCTTAGAAAAATGAAGTTATGATCAGTAATTCTAGAAATGAGGTTCGATTTTGTAGAAGTAGAAATTGGACTGGGTTTCAAGGGATGGGTAAGTCTTTCACATCAATATGTAGGTAGAAGAAAAAAAAGCAATGTGAAAGCACACTGTCAGAGAGGTAGGAAGAGGACCAGGACAGAGCAGTGTCACAGCAGCCAAGAGGAGGTGGGGCCTCAGAGAGAACTCACAGAGTTTCAATGGCAGCAGAGAGGTAAATTAGACAAGGGCTGAACTTTCCATCCAATTCGGCAACTAGGTCAGATTTGACCTTGGCAGGAGAAATGGAATATTTGGGATGGAAGTCAGATTGCAACAGCCAGAACAGGAATGAGAGTCGGAGGCCGTCACGAGAGGCCACTTGGTGGACATAGCCTGAGTGATGGGTGCAGAATCAAGGAAGATTCTTTAGGTTGAGACAAACTTATGTTTGATCACAGGTAAGGAGGCAGGAGCCAGTGAAGTGGGAGAGGCTGGGAAATGCAAGAGAAAGAAGGATGGTAGAGATTGGGGGTATGATTTACCTTAGAAAAAAAGGGGAAGGAACATATACACAAAACGTCCTGTACCTGGCCAACCTTCCTCTTCCTGCATCCTATGCACAAATATTTTTTTAATAGGCTTTTTTTTTTTTTTTTTTTTTGAGACAGAGTCGCTCTGTCACCCAGGCTGGAGTGCAGTGGCGTGATCCCAGCTCACTGAAACCTCCACTTCCCAGGTTCAAGCGATTCTCCTGCCTCAGCCTCCCAAGTAGCCGGGACTACAGGTATGCACCACCTAATTTTTGCACCCAGCTAATTTTTGTATTTTTAGTATAGACAGGGTTTCACCATGTTGACCAGGCTGGTCTTGAACTCCTGAACTCAGGTAATCCGTCTTGGTATCTCAAAGTGCAGGGATTACAGGCATGAGCCACCACATCTGGCCTAGACTTGATTTTTTTAGAGCAGTTTTAGGTTCACAGCAAAACTGATAGAAAGTTATAGAGATTTCTTATATATCCCTTGTCCCCACACATGCATAGCCTCCCCTATCAATATCCCCTACTCCCACCAGAGTGATGCACTTGTTATCATTGATGAGCCTACAATGACACATTATTATCAGCCAAAGTCAACAGTTTACATCAGAGCTCACTCTTGGTATCATACATTCTATGGGTTTGAACAAATGCATAATGACATGTAGCCATCATTATAGAATCATATAGAATAGTTTCACTAACCTAAAATCCTCAAAAACCCAGAGTTTTGAGAAAAAATTTAGGTTTGTATTTTTGCTTTTTTGAAAAATGGCAAGGCAAGATGCTTATTTGGTCATCTAAAAGTCTCAGATGCTTAGCTGGCTACAGGAAATAAGACACCAGCCTGGTGACATCTGGTCCCGGTTCTGTGAGGCTGGAGTTCAGGGCATCCAAAATACTTGTGCTGAAGGAACAAGAGCATGCAGCCCACTGCCATCTGCCCACTGAGAGTTCTAGGATGGCAAAGAGAAAAGAATTTATCTTTGGCATTCCCCCGATAGGTCTCTCCTCCATTAGGCAACTCCTAAGTTAGGCCAGTTAATCACCAAATCTTATCATCTTGTCCAGGAAAATAAAGTACCCTCAGGGATGAACAACTTGCTTATTCACTGAACATTTCTTAAGCACCACTATATGCCAGATTGTATCAATTTGATACATAATGATCCACTGCCAAAACAACAAATATGTATTATTTCTCACACTTTTGTATACCCAGGTAAAAATCAAGGATTCTGATGAAGGAATAGTGGTGACCCAAAAATGCACCAGAGTGGCTGTTTCTGCATAAAGAGCCTGGAGAAGGCTCTCAAAAGAGAAGCAATTGATGGTGGCTTCAGATATGGGATAGAAGTTCATCATGCAGCTGGGCACGGTGGCTCACGCCTGTAATCTCAGCATTTTGGGAGGCTGAGACAGACAGATAATTTGAGGTCAGGAGTTCAAGACAGCCTGACTAACATGGTGAAACCCAGTCTCTACTAAAAATACAAAAATTAGCCAGGGGTGGTGGTGGGTGACTGTAATCCCAGCTACTCGGGAGGCTGAGGCAGGAGAATCACTTGAACACAGGAGGCAGAAGTTGCAGTGAGCCGAGCGTCTCAAAGAAAAAAAAGAAGAAGTTCATCAGGCAAAAAAAGGAACCAAGGTGATTGAAGAAAAGGAAATAGTAGGTAACATGCAGAGCAATGTGAAACAACAGCATTGATAAATGCCCAGGAAACCAGCATGAGTAGAGCCTAGGGTGAGGTGGGGGCCAACAGGAGATGACAACGGAAAGGTTGTCATCAGATCTTGAAGGATGGTAGGCTATACAGACAAACCTGAACTCTATCCCATCTGCAGTAGGGAACTGGTGAAGGATTTTAAGCAAGGGAGCCAACAAATCTAATTTTGGGGTTTCTGTTTTGTTTTGTGTGTGTGTGTGTGTGTGTGTGTGTGTGTGTGTGTGTGTGTGTGTGTGTGTTTGTTTTGAGATGGGTCTTGCTCCATGACCCAGGCTGGAGTGCAATGGTGCTTTCAGAGCTTACTGCAGTCTCAAACTCCTGGGCTCAAGTTATCCTCCTGCCTGAGTCTCCTGAGTAGTTGGGACTATATGTTATAGGAAAGGGGTCCCAATCCAGACACCAAGAGAGGGTTCTTGAATCTCACACAAGAAAGAACTCAGGATGAATCTGTAGAGTAAAGTGAAAGCAAGTTTATTAGGAAAGTAAAGGATAAAAGAATGACTACTTCTTAGACAGAGCAGCCCTGAGGGCTGCTGGTTGCCCATTTTTATTGTTATTTCTTGATGCTATGCTAAACAAGGGGTGGATTATTCATGCCTCCCCTTTCTAGACCATATAGGGTAACTTCCTGGCGTTGCCGTGGCATTTGTAAACCAACTGTTGTGGTGCTGGTGGGAGTGTAGCAGTGAGGACAACCAGAGGTCACTCTCATCGCCATCTTGGTTTCAGTGGTGTTTGGCCAGCTTCTTTACTGCAACCTGTTTTATCAGCAAGGTCTTTATGATCTGTATTTTGTGCTGACCTCCCATCTCATCCTGTGATTCAGAATGCCTTAACCATCTAGGAATGCAGCCCAGGAGGTCTCAGCCTCATTTTACCCAGCTCCTATTCAAGATTACCCTGGCTGGTCTCAAATTCCTGGCCCCAGATGATCATCCTACCTCGTCTTCCCAAAGTGCTGGGATTACAGGAGTGAACCACTGTGCCTGGCCTAATTTGTTTTTAAAAGGTTGCTCTGGTAATTAACATGGAAAGGCTGGTTTGGAGGTTGGTGTACAGAGAAGGTAGGGACTTAGTGAGGAAGATGCCTAGCTCAGGGCAAGCAAGGCAAAGACTGACCAAATTAAGCCAAAGAAATGGAGACAAGGAGACATTTTCGAGAGTTATTTTGAAGTAGACTTGACAATTGGATGCAAAAAGTCAGACAGGGAGAGAGAAAGATAAGGATGACTCCCAGGTTTGGGGCTGGGGTCATGGAAATTAGTCAGGGTAGAAATTGCTGAAAGAGTAGAGCAGGGTCTGAATGAACAGTGATCAATTTGTGGGGCCTCTGGAACATCCTGAAATGGCTGTTCAATAGGTTGTATCAATTGGTTTGGAGCTCAAAAAAAAGTTCTGGGGTGGGGAGGTGGATTTTCTAGCTGTCAGCATATGTACTATTGTAGGGATATTAAAAAGAATAGAGATCTTAACCGTGAATCATCCCAGCTGGCAAAAAAGGAGAAGAAAAAAGTAACCTCTTTTTAAAAAATGAACAATCATTTTCAAATTATTTTCTCTCCCAACAAAGGAATTAGCCAAGGTTTTGTTTCAAGACCAAACAAAAAGGGGAAAGCAATCGGCTTTCTCCATGAATGCAATGGGTAATTCATGAGGCTCTGAAAAATACAGCTGCAGTTTTGCCAATAATTTCTTGTGCCTGTGTAAACAGTACCATATTCTCTGAAGCTTTTCCCCCTTCAAAAAGGTAAACTTTGCATTGCCAATAAGTAGGGGCAGAACAATATACTCAGCCTCCAAATTCTTTCTGGGTAAGACCATGTTCTTTACAAGAAATTTCGGATATTCAATGAATGGTTACTCCTATCTACCCTGAAGAACTGGGTTAGGAACATATGAGGTACAAGTGACCAAATACAGTTAACTGTTATCTATCTTACATAGCTGATGAAGATTGAGGAGGGGAGGGAAGATGGATGCTGGCAACAGATTTCTCACTGTGTCATTTCCCTTCATTGTCTGTCAGAACTGTTTGCTACTGTTTGAAGAGCATTTTGCTACTCACGAAAAAGAAAAACAAAAAAAGTAAGTTTGTCATCAAGTAAATTTGGAGAATGTTGGATACTAAATCCACTCAGAGGATCACAATAGTGAAGGAACTTGTTTACCTTTAAGTCAGTGTTTCCCCCACATTTATTTGGCTAAGGAAACGTCTTTTCATGGAGTTCTTATTAAGGTCTTATGCAACACCAAAATGCATTTTGGGGAACACTGTCCCCAGGGCATTCGGCCACTAAGCTCTGCAGAATGTTACCAGCGCCTCCCACTAGGCATTTCTAGTTGGGCTAACGTGGTATTTGTAAAAAGAGGCGGCACATTAACCCTTCCCCACAGACCTGGGGATGGGATCTCAGCTCTAGGCTATCTCTCCCAGTTTAAATTCTGAATCTGAGTGGTCAAAAACAGCTGCCTCCCTTCCCCAAACCTGCTCAGTTTTCCTATTGAAGAGGAAATCTACCATTTCCTGCCCAAGCAGCGCCTCTGGGCCCAGAGGAGGTTTTGGTGGAGTGGACCTTTGACCTGCTGAATTGGGGGTCTGTCTTTGGGATTTTTTTTCCGGGCAGAGGAAAATCTCCTCTTAGAAAAGATTCTTTGTCCTTGAGCAGTGCACCTCTAGGGAAAACCCCAAAATGAACACAGTCAGATTTTTGTAGCCTTATTTTCCATTCTATTCTGTGAGGTCAATAGGAAGTACTTTTTCTTTTTCCTTCCCCCCAACAAAATCCCATTCAGGAAAAGTAAAAATGTTTATGACAGCATATTTCTTTGAGATATTCTATCCTATTTTATATCAGGAAATACAACATCTGCATCTGCTCTTAAGGATTCTCTTTTTATTTCCTCATCACCAAAGATTTTCTTTTTTAGCTAGCATGTCAGACACTATAAATCTGCACGCACTATAACTTCCGACGATGATGTTGCACCTCTGAAATAACTCTGTAAGATGAGACCTGTGGTGCTGAGGCAAAGTGCTTAGGAAAAATGGGAAGGAGGAGGGAAGGAGGAAGTGAGTGTTGATTGGCATCGAGCTTCACCTATGACAAACAAATAAATAAATAAGCAAATCAACCACTGCGTGGACCTCATTAGGAGATTCCTAACAGCTGGAGAAGTAGGCAGAGAGAAGTAGGGGGAGAGAAGTGTGTCAGTGAATCAGAGACTGGGCCTGTGATGGAGGAGAAGGGTGTCATTATATGAATAACTGACTTTTCATTTTCACTCATAACATATAAAATAGTGAGACTGGAACATTCTAATTGGATCACTTCTTGCATAGGTATAGTGGAGGCAGGGAATAATCCTTAATCTTTCTTCTGAGGTCTATGACTTGTTCATTCAACTTCTCCCATATCATCCAGCAAGTGCTCAGGCCCAAATGCCTTTTCCCAGGACTGTATGGATAACCCAACCACTGGAGGTGTCCCAGTGGAAGAAGGAAAGTTGACAAGTTATTATGCTCAGGAAGCTCTTTCTCAAGGCACACATACAAGTGTAAAGGGTTTATATCAGTTAGGATTGCGTTCAGCTGCAATTAACCAATAAAGTGACTTAAATAGGAAGAAATCTAGAAGGAGGCTGGTTTCTGTTCAGTACCTCGCCAAAGGCAGACTGATGCCTGCAACTTCTATAGCTTTTCCGTTTCAGCGATAAGATGATTATCTCAGCTGTAGGCATCACATCTACATTGAATTTTCTCCTTGGGCTTAAGAAGGGGAGGGTAGATCCAGTGTTGCCTTTCCTTTATATCAGGAAATAAAAATATTTTTCAGAAGTCTCCGTCAAGCTTTGACTTGTAATTCTTTGGCCAAAATCATGTGACGTGGATATGCCTGGCTTCAAGGGAGGCTGAAAAAGAGGGTATTGCGCTTTTCCAGCCTGTAAAATGGAGGCAACAAGAAGATTGTGTAGGTCTGATGGCTTGGTCAATAATAAATGTCTGCCACGGAATTATTATTTTGGGATGATCATCCCTGAAATTAGGTCGGGGCCCCATGATGAAATTGGTAAGGCCACATTCTGTACATCACTCACTGCACTCGACCATGTACAGCTGAGCTATGGTGTGAGTGAGTTAATGTTAAGCAATAACTTTAGGCAACAACTTTGTTACCATTTAAAATAAAAGCTTTTAAATTAGTTTAATGTTTTTTTTCAGGACCACTCATGTCTTCCAAAAACCCTCAAGTTTCTTTGGTTTATATCAAAGTCCTATCTAATTTGCTCCCAAGAGGAAACCTACCACAATAGTAAAGTTGTATATTTCCACAGGGATTTTCCCTAAACTGTTAATGAGTTGTGACTTCCTTATATGTACATGCAGACGAGACTGGTGCACCCCAAGCAGGTAGACAGAATTTGAACCAGATGGTTCAAGGAAAGAAAACTGGATTAGCAGATCATTTCAAACACCTCCATGTGTTGACTGAAATCCGTAAGGGGAATGACAAAACATGTACCTTATTTTCTCAACAAACTGTGCACCGCATTGAATGTTAAACATTAAATTGAGAGAGGGGTAGAGCAAACTCTGGTTTTTCTTTCTTTGTCATTAGAACCATAAGCCTAGTTTTGCCTCATTAATGTATCTAGAGAGATTTTAAAAAATAAATAAATAAGCATGGCTCCTTCATAAACTCATGCCACTGAAGGACCCTCTGGTAATCCTGCAGCAGTGGTATTTGAATAAATTGGAGGTGGCAAGGGTGTGTCTCATTTCTATGAGTTCCTGGTTTGGAAAGCAAATCTCATTTTGCTTGTTTTTCCAGTTTAAACAGTAAACCATAGGGTCATTGAAACTGGGGCCAATGCAAATTAAGGCACTTTCCAGCACTCACGCCCCCTCAGCCTCCCACCAGTTTAATTAAAGCCAAATTTGGTTGGGGAGTAAACTGGCATTTACAAATAAGGAGAAAATCTGGTTCCAGTAATTAAAGGGATTTTCTAAATCTTGTCCTCCATGTTAGAACACTCATTTTAATAGTTAATTAAAGACTCTTTAACCATCCTTTGAGAGAAATTTTAAAAAGAAAAGATTAGGGACCTGCCACACAGATACTACAGACAACAGAAACGGAAATTCTTTGTTAAACCCTTTAGGGGAAACTAAGGTCTTCTTTTCCTTACAATGCTTTGGGCATGAAGACTTTTTTTTTCTCTTAGTAAAAGGAGATACTCATTTGCTTTTGTATTGCTGAGGGTAGCCCTGCAAATTTCACAGCTATTCCATAAATATAAGCCAGCTTGCAAGTCACCCACATACCACTGCCATTTTAGTTAGGGTAGGTTGGGAAAACAGATGTTTTATTCCTTTGGTTTCCCAAGCTATGGGTAGTGCCAAAGAGCCGAACACCTTAGGCAGAGGTCCCCCAGGTACAAGGATGAGCAACATTCCTCCTGGAGATCCATGTGCCTCCCGTATTCCAGATGGTTTTAAACTAGGTGAGGTCGACCAACCAACATTTATCCAGCACTGTGCTAGGTGCTAGGAGGGCACACAGGTGAATACAGTATAGTCCTTGCTGCTCTGGACGTGAACCTAATGAAGGAGACAATACATGTTCAGGCAACGCTAATTCAAGGCACACAGATATAGAAGATACACTGGAAGTAGAAACAAAGGACAGGGGGACAGGGAGAGAGACTCTGAACAAGAAGCCCTCCCAGAGGGGTGAGTCAGACTGTTCAATAGGTAGAAGAAGCAGATAGCTGCAGAATAATATTCCCAGACAGAGAACAAAGGCACAGTGGCAAGAGTCTATAGATGCCTGAGGCTGGAGCGAAGGGCTCCTGGGGAAAGGGGTTGAGCAGAGGGGAAGAAAGCATGAGTTCAGCAAAGGCCGTGTTGTGGAGGGACCTTCCCACCAGCTGTGAAGTTTGCTTCATAGTACAGAGAAAAGGTTTGGGAGCTATGGACCAAAAAGAGACTTAGGCAAAAGACCAATTCAGATGTCACTGCTCAATTCTGTGGCTGTGTTATAGGAAAGGGGTCCCAATCCGGACCCCAAGAGAGGGTTCTTGGATCTTGTGCAAGAATGAATTCGGGGCGAGTCTGTACAGTAAACTGAAAGCAACTTTTTTAAGAGAGTAAAGGAATAGGCTGGGCACGGTGGCTCACACCTGTAATCCCAGCACTCTGGGAGGCTGAGGCAGGAGGATCATTTGAGGTCAGGAGTTCCAGACCAGCCTGGCCAACATGATGGAACCCCCATATCTACCAAAAATGTAAAAAATTAGCCGGGTGTGGTGGTGCATGCCTGTAATCCCAGCTACTCTGGTGGCTGAGGCAGGAGAATCGCTTGAACCCAGGAGGCAGAGGTTGCAGTGAGCTGAGGTCATGCCACTGCACTCCAGCCTGGGTGACAGAGCAAGACTCTGTTGTGCTCTCATATTCGAAATGGGTTAAAAAAAAAAAAAGAAAAAGAAAAAGAAAGTAAAGGAATGAAAGAATGGCTACTCCATAGACAGAGCAACCCCGAGGGCAGCTTGTTGCCCATTTTTATGGTTATTTCATGACGATATGCTAAACAAGGGGTGGATTATTCATGCTGCCCCTTTTTAGACCATATAGGGAACTTCCTGATGTTGCCATGGCATTTGTAAACTGTCAGGGTGCCGGTGGGAGTGTAGCAGTGAGGACGACCAGAGGTCACTCTCATCGCCATCTTGGTTTTGGTGGGTTTTGGCCGGCTTCTTTACTGCAAACTGTTTTATCAGCAAGGTCTTTATAACCTGTATTTTGTGCCGACCTCCTGTCTCATCCTGTGACTTAGAATGCCTTAACCATCTGGGAATGCAGCCCAGTAGGTCTCAGCTTCATTTTACCCATTCAAGATGGAGTTGCTCTGGTTCACATGCCTCTGACAGAAGCAGCACCCAGAAGTGAACTCTGAGGCAGACGTCTTCAAAGAGAGCTACTCACATCCCCGCGGTCCGCAGACTTACGGAGGGCCATATGCTAAGTGAATCATTCTAAGGGAATCAGTGTCTAGATCCTCAACTTCTGTATGGTGTCTTTTCTAAAACTGCTTAATAACTGTAATCACACTTGAAAACAAAAAAGTCATACCCTTAACCTATCCCATATCTTTCTGTAGCAGGGTAATGATTCATCAAGGTCCCTTAACCCCACAGACTTCCTGTCTTTCCCCATCATCTTGGCTCTTTCTGTTAGGATGAGCCTTGATCTTTTTTTGGAGGTAATGAATTCAAAATAATCAACTGCCATACAGATTTGTGGCATTGATTATTTAATGTTCCTGGAATGTTTCCTACAATTATCAACTTTTTAAAAATAAAACCCACAGGTAAAATTATATTTGAATTCATTCTGATTCGGTGTTTCAGAAAGATACTTAAAATCTATTTTATCAAATCTATCATATTTATTTCCACTATAGTCAGCTCTAATCTTATTTCAAATTATAATATGGTTAATGTTTTCTACCTTCTATTAACAGAGAGTGAACGTCTTTAAATCCATGATGAAAAATTTTAGTTGTTAACTTAAATATTCACGAGGGAACACGTAGTTTTTGAAAATTCTTTTGGGAGTACCCACACAAACATGTTTGAAGAAACACAATTTCCTTGGAATGTCAGTAGGACTTTGGTAGGGAAACAACATGGCAGAAGGGTGATGGGGCAGGTTTCGGTGGTAACTTAAATTTGAGAAACGCTACATTTAAGTTGAACAGAACTTGGATCCCTTAAGATGCTCATGGACATTAAGATTCTTTCAAGAGGGGGATTTATAGTATTCAGTTTCTCCTGAGTTTTGACCATAGGAGAAGGGCAGCACCAAGGGGTAACTTGAGAGTGTCTTATACCTCCCCTCAGTAATCTCCATTTGCTACAACCACTCCCCATGAAAATAAACTAAGCACAGAATCTTACTATAAACATGAGCTTCAAGCAGTGTGTGCTGGAGCCTGCTCATACAGACTCACACCAATCTAGGCACAATTGACAATCAAATATCTCTTCAGAAACACGTTCTGGAGCAACATTTTTTTTTTTTTTTTTTTGAGACAGAGTCTTGCTCTGCCTCCCAGGCTGGAGTGCACTGGCACTATCTCGCCTCACTGCAACCTGCACCTCCCGGGCTCAAGCGATTCTCATGCCTCAGCCTCCCAAGTAGCTGGGATTACAGGTCCACCACCACCACTCCCAGACAGTTTTGGTATTTTTAGTAGAGACAGGGTTTCCCCATGTTGGCCAGCCGGTCTCAAACTCCTGACCTCAGGTGATCCACCTGCCTCAGCCTCCAAAGTGCTGGGATTACAGGTGTGAGCCACTTCACCCAGCCTGAAGCAACATTTCTTTTTTGTTTATTTGTTTGAGACGCAGTCACTCTGTCGCCCAGGCTGGAGTGCCATGGCACCATCTTGGCTCACTGCAACCTCTGCCTCCCAGATTCAAGCGATTCTTGTGCCTCAGCCTCCCGGGTAGCTGAGATTACAGCTGTGTGCCACCATGCCCAGCTAATTTTTTTGTATTTTTAGTAGAGACGGGTTTCACTGTGTTGGCCAGCCTGGTCTTGAACTCCTGACCTTGTGATCTGCCCACCTCAGCCTCCCAAAGTGCTGGGATTACAGGCATGAGCCACCGTGCCCGGCTGTTTCTCAATATCATTTTGTATGAATACACACAGCTTCTGTTCATAGATCATTTCTGATTTGGGCTTTACAAACGGCATATTCTTCACACCATAATTGTGTAGAAACAAGCCAGTAGGCTAAAGGCATGAGGCAGAAGTTGAGACAAACCCTGTGATAAAGAACTTCCTGTATCATCAATTCATGCTACAGATCAAATCCTATCCCCCATGTATATACCACGTGGTATACCTCCCCAAGGCAACCCAGAATGCTTACAAGTATTGTCTTTCCCCTTCTTGAACAAGATTCTAAAAGTATGCTTGTTGTCCATATAATACCCCTAAAACACCTCTCATTTAATTAATTCCCTGGAAAAACAAAAGATGTCTTTTCAATTCCAAAATTAATAAAATTTCTCATTTGATTTCAATTTAACAAGATGACCTATTGATTGACTGAATCTTTGACTTTTCAACTGAGCATTTTGCCTTTGTGTTTGCCAATGACATATGTCATTGTGCGAAATGGAAACGCCATCTGGCAAGAACTGCTCTGCTAGATAAAGAAGAATGCTGATATTCTTACAGCACTGATGCTCAATATTGAACTATGTTGAATGCTATAAAAATGAAAGCTTCTCCAACAAAAAATGTCCTTCAGAGGCAAGCTTTGTATCTCCCCATCACATCTGTGCTTTCTCTGCATGATGACGAGTTATTCTAACATAGCCTTCCTTTGCCCTCAGAGTCCCCACAGAGCAATGTAAAGGAATTGGGTAATTCTCTTATGTAGGGTAAGCAACATATAATTTCAGAAATGAAATGGGAGTCTCTTTTTAAAAGGCAATGCAATTGCCTATTAACTTTCTTTAATTACAACACATCATTACATTATTTTGTAATTACATATTTTCCAAGCCATCTGTTTTGTCTGCTTGACAGAGAGCCCTCCAAGGGCAAGGATTGCGTGTGTCTTATCTTCATATCCCCAATGGCACAGAGACGGACTTGAAGTAGGCAGTCAGTAAGTATTTGTTAAATGAGTGAATGAAAAATGGAATGAATGGATTCAGGACTTGAATCCCTATCTTCTCCTGGACACAGTGATCTGGTCAATCCAAGATCCATCTTGACAGTATCTTTCGGTCAAACTAGTTGCTATGACCTGTCTGCACAACAGTGTAACAGGAAACAACTGACATATCTCTGTCTTAGAAATCTGCTCTGCCCTATATTCTCTGAATAGTTTGACTAAAACGTATTGCCCATTCAATTTTGGAGCTATTCCAGGTTTAGATTTTCTTTTATACTTTGATATTTAAGTTTCCTACTTTCCAAAATACTAAATACTTCATTTTTCTGATGATGATGACTGCTTTTAAATTTACATTTCTCCCCTGTTCATCTTCTCTGCCACTTTTAAAACACACTAATCCTTTCTGTCTATATTTTCTGATATTGTTCCAGTTAAATTTCTTCTTTGGAAAATAAAAATATCTTTTTTGTTTCCTTTATTTCTTTCCTCTAATTTGTTCCCAAGGCCTCGAGTCTAAAAGCTGTCTTTGACCCTTGAACTTATGCTGAGTTCCCATAGCCACTTCCTCAGCTGGCCTGCCTGGCGCTATCTCTAAAACATTCCTAGAATTGCTCCTTGCTGAGACTGAAACCCATGTGCTCACCTTAATCTCAACTTATCTTGACTTCCAATTTTTCCATATATGGTCCTCATACCTCCCTATTGTCTGAAGGTCCACAGAGGAAATCTGTTCCACATCAAGAAGTATGTATATATATATATTACTTTCTTGGTTGTTCTCTTCTCCTCTGGCATTTTGGAACTTTCCTGGGCTAACTTCTATCCTCAAATCTGATATTGGTCTTCAAATTATTTCATTTGAGCCAGTGATCACATGTAGAGGCTTGTGTTTTATTTTGTTTTGTTTTTCCACTGGCTCTGCTACTCACAGGATAAAAAGTTGGAGACAAGGTATTGAACTTGACTCAGTGAGTAGAAAGCAGGCATATAAAATACTTGGCATATGTCCTGCTTTGGAGTGCAGCTCTAAGAATGAATGAGTCTAAAACTATAGCAAAGAATTTATTATTATAGATCTCTATTAGCAGTACTATCACTTTACTGATGATGGTAATGGAGCTCATAATAATATAAAGAAATGCATTAGCAAACATGGAAGCTCAGAAAGACTCTATTACATAGTCTTTAAGAATTACCTGGGCTGGGTTCAGTGGCTCACACCTATAATCTCAGCACTTTGGGAGGCTAAGATGGGAGGATTGCTTGAGGCCAGGAGTTCAAGACCAGCCCGGGGAACATAGCAAGACTCTATTTGTACAATAATAATAATAAATTAATAATTAATTTTAAAATAAGAATTACCTGGCCAGGCGTGGTGGCTCTTGCCTGTAATCAATCCCAGCACTTTGGGAGGCCGAGGCGGGCGGATCACGAGGTCAGGAGATCGAGACCATCCTGGCTAACACGGTGAAACCCCGTCTCTACTAAAAATAGAAAAAATCAGCCGGGCCTGGTGGCAGGCGCCTGTAGTCCCAGCTACTTGGGAGGCTGAGGCAGGAGAATGGTGTGAACCAGGGAGGTGGAGCTTGCAGTGAGCCAAGACTGTGCCACTGCACTCCAGCCTGGGCAACAGAGCAAGACTCCGTCAAAAAAAAAAAAAAAAAAAAACCTGCCCACAGTGCTACCTCCCTTCTCTAAATCACACTGGATTTTTTCGTGACTATCAAACTGCCCAGCGATTAATTGTTCTCTTACCATTTCCTGTGGATTATCTTTGCCCCTGATGAGACCCATGGAAACAAGACCTATGGAGTCCAGCTCTAAGGATGAATAAGTGTAAAACCATAGCAGAGAATTTATTATTATGGATCTCTATTAGCAGTACTGTAATTTTACTGATGATGGCAATGGAACTCATAATAATATAAAGAAATGCATTAGCAAACATGGAAGCTCAGAAAGGCTCTATCTTACTCTTGCACTCTGCAGTACCAGCTTGAAGACAAGTCACATAATAAGCTCACAAGAATACTTTTTGATTGGTGATAAAATTTCATCCTGATGATTCTCTTTATCATAGTGAATAAAGAATGGTTTATGGCTTCTAATAAGATTGCAAAGTTGAAAAATCACTCAGTTCAATTATATCTCTAGGAAAGAATTGCTCTGAGCCTTCCCAAAGCCCTGAACACAGTCCCCAGCAATCCCTGTGCACTTACGGCTGAATTTCCTGCATATTTCCCTGCTCTGGCTAGTCTCCTGCCATGGAAGCCGATGCAGAACAGCACCACCTCTCTTTTTAACTCGCCCACCTTTCCTGACCACATTCCTCTCGGCCTCCTCACTTTTGTAGGTCAAACCCTGGAAATGCCACATTTATCAGAGACAATTGACTCAAAAGGCATAAAGACCCCCCACAGCCACTCACTGCTGTACTAGCCCCTTAGTCCTCATTCCTCGTCTCTACTGCCAAAGAAAAGGAGAAATTCACATTTGTTAAGCCTCTGCTCTGGGCCAGGGACTCCTCTGTTAGGTTGTTTTACTGGATGTGTGTGTGTGTGTGTGTGTGTGTCTTCCCAACTATCTCTCTCCTCCCTTTATTACTCTTTTTGTACTTTCCTCTCTCTCCTTCTCTCTGCTAAAAGTAACTTTGGAACTGGTTTAAGATTGATGTGCTGGAAATGTATAACAAGCCAGATTTTCATGGTGTAATTAGTGCCGTCGTGGCTAATTTCTTTTTTTTTTTCTTCAAGATGGGGTTTCACTCTGGAGTGGCACATGCCATCACACCTGGCTAATGTTTGTACTTGTTGTAGATATGGGGTTGTGCCATATCACCTAGGCTGGTCTCGAACTCCTGACCTCAAGTGATCTGCCCACTTTGGCCTCCCAAAGTGTTGAGATCACAGGCATGAGCCACTGCACCCGACCATGGCCAATTTCAAGTTACAAACATGGTCACTGAATGCAGAGTGAGACGTGCACAATCCACTCCTGTCAGCAGGGTGGAGCGCCTCTGGTTTGGAGTAAGGGTAGGTAGCTCTGCAACTCAAAACTCTCTTTCCCCAGAGTTCTGTGAAACCAATTCATAAAGAATACATACAAATCTGGCTTCTTTCGGTGGGTGTAGGGGGCACAGCAGAGTGCAGTGGGGCATCTTACTTTAATTTTTTTTTTTCAGGAATGGTCTTGTTCTGTTGCCCAGGCTGGAGTGCAGTGGTGCAATCACAGCTCACTGCAGCCTGGAACTCCTAGCCTCAAGCAATCCTCATGCCTCAGCCTCCTGAGTAGCTACAACTTACAGGCATGCACCACTACGCCTGGTTAATTTTTCATGGTTTTTTTTTTTTTTTTTAATCAAATATTGGGTCTTGCTATGTTTTTGCCCACGCTTGTCTCAAACTCCTGGCCGCGAGCTATCCTCCCACCTTGGCCTTCCAAAGCTCTGGGATTACAGGCATGAGCCACCGTGTCCAGCCATTACTTTTACATTTTGACTTGTGCCTCTTGTTATATGTGGAGGATCAATTATTTATCCACCACTGCCCAATGTTCATTACAGGAAAAAGGCTGCTCAGCTTGTGAAAAGCGTTTGCTCCAGTTTCTTTCATTTGAAGCATGCAAAGTAGTTTTAACAAATGGCACTTAATAAAAAATAAATGGTACCTTAAGACCGTTCATGCAGAGGACTTCCTGACAATGACTGGAAGTGCCAACTAGCCCATGAGTTAATTATCCTGTAAATTCCCTTTTCTTCCCCAGTGTGGAGGTGAGATCTAATTTGAAAGATTAAAATCTTTGCATGATTACAGTATATCGTAATTGTTAAGCTCTGTAGTTACATGCTCAATAGCTACTAAGTAAGTGCAAAGAATTACAAGGTGATTTGTGCCTGTAAGATAAATTCCAAGAATTTTGCTTCTAAAAAGGCAGGGAAGTGGAGGTGGCAGAATAAAAAATGTGCTAAGTGAAGTGATTTATTGTGAACTTTAGGAAAGAGATACTTTGGGGTCTCAGGATTCATAGACAGGCCAAATCATAGAATGCCTTCACGTGCATTTCTTAGGTTGTGCTAAACTTTACATAAAAGCACCGCTCAAGTGGATGAAGTTGTCTAAGGAGTATTCAGATTGTACTTTGGGAAGGGTTCCAAATGTCTGCTATTCTCATAGTAGAGGAAACCACCAAAGTATATTTCCAACAACTTCAAGCACAAAAAGCCAAGTCCAATCTTCTTCAACTCAGTGCCAGAGAAATAATATGAATACACACACACACACACACACACGTATGTGGAATAAAAACAATAAAAATGTTAAAGAAGAAAGAAAAATAATAAAGCTTTTAGTAGTTATAGTTCCAACTCCACCACTACTTCGTTTTGTGCCAACAGTTCTTTGGTAGATCTTACTAATTCTTTAGTAGACTTCACACCGGAAAATTCATTCATTAAACAAATATTTATTCAGCACCTAGGGCATACCAGGCTCCTGTTCTTGGTACTGGGGACATGATTTAAAAAAAGAAAGATTAAGAGCTCTGCTCTCCTTGAGCTCAGAGTCCAGCAGGAAGAAAGGTTTAAAAATTAAGTATTGGGCCAGGTGTGGTGGCATGTGCCTGTGGTCCCAGCTACTCCAGAGGCTGAAGTGGAAGGACCCCTTGAGTCCAGGAGGTCGAGGGTACAATGAGCCATGATTGAGCCACTGCACTCCAGCCTGGGCAACAGAGCAAGAGCCCGTCTAAATAAGTAAATAAAATAAGTACTAATTACAAGTCCTAGGAAGAAGAAGAACAGGGTGCTGTGAAAAGTGTAAAGGTCTATCCTGGTTTGGGAGTCAAGGAAAGCATCAATGAGAAAGTGACAATGCATAATTTGACCTAAGGATGAGTAGGCACTAGCCAGGAGAAAGGGAGAAGGGCAAAGCCAGGCCTTTCTCCAATCAAGCAATGCAAAAGGAGTTTCCAAAACTATTGTCTGGTAACACCTTTCTCCTCCCATCCTTGAAGATCCTCAGACTAGTTTGCTCATTATAACTAAGATCTCTTTAATTTTTCTAGCTGTAACTTCTGATGTTACTGATAGCTGTAGGCATAATTTTAAAAGGACAGGAAATATCAGATTTGATGAAATTGGGCCCTTAGGAAGACAGGCAATAATGAGTTTCTAGAAATTAATTCTCAGAATGGTCCAGGAGTGGCTTGAGAATCCAGTCTGCACAGGTATCCAGGAGTCTGGCTTACTCACACAACATGGGGTAAATGGCGGCTCACTGGTGGTTGGTAAACAGAACCATCTCAGGCAACCAAAAAGGATACAAAGTGACAAACACAACTAGATAATTGTCCATTTTATACCTCATATTTAATTGTAATGACTCAGCTTAAACCATGTCAATGTCGAGAATTTTTGGAAAATTCACCCATTTCCCTTAAAGGTAGGATTTTTCATCTGACACCAGAATAGGAGCTGCACCATTCACTTATCTTAGCCTACTTAGTATGTTATTATTGGATAGGTTTTAAACCCATATGATTATGTCAATAAATGCAGAAAAAGTGTTTAATAAAATTCAACATCGCTTCATGATAAAAACCCTAAATATATGTAGAAGGAACATATCTCAACACAATAAACACATATGTGACAAACCCATAGCTAACATCGTACTGAGTGAAGAAAAGTTGAAAGCTTTTCCTCAAAGATCAGGAGCAAGACATGGATGTCCACTTTCACCACTTCTATTTAACAGAGTACTAGACATCTTAGCCAGAGAAATTAGGCAAGAGAAAAAAATAAGGGGCATCCAAATTGAAAAGGAGGAAGTCGAATTATTCCTGTTTGCAGGCAACACAATTTTATATATAGAAAACCCTGAAGACTCCACCAAAAGCCTATTAGAACTAATAAATGAATTATGATTTTAGAAGTAGGTTTTGTTCTATAAAGAAAATTAGAAAAGTAAGAAAAAAAGAAGTACATCATTAGCCAAATAAAACCATAGCCTATTGTTGGATATAATTCTTTTCAGCCTTTTTTACACATTATTTTTGGGTTTTACTTTTTCTTCTTTTTAATATGACTGATTTAATTCCCCATACAACTGAATGATATTTTATTTTTACTTAACATTCCATCATAAACATTTTGCCTGTTGTGACATACCTTTTGTAAACATTATGTTAAATAATTGTACAATATTTCATGAAGTAAATATGTCATTGTTTGCCTCACCAGTCTTCTGTGGTGGGACATTTAGGGCTCCCATTAACATTCCTTTTGACTAGAAGTTTGTTTTGGTTTGTTTTGGTTTGGTTTGGTTTTGCTTTTTGAGACAGAGTCTCACTCTGTCACCCAGGCTGGAGTACAGTGGTACCATCTTGGCTCACTGCAACCTCCACCTCCGGGTTCAAGCAACTCTCCTGCCTCAGCCTCCCAAGTAACTGGAACTATAGGCACACACCACCACACCCAGCTAGTTTTTTTATTTTTAGTAGAGACAGACTTTCACCATCTTGACCAGGCTGGTCTCAAACTCCTGTACTCAGGTGATTCACCCACCTTGGCCTCCCAAAGTGCTAGGATTATGGGCATGAGCCAACATGCCCAGCCTTAACTAGAAGTTTTTTTAATCAGTGGGATTACTTTCACAGTAAGGACTCTTAGATGTTGCATAATTGGGTTGAAGGTATAAAACTTTTAAAGATTCCTAAAATGTATATAGTTCAAATTGTGTTTTCAAATAGTATATCAATTTATGCTCCCATTGACAATGTATGAAAGCACCCATCCTTCTCAGCTCGCTCTCTCTCTCACTTTCTCACCATTTACTAAGTGCAACTTTTACTAATTTCTTGGGCAAAAAAAGAAAGAAAGAAAGAAAGGATGGTATTTTGTCTTAGTTTGTGCCTTACAAGGCTAACATTACCCTGATACCAAGACCAGACAAGTACACAACAAAAAAAGAAAACTGTAGGCCAATATCTCTGATGGACATAGATGCAAAAATCCTCCACAAAATACTAGCAAATCAAATCCAACAGCACGTTAAAAAGATCATTCACCACGATAAAGTGGGATTCATCCCGGGGATACAAGGATGGTTCAACATAAGTCAATAAACCTGATACATCACATTCAGAATAAGGGATAAAACCCATATGATTATCTCAATACATGCAGAAAAAGTGTTTAATAAGATTCAACATCCTTCATGATAAAAACCCTAATATGTGTAGAAGGAACATATCTCAACACAATAAACACATATGTGACAAACCCATAGCTAACATCGTACTGAGTGAGGAAAAGTTGAAAGCTTTTCCTCAAAGATCAGAAGCAAGACACGGATGTCCACTTTCACCACTTCTATTTAACACAGTACTAGAAGTCTTAGCCAGAGACATTAGGCAAGAGAAAAAAATAACGGACATCCAAATTGAAAAGGAGGAAGTTGAATTATTCCTGTTTCCAGGAAACATGATTTTATATATAGAAAACCCTGAAGACTCCACCAAAAGCCTGTTAGAACTAATAAATGAATTCAGTAAAGTTGCAGGATAACACTCGACATACAACTCCTAGTGCTATTTTCTTTTTATGTAACATCCCATCAAAAACATTTTCCCCATTGTGACATAGCTTTTGTAAATATTATGTTTATGTTAAAATTCTGTGGCATCTGTTGAGAAGCAAGGAGAACAGGAAAAAATTAGTAGCATTTTAATATGCCAACAGCAAACTATCTGTAAAAGAAATCAAGAAAGCAATCCCATTTATAAAAACTACAAAAACAATAAAATGCATAGGAATAAATTTAACCAAGAAAGTTGTCTAATTTTTCTACAATGAAAACTATAAAACACTGATTTTAAAAAATTGAACAGGACATTAATAAATGGAAAGCTATCCTGAGTTCATTGATTAGAAGAATTAATAATGTTAAAATATCCAAACTACCCAAAACTGTCTACCAATTTAATGCAATCTCTATCAAAACACCAAGGACATTTTTCACTGAAATAGAAAAAACAATCCTAAAATTTGTATGGAACCACAAAATATCCCAAACAGCCAAAGCGTTCTTGAGCAAAACAACATAGCTGAAGGCACCACCCTAACTGACTTTAAAATATACTACAAAACAGTACTAGGCAAAACAGCATGGTACTGGCAGAAAAACAGACACAGACCAATGCAACAAAATAGAGGACGCAGAAATAAATTCATGCATTTAAAGCTATCTGAGCTTTGACAAAGGCACCAAGAAAACACACTGAGGAAAGGAAGTGCCTTCAATAAATGGTGCTGGGAAAACTGGCTCTCCACATGCAGAAGAATGAAACTAGACCCCAATTTCTTACCACTTACAAAAACCAAATCAAAACAGACTAAAGACTTAAATATAAGACCCCAAACTATGAAACTACTAAAAGAAAACATAGGGGAAATACTTCATGACATTGATCTGGGCAATAATTTTTTTAATCAGACCTCAAAAGCACAGGTGACAAAAGTGCAATAGACAAGCAGGATTACATCAAACTGAAAAGCTTCTGCACAGCAAAGGAAACAATCCACAGAGTGGTGAGGCAACCAACAGAATGGGAGAAAATATTCACAAACTATGCACCTAACAAGGGATTACTATCCAGAATATGTAAGAAAGTCAAAAAACTCAATAGCAAAAAAAAAAAATCTGACTTTAAAATGGACAAAAGACTGACATTTCTCAAAAGAAGTTATACAAATGGCCAACAGGTTATGAAAAAGTACTCAATATCACTAAGCATTGGGGAAATGCAAACCAAAACCACAATGAGATATCATCTCACCCCAGTTAGAATGGCTACTATCAAAAAGACAAAAAATAAACAAATGTTACGAGGATGTGGATAAAGGGGAACTCGTACACTGTGGTGGGAATGTAAATTTGTATAGCCATTACAGACAACAGTATGGAGTTCCTCAATAAGTTAACAATAAAACTACCATATGAACCAACAATCCCACCACTGGGTGTATATCCAAAGGAAAGGAAATCAGTGTGTGGAGGAGGTATCTGCATTCCCATGTTTATTGCAGCACTAATCACAATAGCCAAGATATGGAATCACCCTAACTGTCCATCAATGGATGAATGTATTAAAAAATTGTGGTATATATGCACAACAGAATACTGTTCAGCCGTAAAAAGAATGAAATCCTTTATTTGAGACAACATGCATAAATGTAGAAGACATTAAGTAAAATAAGCCAAGCACAGAAGAACAAATACCACATGATTTCACTTATGTGGAATCTTAAAAAGTTGATCTCATAGAAGTAGGGAGTAGAGGCTGGGCACGGTGGCTCACGCATGTAATCCCAGCAATTTGGGAGGCCGAGGCAGGTGGATCACCTGAGGTCAAGAGTTCCAGACCAGCCTGGCGAACATGGTGAAACCCCGTCTCAACTAAAAATACAAAAATTAGCCAGGCATGGTGGCAGGCGCCTGTAATCCCAGCTACTGGGGAGGCTGAGGCAGGAAAATCATTTGAACCCAGGAGGTGGAATTGCAGTGAGACGAGATTGCACCATTGCACTCCAGCCTGGGTGACAGAGATTCTGTCTCAAAAAAAAAAAAAAAGGTAGAGAGTAGAATAGTGGTTACCAGAGGAAAAAAAGAAGGGAGATGAGGAGAGGTTGGTGAAGAGGTACAAAGTTACAGTTAGATATGAGAAATAAGTTCTGGTGTGATATTGCACAGTAGGGTGACTATAGTAAATAACAATGATTGCATGTTTTCAAAATACCTAGAAGAGAGGATTTTGAATGCTCCCACCAGAAAGAAATAATAAACATTTGAGATAACGGATATGCTAATTACCCTGACTGATTGTCATAACAGTGTATATATGCATCAAAATACCACAATGTACCCCAAAAATATGCACAATTATAATGTGTCAATTAAAAACAAAACAGGGCTGGGCACGATGGCTCACACTTGCAATGCCAACAATTTGGGAGGCTGAAGCGGGCGGATCACCTGAGGTCAGAAATTTGAGACCAGCGTGGCCAACATGGTGAGACTCCATCTCTACTAAAAATACAAAAAAAAATGGCCAGGCGTGGTGGCGGGCACTTGTAATCCCAGCTACTCAGGAGGCTGAGGCAGAAGAATCACTTGAACCAGGGAGGTGGATATTGCAGTGAGCCGAGACAGCACCATTGCATTCCAGCCTAGGCAACAAGAGCAAAACTCCAGCTCAAAAAAAAAAGAAGAAAGAAAAAAAAAAGAAAACGTTTCAAAAATAAAAAACTAAAAACGATAGTATTTTAATTTGCATTTCTGTGAAATTGACAATTTTCATGTGTTTAATTAGATTGATTTTCTCTTTAATATTCATGTTCCTTTTTATTTTCAAGTAGCCCACTGTTATCATTTAAAAAAATTTTTCAGCCAGGCGCAGTGGTTCACGCCTGTAATCCCAGCACTTTGGGAGGCTGAGGAGGGTAAATCACTCAAGGTCAGAAGTTCGAGACCAACCTGGCCAACATAGCAAAACCCCATTTCTATTAAAAATATAAAAATTAGCCAGGAGTGGTGGTGCACACCTGGATTCCCAGCTATTTGGGAGGCTGAGGAAGGAGAATTACATGAACTCAGGAGGCAGAGGTTGCAGTGAGCTGAGATCATGCCATTGCATTCCAACATGGATGACAGGAGCGAAACTCCATCTCAAAAAGAAAAAGAAAAAAAAACTCAGTTTTTGCTTTAAAATGTTTTAACATATAGAACCATTTATGTTAATTCTGACCTGTGACCATCACACAAATAATACAACTTTCATTTGAGATACTTATTTAAATACAACTCATTTTTATCTCAAATTAACTCAACCACTCTAAAACTGACCACAATGTACCCTTTTACTGGACATATAGTCTTTCCTTGCTTATGTTCTTATAGCTTGCCTCTTTTCTTTTCTATATGTATGTTTTTTATGTACAGTCATACACTGCATATTGATGTTTCAGTCAGCAACAGACCGCATATACAATGGTGGTAGTATAAGATTGTAACACTGTATTTTTACTATACCTTTTTTATGTTTAGATACACAAATTGTGTTACAATTTTGCCTACAGTAACATGCTATACAGGCTTGTAGCCTAGGAGCAATAGGCTATACCATACACCCTAGCTATGTAGTAGGGTATACCATTCAGATTTGTGCAAATACTCTCTATGACGTTTGCACAATGACAAAATCGCTCAGCAACACATTTCTCAGAAAGTATTTCTGTTGTTAAGTGATGCATGACTGTGTATATAAAAGTACATATACAATCATAATACACATGTATATACTTTTGTGTATATACTCCTATTCATACACATGTATATAAAGGAGATATACGTGTGTGTATATATGTATGTGTACCTATGTGCACATACATGCATACACAATGTGCAAGCAGAGGCAAAAAGAGGAGATAAAATTGAATTTATTCCCTTTGGTTTAGTCACCAGCCCAAGAAAGTATTTGACGAAGTTATAGGTGTCAATTATACATATAGATGTCAAATATTCTTGTCCATAGAAGCATAGAAAATTAAAAACTGAATGTAAAATAAAAATATTAAGTAATGAGAACATTTTATTTAAAAAAAAAAAAAAAGCAGTCATGGGGCCGGCTGTGGTGGCTCACGCCTGTAACCCCAGCCCTTTGGGAGGCTGAGGCGGGTGGATCACCTGAGGTCAGGAGTTCAAGACCAGCCTGACCAACATGGTGAAACCCTGTCTCTACTAAAAATACAAAAAAATTAGCTGTGCATGGTGGCACACACCTGTAACCCCAGCTACTTGGGAGGCTGAGGCAAGAGAATAGCTTGAACCCGGGAGGCAGAGGTTGCAATGAGCTTAGACGCGCCATTGCACTCCAACCTGGGCAACAAGGACAAAACTCCATCTCAAAGAAAAAGAAAAAAGAAAAAAAAAGCAGACATTTGGGTTTTTTTAAAATAACTACTTGGAAGGTTGTACATTGATTTCACTGAAAACATTTTCTTAGAGTCCTCATTTGCAATTACCTTCAAAATTAGTTTCTGAGTCTCCTTTACTTTTATTCCAAACGATATTACTCTGGTTGACTATGATTTTTATTCATTTATTTTGATTTAACCTACTTTGGGAGGATTCCAATAGTAAAGTTTCTCTCATGTGAAGTACTAGAGAATTGCCACAATGTATCTGTCCATATTAGTACATATTCCTGAGAATCTAACAGAGGTTGGGAGGAGGTTTTATTTATTTATTTACTTATTTATTTATTTATTGAGACATAGTTTCACTCTTGTTGCCCAGGCTGGAGTGCAATGGCGCTATCTCAGCTTACTGCAACCTCTGCCTCCCTGATTCAAGCAATTCTTCTCCCTCAGCCTCCTGAGTAGCTGGGATTACAGGCATGAGCCATCATGCCAAACTAATTTTGTATTTTTAGTGCAGACGGGGTTTCACCATGTTGGTCAGGCTGATCTTGAACTCCCGACCTCAGGTGATCCACTCACCTCGGCCTCCCAAAGTGCTGGGATTACAGGCATGATCCACCGCGCCCAGCCAATAGGAGGTTTTAGAATATGAATATAAGACATCTGAAGGTGCTGACTTCCAAGGAGTCCAGGTTCATCTGCATATGTTGGTTTCAGTGGGCCTCTCCATCACGTCAGCAAGTGTGCCATGCATAACCTGTACCACCACATGTGATGGCCCTGCTTCTTGAATGTGCACTTGAAAAATCCTTGAAAATCTTGAGTCCTTACTCAGATTTGCTTTTATTTTCCAGAAACTCAGAAAAGTTGTGTAAAATCAAAATTAAACTGAAATTAGTGTAGGAGAGACAGAGAGATCACCTCCATGTCCATCACCCCCACTCTCTCTTAGCTCTCATGTGAGCTCTTTGGCTGTGTCTAGGAAGCAAACTGACATAAGACAGATGAGCAAGAGAAAAGCATATACGTTTTTGTTTTGCGGGGATTTTTTGCTTGTTTGTCTTTGTTTTTAGGGTCTCACTATATTGCCCAGGATGGTCTCAAACTCCTACAATCTAACAATCCTCCTGTCTTAGCCTCACAAGTAGCTGGGATTACGACATGAGCCAGCCACAACCAGCCAAGTTTCATTAGTTTTACATGTACCGGGGGTCTCCACTTTAAGAGTGAAGTCCAAAGAAATGGCCAAAGCAAGATGCTTTTATACTTTTTAGACAAAGAACAATAAATTTGTGAAGAAATGACAGGACAAAGGGGAACTGGCCAGGGACATAAATTCTATAGGGGAGTCCCTAGGAGATATATGGCAGAGTATAAAAGCAGTAGATGATAAGGGTTACTTTGGGAAGTTTACTTATTTGGGTCCATTGCAGCCCTAATTCCCAGTCTTCTGGTGATAAGGTCTATTTTCTTGCTCTGGTACAGGAAAGGCCCCCCTCCTGGAGTAATCTTTATGGCTGGCTGCATGCAAGAACAGACAGGTCAGCCAGCCCTTTCTGAAACTATAATTTCTCCAACATTTTCAACTCAAAATAATGAATATAACAATGCAGCATATTTTGGGATGGCATATCCTTCACTCCTTTATTAGTAAGACTTCACTATATCAGATTTAACAAGGTTTTGTTAAATGATCTGTGTACCCACAATTTTGAGCACCACATTTTCTGATGAAATATGAATTAGTGAAGTCTACAAAGGTATAATACCACAATTTAGAACATTATCATGTGGCGATCCTTTGAGTATAGAATGGTGCTTATGTCAATATTAATTCTGAAAATTCCTAAGATGCCCATTTTCTGAGGTGAAATCAGCAATGTGATTGATTATTCATTTAAAAAACACTCGGGCATCTCAGCAACCATGAACTAATGTCTTTGGTAGATCAATAATTTTTTCACTCCAATCACAAGAAGAAATCCAGAGCATCAGAAAAGTCATCAGTAAAAACATTAAAAGATATGTGCCAGCTGTTTCTGGCAGAGTGTTGAAGAGGGGATGGAGCAAAACAATAAGAAATGTTTGCCATATGTTGGAAAATGAGGGGTAATGGAAAATATTCATAAACAAAGACTAACACTTGTCTGTATGTTATTCAGGTGCAGAGATAAAGCACATCCATCTTCAGTGACTCTTCTGAATGCAAATGACTCTAAGGCTCAGGCAGTCATTACCAGAGTCTTGAAATCCCTTATGCAGTCTGAACCATCATTGGTGTCAGTTTTGCCTGCATAAGCACTTTAAGATGAAATCCTAACCTCTGAATTAGCATAAAACATTCTGTATAAAAATCATTCACATTAGAGGGTCTCTGTCAATTTTTGAACTGGCATTGCTATTGTCTTGTATTTTAAATCAGTTTAGAAATCTTTCCCCTTCTCTAATTCGTTTCCTTCGTTCTCAGTCTGATATTCCTCATCATTCCTGTCAGGTGGGTTACATCTGCTGTATTTGCTAGAGCCCACAGAGATTGGGGTGGGGGGAAAGAAAATATGGAATTTGCCCAACTAATGTGGTTCAAATCAAGCTCACGAGAAACCATTTTCCCTGCTTATATTTACACAGGTATGATAGATTTATTTCCCCCAGGAGTCCTCTGTGTTCTCCTGAAATTTGACCATGTGTGACTCATTTGTCTGTATGTTATTCAGCTGCACAGATAAAATACATCCATCTCTTCTAAATGCAAATTCTCAGCAAGAGTAAGCCGAGTAAGCTTTGTCACAGCAAGAAGCAAGAGGGCAGACATAGTGGACAAGAAAAACCCTACTGAGTAAAGGATCTCAAGATGCATACAGCTGTTCCCAAATGTTAGTCAGTGAATGAGGCAGTCATTGATGAATCTGATAGTGAATTTGATAACGTAGTTGGGGCTCAAACACTTGAGAGCTACATCCCCAGGACTTATGGGAGGGCCAGAGAAGCCAGAACTCAAGACTGCAGGAACCCAGGTGTGACTTTGGTCTCCACTATGTGGTCATGTGGCCACCGTGTAGCCTCCTTACTCTGGACCACTTTGTTGAAATGGAGACCTATGGAGGTTGCCTAAAAAACTTTGCTTTAAAAATTCTTGAGAAGCAGAGGATTGACTAACTCAATTCTCAAATGAAAAGATATACCCCTGGAGCCATATGGAAATTTGTGGGAGGATTTGATTGTCACACTGATGGGGAGGCACCACTAGCGTTTAGTGAGTGGGGCCAGAGGCAGTAAACACCCTGCAACGTGTGGGATATGGTCCCCATGACAAATTTCCCTAACTTCTGCCCAAATTTAAAATGTCCAATCACGCAAGTGAAAAAACATGATATAATTATCTGAGCCATATATCTAACTCCATTTAACATATACACACAAGGTATTTTTAACAGTTTTAATACACATTGACTTTTTCAAGAACACAATCATTGTGTGTAAATACTTTGTTTTGTTTGAAATTCACCAGCCTTTCAGTAAATCTCTGAGAACAAGGCATGGGTCTGCATATGTAATGTCACATTTTGTATATCGATACGAATGTACTTACCTTGCCTTTATTTCAAAATGTCAAATATAAAGAAAAAGTGTTGACAATATTCAGTTGAGTATTGTCTTACTTCTGTGAAGCTCAAACTAATTCATTACAAATAGTTGTATCGGACTTAGAACTGTCTTTTAGTTTGGCCATGCCAAAAATATGCACAATTTTATTATAAATTACTTTCCTTTTATTTTTCCTTTTTATTAGTTTGTGCTGGACCCTGCGGGCCCCACTGAGATCCCCACTTCAGGACCTCCCCAGCAGCTGAGAGCACTGACCGTGAGCAGCCAGGGCTTAGGGTCACCACCAACTCCCCACAATTGCTCCTGTCTGAAAAAGGCTGCCTCTTCCAAGGTCCTGCCCCATGACTCCTCCATAGGAGGAGCCCTCATCCACTTACTGGTCACTGGGGGATAATAAGGCCCCAATTAGGCACAATTCTACAAGAGCAATCTGCTCCAGAGCTCCCTGTGGGATCTGCTGGGTCGTGTGGAATTGCATGGCAGCGTGACCCAACTTTTCCCTCTGCCCAAGCCTGCTTCCATCTCCCTCTCACAGGTGTTGATCCCAAGAGTATGTCCCCAAACACCATCTCAAGTTCTTTTTCCTGGGGAACCTGACCTGTGGCACAGTGAAAGCATTATAATTGATTTTGGACATTGGGCATTACCTTATATAGCAATTTTAATTTGGGATAGTAAAGGGGGAAAGGAAAAAATATTTTCAATAAATGAGAGGTACCAGATTTCATGGGGTTGAGAACCACTGGACTAGGTGATCTCTTCAGAGTCCCTCTACCTTAAGATCTTCCACTTTTGTGTAGCAACGCTGCTTTTTCTAGATCCTGAAATTAACCAAGACTCAAAATAATACTTTATGTAACTGTTTTGCACCCACTTGAATAAAATAAGTGGTCCTGTACAGCATCATTGCACATCAGCACTTTTTTTCTAGATTATCCACCCACCATGCGATGTATCCCTGGGGGAGTAATTGCTATATGTGATGCAGCCAGCAAAGCCCAAGGCGTGTGTGCCAGCAGAGCAGTGTGTCTATGCCATAGACTACATTACTCAGGCCTCACAGCAAAGTGGCCGTGGGTATATTTAGCTCTCTCTGAGAGAGAGACACTAGGTATCCAAGAAGATAACAATCTGGCTCAATAACATCAGGCACTTTGCTCTTTGAAAAAAAAAATTTTTTTTTTTTTTGAGACAGAGTTTCGCTCTTGTTGCCCAGGCTGGAGTGCAGTGGCGCGATCTCGGCTCACTGCAACTTCCGCCTCCCGGATTCAAGCTATTCTCCTGCCTCAGCCTCCTGAGTAGCTGGGATTACAGGCATGCGCCACTCCACGCCCGGCTAATTGTATTTTTAGGAGAGACGGGGTTTCTCCATGTTGGTTAGGCTGCTCTCAAACCCGCCTCGGCCTCCCAGAGTGCTGGGATTACAGGGGTGAGCCGCCATGTCTAGCCTGCTCTTTGAAATTTTTTAGATGGCATAGAGTTTTAATTTTATTCTTAATATCCCAATGTTGTATTTCTCTTTGAACCATCAACTAAAAAAGATTCACAGAGCCACAGTGCAGCTGAGGAGCATGTGTGCATGTGTTTGAATGTGTGTGTGGTATGTGTGTATGTGTATGCTTTGTGTGTCTGTGTGTGAGCGGGGGCTTGCTGTCCTAAGGGATAGTAGGGGAGGAGAATCTAAAAGTGAGACCAATAAATACTAAGTTCTTACTTTCTGACCAGGCTGCCCCAAACCAAGGATGCAAAACCCCTTGAAAGCACTTAGTTTCCTCTCATTCCAGGAAAGTGTTATTTTATACTAGATCAAGCAGAATGAGGGCTATTTACCTGGTACTGTGACTCCTTTCAAATCAGTTGTTAATCTAAGTCTTCAGTGTGCCACTAGGTCATCAACTTTCTTGGTCATCTGACATTCAACACAGATCAGAGTCTGAAAGCTTGGCCCCACCTCCTCAGCACTAGCCTGCTGCCCCCAGGCTGTCCGCGTGTTGCAGAGGCTGTTCAGTCATTCAGCATCTCTTTCTTAATTCATTTACCTGTAATGCTGGGATGCTGGTCAGAGTTCCCACCTTTAATTCTTCTTAGGGGTGTGGGGATGATTAAAGCAATAATGTTTTTCAAGTACAGAGGTATTCCAGACTAAAGACACTACGTAACCTAATGCATTCTGCTTCCAATGACATAAGTTTATGTAATTGCAAGCTAGGAAAATAAAGTTAGACCAGGTGTTCCTACCGCAGCCGCGATACTGTTTGCCTTACTTTCATGATGTGGCGCCTGCCTCAACATTTTTTTAAAAAGCACTAATTCCCAAGAAAGAGGATATTGGTTTAAGAAAGAAATGCTCTCATTCACTGAACTTTCATTTCATTAATACACAAATATGTACAATTCTATTCCACAGTCAGTTCAAGGCTAAAAGTTGAGTTAATAATAAATGGTACATTTACTACTTCGTCATGTCATTTGTACTTCAGAGAGAGCTTTTATAAAGATATTACTTTTGCTTTTAAAGACAGGAAGGCTGTGTAAGGTACCCCAGTCAACCTGAGTAAATGCTTTGCATGTTCATTTTCTTCCTGAGATAAACAGGTCACCTTCTGTCCCACATGTAATTAGCGTAATATCCTGTCACGCACCTGCTCTGCTGCTCAATGCATCAGCTCTTACATCCCAAGACAGTGTTGATTACTGTAGATCCTGGCACATCACTGTGAGGAGTTCAGCCATACCAAGCCTACCAACCACAATGGGAATATTAAATGCATTGCAAAGATAATAAGAAAAGTGGTTTGAAAGGCTGGGTGTGGTGGCTTACACCTGTAATCCCATCACTTTGGGAGGCCGAGGCAGGAGGATTGCTTGAGGCCAGGAGTTCAAGACCAGCTTGGGCAACAAAGTGAGACCCTGTTTCTAAAAAAACTTTTTTAATTAGCCAGGCATGGTGGTGCACACCTATAGTCTGAGCTACTTGGGAGGCTGAGGTGGGAGGATCACCTGAGCCTAGGAGTTTGGGTCTGCAGTGAGCTATGACCATGCCACTGCACTCCAGCCTGGTTGACAGATCAAGACACTGTCAAAAAAAAGTGGTTGGCCAGTCTGAGCTGTTTGCCAACAGACCACTTCTGTAAAATAATGCTATGGAAGATTGAGAAATTCTGTCCCTCGCCAAGCCACTGAGAATACACTACTGATTCCATCCATTCGAACATGCTTGGACTCCCTGGTCTAAACTGATAGGGGAATCAAAGAAGGAAGTTAGAAGTGAAGTACAAGTGTTTATTAGGCAGCTTGAATTGAGGAGGCCAAAGAATGTGAAACAAGAACAAAGACTCTTTCTGGTTGGATGTATCTGGTAACTGAGTGGAAATACAAGCTTAGCCAAGGTGCCTACTTTATTCCTAATGTTTTACATGTCTAACCCCCTTTCAGGGAAAAAGAAAACAAAATGATAAAAATACTCACATTGAACAAACTCAATATCATATTAAGAGAAAAAGGCAAGTTGCAAATTAATAAGTACAGTATGATTGATCCTCCCTGCTCCATCCATGACCAAATTCACCTGTGCTCAGCAACCAAACAAGTATAGTATTAGGGATCAGCTACATTTGGACCACAAAACTTTGAAAGCCATTATAGAAATTTCACCCATCAAAGATGACATCCTCTCTGGAGAAAGATGTGCCCCAGATTTCAAACGATCAGTTCTTATTTATCAGCTTTTAAATATAAGCCAATCTTAAAGGTGGGCACCAACTCTAATTGTAAAATTACATTCACAGCTACATTAAGCATACATCCCACTTACAAATCCAGCCCCATGCTAGATGAGGCATTTATTAGTAATGAGGAATACATTTTATTTCCCCAGAGTAAAAAAATAAATAAGACTTTTAAAAACTAGTTAAAACGAAAAAGCCTGGTTCTATCCTGGTCCAAAATAAGGGAGAATTGGGGTATGGAATATCATTTCTGAAAAGCTCTCCTTAAAAACTTACTGAAATTGGGACTCCACAGCCTTTGAGCCATGGATAACTAATCCAAAAAGCCAGTCCCTGTGTGGTATGGTATAGAGAGGGACAAAAATAGGGACCTCCCCAACCCCGACTATCAGAGAAAAGATTCTAAATTTTAAACAATTTTTGTACCCTTCACTGCCACACGCACACCCACACACAAATACACACACACACACACTCATGTGCACAAAACTTGAACTTTCCACACATAAATTCAGGGCAATGGCGGTGTAATTGCCAAAAGTAAGTTTGAGTCGGGGAAATTCTCTCTCCTCACTTTGTGATTCTGGCACCACCTGCTTGAACTGCTTTGGGATAAAGCACTTAGATTCACCTAAGAAGCTTCAAAAGCTTACAGAAGCATGCACCTGATCCCAGACCAATTAAGTCAGGACCTGGGGCGGGGGCACCAGGACTGAAATTGGGCATAAATAGTTTTTTTTTAGATGGAGTCTCACTCTGTCCCCCCAGGCTAGAGTGCAGTGGCGCAATCTCAGCTCCACAAGATCAGCAACCTCCGCTTCCTGGGTTCAATCATTCTTGTGCCTCAGCCTCCTGAGTAACTGGGACTGCAGGAACACCACGAGGCCTGGCTAATTTTTTTTTTTTTTTTTTTTTTTTTTTTGGTATTTTTAGTAGAGACAGGGTTTCACTATGCTGCCCAGGCTGGTCTCAAACTCCTGAGCTCAGGCAATCCACCTGCCTTGGCCTCCCAAAGTGCTAGGATTATGTAATGGCATGAGCCACAGTGCCTGGCCATTAGTTTTCAAAGTCCTTTGGGTAAGTCTAATAGACACTGAAAGGTTGAGCACCTTCAGGTATTGAGAACCACTGGTTAAACAGGTAACCAATCCGGTCTAGCCCCATTAGCCTGCTATTGGTTGCTGACCCATGGCCTTCATGGATACAAAATGGAACAGGGTGTTTCCTGTAGCAATGAGCTAATTAATCTTTTCAAGCAGTTAAATACATTTAGTACTTCTCAGGAGTATACAGTCTTTCAAAAAGTCATTAGTTATAAAGGCTTAGCCAAGGATTTACCTTGATTCTTAATTTTTCAAAAGCTGGGTTATTTTAAAAAATTACCTTCCAATAGCAAGCTAATATGTCAACTTTTTTCAGTTGGGCTCTTGGTGCACTTTTGGGCACCATCCCAAAATAGGTGGGACGTAAAGACCCAAACCTCACTTCCAAAACTGTTTCTTCTAATTCCCTGGAAGATATTCCTATCAGGAACTATGACAATAAGGTTAAATAACAAGTTGAGTACTTATTACTGTTTAAATCAATACAGTTTTATGCACCACACTATAAAAGCAGCCTGAGTTACTTAGATATTTTAATTTGGGTAAAAAGAAGATTGAAATTATATTTATCAGGCTGAAATATAAAAAGTCTCCAGTCAACTTTTTCTGCATTGAAAAAACTTGTTCTTCATTATCTGTCATTTCTCCTTCAGTTTAAATTCTAAGATGAATTTACAAGAAGGCAGGTGGCTGTCAGTGATTCTGTTTCAGCTCGTCAATATTTCCTCTGGATGAAGGACAACATACTGATTAGGTTTAACTTCATCTTCTTTTAACATTTCAACAGAAGGGGCTCTTCGTGGAAGTCGCTGAATAACTCTCAAATTATAAATAATTTCATGAGATAAAAAGGGAGGCCCCAGACTTTTTTTTTCTGTGACTAATATGGTTTCTGCTCCTCCTTCCTTAAGACTTTTAATTAAATCAGAGACAAGCTGGAAACAATGTGTCAGCTTTTTAATGAGCTTTAATTGTCACCACAGAAAATTAAGCATAGGCTGAGAATCAGGATTCAAGATCAGCTGTAAACCCCAGACTGGTAACCAGTTCTGATCCCATGCTGATGTGAGAGCTTTGTCTTTGGGTAGAGAGAGAGGGTTCAGAGAAAACCTGCTTGGAACACAGAAAGCTAAGTTGCTACAGACAGGATTCTACCCATTCAGACTACTATCAGTCATTTCCTACACTCTTAGAGTTTGGCCCAGGGTTGTTAGATGAGGATTACAGCCTGCAATGCTTGCCCCACTAAGAGGCCCAGACTCACAACTACGCCAATTGTCAGGTCCAGGGTCAGGTTCGGGCCCATACTGAGGTCCGAGGGGAGTGGGTGGATAGGCGAATAGCTGAAAGAACACTCGGGGGGCTCTAAGCAGGTGAAATGTAGTTTTATTCAACAGCTCTCTCACCGGCAGCTCTATTACACTGTCCGCCTTTATCTCGGCGGTCTGCTGCGGCTCCGCAGCTCCTCTCAGCAGCCGGCTCTGCACCTCGGCTGCTCCCACACACAGCTGCACGGCAGGCTCTCCCTTGTCTTCAAGGTCAACAGCTTAACTCTTTCCCTCTGGCCACCAGCGCCAGCCACGTCGAGCTGTGCCGTGCCCTGGCTCCCCTCTGTCCATCTGCAAGACAGCTCTGTTTCTCTTTCTCTGGGCGCCAGTGCACCCCCAAGCCATGTCAAGCTGAGCCCAGGAGTGCCTGTACAGTGTCAGCAGGGCAGTTATACCTTTTATAGACCATAGTAAGTAAATTCCGAGCCAAGAATGAGCTTACATAAACAGGTTATATAACAAGTGGAGGTGTGCACCTGCGCAACAATCCCACTGACTCAGGCAGGCCTGGATGTCAGCCTCAGCCTAATTCTTGACCAAAGTACACCCATATACCTTACAATAGTGATGTCAACTTGTAGTCTTTTCCAAGGCATTTTTCTTTAGGCATCTTCCAAAACTATACAGAAGAAACAGAAAACTGACCTGAAGAAAGACACGTGCCGAAGAGGGGTCAGGATATATAATAAACTGAAGGTGACCAGTGTGGGCTTCTCCTGCTTCCAAAGCCAGAAGGTTCTTGCAGATGTATTTAATCAACCTATCTTTTTCCTGAATTACATTCTAGCAGTTTGAAAAAAAATAATGAGAGGAGAAATCGCTGTGGAACTCAGTGTCCTTGGTATCTATTTCATAACAATGCTCAAAGGTCTCCACTGGAAAATCTTGAATAGATGTAATAGGCAGGCTTGCTTTTAAAATGATTGGAAAGTGCGGGGGCCATAATGCTATTGTGGAACCACATTATTTTACAATGCACCTTAAATGGTTCCCAAATCCTTTTATTTAAAACCCCAAGATAGGAGGACTAGTTTTTCTCAAAGAAACCACGATTATTTCCTTCTCAGAGAATAAGCTGTTAGAGCTGGTAAGACATTAGCAAATAGCCCATCTGAGCTACAAAGAGCAAATAGCCCGTCCGAGCTACAAAGAAAAATAATGGTTTTGTTTTGTTAACCTGGAGAAGCGACATACCTTTAAGGCTTTTTTAATGGATTGCCACAGGATAATTGCTACTGCTGTTAAGCAGAACGTTCTATTTGGATATTAGCTCATTTATGGGGCAGAGTTAGGAAGAGTTTTTGCCCAGGTGACTTGTAACAAAATGAAATAAGCAGATGTTACGTATCTTGAAATTACCACCAAGTTTTTATGTGTTGTTAGGTGCTGAGATGCTCTGAAAATTTTGTCTAAAATTGCAGCGTAGTTGTGAACAGAGCAGTCGTATCACTATGCTCAGGCAGATTGTGCCAAACACTGAGACGTTTTCAAAACCATTTAGTCATCTCCCCAAATATAAAAAAGAAAGGGAAGAAAGAATCCCTCTGGAAGTGAGCTGCTCAAAGATGGGTCACTGGGGCAATCTCGTCCCCTCTAAAGTCTTCCCCTCACCTGCCCCTATACCTGCCCTGCCCACACAGGAAACCACAGGGCCATAAGGATGAGTGATAGGTAGGAATGATTTCAATCCTTGTCTGCAGTTGTAACCCCCCTGATTTAGTTTGAGTCCTCCAAGAAGCAGATGTCAAGGCAGGATTCAGTGAGCAATAGATTTATAGGGAGAAACTCTAGTGAAGAAATGAAGCGGGGAGAGCCAGAGAAGGTAGGGAGCACTTCCAGATCACAACCCAGGCCAGACTCCAGTGAAGGAAAGCAAAGTAAACCAAAGCAAACATTTCTCTAAACTGGGTGTGGTGGTTCACGCCTGTAATCCCAGCACTTTGTGGGGCTGAGGCAGTGGATCGCTTGAGCCCAGGAGTTCGAGACCAGCCTGGGCAACATAGGGAAACCACCATCTCTACCAAAAAAAAAAAAAAAACCACACAAACACACACACACACACAAATTAGCTGGATGTGGTGACTACCATAGCCCCAGCTAATAGGGAGGCTGAGGTGGGAGGATTGCTTGAGCTGGGGAGATTGAGGCTGCAGTGAACCGCTATCGCACTGCTGCACTCCAGCCTGGGTAACAAAGTGAGACCCTGTCTCAAAAAAAAAAAAAACAAGAAAACATTTTCTCTAAACCCTGATGTTTCCCATTTGGTAGTGGGTAGTGGGGATCCTGTGCTGGGCACAAGCTGCTCCTCTCCTTTACCTGTCTTACTTTGCTTTTCTTGTAGGTTCTACCCAGTAACCATAGTTCACAGAGACTAATGCTATGCCCATTGTAGACTCTGATATTTTTCTAGGCCCCCCTGTGACTTAGAGTTTGTGTATGTAGGCTAAGCCTGGAGAGAGGAAGATGGACAGGTGGTCTCCTCTCTCTGTCTCCCCTTCTTTCTGCTCCTCTTGGAGGGCTAATGCCTGGCCCCTGGTGTCCAGGTGCAATTCCAGCAGCCCCTTCCAAGACAGCTCCTCTCCCCTCTGGTTCTGACACAGCATGTACCAGCATCCTTAGAGACAAAGGGAGGAGTCATGCCTATCCCTTGTTCTCAGAGGTAGGAAGACATCTGCTAATGACAGCTCACCACCCAGCCTTCTGTAACTCACTGAATGTTATATGACCAACCACAAGCAGTGCCCACCCAGGGACCTTGGGACTCCAGGGTTCTCTGCCTTTGGTCCTGTTTCTTGGAAAGCAGGAGAACCTGTGAGTGCCATTCCAGAGGTTATGCCAGCAGTCACTGCCCTAGACTCCTCCTCCTCACAGCCTTCTCTCCAGTTTGCTGGGTTCAAAGGGCACCCAGCAGCATCTACACAACCTCATCGTGCCTTTGCGCCCCACCCCATGCGTTCTCTACCCCAGGGGTCCCAAGGCTGCCTCTTCACAGGAAGTTCCAGGAACCCTGCCCTAGCCCAGGCCAACAAGGCCAACCTACTGCCATGCAAGAGGAAGGCTCTGTCTCCCTCCAGCTATCTCCAATCAGCTCTAGTGGAACTCTTTGAAAAGGCCATTGTTCTTCCCAAATGGTTTGGTTTATCTCTTTGAACATTTCCACATTTCTGTCAGTGATTATTACCGTTTTCATGGTTGTTTTTTTCCCCAGAAATAAATGAATGAAGAAATAAATTTCTAGTCATATGGACATTTAACTTTCTGCCCCAAGGAGACACCTGAAAAGGAAAATAAAAATATACTGCAGTAATTAAATTTTGAACACTAAGTATTCTAAGAAGTAAAATATTACAGAAATAAAAATTTCTGATTCAGTATTTATAATGAGAGTGCAGATATCTATGGATAGGTATTTGCCAAAATACAGACTAGCATTAACTTATTAGTGAGTTGTGAGTTGGTTGCTGAGAATGTGGGACTCATATCCTCCTAGAAGTGATGTTATAATTGGTAGCTGGGTTCTGGGTCAGCCTTCAGGACTCCATTCTCTGAGTTTCCACTGGTGCTGGCCTGATTCTGGGTCCTGGAACAAGGAATGCAGGAATGAAAATGTTAGGGAACAAGGAATGCAGGAATGAAAATGTTAGAGACAGCAAAAAAAAACTGAATGGGCTTTTTCCCATGCTAACTCAGTCACTCAATACTTTCAACACGAGATGTGGAGTAGGGGTGGGGGTTCCCACACATCAACCAAGCAATTCTGCAGATTCTGCAGCAGACACCAGTGGGATGTCCACTAATACAATTCAATCTGACACAAGCTACATGGAGATAGTGAGACAGGTGAGTTGCCTGACCACTCCCCCTGCCCCCCAACTACCCCCACCGCCCCCAGCAGGATGTGCGACAGGGGTATGGCTCATCTGTTCAGCAGGCCGCCAAGTGCTCAAATCCCTTAAAGGAGGGGTAGCATGCAGATGGGCAGGTGCAGGAGCTGGGGCAAGTGCTTTTGGGCTCCAGCCCCAAAGTAGCATCTGGAGGTGAGAGCCTGCAACTCCCAAAGCCCTAGTGGGCATGCTACAGTGCTCTTTTAGTTCTGCCATCCACAGACAGCTTAAGTGTTAACTAGCTCAGTGCCCTGTTGGTAGCTGGGATCTTGTCTGGTGTCCAGGAAGAATCTGGTCACATGGACAAATTGAAGGATGTTAAATGCGGGGGATTTTAGTGAGTGATGGAGTTGGCTCTCAGCGGGATGGATGGGGAGCTGGAAAGAGGATGGAGTAGGCAGATGATCTTCCCCTGGAATTCGGCCATCCTGTGGCTGATCTCCTCTCCAACTGTCCCCAGCCAATCTCCTCTCGACATTCAGGCGTTCCTTCTCTTCTCTCCTTCTCTGCCATGCTGCTCTTCTGCTCCTCTGCTCTTCTGTTCATCTGCTCATGTGTTTGTGGAGCCTGGGATTTGGAGTGTATATGGGTACAGGATAGGGGGGTGTGGCAGGCCAAAAGGCAACATTTCGGCGCAAAAAGAGGAATGCCTGCTTTCATTTAGGGCCACGGGTTTCCAGGCTTCAGGGTGGGGCCTTTGTCGGGGAACTGCCCTCTTCCACCCAGTATTTCTGTCTCCTGTCCATACCAATAGTGTCAGATCCCAAAGGCTGAGCGTGTGGTCCCACAAGACTGCCCTTGCTTCAGATGCCTGTCACCACTGTCCAACTGACTGGAAAACAGGGTTCCCACAGCTTCCTAATTGAGTTTGGTACTTTGTTACTTACAGCTGCCCACAGAACACAGAAACACTTTACTTATGTTTACTGGTTTATTGTAAGTACAGTAGGAAGGATACAGATGAAGAGAAGCATAGGGTGAGATATATGGGAAGAGACAAGGAGCTTCCATCCCCTCCCTGGATGCATCACCCTCCAGAAACCTCCATGTGGTCAGCTATCCAGAAGCTCTCAAGCCCAGCCCTTTTTGGGTTTTTATGGAAGCTTCATTACATAAGCATGATTGATTACATCCTTAATCATTGGTGATCAACGTAACTTTCAGTCCTGGCATCCCACACAGTTGGAGGAGCTAAAAATCTCAGTCCTCTAATCATGCCTATGCAGCTCTCACCTTGAAGCTAACTAGGGCCCCCCCCACCCCAGGTCATCTTATTAGCATACAAAAGACACCCATCGCTCGGGCAATTCCAAGGATTTTAGGAGCTGTATGTAAGAAGGGGACCAAATGTATATTTGACAATATTGCAGAGAGAAAGAGTTTTCTTTCTTTCCAGTACCTGATGTTCATTCAAGGTAACATTAAAAAAAATATACTCTATGCTTTATTAAACAATTTATCTGACAACCCTAAAAGACTCCTTTTGTTTCTAACGTTTTTGTAGGGTGTTTTGGGGAGAGGAGAGCATTATAGGCTTTAATTTTTAAGAGTAGTTTTAGGTTCACAGCAAAATTGAGCAAAAAGTGCAGAGTTCCCAAATACCTCGAAGCTCCAGACAGGCACAACCTCCCTCTCCTATCAACATCCCAGCCCAGAGTGGTACATTTGTTACAACCTGCATTTCTTAGGCTCCTACTGACACATCATTATCACCCAAAGTCTGCAATTTAATTAGGGTTCAGTCTTGGTGTTGCACATTCTATGGGTTTTGACAAATGTTTAATGGCAGGCATTACTCATTATAGTATCGTAGAATAGTTTCACTGCCCTAAAAATCCTCTGTGCTCTGCCTATTCATTTCTTCCCCTCTCTAACCATAACACTTTGAAGTAAAAATTTGCCTTTCTCATTCTTCTCCCACACCTCCAAGCCTCCTAATTCCTGGGATTCCCCTAGGTCTGAGCCCCACTCCCAACCCCCCACCCACCCCTCAGATGGACCTGATTCATACGAATGCGTGAATGACTAACAGCCCTCAAAATGCAGTTTAGGTATTCCCGTTTTGAAAAAGGCTGCTGATTGGCCCCCCCATCTCTTGAATAGGTGGACCCTCTGGAAGTACCAGAAAGGGATGTGAAGAGGCCACCACTACCAGAAACATTCCGGCAAGGTTGTCTTCTGCTTTTCCTTTCTCCTTTCCTTCTCTGTAGGGGTGGGTTGCCCTTCCCCACACTTCTCCTCAGAGTATAGAAATTATTTCAAAATTACAAAATTTGTTCTCTGCAAATGGTTCTTCTGGCAGCAATGCCTTGGCCAGAATGTATGTGGGTGGGTGAGTGGGGCAGGTGTATTTGCAATTTAGAGCTTTCATATGTGTTCTTTAGAGCCTCAGAGAGACAGAGAGAGAGAGAGAGATTTTAGTTCCCACTTTGCAGGTGCCTAGTTTGTGTCTACCAAAGGGCTGATTTCATCTTCTTTGTGGATACAATATTAGCATATCTCATGGACAAAAAAATCCTCACAGCCTTTCTAGAATATCCAATAAACACTCTCCACGTTATCTAAAAAGCGGGTGTAAAATAACTTTTCATAACAAAACAAATCATCTGATAACACAAGAAAAAGGTTAGTGAGAGTCTTTGCTGAAATTCCAACTGCCTTTTCTTGCTGCAGTCCCCCATCTTTGCAGAGATAAAGATTATGGTTGCCAAGGAAACAGGACCAGAGAGAGAAAGACAGAAACTTTGTCTCATTTGGTTTCCCCAGGACTCACAAAGCGAGCTGGGCTGTAAGCAGAGCTGGACAAGATTATGGTAGATTTATAATTTACTTAGTCAAATTGCTTTTAATTCATCGTCATGCCTCAATATACATTTTTTTCCCTCTGAAAGTTAGGTCTTGCACCTAGTTGTCCAATGTCTGACATATAACAGAGCTTTAAAATTCATTGTCTACGATTAAATTCAAATGCAGGACAGATGGCTTAGTCTGAGTATGTGTCAGACAGGCAAAGCACTTAAGATTTGTGACAGGCAAGACCAGGAATTAACTGCTAAGTTTTTGCTTTTATTCATACATTCATGTGCACCATGAATATGGCTGTAAAACTTATTTAAGTGTTCTCACTTTATTCAAAATATTCCCAAACAAAGCAACTGTTCTCCTTTTGCAAACTAGACTCCCTAATCTCAACCCCATTAACTCAAAATCCATTTTTCTCGTGCTATATGCACTGTGTACATTTTATTTACTCAGACAGTCAGGAGGATAACAGCAACCTTCTGAAAACCCAGCTTGCCTAGAATCCACAATGTTGGTCCCCACTTCATTTTTGTGAAACTTTTTATTGAAACATTTAATTATTTTATCGAGCAAACATTTGTCTGTGGAAATAAACAATGACCAGCCAAATGTGAACAAGCAAAGGCTATTTATTCAGAGCTTGCTATATAGCAAGGGAGTCAGCCACTGTCACTTGCATTTTGGCAGAGACTCAAAGGAAGACAGAGAAAAGGGAAAGTTTCATTGTGGGGAAAAAAGGGATGTCTTCAGGTTTGATTGGAGGCCGTTGGCATGGGGAAGCTGCAAGTGGGCCAACCAGAAGTGGGCCAACCAGAAGTGGGCATCCTGTGGTGTCTGAGTAGGGGTGCATATTTGGCTTTCTCTGGCTGGTCCTTAGTTAGAAGCAAGGACAAAAATCAGGGAAGTAGTCAGTTATTGGTCAAGTCCTGGCCATTTGGGGCTGACTGTGAATCATACAGGCACTATGATCTGGCTTTCTAAACCAGTTGCCAGAGATAGTGGTCTAACTTCCTACAGGTCTGACTTACGGAGAGCAGGCTGGCTTCCTGGGCTGATCACCATAGACAATGTGTTGGTTTCCTGGGCTGGTTGCTGCAGATTGTGGGTCAGAGTTCCATTTTTATACACGGTCTGGCCATTATCCATGGGTATATTCAATCATTTAGTCAATAAACATTTTACAAACAGAATAGCACAAAAAGCATCCGTGTACAGCTCAATGAATGATCAAGTGTAACAACCACCCAGGAGCCCCCGTTCATTTTTAAATTCTCTACAACTTATCTTCTGAAACTGGCTGTCAAGGAACATTTTGAGTCTCAATCAACTCTTTCCATTGGCTTCTTCAGTCCTCATGTCCAGGGCAAGGCTCACCAGTGGCAGGTCTCCTCGGACCACCTTACAGTGTCGTGTGTTCCAGGCACGATGGAATGCAGGGCAGCCCTGGGTTTCTCACAGTCAGGCTCAGCCCTGTGAATCACCTTCCTCTACATTCCTGGACCTGGAGGAGCAGGTCAGAGTGTGCCTTGAAATCCACCTCCACCACTCCCTTGGGCAAGTTATATAATCTCTCAAGACCTGTTTCTTCATCTCCAAAATGAGAGTAATAATAGCACCTGCTCTCACAGGGTTGCCGGGGGGATGAGCAAGGTGAGAGGCTTGCAAACCCTTAACGCAGTCCCTGGCATAGAATAAGCACTCAGATTTTTATGTATGTATCTCTCCCCATAATGTTTCAAAATGGCAACTAAAAATTACTGAGGACCTACTATGTGCCAGGCACTGAGCCTGGTATTTACTCTTAAATTTCTTATATTATTAAATTTTTCTATTAGAAAGAATGTTAGTCACGCTTATTTTGCAGATCGAGTATCTATGGCTCAGAGACGTTAAGAAATCTCGCTATATTTACCTCAATTTGTCATGAGGATTAAATGAGATGACCGTAAAGCAGGTCCTTAGCACAATCTCAGCTCATCACTTAATGAATGGGGCTATAGTTTACAATGACTCTTTGATGATTCCCTGTAGTACAGGGGTCCTTAGCCCCTGGGCCATGGCCCAGTGCCCGTGGTCTGTTAGGAAGTGGGCGGCACAGCAGGAGGTGAGCCTTTGGCTAGTGAGCATTACTGCCTGAGCTGCGCCTCCTGTCAGATCAGCGGAGCCGGGGAAGAGGGGGCAGTAGATTCTCACAGGAGCTGGAACCCTATTGTGAACAGCAGATGTGAGGGATCTAGATTTTGTACTCCTTATGAAAATCTAGTGTAGGAATGTCCAATCTTTTGGTTTCCCTGGGCCACATTAGAAGAAGAATTGTCTTGGGCCACACATAAAAGACACTAATAATAGCTAATGAGCTAAAAAAAAATCACAAATAATTTAAGTTTATGAATTTGTGTTGGGCTGCATTCAAAGTCATCCTGGGCCACAGGTTGGACAAGATTGATCTGATGCCTGATGATCTGAGGTGAAACAGTTTTATCCCAAAAACATCCCTGCCGCCTCCAGGCCCAGTCCCCATCCATGGAAAAGCTGTCTTCCACAACACCAGTTCCTGGTGCCAAAAAGGCTGGGAACCATTGCTGTAGTAGATAAGCCTACCAACTGCAGAGAATAATCTGTGTATTTCCCCCTCCAACGTCTGCTCTCCCTTTGTTCCTTACTAATTAAATCACATTGCTGTGGGGTGGCAGTGTGCCAGATAAAAGTACTGCCCTCCCCAAGCTCTCTTATATCTTGGGAAGTTCACATGTCCCAGTTCTGGCCACTGAGAGGTAAGTGTAAGTCTCCCGGTGAGCCTTTTGGGTAAACTATTACTATTCAAAGTAAAAGGGAGAATGTCCTCTGGCCTGAGCCCTTTCCCCTTTGTCTGCCCCACTTTTGCTGCCTGGAAAGCAGATGAGATGCCATGAGATGCAGCTGCCATCCTGCAAGCATGAGGCCTGATGGCCTCATGGGGGTGCTGTCCCGGCCCTGGACTGCCGACCTCCAACCCGTTTGCCTACTGTGGCCAGATTTTTATTACCATAGCTACTGTTTGGTGTGATCTATCTAAATGAAATGAAATTTCCAAATGAATGAAAATTAAGAATTTGAAGTATCTTTTTAATCTGTCTACATGTTCCGACTGAGATGATAAAGAGAAACAACTCCAGAGAATGAAAGATCTGCTCACAATCATTTCTACAGGAACCATTCTCAACCCCTCTAGGGATTAACATCAAGACTTTTTCCTGAGTCTAAATCCCATCCGTCAACTCCTAACTAACCCGCCGTTCTTCCCTGTCATTTGGTGTCATCCATATGGTGTCATCAACAGGGTTTCCACGGGTCTTCAACATCATGCACTTGGAATCTGAAGGCTGACACTGGTCCCCAAAGGCTTGGCTCTAGACCAGCCTCACACAGCACAGAACCGAATGATCCTCCTGTCAAACCCAAGGCATCTGCTCTGGCATCTTGGTCAAAGTCCAAAGGCTGTAATTGCATTATGCCTACTTGTGAGCTCTCCTAGAGTTCCCAATTAGGTAATATTTATTTTCTACCCAGAAAAGGTTATGCCCAACCTTGCTCTGCACACTGAAACAATAAGGGTTCCAACCCAAGTGATAAAGGAGCATCTCAGTGTGACATGAAGCCATCATGAGGTAGGGGCAGGAGGCTTCAACTGGCCTTATGCAGAGCCAGCTAGGACAGCCATCAGCTTGGAACAAACTAAGTATCCCTGAGGGGTTAAACTTGTGCTTTTCTGTGGCAGTACAGAAATAATATGCATATATTTCCACTTTAAATGATTTCTAAAGCAGATGTCAGCAGATGAAAAGAGGATTGAACTCCAGCTCCTTCTCTAACAGCTTTCTGTCAAAATATAACCCACGTGAGGATTTCAAAAAACTAAATTCATTCCAATATAAAGTATGCTGTCTTAATATCGCATGGTGTGTGACTTGTTATATTCCCAGCTGTGAATAACCCATAAATGAGGAATTTTGTCTTGCTTAAAGAGATACTCTAATGGTCAGGAAGTTTTATTTAATATGCAAAATTACCTTTGTAAATATCACTAAATGGTGAAATAAAACACGTTCGGAATATCTGAAATGATCCTTCTTTGGATAAACGAGAAAAGGCACAAGTTTACAATGCCTCAAATTGTGTCTTATTCAAATAAAGACCCACACACATAATGAAGAGAAAATCTCTAATAATTTATTGACCTTCAGTTTCACATTGTGAAAAAAAAAAATAACAGTTTTACAAAACCTCAAAATGTAGTCATAGCAAACAAGTACATATGAACATGAACATTTTCCTTCAACTTATACAGAGTTTTGTACGTGAACCACATGGTCAATAGCCAAGAGAGGGACATTATGCAGCTCTAATCACTCTTATTCAAGACAGGTGTCAAGCCCAAAGAAAAGGGGCTACACAATTATACCAGAAGTGGAGGGCTGCCCTTTGTTATGTGTTTCTACAGCAACCAGCCCACAAAATAAGAAGAACCTTCTCTGTCTTATGCCAAGGTTTTTGTGTGTACTGTGCTGTGAATTGTATTTGCTTCAAAGTGTGGGACGTTTCACAGGGTGAGAATGGTCAAGTAGTGAGACCAAATGCCTGTATCGATTCAAAGAGTGGGAGTCCAGAAAGTTCCCTACAGGCTGGGGGCCCAACCCTTACCACAGCTCCCTTTGGCTCACACACAGTAATTAATAGAGGATTCAAGGACAGACCCCAACTTTGAAACAGCTGCAGAAAATTCATCCTGCTTTCAGAAGCCATGCAGTGACACATACATCTCTCTTGGCAGATTTGCATCATAAACTACAGAGCTGTAACTGCTACAATATAAACGACACTGACTATGCCCACTGGGGGACAATTAGACATTTGCATTGCTTAGAACACATCTAGGAACCAGGGACTGACTGCTGGAAAGTACTGTGATTCTTTTCTTCCAACAGCTCATTTATTTAGGCCCAACTACAGCCCACTCATTCATGGCATGGACGGACAAACACAATTAGTCTAAAGTACTAAGGTGGAGAGAAATGTTAAGGATTGATCTGTCATTAGACAATGCAAACACAGTCACAATGTAAAAGGTTGTTATCAGTCTTAACCCCTATTTTCTAAAATACAGCAATGTGAGAAACATGGACGAAAGCAGTTCGAGTTGCAAACTTTGGTCTTCCCCCGCACCTCAGGGGAAGCACCTATTTGAGACTAGCACTAATACCTACGACGGCACATGCTTAGTAAACAAGCACTCCAACTAGCAAAGAATGTATTCACAACTGATTTCCAACTCTACCGGAAAACTTCTCAATAGGGGCCACTGCCTACAATTCTTTGGTGGTTTGTGGCCAAATGTGTTACTTGTGCACCAAAGAGTTTTTTAAAAAGAGATTTGCCTAAGGGTGAGCACTGAAGTATACATTGTGCCAATGTAATTATTGTCTCGGAGACCTTCTAGAACTTGCTAAATCATATAGCAAGAAGAGAATGAGTTCAGGCCCAGTAAATCTGGTGAGTTAATTTACATCTGTGATACTGCCGTTTTTCCCATTAAATGTGGTTATGGCAAAGCATTCTTAGGGTAATAAATAAATAAATAAACTTTGGACAATGCCTTTACTTGTGCCCTATATACAGAACTATTCCATAGAATTTTCCAGGATTTCAAGATACTACACAAAGAAAAAAACTGTAAAGCAGTTTGGTCCTTTCCAAATTTCAGCAGCTGAGACTGAATTAGGTAAATCAGATGGGAGTGGGGAGAAGGGCAGAAAGCAGCCTCCCCTTACCCCATCAGCACAACCAAACCCCATGAAATCCCATTAAAAGTTGGTGAGTCTGAGAAAAGTGATCTCCACGGTTTCTCTACCTCTAGGACGTCATTTAAATTTCCATTTTGTCATCCTTCCCTGTCTTGACATTTTAAAAATCCACCCCTCCCCCAACCCACCCTCCAGTTATGCTCCAAATTGTAACTCAAAAATTTTCATGTTTGTGCAGCAAAGCACATCTCAACAGCCACAAAATGTGCAAAACGTACAACCATTCACACACGTCCATACATGTGAAGACAGCTGTAGGCATTGTTTCAGCATGCAGGCATCGAACAATAAATAGCTAAATCTATAACAAACTTCTTAACAGCCAAGGGAAAGTTTAAAGTCACTTATAAATAGAAAAGAACATCTACCAAATGGCTACCAACAAAGTCCCCATTGTTCAGAAACGTTCCTGGGGAGCAGACCCCTTAGAGATTAACGGAGAGTCCAGTGGTCTTCATTCTTCAGCCAGCCCAGCCAGCTTCCCTCTTGGACCCACAGTTGGGCTTTGAATCTCCAGCAGCAGCTGGTGTGGAGGCTTCAAGCTCTCTCCTCAGAGAGAGGTGACAACCATTTCAAATTTTACACATAAATGGTGGGGCCCATGGAAATCAAATGCTGAATATGGTACAGCAAGGGAAAAGGTCCAGCTTTTCTCTCCCTTTGAGGGGCTGATTAACATTGACATTAATCCACAATTACAAGACAAGGACTAGATCACAGGTTTGTTCATTCATATTTAAACCATGTGCTACTTGCACCAAAAATCCCACCCCCCTCCCTCGCCCCTTTCCTTCATGTCCAGTTAGAGCATTTACAAGGTGCAGCAGATTTTATTCGAGTCTTGCAACTTCTTTTCCTTTTTTTCTCTTCATTAGACTTGGCCTCTCCGAAGTAGAAATCTCATATTATCTCATCGAGTGATGGCGTGAGCTGAAATAGAAGGAAAAGAAAAACAAAACAAAACAAAAAAGCATGAAGGATTTGTGTGATGCCATAGTTTTAAGATTTTTCTTATTAGCCACAAAATTTTTTTTAAAATTAAACTTGGTATGGAGCTGGACAATATTGCTTCCAAAGGTCTTACATGTTCAGTAGGAACTGTGCAAAGATATTTAAAGTACTTGCCTTAAATGCACACACGTGTGCACGTACACATCCATGCAGATGGCTGGCCTGACAAAAACAGTGGTGTCTAAAGAAGGACCTTCACTTCTTTCCTAAGCATACACACATTCAAATCCAAACCTATATGTCTAGATGCTATTAGGAGTTGCCATCTTCTGCTTCCAACATTCATAAAATTTCTTTCTGTGGTTAAACAGAGCGACTGTAAAGTGATCACTAAGGGGTGAAAAGAAGGGAGATTCCTGTGCAAACCCTCCTTGGCCCATGTACCATGAAAGATTCCAAATTAACTTTACCATCTAGGAGGCAGACATACTAATCCTCTTATTTAAATGCATCTCTGTTATCCATTATGGCAGAAATCAGTCTCACTTCCTTTCACATGACAATGTATCAGGCCTCAACAGCCCAAGGTTGGAGTTTATTCTCAAAGTTCGTCAGTCCACACGTAGGTGCCAGCAGCTACAGCATGCCAGTGCTACAGAATCTACGTACATCAAGTGCGAATATCAATTCAAAGTGCCGTAACCACAAAGTCTGCACATTTCATAGAGCTTGCATTTCCTCACACTGCTTACTCTTCCCATTTATTTATTTCTCATTTCATCTGGGGAAATTGTGCAGAGGGCTTTCGTATCCCTATTGCTGTAAGTCTAAGTACAGACAAAGGGAATTCTGGAGGAGCCACTCATGACTTGCACTGAATTCTTTGCTTTTGTGTGTTCAGAAGCCTGATTCATTTCATGAGTTGTTTCTTTTGGCTGTTTCCTAACAGTGATTCAAGCTTTCAAGGCATTCCTTAGACTACGGTGTCATTGCCCCACCTCCACCTCCTTGTAACCTATATGTCAACATTAGGCCAAAAGAATGTATCTTATAATAATATAAAATTTCAAGACAATGCATATTCAAACAGGAAAAAAGGAATACACACACCCTCCCCCCAAAAAATTGCATATTCAAACAGGAACAATAATAATAAAAAAAAAAAAAGGACACACAACAACAACAACAACAAAATCTAGAGAAGAAACAAAGCAAATCAAAGCCTAAGTTAGGTTGAGGCCACACGGCACCATGAAAACAGAGGATAATCAAAGTAATTTCCTTTCTGCCCTTCCCACCCACTGACAGAGCAGCAGGAGGCAGATAAAACCTCCTAGGTGGATGAGCTTCAAGACCTAGGGAAACTTTCTGTTAAACACTGTATTAATTCAGTTAGCACCTACATTTGGAGGGCAGAGGAATTTGCAGTTTGGGACTGAGACCTACCTATCCAGCACTTTAAGGCACTCCAACCCCCTCTTCAATGTTTTAGCACTATCTTGTGTAGTAAAATTTAGAAATTTTAACCAACATTCTCCCTGTTGGAAATTCAAAGAGTGGCTTTGATCAGGCGCTTACGCTGCCCTTTAAAAGCAGCAAACTTGGCCCTGTCAAATTTAGTTTTCATGTGCTTGACTCTCTCACTGGTAGCGCCAAGGGTGAAGAGGATGTTATTTCACATATAACTTAACACTTTACTTGCTCTGTTTCCCAGCGACCGGAAGGGTATGATTCAGTTCAAACACCCAGGGTAGGGTGAAGTCAAGTGTTTGCCAACATGTTCACTCTGGGCTGAAAAAGGAGGAACCAAAAATGAAGTCTAAAGATAACAAGCAGATAATAGTCAAAGAAACCTCATTTTCCTACCATACAGAAAGCTAATTCCACTGCCACTATCTCACAGTAAGTTACTACATGTCAAGCACTGGGCTAGGTATTTTCGCCTCTTTTAACTCCCCTATCAATTGACCCAAGTCTGAGTTGGGACAGATCACAGGGGATTATAGATCAAACCACTCATTTGACAGAGAAGCAACCTAAAACTCAGGAAGGTCTAGAACTTAAAACTAGGGCCAGAATACACATGTGGCTTCTCTCCTCTTTCTGCCTCAATTTCCTTACCTTGTTCCAAGGATTCCAGCCAGCCTGCCCATTGTCATTTTTTATGTACCACCACCCTGGTAGCAATTTTTATGGCTCTTCTGTGCAAATATAGTCAGTTCTGGACTAACACCCAACTAAGTGTGCTGTTAATTGATGCTTTCGCCTAGGAGGTTCTTTAAACCTGCTTTAGAGGTGAGTCATGCATTCATATCTCAAATGAAATAACCACTTTCAGAGCATTTGTTTATTCAAGATTACTGAGATGCCAGCAAGGCTACAAAAAACCAGTTTGGTGTGAGACACTATTAGCCCAGTTGCTCCCCAGAGGAGGTGTCTGATTGTTCCTGCTGTTTTGAAGGAGTTTCATTCCAGGAAAGCATGACATAACTCAGAACTCTGATAACTGTACGAAGGCTGGAAGAGATAACTGAAGAAGTAAAAAAAATAGCAAGCTGGAGGCCAAGTGCGGTGGCTCACGCCTGTAATCCCAGCACTTTGGGAGGCTGAGGTGGGTGGATCACTTGAGGTCAGGAGTTCAAGACCAGCTTTACCAACATGGTGAAACCCCATCTCTACTAAAAATACAAAAAAGCCGGACGTGGTGGCGGGCACTGTAATCCCAGCTACTGGGAAGGCTGAGGCAGGAGAATCGCTTGAACCCAGGAGGCGGAGGTTGCAGCGAGCTGAGATAGCGCCATTGCACCCCAGCCTGGGAAATAGAATAAGACTGTGTCTCAAAAAGAAAATAAAGTAGCAAGCTGAAATGTGAGAGTGAGGCCAAGTTTAATGATGTTTCTAAATGAGCTGTAAGGGACGGGGAAAGAAAAGACCAATGAGATGAAACCCCTCTGTGCTTAGCTTGCCACTAGGCCTAGATCTCCTTTTCTCCCTTTGAACTCCCCTTCAAAGGTGTGAAACATACTAGGGAAAACAGAGCCAAAAGTTCCCAAGTAAATGAGTTTGTTTTCATTGTAGTTCCTCCAAAGCAGTTACTTTCTTCTCTTATTATTAGTAATAAGCCCATGAATCACCAAAACAAGTCAACACATCCTGTGTGCGCTGGGCTATACTTACACATGCCTAAGCGATTCCTGGGGCCAATCCTAAGAATGCTTAGCAGCAAAGCAGCCATGAGCTTTGCGAACTCTGAACTGTGTAGGCCTATTAATTATTTGAGCCAAGAGTATTCTATACTCTTAAATACACAGACAACTATTATGTACTCAGATATATGACGCAGAAACACAACTTTTGTTAGCCTTGACAATAGGGTCGGCCTGACTGATTAACTCTGAAAGGCCATAGTTTGGGAAGTTTAGGTGGCTCCGTGTTATCTGCACAAATTTCTGCTATGTACATGCAACCTTTTACAAAGACAGATATAGATTTATCTTTAAAGGCAATAAACGCCTTAAAGGGGGCTACTTTTTAAGTAAAACATTTAAAATAAGCTAATAATTTTGGAGAGAATAAACTAGGAATGAATTTGAGCAATACATTTTTAAACCCTAATCATTCTACAAAGGGTCTGAGGAAGCAAAATTTGAATATAAATGAAGTATCACCTGGGATGACATTGGCGTCATGGATGTGAAGCTCAAGTTTATTCGGTGGCAGTGCAACACGTGCTCCAGTGCTGATGCCCTAGAGCCAGACCCCCTGCATTGACTTCCCAACCAGCTCCACCTCTTACTAAGCTCTGCTAACTCGGGCAGCTTAGCCTCCATAATGCATGAAGCTTTTTTCATCTATAAAATGAAGCTAGTAATAATTCCCCATGGGGTTGTTGTGAGGATAGAATGAGATGATCCGTGGGAAACACGTGGCACCACTGCAAGCACACAGTGAGGGCTTAATAAACATTAGCTGGCATACTTAACAGAGGTCAGGGGTTCTCAACCTGGTTGTTCACTGGAATCATCCAGAAACTTTCTAAAAATACTGATGCTTGGACCCCACCCCAGACCAAATGAAACTAAGTCTCTGGGATGGGCAGTTTTTAAAAAAGCTCTTCAGGGCCGGGTGCGGTGGCTCATGCCTGTAATCCCAGCACTTTGTGAGGCCAAGGCGGGCAGATCATGAGGTCAGGAGATCAAGACCATCCTGGCCAACATGGTGAAACCCCGCCTCTACTAAAAATACAAAAAATTAGCTGGGCCTGGTGGCAGGCGCCTGTATCCCAGCTACTCGGGAGGCTGAGGCAGGAGAATGGTGTGAACCTGGGAGGCGGAGCTTGCAGTGAGCCAAGATCACGCCACTGCACTCTAGCCTGGGTGACAGAGCAAGACTCTGTCTCAAATAATAATAATAATAATCAAATAAATAAAAAGCTCTTCAGGAGATTCTGAGGCTCAGTAAAAGCTGAGAACCACTGTCTAATGCCATGGTGGGGGCTGAGGCTGTGGTCAACACAAGTGGGTAAGTTCTAGGGGCACCAGCTCTCTTATTTTTACAGCTTCGGTAGTACTTCTGCAGTACAGTCTCTGTGGATCAGATCTCACCCCATGTACTGAACTTACACAATAGCCTAATTATATGCATACTTACATCTATAGCTAAACTTCTTACCTCATGCTCACTCTCTTTAGAATGTACTGCATTTAAGAAGGCAGATGTTTCCAGGTGCTGACAAATGCAGTAGGAATCAGCGAGTATGGGACAGTGGTGATGCTGTTCCACACGTCTAATGTTGGATCGTAGCAGTCCAAAGTCTTGCATCGCTGAATGCCAAAGTATCCTCCAACCACGTAGAGTTTGTTTCCGGAGGCCACAGCATGGCAGCTCATGCGCTTTGCTGTCACATCTCCCACCTTGGTCCACTGGTAAGTCTCACTGTTGAATTTATAAGCAGAGCAGGCAGAGAATTCTGTATCACCCCCCATAATAAAAATCTGGTTCCCCAGCACAGCTGCTGCTGTGTAACGCCAGGGCTGGGGACAGGTGGCCGGTACAGTCCACCTGTTTTCACACTGATCGTAACACTGAACTTTGGGGAGCTTGTCATGACTGACACTGGTACCTCCGAAAGCAAACAACTTGAGTTTGGCACTCACTACTGCGGCGTTGCTAACGCCTTCTCGGAGTGGGGCCACCATGGTCCATTTGTTGGTTGTGGGGTCATAATGTTCTACCTGCTTTAGAGAGACTGAGGGGGAGGCCGGGAGGCAGCCAGTTGCGGCCGTGTGCCCCCCAACCACATACAGGCAGTGCTTCAGTTCAGCAGAGCCATGGCCAAACCTGGCCACCAGCATGGGGGCAGCCTTGGACCACTCCTCGTGCAGGGTATCATAAACCCAGACATCTTTCGAGACCCCATTTTCAGACCCCCGCCCCCCAGTAATGTATACTTTGCAGCCAATCGCACATGCACTAAACTCTTTTCTTGGGCTGGGAATGTCAGCCTTGGGAATGATTTCTTTGGCCTTCTGGTCTACCAGATACAACTTGTCACACATGAAAGTCTGTCCTCCCAGAAGGAAGAGGGCATGGCCGGTTTTCCGAGGTCGGGCACAGAGGCTGGTTACCACACCGTCATTCTGCAGGATTTTCAGTTTGCACCTGATGGCCTCTTCCACAATTTCCTTACTCTTTCTCTGCTTGGTGATGAGTTCCTCCATGGCCACATTCTCCATGAGATAGATGGCTGGCAGAAGTGCCAGCCTTACTGTCTGCAACAGTTCTGGGAGGTAGCAATAGCGCTTCTTCAGGTCATAGCTGATCCAGTTAATTGCAGACTCGTACACAAGCCTTTCATCTTCTGTCTCCAGCTCTTCACTGGACAAGAGTTGCACTACCATGTCCTGGGGCAGCTGGAGGAAATCTTCATTCTTCCTGATGGTTTGGAAGTTGCTGAGACACATTCTCCAAGATAGTTCATACAGCTTGGTGCACTGGTGTGCGTCAGACAGTAGCAGCATGCCCAGGCAGTTGGTGGGATGCAGGTTCTTTTCCAGGAACTCTGCACATGCATCCCGGATGTCTTGAAACTCCAGCATGTCACCAGCTTCCAGGAGCGATTCTGCATTTTCTTCATTGATGATGACCCGGGAGGAGTACGCATAGTCAAGCAGCAGCTCCAAGACTTCTGGGTGGATGGAATTGTCAAAGTTGACCTCACTGTCCTGGCTCTCTTTCAGGCCACCACTGAACATGGCCTCAAAGTAGCGACTGCATGCAGCCAGCACTGCCCGGTGGCAAGGGAAGGTCCTATTTCCGGCATGGAGAAGGACGTCAGTGAAGAGACGCTGCTGGCGTAAAAGATTCAGGTGAGTGAGGACGCTGTCAGCGTAGGAGGACTTGTGAAACAGATAGATGTTAATGGAGCCGCTGCTGGCCCTGGACTTGCGGTTCTCATGCACACTGACTGACATTTTGTTTCCACTCCTAAAAATAATAATAATAATAATAAATTGAAAATGATGCTCCTGATGTTCAGAACAGCAGAACGAAAGCAACAATGGTTTTGCGCAAAAAACAGAACACTTTGTTGTTGACCATGCCACCTACTATTCTAGAATAGTGTATGGCCATTCCAGGACAAAGCCAGAGACAACTACCCGGAAGGAAGGATATTCACTGCTAATACTGTTGAGCTATTTGAACTCTGCACTGTTTAAAAAAAAAAAAAATCACTGCATAAAAAGCAGGTTCATCTTGGAAAACCTGATTGCCAACTTTCAGGCCATTGAAGTCTTTTAGAATATAAGTGAGCAAAAGCCAAGAGGAGTGAGTCTCATTCCCACAGCTCCCTGTCCTAGTCCAGCTCATTCACTGCGGGCCACTTAAAATGCCAGGTCTCCTGCTCTCATAATGCCAGGATGGGCACTGGCTTTCATGCCCCATGCAACATAAAGCCATGCGTAAAACAAACACCTAATAATTAATTCCATTAAGAATTCCTTTGGTAAGATCCAATCTCCCAGCACATACAGTAAATGGGAAATGTAAGGCCAACTTCTGCAATGATCAGACCTTTATTTAAATGTTACAGATAATGTCTTTCATTTTATATATATTTTTGAGACCAAGTCTCGCTCTGTCACCCTGGCTTGAGTGCAGTGGTGCAATCACAGTTCACTGCAGCCTCGAACTCCTGGACTTAAGTGATCCTCCTGCCTTGGCCTTCCGAGTAGCTGGCACTAAAGGTGTGCACCATCAAACCCAGATAATTTTTTGTATTTTTTGTAGAGACTGGGTCTCAAACTCCTGGCCTCACCTGATCCTCCCACCTCGGCATCCCAACTTAAAGATTAATGTCTAACCAGACAGCTCTACCACTGAAGAGTCCTAAAAGCACCCCAATTTCAACATTAACCATATATTGATCAGCAAGCCTTTAGTCAAAGCACGGAATAAATTCTGGCCATAATCACCAACTACCTGTCTTGCTCGGGACAGCTTCCAATGTGAGGATTTGGCACATAAAAAGAAGAATATTTTGAGTAGCATACTTATGACTGCTGTTTTCTGTTCTTCCTGCTTTATATCAATTCTTGGAAAACCAGCTGCAAGAACAAAAGATCCACCCGTCTTTTGATTAAATAGTGCATCACTAGGACTGTTTCTGTTTACCTGCAAATGCTGACACCTGCATAGAAGGAGTTCAAAATGCAAACACTGCTTTATTTAAATCAAAAAATACGTGTGTGTGTGTGTGTGTGTGTGTGTGTGTGTGTGTGTATTTTGCCAGCTGTTGTTAATTTAGGGCCACCCCAGAATGTATTTGCTGACTACAGTGCTTTCCTTGGTATCTACATTGAAATTATAGTAGAATCTAATGCTATCTTTTGGGTTTCTTCAGTAAGAAAACAGTAGGGTAGAGACATAGGAAATGCTTGTCACCCATCTTCAAAAACTGAATCACATGCCTTCATCCTTTTCTTTTACACCACCCCTCTGTTACTTCAAAGGAATGAAGTCCTCAAAAACCTGCCTGTCCAAGGATTCCTAAGGAAGCTGTTTATCCCCAGAGGGTAAACTGTGTGGCTGGTTGCAGTATCTGTTCCAGACACATAACAGCCAGTCCCGAAAGCACAGCTGAAACTCTGTTTCCTTTAACCATTCAGATATTTTTAAATATATATTCTAAGAATTATTAATAAATGCAAATGAATGATTTGCCACAGATTCATGGGCTAAAATACTAATCTGCACCTCCCCAACCAGATGTGAGCCCCACTGTAAGACTGCACAGAAAACCACAAAGGCAGGGGCATGACACATATATCTCATACCATTAGGTGATGCAACTAGTTTTCTTTCCTTTTTGGAATGTAATTTTTTATGATGAGTAAACATGGCTCAGTGGAAGAAAGGAAGCAACAAAGTCCTAGAGCTCCAGTGTTAGGAAGACTTTACAAAGCACCCAGCAATTTCCACAGTGACTTGAGATATAAAAAATGGTGAGTAGCCAGCCTCACTCCCACCTCAAGCTAAGCATCTACTGTCTACTCCATTCTAACCAATGCCCAGTGTTTTGGAGAATGACCATATGAACCTATGGGAATGCATCAGGTTTCCAAAGGGTTAAAACATTCATTAGCATTCTCAATGCTCCACCACTGTAGTTGTTATTTTAATTAGTACATTCAATCTGGAGTATTTGGAGGAAGACTTTAAACCTAAACCTCAATAGACTGTCTACTTACTCTTGTGAAGCTGCCGCCTCTCTCAGAGCAAATGCTGCCCTGAGTGAAGGAAGAATGAGGCTCCCTGAAACTAGGTGCACAGGCACCAAAATGCTTACACATTGAGCTGGAATCATGCTAGGCCCAGAACACATTTCCTTGAACATTAAATTCAGGATGGTGCAAAACAACATTCACAACCAGACTTACACCTAAGAAAACAATTTGTTTAGAAGACCTTAGGATATAGGATCTACATCTCTCTGCATCCTGTGTTTATGCTCCTGTATGTTCCAGGTTGGCCCAACAAGCCAGAAGGAAGAGCCTAGCCTGTCATCTTGGATACCATCCAGATGGAAAAGCACGTCACAGTCAAAATCACAATCAACATTCTTGCAACAATGTTTGATTAAAATAAAAAGTAAACTTGGAAACCCAAGAGGAAATACTTGCTTTCTGGTTTAAAACTGTGCAAACCTCAAAATATCAGCAAAAACCATGTATACAAGTCACTGAACACACCTTCAACATAAAATGAATCATCTTTCGAGCATTTTTAAGCCCCCAGAGAAATCACATTTGCATACCAAGTAAGTGGCCAAGAAAATGCACACATGTACTTAACCTACGTCTGCAAAGAAGACAGAGAAAGGGCTGCTATTACTGTGAACATCAAAAGGGCTTCAGTTACAGTAACTTCAGTTCACTTCATGCTCCTAATTCAGGCTCTCTGCCTCCAATGCTTAGCGTCCCGCACCCTTCTCCAGGTTTTGAACCTGATCTCAATCCAATCAAAAGAGAAACTAGGCAGACTTTTTTCTGGGCATTTACATTACCGGTAACAATAGAACATTATAAAGATCTTAACAAAAGTAGCTTCTTGCCAGAGTCTTTTTATTAACACTTGCAACGCTATTTAACAAGCTGGCCATGCCTGTGTGAAACCAAACCGCATGTGAATAAATTCAGTGTTTCATCTCCCCGCCCACCAATTCCTATCCTTTGTAACTAATAATGTTAACACGACAGATCAAGAAACTAGTTTTTCAGAAAGCAGTTTTCATTCATTCTCTATAGACATTTCCGCCGCAGTGAACATGCCCGCACTCAGGTGTCTGTGCATGGCCCCAACTTTCCTCCAAGCCGGGGAGGATGCAACGTGGGCCAACGATCCCGCGCGCTCGGCCCTGGAGGCTGCGGGGAGCGACGCAGCGCGACATTCACCCCCAGGAAAGCGCTGCTTTCCGCAGAGGAGAGAGGCTGACTGTATCCTTAGCTCGGCTCCTCGCTTCCCCAGCGGCTCGCCCCGGACATTGCACCGCGGAGGGGAGGCCGGTCGACCTCTCCGGCGATGCCCGGCTTCTGCCTGCTGTGGGAGGGCAGCGGCGGGCACCGTGATCTCCGCACCGAGAAGAGCTCCCCTTGCCCTCTAGTCGAAGCTCCCGAGTGCCCGGAGCACGCTCACCCCTCGCGAACACACCCCTGCAGCCGAAGCAGCCCCTGAAGCCCGCAGCGCCTGCAACAGGTCCGGGGCAGTGGGGGAAACTTACAGCAGTGGCGACTGGCCGCAACGCACAACTGAGTTCTAGCGACGGTCACGGGCAAGGAGGCGACGAACCGGTCGTCTCAGCCCAGGGAAGCGGTGGCGAATGCCCCGGAGAAAGGAGGGCCAGCCGGGGAGAGGACTGCGCCCCGAACGATGGCTCGCGGACCGGCTACCGCTGGCGTTCGCCTCCGTCTCTCGTCCCCACGCCGCGGACCCGGTGTCCAGGACCCGCAGAGCGTCTCCCGGAGCGCGTCACGGTAGGGCAGAGCAAGCCTGCCACTGCAGGCGCCGCGGAAGGAGGCGGGCTGTGCGCTCGGGGGAGGGAGCTAGAAAGCGCCTTGTGCGCCGGCGGCCGCCAGGCGTCTGGACCGGGTCTCCGCAGCGCCACCGCCGCACCGCCTCCTCTCCGGCTGCCAGAGCAGTCTGCGCCCCGCCGCCTTGCGCCCCGCTATAAGTGGCGCGGCGGGGAGGGGAGGGGGCGCGTATGCAAAGAGACCGACACCGGGGGAGGGAGGAAGCGCATTAGCGCGGCCCGTGGTGTAGGAGGAGGAAGAGGAGGAGAAGGAGTGGGAGGAGGAGAGGAGCTAGAGAAGAGCGTGTCGGGGGAGTTAATCGGGAGAGGAAGCGGGAGAGGGGGGCTGCGGGGAGTGCAGAGAGACAAAGCGGACGCACTGTCTCAGCCGCTGGCAGCTGCAACCCCGGGAACCGAGAATAAAATAAGTTTTCCCGGGTTCGAGTGTCTGCGCCTCTTTGGGCCAGCCTGGTTAATGGACAGCCCCGGATCTGAGGGACCCACCTTAGGGGAGCGCAGCCCGGGGCTGTGTGCTTGGTGATGCCAGAGCCCGCGAGATGCTCTAAAAAGGGCTGCAAGGGGCGAGCTGGGTATCCGCAGGACAGGCCCTGGGCACGCATAGACAGCGCCTTGGGTAGGACACCCAGAGTGGGGAGAGATAGTGGCAATGGACGGGCAAAAGTCTGGACAGTTTAGGGACACTCGGGTTGGGCAAGCCAGGACGTTTAAGTTTCTTGCTGGCAGAGAGCCAAAGAGACTCCAGCCCCAGGCATTTCCTATGTGTCCTCCCTCCCCACTCCCCAGTGGGTGCGGCACCCCTGGCTGGACTCTGCCCTAAGCCAGGCGACTGCAGGGGCAGCCGGGGCGCAGTCCTGCGGGGCGCGCACCACGTGCTTTTCAGCCAATCGCCGCGGCCGCTTGATTCAAAGTGAACTCCTCAAAGCAGCAGCCACGCCGCCTCCTCTCCTAGCGATTAAGCCTCCATCACCCTCTCCTGTTTTTTATCGCTCGGTGGTGTTAGTTTGGAGTTCAGTAAAGAAATGGCCCAGCACACACTCACGTTTAATAGTCCCGCGTGTCAGGAGAAAGGAAGGCGATTCGAAAAATAATCTCGCGTGGTGATCACTTTTACGAATCCCATTTATCTTTGCAACTAGAGGCTTGTCTTTCCGCTGGGAGTTAAAATATCTGTCTTTTATTCGGTATTTGGAGCTAAGTCTATAAATGAACGGGATAGATGACCGGTCCAGCCCCCTTGTTTTACAGGTGGGGAACCGAGGCCCAGGGAGATGTGAATTGCCTGGCTCGTAGTCACTTAGCAACAATGTCCCAGCTCTGCAGCTCGAGAGTGAGGGACCCACGACAGAGTTTATTCCGTCCCCGGGTCCCCGCGTCCCCAAGCGCCCGCACTTCGCCTCCCAGATTGCTTTAAAACACTAGGCGCAGGAGCCGTTTAAACTGGCTAAGGAGGCCCCACATGGCGCTTCCAGAGTCCAGACTGCTGAAACCAAGACTGTCAGTTCTTCATTCTAATTTCATTTTCCTTTATCCTTGTTCCTTCCTGGTATTTGCGCCGAGAAATTTCGCTCCTTGCAAACAAAGAAAGACAGTGCCCTCTGAAGTCCTTTGTTAGCATTAACTCGGCAGCCTCACCACGAACCTTTCAATATATATATATTTTTTTAATGCAGAGTCTCGGCTTGAGGCTGATTCACAGAGACAGCCCGGATCAATTCATGTCAAGAACCACGTATGGAGAGCCAGGGGGGCTGCGAGGTTAGGAGAGGGCTGGGAAGCAGCACCCAGGTTCTGAAGCAAAGACCAGACAGATGGAAACTCTGTAGACTCCAGAGATAGGTGCTGAAAAGATGGGAGGCGGAAATGTGTAACTATTGCACATATGTCTTTTTAAAACATGTTTCTGTAGCCTGTGGCAAGGTGTGGGGGAGCTCATCAAGGCAGCCACCAACGCACCTTTTAGACACCTCCTAGACCCACTCTGTCTGCTTCCTTTGTGAGTCAAATCTACCTAAAACGGCACCTAGATGACCTTGCCTAGAAATGGACTATGTACATAGCTCAGCTGGTTGGTTGGGGATTTTGCCACAGGAAGCGACAGAACTAGGGACAGGTATGTATCTTTACCACCTAGAAACTGCGGGATGTCCTTAACCAAGGGAACAGCAAAGTTCAGATCCCTTTGCAAAGAACTTTGCTAAGCAGGCAGGGCTGAGAAAGGAAAGAAATCCTCTGGCCATTGTGTCACCATCCGCTGGTGCCACTTTCCTGTATCTTTTCTACCTAATGTTGCCACTTTCTATGCTTCAATAGAAGAAAGGGAAAAAAAGCTGTAGACTGGAAAATCTTGAAATGCATTCAGTGACCGTATACATTCGCTTCATCTGCCTCGGGGAGATAAGCAATACAAGAGAAAAGAAGGACTTAGCTTATGTAAGTCCTAAAAACTGGAAAACATTTTCCTGCTGAAAGTCACAAGAACTAAACTTGCAAGTTTGGAAATCATGTGTGCTACTGATGACCTCCTACAAACTGTACTCTGGTTTGCTTGAGCCAATCTATGACTAGTTTTCGGGCAGTTGGGCAGTTTTTAATGTTTATCTCAGCTGAAAATGATTTGCAAGTTAGCAAATTTATGATCATAGCAATTCAAACTGTGTAATCCCACAGCATCTCTCAGCCAATCCTAAAGGTAACTCTTATCACCCCACTCACACAAAGAAAAGCTGAGCAAGTCTCCATTGTCTACAGGAAGAAACTTCTAAACAGGGCTGTCATCAAAACTGGACGACCATAGACATAGCAGATATCTGAGTCACAAACAAGTCAGGAAATGCTGCTTACACTGTATCCGCATTACACAATAGCCAACACTTCACACAAGACATTAGGCCAGTCCTGTAGGCCCTTGGGAGCAGGTCTTTGCCTCTGTCTTGTGACATCAAACCAAAGTCTCATTTTTTTAATGCTATTAAGAAGCTGTGCCCAAGGCTTTGGGCTTGTTATCTCCCCTAACAATGTTATTTTGTTAGGCCGCAAAATAAGCAGCATGGGGTTAAATGTATTAGCTGCCTTCAAACCTAATTTATCTTCATTCCTTCCTAATTTACACTTGGGCTGAATTAATGAGAATGATTTAATTAACACGGTGCGATCATGGTACCAGGGACAGGACAGCTCAGGGAATTAGACCAAACAGTAGGCTAAGCAGCTGCCATCCTGCCTCCGGTGGTCTCCTGAAGCCCCACCCAAATTCAGACATGTTCCCTGCTGGTATTCCAAAAGCGCCCTCTTTGTTTTATGAGGACACTTTCTGAATCTGTGCAAGGAAGATAGCACAGCTTTCCTTCCCCGAGTTATTTGCTAGATGGACTTCAAGGCTGTGTCCTGGAGACACAGTGTGGCAGAGGGGCCAACTGCCCACCAAAGATTTGTGCTCCCCTTCCATAGTGTCAAGTTCGTGTTGGGAAGTGGACGCCCAGCCAGGGACCACACCTCCCAGTAGCACATATGTTGCGATCAACATCCCTCAAGGGGAAGGGAGGGAAGCAGGGTGGACAGATGGAGATGCTGAGTTGGGATGTGGTCTCAGCCAAGCCTTGGCTGGCACCATGGGGACCTCTGGAGCTGAAATGGCCTCACAGGTTGTCCACATTTAAGGCAAGAAGGCTTTTATAGGGCTACATCACCCAGTTGCTGAATGCAGCTTGCCCAGGGAAGGGACCATGGCTTTGGGCAAGGTGGTGCTCTTTTGCTGAGGGAGCTGCCAGCACACACAGAGGCTGGAGGAATAAGCCCTCCATTCCCAAAGGAGGATCTGAAGACCTCAGAACAGTAAGAATACAGATATACAAACCTAGGAAAATGAGACCTCAGCTTCCATCAGCAATCCTCTTATTTTTAAAAAGAGAGAGAGAGGAAAGTCTGGCTGTTTATTAAAGAGATGAGAATAAGGAAAAACACAGGTAATCGATACAAGAAATTATCAGCATTTTATAAATCAGTTATCACTTTTTTGTCTGGGGAAGACAAAGGGTCTAAATCGATAGTTTTCTAAATTTTGGTTTGCCATCTTCTATCTTTGTGCGTTAAAAAAAAGTTATGTTTATGTTAAATATCTGTCATGATAAACCTTGAGAGTATTCTTCCTCTTTTTTTTCCTTTTTTTTTTTTTTTTTTTTCGAGACAGAGTCTCACTCTGTTGCCCAGGCTGGAGTGCAGTGGCGCAATCTCGGCTCACTACAACCTCCCCCTCTCAGATTCAAGCAATTCTCCTGCCTCAGCCTCTCAAGTAAATGGGATTACAGGCGCCTGCCACCACATCCGGCTAATTTTTGTATTTTTAGTACAGACAGGGTTCCATCATGTTGACCAAGCTGGTCTCGAACTCCTGACCTCAGGTGATCCACCCATGTCAGCCTCCCAAAGTGCTGGGATTACAGTTGTGAGCCACCACTCCTGGCCTCCTTAGGAGTATTCTTAAGATTGCATCCAAATTGGTTTGATCATATTTTAACATTTCAGTTGCTTCCTACATCCATTATGTGTGTCACCTTATGTGTATTTTGTGAATTAAGCTGGATTGTATAGTATGATTGTTTTTAGAGGTGAGCCTGTGCTAAGTTGCCAGGCTGGAGTGCAGTGGCTATTCACAGGCCGACATGGTTCGCTGCAGCCTGTAACTCCTGGGCTCAAGCCATCCTCCTGCCTCTTCCTCCTGAGTAGCTGGGACTGCAAGCGGTTGCCATGGTACCTGGCTCCATATAGTATGATTTTTAACTTCAAATTCCAGTTGTTCACTACTGCTACATATAAATACAATTGACTTTTGTATTATGATTTTTAATGGAAAATGTTGTGTGAAAGTCTGTCTTTGTCCCGTAAGTACTAAGCGCCACCGTTCGTGTTGAGCTCCTCTATTAGGGGCTTGTTATAGATGGGAAATTCATTCTTCCTTTGAGACTCCTTCACCTTATACAGCCCCAAGTGACATTTCAAGGAGTAGACAGTTTATTGGCTGCTTACAGGACTGGAGAGAGACATATTTGAGTCACTTTCCTTGTATTACTCTATAAAGTTTGGTCATTAGGAAATCAAGTGATCTAGACTGCTTATGTTGTTTCTACTCCAGGGCCTTTCAAGACAATTATCTTCACAGCCTATTGTAGGTTATAGATTTTAGGGTCAGGATTTAAAACAGCACTTATTATTTTCTCAGAACAATGTATGGTAGAAATATAGAAAACACAGAAAAGCAAAAGAAGAGCCGCAAACCTATCACTTGGAGATAATGACACTCATTAATCTCCATTTAAGTTCCAGTCTTCCTATGTCCGCATACTATTTTATTTTTAACAGTTATGTGATTAAGAGTAGAGACTCTAGAACCAAACTTGGATCCCTGCTTTTATATTTAGTAGCTGGGTGTTTGAGGGGCAAGTATGGTAATATCTCGGTGCCTTCATTTCCTAATCTGTAGTATGGGATAGTAACAGTACCTGGCTGGAAGGTTGTTTTGTGGATTAAATAAATTAGTATGTGTAAGGTACATAGAACAGTGCTTGGCATGTGGGAAGGGCTATATAATGCTGGCTTTTATAATGATTCCTTAGTAAACTGCTTAAGGAGAATGATGTTCCTGAAACCTGTAGATATTTCCTTCCAAGTAACTCTCCTAAATAAAAGTGACTTGAATCTTTATCAAATTCTTATTTCCACATCTGCTCAGTAGCACTGGGTTAAGGGACACACTGGTGTCTTGAATGAGTTCACAGATCTCTTAGAGTGTTTACTTGAGGCTCTGCTCTACTTGCACACCCAAAAAGCAGACAGCTTTTGCAACAAAAGCTCAGATTCATGGAGTCTGCCTTTGCCTTTTCCCATCTCTTATTGATACTGTCTTCCTGTTTTGTACTGGGACCACTGGTCTTGACAATGAACAAACAATTCATTCTTTTTTTTTTTTTTTTTTTTTTTTTTTTTGAGACAGAGTCTCACTCTGTCACCCAGGCTGGAGTGCAGTGGCATGATCTCGGCTCACTGCAACCTCTGCCCTCCGAGTTCAAGCGATTCTCCTGCCTCAGCCTCCCGAGTAGCTGGGATTACAGGCGTCTGCCACCGCGCCCAGCTAATTTTTTGTGTTTTTAGTAGAGATGAGGTTTCGCCATCTTGGCCAGGCTGGTCTTGAACTCCTGACCTCGTGATACGCCCACCTCAGCCTCCCAAAGTGCTGGGATTACAGGCGTGAGCCACCACGCCTGGCAACAATTCATTCTTCATTCTCCATTACTTTAAAAAACGAAGCTGCTGCAAAGGGAAAAGAATTTAAGAAATCACACGTTTTAAAAAGAAATAGCTAGCTATATTTAGAAGAAGGTAGCCCTGCCAAAACACATCACACATGGAATATAGATGCCTACTTTTTCCTGCCCTGAAGAGCTTGGAGAGTGTGCTTGGTAAAAGCTCACTCAGGTCTATCAGAATCACACAAGGCCTCTGTGGGGTGTGGCTTTGCACAACCCAGGGGAATCCTGAACCATTTTTCTCCCTGTTTTTCTTTTGAGTACCCCAAGGCTCCTGGATCCAAACTCTTAATTTGTTCTAAGTAATTACATTCAACAATTGACCGTTGTTTGAAGCAATGAAAATGAAGGTTTTGTTTGGCCTATATGCTCTGCTTCTAGGGCACGATGCCAAGTCTCTAAGCATGTCTGGGCATGAAGAAGGGACTAGAAGAAGGGACCTTTGTGGTCCAAGGGCTTGCACCTTTGAATGAATATTAAAAGGATTTTATGGTACTCTGCAAGCACAGATGCTACTCACTGCTTACAGCTCAGCTTGGGCAGGAGTCTGAAATCAGGAAGCTGCAAGTTAACATTAGTAGAATGAACAAAGAATGAAGAAAGAGACAGAGACACTGATGCGCGTGTTGTCAGAAAGAAAGTTTCCATAGGTGTTTCTCCTCATGATTTTGAAAACACGACATGAACAAGGATATATACAAGCATCCGCAAATTTCTCTTAGCCTCATAAGTAATTTTAGAAAACATTCACTGTAAGATCCCAAATAAAGTTGGAAGACTTGCAATTTCTTTATCTGAGGATATTTGGAAATATTGACATATCAGGAGGAAATGGTAACTTTTTAAAAGTATGTATATTCAAATAGTTATGTCAGTTTTCATACCCACAGTTATCTGAGAAATTGTGGTTTCATTCATTTAGCCAATCAGTCATTCATTCAACAAATATTTATTTACAGGCATCGTGCTAAGGAATATCCCAGTTTCACTAGGCTTCTCTCCCAGCCTTTCATTGTGATCGTACAGTGTCTAGGCTTGGCCTGCCATCAGTGTACTTGTATTTGCATTTGGAAGGTATCTCCTTTCAACTATGAAAGACAGAGGTAGTCTAATGGAGGCCAAGAGAACCCATGTTTAGGCTGAAATGCCACCATTTAGCAAATATGTGATCCTGGGCAAAGTATTTATTCTCTCAGACTCAGTTTCTCATCAGTAAAATGGGGCCTAATAATTATAATATCCAGTTTGCAGGGATACTTGAGGATTATAGAGCATAAAAGCACTCTGAAACTGAAGATCTCTGTGAATGGTCTTTTATTTAATGCCTGAGAAATTTGCATTGCCTTAAGAAAATTATCCCAAATGGTCCAAGCATTAGATTATTGTAAGAGATGAAACCATTTCTTCTGACTATTGTATTAAAAAACATATTTACTTTTGTAGTTGGCTTTTTAAATTCTTAATATTAGTCAAAGTAGTAAACACACATGGAGGCACACTCAAATAGTACCGAAGGACAAGAGGAAAGGTGCAGTCCCCTGACACCTCCAATCCCCTTCTCCAGCCCAATCTGCAGAAAGAACCATGCAACCATTCCTATTTTCTGTTCTTCAGCTTTACCCCACAATTATATTGCCCTTATACTGTCTTAATAGTGGGAGGAAACATCCCGGGGTTTTCCAAAACTGCACCAATTTCTTCTACACCTCTTCTGGGACACTTGTTGAAAGTGAACAGGAACACCTAGGTACATTCTAATTTTTCAAACAGTGGTTTTCCAGGCAGAATCTTGGTCAATTTCATCGGCATACGTGTTCATTTTTAAAATTCCATACATAATTTTCTATGGCTTAATAAAATATAAACAACTTTCCACATCCCAGTTTTTTGCATGTGTGTTATTACGGACAAAAGTTTGTTTTGCTTTTTTTGCTTGTTTGTGTGTTTCTTGTGCTAGTCACCTAAGAATGAAACTGCCACCCTCAACAAAACCAGGAATGGAACACTGTAGCACAGAACACAAATGCGGGTTTCCACAGACCACAGCACAGAATTTGGGTAAAGCAATAGTGCCCTCTTCTGGCTACAATGAAAAACCAATTACAGAAGGGTCTGACAATACTCAAAACCAATCCTACGGAGAAAGAAAACAATGAACATTGTGTTCAGACCCTTGTGGATCCGTTTGAGCAGCCACTCTTGCCGTCATAGCCCTGAAGTTTCTGCATTCAAATGAGCAATGCCAAATGTAATCTGGGGTCCAGCCAGCCTGCAACAACGCCGTGAGCTCCTGTGTTCCTTAGACTGGCTAGCAGAGGGCACAGCTGGGTCATCTATTTTCTCAGCAGAGACTGAGCAATTTCCAACTAGCCAACCCAGTTCCACTGCCCCCTCTGTGCACAATAATAATATAAGTTGTCCTGAGGGCCCCTGGACAGGTACTCATTTGTCCAACGGGATGGTCTTGGAGCTAGTAACAATGACTAGAATCCCTAACATTTATATGGTCTTGTGTGCTAGGTAGGCACTTTCTATGCTTATTTCCTTTAATCCCCACAGCAACCCTGAAATAATAATGTCTCACTTCGGTGAAGCCAAGAGCTGAGTGCTTAACCACTGAACTACATTGCCTCCTCTATTTCCTGATTATCTAAGGCCCATTCTTTTCTGTTCTCTGGAATGCCAGCCTTGAACACCTGGCACATACCCAGTGGATTTCTAAGAAATGATTTTCTTGGTTTACTTTGCTCCATGTTGACAGGCCTGATAAAGGTGTGACAAATGAGAAGCTGGAATCAATTGACTAAAATTGTATAGTTGTGTTTTTTTAATCCACTTTTACTCTTTTACCATAGTTGATTGAATGTCTTACCAGATCATTCTTTCATTCTGGCACACAGTACCCATAAGAGATTGTTACATCAGTTCACAAGCAAAGGAATGTCCTAATCAAATTGCTCTTTTAAATTTAGATCAGACATAGTTCCTTAACTATGGAATGAAGCACTGTATCCCCAACTATGATCAAATCCCAAATATTGAGAGAAGCATCTTTTTCCCACTTTGAAATCTGTTATCCAAATGTCCAGGCAAGCTCTGGGTATCCTCCTGGAAGGATCTGGAGCAAAAATGCAATGGAAAATGAAGGAAGTGTTTAACTTCTTGGCTGTAGCCAGCAACTGTGACATTATGTTTAAAAACCCACGATGCACAGATTCAGCTGAAGTTTGAAGTCTTTATATAGGACAATGGTTTACAGATGCAAAGCATGCTGTCAGTGAGTGGGCACGGAACCTCCTCGAGCATGTTACAGTGCCTTTCACTTCTTGAAGAAGCCAAACACAGTAAAACCTCAATCGTCTAGAAGCCAACTCACTAGAATGATTAATAAAACATTTTTCCTACACTGTACTTTTAGAGGACAGATGCTAAACACACAAAAACATATCCCAGTTGGAGCATTCTTTTAAAAGCAAATGATGTTTACCTAAGCAACAAATTGGTAAGATTTACTTGATAAACATGAACTAACAGTATAAGGGCAATATTATTATGGTGTAAAGCTGAAGAACAGAAAATAGCAACTGTTTCATGGCCCCCTCCGCAGATTGGGCTGGAGAAGGGGGTTGGAGGTGTCAGGGGGCTGCTGCCTTTCCTCTTGTCCCTCAGTACTGAGTGTGCCTCCATGTGTAGTTACTACTTTGCCGAATATGAGGAAGTTTTAAAAGTCAACTGCAGGCCAGGCGCAGTGGCTCACGCCTGTCATCCCAGCACTTTGGGAGGCCAAGGCGGGTGGATCACGGGGTCAGGAGATCGAGACCATCCGGGCTAACACGGTGAAGTCCCGTCTCTACTAAAAATACAAAAAAAAAAAAAAAAAATTAGCCGGGCGTGGTGGTGGGCACCTGTAGTCCCAGCTACTCGGGAGGCTGAGGGAGGAGAATGGCGTGAACCCGGGAGGCAGAGCTTGCAGTGAGCTGAGATCACGCCACTGCACTCCAGCCTGGGCAACAGCGTGAGACTCTGTCTCAAAAAAAAAAAAAAAAAAAAAAAGGCAACTGCAAAAATAAATGTTTTTTAATACAATAGTTAGAAGAAATGGCTTCATCTCTTACAATGATGTAATGTTTGGATGATTTGGGATAATTTTCATAAAGCAAGTTTCTCAGCCATTCAGTAATATGACCATTCATAGAGATCTTCAGTTTCAGAATGATTTTATGCTTTGTGATGCTCAGGTATCCCTGCAAGGTGGGTATTATAATTATTGGGCCCCATTTTACTGATGAGAAACGGAGTCTGAGAGAATAAATAATTTGCCCAGGATCACATATTTGCTAAATGGTGGCATTTCAGCCTAAACATGGGTTCTCTTGGCCTCCATTAGACTACATCTGTCTTTTCACCACTGTGTGTCTAACCCTTAGCGCAGCACACAGTAGTAACGTAACTATTTATAGCATGAATAAATTTAATACGTTTAACAAATGAATGAATGGCTCTTCCTAGTACCTCACAAAGAAATATCAAAATTATGCCCTTTGCTCTATACTCGCTAAGGCAAGAAAGTCTAACAAAACATTTCAAATAAATTTTCACCTTGGACTAACCCCAAAGGATTTGCCTTAGGCTATCTAGAAAGCTTCATTTCCAGAATATTTTGCTTAATCAGTTTCATTGGATGCCTCAAGAAATAGGACCACATTCAGGGACATCACTTAAAGGAGGATTCCCCCAAATCTCCAAGCAAGGACAATCATTGACATATGATGAATAAACCTGTACAAATAACCGAGGTCTCTTTTGAAGCATGAACCTTTCTATGGATAAACTAACCAGCATCTCTGTGCTTTTCCTCTCATGATAAGAAGTGTTAAATCACCCAAACAGCAAGTCACCCAAAGGCTGAGGTAATTCATTTCTGCTCCTGGGTGATTAATTGGTGTGTATGCCTTGGTGCTAGAAATGATAAGACTTAGGTAATGGAAAGCCAGAGCATATCTCCAGGTTCACAATAAGTAATGGGTTATTAATTCGAACATGCCAGCACAAATCCTCCTGGCCTGTGGTCAGGTAGGTAAGTCTATTTGCCAGCTCTATATAAAACTACTCTTATGCCAGACAAACTAGGACGTGTCTAAAAAGTCACACACTGCATTCTTTTGCTTGGTCTAATACTCAACTCTGGCATGAGATGTCTACGTGGAAATTAAAATGATGAACTCTTTTACGTGAGTAGGTAATACATATGCATGGATCATCCATAAATAATAATTAATGTCCATTTAGAGTCACAGTGGTTTACCTCTCAACAATCCCAGGAGGTAGATACTATCATTATCTCCATTTTGCTCATGAGGAAACAGGGGCAATGATGCATTTGAACTTGTCCAAGAATCCAGTTATTAAATGGCAGAATCCAGACCCCTCGCTTTCTTTTTCAGAACTGTGCTCTCCTAGTGTGTGGGCCTCCTGGCCCACGTGTCCAGCAAGCAAGCCACTCCTGAATACACAGTAGCCTTTTGCCTTCATATATTTTCTAAATCAATGGTACGAAAATTGCAGCCGCTCCCATGTGTTGGGATGTTTTGCAAAATTTTTTACATTCAAAAGAGTCCTCATAGTTGGGTATAGTTAGGACAAACAGACCATAAGAAAATGTAACTTAATTTTTCTAGAACAGAACTTTTTACCCTAAGACCCTAATCTGCTAGTTTGGTGGAAACTTCATTTAAGTCATGTAAGGGATTCCCTCCCTTGCCCCCACTACCCCAGGATTGTGTCCAAGTTCCAAAGTGTTCTTGAGGAGCCAAAAGTCAGGGATAGAGGCTCATCTGGTCCTCCCACATCTGCCCACAGCACCAGCTCCGAGATAACCATCACCCTCTCTGAGCTCCAATAAGGTGGCTACTCAGTCTTGTCTCACTGCAGTCCCAGGCCCATCCCATAAGGAGCAAGGGTGAAAAGCCTCCCTCTTGGGCGACTACACACATCTACACTAGTGACACATATCTCTTTATATACCAGTCATTTTTAATGCCCTCTTTGCTTTACTGAAATGGAATTTATAGATAATAGACTCTATTGAATATAACTTCAAGAAACTTTAACATTTCTTAACTGTAATGTAAAGGAGGACCCAATAGAAAAGTATAATAAAATTATATGCACTCAAATATGTGAATGCTCTAGCCTGACTACAGTGGGAGGCATTATAAAAAGAGTCAGGTGGTTACACACACATGCAGAGTCATTGTGAATACGCTTCTACAAATGCAGACTGAAACTGGGTACTCTATTGGCCCTTCAAGTACCATGACTCACATTACATCAATAATTTTTTAAAGTAATTTTTACAAAATGATCAATTCTTGCTAAAGTTTAAAAAAAGTAGCTGTCCCTCAATTTACACAGTAATCCCACTCCTGGATAATTCAGTGAATATTAAAACACTACAAAAATACTATGTAAAAAATATAGGTGGGCAACTTTCCCCTCTGGCCAAGATGAAGTAACAGGGAATCACTTTCTGCTCCCACCTGAAACAACAGAAGCCAGCAAAGCATATGAAACCATTGGGTCAGCAAGCTCCAAAAGCCAACCTTCCAGGCCATGGTTTCAGGGCTTCTGTGATCAATTCCTGCAGGATCTCAACTTTAAACCATTAAATACATCCTCTCTCTTTGCCTGAATGTACAATATAGATTTACAGTTTGCTAAGGGGTGCTTCCATAGGAGTTGTGATGTTGATGTCGTAGTTACTTTTGGCCAAAAGTGATACTGTCAAGCCCTGATAAAGTTCCTGGAATTGTAAACCTGGCATGACTGAAATCCTTCTGTTAAAATCAGTGGATTGTACACTCTGCTGACCAGAGAGTTATGAGAGGCACAATGGAAAGATAGCACATAAGCCAAAATTCAACAAAAAAAATTTATTGAACGCCTACTATGTGTCTGGTTATAGAGGTCGATAGGTCACATCTTCAAAGAGCTCAGAGACTAGTAGGGGTGTGGTCTAGTTGCAGGCTTCTAAATCAGTGATAAGGCCATGCCCATGCCAAACATCTCAATTTCCCATGCAAAAAAAAGATCAAGGTGTCACTTATCCTATGGACACCAGCTTGAGGGGCTCCAGGTGTAGACAGTGAGTCCTCCCAGCTCCATCCTGGTGAAGCTGCCCTCACTCCCTTTGCCCCACCCAAGATCATGCTTGTGGACCCAGGTGTAGCCAGCTCACACTAGGTGCTCCTGAGTGTGAGGAGCCAATGCATCTCTGGAATGTGGCTCACTGAAAACATCTGTCTCCAATACAGCAGGTATTTATTTACACCAGTGCTTCTCAAACTTTAATGTGCACACGAATCACTTGGGGAACTTGTTAAACTGCAGATTCTGATTCAAGAAGTCTGGGGTGGGGGCAGAAATTTTGCATTTCTAACAAGCTCCCAGGTGATGCCGACACTGCTGGTCTGCAAAACACACTTGAGTGCAGAGGCCTGACGAGACGCAGCATTGCAGAAGATGGCTGTAACCACAGAATCACACAAAGACATTCCCACGAGATGTACTAACAGCTCCCCAATTCCCTGAAATAATGCCTCCTTGGAAGTGAGGTAAACCCTCACTGGTTAAGAGGGTCCAATATATAAATAAATACATTGCATACAGTGTAGAAAAATGAGAGACTTTCTAGGCAGATGAGGGAAGGCTTTCAGGAGGAGGTGATTTCTGAGCTGGGTATGAGAGTTTAGTGGATCTAGAGGGGGAAACGAGGAATAAGGAATGAGCCTCACGAGGCACATGGGGCCTAAAGCCACAGGGAACCTCTGAAAGGTTAAACTAGAAAGACATAATCGAGTATTTTAGAGCAACACTCTGGCTGCCATGTGGGGAGTGCGCTAGAGGGGAGCTAGGCCAGGCCAGGGGCAGCTGTGAATTGAATGTGGGCAATGATGAGGGGCTACACTAAGAGAGAGGCCGGGAAGCAGGACACACACAAACTGCAGGTGATGCCATTGACTGGGACAGCGCGGGAGTGGAGAGATGGTGAGCTCAGGACCGCTGAATCTGGGAGGTGAAATGTCCAGGGACCTGAAGCTGGTGTTTGACCTGCGGACGGATCTGGATCCCACAGGCACAGGAGCAGGGACCAGGGCATGGGAGCAGGTGAGCCCCCCAAGAGAGGCTCCCAGAGAGGGTGGAGGTGAGTGTAGCACTGGGAAAGCCACACTAGTTTCTCCTTGGTTTTGAGTGCCCCTTCTCATCAGCAACTGCACCAAGTATCTGCTAAGAAAGGGATAGAAAATGACATTGTTGTTCATAACAGGCACTAAAAAGGGCAGCGATAAGAACATCAAGCTTTTAAGAATGTTCTAACCAATACCTGGACAAACATGGAGATAATAACCCTTCAAGCATTAAACTTTTTTTTTTTTTTGAGACAGGATCTCGCTCTGTCACCCAGGATGGAGAGCAGTGGCGCGATCTCTGCCACTGCAACCTCCATATACCAGATTCATGTGATTCTTCTGCCTCAACTTCCTGAGTAGCTGAGATTACAGGCCTGCACCACAATGCCCAGCTAAGTTTGTTTTTTTGTTTGTTTTTTTAAATGTATTTTTAGTAGAGACAGGATTTCAGCACATTGGCCAGGCTGGTCTCAAACTCCTGACCTCAAGTGATCCGCCTGCCTCAGCCTCCCAAGTGCTGAGATTACAGCCATGAGCCACCGCTCCTGGCCTCAGAATCATTCATTTTAATTATTTCTTGAATTTTCTTCACATATATTTAGTGAGCATGTTACTCTCCAAATTGCTAATTAAAAGAAATCAGTTAAAATAATGATTGTCATTTGCATTACTTTTTACATACACAATATCTTTTTATCCTCAAAAATTCCGAATAGAATTTTAGAAAAAATTATCTCCATTTATAGGTAAGAATACTGGCACTTGGAATGATCAAGTGACATGCCTGAGATAATACAGCTGTCAGTAGCAAATTTGAGATTCCTGCTGAGATTACCTGTTGCATGATGACAGTCGCATAAATATTCTGAAGTGACATAATTCTTCAAGGAAAAGGAAAATATTTAGAATTGACTAGAAAAGGCTATTAAGTAGCTAGTTCTTCAATCATTTCATGGACTTTGTAAACAAAAATGAATCCTGAATAAAGCTGGGCCACCTTGGGGTTGGTCTCAGCTGAGCATTGTGTCCAAAAGAATCATGACTCCAACTCCAAAAAAGCCTTGCAACTTAATGTAAGAAGTCCCTTGGAGGCCGGGCACAGTGGCTCACACCTGTAACCCCAGCACTTTGGGAGGCCTAGCCGGGTGGATCACTTGAGGTCAGCAGCATGGATCACTTGAGGTCAGCAGTTCGAGAACAGCCTGGCCAACATGGTGAAACTCCGTCTCTACTAAAAATACAGAAATTAGCTGGGTGTGGTGGTGGGCACCTGTAATCCCAGCTACTCAGGAGGCTGAGGCAAGAGAATCACTTGAACCCGGGAGGCACAGGTTGCAATGAGCTGAGATCACACCACTGCACTGAAGCCTGGATGACAGTGTAAGACTCTGTCTCAAAAAATAAAATAAAATAAAATAAAATAAAAGTCAGGAGAAGCAGATGAGGAACCACATTGCACACATTGCATGACACACAGTGGAACATTCTAAAATCTTTTTGTTTTGAGATGGAGTCTCCCTCTTTCACCCAGGCTGTAGTGCAGTGGCATGATCTTGGCTCACTGCAACTTCCACCTCCTGGGTTCAAGGTTCAAGCAATTCTCCTGCCTCAGCCTCCTGAGGAGCTGGGATTACAGGCACATGCCACCACACCCAGCTAATTTTTGTATTTTTAGTGGAGACGGGGTTTCGCCATGTTGCCCAGGTTGGTCTTGAACTCCTGGCCTCAGGTGATCCACCCGCCTCAGCCTTCCAATGTTGGGATTACAGGTGTGAGCCACCACGTCCAGCCTCTAAAACCTTTTTCCAAAGTCTCTCTCATCTCAGTAACAGCCCCTCTTGCTGCTGCTTCGTTGGCTGTGCCCTCTGGATTCCATTTCTTTCCACAGTCACTCCATAACCTTTCTGATAGGAACCCTTTAGCCTCTCAGCTCCCTCTAAGGCTCTTCCACAGTCACCCCTGGTCAACACAGCGACAAGAACAGGAGGCAACACAGAACCTCCCAGACTGTTGGTGGGGAGGGGCCGTGTGTGTGAATTTTTGTTGTCCCTGGTAAATGTACACTTTATACCCTCCAGTGGCTTCCATCTCCTTTCCATGAGCCACAAGGCCCTACTTATCCAGTGTCATCTCTGTTCCAGCCACACTGGCTGCCCTGTTTGTTCCCAGATACCCACCACTCTCCAGCCTCAGGACACTGGCACTTACTGTTCTTCTGCCTGGAACTTTTACCATAAATAACCAAGTGACCAGGTCTTTCCTTTCATTCAACTCTCTGCTCAGATAACTCCTATTAGCGAGCCTGTCCCTGAGCTCCTGGTCTAAAATAGCAACCTCCTTGCTCACCATCCCTTCACCCTGCTGGATTTTCCTTCGGAGCACTTATCACCACTTCACAATGTCTGTTTATTTATTATTTACAACTCCCACAAGGAAGCAAGCTCCACATGGGGAAGAACTTTGTCTATTTTGCTCTCGGCTGATTCCTCATGCACAAAAAATATTTGTTAAATAAAATGAATGGAGAGTTAGCTATTCATCAAAATTTTATTAGAAAGCTAATAAACCCTTAAATAAGAATATGTTTTCCTTTAAACACTTGACGCTTGTTATTTGTGTAGTCACATGGTTTCTAAAGATCTCTGTGTCCTAGATGCTCCTTTTGCTGCTGTTGTGGCCTCTGTGCCTCACATGTCGTGTGGCGTCTTCTGATCTCAGCCTATGTTACCCTTTTGTTGTATATAACAGCCTATGTTACTCTTTTGTTGTATATAAAGTCCAGGTTTTTCAGTCCACTTTCCGATTCAAGCTACTTGGTCTCTTTGAATCCCCTAAGCCTTTGCTCCCAAGAATCTCCAGTGCAAGTGTTCACAGACTGTGACCTAGTTGATGGCAGGTCATCAGCTTCCAGAAATGTCAACTGCCTGTGAATCCCTAGGGTACTGGCATCTTGAAATACTGAAGGCCCCAGAGCCCTTGCCTTGCCAGCACGTCTGATGTCTGTGAGCTTTGGGAACTAGCAGCACTGGGGGCTTCAGCACATGTGCCTCCCAGCATTAGGAGGGCATTCCTGGCGAGAAGGAAAATGGGCCTCAAAGCAACTGCATTTGAAGGCTGGCACCCATGAACACATTTCCTCCTCCAGAATGTCCCTGATGGCCTCTCTTACTGAGCACTCTCCCAGAAGCACCACCACAGATGTCAATAATAACTAAAAAGCAAAGCATTCTGCATGGTAAAGAATTTCGCCTCGCCCAAAGACAGGTCAGCCTTTGCCCTGAGCTGCTTTCTTTGTTTAGGGCAGGGCCTGGACCCACCAGATCTTAGGATGGAGCCAGTCACACCAGAGAGGCCATTTATGTAACTGAGAGTAGAGGCTTTGGGTCACATGGTATCAGTTGACCTAGAGGCTAAGATCAGCTAGGTGGGCAATCAATCAATCAATCAGTCATGCATATGTCTCGGGGCTGCAATAAAACTCCTGAACACTGAGGCTCAAGTAAGCTTCCCTGGGTGGTAATATCCCTTATGTATTATCACTCTTGGGTACCAGGGAAATAATGTGTCCTAGGAATGACAGAAGATTCACTTTTGGAACCTTCCTAAACTCTGCCCTATGCATCTCTTCCTTTGGCTGATTTTAATCTGTATCCTAATCTGTATCCTTTTCCTGCGATAACTAGGAGCATAATAACTTTTGGTGGGTTCTGAAGTCCTTCTAGTGAATTCTCAAATCTGAGAATGATTTAGGGAACCCACCCCCTAAACTTGCAGTTGGTGTCAGAAGTAAGGCCAATCTTAGGTACCATGCCCTTGAGCCTCACAGTTTGCCTAACTGTGGGTATATCCCCACACCATGAGAAGACTGGAGCTTCTGCTCCAATATGTTTCAATTCAGTACAATATGTAGCTTTCTCCTTGCATTTAACTTTCATTTTAATATATCTTTATATCACATTTAAAAGCTTTTGTGGGAAAAAGAGACTTTTAAAACTGGAAAAAAAAACTTGTCTTTGGTACTTATATGATATTTGCATCAGTAATCCCAAAATACTTTGAGAATACTGAATTTTGAAGTTATTTCCCAGAGATGTATAAATTTTTCACCATAAGTCACCTGCCTGAGACCTCACAGCGTTCATGGCAAAACTAAGAACAGAACATGCAGTGCCTGATTTCTTAGTCTGCCCAATAGACCATGGTCAGGGCCAGGAGCACATTAAGCTTGAAACACGCTGGACAGCACACGATCCCCCGTGCAGGGTAGGTGGAGGGCTGATCCTGGAGGAGACAAGGCCACTTGTCTGCCTCAGGGAAATTACAAAAATGATAGCGGGGAAGCCACAGGTGATTCTAAACTCAAAGTGATTGCAGGGTAGTGAAATATGAGTCAGTTAGCAGCAGACATGAAAGTAGAAAGAAAAAATAGAAGGTGTAAAGAAGGATGGGAAGGTTCTTAGAAGATGTGAATATGGAGAAAAAGTGGGGTGGGCCTCCAATAGAAGAAAGGTAAGCATGAGAGCTGGAGAATAAGCCCAGCTTATTCCTGCTCTGGGAAAAACCAAGGATTTTGCTAAATTCTTTCTGCCTTATCTTTTCAATCAGCCAACACTTAACTCTAGGGGACTTCAGCAAAAACTAATATTGCACATGAAGTGCTCTTCTTCAACCCAGGAAATTGAATTTTGATGAGAATAAATGAAATTTAAGCCTTAAAACTTTGATAAATATCTGAAATTTAGTATCATACTTCTGAAGTCAAAGCAAACTCTTAGCGTAGAAATAATGTTCTTTTCCACCTTGAGGATGAAGGGCAGAAGGGGAGGGTGAGGGGAAATGCTCTGTCTATAACTGATGGAATGGAGAGGATTAGGAGACAAAGGCAGAGAGGACATCATCACCTTTACTCAGCAAGAAGCAAAGGGAGAGGAGAGACCCTAATCTTTGTAAAAAAATAAATGAATAAATAAAGGGACATTTGGAAAAGGAAGAAAGAGGAGGACAGTGGGGTGCAGGGACCTTCAACTTAGCTGGGCTCACTCATCTCATGCCCAACAGCCATTCCTCCCTGATAGCCAAACTCTAATTGTATCCCAAACAATATGTTCAGCCCTAAATAATGACTTGTGATTGATCAAAGCCAACGATTACAATCCTGTTCCTGTTACCAGGCAGTTGGTTTCCCAGCCTCCCTTTTAATGAGGAGTAGCTGTGTGACTCAGCTTGTGACAAAGAAATGTAAAAGGAAGCCTGCTAGGAGGTATCTGGGAAAATTTTTGCTTTTCTGTTAAAAGAGGCTGATATGGCCGAAGCCACCTCTCTCTCTCTTCCTGCTTCAAACATAGGTCATGATGCCTGAAGCTGTGGCAGCCAGCTTGTAGCTATAAGGGACAAAACAAGAGTGTCACAGGGACACCAGCCGTAATATCATCAAGCCACTAAATGGAGCCATCAGCTCCCACTCCAGATGCTCCCAATCCCAGTCAATGAGAAAAATTAGAACTTGTTTGCCTAAGCTACCCTTGGTTGTATCTGTTCTTCCTAGCAGCGGCTGAATGCAATCCCAATACAAAACTCATATTCTAAGAAAATGTTGCCTTTATGACTGGTAAAATCATATTTTGATTACCACTGGAAAAAAAAACATAAAAAATGTTCTAGTGCTCACAGATCTCATCAAAGAGGCCTCTGATCCCTGGGGATACACAAATTGCCATTCGAGAAGAACCAAACTAAGCCAGAGAAGCAACTACAGACAAGTAAGAAAGACAAGGCATTGACTGGAAGAAAAAGATCAACTCGAGAAAGCAAAAATATAGGAAAAAGACACCGGGCATAACAGCATCTCACTGGTAAAGGGAACATGGCAACAAGAAACCCATGGGTCAGTGAGAGAGAGAGAGAGAGAGAGAGAGAGAGAGAGAGTGGCCTTCACCCTTCATTCCAGACAGCACCAGCTGGAGCCACAGTGAGCCACAATGTCTGTGGGCGTCGGGGGCTGCTGAGAAGTTGCCTCTCTGGCTTTTGGGATGACAAGCCCAGAGCTATAGCACAGGCCAGTTGCTTCTGTAATAAGCATTTGTTAGATTACCCTAGCCTTCCAGAAGCTGAACATAAATCGAAATCCACAGTCCTTGAAATCAAGAGTTATCCTCTGACTGAGAACGAGAATGGGGTGAAATCAACAAAAATGGAAAGGAAAATCAGGAAAAACAGGAGGCAAGCCAGCTGGGGACCCATGTCTTCCTCTATCTTCAGAAATCTTTACTCCTTTAGTCCTGAACAGCATGACTCATATTTTTTTAAATAATATTTTCTATTGTTTTAGGACCTTTTGATTGAAGACAGTGGTGTTACAACAAAGAAGTCATGAATTCATTTTCTCTCTCTCTCTCTCTCTCTCTCTGTGTGTGTGTGTGTGTGTGTCTCTCTCTCTCTCTCTCTCTCTTTCATCTTGCCAATGTTGCCTAGACTGATCTCAAACTCCTGGCCTCAAGGGATCCTCCCACCTCAGTCTCCCAAAGGGCTGGGATTAAGGGTACAAGCCAGAACATCTGGCCTGCATGACTTATATTTGAAACTGAGTTCTACTTAAAGGAAATCCAATACGTAAAATTCCAAACCTACAAAACAAATCGAAAGATCAATAACTTTTTAAGTGGATAGTTCATTTTCCATACTGCAGGTTTTCTTCATAAAATGAGCTTTCCTAGTACATTTACTCCAAAATTTGAATTAAGCAGGAGTCTTGAGCAGCCTGGCCACATATAGCCAAATAGCAAGTGCTTCCTGGTTCACGAAATGACCTGTTTGTCCTCATGACAACCTTATTTGATCTTTATGACAACCCTACGATTACGAGAGGAATAGATACTCTTTCCAGAATGTTTTTTGTTCAAAGAACAAACATTCATTTAAAAAATAGGCTTACTTTTAGCTGAGCATTAAATAAATGTGTTCATTGTAGAGAAGCAGAAAGAAAAAAAGAAATCCTCCATACCCCGAAGAAAACCACCACGATTTTAAGCTTTTTTTTTTCAGTCTTTGTGCTGTGCACAGACATGGTAATACTCATTAGACAATTTTATTTTCAGACTTTTTTCACCTAACATTATAACATGAGTATTTTCTCAGGATATTCAGCTACTCTTACTGTCATTTTTCATGATTGCACAGTATAATTTCCATAATTATTTCTAATAATTGAAATGCTTCTTTGCCCATTTTGTTTTGAGTTACTCTGTCAGTGTCATTTAAGCAAAAATGTAAATGAATTATGCTACTAGAAAATGTAATAAGCTAATCATTCTCCCTATTGTTGAGGTTTGCTTCCTACCAATTATTCTCTGATCAACATCTTTATGTATAACTCTTTTTCTATATCTCAGGTGAATTTTTTTAGAATAAATTACTGGAGATCGAGCTACTGGTCCAAAAGGAATAGATGTTTTAAGGTGCTGTTTGCAAAAGTGCTTCCCAAAATGACTGTACCAATCTACATTCTCAAAATATCCCTTTGACCACACTGTCACCAGCATGGAGTAAGCATTTTAAGAAACATTTGCTTATTTATAGGTAAAAATCATATTTTATTATTATATTAATATGCACAGTTTTATCTCTGAGTTTGAACACCTTTCCAGAAATGTATTAACCAGCTATAATTTGGTTTTTTGTAAAGGATGTGGTCCTAGAGCAGAAACAAACCTCATTTTACTGCTGAGGAAACAAAACCTGGAGGAATTTAAGCCATTTCCCCAAGGCTACACAATTACTAAACTGGCTAAGTGAGGAATCCAACTCAGGCTTTTTGAAGCTGACCTAAGTAATTTCCCCTCCCCACCACCATCATACGGATTTTTTAATTCTTCAAACCTATCTGCAAGATTTAACAAAATAAGTACTTTTTAAAGTACACACTTCCAAGTCATAGCTTCTCTGTCAGTTTAGAACTCAGTAAACGAAGACCCAAGAACACATATGGGCATCTGCTACAGACCTAAAGTCAGTGTCTAATTACAAAGATGACCTCTTTCTTTCTTTTTCCTTTTTTTTGGGGGGGGTGGGGTGCGGTGGCGGAGTTTCGCTCTTGTTGCCCAGGCTGGAATGCAATGGTGCGATCTCGACTCACTGCAACCTCCACCTCCCAAGCTCAAATGATTCTCCTGCCTCAGCCTCCTGAGTAGCTGGGAGTACAGGCACCCACCACCACACCTGGCTAATTTTTGTATTTTTAGTAGAGACAGGGTTTTGCCATGTTGGTCAGGCTGGTCTCTATGTCCTAACCTCAGGTGATCCGCCCGCCTCGGCCTCCCAAAGTGTTGGGATTACAGGCATGAGCCACCGTGCCTGGCAAAAGATGACCTCTTTCTAATCACGTGCTGCCTGACTGCTCTTAGGCTTAAGACTTTAGATGCTTGCACAATGGAGATTCATACCATGTTGAAATACAATGGGCAAGCTAGGAGCAAAATGGAAAAGAATTAGTTTCTAAACAGAACTGTTGGGAGTCAAGGGTTTCAAAGTCAGGCAGAATTATGATTTGCAATCAGCAAAAATAGATCAATCCTATCCATTACATATAGATCAAGGGGAAAGAAATTAGTGAATTATCCGTGAAAATAAATACATTTAAGAAAGACCCAGATAGAGAAATAACCTACACTCTCATCATTTAAAAGATGGATTACTTAAAAATGGAATATTGGGGCCAGGCGTGGGGGCTCATGCCTGTAATCCCAACATCTTGGGAGGCTGAGACAGGAGGATTGCTTGAGCCCAGGATTTCAAGACCAGCCTGGGCAACATAGTGAGATCCTGTATCTACAAAAAACTTTAGGCCAGGCATGGTGGCACATGCCTCTAATCCCAGCACTTTGGGAGGCCGAGGCAGGTGGATCACCTGAGGTCAGGAGTTTGTGACCAGGCTGACTAACATGGTGAAGCCCCGTCTCTACTAAATAAAAAGAAATTCGCTGGGTGTGGTGGCGCATGCCTGTAATCCGAGCTACTTGGGAGGCTGAGACAGGAGAATGGCTTGTACCTGGGAGGTGGAGGTTGCAGTGAGCCAAGATTGTGTCATTGCATTCCAGCCTGGGCAACAAGAGTGAAACTCCATCTCAAAAAAAAAAAAAAATTTAAAAACTAGCCAGGTGTGGTGGTGCACCCCTGTAGTCCCAGCTACTCAGTACACAGTCTGAGGTGGGAGGATCACTCGAGCCCAGGAGATGAAGGTCAAAGTAGCTATGATCGTGCCATTGCACTCCAGCTTGGGCAATAGAGCAAGATTCTATCTCTAAAAAAAAAAAAAAAGAAAAAAAAAAGAGAGAGAGAGAATACTGAATAGATGGTGCTGTTAACCATTTAAAAAAGAATAAATTACATTCTCCCATTTCATGTAGTATGCCAAAATCAGTTCTGGATAGATTTACGTTAAATATAAAAATGAACTATAAAAAAACAAATTTAAGAAAAGTGGAAATCGATAATCTGATTTCAAGCTGGGAAAGCTTAAAAACTGAAAAGGACTCCATAAAGGAAAGGGTTACAGAGAGAAGTTTAAGACTTCTGAAGAGTGTCAGAAGGAGGGAGAGAGGGAAAAAAATCTAGCAAAACAAATAAAATTTTCCAGCTCATCGTCCAAGTTAAGAGGCAAGTATCAAGCTAAGGAGACAATGGCAATTAATAGGGCAGGAAGAGGATGAATATCTTTACTATGGAACTGTTCCTAATGAGAGGACCTAGCACCTGCAGGAAAACAGGATGCTCACACTCTCGTTGTGGGAGGGCACGACATATCCCATTATGCCCTCGGAGAAGTGCATTTGGGACAGTGCATACTAAAACAGACTCAAAAATAAGAGCTCATGCCCTTTGATCCAGTAATTCTACTTTTAAGAACGAATCAGAGGTCTACAAAAAGATTTTCACATAAAGATATTTATCACAGACTATGGTAGTGAAAATGTCTGAAAATTTAAAATGTCCCCAAATAAGAAAGTGGTTCAATAAAAATTAATCCATCCAGACTCATACCTTAAGGGAATATTTTATAAAAGGAAAAAGTTTCCTGGTATTTGCAGTGATAAAAGCAAGTGACAAAGCAATACAGGAAGCATGGCTAAAATTCTGTAAAATGAAAAGTACATAAGTAAACAGTGGTTATAACTGAATAGAATTCCATAGGATTTTTAAAATTTTCTTTTTTGTACTTTTTTTCCTAACTTTCTAAAAATATATATGGATATCTATACATGTCCTCATGCCCACGCACACTTTTCTCTGTGTGTGTGTGTGTGTGTGTGTGTGTGTGTAGGAGGAAGAGAGTTGTGCAATAGTAGCCCCGTGGACAGTGTTCTAGGCATCTCCCATGCCCCTGCTTTCCTACACACACATGTTAAAAACATATTCTTGGAAACCTACAAAGGACTATAAAAATAGAGACTACACAGGTGGGTTACCAGCTAAGCTTTCTTAATGAGAAACTGGGAAGAAGTGAATAGCAAGTTTGATGAAATCATATCTTCAGAAAGCTATAAATATTACAGAAGACAGATAAGAACATAAACAACTGCAAGACCAAAGACTCTGTGGAACAAATTCACTAGGAGAGAAGGGAAAATTTATATACCGAATTCTTTTTTTTTAAGCCAGTTCCCTGTGAGTGTCCAGTTTAATGACTGTTTAAATTATATCTGCAATTTTCTGAGTGGTTCCCTTACTTTTCAAGTTTATAAACCAACACATCAACAATTCTCAGTCAATGGAAGAGCATTTCTCTGGGGAGCTATGAAAATATACCTTGCATTTAAATGCAATAAAAAGCATGACTAAACATGCCTCTGTTCTTTATAACACAGAAGTACCACATCTGGTCATTAAAAAAATGCATTATACAGAGTTGTACGGATGCCAGATACTTATTACAGAGAACTGTTTTATCCATTTAGCCCAATTTTCCAGATGTTTTATTACTTGGAGACAGGAGAATTGTTGAAACTGATGATTGAAGCCCATTTATTTCCAGGGGCTCGACTGCAAACCATAGAAAGCATTTGAGGGACAAGTAATTTATGACAGGCCACAAGGCAATGCTTGAGGAAGGCTGTCATCTCAATGGGTCACAAATAATACCAACAAAGGACAAAACACCCTATTTTAGTAACCCCAGGCTTCATTTACAAAAATTGCCTCTTAGGCAAGCACTTAGTTGTCATTTCACATGCAAATGTGTATGCACATAATTGGAGCAATTTTCATAATAGTAGGTCAAGTTGGCAGTGACATTGAAAATGGCCCAGGTTGGCTCTGATTGGAGGCCTGGTTGTCATTGTCTGCAAGCTGGCAAAATTTTCACCTGGATCAGTTGGAAGTCTTGTCCTCATAAAGACAACAGGATTAAGTTCAGCAGGGGCAGGTGCCGCTTCCCCATCCCTTCCCCAACTCCCCCACTCCCTGCTGCCCCCAAAGTCACAGCCCTAAGAGGCCCTGCCCACACTGCAGAGCAGCAGCCTTGGGGCATTAGCAGAGCTGGCCTTGGCAGCCACAGTCATTGCTGCTAATTAGAAGGCACCTCACCATGGTCAATTCTCTCCCTCTGTCAATCAACCTGCTCAGAGCAGAAATAGGGACTAGAAAGGGGAGCAGAACCTTTTCTAGCTTCACTCTTCTGAAGCTAGAAGAGTGAACACACACACACACATATAGAGAGAGAGAACACACACACATATATACAGGGAAAAGCTCTCAGGACATAATGGAGACGTGTTCTTAGGCCACACTGAAAACTCATCTAAGTCAATGTGTCTAGCAGCAAGTGTTGGGGAATTTAGTTTTTATATGTTGCTATTTTTGTAAATGCTGGTAGCCTCTGGCATTAGAGACAGTAGGGTCTATAGATCCTCTCCCTGACAACCTTGCTACCAGGTTGCGTATATTACAGTGAAAGGGAATCTGACACCACATTCTGCCAATATTTGTTAACAAGCAGGTATTAATTTAAAAATTATTGGCCAGGCACAGTGGCTCATGTCTGTAATCCCAGCACTTTGGGAGGCCGAGGCGGGCAGATCACCTGAGGTCGGGAGTTCGAGACCAGCCTGACCAAAATGGAGAAACCCTGCTCTACTAAAATTACAAAAAAAACTATCCAGGCATGGTGATGCATGCCTGTAACCCCAGCTATTCAGGAGGCTGAGGCAGGAGAATCACTTGAACCCGGGAGGAGAGGTTGTGGTAAGCCGAAATCATGCCATTGCACTCCAGCCTGGATGAGAAGAGCAAAACTCTCTCAAAAAAAAAAAAAAAAAATTACCATACAGTCCATTCTTGTGAGTTTGGAAAAGGTCTCATCTGTCTCTTCAGGCATTACAACAATTCTTTGCCTGAGAGCTTCACTCCAAGGAGGAACAAAATATTCTAACCACAGAATTAGTCAGTTTTCAAGTTCAGTCAGGAGACAGAGTCCACAGGGAAGTGGGAGAAGACAGGGTCAAGTGAATGTCCAGAAGTCAAGTGCTGCTGCAAAGGCTTGGGCTGGGCTTGCTGGGTTTGCTTGTGTGAGGGCAGCAGGGCTGGTACAGTCTTTGTAGTCAGCCACAGATTTCAACTTGCATTTCACTAACTGATCCAATCATTCCCTAACCCCGTGTCGTTAGATTTCAACAACAGTATTCAAATCTGTACTTCTGGAGTGCATCTTCTTGATTAGGGCACTTCAGAGTCACTAATCATACCTAAGTGTGGATTCCTGATTAAGGGGTCCTCAAATACTAGCCGCCATCACCCCATCACACTGTCTATAATAGATTATATTAACATAAATCACCACACAGGTTATATAACATCCACTGTCCACAAGGAGTAAGACTGGGAAGGGCTAAATGGTTCTCAGGGGACAGACAACCTGTCCTATTGCTCCATAAAGTGACAGAGCCTGGCTCTTCAATATCCAGCCATAAAATGCCTTAATTTTGATCCATTTGGAGACTGGATTACCTGATAGGGACAAGAAACATTTACCTGGGAGAGGGCTTCAGGAGAGTTGCAGCCATACACCTCTTCCAGCAGCTAGGTTTTTTATTTTGTTTTATTTTGTTTTTTTGTTTTTGTTTTGTTTGTGTGTGTGTGTGTGTGTGTGTTTCTCAGCACCTTTGTTCTTTGATTTTGAATTCTGCTTTTCTCTTTTCAGTTCTGTTTTTTTTATAACTTGTTCATATATCTTCAGGACTGACGGTGGAGGAGGAAAAAGCAGTGCAGATTCAGGCTGCAACAGCAGAAGCTAACTTTTTCTTTGCTATGTAAGAGAATTTCAGAGAGGTAGCCTGGCCCCCATGGCAAGAGAATAGGATGTGTAGTTAGGCAAAGTGGAGTTCAAATCCTGACTCTCAGACTTCCTAGTAGTGCCTCTCTGAGCTTCATATTCCTCATGTGTGAAACAAGACCAGTCCTATGTACCCTGCAGCGTTGTTATAAGGGTTTGAGATACTGTGTGTAAAGAATCTGCTTTATAGCAAGGCTGTAAAAATAGTGGCTTTTATTAGCCCCCAGGGACCTCCTGCTATAAGCAGTGGACACATCAAGATACAAAGAAACACAAGTCATGATCAAGAATAGGTAACTATAGTGTAATTCATTAAATGTTCTGATGGTCTCCAATCTTGAGTGATTTAGTCTATGAAGGATTGTGTCTCCTTTTTTAAACTGTACACATATTCAAGTGCAGAAACTGAGACTAAACATTCATCTCTATGTTCATTAAACAATTGCATTTCCTTATTTGGATGCAAGTCCTCTGTCCATTTTTCTACAGAATGTTTATTGGTTTGTGCGGGCATTTTTTTCTTTTCTTTTCTTTTTTCTGAGACAGAGTTTTGCTCTTGTTGCCCAGGCTGGAGTTCAATGGCACAATCTCGGCTCACCACAACCTCTGCCTCCCGGGTTCAAGCAAGTCTCCTCCCTAGTAGCTGGGATGAGAGGAGCACACCACCATGCCCTATTAATTTTTTGTATTTTTAATAGAAATGGGATTTCACCATGTTAGCCAGGCTGGTTCCAAAGTGTGAGCACTTCATATAGTAAATATACTATGCCATCACTAGCTGTGTTTGCCATGGTATTTTTTAAAGTTCAAAGAGTACCTTTAAATTTAGGTTACTTTTTTGACATACAAAATTTAATTTAACTATTGTTTTTTTTCAGTTATGAGCATTATTCAAATCTAAGCTAAAAGGGAGACAGTCCTCCTTCTACCACAGATTTGATAAATATGCACTTTCAATTTCTTCTAGGTTTAAGTAACTTACCTCATCAATAAATCTGGAATTAATTTTGGGAGGACTGAGATAATTATCTAAATTGATTTTTCCCTAGGGAACTCATCAATTCTTCCTTTGCTATTTATTGAAAATCCTTCTCTTTCTCCCTGATCTGTCATGTCTCCTCCAGCATAAATTAAATTTTTACACCGAATAGGATCTATATCAGGATATCAATCCTACATCATCGATCTGTTTGCCTCTTCTTAAACCAGCACCATGCTGACTGTAGAATGTTGATAAGCAGAGCTGGGGATACAGGGTGCCAAGTGGCTGGCAGAGGAGAGAGGGAGAATTTCCAGGGAAGACAGTGTGGTCTTGGCATAAAGACAGCAAAACGGAAGTTCAGGGCCTCATAAGACAATGAAAAGTCATATCTCAATTTGGCTGAACACTGGGGTAAATAAGTAAGAGACTGGGGAGAAAAAGAACTAGAAGGTAGTGGGCGATGCAGAGACAGGCCAGGAGCCCCAGGTTAACAAGAACTTCCCATGTGCAATACCATAAGTGATATAAAACTGTGGAAGACGTGTTGATAGCAGCAGGAGGCAGACCAATCCTAGGCAGACGGGGTGGGTCCCCAGTGAAACCTGACCTTCAAACCAAAGAGAGTTTGAAGCCTGAAAGCCAAGGTACTAGTCTTGCATAAATCCATGGACTGATTGAGAACCTCTCTTCCTGTTTGGTGCACTTTCCTCTGATTGATCCCCACCCTTCACCTATTTTACATATACCTACACTTCCCTAATTGGTTTTCTTTTGTACACTCTCATGCCTACCTGTGAGTGGTGCCTTTGTTTTAGCCTCTTTTTTTTTTTTTTTTTTTTTTTTTGCCTACTCACAAACCAGTCAGTACACACTCCTTATTCTGAGCCCATAAAAGCCCTGGACTCAGCCACGCTGAGAGAAACCATCAGCTTCAGGTGGGGGACCACCCTCACGTCCCCTCTATGCTGAGAGCTGTTTTATTGCTCAATAAAATTATTCTCCACCCTCCTCGCCCTTCAATTGTCAGCCCAATTTCATTCTTCTCAGAGGTGGAACAAGAACTCAAGACCCACCAAATGCGAATACACAGAAGGCTGTACTACTGTGGCCCTCTGCCCTCTGCCAGTGAAGGGCAGCTGCCTCATGCAACAGGAAGTAGCAGCAGGGCCAAGCCAGCCCCCCAGAGCTGCCAGCCAGGGTGGGGCAAGATGCTAACAGAACTGTTAACATGCTGTCAGTCAGGCTGTGGATGGCAAGACTAAAAGAGCTAATTAGCACCCTGTAACACCCCCTCTGGGACTTTGGGGTCATGGGTGCACCTGCCTGGGCGCCACTGCATTCCTCTTGTTTAGATGCTGGAGTCCACTGTGGGAGTGGTTTGCAACACGCCTGGTCCAGCCACAAGGCCCACACAGAGCCTGCCCCTGTGCTGCTTGGAACAATTGGCTGGACCCTGCACTTGCTCGCTCACACACCCCCTCCCACCAGGGGCCAAGCACATAGTCATGGTGGCTGCAGGATCTGTACCAGAGTGCAGGCCAGGTGCAGCCCAGGAGGCCAAGTGGACAGAGCATCTCTGCAGCAATCCCAGGTCCCAGCAAGGCTGGCAGGAAGTCTCCTGACAGGAAGTCTTCAGCCAGCAAAGTGACCGAGAAAAGTCCTATGTCAATATTATTGTCATCCTCAAGGGATAGGATGGTACACAGAAAGACTGATGGTAAATAAACAGCTACAGTAAGGGACAACAATGCCACAAGAGTACTAGCAACAAAGTGTTCCAAGACCCATAAAAATAATAATCGTCTCCTCATTAATCTTATATATTCATCAGACCTTACGTCCACTGAACCCTTGAGTACTGGAAACAACCCAAACATCCATCAACTAGTAAATGGATAAACAAATTCCACACACTGAGTACTACTCAGCAATAATAGGAATAAACTGTGGATACACACTACAACCTGGATGAATCTCAAAATAATTACGCTGAGTAAAAGAAACCAGACAAAAAAAAAAGCCATATGATACATTTGTATACAATTCTAGAAAATGCAAACTAACCTGTAGTGACAGAAAGCAGATCAGTACTTGTCTGGATGGAAGGTAGGGCCGGGGGCAGGGAGGGGAGAGAAGGGTGAAGCGGAGAGATTGCAAAAGGGCCTGAAGAAACAATGGGAGTGATGGGTATGTCCAATATCTGATTGTGGCAATGGTTCCACCGCCATGTATCTAAAACTTACCAAATTGTATACTTTAAATATATGCAATTTATTGTATGTCAATCACACTCAATAAAACTGTAAAAATAAATTTTATCTTATACTTGCTGATTCTTGTCTAATAGATCTGGGCCAGAACTCAAACACTGATATTTTTTCAAAGCTCTCAAGATGAGCCTGATGCACAGTGAGGTTAAAAATCCCAGGTCCCATGATACCTGAGATGCTTCCTGGGTGTCCGATTCTGTCTGTCTGCAATGGGAGGACTCCTTGGTGAATGCTAGGAAAGTATTCTCCTCACATGGAGACCGGCGCCTTGGTGAGAATAGGTGGCGGCCGCTCGTTTGCTGTTGGTTATTCCTGCTTCTGTGCCTCACACTGGAATTTGGGCTGATGAGGTCTGTGTGGTTTGTTCCTGCAAAGCTTGCAGTCTGATCCAGGCTTCCGCTATCCCAACATATGTGATGCTTGTTCTCAGGCAATATCCCCCACCCTGACCCCTCTCTAGCGTCATGACACTGTGAACTGTCAAAGTGGTCACCACATGCCCCTCATCCATCTCCCTGCCTGTGGTACACACTGCGAGCCCTTCAGGGAATGTACTCCTTGCTCTGATAGGGCAGCCCTCCAGGGAAGTCCACTGTCCCCTCAGCTAACCAGCATATCTTCAACAAAAAAGCAGTTATTTTTCCACTTGCTTCTGGAGGCTTCCAGCTGAGCTTTCTGGTCCTTTGCACACTGCACAGCTCTTCGTGCCAATATTGCCCAGAGCACTTCCACCAGTGCCAGCTGCCTGCCTGTAAGTCCTGGTGAGAAGTGAGCCCTCACTCCATGCCCCAGAGTCAGGTCCACAGCCTCTGAAGCTATAGACCACACTGAATGCCCCTGACAGAGAGCAGAACCAAATTCCAATCCCTAGCCCCCAAGAACATTCTCTCTCACGAAGACAAACTCCCCACCTCTCTCTAGACTTCTTTAAAAGGGAGGAGAGGGCAGGCTGACATGCCAGCCGATAGCAATGCCCTTTTAGCAAACCCTGCACTGGGTAGCTAGTACCATTTCTGCTTCCCTGAGAGATGTCCTGTCACACCTCCTTGTTCATATCCACACGTCAAATTAAGTCCCTTGTCTATTACATTTTCCAGTCCCCTCCCGGTTCAGCTTTCTCCATCATCTCATATACAAGACAAATCGTAGAGGGTGGAAGGAAGGTTAAGAAGGACTATTTTTAAGAGGGGTAGGAGACATGCAGTTGCCAACATGAACTTTGCCCCCAGTCTGGAGACTTTGGATTTAGAAACCTTAGAAGGTTTGCTTCTTGTGGCATCAGAGCAGCCTTTGGTCACCAAAATGTTTCCAGAGGGATTCAGATTTTTTTTTTCTTAGCATCTTGGTACTTGGTCTGCATTAACAGATCAAATGAATACCCAAATTATATAAATAGTATTTATTCATAGAAAAGGTAGAGAATTGGGGAACAAGATAGTGTGGATTCCCACCAGATGGCACTGTTTAATAGATAAGGAAGAGAAAGTTGTTTTTGTGGCTAATTTTAGCAAAGCAGGGAGAAATGCTTGCCAGTTGCCAGAGCAGATTTAACTCCAAGCCCTCTTCTTGCCCTCTGGACAGGCCAGTTTAGCTCCCCCTTGCCAAATGGCACTCAACCTCAGTTTTCATAATTGCAGTGACAGAATTCACAAATATTTCGGGTTGCTTATGGGTATGTCATGAGAGTAGAAAAATGTGATCATCTAATTTCAGGAGCTCCGTCCCTGCCACAGAATGTTCCCACTTCTGCAGGAGTTAGGCAGCTTGGCTTGCTTGTCTGCCCAGGTCCTAGGCTGTCCACCCACCTCAACAAATTGTATCACTGTCCATGGGGATGCTGAAGTGGCTCACTAGGCATCCATCCATCTCCCCTCCTCCCAGTGTGTCCTCCTGTAGAACAGAGGCTGGCAACTACACTTCCCAGACTCCCTTGCTGCTGGGGTTCCATGTTCTTTAGTTTCTGCTCATTAGATGTGATTGCATGAGCCTTGAATTCAGAAGTGAGTTAGGTGGAGACTGAGACAGGGCATGAGGTATCCCTTTGCTGTGTAGACTGGAGCTGAAATGGTGTAATTCTAGAGTTAGCACCTATAGCAGAGGCTTCTCCATCCGGCATGCAGCTTCCTGGTCATGACAAGAGCAGTTACTCGAGGAATTTCAGCCAAGAGCCAAGTTCTTCAGCTCTCACAAGGATTCTGTGAGCCACTTGATACTCTGTAGTTAGTTAATTCCTCCTAAAGCTAGCTGGAGTGGATTCTGTTCTGTCAATCTACAATAATCAAAAGGGTCAGAATTTAGTTATACTCAAAGTGTGCAGATGAACCACCCAGAAACACCAACTCCAAAGGAATGGAGTTGGCATTCAGAAGTAGGGAAGTAAATATTTCATTTGTATAGGTGGGAACAGAGGAATTTTTAGCAGAATTACAACATTATTATTCATGTGAGTCTGGCACATTCTTATAGCAATTTAATTGGCTATAGGCCATGTTTCTTTTTGAGAAGGGTACATTTGACATTTTTTAACAGAGGGTGTAATAATCATTGGTTGTTTGTCATTTGGTCTAAACAAACTAGAACAAACGGGAAGTTAAATCTATAACAAGAGTCCAAGGTCATCAATTAAGACGAAAGGAGGTTTTCAGCCAGGCGTGGTGGCTCAAGCCTGTAATCCCGGCACTTTGGGAGGCCGAGGCGGGCAGATCACAAGATCAGGAGATCGAGACCAACCTGGCTAACACGGTGAAACCCCGTCTCTACTAAAAATACGAAAAAATTAGCCAGGTGTGGTGGCGGGCGCCTGTAGTCCCAGCTGCTCAGGAGGCTGAGGCAGGAGAATGGCGTGAACCCGGGAGGCGGAGCTTGCAGTGAGCTGAGATCGCGCCACTGCACTCCAGTCTGGGAGACAGAGCAAGACTCTGTCTCAGAAAAAAAAAAAAAAAAAAGAAGAAGAAGAAAGGAGGTTTTTATCTCAGATGCCATTTATTTATCTCCAGTCATTATACAGAATGAGAAAAATAAGAAAGCAAGATAATCTATAATCTGAGAACAGAAGTTGTAAGCATATGTGATGTGGATGACAGTCACATCTCTGTCAAGGCTTAAGGCATTTTTGGAGGTTCCAAAAAGCTTCTAAATTTTATTTATTTTCTCAGTTCTCTGTAACTAAGCATTGAATGACTGATAGATTATCTACCTATAAGTCTGAGCTAGAAATCTGATAAATTTCCTAAATTCCTCTTTTCCTCATTTCCCATAGCTAGCTGATCCACAGATATTGTGAGGATATTATCTAAATAAGTTGTGGTAAAGAAAAAATTATTTGGACACTTGTTAAAATGATAAGGAAGCCTTTATTCAGGACTATTCCAATAGGTGTCAAGACTATTGCAACATGGGAGTCAGATCAGGCTGAACTCTGAATATTGCAAAGACAGCTGGAGATTTATAAGCAACCAGCAGAGTGAGGGGGTCAGTGGATGGAAATTTATTAAAAGGAACCATCAAAGGTAAGAGGATTGTTGCTGAAGGCAGGCCAGGGTGATGAGACATCAAGGATGGGGATGAGAAATTTAATCAGGTATCGAGAGCAATTAAATATCAAGGGTGGGGGATTCTTACTAAACTAATTATCTGGATTCTTGCTAGAACTGGGCTATGGAGGTCCAGGCGAATGGGGGCCAAAGTCGAAGTCTAGTCCAGAAGAGGCTTAGTCAGGTCTCAGAGCCTGACTAAAGTTTGGTCAAGAGAGGGTCTTTGTCAGTTGATACATAAAAAAGTGCTCAGCACAGAGCAGCAAGAGGCTCCACTAGTTCTCTTTCTCCTCCTCATTTTGCTATTATGTGAGGCCATTCTGTGAAGGAGGAGAAAGCTCAGTGGATTTAAGTAAATGAAGGTCACTGCCCCTGGAGCACACACTTGAGGGTGCAAGTGATGTGGTCAGAGAGGTGGTCAGATGCCAGATTCTGCCACACTGTGCAGGCCATATTAAGGATCCTATATTTTATTCGAAAGACAATGGGGAACAAGCCATTGAAATGTTTTAAGCAAGGAAGTGATATGACTGACTTTACATTTTACAAAGATGACTTTGTTAGCTGTGTTTCCACAGCTGACTGGGGTCGGAGGGTGAGGTGGTGGTATAAGCAGCAAGTGGAAAGATCTCTCCAGGCCAACACCTAAAGTTCTACTTCATTCTTGTATAATCTCTCAGAGGAAATTGAGTGGGGAGGGAATCTTATGAATAGCAGCAACAAAAAGAATGAAGCATGCCTAACAGGAAATGTGAAAGACCTAGGTAGAGTATAAGACTTTGGTGACAAGCATAAAATAACTTTATAAATTAACAGAAAGTATTTCTAAGTGGAAAGCCCCAATATGGCAAAGATGTCAGTTTTCTCTGAATTGATCTATAATGTGAATGCAATTCCTATCAATAGCAGTTTTTGTTTTTTGTTTTGGACCTTGTCAATCAAGTCTTTAATTTCATATGTAAGGAAAAATTATTATTGTTATTATTATTATTAATACAAGTAGAGGAGTTTATTTGGGCCAAGCTTGAGTAGTGCAACCCAGGAGCATAGATTCAAATTGCCCTGAATATACACTCTGATTACGAACAGTTACAAGTGCACTTTATTTCTTGTAAAGACGGTGTCTCACTATGTTGCCCAGGCTGGTCTCAAACTCCTGGCCTCAAGCAATTAATCTTCCCACCTCAGCTTCTGGACTGAAGTCCCAGTCCAAAGTGCTGGGACTTTAGGCATGAGCCACCATGCCCACATGCAAATTTTTAAAGGGCAAGAAGGGGCTGGGTGCAGTGGCTCACTCCTGTAATCCCAGCACTTTGGGAGCCAAGGTGGGTGGATCGCTTCAGCCAGGAGTTCAAGACCAGCCTGGCCAACATTGTGAAACCCTGACTGTAGTAAAAATACAAAAATTAGCTGGGCGTGGTGGCACATGCCTGTGATTCCAGCTACTCGGGAGGCTGAGGCAGGGGTAGTGCCTGAACCTGGGAGGCGGAGGTTGCAGTGATCCGAGATTGCACCACTTCACTCCAGCCTTCATGACAGATGAGATTCTCTCAAAAAAAAAGGGGAGCGGTGCAGGAAGGTGGAAGAAGGGGCAGTTCCTAGTTGTTTATCCAGAATTTACATTAAAATAACATAAGCTATTGATTGGCTATACATTGTTCTCTGGTTTTTTGTTTGTTTTGTTTTGTTTTGTTTGAGACGGAGTCTCACTCTGTCACCCAGGCTGGAGTGCAGTGGCGGGATCTCGGCTCACTGCAAACTCCACCTCCTGGGTTCATGCCATTCTCCTGCCTCAGCCTCCCGAGTAACTGGGATTACAGGCGCCCGCCACCACACCCCGTTAATTTTTGTATTTTTAGTAGAGACGGGGTTTCACCATGTTGGCCAGGATGGTCTCGATATCCTGACCTCGTGATCTACCCGCCTCAGCCTCCCAAAGTGCTGGGATTACATGAACCACCGCACCCAGCATACGTTGTTCTTTGCATCACAAATTCCAGAAACATGAAGATAATGAATGAAGCAGCTAGAAAAAAACAAAATAAACAATTGCCCCCAAGCATAAAGGGAGGCCAGTTACACATTTGCATGACTAAGTTCCAAACTCTTGCCTCTCTGGGCCTGCAGATTTCACATAGGTCAGACTGCTCTGAGATATTTTCATTTTCTCTGGTGGTAAAGGAGAGATATGATAAATATCAGTTTTACTCTCAGATTCTATTGGGGCAGGACAGCTGTATTGCATTCTATTAAACAGTTTGCATTTCTTTTTTTCTTCTTTTTTTTTTTTTTTTTTTTTGGTACTACTCTCAGAGGTCCCTGCCAAGTTCAGCTCTCTTTGCCAACACCAGCAATTCAACAGTGCACCTTCATAACAGGTCTTTATTTAATCTTCTTCCTTTCCTGTCTCGCTCTCCCCACTGTCACTGCTTCTTTTTGGAATTATTTTCCAAAGAAACTACCTCAAATTAAGTCTTTTTTTATTATTATTTTTTATGCTTTATTCCAGTAGCTTTTGGGGTACAAGTGGTTTTTTGTTAAAAGGATTAATTATATAGCAGTGAATTCTGAGATTTTAGTGCACTGGTCACCTGAGTAGTGCACAATGTACCTAATGTGTAGTTTTCTTAGCTCCTTTCCCACCCTCCCCTTTCTGAGTCTCCACAGTCCATTATATCGCTCTGTATGTGGAAGGAAAAATTATTTAAAATAGGAAGAAATTTTAGAAATAAAACAATGTGTGTGCATGCTCTTCAAGATATCAAAGCATAACTCAAAATTATAATGATTTAAATAGTGCAGCCAGGAGCAGTGGCTCCCACCTGTAATCCCAGCACTTTGGGAGGCCAAGGAGGGTGGATCACCTGAGGTCAGGAGTTCGAGACCAGCCTGGCCAACATGGTGAAACCCCGTCTTTACTAAAAATACAGAAAATTAGCTGGGCATGGTGGCAGACACCTGTAATCCCAGCTCCTTGGGAGGCTGAGGCAGGAGAATCACTTGAACCCAGAAGGCGGAGGTTGCAGTGAGCTGAGATCGTGCCATTGCACTCCAGCCTGGGCAACAAGAGTGAAACTCCATCTCTAAATAAATAAATAAATAAATAAATACCATGCAATATTGACTGCATAGCAAGTGGCCCAGAAAGAAATATGCAGACCAACAGAACAGAATAAAGAGGCTCATCAGAACTATACAGCTTTATGAAAATTTAGAAGAAACTATACAACATGTTTTAAATCAGTGAGGAATAGCCTATTCAATATATGACATTTTCATGATTGGCTAGCCATTTGGGAAAAAAAAAAGCCTTACCTTAACTATGCACAAAAATAAACATCACCTGGAATAAAGCATACAATTCAAAAACAAAACTATAAAAGCCTTGGGGAAAAAAGTGAATTTTTATCATCGTTGAACGATCATGAATCCTAATCAGGACAAATCCCAAAACCATAAAAGGAAGACTGACAAATTTGATCTAAAAAAAAGTTAAAAGCTACCGTAAGACAACATACCACATAAATAAAGGTAAAAGAAAATTAACAGAAAGGGAGAAAATATTTGTAATATACAGCACAGATGGATACTCCATTTAAAAATCACGCATACAAATCACTAGAGAAAAGAAAACAACACAAAGGGCAAAAAAGGTTCTTAGTAGAAGTTATAAAATGGTTATTTTATTCAATCTCACAAGTAATCAAAGAAGTGTAAATTAAAACAACTTACAAAATTGAAAAAGATTAATAATGTGGAATGAGGTTGTAGAGAAATGGATACTCATACACTGTTGCCGTTTTTGGAGGAAAAATTGGCACTATCTACTAACATTGAATTGTACATATCTTAAGCCTTGGTAATTTGCTACACAGCAATAGATAAATAATCCTTGGGATATATAAACTGATACTTGGAAGTAGGATGCAGCCATAATGAACACCTTAAATATGGGAGTGATTTTGGAATCTGGCAGTGGACAGAAACTGGAATGACATTGAAGATAGGGTTAGTGAAAGCATGAGGTACCTTGAAAAGACTTTTAGTAGAGGTATAGGCTTGAAGAGACTCACTTTAAAAGAGTGAGGACAGTATTATTGGAAACTGGAGAAATAGATCCTTCTTATGCCATGGCAGAAAGATTAGCAACACAGTAGCCAGCAGTAATGTGGAAAGTAGATGTGTCCACCTAAGAGAATTTGTTATCTGACTAAGGAGATTGCCAGCTAGTGTTCAGGGTGACTTCTAGCATGTGAGCAGAGCAAGATATGCTAAAGGGAGGACTGTTGGCCAGGCGCGGTGGCTCATGCCTATAATTCCAGCACTTTGGGAGGCCAAGGTGGTGGATCACTTGGGGTCAGGAGTTTGAGACCAGCCTGGCCAACATGGTGAAGCCCTGTCTCTACTAAAAGTACAAAAATTAGCTGGGAGTGGTGGCCCACACCTGTAATCCTAGCTATCTGGGAGGCTGAGGCAGAAGAATCACTTGAACCCAGGAGGCGGAGGTTGCAGTGATCCGAGATTGCACTACTGCACTCCAGCCTGGTGACAGCGCAAGACTCCGTCTCAAAAAAAAAAAAAAAAAAAAAAAGTATGGCTTTCAGGCAGAAATCAAGTCCAGGCAACCCCAGGAAAACATGGTCTAAATAGGAAACCCAAGTTGTAATTATAAAATCCCTTAAGACCTCAGAAAGATCTATTGTAGTGTCTTAGAGTACCTTTCAATCAGACAAAATGTCCTCTAAATATTTTAACAGTATGACTGACAAATCCTCTCAAACAATAGAGCGTATCTTGAAGAGATGTGTGGAAGTGGCTTTTGTCTAATGGCATGAACTTCAGTAAGATTCACAAGGAACCAACACAGTCTTTAACAGCAGAAACACTGCCAGCATGAACTGAAAGGGATACTATCTTTCATGAAAAAGGAAGGATGACTCGCAAATCAGAACTGCCCACAAGGTGACATCAAGAGCCATAGGGAATTATTTTCAGTCTTTGAATCCGGATCAAGGAACTTCAACATTTGCCTGGCTGGATTTTGGAATTGCTGCAGACTCGTTGTTGCCTCTCATTTTTCCCTTTTTGAACAGGAATGTTTACAGTGGTTATTTTACACCTGTCCACCACTGTATTTTTGTGTCGGGGAGGAGTGGGAGGCAGATAACTTGGCTTTAGTTCACAGGTCTTCACACTAAGAGGAACTGTACCTGAAGAGCTTTAAGGACCTGCATCCTAGGAATCTCATCCACACCTGGATGTAATTTATATGCTAACATTCTGGATTTCAAGCTGCTTTTCTAAAGGGATGAGACTTTTGGGGTTCTTGGGAGAAAGGGAATGTGTTTTGCATGGAAGAAATAGAAATAATTTGTGGTCAGAAAGTATACTCCTCCCTTCAAAAGGTGGAAGCTAATTCCCCTCCCCTTGAATGTGGGAAAAATAAAAGCAAGGGAAAAATAACAGCAGGTACACATGTTAGGATTCCATTTTGGGGATATTTAGCACACAGTGCACCCAGGTGGAGAAACTTGATTCAGATTCTGATTAGACTAGTAGGTTGATGGTCTTTAATTAAAGGTTTGATTTTACCCTATAGAAAGTAAAAATCCAGTGACGCATTTTAAGCAATGGTGTTACGTGTTTAGAAAGGTCCTCAGGGAAACCAGATACCATACAAATGAATTCAGTGGAAACACATTTGCTGTAAATCCATAGTGGTCCACTTTTTCATATTTCAGTCATCTGGGGAAACTTTGTTTCAGCTCCATGTTGTTTCAATTCCATGCGTTAGCTTTAATTAGCTGTGGTATCGTGAGCAAATCATTTAGTTCTTCGGGGCCCTGGAGTCTCAACATAGTCCTCTAAAATGGGGACAATAAAACCTACCTCTTAAGCTGTTTGGGGATAAAATAAGAGGATGATAATAATATGTCTGGCACCTTGTTGTTGGTGAATAAGTTGTAGTGATTATTGCTTAGACTAATGGTGCTCAACAAGGTGATATTTGGCAATATCTGGAGACATTTATGTTTTTTACCACTGAGGCTCAGGGGTTGGGGGTGGTGCTACTGACGACCAGTGAGCAGAGCCCAGATAATGGCTCTACTAAACATCATATAATGCACACGACATCTCCCTAGAACAAAAAACCATCTAGCCAAAAATGTCACTAGTGCTGAGGTTGAGAAACCCTGATTTAAAATATAACCCAAGCTGGGTGTAGTGGTATAGGCCTGTAGTACTAACTATTCAGGAGGCTGAGACATGATTGCTTGAGCCCGAGCCCAAGTCCACCCTGAGTAACATAGTGAGACCCCATTTCTAAAAAATAAAATCTAACCCAACCATGAGTATGTTAATATTTTTCCCGTGTTATAGCACCCTTTTAAATAATGAGTCAGAGTTAATAACGGGGTGCAATAAAAAAGAGATCTGATACTTTCACAAGATCTCAGGGCTTGGTGAATGTAACTCCAAATCTTCCTGAAACCACCCTCCATCACCCTAATTCCTAAATGCCCACAGTCATTCCCACCGATAATTTATCTCTTCCTAGTCTTCTAGCCTTCAATTTCCTTGCATCTGAGATCCACTCTTAAACTCTTCGGTGACTTACTTCTAAGGAATATAATGTGGTAGCAGTGATGCATGTCACTTACAAGATTACGCTATATAAAGGCATTGTGGCTACCTCTTTGCTGTCTTTCTCAGATCATTTGGTTGGGAGAAGCCAGCTGCTATATTGTGGGTATGGCAAGTAACTCAGGCTTTCAGCCAGTAGCCAGCAAGAAACAGATCTGTTGCCAACAGCCATGTAAGTTAACTTAGAAGTAGATCCTCCGGGGCCGGGTGCGGTGGCTCACGCCTGCAATCCCAGGACTTTGGGAGGCCGAGACGGGCAGATCATGAGATCAGGAGATCGAGACCATCCTAGCTAACACGGTGAAACCCCATCTCTACTAAAAATACAAAAAATTAGCCGGGCGTGGTGGCGGGCCCCTGTAGTCCCAGCTACTCCGGAGGTTGAGGCAGGAGAATGGCGTGAACCCGGGAGGCGGAGCTTCCAGTGAGCCGAGATGGCGCCACTGCGCCCCAGCCTGGGCGATAGAGCGAGACTCCGTCTCAAAAAAAACAGAACAAAACAAAAAAAAGAAGTAGATCCTCCGGCACTAGCCAAGCCTAAAGAAAAAAACCTTCAGACAACTGCAACTTCATGAGATAATCTAATCCAGAATCACCCAGCTAAGACTCCTAAATTCCTGAACCACAAGAACTGTGAGATATTTATCTTATTATTTATCTGTTGTTGTTTTAAGCTCCTAAATCTTGGAGTAATTTGTGACACAGCAATAGATAGCTAGTATGCAATGTGAAGTTGTAATTAAGTATATAGTAATTGCAACAACATAAATTGATGATTGAATCTTGGAAACATTATGCCGTGCTTCCATTGACAGTAAAAAGTGGCAGTAAAGATGGATACTGCAAATTATATTTGTCTTAATTATAAGAATAGGGGAGAATAGTGTGCCACTGAAGTTTTCTTTTATGGAAGAATTTTAAACATGCACCATGTAGGGGTGGAAAGATGTGATACCTTTCCTTATCCATCATGAGTCATGGCTGACACTCTTATAACAAAAGAGCAGATTAACACAAGGAAAGCATAACAGATTTATTTAATCAGTTTTACATGACATGGGAGCCTTCAGAATGAAGGCTCAAAGACCCAGGAAAAGCTGCCTATTTTGATGTTTAGGTTTGATGCAGAGCAGACAGCCAGGCAGAAATGCGATTGGGCAAAAAGGATATGACCAACCTAATGGTAATAGAGAGGAGAAACCTGGCAAGATGTGTCTGTTCAAATTCTTCTTGGCCTCTCTGTGTGGTATTCCTTCCTCCAGGATACGGTGCAGGGCCACTCTGGAACAAAAGTCTTGAGAGCCACTATCAGACAAGGTAGGTCAGAGAACTTCTTTATGGCTGGCTCCTACAGAAAGACACGGCAAGATTAGAGTAATATTTCTAGATTTTATGACTGGCTTTGGGGGCATAGGGGCTCTAGTTTCTTCTTTTTTTTTTTCTTTCTGAGACAGAGTCTTACTCTGTGGCACAGGCTGGAGTGCAGTGGTGCGATCTCGGCTCACTGCAACCTCTGCCTCCCAGGTTCAAGTGATTCTTGTGTCTCAGCCACCCAAGTAGCTGGGATTACGGGCGTGTGCCAGCACATCCAGCTAATTTTTGTATTTTTAGTAGAGATGAGGTTTCACCATGTTGGCCAGGCTGGTCTCAAACTCCTGGCCTTAAGTGATCCACCTGCCTTGGCCTCCCAAAGTGCTGGGATTACAGGTGTGAGCCACCATGCCCAACAGTGGCTCTAGTTTCTGTGACCCATTTTGAAAAAGAGGAATTCTAGTTTCTATGGCTTGCTCTGGGGAAGAAAGGGGAGCAGGAGAAAGAAAGGCAGGAGAAGGTCAGAAAGATCTTCTGACCCTCTTTTCTTCAGTTCCAAGTATTCAACATGCCAAAGTGCCACACTTTGGGGTCTCATTTTCTGAGGCCCAATAATCATTACATTTCTTTTCTTTTTTTTTTTTTTTTTTTTTTTTTTTTGAGATGGAGTCTTGTTCTTGTTGCCCAGGCTGGAGTGCAGAGGTGTGATCTCCGCTCACTAAAACTTCCACCTTCCGGTTTCAAGCGATTCTCCTGCCTCAGGCTCCTGAGTAGCTGGGATTACAGGCGCCCGCCACCACGCCCGACTAATTTTTGTATTTTTAATAGAGACGGGGTTTCACTTTGGTGGCCAGGCTGGTCTCGAACTCCTGAACTTGTGATCCGCCCTCCTTCGCCTTCCAAAGTGCTGGGATTTCAGGCGTGAGCCGCCGCACCTGGCCTAATCATTACATTTCTTTGAAGTCTTTCCTTAAAGCTCTTCCACCCTCATTTTCAGAATACTTATATAGCAGATCTGTGGTTTTGGTCTGCCTAGCGTTTTCTCCTTCTGGTAAGAGAACACCTCTTCTCCCTTTGGCATCTCCAGTCCGTGTTCGTCATGTGACTTCACTGGCTCTTCCTTAGGGATGGGTTATGAAATCAAACTTGTCAGTTGGGATCCTTTATATCGGGACCGACACAGATGAGCCAAGACGTTCTCTCTCAGGATTTCTTGGGCATGCTCTGCCCCAGGCAGTTCTGATAGGAAGGCTTTATTGACCACAGCTGAAGTGCTGTTACAGAAAAGCCTAGACTTAGGAGCAAATAAACTCAGCTCTCATCTCGGTTATCTGGTGGTTGGGCTGAGAGGAGAAAGGTGCTCCCCAAGCTTGGCTTCTCCAGCTTCACCGAAGCCAGGGAACCACAGGAGAGCGCCCGCGTTGCCAGCGTGAGCGGCGACCCGGTGTCGGCCTGGCGTCCCGAGCCTGTGCACTGGGCCCTTTTCTTTTTCTTTTCTTTTCTTTTTTTTTTTTTTGAGACGGAGTCTTGCTCTGTCACCCAGGCTGGAGTGCAGTGGTACGATCTCGGCTCACTGCAACCTCCGCCTCCCGGGTTCAAGAGATTCTCCTGCCTCAGCCTCCCGAGTAGCTGGGACTACAGGCACCCGCCATCATGCTCGGCTAATTTTTGTATTTTTGTAGAGTCGGGGTTTCACCATGTTGGCCAGGCTGGTCTTGAACTCCTGACCTCAGGTGATCCGCCCGCCTCGGCCTCCCAAAGTGCTGGGGCTACAGGCGTGAGCCACCACGTATGGCCAGCACCGGGCATTTTTCTTACTTTAGCCATCCCGTGTTTGAGGTTGCTGTCTGGGCTCTGCTCCTACCCGAGGGAACCCCTGGAGGAAATTCTCGAGGTGACCTGGGCAGGGCGGGCTGGGCGAAGACGCGCCCGGGGCCTGGAGGCGGAGTCGGGGGCGGGGCTCGCAGTCATCTGACTCGGTGACTCACCCGCGGCCGCGCTTCCTCTGACCCGGGCCGGGCGGGAAGTCGGGTCCCGAGGCTCCGGCTCGGCAGACCGGGCGGAAAGCAGCCGAGCGGCCATGGAGCTGTGCGGGCTGGGGCTGCCCCGGCCGCCCATGCTGCTGGCGCTGCTGTTGGCGACACTGCTGGCGGCGATGTTGGCGCTGCTGACTCAGGTGGCGCTGGTGGTGCAGGTGGCGGAGGCGGCTCGGGCCCCGAGCGTCTCGGCCAAGCCGGGGCCGGCGCTGTGGCCCCTGCCGCTCTCGGTGAAGATGACCCCGAACCTGCTGCATCTCGCCCCGGAGAACTTCTACATCAGCCACAGCCCCAATTCCACGGCGGGCCCCTCCTGCACCCTGCTGGAGGAAGCGTTTCGACGGTGAGCGCTCCCGGCCCGGCCGGGAGTTGTCCTGGGGGAGGGGAGAGGCGGACCACCCCGGGGCGCTGTGCAGACCCTCACCACCCCACTGCGCAGACCAGAAACCGCCCCGGAGCGGGCAGGCGATCTGCCCAGCGCCACATGGACTGAACCCACGCTCTTGCCCCCACCCTCCTACTGCTTCTTAAGGGACACCTTGGGTGCTCAGGAACCCTGGTTTGAGAGCCGGATAGTAAGTGGAAGAGGGAGTTTGCTCTGAGGCCTTGTTGGGCAAATGACATGGACGGAGGGGACACCGGAGCTGGGGAGGAAAGTGACAGCTCCTTATTTGAAGGACGTTCAAAGGGATGTTACCCGAAGGGCTTAGACAAGCTCTCTTGAGGGACCAGGAATTCCCCAAAGCTGACTGTTATTTATAGGCCAGTTTCGCCCCCTTACCTCTCCTCCATCACCTCAAATGGCAGAAGTCCTCAGTTTCGAGCACTGCCTAAAACTGCCCTCTCTCCTAAAATCTCTTCCATATAAAATGTGACATGTTTGCATCTGACTACGTTTCTGCGGTCAGTGGTTAGGCAGTATCCAACTTTGTTTCTCAACACCAATCATGTTGCCTGCTCTCCCTGCTTCCTCTTTTACAGACCCCTAGATAGCGCCTCTGTCTCTCTCACCCTTTGGCTGCAGACAGGGTGAGTTTTGTCATGGGAGTCAGCCAATCACACCACAGACAAGGCAGGTTCCCCTGGGGAGATGTTTGAAGAAGCCACACACTGTCCCCTCAGTGTGAGACCTGTGTAGATGGGACTGTCATGAAGGCGTATCGTGCCCTGCAGAATTGTAATTTGGTGCTAACTGTACTGCCTCCTGGCATTCCCCAAGCCTGTCGCTGTACCCAGTGGATACTATAGAGCTTAAGTGTGCTTGCAGGACACTGAACAGGTGGGGAGGGAATGTAAAACTAACTGAATAATGTGTTCTGACCCCAGATAGGACAGGTGCCTAGGCTCAAGCTGCAGAGGCCCAAGATGCTGATGGCAGAAATGGTTCATTCTCTACAATCAGAAGGCTCATGGTTTCCTTCTGTTTTGTACAACTAAATGGGTATTATCAGTCTCTATTTTAGACACACACACTAATGAGCCTTTGGTATCCAATCTGCTAAGGCCAGAGTGGGGTTAAGATGTAGAACCAAAGTGTTTGGTTGCATTGGGATATTCAGAAAGATTGCATGGAAAGTACATGAAGGTTGTCTCAGAAGATCATGACTAGGGTTGGAAATCTTTTTAAAACAAACACCCTTATTATGTTTGCCTTGGAGTTCAGCTTGTAGAATTGGATTTTCCTTCTGTGTCATACTGCTAAGTAAAACAAGGACTTGGTAATACGCTGAACTGACTGTGACAAGAAAGCATGGGTGATGTAAGTTAACAATAGGTAGATAACCAGGACTTAAATCAGCTGAGATGGTTCGAAGGCAAGGCTTGGTATTTCAAGGCAGGTGCGGATGATTACCTGAAGAGTTTGCCTAACTCATGGCCTCTGAGTGAAGCAGCCATTAATTATGCCTGGCATTATTAGGAAGCAGGTCATAAAATGCGTTGGCCCTTATGGCTAAGACTTGAAGGCATGCATGTGAGCATTCTAGGAACTCAGGAGGAGCAGCAGGTATCTCAGAGTAAAAGCACAGTGGAGTTGGAAAGATTTGGAAATATGGGAGTGTTCACAAAGTGCGACGTGGTCAGGAACACACAGTCTAGGCCCCAGATTGTTCAGAATCACATAGCCCCTGTCTCTGAAGAGCCCAGGTTGTATCACAAACCTTGCTTTGAAACAGTGTGCTTTTTGCAGGCAGAGTTTGGCTGTTAGATGCATAGCTGCTTCTTTAGCTTCTAGAACAGCGTTCATCACATGCTAGTCACTCATTTTTAAAAATAAACAAATAGCTTCACTCCTTCATTTCCTGGAAGGCTGAAGTAACCCACATACCTTTGACATACTGCCTCACAGCCCTTTGAGTTTTCTGTTAGAATTTTACTACCTAGGGTCAAGGTTCTAAGCCAGCTTCCAACTCTGATCTCAAAGCTGCCAGCAGCTTTAATTTCTTTTTTAAAAAAATTTTAATTAAGGAAAAAATACACATAACATAAAATTTACCATCTTAACCTTTTGTAAGTATGTATTTCGGTGGTCTTAATTTCCTTTTTAATCTGTCAAGGTTTTCCTATGAGAAGGGCCCTCAACACCTACATCCATTCCATTCTTTCATTGGTTAACTTCCATACACTTCCAAACATGTCAGAATTTTCCGACCTCTTCTGCGAAAAAGCATAAGACGCTCTTACACATAAGTAGCATATATAACCTTCTGGCTTACCAAAATCTGTAAAATATTATTTAAACAATTGCCCTGAAGCCTATCTGATCTTTTTTATTTAGTGCCTTTACATTTTTATTTAATATTCTGATTTTTGGATACCAAAACAATTGCTCTGAAGCCTATCTGATCTTTTTTATTTTATGCCTTTACATAATTTTTATTTAATGCCTTTACAGAATTTTTATGTATTTAATATTTAATGCCTTTACAGAATTTTTATGTATTTAATATTTAATGCCTTTACAATATTTAATGCCTTTACAGAATTTTTATTTAATATTCTCTGATTTTTGGATACCAATAAAAGGTACTTTTTTTGTATTTAATATTTAATGCCTTTACAATATTTAATGCCTTTACAGAATTTTTATTTAATATTCTCTGATTTTTGGATACCAACAAAAGGTACTTTTTTTTTTTTTTTTTTTTTTTGAGATGGAGTCTCGTTCTGTCACCCAGGCTGGAGTGCAGTGGTGCGATCTTGGCTCACTGCTGCAACCTCCGCCTCCCGGGTTCAAGCGATTCTCCTGCCTCAGCCTCCTGAGTAGCTGGGATTACAGGCGCCTGCCACCATACCCAGCTGATTGTTTGTATTTTTAGTAGAGACTGTGTATTTTTAGTTTCACTATGTTGGCCGGGCTGGTCTTGAACTCCTGACCTCGTGATCCTCCCCGCCTTGGCCTCCCAAAGTGCTGGGATTACAGGCATGAGCCACTGCGCCTGGCCAACAAAAAGTAAATTTTAAAGGCTCTGGTGAGAATTCTGGACCTTCTTTTGGGGCTTTATATGTAAGCTAGGATACTTTTGCAGGAAGGTAACAGGAACTCTGACTCAATCTGGCTCAAACAATAGGAAAACTTATTTCACACATTAGGATGTCCAAAAGTAGGGATGAATTTAGGGCAAGTTGACTAAGTGGCTCAACAGTGTTATCAGGGATCCATATTCTTTCCATCTCTGCTCTGTCCACTTTAATGTAGTGGCAACTAGTCCAGCTCTCACATACAGAGAAACGAAGTTTTCTTGTGATTTGCTCAGAACTCCCCCTAACCCCCACATCCTATCACTGGTCAGAATTGGTTTTTCATTCCCAAGAGTGATGGATTACCATGATGGTTTCATTATTGGTTCTTAACAGGGGCTTCATATGTCACTTCAGAGTGTGGGGAAGCGTTTAAAATTCCCATGCCTGAATCCCATTCTCATAGATTCTGATTCTGAAGGCATGGGCGTTGGGATTTTCAAAAAACTTCCCAAGTGATTCTAATGTACAGCTTGGGGTGAGAATCTCTAGTTGGACTTACAATGGGCAGCATGGATTTGAGGAGTTAACTACAATGTTACTAGCACATCTGTTTTAAAAATTTGGCTAAAATCCTTTTAAAATGTGTTTACATTTATTTCTCAAACAGATATCATGGCTATATTTTTGGTTTCTACAAGTGGCATCATGAACCTGCTGAATTCCAGGCTAGAACCCAGCTTCAGCAACTTCTTGTCTCAATCACCCTTCAGTCAGAGTGTGATGCTTTCCCCAACATATCTTCAGATGAGTCTTGTAAGTACCTATGCAATGTGAGTGTATTATATCCCAGGTGCTCGCTGACGGACTTAAGTGCCAAAAACTGACTCCATGCTAGGAACCACTGTGAGTTCTCAACCAGTGAGTTTATGATTCCTATTTTAAAAATAACCTTTAAAGTCTGATTATAAAAGTAGTACATAGTCTTTGTGGAAAATTTATTAAGTACAGTAAGTGCAGAAGAAGAAATAAATCACTCATAATCCCAGCAGACAGAATTAATCACTGTCATTTTAGGTGTATTTTTTTGCAGAATAAAACATGTAAACATTTTATGTAGACATAAATACAAACGTGATAAGCATTGACATGAAAATGGCAGTAATTCTGTACATGTGCTTCTTGTATTTTTGTTGTATTTTTATATCATGCTTTTTTGCAAAATACATTATAAATTAAACATGAATTTCACTAGTTTTCTGTGATATCATTTTCAATGGCTGAATAATGTTCTGTCACTATAGGATGAGCTGACTTGGCTAATCTCTTTTGGACATCTAGGTAATTTCTTAACTTTTGTCTTTGAAAACATCTGTATCCATGATCTCTATTTATAATCTAATTTTACAGAAAGATAATGCAGAGCTGGGGGAGAGGGTGGGTACAGCAGTTTCATTTGTAATCTGCTGTACAATATAGTCAACATTTAGCTGTATGATTTTGTCCTCGTTGTTGCCTAAAACGTTATTCTCTAGGGCTTTTCCCAAATTGTTTTAGAACAAATAAGTGGGTGTGCCATTTCTATAGGGTATACTGCCTGAGAATAATGTGGAATTGCACCAAGGAATCAAAGAAGGGCAGTATAAGGACATGTGTAATATAAGATTCGTGCAAGAAAGAGCAGACAGAGGAACTAAGTGTAAAGATAGAGGCCAGACGCTATAGCTCATACCTGTAATCCCAGCACTTTGGGAGGCCGAGGTGGGTGGATCACTTAAGGCCAGGAGTTCAAGACCAGCCTGGCCAATATGCTGAAACTGCCTCTCTACTAAAAAATACAAAAAGTTAGCCAAGCGTGTTGGTGCATACCTGTAATCCCAGCTACTCGGGAGGCTGAGGCAGGAGAATCACTTGAACCCAGGAGGCAGAGGTTGCAGTGAGCTGGGATCATGCCGCTGCACTCCAGCCTGGGGGACAGAGTGAGACAGTCTCAAAAAAAAAAAAAAAAAAAAAAAAAAAGATAGGATGCCACAAATTTAGAGAAAAGAGCAACTCCATTACCCCCAGACTGCCTCACAGTTAAGTACATGTCTTCATCCTGCTGGTTTAGATGAGATTTCTCAATAATACATCTCTTTGAAAGAAAGCTCTCTTTCTCTTCAATTCCGTAGCTGTTCTTAGAAGAGAAATAGGAAAATTCACCAATATCAGGTATCATTTCAATTGATACTCAGCACTCAGACACCATGTGAAGTAGGTTTTGCAACCTGAATTGAGATGGAAATGGTCATTACGTTGCCAAGGAATCTTTGCTGTCCATTGGCAATACAGATAACAGATTGTAAATTCCACAAAATGAAATGTATCGAGACTAGAGAGTCATAGCTTATCTTTCAGTCAGTTCTACAAACCCTCTTTGTTCTGAAAGGGAAGTTTCTTGAGACAAGGTGATTGTGAAATTTTCAGCTGAAGAATAAACTACTTTTTAGTCTTTAGTTGATGATGATGATAAAAGTAACACATATGAATGGAAATAACAAGATATCAAATGTCCAGAGTGGGAGGACATGTTGGAGGAGGTGACACATGTTGAAGCACCACTATTTATTAAAAATAAAAATATGCATGCCCTGAGAAGTGGACTAGTTTTTACTGCAGATAAATGGACACATAAATCAAGGATGTTTGATGCAGTTTGCCTGTAATGTGAAGAACTGTCAATAAAACTCAATGTCCATCAATAGAGGAATGGCTAAATACACCTTGTCAATCTATACTAAACAGTATGATCACAACAGTTAAGAATAAAGAAGCAGTATTACTGAGAACACACATGGCGAACTGACAAGATAAACTGCTGAGTTGAACAAAGGAAGCTGTATAATTATGTGTAGAGGTGGACCCTGTTTATATATCAACACACGTGCAGGAACACACGCATAAAGCAATACTATATTTTCTCCTTCCGTGTACATCTATGTCAAGCCTAAGAAAATGCCCGTTAAGTATTTCCTCTGAGGAAGGTAGAGGGAGTTGGGTGAATATCTCAAAGGAGATTTTCGCCTTATCTATATTATATTGCTTTTAAACAGAATATATAGATATGTCATTTGTATATTCACCCTCCAAAACAAATGTATTTATGGTGCAAAAAGATATAGAATGGGCTAACTGAAAAGTCAGTGATACAATTCCTTTCACACTTCAGGGAAGTGATCATTGTTAACACTAATAACTTGGTTGTGAAGTAAAAATGGAAATTCTGTAGCTATGTGTCCATATATTTAGAAAACCAAATTTCTACTTGTTATATGTATTTTCCACTGAGTTGAATTACAGTCCTGTTTAATATCAGCCAGTTGTCAGCTACTAGAAAATAATTGGTATCAAGTATATGCAATATATTAATGTTTTTTAGGTGACTGTGCTATTTCTGGAAGATCTGAAAACTAGAATGTGGCAAAAAAATGTTTTTAAACAGTGACCAATGGAGCAGTGAGCTCTAGGTAGCTGATTAAGAATTTGATACAGGCTGGGTACAGTAGCTGACACCTGTAATCCCAACACTTTGGGAGGCTGAGGCCGGTAGATGGCTTGAGCCCAGGAGTTCAAGACCAGCCTGGGAAACATGGCAAAACCCTGTCTCTACAAAAAAAAAGAAAAGAAAAATTAGCCAGGCATGGTGGCACATGCCTACAGTCCCAGCTACTTGGGAGGTCGAGGCTGCAATGAACCGTGATTGTGCCACTCCACTCCAGCCTGGGCAGCACAGTGAGACTCTGTCTCAACAACAACACAAGAATTTGCTATAGATGTAGAGGAAACATAATTAGACTATGCTCATAAATAGCAATATAGTTCTTAGCCTGGCATTGGCTAACTCATCTAATGGAGTGTGGTTATCTAATGGAAAAGGCTATCTTGTCAGAAGACTATCACCTGAGATGCTCACACTACTGATAGAGCACTTTTGCCTACCTGCAGCTAACTATTCTGTGAGCATCTGAATGGTGGTGGTGGTAGAAGGTGATAAACCACCCCAGAGGACACAGTATTAAATCATTAATCTCCAGCCCGTCAGTGTCTTTGCCGTGGCAAAGTCCAAAGCTGTTACACTCTTTAGCTTTCAATCTCTTTACCATCTGTGGGTTTACTATGTGGTGGATTCCACTCCAGACCTCTCTAAAAGACTAAATGACTATTTGGCCAACCTTAGAGTGTGCTTCAAAGATTGAAAGTTTAGCCTCTCACCAGAAGCAGCTAACTGGAGTCCCATTCTGGATGATGTGAACTTTTAATTGAGTGGGACAAAGCTGAATTATTTTTATTGAGTGGGACAAAGCTGAACTAAGCTAAAGGGATTTGGAGAGTAAGTCTTAAGGCAGATTTGGATGATACTGAGGGAAGGTGGGTACAGGGCAAGTAGAAAATTCTGAAGGCAAAAGAGTGGAGATACTCTCTGGCCTTAAGGGGAGTAGATTTGAGTGACACCTAGGGCGTTACCAAGGATTAGTAGGAACTGAGGAATGTTTGCACTTTCAACTAAACTCTTAGCTTAACTAGGACCCTACTCTGTTGAGGAGAAGTTGGAGAGACTAACTCTCTTGGGAAAATGAGGAAACATGGAGATGACACCCAAATTCCCGTTCTGAGTGACTCAAGTGACTGGATGGTGGTGCTGTGACTCACTGAAATGAGGAACACAGAAGACCAGCAGGTTGAAGTGTGCAGAGGAGGGAGGGAAGAGTTCTGTTGGGGCATGTGGAGTCGAAGGAATCTGCAGGACATCCAAATCGTGATGTACAGGAGGCAGTTAGAGAAATAGGTCATGTGCTTGGGAGAAAATAATAGTCCAGAAATATCAATGACATGTTTAGGAAACTTATTGTGTGTCACTGAGGGATTATCAAAAGTGTGTGTGTGATTTTAAATCCTCAATACAGATACTTTACTTGTGAAAGAACCAGTGGCTGTCCTTAAGGCCAACAGAGTTTGGGGAGCATTACGAGGTAAGTTCCATGCAGTTTCATTGTTACTTTCCAGTAAAGGAAAATTTTCAGTTGGTGCTTTGTGAAATTAAGCACAGCAAAACTTTGCCGCCTTAGATCCTTTACAGAATGCTTTGTTATGTAGTTCCAAAATGATTTCCATTGAACGTGTACTACATAAAGCATGGGAGAGGTCAGCACAGTGGCTCACACCTGTAATCCCAGCACTTCGAGAGGCTGAGGTAGGTGATGATTGCCTGAGCTCAGAAGTCTGAGACCAGCCTGGGCAACATGGTGCAACTCCATCTCTACAAAAAGTACACAAATTAGCCAGGCATAGTGGCGTGGACCTATAGTCCCAGCTACTCTGGAGGCTGAGGTGGGAGGATTGCTTGAGTCCAGGACGTTGAGGCTGCAGCGAGCCTAGATCACACCACTGCATTCCAGGCTGGGCAACAGAGCAAGACCCCTGTCTCAAAAAAATACACATAAATAAATACAGCATGGGAGAAAATTCATTTGACCTCTCAAAAAATGTTTGAAGGTTATTACATTCCTACAGTGCTGTAATTCATTGATGCTCGTGGGACTGTAATGTTTATAGCACTACACATGGCCCCAACCTGTCCTGATTAGGGAATTTTGTTTCAGCTATCACTTCTGCTGACTTCAGAAGCAAGCATCTCTCTTCCCTAATTTTAAATTCCTGTAGATTTAGAAACATAACTAAGTTTGTATAAGGAACAGTGTCAAAAGGCAAATATGCTATAGAGTTGGTTAGAGGCAGTGGGCAGGGAGTAACTTGAAAAGCTTCTCCTGAGAATTTCAGGGTCTGAACTTCAAAGTTTGACCTCAGGACATTTGCTGTTCAAAAGTTTCTTTTACCTTTCTTTCTAGGCAGATAAGATACTGTACTGACTTCCAAATAGCAGAGTTTTTAGAAAGGGAATTTAAAAAAACATGAACTAACCAAATTTAGTCATTAAAATAAAGGCTTGGGGTTGATCATAGTCACTCACACCTGTAATCCCACCACTTTGGGAGGTTGAGGCAGGCAGATCACTTGAGGTCAGGAGTTCGAGACCAGACTGGCCAACATGGTGAAACCCCATCTCTACTAAAAATACAAAAAAAAAAAAAAAATGAGCCAGGCATGGTGGCGCATGCCTGTAATCCCAGCTACTTGGGAGGGTGAGGCAGGAGAATTGCTTGAACCTGGGAGAGGGAGGTTGCAGTGAGCTGAGCTGGCACCACTGCATTCCAGCCTGGGCGACAGAGCAAGACTCCATCTCAAAAAACACAATAAATAAAGATTTGGAATCTGACTCAGAGTGTTACCTAAAATAATCATTGTTATGCTATATATTTTATACCATAAGATTATAATTTTATTCAAAATAGAATATGAAAATATCTAGATATTTACTACAAATGTAATTTTATTTATGTATAATATTAGTGATTTTAAGCTTTTATTAGTCCAATCTGCCTGTCTCATCTGCGTCTGCTAAGGAGAAGAGATGCTTTTTTTTTTTTGAGACAGAATCTCGCTCTGTTGCCCAGGCTGGAGTGCAGTGGTGAAATCTCAGCTCACTGCAAGCTCCGCCTCATGGGTTCATGCCATCCTCCTGCCTCAGCCTCCCGAGTAGCTGGTACTACAGGCGCCTGCCACCACGCCTGGCTAATTTTTTGTATTTTTAGTAGAGACAGGGTTTCACTGTGTTAGCCAGGATGGTCTCGATCTCCTGACCTCGTGATCCGCCTGCCTTGGCCTCCCGAAGTGCTGGGATTACAGGCGTGAGCCACCGCGCCCAGCCAAGAGATGCTCATTGATGTTTGTTCTGATCCATACCAAAATAAAGAACTCTAGCAAGGCTGGGCACGGTGGCTCACGCCTCTAATCCCAGCACTTTGGGAGGCCGAGGCGGGTGGATCACTTGAGGTCAGGAGTTGGAGACCAGCCTGGTCAACACAGTGAAATCCCGTCTCTACTAAAAATACAAAAATTAGCCGGGCGTGATGGTGCACGCTTGTAGTCCCAGCTACTTGGGAGGCTGAGGCAGGAGAAGTACTTGAACCCGGGAGGCGGAGGTTACAATGAGCCGAGATCGCGCCACTGCACTCCGTCCTGCGTGACAGAGCAAGACTCCGTCTAAAAAAAAAAAGAAAAAAAACCACTCTTGTGAGTATGCAGTGACTAGATTTCTAGTCCAAGAAGTCTGTATTTTCTGTTTACCATCAGACTTTCAGAGTAATGTACTCTAAACTGATCATTATTGAATGTAATGTCACTTAACAGAAACTTTCAGACTTATTCTTCCCAGCATGAACCTGTACTTGACGAGGTTGGGGAGAGAGGAAGGCGTAGCAAAGATGACTGAACTGTTCTTAGGTTAAAAATTCCCTGGCTATATAGCTGTCAGCTAGAATGAGGAATCTGAATAAAGTCAAGGCCAGTTAGAAGAATTAGCCTGTCAACTAGTATATTAAGGGAATAATCCACTTGAGTAAAAAATGTTCAGAAGGTAGTCTTTGCAGCTATAAGTAAAATGCTGTATATTGTAAATTGGCCTTTATTTATAGTTTCATGGTTTTTCCAGCCATTTTTCCCTGTTACATTTAGATACCTTCTAAAAGTGACTATATTTGATTATAAAAATTCTTTCTCATGATGCCACAAATTTATCAAGGAACCAGTATTTTATTAAATTACTATTCTTCTTTTGTGTATATTGAAACAACCCCCAGGGTATGGGTACAATGAAGTAAAGCACTTTTATTAGATGAGTAGAGAAGTGCAATGGATTTTTTTTTTAATTTGGCTTTGATTTTAGAAATTATGGTAGAGGGTGTAGGTATAACAATATATTTTAGAGGATAGAGGTATAACACTATATTCAATTATATTTGCCTTACCTGGTTATGAGTCTGTTTGAATAATATAACTTTTATCATCTCAATTTGTTGATTTATAAATTAATGCAATAAATTTTACTTTCCTCAGGTTTAGAGACCTTTAGCCAGTTAGTTTATCAAGATTCTTATGGAACTGTAAGTATGATTATTATATGTTACTAAAAATTGTTAGACAAATTACTAATAGAAAAAAATGTAAACTGTTTAGCTATTGCTTCCTGAAGATTTCATTTCCCCAGATATTTGTCTTAGCCAGTAAATGTAAATTTCATACATTTTTGTTGTTCTGAATTAATATTTTATGAAATGCTTGTATAAATAGATGTAGTCTTCATTGAGTTCAAGACAACAGAAAATTCTAAAACTAAATCAAAATTTTATTTTGTCATAGTTCACCATCAATGAATCCACCATTATTGATTCTCCAAGGTTTTCTCACAGAGGAATTTTGATTGATACATCCAGACATTATCTGCCAGTTAAGATTATTCTTAAAACTCTGGTAAGTAATTACTTCATTCTAATCTATTGTCTATTCTGAAGATGTCTCCTTTATGTTGTAACTTTATGTTGGTTACTATTGTGTAGGTTGGAACAGGGGAATTTGTATAAGCACTGGGCATTCTTTCCTCAGTTCCTAGGGAAGTGTATTTCCTCAGCTGTGACGTGGAGGTCCCCTTGAGAATCACCCTCCTGTTTTCAGTGCGAGAGCCACGTATAACATGTATTTAGCCAACACTGTTAAGAGAAGGACAGTTTAAACACTGCCCATTGGCCCTTTACATATACTCCCATTTGTCAAATCATGTGTCTAGACTTTTGGTTAGGAATACATGGCCACCCGGGTGCGGTGGCTTACACTTGTAATCCCAACACTTGGGGAGGCCGAGGCAGGTGGGGATCACCTGAGGTCAGGAGTTCGAGACCAGCCTGGCCAACATGGCCAAACCCCGTCTCTATTAAAAATACAAAAATTAGCCAGGCGTGGTAGCGTGCGCCTGTAATCCCAGCTACTAGGGAGGCTGAGACAGGAGAATTGCTTGAACCCTCCCCGGGTGGAGGTTGCAGTGAGCCGAGATCACACCACTGCACTCCAGCCTGGGTGACAGAGCAAGACTCCGTCTCAAAAAAAAAGAAAAAAAAAAGGAATACATGGCCACCACACCATACTTCTAGTTAGTGCCCTTTAAATTTTGTGACCTCCTCTTACTTTTTTTGTAAGTGGCATTAGAAAGGAGTCCGGGAGCTCCTTTATACCTAGGGAACTATTCCAAAGGAATATGGAACCTCAGGGGTGGTATTGGTTAGGAAGGAGGTTGACAATAACTGTTTTCTCCTATGGGCTTTTTTTTATTGGTTAATCCCCACCATCACCTGCCAATTTGTAGGGGTGGGAAGGTTTCCTCCCATGTTTTTTTGCACCTTCACTTGATCATTATGATGACACTATGCTATTTAAAAATTATTAATCATTATTTTGAAACGGAGTTTCGCTCTTGTTGCCCAGGCTGGAGTGCAATGGCACGATCTCGGCTCACTGCAACCTCCGCCTGCCAGGTTCAAGCAATTCTCCTGCCTCAGCCTCCCGAGTAGCTGGGATTACAGGCATGTACCACCATGCCTGGCTAATTTTGCATTTTTAGTAGAGACGGGGTTTCTCCATGTTGAGGCTGGTCTCGAACTCCTGACCTCAGGTGATCCGCCTGCCTTGGCCTCCCAAAGTGCTGGGATTGCAGGTGTGAGCCACCGCGCCCAGCCAAAAATTATTATTATTATTATTTATTTATTTTTCTTTTTAGTTGAAGTCTTGCTCTGTTGCCAGGCTGGAGGGCAGTGGCGCAATCTTGGCTCACTGCAACCTCCGCCTCCCGGATTCAAGCAATTCTCCTGCCTCGGCCTCCCGAGTAGCTGGGATTACAGGTACACGCCACCACACCCAGCTAATTTTTGTATTTTTAGTAGAGACAGGGTTTCACCATGTTAGCCAGGATGTTCTCGATCTCCTGACCTTGTGATCCGCCTGCCTCAGCCTCCCAAAGTGCTGGGATTACAGGTGTGAGCCACCACGCCTGGCCTAAAAATTATTTTTACATTTACATTAATACTCTGAATTTTTTCTCCAAAAGACACTCTTGTCACTTTTAAGAAATAGATGCTTAGTGTAAAAAGTTTAAACAATATAAATGTGCATAAAATAGGCAGTCATCCCATAATTTCATTTGCCAAAGATTGACATACATTTTTATGTCCTACTTGTCTCATTTTAGACTTAAAAAATGAATATACTAAGTGGGGTATGGTGGCTCACGCCTGTAATCCCAGCACTTTGGGAGGTGGAGGCAGGTGGATCATTCAAGGTCAGGAGTTCGAGACCAGCCTGACCACCATGGTGAAACCCGTCTCTACTAAAAATACAAAAAATTAGCCAGGCGTGGTGGTGCATGCCTGTAATTCCAGCTACTTGGGAGGCTGAGACACAAAATCGCTTGAACCTGGGAGAGGGAGGTTGGAGTGAGCCAAGATTACGCCACTGCACTCCAGCCTGGGCAACAGAGCGAGACTCAAAACAAACAAAATGAATATATTAACATATACAATGTGACTTTTTAAAAAACTTAGACTGTACTTTTGCTACCCCCCACCCCCCCTTTTTTTGTGTGTGAGACGGAGTCTCGCTGTGTTACCCAGGCTGGAATGCAGTTGGCACAATCTCGGCTCACTGCTACCTCTGCCTCCTGAGTTCAAGCAATTCTCTTGCCTCTGTCTCTCGAGTAGCTGGGATTACAGGTGCCCACCACCACACCCGGCTAATTTTTGTATTTTTAGTAGAGATGGGGTTTCACCATGTTGGTCAGGCTGATCTTGAACTCCTGACCTCAAGTGATTTGCCTGCCTTGGCCTCCCAAAATGATGGGATTACAGATGTGAGCCACCACACCTGGTCTTTGCTACTCTTTTAACAGTTGAATATTTCATTTTATTTAGTCTCATGCTGATGGACATCTAAGTTAATTAACTATTATCATAAATACTACTGCAGTGTTCTTTTATACATATGTATTTGTACACTTGCTAAGATTATTTCTGCAGGATAAATTCTTAGAAGTGAATTTCTGGGCTTAAGATGTATATATTTTATTTTTTGGTACATTTTAACTTTTGGTATGTACTGTCAGGCTGCCTTCTAGACAGGTCGGTCATAGCCACATATGCTTGGCCAACAGTGTGGTACATCTTTGCCATGTTTGTTGCTGATCTAATGATAAAATATATCTCCTTGTTTTAATATGCACTTCCTTGCTTTTTAGTGAATATAAGCCTTTTTTAAAAAATATTATTTTTATATTTTATATTATAAACTGTAAGTTTCCTTTTTTTTTTTTTTTTTTTTTTTTTTGAGACAGTCTTGTTCTGTCGCCCAGACTGGAGTGCAGTGGCACGATCTTGGCTCACTGTAATCTCTGCCTCCTGGGTTCAAGCGATTCTTGGACCTCACCCTCCTGAGTAGCTGGGATTACAGGCATGCACCACCACACCCGGCTAATTTTTTGTATTTTTAGTAGAGACAGGGTTTTGCCATGTTGCCCAGGCTGGTCTCAAACTCCTGAGCTCAGGCAATCTGCCCACCTCAGCCTCTCAGGGTGCTAGGATTACAGGCATGAGCCACTGCGCCCAGCTGTAAGTTTATTTTCTATGTTTATTTTGTCATCTAGAATGTGAATACCTTCTTTATTGGTTTAATGTTTTAATGTTATAGTTGTCTATAGATTTGCCACTGATACTTTTATATTTGCTTATATGTATCTTATTTTTAAAATTTAATTAATTTAAATTTTTTATATTAAAAAAAAAATTTGTGTAGAGATAGGGTCTCACCATAATGCCTCAAACTCCTGGTGTCAAGTGATCCTTCCACCTTGGCCTCCCAAAGTGTTGGGATTATAGGCATGAGCCACCATACTCCACCTTATATTTATATTATATACTTACCCATCATATGTTGTTGTGAATTTTTTCTAAATTTCTAAATTTGTTTTAATAACTGTGTTTATAATGCCTGTAGACATTTACATTTTATTTATTTATTTATTTATCGAGACGGAGTTTTGCTCTTGTTGCACAGGTTGGAGTGCAATTGTGCGGTCTCAGCTCACTGCAACCTCTGCCTCTCGGATTCAAGTGATTCTTCTGCCTCAGCCTCCTAAGTAGCTGGGATTACAGGTGCCCGCCATCATGCCTGGCTAATTTTTATATTTTTAGTAGAGGCAGGGTTTTACCATGTTGGCCAGGCTGATCTTGAACTCCTGACCTCAGGTGATCTACCTTCCTCAGCTTCCCGAAGTGCTGGGATTACAGGCGTGAGCCCCCATGCCTGGCAAAATTTTTTTATTTTTATTTTTTAGCAAAGAACTCTGCTAACATTTTTTTTTTTTTTAAGAGATGGGGTTTTGCCACATTTCCCAGGTTGGTCTTAAACTCCTGAGCTCAGGCGATCCACCTGCCTTGGCCTCTCAAAGTGCTGGGATTACAGGCATAAGCCACCCATGCCCAGCCACAAGTGCTTTAAAGGGGTAGTATATTTCAATGTTATCCTTTCTGTCATTTTTGGCTTTGGGAAGTATGCTGAGAATCCTTCTCTACAACAAGGATATAAATATAAAAATAACCTCTTAAATTTTATTTTAGTATCATTATACTTTTTCTTATTAAATTCTTGATTCTATTAGAATTTACTTTAGTGTATCAAACCTATTAGGCATTTTAATTTTACTTTCCAAATGGTTAGCCAGTAATCCCCTCATTTCTGAGCAATCTACAATTCCCTATTGCTTTCAATGACAATTACTAAATACTAAATTCAGTTATAATTATTAAATACTAAATTCCAATAAATACGGAAGTTACGTTCTGAAGTCATAATCTTTACTAGTTTATCTTCTTGGGCCAGTACATGTGGTTTTAATTTCTATAGCTTTAGCAGTTTTTATTTTTGTTTTTGTTTGTATTTTGAAGTCTTAAACTTAGGGAAAAGTTGTAAATAGTGTGCAAAGAACTCCTATATACTCTTTACCCAGATACTCCAATTTAAAATTTTTATTATATTTATTAAATATTAAATTTATTTAAGCTGTATATTTGCTTTATTCTCCCTCTCTAAAAATACGTTTTCTAAACCACATGGGCACATATGATGCATCAATACCCCCTTAATATTTCAGGATGAATTTCTTAAAAAAAGGACATTTAATAACTTCAGTACAACCATCAAAATCAGGAAATTGACACAATACTGCATCTAATACGCAGACCCCATTCAAATTTCGATTGTTCCAACAATGTCTTTTATAGGTTCCACATCCCATCCAAAATCAGGTGTTCCATTTACTTGTATGTCTCTTTGGCCACCATTAATCTGCAACTGACTATCTTTCCTTGTCTTTTAAGACCATGACATTTTTGAAGAGTATAGGCCAGTTGCTTTGTAGAGTATGCCTTAGCTTGTCCATTTTCCAGAAGATAATATTCAGTTATGCATTTTTGGCAGGAATAAAGCAGAAATGATGCTGTGTTCTTCTCAGTGCTTATCAGGTGACACAATGTCTTATTTATTTCATTTCTGGTATTGTTCACTTATAACTTGCCTAAGATGTCATCTGCCAGGTTTCTCCACTGTGATGTTAATTAAAAAGCATTTTGTACTAACAAGTAATTAAGTATCTTGTGGGAGGAAATCTTGAGACCGTGTAAAATCCCATTCTTCATCCAGCGTTCACTCACTAGTTTTAGCATCCACAGATGGTTCTTGCCTAAATCAGTTATTATAAGGTGGCTACCGAGTGGTGATGCTTCTAATTCCATCATTCCTTCTATCATTTATTACTTGGCATTTCAGTGTAAGGTAGAGCAATCCCTTCTCTTTTATTTAAGTATTCGTTATTTTTATCAGTGTGGACTCATGGGTTACTATGTTATTCAGGATTGTAATCTGTTACTTTCCCTGTTTTTTTGTTTGTTTGTTTGAGATGGAGTTTCGCTGTTGTTGCCCAGGCTGGAGTGCAATGGTGCGGTCTCAGCTCACTGCAACCTCTGCCTCCCAGGTTCAAGCGATTCTCCTGCCTCAGCCTCCTGAGTAGCTGGGGTTACAGGCGTCCGCCACCACGCCCAGCTAATTTTTCTATTTTTAGTAGAGATGGGGTTTCACCATGTTGGCCAGGCTGGTCCCGAGCTCCTAGCCTCAGGTGGTCCACCCGGCTTGGCCTCCCAAAGTGCTGGGATTACAGGCGTGAGCCACTGTGCCCAGCCACTTTCCTTGTTTAATAGTCAAATTATCCCAGCTTTGGTCACTGGAAGTCCTTCAAGTTACCTCTTACATCCCTTGCAGGTTCCCTTTAATTTTGGAGCACTTTCTTACTTTTTGGCACATGATGTTCCAGGCCTGTCTTCCCTGTCCCGGTCTTTTCTGTGTCCTCAGACTTTTCTTCAAGGAACCCTTTTAGTGGTGAACAACATTTTGAAACCAATATCTAGGCTCTAGGTGTGCTCATTGCTACTAGGATGTCATTGCTTGTAGACCCTCTGAGCAGAGAGAGCTAGAAAACATGTGTACCTGTGTATGTATACATTTGTATGAATACACTCACATCTTTCCCTATTTCTATATCTATCAGGAGTTGGCAAACCATACCCCAAAGGCCAGTTCACCATCTATTTTCACAAACATGGGGTTTTGGTCTCACTGTCACCCCCAGGCTGGAATGCAGAGGTATGAGCTCAGCTTACTGCAGTCTCAACCTCCCAGGCTCAAGCAATCCTCCCACCTCAGCCTCCAGAATGGATGGGACTACAGGCATGTGTCATGATGCCCAGCTAATTTCTTAAAAATTTTTTAGTAGAGATAGGGTCTCACTATGTCATGCAGGCTGGTCTCAAACTCCTGGGCCCAAGTGATCTTCCTGCCTCAGCCTCCCAAAGTACTGGGGTTACAGGTGTGAGCCACCGTGTCTGGCCTCACAAATAAAGTTTACAGGAATATAGCCACGTACGTTTGTTTACATATTGTCTCACTCTACAATTGCAGAGTGGAGTAGGTGTAACAAACTCTATGGCTTGCAAAGCCAAAATATTTACTGTCTAGCCCTTTATGTAAAATGTTTGCCAACCCCTGGTCTATGTTAAAAACCATGAGTTTGTATTAATAAGCTCAATTCCAGTTAACACCTATATTTCTGGCTCCCTTCTCTGAGAGTGAAAACCCTCCTTTTATCCTCAATATATTTATCTGCACAATCCCCTTGTATGTAAAAGATGTCCTAACTCCATCAGCCAAATCCCTTCAGCCTTGATGAAGAGGGAGTCTTTAAGTTTTGATGATCTTGTTGGACAAATCTTCTCCCTTATTGTTTTTCATCTTTTAAAAATAGTGTTTATATTTTATATAAATATTATATTGGTTATTCCTCTAGAGTATATATAAAATTAATAACTCAATTTGCCCAAAAGTTTCTCTGGGGGAATTGTATTGAGTTTGCAATGAAATTCTTGGTTGGGACTCAAATTTCAGAACTGTGGGAATTATAAGTCCTGGTACTTAAATGAATGCTCCATTTTTCCTTTGCTCTATTCCCAAACACAGTGGCAGCCAAGAACCATTTTGCATTCTTGGCAGACTGCTACATATTGGGAATCTTGCTCTCCTCCCATAGAGCAAAGTTACAACTCACCGTCTAGAATAAATACAACATCTCCAGAGGCTTTTTGTATACTGATGTGTCATGTGAAGTATATATGATGAAGAATTTCTATTTCTTCTAATTCTTTCTTTGCTGAAAGATAAATTTTAGCCCGGTGTGGTAGCTCATGCCTGTAATCCCAGCACTTTGGGAGGCCGAGGCGGGTGGTTGGCTTGAGCCCAGGAGTTCCAGACCAGCCTGGGCAACATGGCAAAACCCTGTTTCGACAAAAAATACAAAAATTACCTGGGCATGGTGGTGGGCGCCTGTAGTCCCAGCTACTCAGGAGGCTGAAGTGGGAGGATCACTTGAGACTGGGAGGTTAAGGCTGCAGTGAGCCAAGATCATGCCACTGTATTCCAGCCTGGGCAATGGAGTGAGACCCTGTCTCAAAAAAAAAAAAAAGAAAGAAAAATACTAGTTTTAAAGGAAGCAGACATATTGGAAGCAGTTCCAAACGTAGATAGGTAATATGGATTGTATATGATATCTGCAGTATATAATTTTTAAATATATTTGCTTGCAGGATGCCATGGCTTTTAATAAGTTTAATGTTCTTCACTGGCACATAGTTGATGACCAGTCTTTCCCATATCAGAGCATCGCTTTTCCTGAGTTAAGCAATAAAGTGAGTAAATTGTATTGTACTCTGTCTACAAAAACGTTGGGTATAGTTTCATTACAAGTTTGTAGCTTAAATGTTTGTTCTTATGGATAGAATCAAAGTGTAAAAATCAGATGTTTATGGTTTTTAATTTTTTTTGGCTGTGACTTAGCATTTTACATCCATAAAACTTTTTTTGTTATTGTTATAACGGTTACTGTAATTGTTATTGTGAATATAAACAATCTCTGGGGAAGTGTAGATCAAAATTTAACAAGGTAGAAGCCCTGAATAATTCTCAAATTACATATGGTTAAGATAATGTATTTATCAAGTTGTCCAACAGTGTATTTGTTTTAAACATAATTGTTTGGAAATCCATAAATGACTATTTTTCTCTCTGAGAAACTACATGAAGTAGGGAATTTTAGAGGTGAGAGTGTTTTCTTAGAAAATAATGGTAGTCTCAGTTAACAGTGTTCAAATTGACTGTATCATGGACCAGTGGATCTGGGAGGGACCCTCAGTGTCCCCTAGTTTAATACCCCTGTAATACAAAGAAGGTACCTGACATCCAGAGAAATGATGTGCCTTGTGTAAAGTTGTGGTTAGGAAGGGACAGAGCCAGGACTCTAAATTCTGTCCTCCGGCCATAATTCCAAAACTTTCTCCAATGTTAGGTATGTAGGCTAAAATGTGCTAACAGCACTTGTGTTTTTGTTTCCTTTTGTTTTACTTTTTATTATGGCAAATTTCAAACATATACAGATACAGAATAGTTTAATGAACTCCCATGTTCTCATCATGCCAGTTCAAACATGAATACATGGTCAACCTTGTATCACTTAAACTCCTGCAGACAAGCCCTGCCCCATCCTGTTGTTTTGAATAAAATCCATCATTGTATCTCACTGTAAAAAGGCCTGTTCTTTAAGAAAAAATAACCATAATACATGATTGCAGCTAAAAAATTAAGAGTAATCTAGACAACTAATCAATACTCACATTTTGGGGGGAGGAGCCAAGATGGCCGAATAGGAACAGCTCCGGTCTACAGCTCCCAGCATGAGCGACACAGAAGACGGGTGATTTCTGCATTTCCATCTGAGGTACCGGGTTCATCTCACTAGGGAGTGCCAGACAGTGGGCGCAGGACAGTGGGTGCAGCGCACCGTGCGCAAGCCGAAGCAGGGCGAGGCGTTGCCTCACTCGGGAAGCGCAAGGGATCAGGGAGTTCCCTTTCCTAGTCAAAGAAAGGGGTGACACACGGCACCTGGAAAATCGGGTCACTCCCACCCGAATACTGCGCTTTTCCGACGGGCTTAGGAAACGGCGCACCAGGATATTATATCCTGCACCTGGCTCGGAGGGTCCTACGCGCACGGAGTCTCGCTGATTGCTAGCACAGAAGTCTGAGATCAAACTGCAAGGCGGCAGCGAGGCTGGGGGAGGGGTGCCCACCATTGCCCAGGCTTGCTTAGGTAAACAAAGCAGCCGGGAAGCTCGAACTGGGTGGAGCCCACCACAGCTCAAGGAGGCCTGCCTGCCTCTGTAGGCTCCACCTCTGAGGGCAGGGCACAGACAAACAAAAAGACAGCAGTAACCTCTGCAGACTTAAATGTCCCTGTCTGACAGCTTTGAAGAGAGCAGTGGTTCTCCCAGCACGCAGCTGGAGATCTGAGAACGGGCAGACTGCCTCCTCAAGTGGGTCCCTGACCCCTGAGCAGCCTAACTGGGAGGCACCCCCCAGCAGGGGCAGACTGACACCTCACACGGCCGGGTACTCCTCTGAGACAAAACTTCCAGAGGAACGATCAGACAGCAGCATTCACGGTTCATGAAAAACCACTGTTCTGCAGACACTGCTGCTTGTACCCAGGCAAACAGGGTCTGGAGTGGACCTCTAGCAAACTCCAACAGACCTGCAGCTGAGGGTCTTGTCTGTTAGAAGGAAAACTAACAAACAGAAAGGACATCCACACCAAAAACCCATCTGTACATCACCATCATCAAAGACCAAAAGTAGATAAAACCACAAAGATGGGGAAAAAACAGAGCAGAAAAACTGGAAACTCTAAAAAGCAGAGCACCTCTCCTCTTCCAAAGGATCGCAGTTCCTCACCAGCAATGGAACAAAGCTGGACGGAGAATGACTTTGACGAGTTGAGAGAAGAAGGCTTCAGACGATCAAACTACGAGCTACAGGAGGAAATTCAAACCAAAGGCAAAGAAGTTAAAAACTTTGAAAAAAATTTAGACGAATGTATAACTAGAATAACCAATACAGAGAAGTGCTTAAAGGAGCTGATGGAGCTGAAAGCCAAGGCTCGAGAACTACGTGAAGAATGCAGAAGCCTCAGGAGCCGATGTGATCAACTGGAAGAAAGGGTATCAGTGATGGAAGATGAAATGAATGAAATGAAGCAAGAAGGGAAGTTTAGAGAAAACAGAATAAAAAGAAACGAACAAAGCCTCCAAGAAATATGGGACTATGTGAAAAGACCAAATCTACATCTGATTGGTGTACCTGAAAGTGACGGGGAGAATGGAACCAAGTTGGAAAACACTCTGCAGGATATTATCCAGGAGAACTTCCCCGATCTAGCAAGGCAGGCCAACATTCAGATGCAGGAAATACAGAGAACGCCACAAACATACTCCTCGAGAAGAGCAACTCCAAGACATAATTGTCAGATTCACCAAAGTTGAAATGAAGGAAAAAATGTTAAGGGCAGCCAGAGAGAAAGGTCGGGTTACCCACAAAGGGAAGCCCATCAGACTAACAGCTGATCTCTTGGCAGAAACTCTACAAGCCAGAAGAGAGTGGGGGCCAATATTCAACATTCTTAAAGAAAAGAATTTTCAACCCAGAATTTCATATCCAGCCAAACTAAGCTTCATAAGTGAAGGAGAAATAAAATACTTTACAGACAAGCAAATGCTGAGAGATTTTGTCACCACCAGGCCTGCCCTGAAAGAGCTCCTGAAGGAAGCACTAAACATGGAGAGGAACAACCGGTACCACCCACTGCAAAAACATGCCAAAATGTAAAGACCATCGAGACTAGGAAGAAACTGCATCAACTAACAAGCAAAATAACCAGCTAACATCATAATGACAGGATCAAATTCACACATAACAATATTAACTTTAAATGTAAATGGACTAAATGCTCCAATTAAAAGACACAGACTGGCAAATTGGATAAAGAGTCAAGACCCATCAGTGTGTTGTATTCAGGAAACCCATCTCACATGCAGAGACACACATAGGCTCAAAATAAAAGGATGGAGGAAGATCTACCAAGGAAATGGAAAACAAAAAAAGGCAGGGGTTGCAATCCTAGTCTCGGATAAAACAGACTTTAAACCAACAAAGATCAAAAGAGACAAAGAAGGCCATTACATAATGGTAAAGGGATCAATTCAACAAGAAGAGCTAACTATCCTAAATATATATGCACCCAATACAGGAGCACCCAGATTCATAAAGCAAGTCCTGAGTGACCTACAAAGAGACTTAGACTCCCACACATTAATAATGGGAGACTTTAACACCCTACTGTCAACATTAGACAGATCAGATCAACGAGACAGAAAGTCAGCAAGGATACCCAGGAATTGAACTCAGCTCTGCACCAAGCGAACCTAATAGGCATCTACAGAACTCTCCACCCCAAATCAACAGAATATACATTTTTTTCAGCACCACACCACACCTATTCCAAAATTGACCACATAGTTGGAAGTAAAGCTCTCCTCAGCAAATGTAAAAGAACAGAAATTATAACAAACTGTCTCTCAGACCACAGTGCAATCAAACTAGAACTCAGGATTAAGGAACTCACTCAAAACCACTCAACTACATGGAAACTGAACAACCTGCTCCTGAGTGACTACTGGGTACATAACGAAATGAAGGCAGAAATAAAGATGTTCTTTGAAACCAATGAGAACAAAGACACAATGTACTAGAATCTCTGGGACACATTCAAAGCAGTGTGTAGAGGGAAATTTATAGCACTAAATGCCCACAAGAGAAAGCAGGAGAGATCCAAAATTGACACCCTAACATGACAATTAAAAGAACTAGAAAAGCAAGAGCAAACACGTTCAAAAGCTAGCAGAAGGCAAGAAATAACTAAAATCAAAGCAGAACTGAAGGAAATAGAGACACAAAAAACCCTTCAAAAAATTAATGAATCCAGGAGCTGGTTTTTTGAAAGGATCAACAAAATTGATAGATCGCTAGCAAGACTAATAAAAAAAGAGAAGAATCAAATAGATGCAATAAAAAATGATAAAGGGGATATCACCACCAATCCCACAGAAATACAAACTACCATCAGAGAATACTACAAACACATCTACGCAAATAAACTAGAACGTCTAGAAGAAATGGATAAATTCCTCCACACATATACTTTACCATGACTAAACCAGGAAGAAGTTGAATCTCTGAATAGACCAATAACAGGAGCTGAAATTGTGGCAATAATCAATAGCTTACCAACCAAAGAGTCCAGGACCAGATGGATTCACAGCCAAATTCTACCAAAGGTACAAGGAGGAACTGGTACTATTCCTTCTGAAACTATTCCAATCAATAGAAAAAGAGGGAATCCTCCCTAACTCATTTTATGAGGCCAGCATCATCCTGATACCAAAGCCTGGCAGAGACACAACCAAAAAAGAGAATTTTAGACCAATATCCTTGATGAACATTGATGCAAAAATCCTCAATAAAATACTGGCAAACCGAATCCAGCAGCACATCAAAAAGCCTGTCCACCGTGATCAAGTGGGCTTCATCCCTGGGCCGCAAGGCTGCTTCAATATATGCAAATCAATAAATGTAATCCAGCATATAAACAGAACCAAAGGCAAAAACCACATGATTATCTCAATAGATGCAGAAAAGGCCTTTGACAAAATTCAACAACCCTTCATGCTAAAAACTCTCAATAAATTAGGTACTGATGGGACATATCTCAAAATAATAAGACCTATCTATGACAAACCCACAGCCAATATCATACTGAATGGGCAAAAACTAGAAGCATTCCCTTTGAAAACTGGCACAAGACAGGGATGCCCTCTCTCACCACTCCTATTCAACATAGTGTTGGAAGTTCTGGCCAGGGCAATTAGGCAGGAGAAGGAAATAAAGGGTATTCAATTAGGAAAAGAGGAAGTCAAATTGTCCCTGTTTGCAGATGACATGATTGTATATCTAGAAAACCCCATTGTCTCAGCCCAAAATCTCCTTAAGCTGATAAGCAACTTCAGCAAAGTCTCAGGATACAAAATCAATGTGCAAAAATCACAAGCATTCTTACACACCAATAACAGACAAACAGAGAGTCAACTCATGAGTGAACTCCCATTCACAATTGCTTCAAAGAGAATAAAGTACCTAGAAATCCACCTTACAAGGGATGTGAAGGACCTCTTCAAGGAGAACTACAAACCACTACTCAATGAAATAAAAGAGGATACAAACAAATGGAAGAACATTCCATGCTCATGGGTAGGAAGAATCAATATCATGAAAATGGCCATACTGCCCAAGGTAATTTATAGATTCAATGCCATCCCCATCAAGCTACCAATGACTTTCTTCACAAAATTGGAAAAAACTACTTTAAAGTTCATATGGAACCAAAAAAGAGCCTGCATCACCAAGTCAATCCTAAGCCAAAAGAACAAAGCTGGAGGCATCACGCTACCTGACTTCAAACTATACTACAAGGCTACAGTAACCAAAACAGCATGGTACTGGTACCAAAACAGAGATATAGATCAATGGAACAGAACAGAGCCCTCAGAAATAACGCCATGTATCTGCAACTATCTGATCTTTGACAAACCTGAGAAAAACAAGCAATGGGGAAAGGATTCCCTATTTAATAAATGGTGCTGGGAAAACTGGCTAGCCATATGTAGAAAGCTGAAACTGGATCCCTTCCTTACACCTTATACAAAAATCAATTCAAGATGGATTAAAGACTTGAACGTTAGACCTAAAACCATAAAAACCCTAGAAGAAAACCTAGGCATTACCATTCAGGACATAGGCATGGGCAAGGACTTCATGTCTAAAACACCAAAAGCAATGGCAACAAAAGCCAAAATTGACAAATGGGATCTAATTAAACTAAAGAGCTTCTGCACAGCAAAAGAAACTACCATCAGAGTGAACAGGCAACCCACAATATGGGAGAAAATTTTTGCAACCTACTCATCTGACAAAGGGCTAATATCCAGAATCTACAATGAACTCAAACAAATTTACAAGAAAAAAACAACCCCATCAAAAAGTGGGCAAAGGACATGAACAGACACTTCTCAAAAGAAGACATTTATGCAGCCAAAAAACACATGAAAAAATGCTCATCATCACTGGCCATCAGAGAAATGCAAATCAAAACCACAATGAGATACCATCTCACACCAGTTAGAATGGCAATCATTAAAAAGTCAGGAAACAACAGGTGCTGGAGAGGATGTGGAGAAATAGGAACACTTTTACACTGTTGGTGGGACTGTAAACTAGTTCAACCATTGTGGAAGTCAGTGTGGCGATTCCTCAGGGATCTAGAACTGGAAATACCATTTGACCCAGCCATCCCATTACTGGGTATATACCCAAAGGACTATAAATCATTCTGCTATAAAGACACATGCACACGTATGTTTATTGTGGCATTATTCACAATAGCAAAGACTTGGAACCAACCCAAATGTCCAACAATGATAGACTGGATTAAGAAAATGTGGCACATATACACCATGGAATACTATGCAGCCATAAAAAATGATGAGTTCATGTCCTTTGTAGGGACACGGATGAAATTGGAAATCATCATTCTCAGTAAACTATCGTAAGAAGAAAAAACCAAACACTGCATATTCTCACTCATAGGTGAGAATTGAACAATGAGAACACATGGACACAGGAAGGGGAACATCACACTCTGGGGACTGTTGTGGGGTGGGGGGAGGGGGAGGGATAGCATTGGGAGATATACCTAATGCTAGATGACGAGTTAATGGGTGCAGCGCACCAGCATGGCACATGTATACATATGTAACTAACCTGCACATTGTGCACATGTACCCTAAAACTTAAAGTATGATAATAAAAAAAAAAGAAAAAGAAATGCTTTAAATTAAAAAAAAATATTCACATTTCTCCAAGTGTCTTTTCCTCTTATTTAAAAAATTATTTTAAAAAATTTGCAGTGGGATACAAAGAAGCTCCATAATTGTGGTGAGTTAATATGTCCAGTAATTCTTTTTTGATCTACAGGTCCCCTCTTCCCACCTTTTTCTCCTGTAATTGTTGTTGAAGAAACTGAGTCATGTGTCCTACAGTTTCCCACAGTCTGGGTTTTGCTGATTGCACCCCATAGTGTCAATTAACATGTCCCTGTATTTACTATAAACTGGTAGTTGAATCTAGTCTTGATAGAAATTTGATTTGCAGTGCTGGGAGACAAGACTGCTTTTCCGCAACTGAGCACTTATAGGCCATAGTTTGAGAAATGTGCTAAGGAACAGCTCACAACTTTAGTTACAAACAATATTGAGTTCTAATTTTTCAAGTGACCTATAAAGGGACTGAGGTAATCATTAAAAAAAACCAAGTCACTTATTCTAGAGCCTATATGGGAATTTTTCATCTGATAGTAATTCAAGCTGATAGTCCTTTGAAGGACAACAGCTCTGCTTTGTAATAAGGTGTGCATTTTGACTCTAAAATTGACAAGAGCAGTGTTTTCTGAAGTTTCACTTTGGAGACATTTGTTTTGTTGTATTCTTACATGGAAGTTGAAACAGCATGGTAGTAGACACTCTTGAAACAGGAGGCACTGATGGAGACAGATATTTCTACCAGTAAATCTGTGGTTAGCCCAAAGTATACTGAGAATTTATTGCTAAAATATGGTAAACAAATGATTTGACAAAAGCTATCATCCTTTGAGTATGTGTGACTTAGTAGAAATTTTCTTTCTGAAATTTTCTACTCCTGAAACTATGGCACTATATTATTTTTAAGTGAGTCATCTAATATCACATGAAACTAATACATTGTCATAGTGAAAAAATTAGCTGTCAAATATCAAATGCAAGCACAATTGTTAACAATTTCCAGGATCAAATCTACGTTGTACATTTTAACTTGAATACATATGGCTTTTACAGGGAAGCTATTCTTTGTCTCATGTTTATACACCAAATGATGTCCGTATGGTGATTGAATATGCCAGATTACGAGGAATTCGAGTCCTGCCAGAATTTGATACCCCTGGGCATACACTATCTTGGGGAAAAGGTAAGGAGTTGTATTTTATTTCATTTTATCTTATTTTTTATTTTTTGAGATGGATTCTTGCTCTGTCACCCAGGCTGGAGTGCAGTAGTACAATCTCGGCTCACTGCAACCTCCATCTCCCAGGATCAAGCGATTCTCCTGCCTCAGCCTCCTGAGTAGCTGAGACTACAGGCATGTGCCACCATGCCCAGCTAATTTTTGTTTTTGTTTTGTTTTGTTTTTTGAGACGGAGTCTCACTCCGTTGCCCAGGCTGGAGTGCAGTGGCATGATTTTGGCTCACTACAACCTCTGCCTCCCAGGTTCAAGCGATTCTCCTGCCTCAGCCTACTGAGTAGCTGGGACTACAGGCGCCCGCCACCACGCTAACTTTTTGTATTTTTAGTAGAGACGGGGTTTCACCGTGTTAGCCAGGATGGTCTTGATCTCCCCTCCTCATGATCGGCCCGCCTCGGCCTCCCAAAGTGTTGGGATTATAGGCGTGAGCCACTGCGCCTGGCCAGGAGTTGTATTTTATAAGTTGCAAAAGTGAATATTTGAGGTATTGCATTTCTTATTTTATGACCTAGTGTTTGCTCATTTTGTTCTTAATTGTGATTGGCCTATCAGTAACACTATTGACAGATACAATTCAATAACTACTCTGTGTCTATTGTGAGCAAGTCATTGTGATTAGGTACTGCCTAAAGTATAAAAAAGGGAATAAAAGAAAACAAAAAGTGATTACAAAAAGTAGAACATGATAAGTGAATTCAAGAAATGGTTTCATAGATGAGGTAACACTTAAAATGCTTTTGAGTGATCACAGAATATATTCATGTTTCTGGTAGAGGAAATGGCATAAGGAAATGTGTGCAAAAAGTGTAAGATATGCTTGACAAGTATGTAGCTGGAGTAGAGTGTAGCAGAGTAGGAGGCATTATAGGGTGGTGATTAAGAACTTTGGCTTTGGAGCCGGACAGCTTGGGTTTGAATCTTGCTTCTGCCATTATAAACTAGGTGACCTTGGGCAAGTTACAATATCTCATCTTCAGTTTCTCCATCTCTAAAATGAGAATTAGTAGTAGCTATCATGTAATTTTTTTGAGAATTAAATAATGTAAAGCACATAGCACAGTACCAAGCATTTATAATTGCTCAATATTATTAGAGTAGACATGGGGAATAGTGAGAGGTAAATCTGGAAAAGCACATTAGCGGGCCTTTGGTGAGGAATGTGAACTTCATCAGGACACACTGGAAACCAGTGAAAATTTCTGAGCAGAGGAGTAACATGATGGGAACCACACTTTGGGAAAACCTTTGGGAAAGTGACAGATTGGAGTTCTGGACCAGGAGGGTGATAGTGGGAATGTAAAATAATGGACAGAACTGAGAGACATTCTGGAAATATCCATAGAATTTGGCAACTGATGGACTCCAGGAGAGAGGAGGTATATACTCTAGGATGACGATGGTACCCTTATTAGAATACGAAAATCAGGAGAAGCTAGAGAAGGGAGCTTAAGGACTGCAGATGTTGTTTTCCGTTAGCTTGTATTTGAAGTACAGCTAGGATATTCAGTTGTATCCAGCAGGGAATTTGAAATATGAATTGAAGCTCAAGAAAAAGCGTTGAGGCAAGCTGAAGATTTGGGAGTTACTAACATTTGACGTAGATAAAATCTCAGATATAATGGGAAACAAAGAGGCAAAGAGACAGGATTCAGGAAACCCTTCTTATCTGGAAGAAATTACTAGCTCTTCGTAAACATGTTCATCTTTTGTGTATAAAATCTTGTAGCTTCAATAAAATGACGTAGTAAAATCATGTGGAAAACCAGATCTTTATAATGAGTACACTTCTTTTAAAAAGAATCTTAATATTTTCTTCTAGGTCAGAAAGACCTCCTGACTCCATGTTACAGTAGACAAAACAAGTTGGACTCTTTTGGACCTATAAACCCTACTCTGAATACAACATACAGCTTCCTTACTACATTTTTCAAAGAAATTAGTGAGGTGTTTCCAGATCAATTCATTCATTTGGGAGGAGATGAAGTGGAATTTAAATGTTGGTAAGATGATTCCTTAAAACCCCTTTAAAAAAAAAAAAAAAAAGAGAGGCTGGGTGCGGTGGCTCACGCCTATAATCCCAGCACTTTGGGAGGCAGAGGCAGGCAGATCACCTGAGGTCAGGAGTTCAAGACCAGCCTGGCCAACATGGTGAAACCCCATCTCTACTAAAAATACAAAAATTAGCTGGGCGTGGTAGTGGGTACCTGTAATCCCAGCTCCTTGGGAGGCTGAGGCAGGAGAAGCTCTTGAACCTGGGAGGAAGAGATTGCAGTGAGCTGAGATCATGCCACTGTACTCCAGACTGAGTGACAGAGTGAGACTCCATCTCAAAAAAAAAAAAAAAAAAAAAAATGGAATAAAAAACCGGTTGCATTGAAGTAGCTGTAGAGGGCTCCACACCATAAGGAAGACTTAAGAGTAACATGCCTGCTTATAAGGGTTTAAACTGGGCAACATGACTCCTGAGATGGTAGATTTGTGTAGAATGTACGTTTTGGTATGACAAAGTAAAGCTTGAGGAAAAACAAGAGGCAGAAGAAAATGGAGATTCAAAAAAAGACTACTGTGAAATGAGAACACCTTTAGTGAAAGAGGGCAATCTGATTAAATAGGAAAGATTTTTCAAATAAAAATTCTCTCTGCAAATAGCTTTAGATGGAGGAGAAAGGTGGTAAGGTAAAGAAAGCCATTTTTAAAGGAAATCAGCTTCTTGAAAAAATTGTTTGCAATGGATAATTAAGATAACTTGTAATTAAGTTTTTAGGCTTCTTTTTACTACCTACAAACTTTAATAGTTTTAAGTCTGCACAACTGATGTTAGGCATGTATACTGCTCTAAATAATAAACTAAGCATATCAAACTTCTAATGAAATTTTAATCACTTTTTGCTTTAGGGAATCAAATCCAAAAATTCAAGATTTCATGAGGCAAAAAGGCTTTGGCACAGATTTTAAAAAACTAGAATCTTTCTACATTCAAAAGTAAGTTGTTTGAAAGCCTATTTCTGTATTAATGCTTTTTGTAAAAGTTTATTTAGTAATGTGCTTTATTTTTACATTTTCTCTACATCCTTTGCCTAAGTGTAGATGTGAAAAATCACTAAAGGAGGCAATACCCACTGCTTGCTTTAAATCAGTAACATGGTGACTCCAAGTATTTTCCAATAGCTGTTGAAATATAGGAAGGCAGTCATCTGTTCTAAAAACTCAGCTTGGGCTGGGCATGGTGGCTCACACCTGTAATCCCGGCACTTTGGGAAGCCGAGGCAGGTGGATCACCGGAGGCCAGGAGTTCGAGACCAGCCTGGCCAACGTGGTGAAATCCCATCTCTACTAAAAATGCAAAAATTAGCCAGGCATGGTGGCAGGTGCCTGTAGTCCCAGCTACTCGGGCGGCTGAGGGAGAATCTCCTGGGAGATGGAGGTTACAGTGAGCTAAGATCGCACCACTGCACTCCAGCCTGGGCAACAGAGTGAGACTGTCTCAATCAATCAGTCAATCAATCCATCAATAAATATAAAACTCAGCTTGAAGCCCTGGCTACCCTGTGAAGTCTTCACTACCATCCAGCCCCTGGAATTCATTCCATTTTGTCAATTCCAGGAACATATATTTTACTATATACCTGTGCTACCCAATACAGTAGCCATAGCCACAGGTGTCTGTCCATATGTAAATTAATTAAAATTAATGAAAGTTAAAAATTCAGCTACTCAGTTGCATTAGCCACATGTCAAGTGTTCAGTAGCCAGCTGAGGCTAGTGACTGCCATACTGAAAAGTGCATATATATATATATACACATTTCCATCCCAGGAAGTTCTACTAGACCATGCTGCTCTAGAGGGATTGGCAAACTTTTTCTGTAAAGGGTCAGAGAGTAAAGATTTTAGGCTTCATGGGCCACATACAATTGCCCATGGACCACATACAATTTTTTTTTAACTTAAAAAAAACCTCAAATTTTAAAACTTAAAAAAAAATGCTTTACAAATATAAAAACCATTCTTAGCCCATGAGACATACAAAAACAGCCTGCAAGCTGTAGTTGCCAACCCTTATGCTGTACCATTTATTTGGCAAGCCCAGGTTCCAGCCTTTGCCTGTTCAGCTTTTTGTGTGATGCATTTAAGTGTTATTTATCTGCAGAGCACCTGGCATTATGTAAATATCTGTAAATATTTGTGGACTGATTGTCAGTAACTGTTACATGTAATTTATGTGATATGACAGGCTAGATCATGGTCCCTACCATTTTAAGACAGCCATAAAATTATAAGAGATTGCTGTTTGTACAATTTCCTGAGTTGCCTACCAACTCAATTTGAGGCCACTTCTTCCTATCTTAGGGGCATGTTTAACTCATTCATTCAGCAAATGATTATTAAACCCCCATACTATGTTAGGTTCTGTATCAAGTGCTAAAAAGGAGGAACTACTTGTGACACTTCCCAACTTGAGCTGCTTCTGCTATAAAGCTGAACTGTACTAAAAGGCACCTCTCAAAATGCAAGAAATCCTTGGTAGAAAATGTACGTTTTAAATATATTGTTAAGCTTATCTAAAATAACTATAATTTTTTTGTAATACTAGGGTTTTGGATATTATTGCAACCATAAACAAGGGATCCATTGTCTGGCAGGAGGTTTTTGATGATAAAGCGAAGGTGAGCATTGTGAAGACTGCATCTGATCAATATAAGAGACTTAATTATTTTTCTTGGGGCAACTGGGAATTTGCAAGTCTAACTACTAGTATTACCTTTCTAGTGTAGTTAGTGACCACTTTGGACCTCATAGTTCCGAGCTAGGTTTGGTAGAAATAAGACTAAAATGCAAGTCTCAGCTTTAGTTAACTGAACCTATGTGGTATCCATATATAAGCAAAAGTTAAATATTCAAACCTAAGGTTGATGAAATTTTTAAGTCCCTAAAATGAGTATCACATGGCACTAACTCTGAAGAAAAGAGGAAAAAGAAAATGCAGATTTTTTTAAAGGATCTTAGAAAATTATGTTCCTAGTAATAATGCCTTAAACTTTCAATTTCATCTACTGTTCTAGGCCTAATAATATGTATTGCAATTTGTAACGTTAATAGCTTGCGCCGGGCACAATAGTTGAAGTATGGAAAGACAGCGCATATCCTGAGGAACTCAGTAGAGTCACAGCATCTGGCTTCCCTGTAATCCTTTCTGCTCCTTGGTACTTAGATTTGATTAGCTATGGACAAGATTGGAGGAAATACTATAAAGTGGAACCTCTTGATTTTGGTGGTAAGTGAAGCAGTTGGTCCAAGTGCTGTGGGTTACTGTGAAGCTGATGGTAAGTGAAGCAACCATTGTTACCTTTGTTTTATGAGTTTTCTTCCCTAACCTCCCACCCCAGAAGTCTTTACCTAGATATTACCTACCAACTATCTTTTATGTTTGATCCTTGATTTTATGTGTTTTTTTTAAGTTCAGTATCATTTTAAACTCTCAAGAAACCATACAGTTGCCTAAATTCAAGAACTTCAAAAGTATTATAGATCCCCTTAGATTTTATCTCCATTTTCAATGATGGCTCCTCACTCTCTACATTCTAAAGGTATTTGATTGCATTAACCTTACATGCCCTCTTCTGAACTGCTTCTCCAATGTAAGACACCTAAGCAAAGCTATAGTTTTAGTTCAGTGGATTTCAGGCTGTGTTGTCTTAGGATTCTGAGGAGTAGAATCCTTGGTGGATGGGACAGGAGGGAACATCTGAAGGGTGGAGCTTCAGGCTCTCAGATCCCCTTCATAAAAAACATTCTAGTTTGTCCAATTTTGTACATTAGCCTTTAGTGCAAAATCACTGAAAAAGGATTTTGCTGTTTAAAAAAGTTTCAAAACCATAGGTCTATTAAGAATTGATAATTTTATATACAATGCATTTTATGAGGACCAAAAAGCGATAATTACTGATTTTTAAAAAGCATTAAGTGGCTGGGCACGGTGGCTGACGCCTGTAATCCCAGCACTTTGGGAGGCCGAGGCAGGTGATCATGAGGTCAGGAGTTCAAGACCAGCCTGCCTAAGATGGTGAAATTCTGTCTCTACTAAAAATACAAAAATTAGCCGGACGTGGTGGTGGGTACCTGTAATCCCAGCTATTCGGGAGGCTGAGGCAGAGAATTGCTTGAACCCAGGAGGTGGAGGTTGCAGTGAGCCAAGATCGCGCCACCGCACTCCAACCTGGGTGACCAAGCAAGACTCCATCTCAAAAAAAAATAAAAAACACACATTAAGTATTCAATTTCTGTTTTAAATGCCAAGAGGTAGAAATTAAAGGTAGGCATGGTGGTCACAGTCCACTAAAAAACTAGTATTCCAACTTCTATTCCCTGGCACACTACTAAATAGGCAACCAGGGATTTAAAAAATGGTTTCTGGTGTCCAGATAAGTTTGCATAAAACCAAAATAAAACTTTAATACTGGCCCCCTACATTAATCTATGGTGCTAACACGTGCTGTGAACCACGGGTCAGGGCTGGGGATAAAGTTTGCAACCATTTTTTTGGGGGGTGGGGGAAGAGGAGGGGCCATCTTTTTTGTGCCACAACCATTAGCATCTCCCAAGGTCCTGCTAACCACGGGCGAGAAATGTTGCCCTAGGATAAAGATGGAGGAAACAAATCTTGATGAAATATTGCCTCTGTGTATAAGCTTTGAACTTCTGAACTTAATTCAATGATTTTAATTTAGGTACTCAGGAACAGAAACAACTTTTCATTGGTGGAGAAGCTTGTCTATGGGGAGAATATGTGGATGCAACTAACCTCACTCCAAGATTATGGTATGGGATTTACCTGATAACATTTAAGAATTAAGGTGCCTTAGCTTTCCTTCTCTGTCTAAACACAAAAGTGCTAAACATAAATTTAAACTGCTTGGCGGGGGGAATGTGTGATTTAAATTTTAGGCCTCGGGCAAGTGCTGTTGGTGAGAGACTCTGGAGTTCCAAAGATGTCAGAGATATGGATGACGCCTATGACAGACTGACAAGGCACCGCTGCAGGATGGTCAAGTAAGAAATCTATTAAGTCCAGTGTGATTTTTAACCTTCTTATTCAGTGTTAGTTTTTTTTGCTATAAATAGAAATGTATGTTACCTAACAAATAGTAATTAGAAGAAACCAGGAATTATTTTTTTGTAAGTAATAATACCTGTAAAGAAGATATATTCAGACTTGTGACTGTTTTATAGATACAAAAAATGTTGGTGTAACTTAGAACTCCATCTTGCGTTGCTTTAATTTTCTTCCCTTATTTTCAGTAATGCTGTGATTTAGTGATTCTAAGTTTCTAAGATGACATGAATATCAATCTAAAATATCTTTATGAATGATATCAATCTAAATCAATCTAAAATATCTTTATTCATGTTATCTACAGACGTGGAATAGCTGCACAACCTCTTTATGCTGGATATTGTAACCATGAGAACATGTAAAAAATGGAGGGGAAAAAGGCCACAGCAATCTGTACTACAATCAACTTTATTTTGAAATCATGTAAAATAAGATATTAGACTGTTTTTTGAATAAAATATTTTTATTGATTGAACCTTTGACCCTCTATCTTATTACATTTAGAGGCCTGGCATCTTTCTTGTGAGACAAGCTTAAGGACACAAAAGAAACACAACTTTGTGATACCACTCTTCTGAAGGCTACTTATAGTAATAACTTCATAGATGAACAGCATGATTCAGGTACAGTGGCTTTAAACATCAAAGCACATTTCTCATTATATAAATTAAAACAGGTGGCTCCAGTGCCACTATCAAAGCTTAAGTTATATCTTTTATCTAGTTCTCTGAATGTACTGAAACAGTACTTTATTTGTCCAATAAATAAAGCAATAAAAATTGTTCTTACTGAAAATGAAGTAGCTAGGTGCTCCTGAATTTCTCTCCAAAAACTAAAACATTTAGGTCAAACCACTTCTCCGGTTGAGCAGTGTATTTTGATCTTGAGGATTCATGGCTTGATAAGTAGATAGTTCTAAGGCAAAAGTAGCTGAGCCTGATGTTAGCGTTCGAAGCACAGTTGAATAACCCTAATCAAAATAATTTAAGTCATTTATATTATCAAATTTAAGCCTCAAGTTTCTCTTCCTGCTGACTATCTTTTGACTATTAGGGAAAAGTGATGTTGCCACTTTTGTGGCTTAGCCATATCACTTCCTTCAAACAGATGATTTAACTTTTTTCAGGGTAAGTTGGATATAAAAATATTGAGGACAGAAAGCAGAGTAGTGCAAGTGTGCTGCAGATGTATTTGTTAGATGGCTCTGCCCTTCCTACTACTCTGCTGGCAACCCAGGTGCCTGTCCTGGAGCAGAGGAGGCTGACGGGAGAAGAATGATAACTTGCCTTAAAACTGACAATGGTGGAAATAAGATAAATGCTTGGCAGGGAAAAAATGGTCATATAGGCTGGTACCACATTTTGGGACTGTAAATACCCCCTTGTAGTGCTATAATCCCTGGATTTCGCCAACAATTTAAATTCAAAGTCCTAACCATTCCTGCTGGTTGAAACGAAACTTAACATGTATTCTCTAAATCAAAGCCTTAATGTTTCTTTCAGGTTACTGATTGTCTATTCATTGGCATATAATATCCCCTGAATTAAGAATATGTACTTTTCAGTTACAAAGTACCTACCATAATTTCTGCTAAGGGAACAAATCCAATAACAACTTTGTTGTCCTGGCGAGTCTGAATTTCCTGAATGTTTCCTCTTCTTTGTGCCAGATCTGCCAGGACAGGGCTGAGATAATCTCTAGCTACTGTAACCTCAAGATTCATCAGAGGCTCCAAAACTTGTTTATCAGCTTTCTTCAGAGCCTAAAGAAATTAAAGAATGTTAACTTATCTTTCATAAATAAAAACTTAAATACAGCCTAGAGCTCATACAAAAAGACATAAGCTTGCTTTAACTCTCTCTTTAAAGGTAACGTTTTATAAGACGTCAACAACTATAATATTTGCTTGTATAATAAGCATGATAACAGAATTTATAGATCTTTTGTATGGTATGATGCAAGGGGATGTTTATAAAAAATGCCTGTGAACATGTGGTCAGAGTCACAGAAAGTCCTCCCCTTTCAAAGATTCATTTGTTCATATTTAAACCTCATGTTTCTGTTCCTGATGTCTATAATTACAGTCCATGCCATGCCACATGCCAGAGACAGCAATAAAGGGGAGAGCTTAAAAAAAAGGAAAAATTTAGTGCAATAAGGTAGTAGAAACATTATGTAAAATCTTTTCTTATTTAGAATCTTAGATTTCAAAGGCCAAGAAGAACATGCATATATAAAGAATGTGGAAACTGAAAATGTCTTTCAGAATAAAATAATGGAATTGAAAAGGATGTAAAAATTAAGAGAAAAAAATCCTAAAACAAAGAAAAAGATTAAATTCTGCATATCTAACTAGGGCATACCATGCTCACAGAACTGTTCTTAGTCCTCTTTTCACAATCTTTTCCTGTCAATATTACCTATCTCGAGAGCTTCAAAAACGACTTCAACATGGCTTCCTCAAAAACGTTAAATCCTATGCAGCCCATAGTTTGAGTGCTCCAGTCCTGTACTCCATTGGCCTGCTTTGGGATAGTGTCTGAATATCCGGCAGCTCTCCAACATGTCCCACACTGAGCTCATCATTTTCTTCTCCAAACACTTCTATGCACATCCCTTTTTCTGATGATGACATCAGTAGTCTTCAGTTCACCTTTGACTTCCTTTTCCCCAAGTAAGCTGTAAGATTTTTTTTGTTTTTCCCATTCCTATTGCTGGCATCCTAGGTCAAACTTAGTCCATTTCCTGTCCTCTACTATCTCTTCCCTATTCAAATCCCTTCTGTACTTTGATACTTCTCTCTTCAAAACCTTTAAATTATGCTCCACCATTCTCAGAACAAAGTTCAAACTCTTTAATGTAGTTTTTAAAGTTTTCTCTACAGTCTGAAATCATTTTACTTTTTCAACACACAACTCCCCTGCCTTCATCTGGTACTACAGTTAAAAGGACTCTTATCTGTGTCTGGAATGTCCCCCACCATGCTCACGTCCTCCAAAATCATCTCAGCTCAAATATAAATCTTTCCAAGAATCCTCCCCAATTCCCTGCTTCCTACTACTTTCATGGCATTCACCCATTTTATCTAATACTTTGGCTATATTTAATTCTCTTATGAAATCACAAGCTCCTTTAGGTAGAGTAAAATATAATCCTATTTGTGTCCTTCTCAGTGCCTGGTGAACTATAAGCACAACACAGATGACTCAATAAATACATGAAGCACTTACAAGCAGAGAGGAGATTCCCCATTAGAAGAAGCTTAACAAGGGTAGCAGTACTTCCATTAGGAGTGTTTTGTTTGAAGTAACGAATTAACACTAATGACTAAATGTAAGCCCCCATAAAGTTAATTCTTGTTCTCTGGCATAATCTTATTAAAAAGGCAAATGAACATGGAAATGCAGACTTTATTTTTAGAAGGCATATTACATTTTGAAGGACAGGCCAATATATTGAGGGCTTGGGGTCAATTTAGAAACTGCATTATTTTTCAGATTACCTTAGTTTCAATATTAAAACCAATTTCCAGAGAAACTTTAAAAATTACTTGGGGATGGGCATGGTGGCTTACACCTGTAATCCTAGCACTTTGGGTTTGGGAGGCCGAGGTCGGCAGACTGCTTGAGCCCAGGAGTTCAAGACCAGCCTGGGCAACATAGTGAGACCTTGTCTCTTAAAAAAAAAAAAAAATTTTTAAATTACTTGAGGGTGAATTTTCTCAACAATATCGTCATAACTACTTTGCAGGTAACATTTCCAACATACTCTTAGGTGAACAATATTTAAACTTTTTTCAAAGCTTTGTTTTTAATCAAAAAGCTTTTTAAGAAGTATAAATTTAAACTCATGTCGAAGAGATATCAAGTTTGGCTTTCTTAGGTTAGGGGTTTGGAATACTTAAATTAACTTTGTAATTTCGGATTCAAATAAAACTACAGAAAACTGGGTCTCAAACACAGTCCAAGTATTAAAAAATGGCTATAAAACCAAGTATAAATAATGCAAAAGCAATCACCTAAAAAATTAGGGTAGTTCAATGCTGAGAAGAATGCATGGAATCAGCATTCAGCATACCACACTCCTCGGAGTTAATCCAGTTCTGGTAGGTTAATGAGGCAGGAAGCGGAGGGTCCACGACACTTAAGGACAAACTCCCCAGATAACCACACCAAGAAGACCACATTGCTTGATGCTTTGCGAAGAGAAGGTGCTTAGCCTGAATCTGTTATTCAGTGGGACTTAACTGGTTTCAATGGTCCTTGATTAAAGCAATCTTTATAATTTAATATAAGTAGAGAAATATATGGAACTCTATAAGAATTTGCATGTCATCCTTGTGCAGGGCCATGCTAATCTTCTCTGTATCGTTCCAATTTTAGTATATGTGCTGCTGAAGCAAGCACTAAAGCAATCTTATTTGAATAACAATCTCCAAAACTGGAACCAATATTGGATCTTCAGTGTTCTTTAGATTACAGTCCATTTTGGGCCAAGCTAACCTCAAATCTGGCTTCTACTCAAACCTACCATGCTTGCCTCTAATAGCTGTCTGTCAGGGATGGGGAAAGCAGAAATGTCACTTAAGGAAGCTTGCCTCTTTATCAGAGTATATTCCAATAGCAATCCATGTTACATAGTAATTTCTAAGATCCTCTTTGAAATAAAAATCTGGTGATTAAGAAATCAGAGATTCTCCATGATAAGAACTCTTGTTGACCACAAGGCTGAGGAGGCAAAGACACAAGATAAGGCTCTGTAAACACAGCTGTCTGCAAGATCAGTGGTACTATACTCAGAAGAGTCACCTTAAAGCCATAAGGATTAGGATAGTTCTATACCTTTTGCACGCATCTTGAGACACAGGCAGAAATCATAGTTGTGGAGGTGCCAGGATGAATTGTCAGGGAATGTAAAGTAATTGCTACATCCTGAATTGGGGATCCAAGCAATGGTCCTAGACAAGGGAAAAAAATTGTATCATACTCTGCTAGATGTGAAGTGAGAAGTAACTGAGAAGTGCAAAGGAATAGGGAGAAAACACTAACAAAGTTAGGAAAAAGACTGAAATAATCTGTAATATAAGGAGTGATTAAATGGTTGAGTGGGATACTAATGCTTACTCTCATTTGAGTGTCTTACCTTGGAGACATGCGCTGTGAATTCCATTTTCAATGGCCTCTTGGGAGACCTTCAAAAGGCCTTCATTGATACTTTCAGCATACTCAATCACGGGCATAACAGATGATGTTTCAATTGGCCTTGCTTCCACTTCTACAGTCACAAGATGCCTTTTGTCTCCTAAAGTTCTATCTAAGGTATCTGTAAACAAATTGAATATGGCACCTCAGAGATTAATTCTGGAAAGGTATCAAGGTACTATAAACAGCAAAATTATCATCAACAAGCTCAGGGTCTCATACAAGATAAAGTGGGAGAGAATATTAACAATGGCACTAAATACAGTATAAAAATCAGAGTAAAGAGCTCTACCAACAAAGCATCTGCTTCTATGTTGATCAATGTTAAAAACCTGCTCTGTATCACCTATTGTTTTAACATTAAGATATGCTGAGGCACATGTTACAACGATTATACTTTTAAACTTTTCAAAATGTCTTGTAGGTGATTGAAATCCTCTTAGTTACAAACTTTTATATTAAAAAATATATTAAATGATAAAACCTTTACAAATATAAAAGGTAAGCTAATGAAAATTAAACAACTTTAAATCCTGACAACCCACAAAATGTTTTATATTGTGTATTTTTCCAGCAATATTTTATGCACTTACTGTTTACAATTTCTTTCCCAAAAAACCAGTAAAGTGTTTTTGGTAAGATTGAAAACAGCATCTCTTATTTGCTAAAAACCAACAATCTCCAATATTTTACTATGTCTGTTACCAATCTCCAATATTTTACTAAAACAAAACTATGCCATATTTATGTGAGGGACCATGTAATGCAGTGATTCATGGCCCAAATTCAAAACTAAGAATTATAGTCTATAATTCTTCATAATTCCTTTTTATGCTCACGTTTTATACTGTGAAACATTTTCTATTTAAAATTATACAGGCTGGATGTGGTGGCTCACACCTGTAATCCCACCCAGCACTTTGGGAAGCCAAAGTGGGAGGATTACTTGAGGCCAGGAATTTGAGACTAGCCTGGGCAATGTAGCAAGACTCCATCTCTGTAAAAAATAATAAAAATTAGCTGAGTATGGTAGTGCACACCTGTAGTCCTAGCTACTTGGGAGACTGAGGCGGGAGGATTGCTGAAGCCCAGGAGTTCAAGGCTACAGTCAGCTAAGATCTTGCCATTGTATGCCAGCCTGCTCAACAGAGCAAGACATTGTCTCAATATATACATGTTTATATATAAATATACGTTTATATATGAGTATATATATATTTATATACAAGCTAAAAATGAGCATTCATGAAACCTAAAACTACTAAAGAGAGTATTACCAATATTTAGATGCCTTCTGAAGCAACCACTATCATATGTTATCCTCATTATTTTCTTTAGTGTTATATCACATATGCATGTATTTCTAAGCAATAGTTTACTTCTGCTTCATTTTGAATTTGTTATGCCATATGTATACGGCAACTTTTTTGTTCCACGTGTTTGGGAGAGTCATCTGCACTATTTTCCGACTCCAGCCCTACTCCCCAACATCTAACAGTCAGCACTTGGCATTCCACTATGAGGAAGACCCCTCCCTCCTCTTCCCTATTTACCTATGTATTATTATAAGTATGAACTTAGAAACTATTTTTTCCCAATGGTCTATACTTGGTATTCAAATTAATCCAGATTTGGCCAGCAGAGTCTCTTCAAGCTGGTTCCTGTGTCCTTATATACCCCCTCACCATCATTTTTTGACCATTTCCTCTCATGGATAATAGCTATTATCTCATGGATAATAGCATGATATTCCATTATCCTTTTTTATGTTTTATTTCATTTTTAATTAACAAATAATTGTATATATTTATGGGGTATGTGATGTTTCAATACATGTATACATCGTGGAATGATAAAAATCAGGCAAATTAACATCTATCATGTCAAAAAACTTATTTCTTTGTACTGAGATTTAAAATATAAATTATTAACTATAGTCACTGTGCTGTGTAACAGATCATGAGAACCTATTTCTCCTGTCCAGCTGAAACTCCGTACCCCACTTCATCAACATCTCTCCTTTCCCCAGCTTTCCAATCCTCAGCCTCTGGTAGCCATCATTCTACTCTTCTACAAGTTAGACTTAAAAGTTCCACATATGTGAGATCATGCCCATCGCACCTATTTTTGATAGTTTCTTGTTCCTTACTAACACAAGTGGCCCTTGAATAATGTGGGGGCTAGGCGTGCTAAACCCCCATGCAGTAAAAAATACATGCCTAAATTTTGACTCCCCTGAAACTTAACTACTATAGAATACTGTTAACAGGAAGACTTACCAACAAATAAACAGTCAATTAACACGTTACATGTATTTTATATTGTATTTTTACAATAAACTAGAAAAAAAAGTTACCAAGAAAATCATAAGAGAAAATATATTTACTATTTATTAAGTAAAGGTAGAACATCATAAAGGTCTTTATCCTCGTCATCTTTGCACTGAATAGCCTGAGGAGTAAGAAAAGGAGGGGTTTGGCTTGCTGTCTGAGGGATGGCAAAGGCAGGACAATAATCCATGTGTAAGTGTACCTGCATACATACTTTAAACCCATGTTGTTCAAGGGTCAACTGTACTTTCTATCGCCTCTCTTATTTCTTCAAAGATAGTATTTTATATTCTACATCTCATAATTCCAATAACTGAAGCCTTTGCTGGTATGACTACCTATTGTTTCTATTGCCTTTTTGCTCGTTGTGCTTTTTCTCATGGTTTTCTGATTTAATTTTATTATGAGTTAATATTCTTTTATGTGTGGGGTTTTTTTTTTTTTTTTTTTTGAGATGGCGTCTCACTCTGTTGCCTGGGTTGGAGTGTAATGGCACGATCTCAGCTCACTGCAACTTCGCCTCTGGGATTCAAGCAATTCTCCTGCCTCATCCTCCTGAGTAGCTGGGATTATAGGCACTCGCCACCATTCCCAGCTAGTTTTTGTATTTTTAGTAGAAACGGGGTCACCATATTGGCCAGGCTGGTCTCGAACTCCAGACTTCGTGATCTGCCCACCTCAGCTTCCCAAAGTGCTGGGATTACAGGCGTGAGCCACCAGGCCTGGCCATGTGTGGCATCTGAGGCCTGGGTTGATGATATCTTTGGAGAAGCCCTTTTTTCCAGGTTCCTTGGGATACTACCAAGCCATGAGCACTTTACACTAAAGAACTAAGTTCTTCTTGGTCTGGAGTTTTTCAGGGCACACTGGTTCTATGAACTTAGGCTAAAGACCTGTATCAGAAGCCTATGATTACAAATTCTCAGAAATCTTGTTCCCTTACCATACAGCCAGACAAGCAAGTTTCCTTGCCCTCTGCTTTTGTGGAAAGGACTTTTCCTAGTTAATTCTTTCCATGAGGATATGGCTCTCAAGCACTAGGTTAGAGACAATTACAGATTCTTCCAGAATAACTATAGCCTATAGTGCTGACTTATTTTCCCAGATTACTACTCCTGCTTCCTTTTTGACTTCTGGAAAATTCTATTACATTCTAGTCAGCTCAGACATTAAAAGTTGTTATTTTGAGTTCTCTAGCGTTTTTAGTTTTTCCAGATAAACAGTCCAGAAAGAGAACGCCTCATGCTATTTGCTCCTGTATTCTGCTTAATTTTTAAAGTTTCAGTGAAATGTAACCATCAGGACTTCTCACAAACTAATGAGGAACTTGAAAGTACCTGGTTATCCTAAACGTCTTTTTTTTTTTTTAAACAATTTCCCACAAACCTTTCCACACTTTCTTCTTGGGGGTGAGTAGCAATAATTGTTGTCATGTTTTTTGGCTTAAGGGAACCAAATTAAAATCATATGTAGAAAAATTGTGAGTTTTTACATTTGGGAATAGAAGTATAAAAACTATAGTTTCTCAAGATTACTATCAGCATAGAATAATCATATTTATTAAGTACTGAAACTGACTTTCTACTTTTACTTTATAGAGTAAAAATAACACATTGACTTCAAATTCTTAGACTAGTTCTGATAGTGAGGACTGGGACAAGCCATCGATTTCAGTGGCTTACTCTATTCCATGACCACTGAAAAGGACACTTGGTTGATGAGTGGTCATCCAGGAGATGTTATGGCTGATAATGAAATAGGGCTTTCTGTATTCAAAACAAAATCCTAAAAAAACAAAAAAAACCCACATACATAAAAACTGTCTCCTCTGATAGAAGACATTAGTGACTATGAACACTGCTTTCAGCAACTAAATAGAGAAAGAAAGACAGAAAGAGAGAAAAAGCAAATCCTAAATGTTTTACTTTTTACCTGTGGCACGAACTGAGTTTAGGATGGTCTCTCGATATGCCACCTGGAGAGGCCCGAGATAGGTCTCCAGTCCATATTCCCTCTTGATTCGATCATGAATAATCTCTATATGTAACTCCCCCATACCACACAGAACAGTCTGGTTACCAGAGGAATGAAATAAAAGATTAAGGGTAAATTATATTTATTGCAGAATACTATATAAAAGTATGATGTTAATACATACTTATTTTTAATTAATTACAGTTTCCTTTGTAATTCTTTTTGGCCGGGGGCTTTTACATCAAAACATTGCTTTTGACTTTTCTGACTGGAATAATGAATCAATAAACAATGAATTACCTGGCCATTCTCTCCTTCTTCTTTGATAGTTGAATTATCTGCTGGACAAGTAGCATCTGGCTAAGACTAATGATGCCAACACTTAGCTAGATACCAACACTTCCCAATCGCAAAGCCAAATTTCTGGCCAATGGAAGATGAATATAATTGATGTGGACAGCTTCTGGGTGGTGCCTATAAGAGGAGGGTAAAGCCCCTTTTATTTTTTATTTATTTATTTATTTTTGAGATGGAGTTTCACTCTTGTTGCCCAGGCTGGAGTGCAATGGCATGATCTCGGCTCACCGCAACCTCCACCTCCCAGGTTCGAATGATTCTCCTGCCTCAGCCTCCCAAGCAGCTGGGATTACAGGCATGTGCTACCACACCTGGCTAATTTTGTATTTTTAGTAGAGATGGGGTTTCTCCATGTTGGTCAGGCTGGTCTCGAACTCCTGACCTCAGGTAATCCACCCGCCTCGGCCTCCCAAAGAGGTGGGATTACAGGCGTGAGCCACCGCACCCGGCCAAAGCCCCTTTCTTAACGAAAATGTAGGCAACTGTCATGACACATCAGAATGAGGGCTATACCTTGTAAATGGGGGGAATAACCTTTGTAAAAAACCTTTCCCAACAACATGGGCATTTCCCAATCATCCAGGGCACTTTACAGCTTTGTAAGCAGTCAAAACCTTCAGACTAGCTTGAACCTTCATATGAGGGAGAAACTGACTTTTATCTTTTTTGAACCAATGAAGACTAAGGGTATTAGCGTATTAGCTTGAATCTATGGAAGGGACTGGAGACTAAAGGTCAACTACATGGACAGTATGATCAAGCCCCAATAATAATTCTGGCCACCAAAGGCTCGGGTGAGCTTCCCTGGTTGGCAATACTCTGCCAAGAGGGTAACATGTCCCTGAGGATAAAGGAAGCATTGCAAATGTTTAAAACCCTCCCAGACTTTGCTCTAAGTGTCTCTTTGGCTGATCCTAATTTAAATCCTTTTGCTGTAATAAAACTGTAATCACAAATTTAAAAAAAAATCACTTGGTATAGGACTGCTATACTTTAAGTTAAAAAGTGAACTATTTGGGGAAAATAGTTGTAAAATAATACAAATAAAATGACTTGTTTATAGGTATCTGTACATATATACTTGCAAAACTATATTATGCTGCTGCATAACAGCACAACAGAAGAACATATGTTTGGGTGAAAAGTGTGAAAGGCTATTCACCAAGTTTTCAGTGGTTACTCTGCAGAATGAGATGGAGGAACAGAGAAAGGGACTTAATTATTTACTTGGTAGATTTGTGTATTATTTGCTTTTTTTTTTTTAAACGTAGTGCCAGTTTTTATTTTATTTCATTATTTTTATTTATTTTTTTCGAGACAGGGTCTCGCTCTGTCACCCAGACTAGAGTGCAGTGGTATGATCACAGCTCACTGTGGCCTTGACCTCCCAGGTTTAAGCAACCTTCCCACCTCAGCATCCTGAGTCGCTGGGACCACAGGTGTATGCCATCACGCCTGGCTAATTTTTTTTTTTTTTTTTTTTTTTTTTTTTTTTTTTTGTAGAGACAGGGTTTCCTTATGTTGCCCAGGCTGGTCTTGAACTCCTGGGCTCAAGCAATCCTCCCAAAGTGCTGGGATTACATTTCAATTATTTAAATAATAGGTTTTTTAAAATAAAACATTTCTGTTTTAATTACTGTTATCATACTCTTCAGTATCAATTAAACTAAATTACTACCTCATTTGGCTGGCATTTTGGGAAAACAAAGTACTCCATGCTTTTCCAGGTTAACTAAATCAGTTTATCCTTTTTAAAGATAAATTTATAACCTTTTTAAGAAACTCCTTCTAAAATCTTATGTAAACATTACCCTGTCCTCCTAAAAAGATGCAGAATGTAATTTAATCATTTCTTGATGAATCAAAACATCTGTTCTACTGTGCTATATTATACAGCACAGTTCTGCACCTACTTTAAAACTCCACTTCCTCTCACAGTGTTACACTGTAGTCTATCACTTCTCTCCCATTTTAGGTGTTTTACTGTCTTCAAAAGCACCTTCCAATCCTCCTTCTAGTATGCTTCTTTTATAAGCCTTAGCGTAAAAGGCTCAAGGCTTTGCCTTGATTAAACCTTATTTCAAAATTTCACAAAAAGCTGTCTTCAGGAATGGTAAAAAATGTTGGGAAATAGTTTATAAATGTGAAGTGTAATTATATAAGGAAAATTTGCTTATTTAGCTTGATAGTCAACATAAAAGCAGAAATTTGTATTATGAGAGAATTAAAAAAGAAAGGTTTTTCTTTCAGGACACAGACTTAATGTTTTAGACACACACACACACACACACACACACACACACACACACACTCTTATAGAAAGGCTTCTGGAGTTTAGCAATAATATACCTACTTGTCCAGAGTCAGGATCTAGCCTCACTTTCAAACTGGGATCTTCACGCTGAAGACATTTCAACGCATGTTCCAAATCTATGGGATAAACAACTGTTATCTTTACATTTCATTTTTTAAATAATTTATTATATGTTCTAGTGGGTAAAACAGATGGATAAGCAGACAAATTTTGAAAAAGAAATTTTGACCAGGTGTGGTGACTCACGTCTGTAATCCCAGCACTTTGGGAAGCCAAGACAGAATGATCGCTTGAGCCCAGGAGTTTGCGACCAGCCTGGGCAACATGGCGAAACCCCGTCTTTACAAAAAAAGAAAAAAAAAAAAAAAAAGACAATTTCAAACAGCCATACATACTGCAGAGACAAAAACAAGCTGATATAATAATAATAATGGGAGGCTACTTGAGATTGAGTGGTCTAGGAAGGCCTCTCCAGGATGACTTAAGTAAAGACAGAAATGAACAAACTATAAGCAAAATCCTGAAGAAAAGGAATCCCAGATAGAGGGAATGGCTATACAAGGAACAATCTGCTGTTGGGAAAAAGAGCAAGAAGACTAGCAGCTAGAGATCAGTGGGCAAAAGGAAGAATAGCATCAGATGAGGAAGGAGATGTGTGGCAGGGATCATATCATGTAAGGTCTTGTAGGCCATGGTGAAAAGTTTGGGTTTGCACTGCGAAGCCACTGAAAGGTTTTAAGAGGAACAGTAACATCATCTGATTTTATTTTCCAAATATCAATTTAGGAGCTGACAAAAAAGTAAAATGCCTTCAGAAAAACTGGCAATAATGAAGTGCCAAAAGGAGGCTAAAATTACATCATGAATAAACAGGTACTAGTATAACTCTATGATGAATTATCACAACCATTGAGAAAATAATGTATATTTTAGATGGCATTAAGTATGCCATCTAAAGTGATATTTTAATACACTCAATTAACTGATAAGTATACTCTCCCTCTTTTTATAAAAGAAGTATGTTAGAAGTTCCACAGACAAAGTGTAGCTAAAGAAAAGAGCTGAGCACTGGATTAATGAGCTAACCTTATCAGTCACACATTCAAAGTATCTTAGGTATACAAACCAGGCCTTTTAGACCCACACTATCCAAATGGTAACCACAGCCATTTGGGGGTATTAATGTTATGAACTGCCAGATGCTGTAAATGTAAAATAAACACCAGGTTTCTGAGACTTACTGTGAAAAAAAGAATGTAAAATATCTCAGTAATATTAATAATTTTAATATTGTAAATAGTAGTAATTTTAATATTGATATATTGAAATAATATTTTGATATATTATGAAAATTTATTTCACCAGTTTGATGTGGCTATAAGAAAATTTTATATTACATATGTAGGTCACATTATATTTCTACTGGACAATACTGTTCTAGACCCCTGACATCCCAAAGTGGGCTCCAAGGACCAGCAACACTGGTAATGCCTGGAGTCTGACAGAAATGCGGAATCTTAGGTTCTGGACCTACTGAGTCCAAGTCTACATTTTAACAAGAATCCCAAGAGATGTGTATGCACGTTCAAGGTTAAGAGGCATTATTGTAGATAATATTTTATTTTAAGCACATACAGATAAACAGAGTACATGCGTATGACACTAAGTGACTTTTGGAATAAAAATAACTTTTACTGTAAAATAAATTATTTTAAAATATTTGTGATGTTAGCATTGTAACAGGTATCGAGGGTTATAACTGGACCATGGGGTAAGTACAATAAAAGCACAAAAAAGAAACATGTAGATCTGCTTGAAAGAAGTCTAAGTAAGGGAGCTTTGGTAAATCCCTTCCTCTTGGGGGCTTAGGACCCCTGAGCTAATGCCCACTAATGAGACTTTGGATATCAAACTTTTTCTCCTAAAGTAGTTAAAGGCTTGAGTTCTTAGATGCAAAACTGGCTGGTGCAATTTAACTGCAAGCCCACAATTTGAATTTAGGTGCTCATGCTGCATCTGAAATATAAAATGACTCTCAAATATATTTCAAAGAATCCATGGGTTACTTTGTTTGGGCAGCCCCTGCTCTTAAGTGCCTGGCCACTCCTGATACAACCAGCTTGGTTAACTTTGATATACTTAGGCAGCCAGATGCATCATCACCTGATCCTTTTCCACTAGAATAAAAATTATACCTAACTGTCCTCAAGGCATTTAAAGTAACAGAAAAATTGCTGTTAGGCCCATTTTAACTTGAATGCTATTCCTTCAGCAAGTGGACACAAAAAGACTCAGTTTCAGTTTCCTTCAGTACTGGGGGCTGTCTTACATCTATATTCAGATTTCTTTCATGTGAACTCCATTTGGGGAGGTGAGCAACTGTAACCTCTACTGGACTAGGGATCTTCCTTCTTTCTCCCTACAGGGTCCTCAGGAAGATAAGGGGAGGCAATAGAGATTGCTTTTGTTCTCCCATAATCTGTGAGTCCAACTTGTTTTCAAAGGAAAGAGGGCTTCTAATGCCACTTCTAGAACCAGAAGGTCTGTCCTTAAACAAACAGTCTAATATAGGAATTCAGTGAGAGCCTCATAAAGTGTGATGCTTGAGGTGAGACCTAAAGAAAGGGTAAACATTTTCCAGGCAGGTTAAGTTCATGGGCTACTATTATAATGCAAGAGAGAACAGAAGAAATGAAATAGCGATGCAAAAAAGAGCGCGGTACCTTCAGGAAATCACAATTATTTTACTGTGGGAGCATAAGGTGTGGCTAGGTACTATAGTTTTATTCTAATTTGGGTTAAAGAAGAGGGTCAAAATGAAGGCGGAAGTTTCAAGAAATGAAGCCAGGCAAGAAGGCTGTGGCAGAGACTACTAGCAGCCTTCCACTCTACTCTGCTGCTGCCTACTTAAAAGGCTGCTTTTACCAGACTTCCTTGCAACAGGCTGCCATATGTCTCAGTGCTGGCCAATGACATAGAAGAAATCTTAAGAGAAAAGGGTTATATCTTCTTCCTTCCCCTTACTCCTTTCTGTTGTCAGGAACTCCAAGGTGATGCCCAAGGCTCCAGGAGCTATGCACTCAGGCAGGACAAAAAGATTAGAGCCTGGATCCCTGATAACATTGTGGAGCCACTCTAATCCCTGACTACCAATTCAAGGCTTCTGTTAGGAGATAGAGAGAAATAAATTTTTGTCCTATTAAAGCAATTGTTATTTGGGGGTTTTCTGCTATATGTAACCAAATCTAATTGGAAATTATAATTGGAATCATGGGTTTTACATACCACACTAAAGAGTTTGGGTGTGTGCTAGAAGTAATGAGAAGCCACTGAAAAAAATCTGAGCTAAAATGCTAAAGAACAAAGTTACTAACAAAAGGTCAAACAAGATTATCCACAGTATATAAATATCTTCACTGAGTTCTAGAGGTTGAGGTAGAAAACAAGGTAAAACAGCATTTTATACATGATGATGACAAACTGAATCGGTTATGAATCAGTTACTGTCTAATCTAATATACTAGAAGGGCAGTTCTAAGGCCAATTACTTAGAATCCCATAGATAGCACTACAAGAGTAAGGAAGAATATGAGAAGAATGGCCAAGAAATAAGAAGAGAAAAAAATGAAGGCATTTGTAAACATCAAAACATCTTAAATAAAAAACAAGACCAACCACAAGAAATGTTTACCAATATATTCAGATAAAATTTACCTCAATCATATAAGAAATCTCTTGAGGGTATATTGCAACTATTTTATATAAATTATCAGCACACTAATTAGTTGACACACTAAGACCATTTATACCTGGCTGCTTAGACAGTGATGGGGGTTCTATGGTACAGAAGAAAACAGGTTCTGGAATCTCCACTCCAGCCAATAAAAGTCTCTCTGCTTCATTGTTTTGTCTGTGCTTCTTTTCTCCCTCCCGTTTGGCTCTACGAGCTGCAGCTAATGCGCTGGACTTGGATGAGACAATGGTGTCTCCAGTGGCAGTCTGCAAGCAAACAAGATGACTTGGAACAAAAGTGGCATTTAGCAAGTGCTCATCTTCCACCAAGAACCACAATATAAGAAAACTTTTTTGTGGCCCTTTCTTTTCATCAGAACTTAAAAGAGAAATAAAATTCAAAAAGCTCATTAATAACTTTGCATAAGTAAAGCTAATTTAACTTGCATAAGAATTCTATCCAAAATACTATTGTAATAAATTCTAACAAACAATAAAACACACACACATACACATCCAAAATCATTTGGCAAAACAAATGTACCTTCCTAAATTTTCAATCATGACAAGACAGGTTAGGGAGAAGTCCATTAGAGTGTTCTACCACCCATAAGAATTTATTCCTTTTTTACAGAAAATCTCCTATTAACTAAAATATATAATTAACCAGAATACCCTTAACTGTGCAGATTGCTGGCTTCCATGTAGAGCCCAGTTATCTTTTAAAAACTGTAATTTCACTTCTAAACTTTTATATTGTGAAGTTCTGTGCCAGTTTCCTTCTCTGTAAAAACAATCCTACTGAAGCAATAGTCCCAATGTATTTGTAGAGCTTCTTCAAATACATACAAGGAGCTCCTGCCTTCAGGGAGATAGAGGGGACATTCCAATGCCAGAAGTCCAGTGACCAGCCTATAGGAATTTTCTACTGAAGGATCTTCAAACTTGAAACTAGTCATGAAGAGTTAAAATGTTTAAAATAACAATGTTTACTACATAAAGGTCAATGAGAAAATATTTGATTTAATCCATATAAATGAAATATCCTTAGTTTTAACCCATGAAAAATAAATACAACATCAAGTATTTTCATCGATTCATCCTACAATAGATACATCCTCCATAGATACAATTATCTATGGAGTGTCTACTATATGCAAGCACTGATCTATGGACTGTAGAGCATTGAACAAAAAAGACAAAAATCCTTGCTCTCATGGAGGCTTTACTAACAAAACATTATAACCTGATCAGTTATAAGTCTAGGTTAAATTTTTTGCAATGCTCAAGATAGGAATAAACCCAATGGGAACAAAACAATATTTTATATAAACTTAAAACACACATATATGTATATACATATATATCCATAAACAGTATGTTATTTTACTTGGATTTGAACTTTATATGAATACAATCCATCCTGTCTGTGGTCTTCCGTAATTTACTTTTCTTCCTAGTAAATGTATGAGATTCAGCCATGTTGACAAATATGCCACAATATTCTTTATTCTACTATTGATAGACATTTGGATTGTTTATGGGTTTTTGATATTACAAGTTGCTTACTTGTAATTAAATATTTAAGCTGTTATTTCCTAGAGAAATCATTTGGTCACTTACATGTTTAAGCCCAACAGTCAAAGCAATGTTACCAGCAGTCAATGAAGGGATTTCTACATGTTGGTCAGCAAACGGCAAAAGCAGACGACTTATTCTCTCCCTGTAAAATCACGATTTTATGTTAGTAAAAGTATTTTTAAAGAAGTGCATACAGTTTTATAAAATAATCTGAGCTTCTACTTACGTGCAGTTTCCATTAATATTATGAATGGCCAACTGGGGTTTTATAGTGCCTGAGTAAATGCGCATAAAAACCAGTGGTCCTCGCTGCTTGTCATGGAGAACTTTAAATGCCAATGCACATAAGTCATCCTTATACCACTGCCTATAAAATAAACATTCCAAAAAGGCCTATAAAATACACTTCCCATAACTGCAGAAACTTAACCTTAATGTCCCCAAAGATCTATTTTATCTTCTAGTAGAGCTACTTAGAGCCACTAAATAATGTCTTTGTTACGTAACTCTCTTCTTCCATTGACTAAATTACTCAATGGAGATCTTACCATTAATTCCTCAAAACTAAAAATAACAGATTCTCTTCCAAATATTACTTCTATTTGTGAATAATTTCATTGCCAAGAGCTCTCTCCATGAAGGCTATACCTGGGAATATCACACCACTTATCAAGAAATCTGCACAGGGTAAATAAATAGGTACTTTCCAATTACTGCTTTTACGCTCTCCTTCCACTTTCTGTTCACTACATAACCATAAAAATCTATACTATAAACTTGAAATTGTTCACATAACCAACACTCTTAACAGAATGATGTTCTTAAACTGGTAATCACTGGTAAGTTTTAGAATTGAGTTCTCCTGCAATTGCCAAATTTTGCGCATCTAAGGAGAGCTCCATATTTTCATTAGTTTCAAAGGAATTCCTGACTTAAAGTAGTTTAAACACTTCTATGACAGAACTTCTCCAATCTTATTCCCATTCCCTCCAATTTTTAACTTTAATACATACTAATATAGAGCTTACTATACCAGGCACTGTTCTTTGTGCTTTACTAATCATTTAATTCTTATAAGAACACCATGAGATAGGTCCTATTCTTTGCATTTTATAGATGAGATGTTAAGGAACTTGGAAAAGCTAGGATTTAAATCCAATAGTACAAAGCCTGTGCTCTTCACCATCATGCCTCTCCAATTTAGAGATATGAAAAGTTATTAATGTCAGGATTAAGATAATTAAAGTCCATTTCTCTGCCATTTTACACATTGCTTACTCAGATTTTAAAGGACTTATTACTTAAGTACAAAGCTTTTAGTGACAATAGGACTAAAACAATGACCTTTCTTTATAGCCACAAAATATTTTGAGCTTATGAAAAATCCTGAAATCCAGATGAATATAACTATAGAATATTTAACAAACATCCCCAGGATATCACTTTTCTAAGACTAAGATGGCAGGGTCAACACTTACACTTTTACACAGTGAAAAGACATACCTCTTAGCTCTATGTGTAAGACATCTCTTTTTACAAGAGATGAAAAATGTTCCTTTCAAGCAAAAATTACTATGATTCCTTATTACATCATTTGCAATAACACTCACCACTATTATTCAAAAATGGTGATTTAACTACTTTTCATAAAAGTATTTGCCTACTTGTTTCTTCAAAGCTATAGAATTTTAATATATGTGATTGCATACTTACAGAAATTCATAGTTACACTCTTCAGGTGAAGGTAAGTACATAGTAACAGCATCTAACAAGGGCTGTATCCCTTTGTTTTTCAGGGCACTTCCACAAAGCACAGGCACTGCTGTCTGAGCTAGTGTCACTCTATGTATTGCAGTCTGTAGCTACAGAGCAGAGATACAAATGAGCATTTATTTTGTGTACTGGTCTTGGCCAGAAGCTCAAAATTAGAGGTTTTCTCTAACCAGCCATGTAACCAGCACTCCTCATCGCACCTTCATCATTTTGTTGGCTTAGTTTTTAACACTCATCACTATCTGGATGTTAGATATTTATTAGTTTATCTGTCTCCTATTCGCTAGAATGTAAAATCCATATAAGCATTACCCCTGGAAATACTGCTAAATCCCCAGCAACAAGAAAAGTGGTTAAAACAGGTGCTTAAAAATATTTCTTGAATAAATGAATATACTTGTGATTTAACCTTGATAGTCTAACAGAGGAACTGATCATAAATAAAATATGTAAATCTGAGTTACCATTCTTCAAATAAATTAAATCCATATTAAACAAAATCCAAGGGAAAAATGAGAAATCCAAGTAGGAAAATTTTTAGATTTCAAAAAAACAAGAAAAGCTTGAGTGTGTTTGCAAGCTATTATTGGTGGGTCAATTCTACTTTAGATTGTGAGCTCTTTGAAAACATAAATCATGTTATGTGAAGATAGGGTACAATAAATATCACATTTAAACACTCAAAAATGAACAGTTTCAAAATTGACATTTCATTCAAAAGAAAAAATACTTTTTTTCATTCTGAGTGGCTCAAAAACATGTTTCAGCTCTTGTGTTTTTAATTCTTTTAATGACTACTAAGTGAATTTGCTAGGCTCATCTTTGGCTCATTTTACAGATTATTACTTAGAAACACTTTGCTTGGCAACTCTTAGGTTTCATAAAGAAAAATAAACAGTAAATTTGCCAAATTCCATGGGGAAAGTCCCTGGCAGAACAAAACAGAGTTTCCTTCAAGAAATCTGTCATAATTCAGTTACTATCAATATTTTAATTGCCTCTTCTCTGGCTTACTGTATGTCAAAAGACAAAAACAAAGAACTGTAATGAGTTTCCATGAAAAATTTAAAAAGATTCAGAAAATAATGTTCTCAGAAAAATGGTAATTGTAGTAGCCTGAAACAACAGTAAATTTTAATATAAACTTTCTGTGATTTCCCTAAACATCCTCAGAGGAATTATCAGAATGAAAAGACTACAGAGAATGAGTAGTTAACTGATGCGGACTCAATAGAAGTTAAACAGATTCAATTTTTAATTTTGTAAAGTATATATGAAAGTAATAAATCACTGCCATTAAGTATTGTATTAGTAGTGACTTTAACTTAATGTTCTCCTAACTTTAAACTTACCACTTTCTAATAATATGCAAAGTTTAAAAAAAAATGCACACACATCAAAGGCAGAGAAATCAAACTACGTCCAATTAGTAAAATTTTGCGAAAGCCATTGAATAATAAAATTTACCTTTTCAGCTGGTAACAAATCAAAATTCTCACTAAATTCTTCTAAAACCAAGTCAGCAAATTCATCATCCAAATCTGCAACCTATAGAGAAAGGTTTTAGAGTTCTATAACTTGCATTTACTTTCATTAACTATTAATTTGTCCAAACACCATAAACAGACAATATTCAAATATTTCAAGACAGCTACCTTACCTAGGCCAAGCAACTCTTCACTTCTTCTAAAGAGATAAAGAAAAATGTTTTTCTTTGAAAGGAAAAGAAATGGAAAACTAAAGATACTATTAGGAGTTTCCTAAATTCACAGAAAGCCAGAGCCTGATAAAGCATCTTAATTAAATGCTATCAGTGTGCTCAAAAGAAATCAAAGAAAATGTGCAACTTACAATGATAGCACATACAATGGATTGGCCTTTCTTAGATAAATCTGGAGGTTTTAGTTTATAAAAAAGTTTCATCTGGTTTTCCTCTAATATTCTGAATGTTCACCAGATCTCCCAAGACAGTCAAACTAAGAGAATTAATGTTGCTGTAATCCCGCACTGAAGAAATACATTTATGTTAGGGAAGGGAGGCGTAGGCAATATTTCAATAATAAAAATGCAATTGTCTATTTCACATTCTTTTCATAACCATCCGACTATACGAAATGGGATCATTCAGCTGACAAATTAATAAAACAGCTTCAAAAGCATATAACAGTACAAGGGAGCAAAACGTTCAAACTTGGTAAAAAAAAAAAAAAACCACACTGTTAACAGGATTAAGTACCTAACCATGGTTAGCAGAAATGTACCTAACCATCCTTCTGGAAAGCATTATATGTGATGGTTAAGCTCAGCTTCTGGAATCAGACTACCTAGAAATGGCTCCACCACTTACCCACTTGTTCAAATTTTGGTCAAGTTATTTCACCTCTCTGCCTTAGTAACTCACTAAGATGATAGTAGTATCTACTTCTTGAGGCTGTTATAAAGATTAAATAATCAATTCAAATTATGCTTTAAGAATATATACTCTAGTGTATAATAAGTATTAGCTATTATTACTGTGCACCTTCAATATTGGAAGTTGATTCTATTCCACACTGATCTTATCCACTAATTTAAAGGAAAATTTTAAATTAAGGCAAAATATACACAACATAAAGTTTACCATTGTACTCTTTTTTTTTTTGATACGGAGTCTGGCTCTGTCACCTAGGCTGGAGTGCAATGGTGCGATCTCGGCTCACTGCAACCTCTGCTTCCTGGGTTCAAGCGATTCTCCTGCTTCAGCCTCCTGAGTAGCTAGGATTACAGGCGCGTGCCACCACGCCCAGCTAATTTTTTTGTATTTTTAGTAGAGACAGGGTTTCACCATGTTGGTCATGCTGGTCTCAAACTCCTGACCTCGTGATCTGCCCACCTCAGCCTCCCAAAGTGCTGGGATTACAGGCATGAGCCACCAGGCCCAGCCCACTGTACTCTTGCACAGTTCAGTAGTGTTAAAGTACTTTCACATTATTGCACAATAAATCTCCAGAACTCTTTTCAACTTGCAAAACAAACTCCATACACATTAATTAAACAACACTCTATTCTCTCTGCCCTTCCCCAGCCCATGGCAACTGCCATTCTACTTTCTGTCTCTGAATCTGGTTACTCTGGATCCATGGATTTGGGTTGCTTCTACCTTTTGGCTATTGTCAAGAATGCTGCTAAGAACATGTGTGTGCAAATATCTCTTTGAGACTCTTTTCAATTCTTTTGAGTATATACCCAAAAAGTGGAACTGTTGGGTAATATAGTAACTCCATATTTAATTTTTTGAGGAATCGCCATATTGTTTTCCATAGTGGCCGCAACATTTACGTTCCTACCAACAGTGTGCAAAGTTATAATTCTCCACACCTTTGCCAACACCTATTTTCTGTATTTGACAGTAGGCATCCTAATGGGTGTGAAGTAGTCTTATTCTGTAAATTTTATACATACTTATGTATTTCTTATAATTAGCATATTATTAGCTACTGACAGTCTCAGATTCTTTCTGAGATTTCTGTCACATACTATCACATCCTAGAAGACCATGAGACATGGGCAAGTGTGTGTTGGCTCCTCAACTAGATTACAAGATCCTTCTTAAGTTTATTCTTATAGCTCTTCTGTATTAAAACAACACAAACAAACTCAAAGAGGAATGAATTATTAATAAACGTCAATTCCACTTTTATATCTTCTATGCTCCCCAAATTAAAAAAGCAGTATAACAAAGCGGGTAAGAGCTTTAGCTCTAAACAGATTAACCTGGGTTCAGATTCTAGCTCAGCCACTTTATTAGCTGTGTGACAACTTATTTAAGCATTTGAGCTGCTGTTTCCCCATCTGTAAAATAGGGACAATATAAGGTTCTTGTGAGGGTTTAATTAAAAAGTATATGTAAAGCACTTAACCTAGCACAGAGTAGGCCCTCATTAACTCAATAACAAAAATAACAATTATTATGTTAATGATAAAGTTGCAATGATTACTACATACAGTCAGGAATCAGTTAGTGACAGGGATAAGTTCTGAGAAATGTGGTGTTAGGTGATTTCGTCATTCTACCAACATCATAGAGTGTACTTACATAAACCTAGACGGCATAGCCTGCTTTTACACCAAGGCTATGGCCTATTACTCCTAGGCTACAAATCCGTACAGCATGTTACTGTACTGAATACTGCAGGCAACTGTAACACAATGGTAAGTATTTGTGTATCTCAACATAGAAAAGGTACAGGAAAAATATAGTATTATAATCTTACGGCACTGTCAACATTCATGTGGTCTGTTGTTGACTAAAATGTCATCATGAAGTACATGACTATACTTAAAAAAAAAAACTATGTACAAAAGATAAGTGAAAAAAAAATTAATGCTGAATAAATTTATTTGGACCAATTCAATTTAGAAGTGAAAAATCAAGGGCTCTGATTCAAACGTTTTTCTCTACCATAATATTCAAGAAATTAAGGTATGTTTTATTTATTGCCGTATATACTAACAATATAATATAAAATTACAAATATTAACAATCTTGCTATTTTGAAGATTATAATTTTGAAGTTGGATGAGGCCCAGAGCTATATACCAACTATAAAATTGACGGTTTTAAAATTTTCTAAATAATTTGACATCTGGTGAAAAGTAAAGTAAAAGACATGCATATCCTTTGACCTAGCAATGCTACTCGTTAGTTTAATCCTAAAGAAACTATTGCCCATGTGCACAAGTAGATACAAAAATGTTCATAGCCACATTGTTTGTAACAGCAAAAAAGAGAAACAACCTCAAAGCCCATCCACAGGAGAATACCCAATAAAGTGTGGTAAAATCATATATTATAACAATATACAAGATTGAAATGAATAGACTATAACTACACATATTTGCAACATGGATAAAGTTCCAACAATGTTGAGCAATGTCATAAAATACAAACAGTAACATCTCATTTATATAAAGTTCAAAACATGTAAACCTAAGTTCTTTAAGGATTTATGGTAAACTAAAGAAAAGCAAATGAGGCCCGGTGCAGTGGCTCACACTGGTAATCCTAGCACTTTGGGAGGCTGAGGTGGGCGATCACCTGAGGTCAGGGGTTCGAGACCAGCCTGGTCAACATGATGAAACCCCATCTCTACCAAAAAATAAAAATAAAAAAATTAGCTTGGAGTGGTGGTGCGTGCCTGTAATCCCAGCTACCCAGGAGGCTGAGGCAGGAGAATCACGGGAACCTGGGAGGTAGAGGCTGCAGTGAGCTGAGATCGTGCCACTGCACTCCAGCCTAGGCCTCAGAGCAAGACTCCATCTCAACGAAAAGCAAATGAAAGAGAAATATTGAAATAATAATTTGGGGGACAGGTAGATGATTAGTGGGAGAGAAAGATGAACAAAAAATGGCACATAGCATTTACATTGTATTAGGTATTATAAGTAATTTAGAAATGATTTAAAGTATACAGGAAGACATGAATAGGTTATATGCAAATACTACATCATTTTATATCAGGGACTTGAGCATCTGCAGATTTTGGTATCCACAGGAGGTCCTGCAACCAATCCCCGAGAGATGCTAAAGTATGACTATATTTTAAGATAAGTGGTGCACACATTGGTGTTCATTTTATCATTCATTATACTTTACTTGTTCAATTAAGGCATTCCTTGCTTCAGTTGTTTCCTTCAGCAATTCAGGATCATTCATTTCCAAGAGGGGCTTTCTCTCAAAGTCTTTTCCATCATTTGAATTGCAATTCCAAAGAAGTTTTTCTTTCGTTACTACATCCACCACTCCTTTGAAAGTTTTGGCTTCACCAATTGGTAACTGTAAGTCAGAGTGAGATTAACATTATTACATGATCACTCACTGAAAACTACACTGATGACAAGTCTTTTCTAATTGTACCATTTTCCCCAAAATGTCTATTATCACCATTACTATAATCTGTGGCTATTTCTATTTATACCCCAACTTCTTCAAAAATGATGAGATAGCTTTGGAAATGTATATATTGTCACAAAATAAATTAATGAGGAAACTGAGAAGAAGCTGATGCTATTAACCAATTTACCTGTAAAAGCAAAGGCTTTGCCTTTAACTTCTCTCTGATGCTTTCAACTGCATACTTAAAGCTGTAGAAAGCAAAATAATTATAGTTAAAAACATGGTTAAAAATTCTTTACCAAAGGTATCAAGAGAGGAAAAAAAACTCTTTCAGGTTTTAAGAATGTTTTCTAAAATTTTAACTCACTTTATTCTCCTTAACGCTCACTATTTAACAGTTTTCCATAGGAAAATGTCTGGAATAAACTTTTATGTCAATTTCAGGTATCAGTAATTACCCTAATCCAGCCACAGAGCTGTTTAGGGTATTATTATTGTGAGCTTCGCATAACTGTACTTTGCAATTAACATTAAATGAATTGATCAAGGTAACAAGGATAATAAAGTGCAGTTGGGATTCCAATGCAAGATTGGTGATAAGCCAAGGATTCTTTCTTCTACAACTAGGTTTACTACCATACAAGGCAACCAGCTTTCTTCCAAGAGCCTGCCTAGTCTTCGGCATTCTTCACATCGTATGCTATGCTATTCATTTCTATGCTAACACTGCAGCTGGCTACCTATAGAACACATGCCATCTTTGGCACACAAGCTGATTTACATGCAGGTCATTCCGGTCCCATTGTTTTTCAGAACCAGCCTATTTTCCAGTCATATCCCTCCCCATTGCCAATGGCACTGCCTGACAATAAATAGGTACTTCCATCTACCACAAGGAACTCCAAGCAGAAAAGGGTCAGAACTTGAGGCTAGTACATTTTAAAGGTTGCTGGGCTATTACTAATCAAGACAAGGTTCTTTAAACAAACAGCCTCAGAATTACTATAGAGAGGGAGATAAACACAAAGCATATTAATTACTGTGTAGTTTTAGGGGAGGTATAGTTTATGTTTCATTTTTGCCATTCTCCCATCACAGGCCACAATCTCTCCCTATCACATTTGTTCTAGAATTTTTAATATTCTTGATTCTCTCCCTTTCACATTTTCTCCAAATCTTTCAAATATTCTTGATTATCTGAATTACATTCCCAGGACAATGCATCCACCACTCTGTAAGTCTCTGACCATGACCAATACATCTCAGCATTAACTCTCTTCTGCCCCTACATGCAGGTCTTACAGCATCTACATTCTCTTCTTCCAGTTCTTTATTGACAGTATCTTACCCAGTAGCTAAGAAAATCAGAGAATATGGAAGAACACCTTCAAATGCAGGAAACAGTTCTCTATTCTCTATCTTTAGCGATGATGGAAAGCGCCATACCTTCAGCAATATAGGGACTATACTACAGTTCTAAAGAGAATCAATGGAATCATCAAGAAGCCACTTTGATCTCAGAAATATGATTCAGTCTCTCTATACTAGAAACAGGATGATTCACCATCTATCAGCTATTAGTCCCAAATTGTTATATAACCTATGGATTAGCTGCTTTGAATTTTTTTATGGGAATAAACTGGGATTCCATGGAATATTTATACCCTATAATACAATAGGAAAAAAAATAGCTATTCCTAAATTTAAGTTACAGTTCATTAAAAGCTCAAATTGTAGTTTCACCCTGATAAGCCAATGAAACACATTTCAAATACCTTGCTCCAGTTTTGTCCATCTTGTTTAAAAAACAGATTCGAGGTATATTGTGTTTATCAGCTTGCCTCCATACTGTGAGAGTCTGGGCCTAAAGCAAAGATGAGGAAAAAAATACATACTGAACAAAAGTAACTATGTTACTAGACCTGGAATGAAGAGATCCAAAAATCTACTGTCAGATAAATTGGGCCCTATTCTAGCAGAGAATTAGTGCAACTGCACTTATATTTTTAGGGTCACTCTTTAGCTATCAAGTTAACACAGCCGGGAACGTGATGAAGTGTGAAGGGGAGTGTGCTTCAAACCACTTGAGAATACTCTGGGTGAACTAGGTGGCCACACAAAGAGAATTAACACCTCAGGAGGTACTGAGAATCATGGAAAGTGAACTTAACTGAGAATCAGGAGACCTACTTTTTGTTTGGCTTCACTTTTCCTAGTAAATGTCATATGACACTGAACTCATTTAATGTCAGGTTTCTGATCTATGAAATAGGAATTTTGCCTTAATTATTTCAGACACTTATTTTGAGGTAAAAGAAATATAGGAGTGTACTATAAAGCAGCCAGTTTATTTTTTAGGTAAAATTTATATACAATAAAGTACAGATATTAAGTGTATACTCAATGCGTTTTGATAAAAGTACGTTGTACTTAGTACGTTGTACTAAGTGGGGTAGTAGTTTGTAACTACTACCCCACTTAGAACATAGAACATTCTATTACTCCTGAAATTTTTCTCATCCCTGTCTCCTATAAGCAACCTGTCCTGATTTCTGTCACCATAGCTTCAGTGTCTTATTCTTGAACCTCATACAAAATAGCATGGCTTCTTTGGCTCAACATGTTTTTAACATTCATCCACACTGTTAGGTATTTCTGTTCTTTTTAATTATACATACGTACCAGTTGGTTTTCCTATCCACCAGGTGCGGTGGCTCATGCCTGTAATCCCAGCACTGTGGGAGGCTGAGGCAGGTGGATCACCTGAGGTCAGAAGTTCAAGACCAGCCTGGCCAACATGGTGAAACTCTGTCTCTATTAAAAATACAAAAATTAGCCAGGCGTGGTGGTGTACGCCTGTAGTCCCAGATACTCGGGAAGCTGAGGCACAAGAATCGCTTGAACCCGGGAGACAGAGGTTACAGTGAGCCAAGATTGCACCACTGCATTCCAGCCTGGGCGACAGAGTGAGACTCCTGTCTCAAAATAAAATAAAATAAAATAAAATAAAATAAAATAAAGAAACTTCCAAATAGTCTTCCAAAGTAGTTGCATTATTTTGCAGTCTTTTTAATTTTTTTTGAGACAGGGTCTCACTCTGTTGCCCAGGCTGGAATGCAGTGGTGCAATCAAGGCTCACTGCAGCCCCAACCTCCCTGCTGGGCTCAAGCAATTCTCCCATCTCAGCCTCTGGAGTAGCTGGGATGACAAGTGCACGCCACCAGGCCCAGCTAATTTTTTTTGTATTTTATAAAGATGGGGTTTCGCCATGTTGCTCAGGCTGGTCTCTAATTCCTGGGCTCAAGCGAACCCACCTGCCTCAGCCTCCCAAAGTGCTGGGATTACAGGTGTGAGCCACCATGCCTGGCCTCTATTTTGCAGTCTTATCAACAATGTGTAAGATTTCTAGTTGCTCCACATCCTCACCAACATTTGCTATCACTCTTTTTAATTATAAGCATTCTTTTGGGTGTGAAATTGAATCTGTGATTTTAATTTGCATTTTCCTGAGGACTAATGAGATTATACATCTTTCATGTGCTTACTAGTCATTCACATGTGTTCTTTTGTGAAGTGTCCAAGTTTTTTGTCCATTTTCTTCTGGGTTATTATTGATTTATAGTTCTTCATATAGTCTGGATACAAATCCATGGTTATAGATACGTACTATAAATACTTCAGTATTTATTTCCCAAGAACAATCATATTCTCTTATATAACCAATACTATTATTGCATTCAGGAAATTTAATATTTGTATAATATGTTTATCTAACATTACAAGTATCTTCTCATAGTCTATTCCTTGTGTTTTTAATTTTTTTGTTTTAATGAACAGCTGTAATTTTGATAAAGTTCCAGGAATCAACTTTTGTTATTTATGTTTCATGCTTCTTATGTCCTCTAAGAAATTTTTACCTACCCCAAGGCTGTAAAGATATTTTTCTTCTAGAAGCTATGTATACATAACAACACTGTGATCCACTCCAAATTAATTTTTGTGTATGATGAGGTATGTGTGTGAGGCGTGGAGGGTGAATATCATAAATTTTCAAAGAACAAAAACATATTGCAAATCAAAACAAAAAACTCCCACCATTCCACCTGCCAGCTAAAAGCTCATCCATTGTTTAAAACAAGTGCCTTCTCCTTCATGAATTCAGCAACTTCCTATTCAAGCACATTTCAATCTTGTAAGTAATGCAATCTGTTTGAATGATTAAACGTCAAATTTATCTAAAGTTATAACAACAGAAAAATGGAACTATTAGGAAATAAAGTGACCCAGAAAGAAACAGAAATAACAGTGTATAATCAATCTCACACCACAGTGTCTTCTGCCAGAATCCATTAAACTATGGCAGGCTAACTTGTTAGCTCAAAAGTAAGGTAGAATCTCTGATCTCTCAAAGTTCTTGACACTAGCTTTCCTGTTTCTCCTTTTACTATGAAATATCTGAGATTACATATAGATTACATCTCAATATAAATTCTGATTTCCTTTTAACATTATTTGATTTATGTGAACTTACCAAATAGATGGTTACAGTTAACTAAATTTGATATATTCTACTTTTTAAAAAATCATGCTGTTCTAATTCCCTTTACTTTGGCAATATTATTTACCTCTACACCAGCAGAGGCATCAAATACAGCCACTGCACCATCCAACACTCTTAGGCACCGCTCAACCTCCAAAGTAAAGTCCACATGACCTAAGAAAAAGATAAGATGTATAATGCCTTCTTTTTAACAAAACCATCATATGATCCAGCAATCTCACATCTCACTCCTGGGGGGGGGGGGGGGGGTGTGTGTGTGTATATATATGTATATATATAAAGGTATTGAAAGCAGAGTCTCAGAGCTATTTGCACACCCTCCATAGCAGCACTGGTAGACAAAAGGTGGAAACAACCCAAATGTCCACTGATGTATGAATGGATAAACAAAATGTGATATACACATACAATGGAATACTACACAGAATAAAAAAGAAAATATTGTAGCACATTGTCACACGCTACAATATGAGAAAATTTGAGGGCTTTATGCTAATGAGATAAGCCAATCACAAGAGGACAAATACGGTATGATTCCACTTACATAAGGCATCTAAGCTAGTCAAATACATAGGTATACAAAGTAGATAGTGGTTAGCAGGGGTGGAGGGAGGGGGCAAAAGGGAATTGTTGTCCAATGAATATAGTTTCATTTCTGCAAGATAAAAAAGTTCTGGACATCTGTTTCACAGCAATGTGATTATACTTAACACTACTAAACTGTACACTTAAAAATGGTTGAGATGGTAAATTTTGCAACACATGTTTTTTTACCACAATAAAAAGCAAAACAAAAACCCCAGAAAAACAAAAAAACTCCAAATGACGCAGCATCTCTGTGTTACTGGAATCGTACCATACCTGGTGTATCAATTAGATTGACTCTATAACCTTTCCAATCAAATGTAACAGCAGCTGATTGAATAGTAATGCCTCTTTCTCGCTCTTGGGCCATGAAATCTGTCACTGTGTCTCCATCGTCAACATCTAGCCAGGAAAAAGATGATCAGTTTAGTCTTAATAGCAAGTGTATTTTATTCGTGCTCAATATCTACCTGACACAGTTTAACCTGCCTTAAGAAAAATCTTTCCTAAAATATTTGGTTTAATAGAGCCTTTACTCTTTCACTAAGTAAATCCTCATGGTAGAAAAAGTTTTTCAGCTAGATTAGTAATTTTGTCATAAAAGGAATTTTTCATCAAGATGAAAATCCTTTAAGTTTACTGAACTTATTTTACTTACTTACTTCTTTTATTTCTTACATAGCTTAACTATCATTACCCCCTTTTTATCTGATGTCCCTCCCTCCTGATCCCTTGATAGGAGGCAGAGTGGTACAGTGAAAGAACACAGACAGACATAGCTTTAAATCCCAACTTTACCACTTAGCACTCTATGATCTTGAGGCAAACTACTTAACCTAGTTTGTAAAATAAGGCTAGTAAAGCCATCCTTGCTGGGTTGTTATTATAAGGATGAAAGGAGACAATATATATAAAGTACCTAGTCTAGTAGATGATAAATGATAGCCACACGGAATGAGGTAGAGAAAAAAATTCATCCAATATTAAATTATCCTTTACAAACCCATCTCATTACTAAATTTTCCAAAGAGAAGGGATTTAGTTGTACAAGTGCAAGTAGTCTCATAGAACTTCTACAGTATAAAGTCACAAAAAAACTATCCTGAACTTTATCCAAAAAGTTCACTGAAATTATTGTGCAGTAAAATTCTGTAGTTGAATTAAGCATATTATTCTAATTAAATTTATAGACAGTAAAAGAAATAAACAGTTGATCTTTACCATTATCATGGCCTTATACTACCATTTATTTCAGCATTAAACCCCTAAAACGGTAGCTAGTTGCCCCATATATGTGTATGTGTATGTGCATATGTATAAATATGTACACACACACATAATCTAAACACCAGAGGAGGAAATAGCAAGAAAAATGTATTTGACAGCAACTCAAATATAACTCTATGTTAATACCTATAATTGTATTAGTGTCAGTTATTCCCAACATCACTGCCAAAGAAAATAATATCATTAAGGATACAGACCAAATAACTAACTATAAGTTCTAAATGAGACAGTAAGTTTTAAAAACACTTACACAGTAGTAAGCATTTTCACAATTATAAAGATCTTTATTTCACATTATCTTTATGATTATTCATATGACTAATAAAGTCAACCTTGGATCAGCAAGTTCTACAACAACCTGGATAGTTTTTAGGCTATGGTCTGAACTAGAAAAGAACTTCAAAAGATAGCCGTACAAAAACACATGGACAATCACTGCAGTTTTGCACTCAGAAAGCCCCATCCTTAGGGGAAGGAGGAGAGCCCCACATCAAGGGAGCACCCCGTGAAACAAAAGAATCTGAACAGTAGCCCTTAAGTGCCAGATCTTCACTCTGACATGGTCCACCCAAATGAGAAGGAACCAGAAAAACAATTCTGGTAACATAACAAAACAAGGCTCTTTAATTCCCCCCACCAAAAATCACACTAGCTCACCAGCAATGAATCCAAACCAAGACAAAATCTAAATTGCCAGAAAAAAGAGTTCAGAAGGTCAATTATTAAGCTACTCAAGGAGGCACCAGAGAAAGGTGAATACCAACTTAAAAAAACTGTTTAAATATTACAGGATATGAACGGAAAAATCTCCAGAGAAACAGCCAGCATAAATAAACAATCACAACTTCTGGAAATGAAGGACACACTTAGACAAATGCAAAATACACTGGAAAGTCTCAGCAATAGAATTAAGTAAGTAGAAGAAACAACTTCAAAGGCCAGGTGTGGTGGCTCACACCTGTAATCCCAGCACTTTGGGAGGCTGAGGCAGGCAGATCACTTGTGGTCAGGAGTTCAAGACCAGCATGGCCAACATAGTGAAACCTTGTCTCTACAAAAATACAAAAATTAGTCAAGCATGATGGTGTGTGTCTATAATCCCAGCTACTCAAGAGGCTGAGGTGGGAGAATCGCTTGAACCTGGGAGGTGGAGGTTGCAGCGAGCCGAGATTGTACCACTGCACCTTAGCCTGGGTGACAGAGCAAGACTCCATCTCAAAAAGAGAAGAAACAACTTCAGAGTTCAAAGACAAGGCTTTTGAATTAACCCAACCTGACAAACACAAAGAAAAAAGAATTTTAAAAAAATGAACAAAGCCTCTAAGAAGTTTGGGATTATGTGAAATGAGCAAACCTAAGAATAACTGGCATTCCCAAGAAAGAAGAGAAATCTAAAAGTCTGGAAAATGTTTTTAAGGAAATAATCAAGGAAAACTTCCCTGGCCTTGCTAGAGATCTAGACATCCAAATACCAGAAGCTCAAAGAACACCTGGGAAATTCATCACAAAAAGATCATCGTTTAGGCACAGAGTCATCAGGTTATCTAAAGTCAAGACAGGAAACAATTTTAAGAGTGTGGGGAAAAAACATCAGGTAACCTATAAATAAAAACCTATCAGATTAACAGCAGACTTCTCAGCAGAAACCCTACCAGCTAGTAGGAATTTGGGTCCTACTTTAGCCTCCTTAAACAAAACAATTATCAACCAAGAATTTTGTATCCAGAGAAACTAAGCTTCATAAATGAAGGAAAGATGTAGTCTTTTTCAGACAATCAAATGCTGAGAGAACTCACCACTAGCAAGCCAGCACTACAAGAACTACTAAAAGCAGCTCTAAATCCTGAAACAAATCCTCAAAATACACCAAAATAGAACCTCCTTAAAGCATAAATCTCACAGGACCTATAAAACAATAATACAATGAAAAAAAAAACCAGGTATTCAGGCAACAAATAGTGACAATAGTACCTCACATCTGAATACTAACATTGAATGTAAATGACCTAAATGTTCCACTTAAAAGATAAAGAATGGTAGAATGGATAAGAGTTCACCAAGTACCTGCTGTCTTCAAGAGACTCACCTAACACATAAAGACTCACATAAACTTAAGGTAAAGGGGGGAAAAAGATACTCCATGCTAATGGACACCAAAAGTGAGCAGGAATAACTGTTCTTATATCAGACAAAACAATCTTTAAAGAAGCAGCAGTTAAAAAGACAAAGAGGGATATTATACAATGATAAAAAGACTAGTCCAACAGGAAAATATCGCAATCCTAAATATATATGCACATAACATTGCAGCTCCCAAATTTATAAAATAATTACTACTAGACCTAAGAAATGAGATAGCAACACAATAATAATGGGGGACTTTAATACTCTACTGACAGCACTAGACAGGTCATCAAGACAAAAGGTCAACAAAGAAACAATGGACTGGCCAGGCGCAGTGGCTCATGCATGTCATCCCAGCACTTTGGAAGGCTGAGGTAGGCGGATTACCTGAGGTCAGGAGTTCAAGACCAGCCTGGCCAACATAAAAATACAAAAATTAGCCAGGCATGATGGTGGGCACCTATAATCCCAGCTACTTGGGAGGCTGAGGTAGGGGAATTGCTTGAACCCGGGAGGTGGAGGTTGCAATGAGCCAAGATCGCACCATTTCACTCCAGGCTAGATGACACAGCCAGACTCCATCTCAAAAAAGAGACAATGGATTTAAACTATATCCTAGAACAAAAAGACTTAATAAATATTTACAGAACATTCTTCCCAAAAACTGAAGAATATATATTCTATACATCAGCATGTAGAACATTCTCCCAGATAGACCACAAGACAGGCTACAAAACAAGTCTAATAAAGTTAAGAAAATCAAAATTATATCAAGTACTCTCTCATATCATAGTGGAATAAAACTGGAAATCAACTCCAAAAGGAACCCTCAAAACCATGCAAATACATGGAAATTAAATAACCTGCTCCTGAATGATCATTGGGTCAACAATGAAATCAAGATGGAAATTTAAAAAGTGAAACGAAAAGCTGGTTCTTTGAAAAGATAAATAAAATTGATAGACCATTAGTAAGATTAACCAAGAACAGAAAATATCCAAATAAGCTCAATTAGAAACAAAACAGGAGATACTATAACTGATACCACAGAAATACAAAAGATCACTCAAAGCTACTATGAACACCTTTACGTGCATAAACTAGAAAACCTAGAGGAGATGGATAAATTCCTGGAAATATGCAATCCTCCTAGATTAAACCAGGAAGAAACAGAAACTGAACAGACAAATAACAGTGAGAAGGAAATGGTAATTAACAAGTTGCCAACAAAAAACATCTAGGACCAGATGGATTCGCAGCTGAATTCTATCAGACATTCAAAGAATTGGCACCAATTCTATTGATGCTATTCTACAGATAGAGGGAATCCTCCCTAAATCATTCTATGAAGCCAGTATCACCATAATACCAAAAGCAGGAAAAGACACAACAAAAAAAGGAAAACTACAGACCAATATCCCTAATGAACACAGAAGCAAAAATCCTCAACAAAATACTAGCTAACTGAATCCAACAGCATACCAAAAAGATAATCCACCATGATCAAGTAGGTTTCATACCAGGAATGCAGGGATAGTTTAACATCTGCAAGTCAATAAATGTGATATATCACATAAACACAATTAAAAACAAAAATCACATGATCATCTCAATAGACTCAGAAAAAGCATTTGACAAAATTCAGCATCCCTCTATGATTAAAACCCTCCTCAAAATTGGCATAGAAGGGACATACCTTAAAGTAATGAAAGCTAACTATGACAAACCCACAGCCAACATTATACATATATGTGTATATACATATACACATACACATACATGCACACCACATTTTCTTTGAAAATGCACATCAAAAGCACAATGCAATACCACCTTACTCCTGCAAGAATGGCCACAATCAAAAAATAACAGATGTTGGAGTGGATGTGGAGTGGACATATACACCACATTTTCTTTATCCACTCATTGATTGGCATTTGGGTCGGTTCCATATTTTTGCGAATTGTGATGTTATAAACATGCGTGGTCAAGTATCTTTTTCGTATAATTATTTCTTTTCCTCTGGGTAGATACCAAATAGTGGGATTGCTGGATCAAATGGTAGTTCTACTTTTAGTTTTTAAAGGAATCTCCACACTGTTTTGCACAGTGGTTGTACTAGCTTACATTCCCACTAACAGTGTAAAGTGTGTGTGTGTATATATATATATATATATATATACACACACACACACATATACACACCATGGAATACTACTCAGTCATAAAAAAGAACGAAATAATGGCATTCGCAGCAACCTGGATGGAACTGGAGACCACTATTCTCGGATGGAATTGGAGGCCAGGATTCTAAGTGTAGTAACTCAGGAATGGAAAACTGACATCATTTGTTCTCACTCATAAGTGGGATCTAAGCTATGAGGATGCAAAGGCATTAGAGTGATACAATGAACTTTGGGGACTCAGGAGAAAGGGCAGGAGGGGAGTGAGGGATAAAAGACTACACATTGGGTACAGTGTACACTACTTGGGTAATGGGTGCACCAAAATCTCAGAAACCACCCCTAAAGAACTTATGTAACCAACCACCTGTTCTCCAAAAGCCTGTTGAAATAAAAAATAAAATAAAATAAGCCTTAGGGGAGAAAACTGTTAACCTAGTTGCTTTTTAGAATATAAAGTCTAAGATTATCTTTAATTATAAATATAATAAACCAGTTATGATAAAGACATAAAATTAAGGGCAATCACAGAGAAAATGTGTGTGTATATAAAAGAGAGAGAGAACATTCTATGTGGGTTCTATTTTTATATATTCAGTTTCTTGGCATCATAAGATTGTGTACATGTCTAGTTTACCTTACTATGAGAGCAAGGTCTTGATATTCTCTTTTTTAACTGTAAATAAGTTATTGCCATGACTTTTGTAGGTGATTTTTCAGCTTAGTGACTATAATTACTGTAAAGCTTGATTTCCTTGTTATAATAAACTGCATTAGTTTGAAATAAATAAATAAAAACACATGGAATATTATTCAGCCTTATAAAAGGAATCTTCACTTGAGCCCAGTTTGAGACCAGCCTGAGCAACACACTGAGGCCCTGTCTCTACCAAAAATACAAAAGTTAGCCAAGTGTGGTGGCACCTGCCTGTAGTCCCAGCTACTCAGGAAGCTGAGGCAGGAGGATCTCTTGTGCCCAAGAGTTCAAGGCTGCAGTGAGCTGTGACTGGGCCACTGCACTCCAGCCTGGGCAACAGAGCAAGAGCCTATGTCTCTAAAAAAAAAAAAAAAAAAAAAAAAATTAAAAAATTAAAAAGGAATCTTGACACATGCTACAACATGGATGAACCTTGAGGACACTGTGCTATGTGAAATAAACCAGTCATAGAAAGACAAATACTTACGATTCCATTTATATGAGGTACCTAGAGTAGTCAAAGTCATGAAGAAAAAGTAGAAGGATGGTTGCAAGGGACCGGGGAGAGGGGAAAATGGGAGTTGTTTAATGGGTATAGAATTTCAATTTTGAAAGATGAAAATGTTTTGAAGATTGGTTGCACAATAATGTGAATATACTTAACACTACCGAAATAGTTAACACTTAGAAATAGTTAAGATGGTAAATTTTATGTTTTTTTAACTACAATTTAAAAGACGAAAGATAACTTGGTTAAGGATTAACAAAATCCTCTTTGATGTGAGAATTTAACTTCTGGTTACTTTTTTTGGTTCTTTTCTTCTAGAAACCAGATAACAGAGGTATGTCAACTACATTCCTAGGCAATATAACTTATGGAAAAAATAACTTCTGATTGGTAAACTAAATCTGAATTGCGAAGAACTATAAATGAATTATATATATAAGTACCTTATGGAGATACCGAACTCTGGGCTTCCCTGTGTATGGCATATACCTTAGGTGACACCTGGAAGCTATGCCTATGAAGTTATAACAAGAGACATTCATTCCTATGGGGCATGAATCTTCTAAGCTAGGGTGGCTCCTATGAATCTTGTCACCTTGCATCTAATCCATTACTCTGGAGCAGCCAAAGAAGATAGCTCCCAGATAGCTACGGGGACTGCTATAAGGACTCTACTAGAAAGAAACACCTAATGCTGGTCTGTTGGTAAGCTGTGGTTCCTGTCCTGTAGCATTCTGAGTAGACGAGTGTCCAGTGGGGCCTATGATAGTCTTATAAGTCTGAATATTTAGTTGAATCTAAGAAGACCCTTTGGTGGGTATTGCAACTATCTTATCTTTAAATTGTGGATTAGACATCAGTAGCTCTATGCCATATTCAAGGTGTGTAGGTTGACTTGTTAACCTAAATATTTTCCAATGATGCTTTTGCTAATGGGGGGGTGGGAAGAGGAGAAATCCATTCTAACCTCCCAGTGATCTTGTATATCCGGAATAGTACAATATTCTTTCTGTGGTGGTAGTTTTGCCTGCATCAATATGAGCCATAATTCCAATATTACGGATTCTGTTTAAAAGGAAAAAATAAGGTAAACTTTACTAAAATTGTAAAACCAAAGTATATATGCTATCCAAATTTCAAAGCTGGTATTTCTATAATTTATAAAACTGTGTAAAAACTAGAAAAATGGAAAACATTTAGACTATATCCACATTACTCTGATAAGATAGCTAAGTAACAAAAGGGCTAACTACAACCTACAATTTTGAGACTATCTTATATTCATTCTATGAAAAGTGTGCTGTTGTTACATTAAAAATTTTTAGCATTAAATTGAGAAAAAATAGCTAAGATACATTATCAACATCTACTTAAAATTGGCTAGGGCAGAAAGTCATAGAAATTACAGCATTCACTCTTGTCCATCAGAAAAAACCTGTAAATTTTCGTGACAGTCTATGGAAAAGCATGATATAATGATAGTACTTACTTAGCTATGGGAGGATTGATGATGGAATGAAGGGATTTGATATCATTTCCTATTAAGCCTAATGAAAAGAAAGTTAAAATTGAACTGTTACATTTATGAAATTTTCCTTTAATTTATAAATGAAAGACTTTAAAATAACCTTAAGCAAATACTGTAATTCCAAATAAAGTAAAATTCAAGCTAAATAAATCTAAAATGAACTAAAATTTATTTCCTTGCAATGTATAAGGAAAGCTATGGATGACAATAAAACAAGGTAAAAGTTTTAAACATCAAGTTCTAGATCATATCCTCAGAAAAATACAGATTCACCCCAATCTCTGCCACCTACTTCACTTCCATTTACAAAATTGTAGAATTAGAATAAATGCTCATAATAATAATCTTAAGGCAATGATCCTGAATCAAAGAAAAAATTTTAAATGCACAGTCCTATAAACCTGCCTTTTCCAGGGTTTGAAGAGCTAAGAGTGATCCTCATGTCAGTTGATAATGAATTATTATACAATTTGGAACTTGCCTTCCTCAGCAATCCCAGGACACAATACCTTTAAAGACAGCCTGGGAGGTTTCACTGAATAGAAGCTATAACAATTTAATACTTTTGAAAGGCCAAGCAGTATTTCTTAAATAAAAAAGTCCATATGGCTTATTCTATGCTTAATGTATAGTTTACCAATATTAAGAAGTAATTTCTAAAGAAACAAGGCAGTTACATTTGTAAATTTAATTAAAACCTTCCTGTTATTTAAACCATTTCTCCCATGTTTCTATAATACAAAAAGAGAATTTTATATTATTTTTGAAACTTCATGGTGGTTTGAAGATCAAAAGATAATCTATACTACTACAGTTAAATTCATATTAGCCAAATTCAGAGACCTAGATACACACCAATAACGTAGCCCATTAAATTAATCTGCCCTTGTAAGTCAACAGCCAATCAGTATTTTTATTCTATTATTCTCACATGACAAACACAGTAATGAGAACAGCAACAGAATTAAACTAGTTTCATAGAGTCTACCATACACTTGCTTGTTTCAAACACAGAAAGGACATTCAAAAGTAAGTCAACTCCTCCACCTTCCAGCTTCTGATGCCATGTATCTAACCTAAACAATCCCAAATACTTAGCCAAACTACTTATAACAATCCCCAAAATAAATTATTCTAGTAAATCTCTCTTGACAGAAAACACTTGCATAAAAAACAGAAATAAACTAGAAAAAGAAATTCACAAGAGCACTCTACAATTACACTCACATGTTAAACTTGCAAACTAGCTACTAAAGCCAACAACCTTTCCTTTGCTCAGTTCATCAGCGTGTTCCTCAGATAAGGAGCACAACTCTACTAATATTTCCTTCTGGCACCTATCTGAACACTCCCGCCCCTAATAATCTCAAGGAAATAGCCAAGAAGTAAAAAATGGTTACAGAGCCCTAATAAGGGAGATTCTTGCAAACAAGAGAGAGAAAAGAGATAAAGCAAACAGCTTAGATAAAATTAGAAGACTCTAACATTTGTACCTGGTAGAGAACTGCAATTTCTTCCAAGCGGCACATGTGGCTTTAATCTTTTTAAACTTGCTCTTATTTTATAGCAGCATATATTCTAGTAAAGAGAAAAAGAAACTTGACATTAATTTTATTTTAGCATCACTTATTACAGTGTTAATATTGTAATTACGCTTTGTCAGAAGATAAAATATTTTGTATAGCTTTAAAGTAGTCCTAATTTATTAACTCCAATTCTTTTAAAAAGTGACAATCCAAATATATCCTAGGGGAAAGAATAAGGATAAAATTAATACTGATTTGCTATTTTGAGCTGACCTTAAAACAATGGTTTTCCTCAACCTGCAGCATTAGCATGGGCTGAGGGCTTGTTTGAAAAACATGCTTAGGCTCCGATCCAGACAAGAGAATCAGAAACTCTTGGGGATGGAGCCAAACAATCTGTTTAAACTAGCTCTCCAGGTGATTCTAATAGCTACAGATTGAGAACCACAACCCTAAAGTTCCGAAAGTCAGAAGCTGAGTCAGAAAGGTTAAATAAGGTATCTCACCCAGAATACACCTTGGTTTTCCTCTACATCTGCTGAAAGGTCTGTAGGGGGCAATGAACTCTAAAACCATTAGTTGTTTTCAGGATTTATTACAGTTACACATTAGAGTCATCTGGAAAGCTTCTTGAAGACACGGGGGTGGGGAGAGAAAATGAGAACTGGAGGAACTGGGCAGTGGCATTTAAAAAAAATTCCCAGGGTGTCTCCAATGTAGCATTCAACTGAGAATCACTGAGTGAGAGCAGGTCTGCTTAAGGCCAAGCCTACCTCCTCTACCTTAGCTGCTTACCTAAACTTCTCATGTTCTCATGTAAAGGCTGAATATTCTCCACCTCAGTTTATGCCCAGACCACTACATATACATTTAATAGCTGCCAATGTAGTTGGAATTGTTAGTGCATGTAATGATTTAGGGCCACCACAATCTGCTTTTTGTTTCATGAACTGCATATCTGTGCGATCTATATTATTAGAAATAATATAGTTACCAAGTTTCTGGCAATAATATGCTACTATCCTCAGAAAATAATTCCACTGCATAATGACTAGGATAAGACCCAGTGTCTATCACAGCGTGCATAGTCTGAAAGTGTCAGCAATAAAAGCACTGAAGAAAAACTGGGTAACTCCTTGGGCCACTTAATGAGATCACAAATGGAATACAGAAATATATCTTCTTCAAAATGCTGCTCAGGTGATTTTTAAAGTAGCAAAAAAAAATTGTAGATGAATGGTAAGGCTTCTTAGCAACAACAACAAAAAAACTGTAGACGAATGGTAAGGCTTCTTAAGGGTTACAGGTTCTCCCATACAGCAGTCATACCCTATCCACAGGGGTTATATTCCAAGACCCCCAGTGGATGCCTGAAACCTCAGATAGTACAGAACCTAATTACTATCAATCAGAACATGGTTCTGTTCATGTCTTCTGCCCACAAATTGAATACCTTTTCCATCTTAACTAAGCTCTTATCATGTTATGTGACCATAATTTTTGCAGTTTGAAGTGCAACAGTAAAACTAGCAAAAATGTCTTTTTCTTTCTTCACAATTTCATGGATAGAAGATTCATTCCTACCACAGATCTTAGCAACCTCAGCATATGATTTGTTTTTTTCCTTATTAAGCCAAGAATTTTCACCTTTTCACTTAAAGGGAGCACTTTATGGCTTCTCTTTGGCACATCCAAATTGCCAGCATCACTACTCTTGCGCTCTGGGACCATGATTAAGTAAAATAAAGGTTACTTGAACACAAGCACTGCAGTATCACAACAGTGAATCTGATAACCCAGATGGCTACTGACTCATGGGTGGGGAGTGTATACAATGTGGATATGCTGGGCAAAGGGATGACTCACCTCCCAGGTGGGATTAAGTGGGATGGCATGAGATTTCATCACAGTACTCAGAATGGCACACAATTTAAAACTTATGAATTATTTCTGGAATTTCCCATTTAATTTTCAGACCACAGTTGACTCTGAGCAACTGAAACAGCTAACAGCAAAACCATGAATAAGGGGAAACTATTGTACTCCCTGTTAAGTCACTGAAGATAAAAAGAAACAACCCAAACAAGCTTTAAAGTAATCTCTCACTTAGCTATAGATAAAAAGGGTATTATTATGTTTGAGGTTTAATATCTTTAAGTATACTGAAGATGTGATAGTTTAGAAAATAATTTATAGTGTTTTGAAGAGGATTCAGGAGTCAGACCAGAGCTAAAGACTAAAACAATGTTCCTGAGACAAATATCAGACTGCCGAAGAAGCTGGCTTCCAACAGCTCTGCAGAAGACAGCCAAAAGTAGTTGTATCAACCATTGTATAATTATGTTGTACTTTGATATTAAGAGAAACTTTATTTCATAAGAGTCTCAATCCATGGATACTTAATATTACAAAGCACATTATTTGTTAGTAGTTTAAAGATGTGCATTAAGTGATGACATTCTTAGATATAAAACCCTACCCCTCCTTCAAAAACAACTGGCATTTTAGTACTCCATGAGACCAGTATTTAGCTACAGCTGTTCTTTTACTTTTAAATTAAGGTAATTTCCTCTTATATTTCTTAATAAATTAAGGTAATTACTTTCAAATTAGTTTAGCTTGAAGATTTCCAAAGGTTATGACTCAACTAAGTTTGGAATCAACAGCTGATGAGATATACTGGGCATTTTAGGCAGTAAAGGAGCTGAGGTTGTTAAAGGACATTTAATTTTATAAGAAATGCTTACATTAATATACACACTGGGTATTGTCTGATGACTCATTGCAAATATCCTCAAGTTGGTCCACATCTTGATCCTCCAAACTGTTATTGTCTGAAAAAATAAATATACAAAATCAAAAAACTAAACTTATGTATTACATGTCAGCAAGGCATATGTAAGTTAGACATATGTAATATGCATGGTAAAATGTATTACTTTTAAAAAGTCGGAACAATATTTTTAGCTACCAAAAATTCAATGCATCATTCAGAAAATGAAAATTCTGATTAAATATGAGAAATATGGTTTTTAGGTTTAAAATGTCCCTTATTTGTCAATGTAATGTTTAAAGAAAGATATGGCGATACAGTAGAAATCAACTTATTGAAATTACAAAACATTGTATCAACCAAAATGCATTGTTATGTAAATGTATAGAATTAAGCATAAAAAGCTAAGCATCCACATATTAACTTGGTAATTTCTAATTGGCAGTAAAATTTATTGATTCATTTGTATACTCTGATTTTCCTACCATACCATGTAAAAACTAAATCATGTAAAAAATATATAAAAGCAAGTCCTCTTCCTCTCTGATTATAGAAACTAAGCATCTTTAGTTTAAAAACATTTGCTAAATATTCACTATGTTTCAAGTACAATATCAAAGCTATTAGAAATATAAGGACGCAGCTGAGACTGGGGATGCTGGGGAGACAGACAGACCATGTTAAACCAAGCTTGTCCAACCCGTGGCCTGCAGGCCACATGCGGCCCACGATAGCTTTATATGCAGCCCAACATAAATTCGTAAACTTTCTTAAAATATTATGAGTTTTTTTTTTACTTTTTTTTAGCTCATCAGCTATTGTTAGTTATCATTAGTGTATTTTATGTGTGGCCAAAGACAATTCTTCCAGTGTGGCCCAGGGAAACCAAAAGATTAGACACCCCTGTGTTAAACCATTGTGATCCATATGTTATTAAGATATGTGAAACCTCATTACTACTCCTAAGTCTGTTCTTTTCTGGATCTTAGCTAAGAAACATTCACTACTCTTATTTAGAAAGTCATCTAATACTTACATTTGATTTCCTAAATATATTTGAATCTGTTCCCTTTGTTGTTGTTTTTTTTTTTTTTTTTTTGAGACAGGGTCTTGCCCTGTCACCAAGCCTGGAGTGCGGTGGCTTGATCTCAGCTCCCTGCAACCTCTGCCTCCTGGGTTCAAGCGATTCTCCTGCCTCAGCCTCCCGAGTAGCTGGAACTACAGGCATGTGCCACCACACCTGGCTACTTTTTGTATTTTTAGTAGAGACGGGGTTTCGCCATGTTAGCCAGACTGGTCGTGAACTCCTGACCTCAAGTGATCTACCCACCTCGGCCTCCCAAAGTGCTGGGATTACAGGCGTGAGCCACCATGCCTGGCCTTGAATCCATTCCCTTTTCATTGGTAATGCCAAAGTTCAGGGCCTCATAGTCTCTCCACAGTTGTGACTGTAATAGACATTTAATAGACATTTTCCTCTTCTTTAACTCAGTGGTTGTCAATAAAAAGATAATTTGCACAACCCAGCCCTCCCCCGCCCAAGCCTATTCGTTCCCATTTATTCAACAAGAATTTACTGTGTGTCTGCCTACCCACTGCTTTCTAGGTATCAGCGTTAATGCAGTGAAAAAAAGACAACAATCTCTGCCCTCATACTGCCTCTACCGTAGTCAGGGGATACAGACAACAAACAAAAGTAACGAATACAATACATAGTCTCTCCCATGATGATAGGGTGCTGTAGAGAAGAATGAAGCAGGAAAGAGGAATTGGGACAGTTAGAACTGTAAGTAAAGAGATCAAGGAAGGCATTCAAACAGTGACATTTAAGCAAAGACCTGAAGTAGATGAGGGAGGAAATTCAGGGGATTGAGGGACGGCGGGGAGGGGCACATTAAAGGCAAAGAGATTATATAACGTACTGTACCTAAAATATACAAATGCTAGTTACTATTTCTGGTTTTAAAGAGAATGATGAGATCACCTTAGAAAATGGAGCCTTAAAAAACTGCTTCAAAGGCCGGGCTCGGTGGCTCACGCCTGTAATTCCAGCACTTTGGGAGGCCGAGGCAGGTGGATCACCTGAAGTCAGGAGTTCGAAACCAGCCCGACCAACATGGTGAAACCCCGTCTCTACTAAAAATACAAAAATATTAGCTGGGTGTGGTGGCGAGCGCCTATAATTCCAGCTACTTGGGAGGCTGAACCAGGGGAATCGCTTGAACCCGGGAGGCAGAGGTTGCAGTGAGACGAGATGGCGCATTTGCACTCCAGCCTGTGCGACAAGATTGAAACTCCGTCTCAAAACAAAACAAAAACTGCCTCAAAGCCGGGCGCTGTGGCTCAAGCCACACTTTGGGAGGCCGAGGCGGGTGGATCGCTCGTACCCGGGAGTTCGAGACCAGCCTGGGCAACACGGTGAAACCTCATCTCTACAAAAACTACAAAAATCAGCCAGGCTTCGTGGCGCGAGCCTGTAGCTCGCTACTTTTGAGGCTGAGGTCGGAGGATCGCTTGATCCCGGGAGGTCGAGGCTGCGGTGAGCCGAGCTCGCGCCCCTGCACTCCAGCCTGGGCGACTGGGCGAGATGCCGTCTCAAAATACCCATAAAAACAAAAACAAAAACAAAATACTGCCTCAAATACAAGCACTAAGAATTAATGAAAGTATTCTTTTGGTACAGTTCTTTTTGTTCATCAACTGAATCACGCTGCAAGCTGTGAAGTAATTAAGGGAACTTCTGCAACTGTGCAGTAAAAGGGTAAACCTGGCAGTGTATTTAAGTAGACGTACTTTCTGGTAGTTAATTACTTCTTGACACTAGGGGGCCACTAAATACAAGTCCACTCAGCATTTGATTCGGTGCACCAAAATGCCTCAGAAATTTCTGGAATCAGTCCTGTACCTCCAAAAAACCAGAATGTTATCTTCTTCTTTTCTAACAGCTGCAAAGGCCCAGTAGTTCCATTTTTCTGTACACTAAGTTTTCATTCCTCAGTATCCTTCACAATCATGCACACATTACACAGAGTGACCGGAACAAAGATGAGTCGACTTCGCCGAATGATAGAGAAAAACTTCCATACTGAGCGAACACCGAGGGGAGTCCGGAGGCCCTGTTGTCCTCCTCCGTGGCTGGCTGTGTCCGTCGCAGCCTGAAAGGTCAGCGGTACCCAGCGCTGTGACAGGGTCACAGGCGCGCGATGTCTCACAGCTCGGAGCAGTACTCACCTGGCATTAGGCCGCGTGCCGCAGGCCAGCTCTCACCGCTGGGCTGTTGAAGCAGGAGGCGCGAGCCGCGCCAAAGTCTGCAACGGCCTCAAGTCTCGACGCCAGCCTAGGCAAAAGGCAATGTATCTAAACGAAAAGAAAATAGGCTTTCTCCGCTCTACCGCCTCGGGCAGCCACACCTCCACACTTCCGGCGGTGTACCGGCCAAATGCCGCCTGCCAGCAACTTCCGTCCTCCTAGCTAAAAGCGGAAAACAGAGGCTCGGAACCGCTGCGTGGTTCTTGCTCTTCACTCGGCCGTTTTAAAGGGTGACCCTTTCCTGTCCCGGCCTGCGTGGCGTGGGCTTGTGGGTCTTTGAGACCCGAAAATTGAGAGCGTTTTCGCACTCCAGGGGCTGCTCCTGGCGGCTCTGCGGCCGTCACCATGGTAAGGAGGATGCCTCGGACGCTCGCGACACACAGCGTCTGAGTTAGTGGGACCTGAGGACTCTGGGGCGCTGGGGTAGGGGGTGAGTGGTGGTAGGCGGAAATGAGAACTGCCAAGAGAAAAGGATGGTAGACCCGTGGGGTGGGCTCTGAGGAGTGGAAACAACTTCACATTCGAGACACAGACGGTATTTGCCAGAACACAAGCTTTGGAGCAAGATTTTACTCTGTCCTGTTTTCTTTTTTCTTTTTGATCCACCGCTAAGACTCCTAAAAATTCCTGATTTCACCACAAGCGTGGTTATCAGCCCCAGAGCCTAATGGGAATATGGTTGTGCCTTGTACAATCTTAGATGTCAGTCCCGCTCCCTTCATTTTACTGCTGAGGAAACTGAAGGCGTCCTTGCCAAAGACCAGACAGCTAATGAATTGCGAAGCCGGGCTTAACGGCCCAGATCTAACTGCCAGGTCCTTTCTCTTTCTGTTACGTCTCTATAATCTGCGTTTCTTTGCAAAATGGCATTCCATACACCCTTCATGTGATGGCTGCAAAGTTTATGTGATAGCAGTTGGTAGCAGCACACCTTGTTGGTTGTTACTTAACATTGCTCTCTGTGCTGGAGTTGGCTTTGTTATCATTTTTATTTTTGCAGCCTTAAAATACGAATAGATTCCGCCTGGCCGCGTGTTTAAAACGTGTCTAAAATGCAAAAAGCATCCCATACATTGCTGGTGAAAAGAAAAATAATGCACTTTTGGAAAACGGTCTGGCAGTAAACACACGTCCACATGAAGACTTGCATGCAGTTGTTTATTGCAGATTTATTCGTAATCACCCAAAACTGGGAACAACCCTGATACCTATCATCTGGTCAGCGGGTAAACAGTGGTGTATCCATACAATAGCATACTACTCAACAATAAAAAGGATTGAAGTTCCTATACCTGCAGCAAATTGGGTGAATCCCAAAAGCAAGAAACCAGATTCAAAAGGCTATGTACTACTGTTGATCCCTGTTTCAGTCTGGGAAAGGCGAAACTGTAGGGATAGGTATCAAACTGAGAGTTGGGAAAGAGGATTGACTTAAAAGTTACATAGGGAATTTTAGGGGGAAATGGAAATTCTCTGTATTTTGATTGTGGTGGTTACAGAACTGTGTAGTTAGGAAAAACTTAGAACTGTATACCTAAAAAGGACAGGTTTTACTGTGTGTAAATTATGCTTCAATAAAACTGACTTAAATTTTTTAAATGTGAAATGAAGGTGTTATTAAAAAAGCAAATTATGTCAAGGAAAAAAGATACTGTAATCAGTTCATCCCTTTTGTGGTCCAGTAGATTTTGGACCACTCCCTAATGAGATTATTAGAGATGTAAGTCCTGATGCCTCATATCATTCAAGACCAAAATTTAACTTACATCATGTGAATAAACTTAATGGTGCAAGAATCATTTAAGTAAGTGAACATTTGGATGAAACAGGGTCTTTGTGCTATGTAAAAGAAAGCATTTTAGAATAATTGTCAGTACTTTAAAAAATTAAAATAATATTTCTTCCATCATTATAGCCACAGAATGAATATATTGAATTACACCGTAAACGCTATGGATACCGTTTGGATTACCATGAGAAAAAGAGAAAGAAGGAAAGTCGAGAGGCTCATGAACGTTCAAAGAAGGCAAAGAAAATGATTGGTCTGAAGGCTAAGCTTTACCATAAACAGCGTCATGCTGAGAAAATACAAATGAAAAAGACGTAAGTGGTCTCATTTATTTGTCATAACAAGTTAACATCTTTTGAGTAATCATTATTAAAACAGATAATCTTGAATCTTTTTTCCTTCTTGGTAGTATCAAGATGCATGAAAAGAGAAACACCAAACAAAAGAATGATGAAAAGACACCACAGGGAGCAGTACCTGCCTATCTGCTGGACAGAGAGGGACAATCTCGAGCTAAAGTACTTTCCAATATGATTAAACAGAAAAGAAAAGAGAAGGCGGTAAGCAATAACAATTGAAGTCTTTGTTTTGTTTAGGAGAATTACTTAAATTCAAATTTGGGGTTCTTGTTTCTCGGTTTAATTTCAAACATGAAGTACAGCTGTTATTCCCATTATTTAGATGTTGAAGTCTTTGTAAATTTAATTAAAAACTTGCTTTCTCATCATAAGGTTTTAAAATTTAAGTTTTAAAAAAAATTTATTAGAATGCCATATGAAATTTAAAAGCTGGTAAGGAGTGAATTTCAAATTCAATATTTGTCTTCCTGTTTGAAAACCCACAGTGCTATGCAGTCATAAAGAAAAATACAAATGCTTCTTATTTGTGCTGCCCTGTAGTGCCAAACTTGGTTAAAAAGTAGAATGGTGGAAAACTCCCTGAGTTGTCACAAAAAATGTGGCTTTTTAAAACACCTGTAAATAGATTAGCAGAAATCCAGATAAAAGAATATGCAGTATTTATATTTAAAGAATTATTTTTACTGCCTTACACTATTTCAGTTTTTTCATAGAATTTGCACTCAAGGGAGGCATAAAACATCTGGTGAGGATTTTGTCTTGCTAGTGATTACAGATCCATCTCGGGAAGAAATACAGAGACATATTAAGAGGTGGAAACACTCTTCCAGTGTTATGCTATTAAACATTAGTAAACACATATACTGCTTATAGAAGTCACTATCGGCTGGGCACCGTGACTCACGCCTGTAATCCCAGCACTTTGGGAAGCCAAGGCAGGTGGATCACCTGAGGTCAGGAGTTCAAGACCAGCCTGACCAATGTGGTGAAACCCCACCTCTACTAAAAATACAAAAATTAGCTGGGTGTGGTGGTGTGTGTCTGTAGTCCCAGCTACTCGGGAGGCTAAGACAGGAGAATTGCTTGTACCCAGGAGGCGGAGGCTGCACAGTGAGCCAAGATTGTACCACTGCACTCCAGCCTGAGCAACAGAGCGAGACTCCATCTAAAAACAAACAAAAAAAAATCACCACCACATTACAGGTTTCTTACCCATAACACAGCATTAAGATTTTTAGCTTAAGCCAACCATTTATTTAACATACCCATGATATATAAACTTGTTCTGTTTAATTTGCAGCTTATGAGACAATACAGACCTCTAGAAGACGGTTGAGCCAAAAATGTGTTGATGGTCAAGCAAAAAAAATAGATCTATTACTTTGTACAACTAAAACATATTTGACTTATTCTCATTGTCCTTTAATAACAATATAAACTTTTAACTGTGGCATATTTTTAGGGAAAATGGGAAGTCCCTCTGCCTAAAGTACGTGCCCAGGGAGAAACAGAAGTATTAAAAGTTATTCGAACAGGAAAGAGAAAGAAGAAGGCATGGAAGAGAATGGTTACTAAAGTGTGCTTTGTTGGAGATGGCTTTACAAGAAAACCACCTAAATATGAAAGATTCATCAGGCCAATGGTAAGTCCTTAGAAGAGTGTAATGACCGAAATATTAGTTCACTTTGTTAAATCGGATAAAGAACATTATCATTTCCTGAAATTCTTTAAATTGATGTGGAACAGGTTGAAAGATATTTTTATGCAATTTCTGTTATTTTAAGTTATTGACAGAAGTTATTTAGTACTTTTTCCACTAGTCAAAAATCTTTAGCCCAGTGCGGTGGCTCACACCTGTAATCCCAGCACTTTGGGAGGTTGAGGTGGGTGGATCACCTGAAGTTAGGAGTTCAAGACCAGCCTGGCCAATGTAGTGAAACCCTATCTGTACTAAAAAATACAAAAAATAAGCTGGGCGTGGTGGCGGGCGCCTGTAATCCCAGCTACTAGGGAGGCTGAGGCAGGAGAATCGCTTGAACCTGGGAGGCGGAGGTTGCAGTGAGCTGAGATCACGCCATTGCACTCCAGCCTGGGCAAGAAGAGCAAAAATCCGTCTCAAAAAAAAAAAAAATCTTTTCAGCTTCGTGAGAGATTTGAAAAAGTAGTATCATAAGACATTGTCAGTGAATTCTGACTTTTAAACATGACATATTAGAATCTTCATTTTCCACAGTCATATTTTCCTCATTGAACTAGTGATCTACAATATGCCTGATATTGTCTAGGTCTCAAAACACTTCTTGTCTTTGACAGCAGTTCGAAAACCTGAGTAGGACTGTTTTATAAGAGTCAATTCCAGTTTGATAAGGAAAGTATCTAAATGCTCTTGAAAATCATTGAAAAGCCGGGCGCGGTGGCTCACGCCTGTAATCCCAGCACTTTGGGAGGCCTGATGCAGGCAGATCACGAGGTCAGGAGATCAAGACCATCCTAGCTAACACTGTGAAACCCCATCTCTACTAAAAAAAAAAAATACAAGAAATTAGCCGGGCATGGTGGCGGGCGCCTGTAGTCCCAGCTACCTGGGAGGCTGAGGCAGGAGAATGGCGTGAACCTGGGAGGCAGAGCTTGCAGTGAGTGGAGATCATGCCACTGCACTCCAGCCTGGGGGACAGAGCAAGATTCTGTCTCAAAAGAAAAAAAAAAGAAAAAAAAAGAAAATCTTTGAAAAAAGGAAGATAACTTAATATAGCTTAATTTCTGTTGAAGGCAGCAATAGTAATGTGACCCCAAACTTCCCCACCCCTGGGGAGAAACATAGTTGAAGATATATTTTTGCAAAATCCCTTCAAAGAGACTGAACTATTCTCCCAGTTAGATACACAGCCTCAAAAAAACCAAGTATCAGAGAGAGGAAAGTTGCAACATGCCAAAATCCTAGTGTTCAACCTGAGTAATTTTTTTTTTTTTTTTTTGGGACGGAGTCTCCCTCTGTAGCCCAGGCGGGAGTGCAGTGGCACGATCTCGGCTCACTGCAAGCTCCGCCTCCCGGGTTCTCGCCATTCTCCTGCCTCAGCCTCCCGAGTAGCTGGGACTATAGGTGCCCGCTACCACGCCCGGCTAATTTTTTTGTATTTTTTTGTAGAGACGGGGTTTCACCGTGTTAGCCAGGATGGTCTCGATCTCCGTGATCCGCCCGCCTTAGCCTCCCAAAGTGTTGGAATTACAGGCATGAGCCACCGTGCCCGGCCAACGTGAGTAATTTTTAATAGATTAAAATATTGGCAAATAGCCTGTTTCTGTAAATAAAGTTTTAATGGAACACAGTCACGCCTGTTCATTTACATATTGCATAACCCCTACCCCTAGAATTGAGCAGTTGCAACAGAGGCCATATGGCCTGACAAAGCCTAAAATGTTTACCTATTGGGTTCTTTACACAAAATGTTTGCCCACCCCGGATTATATCATGGACTCGACTTGTTTTGGTTTCATATTCATAGTCTGAATATATTTTGGTAGCCTTAACAGTTCTACAGGGAGAGAATATACAAGTCAGGCTATTCTAGGTTTTCTGTAGTTTCACAGATTTGTCATTATAATCAGATGGCATCCTGAATGGTGTCAGTTTCTTACAAGCTTGATTAATGAGTCTGTTACTAAGAAACTGATTTAGTGATTTTTCCCCCCATCCCCATGCACACAAAAATCAAGACTGCAAAATGTTGTGACGTTTAAAGTACTACACCCTAAAAGACCTTATTAGGTTGACTGGGTGACTCCATAACCAGTTTCTGTAACAAAGACTCCTCTGGGCCTCCTCCAGTCTCATATTACCATCAACCTAAAGAAAGCTGACAATCCACTCCTTTTTTCATCATGGAAGGTAGCTGAGGTATATAAAGACTTGGAATCAGGATATTAAGGTTTGAGTCTGTTTACCACTCACCATTTAATCTGGAAACAAGTCATTTAACCTGCTGATCCTTGTTACATCATTCGAAAACAGAGGAGAGGAGATGTGTTTGTTGTGAGGTTATTGTGTTTAAGTGAGCCAGTTGTGAGCTAGCATAGTGGCCTGGTATATATAAAGTCCTTAGTAAGTCTAAGTGGTAGATGACTAGACAGTAAAAATCTGAGTATGTTGCTAGGTAGCTATTACAGGGTGAAAAAAAAAAAACTTTTCAGAGGCTAGCTGTGGTGGCCTGTAATCCCAGCACTTTGGGAGGCTGAGGTGGGTGGATACATTGAGAGCCCAGGAGTCCAAGACCAGCAGGCAACATGGCGAAACCCCATCTCTACCAAAAAAAAAAAAATTAGCTAGGCATGGTGGTGCGTGCCTGTAGTCCCAGCTACTCGGGAGCCTGAGGTGGGAGGATGTCTTGAGCCCAAGAAGTCCAAGCTGCAGTGAGCCAAGATCACGCCATTGCACTCTGGCGTGGGCAACTGGGCAAGACCCTGTCTCAAAAGAAAAAGAAATTCTTAAGTATCTGTGTGGGTGTTTTCCCCACATATTTATACTGTAACCACCAGCTTTTTACTCTGTAAAACATATTTTGTTAGCTTCTTTAAGATGACATTATTCAACCATAGTTTTTTGGAGATGGTTGAAAAAGATAAGCGAAAACGACCACTACTCATCACTGTTAACATTTTGGACGTAAACATTCTTATGTTGTGTTTGACTTACTAGGGCTTGCGTTTCAAGAAAGCCCATGTAACACATCCTGAACTGAAAGCCACCTTTTGCCTACCAATACTTGGTGTAAAGAAGAATCCCTCATCCCCACTGTATACAACTTTGGGTGTTATTACCAAAGGTACTGTCATTGAAGTAAATGTGAGCGAATTGGGCCTTGTGACGCAAGGAGGCAAAGTTATTTGGGGTAAGTGAATTTTTGAATACAGGGCTGCTGTGTTCTGCAGTACTAATAGAAATACTATTCAAGTTGATGTATTAATAAAATATACAGCAAATTTTTTTAATGCAGTAGAGCTAAAACATTGTAAATCAGATGTAAATATTTAGTAAAAAATACTTTATAGAAAAAGTAGTTATAAATACAATTGTTTTAAAATTTAGCTTACTGGTTTTAGTTACATAAGGTGTAATACATTCTGCTAGATTTATTTTGATCCTTTTTAGCCAGGCACGGCAGCTCACGCATGTAAATCCCAGCACTTTGGGAGGCTGAGGCGGGTGGATCACCTGAAGTCAGGAGTTTGAGACCAGCCTGGCCAACATGGCAAAACCCCATCTCTACTAAAAATACAAAAAAATCAGCCGGGTGTGGTGGCGAGCACCTCTAATCCCAGCCACTTGGGAGGCTGAGGCAGCAGAATCACTTGAACTCAGGAGGCGGAGCTTGCAGTGAGCTGAGGTTGTGCCACTGCACTCCAGACTGGGAGACAGAGCAAATCTCCATCTCAAAAAAAATTTTTTTAACCTTTTTAATAAAAATTATTATAAGGGAAGCAGATGCAAAGTTATAACTAAGAAATAGTGTAAGAAAATAGAATAAATTAACCATGAGCAGAGGAAGGGAGGCATATATCAAACATATTTTAAAAGTGAGGTCAGCTTACATGAAGTATTAGCCAATGACTAAAGATGTCTTCCGTAAGAAAAAATTTCTTTTGCCGCAACTTTATATTATGTAAATACTTCTTATATTTACATGCTAACATTAAGAGAAAATACCTATTAAATTTAAAGAAATAGAACTATCTGTCCCACGTAGGTAAACTGATCATTGAAACTGCCAGGAGCGGTGTCTCAGCCTGTAACCCCAGCACTTTGGGAGGCTGAGGCGGACAGATCATCTGCAGTCAGGAGTTCAAGACCAGCCTGGCCAACATGGTGAAACCCCATCTCTACTAAAAATACAAAAATTAGCCAGGTGTTGTGGCCCACACCTGTGATCCCAGCTGCTCCAGTGGCTGAGGCAGGAGAATCGCTTGAACCTGGGAGGTGGAGCTTGCAGTGAGCTGAGATCATGCCATTGCACTCCAGCCTGGATGACAGAGCGAGACTGTGTCTCAAAAAGTAATAATAATAATTGAAAGTGATTTAACACAGTTTAGTTCGTTCTGTTAATTCCCATTAACAGGTCTCAGAAATCATGTAGAAGCTTCCAGGCTCTAAAAAGCCCCCTCGCTATCTGGGCGCAGTGGCTGACACCTATAATCCCAGCACTTGGGGAGGCCGAGGCAGGCGGTTCACTTGAGACTGGAGTTGGAGACTAGCCTGGCCAACATGACAAAACCCCGTCTCTACTAAAAATACAAAACAATTAGCCAGGTGTGGTTGCGGGTGCCTGTAATTCCAGCTACTCGGGAGGCTTGAGGCAGGAGAATCACATGAACCTGGAGCTTGCAGTGAGCTGAGATCATGCCACTGCACTCCGGCCTGGGAGACAGAGCAAGCCTCCATCTCAAAAATAAGTAAAATAAAAATATTTTGATCCTTTTTAATAAAAATTCTTTATTACAAGGGAAGCAGATGCAAAGTTATAACTAAAAAAAATTGTAAAAAAAAAAAAGAATAAATTAACCATGAGCCAAGGGAGGCATACAACATATAATCACACTAGATCAGTAATAATTAATTAAAACAGAAATGTGTCATGCAGTAATTTTAAACGCCCTCATTTGCTTATTTTCTACCTTTAGTACCCAGATCCAATTTCTTTGAAAGGGAAGAATATACGCTACAACTTCTTCAGTCATTGGTTTATACTTCATGTCAGCTGACCTCAGTTTTAAAATATGTTGTTACCTTGACTTGAAACTCATTTGAAACTTGATACATTTTCCAGGAAGAATTATGTGAAAAAGTGACAATGCTCAGGTCAATCCACAAAAGCCTGTTAATGCAATGTACTAATAACATGGAGCTGGCCATTATTTGCAAAAACACTACTTGTATGAAAATTGTATTCAGAACTCAAATTTGTCCTTAAATGATTGAATTTTGTAAAATCTCATTTATCCTTTATGGTTCATTTCTTATTTATTGAAAGTGGTAATTAGAAATATTTTAGGCATGGCTGGGCGCAGTGGCTCACACCTATAATCACAGCACTTTGGGAGGCCAAGGCAGGCGGATCATTTGAGCTCAGGAGTTCGAGCCCAGCCTGGGCAACATGGCAAAACCACATCTCTACAAAATACAAAAACAAAAAAATTAGCCAGGCAGTGGCGTGTGCCTGTGGTCCCAGCTACTCGGAAGACTGAGTGAGGAGAATCGCTTGAGCCCAGGAGGCAGAGGTTGCAGTGAGCCAAGATCACGCCACCACACTGCAGCCTGGGGAATAAGAGTGAAACCCTGTATTAAGACAAAAAGAAAAAAAAAGGCAAAAGTTATATTCTTTAAAATTAATTTTTATTAGCTAACAACCCTCCCTTTTCCCTTTTTTGGTTTTGTTTTCCTTAGGAAAATATGCCCAGGTTACCAACAATCCTGAAAATGATGGATGTATAAATGCAGTCTTACTGGTTTGACAGCAATTTCATATATAATTATTGAGGACTACACACCAATTGAAGAAACTGCCATTACTGTGATGTTTCTGAATACTACCAAACAGCCATACATGTCTGCAATGAAGAGATTTATTAAATTGTAAACATTAAAGTGGCCCAGTTTTATAAATGGTCTTTATTTTGAAATATGCTTTGACCCCATGTTCATAAAACTGAATGATTGAAAAAAAGCAAATATACAAATATCCTACTTCATCAATATCTGCATTTGTGAGTGGGTATTCAGCAATTTCCTGAAAAAACCACCAGTGTTCATTGAAAATGCCTTTCAAAAAGGTTAATACACAATTATGTGTCTGAGAATTTAACTGAAGTATCTTCTACCTCGTTAATCATTAATCCTAAAAAAGGTAGCATTAATACAGATGTTAAGTTTATAGTGTTTGTTTACACTACATGTGAGAAGACACTAAAAAAGTTCAGAAATCTTAGAGAAATCTTTTCACCTGTGAAATCCAGTACAGCAAAGGTCTAGTGAATTCACATTCTAAACATTTTTTTCATCTCATTTACCATGTATAATAATACCTACTTGGCACTATTTTCTACTTGAATCATGAAAATGAAAAAAATATACTAAAGTCTTTGTACTCTCTTAGCATTTTCTGTATTCTAAACAATATATTTATACTTTCAGAATAGTATTAAGAATTAGTTTAAGTAACTCCAGCTAAGTTTTAAAAGGAAAAAGAAGACTGCACTGATTCCCTGAGGAGAAATTTATTTGCAGTTACTTAGATGATGTAAAAAGGTAAGGATTTACGGTTGTAACTTGGTGAAAGCACTTTTGTGATCTGTTATATGTTGTGGTTTTAAGGATGGCAGTATATTACATTAATCTATAATCCCCACATTGTTTTAAATTATTTTTTTTTAAAGAAGTCTGTCTTCAGAGTACAACCAATGTGATTAATTGTGCCTTTAACAAAGTCATTCAATGTCTAAACAAATTCAGTATCTGAAACATCTTCATGAGGAAAACTGAAGGAAAAGAATTTAAAAACACAGACCAGGAAACAATCACAAAATATAGGTTTAATTACTACTTTTAAACTTAAAAAAAAATAAAAACCAAGAAAACAAACATAGGTACTCCAGTAAGACTTGCTACTCTGAATAATGTAACATTTTTTCTAAGTTCTATAAATATATACTGGAAGTTTTAGAACACATACAGACGTTTAGGAAAAGAAAGGCTAGTTCCTTGGAAATGACGATCCAGGATGATACAATCACTTGATGACAGAAGGTAAGCCTTTCTTACAATTAGATTTTAGCAGATAATTTTGCCACTAATATAAATGGGTGATGTGTGGATCACAAGTTCTAGAAGGCGAATAAAAATACTGACTCCAGGTAATTTCTGGATACTACAAAAATGAAGTTTGCTTGTTTTTTTTAGAACCAAAAATACTATCTTGTAAGGTACAAAGAAAGCTTGATATTAAGTATGAAAACATAAGCATAACATTTGTAACTAATCACACCCATGAAAGACTAGATGACACCTGAAACATTTTTCAAAATACTGTAACACAGATGAGTAATATTAGTATAAATTTTTTATGTACATTAAGATCTGTTTCAGTTTGCTGGTGTGACCAAACCTTAGAAGGTAATCCCAAGGGATAAAGCAGAACATAAGAGCAGATATTTAGATATTAGTACAGGCTCAATTTGATGCAATCATAAACCTTCAAGATTTCTAGTCACTGAAACCCCATTGTAGGTAGTGTTCTGGAGTCTGCTATAAGTAAATCTTTAATGACTAGATGTTTTCCTTACCATCTACACTGAATGGAAATACCATGAATATAGACACATTTTAAGTAGAAGACTGACGTTCTAAATCATGCTGTTTGATTTTATAAAAAATCATAATAGACCCTCTCACCTTTAAAAGTTGTAGAGGAGCTTTATAATAAATTCTTAAATATACTAATTTCTGTGATGTCTAGCAATTGAATAATTTAAACTTGAAAGAACTAAAATACTGCTAATAACCATCTGCTTTATATTACACAAGGAAATATACACGTATGTACATAAAAAGTGAACTCCCTTCACAAATAAGTTCACAAAGGACTATGTGTAATGTGACTGGACATTCAACAACTAGACTAGCCGGTTGAAATCACATTTTCAGTCCTCTGTAATTGTGAAATTTTTTCTAATGCCTTGCAAAAACTACAGATAACTGATTAAGTTCATGTAGGTTCCTTATTGAAGATAAATTGTGGTATAAATTCTATACTCAAGTTACTGAACATGAGAGTTAGGTTTTTCCAAGTGATCTAACTTTTCCCTCTATAATCTATAAACCCCAAAATAACAATTTCTGTCAGAGATAATCTGTAACAGAAGTGTTCTTGTGTGCTGAACAAAAAACTTCTAAATTGTTTACAATTCACTTACTGTTTAACCCAAACAAGTTTAACAAGAATAAGTTTATACTGTTAGCCCCCAATGGTCATATATGATTAATAAACATTTTTTGTAAACTCAACTATATTCACACATCAAGAGTTGAGCCAGTGAGCTCAATCTTTAAAAAACTACACTTGTCTAAAGAAAGTCTTTTAGTGCTCACTTCGGCAGCACATATACTAAAATTAGAACAATACAGGGAAAATTAGCATGGCCCCTGTGCAAGGATGACACAAATTCATGAAGCGTTTCCATGTTTAAAATAATTTGAAAAGAAAGTATTTTAAACAAACCCAAGTAAAAATAAAATATCTACAAGTGTTTTCAAATCTAAGAAATGAAACATGTAAAGATTAAGAATTTACTGAATCTTAACAGAATATTTCCCTTTGTGATATTGACAGAAGTTTCTCATAAAATGTACAAAACAGCATAAATGTTTGGTAGATTCACTAATAGTAGTCATACTTTTTTTTTTACTTAGTATTAGCATTTGTTGAAAAAATAAATGGCCAAAGTGCTTTAATTTTCATTTAGAATGAAATAATCTGGCTTACCTTTGACTAATTAAAGAAAATATAGGGTAATACAATTGTTCAAAATCTAACACAAATAGGAGCGTTTACTATTTTTGTCTGCTTTAAGATTTTAACTTAACTAATTAGATCGAAAATACCAACATCCCCAAACAAAATTTACTGACCTGACATCAGCTTACTATAGACTGAATAAACTTTCAACATCAGTCCTTAGCTACCTCAAATAATGACACAAAGTCTTAATGTTTCTTTTGCATAAGGATCAAGATCAAGCTATTTTTAAAACAATTTAAATGGTCTCAAAACATTCTCCAACTTAAGTGCAAATTTCAGTACACATAATATTTCCAAAGAGTAGAACTTTTTAGATTATCTTTGGATTCTAATAACCATTTTGTCCATTTTTAAATAAATTACAAAAAATAACAGTTCAGTGTTTTTTTTCTTCAAATTTTCCTAGGCCTTTGTTATGGCAACACAATATACACTTAACAGGCCAGCTTGCAACCAGTACTCAGTACAAATCAAAGGATGATTGAAGCCTCCAATATGATTGAAGCCCTTGTAACCACAGCTCCCCCAAAGGCAGTTTACCCCTGCCATATAGGTCTAACACTGGGGGCAGTTTTACCCCTGCCATATAGGTCTAACATTGTGGGGTGCACCTCCAAACCTACCCAAAAATGGACATCAAGGGCATAAGCCGGCAGGCAGGAAGATCTGTTGATTGGAGAATCACTCCATGAGTTACAGAAGTAGATGAAAGCTGTGGGGGAATATAAATAAGACTGTAGAATTAGGGAGGTGGCAAGATTTAAGGAGATGCCTTAGGAAGGAGCCTCATACTTCTGAAATATAGATGTTAACTGGGTTGGGATAAAAGTAAAATCTCCAGCTTAATTTATCTATCTGATCAGGACCAGAAGTCCAAATTAAACCATGTCTCCAAAGTATAGTTGTGATTTTTACCTGATTAAAGGTGAAAGTGAAGTCTAAACTTCTAGGCGTCTGCACATATGCAGACAAAAAAAATTACAGCAAACTAATACTTCAAATGAAATTTTAAATAATTAGTCCCCACATGCCACAGTTAAATCCCTGACAGTACTGTTAACATCAGATGATAGAATCAATCAGAAACAGATTTTATGTGTACCTTTCCATAGATAGTGAAGTCAAAGGAAAAAACTGCATCTATATCTAGGATTAAGAGGCCAAAACCAAAATATCTTCATGAACCTTTGACCGTAAGTTTCTGTTTTTGTGCTCTCATTTACTTGAAGTTATATTTTTTCTAATTTATTGACACTTATTTTTGTTTAGGCATGCCTACATTTAAAAAAATTGGTGATTAGTTTTGAAATTTAAAACTTCTAGAACCCTCACCAAGTTTTACTATTAAAACCCTTAGTATAAAAGATTTCTGTGATCCTTATAAGTAATGGAAATCCTACTACTTTCACAGCTTTTTAATTATATTTTTGAAATAATGGTCAGATGTACCACCTGATAAAGAAAATATAATATGATCTGGTTTCCCAAAATTGAAACATGGTTAATAAAAATAAAAAATTGCATTTACCAAAAATAGCCTGAAAAATTAAAAACAATGGTGAATTCTACGTTCTAAAGGGAAGCAAAAAACTGCATAGTAAATAAGTTCAAATTGAAATTTTGGAAATTTTTGTCCTGTGCCTCATGCTGTTTATTAATTACCATATTTTAAAAACAACAACTATGTTACAAAGAAGAGGATTTATCATCCACTTTTCTTCTTCCTTCAGGTCAGCTTAGCTTTCTTCTTAGCAGGTCCTTTATGCCCTTTGGCCTTTCTTCTTAAATTCCGCCTGTCTACCACAGGCACTTCCACTTCTATTTCCTCTGAGCTGCTATCCACAGCTTTTTCTGCCGATTGTGTAAACTGATCCAGTTGCTCGGAAGATGCTTCAGACTGCTCCTCTGACTGATTCTTCTGTCCTGCATTCTGTGAAAATGGCACGTCTTCAAGTTCAACCTCTATCAAAGAACTCTGAGGAAGAGCAGTAGATGTTTCCTGGGGCTCAGATACCCCCTCCTCACCCTGGTCTTCCAATGAGGAAGTAGTATTAGGAGACAAATTCTCAGAGACCGGTTCTTCGGAAAATTCAGCTATCACAGAGTTTGGAAAACCACCATCAGATCGTTCTTCATTTGACATAGTAGCAACATTGTCTGAACTCCCAAGATGTGCTTTCTTTCTTGGAAGTAGGGACAATTTCTCTTCCATGTGCCCCTTTTCATCAGATGTGCCTTCATCCATCAACATTTCTGAGTCAGGTATACGTGGGGTCTGAAAATTAAAAACCTGGTCAACAAATAAACTTGTACTACAGTTCTAAAAATAAATTCACAGGCTCTAATATGCAGTGACACTGAACTACAATTTAATTCGGTATTCATTACTCAAAATCGAGTATTTTTTTGAATTTCTGTTCTGCTAAATGTGTATATATTCTGAATACAACTCAATTTCTTCAAAATTGTGTCACATGGTAATTTTAATACTAAGTTATTACTTTGAGGATATAATGAAATAATTATTTCATAATTAAGACACATTAAGCTTCATATCAAGATTCTTTAAAACCATGAATCAACTCAGTTTTTTTAGTTTCCTGGTGTTACTGGAGCCAGAACCAAAAATACCTTGGGACTTCACTGTGCTACCACACTAAGTTTGACTACGATTTCATTAGATAAGTTAGGGCAATGGAAGTTTTATTCTTTTACTTAGGTGAGACACTAATAATGCCATACAACAGTTTTTTAGCCATAAGTTGTAATATTCAAAAGTAACAAAATTAAATTTCTTTTAAAATACTCCAACAAGTTTTTTCCCCCACTAACCTAATCTGTCTGCCTAATTAAAACAAATATAAATTACTGTTTTGGTCATAGTCTATGTAACAAATATAGGTACTCAAATATTTGGTAAATAATGCTTTATCCAATTTTCTAAGCATTTCCTAACTACAAAGTATTAAAAGTAATAAAACTCATTTTGTTACCACATATCAGATATGAATAAGGTGATTATTTGAATTTATAGAATATTACTGATTTTCTTATAATATCAAATCTAGTATAAAAGTTAATCTTCCTAAAGCACTGTACATGTAAAGGTGGAAGCAAATATATATACCATGCACCCTCCTCGCTAATGTCACCAACACTGGTAAACTTTATTAAAAAATAGCTCATTGCCCCCTTACCTTATCTGGTGCATCTACCTCAGGGGGTTTTGAAGATTCTACCACCAGTGGAACAAGATTTGTAGAGTCTTCACTGGAATTAAAAGGCTGCAATTTTAATTCTTCATCTAAAACTTCACTAGTGGAGTCTTCCTCTTCTGTTATAAGTGAGGTCTTAAGAGAATCGTCCATTATCTCACCATTCATAGGCTCTAATTCAGATTCCTACACCATGAGGAGAGAGGGAAAAAGTAAGGACATGATTACAAACTAACTTATTTGTCATGCATGACGGGTCCCTTCTCAGTGCCTACCTATCCTACACCAAGACTCAAATTTACATTATAGGACATGGGTTAAAGAACAGTCTTACTGGGGGAAGGAGGAAACTCATAAGGCAGGATCAGCAAAATAAAATAATCCTGAGTACCCCGCACTCCCACTGCTCTTAAGGAAAGATGGGGCAGGACCAGGATGCTCTGTGGACACACAGTGTGGGTCGGAGATTCAATGAAAAGACCCTACCCACTTGTTGTTCCTCCTTCTTAGAGGGCAATCATGGAAAGAACTTTTTCAGGAAAAAGGCACCAGACAGAGTATAGACTTGACGCTAGCTCTTTACATAACACCAGCTGTTCAGCATCTGGAATCTTTGGGGCCTATGGGAAATTACAGTTTTCTGTGCCAGAGGTAGGAAGCACTACCAGTCTTATGGGAAGTTCAGTTTGGGTGCTGCATCTTGCTGGGAGGAGAGAGCCCTAGTCTCAGTCAACACCAGGGTCATTTCTGAACAGTCCTGCTCCTTGCATATCATTAAAGTATGGAAATGCTATTTGATAACATGAACTCTCCAATTTCTAAAATTCTCCCAATGTTTATCCATTTACTTCTATTTAATATCAAGTATTTCTAATCCTGACATTCTAATAATTAAGGGGAATTTTATTACCATTATTAAAATTATAAAACTGATGCACTCAAGTGTTCACAAATAGATTTGACTTTGTGTAGGACCCCTAAAAGCATATCAAGGAAATTTTTCCAAAAGAGAAATCACGGATTTTAATTTTTCTATAGTAAAAAATTTATTAAATTGTTCTAAAATAAAAATTGCCTATAAAATATCTATTTTATTATATCATATGATACACAGAATAGAGTTCACACAGAAGGTAATATAAAGCTCATATAAATGACCAGAGTGGGAGAGAGATATAAATCTAGAGTTACTGGTCATTCCCATAGATAAAACAGTTGAAGTCATGAGATCGGATGTATTTTCAAAAAAGAGAAAATGAACCAAAGTTCAGAAAATCAAGGACTTTTTCTAGAGTGTCCACAATAAGGGGGAAAAGGCAAGTAGGAGAAGAGTCAAAAAATAAAAATAATACTTCAGAGACAGAAAAACCAAGAAACCAGCATGGCCAATATGGTGAAACCCCCTCTCTACTAAAAATATAAAAATTAGCCAGGCATGGCGGCACTCGCCTGTAGTCCCAGCTACTTGGGAGGCTGAGGCAGAATAGCTTGAACCCAGGATGCAGAGGTAGCAGTGAGCCAGAGAGATCATGCCACTGCAGTCCAGCCAAAGGAGACAGAGCAAGACTCGTCTCAAAAAAAAAAAAAAAAAACAAAAAACCAAAGTGCAATAGTGTTATAAAGTGAGGAGACTAGAGAACTTCAGGAAGAGAGGGTAATCAACCCAGGCTAAAAAAAAAAAAAAAAAAAAAAAAAATTAGGCTGGGCCACGGTGGCTCACACCTGTAATCCCAGCACTTTGGAAGCCAAGGCAGGTGGATCACAAGGTCAGGAGTTCAAGACCAGCCTGGCCAAGATGGTGAAACCCCATCTCTACTAAAAATACAAAAATTAGCTGGGCATGGTGGCAGGCGCCTGTAATCCCAGGTACTCGGGAGGCTGAGGCAGAGAATTGCTTGAACCTGGGAGGTGGAGGTTGCAGTTAAGCCTAGATTGCACCACTGCATTCCAGCCTGGGCAACAGAGCGAGACTCCGTCTCAAAAGAAAAAAAAGAAAAAAAACCCCACAAATACGTATTTCCATAAACATCTAGATGCATACAAATCCTGTTTTTAAAAAATATGTGCTTTTCTTTAACTTCCTATATGTGCTTTTTTTCATTTTCCCAATTTTCTACAATAAAAGTACCATTTAAAAATATAGTTTCCAGCCAGGGGCCGTGGTTTATGCCTGTAATCCCAGCACACTGGGAGGCAGAGGGGAGAGGATCACTTGAGGTCCAGAGTTCAAGACCGGACTGGCCAACATTGGCAAAAACCCCATCTCTACTGAAAATACAAAAATTAGCCTGGCATGGTGGCACATGCCTAATTCAAGCTACTTGGGAGGCTAAAGCATGAGAATCGCTTAAACTCAGGAGGTGGAGGTTGTAGTGAGCTGAGTTCGTGCCACTGCACTCCAGCCTGCGTGACAGAGAATCTGTCTCAAAACACACACACACGTATGTATATATATAGTTTCCTATCAAATAGTGGGATAAGGACATGAATAGATAATTCTCAAAAGAAGATATACAAATGGCCAACAAACATGGAAAAATGCTCAACATCACTAATTGTGATGGCTAATACTGTCAACTTGATTGGATTGAAGGATGCAAGGTATTGTTCCTGAGTGTGTCTATAAGGAGATAACCATTTGAGTCAGTGGACTGGGAGAGGCAGACGCACCCTCAATCTGGGTGGGCACCATCTAATCAGCTGCCAGCATGGCCAGAATAAAAAGCAGGCAGAAGAACGTGGAGAGATTAGACCAGCTTAGCCTCCCAGCCTACGTCTCTCTCCTGTGCTGGATGATTCCTGCCCTCAAACATCAGACTCCAGGCTCTTCAGCTTCAGGACTCAGACTGGCTTCCTTGCTCCTCAGCTTGCAGACAGCCTATTGTGGGACCTTGTGATCATGCAAGTTAATATTCCTTAATAAACTCCCCTTTATATATACATCTGTCCTATTAGTTCCATTCCTCTAGAGAACCCTAACAGGCTTTGGTACCAGGAGTGGTTCTAGAGGAACAGAATATTAAGGATGGAGTTCTTTCATAGGTTTTGGGGTTTCTGAAGTTGGCTCCTTAATATGATCAGACACCAAAATGCTAAGGACTCTACTTCTAATAGTACGGAGAACACTGATAGTCTTTGGCATGAACTGTTTAGAGTTATGCAAAATAAATGCATTTGACACTCCTGATACACCGCTCGTGAGAGGGAAGAAGTTTGGTGACTCTAAACATAATACCTTCGACCATATGGAGAACCAAGGAACATAATGAAGTTAGTTGGCTGCTCCTAAGTTCACTGGACAAAGTGATGAAAGACAATGATGAACTCAGGAATTCTAACTCCTGGCTTCAAAAGCAGATACTCGCTTTAAAAGCCCCAAGTGAGAGTCTTATCTCCTGTAGACAAAGAGCTGAAATTGTGGAAAATCAGACACAACCTCTTATCATGTAAGTGGCTGACCTGCAACGAAAGGTGCATGCACAGCCTCGCCAGGTGTCTACTCTTAAAGTGAGGGCCCTGACTGGAAAAGAATGGGACCCTGCAACTTGGAATGGGGACATGTGGGAGGACCCTGATGATGCTGGGGACACAGAGCTTGTAAACTCTGATGAGCCTTTTTGCCAGAAGAAACAGCTTCGCCATCCCCAGTAGTGGTAACATCACCTCAGGAGAGGAGAAACAGCCCTGTTTGCTTCTAGACCTATAACTGGACTAAAGTCCCGGTGGCCTCCTAGAGGTGAAATTCAGAGTGTGACCCACAAGGAGGTGTGCTATACTTGAAAAGAACAGCTAGAGTTTTCTAATTTATATAAGCAGGAATCTGGAGAACAGGTGTGGGAATGGATGTTAAGGGTGTGGGATGATGGTGGAAGGAACACAGAGTTGGATCAGGCTGAATTTATTGATTCGGGCCCACTAAGTAGGGACTCTGCATTTAATGTTGCTGCTCAGGGAGTTTAAAAAGGTTCTAATAGCTTGATTGCTTGGTTAGCTGAAATACGGATTAAAAGATGGCTCACTCTGAGCGAGCTGGAAATGCTGATCTCCTTTGGTTTAATGTAGAGGAAGAGATCCAAAGGCTTAGGGAGATTGGGATGGTGGAGTGGATTAGTCACTTTAGACCTACTCATCCCAGCTGGGAGGGTCCAGAAGATATACCCTTGACCGATGCTTTGCGAAAGAGATTTGTGAGGGCAGCATGTTAATCTTCAAAGAGCTCTATGATTACTCTTCTCTGTATGCCAGATCTAACAGTGGGAACTGCAGTCACTCAACTACAAAATTTAGAACGGGAATAATTGGATCCTGACGTGGCAGAGGCCAAGTGGGAGCACTCAACCATCAAATGCAAGGTGGGCGAGCTACCATAATGGACCGCAGAGGCAAAGCAGCAATCAGAATAATCTGACTTGTGTACAGCTTTTGCACTGGCTAATTAATCACAGTGTTCCCAGAAGTGGAAATGATAGGAAGCCTACTGAATTCCTACTTAATTCATATAAGTGGAAAACTTCCAGGTCGAGTGGACAAAAGCCTAATCTGAATTATTAAAAAAAAAAAAAGAGAATCACAGCCCCTCAATTTCCAGACTTGAGCCACTTTATAGACCCAGAACCCCTTGAATGAAACCCCTTGAGGAAGGACCCCACTACAGTAGAGACAATTTATGCTGTGAATCTTTCTCCCATCCTTCCCCAAGGAGACCTCTGGCCTTTTACCAGGGTAACTGTGCACTGGGGAAAGGGAAATGATCAGACATTTCATGGACTACTGGACACTGGCTCTGAGCTGACGTTGATTCCGGGGGACCCAAAACGTCACTGTGGTCCTCCAGTTAAAGTAGGGGCTTATGAAGATCAGGTAATCTAATGGAGTTTTAGCTCAGGTCTGACTTACAGTCGGTCCAGTGGGTCCCCGGACTCATCCTGTGGTCATTTCCCCAGTGCCAGAATGCATTAATTGGCATAGACATACTTAACAGCTGGCAGAGCCCCCACAATGGCTCTCTGACTGGTGGGGTGAGGGCTATTATGGTGGGACAGGCCAAATGGAAACCATTAGAGTTGCCTCTACCTAGAAAAACAGTCAATCAGGCTGGGGGCGGTGGCTCATGCCTGTAATCCCAGCACTTTGGGAGGCCAAGGCGGGCGTATCACCTGAGGTCGGGAGTTCGAGACCAGCCTGACCAACATGGAGAAACCCCATCTCTACTAAAAATACAAAATTAGCCGGGCATGGTGGCACATGCCTGTAATCCCAGCTACTAGAGAGGCTGAGACAGGAGAATTGCTTGAACCTGCGAGGCGGAGGTTGCGGTGAGCCAAGATCGTGCCATTGCACTCCAGCCTGGGCAACAACAGCGAAACTCCATCTCAAAAAAAAAAAAAGAAAGAAAGAAAAATAGTCAATCAAACACAATATCACATCCCTGGAGGCACTGCAGAGATTAGTGCCACCATCAAGGACGGTGCAGGGGTGGTGATTCCCATCACATCCCGGTTCAACTCTCTCATTTGGTCTGTGCAGAAGACGGATCTTGGAGAATTACAGTGGATTATCATAAACTTAACCAAGTGGTGACTCCAATTGCAGCTGCTGCACCAGATGTGGTTTCATTGCTTGAGGAAATTAACATATCTCCTGGTACCTGGTATGCAGCCACCAATGATTTGCCAAATGCCTTTTTCTCCATTCCTGTCCATAAGGCCCGCCAGAAGCAATTTGCGTTCGGCTGGCAAGGCCAGCAACACACCTTTACTGTCCTACCTCAGGGGTATATCAACTCTCCAGATTTGTGTCATAACCTTGTTCAAAGAGACCTTGATCGCTTTTCACTTCCACAAGTTATCACACTGGCCCATAACATTGATGACATTATGCTGATTGGATCCAGTGAGCAAGAAGTAGCAAACATACTGGACTTATTGATGAGACATTTGCATGCCAGAGGATGGGAAATAAATCCGACTACAATTCAGGGACCTTCTACCTCAGTAAAGTTTCTAGGGGTCCAGTGGTGTGGGGCCTGTTGAGATATTCCTTCTAAGGTAAAGGATAGGATGCTGCATTTGGCCCCTACTACAACCAAGAAAGAGGCACAGCACAAGTTGGCCTATTTGGATTTTGGAGGCAACAAATTCCTCATTTGGTTGTGTTACTCCAGCCCATTTATCGAGTGACCCAAAAGGCTGCCAGTTTTGAGTGGGCTCCAGAACAGGAGAAGGCTCTGCGACAGGTCCAGGCTGCTGTGCAAGCTGCTCTGCCACTTGGGCCATATGATCCAGCAGATCTAATGGTGCTTGAGGTGTCAGTGGCAGGCAGGGATGCTGTGAGAAGCCTTTGGCAGGCCCCCATAGGTGAATCACAGCGGAGGCCTCTAGGATTTTGGAGCAAGGCCCTGCCATCTTCTTCAGATAACTACTCTCCTTTAGAGAGACAAGTGCTGTTTGGAGCCTTTGGCAGGCTCCCATAGGTGAATCACAGTGGAGGCCTCTAAGATTTTGGAGCAAGGCCCTGCCATCTTCTGCAGATAACTGCTCTCCTTTTGAGAAACAGTTCTTGGCCTGTTACTGGGCTTTGGTAGAAACCGAATGCTTGATTATGGGTCATCAAGTCACCATGTGACCTGAACTGCCTATCATGAACTGGGTGCTTTCTGACCCATCTAGTCATAAAGTGGGTCATGCACTGCAGCATTCCATCATCAAATTGAAGTGGTATATATGTGATCAGGCTTGAGCAGGTCTTGAAGACACAAGTAAGTTACATGAGGAAGTGGCTCAAACGCCCATGGTCTCCACTGCTGCCACCCTGGCCTTCTTTTCCCTAGCCTGCACCGATGGCCTTATGGGGAGTTCCCTATAATCAGCTGACAGAGGAAGAGAAGACTAGGGACTGGTTCAAAGATGGTTCTGCATGATATGCAGGCACCACCCAAAAGTGGACAGCTACAGCCCTATAGCCCCTTTCCTGAAGGACACTGGTGAAGGAAAATCTTCCCAGTGGGCAGAACTTCGAGCAGTGCACCTGGTTGTGCACTTTCCAAGGAAGTAGAAATAGATAGATGTGTGATAATACTGATTCATGGACTGCAGCCAATGGTTTGGATGACGGTCAGGGACTTGAAAGAAGCATGATTGGAAAACTGGTGACAAATTTGGGGAAGAGGTATGTGGATGGACCTCTCTGAGTGGTGAAAAACTGAAGATATTTGTATCCCATGTGAGTACTCTACCAAAGGGTGACCTCAGCAGAGGAGGATTTTAATAATCGAGTGGATAGGATGACTTGTTCTGTGGACACCACAAAGCCTCCTTACCCAGCCGCCCCTGTCATCACCCAATGGGTCCATGAACAAAGTGGCCATGGTGACAGGGATGGAGGTTACGCATGGGCTCAGCAACATGGACTTCCACTCACCAAGGCTGACCTGGCTAAGGCCACTGCTGAGTGCCCAACTTGCCAGTAGCACAGACCAACACTAAGCCCTTAATATGACACCAGTCCTTGGGGTGATCAGACAGCTAATTGGTGGCAGGTTGATTACACTGGACCTCTTCTATCATGGAAAGAGCAGAGGTTTGTCCTCACTGGAATAGACACCTACTCTGGATATGAGTTTGCCTCTCCTGCACGCAATGCTTCTGCCAAGACTACCACCCGTGGACTCGCGGAAGGCCTTATCCATCATCATGCTACTCCACACAGCATTGCCTCTGAACAAGGCACTCACTTTACAGCAAAAGCAGTGTGGCAGTGGGCTCATGCTCATGCTCATGGAATTCACTATTCTTACCATGTTCCCCATCATCTTGAAGCAGTTGGATTGACAGAATGGTGGAATGTCCTTTTGAAGTCACAATTACAACGCCAACTAGGTGATAATACTTAGCAGGGCTGCGGCAAAGGTCTCCAGCAGGCTGTGTATGCTCTGAATAAGCATCCAGTATATGGTACTGTTTCTCCCATAGCCAGGATTCACAGGTCCAGGAATCCAGGGGTAAAAGTGGAAATGGCATCACTCACCATCACCCCTAGTGATCCACTAGAAAAATTTTTGCTTCCTGTCCCCATGACATTACGTTCTGCTGGCCTAGTGGTATTAGTTCCAGAGAGACGAACGCTGCCACCAGGAGACACAACAATGATTCCATTAAACTGGAAGTTAAGATTGCCACTTGGACACTCTGGGCTCCTCCTACCTTTAAGTCAACAGGCTAAGGAGGGAGTTACAGTGTTGGCTGGGGTGACTGACCCAGACTATCAAGATGAAATCAGTCTACTACTCCACAATGGAGGTAAGGAAGAGTATGCATGGAATATAGGAGATCCCTTGGGGTGTCTCTTAGTATTACGATGCCCTGTGATTAAGGTCAATGGGAAACTACAACAGCCCAATCCAGGCAAGACTACAAATGGCCCAGACCCTTCAGGAATGAAGGTTTGGGTTACTCCACTAGGAAAAAAAAACATGACCCACTAAGGTGCTTGCTGAAGGCAAAGGGAATACAGAATGAGTAGCAGAAGAAGGTAGTCATCAACACCAGCTTCGACCACGTGACCAGCTGCAGAAACGAGGACTGTAATTGCCATGAGTATTTCTTCCTTATTTTGTTAAGAACATGTTTGTGCATGTATACATTTGTACTAAGAAAATATCTTCATTTTATTTCCCTTTTCCTTTATCATGTGACATAAGATTTATTGACATCATATCAGCAAATAAGTGTTTATGTAATATTATTTGGGTTAGGGGTTTCCACTTGTACGAATGACAGTTGTATTATGTTAGGCATAATTATTACCTTATTATTGTCTTTATTTGAAGATTATGTATGATCTCAGGAAGTGTGTATGGGTTCAGGCTGACAAGGGGTAGACTTGTAATGGTTAATACTGAGTGTCAACTTGATTGGATTGAAGGATGCAAAGTATTGATCCTGGGTGTGGCTGTAAGGGTGGTGTTATCAAAAGAAATTAACATTTGAGTCAGTGGACTGGAAGAGGCAAACCCACGCTCAATCCAGGTGGGCACCATCTAATCAGCTGCCAGCATGGCCAGAATAAAAAGCAGGCAGAAGAACATGGAGAGATTAGACTGGCTTAGCCTCCCAGCCTACATCTTTCTCCTGTGCTGGATGCTTCCTGCTCTCAAACATCAGACTCCAGGTTCTTTAGCTTTGGGACTCGGACTGGCTTCCTTGCTTCCTTGCTTCCTTGCTTCCTTGCTCCCTTGCTCCCTTGCTCCCCACCTTGCAGATGGCCTACTGTGGGACTCTGTGATCATGTGAGTTAAAACCCCTTAATAAACTCCCCTTTATATACATCTATCCTATTAGTTCTGTCCCTTTAGAGAACCCTGACTAATACACTAATTATCAAGGAAATGCAAATCAAAACCACAATTTGATACCATCTTACCCCTGTAAGTATGGCCACAATAAAAAATAGATGCTGGAGTGGATATGGTGAAAAGGGAACACTTTTACACTACTGGTAGGAACATAAACTAGTACAACCACTATGGAAAACAGTGTGGAGATTCCTTAAAGTACTAAAAGTAGAACTACCATTTGATTGAGCAATCCCACTACTGGCTATCTACCCAGAAAAAAAGAAGTCATATGAAAAAGACACTTGCACATGCATGTTTATAGCAGCACAATTTGCAACTGCAAAAAATATGGAACCAAGCTAAATGCCCATCAACCAGTGAGTAGATAAAGAAAATGTGGTATATATAGGCCAGGCACAGTGGCTCACACCTGTAATCCCAGCACTTTGGGAGGCCGAGGTGGGTGGATCATGAAGTCAAGAGATCGAGACCATCCTGGCCAACATGGTGAAACCCCGTCTCTACTACAAATACAAAAATTAACTGGGTGTGGTGGCATGTGCCTGTAATCCCAGCTACTTGGGAGGCTGAGGCAGGAGAATCACTTGAACCAGGGAGTTGGAGGTTGCAGTGAGCTGAGATCGTGCCACTGCACTCCAGCCTGGCGACAGATCAAGAGTCCATCTCAAAAAAAAAAAAAAAAAAAAGTGGTATATATAGACCATGGAATACTACTCAGCCACAAAAATGAATGAAATAATGGCATTCACAGCAACCTGCATGGAGTTGGAGACCGTTATTCTAAGTGGAGTAACTCAGGAATGGAAAACCAAACATCGTATGTTCTCACTCGTAAGTGGGAGCTAAGCTATGAGGATGCAAAGGCATAAGAGTGTTATCATGGACTCTGGGGACTTGGGGGAAAGGGTAGGAGGCGGGTGAGGGATAAAAGACTACACATTGGGTACAGTATACACTGCTTGGGTGATGGGTGCACCAAAATCTCAGAAATCACCACTAATGAATTTATCCATGTAACCAAACACCCATCTGCTCCCCAAAAACTACTGAAATATTACAAAAATAGGCTGGGCACGGTGGCTCAAGCCTATAATCCCAGCACTTTGGAAGGCCAAGGCGGGCGGATCACACGGTCAGGAGATCAAGACAATACTGGCTAACATGGTGAAACCCCGTCTCTACTAAAAATAGAAAAAATTAGCAGGGTGTGGTGGCAGGCGCCTGTAGTCCCAGCTACTCAGGAGGCTGAGGCAGGAGAATGGCGTGAACCCAGGAGGCAGAGCTTGCAGTGAGCCGAGATTGTGCCACTGCACTCCAGGCTGGGTGACAGAGCGAGACTCCATCTCAAAAAAAAAAAAAAAAGAAATATTACAAAAATAAACATAAAAATATCATTTCATGAGGGTGGGTATGGTGGGTCATGCCTGTAATCCCAGCACTTTGGGAGGCCGAGAGGAGCGGATCAGGAGTTCAAGACCAGCCTGGCAAACATGATGAAACCCTGTCTCGGCGGATCATGAAGTCAGGAGATCAAGACCATCCTGGCTAACATGGTGAAACCCCATCTCTGCTCAAAATACAAAAAATTAGCGGGGCGTGGTGGCGGGCACCTGTACTCCCAGCTACTCAGGAGGCTGAGGCAGGAGAATGGCATGAACCCAGGAGGCGGAGCTTGCAGTGAGCCGAGATTGTGCCACTGCACTCCAGGCTGGACAACAGAGTGAGACTCTGTCTCAAAAAAAAAAAAAGAAATATTACGAAAATAAACATAAAAATATCATTTCATGAGGCCGGGTATGGTAGGTCATGCCTGTAATCCCAGCACTTTGGGAGGCCAAGAGGAGCGGATCAGGAGTTCAAGACCAGCCTGGCAAACATGGTGAAACCCCGTCTTGGCGGATCACAAGGTCAGGAGATCAACACCATCCTGGCTAACACGGTGAAACCCTGTCTCTACAAAAAATACAAAAAAATTAGCCGGGCGTTGTGGCGTGTGCCTGTAGTCCCAGCTACTCAGGAGGCTGAGGCAGGAGAATGGCCTGAACCCGGGAGGCAGAGCTTGCAGTGAGCCGAGATCGCGCCACTGCACTCCAGCCTGGGCGACAGAGCGCTACTCCGTCTCAAAAAAAAAAAAACAAACACAAAAATTAGCCGGGCGTGTTGGTGTACCTGTAATCCTAGCTACTCGGGAGGCAGAGGCAGGAGAATTGCTTAAACCCAGGAGATGGAGGCTGCAGTGAGCTGACATAATATATGTCATTTCATGAAAGAGAGGAAGCAGGAGTAACTTAAATCAGAGTAACTTAAGAAAACAAAATTAGCTGGGCATGGTGGCTCACGCCTGTAATCCCAGCACTTTGGGAGGCTGAGGCGGGCAGATCATCTGAGGGAAGGAGTTTGAGACCAGCCTGGCCAAAGTGGTGAAACCCCGTCTCTACTAAAAATACAAAAATTAGCTGGGTATGGTGGGGGGAACCTGTAATCCCAGCTACTTGGAAGACTGAGGCAGGAGAATCACTTGAACCCAGGAAGCAGAGGTTGCAGTGAGCCAAGATCACGCCACTGCACTCCAGCCTGGGTGCAAAGAGCAAAACTCCGTCTCAAAAAGAAAAAGAAAACAAAATTGGTAATATAATTTCACTTATTCACCTGCCTGCTAGACTTGGCAAACAGCTGAAAGATTTTTTCAAGAAACTTATGAACATATGAAAGAAGAAATAGAGAATCTGTGGAAAGGAAAAGATTGAAGATACTAAAGAGAAAAATGGAAATGGATAGAGGAAAGAAAAAAGAAGCTGGGGATAAATACTTTAAAGCTGCAGAAATCAACCCAGATGAAGAGTTTACTTAGTTACCAAGGGTTTATATATTTTTTTCTAGTGTTTAAAAAACATGAATTTAGTTATTTTTCCAGAACTTTGTGAGATCAACAGTCATCAAATTTTTTTTTCTGGATTAGTAATTCCTATCCCTCTAACTAAAATGGGGGTGCCACTGAAGGTTTATTGCACCTGAAAGCATTTTAACTGGTTCTATAAGGTAGATCTTATATCATTTGTGTATGTGTGTTTTAATTTCACAAATTAACTTATACTTTAAATGCACCGAAAGATCTTACTAAACATCCCTATTTTATCTTCGATATAATTCAAACTTTTATAAGCTCAAACTTTTATAAACACAATCATATTTGTAATTTTATCCTCTCCCCAACTCTAGTACCTGACCTTGCTTAATATATATGATTTTTAACACTAAACGCAATTTCTAACACTCTAAAATATAACGCTATACTTTTCTAACAACATGTGATTAAGAAAGGTAAAATTTAGTTTACTTTTTTTCATTTTGCTGAATAAGTGATCTCATACCTTTTCACCATCTTGCTTCTCTTGCTGTGGCTGGGTTTCCAGTGCTGGCCGTGCATCTCTATCACTGCTTTCATCCTCAAATTCAATCCCTCTCTGTTCAGGTTCTTCTTCCAGGAATTCTTCTGAGCTCTCTGATGGGCGTGCAGTAGACTCCAATCTAAAAAACAAAAGAAAACCATTCTGACTTGTTTTATTAAGGATAAATATAAAATCTCAGAAGTCCTTTCTTAAAGTAACATTTTAGAGAATCAACTATGTTGTCAACAACTTCAGATTTTACAAGTCTAAAACCAATCTCTTCATCCTCTTATAATATTACCATCTTCTCAATTATGTAAACTAGACCCTTCTTCTTTTATTCTATCCATATCTTAATGGATCTTTTTTTTTTTTCGAGATAAAGTCTCGCTCTGTTGCCCAGGCTGGAGTGCAATGGCGCAATCTCGGCTCACTGCAACCTCCACCTCCCAGGTTCAAGCGATTCTCCTGCCTCAGGCCCCGAGCAGCTGAGACTACAGGCACCTGCCATCACACTCAGCTAATTTTTTGTATTTTTAGTAAAGACAGGGTTTCACCACGTTAGCCAGGATGGTCTCCACCTCGTGACCTCGTGATCCACCCATCTTGGCCTCCCAAAGTGCTGGGATTACAGATGTGAGCCACAGCGCCCAGCCTGAATCTTTTTTTTTTTTTTAACCTCATTTATACTGAAGGACCATGGATCTTATTCTATTAGAATGAGCATATATCCCAGTTTACCTGGAGCAGTCCCAGTTTACAGACTTTTGTTCATAATTATGGATACTGGCATAATTATTAATAATGCTCCTTTCATTCTCAAAAATGTCACCTTGGACAACACATTATATGGTTTAGTTCTAACTCCAAAACTGCCTTTCAAATATATTCCTGACTTTCTATGCCCATTTTCACAGCTCTGCTTCAGGCCCCAGTTCTCTCTGGACCACTGTACTTCTCCCCAGTTCAGCTTCAGACTTGTAGTACATCTTCATCAAGGCTTTCAAAGAGCTGGCTTTCTAATGCACATTATCTACACCTGTGATAGCCCAGCTCAGAAACGTCTGGTGGTTCTCTATAAGCTCAGTGAATAAAGTGTACCTTCTTTGAAAGCCTAACATATTTGTTTGTGTTTGTTTTTGTTTTTGAGACAGAGTCTCCCTCTGTCACCTACGCTGGAGTGCAGTGGCGTAATCTTGGCTCACTGCAACCTCCGCCTCCTGGGTTCAAACGTTTCTCTTGCCTCAGCCTCCTGAGTAGCTGGGATTACAGAAGTGTGCCACCACGCCCGGCTAATTTTTGTATTTTTAGTAGTGACAGGGTTTTGCCATGTTGTCCAGGCTGGTTTCGAACTCCTGACCTCAGGTGATCCACCTGCCTCGGCCTCCCAAAGTGCTGGGATTACAAGCATGAGCCACCGTGCCCAGCCTAGACCCTTATAATTTTATTTACCTTATTCATCAGTTATCCTTAGTAACATCCTTCCTAGCTTTGTGCCTTTGCTCATGTTAGAGCTTTAGTCGAAATCTGTAGATACAATAGCCACGAGACACACTTGACTATTTCACATTTAAATTAAAATTAAATGAAACAATTGAGTTCTTTAGTTGCACTAGCCATATACTTCAAGTGTTCAATGGGCACACTGGCTAATGGCTATCATACTGGGCAGTGTAAATACAAAATATTTCCATCACTGCAGAAAGTTCTATTTCTCAGCCTTGGTGTAGATAAGGGGTCAGCAAACCTTTCCTTTAGGCATCGTGGGCCATATGGTCTCTGTTCCAAACACTCAACTCTGCTGTTCCAATGCAAACATAACTAAAAATATATAAGCTTAATAATATATAAAAATATATATGCTTAATAAACAATAAAAATATATAAGCTTAATGAGCATGGGTGTCTTACAATAAAATTTTATTCACAAAACCAGGTGGCAGGCCAGATTTGGCCTACAGGCCACAGTCGGTGGACCTTTACACTAGAAAGTCTTCTCTCCCAGCTCTGCTTGTTGAGTTTCTACTTATCTTTGAAGCCCAGGCCCAAATGCCAAATCTCTCCATTCCCTCAATTAGAATCCAACACTCTTTCCTCTGTATCCACAGCATTCTGCACTTTCCGTTACTGTTCTATCGCAATCCGCCTTACGGTGCTCTTAACTGTGTACATATCTCTCTTTACCCCTAGGCAGTCAATCCTTTGAGGGCAAAGATGATGTTTTGTTCTTCGTATGTTTCAGCAAACAGTCAAGCGTAAACTCCTAACTATTCTGTTTATGAAAAGCAAACAAAACTCCACAATAATTCTGGGAGGTTCAATCTAAAATATATTGTTACCCTTCTAAAAAGGGTACTATATCAAAATATTGCTCACTGAGAAAACCACAGTTTTCTAAACTCATATTTTTATTACTAGATTTAAATATTTCCTTATATCTATCTTTAACATTACAAATTTTCACCAAAACAAAACATTTACATACTTTATTACCCAAATTTAAAATTATTTGTATAAGGATTAGCACAGCTACAGAATTCTCTACTTGACTAAAATAATTTGACAGTTAAAATGGCAAAGTTATGAATTAACTAAATGGTTGACTCAGGAACAGTTGGCAGAACTGTTAGGGCAGAAATCTTATTTTATTATAAAAGTTAGAGTCTTGCTTTAAGATTCAAAGAAAGAGGATAAAGCTGAGACTCAAGTGTTCTGTTGATTCAGTTGGCAACTAAATTCCTGAAGGAATTCACTGTACTATTTATGGTTATCACTAATTTATATCCAATAGCCCAGTAAAATGAATCAATAAAGTAAAATTGAGGGTATTTTAAAACTGACTAGAGCCCTGTTCACATCGACTGCCCAGAGTCCACAAATCCTCTGCTCCAAGACCGTCCGGACTGCCCCGACCCCAGCTTTCTCTCCTTTGAAAACACTAAGAATAATGTCACTGCATCAGTTTTTACTAGAGCCAATCAACTGTCGTGCCTGAAACAGGGATCGTACCCAGACTGCCCTCAGTGTCAATAATCACGAAGTGCACATCTATAAGAAGAATGGGCACCAGTGTGTGAAAGCTCACGAACTCAAGGAGCACAATGGACACATCACAGATATTGACTGGGCTCCCAAGAGTGACCACATCGTCACTTGTGGGGCAGACCACAATGCCTATGTCTGGAGTCAGAAAGATGGTGTCTGGAAGCCAACACTGATGATCCTGAGAATTAATCGCACAGCTACTTTTGTGAAGTGGTCCGCCCTAAAGAACAAATTTGCTGTGGGAAGTGAAGCACGACTCATTTCAGTTTGTTACTTTGAGTCTGAAAATGCCTGGTGGGTGAGCAAGCACATTAAAAAGCTGATTCGCTCCACAGTCCTCAGCTTGGATTGGCATCCCAACAATGTTTTGCTGGCAGCAGGATCATGTGACTTCAAACACAGAGTGTTTTCTTCCTACATTAAAGAAGTGGATGAAAAGCTGGCCAGCATGCCCTGGGACAGCAAGATGCCTTTTGGGCAGCTGATGTCAGAGTTTGGTGGCAGTGGCACTGGTGGCTGGGTCCACGGGGTCAGCTTCTCCGCCAGTGGGAGCCACCTGGTCTGGGCCAGCCACGACAGCACCATGTCTGCTGCTGATGCCTCAAAAAGTGTGCATGTCTCAATCTGAAGACGGAGTTCCAGCTGCTCCTGAGTGTGTCGTCTGTCTCACACAACAGCGCCGTGGCTGCTGGCCATGACTGCTGACCAATGCTCTTGAACTACGATGACCGTGGTTGCCTGACCTTTGTCTCCAAGTTAGACTTTCCAAAACAGAGCATCCAACGCAACATGTCTGCCATGGAATGCTTCTGCAACATGGACAAGAGGGCCACGACTGAGGGCTGCAACATGGCTTTGAAGATGCTGCACCAGAATAGCATCACTCAAGTCTCTATTTATGAGGTGGACGAGAAAGATTGTCGCAAATATTGCACTACTGGCATCGATGGAGAGCCATGACAATTTGGGATTTCAAGGATAATTTGAAGCTGAGTGAGCCTCCGCCATCCAGCATGACAAACTATGGCTGACTGCAGCTGTGCCGTGGCACGATGGCTAGGAAGCCAGCCCCAAGGAAACACTGAAAACACACATCACGCCAATATCATGTGGTTTTGTTTGAATATAAAATTGGTGAAAGTGTTGGTTTTTTAAAAGCAATGTTTTTGTTTGTTTTTTTTTTGCAATTTCATTCCATTCTTGACCAAAGCTTCTCTTTTAAGTAGTTTATTATGGAAAACTGTCACACTAACTTAAAAGACAGGGAGATATGTAAACTGTCCACTAGAAAATTAAATAAAAGAATTGAATGTGGGGGGAAAAAAAACTGACTATATCTCAGCATTACTTAAAACCATACCATCAAATTCAGCGTGGTGATAATGACTAATTTGGGATAATATAGTCACTAGAATAGTCTCCTGGATTTTCACACATGAAGTGAGTTTATGCCAGTCTCTTATTAGCAGCTTCTCCCAATAGCATTGTCAAGGTAACACTTAGCACTGATAAACAACTAATAATCTTGTACAATAATTCAAATATAAATAATTCAAATACAAACTGCTACACCAAAGTCATCTGCTACACAAACAGTGTAATCGCCTCTACCTTAAATGCTAAATACCAAAAAGTATATTAAAAGTATACCAAAAGTATAATAAACAATATAAAATAGTATATATTATATATAAAATATTAAATATTGATAATATAAAAGTATAAACAAAAAATAAAAGTACAAATAAAAAATGAGAGTAAAATCAACAATTATTTACTTGTTTATTGAAGCTGTAAGTGAAGTCTGGGAGGTCTTTTCATCTTCACCTTGAGAACTGCTAAATTCAGAATCCTGAAACCGCTTTCCAATCTTTGGCCGCTTTAGATTACCACTTCGAGTATGAGTGGAAACAGATGTTTTATCATGACCTGAGGAGAAAAACAGCAAAACTGCACTTAATTGATTATATATTAAAAGGACTACCTATTAAAATACACAGAAATGCAAGAACTACACTAGTTTACACATATCCTCCACATTACACAGGTTCACCCTCCCCTCACTTATGTCAGGCTAAGAAAATTATTTTATAATTTACATCTTTTTCTAAATTATGTAACTTTGTCAAGTTATATGAACTGTGTAAGTCATTCCTCACGTTCCATGTTATCTTGGGCTTTGCAAAGTGTTTTTGTATTTCACTTGCGTTCCCCCCCAATAATCTTGGAAAATAAACAACGTAGACATTACCATCCCTATTTTATAGCTAAGGAAACAAGGAAGAGAGAGGTACAATAGCTTACTCAGTGTTCACATAGCAAAATCAGTGGCAGTGGTGGCATGAGAACCCAGATCTAGATTTTAGAGCTGGTTAAGTCTTCACTTTCTCAGGGTGACACACCACACACACATGCATGCACACACACATACACAGCCCTAATTTGAAGTGTCTCAAATACTTACTGATATATCAGTTGAATTTCTTACCTTCAGAAGTGCTTGCAAAGGCATCTTTTAGAGAATCAATCTAAAAAAGAGAGAGATTCAAACCCAAAGTTTTAGACTATTTTTTCTCCCTATGGATCTATTTCACTTATAGTTTCAAAGAAAAACTTGTAAAATGTTTTCCAAATAGCACTTTTTGTTAACAACATTTACTTTAAAAATAAAAAGGTTATAGTTCAGCTTCAGTTTAAAAGACTGAGAACATATGCAAGTCATCTAATATGTCATAGTGTGTCCACTAGTGTCTCCTAATTCTGTCCTCAGCCACCTTCTCTGCTCAGTGCACATGCTCTCCCTTCACTATGCTTACTTCAGTATCTGCTTATTGATGAATTCAAATATGAGACTTAAGCCTCCAAACTTTCTTCCTGATTTCCAAAGCTTTATTTCCAATGAAATATCTCCCAGTGGATGTCCCATCCTATTTCACACTCAATCATTCCCAAAATGAACTTTATCTTTCCCCAATATTATTCCCTATCTTGCTTAATGACGATTCAGTCAGTCATTCTAGCCAGAAAACAGTGAGTCAGTAATGACTTCTTCCTAACTCACATTTAATCAATCACAAAGCCTTTCAATTTTAACTGAAGAATCTCTTAAAACTGTCCTGTCCTTTGTACTACCATTGCTTTAGTTTATATCTTTAGTCTCTTGAACCAACTATTCCAACAGCCTCCTCACTCATATCCCTCGTTCTAATCACATCCCATCTACACCCCTCCACCCTGATGACAAAGTGATACTTTCGAATCACAAATTGTACCATTTTTTTGATTTAAAAAAAAAGAGGAAAAAACTTTTAATGGCCAACCACTGCTTAGAATACAAATTCTCAACCTATTCAATAACAAATACCTCTTTCATATCAAACATGCCATTTCCCTTACATCTCTGTAACTTTTTTACATGCTATCGTCTGGAATGCCCTAAGAAAATTCCCACCCACCCTTTAAAAGTCATCCTCTCCTATGTACCTCCAATTACTTGCTATAATAAAGCAATTATTATGCTATAGTATATTATATATTTCCAACAATGGACCATCTAGTTCTCCCATGTCTAAGAACCATATCTTTATATGTCCAATGCTTGCCATAGTAACTACTTTATTCATCCATTACATGCTTACTAAAACTCCACAATATAGTGGGCACACAGCCTTCAATTTATAGAACAAAAGCAAGGGAGCAATTGTGATAAATCATATGACAAATATCTTGCTTCAACCAACTTGTAGTCCAACAAGAAAAGGTTAAAATGTAGATAAAGATGAATAAATAAAAGGTGCAAAAAGTGTAAGATAAATAATAGGAAAAAGCAGGTAACAATACCATCATCACCTAAAGAATAAATCATGTAGTTGAAATAAACTAAACTATTTGTGGCTACTAACAAAAAGAGATATAGTTTAATATGATAAACATTTCCTTCAACTATTTAAAACATTAAAGTAATATGAAGAATATGAATTTCTAAAATCTTAAATAGGTTAGATTCTAAAATCTAATTTATGCTGTCAACTGTATGATATAGTACCACTGTCATATATTCTCACTCAAATGACACATCTAAAATTATTTGGCTTAGTATTAAAGTAAATCATTGCTCTCGTTACATTTATAGGAAGAGTAGATTTTCTACTTTCCTTGATTTTATAACTGGCCAATACTAAATGAATCTGTGTATCTCTCAGGAATTTGGACTGCAGTAGAACAGGAGCTTATTCTCAAGTCTGAATTTCCAAAAGTAGGGGGAAAAAATCCCAAGAATCTAACTCCTTACATATATTGTTATTCTTAAAAATGTTTACAAATTTGCCACTCAAATAGTCAACTCTCATGCTAATTAAGACAGAAAATAAGCACAAATAATTCCCTAAAGCAGTTGTTTCTAACACTCACCAAAAATAAACTTAGATACACACGTACAACATATGTAGTGTTTCTAACACTCACCAAAAATAAACTTAGATACACACATACAAAAATATGACTGTAATAAATGCCATCCCCCAAAACCCTAGACTTCTAGAGTCCCATCAATGGGCCGTATTTTAAGCAATATCAAGTTCTAGAAGCATCAGTTCTAGAAAACATCAGTTCTAGAAAAGGACCTGGTAAGTCCTGTGGAGTTTGGTAATGGGACCTGTCCTTCTACTTTCAGGATATCTAATATTTGCAAAGTGCATTACATTCTACAAAGACTAGCATATACAGCCTCAAACTTTACAACATAACAACTTCATAGTCTTTCACCTACTAATTCCACTTCTGGAAATTTGTATGTTAAGATAAGTAATTACATATACACAAGGATTCATATATAAATGTGTTTGCTCCTGGGTCATTTAAAAATGTTAAAAATTTAAGGATCCTACGTTAAGGAAACAAATAATGATAGTTACATAAAATAGATAATAGAATAGTGTGCTGCTATGTAACAATCACATTTTAATGATTTAATGCCATAGAAAATGCTTCCCATATTACATTAATGGAGAACAGCAGTTAGAAGCAATCCAAGAGAATAAAAATAAAAATACAATATATACAGATACATGCTTTATAATATGCGATATTAAATATATATGCAAAAATTTTAACAGTGGCTATATCTGAATAGTGGGATTATAGATTTTTATTTTCTTCTATATTATTTTATGTTTATTCTAAATTACCTTTAAATTAGCTCATACTTTTAACATCATTAAAATTATTTTTCAAAGAAAATTAAAGTCCTTAGTAATATTAACAGAAGATGCCAGGAAAACTAACACAGTAGAAATTACATAGCTTTGTTGAATGAACTATGACATTTAAAACTCAAATATAACCTGTATCTATTTTTTAAAAGCACAAAAATTTTATTTACAACAATAAACATATAGACAGTGTACCTACAGTTAGCTGCATCTCACTAGACTGATTGTCTTCAGTTCTTGCTTCATATTCTGGAACAGATGCAGGACCATATTCTCCAGACATAGGTCTTTTAGGTTCATTTTGAGAAAGTGCTGCGTATAGAAGAATTTTAAAAACTGTAACCGAATCAGTATTTGGTTTTAACTCTAACATTGTACTGATTTTCCTAAAAGCTCTGAAGAGCAGCCTGGACAGAAGGGTCGCGAAAATCTAGGTGTGAGATGTTCTCTTCACCAATATCCTATAATGCAACATTGCCATTATATACAATGTTAAATAGTTATTTTAAGTATTTAGTAGCTTTGGGGAGAAGTGCATGAGATTAAGGGGTACTTTGGACCCCCTGGTGCCTATTCTATGCCGTTTGAGTAATCTACGTTTATTTCTTACCCACCAATTCCTACTGGGCTGTTCTAGGTCTCCTTGTTACTAAGGACTCAAAAGTTAATACATTACCAAAATTCAAACCTTAGACAAGAGAGTCTGTTACTAGAACAATCACATTATAATACACCACCACTCTGGACTCTAAGACACAACCATTATTAGCCTCTGCTTTTTAAACTGGACTTATGGGCCAGCAAGGACAGGCTACCAAAAATAAATAAACTGAACTTATGTTCAAACTGAAAACACTCTTACCTGGAATTTTAAGTGCTTCTCTTTGTAATGCTCTGGTGACTGGTATTCGCTGGTACCAGTGTCCAACACCTTCAACTTCCCAAAGGAGTTCATGGTCTCCTGGATACTTCTCAAAGTATTGCTTGCAAGCTGAAAAACACATTTAGAATTTTCTAGAAATCCCAAATATCCACTGTTTTGAAAAACAGGAGTTGAAAAGTAAGCTTCCCAACTCACTTAACGGGGCTAGCATAACCTTGATACCAAAACACCAGCAACACAACTCAAGTATACAGTAGTTTCATTTATAAATAAAAATTCTAAATAAAAATCCCAAATAAAAGTTTTAACACGACTGAACAATAAAAATCCTTTAAAAATGTGCTTCGCTTTTTTTTTTTTTTTTTGGAGACGGAGTCTTGCTATGTCACCCAGGCTGGAATGCAGTGGCGCGATCTCAGCTCACTGCAACCTCCGCCTCCTAGGTTCAAGCAATTCTCCTGCCTCAGTCTCCTGAGTAGCTGGGATTACAGGCACCCACCGCCATGCCTGGCCAATTTTTGTAAAAAAAGTGCTTTGCTTTTAAAGAAAAAAATGATTAAATGTTACGGAGGGACATAGAAAAACTGAATAAAAAGACTGTCAGACTCAATAGTATAAAAATACCAGTTCTCATCAAATTGATCTATAAATTCCATGCAATTCCAAACAAATCCCAACACAACTTATTTTTTAATGAAACTTAACAAAACTTGATCCCAAATTCAAAAATGAAAGAACAAAGGATAAGAAAATATTCAGTATGTACAACTATTATACATGAATTTAAAAGCTCCAAAAAAAAAAAAAGAAATAATATTCAGGTCAATTCTGAAGAAGAAAAATAAGGATAGAGACTTGTCCAAGTAGATACCAAGTATTTGAAACAAGTACCAAGTATTTGAAACCAAGCATTTAAAACCATAGTAATTGAAACAACCTAGTATTGACAGAAGGATATATAAACGGACTGGGAGTGGGAGGGAGAAGGAGAAGAAAAATACCAAAAAACAAACAAACAAAAAATCCACAAATAAGTCACAAAGAAACTCCACTAGGAAAGAACCACACATACACTACAACTTGCCAAATGACAGAAAAGGCATTACACTTCAGCAAAGAATGGATAAACTACTAAAATAATGGTGCTGAAATAAAAATCCATATAAAAAAGCAAGTCAGATCCTGACCTCACATCAACATAAATTCTGAACAAATTCTAAGACCTAATGTGAAAAACAAAATGTTTAAAAGAAAACATAGGAGAATACCTCTAGGACATTAGGGTTCAGATGGATTCCTTACAAAAGACACAAAAATCACAGTCCATGATGAAAAATTATGATCTATTAAGATTTAAAACCTAGTATATCAGGACTGTGCAACAGAACTTTCTGTGATGATAGACATGTCCTATTACCAGCACTGTCCAATACAGTAGCCACTAGCCACATGTGACTACTGAGGAACTGAACTTAAACTTATATTTAAATTAGTGATTACTGTATTGAACTGCACCATTCTACATGAAAATGATACCAGAAAGACACAGATTAGGAGATATTTAGAGTAAAACAAACAATTAGTACTCAGAATATATAAAGAATTTCTGAAATTGAATTCAAAAGACAAAGTTATCCCAAAGAAAAACTGACAGAGACTATGAACAGGAATTTCACACCTAATGAAATCTGAGTGGTCAATAAACAAAGATAAAGATGATAAACCTCACTAGCTGCCAAGGAAAGATAAGATATGATTTTCACACCTGCAGGATATGACAAGCACCAAGAAGAATAAGGGAAATGGAAACACACACTCTGCTGGTGGGATAATAATTTTGCAACAGTAAAGTTGAAGAGACTTTTATGATCCAATTCTACTTCTAGGTATAAACCCTAATTCCTTATACAGATGCTCCCTGACTTACACTGGGGTTACATTCTGATAAACCCATCATAAATTGAAAATACCACTAAGTCAAAAATGCATTCACTACACCTAACCTATCAAACATCATAGCTTAGCCTCACTTACCTTAAATGTGTTCTGAACACTTACAGTTCGGAACACAGCCTTCAGCCTATAGCCGGGCAAAATCATCTAACACAAAGCCTATTTTATGATAAACTGTTGAATATTTCACATACTTTATTGAATACAGTACTCTGTAGAGTATTGGTTGGTTGCCCTTGCGATCACCTGGCTGACTGGGAGCTGCGATTGGCAGCCACTGCCCAGCTTCATGAGAGAGTATCATACCACATATCATTAGCAAAAGAAAAGATAAAAATTCAAATGACTGTTTCTACTGAATGAGTATCACTTTTGTACCATCATAAAATCAAAAGCCAAACCATCATAAGTCAAGGGCCATCTGTACATATGCAAAAAACATTTGTAACATTCATTACAGGACTACTTTTAAACTAGGATGACCGGACACAACCTAAGTGCCCAACAGTAGGGAAATATATGAATAAACTGTAATATGTATGTAATAAAAATACTGTGTAGTATTTAAAACAAATGAATTATGGCTACCTAAATCAACATTGATAACTCTTTTAAAAATGCTCAGTAAAAATGTGGGCCAGTAAATGAACAAAATGATGCCACGTATAAAAAGTTTAAAAACACACTAAATAAGGCTAGGCACAGTGGCTCACGCCTGTAATCCCAGCATTTTGGGAGGCCAAGGTAGGCAGATCATGAGATTAGGAGTTCAAGACCAGCCTGATCAACATGGTGAAACCCCATCTCTACTAAAAATACAGAAAATTAGCCGGCCATGGTGGCTACTCAGGAGGCTGAGGCAGGAGAATCACTTGAACCCAGGAGGAGGAAGTACAGACACAGTGGAAAACAGTTTGACAGTTCCTCAAAAAATGAAACACAGAATTACCGTATGACCCACCAATTTCATCCTCAGGTATACATTCAAAAGAAGTGAAAGCAGAGACTCAAACAGGTATCTGTACACCAACATTCACTGAAGCATTATTCACAATAGCCAAAAGGTAGAAACAACCTAACTGTCCATCAATAGATGAATGGCAAAACAAAATACTGTATATTCAAACAAAAGAATACTATCCAGCCATAAAAAGGAATGGAATTTTGATACTGTATATGCTACAACATGATGGACCTCAAAGACATTATGTTTAATGAAGTAAGCCAGACACAGAAAAACAAATATTGTATGATTCCATTTAGATGAGGTAGCTAGCATGGGCAAATTCATAGGGACAGAAAGCAGAAAACAGGTTACCTACCAGAAGATGGGGGTAGGGGAAAAGGGGAGTTAATTGTTTAATGGGGAGAAAGTTGATGTTGCAGATGACTGAAAAGCTTTGGATATAGACAGTGGTGATGGGTACAAAACACTGTGCATAAGAGCCACTGAACTGTTCACCTACAAATAAGGTATTATGTATAATTTTTTACAACAAAAAATGGTTTAAAAACTAAGAAAGCACACTAAATAATATTTTATAATGTTTACAGACATAAATATGAAACCATAAGTAGGAAAATAAACACTAACTTCAGGAGTGCAATTATCTCTGGGGAGGAAAGGAGAAAGCAGAGTGGTATTAGGGAAGGGTTCAAAAAGAACATCAATTGTATCTTTTATTATAATCAATAAATATTGTATTTAGTTCTCCCTTACACTAAAACAAATATGGCAAAATCTTCACATTTGTTCAATCTAGACTTGGTACAGAAATTAGGACACTAGTCTATCATTTTTTTCCCTGTATATTTGAAAATATTTCTCATATGTTCTGGGTTTAGTTTCCAAAACTAAAAGGAAGGAAGAAGCTGGAGAAAACCAACACAACAGGCCACAAAACAAAACAAAAAGACATGGCTAATAAACCAACTGTTGAGATAAAATAGAACACTGATAAATACTTCCAAAAGGAAAGAAAAAAGGAGAAAGAACAAATGGGACAAATAAAGAATAAACAGTAGGATGGGAGATGTAAACTAAATAATTTCAAAACTTACTTGCAAAAAATGCACATGGACTAAAGAAAATGAAAAGGCCATGAGAGAGAATTAACAATACACACATATAACAACTCATATCCAGGATACATAAAGAACTCATAACTCGGCCGGGTGTGGTGGCTCACGCCTGTAATCTCAGCACTTTGGGAGGCCGAGGTGGGCGGATCACGAGGTCAGGAGATCGAGACCATCCTGGCTAACACAGTGAAACCCCATCTCTACTAAAAAAAATACAAAAAATTAGCCAGGTGTGGTGGCAGGCACCTGTAGTCCAAACTGCTTGGGAGGCTGAGACAGGAGAATGGCGTGAACATGGGAGGCGGAGCTTGCAGTGAGCCGAGATTGTGCCACTGCACTCCAGCCTGGGTGACAGAGCGAGACTCCGTCTCAAAAAAAAAACATAACTCATAACTCAGTAAGAAGGCAAGCAATTCAATACAACATAAGCAAAAGATGTGAACAAACACTTTACTTGTTCTACCCTTTTTTAGGGTAGATGATTATCCAGTAATTACATGAAGAGATACTCAAAAATCTTTAGTCTTCAGGAAAACATAAATTGAAACCACATAATGAGTGCTTTCCACTTACTACTAGGAATGATTAAAATTAAAGAGATTGACAAAACCAAGTGTTGGTGAGTACACAGAGCAACCAGAACTTCCACATACTTATACTAACGGGAATGCGAAATGACATAACTACTTAGCAAATAGTTTTGCAACTTCTCAAAGTTAAACACAATCATAAAACCCAGTAATGACACTCTTAGGTATTCGCTACAAAGAAATGAAAACAAACGTCCATCATACAAAGACATTTTCATGCAGCTTTATTCATAATAGCCAAGAAAGGAAAAAACCCAAATGTCTATCAACAGGCAAATAAATTGTGGTATAATCAAAGGGAGGAATACTCAGCAAAATAATAAAAAATTTAAAAAGGAATGAAGTACTGAGACATGCAACATCAATGAGCCTCAAAAATAAGATGCCAGACATAGAAGTAGAGATACCATATATTTCCATTTTTCATGAAACTCTAGAAAAATCTAAGTGGTACTGACAGAAAGCACATCAGTGCTTGCCTGGAGTGAGAGTTTGGAAGGGAAGGAAGCCGGGGGACTGGTGCACAACGGGAACTTTTGGAAACAAAGTTATTATCTATCTAGGTTGCCTCTACAGTAGCAAGGGTCCATATGTTTGTCAGAAGTCATCAAAAATGTACACTTTTGTGTACGGTACATGTAGGCTGGGCGCAGTGGCTCACGCCTGTAATCCTACCACTTTGGGAGTCCGAGGCGGGTGGATCACGAGGTCGGGAGATCGAGACCATCCTGGCTAACACAGTGAAACCCTGTCTCTACTAAAAATACAAAAAAATTAGCCAGGCGTGGTGGCGGGCACCTGTAGTCCCAGCTACTCGGGAGGCTGAGGCAGGAGAATGGTGTGAACCCGGGAGGCAGAGCTTGCAGTGAGCCGAGTTTGTGCCACTGCACTCCAGAGCCTGGGTGACACAGCGAGACTCCGTCTCAAAAAAAAAAAAAAAAAAAAAAACCAGTACATATTATTGTATGTAAATTATAACTTAACAGATATTTGTTTTTGTTTGTTTGTTTGTTTTTTGAAACAGGATCTGGCTCTTTCCCTGAGTCTGGAGTGCAGTGGCTCACTGCAGCCTTGAACTCCTGTACTCAAGTGATCCTCCTGCCTCAGCCTCTCGAGTAACTGGGACTACAGGCGCACACCACTAGGCCTGGATATTTTTTTTTTTTTTTTTTTTTTTCCTTCAGACAGAGTCTCGCTCTGTCACGCAGGTTGAAGTGCAGTGGCACAATTTTGGCTCACCACAAATTCTGCCTCCCAGGCTCAAGCAAAATCTGGTGACTCAGCCTTCTGAGTAGCTGGGATTACAGACATGTGCCACCATGCCCAGCTAATTTTCGCATTTTTAATGGAGATGGAATTTCACCATGTTGGCCAGGCTAGTCTTGAACTCTTGGCCTCAAGTGATCTGCCCTCCTCGGCCTTCCAAAGTGCTAAGGCTTTATAGGAAGATAGAAATTAGCTGATAATCATCTGTAAATCATTTGGTATTCAATTTATTTATCATTAGAATCACAGAAGAGAGTAAGTGCTAAGGGATTCTGCCTGCAGTGGATGTCTTTGCATCTCTCCTCAAATTCAGTAAAGCAGTAATTAGGGGGTAATGCATTTTAGGACTACCCAAGGACACACAATGCCCATCCCACTCTCATGTATGGATTTAGAGAGAAAATATGATTCAAGATGGGCATCTAATTCTGTACTTGGTTCCTGTTTTCTGGATTGCTTTTGGTATTAAAGAAGGTGCAGAAGATTTGGAATAAAAATATTTTTTCAGTGGAAATAAATGTCAACTGTTAGACTGAAATCAATAGTAAATTATACTTTATAAGAGTTTCTAGGTTAATTACTATCCAGAATTAAATCTTACTTCATTGAGTAGTTGTATACCTTTACACAAATGCAAAAACAAACCCACTAATGGTTTTAAATCACCAAGTGATATGTCCATAAAATGGAATACGGCATTGACAATAAATGGAACTATACGAATCCATATGGATGAATCTCACAAATATAAAGATGAGTAAAGAAAGCAAACTGTAGAATTCATACAGTATGTATTTATAGTTTTTAAATATATAAAGCAACCTGACATATTGTTTGAGAATACACACGTATGTATTACAAGTCTAATAAATGTATGAGAAAAATAAAGCCAAGTTAGGTACAGTACTCATCCCAGGGAAGGGGAGTGAGTCTAATTGGGTAGAAGTACATAGAAGGCTTCGACCATATTGGCAACAAGCCATTTCTCATGGATGGTACATGCTGACATAGTACATGAGTATTTGATATCTTATTTTTATTTCTTTTTTTTTTTTTTTGAGGTAAGCTCTCAATTTGTCACCCAGGCTGAAGTGCAGTAGTGCAATCTCGGCTCACTGCAGCTTCCACCTCCTGGGCTCAAGCAATTCTCCCACTTCAGCCCCTCAAGTAACCGGGACTACAGGCACAAGCCACCACACCCAGCTAATTTTTTTTGTAATTTTTGTAGCGATGGGGTTTTACCATGTTGTCCAGGCTGGTCTCGAATTCCTGAGCTCAAGCGATCCACCCACCTCGGGCTCCTAAAGTGCTACAATTACAGGCGTGAGCCACCATGCCCAGCCAATGCCTTACTTTTTAAACTTTTTTTTTTTTTTAATTGAGGTGAGGTCTCACTATGTTGCCCAGACTGGTCTCAAACTCCTGGACTCAAGCAGTCCTCCCACCTCAGCCTTTGGAGTAACTGAGATAACAGGCATATGCCACCATTCCCAGCTTCTTTATTTCTTTTTGTATGTCTGAAATTCATTTTTTGTTAATTTTAAAAGCTACCATAAACAAATAACCCCCCCAAAATGGTCAAAGGATCTGAACAGATTTCTCCAAAGAAGATATACAAATGACCATTAAGCACATGAAAAGATGTTCAACATTAAAGCAAAGCAAAACTATGAGATGCCCCTGCACATCCACTAGGATGCCTGTAATAAAATATACAGATAACAAATGTTGGTGAGGATGTGGAGGGCTGTAATAAAATACACAGATAATAACAAATGTTGGTGAGGATGAAGATGTGGAGAAATTGTAACCCTCATATAATATTGCTTATGGGAATGTAAAATGCAGCAATCACTTTAGAACAAGTTGTGGTACAGCCATACAATGGAATATTATGCAGTCATAAAAAGAAATGAAGTACTAATTTATGTACAACATGAATGAACCTTAAAAACATGCTAAGTGAAAGAAGCCAGACACAAAAAGCCACATGCTGTATGATTCCATTTACATGAAAAATGTCCAGAATGAGTAAAACTACAGAGACAGAAAACAGATTAGTGGTTGCTACAGGATGAAGGGGAAATGGATGGTGACTGTGAATTGGTACAGGGTTTCTTTTTGGAGTGATAAGAATGCTCTGGAACTGCTGGCTATGATTGAACAACTATGAATATACTAAAAACCACTGAATTGTACACTTTTAACAGGGCAAATATTATGGCATATGTTGTTTTGTTTGGTTTTGGATTTTTTTTTTTAGATGGAGTCCTGCTCTGTCACCCAGGCTGGAATGCAGTGGCATGATCTTGGCTCACTGCAACCTCTGCCTCCCGGATTCAAGCAATCCTCCTGCCTCAGCCTCCCAAGTAGCTGGGATCACAGGCACATGCCACCACGCCCAGTTAATTGTTTATTTTTAGTAAAGATAGAGTTTCATCATGTTGGCCAGGCCGGTCTCGAACTCCTGACCTCAGGTGATCCGCCCGCCTCAGCCTCCCAAAGTGCTGGGATCACAAGTGTGAGCCACTGTGCCCAGCAATTGTATGGTATATGAATTACATTTATAGTTTTTTAAGACTGCCAAACCCCGAGAAAACAAATACATAAGGGCACATTTGCCAAAGTAAGTTCCAGAGAGCCTAAGGTTCCAAATTTATGTGATACTGATATATACACATTTACCGTATTTTGAAGAAATAAGTCAGAAGTGACACAAAGACAAGTTTATTATTTTTTAACTTAGTCCATTTACCTGTGTACATGAGAGAAGACAGTGGATACCGCAAGCCAAGCGCATCTTCTGTAAAGGAATCAACAAAGTCCTCCAGCATGTGAAGCCCAAAATCTTTACCTCTGTATTTCTTTCTTAGAAACATTGTATCAAGAACTGGCAATTGGTAACTTTGGGTAAGAAAAGAGGCACATATGCTTCCTGCAGTAATAAGAACAGAAACCCAATAATTTCTCACATTAAAAAATATACATACATTTAGTGACATGAGTTAACAGTCTTTCTAAAAAAAGTTTTCTTCTATATCAAAAAACGTTAAATATATAAATGTTATAATATAAAGTGTTTTTCAGCTACTATTAGACATTACAATGTATAATGTGATAATGAAAGGAGCTATGTATTTTATGTTTGCTAGTAGTATCATCAAATATAGGACAAATAGCTCAGTACCATATTCTAAAATATATACTTCACTATATGTATTATATATATACCATCACTGTCTATAGACTCATGCAACTCTAAAACTCATCAACTATTAAAATTTCAAATTTGAAGAGTATTTGAAGACTATCGTTCCAACCTTAGTACCTGAGTATCCTTTTTTTTTCTTTGAGGATGTCTCTGATCTGTATTTTTTTAAACATTCATATTTTCCCTCTACATTTTTCCTAATGAGTACCATTTCATTTTTATCTACTTGATGATAGTAAAGAAGTGAATTAGTTCTCCAAATTTTTAAGGACTATAAATTGGGGCGAATTGGAAACATCTGTCTTAGACATGGATAAAATTTCCTGTAGATACAATGCTGAATACATTTTGTATGTTTAAAGTTAAACAGGAGAAAAAATTTGTAGTTTCTATATATCTCTCTCCTTATTATACAGCTATGCTGATTTGTCTTTTAAGAACCCTGCTCTATATCTGGGTTTTGACCATTCCAATAGTTGTATTAACTCCTTTAATATATCAAAGTAGTTTACAAGTTGAGGGAACGTGGTGGTGTGTCATACTTCCTGTTAATTTTAGAATTCATAGTTATCAGTCATTATTCTATCATTTTTGCCTCAAATAAAATAATCTATTATTCTCAGATTATTCATATGATTTTGGATAACTCCAATAATGTAGTTCAAACAAGAAACAAAATGTCAAACATCTCACAAATTGTCTTACCAATCATATCATTTAATGAGTTGATCAATATAACAACTTTTTTCAGTTCAACCAAGTAATATGAACTATTTATGACTGAATTGGATTACTTACATAACTTTCTGGAACAATCTCGGAGACTACTGACTAATTTAAATTTAGAATAGGTAATGCATATGGTAATATACTTAGATATTTTTATTTTTTTTCTTTTTTCTTTTTCTTTGAGATGGAATTTCACTCTTGTTGCCGAGGCTGGAGGGCAATGGCACGATTTCAGCTCACTGCAACCTCCACCTCCTGAGTTCAAGCAATTCTCCTGCCTCAGCCTCCCAAGTAGCTGGGATTACAGGCGCCCGCCACACCTGGCTAATTTTTATATTTTTAGTAGAGACAGGGGTTTCACCATGTTGACTAGGCTGGTCTTGAACTCCTGACCTCAGGTGATCTGCCCCACCTCAGCCTCCCAAAGTGCTAGCGTGAGCCACTGCACCCAGCCAATATACTTAGATCTTAATTGCTGACATTTAGTTACGCTATTTCTAAGGGTCTAGATTTCTTGTACAAATCTAACAATCTTGTCAGAGGCGTCTGAACTAGCACAACTCCATCTTAAATAGGAACTGGGTAAAATGAGGCTGAGACCTACTGGGTTGCATTCCCAGACAGTTAAGGCATTCTAAGTCACAGGATGAGACAGGAGGTTGGCACAAGATGCAGGTCATAAACACCCTGCTGATAAAACAGGTTGCAGTAAAGAAGCTAGCTAAAATCCACCAAAACCAAGATGGCAATGAGAGTGACCTCTGGTTGTCCTCACTGCTACACTCCCATTAGCACCGTGACAGTTTACAAATGCCATGGCAACATCAGGAAGTTAGTTACCCAATATGGTCTGAAAAGGGGAGGCATGAATAATCCACCCCTTGTTTAGCATATCATCAAGAAATAATCATAAAAATGGGCAACCAGCAGTCCTTGGGGCTGCTCTGTGAAGTAGCCATTCTTTTATTCCTTTACTTTCCTAATAAACTTGCTTTCACTTTATGGACTTGCCCTGAATTCTTTCTTGTGCAAGACCCAAAAACCCTCTCTTGGACCCCTTTCCGGTAACAGTCTCATCAACAAGCTTCAAATTGAAGGGTTTTCAGAGTAACAATAGCAGTGATCATGAAATTAACACACATTATAAGTAGTGGTAGTCAAGTTTGAAGTACAAAGCAAAAATGAATGAGAAGAGAAAGCACTGTCTAGTTCTAGTTCTCAATACAAAGTCTGAGGATCTATGGTTGTTCATTACATGCTTCAGGCTCCTTACAAAAGAATACTACTGAAATGCAGAAAGTTTCTCATAAATTGATTTTTTTTTTCTATTTTCACAGAAACATTCCTTCTAGTAAAGGGAAATTCCAGTATCTCAGACTAGTGTTAAAATGGCCAGTTTATGGAACAAGCAGTGTGTTCACAACATTTAAATTTCTTCTACTTTTTACTTGCCGTGTACATGTTCCTTTCAGAAAATCAGAAAATCATACTGGTTCTCTTCCTTCACCTACACTTTACGTATTAATACTTCTGCTCTCCAGGGTCTGACTCATACAAATGCAATCAAATAAAGAGCAGAAAAACTTTCCATATTATCAGGGACTTTTAAGATCCACCAAAAGCTGTGGATTTACCTAGTAAAGCAAAAACTATAACCTGCTGTCTTAGGTAAAGTTTTCATTAAATTTACTAGCTCAGATTACATTTAATTTAGCATTGCACATGTCAGATTGTTTATATTCCTCAAAATTCCACATTTTTCTATGTGCTCTGAGTATTGTTATTCACCCCCCAAGACTTCTGCCATTTATCCAAATGCTGATGACTACTAATGTCTATCTTTAACCTCTATAAAGCATGAGACTTCAAAATCAAGAATGAAAGAGCTCATCTGAATGTAAATAAAACAAAATCTACTTGATCATCTCAATAGCTGGAGAAAAGCATTTGACAAAACCCAACCTTTCATGATAAAAATACTCAACTTCCTCAACCTAATACAGGGCATCTACAAAAAAACCACAATTAACATGATAATGGTGAACCACTGGATATTTCCTCCTAAGATCAGGAAAAAGACAAGGATATTTACTCTCACCACTTGCATTCGACACTGTACTAGAGGATCTAGCTAGAATAATTAGGCAAGAAAAAGAAAGAAAAGGCATTCAAGATCAGGAAGCTAAATGCAAAACAGTCTCTATTTGCAGGTAACATGATCTTACATATAGAAAATCCTAAGGAATCCACTTAAAAAACAAAACTATTAAAACTAATAAGTTCAGCAAGGTTGCAGGATACAAGATCAATATATAAAAATCATTTGTATTTCCATACATTAGCAATGAACAATCCAAAAAATGGAATTAAGAAAACCATTCATAATACCATCAAAAAAAAATAAATTTAACAACAGACATACAAAACTTGTAAAATAGAGATTACAAACATTGTTAAAAGAAATTAGAGAACACCTAAAATAAATGGAAAGACATCTCATGTTCATGGATCTAAAAACTTAATATGCTAAGATGTCCATATTTCCCAGTACAACCTACAGACTCAAAATCCTAGCGAATTGTTTTGCAAAAAATTGTCAAGTTCATCCCAAACACACAGGAAAATAAGGAGCCCAAATAGCCAAAATAATCTTGACAAAGAACTTGTCAAGACTGATTCACACTTCCAAATTTCAACTTACTACAAAGCTAGAGTAATCAGGACAGTATGTTACTGGCATGGGAACACATACACAGATCGAAGAAATAGAACTGAGGGTCCAGAAATAAACTGTCGTATTTATGGTCAATCGATTTTCAACAGGGTGCCAAGACAATTCTATGGGGGAAAATCATATATTTAACGAATGCTGCTAGTACAACTAGATATCCAAATGCAAAATAATGATGTCAGGTACCTTCCTAGAATCATATACAAATTTTAACTGCAAATGGATTCTAAACCTAAATATAAGATCTAAAACTACTCAAATTCTTAGAAGAAAACATAGGTGCAAGCCTTTGTCACCTTGGGTTAGGCAGAGCCTTCTTAGATATAACACCAAAAGCACAAGTGACAAAAGAAAAAGTAGATAAATTAGACCTCATCAAAATTAAAAACTTCTGGGCTTCAAAGAACATCATCAAGAAAGTAAGACAACTCACAGAATGGGAGAAAACATTTCCAAAGTATGTATCTGACAAGGGTCTTGTATCTAACACATATGAAGGGCTCTTACAACTCAAAAAGAAAAAAAAGACAACCCAGACTGAAACTAGATTAGTGGTTTCAAGGGACTGTGGGGTAAAGGAAATGGGAAGTGATTGCCAATTAGTACAGGGATTCTTTCTGAGGTGATGAAAATGTTCAGGAATTAGATAGTGGTGATAGCTGTATAAATATATGAATATACTAAAAGTTACTGAATTCTACACCGTAAAAAAGTTAAGTCTATGGTCTATGAATTATAACCGGATGAATCTCAAAATGTGCTGAAAGAATCCAGACCCCGCCCCCTCCACCCAACTGCCAAAAAGAGTATATACTGTATGTCCTTATTTATATAAAATCCTAGAAAAAGCAAACTCATCTACACTAATAGGCAGCAAAGTGTTTCCTCGGGAACAAATGGGAGAGAGGAATAGATTACAAAAGGGCAAAGACAAGATTACAGATATGTTTATTATCTTGATTGTGGTGACGGTTTCATAGCTATATATATATATATATATATATGTCAAAGCACAATTTTAAACTTTAAATATGGGCAGGTTTTCGTATGTCAGTTATATCACAATAAGGCAGGGGAAAATGTTTTTAAAACAACCCAATTAAAAATGGCAAACGATGGCTAGGTGCGGAGGCTCACGCCTGTAATCTCAACACTTTGGGAGGCCAAGGTGGGCGGATCACCTGTGGTCAGGAGTTCAAGACCAGCCTGGCCAACATGGCAAAACCCGTCTCCACTAAAAATACAAAAATTAGCTGGGCGTGGTGGCACACACCTATAACCCCAGCTACTCAAGAGGCTGAGGCAGGAGAATCACTTGAACCCAGGAGGCAGAGGTTGCAGTGAGCTGAGATTGCACCACTGCACTCCAGCCTGGGTGACAGAGCAAAACTCGTCTCAAAGGAAAAAAAAAAAGGCAAATTATTTGAAATATTTCTATTCAAAGAAGATACACAAATGGCCAATAAGCACGCAAAAAGATGCTCAACATTCTTAGCCACTAGGAAAATGCAAATCAAAATTACAATGGCACAGCTACTTCGTATCCGCTAGGTGAACTATAATCAACATGACAAATAGCAAGTGTTGGCTAAGATGTGGAGAAACTGCAACCCTCACACATTGCTGGTGGGAATGTAACATGGTACAGTCTCTATGGAAGACAGTTTGGCAGTTTCTCAAAAGGCGAAACAGAGTTACCATATGACCCAGCAATTCCACAACTACATACACACTCCAGGAGACTTGAAGACATGTCCAAACAACAACTTGTATACAATTGTTCATATCAGCATTGTTCAAAATAGCAACAATGACAAAAAACAGAAACAACCCCAAACTGTTATTTATCAACTGATAACAAAACTGGTGTATCTATACAAGGTAATACTATTTGGTCATAAAAAGGAATGAGGTGCTGATACATGCTACAATATGAATAAAACTTAAAAATGTTATGCTAAACAAAAGACGCCAGACACAAAAAGTCACATATTATTCATATAAAATAGATTAGTGTTTGTTGAGGGCTGGGGCCTAGGAGTGAGGAGGAAATGGGGAGAGACTGCTAATGAACAGAGTTTCTTTAGCGGAGGGATGAAAATTATCTAAAATTAGCTGTGGTAATGGTTTCATAATTCTGTGAATGTATTTTTAAAAACTGAATTGTATCCTTTTTTTTTTTTTTTTGAGGCAGAGTCTCATTCTGTTGCCCAGGCTGGAGTGCACTGGGCCGTCTTGGCTCAATGCAACCTCCACCTCCTGGGTTCAAGCAATTCTCATGCCTCAGCCTCCCTAGTAGCTGGGATTACAGGTATGCAGCACCACACACAGTTAATTTTTTGTATTTTTAGTAGAGATGGGGTTTCACTGTGTTGGCCAGGCTGGCCTCAAACTCCTAACCTCAGGTGATCCACCCACCTCAGCCTCCCAAAGTGCTGGGATTACAGGCATTAGCCACCGCACCCAGCCTGAATTGTATATTTTAAATGGGTGAATTGTATGGTATATGAATATCTCAGGTAGTTGTTAAAAATGTAAAAACAAAATATCAGCTTACAAGTGACTCCAATAAACCATTTATAATCAGATTTTGCAGACAGCCCCAAAACCTACTCTACCTAGTTTACCAATTTTTTAGTAAACCTCGCCCCTACTCGCCCACTCTAGGAACTCATGTTTGACTCTTCCTTCACAGCCCACGTACAATCCATCAGAAATCCTGCAGGAATCACTTCATAACTAATCTCAAACATGATCACTTCTTACCACCTCTACCCCATCTCCCTTGTCTAAGCTACTGTCACCTCTCACCAGGGCTTCTACAACAGCCTCTTAGCTAGCTGAACTCAACCCTGCCATCTCTGCAGCACCCAGAACCCCTGCACCCAGTTTCCCACAGAGCAGCCAGATTTGCCTTTTTAAAAGACAAACCAGATGTTACTCCTATACCCAAAACCCTTCAATAGTTTCCCATAACCTCCAGAAAAAAATTCAAATTCTTTCTTTGGCCTAAAAAACCTTTCAGGATACAGTCCCTGCCTCTCTCCTAATCCATATCAATCACTATACTCTGGCCACACTGCTCTTACTATTTCTGAAGTATCCCAAACTTGTTTCTGCCTCAGGGCTTCTGCATTTTCAGCTCTTTGCCTGAAAATTTCTTCCCTGATCTCACTATTCCATCACTTCATTCAGACAGACTTCCCCTAACTATTCCGTTTAAAATAGTACCTGCTGTCCCACACGTTCTATTCTTTTAATTTACTTTGGTTGTCTTCACATCATCTGACAGCATATCATCTACTTGTCCATTCATTGCTATGTCTCCTTCTAAAATCTAAGTTCTAAGAGGACAGAGCTTACAAAATATCTATGACTATCTCTCAATTTCTTCCTCTTGCTCTTTCTCACACTTCCCCCACCTCCCTTTCCCTATCTATATGCACTTAAGATCAACTTTTTAATAAATGAATAAATTTCAGCGACACCATTCAGGTCTATGTATTGAATTCAAGAACAGATATTCTGCCACAACTGAGCAGCTGCTTCTTCTCATAGAATCACCATTCATTCTTTGTCCACCCAGGAATATGCCTTCTCTCCCCTTAAAACTTAACACCTCATGAAGCCATCAGTGTGTGACTGTCTCCATTGAAGACATACATAAAGTGAATTTCAGATTCAGATTATCAGATTCAGATTATTCAGAAATTCAGATTATCCTCAGATGAGCGAACCTGTCATATACCACTAGGTATTCTCATTACAGTCTTCATGCTCTATAAATTAGTTAAGGCAATGCTAGCTGCCGTAACAAACCAAACCTGGAATGTTTAACATAATAAAAGTTCCTTTTTTGCTCAAATTAACAGTTACACGTTCCTGGGAAGTGGATGGTTTCCTCCTCACAATCATGCAGGAACTGCTTCAGTTACCTACTGCTGCCTAAAAACCAGCCCAAAACATACTGGCTTAGAACTAAAATTTATTTCCTATTTATCACAACTCTCATAGGGCATCAGCTAGGGCACTGGGATGGCAGAAGATCCAATGGCCTCACTCCTACAGTGGGACAGTCTGTAGCGGCTGCAGGTGGAAGAAACAGCTGGGCTTGTCAGCCAGAGCCTCAGTTCTCTTCAATGGAGCTGCTGGGGTCTCTTCACCTCAGAGTAGTCTCCAGGTCGTTGTATTTCTTACATGGTGACTAGCTTCTAAGAGTGCCAAAGTGGAACCTGCCAGCCTTCTTAAGGCTGAGCACAGTGTTATGCATTCTCCTGGTTAAAGCAAGTTATAGGGCCAGCCCAGATTCAAACAGGCTACACAAGGATGTAAATACTGGGAAGTGTGGTCCACCAGGGCCACCAAGTTCCTTTTATCCTGTGGCTTCCTCATCCCTTACATCTTCAAAGTCCTCTGTATAGATGAGGAAAAGGAATGCATCTTAATCACTTTGACACAAAGTCACAGGCATCATCTTTTTCATTATTTTGTAGAGAACTAGTCACACAGCCCCATGTAGTTGTAACAGTGACTGGAAAATAGAATCCCTGACTGGGCAGCTCTGGCCAATGACTAGAATATAGAAAATGAACCACAAATATTGTATGGACAGCTAGCAGCCTCAGCTAACTTTCCTCTTATCTCTCAGCAGATCAACATTTCCTTGTTAACTCTCAGGTCATCAGTGGTCACATCTCAGGAGACACTACCTTTTGCCAGGATACTCCCTCCAGTAATGTTTGGTTACTTTAGGCTGTTTTCAGTGTCATTTCCTCATACCAATATTCACAAATACACTCACTTTATACAACAGTTTTGACTGATCTCATCCACGCTGTAAAATTACTTTAAGTATTCTGGGGCCCACATAAATATCCATACCTCTTCCATGTGCTCCAACTTACATTTCTATGTTATGTCTACTTATATATGCCTTAGGGACACATATGCCCATGTCAAAATTGAACTAAAGTATTATCAAACTACTCCTCTTCTTCTATTCCCAATCTTAATTAACAGCCTCCCACCAATACCTAAGCACCCAAGCCAAAGCCATTCAGATTCATCACTAGTTCCTCCACTCCCCTCCTACACACTATGGAGTTACCACACTCTGTCCACCTGAAACTCTCCCTCAGATGTTCCCTTCTCCACTCCTACTGGTGCTTTCCTAGTTCTGGTCCTTCATTCACCTGAACTACTAAAACAGCTCTTTTAATTGACTTCCCTGACTTTAAAATACAATTTTCCAAGTGCTCCCAACAGTATGTCCCTAAAATATTTAATCATGTTACTTCTACATAAAATTATTTGATAGCTTCCTGGCCAATAAAATGCCACACTTCTTAGTAGGACACTTAAGATCCTTTGCAATGGGACCTCCATCTTCACTTCTCCTACTTGTTAGTCCCACCACCTTACTCAGGATGTAGTTCCAAATATGCCCTAAACTTTCATGACTCTCTGCCTTCTGCATATATTTATATTCCATTCATGTTTACCAAGAATGTTCTTTCCCTTCCCCCTTCTCTTACTGACAAACTACTTACCCTTCAAAACTACTTTTAAATATCACTTTCCCAGTCACACCTCCCTCCAGGCAAAATTAACTACTCACTTTCAAAGACTGCTATTGTTGATACCTCAAATATATTACTTACAAAACTGAATTTTGATTATCTAATAATACAGCTTATCGACTATGATGTTGTGGGTTTTCTGTCTCATCCACTAGATTTTTGGTGCTTTCAGAACTGAACCCATGACAAATCATCTTTGTGTTTCCACTGAAGTCAACTCTATCTCTCGAATAAACAGAACCCTTATTGGCAAGCAAGTGGTTTTTCAGATAGCTAGAACTTCACCTCAACAAAGCAGCCATCTCGTTTCCCAATGATACATTTCAGGTAGCCACAGAGTAGTACAGGACTCTCACATGCCTTTGCACATTTCCCAAAGACAAGAATCACACCTAGACAGACTCAAGTCCTTAAAATATAATCACACTCTCCCAACAAAAAATTCAGCTGGGTTTCACTTTTAGCTATACTATCAATCCTTATAATTTTACCTCACAATGTTTGTTATTCCTTAAAATAACCTTAAAAGGCCCAGAAATCTGAATTTTAGTGAACAGGAAGTGAGTAATCTGTCCAAAAAAGTAGGGAAGATCATGGACATAGCCCCTAGTAAAAGGTCTGGAAGCCACAAGGAAAGCTGACGAGTAAATGTGGACAAGAAAAAATGCTTCCATTACAAATCACCTCAAATGAAGATTACAAAAATCAGAAATACACTTCCTGGTATCGGTCATAAATCCCTTCAGTAGTGGGCTAAACTGATTTATAGTAGTTGTTGACTAGATTGTTCTTCCCCAAAATATTAAGTCTTCAAATTGGATCAAGGCAATTGACAGTTGAAGCCAAATAACAATGAGTACTTCAAAAATAGTGACTAATGGCTTTTTTTCATTCCCGTTGTTATGGAGATTGCGTACCCACTGCAGAGTGCTGAAGATGGGGTAGCCACGAGGTTGCAAATTCGTGAAGAATCAGCATCATGTTTGGCAGCTGAGTATTGGAGACAGGAGCCTGCCATGAGGTTTTGAGAACAGAGTGCTGTTTTAGAGCTGGCAGCAGCATCTCAGCCCAAGAGAAGGTTATATTCCCAGAGGATGTCAGTCCCAAGGACCAGTAGCTGCCATCAGTTTGGATTCTGAAAACTAACCGGCATCAACACTGGGTGTAGAAACATGCTTGCCTTATGTATCAGAGGACATGCTCAGCAGATCCAAGAGATATATTTGGCAACTTTTTCTAGAAAAGGCACATTGGGTATCATTCATTACATTCTTGAGTTTTTTTGGTTTTTTTTTTTTTTTTTTTTTTTTGAGACAGTCTTGCTGTATTGCCCAGGCTGGAGTGTGGTGGCACAATCACAGCTCATTGCATCCTCAATCACCCAGGCCTAAGCAATCCTCCCACCTTGTAGCTGGGACTATAGCTCACAGCACACCTGGCTAAAATTTTTTTTTTTGTTAAGACGGATTCTCTATGTTGCCCAGGCTGGTCTCAGGCTCCTGGGCTCAGATGGTCCTCCTGCCTCAGCTTCCAAAGGCACAGGCCAAGTTGTAGCTTTGTCCCTTGCCATCATGCCCAACAAGAGGTTCTATACCTTTTAATGAATTGACTTTCATAAATTGGTTATGTTGGTGGGCAAGTTCTTTAAGCTGGAAATTGTAAATTCCTCCTGAAATGTTTTTTCATGCAGTTACTATGAACTAATACTACAATAAAGGATGGTCTTGGGTGTCAAAAAAAATATATATATAGTGACTAATGATAGTGACCTCAATTGTGTTCTCTGAGCTTATCTACACTAAAATACGGTATGCTATTTACACAAATTTGCATCTTTATATACTTCTTGATATAGGCCAAAAGTCACAAAACTTCCACTGAATTAACCAGTGATTTGTTTTGTATTATTTTAGTAACTGTATGAGACTTTTTCATTAATCTTCTAATTAGCATAGCCCTTTAACAGATAGTCCTGATCATTCCAGGCTGAGAAGGATTTATAAAGTTCAGCTAGTTTTGTGGTAGATAGTGATTATACTTTGGACATGGCCTCATTTTTTTAAATGTATACTTCTTGTTTTTAATCAAAGTCATCCATAACATTGTTTAGAATACAATAGTCGTATAAGACTTAAGAAAAAAAAAAAAGCAGCTCTGTGACCACTTTCCTGATACACACACATACACACACACACACACACACACACACTTTCTACACCCCAAAAGCAACCATTTTGAAGTCATTTAGCTGATATTTTCGGTATTTACTTCTACTTCTCTAAGTAACTTACTATACCTCTTGATTTCTATTTCTTGATTTTTCCATTTTAGGCATAGATAGCTAGAACTTGGAAGGTGAGAATTTAGCTCTTAAATACATTCACACACCCCAATCTCAACTCCAACATAAACACACTTCCCATACAAAAAACCCCAACACCCCTAAATAGTAATTTGTGATTTGTTAGATCAATTTTCAGTATTTACATTATGACTATATAAATGCTTTTGACAACTGAGCCATATAGTATACCATGAATGTTTATTTTTATCTTTATTCTTATACTTTTTGATTTCCCTTAATAATATTTATTACTATCTCTCTTATCCTCCAAAGTCTCCAGTAACTATGTAAATCTTATCCCAATAAGTTCAAATACATCAGGTATTCTATGAACTCTATCTTCTTAAATCAACGTCCCAGAGCTTTGTGATCTGCTCCAATCTAGATCAGTCAATCTTTAGAAAAAGAAATGTCCAAAAGATCATTCCGCAATGATGGAAAAGTTCTGTATCTACTCTGTCCAATGCAGTAGCCACTAGTCACATGTGGCCATTGAGCTCTTAAAATGTGGCCAGCATGACTGAGAAACTGAATTTTAAAATTTAACTTCAACAGCCACATAAAGCTAGTGGTTTTAACAAAGAGCAGCTCCACAACTGACATAGCTGTGATGTTGGATCTCCTTTCTTTTCTCTCTTAGTTTCCCGATCCCATCTTTCCTTCTTGATTTTCTTTATCTTAGGAGAGCACAAACTCTACTCACTTCCAGAAAAGGGGTATATAAAAGGTAAATTGTTTTAAGACTGACAGTCTAGAAATTTCCTTCTTTCACTCTCACTCTTTATTAATTTGACGGGGCACAGAACACACTGGAAATCACTTTACCCTTGGTATCTTAAAGGCATTATTCCACTTCTAGTATTCATGTTGCTGTTGAGAACTCTAGTAACGTTTTGATTCTTGATCTTTTGTCTAAATCATTCTCTCACTTTATGGAGGCTTTCAAAATCTTTTCTCTATTCCAGATGCTCTGAAATTTCACAATAATCTTGGTATGAGTGTATCTTAATTCATTGTGATGGATGCTCAATGGGCCCTTTTAATCTGGAAATGTGTGTTCTACAGTTCTGAGAAATGTTAGTGAATTATTTTATTGGTGATTTTTTCTCCTCCAATTTGTTCTCTCCTCCTGAAACATGTATTATTTAAATAATCCCTCTAATTTTATCATCTCTTCCTATTTACCATAATTTAGGTTTGTTTTTTGTTGTTTCTGCACTCCTTTCTGATCAACCTCCTCCAACTCTATTGGATTTGTTTTAGTTTCTAAGAGCTCTGTGAACATTCTTGTTCTTATTTCATAAATGCAATGACTAACTTTTCCAAAAATTGTAAGGGCCACATTTTTTGCATTGTCTTCTCCTCCAAATCTCTTTTACTCTCTTTTGCTTTAATCACCATTTTTCACATCAGTGGCCTTCCTTACCTATGACTATCTGTTCATAATTAAGAATGAGATATTAAAAAGCTAATTAGAAGCTCTGTGTGTATGGTGGGGCTTGCTGGCAATGGACCTCACAGCAGGATGATATGGCTGGAGCCTTTCCTAGGGGAACCATTTATATTGGTATTTTTAGTTTCTTTTTTCTTTTGGCCTGGTCAAACTCCTCAAAGGAGACATTTTTGCTCATGTAGCCATAAAATAATTTTGAAATACCATATATTCACACATCCTTGTGATATCTAAAAATTTTCATCTAAGTTTCAATCAATAATTACAGAAGATGTTATTTCTGACATATTGTTGACTTTTAAAAAACTATTTTAAAAACAATTGTAGACTTATAGAAAAGTCACAAAAACATTACAAAGAGCTCCCATATACCCTTCACCCTAATGTTAACATCCTACATAGCCAAAATACTATTATCAAAACCAGGAAATTAACATTGCTATAATACTGTTAGCTAAACTACAGACTTTATTCAAATTTCACACATCATTCCACTAATGTTCTTTTCTGTTTCAGAATCCAATCCAGAATTCCTTCCTGCATTTAGTTTAATATATCCCTAAACTCTGGTCTTTGATAATTCCTCCATCTCCCCTTGTCACTCATAACCTTGACACTATGGCTGATTGTCAGTTACTTTATAGAATAACTCTCCTAATTTGGCTTTGTCTAATGTTTTCTCATGAATGAACTGAGATCATAAATTTTGGGCAAAAATGCTACAGAATGATACTGTGTCCTTCTCAGTACATCATATATCATGGGATACATGATGCTGATATGTCTTATTACTAGTGATGTTAACCATAATCTGTTAGTTAACATGGTACCTGCCAGGTTTCTCTGTGTAAATTTACCATTTTTCCCTTTGCAGTTAATAAATAACATTGACTTAAAGAAAAACAAAACTATTACATCCTTCTTTTATATGTATCAAATGGACTCTAGAAACTATAATCAATGTGATAACTGTTACCATCCACTGAACAAACTATTCCTTAACACAGTTTTACACTGTTCCTTCTTCTCCTTGCACTAATATTTCTATGATATTTATTCCACAGAATGTTATCCTGATGTAATATTTTTATGCATGGAAGTTTACTGATTATCCAATCATTTTTCTCTACAAGAATATATTTGTATATAAATTCTAAAAATATCTTGTGATCCTAATGTTCTAAGTATTGATCCAAAAGAAATTTGGAATTATTATAATTATTATATTAGTATACAACAAATCAAAACACATATATCGGGAAAACTAATTACTAAGCAAAATAAAACCAAATATTATTTTAAATACAACTGTTAATGAAATAGATGGAGCTTATCTTTTTTTTTTTTTTTTTTTGAGATGGAGTCTCTGTCACCCAGGCTGGAGTGCAATGGTGCAATCTCGGTTCACTGCAACCTCCACCTCCCGGGTTGAAGCGATTCTCCCACCTCAGCCTCCTGAGTAGCTGGAATTACAGGAACCCGCCATCACGCCCGGCTAATTTTTGTATTTTTTTTTGTACAGACGGAGTTTCACCATGTTGTCTAGGCTCATCTTGAACTCCTGACCTCGGGTGATCTGCCCACCTTGGCCTCCCAAAGTGCTGGAATTACAGATGGGAGCCACCATGCCTGGCCTGGAGTGTATCATTTTTTAATTGGTTTATGAGTTCATGAATTACTTACTACCAGAATGAGACAAAGTTCAGCATTAATCCTATTCCTATTTTTTTATTTTTATAGATATAAGTGCTTAAGAACCTTGTTCAAATAAGAAGGAACCAGAAAACCCTTCGTTATAGCAATGTAAGTGTCCTTAGTTATGTGCCACATATCACACAGTGATCTATTATAAAAAATTATCTTTAATAATCTGGCATTATTAAACACAACTCAAATCCTCTTTCATTTTTGTTGAAAACAAATAGAAACCACCTGACTTACAAAAGAATATCATCTAATTATATCCAGTCACTTTTACACTACCACAAAACTATTTAGAGGCCTCTCCCTGCCTTCTTTTTTCTTTTTTTAAAGTGGGACTTCCAGACCTTTTTACAACTCCAGATTAGCAAGATAAAGGTTAGATGAAAGATATACCTTCATTTTGTAAAATGGGAGAAGGAAGATAATTTATTCCCTAACACAAATGTTGCCACCATACCTGAAAGTCTTCATGTGCCCCCAGGAGCATGTCTTTTCCCAGAGCAAGGCTGGGGTAACTGTCCAGCTGTGCTGCATTAGGGAAGGAACTTTCAGCCAATCCTTTTCTAAAGCGCCACCTCCCAGAAGTAGCTAGTGTTATAATGACTGAACTTTTTAAAGGTTCTAAAATATAAATGTGGTGCTTCCTGCCTCAGGCAATGGCATCTTAGTATTCAGTTACTACATAATCTACCCTTTTCCCAGATTATAAAGTTTTGTTGCTGTTACACTCCCCTCTTATTCACTTCGTCATGTGGGATTTAAGCTGTTTAAAAATGTCTTTGGTGTCATTCTGGTGGTGTTGCAAGAGAGAGTAGAGGCTGAGGCACGTGTTCAACCCACCCTCTTTAACCAAAGCATTAGCACTATAGCCACACCCTGCCTACCACTAGCAATATAAACTCCTCAACATGCCATCCAAATTTTCACTATAAAATTCTGAGAAAAGTTTGCAAGAGTACATGTATGACTTATACAGACTTTGAATACAAAGTTCTACGCCTGAGGTCAATGAATTTTGAATGGTGTCCTGAATAAACTAAAAATATTACATAACACTTAGTATAGCAATTATTGTAAAACTTAGTATAGAACAATTTTTTCTTCTTTTACGCTCCCTTCTGTGTCATAAAAAGGCTTTCTCTGCAGTTTTCATCCTTTTATAAACTATTTTTGCAGGTAAGTTTTTGTTACACATGAAGTACTCAAACGGAACGACTATAAAATATCTGATTTTGCAACCATGAACATTTTCTATTATCTTTCATCAAGTGCTTTCCTTTAAGTCTTTAGTGCCATGCCATAAGATAAAGGTATTTGTGGATTTAGCATCTATGGTTTCTTGTGAATGCAAGGCACCACGCAGGTCCAAGATAGGCAATAATTTGTCATTTTCCTATGACACAGATCTAATCTCTATTTGTTGCTAAGCCCGTGTTTTATGAATTAAGTTATATAAACACAGGTACAAAGAAAAGTAATAGCAAGATTTCCTTCCTTAAATAGAAAACTAAAATACTTGAGAGGCTGAGGCAGGTGGATCAATTGAGCCTAGGAGGTTGAGGTTGTAGTGAGCCATGACTGCGCAACTGCACTCCAGCCTGGGCAACAGAGCAAGACCCTAGCTCAAAAAAATAATTAAACGACCCTCTACAAGAAGCCCGGCAGGCGTGGTGACTCACGCCTATAATCCCAGCACTTTGGGAGCCCAAGACAGGTGGATCATCTGAGGTCAGGAGATCGAGACCAGCTTGACCAACATGGTGAAACCCCATCTCTATGAAAAATACAAAATTAGCCGGGCGTAATGGCACGTGCCTGTAACCCCAGCTACTCAGAAGGCTGAGGCAAGAGAATCGCTTGAACCCAGGAGGCAGAGGTTGAAGTTAGCCGAGGTCGTGCCACTGTACTCCAGCCAGCCTGGTGACAGAGTGAGACTCCATCTGAAAAAAAAAGAAATATGGGGAATAAAATACAGATCACTTAATGATTTATTCCCTAAGGTGGTAGCATTTTGAATGTTCTACCAAAAGTAATTACTGTATCAACTTTGTTAATCTAATGGTCATTAGGAAAAAGTAAACAGCACAATATTAGAAAAATTAAATAATTCCATTTACCTAGATAAGAATCCCCCTCACACAACAACATAAAAAGAGAGGAAAGAGAAGCCCTTGATGATGGGGCACTTGCAACTTGACTTTAGGATTACAGATTACTATAAAACTACCTATAATATAGGAAAAGAAAGAAGTAAACTATAACTCTTCAATGTCGAACATGATGTGCTCAATAAATATCTTTTATTACTAGTCATGATCTGTTGCTACAAGCCTAAAAAACTGACAAGGATAATGAAAACCAAACTTGATAAGTAGAGGGACTGTTAACTATGGATCCTGTGAAGATGTGCTCTAATCCCACTAAGCAATAATGACAACTACAGAAAAAAATACTAACTATCCCAGTGGATTGTGGGGAAGGTGCCAATAGACACAGGAGATTATGAGAAATACAATGCAACGGGTGTCTACTATTAGGAACTATCATTAAATAATTCCTAGCCTTAGAAATGTTATTCAAAAAAACTGCATATATCCCAGTTCACTATAGATCATGTACCTGTCACCATGACTATACATCACATATCTATTTTTTTTTAAACAGGGAATACATAATTTTTACAGTCTGTATTTAAGGAATAACAAGATAATGCCCAAACTTGAAACTATAATGTCTGAAAATTAACCTACTAAGAATAAATCATAAAAGCATTTGACCCAAAATATTGATATATAAATGAGTAGCTGAAGAGTTTTGCATTTTCATAATTTCGCCTATTGAGAAATAATCTTTATTCCTATATAGCATAATGTCTCAGGGTCATACACTGGGGCTTTGATGACAAAACACTACCTGCATTTACTCTTATTGAATCTTCTCTTCTCAAGACTCCAAGAAATAAATCTTCCTTTACTATCTATCGTAGTCTTTCAACTTAACAACCTTTCTCTTAAATTCAACTTTTCTTTTGAAAGCCAGACCTGAGACCAAGGATTTCTGCCCACAGACAGTCCCCACTTCTAACCACAGAATTCAGAAAACTTTAGAGCCAAAAGAAGTCTCAATGATCATCTGTGGTCAAGCCTAATTCCCTTATTTAAAGGAGAAAAGTAAAAGCCAAAAAAAGACTGCTACACAACTTACAAGTTAATAGCAATACTATAACAAAACCCAAAATCTCTTTGATACTAATATTAGATTTTGTCTTAAGATAATTTCTGAGTTGTACAGTAGACTAAATAGCGAAGTTTCTAAAGAATAGATTGACTTGTCTGAAAAAGCTGTCCCAATTATTTCATTAATAATTTCTTCAAACTCAAACTCATCAGCAGTCTTGAGGTATGCAAATGAAAAAGAATAGAGAGTAACTAAGGTACAGATTGAATAACCCTTACCCAAAATGCTGAGAACCAGAAGTGACTGGATTTCAGATTTTGGGGGGAATGTTGGAATATTTGCATTTTCCTTACTTGTTGGGCAACCCTAATCCAAACATCCAAAATCTGAAATGCCCCAACAAGCATTTCCTTTGAGGGTCTTGTTGGCGCTCAGAATGTTTCAAATTTTGGAGCATTTTGGATTTCAAATTTTCAGATTAGAGATATTCAATCTGTGTATTTTCAAATTTCTTATGAATCCTTTCACTGTCCTCGACTTGTGAGGAGTGTGGTATACGTCAAGTTATAAATCATTTTGCTTTGTTCTGCTTCCTCCCTAGAGCTTAAGCACAGATTTGAACCAGCCATCATAACCAAAAACATTATGAGACACGGACAGATCTCAAGAATTAACCATGACTTGAAATCAGTGACAATACCTTCAATCTCACTCAATGTTCTTTTTCAAAAATATTTGATGAAAGAATCAATTACGTTAAGTAAACAACTGTTAGTCAAGGAAGTAAAAACTTATTTTACCAATAAATTAAGATAAATTCAGGAACCACAAGCAACTATTTTCTGAAGCTTTCCTTCAACTGCAAAATAAACACTAATTTAAAATTTTTTTTTACTTCATTTGTAAGACTAGGTTTGAAACATTTGGTGCTTCTGCAGAATTGTTTGAAAATATAAAACATCATATAAATAATGAGAAAAAATGAAATACACCTTAAAGAAATGAGCTCACTACATTAAAATAACAGTAGAAAAAAAACAACCAAAAAAACGCAAATATCTTTATAAGAAAACTATCTACCTAACCCAAAAAACAAACAAACTGTAAGTCTCTCACAGTGATCTATTTCAGGCAAAGAAGAATTTATATAGTTTCTTGAATTTCATTGTACTGTAAGAGAATTTGACCTCATAAACAAAGTCTCCTTTTTCTATCAAGGCTATTCTATGTCCTAATAGCCCCATAAACTTATTTGCTATTTTAAAAATCATAAATAATAAATGATTTCACAAGACTTTCATTCAACTACAAATCTTCTTAATAAAGATTTTATCTTTTTGCTACTAGTGTAGAAAAAAGTATTACATATATATCAGTATATATATGAAATATGTTTATATAAATACATACTTTGTATGTTTATATACTTTATATATATAAATATAACATATATATATATACACACACACACACACACACACACATCAGAAATACTTCCATCACAAGGTGTTTAGTATTTGTTCTGGACAATTTCTCTAAAATATTTAAATTATGTTTAGGTTTCCTTTGTAGAAAAAACACTTCCAGCCTGAATTAAATGGCTACTGATTCAAAGGCTAGTATAAGCCCACTTAACTCCATTGTTATCTGGTACAACGGGGAAAGAACTAAAATAGTAAAGATGTAAGACAATTAGAGATATATGGAAGGGACTAAAAGTGGCAGATACAGTAGCACCTGGAAACTCAATGCTATAAAATAGTTAACTACCAGAACAAGCAGAAATAGAGGCTAGGTGCCAGAGAAGGAGCCTCAACATGCATAATAAGAAGAGCACACTCCTGCAGTTAAATACTGATCAGAAACACTAAATAGGAAGGCTGTGCCTTTGTGTGTCTTTCATAGAAAGAAGCCCTCAATACAAAAGTATAAACTAGTTGTGCTCCAAATGTCTATCAGGTAGGAAACTCCCCTGGAGCCAGTATTAGAAACAAAAAGCCTCCAATTCCCACAGGAATTGCCTTATATAAAATAAATCACAAAGCAATTAATTCACACCCCAACTGCAAACATTAAAACATTTAAAAACAACAAAGTGATGTCTTCTCTGCAATGCACACTAAATTTCCATTGAAAACTCTTTCTCCTCATGTATAATCAGTATTTTTCTGAAGTTACAAAAGTTACTGGTTCTATTTCAAATTTATACAAGAACAGAGACAATAAAGGGCACTCAAAGTATTTACCTAAAGAAAAACCATTTTAAACTGCACATCAGTTTTTTATTCTTGGGAAAAAATGACCTTCCTTTTATGGACTATACGCACTAATTCTCATCACAAATGTGTACTAATTATGGGATCAAGGTATCAGTCACAACTGTTCATTAGATCAGCAGTGAATTTGGTAGGATCTTTAGACTGGATGTGACCAGAAGAACTAAGTTTGGAAAATCTGAAATGGAAATAAAAAGAAACTAAGTGTATTCTCTGTGAAAGGTCTTTTGGTCAAGGTACAAAACAAGGCAGACTTTGTTCTTTGATGGTCACAAGGTGTGGGTTGTATGTGCACACAGAGTAAGTAGGTTAGAGCTTCCTGGCTCCAGCTGCTCTAGGGAGCTGAATGAATGGGAGTACAGGTAAAGCAGGTATGAGGTTGCACTATTTTTTAAGGATAGGGTATAGTTGGCTCTTACGATCAGAAACCCAAACTTTAGAGTAACAATTTCAAAGCTGTTTGTATTTACTAAATATATTAAAGCATTTTGTTTTTCTTGGTAATTAGCCAAGTTGCCCTTTCATATGTCAGGCTGAATGAGGTGTGCTATGCATAAACAGGCTATGCATTTGGGCCACAGGTAGACTGGGGTTTTAGAAGGAACCTGTAACAGTAACAGCAACAGGAATCAAAGTAAACAACAACTTTTGGAAACGTGAGGGCTAGAAGATAGACAAATATGAGGTTCAACATACAACTGTGTCTCCATATATATGGAGAAATCTTCTTCGGGATCAAATGTTTATTTTTATTTTGTTTTTTCAAAACACTTTCCCAACAATCCTCACTGTCATAGGATGGTAGAATCAAAGTACTCCCAAGAAATACTAATTAAAATCACCTCAATTTGCATGCTAGAGATTAATTTAACAGAGATATTGATACAGTTGGAGGGGTCTAAAATAGAGATTTCCATAATACACAGTTTAAATAACTTTTAAAGACTCACCTGTAGGCTTAACTGAATAAAACCCAATGGCCTCTCCTTTCTTCCACAGAATCTTAGCATAATCAGTACTGCTATGACACAGGAATGGGATCTCATTTCTCTCCATTTCCTGTTTTCTATAAATAATTCGATTCAGAACATACAGAACCACTCTCTCCCCAAGAGTGCTCACCTACAAAGAGAGTCAAACACCAGGCACAGCAGTTATAATATGCATCAATCGCAAGATGCTATTTACTTTGCTCCCTGCTCCCATACCTCATACTGGAATTCAAAGCACTTCAAATGCATTCAAAACAATTTGCAGAACATTTTATTACCACAGAGATGAGACTAATCATTCACATAGATTACAATCCATTTCCACACACACATATTATGCATAGAATACTGCCTTTCAACAAAATTCTAAATCGGGCAAAAAACAGGTCCCCAATGTACCAATCCCGAGCATGTCTTTCAGCACTCACCATCTTCTTTCTGCTTCCAGCTGCCCAGATCCAGGGTCTTACCAACCCTAATCACAGCCCTCACTATAGTGAACTACTTCAACTGCTTTTCAGTCTCCACATTAAAAAAAAAAAAAAAGGCAGAAGGCAGCTTAGTGTTATCCCCTGAACACTTTAAGAACAATTACATCATTTGGTGAGGGAAGCCATAATTACACTCTTGGGAAAGAAATGTGTCTCATCTTTTCCTGGTAAAATGTTCATTTAATAGCCCTATCTTTGCTGTCAACAAAGACGGGGATACCAAAGAAGTCTAATAAAAACATACTTAGGGCAGTAATAGAACAGAAACAGAGTCTCACTTCCTACACACAGGGCTACATGGTCACAGGGACCACACCAACACTCAGAACTTTCTGATATCAAATAGTGAGGTGTTCCTGATACACAGGCCAGTACGGGGACTCATGCCTGTAATCCCAGCACTTTGGGAAGCTGAGGTGGGTGGATCGCTTGAGCTCAGGAGTTTGAGACCAGCCTGGGCAACATGGCAAAACCCACCCGTCTCTACAAAAAATACAAACGTTAGCCAGGTATGGCTGAGCACACCTGTAGTCCCAGCTATTCGGGACGCTAAAGGGGGAAGATCACTTGAGCGCAAGAGGTTGAGGTTGCAGTGAGCTGTGATTGCACCACCGCACTCCAGCCTGGGCGACAGAGTGAGACTGTGTCTCAAAAAAAAAAAAAAAAAAAAAAATCTGTACATAAGCCTATATTCCCCCAGGTCTCTTAAAACAACTTCAGGCTCTAATTAGTTTAGTGGATAGAGAAAAGATTGACCATATACATATACTACTCTCAAAAATACCCCTGGCAGGGGATCTCACATAACAAACATAGGAAATAGCAGCCGACTAGCAATAGCTTCCAAGACAACCCATTCCTTCCTTGAACCCACAGTTCTGACCAACAACAATTCTTCCTTATTCAGAGCTGAAATCTATTTCTCAAAGACTATATTTTGATATTCTGCAGCCACATAGCCTATAAATATTTGAAGATAGAGCCATGATGTTCCCCTAAATTTCACAGCAACGTTAAACATGGTTATAAATGAAGGAAAAGGCTAATCTAACACAATTTGGGGTACTCTTGCCATTTCAGTGCTCTCTCTCTTGAAATTGTTCCAGATCCATAACATCTCTCTTCATGTTCGGGATGTGGATTTCATGAAGATATTTTGAAGGTGCTGCTGAGACAATGGGGCTTTTCTATATAAATAAAGTTTTTATTAGCTTTTTTGCTTATCTGGATTTTACTGCTAATTAATTAAAGCCCAATACTTTTTCATACGTACTGTTGTTTCAGTTTGGTGTTCATGGTGTACAGTTAATTTTTTGAACCTATAGGTATTACATTTCTCCCTATTTAATTTTATTATGTTAGATCTTTCTCTTTGTTTTTTAATTCTGCCCTTCACAGATTAGCTCCTCCATTCAGCACAGTGACATGCAGAATTGATAAGCATGCCTCTAAGTCACTGACAAAATGAAGGACACAATGGACAAAGTCTTGCAGCATACTACTGAGGACCTCCCGTCCATATAATTGAGCATCAGTTTCCAGGTACAGAGAGGTTTATAAAAATAAAGTCAACTTGCTCCAAGTTAAGTGTTTGTTAAGTACAAAAAGGGTTACACCCTTCTGTAACTTTACCAACCAATTTTTCCTTACTGGCCAGGATTTGACTGGAATAGCAGTCCCCCTTCACTGATTTCTCTATTTAAGAGGGAACATAGGCCAGGAGTGGTGGCTCACACCTGTAATCCCAGCACTGTGGGAGGCCAAGGCAGGTGGATCACTTGTGGTCAAGAGTTCGAAACCAGCCTGGCCAACATGGCGAAACCGCATCTCTACTAAAAATACAAAAATTAGCTGGGCAAGGTGGCACACACCTGTAGTCCCAGCTACTCGGGAGGCTAAGGCAGGAGAATTGCTTGAACCCGGGAGGCAGAGGTTGCAGTGAGCCGAGATCATGCCACTGCACTCCAGCCTGGGTGTCAGTAAGCCTGTGTCAAAAAAAAAAAAAAAAAAAAGAGGGAATGTTGTCCCTAAGGTAACTAAGGCTGAAAGAGTCCACATAGTTGTAGTCTTATTTTTGGTTTTGACTCCTCCTCTTTTCCCAATCCATATCTGGAGGTTTCAGTTTCTCCACTTGAACAGCAAAAGCTACAATATACCATCATATTAAGATTTTCCCTTCTCCTTCTCCGTCCTTTAGCCTTCATATCTATAATATGCCAAACCTCAGTCATGTTAAAACACATCAGAATGCTTATTTTCTTGACATACATACTTCTTTTCACTATCAGAACTGTTCCTGAGAACACATTATACTCCTTTATTGCTATCTACTCCTCCAATTTTACAGCTTTATGCAGGGATATAATTCCCTCCTCCCCTTCAGTTTTTGTTCAAAGTTTCTTATCAGACTGGCAGATAACCAGGTACACACATTCTCCGAGCCTTCAGCGGATGGGCCTACCACTTTGGGAATCTTAAGACACACTGAAGAATTAATGCAATATCCAAAAGTTACTAATACTTAATAATACTAAGTGCATTATTCTCTTATCCTCCCATCTCTTTCAAAGTTCCCAACTCAAAGGGAAGAAATAAAAACACCCTAGTAACCTGCAAGTTTCTTCAGTTTCTTTTTTTCCTGCTGCCACTGCCCCTTTAAGCAAGCATTAAGTTTTGCTTTTCTGTGAATTGGAGTAACAGGATAAAAATTTCTTGATATGCTTTCCTTGTTTCTTCTGACTGGTTCAACTACCCACAAAAAAAATGAACAGTAGCTGGAACCCTGTGAATCTGACAAGTTTTTACAGAGTTGGCCTATCCTAGAAGTGTTCTAAAGGAAGAATATCAAGACACATATATATTTCTGTTAAATTCATTCTCCTGTTGGCTGGGCGTGGTGGCTTATGTCTGTAATCCTAGCACTTTGGGAGGCTGAGGCAGGTGGATCACTTGAAGTCGGGAGTTCGAGACCAGCCTGACCAACATGGAGAAGCGTCGTCGCTACTAAAAATACAAAATTAGCCGGGCATGGTGGCGTATGTCTGTAATCCCAGCTACTCGGGAGACAGAGGCAGGAGAATCGCTTGAACCCAGGAAGCTGAGGTTGTGGTGAACAGAGATAGCACCCCACTCCAGCCTAGGTGACAAGAGCGAAACTCCATCCCAAAAAAAAAAAAAAAAAATTCATGATCCTCATTAAGGGTCTCTTTCTTTTAGGATTAACAAGACACTCTATACTTAATTAATGAATAGTACTGCTTCTCCAAAAAGTCAGTATTCTTTTTAAGTAAGCAAAGTCTAATGCACTTCTACCAAGTCAGTTTCCTATTTCTCCAATATTATTATAAATCTCACTCTTCCAGCCACCAAAGATTTCATCTTTTTTTTATTATGCCCTGCCTCCTCAAATATGTTACATCTTGGTTTCTATGGATTTTCCATATCCTGTCCTATTTATCCTCCAATAACTAGAGCACCAGAGATGTCTCTTAAACCCTTTCATCTCTAGCATGAAAACCAGCTTCCTTCCTGCAACATTCTTCAGCTGGCTGCCTTCTACTATAACCCTGCCGAGGTTGGAAGCTTGCTCTCTCCTGAACCTGGTCATTCCACTGTTAGGAACACTATATAGACCACCTAAAGAGGCCCTACTAATAAACAAGTTTCCTGGTCAGTCTCTCCTAGAGACAGAAGCTAAACAATCACACAAAGGGAACTAGCTTTTCCTCTATCAAATAAGAAAATCAGAAGCTAACGTGGATAAAGGTAGCCAAAGCTCAACTAACACATAGGTATTCATTCTTCCTCACCCAATCTCAGATACTTATAGAATCACATAAAAATGGAGGAAGCCCAACCTGAATGCTGGCTTCATCTTAAGAATGAAATTCTAGGGTTTAATATAACCTGATTATTTTTAAATGGGGAAGAGCTCAAAAACTATCACTGTTTACAGGAAACACTGTGAAATGGCCTCAAAAGAAACACTCAAAATTAGAGGATCTTGTTACCTGCTTAAGCCCCTCTCTTGAAGGAACAGATGTTTTCACAATATCATCAATAGCCCACCACTGATCAGCAAGGTAAAGTGCCACAGCTAAAATAGAATAAATAATCATTAACACTTGAGTTTTAAAGTACACTTTTAGACTTAATAAGGCCATACTGTACTATAAAGTATCCATATACTTTATATTTAAGAGTATCTATATAAACCTTACCAAATAGTAATATTGTACTTTGTAGCCTCATTTATACCATTTTTATTTCACTGATATGGTTTGGCTACATCCCCACCCAAATCTCATCTTGAACTGTAATCCCCACAATTCCTACATGTAGAGGGTGATTCGATCATGGGTTGGGGTGGGGGATCCCATTATCACAAGATCTGATGGTTTCATAATGTTTGACTGTTCCTCCTTCACACACGTGCGCACACACTCTCTCTTGCCTGCAACCATGTAAGACGTGCCTGCTTCCCCTTCTGCCATGATTGCAAGTTTCCTGTGGCCTCCCCAGCCATGCGGAACTGTGAGTCAATTTTTAATTTTTTTTTTTTTTTTTTTGGAGATGGAGTTTCACTCTTATTGTCCAGGCTAGAGTGCAATGGTGTGATCTCAGCTGACTACAACCTCCACCTCCTGGGTTCAAGCGATTCTCCTGCCTCAACCTCCAAAGTAGCTGGGATTACAGGCATGTGCCACCATGCCCAGCTAATTTTGTATTTTTAGTAGAGACAGGGTTTCACCATGTTGGTCAGACTGGTCTCAAACTTCTGACCTCAGGTGATCCACCCACCTCGACCTCCCAAAGTGCTAGGATTACAGGCATGAGCCACCGTGCCTGGCTATGAGAGTCAATTAAATCTCTTTCTATTATAAATTACCCAGTCTCAAGAAGTTCTTTATAGCAGTGTGATAGCAGACATTCATCCATCAAACATGTAGCTATAAGCAATTAAGAATTACATTTTAATAAAATTACAATTTGAAACACTTTAAAAAAAAAAACCAAATTCCTTCATGTAGCTACCTTTTAAATAAATTTCTAACAGTTTGGAGAAAAATTCCTTAACTTATAAAAATTAAGCAAAAAGAGACCTGTCAGTGAATCTTCAGGTGCAAAGAGAGCAAGAATTTTCTGGGTCTGATCTCCACCATAAAGAGGTACAAAGCCTACATTTGACAGGCTAATAGGAATCTGAAATGACAAATTAATAAAGATTAGTGAACAGTCTGTTAAGAAAATACATTAATCAATCTTTTATCAAAGTAGTAAATATTTCCTATGTTAATTTTAATTTATTTTATAGGAGACATTATTTCTAGTCTCTAAAAAAAGAGTAAATCAGATAGACTTCCCTTTTGGAATAATTTTATTGTCTTAGGGAAAATATGAAAAGTTGTTTCATAAATATTATTATGTATCTAGCCACACATCTGAATAAAAACCAAAGCTATAATATGGCCCATAAAGTCATTTAAAAAACAACTATAATTTATCATCTGTTATTTAGCCTACTTGAGGAAGATATTCCATTATCTAGTTAAAAAAAAAAAAAAAAAAAAGCAGGCCGGGCACAGTGGCTCACGCCTGTAATCCCAGCACTCTGGGGAGGCCAAGGCGGGCGGATCACAAGGTCAGGAGATCGAGACCATCCTGGCTAACACAGTGAAACCCCATCTTTACTAAAAATATCAAAAATTAGCCGGGCATGGTGGTGGGCGCCTGTAGTCCTAGCTACTCGGGAGGCTGAGGCAGGAGAATGGCGTGAACCCAGGAGGCAGACGTTGCAGTGAGCCAAGATCGTGCCAATGCACTCCAGCCTGGGCAACAGACCGAGACTCCATCTCAAAAAAAAAAAAAAAAAAAAAAGGCAGTCAAGTAAATTAATTTTTCTGGGAAGATACATGCTACTAATATCCTTTAACATTTTTTTGCCTTCATTTAATCCAACACTTATTCCCTATTTAGAGATAACATTACAATTCAGAGAATTATAAAAATATTGGTGCTGGGGAAGACTTTAAAAAATTCTTTAAGTCATCTCCAGAAGAAAAATCTAAGGCCTAGAGAGGTTAAGGAATTTGTCCACCACAGTTCACAGTGAAACTCTAATGGTTCCAAGTCTAATGATCTTTCTATCACAAAATATTATAATTTACTGACTAGAAAATTTGATTTTACTTTTTTAGAAAAAGGAAGAAAAGATTCATGGCACAAAAAATATGTAATTTAGTGTTTTGCTGATTTTTTAATTAAAAAATTTTCTAAACTCACAAATTCCAAATCTAAAGTAAATCTGAAGCAGCTCAAATATAGTAAACAGTCTTAGCAAAACTGGTGGTATTCTCACATATAATTTTAAAGCCATAAAGTCAAATAGCAAAAACCTGTGGAGTTTCTCTTTTTAAAAACTGATCAACCAATATTTATCCATTTTACTGAATAGATTTCTGTAAAGATTTCAAAAATTAATGATTAACACTTAAAATGATTTTTTTAAAAAAGGATATTTATTTCATGTATAAACTGAACTGAAAAGATTGATGGCAATCACTGCAGAACACCTTACCGTAATATTGAGAAGAGAAAAACACTCTGGATTTTCAGGGTCCCCACACCTTAAATCTGACATGTAATCTTCAGCAGAATTTTCCAATTCCTCATGGCTGCAATTTTCCAGCATATCCACAGGGAATGCCATCCTCTTTAACAAACAACATGGAACAAACAATTCAGAATATGAAACGCCATCTTCCTTTACTCACAGAAAATAAATTTTACTACCATGTTGCCATATTTTGTTATAACAAGATTTTTCTGTTTCACTTTGCCCGCAGAATACAACTTGAACCTGCTGATTTAACCATGCATGTCAAAAAGAAAACTTTCAAACATTATTCATTTGTATTAAAAACAGGCAATGAAATAAATTAACAGATACGTCCTTACATAACAAATATGGTCACATAGGCATAAGACATATTTATATGTACATACACACAAAAATACACATATAAATATACTCTCATAAACCACTCAACATAAAAGTCACTGTAAAAGGACACGAGAACTTGTTGGAATAATGAAAATGTTCTACAATTGGATTGTGATGATAGTTGCACAACCCTATAAATTTCAAAAAAAAAAAATCTAAAAAAAATCACTGCGGGCACAGTGGCTCACGCCTGTAATTCCAGCACTTTGGGGGGCCAAGGCAGGTGTATCATGAGGTCAGGAGTTCAAGACCAGCCTGGCCAAGATGGTGAAACCCCGTCTCTACTAAAAATACAAAAATTAGCCAGGCATGGTGGCAGATGCCTGTAATCCCAGCTACTGGGGAGGCTGAGGCAGGAGAATTGCTTGAACCCGGGAGGCAGAGGTTGCAGTGAGCCAAGATTGCACCACTGCGCTCCAGTCTGGGTGAAAGAGTGAGACTCTATCACAAACAAACAAACAAACAAAAATCACTGAATTGTACGGTTTGCAATAGATGAATATTATGGTATATTATAAATTATAATTCTCATATATATAGCTTTTTTCTTTTTTTTTTTTTTTGAGATAGAGTTTTGCTCTGTCACCCAGGCATAAGTGCATTGGTGCAATCATTGTTCTATGTAACCTTGAACTCTTGGGCTCAAACAATTCTTCTGCCTTGACCTCCCAAAGTGCTGGGATTACAGACACTAAGCCACTGTGCCAGGACTATCTTGCTGGGTTTTTTGTTGTTGCTGTTTTTTAAGCAAGATTTTAATGGGGAAACACTAAAGGTTTTAACACTAAAGATTAGAAAAACAAGGACTCCACTACTATATAACATTATGTAGGCAATGATCAATCCAATTAGACAAGAGAAAGCAATTAGAGGCATAATAACTGGGGTGGGAGTAGGGTAGAAGCGAAGCTATTGCTATATCTATTATTTGCAAATAATATACTTAACTGAAAAATTCAAAAGAATCCATGAAAAAACTATTCCAAGCAACAAGAAAATTTAGTAAAATAGGACATAAAATTAGCATACATAAAGACACCAGTCTTCATACATACAACGTAACAGTAAGAAGAAATAACGGGGGCGGGGACAGCAAAGTAAAAATAGAAAAAGAAAGTATAAATAGAGATGAAGACCTCATTTACAACAGCAAAAATCAAAATAGGCTTAAATTCAACAACAGAAACAGTACAAAATCTATATAAGGAAAACTACAAAACATTCCTGAAAGTGAACAAGACAAAAGAGAAACCATGTTCTTGGAAAGAAAGCTTCAGCATCATAAAGGTACCGGATCTCCCTAAGATAATCTATTAATTTAATGCAATCCTAATGAAATACCTTTAAGGTTTTATTTTTTCCTGAGGCAAGAAAAGTTGATTATAAAATTAATTTGAAAGAACAGACAAGCAAAAATAGCTAGAAGAATGCACCCTGTCGGAGATTAAAACATCTTACAAAACTTCTATAATTAAAACAATGTGATACAGGCATGTGAATCAACAAATGGAACAAGATATAGAAATACACATACCTATGGAAATTGAGTATGTAATAATGGAGACATCTCATTTGGCGGGGAAAAGACTTTTTTAATAGGTAGTATTATTTCATTGGTCTATCTTATTTTTAAATGAGACATTAATTTTGCTCATTTTGAACTTCTTATATTTGAAATCATTCAGTATGCTCTTTACTGTGTTAACTCTCTTCACTCAACACTACTTCTGTGAGAAACATGAACACTGTTGCATCTATCAGTTAATTTACCCATTATACTGCTGATGAACGTTTGGCTATTTCCAATATTTGGCAATTATGAATAAAGCTGCTATAAGTACTCCTGCATGAGCTTTCTGGTAGACGTACGTGGTCATTGTTGTTAGGTCTATATACCCAGGCTAACCAATGTTACTGAAAGTGAGACAACCCTACTGCATCCTGATGTGATTCAACAAGAAAATCAGACCTAAATCTAACCAAGCCATTAGAGAAATATGTTAAATGATGCCTTAAGTATGCAGTCAACCAAGTTTAGAATAACTCAGTTTCTTCCAAATATATGACATGCAGTTTATAGAAAAAAAGTAAGATGGAAAGAAAATATAAATTAAAAGTAACTTAAGAGACATGTCAATGCACTGCAGAGAGTATCCGGATTTATTTACTCTTGAAAATTTCAATGACAAGGCCGGGCACAGTGGCTCATGCCTGTAATCCCAGCACTTTGGGAGGCCAAGGAGGGTAGATGTAGATCACTTGAGCTCAGAAGATCAAGACCAGCCTGGGCCACACAGTGAGACCTTGGCTCTACAAAAATATGAAAATTAGCCGGGTATGGTGGTATGCACCTGTAGTCCCAGCTACTCAGGAGGCTGAGGTGAGAGAATTACCTGAGCCCAGGAGTTCAATAACGCAGTGAGGTATGATCGTGCCAGCCTGGGTAACACAGTGGGACCTTGTCTCAAAAACAAAAACAAAAAAACAAAAAAAGAAAAGAAAAGAAAAGAAAAATTTCCATGATAAAAAATTAAATAAAAAATAAACTTATGGGCCAGGCACAGTGGCTCACGCCTGTAATCCCGACACTCTGGGAGGCTGAGGCAGGTGGATCACAAGGTCAGGAGATGGAGACCATCCTGGCTAACACAGTGAAACTCCGTCTCTACTAAAAGTACAAAAAATTAGCTGGCTGGTGGTACACGCCTGTAGTCCCAGCTATTCGGGAGGCTGAGGCAGGAGAATTGCTTGAACCCAGGAGGTGGAGTGTACGGTGAGCCAAGATCGCACCACTGCACTCCAGCCTGGGTGACAGAGTGAGACTCCGTCTCAAAAAAATAAAAACAAAAAATAAACTTATGATCTAAATCAAATACTAAGCTATTAGTTCTTAAAGGAAGTATAAAGTTAGTATAGAATATCTTGTTTTAAAAGTTACCTAGTTGGCATTTACCCAATAACCTCTTCAATTTTTATTTAAAACAGTTTTATAAAGGGGAAGGCAGAAGATCAACTAAAAGTTACTTTCCTCTTTGAAATGACCTTCAAACTTATTTTATCACAAAAGTATCAGAAGGCAAGAAACTGAAAATCTAATGGAAATACCAGAGAAACACCAAAAAAAGAGATAGGATTGACATACACTGTAACAGTTAATAACTGAGTATGTTTTTCTGAATTTTCAAGATATGATGATAAGAGGAACTATTTTTACCCTAATCTGAAAGTTAAGTCCTAAGGACTTTAAAACTTCATGTACATGCCGGGTGCAGTGGTTCACGCCTGTAATCCCAGCACTTTGGGAGGCTGAGGTGGTTGGATCACGAGGTCAGGAGATCGAGACCATCCTGGCTAACACAGTGAAACCCCATCTCTACTAAAAACACAAAAAATTAGCCGGGCGTGGTAGTGCGTGTCTGTAGTCCCAGCTACTCAGGAGGCTGAGGCAGGAGAATTGCTTGAACCTGTGAGGTGGAGGTTGCAGTGAGCCGAGATTGTGCCACTGCACTCCAGCCTGGGTGACAGAGCGAGACTCTGTCTCAAAAAATACAAATAAATAAATAAATAAAACTTGATGTACATATGGTTGGGAGCCTAATTTTATATAAATATGTACATTTCTACATCAAATTGATTTTTAAAAATCAAAACTTAAAAACAGAAAGCACAAATTCATTTCAACTGTTAGTAAATGTAAATGTCTAAATTAAAGAGAAGGTAAGAAAAACTTGTGAAATGATTTGGGAGTAATACCACAAGATTTGCAGCCAACTTTTCAAAAGCCTATGAATTTCAAGAGAGATCAACCAGGAGCTTATGCAAGTAAGATGTTATAGGTAGAAAAGGATCACAAAATAAAACAGTAGCTCTATTGTGAAGGAAGCTTCTTTGTTAGCTTGGGCAAATCTTTGTATTTCTATCAAATTCAATATGTAAAAGCAAACTAAGGAAATATAACATTATGTTCTATAGTCAGACCTAACAATTCCAATGAAGACTAAAATTGTAGATGAAATTATAAACACGAAACAAATGGTCAATAGTGGATAGAAGTAGTATGACTAGGAAAACAGAACGTAATAACTGTTTTTCTTCTCTTATGGACAAGACTCCTAATATCAAATATCCAAATTGTATCAAAGACTCAAACATACAAGTAAAGCACTAAGACATTTATTATACCATATCATTGACTAGATGAGGCTCAAGGATTAATGTCATAGTATTCTCCTTAAATCAGTTCAAAAGATTCACTTGAATATTAGCTACCAAAACAAAGTATGGATGAAACACATTTAAATTTTCATTTACTAAGAGCAATTGTAATCTAAAGAATGAAATGCAAATTTGTATTTGAAGACTGCTGCCAGAAACTTTGTCTATAAAAGCATAATCACAACCACATAAAAATAATATGGCAGCATAAAGAATACAAAATGGACATAAGAGTTTGATAGAACAGCAAGTTCAAGTTCACAAGTGATTTCTTTTTCACTTACTGTTACTATGATACTATGGTTCTTAGAAGATTTTAAATGCTAATTTCATATTTAAAATTCTAAATACGCATGTTATTTTAGATTGATCACTGAAAAGGAGAAAATTCTATTAAATAAGCAATAGGTCATCTAAATAAAGAATCCAAAGTCATAACACAGAATCACAGAACTTTAGGGTAGCAAACAGTCTTAGAAGTCTTGGCCTCAGCCTCCCAAGTAGCTAAGACCACAAGCACACACCATCGCACCCAGCTAGTCTGTATTTTTTATAGAGATGAGGTCTCCCCAGGTTGCCCAGGCTGGTCTCAAACTCCTGGGTTCAAGCGATCCTTCCGCCTCAGCCTCCAGTGTGATTATGTGATTACAGGTGTGAGCCACTGTGCGTGGCCCTAAGAGGCTTTAGTTAAGAGTGGTATACAGGCCCACCCTACTACGTCATGGCAGGGGTGAGACTGGAACACAGGACAGGTGTCCCTAAGTCCACTGATCTTTCCTCTATCCCAGTGTTGTCCAAACCTCAGTAATTTGCATACCACCATCAACATTTTTCTGAGTGTCAAGTGCCGTATCACTATATAATATTTTTCTCAATTCACTTAAAAAAACAAAAAAATAAAACGCATTCTTCTCATCCCATCCCTGCTCCCCTTTTATAATTGTGGTAAAATATACACAACAAAATTTACCATTTTAACCATTTTTAAGTATACAGTTCGGTATACTCACAATGTTGTGCAACCAGCACCACTATCCATTTCCAGAACTTTTTCATCACCCCAAACATGGTCTGTACCCATTAAACATTAACTGTCCATTCCTTCCCCCCACTACCCCCTGGTAACCTCTATTTTACTTCCTGTCTACGAATTGGACTATTCTAGGAACATTTTAAGTGAAATTATAGAATAACTGTCCTTTTGTGTCACGTTTATGTCACTGTACATAATGGTCACAAAGTTCATCCACGTTGTAGCATGTATCAGAATCTCAACTCATTTTTTAAGAAACATTTTATTAACCCTAAACTATTAAGACTTGCATGTGGGTACAACAATAAAGGGAAAAATATTAAGACCTATGAAACCACCAATTTGATATATTAGATTATACATTTTCCTAATCAGCATTAAATTTCCTATAATTTAAATGTTCACCTGAATATAATCTAAAAATATCTACCAAATCGCCAGTAGTATGTCAGCACATTAGAAAACACAGCACTATACAAAAACACACTACTACAGATCAAAGGCAAGTAGAATATCACTAAAGTGTGAAAACAGAAATTAGTGATTCTTCATTCTCTTTTTCAAGTAAGGTTTTTTAACAGAAAAAATGACTTCTCGGCTTATTTTTATTACTGTCAAAGATTTTTTTTCATATACAAAATGTTACTTAAATACAAAACAACCCTGTGTCCCAGAGTCTGACAATTTAGATAACCTCAAATTTGCATACAGAAGAGCACCAGGGGAGAAACCCCTTAGTTAAATGTTGTGATTTCTGAACACGGTTTAAAAACAACTGTATCCATCATAGCTTTTAATATGAAAAAAACTGGAAAATACTTCCCTAATTCCAAAGGCCCAGACACACACACACCTATACCTCTCTTCCAAAATATTTTTATGTTTGCAAATCTGTTCTGAAATCCATTACTTTTGTTTCCAGTCATTCTCAGTGCTAAATTTTATTCGAATTTAAAGGAAGATGAAAGAATTAGAAATTATTATTATAAATCAGTAAAAGCAGCAGGTAACATTTACTGAGAAATATCCCTTTATCAGGCTTTAGAGAGACTGTCACATTTACTATATAACAAGGAACTCCTATCTGCCCCATTTGATAGATGAAAAAACAGTTTTGGAGTTCAAGAGACTTGACTAACATCATACCACTAGTGAGACTAGAGAAATATGAACCTAGGCAATCAGATATACTTTTAAATATAATTATTTTTATTAAATATGCAAAATCAAATATAGTATTTGTCATGGTTACATAACATTTTCTTTTGTAAAATATAATGATTATATTATTAAATATTCTATTCACATATTACACGAGAAAGAGCACTAGAAATGGAATTCTGTGACCTTGGCTCTGGGGTCAGCTCTGCCGCTAACTAGCTTTATGACCATAGGCAAGTTACTTACCCTCTTTAGGCTTCTGTACTCTCATTGGTAACGTGATGCAACTGGACAGGATAATCCTAAAGACCTTTTCACCTCTAAATGCTTGGAATTTTTTTTTGTTTGTTTTTGAGTCTTGGTTAATTTAAGACTATGTAAATTGCTAGCCTAACAGTGGTTCTGCTACTACAGTTTAGAGAGGCAGCGGAAGGGTGGTAAAGTTCCAGAGAGAAATATAGGTTGCTATGATAAATCCCTTGCTTCTCTCTCTTTTTTGTTGTTTTTAAGCTTCTGTTCTATGTTACGTAACTGTAAAGCTGTCAGATCAAATTCTGTCAAGTACTTTATGCTCTGTCCATGAGATAAACCAAAAGGCCTAACTAGATTCTACATGAATGAGAAAGCTTAATGTAGCCTTAAGTGAACTCATCAAAAAACTGACACAGAATGGACAGCGAAGTGTAAAAAGTGTCCAAACTAATTTACAAATTAAGCGAATGGTATGCTCATTAATCCAGGGTAAGCTGTATAAAAACATAATACCAAGACCTCTTATATAAGAGATCTAAGATCATGAGCATCTGCTATATTGTATCTACCTTTTAATAATTCCTTTTTCCCAAAAAAAATATGTATTTGACAGAATGGATAACCGTAAGAAAAGCATGAAAAGAGTTAGAAAACAAATTTATATTATTGTGATTTTTTTCCCTATTTATTGTTGATTACTGGATGCCAACTATATTCTGAAAAGATGGGAACATATTCTACATGTTCAGCTCATAAGTTATTTCAAGATTCTTACAGGTTACTGCTATTATTTGGGGGCTTTGTGGAGAGAGGCAGACCCAAAAAGAAGTATGTACACTATAGAGCTGAAAGAATTCTCAGGGAAAAAAATAATTATCTCAACCAATCCAATTCATGATCCTACCTCTCACAATTGTCTCTCCAACACCGAGAATAGGTTAGGTATCCAGGCAACATAATCAGCAATGCTCTCAACCTTATTTCTGAACCTTATTATGATTCCTCTCTTGATTCCTCCCTTTTCTGTTTTCTAACATCATTTCCTTCCCTAATTAACCTGGGCCCTGTACTACATCAGCTCAACTAATCCCTTTACCTTACTTTTTCTTCTATCGCTCCTGCCCTACACAAGGTCCTAAACGCTAGATTCCTCTAACCACTCATCTTTTTCTACTATGAGAGCCGAGTTTTTGAATATGACAAAATAACTGCTACAACTATCAAAATCTCAGATGGGCCTCAACACTGTTCAGCAATCCTTTTCTGTTTTCTGGGAAAGTAAAAACATTTAATTATGTATGGGTTAGGACTGTCTATAAATTAGGTAATGGAGCAGGAAGTTGAATGGGATTCATATCTGTTAGCTCTTCTTATTTCAAGCAGGAAGCAAAACCATCTTTTGAAGTTATAACCACTAATCCGATAGTGGACTATGTGCCAGGTTCTATTCCGAACACTTCACGTGTATCACCTGATGTAACTTTTATCTAAAACCCATGAGGTGGATGTTTTAATTCTCTTCACTTGGCCGAAAAGGAAACAAAGACACAAAGTGGCTGAGTAACTTGTTCAAGGCCACACTACTAGTAAGCAGCAGAGCTAGTATTTGAACCCGGCAGTCCAACTCCAATGTCTGTTTTTTTCCATCACATTGGTATGTCTGAAAGCACAGCATCTCAGGCAGCCCTAATATGGTTAAAGATTGCTTAATATATGTCAGGGGAAGTGTTCCAAGTATTCTTTCCAACTCAAGGTTTAATTCTCTCTTCATGTACAGGAAAATACTCCTAGATAAGAAATCATTTAAGCATGAAGATACTGCGTATTTGGTATGTTTTAGGCCTTCAAAAGCAAAATCCAGCTATATTGCAAAGGATTTTGAGAGTGTGTGAAAGCTGGTAGAAAATACTGGTTAAGGGAGTGTATTCTTGAGCCAAACTAACAGGATTACTAGCTATGTAACCATGGGCAAATTACCTGAACATACAGAACACATAGAGGAAAATTCCTTCTGGTTGAGAAAGGAATAAACTGCTGCAACTAATAACTAGAAATCAATCAAAACTTTTGCATCTAAAAAGAAAAAACTCAGAGGCAAATTATAACCAGTATGACTTATACAATCTAATACCTTAATACAGACGAATAATGCAGTGTTTTTTTTAAAAGCTAAGATGCAAATAAATAAGCAAAGGTCATGAATAGAAAATTCATAAAACAGGAAAAACAAACCACTTCTTTTTTTGAAAAAATGCCTACTTGCATTAGTTTTTTGCTTTGTTTTTGTTTGTTGTTAGAGACAGAATCTCACTCTGTCACCCAGGCTGGAGTGCAGTGGCACGAACATAGCTCACTATAGCCTCAAACTTCTGGGCTCAACAATCCTCGTACATCAGCCTCCTGAATGGCTAAGAATACAGGCACATGCCACCACAACCAGCTAAGTTTTTTAAAAGATTAATATATCTGTACAGCAAAGTCTGGAAGGATACATTATAGTGTTAACAGTAATTACTCCTGGTAAGGTGAAGGAAGAAGAGAGAGGGCCCCAAGGCAGGAAACACAAGAGAAGAAAGTCAATTCCCCTTAGGGCCTCCTTCCTCCAGTAGCTTACTTCGTAGTGCAGTCTCTCTTGGATACGGCCTATCTTGTGATAGGCAAAATTTGGGTTACATGCCTCCATCCTAATTCCAAGGGAGACAAAATATCAATTTTTAGTGTTCCACCCTGGGGAGCCAAAGCAGGACTCATAAGGCTGAAATGAAACTCATAAAGTTATTTCAAAGGTGCTCAACATTTGGAACACAAAATACATACTGAATTACCACACCCAGGAATGGATGATAAATCATTATCTTACTATCTATATTCTATGAACAGGAAATAGAGAATGCTACTTACTTGCCTCAAAACATTTGCAAAAGCCTAACAATAAATTAATAGATATTTAAGAGAGAAAGAAATAGAAATGGGCTTGTAATTGAAGCTTCCACATGATCCTACTACATACTGTAGTACAGTAAAGTAATACATTTGCCTGTGGAATGTGTCAGCAACTCTGGTACTTCACAACCCAGACTACTAAATACTCTTTATAAATCAGCAGTGTACAAAGCTCAGGAAAGAAAAAATAAGCACTTAAATTAATAAATCATAAAATTGTGTCCATTTCAACACTGACAATATAAAATTTCTTACATTATACCTGGCTTCTCTACCACGTATCTGACTATACAGGGACTTTAGTAAAGTTAACAGGGATTGGACATAGTAAACCTCCAGGATACAACCAATTTTTAAAAACACGAGTCTAACTATATGTTCACTGTTGTAGATATTTTTAACATAAAATATCACAGAGATTTGTCTCATTTAGAACAATGAAGACTGATGTTTTCATTTTAAAGGAAACATGTCTAACTCACAACAAAAGCAAAAAGAAACCAAAACTTGGCACTTAATTTTGGCATACCATTTGCGAAATATTCTGCTGAGTCACAATCCCCATCACTACCCGACCAAACTCCCTAGTATTTTCACTAGACAACTAAGAAATATAACCGTGGGCTGCCATTATATAGCAGAGTATCTCAGCAATTTGGAAAAATGGCAGCCCCTGAACCACAGGCTCTCCAATTCTGTGCTTTTGGGCCTCTCCAACTCTGCACTTGGAGCTATGGCCTCATTAACCTGCTTGTGCTACTCTCTTGCAAACTCAGGTAGGCTTATTTACCCAGATTCAGTACAATTCTTACCTCTCATTGGCAGCAGGCCCATGGGAAGAAGGCACAAGAGATAGTAGTCTTATCTAACTTCAAAGCATATTTACTAAATAAATGAATGACTGAATAAAAGTTTGTATAAATAAACCAAACACTGGTGCTAGGAGGAAGAGCTGCCACAGATGAACAAGAACATGCTGCTAGATAAAAAGTAACAGATGTCCTTTCAAGAGGCAGATAGTGGGGAAGACCCTCAAAAAGAATATGCTGAATGGATGACTGAAAGTACACCAAGAACGGCAAGTAGTTGGATTTACCAAGAGAGTTAAGGTATATAAAGGCAAATGGTGGTGGAAGTACTAGGAAAATAAATTAAGGACAGAACATAGCAGGCCAAGAATCCCAGATTAAAGAATTTAGACTTCACTTGGTATACAAGCAGCAGGCCATTAAGGGACCTTGGGCAGGGAAGAGACATTCAAGGCTATTCTTTAAGACAAATTACCTGACAGCTACATATAGGTTGGATTGGTAGGAAGAACTGAAGGGAGACAAGTTGAGGTGCTGTTATGGTAAGTACCTTGTGCATAAATCTTTTAATATACTTATCACATAACAATACATAATACATAATAATGTGGTTCATTTTTCTTCATCTGTCTCTCCTACCAGGCTCAGACCTCCAGAGAGAAAGAATCTACTTTTTCAGCACATGTAAAAAGTGAGGATGAGCCAAATGATCACTGATAGCCCTTCTCATTAATAACATACAGGTCTACAATGGATTACTTTCCTTCCAAGCACTTATAGCTTAGCTGGAGATGGAAGCTAGGAAGAAAGGTCTTAATTTACAAAAGGATAATAACCTCAAAATGTCATTTACAATCTTTTTTTAAACTCAGAATGTATTTTCTGATGATAATAACAAGAGAACCACCATTTACTGATTGCTTATCTTGCACCTCGCATTGTGTTGAAACACTCTACACATCTCATTCCTCGAAATGATCCTATGAATCAGGTATTCCTACACACCCTTTCTGAATGAGGAGTCTCAGATGTGGAGAGGTTAAGTAAGCTGTCCAAGTTCACACAGTGAGGAAGTGGCCAAGTCCAGCTCTGAGCCTAGGCAATCTGTCTCCAGAGGGGTTTAACCTGGTGGCCAGGTTTAAAGGTCAAGACAACAGGCCAACATAATCCATGATGTATCTAAGTGTAATAAAATTAAAGAATATAACAACCAGATTATTCAGTCTCTGCTTAGGAGTTAAATGTTTTCAAACCTTGCAATATAGTTTCTTCGGACTTTCTATATCTAATCACTGTGACCCATCTTCTTCAGAATTTTTTTTTTTTTTTTTTTGAGACAGAGTCTTGCTCTGCTGCCCAGGCTGCAGTGCAGTGGCGCCATCTCGGCTCACTGCAAGCTCCGCCTCCCGGGTTCACGCCATTCTCCTGCCTCAGCCTCCCGAGTAGCTAGGACTACAGGCACCTGCCACCACACCCGGCTAATCTTCTTCAGAATTTTTAAATGGTTACTACGCAATAAAAATGAAGCCAAGTGTTTTAAAGCTGAAGTTAAAAAAAAAAAAAGAAACATAAAAACTGATGAAGTAAAATGCCTACCCAATATATCTTTTATTTTTAATTTTTGTGGGTACATAGCAGTGCATATATTTATGGGATACATGAGATATTTCAATCCAGGAAACAATGCATAATAATCACACCAGGGTAAATAATCATATATAGGTCAGGTGCAGTGGCTCACACCTGTAATCCCAGCACTTTGGGAGGCCAAGATGGGCAGATCACCTGAGGTTAGGAATTCAAAACCAGCTTGGCTAACATGGTGAAACCTCGTCTCTACTAAAAATACAAAAAATTAGCCAGGTATGGTGGCGGATGCCTGTAGTCTTAACTACTCAAGAGGCTGAGGCAGGAGAACTGCTTGAACCTAGGAGGTGGAGGTTGCAGTGAGCCAAGACTGCACCACCGCACTCCAGCCTGGGTGACACAGCGAGACTCCATCTCAAAAATAATAATAATAATAATCACATCCATCACCTGAGGCATTTATCCTTTGTGTTACAAACAACCCAATCACATTGTGTTATTTTTAAATGTAGAATAAACTGTTGACTATCATCACACTGTTGAGCTGTCAAGTGCTAGATCTTCTTCATTCAATCTAACTATGTTTTTGTACCCACTGACCAGACTCACTTCCTCCCACCACCCACTACCCTCCCCAGCCTCTGGTGACCATCACTCTACTCTCTATCTCCATGAATTTAATTGTTCTAATTGTTTTAGCTCCCATAAATGAGAGCATGCAAAGTTCATCTTTCTGTGTCTGGCTTATTTTACTTAACATAATGATCTCAAGTTCCATCCATGTTGTTGCAAATAATAGGATCTCATTCCTTTTTATGTCTGAATAGTACTCCATTGTGCATATGTACCATATTTTCTTTATCCATTCATTCGATGATTGACACTCAAGTTGCTTTCAAATCTTAGCTATTATGAATAGTGCTGCAATAAACATGGGAGTGCAGAAATCTCTTTGATATACCGATTTCTTTCTTTCTTTTGGGTATATACCAAGCAGTGAGATTGCTGGATTATATGGTAGCTCTATTTCTAAATTGTGAGGAACCTTTAAACTGTTCTCCATAGTGGTTATACTAATTTACATTCCCACCAACAGTGTACGTGGGTTCAATTTTCTCCACATCCTCACCAGCATTCGTTACCGCCTGTCTTTTGGATGAAAGCCATTTTAACTAGGGTGAGATGATATCTCACTGTAGTTTGTTTTTTGTTGGCTTTTGCTTTTGTTTTTGAGACAGGGTCTGCTCTGTTGTCCAGGCTGGAATGCGGTGGCACAATCCCAGCTCACTGCAGCCTCCATCTCCTAGGCTCAAGAGATCCTCCCACCTCAGCCTCCCCAGTAGCTGGGACGACAGGTATGCACCACCATGTTCAGCTAATTTTTTGGTATTTTTTGTAGAGATGGGTTTTCACCATGTTGCCCAGGCTGGTCTCGAATTCCTGAGCTTGAGCAATCTGCCCACCTTGGCCACCCAAAGCGCTGGGATTATAGGCATAAGCCACCGTGCCTGGCCTTACTGTAGTTTTGATTTCCATTCTGCTGATGATCAATGATGTTGAGTACCTTTTCATATACCAGTTTGCTGTTTGTATGTCTTTTTTTAGGAAATATCTACTCAGATCTTTGGCTCATTTTTTAATCAGATCATTACATGTTTTCAACTATTGAGTTGTCTGAGTTTCTTATATATTCTGGTTATTAATTCCTTGTCAGATAGACAGTTTGCAGATATTTTCTCCCATTCTGTGGGTTGTCTCTTCACTTTGTTGTTTCCTTTGCTATGCAGAAGCTTTTTAACTTGACATGATCCCACTTATCCATTTCTGCTTTGATTGCCTGTCTTGTGGGGTATTGCTCATGCAACCTTCGCCCACGCCTATGCCCTGGAGAGTTTTCCCAATGTTTTATGTTAATGGTTTCATAGTCTGAGGTCTTGGATTTCAGTTTTTAATCCATTTTGATTTGGTTTTTGTATATGGCAAGAGATACAGGTCTAGTTTCATTCTTCTGCGTATGGATATCCAGTATTCCCAGCACCATTTATTAAAGAGATTTTCCTTTCCCCAGTGTATGTTCATGTTACCTTTGTCAAAAATGAGTTCACTGTAGATGCGTAGATTTATTTCTGGGTTCTCTATTCTGTTCCATTGGTCTATATGTCTGTTTTTACGCTGGTACCATGCTGTTTTGATTATTACAGCTCTGTAGTATAATCTGAGGTCAGATAATGTGATTTCTCCAGTTGTGTTCTTTTTACTCAGGATAGCTTTGGCTATTCTGGGGTCTTTTGTGGTTCCATATACATTTTAGGATTTTTTTTTTTCTATTTCTGTGAAGAATGTCATTGGTATTTTAATAGAAATTGCATTGAATCTGTAGATTGCTTTAGGTAATATGAACATGTTGACAATATTGATTCTTCCAATATATGGACATGAAATATCTTTCCATTTTTTATGTACTCTTCAATTTCTTGCATCAATGTTTTATAGTTTTCATTGTAGACATCTTTTACTTCCTTGGTTAAGTTTATTCCTAGGTATTTTATTTGGACAAATATTTTATTTGGACAAATATTTCTTTAATGAGTTACTCCAAAATAGAGCTAGGGGAAAAATAAAATTCACTACATTGCACTATAGTTTTTTAATCATCCATTGCTGAAGGACAGAGACAAATAAGAAGACCTTGAGATTTCGATGATACTAGATTAAATATGAACCATAACCAAGGTTTTTTTTAAGATTAAATAAATTTTCCATCTAGGGAGGGAAAAACATCCCTACATTTTTCATGGATCAGACAGTATCTGCAGTGTTTTATTCCCTTCCAAGGGGCACATTTTAAGAAAAAAAAAAAAAAAAAAGGCCAGGTGCAGTGGCTCACGCCTGTAATCCCAGTGCTTTTGGAGGCCGAGGCGGGCAGATCACAGGGTCAGGAGATCGAGACCATCCTGACTAACACAGTGAAACCCCATCTCTACTAAAAATACAAAAAATTAGCCTGGTGTGGTGGCGGGCGCCTGTAGTCCCAGCTACTCGGGAGGCTGAGGCAGGAGAATGGTGTGAACCCCGGAGCCGGAGGTTGCAGTGAGCCGAGATAGCACCACTGCACTCCAGCCTGGGCCACAGAGTGAGACTCCACCTCAAAAAAAAAAAAAAAAAATCACACTGCAAAACTGGAATGCCTCCAACGGAGAAGGCCAAGAGGGCAAAGGATCTCGAAACCATGGTACACCAGATAAGGAACTGAAATTGGGTGAAATAATTCTCACTGGGGAAGGGAAGCAAGAAAGCTACCCTTGGCTGGGCATGGTGGCTCACACCTGTAATCCTAGCACTTTGGGAGGCCACGGTGGGCAGAGCCAATGAACTCACAAGTTCAAGACCAGCCTGGGCAACACGGCGAAACCCCGTCTCTACAAAAAATTACAGGCCATGGTGGTACGCACCTGTAGTCCCAGCTACTCAGGGGGCTGAGGGAGAATGACTTGAGTCTGGGAGGCAGAGGTTGCAGGGAGGTAGAGGCTGCAGTGAGTCAAGACTAGACTGCACCACTGCACTCCAGTCTGGGTGATAGAGCCAGACCTTGCCGCGAAAAAAAAAAAAAAACTACCCTTAAAATATTTGAAGAATCAATATGCTGATGAAAAGTTTAGAAGTTTAGACTTATTCTGTATATCTTTAAAGGGTAAAAGAACTGAGACTTTCCAACAATAAATTCTACCCAAAAATGAATTAATTACAGTGCATGAAAACATGACCAGCCAACAAACTAGTCAAAGAATACTGTTAGTTACAGCTGGTATGTTTCCAACTAGAGACAGGAGAAACTTCTCTCTGCCCATTGTAAGTACTGTCACAGGCACAAGAACTTCCCTTGGGTCTATCCAAGCCAGTATGCCATTTTTTCCATCCATAGATGCTACTCGGATACAAAAAAATTAGTATTCTCCAAACAAAATTTATTCAGAATCACTTCTATTTCCTCTTTCATGGTTTGAAATTAATTTCAAGTATTTTTAGATATGTATTATATTCTAAAGCCAAATATCAAGATGTCTACAATTTGGGTACTTCATGGAATACTACAGTCAAAAAAAAAAAAGAACAAGGCCAGGCGCGGTGGCTCACGCCTATAATCCCAGTACTTTGGGAGGCCAAGGCAGGCAGATCACGAGATCAGGAGTTTGAGACCAGCCTGACCAACATGGTGAAACTCCGTCTCTACTAAAAATACAAAAAAATTAGCTGGGCGTGGTGGTAGGTGCCTGTAATCTCAGCTACTTGGGAGGCTGAGGCAAGAGAATTGCTTGAAGCTGGGAGGCCAAGGTTGCAGTGAGCCCAGATCACGCCACTGCACTCCAGCCTGGGTGACAGTGCGAGACTCCATCTCAAAAAAACAAAAAAACAAACAAAAACATCGTGTCCTTTGCAGCAACATGGATGCATGCAGATGGAGGCTATTATCCTAAAGGAATTAACAAAGTAAGAAAAACCGAATACCACATGTTCTCACTTATAAATGGGAGCTAAACGCTGGGTACACATGGACACAATGAGGGGAACAACAGACACCAGGGCTTACTTGAAGGTAGAGGGTGGGAGGAGTGTAAGGGTCAAAAAGCTACCTATCAGGTACTATGCACACTACCTCAGTGACTAAATCATTTGTACACCAAACCCCAGCAACACGCAATTCGCCCATTTAACAAATCTGCACATGTCCTCCCGAACCTAAAATCAAAGTTGAAAAATTAAAAAGTAAAAAAAAATTGGGGTACTTTTTTGCTAAATTTAGCTATATTTTCCACTCATGAGTATAAATAATACAGAACAACACCATATCTAAAATTAGAAGACAGCCTTTTAGTTTGGGATCCATAAAAGCTATAGAGGGGGCTAACATTAATTATTTTCCATTTTTAAAAACAAAACAAGGCTGTGCATGGTGGCTTACACCTGTAATCCCAACACTTTGGGAGGCCAAGGCATGTGGATCACCTGAGATCAGGAGTTCAAGATGGGCCTGGCCAACATGGCAAAACCCGTCTCTACTAAAAATATAAAAAATTAGCCAGGCATGGTAGCACACGCCTGTAGTCTCAGCTACTCAAGAGGCTGAGGCAGGAGAATTGCTTGAACCCGGGAGGCGGAGGGTGCAGTGAGCTGAGACAGTGCCATTGCACTCCAGCCTGGGTGACACAGCAAGATTCCATCTCAAAAAAACAAAAACCAAAAAACATACATTTCCCCTACATTAATACACAAACTAACAAAAAATGAAGGTTTTCTCTTTTTTTTTTTTTTTTTTTTTTGAGACAGAGTCTTGCTCTGTCACCCAGGCTGGAGTGCCGTGGCACAATCTCAGCTCACTGCAACCTCCACCTCCTGGATTCAAGCAATTCTCCTGCCTCAGCCTCCTGAGTAGCTGGGATTACAGGCACATGCCATCAAGCCTGGCTAATTTTTGTATTTTTAGTAGAGACAGGGTTTCACCATGTTGGTCAGGCTGGTCTCAAACTCCTGACCTCGTGATCCACCCGCCTTGGCCTCCCATAGTGCTGGGATTACAGGCGTGAGCCACCACGCCCGGCGAAGGTTTTCTTAATTTTTAACATTTCTATCAACTCAACTTGTGGTTGTACTATATCTCATGTAAATCAAAAGCTGTGATTGATGAGTGATAGATACATCATGATTTTTTTAAATAAGGAAGCAAATAACTGCTTTGAAATGTATCTCAGCTGAGCATGGTAGCTCATGCCTATAATCCCAGCACTTTGGGAGGCTGAGATAGAAGGACTGCTTGAGGCCAGGAGATCAAGACTAGCCTGGGCAACAAAGCGAGACCCCATCGCTATTAGAAAAGAAAAGAACCTCAACGAAGTGTCATACATGGTACATGGGGTGGGTGTAGAGAGATAATAAAAGGGAGAAAAGGTAAGAAGATGAGGATCACTGAACTAGATACTAAAAGCTATCCTAATTCCACTGATAATAATATTAGTAGCTCACCATTAATACATTATCACATTGAGGTAATTCTGTCAACAACATTTTGAGATAAATTCTGTAATAACCACTCTTTTACAGATGAGGAAACTGAGGCCAGGAGAGATTCAGTATCTTAATAAAAGGCAGCTAGAAACAGCAAAGTCAGGATTCAAACCTATGCCTATGGGCTTAAACTGTAGAACTGCACTGAGTAGTAACTACTGTTGATGGAAGTATCAGAATAAATTAATCAGGTATATCACAAGCCAATCCAAACTTGAAAGCACTGGTATACATGTATAAAAGCTTTTAGACTACAAAATTCTTTATTAATATGGTTTAGTACTTTATCTTTCATTGCATAACAATAAGTCAAACTCACTGACTTTTTCTCCACTTCTATGAATTACTAAATTGGCTTCTGTCCTTATCACTATATTAATACTACTACTCATAAGATCTCCAATAACCCTCCAAGTCCCAAATTCAATTGATTATTTTCATTCTTACTCCTCTTGACCTTATGACAGACTACACCAAACTGACCACCTTCTGTCACTTAAAAGTTTCTGTCTTTCCTTGACACTCAGGACAATCTGAGTTTCTGGAGAGGGATCTAGGCCGATAATACAGATTTGGGAGCTACCAGTGTATATATTTGGTAAATGGAGCCACTAGACAGGATAAGATTTCTAAGTAAGAGCAAGTGGAATAGCCAAGGCTTATAGTTAGGTGAAATATTCTTCTTCTCTCTCTTCTTCTTAGTTTCTTTCAGCAACTGACCCCTCTCCTCTGCACAATCCATAAATGCAGGGATCCCTCCAAATGCAATGTAGCACTAAAAAAAAAAAAAAAAAAAAGTCTAGGCTGGACGCAGTGGCTCATGCCTGCAAACCCAGAACTTTAGGAAGTCGAGGCAGGCGGATCACGAGGTCAGGAGTTTGAGACCAGCCTGGCCAACATGGTGAAACCCCGTATCTACTAAAAAGCACAAAAATTAGCCAGGCATAGCGGCGTGCATCTGTAATCCCAGCTACTCAGGGGGCTGAGACAGGAGAATCCCTTGAACCCAGGAGGCGGAGCTTGCGGTGAGCTGAGATTGCACCACTCACTCCATCCTGGGTGACAGAGTGAGGCTCCTTTTCAAAAATAAAAACAGTCTAATAAATGGATTTGTTCCCAATTCGTATTTTCAAAAATTGTGTGCATTTAGACTTCGAGGAACCTTTTAACATTTTAATTCATAATATTTCACCTAACTATAAGCCTCAGTTATTCCACTTGCTCTTACTTAGAAACCTTACCCTGTCTACTGGCTCCATTTACCAAATATATACACTGGTAGCTCCCAAATCTCTATTATCTGCCTAGATCTTTGATTCATATTTGCAACAGTTCACGCAATACCTCTACCTGGATTCTCCCTCAGGAAACCCAAAACTAAATAACGTATATCCAAAGTTGACCAGACATAGTGGCTCCCAGCACTTTGGGAGACCAAGACAGGCAGATCGCTTGAGGTCAGGAGTTCAAGACCAGCCTGGTAAAACCCCATTTCTACTAAAAATACAAAAATCAGCCAGGCGTGCTGATGGGCACCTGTAATCCCAGCTACTAGGGAAGCTGAGGAAGAAGAATCACTTGAACCTAGAAGGCAGAAGTTGCAGTGAGCCAAAAAAAAAAGTTAACTTCTCTCCCTCTACAATCCTCTCTTCTTCCTCTCCCCACATTGTATGTTAACAAAGCAACCACCTACCCAGTTGTATGCTAAAACTTATTGAAGTCATCCTTTCCCTTAACACAACTCTTCATTGATATCATTAACAAAATTGGGTGATATTATCATTATGCACATGTCAGCCAATGAGCTTTATATACTACTTCTACTCATTTCAATAAGCTTGCAAGGCATGTCTCATACTCATTTTATAGCTAAAGAGGCCAAGCCTAAGTAACTATCCCTCATTTACACAACCATGGCAACAGAGCCCTGGTGCCCTGACTTAAATCCAGTCTGTGTGACACCAAAGCACATCTCTTTCCACCTCAAATACTGCCTTTCTACTGCAGCAGATGTGTCTCAACTCTAGCCCCTCCTCTGTCACCTCCATAGCCACAGCTTTGCTTCAAGGCTTTGCCAAGATTATCATAAAAGCTCGTATCTTTTCTCCACTCCAATCCAGCGTTTAAACTGCTATTGGAATGCTCTTCCTAAAAAGAGAGAGAGAACCCCATTCTGTTCATTCCTTCCTTTGAAAACCCATTATTGGTTCCCCATCACCATGGAGCAAACCTCATACACATCCATTCACAATCAGGCCCCAACCCACCATGGGACCTGGGCCAGATCAACTGACTTCCCTGTTTTCAGAACAGGACCAGTTATAACTCTATGCTTTAGCATTTGCTGGGACTGTCTCTCGTCATATCCCACATCCCCAAAAGCTTCTGACAAGTTCTCACTCATCCATTGTTCAAGACCAAGTTCAACTGTCACCGCCTCTGTAAAGCCCTTCCAGAGTCACTCAGACAGAATTAATGCAGCCCTCCTCGGCATGCCCCATATCACTTTGTTCAGTTCACTCACAGGACAGAATTATCTGCTTAATGTTTGTCTCATCTTTAAGACTGAATTTCTAGATTACTTTGCACATTCATGTTTTTGTACCCAGCCTAACAGTACACATTACAAGGACTACTGGAATGAATTTTCCAAATTAAACTAATTCTATACCTGAGAAGTTACAAATAAAGTGTGACAACATGCAACTTGGCACTTTTTAAAAAATGCAATTTGCTAAATTTGTTCCCAACTCGTATTTTCAAAAATCTTTGTACAGTTAGACCTTAAGGAATTGTTAACATTGTAATCCACAATACTTCACTAAACTATAGACTCCGTGACAGTAGGGTCTGTTTGTGACCTACAACACACAACAGACACTCAATGTTTGTGGAATAAATGAAAGCTATCTTTGTTTAGTCTAAAACTAGCATCTTATTGGAACAGCTAGTAACCAAAACTGTATTCATTTAAAAAAAAAAAAAAAGGCGGGGGTGGGAGGAATCTAGGTACGTCACAAACTTTCTAGCCCAAAAAATAGGTTAGCATAGATGAGTAGTCCCCTATACAGAGCATGTAAAGGTTAAGGTATCATATACCAACTCTAAAACTCCATGAGTCTAATAAGCATTCTAGGATATCTCTGATAAATTATTAGTTTTTCCCTTATTATCTTTAAATCATCACACCTTTTCCTTAATAAATTCTATCTTAAGTGATTTTCTTGTTATCATTGAAACAATTGTGAAATATTCCTACTACCACTGAGGCATACCAAATTTAGAACTTAAATTTCAGAGCTAAATATACAAAAAATAATGGCATGTGAAGAGACTATTGTCTTAAATACAATAATCACACAATTCCTTTTTTCACTTAGAATCATAAAATCTTAGGGGAAGGAACATACAAGTTTTGTTTAACTTCCTACCCAAACAACAATCCTTTATACGGAATCCTTGACAGATATTGTGGGAACCACTACATGAATACTCAACTCTCTTATGTTGTACTTACCTTTAAAAAGTAAATCTTACTGAATTTTTAGGCAGATGACTGAACATAGTATGCTTAAGGCTTAAAACGGAGTATTTAGGTAGGAGCTAATAGAGAAAAATATTCGATTTTTCTTTTCAATTTCTCAACCATCAGTAAATAATGCTCAAAATCTCAAGCAACTTCAAAGACAAAAGCACACCAAGATCACTTCCAAACTGGAGTCAATACAATCTTACCAATTCAGTGAACTTCTCTGACTTGTATAATAACAGAATCAATGTAAAAGTTTAAGAGTTGTGTTTGACTCAGCACTGTTATTTGCTAGAAAAAAAAAAAATCTCATTCCCCATAGGCCTAGGATAGGTCCAGACAGGTCACCTGCAATCTCTAGCAGGCAATCTTTGCTTACTTAAATTCCCTAAACCAAGACTCATCTCTAAATGTCCAAGGTTCTTCTCACCTCCATAATTCTCCCTATAGAATAAACATATCTATAATGGGAAGCACGATATTTTTGCCAGGGATGGTACACAATATGTAATCACTTGTTTGAAGACAAAATTAGTGGGAGAGTCTTCAACAAAACAGAAAATAAGAAGTTTAATTTAATAAGGAGGATGGCATGGAAACTTTACCTCAAAAGCACTTAATTATTTTGTTTTCTCCAAATCAAAATCCTTTGTTGGATATATATTCCATCTTGGTGTTTCACTGTTGTTGCCCAGGTTGGAGTGCAAGGGCACGATCTCGGCTCACCGCAACCTCTGCCTCCTGGGTTCAAGTGATTCTCGTGCCTCAGCCTCCCGAGTAGCTGGGATTACAGGCATGTGCCACCACACCCGGCTAATTTTGTATTTTTAGTAGAGACGGGGTTTCACCATGTTGGCCAGGCTGGTCTTGAACTCCTGACCTCGTGATCCACCCGCTCTGGCCTCCCAAAGTGTTGGGATTACAGGTGTGAGCCACCGCACCCGGCCTATATCCCATCTTTATTAAATAAATACCACTTGTAATGACATGAATACTATCTCAAAGGTCAGACTAATTTGAAGCCTTTTAGAACCTAAAATCCACAGGTAAAACACCTTAATTTATGGTCACTCATGTGGAAGGTCAATGTTGCTACTCACATAAGCTATCTCTAAGTTCCCCAAACAGATCCCCATCATTAACTTAGAGAAAAGTCCACTATAATAGCTACAAGATTTCTGTGAAAGACGATCATGTTTTATCTTTGTTTGCGCTTCAAGTGTTAGGACAAACGGACTTTTCCCAGGTGCCTCTCGCCATCTCATTCCTTGCCTTTCCTCCAAAACAAGCAAAACTAAAACACTAAAAATTTTAGTCTGGTCCATACTAGTCACTAAAAATCTTTCCTCTTGTAAACACTTTATAGTACGATAAGGGACGTAGTTTGCAAAGATCATCTGTACATCCTGTGTAAAAAATAAAAACGCATGGCACACCAAACCCAGATCCACTTCGGTGAATTCCCTCCAGGGCCCAAATGTGTGCATTATGCAACAGCCAGCACTCCCGATTGTAATCCCTGTCTGTGATGCAATGACAAAATATAAATGGCTTGGGTATAATCTGCTCAGTTCGTAAGTAGTAATTCGCAAGAAGCCAACGAATTAAAAGAATTCCCAAATTCTCAGGAACCTTGAAAATGACAAATTGTGTCACAGTTCTCTGAGAATCACAATGAAAACTTTCCCTTCTGGAAATTTTTTGGAAATATGTCCCTCCGGTCCCAATCCCCCAAAAAACCCGTACACACGTTTTAATTTACGTTAGGAACGGCTCTCCCAGCGGGGGAGGGTGACCTGCATCAGGTGGTTATCTTCGAATCCACCCGATACGATACCCACGCCGCTTCCCAGACGCTGAAAAGCCAGTGAGATGCTTCATCCTTTCTCCCCAAGGACAGTCATGGGAGTCAGTGTAATCCAGACCCCCGAACCATAAACAACCCAGGGTTCAAGGCTTCACCTCCTGAGGCACAGGCCTCTTGAAAAATGGCATAATGGAGAGCTGAGAACACAATTAGGACAAAACTGCAACGACCAGCATTCCAGAGGAGGGAGAATCATACAATATCTGTTCCAAAAGTAGTTACAGGTAAAGGAAGGCGGTCAGAGCATCTCTGGAGGCCACCTGGTCGGGTGAACCGAGTCTAAACGCTGAAGTTCCACACCTCCCCGAGTCCGCGTCTCCCCAAGCCAAAGCAATCAGCTCGCACGCCAAGCATCCAGGTGGGGAGAGGGCGAGGGGAGGGGGCGGCAAGCCGGAGCTGCGAACCGGCCCGCGGCGGAGGCGAGCGAAGACCGGCATTCCCTCACACAAAATGGTGGCGCCGAGGCGGAGGCCGGCGCACCTGGGGGCGCCACACGCCCTACGGGATCCCCGCAGACCGCCGCCAGCTGGACGCGAGCCCCGGGTCCAGGCGGCCCGCACTGGTCTGCGCCAGGCCCAGCCCGCAGGGGCCGCCCACAGCCGGCGGCCCGCGTCGCCGCTCGGTGTCCGCGGGTCTGGTGCTGGCGGGGACGCGGGGCCCGGCGCGGCCGTCTCGGCCTCACCCAGCGGTCCGCGCCGGGGATAGGGAGCGCACTCACCTCAGACGCGCCCCGGGAGCCGCTGGAAGAGCCCGGGAAAGGAGGCGGAGCCGCGCGAATGAATGGAGCCGGCGGCTGCTCGCTGGCGACCTCCGGCCGGTCCCGGGCCGCACAGCTCGCGGCTGCCAGGGCGAGTGCGGCTGCCTCCCGCTCGCCCCGGACGCCCGGCTCCTCGTCGCGGGTCGGCCGCGGCCCACCGTGCCCTCCGACGACGTGACGCACTAGCGCCGCAGCGCCTCCAGCCTTCGCTTCCGCTCCGCGCCCGCGCCCACCGCGAATCCCCCCGCCCGCCAGCGCGGAGCAGCCCCTCCTCGGAGCCTGGGACGCCGCCCTGCCTCCCTCCAGCCCCGGCTTTCAGGCGCCGGCCCGGCAGGTGCGGGCTTGGCCAGCCCGGGGGCGTCACGCGGCCCCCGCCTCGCCACCCGCGCCCCCTCTCTCCGCCCCGGCCGCCGTCACCCGGCAGCGCGACGCCCAGCTCAGGCCGATGGCCTGGTATTAAAGAGTGACCTTGGCTTAGATATAAAAATAGATGCGGTTAAGCCGCGGGGGCTGCAACGCTGATTTTGCGTATTCCTTTAATGCCGACCTTCGCAGGATTCTGTTCGCATAGCCCGGTGGAGTTCTCCAGCCCCGCGTAGGCCCTCCTGAAATTTACCCAGAGTGGGCGCGGCCATCCCGGCCTCGGGACAGGGGTGCAGAGGGCACGGGCGAGGACCGCCGGCCTCCGCCCCGCCACTTTCATCCTAAACCTACTGCCACTTAGGTGCATGCAAGTTAGAATCGTGGGCTGCTTTCACAGTCTACAGAAGTCCTAGAGCCCGGACTTTCATCTGGAGATGTCAGGGAAATACCAAATTCCTGCGCTGACCTTTTCTCTTTCACCGTTTAACCGGTACAGACTAACCCTGACCCAGAAAGACAACAGGGTTCCATCCGGCTTTCCTCCCCTGCCTCTCCCAGCTCTATTCTACCGTCTTATGGCCTCTGGCGCCTTTGCTAATTACACACTCCTACTGAAAATTAGCCCTCCAGCATTTAAAACATGATAAATTGTCTTTAAGGTAATGCGTATTGTAGTCTAAATATATTTAATAAGTGTATTGAGAAACAATATTGTATCTAAGTATTAATGTCAAGACTTTCTTTTACTCATCATCCAAGAACCGTAGCATTATGTTCAGCTCATCCAGAAAAGTTGGAAATTGCTTCTTTCATTCCTGGGAAATATTTAGCAATCACAATACCAACTTTCACGAATTTACTAATGATTAGCAAAATTAGCAAGATCAAAAAATACTTCAGAGAATGCTTGTTGATATAGATATATTTGACCCTGATTTTTAAAAAAAGGCTTTTCTGCCATATAAGAATCTATTGTTTCATTTGTATAATATTTAATTAGCCAAAATCTTTACTGTTACACATCATTTACCATTTTAATGAAACTTAATGAATTAGATTTAATAGAGCAGGAATTTGGGGTAGTTGGGTTCTACCCATAGCCAGTGATGAATGAAATTATATGACTTGTATTTACATTTCTAGAGCTATGTGTAAGTAGGAGTCCCCAGGGTAATCCCAAACAATTGCCATTTGGGGAAGCTTTGGCTACCAGACTATGCCCTACAGATGTTGAAGCCTCAGGCCTTAGTGTAAAGCTAACCAATACAACTTGTTGATAATATTTGAAATGCCTGGGTGTGATTGACTCTTAGCTATTGTTTTAGAAGTATGCGGGTATTTGTGCCTGGGTCAGGGAGGCCTGGCTCCCAGATGTCTGGCTATTCTGGTAGGAGACAGAACTACATTCACCCAGACCTATAAAAGAAAAGGTCCAATTTTTTCTTTTTTTTTTTTTTTTTTTGAGACAGGGTTTCACTCCCACAGCCTAGGCAGGCTGGAATGCAATGGCGCGATCTCGACTCACTGCAACCTCCGCCTCCCAAGCTCAAGCGATTCTCCGGCATCAGCCTCCGGAAGAGCTGGGACAGAGGTGCACACCAACGCACCCCGCTAATTTTTGTAGAGACGAGTTTCGCCATGCTGCCCAGGCTGGTCCTGAACTTCTGAGCTCAAGCGATCCGCCCGCCTCGGACTCCCAAAGTGCTGGGATTACAGGCGTGAGCCACTGCGCCAGGCCTGATTCTCTTTTCGCTACTTGCAAATGACACTATTTTTGAGAGTTTTTGGTTTTTTCTTTTAAAATCACCATTGACTTCCCTCTTTGGCTGAGATAAATTTTGCTTATCTTAGTAGGCAAAGAACAACAACTAAAAACATGAGCCTTTGTCAGATTAGTATATGCTGAAAATTGTTACCACAATATTTTGAAATATGCTTTGAGGCTTTTTTCTGAACCGTTTTTAGAGTAAAAGGATTATTGCTTTGGTTTTTGTTTTTGCAGTGCTTGCTTTAATTATTACTTTGTTATTAGCAAAGGAAACATGTTAAGAGTTCGTTCTGATTGTATTTTTCCTGTATGTTTAAAGAGGAGTGGAACCATCTTAAGTAAAAGAAGTTTGCCACAACCCTGGATTTTGGAGGTTACTAATACACATGACCCAGAAAAGAGCTCTTTAGTTGCACTGGGGAAGAGGAATTCTTAATAGCTAAAATCATAACTGATGTTTTTGACAGCTAACAAATTGCCAGGCACTCTACAGACTTCTTTATGGAAATTAATTCACTTAATCCTCTTACCATCCTTGCAGGTATACACTGTTACCCCCAGTTTACCTAAGAGGAGTCTTGAGGCACACAGAGAAGCTAAGCAATTTGCCCATGGTCACACAGATAGTAATCCTAGCATGTTGGCTCAAGAGCACACTCCCTTAACCAGAATTCCATACTGCCTTAAATGTGCACAAAATCCTATACCATATGGATAAATTTTGCTTTTGAAGCCCTAAAACATACTAAATGTCCTATACTTTCAAGTTTAAATAATTTCTTAGATCTACTATTTTCCCAGACAGGAAGGAAGAATTAAAACCCTAGTTAGAAAGAAAACTTGTAAAAACTTCCTCTGGTATATACTAAGCAAAATTTATAATCTGTTAGTTTTTGAAAAGCACATTTTTCATTTTTACATCATTTAAGTGTAATTGCTCTCCAAGTCCCGCCCCCCAGTTCCAGGGCATAATTACAAGTTTTCATTCTGTTTATTTAGTGCCTGGAAAAGACACATTTCCTTAGAAAGATTTATCATCATCTTTGACCCTCCAATAAGACATAAATGTGTTGGGAACAGGCCCCCCCAAAATCTCGCCATAAACTGGCCCCAAAACTGGCCATAAACAAAATCTTTGCACTACTGTGACATGTTCGTGATGGCCATGACGCCCACGCTGGAAGGTTGTGGGTTTACCGGAATGAGGGCAAGGAACACCTGGCCCACCCAGGGCGGAAAACCGCTTAAAGGCGTTCTTAAACCACAAACGATAGCATGAGCGACCTGTGCCTGGACATGCCCCTGCTACAGATAACTAGCCAGAGCCCATGCCTTTATTTCAGCCCATCCCTTGTTTCCTGTAAGGAATACTTTTAGTTAATCTATAATCTATAGAAACAATGCTTATCACTGGCTTGCTGTCAATAAATATGTGGGTAAATCTCTGTTTGAGGCTTTCAGCTCTTGAGGGCTGTAAGACCCCTGATTTACCACTCCACACCTCTGTATTTCTGTGTGTGTCTTTAATTCCTCTAGCGCCCCTGGGCCAGGGTCTCCCCAGCTGAGCTGGTCTCGGCATAAATGGGTAGATTTAGAATCCATCATATGTTTTAAATACATAAAATCACAGGGATAATTTTTTTTTTTTTTGAGACTGAGTCTCACTGTGACGCCCAGGCTGGAGTGCAGTGGTGTGATCTCTGCTCACTGCAATCTCCGCCTCTTAGGTTCAAGCAATTCTCCTGCCTCAGCCTCCTGAGTAGCTGGGATTACAGGCACGCACCACTATGCCCGGCTAATTTTTTGTATTTTTAGTAGAGATGGTGTTTCACCATGTTGGTCAGGCTGGTCTCGAACTCCTGACCTTGTGATCCACCCGCCTCGGCCTCCCAAAGTGCTGGGATTACAAGCGTGAGCCACAGGAGAACATTTTAATAACTGAGGTAGCCCAGGGATTTCTAGATTGAAACTATTAGCCAGTCAGCTAACTAGTTAGCTAATAATATCAGCCATGGCAATGTAGAAAGACAATCTTCCCTGCAGGCACTAAAAGATGAAAAAGGACAGCTATCCTAGAATGCTTGATTTCTTCCTTTGGTATGTAAGAAAACACATCACAGGAATACTTTCAGAATTAAAAGCAGTGTTTTGACTGAGTTTTATTGGTCAAACACTACTATAACTGCAGATTTCAAATTCCTGAGTGATACTGTGCCCTGGGGGGAGAAAAGAACCTGAAGAAAAGAGAAATAAGTTTGAGAAGCCCAGTTGCATTTGTCTTGCTGCTTGATTTGCTTTAATATGTGGTAGAAGGACAGAGAATTTGGTAAGTTTAGTTTGGGTTTAAAAGACATAAAATGTACAATTTTTCATATTATTAATGAAAAATCACATACATATTTACATCCATGGTACGTACTGCAAGTTGCTTAATTAATATCCATTCTCTTCTTTCTTTAGGACAAACCCAATTTTGTTCATGGTGGCAATGTGCCCCACTAAAACCGTTTTCCTCCCTCAGACTCCTCTAGTAGCTGGGATAGCCATAGGTCATTTTGGCCAACGAGTTGTAAGCAGAAGATTATTAGATGTGTCTTCCAAGAAAGCTTTTATTTTCTGATAAAAGAGGGTGGACTCAATCGGCATATACCTTTACCTTTTGTCAAACATTTGTACTTTTTCCTTCTTCCTGTTTGGAAGGAAGACTTAGGTCTGGGAGCAGAGCAGCCATCTTGGAACAATGAGCTGATCATGAGAATGAAATCCATGTATTAATATGCTAGAGCCAAGAGACGGGAACCTGGGACAATGGTGATGTTATATGGCTGCTACACCAATTCCAGGCTGCTCACCTCCAGTCTTCTCTGTTACTTACCAACAATCCTAACTAATTCTCAAAGTTAAACACTGTCACTTTCATATAGCTAGAAAAAAAGAATACTTCTAGAGTATGTTTACTATACCATATATATTTACCATCCTTTGGCCGGCCATGGTGGCTCATGCCTGTAATCCCAGTACTTTGGGAGGCTGAGGCAGGTGGATCATTCGAGGTCAGGAGTTTGAGACCAGCCTGGCCAATATGTTGAAACCCTGTCTCTACTAAAAATACAAAAATTAACTGGGCGTGGTGGCAGGCACCTGTAATCCCAGCTCCTTGGGAGGCTGAGGGAGGAGAATTGCTTGAACCTGGGAGGTGGAGGTTGCAGTGAGCCAAGACTGCACCACTGCACTCCAGCCTGGGCGATAGAGCAAGACTCAGTCTCAAAAAAAAAGAAAAAAAGAAAACCAAATACCACATACTCTCACTTACAAGTGGAAGCTAACCATTAGGTACTCATGGACATAAAAATGGCAACAATAGAAACTGGGGACTTGTGGGGGGAGAGAGAGAGGGAGCAAGGGTTGAAAAACTAACTACTGGGTACAATACTCAGTACCTGAGTGACAGAATCATTTGTACCCCATACTTCAGTATCATGCAATTTACCCATGTAATGAACCTGCACATATACCCTCTGAATCTAAAATAAAATTTGAAAAAGAAAAACAAATACACAGAAAAGTATAATTAAATTTCGCATTTTTAGTTAAAACAAGTAGAAGAATCAGGATGTAGAGAGGGATTCTTTTTTTTTTTTTTTTTTTTTTTTTTTTTTTTTTTTTTTTGAGACAGCGTTTCACTCTTGTTGCCCAGGCTGGAATGCAATGGCACGATCTCTGCTCACCGCAACCTCTACCTCTCGGGTTCAAGCGATTCTTGTGCCTCAGCCCCTCAAGTAGCTGAGATTACAGGCATGCACCACCACGCCCGGCTAATTTTGTATTTTTAGTAGAGACAGGGTTTCTCCATGTTGGTCAGTCTGGTCTCGAACTCCTGACCTTAGGTGATCCGCCCGCCTCGGCCTCCCAAAATGCTGGGATTACAGGTGTGAGCCACCGCACCCGGCCCGTAGAGAGGGATTCTAAAATTAAAATATTTGGTCCGTGTTTTATAGGCAGCAACCTGGCATATATATCAAAAGTAATGAAAATATGGATATATTTCCCATAATACCACTCCTGGAAACTTATCCAAAGAAATACTTAAGAAAAAAAAGTTATGTGCATGTCACTGAATGATGTCACTGAAACTTTTTTTTTTTTTTTTTAAAGCCAAAATGTACAAATACAAAAATGTCTAGGCTTGGTGTGGTGGCTTACACCTGTGATCCCAGGACTTTGGGAGGCCAAGGCGGGCAGATCACTTGAGGTCAGGAGTTTGAGACCATCCTGGCCAACAGGGTGAAACCCCGTCTCATACAAAAATTAGCTGGGTGTGGTCGTGGGCACCTGTAATCCCAGATACTCAGGAGGCTGAGGCAGGAGAATCACCTGTGCCTGGTAGGCAGAGGTTGCAGTAAGCCAAGATCACACCACTGCATTCCAGCCTGGTCAACAGAGTAAGACTCTCTCAAACAAAAAAAAAAAAAAAAAAAAAAAAAGGATATTTAATAATAGGTATATTGCTATTCATCAAAGAAATACAAAATTTTCACCTATATTATTGCAGACAACAGGGGGCATTTTATAAAATTACTAATAGCAACTTGCAAAGCATATTGGAACATCTATACACTGTAACAGTTTGGCAGAAAGTGGAACACCTGTCTGGATGCAATGTATCATGATCATCATTGTCATTGTTGCTGGATTTCATTTATCAAACGTTTATATGCTAGACATTGTACTAAATATCATACTTAAGTTATCTTATTTAATGCCCACAATATCTGCTTGATGTAGATACTATGATCCTCATTTAACACATGAGGAAACTGAAGCTTAGAGAAGTGAAGAAATTAATCCAAGGCTATGGAACAGGAATTGGACTCTTCTTCTGAAATACTCTAGATTTTGGAGACTAGACCCTAGACTTAACTATACTGTTTTTCAATCAGTATATATCTAGCTTCTAGAAAATATTTATATTAACACTCTCTCACCCAATATTTATGCATTTATTAATTCAACACGTCCTTTGAAATGTCTGTTATGCCAGGCACCATACTAGATATACCCTGTGATGTGATCATGTAACAATGGAACAGGCAGAGCCAACAAGAAGTTGACCTATGAAACCATGGCTTGTAGCAGAGTGTTGGGTACCAAGAAATGAAGCTGCAGAAATAGGCAGGACCTGTTATTCTTTAAAAAATCCTGTTCAACCATGGTAAGGAGTATGGACCCAGGCCCAAAGGTAATGGAAATCCATTTGTATTAGTTTGTTTTCACACTGCTGATAAAGACATACCCAAGACTGGGCATTTTACAAAAGAAAGAGGTTTAATGGACTTACAGTTCCACGTGGCTAGGGAGGCCTCACAGTCATGGTGGAAGGCAAGGAGGAGCATGTCATGTCTTACATGGATGGCAGCAGGCAAAGAGAGAGCTTGTGCAGAGAAACTCCCCTCTTTAAAACCATCAGATCTTGTGAGACGCATTCACTATCACGAGAACAGCACAGGAAAGACCTGCGCTGTTAATCACTAATTTGATCCCTTCTCACCTGGTTTCTCCCACAACATGTGGAAATTGTGGGAGTTACAATTCAAGATGAGATTTGGGTGGGGACACAGCCAAACCATATCACCATTTAAGGAGTTTAAATTTCAGAGTGACAGGACCATATTTGCATTAGTAAAGAGATGACAGTCTGATCTAGAAGTGACAGTGAGGATGAAGAGAAGTAAATAGATTCTAGAGCTCAAAGGTGGAAAGTAGAATCAACAGGGTCTGGCAAAACAAGCAATATAATAGAGAAGGCAAGCAAGACCATCAGGGTCCTGGCTTGAGCCACTGGATAAATAATGGTGTTATTTACTCAAATAGCAATCACTGCAGATAAGGATTTGGGGAGTAAAATTATGAGTTCCATTTTGTCTATGTTGAGTTTTTATGTGCTTGTAAGACATCCAAGTGGGGACATCTAAAATAGTGAGATCTTCAGGACTTCAGGGGAAATATGTAGACTTAAGGTATATTGATCAGGAGATGTCAGCATAGGCATGGTAATTGAAGCCTTGGAATGAGTGAGCTTGCTCAGAGAGAATGGCGGGGAAAAGCACAGGTCCAGCCAAAATCTTATAGGGACCACAGAAGATCCTGCAGGAGAAACAGCATGGTCAGAGAGACAAGGGAGAGTGTGATAGCACAGAAGCCAAGAGACAGAGGTGAGTCGGCAGTGGAGTTAAATGCTTCCTTCAGAATTCATCCAAAGAAATAACTAAGGATAAGCCCAAAGACTTGCCTACAAGACTATTTCAATACTGTCTGTAATGGGAAAACATTGGTAGTGGGGAAAGGAAGGGGGAATCCAACAGTAAGATAGTTGTTAAATAAATGTTGGTACATCCATACAATGGAATGTTGTGTAATCTTTAAATCTCTTTTCTGAAGAATATTTAATGACATGGGAAAATGTTAAGTAGAAAAAGCATCTGTTTAAAAATATGATCCCACTTTTGCTTTTAAAATTATGCTTAATCATACAGATATATTCACAGAATATTTAGACCATAATGATATGCAATATATAAAAATGTTAACACCAAAAGTTGGAAATGGATTGGAAACAGGCAAGACTGGGTAGTGGAATTATTGGATGAGTGGTTTGTATTTTGTTGATTATATTTTTCTCATTTTCCATGCTGAACATATAGTCCTTTTACACTAAGAAAAATCTTAATAGGTTTTTGGTTAAGAAACTTATAACACATAACACACAATATGCAGTGATTAAATTTTTGTTTTGGTTTGTTTTGTTTTTTCGAGACAGGGTCTTACTCTGTCACCCAGGCTAGAGTGCAGTGGCACGATCACAGCCCACTGCAGCCTTGACCTCCTGGGCTCAAGCTATCCTCCCACCTCAGCCTCCTGAGCAGCTGGGACCACAGGCGTGCACCACCATGCCTGGCTAATTTTTGTTTTTTGTAGAGACAGGGTCTCCCTGTGCTGCCCAGGCTAGTCTCAAACTTCTAGGCTCAAGGGATCCTCCTACCTTGGCCTCCCAAAGTGCTGGAATTACAGGTGTGAGCCACCATGCCCAGCCCAGTGATCAAATATTATACTTGGAGAAACTAGGTACCAACATGGTACAATATGTGTGCTGTAACATTAAGTTATAGCAGGTTATATTACTTTATAGAAAGATGCAGGATAAGGACTTGGTAGAAGAACTGTCAAAGATAAAGCTGGGGCCGGGTGTGGTGGCTCACGCCTGTAATCCCAGAACTTTGGCCGGCCTAGGTGGGTGGATCACTGAGGTCAGGAATTCGAGACCAGCCTAGCCAACATGGTGAAACCCCGTCTCTACTAAAAATACAAAAAGTTAGCTGGGCGTGGTGGCTCACGCCTATAATCCCAGCTACTCAGGAGGCTGAGGCAGGAGAATCACTTGAACCTGGGAGGCAGAGGTTGCAGTAAGCTGAGATCGCACCACTGCATTCCAGCCTGGGCAACAAGAGCAAAACTCCATCTCAAAAAAAAAAAAAAAGATAAAGCTAGACACTAGTTGAAGACAGCAAAGACAGATTTTATTCAGTAATTAACTGTGGTAGGGGAAACAGCTAAGTTCAACTGTGAGTTGCACAGAGGTGTCTTGGAAAATGGGGGAGTAGGGAAGAGGAGCGGGCCTGGCCCCTGTAGCGTCACAGAAGTGAAACATTACAAAAAGTGGGGAAGTGAGGTAGGGTCAATATCCATGTAATTAGGCCATCTGATTCTGCCAACTGGCATTTATCCAAATTAGGCTTCTACCCTCCCTCAGAGTCTGGGAGACAGAGGCCTTATCCTTCTTCATAACATCAAAGGAATGGGTTTTCAGGGCCTTGACAAAGACACTCCTGAGCTGTAGAAGATACACATCCATCTCAAAGGGACAAAGGGAGTTTTTTCAAATAAATGCTCTGAGAAAGGGATGTGAAGGGCCCATGACCGGGTGTTGCTGGAACAAATGGTAAATTCTTTTGGCAGCCTTGAGCTTTGCTAGACTGGAAATCAAGGTGGGCCAGGTCATCCCAGGCACATGGCCTTAGGATGCTAAAGCAATGTCAGCCTTTGATCAAGTCTCTTAGAGCAGGGGTTTAGATGGAGATGTTTGTGCCAAATATGCAGTTCTCAAGACCTAAGGTATCCGTGATCAAAGGGTGGGGACAGATCCAAGACAGGCGGAGCAGGTCCTTTTCCTGCCCAGCTGGGTAAAGGCCTCTGCCCTGTTAATCATGGAATAAATGAGTCCCTGGACTTTAATGTTTGCCCAGTGCCCCCTACAGAATCAGTTCACAGATGAAGGGACATCCTGGGAACACATGCCATATTGTCCTTGTTCTGAGGCCTCCACACACAGCAGGGCCTCACACAAGGTCACGCACACACCAGAGAGGGCACAAGAAAAGGTTGAAAACCTGCCCAGGTTCTGCATGCCAAGCCAAGTGCCCTAACTCTAGGCTTCATCACCCGGAGGAAGAGGTGCCATTTTCTAATCTGCCTGCCCATTGGAAGTACCTTTTCTTTTATATATATATATATTTTTTTTTTTTTTTATTATACTTTAAGTTCTAGGGTACGTGTGCACAATGTGCAGGTTTGTTACATATATATACATGTGCCATGTTGGTGTGCTGCACCCATTAACTTGTCATTCACATTAGGTATTATCTCCTAATGCTATCCCTCCCCCCTCCCCCAACCCCACAACAGGCCCCAGTGTGTGATGTTCCCCTCAGAGGAAGTACCTTTTCTAATCAGAACAAAGTGTCCTTCTATGCTAATGTGACCCTAACTGCATTAGGTTTGACACTGGCAGAAAGATTCAAGATAATTTGGGATCATCTTTTATAGGGCCTTATAACAAGACATAATTCATTATAATTGAAAATTAATTTCAGTACATTATTTTGGTTTTTGGTGGAATAGTCTATACTTTGAGGACTTGTTATACACTCAGTTAGTCAAAACATATGTAGTATTTATACCTGTAAGTGTTTGCTAAAGGTAGAGAGCCATTATCATCCCACCTCCCTACCTCCATTCATCCTCCTGCCCCTCCCATTCCCCCACCCCTCTACCACCAGCTTAATTTACTAATTTAGAAAAATATTGCAAAGCAGAAAGCAACGACGTTACTGCTTGGCTTTCTTTATGTCAGTTTAGTTGCCCAATTGAGGAATTTGATTAACAGCTAAATTCTGTACTGTAGATAATGCTGGAACTAAAAATGCTTTCAAAGTAAAAATTTGCATATGGAAGCAATCGATGTTGTAATAAAATATATATATATAAAGCAAAGACTATTCCAACTTCAAAAAACAAAAATCAATCAAACAAACAAAACCTGTGAAACTGAATACTCCAACTTGACAAGGATGACTTAAAAAAAGATCAGGCAAAACATTTGAATTCTTTTATATTGGAAAGGAGCCAAAATGAGAGACAGGAACAAAGATGAACTTTCAGCTCAAACAAAGACACAACCCACTGGGAAAGGCATGTTCTGCCAAGGCTTAGAGAAGGGACTCTCTTTTTCTTCCCCCATATCAAGGCTGACACAATACACAAAGTCTCTCAATTTTTCATCCTGGCCTTGATCTGAAAATGCTACAGCGAAATGGATTAGTGCTGGGGTGGGGATGGAGTGGAACTAGGCCTTCAGTGTGGGGCAGGCTTCCTTGGGCTCTCCAGTTTGCCCTGGTTCTCAAGCTTCAGTATCAAAAATGCAGAGACCTGGGTCTTCTCTCTCGCTGCCTGGGCAACACAGGGAGACCCTGTCTCTACAAAAAATAAAAAAAAATTAGCCAGGCATGGTGGTGCATGCTTGTGGTCCCAGCTGCTCAGGAGGCCGAGGAGGGAGGTTAGCTTGAGCCCGGGAGGTCAAGGCTGCAGGGGGCTGTGATCGTGCCACTGCACTTCTAGCCTGGGTGACAGAGTAAAACCCTGTCCAAAAAACAAACAAAACAAACCAAAACAAAAATGTATTCACTGCATATTATGTGTTATGTGTCAGAAATTTCTTAACCAAAAACCTATTAAGATTTTTCTTAGTGTAAAAGGACTATATGTTCAGCATGGAAAATGAGAAAAATATAATCAACAAAATATAAACCACTCATCCAATAATTCCACTACCCAGTCTTGCCTCTTTCTAATCCATTTCCAACTTTTGGTGTTAACATTTTTATATATTGCATATCATTATTGGTAGTGAGATTCTAATCCAGGAAATCAGGAATGGGACCAAAGAATTTTAAAATAAGCAATACAGGTCTATCTTTATCAAAACTCTTTATAGCTGGTGAGAAACTGAGACAACAAAACGTAGTATGTCTATGGTGTAGAGAGAAAATGTTGATTAAATTGTTCATCAACTCTCATAGTTCGTTTGCAGATTCTTTAGAGCTTTCTATGTACAAGATCATGACACCTCAAATAGAAATTTACTTTCTCCTTTCCAATCTTGATTGCTTTTATTTCTTTTGCTTGCCTAATTGCCCTGGCTAGAACATCCAGTACAATGTTGAATAGAAATGATGAGAGAAAACATCCTTGTTTTGTTCCTGATCTTAGGGGAAAAGCTTTCAGTCTTTAATCATTAAGTATGACGTTGGATGTGGGTTTTTCACAGATGCCCTTTACTGGTTTTTGTCAAATTTTTTTTCTGTGTCAATTAAGATTATCTTGTGATTTTCTTTTACTCTGTTAATTTGGTGCCTTCCATTGATTAACTTTATTTATTTATTTATTTTTTGAGACCAAGTCTCACTCTGTTGCCCAGGCTGGGGTGCAGTGGCACGATATCTGCCTCCCGGGTTCAAGCTATTCTCATGCCTCAGACTACCTAGTAGCTGGGGCTACAGGCGTGAGGCACCATGCCTGGCTAATTTTTGTATTTTTAGTAGAGGCGGGGTTTCACCATGTTTGCGAGGCTGGTCTCAAACTCCTGACCTCAGGTGATCCACCCTCCTCGGCCTCCCAAAGTGCTGGGATTACAAGTGTGAACCACCATGCCCAGCCTGATTCACTTTCATATGTTGAACAAACCTTGCATTTGTGGGATAAATTGAGTGGTCATGGCATGTCATCCTTTTTATATGATGCTGGCTTTGATTTTCCAGTATTGAGGAATTTTGCACCCGTGTTCATAAGGGATACTGGTCTGTAGTTTTCTTTCCTTGTGATATCTTTGGCTTTGTTATCAGAGCCATACTGACCTCATAGAATAATTTAGGAAGTATCCCCTCTTCTATTTTTTGACAGCATTTAAGAAGGACTAGTGTTAATTCCTCTTTAAAGGTTTGGCAGAATCCAGCAGTAAAGCCATCTGTGCTTGGGCTTCCTTTGTGGGTAGTTTTGGATTACTAATTCTTTTTACTAGTTATAGGTCTACTCAGATTTTCTTGAGCCCATTTTTACAGTTTGTGTATTTTTAGGAATTTGTCTATTTCATCTCAGTTATCTAATTTGTTGGCATACTAATCATAGTATTCTCTTATATCCTTGTTATTTCTGTAAGATCAACAGTAATGTCTCCTCTTCCACTCCTGATGTGAGAAATTTGAGTCTTCTCTCTTTTTGTTTTATCAGTCTATCTAAAGACTTGTCATATTTTGTTGATCTTTTCAAAGAACGAATTTTTGGCTTAGTTGACCTTCTCTATTGTTTTTCTATTATCTATTTATTTCCATTTTTTTTTTTTTTTTTTTTTTCGAGACGGAGTCTTGCTCTGTCACCCAGGCTGGAGTGCAGTGGCGCAATCTCAGCTCACTGCAAGCTCCACCTCCCAGGTTCACACCATTCTCCTGCCTCGGCCTCCCGAGCAGCTGGGACTACAGGCGCCCGCCACCATGCCCGGCTAATTTTTTGTACTTTTAGTAGAGACGGGGTTTCACCGTGTTAGCCAGGATGGTCTCGATCTCCTGACCTTGTGTTCCGCCCGCCTCGGCCTCCCAAAGTGCTGGGATTACAGGCTTGAGCCACCGAGCCAGGCCTTATTTCCATTTTTTATTTACTTCCTTCTTCATGCTTTGGATTTAGTTTGCTCTTCTTTTTCTAGTTTCTTAAGGTAAAAGGTTAGGTTACTGATTTGAGATCTTTCTTCTTTTCCAATGAAGATGTTTACATTTCATTGAGAGGGTATACATTTCCCTCTGAGCACTAGTTTTGCTGCATCCTCTAAGTTTTGGTATGTTGTGTGCTTGTTTTAATTCACTTCAAAGTATTTTTGAATTGCTGTTGGGATTTCTTCTTTGATCCACTGTTTACTTAGGAGCATGTTGTTTAATTTTTACAAATTTGTTAATTTTTCAAATTTTCTTATGTTATTATTTCTAATTTCATTCCATTGACAAAGACATACCTTATATAATTTTCATATTTTAAAATTCATTGAGACTTGTTTTATGGCCTAAAATATGGTCTATCCTGGAGAGTGTTCCATGCGCCCTTGAGAGCAATGTGTATTGGGCTGCTTTGCAATGGAGTGTCCTATATATGTCTGTCAGGCCTGGTTGATAAACAGTATTGTTCAAGTCATCTATTTCCTCACTAATTTTCTGTCTAGTTGTTTTACTCATTATTGAAAGTGTGGTATTTAAGTTTGACTATCATTGAATTGTCCATTTCTACTTTCAGTTCCGTCAGGTTTTGCTTCATGTATTTTGGGGCTCAGTTTTAGGTGATTATGTGTGTATAATTGTTATATCTTCCTGATGGATTGACCCTTCTATCATAAAAAATGCCCTATATCTAGTAATTTTTTTGCATTAATGTCTACTTTGATCCTACTGTAACTACTGTAGTTCTCTTTTGCTGTGTGCATGGTATCATTTTCCATCTTTTTAATTTCAACTTATTTCTTTGATGAATAACTTTTTATATGCTTATTGACCACTTGAATATCCTCTTTTGTAAAGTGCCTCTTCATGTCTTTGTCCGTTTTTTATTTTCATTTTTGTCTCTATCTTATTGATTTGTAGCAGTTCTTCATACGTTATAGATACAAGGCCTTTGTAGACTGTACTATTGCAAATGTTTTTTCTGCTTTGTAGAGTCTCTTTTCACTTTTTTCTTTTTTTTATTTAAAGTTAATAATTTTTATTCAAGGAATTCCATGTTGTGATTTCTTCCACTGTCCATCAACTTCACTTTAGATCCTCTAAAGAGCTGGAGTCAAAAGATTTATCTTCAAGTTAGCCCTTTTTAATAAAACTGATGCTTATTTTAATCCAGTTGTCCTGTCAGCCCATAATTCTTTTATTTTGGCTTCTGTTATCTCCTTTTAATATGGATATACTGATGAAGACTTCAAAATTCACCAAGAATCCTTGGGATCTAATTTCTTCAACCAATTTACTTTAAGGTCCTTTTTACTGTAGGTGGTGGATCTGCCTGGTTCTCAATTTGACACCCTTCTATTAACATGAATGAGTTCAAATTATATTTATTCCTAAGTGATCACACTTAAGAATGGTACAGATGTGTGGAATATGCCAATACCTTTAACTCCAGACATCATCAAGATAAAGCCTTTAAAACAAAAAGCCATCGTATGTATCAAGTCAATATGAAATTGGAATGCAAAATTAATACTGCTGAGGATTTCCCTCATATCCCATGCTGTTTAACTACCTCTTCTACAGTCCTAGAATCAATTTTTTTTATTAAGAGACAGGGTCTGGGCCGGGCGCGGTGGCTCATGCCTGTAATCCCAGCACTTTGGGAGGCTGAGGAGGGCGGATCACGAGGTCAGGAGATCGAGACCATCCTGGCTAACACGGTGAAACCCCGTCTCTACTAAAAAATACAAAAAATTAGCAAGGCGTGGTGGTGGGCACCTGTAGTCCCAGTTACTCGGGAGGCTGAGGCAGGAGAATGGCGTGAACCCAGGAGGTGGAGCTTGCAGTGAGCCGAGATCGCACCACTGCACTCAGCCTGGGTGACAGAGCGAGACTCCGTCTCAAAAAAAAAAAAAGAGACAGGGTCTGTCTTAATAAAAAAAAAAAGCCTGTTACCCAGGCTGGAGTACAGTGGTGCCATCAAAGCTCAGTGCAGCCTCCAACTCCTGTGCTCAATCCTCTTGCCTCAGCCTCCCCTTCCTGAGTAGCTGCAACCACAGACACATGCCCCAGTACTCAGCTAATTTTTAAATTTTTGTGGAGATGAGGTATTTGTTACTTTCTTGCCCAGGCTGGCCTTGAACTGCTGGCTTTAAGCAATACTCCCACCTTGGTGTGGGGATTGCAAGCTTGAGCCACTGTGCCTGGCCTGGAACCAACCTTTATGGCTATCAATACTCCCATCAGTTAACTGTCTCAGGTATCATAATATCCCTTATATGTATCAAAACTCATACTGAACAATGAGTTCTGGGTTGCAAAAGAGAATTTATTTTTGCACCTATCCATAAGCCTTTGTACACAAGTTAAACAAAAACATACATGTCACGCACGTCCGTGTAAAGAGACCACCAAACAGGCTTTGTGTGAGCAACAAGGCTGTTTATCTCACCTGGGTGCAGGCGGGCTGAGTCTGAAAAGAGAGTCAGCGAAGGGAGATAGGGGTGGGGCCATTTTACAGGATTTGGGTAGGTAGCGGAAAATTACAGTCAAAGGGTTGTTCTCTGGCGGGCTGGGGCGGGGGTCACAAGGTGCTCAGTGGGGGAGCATCTGAGCCAGGAGAAGGAATTTCACAAGGTAATGTCATCAGTTAAGGCAGGAACCGTCCATTTTCACTTCTTTTGTGATTCTTCAGTTACTTCAGGCCATCTGGATATACGTGCAGGTCACAAGGGACATGATGGTTTAGCTTGGGCTCAGAGGCCTGACATTCCTGTCTTCTTATATTAATAAGAAAAATAAAACAAAAGTGTTGGGGTGGTGAAAATTTTTGGGGGGTGGTATGGAGAGATAATGGGTGATGTTTCTCAGGGCTGCTTCTAGCGGGATTAGGGGCAGTGTGGGAACCTAGACTGGGAGAGATTAAGCTGAAGGAAGATTTTGTGGCAAGGGGCGATATTGTGGGGTTGTTAAAAGGAGCATTTGTCGAATAGAATGATTAGTGATGGCCTGGATGTGGTTTTGTATGAATTGAGAAACTAAACAGAAGACACAAGGTCTGAATTAAGAGAAAGAGAAAAACAGGTATTAAAGGACTAAGAATTGGGAGGACACAGGACATCCAATTAGAGAGTGCCCAAGGGGGTTCAGCGTAATTACTTGCTTTGTTGGTGAGTTTTTGGGCTCTATCCTTGACAGAGTTTTTTTATGTTGTCATACACAAGGCCAGACTGATTTAGGTGAAAACAACACTCTTCATTAAAAAATATACAGAATCCCTTTTTTTTTTTTTTTTTTTTTAGCAGTGAGTAAGTCGAGGCCTCGGCGATTTTGGAGGAAAGAGAAATGCAAAGCCAAAAATTGTTTGTTAAAGAAGGATTAGAAACAGCTAGGAAAGAGTGAGTGAGATTGACAGTGTGGTGGAGACAGCTGGGGGAGGTATTGTATTTTTAGTAGAAATAGGGTTTTACCATGTTGGCCAGGTAGGTCTCAAACTCCTGACCTCAAGCGATCTGCCCACCTCGGCCTCCCAAAGTGCTGGGATTACAGGCATGAGCCACCATGCCCAGCCAAATTTTTGCTTATTTGGGCTGTTTTTTTTTGTTTTGTTTTTTTAACATAGCATTATGGCAATGACTGACTAATACATTAGATATTGCCTACTTCTTCTCCAAAGTGGTTGTCCTAACTTTTACTCAAATCAGCACTATGTTAACATTCCCTTTGCTTTACATCCTCCCTTTGTCAGACTTTTAAACTTTTGAGTCGGATAGATGTACAGTATCTTCTTAGTGTGGTTTGAATGTGCATTTTCATAATTACAATAAAATTGAGAATATTTTCATATGTTTATTGACCATTTGAGTTTATGTTCCTATTTATTGACTGTTGATTTCTTATATATATTCTTCCGTACATTTGAAAGATTCAAGAACAAGTTTAAGAAAGAAAGAAAAGCAAAATACAGAATAATAGATATAAGGACACACGTGTGTGTGTGCTCATGTATATTCAATACATATATATCAATATATGTTTTTATATGAATAGTTTGTTTTTGTTTTTTAGGCAAAGTCTCACTCTGTCACCCAGGTTGGAGTGCAGGTAATTTTTATTTTTTGAGACAGAGTCTCACTCTGTCGCCCAGGCTGGAGTGAAGTGGCATGATCTCGGCTCACTGCAACCTCCACCTCCCTGGTTCAAGCAATTCTCCTGCCTCAGCCTCCTCAGTTGCTGGGATTACAGGCACACATTACCACGCCCAGCTAATTTTTGTATTTTTATTAGAGATGGGGGTTTACCATGTTGGCCAGGCTGGTCTCGAACTCCTGACCTCAAGTGATCCACCCACCTCGGCCTCCCAAAGTGCTGAGATTACAGGCATGAGCCTGTATAGTGTGTGTGTGTGTATATATATATTTTGTTTTTGTTTTGTTTTGTTTTGTTTTTTGAGACGGAGTTTCGCTGTTGTTGCCCAGGCTGGAGTGCAATGGTGTGATCTCGGCTCATTGCAGCCTCCGCCTCCCAGGTTCATGCAATTCTCCTGCCTCAGCCTCCCAAGTAGCTGGTACAGGCATGTGCCACCAAGCCCGGTTAATTTTGTATTTTTAGTAGAGATGGGGTTTCTCCATGTTGGTCAGGCTGGTCTCAAACTCCCGGCCTCAGGTGATCTGCCCATCTTGGCCTCCCAAAGTGCTGGGATTACAGGCATGAGCCACCGCACCTGGCCCATAGTATATATTTTTTTAAATTAAACAATAAAGTTGAAGAATTATTAAAGGACATTTGTAGTAAACTGTAAAAGCAAACTGACAAAACTTGTAATTTGTTAAAAAAAAAAAAAAAGTGAAAAAGTAAAGTAAGAATAATGTTCCTGATGTGGGTGTGGGGAGATGCTTAACATTGCTAGAATTTTGGTGGAAATGAGTAGGACCCAGAGAGTCAGCCAGATGGCCAAGTGAGATTGGATCTCAAGTGAACTCCTGCAAAGTCTTTGATCTCCCTGTGGTAAAGGATTAATGGCCCATGAAGCATAAGTCAATGAACTAGATCAGTAAAACTTCAACCCTGCTGCATGCTAATATTACCTGAGAAACTTCTAAAGTAAGGATCTAGGGCAGGGTGCAGTTCCACATGCCTGTAACCCCAGAACTTTGGGAGGCCAAGGCAGAAAGATTGTTTGAGCCAAGGAGTTCGAGACCATCCTTGGCAACACAGTGAGACCCCCGGTATCCACCAGAAAAAAAAAAAATTAGCCAGGTTTGGTGGCACATGCCTGTAGTCCCAGCATTCAGGAGGCTGAGGCAGGAAGATGGCATGACCCCAAGACTTTGAGGCTTCAGTGAGCTATGATCGCACCACTGCACTCCAGCCTGGGTGACAGAGGGATACCCTATCTCAAATAAATAAATAAATAAATATCTTGGCTGGACGCCATGGATCACTCCTGTAATCCCAGCACTTTGGGAGGCTGAGGCAGGCATATCACCTGAGGTCGGGAGTTCAAGACCAGCCTGGTCAACATGGTGAAAGCCATCTCTACTAAAAAGAAAAGAAAATCGGCCTGGTCCAGTGGCTCATGCCTGTAATCCTAGCACTTTGGGAGGCTGAGGCGGGTGGATCACCTTAGGTCAGGAGTTCGAGTACAGCATGGCCAAGATGGCGAAACCCTGTCTCTACCAAAAATACAAAAATTAGCCAAGCGTGGTGGTGGGCGCCTATAATCCCAGCTACTCAGGAGGTTTAGCAGGAGAATCGCTTGAACCCGGTGTGGCAGGGCAGAGGTTGCAGTGAGCGGAGATCGCGCCACTGCACTCCAGCCTGGGCGACAGATTGAGACTCCATCTCAAAAAAAAATTAGCTGAGCGTGGTGGCAGGCGCCTATAATCTCATCTACTCAGGAGGCTAAGTCAGGAGAATCACTTGAACCCCGGAGGCAGAGGTTGCAGTAAGCCAAGACCAGGCCATTGGCCGGGCGCGGTGGCTCACGCCTGTAATCCCAGCACTTTGGGAGGCCGAGGCGGGCGGATCACGAGGTCAAGAGATCAAGACCATCCTGGCTAACATGGTGAAACCCTGTCTCTACTAAAAATACAAAAAATTAGCCGGGCGTGGTGGCGGGCGCCTGTACTCCCAGCTACTCTGGAGGCTGAGGCAGGAGAATGGTGTGAACCCGGGAGGCAGAGGGTGCAGTGAGCCGAGATGGTACCACTGCACTCCAGCCTGGGCGACAGAGCGAGACTCCGTCTCAAAAAAAAAAAAAAAAAAGATCGCGCCATTGTACTCCAGCCTGGGCGATAAGAGTGAGACTCCGTTTCAGAAAAAAAGCTTAGGATGTACCTCAGAATAATTGATCCAAAAATCTTTCTTTTTTTTTCTTTTTTTGAGATGGAGTTTCACTCTTGTTGCCCAGGCTGGAATGCAATGGCGCGATCTCGGCTCACTGTAACCTCCACCTCTGAGGTTGAAGCAATTCTCCTGCCTCAGCCTCCCGAGTAGCTGGGGTTACAGGCGTGTGCCACCATGCCCGGCTAATTTTTTTTTTTTCCCCAGGCTGGAGTGCAGTGTTGAGATCTCAGCTCACTGCAACCCCTGCCTCCAGGTTCAAGCAATTCTCCTGCCTCAGCCTCCTGAGTAGCTGGGATTACAGACGCCCGCCACCATGCTCAGCTAATTTTTGTATTTTTAGTAGAGATGGGGTTTCACCATGTTAGCCAGGCTGGTCTCGAACTCTTGACCTTGTGATCCTCCCGCCTCGACCTCTCAAAGTGCTGGGATTACAGGCGTGAGCCCCCACACTCGGCCCTAATTTTGTATTTTTAGTAGAGACAGGATTTCACCATGTTGGCCAGTCTGGTCTCAAACTCATGACCTTAGGTGATGCCTCGACTTTCCAAAGAGCTGGGATTATAGGCGTGAGTCACCACGCCCGGACTGATCCAAAATCTTAATTGAGATTTTGCAGAAGTCGTGGCTCTGGAAACAGTATTTTAAAAAAAATTGTCCAGGTGATTACTATGAGCAGACAAGGTTGAAATTCCACAATACAGATGCCAATAGGTAAGACATCAAACAACACTGTTTGGGAAAATAAGATTTTTTTGGCATGCAGTTATTATGAGGTTTTAAACTTTAAGTGTAATGAAATTAGGACAAAGTTGTAGATTTCTGTTAGGTGACATCAACAGAGGGTAAAAGGAAATTATAACTTAAAAAATATTTCTATCTCAAAATAAAGTTTCTTTGAATAACTTTCATTCAATGATTATTTATTGAGAATCAATGACATGCAAAGCCTTGTGCTAGAGCTGTGGGATTTTTAAAAAATGGCTGGGAAATGGCTCTTACCCTCAAAGTTGTTTCAGTCTAGTTAAGAGATACAAAGAATTAGAGATAAAACAGGGCAGAAATAAATGCCAAAGTGGAAGAAACAAAGTGTATGGGAACACTGAGGAGATTAACACTGGTGAAGAGGGTGGGAATGGGGAGTCTTCATGGAGAAACCAGGATTTGAACGCAGTTTGAAGAATGAGCAGGATTTCAGAAGGTGGAGAAGTTGGGAAGGGGCAGAGTCCCAGTCTGGGGAACAGTAGGAGCCACTGTTGATACTTGGAGAGGTATCCATCCAATCTATCCATCTCTCTGTCTCTGTCTCTCTCTCTCTGTTCCTCTCTCTATATAGTGTGTATGTAAATTATATACATACATATATAATACATGTTACATATCTGTATACATAAAATAAAATCTTGAGATCCTCAACTCACCATGCCAAAGGGAAAGTTAAGCTTGGGACCTGAGTCACACAAAAACTGCTTTCCTTTAGTTCACAGATAGCTGTAATTTCACATGCTTACTTTGTCTTATGTAAACTGTAGATGTGAGCACAAGTCAAATGTGTAATTGCCTTTTCCCTGACTCCTTTTTTTCACATGTAAAATGTAGATTCACTGGGCGCTTAAAGAAAAAAAAAGGCCTCACAAGAATATGACCGCTTGCCTCATTACCTACCCTCTGCCACTTCTTCCCCTTTCCTCCTTCCCTTCCTGCTCACTATTTCCCCTTTAAATATTGAAGTCCTCCGAACCCTCTTTTGAGGGTTTCCTCTTCTTTTCATATCCTTTGCCCATTTTTCTATTGGGTTATTTTTATTTATCGTTTTGCAAGACAAAGCACAGGACACAGATCCTACTGTGACTTGTGTTTCTTCTTCCTGGGTGTGTCCTCAACCTTGACAAAATAAACCTCTAAATCAATTATTTGCCTCAGTCACTTTTTGGTTTACACATTACATATGGGTTATATACATATACATATGTACATGTATATACACATCACATAGGAATAAACTAAGCAATTGTTTGGGTATATAATTACATATATATTTGATATATTTATGGAGGACCTATCTAATGTCTCTAATATACTGTGTCTATTTATTTATACATTCACATATATGTTTGTGTGTCGCGGGGGTGTGGGGTATGTTTACTCTTTTCCCCCCCTTTTTGAGACAGTCTCACACTGTCGCCCAGGCTGGAGTGCAGTGGCTCCACTGCAGCTCACTGCAGCCTCAACCTTCCCAAGTTCAGGTGATCCTCCTGCCTCAGCCTCCCAAGTTGCTGGGACTACAGGCATGCACCACTACATCTGGCTAATTTTGCTATTTTTTTCTTCTTCTTCTTTTTTTTTTTTTTTAGAGAGATGGGGTTTTGCCATGTTGCCCAGCCTGGTCTCAAACTCCTGAGCTCAAGTGATCGTCTCCTCCCACCTCAGCCTCCCAAAGTGCGGAAATTACAGGCAAGAGCTGCACCCAGCCATGTTTACTCTCTAATGTGTGTTGTTTTTATTCAAAAACTGCAGTGCTCCCTTGCCTGAGACCTTTTGCAGACTTCCCATCACTTACCGGGTTAAGTGCAAGCTCTTTGCCTGTTGCGCCAAGCCTATGTGGTCAGGGCTCCGTTTGCCTCTGTCTCCAGCCTTCTCTTGAGCCACTCTGGCCACTTTTCAGAGGGATCTACAGTGGGGGAACGAAAGAAAGAATGCTCCTCCTGAGCACCTTCTTCCAAAGTGGAGTCCTTTCAGCAGTTGTTTTCAAGATTAATATGTCAACAAGACTACTGTTACAGGGATAATGAAAAGACCTTAGGGAAGCAGCATGAAAGCAAGACTGTGACCATGCAGAGAGGGAGCCAAAGGGCAATGCCTGCTTTATGGGCTCCCTCCCACACAACCCAGAGACAGAGCCACCTCCTCCCAGACTGACTTCCCCATGTTTGGACTTGGCTTTGATGCTGCTGTAGTCATACTGAGAACTTTATAAACTGCCCCTAGGTCCTTGAACAAGCCCAGCTGTTTCACATCTCTGTGACTGTACTCATTTTCATCCCTCAAGCTTGAATGCCCTTACCTACATGGTCTGCTAGGCAAACTCTAATCATCTTTCAAAACTCAGCTCATGCAACATTGTTTTTTTCCATGTGGGGACCACAGTGAGATATTCCCCACCCAGTGATTTAGAAATAAGATTGCCACAAAATAACACAAGCAAACCACATATATCATAAACGCGATTAGCCCTCTGGAGGAGAAAACCAAGCAATTGTGTATAAATATGTAAAGAATTTAGAAATTCTCTAATTTCAAAAAGAAAAAAAGGAGAAAGTGGTGTTGGATACTCTCAAGGACAGAATATGGAAAGAACTCCAATGTAATAAACAGAAAACCATTAATTAATTGTATTTGCCTTGATTACAGCGAGATCATGTGAAGAAAAGGGTCTGGTAAACCCAGGAAACACAGAGTTAGGGTGGGGATGGGGGTAGATGGGTACACATCATTAATTTCCACTGCTATATATTAGCCTAGCATATGAAATCAATTATAATTTATCTTCTACTGGTAGAAATTAAGATGGTTTTCAATAGTTAGCCATAATAAACAATGCTCAATGAGCATTTCATTCATGTCTCCTTGTGCTCATGAGCTCATATTTTCTTTCTTGAGACGGAGTTTCACTCTTGTCACCCAGGCTGGAGTACAATGGCGCGATCTCGGCTCACTGCAACTTCTACCACCCTGGTTCAAGCGACTGTCCTATCTCAGCCTCCCAAGTAGCTGGGATTACAGGTGCATCACCACACACAGCTAAGTTTGTATTTTTAGTAGGGACGGAGTTTCACCATATTGGCCAGGTTAGTCTCAAACTCCTGACCTCAGGTGATTCGTCTGCCTCGGCCTCCTAAAGTGCTGGGATTCGAGGCGTGAGCCACTGTGCCCAGCCTCATATTTTCTTTTTTTTTTTCTCTTCTTTAAAATCAAGACAGGGTCTTGCTCTGTCTCTCAGGCTGAAGTACAGTGGGGTGATCATGGCTCACTGCAGCCTTAACCTCCTGGGCTCAAGTGATCTTCCCACCTTGGCCTCCCAAAGTGGAGATTATAAGCGTAGGATTGTAAGCGTGAGCCACTGTGTCTGGCCTAGCTCATATTTTCCCAGGGTATGTGTTCAGGAGTGGGATTACTGAATAATAAAGTGTGAACATATTCATCTTTATTAGATAAGGTCAAATTGTTCTTTAAAGTGGTTGCACCAGTTTATGCGGCCACCAACAGTGTAATAGTGTTCTTGTTACAGAAATGAAAGACGCCTGAGGAAAATGTAAGCAGAGAGGCTTTTTGTGGTTGACCTAGAGTGATGCATGAAGTAGGTATTCAGAGTAACATTTTGCATTATAGTGAGAAACAATCTGAATTTTAGTAGTAAATTGTTTTACCAATTGTACATTTATGTAATAAATTAATAAAATGCTGTAAGTTTAAAAAACAAACAAAAACAAAAAACAAAAACAACAACAAAAAATAGCGTTCTTGTTGTTCTGTATTCTTACCAACACTTGGTATTGTCAGACTTAAATGTTTGATAATTGGATGCAATGGAAATGCTATCTCATTACTGTTCTACTTTGCATTTCTTTGGTTAGTACTGAGATTTCACATCTTTTTATATGGCTATGGCCACTTGAATTTCCTCTTATTTCCATATCCTTTGCCCACTTTTGTACTGGATTATTTTTATTCTATTTATTGTTTTGTGGGAATTCCATATGTCTATGTATGTATTGTGAGAGAGAGAGAGAGAGTGTGTGTGTGTGTGTGTGTGTGTGTGTGTGTTGGGTTTATTCTCCTGGTTCATAGCTTGCTTATTCATTTAAAAAAAAAACCTCTCTGTTCCTCAATTTTCCCATCTGTAAATGTGTATGTAAATTATATACATTATTAAACAATGTATGTAATGTCCTATAACAGTACCTAGCATATTAGAAAACACAATATAAACATTTGTTTGTATTATTATCAGCATCTTTGGATGAAGTTTTAATTATTTTTAAAGTATCTTTTAATAAATAGAGAAATTAAAATTTTAATGCCTACATTTATAAATATTTTCCTCTATAGCTTATGCTTTTTATATCTAACACTGGCTTTTTATATTTACTCTATGCTTTGCCCATTCTCTTTTTTTTTTTTTTTTGAGATGAAGTCTCACTCTTTTTTCCCCAGGCTGAAGTGCAATGGCACGATCTCGGCTTACTGCAACCTCCGCCTCCCAGGTTCCAGCGATTCTCCTGCCTCAGCCTCCCGAGTAGCTGGGATTACAGGCACCTGCCACCACACCTGACTAATTTTTGTATTTTTAGTAGAGACGGAGTTTCACCATGTTGGCCAGGCTGGTCTCAAACTCCTGACCTCAGGTGATCCGCTCGCCTCAACCTCCCAAAGTGCTGGGATTACAGGCATGAGCCACCGCGCCCGGCCAATGCTTTGCACATTCACGAAGTGTTTTCACTAATTGCAAACTTTCCCATCAAACACTCTAGAATCTATTATAATTGGGGGAATATGGAGAATACCTAAATCATTTCCTGAGTGTTTTAAAGGATGATGATTGCTTTTCTAGATATCATCATGAATACCAAAGCCATGCTTTTGTTCACTGAGTTTAACTCCCTAAAACAAGGGTTTTTAAAATCATGATGTCTTGTTGAACACATACTGGTGGTTCTTGTATGGTATTCAAATTTTAAATTTCTATTTCTGTATGTGCTTTTTTTCTTAGAGACAGGGTCTTGCTCTATCACCCAGACTGGAGTGCAGTGGTGCAGTTATAGCTCACAGCAGCCTCAAACTCTTTGGCTCAAGTGATCGCCCTGCCTTAGCCTTCTACATAGGTAGGACTACAGGCACACACCATCACACTTGGCTAATTAAAAAAAAAAATGTTTTTATAGAGACAGGGTCTTGCTATATTCCCCAGGCTGGTCTTGAACCCTTGGGCTCACGTGATACCCCCTGCCTTGACCTCCTGAGTAGCTGGGCCACCAAGCCCCACCTTTTTGTTTCTGTTATTTTCTTCCCCCATTTTTTCCCAGCATTGCAAATGCCCCCATCTTTTCAAATGCTGATATTTTACATATATACCAGAATTATTCTTCTTTTACTCTTGTAAATCTTACTAGACTGCAACAAATACATAAATACTTTAACAAAGACCACGTCTGTTCAGTGAGCTGAGTTGATTTGCTGTTCTGTGAAATAAAACCTTACACAACACATTAGCTATGTATTGTAGTCATCTTGCAATGTCACTCTTAGCGGTGAAAATCACTTCCAGAACCCTCAGTGGTGGATTATTTCCTTCTGTTCTATTGAAGACATTATAATACTTGTTGGGAAAATTTCATGGCTACAAAAGTGGTAGCAGTCACTATTCAGTGGAATTGTTGGCAGATACAGAGCAACCCTGTTGAAACACAGAGAGATCAAGACGGGCTATAAGCCACAAAACTTCACAGGACAACTTTGATACCTGAAATAAATGCTGTGGAAGTTCCAAAGCTCCTTCCTGAAGAGAAGTCCTGCTTTGCCTAGATACCTCAGGGATTTGTCTCCAGAGCTCCAGTGGTTTCTGCTTAGCCATAAATTTTAAGAATTTTAGCTTTCATGATTAGTTGTCTACTTTGCCACCTTCTTGGGATTTACAAAGAAAAGTGCTTGCACACCAAACCCTCCTCAGAGAATATATACGGAATTTTCTGTCATTCAATTTATATCAGAAATTTAGCCCAAATAATATATATTCCAGGAAGATTACTGTATTAGTCCATTCTCGCATTGCTATAAAGAAAATCTGAGACTGGGGAATTTATAAACAAAAGAGGTTTAATTGGCTCATGGTTCTGCAGGCTGTGCAAGAAGCATGCAGCATCTACTTCTGGAGAGGCCTCAGGGAGCTTTTACTCCTGGCAGAAGGCAAAAGAAGAGCAGGTGTCTTACATGGCAGAAGCAGAAGCAAGAGAGTAAAGGGGGAGGTGCTACACACTTTTAAACAACCACATCTCATAAGAACTCACTCACTGTTGCAAGGACAGTACCAAGGGAATGGTGCTAAGCCATTCATGCAAAATTCCCCCGCATGATCCAATCACCTCCCAACAGGCCCCATTCCAACATTGGGGATCACCTCTCCCACCAGGCCCCGCCTCAGATATTGGGGATTACAATTTTTTTTTTTTTTTTTTGAGATAGAGTCTTGCTCTGTCATCCAGGCTGGAGTGTAGTGGTGCAATCCCAGCTCACTGCAACCTCTGCCTCCTGGGTTCAAGCAATTCTCCTGCCTCAGCCTCCCAAGTAGCTGAGATTACAGGTGCATGCCACCAAGCCTGGTTAATTTTTGTATTTTTAGTAGAGCTGGGGGTTGGTCAGGCTGGTCTCGAACTCCCGACCTCAGGTGATCCACCCACCTTGGCCTCCCAAAGTGCTGGGATGACAGGCGTGAGCCACCATGCCTGGCCCCCTGAAAAGAGTTTTAAAGGAACTGATATATTTATTTCTTTCCAATTGTGAGACCCATATAATAGAATACATTTACCTTGTTTCCCTGGCCAGGAAGTTCATCTCCCAATTTAAATTTCAATCATAGCTTCTGTGTTAAATGTTTGTCATTAGCACATGTGGGTTCTATTTTCACCTTGGTCCTGATTTTCTATCCCTATTTTCTTGTCTTACATTATGTCCCAGATGTCTGTCTGGGTGATCTGAGTGATCACTGGACCTGATCACTCTTCAGATATTCAGAATCACTTACTGTCTTCTCAACATCTCAATTAGGATGTCTACAAGAATCTCAAACTCAAAATGTCTAAAACTGCACCAATTCCCCACCTAAAAACAATGAACAAACAAAACCCAGCTCTCTTCTTCCTCTGCTTTTCCCAACCCCAAAGAATGTTAATACCATCCGATAGCCCAAGTCAGAACTTTTTTTTTTGAGATGAGGTCTCACTCTTGTCCCCCAGGCTGGAGTGAGTGCGATGGCACGATCTCAGCTCACTGCAACCTTCGCCTCCCAGCTTTAAGCAATTCTCCTGCCTCAGCCTCCCAAGTAGCTGGGATTACAGGTACCTGCCACCTTGCCTGGCTAATTTTTGTATTTTTAGTAGAGATGGGGTTTCACCATGTTGGTCAGGCTGGTCTTGAACTCCTGACCTCAGGTGATCCACCCGCCTCCTCCTCCCAAAATGCTGGGATTACAGGTGTGAGCCACCATACCCAGCCAATAATTCTTTTTATTTATTTATTTATTTATTTATTTTTTATTATTATTATACTTTAAGTTTTAGGGTACATGTGCACAATATGCAGGTTAGTTACATATGTATACATGTGCCATGCTGGTGTGCTGCACCCATTAACTCGTCATTTAGCATTAGGTATATCTCCTAAAGCTATCCCTCCCCACTCCCCAAGAATTCTTAGTCATCCTTAATCCTTCTCTTTTTCTCATGCTCTGTGTCTGTCAGGATTTGCTAGGTTATGCTGCAGTAACAAACAGCCCCAACTCTCAATGGCTTAACACAACAGAAGTTTATTTCTCATCCTAACTACTGAGTTAGAGCAGACGCTCTGCTCCACTCTCAAACCAACTCTAGGATCCAGGATGATGGAGCAGCCACAATCTGCAACATTTTTGTTTACCACAAGAGTCAGAAAAGAGTTCCAAAGGGTTTCCTGTTGGCAATTTGATGCTTAGCCCAGAAGTGACACATATTACCTCTGCTAGAGCTGTTAATAACTGGCTCAACCACCCAACCACAGTAGGTCAGAAAGTATAACACTATCAGGTGCCCAATAGAAAAATTAATAAGCAGCATTATTGACTACTACACTCAGGATGGACTCCCCAGAAGCAGACCCTAAGATGAAGATTCATGTGAGAGCAATTTATTAGGAAGTGTTTTGAGGAAAAAACAATAAGGAATCAGGGAAGAGAGACAGGGAAGGAAGGAAGCCAAGCAAGTGTTCAACAGCAAACAAAATCCCATAGAGGATAAGGTAGGCTCAATCCCACAGAGCAATTCTGGAGACAGTCATACCTCAGAGCGGTCTGGACTGGGGCAAGGAAGCTGGAGACTTTAAACTTCTGTACCAGGAGTCATTTGTAGGGCCCTTGCCAGGGAGATGTAAACCCTAGGCATTTCTGGATCTCCTTGCAGATATTGGCTGTTGGAAGTGAAAACATGGCATGAAATTGGTAAAGGGATCCAAAAGCACAAAGGTGGAGCATTAATACACTTCTGTTACACAAACCCCAATCCTATAAATCACATTATCCTACTAGCTCTATATCCCATACATTTCCTAAATCATCCATTTTTCTCTATTCTCTAGTTGTCCCTCCCTCAAGTACCCCTTGAGCCTGTCATCCTTGGTCTTCTGCCCTATTGCAACCAGGATACTGAACTGCACTTTTGATATCTCTAATCTACTCTTCACACTGTAGTCAGATTGTTTTTTCTGATCCAAGTGGCTTTTCCCTGGTGATATCTCAAATTCATCATGCCTGCTTTCTATTCAGCATACAATCCCCATTAAGCAGATGAGAAAACTGAGGCACAGAGAAGTTAAGTAACTTGCCAATAGTCATTCAGTTAGTAACTGGCAGAGCCAGACTATGAATCTAGTATCCATTAACCCCAAAGCCTTTCCTATTGTATTTCACTGATCCTGGATTGTGATTAATTTCCCCACTTTGTCCTGATTACTACCAGTTCTATAAGCTTCACATACAATTTGTTTAAAACCAAATTTATCATCTTACTTACCTCCCTCACCAAATGCCTCTGCTCCTGAGATTCCAATGTCAATAATGGCCCTGCCATCCTTTGGTGTTACGCTTGACTCTTCCTTCTTCTTTCTCTATTGTTTGAAGTTATTTCCACAGTTATTGTACTTCTGACTCCTAATGCCCATTGCTGCAGGTAGGGCTGGCTTTATATGCCCTAAGCTGTGGTATACAGAGTACCCAACAAGTACCCATATGTGGGAGGTCCTGGAGCTGTGCCCAAAGAGGGCTCATTAGCAGTAGATAGCATTCCAACAATACTCTGCGCCAAGAAATGAGATCAGAATCCAGGGAATGAAGCCAAACTTGGCTAGTCTGTTGCCAAGCTGGAAGTTCTTGGACACGGTTATAAGCAAAGGGAAAGACGCCAGTAGAGAGGGAGAGATTGACTGATGATGAAACTGAGAGAAGCAGTAATGGATGGGGCAGACTCCTGGGGGAGGCGATCAAAAGGATCGCCATATGTCTCCTTGGGAGTGGGCTGGTTCTGATGATTGGGGTCTTGGGGAGAGGGAGTTATATGCATGGCATATACTAGGTGCTCAAAATAGTACTGAGAGGCCTTAATGAAAATATCTGTCCTTGAAGATCGAGACCATCCTGGGCAACATGGTGAAACTCCGTGTCTACTAAAAATACAAAAAATAGCTGGATGTGGTGGTGGGCGCCTGTAATCCCAGCTACTCGGGAGTCAGAGCCAGGAGAATGGCTTGAACTCAGGAGGCGGAGGTTACAGTGAGCTAAGATCATGCTACTGCACTCTAGCCTGGTGACAGAGGAAGACTGTCTCAAAAAAAAAAAAAAAAAAGAAAAGGAAATATCTGTCCTCTGTTCCTGGAGGCAACTATTTTGAACTAACTTAGCTTAAAAACAAAAAAAAAAACAAAAAAAAACAAAAACAAACAAACAAAAAAACCCCTGACATTTACTTTCATATTTCTAAGTAGTATACTTATATTATTTCTTGACTTATCAACTTGAAACTACTAATTTCCTATTAGGTGGATGGATCACTTTGTCTGTTATATTACTACCCTCTACTTCTCCTCCTCTTTCCCCACAGTTTAAAAAACTCTTGGATAAATCAGTAGTCCGTGTAATATGTAAATATGTACTGTCAATGTAACTATGGTTTGGTGATGATCCTATTCGTTGTATATTTTATCTTGTACAAATTTTTTTTTTCTGGAATTAATAGTTTAAGACATTATGTATTCCATGTACCTATCTTTAATGTTTCCTGAAGTGGTCCATCTGCTCTGTCAATTTTTGAGGTTTTTTTCCCCCACCATGCTGAAGCATATTAGGTAATTGATCATTTCCATATTTTCTTGGAGTCCTCCCTCCCACAGTGCCTTTCCCACTGCTGCAGCCTGGACCGGTGCTGCAAAGCCCTAGTGCACAAGCTGTCACCCTGAGATCTTCTGTACTACCACACTGTTTCTTTTCTGTTGGGGCTCCTTTTTCTGGATCCAGTGAATTCTTTTCCTTGGTTTGGTCCACCCACATGGTTTGGTCCACCCACATACTTGATGCATGGTTTGGCTGGGTAATTTTAAGGGCAGTACTCCACTATCTTCCACTATCCAGTTGTGTTGAGAAGTCTTATGGCACTCTGCTTCTTGTTATTTTGTTATTTTAGAGGTGAGAGCGCTTTCTTAGAAAATAATGGTAGTCTCGCCGGGCACGGTGGCTCACGCCTGTAATCCCAGCACTTTGGGAGGCCGAGGCGGGTGGATCACGAGGTCAGGAGATCGAGACCATCCTGGCTAACACGGTGAAACCCCGTCTCTACTAAAAACACAAAAAATTAGCCGGGCGTGGTCGCGGGCGCCTGTAGTCCCAGCTACTCGGGAGGCTGAGGCAGGAGAATGGCGTGAACCCGGGAGGCGGAGCTTGCAGTGAGCCGAGATCGTGCCACTGCACTCCAGCCTGGGTGACAGACCGAAACTCCATCTCAAAAAAAAAAAAAGAAAAAGAAAAAAAAAAAAGAAGAAAAGAAAATAATGGTAGTCTCAGTTGACAGTGTTCAAATTGACTGTATTATGGACCAGTGGAGCTGGGAGGGACCCTCAGTGTCCCCTAGTTTAATACCCCTGTAATACAAAGAAGGTACCTGACATCCAGAGAAATGATGCGCCTTGTGTAAAGTTGTAGTTAGGACGGGACAGAGCCAGGACTCTAAATTCTGTCCTCCGGCCATAATTCCAAAACTTTCTCCAATGTTATGTATGCAGGCTAAAATGCTAAAAAAAAAAAAAAAAAAAAAAAAAAGCATTTGCGTTTTTGTTTCCTTTTGTTTTACTTTTTATTATGGCAAATTTCAAACATATACAGATACAGAATAGTTTAATGAATTCCCATGTTCTCATCACGCAGGTTCAAACATGAATACATGGCCAATTTTGTATCACTTAAACTCCTGCAGACAAGCCCTGCCCCATCCTGCTGTTTTGAATAAAATCCATCATGATATCTCACTGTAAAAAGGCCTGTTCTTTGCGAAAAAATAACCATAATATGATTGGTTGCTCTGCAGAGTTTTACAATTGCCTTTTTATTCCTGATGTCCTGAAATATTCACGATGTTAGACACTTAGAAGGGCCTTTCAATGTGGAGAGTCTGCATCCCTCTGGGAAATTTTCTTGTATTTTGCCTTGAAAATATTTCTATCTTTCCTTTTTTTCTTTTCTCTTTCTATAATTCTTGATCTTCTGGATTGATCCTCTACATTCATCTCCTTTCTGTTCTGTTTTTTATTTTTTATTCTTTGGATACGGAGTCTCGCTCTGTCGCCCAGGCCAGAGTGCGGTGGCATGATCTCGGCTTACTGCAACCTCCGCCTCCTAGGTTCAAGTGATTCTCCTGCCTCAGCTTACCGAGTAGCTGGGATTACATATGTGTGCAATCACGCCCGGCTAATTTTTGTATTTTTAGTAGAGACGGGGCTTCACCATGCTGGCCAGGCTGGTCTCGAACTCTTGAACTCTAGCGATCTGCCCATCTTGGCCTCCCAAAGTGCTGGGATTACAGGCATGAGCCACTGCGCCCAGCCCTGTTCTGTTTCTTTATCTCTATTTTTTCCCCATTTACTGGAAGATAAATGGCTTCCCAGCTTTTTGACTAAAATGTTCAATTTCAGCTTCCCTAAGTTTAAATTTCCAAGTGTTCTTTCTTGGCTTTATTTTTTATTTTTTATTTTAGACTGTCTCACTCTGTTGCCCAGGCTGGACTGCAGTGGTGTGATCTCAGGTCACTGCAACCTCTGCCTCCTGCATTCAAGTGATTCTCCTGCCTCAGACTCCCGAGTAGCTGGGACTACAGGCACCCACCACTATGCCCAGCTAATTTTTGTATTTTCAGTAGAGACAGGGTTTCACCATGATGGCCAGACTGCTCTCGAACTCCTGACCTCAGGTGATCTGCCCGCCTCGGCCTCCTAAAGTGCTGGGATTACAGGCGTGAGGCACCATATCCTTGGTTTATGGATGCAAAAACTTCTGTTATTTTCCCAATGGTATTATTTGCTTATAGGTTTTGTTTTCTTTTGTTCTTATTTGCTTCCATCAGGTTAATTTTTCTGCTTGTTTTGTTCTCTCTCTTCGTATTGGGATTTTATCAATTTTTTTTTGTTTCTAATATGCAATATGCAGCATCCAGATGCCATTTAAATATCAATATGAATTGTGACCTAAAAAATAGGAAGAAAAAAAAGAAAAGATACTGAATGATCAAGTTCAAAGAGGTGTAATAAGAATAATATACATGTGGGAAGAATCCTATGCAATGCCATTAAAATAACTTTGGAGCCATGCAGAAAGACAATTACAATATCTTAAGAAAGCCACAAAGGTAACATCTAAACAAGGAGCAAATAACAAGTTATAACCTATGTGAAGTAAAGTTAAAATGAAATAGCAGATTCAAATCAGACAGAAGAAGAGCTAATGTGTGACTTCAATCCAGAGAATGTGTAAGCCCACGACCAGTCCTTTTAAGGTAGAAAGCCCTATTTATAGGCTCATAATGTCTCAGTAGTGATTTATGAAAAAATCAAATTCTGAGTCTCAGCTAAAAAAATCTCTCTGGTTGATGTATAACTTCAGTAGGCTGAGATAAGGACCTCCATGTGCTTAGGTATAATTGTGTTTTTTTGTTTTTCTTAATTAAAAAAATTTATTATTATTATTTGAGTTGGACTCTCACTCTGTCACCCATGCTGGAGTGCAGTGGCGTGATCTTGGCTCACTGCAAACTCCGCTTCCCAGATTCAAGCCATTCTCCTGTCTCAGCCTCCTGAGTAGCTGGAACTACCAGCATGTGCCACCACGCCTGGCTAATTTTTGTATTTTTAGTAGAGACAGGGTTTCGCCATATTGGTCAGACCGGTCTTGAACTCCTGACTTCAGGTGATCCACCTATCTCGGCCTCCCAAAGTGCCAGGATTACAGGCATGAGCTACTGTTCCCGGCCAGGTATAATTGTTTTATGGATATCATTTGACTCTGGAAAAATTAGAATTTAGCATTAAAAATAAAGTATATGGCCGGGCATGGTGGCTCATACCTGTAATCCCGGCACTTTGGGAGGCCGAGATAGGTGGATCACCTGAAGTCAGGAGTTCAAGACCAGTCTGACCAATATGGCGAAACCCTGTCTCTACTAAAAATACAAAAATTAGCCAGGCGTGGTGGCACGTGCTTAGTCCCAGCTACTCAGGAGGCTGAGACAGGAGAATGGCTTGAATCTGGGAAGCGGAGTTTGCAGTGAGCCAAGATCACGCCACTGCACTCCAGTATGGGTGACAGAGTGAGAGTCCATCTCAAATACAAAAATACAAAAATTAGCCAGGTATGGTGGCGCATGCCTGTAATCCCAGCTACTCGGGAGGCTGAGGCAGGAGAATAGCTTGAACCCGGGAGGCAGAGATTGTAGTGAGCCAAGATCCTGCCAGGGCACTCCAGCCTGGGACAGAGCTAGACTCCGTCTCAAAAAAAACAAAAAGTATATTACATCTATAATATTAATATTCTTATGTTAAGATTAAAAATACATTATTAGGCTGGGCGCGGTGGCTCACGCCTGTAATCCCAGCACTTTGGGAGGCCAAGGCGGGCGGATCACGAGGTCAGGAGATCGAGACCATCCTGGTTAACACAGTGAAACCCTGTCTCTATTAAAGATACAAAAATTAGCCACGGGTGGTGGCGGGCGCCTGTAGTCCCAGCTACTCCGGAGTCTGAGGCAGGAGAATGGCATGAACCTGGGAGGCGGAGCTTGCAGCGAGCCGAGACCACGCCACTGCACTCCAGCCTGGGTGACGGGGCGAAACTCCGTCTCAAAAAAAAAAAAAAAAAAAAAAAGGACATCAGTTTTTTATTGTTGTATAACTAATTACCACAAACCCAGTGGCTTACGTGTATTACTGCATAGTTTCTGTGGATGAGGAGCCTAGGCTGGGTCTTCTGCTCAGGCCCTTACAAAGCTGTGCTCGAGTTACTGGTTGTATTTTGATCTAGAGGCTCAACTGAGGGAAAATTCACTTCCCAGCTCATTCAGGTTGTTAGCAGAAATCAATTCCTTGCTGTTTTGCAGCTGAGGACCCTGGCTTTTTGCTGGCTGTTGGCTGGAGGCCTGTATCAGGTTCTAGAGGCATCCACAGGTTCCTAGAAGAGTCCGCAGTTCCTTACCACACAGGCTTCTCCAACATGCCTGCTTATTCCATCAGGCCCACAAGGAGCATTTCACTTCTGTCTGCTGAAACAGAGTCTCATATAACATAACATAACATAACATAACATAACAACATAACATAACATAACAACAAAACAAACGTAACATAACATAATCACAGGAGTGACATCCCATCATCTTTTCCATATAATACAACCTGATCAAGGGACTGACATCCCATCACCAGTCCTGCCAACACTCAAGGGCAGGGAGTGTGGCAAAGCATGAATACCAAGAGATAAGGAATCACGGGCACTTACCTTACAGTCTGTCTGCTAAAAAGAATGATCTGTATATGTTTGGTACTTAAAGTCCCTGTAGTGTTTAAGAAAATTTGGCAAATTGGAGTATCTAAGAGACCAGCTTTGTGGTCCCAATTTAGAATGAATGAGTAATTGATTTAGATTTGGAATTTTGAGTTGAGTTGTAAGAGAGTTTTAATAAGTTTAGAAATTATATTGGACCATTTAAAACAACTTAACATCCACCATACTTATATGTTTACTGTCTTACAAATATTAGAATTTCTAAGTACTTGAAAGGGTAGCAGCAGCCAGTCTCCAAAGACGGCCACCATCAATGCATGTTCTTCGTGTATGTGCATTCTGCTCCTGATAACAAGAAGAGGAGTTTCCTTCTCCTCTCCTCTGGGCTGACCTTGTAACTGGCCCTGATCAAGAGAATGTGGCAGAAGGGACATTCTGGTCATTAAGCCCAGGCCCTGCAAGGACTGATAGCTTCTACTTTCTGCCTCTTACAGTGCTCTTTCTTGGAACCTAGCTGTTATGCCATGATAAAATAAATGATATACCTGATTGCAGAATATATAAAGAACTCTATTTATTTATTTATTTATTTATTTTGAGACAGAGTCTTGCTCTGTCACCCAAGCTGGAGTGCAGTGGTGTGATCTTGGGCTCACTGCAACCTCTGCCTCCCGAATTCAAGTGACTCTCCTGCCTCAGCCTCGCCAGTAGCTGGAACTACAGGCCCACGCCAGAACGCCCGGCTAATTTTTGTGCTTTTAGTAGAGACAGGGTTTCACCACGTTGGCCAGACTGGTCTTGAACTCCTAACCTCAAGTAATCTGCCCGCCTCCACCTCTTAAGTGTTGGGATTACAGGCGTGAGCCACCACACTCGGCCATATAAGGAATTCTTAAAACTCAATAACAAGAAGACAAACAACCTGGTTAAAATAAATGGGCAAATTTTTCAACAGACATTACTAAAGAAGATATAGGAATGGATAAAAAGCATATGAAAAGATGCTTGGCCAGTCATGGTGGTACACGTCTGTAATCCCAGCTACTCGGGAGGCTGAGGCAGAATTGCTTGAACCCGGGAGATCCCAGTAAGCTGAGATGGCACCGATGCACTCCAGCCTGGGCAACAGAGTGAGACTTCATCTAAAAAAAATGAAAAAAAGAAGAAAAGAAAAGGTGCTTAACATCATCAGTTATTAGGGAAATGCAAATTTGCAAATTAAAACCACAATGAGCTGCCTACCATTTCACACCTACTAGAATGGCTTTAGTTGAAAAGACAGACAATAACTAGTGTTCGTGAAGATGTAGAGAAAATGGAACCTTCCTTCATGGCTGAGACAAAGTAAAATGTTGTAGCTACTTTGGATAAAAGTTTGCCAGTTTCTTAAAAAGTTAAACATGTGTACTAAACATGGCTTTTTATTCTGATGTTTTGACATCAGGGGCCTTACAGATCCTGTGTAGACTGCAACTCCCAGGGCTAGCCAACACCTAGAAATAGCAAACAACTCATCTTCCATGTGCAAACCAATGAATCCTAAGCCTATTTCCTAATTACCTCCTCAGTTGAGCTCTCACACATCTTGCCACTATTCCCCTGCCCTAATCACCTCAGGGCTGGGTGCCAGATAATTACAAATATTCTCTATGCCCCAGAGTTCAGTTCAAATTGGCCAATCCTAAACCTGCTTACCTGGCCTCACCTGTTCCTGGGGAAACCAGAATAAAGGCTCTTGCTCCCGCTGTCCCGACTGACCCTGCCGCTCCCCCATGTGGCCTGGCATGGTGGAGCACACACTCTCCTGTCCTGGGAACTGTCTCAGTCTGTCTTTTCAAGAGCAGTCATCTCCTGATCTGTTGGCCTCTCCATACCTGGATAAAAATAAAATCAACATTTTAAAGCAATATGTTTACCATATGATCCAGCAATTTCATTCTTAGGTATTTACCCCAGTGAAATGAAAACATATTTCTATACAAAAATCTATACATGAATGCTCATAGCAGCATTATACGTAATAACTACAAAGTGGAAACCACCCACATATCCATCCAATGATGAATAGAGAAACAAAATGTGTTCTATCCATACAATGGAATACTTACTCAGAAATGAAAGGACTGAACTATTTATAAATGCTAAAACATAGATGAACCTGAAAATAATTATGAGTGAAAGGAACCAGGCACAAAAGACCACACACTGTATGATCACTTTTATAGAAATGTTCAGAAAAGACAAATCTATGGAGAAAAAAGAGTACATTTGTGATGGCCTTGGAGCTGCAGTGGGAACAGGGGTTGACTGCTAACGAGCATGATGGTTTTTTTTAGGATTATACAAATATTCATAAATATTCTAAAACTGGATTGCAGTGATGAACAGTCTGTAAGTTTGTTAACCATCATTGAATTGTACACTTAAAATAGGTGAGTTTCTTTTTTTTTTTAAGATTTTCTTTTTAATTATACTTTAAGTTCTGGGGTACATGTGCAGAATGTGCAGGTTTGTTACATAGCTACATGTGTGCCATGGTGGTTTGCTGCACCCAACAACCTGTAAATTTTTTTTTTTTTTTGAGATGGAGTCTCACTCTGTTGCCCAGGCTGGAGTGCAGTGGCACAACCTCGGCTCAACTGCAACCTCCACCTCCCGGGTTCAAGTGATTCTCCTGCCTCGGCCTCCCGAGTAGCTGGGATTACAGGCACACACCACCACACCCAGCTAATTTCTGTATTTTTAGTAAAGACGGGGTTTCACCATATTGGTGAGGCTGGTCTTGAACTCCTGACCTCATGATTCGCCCGCCTTGGCCTCCCAAAGTGCTGGGATTACAGGCATGAGCCACCATGCCCGGCCAACCTGTAATCTACATTAGGCATTTCTCCTAACGCTATCCACCCCCTAGCCTCCCATCCCCCAGCAGGCCCTGGTGTGTGATGCCCACTCCCGTGTCCATGTGTTCTTTGTTCAACTCCCACTTATGAGTGAAAACCTGCGGTGTTTGGTTTTCTGTTCCTGTTAGTTTGCTGAGAATGATGGTTTCCACCTTCACCCATGGCCCTGCAAAGGACATGAACTCATCCTTTTTTATGGCTGCATAGTATTCCATGGTGTATATGTGCCACATTTTCTTTATCCAGTCTATCATTGATAGGCATTTGGGTTGATTCCAAGTCTTTGCTATTGTGAACTGTGCCGCAATAAACATATGTGTGCATGTGTCTTTACAGTAGAATAATTTATAATCCTTTGGGTATATACCCAGTAATGGGATTGCTGGGTCGAATGGTATTTCTAGTTCTAGATCCTTAAGTAATCACCACACTGTCTTCCACAATGGTTGAACTAATTTATACTCCCACCAACAGTGTAAAAACATTCCTATTTCTCCACATCCTCTCTAGCATCTGTTGTTTCCTGACTTTCTGATGATTGCCATTCTAACTGGAGTGAGATAGTATCTCATTGTGGTTTTGATTTGCATTTCTCTAATGACCAGTGATGATGAGGTATTTTTCATATGTTTGTTGGCTGCATAAATGTCTTCTTTAGAGAAATGTCTGTTCATATCCTTCGCCCACTTTTTGATGGGGTTGTTTGTTTTCTTCTTGTGAATTTGTTTAAGTTCTTCGTCGATTCTGGATATTAGCCCTTTGTCAGATGGATAGATTGTAAAAATTTTCTCCCATTCTGTAGGTTGCCTGTTCACTCTGATGATAGTTTCTTTTGCTGTGCAGAAGCTCTTAAATTAGATCCCGTTTGTCAATTTTGGCTTTTGTTGCTATTGCTTTTGGTGTTTTCACCATGAAGTCTTTGCCCATGCCTATGTGCTGAATGGTATTGCCCAGGTTTTCTTCTAGGATTTTCTTTTTTTTTTTTTTGAGACCGAGTTTCGCTCTTGTTGCCCAGACTGGAGTGCAGTGGCGCGATCTTGGCTCACCGCAACCTCCACCTCCCAGGTTCAAGCGATTCTCCTGGCTCAGCCTCCCACTTCCTGAGTAGCTGGGATTACAGGCATGTGCCACCATGCCCAGCTATTTTTTTTTGTATGTTTAGTAGAGACGGGGTTTCTCCATGTTGGTCAGGCTGGTCTCGAACTCCCGACCTCAGGTGATCCGCCCACCTTGGCCTCCCAAAGTGCTGGGATTACAGGCATGAGCCACCGTGCCCAGCCCCTCTTCTAGGGTTTTCATGGTTTTAGGCCTTGTGCTTAAGTCTTTAATCCATCTTGAGTTAATTTTTGTATAAGATGTAAGGAAGGGATCCAGTTTCAGGCTTCTGCACATGGCTAGCCAGTTTTCCCAACACCATTTATTAAATAGGAAATCCTTTCCCTATTGGTTGTTTCTGTCACGTTTGTCAAAGATCAGATGGTTATAGATGTGTGATGTTTTCTCTGAGGCCCCTGTTCTATTCCATTGGTCTATATATCTGTTTTGGTACCAGTACCATGCCATTTTTGTTACTGCAGACTTTTTTTTTTTTTTTTTTTGTTTTTGCGACAGAGTCTCGCTCTGTCGCCCAGGCTGGAGTGCAGTGGCACGATCTTGGCTCACTGCAAGCTCCGCCTCCTGGGTTCACGCCATTCTCCTGCCTCAGCCTCCCGAGTAGCTGGGACTATAGGCGCCCGACACAATGCCCGGCTACTTTTTTTATATTTTTAGTAGAGACAGGGTTTCACCGTGTTAGCCAGGATGGTCTTGATCTCCTGACCTCGTGATCTGCCCACCTCGGCCTCCCAAAGTGCTGGGATTACAGGCATGAGCCACTGTGCCCAGCCTTACTGTAGCCTTATAGTATAGTTTGAAGTCAGGTAGCATGATGCCTCCAGCTTTGATCTTTTTGCTTAGGATTTTCTTGGCTATGCAGGCTCTTTTTTGGTTCTATATGAAATTTAAAGTAGTTTTCTCTAATTCTGTGGAGACAGCCAGTGGTAGCTTGATGGGGATAGCATTGAATCTATAAATTACTTTAGGCAGTATGGCCATTTTCATGATATTGATTCTTCCTATCCATGAGCATGGAATGTTTTTCCATTTGTTTGTGTCCTCTCTTATTCCTTGAACAGTGGTTTGTAATTCTCCTTGAAGAGTTCCTTCACATCTTACAAGGGAGGAGTTACATCCCTTGTAAGTTGTATTCCTAGGTATTTTATTCTCTTTGTAGCAATTGTGAATGGGAGTTCACTCATAATTTGGCTCTCTGTTTGTCTGTTATTGGGGTATAGGAATTCTTGTGGTTTTTGCACATTGATTTTGTATCCTGAGATTTTGCTGAAGTTGCTTATCAGCTTAAGGAGATTTTGGGCAGAGATAATGGGATTTTCTAAATATACAATCATGTCATCTGCAAACAGAGACAATTTGACTTCCTCTTTCCTAATTGAATCCCCTTTATTTCTTTCTCTTGCCTGATTGCCTTGGCCAGAACTTCCAACACTATGTTGAATAGGAGTGGTGAGAGAGGGCATCCCTGTCTTGTGCCAGTTTGCAAAGGGAATGATTCCAGTTTTTGCTCACTCAGTATGATATTGGCTGTGGGTTTGTCATAAATAGCTCTTATTATTTTGAGATACATTCCATCAATACCTAGTTTATTGAGAGTTTTTAGCATGAAGGGCTGTTGAATTTTGTCGAAGGCCTTTTCTGCATCTATTGAGATAATCATGTGGTTTTTGTCATTGGTTCTGTTTATGTGATGGATTACATTTATTGATTTGTGTATGTTGAACCAGTCTTGCATCCCAAGTATGAAGCCAACTTGATTGTGGGGGATAAGCTTTTTGATGTGCTGCTGGATTTGGTTTGCTAGTTTTTTTTTTGAAGATTTTTGCATCAATGTTCATCAGGGATATTGGCCTGAAATTTTCTTTTTTTGGTATGTCTCTGCCAGGTTTCGGTATCAGGATGATGCTGGCCTCATAAAATGAGTTAAGGAGGATTCCCTCTTTTTGTATTGTTTGGAATAGTTTCAAAAGGAATGGTACCAGCTCCTCTTTGTATCTCTGATAGAATTTGCACTGTGAATCTGTCTTGTCCTGGCCTTTTTTTGGTTGGTAGGCTATTAATTACTGCCTCAATTTCAGAACTTGTTATTAGTGTATTCAGGGATTTGATTTCTTCCCGGTTTAGACTTGGGAGGGTGTATGCGTCCAGGAATGTATCTATTTCTTCTAGATTTTCTAGTTTATTTGCATAGAGGTGTTTATAGTATTCTCTGATGGTAGTTTGTATTTCTGTGGGATCAGTGGTGATATCCCCTTTATCATTTTTTATTGCATCTATTTGATTCTTCTCTCTTTTCTTCTTTATTAGTCTGACTGCCAAGACCAGCTCAGTCAGGGAGACCCTAACCCAGTGGCGCTAGAGGAATTAAAGACACACACACAGAAATATAGAGGTGTGAAGTGGGAAATCAGGGGTCTCACAGCCTTCAGAGCTGAGAGCCCCCAAACAGAGATTTACCCACGTATTTATTAACAGCAAACCAGTCATTAGCATTGTTTCTATAGATCTTAAATTAACTAAAAGTATCCCTTATGGGAAATGAAGGGATGGGTCGAATTAAAGGAATACGTTGGGCTAGTTAACTGCAGCAGGAGCATGTCCTTAAAGCACAGCTCACTCATGCTATTGTTTGTGGCTTAAGAATGCCTTTAAGTGGTTTTCTGCCCTGGGTGGGCGAAGTGTTCCTTGCTCTCATTCCAGTAAACCCACAATCTTACAGCGTGGGCGTTATGGCCATCATGAACATGTTACAGTGCTGCAGAGATCTTGTTTATGGCCAGTTTTGGGGCCAGTTTATGGCCAGATTTTGGGGGGCTTGTTCCCAACATCTGACTAGTGAGCTATCTATTTTGTTGATCTTTTTGAAAAACCAGCTCCTGGATTCACTGATTTTTTGAAGGATTTTTTCATGTCTCTATCTCCTTCAGTTCTGCTATGATCTTAGTTATTTCTTGCCTTCTGCTGGCTTTTGAATGTGTTTGCTCTTGCTTCTCTAGTTCTTTTAACTGTGATGTTAGGGTATCAATTTTAGATCTTTCCTGTTTCTCTTGTGGGCATTTAGTGCTATAAATTTCCTTCTACACACTGCTTCAAATGTGTCCCAGAGATTCTGGTAAATGTGTCCCAGAGATTCTGGTACGTTGTGTCTTTGTTCTCATTGATTTCAGGAACATCTTTATTTCTGCTTTAATTTCATTAGTTACCCAGTAGTCATTCAGGAGCAGGTTGTTCAATTTCCATGTAGTTGTGTGGTTTTGATTGAGTTTCCTAATCCTGAGTTCTAATTTGATTGCACTGTGGTCTGAGAGACTGTTTGTTATGATTTCCATTCTTTTGCATTTGCTGAGGAGTGTTTTACTTCCAGTTATGTGGTTAATTTTAGAATAAGTGTGATGTGGTGCTGAGAAGAATGTATATTCTGTTGATATGGGGTGGAGAGTTCTGTAGATGTCTATTAGGTCTGCTTGGTCCAGAGCTGAGTTCAAGTCCTGGATATCTTTGTTAATTTTCTGTCTCACTGATCTGTCTAATATTGACAGTGGGGTGTTAAAATCTCCCACTATTACTGTGTGGGAGTCCAAGTCTCTTTGTATGTCTCTAAGAACTTACTTTATGAATCTGGGTGCTCCTGTATTGGGTGCATATATATTTAGGTTAGTTAGCTCTTCTTGTTGCATTGATCCCTTTAGCATTATGTAATGCCCTTCTTTGTCTCTTTTGATCTTTGTTGGTTTAAAGTCTGTTTTACCAGAGACTAGGATTGTAACCCCTGCTTTTTTTGCTTTCCATTTGCTTGGTAAATATTCCTCCATCCCTTTATTTTGAGCCATGTGTGTCTTTGCATGTGAGATGGGTCTCCTGAATACAGCATACCGATGGGTCTTGACTCTTTATCCAATTTGCCAGTCTGTGTCTTTTAATTGGGGCATTTAGCCCCATTTACATTTAAGGTTAATATTGTTATGTGTGAATTTGATCCTGCCATTATGATGCTAACTGGTTATTTTGCCCGTTAGTTGATGCAGTTTCTTCATAGCATCGATGATCTTTACAATTTGGTATGTTTTTGCAGTGGCTGGTACCGGTTGTTCCTTTCCATGTTTAGTGCTTCCTTCAGGAGCTCTTGTAAGGCAGGCCTGGTGGTGACAAAATCCCTCAGCATTTGCTTGTCTGTAAAGGATTTTATTTCTCCTTTGCTTATGAAGGTTAGTTTGGCTGGATATGAAATTCTGGGTTGAAAATTCTTTTCTTTAAGAATGTTGAATATTGGCCCCCACTCTCTTCTGGCTTTGTAGAGTTTCTGTTGACAGATCCACTGTTAGTCTGATGGGCTTTCCTTTGTGGGTAACATGACCTTTCTCTCTGGCTGCCCTTAACATTTTTTCCTTCATTTCAACCTTGGTGAATCTGATGATTATTTGTCTTGGGGTTGCTCTTCTTGAGGAGTATCTTTGCGGTGTTTTCTGTATTTCCTGAATTTAAATGTTGGCCTGCCTTGCTAGGTTGGGGAAGTTCTTCTGGATAATATCCTGAAGCGTGTTTCCATTCTCCTCGTCACTTTCAGGTACACCAATCAAATGTAGATTTGGTCTTTTCACATAGTCCCATATTTCTTGGAGGCTTTGTGTGTTTCTTTTCACTCTAACTTCTCTAATCTTGTCTTCTTGCTTTATTTCATTGAGTTGATCTTCAATCTCTGATATCCTTTCTTCCACTTGATCGATTTGGCTATTGATACTTGTGTATGCTTCACGAAGTTCTCGTGCTGTGTTTTTCAGCTCTATCAGGTCATTTATGTTCTTCTCTAAACTGATTATTCTAGTTAGCAATTCCTCTAACCTTTTTTCAAGGTTCTTAGCTTCCTTGCACTGGGTTAGAACATGCTCCTTTAGCTTGGAGGAGTTTGTTATTACCCCCCTTCTGAAGCCTACTTCTGTCAATTCGTCAAACTCATTCTCCATCCAGTTTTGTTCCCTTGCTAGCAAGGAGTTGTGATTCTTTGGAGGAGAAGAGGTGTTCTGGTTTTTGGAATTTTCAGCCTTTTTCTGCTGGTTTCTCCCCATCTTCGTGGATTTATCTACCTTTGGTCTTTGATGTTGGTGACCTTTGGATGGGGTCTCTGAGTGGATGTCCTTTTTGTTGATGTTGATACTATTCCTTTTGTTAGTTTTCCTTCTAACAGTCAGGCCCCTCTGCTTCAGGTCTGCTGGAGTTTGCTGAAGGTCCTCTTCAGACCCTGTTTGCCTGGGTATCACCATCAGAGGCTGCAGAACAGCAAAGATTGCTGCCTGCTCTTTCCTCTGGGAGCTTCATCCCAGAGGGGCACCTGCCAGATGCCAGCCAGAGCTCTCCTGTATGAGGTGTCCGTAGGCCCCTACTGGGAGGTGACTCCCAGTCAGGATACATGGGGGTCAGGGACCAACTTGAGGAGGAAGTCTGTCCCTTATCAGAGCTCAAATGCTGTGCTGGGAGATCCGCTGCTCTCCTCAGAGCTGTCAGGCAGGGATGTTTAAGTTTGCTGAAGCTGTGCCCACAGCTGCTCCTTCCCCCAGGTGCTCTGTCCCAGGGAGATGGGAGTTTTATCTATAAGCCCCTGACTGGGGCTGCTGCCTTTTTTTCAGAGATGCCCTGCCCAGAGAGGAGGAATCTAGAGAGGCAGCCTGGCTGCAGCGGCCTTGCTGAGCTGTGGTGGGCTCCACCCAGTTCAAACTTCCCAGTGGCTTTGTTTACACTGTGAGGGTAAAGCCACCCACTCAAGTCTCAGCAATGGTGGATGCCCCTCCCCCAACCAAGCTCAAGTGTCCCAGGTCGACCTCAGACTGCTATGCTAGCAGCGAGAATTTCAAGCCAGTGGATCTTAGCTTGCTGGGCTCCGTTGGGGTGAAACCTGCCACGCCAGACCACTTGGCTCTCTGGCTTCTGCCCCCTTTCCAGGGGAGTGAATGGTTCTGTCTCACTGGCATTCCAGGTTGCACTGGGGTATGAAAAAAAAAAAACTCCTGTAGCTAGCTTGGTGTCTGCCCAAATGGCCACCCAGTTTTGTGCTTGAAACCCAGGGCCCTGGTGGTGTAGGCACCGGAGGGAATCTCCTGCTCTGCCAGTTGTGATGACCATGGGAAAAGCGCATTATCTGGGCCGGAGTGCACCATTCCTCCCAGTACAGTCTCTCACGGCTTCCCTTGGCTGGGGGGGGGAAATCCCCCGACCCCTTGCACTTCCCAGGTGAGGCGATGCCCCACCCTGCTTCAGCTTGCCCTCTGTGGGCTGCACCCACTGTCCAACCAGTCCCAGTGAGATGAACTGGGTACCTCAGTTGGAAATGCAGAAATCACCTGCCTTCTGTGTCGATCTCACTGGGAGATGCAGAATGGAGCTGTTCCTATTTAGTCATCTTGCCAGTAAATCAAAACAAGTGAGTTTTATGGTATGTAAATTATACCCCCAGCAAAGCTGTTTAAAAAAATAAATAAGTCCAGAACGAAGAAGTTAGTGCCTTGCTGCTGCCCAGGGAGTAAATACAATGCTTTAGCAGAAATGTCAGGGCACTGTTCAATTTTCCTACATCTATCAGATCATGTCAGATAGAAGTTCTGAGGGACGCCCAAGAAACCATCCTGATTAGACTACACAAAGTCTGTGCAGACACAGTGAATTCTCCTTACCTTGGGGCCATCCAGCCTTAATGCTTTGTTGTACGTATGTGTAGAGGAAGACGTGTGCTTCAGTGGCAAATTATAGCATACTTTTCTACATGGCAGATTCTAATTCCTTGGGAGTTATTGTACAACACTGTATCTTATAGGTAGCAGATACAAATGCAAAATGGTTTTTGTCTATAGACATGCAAATTCTGTCCTGTCCAGCAGAAGTGCAACTGACTTCTTTCCCCCACTGTGGAGGAAGTGAGTGTTGCCTGCATTTGCACATTCATTGCAATATTCCGGCTAAATAAATGTGTCTGCTCTTTGGCTTTTCCTTTTTTTAAGTTTATTTTTTATTTATTTTATTTTTTTAAGACAGAGTCTCACTCTGTTGCCCAGGCTGGAGTGTAGTGGTGCGATCTCGGCTTACTGCAACCTCTGCCTCCCAGGTTCAAGCGATTCTCCCTCCTCAGCCTCCCGAGTAGCTAGCTGGGACTACAGCCATCCGTCACCATGCCTGGCTAATTTTCGTATTTTTAGTAGAGATGGGGGTTTCACCATATTGGCCAGGCTGGTCTCAAACTCCTGACCTTGTGATCTGCCCACCTCAGCCTCCTAAAGTGCTGGGATTACAGGTGTGAGCCACTGCGCCTGGCCTTTTAAATTTTTATTAGAAGAGATAGGGTCTCACTATGTTGCCCAGGCTGGACTCAAACTGCTGGCCTCAAGTGATTCTCCTACTGCTGCATCCTAAAGTGCTGGGACTACAGGTGTGAGCCACAGCACCCAGCCTGACTTCTCCTTTGAAACGATTTTAATTTTAGTATATGTGCTGCCAAAGCGAGCACATGAACCAGTTTTAATACTAGACTGATTCCTGAATTCTGAGTAAAGCAAAATCTTTAACATGTTCATTTTTTTTCTGAATAAGAATAATGATTTTATCTTTTTATGTAAATTATTTTTAACACATTGGTTTTTAACTTTTTTTTAAAGAGCAGTTTTAGGTTCACAACAAAATTGAGCAAAAAAGACAGAGAGCCCCTATAACCCCCTGCAACCCCTCTTCAGCTATCCCCACTACTGACATCTGGCACCAGAGTTTTACAATTTGTTATAATTTATTAGAATTGATGTGCTTACACTGACACATCATTATTATCCAAAGTCCACTTAATGTTTTTAAATATCAATAAGTTTTTTGTCATCTTCATAAAATCTCAAGGTAACCTTTCTAGGAATCATTCTATCTATCTGTGGTCTAGATTAAATCCCCTAAATAAGCAAATTCAGCCTGCCCTTTTAGAATTCTGCCTTGACAGTTTATTTCTGCCTGGGTGTGCTGCATGTTATAATAGAATGGCAATGTCCATCCACAGAGAAGCCAGTGGGAATCCTTAGAGAGCCAGAGGGTAATGTTCCTCTTTCAACTCTCTGTATCAAGCATGCATATATTCTTGTGCTTTATTTCATAAAAGAATTAAAATGAATTGAACTGAATCTCATTTCACAATTCACTTGGTTGCTTGCACCAGAAGCCTGTAATCATTTTAGACTCTCTCTTTCCTTCTCTTATTTTTTCGTATTCAACAAATCTCCATCAGGGACTTACTGCCCATGTACCTAACCTGGGCAGTAAGGTCTGCACTACCACACCCTGGAGAGAAAATAATGCGTGCAGTCCCATTCATGTGGAGCTTATGATAGATAGATAGGGGATACAACAATCACATAATCACACAAAGATATCATGAAAACATACTGTGAAAGATACCCATAGGTCCGGTTTGGTGGTTCATGCCTGTAATCCTAACATATTGGGAGGCCAAGGCGGGTGGATTGCTTGAGCCCAGGAGTTTGAGATCAGCCTAGGCATCGAGGCAAAACCCCTCTACAAAAAATACAAAAATTAGCCAGGCATGGTGGTGTGTGCCTATAGTCCCAGCTACTTGGGAGGCTGAGGTGGGAGGATTGCTTGAGCCCAGGAGGTTGAGGTTGCCTTGAGCTGTGATTGTGCCATTGTACTCCAGCCTGGGCAACAAAGTGAGACCCTGACTCAAAAAAAAAAAAAAAAAAAAGAAAGAAAGAAAAAAAAGAAACCCATGACTTAAAGCAGGGTCCCTGATTTAGGGGAGTAGGGTGGGGGGTCAGGGAAAGCTTCTCTAAAGAAATGACATTTGGGCTAGAACCTGAAGAATGAATGAAGGTGGCCAAGGGGTGTGTGTGTGTGTGTGTGTGTGTGTGTGTGTGGTGTATGCACAGAATGGGTATGGCAGTTAAGTAGATCTGACCAGAGGGCAGCTAGGGGAAATTCTGTGAGGAGGGAAAGAGCATTCTGGTTGCTGCAAGGTCAACATGGCTAGAGTTGGGGCAGAGAATAGAGAAGTGAGGCTGGCGAACTAGACAGAGGTCAGTCACTGGAGGTCTATGTTTTTTTTTGTTTTTTTTTTTTTTTTTTTTGAGACGGAGTCTTGCTCTGTCTCCCAGGCTGGAGTGCAATGGTGCAATCTCAGCTCACTGCAACCTCCACCTCCCAGGTTCAAGCGATTCTCCTGCCTCAGCCTCATGAGTAGCTGGGACTACAGGCATGTGCCACCACGCCTGGCTAATTTTTGTATTTTTTAGTACAGACAGGGTTTTGCCATGTTGGGCATGCTGGTCTTGAACTCCTGACCACAGGCGATCCACCTGCCTTGGCCTCCCAAAGTGCTGGGATTACAGTCATGAGCCACACTTTGGTCTATTTTAAGAGCAAAAGGAGGCCATTAAAATATTTGTATACTTTATAAAATACTCCAAATGTGAAAAGATCATTTTATGGAGTATGGTTGGGTGATTGTGGCAGTGGAGTTTGAAAGAAATGGAGGGACACAGGAGGTATTCAGAGAATAAAATAGAAAGGAGTAGGTGATGGGCTAAATGTGGGAGGAAATACTGGAGAGGGGTGAGTGAAGGTGAGTCCTAGGTTAGCAGCTTGAACCACCAGGTGGGACCTCTCACTGAAGCTGGAAACACCAGAGGAGGCTATATTCCCTCATTCCCTGTTTTAGTCTCAGCAAATCCCTCTAGCTTATCTCATTGGGTTTGTTTCCTTGCTTGAAGGCAGTGAGAGGTCAGTCTCCTGTCCCTAGAAAATGACCAGCATACTCCCAAGACAAATGATTTTTCAAAATAAAAGCCAGGAGAGGGGGCTGTCTTGTGCAACATCTCTTTCAGGTCCAACTACACAAATGCCCCTGAACAAAGACACATTTAAAACTGGCTAGCTTCTCGAAATGGGGAATGGAAAATGCTGAGAGAAAGAAAAAACATTGAGTTGGAAAAAATAAGTAAGAGGAAAGTGGAATTTGTAGTTCAGGAACTTAGAAGGCGAGAAAAGTCATCTCTTGATGATAATTCCCAATAGGTCACATCCAATTAATCACCAAATTCTATTGATTCTGCTTTCTTAATAATTTTTGAGTTTCTTAATAATTTGTGAATTGACCCGGTCACCCCTAGTTTCACTGCATGAAGTTATACAGACAAGACAGGAAGTTTCCTGACTGCTAGCTGTGAAGACTTCATTTCACCATCTCTGTCCAGAGTGGGTGACCACATTCTCACAGCTTCTTTACCTGAATTTCTGTAAAACCAGTCATATTAGGATGGTGTTTGGCTGTAGGTAGCAGAAAAACCCAAACATAGTAGCTTAACCAAAGAGAAATGAACAGTACAGAGCAGGAGGCAGCAGCTTGAAGAAGTTACCAAGGATCCAGGTACACCCCCAAAGCTGCATTCCAGGTAGGAAGATGAAGTGAGAAGGGAAGATGGTTTCTGATCAGGAAAGTAGAACATTTCTAGAAATTCCCAGTAGACTTGCACTTTTGCCAGAACTGTTGTCACAGCTACCTTAACAGCAAGGGAACATAGGGAATATAAATACTAAGCAGTGGATTTTTTTTTCCAGTGGTTGTTTTGTTTTTTACTATAAGGAAGATGGGGAGAATGAATAAGCGCTAGGTCAATGATAGTATCTACACACAAGGCCCTTCAGGATTTGGCCCCTGACTCTTTCTAAAACTATCCCCCTTCTCTCTCCTTCAGGCCCCGTTGCTCCAGGCATACCTGCAAGTCTCTAAATTTATCATGCTGTCACAAGTCCACACAGCTCTGCACGCGTTCGTTTGTTTGTTTGTTTTTTCCTGGATTGCTGTTTTTCTTTCCTTCCAAACTAGATCCTAGTTTTCTTTCAGACTTCAACAGCAGTGTAATTTCTTCTCACAAGTCTTTCTGGTCTCCTCTTCTCTTTTCCTATAGTTTCTCCAGTTTATCTCTCTCTTAGGTGGCACTTCTCATGCCCCACTCTGATAATTGGTTTGCTGGGTCACGAGCTGCTCAAGAGTAGAGACTGTATTTCACTCAATGCTACTCACAGCAGTGTGAGTCATTAGGAAATGTTTGCTGAATGAATAAATCCAGCCCTATGTTCACTTTCCTTAGCGGCTGCTGTGATTGGAATGTGTCCCACAAAGTCCATGTGTTGAGAACATAATCTCTAATGCAACAGTGTTGGGAGGTGGGCCTTCCTAAGGGGTGATTAGATCTTGAGGTCTTCTGGCCTCATGGATGGATTAATGTTGCCATCTCAGGAGTGGGTGAGTCTTGATGAGAGTGGGTTTTTTATATAAGCGAGTTCAGCTGTCTTGTTTGCTTGCTCTCTCTAGCACATGCTCTCTTGCCCTTCCACTTCCTGCCAATGGGATGACCAGTATGAAGGCCCTCACCAAATGCAGGCCTTGATCTTGGACTTCCCAGCCCTTAGAATCATGAACCAAATAAAGTTCTACTGTTTATAAATTATGCAGTTTGTGGCATTCTGTTATAGCAAAAATGGACTAAGACAGTGACCTAGTCACATCCATCTTCCTCACCTTTACTTTCACTCACTGCAAATTAGACATGAAGTTACACAGACGAGACAGGAACGTTTTTGACTCCACACTATAGCTTGCTGCATTGGTTTTCTAGAGCTGCCATAACAAAGTACCACAGACTGGGTAGCTTAAACAACAGAAATTTATTTTCTCATAGTTCTGGAGACTAGAAGTCCAATGTCAAAGTGTCAGCAGGGTTGGTTTCTTCTGTCTCTCTCCTTGGCTTGCAGATGACTGCCTTCTTGCTGTGTTCTCATGTGGCCTTTCCTCTGTATGCACACATGTCTTGTGTGTCTCCTTGTGTGTCCAGATGTCCTCTTCTTATAAAGACACATGCACTTTGGATTAGGGCCCACCCATAGGACTTCATCCTAATTTAATCACCGTGTTTAATTTAATCATCATATCTTCAGTACAGTCCTATCCTGAGACACTGTGGGTTAGGATTCCAACATGATTTTTTTGGGGGAGGGGCACAATTCAGTCCATAAAACTTAGTCTTCTCCATTGTGCTGATTCCCACAAAGGACCCAGTGAGTGGCAGGCTCCATCGGGAAACTCATTCCAAGTCCTGGCCTTGCCCTAAAGTAGGGGAATTTGGAATTATTGCTCCTTTCTAGAGTAGATCAGTGTAAAGAGGGGCCCATGATATGTACTGAACAACCCCAACCCTTGTGGGAAGCCCCGGAGGACAGCCAGGACACTGGAGAAGGAGACATGGCAAATGCTTCACCATTATCTTTTAAGGATCTTTGGAGTAGCTGAGAACATCAACCTCCTTTTCTACAGAATATTTTCCAAACCGAGAGGAAAGTAAAATTTTCTTGATTCTCCCTTCCTTTCCTAACCTTGTCTATCTGGCACTGGTGGAAATTGCAAAAGATAATAAGGTAAACAAAATACAAACAGGCAGAAATATAGTTGGCACCATGGACTCTTGCATAAGTGAAAAGAGGGCAAAGAGTGTGCCTTGTTCATTTGCAGAGACTTTGCAGCCTGTTATGAACTGAATGTGTGTGTCCCCCTATCCCCAAATTCATATATTGAAGCCCTAACCTTCAGGATTTAGAGTAACAAAGTAATTTAGGTTAAATGAGGTCTTAAGGGAGGGCTCTGATTCAATAGGATTAGTGTCTTTATAAAAAGAGACACTAAGAAGAGTTTTTTCTCAGGCTCTCTCCATTCACATACCCAGGAAAGGCCGTATGAGGACATAGTGAGAAGGTGGCAGGAAGAGACCCATCACCAGAAACCAAATTGACCAGAACCTTGATCTTGGACTTCTAGCCGCAGAATGATGAGAAAATAACTTGCTACTGTTTTAGCCACCCAGCCTATGGTTTTTGTTATTGGCAACCTAAGTAAAATAAGACACAGCTTTGGGATATGCTTTCTACATAGTGAGTAGTCAATGAATGTCAAATGTGTAGATATATAATGATTTGTTTATAAAAAAGAGTTCTGTTAAAAATAACTATCTGAAGATTGTGACTATGGATGATTTTCATTTGGTTACTTACTTTTCCATATAATCTGAACTCTTTACAGTATAGGTATATTACACTGTAAAGTTTTTTAGAAAGCAATTTTAAAAGCCTTATCTCATACATAGCTAGATGGCTTAATACTCACGACACAGTAGGATGTAGTCATGGGTCACAGAGACAATGTTCTGGATCTTAGAGCAGCAGACACATCCCTTGTGGGCTGCGCATGATGTCTCCTAAAAAGGCAAAGCCATTTGTTAGGGTGAATTTTCTGAAAGTCTGCTTATATATGCTAGGATGGATGTCACAGGTGTGAGCTCTGTAAGGCTGGGGACAGTGTCTGGTTTTGCTCATCATTATATTCTCAGTACCTAGGACAGTGGCACATAGCAGCTAATTTTTTCTGTTAAAAGAAAATAAAAACCATCATTCAATGATTAACTACTCAGAGTAATAAATATTCGATGAACAATCAAATGAATGACTGAAGGGCATCCCAGACATAAAGTGATTATTTCTTTTGAAATTTCAGATTGAATATATCTGACAAGAATCAAGTTACAGGAGGTCGAGGTGGGGAAATGAAGGAGGGCCCGGGTGGCATGTAGAGGAATAAACCACTGCTTGATCCCCACTTTCTGAATTGCTGAGCTACTGTCCCTTGTTCTCTTCAGTACACTGTTGCCAATTGTTGGGAGCCCCTAAAATTCGGAATTAATGAACCTATCTGGTTATGGAGATCCTGGCTTGTTGGGAATTAAGTTCAAGAAGGCTTAAGATTTCAATATAATTTGTGTGCTAGGGACCTCTTGTGGTAACTCTGTGTACTTTATCTTTCAGCACCTAGAAATAGACACGCATGCGTGCGCGCACATCCCCCCTCCACCCCCACACACTTCAAAGTGAAATAATTATTATTATTTGGAAATATTTTTAAAATGTTATTTTTAACATGTTAAATGTTAAAAATGTAAAAATACAAATAGTCAATAAATGTCTAAAATTTTTTAATATCTCCTGTAAAGAGATTTAGGCGGGGCATGATGGCTGTAATCCCAGTACTTAGGGATGCCAAAGCAGGAACATCAAGACCAGGAATTTAACACCAGCCTGGGCAACAAAGTGAGACCCTGTCTATACAAACAAACAAATGAACAAAACACAAAACAAAACTGGTGTGGTGGTGGTGGTGGCACGCATCTGTGGTCTCAGCTACTTTGGAGGATGAGGCAGGAGGATTGCTCAAGCCCAGGAGTTTGAGGCTGCAGTGAGCTATGATCATTCCACTGTACTCCAGCCTGGGCAAAGGGGCAAGACCTCATCTCTCTCTAAAAGAAAAATAAATTTAAATTAAAGGGTGTGTTTGTCTTAAAGAATTTTAAAAAGGACTAGTCCCAGTGTCAAGATGAAGAAAACAGGCATTCCTGTATGTTTGGTAAGAGTGTATATGGACACAACAATGAGTACAACCACTTATTGGGGAAAAAATTAGGCCTTACAATTTCTTTAAAATGTTCATATTTCCTGACCCAGTAATTCCACTTCTAGGAAATTTTCCAGTAGGAAAGATAGAAAATACAGATAGGTTTCGCATATTAGGATTTTCATCAAGTTATACAGTAGAAAAAACAAGCCAAAAAAAGAAGATAGTTCAGTAAATTATATATTCATATAAAGTGATATTACTTACTTAAAATTGTGGTTTCAATTAATATTTATTGACGTGGAAGAATACTTTTTTGAGATGGAGATTCACTCTTGTTGCCATGGCTGGAGTGCAACAGAGCCATCTTGGCTCACTGCAACCTCCGCCTCTCGGGTTCAACTGATTCTCCTGCCTCAGCCTCCCGAATAGCTGGAATTACAGGCGCCCGCCACCATGTCTGGCTAATTTTTTGTATTTTTAGTAGAGGCGGGGTTTCACTATGTTGGCCAGGCTGGTCTCGAACTCCTGACCTTGTGATCTGCCCGCGTTGGCCTCTCAAAGTGCTGGAATTACAGGAGTGAGCCACTGTGCCTGGCCGACATGGCAGAATACTTATATGTGAAGGGAGTAAAGCAGAACATAGATCAATTACAACTGTAATTTATATATATACATGACAGATGGAAGAAAGGAAAGAAAGAGAAGGAAGCAAGGTTGGAAGGAAGAGAGGGAAGGAAGGAGGAAAGACATGAAAGAAGAAAGAAAGATGAAGCTGGAATGCTAACAGGTATTATTTTTGTGGGGAAGTGTATTGAGCCATTTTCTATTTCCTTCCTTAAACTTCTCCGCATTTACCAAAATTTAGACAATAAATATTCCATCAAAAAAATTAAACAAGTAATATATAGTCTTATTATAAAACATTAGTTTGGATTTTACATTTTTAAACTTAGAGCCATACTATTTATATTGTTCTAAAACTAGCTTTTCTCATTGTATCTTTTGGAGATAGTTCTATCTCAGGCTTTACAGTTCAGACTCACTCAAATAAATATATATTTTTTTATTCTGAGAAACTTATAGTTGTTTTTGTTTTGTTTTAAGACAGGGTCTCACTCTGTCGCCCAGGCTGGAATGCAGTGGAAGAATCTGGGCTCACTGCAACCTCCAGCCTCCTGGGCTCAAGCAAACCTCCCGCCTCAGCCTCCCGAGTAGCTGGGACTACAGGCTCGAGCCACCAATGCCTGGCTAATTTTTGTATTTTTTTTTGTAGAGACTGGGTTTTGCCATGTTGCCCAGGCTGGTCTCCAACTCCTGAGCTCAAAGCAATACACCCGCCTTGGCCTCCCAAAATGCTGAGATTACAGGCATGAGCCACCGCGCCTGGCATATTAATTTTTATTTAGAAAAAAAGATCATTATTTTAAACTGAAAATGTATTTGTTGCTATCAGTTTACTTTCGGACACATCCTTTCAGGGGAAATATCTTATTTCCACCAAAGAGGATAACAGAAGTGTGATGAGGTCAGCCATTTCCTCTCTCATGAGAATACAAGCTTATCTCTTAGAAAAAGCTGCCCTGCTGAGGGAAAATTGGAGATGAAGGCCTGCAGTGCAGGGTGCTCATGGCCACCTTTTGCCCATGATTTGGTAACCCTCGTTCAGGCTCACCTCCCTGAGGCTTGCAGGTAAGAATTCAGCAGGTAAATGAGTTCCTTAAAGGAGAAAGTTGTATAAACCTAAAGCAGCATGGTTGTAACAGAATGTACATTTCTGTTGTAACTTGTAACAACAACATGGTTGTAATAAAATGTACATTTTTTCTCTTTTTCAAAAGCAATCTCAAAAGCTCACAAAAAATATACATTATTTAATATATTTTCTTTTTTTTTTTTTTTTCCGAGACGGAGTCTTGCTCCGTTGCCCAGGCTGGAGTGCAGTGGCAGGATCTCGGCTCACTGCAAACTCCACCTCCCGGGTTCACGCCATTCTCCTGCCTCAGCCTCCCGAGTAGCTGGGACTACAGGCGCCCGCCACCACACCTGGCTAATTTTTTTGTATTTAATGTATTTTCTGTGGAAAACTGGAAGTTGGAGTCCCTTTCAAAAAATTAGGCTTTTTTTTTTTTTTTTTTTGAGACAGAGTCTCACTCTGTTGCCTAGGCTGGAGTGCAATGGCGTGATCTCTGCTTACTGCAACCTCTGCCTCCTGGTTTCAAGTGATTCACCTGCCTCAGCCTCCTGAGTAGCTTAGCAGAGGCTTACCACCATGCCCAGCTAATTTTTGTATTTTTAGTAGAGCTGGAGTTTCACCATGTTGGTCAGGCTGGTCTTGAACTCCTGACCTCAGGTGATCCGCCCAGCTCAGCCTCCCAAAGTTCTGGGATTACAGGTGTGAGCCACTGCGCCTGGCCAAAATTAATTAGTTTTTTTTTTTAAGTGAAAACTACACACACACACACACACACACACACACACACACACACACACACGGTAAAAGATGAAAGCAGTCCAAAAACCACTGTTCCTCTTACCTCAGATCCCTAGGTCTCCTTTCTCTCTCTCCAGAAGAAACTGTTAGCAGTTACAGATGTACTCCACTAGCATATTATTTGCGTAAAAATAGTGAGTCCAAATCCGTCTCTGACCCCCTTTACTAAAACACAAGTGGGAATGTACTATATACATACTCTCCAATGCCATGGGATTTTAACAAAATATAACAGTATATCTAGTAGACTTTTAAAAAAACACATAATAGGACTTCAGAAGAATTAAAAAAGTAAGTTCGGAATATTTACATTACGGCAATATGATAAATATTTTGAAAACTATTTCCGCTATAAAAATATAAATGCTACATAAAATACAATTTTTAAAAACACATGTGGCTGAGTTAGTAAAAAGTGAGGGACCAGCTCTTTGGGAGACCGAGGCAGGCGGATCACGAGGTCAGGAGATTGAGACCATCCTGGCTAACACGGTGAAACCCCGTCTCTACTAAAAATACAAAAAATTAGCCGGGTGCGGTGGCGGGTGCCTGTAGTCCCAGCTACTCGGGAGGCTGAGGCAGGAGAATGGCGTGAACCCGGGAGGCGGAGCTTGCAGTGAGCAGAGATCGCGCCACTGCACTCCAGCCTGGGCGAGAGAGTGAGACTCCGTCTCAAAAAAAAAAAAAAAAAAAAAAAAAAAAAAAAAAAAAGTGAGGGAAATGAAACAAGGGTAGGAGCCCAGAGAACTGTGGAGTGAGGGCTGAAGATGTCAGCTCTCCCGAGGGCATCAGCTCCTCCCTGAGCCATCTTGAGTTCCTGCTGTCTTGTTAAAATTGTGGTAAATTGGCCAGGCCCGATGGTTCACGCCTGTAATCCCAGCGCTTTGGGAAGCCGAGGCAGGAGGATCAGGAGGTCAGGAGTTTGAGCCCAGCCTGACCAACATGGTGAAACCTCGTTTCTACTAAAAATACAAAAATTAACCGGGCGTGATGGCATGCACCTGTAATTCCAGCTACTCGGGAGGCTGAGGCAGGAGAATCACTTGAATCCGGGAGGCGGAGGTTGCCGCGAGCGGAGATCACGCTACTGCACTCCAGCCTGGGTGACAGAGCGAGACTCCGTCTATAAATAAATAAATAAATAAATAATATAAAAAAAAAAAAATTGTGGTAAATTATACAGAACATGAGGCTTACCATTTTAACCATTTTTAAGTTTCCAATTCAGTGGCATTAAGTACATTCACCATGTCGTGTAACTATCACCACTATTTCTGAAACTTTATTTCCTGAAACAGAAACTCTGTCACCAATAATCCCCGTCTCCCTGTCCCCAACCCGCCCCTGGAAACTACTATTCTCTTTTTCTATGAATTCAGTTGTTCTCGATACCTTATAGAAGTGGAATCATACAATCCTTGCCATTTTGTCTGGCTTACTATACTTAACATAATGTTTTCTTTTCTTTTCTTTTCTTTTTTTTTTCGAGACGGAGTCTCGCTCTGTCGCCCAGGCTGGAGTGCAGTGGCGCGATCTCGGCTCATTGCAAGCTCCGCCTCCCGGGTTCTTGCCATTCTCCTGCCTCAGCCTCCCAAGTAGCTGGGACTACAGGGGCCCGCCACCACGCCAGGCTAAATTTTTTTGTATTTTTAGTAGAGACGGGGTTTCACCGTGGTCTCGATCTCCTGACCTCGTGATCTGCCCGCCTCGGCCTCCCAAAGTGCTGGGATTACAGGCATGAGCCACCGCGCCCGGTTTAACATAATGTTTTCAAGATTCATCCATGTCGTAGTGTATATCACAACATCAATCTTGATATGGCTAAATAATATTTTATTGTATGAATATACCACATGTTGCTTATCTGTTCATCTGTCTACGGATACTTTTGTTATTACTTAATTTTAGAGATGAGCCTTGCTCTGTCGCCCAGGCTGGAGTGCAGATCATAGTACACTGCAACCTTAAACTCCTGGGCTCAAGTGATCCCCCGTCTCAGCCTCCCAAGTGGCTGGCACTATAGGCATGAGCCACTGTGCCTGGCTCAGTAATTACTTTAATAGATTAAACATGCCAATTAAAAGACATAGATGGGCTGAATGGATTTTTTTTAAAGGGTGGATAAAGATACTCCATGGGAATTGTCAAGTTTTTGTTGTAAAGTCTATTTAGTCTGATGTAATTATGGTTACCCTACTCTCTTTAGGTTCCTGTTTGCATGAAATATCATTTTTTACCCTTTCACTTTTAGCCTATGTGTGCCCCTTAGGTCCAAAACGATTCTGTTGTAGACAGCACACAGTTAGATCTTGTACAAAATAACTTGGAGAATGCATCTATAGGTTATAATTAAAGTCTTACAATAGCTGGGTGCAGTGGCTCACGCCTGTAATCCCAGCACTTTGGGAGGCTGAGGCAGGGGCGGATCACCTGAGGTCAGGAGTTTGAGACCAGCCTGGCCAACATGGTGAAACCCCATCTCTACTAAAAATACAATAAAATTAGCTGGGCATGGTGGTGGGCCCCTGTAATCCCAGCTACTTGGGAGGCTGAGGCAGGAGAATCACTTGAACACAGGAGGCGGAGGTTGCAGTGAGCCAAGATTGTGCCATTGCACTCCCGCCTGGGCGACAAGAGCAAGACTCCATCTCAAAAAAACAAACAAACCAACAAAAAAACTCCTACAGTGAAAACTTTACTACAATAAGGGTGCTCGCTTAGACAAGGATGTTCAAACACATATACACAAGAACGCTCAAAATGTATCAGCTTCAATTCTTTCAGAGTGAGCCAAAATAATTTAGGGGAAAAATTATTTTGACTAAAAATTACATAATGAAATAATGACTAATAATGACAGAAGCATTACAATCTAAGCACCATGAGGACCATGCTAGATTTTTTTTTTTTTTTTTTTTTTGAGGCAGGCTCTCACTTTGTTGCCCAGGCTGGAGTGCAGTGGTGTGATCATGGCTCACTGCAAATTTGAACTTGTGGGCACAGGCAATTCTCCTATCTCAGCCTCCCAAGTAGCTAGGATTACAGGAGTGTGCCACTATGCTCAGCTAATTTTGTAATTTTTGTACAGGTGAGGTCTTTCTGTTAGCCAGGCTAGTCTCCAACTCCTGGCCTTAGCAATCCTCCCACCTCGGCCTCCCAAAGTGCTGCTGGCATTCTAGGCATGAGCCACCACTCCCAGCCAAAAAATCCTTCTAATCAGAAGTTCATTTTGAGGTATTTACGTTGATGGTAGTGTTTTGTTGTCACTGAGTGCAACTTTGTCCCCAACCCTTTCTAACAGACACAAAGTAGACATCAAGTGGCTAAGGTGGTATACTGAATTTCTACTCTTCTAAGATTTTAAAAAATAATCAAATATTTGTAAGACAGCTAGCAACCTCATGAGCAAAAAAAAAAAAAAAAAAGAAAGATCTGAAAGCTTTGTAGGATAAATTCAGAATTCTTTTTTTCACCTCTAGATGGTGCAAACTAAAAGTAATTTCTGTTTGTCAGGGTTTAGCTATGATATATGAGTCCTAATACCTTTAGGTTTACTTTTCCTGTGTAACTATATAAAAGGCATTCCTGGCCTTATTTATCACAGTTTGCTTAGTTTATTTCTGAATACACTTACTTATGACATATAGAAGTCTTAATAAATATGGAAGATCAATTTTACTAAATGCTCCTAATTGTCACTTTTTTTTTTTTTTTTTTTTTTTTTTGAGATGGAGTCTGGCTCTCGCCCAGGCTGGAGGGCAGTAGTGCAATCTCGGCTCGCTGCAACCTGTGCAGTAGAGACAGGGTTTCACCATGTTGGTCAGACTGATCTTGAGCTCCTAACCTCGTGATCCGCCTGCCTCGGCCTCTCAAAGTGCTGGGATTATAGGATTACCACCACGCCTGGCTCAGTCTCAGGCATTTCTAACAACGCAAGAACGGCCTAACACAGCCAGTACCTCTCATCCATGGAGTTGTCGCTGCTTTCCTGAGGGCAATGTTTGTCCTTCAGTGGCAACTTAATAACTGCTGACTGACCTTGAACTCTCTCTCAGAGCATATGGAATGCCATCAGTTTATCTTCTACATAATTCAAAGTATTACTTCTAAATGTGAAGAAGTAATGGGCCATATTTTCCACTTTGAGCATATGTTGTAAAATGATGAGATAGCTCAGAGTTTGAAATCTTAACCAACTAATGCCTATTATAAGCATTTCCCTAGGAAATTTATATCTGTATAACACTGGTCTGTAAGACAAAAATTAAGGAGCAATTGATGTGATTTTGACAAGAAGCTGTTCCACAAATTCTATTTTTTAGTCGTTAGCCAACTGAAATAAGGTCTTAAAAGCAATATTCTGGGGACAAGCCCTAAAGACCCTCAAAGTACATTGGGTTCATATTGTCTGGGCCAAACAAGACAATAATATCTATGCCATCCCAACTGAGTAAGTTTATATATGTGAACCACAGACCTGACTGAAGACAATTCCAAGAGGTTGAGCATTTTACAAAATATTTTATCTCTCTGGAATCTGAAGATTTCAACATTTAAAAAATTTCATGTTAGATACTCATATATGCCGGTAAATTTGCATTTGTATATGATTTGAACTATGAGGTTTTGAACAGATTATTTCAACAAAGCGATGTACTAGTTCTGAAATTATTCTTATTTTAAATATCATTTGGATTTCTGTAAATGGAAAATTATGTAACAAATTCTAGCTCTTTTGACTGTCATTAGTATTTGACTAACACTGACTCCCCAAAGCCCTAAAAGAAAATAGCAGGAGTTGAAATTTCAGTTGCATTGGAGAAAATATGTACTTTGTTCCCTTAGAAATAAAGGAGAGCATGTTAGATGACCAGCCATGAAGAAGCTTGTCTTAATATGTTTTCTTTTGAAGCTCTAAGATAAAATAAGAGCTGTGCATATTACTGGGGATGAAAACCATCATGAACAAAAAAGCACTGAGTGTTGCCAAAATGATACCAGTGTTGGTACAGAATTATATGGACAGGATAGGGGGCATTCATTATCCCAGATACTTCACTTTCCATGCTCAGCAGTGTGAACATGTAAGTAAATTGTAACTTACTACTTGCAGGTCAATTGATTTCCCACTGGCACATCTCTGGATTCATTTCTATTGGGTCTCCTCTTAGCCAGTTTTTACAGAGCCTCAAAATGTGTATAGCCTGGAGGAGGCCATCAGTGTCTTAATTCACAACCTGGTGTGTGTGTGTGTGTGTGTGTGTGTGTGTGTGTGTGTGTGTAGAGAGAGAGAAAAAAAAAAGAGGAAGAGGAGAGAGAGAGAGACAGAGAAAGGGACGGAGAGGAAATTGTTCTCTTTCTCCTACTCCCTCAGAAGAGGGGGCATGGGGCTGTGGGAAAGGTGGGGCCCTCCAGGAGGCTAGAACCCTGCACCACCTGAAAGAGTCAGGAGGGCCCAAGTGTCTCGTCTCCTGAGGGTGTGTGTGTACACTACCATCGTGTGTCCAGAAGGCGATTCCTGTCCTAGAAGGGATTTCTCCTCCAACATTCCTTCTCCCTTGGGTAACCAAGTGAGGTGCTGAAACCCATCCTCTTAATCAACAGAGGTGCTCTGGGAGGCCTGAAGTCTCTTCAGACTGCTGGCTCAAACAGACCTGAGAGTGGCTGCATTTGTTTTTATGAAGCCCTACATGTGATCAGAGCTGCTCTGGGCAGCCCCAGACTATAGGCCTGAATAGAAAAATATCCTCTCTGTGATCCAGGATCCACTAGCGAAATGAGCAAGGGTTTTGTTTTTTCCTCTGGTGAAGGGAGGAACTCATCAAGTAGTTAATATGCACTACTTGACTTGATGGAGGGAAATACAGGAAACCATGAAATTTACATTTATATGACTTTATGAGAAAAGGCAGATAAACACTGCACTCGCATCCACTGAAATGGTTTGCGCACTGGAACGTCTAACTCGTGGAAATTACCTCTCCGACTGTCATTCCTAACATTGTGAGGCTTGAGAATTCATAAACAAAATGTGATGGCGTCTTCCTGAACCACAGTACCCAAGTTGCTTTGCCGTGCACACAAATTCTGGAGGAATTAGATGAAATAGAGTGTAGCTTTTGCTAAAGAAGCTAGAGCATGCTTCTATATGAAGCAACAAAACTTTTCCAAGTTTTGAAAGACAGACTTGTGACATCCCATATTGGTTGTTATTATTGGTTCTATAGCAATTGTCTTCCTTCTTTGGTAGAAACATGTGGAAGATGAGATAATGTATTTAAGCCATTTGTTGATGTTTTCCAGTCTAATCACCCTTGTTTGCTTGACAGCATTGTTGGTATGTTGGTGATATGGTAATATATAAACTCCATCTGCAGCTATCAAAGCTTTAGTACCTCATCCTCCCATCTGAGCTAATGGATGACGTTCTTACTAACCAACAGTGGCACTCTGTGGCTGGCTCAAAGTCAGATTGTTTTCCAAAGATGATGTTAATGATGTTAGGAACATTTGTTTAGCATGTAGCATAAAATCAGAAGCTATTTTTCTTAACTATATTTTTCTCTTCTTTGTTTTCTTTCCTTTCTGGATATTCTGTTTTGTCTTTGCCTATTTCTCTGGTTCACAAAGGGTCCCTTCAGTTATAATGTTAGGAGGCCTTCAGAGTTGTGGCTTTTCTCCTTCTTCCCCTTCTCCTCCTCTTCCTTTTCTTTCTTTCCTTCCCTTCCTCCTTTCCTTCTTCCTTTTTCCTTCCTTCCTTCCTTCCTTTCCTTCCTCCCTCCCTCCCTTTCTCCCTCCATTCCTTTTTCTTTTTCTTTCTCTTCTCTTCTCTCCTCTCCTCTCCTTTCCTCTTCTCTTCTTTCTTGATAGGGTCTAGCTCTGTCTCCCAGGTTAGAGTGCTGTGGTGCAATCATGGCTTACCGCAGCCTTGACCTCCTGGGCTCATATGATCCTCCCACCTCAGCCTCCCCAGTAGCTGGGACTACAGGTGCATGCTACCACAACAGGCTAATTTTTTTTTTTTTTTTTTTTTTAAGATTTGGGATTTTGCCATGTAGGACAGGCTGATCTCAAACTCCTGGGCTCAAGCAATCCTCCTGTCTTGGTCTCCCAAAGTGCTGGGATTACAGACATGAGCCATCTCACTGAGCCCAGCATCTTTCTTGATGCCAGGTTCATTGTCATTGCTGTTTGTTTTTTGTTTGTTTCAGGGTTTAGACCTTCAACATTATATGGACATTTGCTATCAGTTTTCTTGAAGATGATGGGTTAACTGCCCAAACAACTGACACACAAAAACCCAAATCACAAGAATCAGTATAATTTATTATTATTATTTCTACTCTTTGAGTTTTCATCTTTAGGATTTAAGGTACTATGGTCCTACAGGAGTCAGAGCTTATTCTAAATTCCTCACTTTCAGTCTGGGTGCGGTGGCTCACGCCTATAATCCCAGCACTTTGGGAGGCCAAGGCGGGAAGGTCACTAGAGGTCAGGAGTTCAAGACCAGCCTGGCCAACATGGCAAAACCCCATCTCTCTACTAAAAATGCAAAAATTAGCTGGGCATGATGGCACATGCCTGTAGTCTCAGCTACTCGAGAGGCCGAGGCACAAGAATCACTTACGGTGGAGGTTGCAGTGAGTAGAGATCACACCACAGCACTCCGGCCTGGGCGACAGAGTGAGACTCTGTCTCAAAAAAAAAAAAAATCCTCACTTTCTTCATTAAAAATATAAAGCGTGTAAAGATTAAAGTTAAATTGGGTCAGGAAGTGGATCCCGTGGAGTGAAGATCAGACCGCGGTGGATTGACTTCTAAAGACTCTTGGTACATGAGGAAGAAACCTGGAAGAGGAAGAGGAAAGCAAAGGGGTCAGGGATGGCTCTTCCTCAGGGTCTATTGACATTCAGGGACGTGGCCATAGAATTATCTCAGGAGAAGTGGAAATGCCTGAACCCTGCCCAGAGGACTTTATACAGAGACGTGATGTTGGAGAATTATAGGAACCTGATCTCGCCGGATATCTCTTCCAAATGCATGATGAAGAAGTTGTCATCAACAGGGCAAGGCAATACAGAAGTGTTCCACATAGGCACATTGTAAAGACTTGCAAGTCATCACATTGGAGATTTTTGCTTCCAGGAAATTGAGAAAGATATTCATGACTTTGTGTTTCAGTGGCAAGAAGATGAAAGAAATGGCCATGAAACACCCATGACAGAAATAAAAAAGTTGATGGGTAGTACAGACCAATATGATCAAAGGTATGCTGGAAACAAGCCTATTAAAGATCAGCTTGGATCAAGCTTTCATTCGCATCTGACTGAAATGCACACATTTCAGCCTGAAAGGAAAATTGGTAATCAAGTTGAGAAGTCTATCAACGATGCTTTCTCAGTTTCAGCATCCCAAAGAATTTCTTGTAGGCCCCAAACCCATATTTCTAATAAGTATGGGAATAATTCCCCCCATTCTTCATTACTCACACAAAAACAGGAAGTACACATGAGAGAAAAATCTTTCCAAGGTAATGAGAGTGGCAAAGCCTTTAATTGTAGCTCACTCTTTTTTTTTTTGAGACAGAGTCTCGCTCTGTCACCCAGGCTGGAGTGCAGTGGTGTGATCTTGGCTCACTGCAAGCTCTGCCTCCCAGGTTCGTGCCATTCTCCTGCCTCAGCCTCCCGAGTAGGTGGGACTACAGGCGCCCCGCCACCATGCCCGGCTAATTTTTTGTATTTTAGTAGAGACAGGGTTTCACCGTGTTAGCCAGGATGGTCTTGATCTCCTGACCTTGTGATCTGCCTGCCTTGGCCTCCCAAAGTGCTGGGATTACAGGTGTGAGCCACCGCACTCAGCCAATTGTAGCTCACTCTTAAAAAAACATCAGAAAATCCATTTAGGAGAGAAACAATATAAATATGATGTATGTGGCAAGGTCTTTAATCAGAAGCGATACCTTGCATGCTATAGATGTCACACTGGTGAGAAACCTTACAAGTGTAATGAGTGTGGCAAGACCTTCGGTCACAATTCAGCCCTCTTAGTTCACAAGGCAATTCATACTGGAGAGAAACCTTACAAGTGTAATGAATGTGGCAAATCAACAATCAAACCTTGCACATCATCATAGACTTCATACTGGAGAGAAACCTTACAAATGTGAAGAATGTGACAAAGTTTTCATTCACAAATCACATCTTGGAAGACATAGGAGAATTCATACTGGAGAGAAACCATACAAATGTAAGGTTTGTGACAAGGCTTATTGGATGTGATTCACACTTGGCACAACATACTGTAATTCACACTGGAGAAGAACCTTACAAGTGTAATGAGTATGACAAGACCTTTGTTCAAAATTCATCTCTTGTAATGCATAAGGCCATTCATACTGGAGAGAAATGTTACAAGTGTAACGAATGTGGCAAGGTTTTTAATCACAAAATTAGCTGGGCACGGTGGCACATGCATGCAGGGCCAGCCATTGTGGAGTCTGCAGTGGGAGGATGGCTTGAGCCTGGGAGGTCGAGGCTGCAGTGAGCTGTGATCATGCCACTGCACTCCAGTATGGGTGATGGAGCAAGATACTGTCTCAAAAAAAGAATACTTATGGTAAAGTTTGGGTAGAGGAATAATGAAATCTTTGATTAATCACAAATCAAACCTTGCATGTCATTGTAGACTTCATACTGGAGAGCAATCTTACAAGTGTAATGAACGTGGCAAAGTTTTTAATCGAAAATCAAACCTTGAATGTCATCATAGACTTCGTACTGGAGAGAAATCTTGCAAATGTAATGAATGTGGCAAGGTTTTTGGCAACAATCAAGCCTTGCATGTCATCATAGACTTCATACTGGAGAGAAACCTTACCAATGTGAAGAATGTGACAAAGTTTTCAATTTCAAATCACCCCTTGAAATACACAGGAGAGTTCATACTGGAGAGGAACCATAGAAATGTAAGGTTTGTGACAAGGATTTTGGGTGTGATTCACACCTGGCACAATGTACTGGAATTCACACTGGAGAGGAACTGTACAAGTGTAATAAGTGTGACAAAGCCTTTAGTGGGCAGTCAACACTTACTCACCATCAAGCAATCCACAGTATAGGGAAACTTTACTAATGATTGTCGCAAAGTCTTCAGTAACGCTACAACCATTGCAAAACACTGGAGAATCCATAATGAAGAGAGGTCTTACAAGTGTAATAAATGTGGCAGATTTTTCAGACAATGTTCATACCTTGCAGTTCATTGGTGATCTCATACAGGAGAGAAACCTTACAAATGTGATGATTGTGGCAAAACCTTTACTTCACATTCACACCACATTAGATATCAGAGAATCCATAATGGACAGAAATCTTACAAATGTCGTATGCGTGGCAAGGTCTTCAGTCTGAGGTCACTCCTTGCAGAATATCAGAGAATTCATTTTTGAGGTAATAGTTCCAAATGCAATGAGTAGAGCAAACCATCAAGGATTAATTGACATTAGAGTCAATTCAGCATTGACTTGAGTTTGAGTTGACTTAAAACAGTGAGTTCAAGCATTAATTGACATTAAAGTGTTTATGTTAAGAGAATCGGGCCAGGCGCAGTGGCTCACGCCTGTAATCCCAGTACTTTGGGAGGCCAAGGTGGGTAGATCACTTGAGGTCAGGACTTTGAGACCAGCCTGGCTAGCAGACGTGAGCCACTTTTCCCAGTCTGTCTTTTGTTTCTTTAACAAAAACTGATAGGGATTTTTATGGGTATTGTGTTGAATCTAAATCACACTGGGTTATATAATCATTTAACAATATTAATTTTTCCAAACCATCAATATGGGTTGTATCTCTATATATGTTTTTAATCATTTCGATCAATGTTTATAGATTTCAAGGTAGGAAATTCTCAGCTTTTTATGTTTATGCCTAAGTATTTCTTTAAGTTCTCTAGCAAATGGAAGTGTTCTTAAATTTTTGTTTAAAATTGTTTATTGTTAATGTATGGAAATTCAACTAATTTTTGGTGCTGATAATTTATTCTGCAAACACACTGAATGTGTTTATTAGTTTCAGTAGTATTTTGGCTGACTGTGATTTTCTACACAGAATATCATGTCATCTACAAACAAATATAATTTTACTTCTTTCTTTCTGATTTGGATAAGTTTTATTTCTTTTGCTATTTAATTACTCTAGCTAGGACAGCCAGTACTTATTGAATAGAAAGGGTGAAAGCATTGTTGCATCATATGAGATCCTACAGGAAAAGCATTCCATTTTCCCTGTTTGGTTATTTCTATTGTTGAGGTAAATTTCCTTCTCTATCTATTTTGTTTAGGATTTCTATGATGACTGTAAGTTGAATTTTGTGAAATGCTTTTTCTCCATCTATTGAGATGATGTGTTTTCATCTTTCATTCTCTTCAAGTGGTATATCACATTGATTTGCTTGAATATGTTGAATCATCCTGGCATCCCAGAAGTAAGTGACACTTGCATATCTACAATCCTTTTATATATCCTTTTGAATACTGTTTTCTAGTACAAGGGGTCTTCAAGAAGCTCATGGAAAAATACGTATTATGAGAAAATTGTGCATGAATTCCACCCTTTTTGCACCAAAATAAACTGGTACAAATCTTTTATAACATGTCTGAACAGGCTCTATAACATGTCTGAACAGGCTCTAGTTTGAGGCACTCAGAAGGATAAGACATGAGTTTGAAAAGAGACTCTATCAAAGCAATATAAATTCTGCTAAAATTGAAACAAGAGGAAACGTCAAATTTACAATGAGACCAGATGCAGGGGCTCAGGCCTGCAATCCCATCACTTTCTTTTCTTTTCTTTTTTTTTTTTTTGAGATGGAGTCTGGCTCTGTCGCCCAGGCTGGAGTGCAGTGGTGCAATCTCGGCTCACTGCAAGCTCCACCTCCCGAGTTCATACCATTCTCCTGCCTCAGCCTCCTGAGTAGCTGGGACTACAGGCGTCCGCCACTACGCCCAGCTAATTTTTTGTATTTTTAGTAGAGACGGGGTTTCACCGTGTTAGCCAGGATGGTCTTGATCTCCTGACCTCGTGATCCGCCCACCTCAGCCTCCCAAAGTGCTGGGATTATAGGCGTGAGCCACCATGCCTGGCATCCCGGCACTTTCAGAGGCCGAGGCAGGTGGGTCACATGAGCCCAAGTATTCAAGACCAGCCTGGGCAACATGGTGAAACCCCTTTCTCTACAAAGAATACAAAAATTAGCTGGGCATGGTGGCACATGCCTGTAGGGCCAGCTATTATGGAGTCTGCAGTGGGAGGATGGCTTGAGCCTGGGAGGTCGAGGCTGCAGTGAGCTGTGATCATGCCACTGCACTCCAGTATGGGTGATGGAGCAAGATACTGTCTCAAAAAAAGAATACTTATGGTAAAGTTTGGGTAGAGGAATAAAGAAATCATTGATGTTTTATGAAAAGGTTATGGAGACGATGCCAAAAGAAATCAACAGTTTGTAAATGAAGAACTCATTTTGAGTTGGGACAAGACAGTGTTGAAAGTGATGCACGGAGCGGCAGGCAGACCATCCCCATCAGTTTCAAACACACACAAAATAATCTTGTTCATACCACAATGAAGAGGACTGACAGCTTATAGCAGAAACAATAGTCAGGAGTTTGAGAACAGGCTGGTTAACATGGTGAAATCTCGTCTTTACCAAAAATACAAAAATTAGCTGGGTTTGGTGGCGGGCACCTGTAATCCCAGCTCTTCGGAAGTCTGAGGCCAGAGAATTGCTTGAACCCAGGAGGCGCAGGTTGCAGTGAACCGAGACGGCGCCATTGCACTCTAGCCTGGGCAACAAGGCAAAACTTTGTCTCAAAAGAAAAAAAAAAGTGTCAAGCCCCTTCTCTTTTTTTCTCTGCCATCGTGGTGTGTACTTGACTGTGCTTCTCACCAGATCTTCTCACAAGACTTTCAGAATTAAGCGATTCATGGCCAAGAAACAAAAGCAAAATCGTTCCATTCCCCAGTGGATTCAGATGAAAACTGGTAATAAAATCAGGTACAACTCCAAAAGGAGACATTGGAGAAGAACTAAGCTGGGTCTATTAGTAATTGCACATGAGATGGCACACATATTTATGTTGCCTGAGCGTCACCATCACATTACCATATCAAGCTGAAAATGTCACCATTATCTGGAGAGTTGGACATGTTTTATTGGGCATACATTTTTTTCTCTCTGAATCTGTTATGAATGCATTGGTTGCCTGGGTTCAGTAATAAATATGTGAGACTTTTCATTAAAAAAAATTAAAGTTAAATTGCCATGCCATTAATGGAGAAAAGGAGCATTTTAACAAAAACAGTTTCTCCCCACCCCATTTCCATTTGATGCCAATCAAAACATACCACTGGCCATTCAGTAAAAATAATTTAATAAACCCAAGAACAAAAGCAGTGTGCTTGTACACAGACATATAAATTAAAGAAAATGAAAGAATAAAGAAAACTAAACTCTACTTGTTAGCGTATCCTGGAATGAAATTGTAGTTTTCTAACTGAGAATGTGTCTTTGTCTGTAGAACACAGTTCTGGGTTCAAGTAGCAGGTACTTTTTTTTTTTTTTTTTGAGATGGAGTTTCGTTCTTGTTGCCCAGGCTGGAGTGCAATGGCACGATCTCAGCTCACTGCAATCTCTACCTCCTGGGTTCAAGTGATTCTCCTGCCTCAGCCTCCCAAGCAGGTGGGATTACAGGCATGTGCCACCATGCCTGGCTAGCAAGTACTCTTTTTTTAATAGATGCCTCCTTTTTTGCTGCCCAACACATCAATTGTATCTTCTCCCTCCACTTTCAGCTGTGCAGGTATCTACTTCATTGATTTGCTGCTTGTCAAATGCAGATCTGATCTGCCTGACAAACCCCATCCCTCACAATAGGCTCTGGCATTTGAAGGCTTGGCTGGGACTAGGATCTGTTTCCAAAGTGGCTCACACATATGACTGGCAAGCTAGTGCTGGTTGTTAGCAGGAGGCTGCAATTCCTTACTACAAGGACATTTCCACAGGGTTTCTTGAGAGTATCATGACGTGGCAGCTGGCTTCCCCCATTGTGAGTGATCCCGGACTCAGGTTTTGATAGAGAGAAAGGAATTCCTGCTACCATAACTTTCCTAGCCTATCCCATCACCTCCACACATTCTTGCCCTTGGGAGGAAGGGGAGTTTCCAGTTGGTAAATTTAGTGGAAGGAATTAAATATGGTCAGTTAGCTTCCTTGGGCTTATTTTGGAGCAGGTTAATCCTCAAGAGGCAGACATTCTACTCTCATCTATTTTTTTTTTTGCCAGACGAAAGGGCCCACTCTTTAGGGGAGTCTTTGACTTGTCCAGCTATGCCAGGAACTGAGTGGGCTGGGTTGAAGGTAAGCCCGTGTGGCTGTAGATCTAAAGTCATGACCTCCCATCGGCATTGCCAGTGACATTTTGAGCTCCACCAATATGATTCTATATCAGTTAATTCTCAACAGTGGAAGAGCAGATGGGACCTCTTCCAACCTGAAAATTTGATGGAAGGGAATAAAATTAGATTAATTCAGCAAATAATTTGAAGAATGAAATTGTTTCCCACTGGGTAAATCTGAACATCTTCAAGGCTGAGGATATTACTGTGTTCAATTCTTTTCCTTACAGCCTAAGAAGGTACCATCAAGACTTCTTCCAGAGGAGTGTTTGGATAGGGAGAGCACAGGAAATCGGGGGTGGAAGTGTAGAGAGAGAGAGTCATTTTTGTTTATCATCCTTGCCCTTAAGTTTTCTCACGTGCTTTGGTCAAATGTCTAGTGGTGGTACTAATGTGAGAAATATCAACCAGTTAAAATTTTCATGGCAGACTTTTGACTCCAATCTCTACTTCCTGTTGTAACAACAGATCCTCAACAATGACGACGACTACTACTATAATAATAGTACTTACTATTTTTGAGCACCTACCATAAGCCCAACAGCATCCTTTGAACTTTACATACATTGTTTCTGATATAAATATCAGATACCTAAGAGGTAGATATTATTTTCATTTTACAGGTGAGGACAATAAGGCCCAGGGAGATTAAGAAACATGCTGCAGGTCACACAGAGATTGGAACGCCTTTCTGTCTGACTCCAAAGCTGGTGCTCTTTGTATTCTGTCACATCTCAACTTTTCAGGGTGGAGAGGGCAGTTAAAGAAGAGGGTGTTCTTGCTTTTTGAGGCTCCTTGACTTCTCCTAGGAGGGTTTTCCAGATAACCCAGAAACTCAGGGGACATTAAGGCAGAGGATTCAATTCAGAGACCATCTTACCCTTCCAACAGTCCCATCTCTTGCCCCACTTGCTTCCCAGCCATGAAACTGTTATCACATCTAACTCGGAACTGTGCTAAGAGGCCATCTGTTCAGCCAGGAGGTGCCATTATCTTTTATGGTCCCTTAAAATGGCCGTTGCCTGAGTAATTGAAACTGCATTTGACAATGGAAGAAGAGATTCTGTGTCTCTGAGGGACCATATCTACATTGCTATTTTGTCTTCCCATGGCAAAAGGAACTTGAAAGAACTCGAATGTTGAGAGGGAAGAACAACAATTACCTTAATAGGTGTGGTAGTCAGAATGATGGCTTTCCACAGCTATCCATGTCTTTTTCCCTGGGACCTGGGAATGTGGTTCCTTACATGGCAAAAGGGACTTTGCAGATGTGATTAAATTAAGAGATTTGCATTGGAGGAGATTATTTTGGATTATCTGGTGGGCCCAATATTATCACAAGGGTCCTTAGGAGGGAAGGAAGGAGGCAGGAGAGTCAGAGAAGATGTGACTACAGCCGCAGAGGATTGCTGACTGGGGGTCATAAGCCAAGGAATGCAGGAAGCCTCTAGAAGCTGGAAAAGGCAAGGAAACAGATGTCCCCTAGACCCCTAGAAGTAACACAGCCGTGCTGACACGTTTTAGTCCGGTGAGACCCAGTCAGATTTCTGACTTCTAGAACTGTATGTTAATTTGTATTGCTTTAAGGCACTAAATTTGTGGTCATTTGTTACAATGGCAGCAGGAAATGAATATACTAAGATACTCTCTACCCTTCCTCACTTAATTATTTATACAACTGGCCATTAAAAATCCTGGCCAGAACCTTTGTGTCTACTAGGGACCTCGCCATCTAGTCTTTTCTCGCAAAGCAAGAGGCATCGGCATATCACGTCTGGCGTACCATGTTGTTATTGCCTCTTTTCATAATGGCCTTTTGGAGCAAAGAGCTTACACAATACTGTTTCATACTGATAAAGAAACTTTGACAGATCAATACCATTTCTGTGGAGTCAAACACTAGGGGGCTCTGCATAGCCTGTTACTTACTCTGAGACGTAATAAATACAAATCAGCAATAGTACAACTAGTAGATGGCATATGTCCATTTGTGGCTTGTGCTTCTGGAAAACAAGGCATGGCTATCACCACTAGGCAGCTCCCCGGGTTTCCTGAGTCAGCTATTACCAACGGAACTGCTTCAGTGCTACGGGAAATGAGGTGAAAAAAGTCAATGACTCCCAGTCAAGCTCCAAAGGAAATGGCACAGCTAATGTAAGTTCCTCTGAAGCTGAGCCGGTATCTGCTGGTTGACAGTTAATGACCCTGGTTGGGGCCCCATTAGAGAGTGGGGTAAAGAGCATCTTTGTTTTCAGCTGAACACTTTAGAAACTGCCTTGTGGATTAAAGGCGTCCACTGAATAAATGCCAGCCAGCAGGATAATGATTTAATTAACCCTCCTGCTGAAGCTGGTGGAAACCCAGAGCAGTCATTTCCTGGTAGAAACTCTTACCACAAAACAAATTCAACTGATTTCTGCCTGCTCCTCTCATCCTCTGTGGAGATCAGAAAGAGCAAAACAGTTTGAGCTGGTTAAACCAAAGATGCCTTCCGGAGGGCTTCAATTTGCCAACACTGCAGGGAGCCGGGATGAGCTGGGGTCCAATAAACCCCATGCGGCTTTGGCGCAGAGTGTCAGGTCACTTCTAGATTCTTACACTCCTCTGTGCTCTGGGCTATCTCCTCTATGCACTCTCAGGGGAAAGTTCCCCTCATTAATTAAATGCTGCATTACCCCTTAATGAGTGTTTATGCACTGGTCACATTACTGCTAAAGCAGAAATAAGGCATTACTGCCTTAAGCATTGGAAATCATCCCAGTAACTGGCTAACACTAAGCTTGTCAAGATACCAGAATCTAACATCGAATTAGTCAATCAAATTACCAGAAGGAGATAAAGTGACAGTTTGGCATTTCCATTTTACTGACAGGGTTAGAAATCTATGTCCCTTACAACGTATTCCCTGAGCACCTCTGATGTGCTGGCACACTTAGAAAAAGCTAACTGATCCTATGTTAATGTGTACAGTCAGGACCCGAGACCTAAATCTAGGTAGTGTCTCAGATCATTCACTGTTTGGGATTATTTGCATTTCTATTATTTTGTCTCTAGGAAGATGGCAAGATGAACTTACACAAAATTTAATTCTTGGGTGGGCACTCTGCCAGATGTATCATTTAATCTACAGACTAACTTGGTGTCAGTTTGGGTCCTCCAATAAGCAAATGCTGAGATAGACTCACAGTTATCGGGGAATAACACTAGTGTCTCTATTTCATTTACTTCGGCTCTGATCCTTGTGATTTCTTTTCTACTGGCAAATTTGGGTTTGGTTTGTTCTTGTTTTTCTGGTTCCTTGAGATGCAACATGAAGTTGTTAATTTTTGATCTATTTTTTTGATGTAGGCATTTAATGCTATAAAATTCCCTCTTAGCATTGTTTTTGCTGTACCCCAGAGGTTTTGGTATGTTGTGTTTCTGTTTTAATTCATTTCAAAAAAGTTTTAAATTTACATCTTAATTTATTCATTGACCCAGTGATCGTTCAGGAACATGTTGTTTAATTTCCATGTATTTGTATAGTTTCAAAAATTCCTCTTGTTATTGATTTCTAGTTTTATTCTGCTGTAGTTTGAGAAGATACTTGATATGATTTTGATTTTTAAAAATTTGTTGAGACTTGTTTTGTGGTCTAAAATATGGTCTGTCTTGGAGAATATTCCATGTGCTGATAAGAACATATATTCTACAGTTGGTGTGCAGATTAGTCTATAACATTCTAAGTCAATTTGGTCAAAAGAATAATTAAGTCCTTTTTTTGTTTTGTTATTTTTCAGTCTCGATGACCTGTCTAGTGCTATGACTGTGGTATTGAAGTCCCCCACTACTGTATTGCTGTCTATCTCTTTCTGTGGGTCTGCTAATATTTGTTTTATGACCCTGGGTGCTTTGGTGTTGGGTGCATATATATTTAGGATTGTTATATCCTCTTGCTGAATTCATTCCTTTATCATTATATAATGACCTTCTTTGTGTGTTTTTATTAAATTGTTTTTGATTTAAAGTGTGTGTGTGTGTGTGTGTGTGTTGTGTTGTTTTGTTTTGAGATAGAGTCTTGCTCCGTCACCCAGGCTGGAGTGTAGTGGTGCAATCTTGGCTCACTGCAACCTCCGCCTTCTAGGTTTAAGTGATTCTCCTGCCTCAGCTTCCCGAGGAGCTGGGATTACAGGTGCCTGCCACCATGCCCAGCTAATTTTTATGTGTTTAATAGAGACAGGTTTTCACCAGGCTGGCCAGGCTGGTCTTTAACTCCTGACCTCAAGTGATCCACTTGCCTCGGCCTCCCAAAGTGCTGGGATTACAAGTGTGAGCCACCACGCCTGGCCCTAAAGTCTGTTTTTTTTGTTTGTTTGTTTGTTTTTTAGGCGAAGTCTCGCTCTGTCGCCCAGGCTAGAGTGCAGTGGTGCGATCTCAGCTCACTGCAAGTTCCACCTCCTGGGTTCACACCATTCTTCTGCCTCAGCCTCCCGAGTAGCTGGGACTACAGGCGCCCGCCACCATGCCCGGCTAATTTTTTTTGTACTTTTATTAGAGACGGGGTTTTACTGTGTTAGCCAGGATAGTCTCGATCTCCTGACCTCGTGATCCACCTGCCTCAGCCTCCCAAAGTGCTGGGATTACAGGAGTGAGCCATCGCACCCAGCTAAAGTCTGTTTTATGTGATGTAAGTATAGCTATTCCTACTTGCTTTTGGTGTTTTTTTTTTTTTTTTGACTGAGTCTCGCTCTGTCACCCAGGCTGGAGTGCTCACTGCAACCTCTGTCTCCCAGGTTCAAGCAATTCTCCTGCCTTAGCCTCCTGAGTAGCAGGGATTATAGGCGCATGCCACCACTCCCAGCTAATTTTTGTAATTTAGTAGAGACGGAGTTTCACCATGTTGGTCAGGCTGGTCTCGAACTTCTGACCTCTTGATCCGCCTGCCTCAGCCTCCCAAAGTGCTGGGATTACAGGCGTGAGCCACTGTGCCCAGCCTCTGCTTGCTTTTGGTTTTAAAAAAATCTAAGAGGAAATTTTTCCTAACTCATTCTATGAGGCCAGTACCACTCAAATACCAGAACTAGACAAGGGCACAAGAGAAAAAAACCAAAAAAACTAAAGACCAATATCTCTGGTAAATATAGATGCAAAAATCCCTAACAAAATACTAGCAAACCAAATCCAACAGCACATCAAAAAGATAATATACCATGATCAAGTGGTTTTATACTAGGGAGGCAAGGTTGTTTCAACATATGCACATCAATAAATGTGACTCGTCACATAAAGAGAAGGACAAAAACCACACATGATCATCTCAATAGATGCAGAAAAAGCATTTACTGAAATTCCTTCATGATAAAAGCCTTCAAACTAAGCAGGCTTTTTTTGAGGTATGTTTCCTAAGAAGGAACATACCTCAAAATAATAAAGGCTGTATATGACAAACCCACAGCCAACATCAAACTGAATGGGAAAAAGTTGAATGCGTTCCCTCTAAGAGCTGGAACAAGAAAATAATGCCTACTTTCACCATTCCTATATTCAACATACTACTCAAAGCCAGAGAAATTGGGCAAGAGAAAAAAAAAAGTCATACAAGTTAGAAAAGAGGAAGTCAAATTATTCCTGTTCATTGATGATATGATCTTATTTCTAGAAAACCCCAAAGACTCCACCAAAAAACTCTTAGATTTTATAAATAAATTCAGTAAAGTTTTATGATAAAAAATCAACCTGCAAAAATCAGTAACATTTCTATATACCAGTAATGATCAAGCTGATAACCAAATCAAGAAGGCAATGCCTTTTACAATAGCTAAAACAAAACAAAACAAAACAAACAACAACAGCAAAAAAAAAAAACCACCCTAGGAATGTATTTAACCAAGGAGGTGAAATACCTCTACAAAAAAACCCAAAAAACACTGAGGAAAGAAATTTTAGATGACACAAACAAATGGAAAAACCTCCCATGTTCATGGATTGGAAGAATTAATATCATTAAAATGAGTATACTGCCCAAAGCAATCTATAGATTCAATGTAATTCCAATCAAAATACTGTCATTTTTCATAAAATTAAAAAAATCCTGATTCATAATGAATAATAAAAAAAAAGAGCCCAAATAGCCAGAGCAATCCTAAGTAAAAAGAACAAAGCTGGAGGCTCACTTTACCTGACCTCAAGTTATATTGCAAGGCTACAGTAACCAAACCAGCATGGTACTGGTATAAAAATAGACACATAGATTAATGGAACAAAATAGAACTAAGAAATAAAGCCGCCAAGTGATCTTTGACAAAGTTTGACAAAAGAATACCCTTGGGAAAGGGCAACCTTTTCAAAAAATGGTGTTGGGAAAATTGGATAGCCATATACAGAAGAATGAAATGAGATCCCTATCTCTCACTATATAAAAAAGTCAATTCCAAATGGCTCAAAGGCTCATGTAAGACCTAAAACTATAAAAATACTAGAAGAAAACCTAGGGAAAATTCTTCTGGGCATTGATCTAGGCAAAGAATTCATGACTAAGATTTCAAAAGCACAAGCAACAAAACCAAAAATAGACAAATGGGACTTAAACAAAGAACTTGTGCACAGCAAAAGAAATAATCAACAGAATGAACATACAACCTGCAGAATGAGATAAAATATTTTCAAACTATGCATCCAACAAAGGATGAATGTCCAGAATTTACAAGGTACTCAACTCAACAACGACAACAAAACAAATAGCCTTATTAAAAAGTGGACAAAGGACATGAAAAGACATTTTTCAAAAGAAGATATACAAATGGTTAATAACATATGAAAAAATGCTCAATATCACTCATATAATTAGAGACATGCAAATTAAAACCACAATGAGATACCATGTTGCACCAGTCAGAATGTCTATTAATAAAGACAAAAACAACATATGTTGGTGAGGATGGGGAGAAAAGGGAACACTTACACACTGTTGGTAGAAATGCAAATTATTACAACCTCTATGAAAAACAATATGGAAAATTCTCAAAGAACTAAAAATAGAACTATTCAATCCAGCAATCCCACTACTGGGTATCTACACAAAAGAAAAGAAATCATTCTATCAAAAAGATACCTGCACTCATATGTTTATTGCAGCACTACTCACAATACCAAAGATATAGAAGCAACCTAAGTGTCCATCGACAGATGATTGGATAAAGAAAATGTGGTATCTATACCCAGTGGAATACTATTCAGCTATTTAAAAAGAATGAAATAATATATTTTGTTGTAATATGGATGGAACTGAAGACCATTTTCTTAAGTGAAACAAGTCAGACAAAGACAAATGTTGCATGTTCTCACAAGTGGGAGCTAAATAATGTGTACACATGGACATAAAGTATGAAATGATAGACACTGGAGACTTGGAAGAGTGGAGGGCTGGGAGCGGGGTGGATGATGAGGAATTAGTTAATGGGTATGATGTACATTAATGGGCATGATGTACACTAAAAGCCCAGACTTCACCACTATGCAATATATTCATGTAGCAAAATTACACTTGTACCCGTTACATTTATACAAATAAAAAAATTAAATTAAAAATGATGCAGTAATCCAGGCAAGAAATGATGAAGACTTGGATTAGGGAGGGCATGGCGGTGGGGATAATCATATTTAGGACGTATATTTTGAAGGTAGAATTGATGGTATTTGCTGGTAGACCCAATCCAAGGTGTGGGAGAAGAAAAACATCAGAATGACACCAAGGTGGTTGGCCTATGCAGTGAGAGGTATGGTGTTGCCACTAGCTAAGGAAGAGAAGACTGCAGGAGAGGCTGGTTCAGAGGGCTATTAGAAGCTCATGCAGCTGTGGTAAATTTGAGATATGTAGGCAATAGACACAAAGGTCTGGAGTTCAAAGTAGAGTTCTGGGCTGGAAATATAAATGTTAAGAACCATTCACTTATAGCTGAAAAATGAAATTTAAAGCAGTGAGTGCAGCTGACATTACCAAGGGAGGGAGTGGACATAGATAAGAGAGGACCAAGGTCTGAACCCTGGACTCTCCAACCTTTAGACACCAAGAGAGATAAGAAGAAATTAGCAAACGAGATTGAGAAGAAGAATAGGAAGAAAAACAGCTAAAAGAAGCAATTATTTCAAGTGATCAACTGTGTTAAATGCTGGTGATGGGGCATGTAAAGTGAAAACTGTGAAATAACCATTGGATTAAGAATGTAGAGAGATCGTTGGAGACCTTGAAAAAAGTAGCTTCAGTGAGATAGTGGGGGCGAAACCTGACTGAAGTGGGTTCTAAAGAATTTGGAAACAGTGTATATATTATTATTTCTTTTTTTATCACTCTTAGAATTGAAATATTTATATATATATTCTAAGGAACTCGCTTGTAAGGAGGAGAAAATTAGGGCAATGTTTGGAGGGAGAAGTGAGATCAAGAGAGGGTTTTAGAATATGGGAAATATGACAGCCTGTTTTTATATTGGTGAAAATTGTTCAGTCAAGAGGAAAAAATTGATAATACAGGAGAGAGAAGGGAGAATTTCTAGTGTGAGGTCTTGAGTAAGAGGGGTGAGAAGGGATCTAGTGCATGTGTGGAAAGGCTGAAAAGGTGTGAAGATTCAAGATGTGGAATGATATGGAGGAATTAGGAAATGAACAGAAAAGAACCCTTCAGAATTTGCCAGTCACTATAACCCTTTTCTTGATTATTTTGGGCACATGTACTTGCCTCATACAAGCCAACTTTGATTGTCAGGCCTCCTCCAAAGTAATAATTTAGTTGGGAGGTGGGCCATGTAGCATTAGTAATTTGCGCACAGCGAGGGCAGCCATATGACCCAAGCATGGTATTCTTTTTTTTTTTTTGGAGATGGAGTTTCACTCTTGTTGCCCAGGCTGGAGTGCAATGGCACCATCTCAGCTCACTGCAACCTCCACCTCCTGGGTTCAAGCGATTCTCCTGCCTCAGCCTCCTGAGTAGCTGGGATTACAGGTATGTACCACCACGCTGGGCTAATTTTTGTATTTTTAGTAGAGATGGGGTTTCTCCATGTTGGTCAGGCTGGTCTTGAACTCTCGACCTCAGGTGATCCACCCGCCTTGGCCTCCCAAAGTGCTGGGATTACAGGCGTGAGCCACCGTGCCCAGCCAAGCATGGTATACTTCTTCAGAACTTCTATAGCTGCCATATCACACTCTTGGCTCCTAAGTGTGTGGTCAACTCAGATCTCAAGATCACCTTCACATACGTTTAACTCTGAGAGAATAGAAATGGAACAGTTAAACATGCAGGAAAAGGGAGACAGCCCTGAAAGCTTCAGAATTAGACAAGAATACAGAGGTGAGGCACAGGAAACAGCACAATGGTGCTGAGCGCCCAGCCACAGAAAGGAGTCGCACTGGAGGGAGCTTTGGGGTAGGGGTTCTACTAAGTGGAGAGATCTGCTTATTAAAAAAATTCTGTTGGGGGAGATATTCATTCACACTCTGCTTCTATTACTAAATTTCATTCAACATTTCAACCAATAAATTCAGCGGTTGGCAAAGGTGAAGCATAAGATAATTTTCACTGACTGGCTCTCTGCAGGCTCCATTAACTGCCTTCTACACCAGGACGTGAGTATGGAGAGCTTCAAATGCTTACAAGGTAACAATAGAGTGCTCAGCATTACAAGGGAGTGAGTGAAGGAAGACTTGGCACACAATGAAAGGTACCACTCTGTGCCTTTACCTATTCCTTTCTTAGGTCCACATACTTCCTCCCTTAGGAAATCTTCAAGGCAGGGTCACAAATTATATAAAGAGGATATATTTGAAGGTTGAAAAATTAACTCGATCTAGTAATAATCCACAGGATGTAGTCCATGCCTTTATTTATTTATTTATTTAGAGACAGAGTCTCGCTCTGTCACACAGGCTAGAGGGCAGTGGCGCGATCTCGGCTCACTGCAAACTCCACCTCCCGGGTTGAAGCAATTCTCATGCCTCAGCCTCCTGAGCAGCTGGGGTTACAGACATGTGCCACCTTGCCCGGCTAATTTTTTTATTTTTAGGAGAGATGGGGTTTCAACATTTTGGCCAGGCTGGTCTCGAACTCCTGGCCTCAAGGGATCCGCCCGCCTCGGCCTCCCAAAGTGCTGGGATTACAGGCGTGAGCCACCGCACCCGGCTGATGCCTTTATTTTGACAGAATAATAAAGAAATGTACATACAATAACCAACTGTTATCTAAAAATTGAAATGGGTAACAGTTAAGTGGAACACAAAGTCCATATAGATTATACTTAATAAAAAATTTTACTGCCAATATACAACTAAAAATCAGCCAATTAGTCTAGATACGACAAAGAATAAACACAAACTGAATGTATGCCTTTGAGGCTTGACAACTTTGCTGAATTATGAATCCCTCAGGGAAGACAGACATAATTTGTTACCTAAATATAAGAACTACGAGCAGCAGTTTCCTATCACTTGCTGGCCAATTGATGAATTGATTCTTGATGATTGACACTAACAAACTGATTACATATGTGTGTATACACACCTTAAGGGAATGGAAAGATAGCCGTGAGAGAAGAAAAGGATGGTAAAAGAAAAAAAAAAAACACAACAGAGATGTCTTTCAAAGGCAGATAACTGAGTTCTATCTGTAAACTTCCTTTGCTTGTGAATTCATTTGTAAACACTAATCCATATCTAGTTCACTCAATTTGAGAATATTTAATAAGAAAAACTTCATTAATTAAATCACACTCGTTTTATTTTTTGGAAAAGGAAAAGATAAATGTAATTATAAACCCACAGTAACAAACCATAGAAAAAGTTAAGTATCTTTCCCAAGGAATGAGAATAACTTAGGAGAAGAAACTAAAACATTAGTAGGACTCTGAGAAAGTATTTCCCAGCATTTTTACAAGCTCTAGCAGCCTCTGTAGGGTTGAAAAGGTACTACCCATCGCCAGGGTCATGGCAGATACTCCTACAAAAAAAGGCAGGTGAGCAAGAGAGAAGCACAGCACATTTGCTTAACAAAGTTTTATGTGACATGGGAGCTTTTTGAAATGAAGACCCAAATATCCAAGGAAAACTGTGTAGTTTTATGTTTTTCTTTGACGGAGAATGGACAAGCATGTAGAAATGTGATTGGACAAACGATTGAATGAGAACAAACTGAGAGGGAACCCACTAAGACCTCTTTGTGCAGATTCTTCCTGGCCAATCTGTAACATTTCTTCCTTTGGGGGTCGAGGGCAAAACACCTGTCATTTGGCAGCCTTTAGGGGAGAAGGGAGAAGGTCAGACAGTAATATTTCTTGCTTTGAGGGAGAGGAGTTCTACTTTCTATGGCTTACTTCAGGAGAGAAATGAGGGAAAGTGAAGGAAGATGGGAGAAGGTCAGAGGGAATTTTTTGCTCTTCTAGGGATGGAAAAATTCCACTTCCACCCTCTTAGGGTCTTGGCTGGGTCTGAGAATTAAATTAACATAATATAGATTAACAGGTGAAAAACCTACAAATTTATTTAATACAAGTTTTACATGGCAGGGGAGCCCTCATACATAAATGAAGACCCAAATAAGCAGTTAGAGTGAGTTACTTATATACTGAATTGGACAAGGAATTATAAGTTGTGAAGAAGCAACTAACTTGTGTGGAGAGGCTTTAAAAGATAAGAGTTATTCTATCAAAGTCTACAGTATTCTCTTGGTTTTAACTTTTCATCCTTGAAGATAAGGATGCTGTCTTTCCTCCTAGTACAGGGAGAGTGTCTTCCACACTGGAATTTCATCTTCTGCTCTTAATAAACAGCATGAAGGTCAAAGTGATCTTCTGGCATCTGTTGTTTCTCACGTGTTTTTAACTTAAACAGTTAACATGCCAGAATATCATATTTTAACACCTTAACTTCTGAGGCCCTTCCATCCTCCTTCAGTCCAAAGTACCCAGTATGCCAAAGTACCAAATTTTGGGGTATCATGCTCTGAGCTCTAATACCTCTTAATTAAATATAGTGATGGTCATTTTAAAACATATTATTTTTATACAAAAATATGTAGGTATTAGAAAATACACACTTTAAAAAATTACTTGCAATTCCACTTTCCAGAAAGGATAGAATTTGCATTTTGGTGATTATATTTTCAGAATGTTTTCTATATGGTAATAGCTTTGAGGCAGAGAAAAGCAATGAAGTGGCAGAGAGGATATCAAATATTGTGATATTTTGAGAAATCCTTTGAGGAATTTTTACAGATATATATGTAAATATTTGACAATTCCAAATTATTTCAGAGTAATTGATAAATCCAAAAATTTGCACAAGAAAGAGTAAGACCTAGAAGATGATGAAAACATCACAGAGAAGGAGTGGGGGTAGATACCAGCCATGAGAGGTGATCTATTTGTAAGTCACAAAACTAATACTGTTGTCTTGACTGGTATTGAAAATTCAACAAAAGAGGAGGAGGAGGTGGAGACATAAAATGAGAACTATCAGAGTGTAGTTTTGAAACTTGTTTCAAGTGTGTGGGCAGGCAGTGGTCAGGGAGGACGCTCTGGTATATCAGTGCACTCCATACTTGAGTTGAGGTTAAAAAATGCATGCATATCACAATAGCAGATTGAAACCTTATACACTGAGCCCTTGGAGAGCAGAACAAAGAGGAAGTGGAGAAAGGATTCCACCACCAGGTGATAATACTCACCGGTCCAAAGGGAAATAAGAGAGGGAAAAATCATTGCATTCAATCAAAACCTTATGCTCTGATGCCAAACTTACACTGCCCAGCTAATGGAAGTGGTTTGACCCATCGACCTGCAGGGTACAACATTAATACTTTAAAGACTCATCACATGTCCTCTTGAGAAAAGAGTGCACTCCTTCCAGGATGCTTCTGACACTTCACTCCCCGTTCCAGTAGCAGCTGAAGGATTATGCCTCTTTTGACTGGGTTTCCTTGTAACCCTGACTAAAAACTACCTTAGGCTTGAGGGGTTGGATGGACCATCTCACTGGGCCAAGCCTGGAGTCAGAGGTTCTTAGTGAATTCAACTGAGATTAAATTTTGCTATGTAATTAAATCACAGCAAAAACTACAATGATATGGAGGAGAGAAGACAGCCTGTGGTTTGGAACATAACCCAGTCTGCTATTAAAATGCACAGGGTGTCTATAGCTAACAACAGTGTACTGTATATTTCTAAATAGCTAGAAGAGAAGAGTTGAAATGTTCCCAATACAAAGAAATAATAAATGTTTGAGGTGATGGATACCCTAATACCCTGATTTGATCATTACACATCATATGCATGTTCAAAATATTATATATGCCCCATAAATATGTACAAATATTATTTATCAATAAAAAATGTATGCATAAAATGAGCAGGGCATGAGTATAATGTACTGTTCTGGATGACTTGAAGAAATACTGCCATTGAACACAAAAACACATTTGCTAGAGTGCAAAGGTCAGGGTGAGAATGAGTCATTGAGTCCTGGAGACCTCAGGGCCATTAGCTGTAGTCAAATATCAGCCCTGCCAATCATTACTAATTGATGACCTAGGATTCTGCTCAGAGTCCCTTACTAAATGCTAGCCATGTGTCAGCCATCATGCTACCCAAGAGAGTCGTTTGGTGGACGTATTGAGAGATCTGTGTGCCTGAGCCAATGTGAGAACAAGATGGCAAAGTTCACACACGTAAGTGTAAAATTCATCACTGCACTGTAGGTGAACTCAGGTTTGGTCTTTTAAAGTCATTCATCAAAAAAGAAAAGGCAAATGCAAAGGTATTGTCTTCATAATTTTTCCTCATCACTTGAGAGCACAGACTGGGAAAATGAGGCTCCAAAAATGCCCAAATGTGTTGTTAGTGCTACATGGAATTTCAAAGAATAGGGTATGGATCTACCTGGAGAGATCAGACATGATTTAAACATCTAAAGAACAAGTCATGGCAATAAAGACCTTATATTCAGGGCTTTTCACCTATATCTTCTTTCTATTAACTAGTAGTGTGCTACAGGGGAGCCCAGGGCAGCTGCCTTTTAAGCCGCAAATCTATCTGTTCTCCTTAACTTCTCTCGGGGTAGGGGCACAGAGTCTCAGTCCTCACCACACCTCCAATTCCAAGGAGGAATCTGGAATTGCAGAAGCATTCAGTTATTTCTTTCCCTTGCATCAAAAACATTCAAGTGAATCTGCGTCTAGAGAGAGGAGCACATCCTAAGTGTAAATGGCTCCTTTCAAACCTTTTAGAGTCTTTCTTTTCCTTCTTCCCTCTCTCTCCTACGTTTACCCATCCTGAGGTCCTTCCTCAGGAGCACTCTCCGAAAAGGGCCTAAGATTTGCTGCTGTGTTCCAATTCTGGTCAAATCTCTATTTGGTACTTTAATGGGTTAGAGAGTTTGAAAGATCAGGGGAAATCCTAAACTGGACAGAACCTAGATGTTTACAAGAGCCTCTCCCTTGGTCTTAGAGTGAAAATGACATTTATTCAATAAATATTGATTGAGTCCCTGTGGTGTAGCAAAGCTTTGCATGTAGGGGATGTAAACTTTTTCTGTTTCACTGATGATTTTAGTCATATAATAATAAAACCCCCACTCCCTCCAAGACAACCTTTCTCCTCTCCTGCTTCTTGATGAAAGTCTATTCTTGGATTAATGTCAGCTGTTTATCCAAAGCTGGGCTGACAAGCTTCAAAGACATTTTAGTAATAACCCCATTGCTGTTTCTACCACTTACTTATCACTGTGATATAAGAACACAGAACTAGGAATTTTGGGTGCTCCTAGCCCCCAACAAGGTGAAATCTAGTTCCTGAGAGAGGAGAGTAGGCTGTCAGCTAAATTGCACACAGAGCATCTTGACTGCAAGAGCTTCTGAATGCTCTGAAAACTCTCTGGTCTTATGATGCCTCTACTCTGCAAAAGGATCATTGCTGAGGTCAAATGACTCTGTCTGTCATCACTCAGTAACTGAACAGCTACACCAGAAATAGAATCCTGCCTAGTACTCCTGTCTCTCAGGCAGGACCGTAAAACACTGCAAACAGGAGGAAGCAGGAAGAAGTCACCCATGAAGTCCTTGCCCCTGATAAAAAACAAAACTCATCCGGCCTCTGAAGTCATAATAGTTCTTGCAGCTTGGAGTGTGCCGCCATCCTCCCCAAACACATCTCGACTCTGAAAGTGACCCTATGAAGGCCATGACTGCTAAGCAGCAGGCAGAACAGCTGGGTGCATTTGCTATGTTGAACAGCAGCATTCCAGGAGGATAATGTAAATTCTACTTAAGCCAAACTGCTACTGGGGGCTGGGCTCAAGTCATGCCCTCAGGTTGCAGAAAGGGGATGATGGATGCTGGCCTTGCAGTTCTCTGCGCTTGCTGGATGATACATGGAGCAGTGGTGTTGGCCTCTGAGGGTGGCTGCCCAGTCGTTGGCTGGAGCAGGGGTACAAAGCAGCACAGCACAGTGTTGGCTAAGATTCCGCAGTAAGACTACCTGAGTTCCAGTCCCATTAGGCTTGCTACCATTTAGCTGTGAGAATTTACTTCACTTCTTTCTGTCTCCATTTCTTTATCTGTCAAATGCAGATGATAATAGCACCTACCTCACAGGGTCTATTGTTAGGATTAAGTGAGCTAATGTGAGTAAAGTACTCAGTACCTGGCATGTAGTAAGAACTAAACTTCACTATAATATATCACTCCATGGGCTAATAGGTCACTTTTAAAAATTACAGTTTTAGGCCGGGTGCAGTGGGTCACACCTGTAATCCTAGCACTCTGGGAGGCGGAGGCGGGTGGATCACCTGAGGTCAGGAGTTCGAAACCAGCCTGGCCAAAATGGTGAAACCCCATCTCTACTAAAAATACAAAAAAATTAGCTGGACATGGTGGCATGTGCCTGCAGTCCCAGCTACTCAAGAGGCTGAGGCAGGAGAATTGCTTGAACCCGGGAGGCGGAGGTTGCAGTGAGCCAAGATCACGCCACTGCACTCCAGCCTGGGTGACAGAGCGAGACTCCATCTCAAAAAAAGAAAAAAAAACAAACGTGGTTATAAATAGCCATGTGCTGGTAAATGTTTAACAACCAGCTCTTTAGGAAAAAAGCTCTGACTTGTAATGTTTACTGATTTTCATGGTTTAAATATTTCCACCATGATTAATTACAAGCCACCAACGTGACAGCATTGGATGCAGAGCTGGGAGGAAGTGCTCACAGTCAGCTCCCAAGAGCCAGCATACGACTGTTATGAAGCCCAGCTGGTAAAATGAAAGATGTGAAAAAATAAGAATAAAATTTGAAATATAAAATTATCACCAACTATGTAAAAAAAAATTGTGTGCACAGAAAAAAAATGAAAGGAAATTTACTGGATACTGACTGTAGTTGTATTAGAAGAGTGGTAGGAATGTAATTAACTCTTTAATAGATATATTTTTGTTTTCCTTAAAGTGCTTACGTTAATTTTATAGTGGAAAAATGAGCAGAGTTAACTATATACGTACACACACACACTTTATATTATGGAAAATTTCAAACATATGGACTAATAGTATAATTTAAGTACTCATTAGTGGCTCCAAAAATTATCAATGTTTTGCCAATCTTCTTTCATTTCAATTAAATAAAATTTCTTTCATTGTATTTATCTCAGAGACCATGTCATTTCACCTGAAATAGCCCAATATATATTTTAAAAACATAACTACCACATCATCATCACATTTAACAAAAATGCTAATAATTCCTCAATATCATCTGACACCCAGTCCATATTCAAGTTTCCCCAATGCAGAAAGATGGCTTTTACAGTTTGTTTCCTTGAATGAGGGTTCAAACATGGCACTGTGTTATTACTTTAAATCTTTTTTTATTCCATAATGGGTATCCTCTCTTTCTCTTTCATGCCAGCAATTTCTTGAAGAAGCTGATCATTTGTCCTGTAGAATGTCCCATGTTCCAATTCTGGCTAATTGCTTCCTTATGGTTGCTTGTTTCTCTAGTCCCCACATTTCCTGTGGCCGCTGGTTGGACTAAGAGAGTGATCCAGGCAAGAGTTTTCACGGGTGGTGCCAGATACTTCCTCCTGCGTCATATTCTGACACATTTAATGCCCGGCTGTGCCACTTTTAGTGACGCTAAGATTGCATCTAAGTGTAATACATTTAGGAACAAAATTAAATAGGGGGAAATACTTGGAACAACAGAAATGCCAGACACAGAAGAAACTGATTTCAGCAAAACATGAGACAGGGTTTTCTCTGAATTCCTTTGGCCCTCCTGAGGGCTTCACATCCCCATCCTTGGTCACTACAAAGCCTTGGAATGCCTCTACCTGGACCTGGACCTCCAATCATCCTTCGCACTGCAGCCACCAAAGTTCTAAAGTGCAAATCAGACCACTTCACCATCCTGGTTTAACTTTTCCAGTGGCTTTCTGTGGTCTGCTGGAAAAATGTAAATTTCTTTAGTTCATCACTTAAGCACCCTCATGATCTAGCCCGCGCCTACCTTCCCTACCTTCTCACCCATAATTCTCTTTCTCTCTTCCTATATATCATGCTTCTCACCAATGCTCCAACCACACTCAGCTCCATGTAGTTCTATTTTTATTTTATGTTTCATAGAGGCAGGGGTCTCACTATGTTGCCCAGGCTGGTCTCAAACTCCTTGACTCAAACAGTCCTCCCACTGGGGCCTCCCAAACTGCTGGGATTGCAGGTGTGAGCCACCTTACCCAGCCCATGTAGCTCTCTTGATATGATGCTCTTTCACAACTCTGGGTCTTGGATTGGTTATCCCCCTGCCTAAAATGTCTTTCCTTTCGTCTGCTTGGCAGTTTTCCACCCATCCTTCAAGACTGCTGAGCCAGCCATTTTTGACCTCCCTAGTCTAGTGTGAATGCCTGTCCTCTGTTTCTTCATGGGTCCTCATGAGTACCTCAACTTATTCCATCATTCCACCCCAGTGGGCTTTACTGGGCTTGGCACACTGCAGGTGCCCAGTGATCATCTGTTGAACAAAAGAATTTAAAATGAAGCACTGTAGAAAGGATGAAAAAAGCGCTGGGTGAATTTGCCATTGGCTGAACAAGCACACCCAAAAGATTGCTAAGTGCTGAGTATGCTGAGTGACCACATCTGTACCAGAGCACCCTCACTTTCTTTATTTCTGCTCTGCTCAACATTTTCATCCCTTTAGGAGCTTGAGTTTGCTTGAATTGCAAACATAAGCAAAACCTACCTTGAGCTATTTCTTTTAGGTGCCTATATTAAAGAAAAACACAATGTAAGCTCAACCAATCAGAAGCAGCCAACGAACTTATATAACTAAACTTTCCAACAAGATAGACCGAATAAAGCAACTGCATAACTGTAACCAATAAAATATCTTTTTTGCTTTACTTCTGTGCTTGTCCTCTAAAAGCCTCCCCATTGTGTTCTCTTGGTGGATCTCCCCAACCACCTCTGGTTTGGAACTGCCTGACTTGCAAACTGTAGCTTGCTCAAATGAACTCTTTAAAATTTCACTGTGCTTCAGTTTATTTGTTAACAATAGTATCCACCACAAACTTTGTTTTGAGGATTAAACGAATTAATATACATAAAGTGCTTAGAACACTGCCTAGAACATAGTTCTATTCAAAAGTTTGTTATTAATATTCTGCATAGGTCTTCACCTCTCTACTTGTTAGTTGGCTCTGCATACTTTGTGTTTAAGTTTTGTTTTATCCACAGCATCTGGCATAAAGCTTTAGAGGATGAATGAATCTTATAGAAGCACTTGGGAGATTGTTCAGGGTGGTAGTAAAGAGGATGAACTTTGGAGCCTGGCTGCCCACGTTCCCACCCTGGCTGCCCCTCTGACCACTGAGTAACCTTCACCACACAGATGGAAGCCTTCTGTAGCTGTTTCCTTGTCTGTAAAATGACAGTAGTCCTGGGTCTGTTGTGACATTTACATGAGATCATTCATGTAAAGCTCCCAGCATAGAGGCTGGCAAATGGGAATGGCTCACTAAATGTGATTTCCTATTAGTAAGTATTTTCCTTCCTTGGGAATTTGCATTTTAACATGAACTAAGGAGGGGGCCTACTTGAAGGCAAGCCAGCATTTTGGACCTATCCCAATAATCAGTAATCTTATTTTTTTCATTCTAGCTTGACTATCACATCAATCCTGTTTATACTTGCACAAATAAAGTGGTTGGAATCCTGCCTGTTCACCAGAATGAATGACATGAATGACTTCTATTTCTGTCATTGGCTGTATTCAGCATAGCCCCTCTCATTAACTCAAAGTAAAAAAAAAAAAAAAAAAGCAACCAAATCATTCAGGTTCAAGGGGATGGGAACAATCCAGGGACTCAGAACAAATGTGGTTCTTCAGCAGCCCACTAATCAGCCAAGGTGGGTGAGACTCCCCAAAGGGCTGTGACTTCACAGCCAGGGGCCTCAGGCTAAAACTGTCCCTAATGGAAATCAAATAAAAATTCAGGGATTGCTTCAACAACCCAGCACTGGACTTCAGCTGAACTGACCATTCCTCAGGGAGGGCACCTTCATAGGGAGCAAGAACCACTTAGCAAAGAAGATAGGTGAAGTGGCCTGGATCCCGGCATCCCGAGAGCTCCAGGGAAATGGCCGGTGGAAGGAACTGAGTAGGGATCTCTCCCAAAGGCTTCTGTATCCTAGCTATGCCGTATTTTTCCCTTGAAAGTTTATCTGGGAGCTGTCATAAACATATTGTCCCTGCTTTTTAACCCAAGGTCAAATGTCCACTTCATGTGATTACTTGTTAAAAATGCATCATTCTTAAATCTCACTCTTCACCAACTCCCATAGAATTACTGGTACTAAAAAACTCGTATGATAAGCTTTCAGATATTCTAACATGTTTCTTGCTTCAAGGTTAAGTTTCATGTACCTACCTGATTTATCGTGATCAGGGTGGTGGGGAGTTTTTGAGGATTTGGAGTCTTTACTCTAATAATATCAGCTAACACTTACTGAGCATTTTATATATATAAATATGTTCCTGCATGATCTCATGTAATTGCAGAGGAAGTGGGGTCAGGTACCATCCCTGACCCAATTTTTTTTTTTTTTTTTTTTTTTTTTTTGAGACGGAGTCTTGCTCTGTCACCCAGGCTGGAGTGCAGTGGCACGATCTCGGCTAACTGCAAGCTCCACCTCCCGGGTTCATGCCATTCTCCTGCCTCAGCCTCCCAAGTAGCTGGGACTACAGGTGCCCACCACCACGCCCAGCTAATTTTTTTGTATTTTTAGTAGAGACAGGGTTTCACTGTGTTAACCAGGATGGTCTCGATCTCCTAACCTCGTGACCCGCCTGCCTCGTCCTCCCAAAGTGCTGGGATTACAGGCGTGAGCCACCGCGCCCAGCCCCCAACCCTATTTTCATATGGAAAACTGAGGAGGCAGAGTTAAAGTAACTTGCCCAAGGTTCTTTAAAACATTTCACACCAGGAGGGTCTGACCTGAGCGCTGAGCTTTTAAGCTGTGATGTGGACCATTCCTTTCCTTTCACCAGTCCCATGTTAATATGCATGCATGCGTAGGACTGAGCCAAAAACAGAACTACAAGGGTATGGAACTCATGGTGATCACTCCCTTCCCTAGCTCTGGGAAAAAGTCTGAGGCACAACATCCCTCACCCTCACTATCATTTATTCTTGCAATCATTCATTCAACAAATATTTGTAATTGAGGACATACCATGTGCCACATCCTCACCAAGGACACAGTGGCCATCAAAACCAGATGGGAACCCCTGCTCTCACTGGGCCTACGATTCCCGTGAGACACCAACACGAGGGTGTAATTTACGCTCACATAAACTTACAGCTGCAACAAGAGCTGTGAGGCAGGGGAACAAGATACTGTGAGAATATGTAAAGGGGAAATTGCCTGATTAGGTCAGGGAAGTCTGTGAGTCTGTGACAGAAAAGGGGACATCTATAGAAAAAGGAGAGGGGAACGTGTAATGGGGGATAAGAAGAGCATGGGGGGAGGCCCTGTGATGGGAAAAGAGCATGGCACATCCTGGGAATGAAAGTAGACAAGGGCTGGAGGAGGCCCAGCCATGCTTAGGACTCGTTCTTTATGGTGAAGGTAGTGGGAAGCCTTTGAACCACCAACTTTGGACTGCATTCCTGAGCAGTTGCTCAAGGCCAAACAGTGCCCCAGCAACCACCTTCTGTGTCTGTCTGCCATCTATGGAGTTATCAAGGAGGCAGATCTTCATAGCATCAGCATCCTTGAACTGTGACTTTAGTCATGGTGATGGCCAGCTTGGGATCAGAGAGAACCAGGCCCTGGCAGCTTCCTGCTCTGTCCTGAAAGTTGACTTCCTTTGGTCTGTTGAATCATGGCATTTCCAGGAAGATCAAATATCACAAGAGAGAGATAGTAATTACACAATGTATTTGGGAAAAAGATTACTCATACTTCTTTGCAAATAAGTCAGCTAATAATATTAAGAGTAATTTGGCTGGGTGCAATCGTTCATGTCTGTAATTCCAGCACTTTGAGAGGCCAAGGCTGGGAGATAGCTTGAGCCAAGGAGTTCAAGATTAGCCTGAGCAACAGAGCAAGACCCCCATTTCTACAAAAAAATTGTAAAAAATTAGCCAGGTGTGGCACATGCCTGTAGTCCCAGCTGCTTGGGGAGGTTGAGGCAGGAGGATCACTTGAGCTGAGGAGGTTGGGACTGCAGTAAGCCGAGATCACACCACTGCACTCCAGCCTGGGTGACAGAGCTAGACCCTGTTTCAAAAAAAAAAAAAAAAAGAAAAAGAAAAAGAAAAAAAAATGAATAATTTCAGTGTACTGAATTAACAGAATTCCACAGATTGTACCCTGCTATCTGCCTTTTCTGCCTTATCTCACTGTAAATTATTTGCTTGAGAAATGTGTTTATGCATAGTTTTCTGGAACAAAGCTGCCCGATGGCATTCCACAAGCATAGAAAAAATAATGATTATGGTGACTCACTTCTTGCTCTTGTTACTTAAATATTATTCACTAAACTTTGCTAACAAGAAAGAGTTACTATAAAATCGCTTCTCTGCCTCACTGGATATAATTTTCTCTTCAGTTTCAGATGCCATCTCCAGTGCTATTTAAGAGAGGTTTGCATGTGGATATGAGAGAGATTACTTGCTTATTTATCTATTGCTTATTTACGCTTTTGTTTCAATATTTCTAGTGACCCCAACTGAGTGATTCGGATGTGAGCATGCACAGTCCCTTTACACCATTCACCTTACAATGATGGAGAGTTGAACTCATCAACATAATTTTCAAAAGACTGACACTTTTTTTTTCAGAGTCATAAATGCTTATATTTTGAAGATGGAGATATTATCTAGAGGCTTCTAGATAATCCATTTAACTCTAAGGAAGAGAAAACAGAATAACCCTTCACTGAGGGAATTCCATTTATTGATTAAAAAGCTGATTGGAATTTGCATTTGCACAGGTAGGGGGAAATCCCAATTTGTAGTCTGTGTCAAGTGGGGCCAGCTCCAGGTGAAATTGGCCATCTCAGCCCGTGAAAGCAAGAGAAAATGTCAGCTGGGGAGATCCTCAAGAGAAAGTGTGGGGGATGGTGAATTTTATGTGTTAACTTGACTGAGCCATGGGATGCCCAGATATTTAGTCAAACAGTATTCTGAGTGTTTCTGTGAGGGTGTTTTTGAATGTGTTTAACATTTAAATCAATAGATAGTGTAAATGTGATTGTCCCCCAAATGAGATTGAGCCTCATTTAATCCACTGAAGGCCTAAATAGAACAAAAGGCTGACTCTTCCCCATTAAGAGGGAGTTCTTCCTACTTGACTGCCTTTGAGCTGGGGCATCATTTTTTCCTTGCCTTTGGACTTGAACCATGAGCTCTTCGTGGGTCTTGAGCTTGCTGGCCTTCAGCCTGGAACTATACCATCAGGTCTCCTGGGTCTCCAGCTTGCTGACTGCAGATCTTGGAACTTGTCAGCCTCCATAATCACATAAGCGTATCCCTTATAATTCTCGCTTTCCATACCAACACACACACACACACACACACACACACACACACACACACACACACACACGATATATACATCATTTTCTCCATTTCAGTATCAGCTGATGGGAGAGGAGACAAGAGGAATGGAGGTGTTCCACTTGGAAAGGCCAGGCTCTTGGTTAGGTGGGAGGTTGGAGGTCATCTGATCCAACCTCCTGCCTGAGGCAGAAGGGCTCTCTATATCATGCTGTACATGTTCAGGCATGCGGTTCTTTGGCTTCGACCTGAATACCTCAGAACGGCACTGCTGTGCGATGGTATCAAGGGCTGGAATCTGATGGCTTGTGTTTCACCTGGCCTAAACTTCCTACTAACCATGGCCTTGGGCACAACCTTACTTGACTCATTTCTAAAATGGGATAATAATACCGCTCATCTCAGGGCTTGCTAGGATGATGCCTGGAGAATACAGAAGAACATAGTCTAGTGGCCAGTATGTATTACAATAAATGTTAGCTATTATTAGTCCTGCCATTTCTAATCTAACCTTAATTTGGGATGTAAATGCCCAGATTCAGTAATTCCATGTTAGCTTTTCTTTTAAACTTGAGGGCAGCTGCAGATTTGATAACCATAGCTTCTATGTGTTCTAAGGCCTTGCTATTCAAAATGTAGTCTGCAGAGCAGCAGCATAGATAGCACCTGGGACCTGTTAGAAATGCAGAGCTCTGGCTGGGCCCAGTGGCTCACGCCTTTAATCCCAGCCCTTTGGGAGGCCGAGGCAGGTGGATCACTTGAGGTCAGGAGTTCGAGATCAGCCTGACCAACATGGTAAAACCCCTACTCTAATAAAAATACAAAAATTAGTCAGGTGTGTTGACACATGCTTGTAAACCCAGCTACTTGGGTGGCTGAGGCAGGAGAATCACTTGAACTTGGGAGGCAGAGGTTGCAGTGAGCAGAGAATGCGCCACTGCACTGCAGCCTGGGTAACAGAGTGAGAGTTCATATCAAAAAAAAGAAAAGAAATGCAGAGCTCAGGCTTCAGCCAATGATAAGTATTAATGTTTGATCTAAGGCTCCGAACAAAGGTGACAAGGAACACTGGGCTAGTGATAGAGTTCTATGATAACACCCTGGAGTCTCCTCCCCAGTTTAAAACACTGATTAACATTTAACTTTAGCCAACATAATAAAAAACAGATTTCTGGGAGGATTCTAAATATTAGAAAGGGTAGGACGAGGAAAGGGCAAGATCCCAGGCAGCAGTTGGAGCTCCTAGACTCTTCCATGTCACCGGCATTAGATGCCTCAACTCTGCCCATCTTCTGTGTATTCTATTCAAATTCTGATTAGCCCAATCTGGGTCAATGTCTTCTACTCTTGGACACCTGGCCCTGGCCAGGCTTGAATGCACAGCCAGGATGATGCTGAGTCAGAAGCCAGCCCCGTGTGTGTCCACTACAAAGACCATGTTTCAGAAAGATGCATAAGTACAGGTTTTTTGCTCAAACAGCCTTCGCAGATGTCCACTACTTGACTATGGTGGATCCTAAACAAAGTTAATACAATGTTGGGCATCTCAAACTTGCTTCAAGGAAAAAATGGAGAAGGGAGCCTGACTTAGAAAGGAGCAAGTTATTTTTGGAGGAGAACAGTATACTTACCCTATGAAATCCTTGAAAACAACTGCTAGCGTATTTGGGGTGTGCGCTTAGCAGAGGCTTCATTTGGAAAGTTTAATAATACAGAGATCCTTTGTTTGAGGGGGTGTTAGCTTCCTTTAAAAATACAATCTTTAGAGGAACAGGTAGCTCCTGGATCTGGAAAATAAAGGCTGAATTTCCCAGAGGGCCATAGTTGCATAGTTGAGAACTGAGTTTAGAATTTGAACTATGGTCATCTGAGGGAAAAGATAAGATTATCTCGTCACCTTTATCTAACCTATTGTTTAATCTTTGACAAATATACGCATGTTGATAAAATCCCAACCACCCGGAACTCAGGTCAGGAAAAAGAGACATGTTTTTGCTCCAAGTTAGCCACTCCATTAATAGGAATATCATAGCCACATCTTTGAAAGTAATAACCCCACTGTTCTCTGGAGTGTGTTCAGGTGGGTGTGCTGCATTCTAAGGAGGGCATTGAAAACTGTAGGGATTCCAGGTAAAGAGCATCAGGGGAATGAAGAAAAGTTCTGGAAACCATGTTACACAAAGAACCATATGATATAGAACCAGAAACCAGGTGGCCACGTGGAAGCGACCGCAGACGTTCTCTTCTGCTCCTGAGGGCCAAACTAAGGCCATCAAGTGGAAATTATGGAGAGTAGGATTTTGGATGAATATAAACATCACTTAAAAATCTCTGACATAGAATTTGTTATGGATAACATGGTTTGTGATTGGGGAAAATGCCTTGATAACTCTAATTTGTGTTGGAGAGATTGCTGGAGCAGGAATGTTGTCAGACTTTATAGGATTAGAGGAGGTCAGGGAAATTCCTATCAAGAGGCAAGGAGGGGAATTTGTTGTGTTCCTGAGAGGGAAGAGTGAACAGAAAAGTAAGAGAGGGGAGAGGGAAGCTAGGAGAAGGGTCAGAGAGGATGGAAAGGGTTTGGAAAAACAGAAACATCTCTTCATTCTTCATTCATTCATTTATCAATGTATATTTTTGAGTATTCAGACCTCTGTGCTAGGTGCCATTGTAGCCACTGGGGATAGGACAGTGAATAAAGTAGATGAAGTGCCTACTCTCAGGGTGGGGCGCACATTCTGGTGTAGAGACAGACAATACACTAACACAAATAAGTATACAACATGTCAGCTCACAGTAGTGTTGTGAGGAAAAACAGAGCTGAGGAAAGCAATTGAGTGGCAGGTTGGTCAGGGAAGGTCTTTCTGAAATGATGTTTAGGCAGGAAACTGGATGAGGTTAGGGCTTGAGCCTGGGAAGTATCTGTGGGGAAAGCTTTTGGGAAAAATATATTTAGTCTGGGTGACTTGAGCAGAACTTTAACATGCTATGAAATTGTTAGGATTTGAACCAATCTTATCTAGATCTTGCAGGGGAAAGGGATTCCCACCTATATCTGATCAATAAAACTTGGAGTCTTCTCTCTAGAATGTTCTTTGGTTGGTCGGTTATTTCAGAGATAGGGTCTCCCTCTGTTACCCAGGCTGGAGCATTGGCTTGATCATAGCTCACTACATCCTGGGCCCAAGCAGTCTTCCTGCCTCAGCCTCCAGAGTAGCTGGGACTACAGGTGCATGCCACCATGCCCAGCTACTTCTTAAAATGTTTTGTAGAGATGGGGTCTTTCTATGTTGCCCAGACTGGTCTCAAACTCCTGGCCTCAAGAAATCCTATGTCCTCAACCTCCCAGAGTGCTGGGATTACAGGTGTGAGCCACCCACCTGGCCTCTCTCTAGAAGGTTCTCATGGGTGTATTGAACATCTATCGGCCAGAGGAGGGTTACTGTAATGGGTGGGAGGTTGAATTAAGTGGTTCTTATGCCTGGCTTAGTATCAGAATCACCTGGAAGTTGTTTTAAAATTATAGGTTTCTAGGCCTCACTCCAGAAATTCTGCATCAGAATCTCTGGAAAATGGGGATCAGGAATCTGTACTTTAAAACAAGTTTCTCCAGTGTTTCTGATGCAATTAGAATACAGACCAGCATTTGGAAACCACCAAATTAGTTGACTTTTAAGGTTTCCTTCAGCTCAGAGAGTTTTTGATGGCATGAAATGCAGCTTCTCCATGAAGTCAATTCTATCTTTCCGATTGGAGTTTTAAAAACTTCTTTATAGCAGGGTGTGGTGGCTCACGCCTGTTATCCCAGCACTTTGGGAGGCAGAGGCGGGTGGATCACCCGAGGTCAGCAGTTCAAGACCAGTTTGGCCAACATGGTGACACCCTGTCTTTACTAAAAATACAAAAATTACCCAGCCATGGTGGTGCATGCCTGTAGTCCCAGCTACTTGGGAGGCTGAGGCAAAAACCCAGGAGGTGGAAGTTGCAGTGAGCTGAGATTGCACAACTGCACTCCAGTCTTGGCGACAGAGCAAGACTCTATCTCAGAACAACAAATAAATAAAAAATAAGAAAAAAAAAACCCACTTCTTTTTAGGTGTTAAAAGGAACACAAGCTTGCTGTTAAAAAAATTCAAATGATAAACAAATATAGGCTGCACATCCTAGAAATAACCATTATTAGTGTTTGGTGCATATTATTCTCGATTTTGCCATATATGTAGATTCCATATATATATATACACACACACACACACACAAACACGTATACATAATAACATTTTGTTGTTGTTTTTGAGACAGGGTCTCACTCTGTCACTCAGCTTGAGTGCAGTGGTATAATCGGCTTACTGCCGCCTTGAGCTCCTGGGTTCAAGTGATCCTCCCACCTCAGCTTCCCAAGTAGCTGGGACTACAGCTAGGACTACATGATCAAGCGATCCTCCTGCTTCAGCCTCTCAAAGTGCTGGAATTATAGGTGTGAGCTACCATACCTGGCCCATAATAAAATTTTTAATCTTTTGGTTTACAAAAATATGATCATAATTTACTGCAATTTGCTTTATATGCTTGTTAATACAACTTAAATATACTCCTAAATCAATACATATAGAGCGACTTGTTTTTTTTGTGTTTTTTTTTTTGAGATGGAGTTTTGCTCTTGTTGCCCAGGCTGGAGTGCAATGGCACGATCTCAGCTCACCTGCAAACTCTGCCTCCTGGGTTCAAGCAATTCTCCTGCCTCAGCCTCCCGAGTAGCTGGGATTACAGGCATGTGCCACCATGCCCGGCTAATTTTGTATTTTTAGTAGAGATGGGGTTTCTCCATATTGGTCAGGCTGGTCTTGAACTCCTGACCTCAGGTGATCTGCCCGCCTCAGCTTCCCAAAGTGCTGGGATTACAGGCCAGCCACCACGCTCAGCCTGTGACTTGATTCTTATAATGACTGCCTAGTGTTTCATTGTATGTCTATATCATAATATAATGGACATTTAAATTGTTCCTATTTTTCTGCTATTACAGCCACTACAGCAATTAACATCATTGCAGTATATTTTCTTGGTATTCATTGTAAGTGAGTATTCGGCATAAATTCCTAGATTTGGAATTTTTCAAATATTCCTGTAAGGTTCTACCGGTTTATATTCAGACCAACCATTTTATAGGAAGGTTCCTGTTTCCTCGCCCTCTTACTCTTCACTGATATTATCTTTTAAATTTAAGATAATCAGTTACATAAAAATATCTTATTGTTTCAATTAGAATTTCTTTGGTTCTTGCTGAGAATGAGATCATTATGTTTATTGCACATTTGTTTTTCTTCTATAAATTATCTGTGTCCTTTGCCATCTTTCTATTAGATGGAAATTTCTTATTGATTTGTGTAGGCTTTTTATTTATATGGCTATTAATCCTCTATGTAGTTTCTCTAGAGTGTTGTTTATCTTTTTATTTTATTAAAATGTAAGGGTAGATCATACATTTTATAAGATTCAAAAATCAAACCTACACAGAAAGGTAAACACAGAGAAGTTGCATTTCCACCTCTGTCCCTCCACTTGTCCCTCCCAATCCCTTACATGGAATCATTTTCCTGTGCTTCATTGTGTAGATATAAGCAAAAATGCCTGTATAGTGTTTCTCTCCTTTATTTTTAAAACATAAAATGTAGCACATGATAAAAAATCTGGAAGAAACCTAAGTGTCCATCAAGAGACGAATGGATAAAGAAAATGTGGTACACATACACAATGGAGTACTGCCATAAAAAAGAATGAGATTCTGTCATTTGCAACAGCATGGATGGAACTGGAGGTCATTATGTTAAGTGAAATTAGCTAGGCACAGAAAGACAAACACCGCATGTTCTCTCTTATTTGTAGGTGCTAAAATTTAAAATAATTGAGCACATGAAGATAGAGAGTAGAATGATGTTTACCAGAGGCTGGGAAGAATAGTGAGATGGTGGGGACTGGGGATGGTTAAAGGGGACAAATATATAATTAGATAGAATAAATAAAATCTAGTATTTGATAGCATCACAGGGTGACCACAGACAACAATAATTTATTATAAATTTAAAAATAGATAAAAGAGTATAATTGGATTGTTTATAACACAAAGAAAGGATAAATGCTTGAGGAGATGGATACCCCATTTACCCTGATGTGATTATTATGCATTGTATGGCTGTATTAAAATATCTCATATACCACATAAATATATACACCTACTATGTACCCACAAAAATGAAAAAATTTTAAGAAACCCTGCAAATCTAACCAAAAAAGAGGGACAGGCAAAAGATCTAGAATGTTTCAGGAACTCCTCTAAGAAAGCACTTCTTGACCCACCCTCAAACCAATTATTCACGCCTGTAATACCCTGTATATTCACCTATCCAATAAGTGGAATTACACTTACCATGTCCAATAGAAATTTTCTGGTTTTGGTACTCATATCATCATCACTTTCTTGTATTTATATCTATTTTTTCATATATGTATATACAATTGATGCATAAAGGTGTTTATCTCGGAGTGGGCAAGATTTCAGGTGATTTCTACCTTATCAGGTACTTTTCATATTTAAATGTTTACAGATTAAGAATACAAAATCTACAAACAAAAAAAATTCTTTCACAAAAGAGAAATAAATGTTCTGATATTATTTTTTTCACTTAATATTGACTTAATATAAACTACTGATATCCAGGTAACTGCTCCATATCAGTCCATAGCGATCTTCTTCATTCTGTTTTCAGCTGCGTGGTACTCTGTTGGTGGATGTACCATACTCTATGCTGGGCACTTGGGTGTTTACAATTATTTTATCATTACAAACAAAACAAATCAGTTTTTGCTTATTTCATTTTGTATCTCTGCAGTGTAGTGTATTTGTAGAATAGATTCCTGAGAAGTGAAATTGCTGGTCAAAAAGTTGTCACCTTTCTTTTTACTTTGTGATGATGACTTTCATTATAAAGAAGTTTTCATTTTTTGTGTTAATTTTTTCTACGTATTGTTTTTGGATTTTGTAGTGCCTTCTTTGGGAAGAAAGGTCTGCTTGGACTATAAATTATAAAGGCATCCTTTGCTGTTTTCTCCCAAAGCATGCGCGCACACACAATCTTCACTGTGTATGGATTTCCTATTGTCTGTGATGTAAGAGTCTAATTATCTTCTCCCATAAGGATATCCCATAATACTTTATGCCTTATTTGAGGAACTTATCACCTTCTTCCTCTTTCTGCCTGGAAAGATAAATTTGTGTCAAATATTACCTCTCCTACTAGACGGTGAGCTCCTGGAGAGCAGATATTATGCCTTATTCATCTTCACATACCTGATAGTCCCTACCACAATCCTGGCTCATGACAGATGTTAAATACTTCCTTCTAAATTTAATAGAAAGTGTAGAATGCCGGCCAGCTTTCCAATTTTCAGGATAGAAAATGAACTTATATTGTTATTAGAGATGAAATCTGTGTTGGGATAAACTTCTAAAACTCCAGTAATATGAGACATTGGTGTGACGATAAACAAGAAAGGAATTCTTGCAGGTCTCTTCCAGTCTATGAAAATTCTGTGTGAAACAAGTTAGAAATGTGCAAAGGCAGGATTTATAATACTGGCAGTGGACCAAAACACAAGTATACGGAGGGGAATGTGTTTCTATCCCTTTACAAATTCACCTTAGAGAGTCACATCCAGACATTTGTTATTTGTGCCCCTCTACGTTTTATCTGAGAAAGTTTATTTATTTATTACACAAATATTAGACTGGACTGTATGAAATGGCTCATACTTAATTCTTATCCACCAAAGCTTCAGTTTCATTAGGTTCCATCCAATATGTACTGAACCCTGTGTTTTAAGTAGTGTGTAAATGTAGCGAGTGGCAGGAGGTATTTTAGTGAAAACATAAACATGGTCCCTGTCCTAACAGAACTGAAAATTTACTGAGCAAGACAGACACTAAATAAGAAAGAAAACAAAATAGTATAATAATCAGGAATTTCTGGATTAGCATGTTTTTCTGACACTTACATGAATCAATAAAAATATGTTGAAGGTACTACATATAGTTTAAATGAAAATGTGCTCTTTATGTTTTGCTTCACTCTTAAGTCTATATATCTTTTAAGTATTTTGTTAATCTTATAAGCATTCAGTCAAATTGTTTTAAGTATATATATTAAGTCAGTTCTACTGAGGCATAACTTATATGCACAAAAAATTCATTCCCTTTAGGTGCACAGTTCAATGCATTTTGACAAATGGGTATAGTGTATAACCACATCAAGATATAGAACATTTCCATCACCCCCAAAAATTTTCTCATGCCATTTGTAGTTGATTGTTGAACTGATTTTAACTGAACTGTTTGTTGGCAGGCTGGGCTCCTCCAGACCTCTGCCTCTTATTTTACCAAGAGCCTTGTCTTCCACGACTGAGGAAAAAAGGTCTGGCATATAGTAAGGAAGTTGCTGGGATCTTCACTGGATCTTCACCGTGACTAGGAGATCTAGAGTTTATCTGAAGAAACAGGTTGTTCAGTTCAGCTGGGATCAACCAGCCTGCCTGGAGAACCTACAATGTACCAAACATCTCTGGGGACATTTGTTCTCAACTAGAAAACTCAGACCACCTGTGTACATTCATCCTTTTAACTTACACCCACTCTCTTTAGTTGTGCATTTTTCTTATCTTAGCTTTTCCGAATGCTTGAGCTTCCTCTGAAACCCTGAACTTTTTAGATCTGAAATTCATGGTCTCTGGATGTCTGTGGAGGATGCTGCAAGCTTGCCCTTTGTTTGAAGGATGTGAAATTGGAGAAAAGGAAAGATGACTCTAGCATATAAAAACCTCAGCAGAAAGATTCAGGGATGTTTGCACTGATTCATGGGGAGAATTATAGTAAGGGACACATCTTATGATTCAGTTGTGGATTCAGCAACTCTGCAGAGGTAATGCTGAAACATTAGTTATAGCTTTATTTTCTTGCTAAGTATAATTGGATGAAGAATAAATATTGTCATGCAGCCTAGTCCATGCTACCAACCTTCCAGAGAAACACCAGCCACTTTGGTTTTCAGGGTTTACAGCCACAAAGCAGACTATTTATTTTGAGAAATGATGTACACAAGTAAACCAAAGTAGCAAGAATGTCTAAACCAAATCTTACTAATATGTGCAGTATTAGATAATCAATGAATCAAGAAGTAGTCCCCAGACTTGATTCTTAGAATTACCTTCAGAGCTTGCTGAAAATACAGATTCTCTGGAGATTCCGATTATCTGGCAAGGGGCCTGGGAAATTGCATTTTTGCTAAACTGCCCTGTTGGTTCTGATGCTGCCTATCTAGAGTCTACCCTTTGAGGGCATTGAATTTAAAATGAGAGGACTGAATTTCCAGGGTTCCAGGGGGGGTTCTATTTCCTAGCTGTGTAGGCTTGGCTTAGATATGTCATTGCTCTGGGCCTCAGTGGCCTCATATGGGAAATGGATTGTGAGGTTTTTGAGGACAGAAGCGTGGGTAAGAGGCATGGTTTGAGAGATTAATGTGGTAGGTCTATATGGATGGGCTAAGCCTGAGACATGGGAGAAGGAGGCTAATTAGAAGGTAGTTGCCACAGTGCAGGCAGAGCTGTGAGGACGGGGAGGAAAGGCAAGGAGGGGCCAGAGGTGAGAGGCCACACAGAGTGGGACTCACAGGATTTGGTGACTGGATATGGAGGGTGAGGAACAAGAAGGGGAAAATGGGGCTTCACACTTGGGTGACTAGGTGAATGAAGGCTTCATTTAAAGAAATCAGAAAATCCAGAAGTTTAGACGGATAAAACACTTGATTGTCCCTGTAGAGGTTCCTCCCTGATGGCACTGTGCTGCATTCTGGGATGTCCCCTCCTCTCTGATTTAAGAGGATAATATAAATGTGGATGACAGAGGCAGACAGCAGCTCTGGGGCCACTGACTCCTCCCATCACCTTAGGCAAATCATCTCACCTCCAGGAACTTAGTTTCCTCATTAGGAACTAAAGTGGATGGACTAGAAAACAGGGATTCTTGTGGGATCTCTGGATGACCTTCAAGAATTTCATGAATTCCATAGGAACACTTTTACACTGTTGGTGGGACTGTAAACTAGTTCAACCATTGTGGAAGTCAGTGTGGCGATTCCTCAGGGATCTAGAACCAGAAATACCATTTGACCCAGCCATCCCATTACTGGGTATATACCCAAATGACTATAAATCATGCTGCTATAAAGACACATGACACGTATGTTTATTGTGGCATTATTCACAATAGCAAAGACTTGGAACCAACCCAAATGTCCAACAATGATAGACTGGATTAAGAAAATGTGGCACATATACACCATGGAATACTATGCAGCCATAAAAAATGATGAGTTCATGTCCTTTGTAGGGACATGGATGAAATTGGAAATCATCATTCTCAGTAAACTATCGCAAGAACAAAAAACCAAACACCTCATATTCTCACTCATAGGTGGGAATTGAACAATGAGATCACATGGACACAGGAAGGGGAACATCACATTCTGGGGACTGTGGTGGGGTGGGGGGAGGGGGGAGGGATAGCATTGGGAGATATACCTAATGCTAGATGACGAGTTAGTGGGTGCAGCGCACCAGCATGGCACATGTATACATATGTAACTAACCTGCACAATGTGCACATGTACCCTAAAACTTAAAGTATAATAAAAAAAAAAAAAAAGAATTTCATGAATTCCCTGAAGCCGTATGCAAGATTTTCATGAGTAGGCCTATCTAGAATTTTCTATGGAGAGGGCCCAGAGCTGACATCAAATTCTTAAAGGAGTTAGTGACCTGAGAGGAGTTGATAATGATTGCAATAGATAACTTCTTTAAAAAAAAAATCTTATTATGAGTGTAACCAAGTACTCCATTTTCCTAAAAATTATCTTTTACCTTTTCTCTTTTTCCCTGTGTGTTCACCTTTTACTCAACTCTTTAGGAATGCAACCATAACCTTTACCTTCTCTCCACCAGGCACTCCCTGCACTGCCAGCTTATCTAACTATATGTTTGCTTAGAAATTCTAAGAACCGAATGTTGAACCGAACAAGGTACCCTTCAGGATTCTTCCCCACCAGAAGATAGCCTCGAGGCAACAGCTAATTTACAATATAAATTCTGTTCCAAGGGGACTCTCCCCAACCAGATTGCCAGGGGACTATGGTCAGTCTGCTACCTAGCTCTGCCTGCGATGGCGCCAGCCGGACTACCTGTTAGATAAGACATCCAACAAGTCACTTCCTTGTCTCCTCCCCTCTGTGCCATCCATGCCAGGTTCTCCTTTAAAGCCTCTGCTTTCTGGCCTGAAAGTGGAAGCATACCCTTAAGGCAGGAGCCTGTAACTCTTCCCCTCAGCTAAGCTCTGTAATAAAGGCACTTTCTAGCAGACCTCAATCTTATTAATTGAACTCTGTAAGCAGTGATCAACTGGACCTGTGTTTGGTTACAGGGGGAATTTCGACTATACAAAAGAAGAGGATAAATGAGAGCTATTCAGTTATTACCCAACTCCAATACTTGAAATGATATCTTAAGTGCTTTTTAAAGTATATTTCATTGTATTCATTTATATGTTGGATTTTTTTTCTTGTATCACCCCAAGTGGGTTTTACTCTTATAAAGATAGGTGTTCAAAGAAGGAAATGGTAATATTCACAGGCCTCTATTTAAGGTACTCACTAGATGCTATCTCTTCTCTCTGTTAACCAGGTTGATGAATGTCCTTGCCTCTCTCTACAACACGTGAGCTGTTCTTTTCCCACTTCTTTAATGGTATACTTACCAGGAGTCAGTTATGTCTGTTTCCAAACCTGTTTGTGCCTATTGTACCAAGTCTTAAAATTATGTAATTTCATTAAATATGTACCTAATGTATTGAGAAAGAAGTTGGAGGTATGCAAACTTTTTTAAAAAATCAACTTTATTCTTTCTCAGATGTGCTGCATTGGATTTTCCATTCTGCCATTGGGTGATCTCTCCAGCAGATCCCATAGCATTTCCATTCAATTTCAGATCTTAATAAATGGCCCCACTTTCAGTTGTTAAAAGGTGCCATCCAGTTTCATATCAAAGCTTCACCTTCTCCTCCAGGTTGGGCCCGACTCAGGCTCAGAATCTCACTGGGGGCCTGGTTGGCTCTTTGTTATCCCTTCATCCTACTCCTAATGCCTCCTCCCCCAGACACTGCTGTGTCCAGATATTCAGGGATGAAAGTGGGCAGCAAAAGAGAAAAGGAACATATGTGACCAGTGACTTTGTAATGTGACACCAGTGCCCCTGAGTGGCACATGCCCTGAAGTTTGCTCTTTCTCTTGTGGGGCACTTTTGTGGGTCCTTCAGAATCCACCCGCCATCACTAACACTACATGGATCTTCCCCTTCACCATTCCTCCATGCAGGAAATGCCCCCTCTGGTTGGCTGTTATAACTCTCCTCTCCCCTCAGTGCTTTTTTTTTTTTTTTTTTTTTTTTTTTTGAGATGGAGTCTCACTCTTGTTGCCCAGGCTGGAGTACAACAGTGTGATCTCAGCTCACTGCAACCTCCACCTCCCAAGTTCAAGAGATTCTTCTGCCTCAGCCTCCCAAGTTGCTGGGATTATAGGCATGTGCCACCACGTCCCGCTAATTTTGTATTTTTAGTAGAGACGAGGTTTCAAAATGTTGGTCAGGCTGGTCTTGAACTCCTGACCTCATATGATCCATCGGCCTTGGCCTCCCAAAGTGCTGGGATTACAGGTATGAGCCACCACATCTGGCCATCCCCTGAGCTCTTAACTTTTGATGAGTACATTGCCCTGGCAGGCAGATCTCTTGAACAGAGTCCTTTCTAAATGATCAAGCCCAGCTGTCTTCAGTGTCCACACTGGCCCGTGGGACATACACATCCTTGCCCAACATTGCTGGAAGTACAATGGTGTTCTTACTGTACTACTCTCTCCTCCTCTGCAGCCAGAGGAAGCTTCTTACCTTTAAACCTTTCTAGGTACAATCCAGCTTCTAGTCCTGGTGACCTTCAACTCTAAGGATACACATTATGCTCTTCTGGCAATTCATGTAAAGATCTCCCTGACCCCAACTTCAGAGAAATTCCTTTTATCAGCCTTTTTCACTGCTCTTCCCTAATCTCTTATGTGGCCTGGGAGTTGGTGGCAAGCTAAATAATGTTGGAAATTTTTGGTCATATTCCTTAGCAAGTTCTATAAGGATAATCTGGGTCCTCTCTTCAGAATGTGTGGGTGCTTAATAAACTTTGTGCTTAGTTTGTGGGCATCAGTCAGAATTGAGATAATGGAGGCCGGGTGCCATGACTCACGCCTGTAATCCCAGCACTTTGGGAGGCCAAGGTGGGTGGATCACCTGAGGTCAAGAGTTCGAGACAAACCTGGCCAACATGGTGAAACCCCATCTCTATTAAAAATACAAAAATTAGCTGGGCGTGGTGGTGGGGACCTGTAATCCCAACTACTTGGGAGGCTGAGGCAGGAGAATTGCTTAAGCCCGGGAGGTGGTGGTTGCAGTGAGCCGAGATCACGTCACTGCACTCCAGCCTGGATGACAAAGTGAGAATCTGTCTCAAAAAAAAAAAATTGAGATAATGGAAATGTTCCATTTTAACATCCACCTTAGAAATATCACTTAATTGGGAAAAATGTGAGTGTGAAAGGGAGCTGTTTTTATGGAAGCTAAGTTAGTTGTTTAAAAAAGACAAAAATTCAATAACAATAAAAAGACCTCATATCAAAATAATTAAGATCCCATAGAATTAGGTGTAGAAGAAACAACTATAGATTTGGGGGATTGTAGAAACACTTTAAATACTCCTTAGAGTGTTTAAGATTCTCTAAGTTCCTGCTTCTCTTTAAGGAAGCTAAATTGATGTCTGCTTAGAGAATGCAAGACTCCAAATAGCAGCCTCATACGCAAAGGAAGTGATGAATGAACGTACTCTGATATGTTAGAAGTTAAAAGGAATATTTAAGGTAAATATCATTAATTTTTTTTTGTGATTCCCTGCTTTAACTGACTTTTAAAATTATCAAACCACCACCAGTTTTAATAGAGCTAGCTAAGAAGTTTGCAGAGAATGCGGTTTTTCCTTCACTATCCATCCTTCTCTTCTTCCATGTTAACAGAGTTCCAATTTGTAGCTGGACTCTAGTCCCCCAGAATAAAAGTATTGCTTGGTCCCTTGCAACTCGGCATAACCACGTGACTAAATCCCGGTCAATATATATATCTTGAAATATCTTTTGGCAGCTTCTGGGAATGCTCTTTAAGCAACAGCTACTACAATGTGCACTTTGCTCATTTCTTCTTTGCCTGTCTTATGCCACCTGGAATGCAGATATGACAGCTGGAGCTCTAACTACCATTTTTTTTTTTTTTTTTTTTTTTGCCTTAAGGAAAAGGACTATACCTAGAAGATGGTGAAACTCTGGGTTGGAAGGAATTTGAGTCTCTGAGGGCTTCATGGAAACAAACTGCCAGAACAATATGGGAATAAATATTTGCCTTCTTTAAACTGCTTTTATTTTAGATCTTTGTGATTCAGCCAACCTAATCAAAACTGATCTAGAGGGCTTGGACCTTAGTTATTTTTTCTGAACTGAAATGCAACCTGCCCTACATATTCTATTAAGAAACTTATAAACAACTAATGTCTCTGTAGACTTTATCACAATCCTCAGGAGCTTTATATAGACAGGACACCTGAATTAGAAAGAGAATCGTCCTTAGCCCTTTTAGACTCAAAGACTCTACAGTGCACTATTTTACTTGAAGAATATTCTTTTAATAAAAAATTCACAGAAAGTCAATGCCTTGCCCTGAGACAATTCTAATAAAGTCAATGAGTTGACTTAGTGTTTATGGTAACTATTTCTATGTTCTGCCATTTCATCAGGCCATATTGATTTATTTTCCCTTGTCTAACTTGAGAGCTGGCAACACATTTTCAGAGCCAGGACCAGCATGTTAACACATAGTTCCTTGACAACAGAAGTGCCACATTCCTTTAGTTCTGAGATTCCCTCAATTGAAGATACATTATTGGTTTCATAACAACTTTTTGAGAAAAAAGAAAACTATATTAAATGAACCTTTTTGTCTTAGTAAATGTCAACAGTATATGCACACAAACACACAAATTCAAATTTTTTATTTTGTACTGTAAACAAGGTTTGAGTTTAAATCTATTCATATTCAGTCTAAAGATTCCTTTGAATCACTTTTTGTTCCACAGCACACCGGCTCCCTGATTCGCTTAACCAGTTCTTGTGCTTCTGGGGTCTTTTGCACCTGTGCTACCAGTACTATGAATGGTTAATGCTATATACTTCTAAGGGAGGAGACCACCCCTTATATTGTCTTATGCCCAATTTATGCCTCCAAAGAAAGAAAAAGTAAAACTAAAAGGTAGAAATGAAATCCACAAGCAGACAGCCTGGCGCCACACCCTGGGCCTGGTAGTTAAAGATCAACCCCTGACCTAATTGGTTATGTTATCTATAGATTACAGACATTGTGTAGAAAAGCACTGTGAAAATCCCTATCCTGTTTTTTTCCGATCTAATTACCAGTGCATGCAGCCCCCCATCACGAACCCCCTGCTTGCTCAATCGATCATAACCCTCTCACGCACACCCCCTTAGAGTTGTGAGCCCTTAAAAGGGACAGGAATTGCTCACTCGGGGAGCTCGGCTCTTGAGACAGGAGTCTGGCTGATGCCTCCGGCCGAATAAACCCCTTCCTTCTTTAACTCGGTGTCTGAGGAGTTTTGTCTGCGGCTCGTACTGCTGCACTTCTATTTAATTGTATTCCGGTAAAATTCTTTTTATCCCTGTCCCTATTTTTAGAGACAATAAAATCTTTTGGAGAAAATAAAATTGGGCTCTACAGGCCTGACTCTTGTTTTGAAAGCTGACTGATGAAATTCTGGCACATGGCTTTAAAAATGCAAGATATCATAATGAGCAAAAAGAAGCTCATAAAAAGATGAAGGTGTCTCTTTCCCCTGAAGCTTCAGTGGGAGAGGATCATTTATGTCATAGATCAGTTAACAGAATCAGTATTGATAAGGAATTAGAATGTAAAACCTTGCAAGAACCTTTATTCTTGTTGTCCTGTGCAACATGAAGACTTGTATGAAGGTGTATAATTGTAATGAGACCTTGAAGGCATGATTTGAATTGTAATGGGACCTTGAAGGCATGATTTGAATAAGGAATCCTGCAAGAGTCTAAAGACTCTTTAGAAACCTGCAAGTCTGATTGGCTGTTGTTATGGTTTGAATGTCTGTGTCCCTTGAAAATTCATATTGAAACCTAACCACAAAATGATGGTACTAAGTGTGGGACCTTTGGCAGGTAATTACGTCATGGGGGCTCTCCCCTCATGAATGACATTAGTGTCCTTATGAAAGGGCTGGAGGGAGTTTGACCCTTTTTGCTCCTTCTGCCATATGAAGACACAGCAGCAGGGTGGCACCCATGAAGCACAGAGCAGCCCTCACTAGACACTGAATCTGCTGGTGTCTTGATCTTGGACTTCCCAGCCCCTAGAACTGTGAGAAATAAATTTCTATAATTTATAAGTTACCCAGTTTAAGGTATTTTGTTATAGCAGCAGGAACAGACTGAGACAGTTGTCTTCATAATTCGCTACCTTGGTACTATGTATTGACATCTGTGTCCTTACCTGTATACCTGTATGATTGGTGTCAAGTCAGAAAAGCATTATTAGCACTTTTCTATCACATGCATGATAGAAATACCAAATGCTATGACTCATTTTAACAATAAGATTGAGAGTTTTACTTCTTTTACATTTATATCATAACTTCAAGGCACATTTTAAAAAATCAGGTTTCTGTATATCCTGGTAAGGTTTTTTTTCTTCTTCAACATATGTTGTGAGACTGAATCTGATTTCAGAAGTGCAGATATTTTCAGAAATGTAGATTTTTAAATAAATCTTAAGGAAAACTTGGCATTTAAACAAATGTAATTGTTGGCATTTTAATTCTGTGTGTCAGTGGATATTCAATTGTCAGAGTTATGCTTCTGTAATCTTGAGGCCATTCTTAATGGGGTATAAGGCTGAGAATAAATTACACTGTGCATCCCCTTCTCCCTATCCCCTAATAGTTTGTTCTGGGGAAATCTGTTTAAAATAATTATCAAGAGCAACTTAAAAGGTAAATTAAAATGCAGAGTTACAAAGAGACAATAACCAGCATTCTAAATGGTGTGTGTGAAAGATACAGGAAGCCTTGATGCTTCCTGGCCATCAGTCAGGTGACCCAGGGCATAAGGAATATTCTGTGTTAACTTTATGTAGACACCTTGGGTCTTTCAGAACACCAGCTGCCTTCTTCTATAGCTTGTTGGCTTCTCAAATCCTTGCAAAACACTGGGCATCTGATTTCCTAAGCAGTTTGGGACCCCAAAAGATTCTTTCATTTTGCTCTTCCTGAGGGCAGTGTTTCCACCTTTACAGTTCAGCTATCTCTGTATTATTTACTTAATATTTTTATAAGGCCTTGCTCTGTTTCCTTAAATGTATTTACTTTAAAAGGACACTTTATATTATGATCTTAAATGGAAAAACGTGTCAGACAAAATTCCAACAAATTTAGTTATAGATTGAATTTGGCTTTTGTTTGTAATTCATGAATGGGGTGGCTTTCATTCTAAAAGAATAGAATCAGAGTCCCCCATTCCCACCGCCACCCCCACTCTGGGCAATGGTAGAATGGTGGGTTTTGCAAGGTGGGGACAAGAAAACAGAACAAGAAAAAAAAGTGATTGGTCAATTTCAGGTTACTTTTTTGATAAGGGTTAAACAGAGGGGACTTCCTTATTATGCCAACTCAGGTAGACTGGAATCTCTCCTGTTTTCAGCAAATATAGGGCTGTGGGGACGTATCTGTTTCCTTAAAGTTTCAGTTTGATTACGTGGCATTTAGCATGAGTGACTTCATTTTGGTTTGGACTGGTCTGTTGCGGCCTAGTGCTAGAGCTCAGCCTAAAAAATGGCCTCCCATAATTTTTGTTTACACTAGTATCACACTATAAATGGAAGGCAACTTTAGGCCAGAGATGGGCTCACATCAGAAAAATCCAGAATTCAATTATGTGCCCCGATCTAAAACCACCAATGTCTTTTGAAAGCCTTTCTGGGCTGACAAAGTTCTGTGTGATCGGTCTCTGATACCACTCTCTCTAGAGCTTCACCCCCTACAGTGCAGGCCTATTGACCTTCTTCTAGGCCCTAGACTTGCCAAGCTCACTCTTCCTCTGTATTTGGTGTGACCAGCTTTTTCTTGTCATTCCAATCTCTGCTTAAATGTTGCCTCCTGGAGTGGTTGCTGTTGGTGTCCTGCCCAGAAGCTTAGGTACCTTTACTAGCTCTATTTGACCACTCCCTTTCCCCCCAAATCCTCCATGTCACCAACAGCATTTTGTTCAAAAAATATTTGTTGAATAGAAGGGAAAACATAGATAAATGGCTGGATTGACACATTTGAAGAATTATAATAAATTGATTTGAATAATTAATTGATAAGACAGAAAACTTGTTAATTATTATCTACTAACCACAATAGTTTTCAGAATAAAGAGAATCAGCTAAGGGAATAAAACAAAGACAGGATGATTTAGAGAGGAATTCTCAAGATTGGGCATCATAACCAGAGGTGTCCCGAGTTAGCAGAGAGCGGGAGGAACGCTCTGCACATCTGGGGACTGCCATCGGGACCACTAAAGACAAATGTATTTGCTGTTAGTTTCCATTAGACAGACTCATAAAATACTACAGTTTGGTGTGCAACACAGACTGAGCCTTGAGATGACACACAAAGCACAATGCCTGCATCGGGTTACCATATTTGGCAGATTGGAAAATGACTGTCAATGCCACCTGAAGGGTCAATGTGACTGTTTTAGATGATAAAACTCTCACAATCTCTGTCCCTTATAGAGTATGATTTCCGATTCCCTAGACTGATCAGAAACTTCTAGTGTCAAAGGGATGTGAATCATTTGACTGCATGTCTTCCTGTCTGCCCTCCTTTCAGCTCATTTATTAAGGTAAATGCTTAGCAGACACATTCCCACTGATAAAACTGCATGCATAATTACTCTTCACTTTCTTGTTCTTTCAGACACAAATGCACAGTCTTAATCATAATAGGAGACACATTTGTTGTCCAAGAGTTGCAGCAATAATCTTACTGATTTTGCTTTTCTGCTTGTTTTTCTGAGAAGACACGTTACTGTGATGCAAGGTGTGAAAGCTGCTGATGTTTACAGGAAACAGATTGGAACAAGATATCAGCACAGACTGAGGTACCACGTTGTAGGGAGCCTGCCACTGCTTCCCAGGCCTCCCTGCCACCAGTAGCCCATTGGTGGCCTGCCCATTTGGGGTTTTGGCTGGTACCAAATGTGCAATTGCTCACTGTATCACACTTAACAGCACTTATAAAGAAACTCTGACACTGTAAGTGCCAAGGTAGGGAAGGGGAGGGAGGTGGGATTGGAGGATTTTGCTCACTTCTACATAGCCTCCATTAGCATCCCCCAAAGCTGCCTGAAATAAACATTCACTCTAAATAAAGACTTATTTCTTGATATGTAAATGCAGCTGAAAAATAAGTCCCTTTCACACCTCTTTTAGCCACAAGATTGCCCCGAACCCCTTCTGGAAAGATATTCTGAACTCAGGGACAACTTGGTACAGAATTCTTCTTTAAGACAAGACTTGTGAATTAAAGTAGTATGTTCAATATCACTATATTTACCAATATCTGTTCCTTCTCCTATCCTAGGCATATGGAAGACTATACTTCTCAGTTTCTTTGCAGTTGGATAGGGCCATGTAACTAGTTATCATGGCCAGTGTAATGATACACATCATTTCCAGGTGAGACAGTGTGATTCTCCCAACTCTTTCTTCCCCAACTTAGGCAACCATGGAGAAGATTGTATGCTGAGATGGAAGACCCAAAAGATTGAAGCAGCCTGGATAACTCGGGTACCACACAGAGGACAACTGCCCTAGAGAGTTGCCTTGACCCGTAAAAGACATTGCCTGAGATGGAAATAAACTTTTATTGTGTTAAACCTTTGAGATTTGGGGCTTGTTTGTTACTGCAGCATAACTTAGCCCATTCTTACTAACATAAGAAATGCCCAATGGAGTGCCTGTCAATTCTTCTCAGATCTCATCCTACCTCTCTTCCAGCCAGATACTATCTTACAAGCTAGTCCTCTCTCCTCTAATACTCTTCCACAGCCAACCCATCTTTAGACTCTCTAATCACCTAAACCTTGGGATTTTTCTTTCTCAAGAATCTTTCTCAAGCCGCATTTGCCTTAGCAGTTCATTCTTCTGAGAATTTATTCAATTGTTTCATGAAACAAATAAAGTCTCATGGAGAATTAGTCTCAGTATCCAGGGAAGACAGAATATTTGATTTTCTTCACATAACGTATTTTTACATGACTAAATTAAAAAGTAGGTCGTTTGTCTTTACTAGGTGAAGATAAGAACTACTTTCCCCTTTTCCTGACACTTCTAAAGTTAATCTTAGGACTTAAAATGTTGGTGTAAAAATAATTGCTTTTTCCTCTACTGTAAAGTTAACACCTAAGTGCCTAGAGACTCTGCCAGTGACCCAAACTTAAACTCCAACCATTTGCACAGAATGATCCTTCCCTGGCCAAAGAAAATGCCTCCTTGGGTCTAGAAGTTAGGCTTGCAGTTTTTGAACTGCTCCATCAATCTACGTGAAACTTCACACTTCTCGGCCATAACTGCTAGGGAGAATGCTAGAAACAACTGGATCTTTATTTTCTCCAATCACCTCTGAGTGAACCAGGCAGAATAAATAAAGCAATGGACCCTTAGATGTACTTTACTGAGTTGACCTTTAAAGTTAGTGGAGTAGAATTCACTTGGATTCTATGTCCACTTGCTCTTTTAACTTCAGTTAAAAGCAAATAACAGAAAATTTAAATACAGAGGCTGAAACGATTAGTAGTTTAATTGATGATTTCTTTTTGGTCTGATATTTTAGATATTCAAAGATCTCCCCAAAGGTGAGAAGTAACTTCTAGAGGGTGTTAGAATGTTATCCCCAGCCTTCAGGACACAGAAACCCTTATCAAATATAGAAAGGCTGGAAAGCAGCCAATTGTCAGAAAAGCCTGGGTGGACTGTACCCAAGGCAAAAAGACCCAACTGGAGAGATAAGCTGGTGTTACTTTGTGAAAAGGGCCCGGTTGGTTGCCTCGGTTACAGAGCTCCAGTATCCTCTATCCCCCACCCCCTCCTTCTCTAGTTCTTTTGGGATGGCAATATGTCAGTGTTAAATCACACTTAAACATAAACCAATCATGACAACACTGTTTCCTGTTTTCCCAGACTTCCTTGCAGATAAGGATGGCCAGGTAACCTCATTGTGGCCAATGAGCTATTTAAGTAAGTTTGTTGGGTAACTTTTTGGAAAAGATTTTGCATTTATAATGACATGGACAAGCATGATTAGCATTAAATCTGCATTAAATGTAAATATAATGTTTAGTGATAGAACAGCCATTTTGGGATTATTAGGCCCTAAGCATGAGGGAAAGTTTCAAGAGAAGGATTAAGATGCTAGCCCACTCAGGGACTTCTTTTTCTGGCCAAAGTGAGACTAGATTTACCCTTCTGCTTGAAGTGAACATAAAAGATGACAGAATATATGAAATGACAGATTTTTTAAGACATTGGGACATCAGACAAGAAGAACAGAGATACAAAAGGGCTGGGGTGTGGGGGTGGGGAAGGTGAGCACTATGATTGCCCTGGATTACCGCCTTGAAAGAGTTTTCAGGCTGTGGAGGAAGCGGAATCCAGGCCGAGGCCAGCAGACTAAGTTGAGACCATAGAGCCAAGCCACCAAGAACAACGCTGCTAAATCTTGCAGGCCAGAGTACCACAGAAGAGATTGCTGTGCACTGCCAGCAATCCAGAGATCTGCAGAGGGCCCTCCTTGAGCTTCAGCCAAGTACTGATCACCACATGCATGTGAGGAAACCACCTAAGACCAGGAAGGAAACCACCCAAACGGATTATGGGATGTTGCCTGACCACAATGGAATTAAAATAAAAATTAATAACAGAAAGATCTCTGAAAAATCTCCAAATATTTGGAAACTAACTATGATCAAAGAAATCAACAGGAAAATTACAGAGTGGTTTGAACTTAAAAAAAAAAGTAAGAAGGAAAAAACATAATACATTTTATGAAATGCCACTTAAACAGTGCTTAAGGGGAAAACCATAGCACTAAACATCAATATTAGCAAGAAGAAAAATCTTAAAATCAATGGTCTCAAATCAATGGTCTTAACATCCATCTTAAAACAAAACAAAACAACAACAAAAAAGGCTGGGCGTGGTGGCTCACGCCTGTAATCCCAGCACTTTCGGAGGCCAAGATGGGTGGATTGCTTGAGGCCAGGAGTTCGAGACAAGCCTGGCCAACTTGGCAAAACTGCATCTCTAGTAAAAATACAAAAATTAGCCAGGCGTGGTGCACGCCACCCTGTAATCCCAGCTACTCTGGAGGCTGAGGCAGGAGAGTTGCTTGAACCCAGGGGGTGGAGGTTGCAGTGAGCCGAGACCATGCCACTGCACTCCAGCCTGGGAGACAAAGCAAGACTCTGTCTCAAAAACAAAACAAAACAAAACACAGAAAAAAAGCCAATAAAACCCAAAGTCAGCAAAAGAAAGGAAATAATAAAGATCAGATTAGTGAAAGAAACCAAAATATTTTACCCCAAAATAGACTTCAACATATTTTGAAATGGCTGGTCTGAGGGCCTGCAAGCAGAAGTAGCCCTGTGGAGCTATCTTTTGTTGGGGGTGATTTGCATTTGTAGAGGAAGTAAATGACAGATGCAAACAGGCTTTCTCTGAAGGCCCCTTGTCCAGATCTAGGAAATATTAATGAGAGTCTGAAACCTTTAAAAGTCTGATGGGAACATTTCCCACTGGCTACCATCTCTTCTTTGTGAGGGCTGCTATCTCTGAGGTTTCATCTGCCTAGCAAGACTGCCCTTGCTAGCCAGGGCTTTCCTCTTCTCTCTCCTGTAACCTGTCTGGCCACCATAACCTGTTTTGCCATGCTTTAAGCCCCTATTCTTTTTGTAATCTCAAGATGGTATAAAAGTGCCAACCATCTGGCCATTTGAGTTCTTATATTTGTATGACTACTGTATACGTTAATAAATCTGTATGGTTTTTCTCCCATTAATGTGCCTTTTGTCAGTTGATTTTCAGTGAAACTTCAGAGGATGAAGGGGAAACTAAAACAAGGGGGAGTTTTCCCTTGGCCCCTACAGTAGAAGTCAATAAAGTAGAAAACAGAAGAAAAATAGAGAAGATCAATGAAACAAAAAAACAGCTTTTTGGAAGATCAGTATAATTGAAAAAACTTATCAGGAAAAAAAAAAAAAAGATGCTGGGCATAGTGGCTCATGCCTGTAGCCCAGCACTTTGGGAGGCTGAGGTGGGCAGACTGCTTGAGCCCAGGAGTTCCAGACCAGCCTAGGCAACATGGCAAAACCCCATCTCTACAAAAAATACAAAAAATTAGCCAGGCATTGTGGCATGTGCCTGTAGAGCTGCTCAGGAGGCTGAGAGGTGGGAGGATCTCTTGAGCCCAGGAGGTCAAGGTTGCAGTGAGTTGTGATCATGCCACTGCACTCCATCCTGGGTGACAGAGTGAGACCCTGTCTCAAAAACAAAAAAACAAACAAACAAAAAAAGAAGAGGCCGGGCGCAGTGGCTCACGCCTGTAATCCCAGCACTTTGGAAGGCCAAGGTGGGAAGATCATCTGAGATCAGGAGTTTGACACCAGCCTGGCCAACATAGTGAAACCCCATCTCTACTAAAAATATAAAAATTAGCTGGGTGTGGTGGTGTGTACCTGTAATCCCAGCTACTCAGGAGGCTAAGGCAGGAGAATCACTTGAACCTGCGAGACGGAGCTTGCAGTGAGCCGAGATCGCACCATTGCACTCCAGCCTGGGCGACAGAGCAAGACTCCATCTCAAAAAAAAAAGAAAGAAGGAAGAAGGAAGGAAGGAAGGAAGGCAAGAAGGCAGGAAGGAGATATAAATTGCCAATGTCAGAAATTATACAGGTGATATCATTTCTACGTGATTCTCCATGTAGATTCTACAAATTTTAAAAGGATACGGATTCTACAAATATTAAAAGGATAATGGAATATTATGAATAATTGTATGCCAATAAAATTGATAGCTGAGATGAAATGGAAAAAAATACCTTGAATTATACAAATTGCCAAAGTTTACTCAGAAAGACACAGACAACCTGAATAGCCTTATATTGATTGAAGAAATTGAATTTGTCATTAAATGTGTTCCAATAAATAAAACTCAAGGTCCAGATGGCTTCACTCATAAAATCTACCAAACATTTAAGGAAGAAATAATACTAATACTATAGAATCTCTTCCTAAGAAATTGAAAATGAGGAAAATACTTCCCAGCTCATTCTACGAGGCCACTATTACTCATACGAAAATTAAACCAAAATATTATAAGAAATCTATAGCCTAATGTCCCATATTAATATAGATGCAAAAATTCTGAACAGATAATAGGAATACAAAGTTGGTTTAACATTGAAAAATCTATCAATGTATTTCTCCACATAAAGTAAAAACCAACTCCATATGATCATCTCAATAGATGCAGAAAAAGCACTCAACAAATTCAGCATTAATCCTGATACTAACTCTTAGCAAACTGGAAATAGGAAGACTCTTCCATAACCTGATAAAAGGCGTTTACTAAAATGTAGTTTACAACATACCTTATGATGAAAGACTGAATGCTTTCCTTCTAAGTTCAGGAACAAGACAAGGATGACTGCTCAACACTTCTACTCAATATTGTCCTTGAGGTGCTAGTTAGGGCAATCAGGGAAGAAAAAGAAATACGAAGCATCCAGATTGGCAAGAAAGAAATATAATTGTCTATTCATAGACAGCATAAACTGCAGAAAATCCAGCGAAATCTACAAAAAAAGCTATTATAATGAATAAGTTAGTTTGGCAATGTTGTAGGATGTTTGTACAACATTAAAAAAATCAATTGTATTCATATTCACTAGCACAGAACTATCAGGTATTGACATTAAAAAATACAAATTACAATAGCATAAAATACCTGAAATACCTAAGTATAAATCTAACAAAAAAATCTTTAATGTCTGTATATTGTAAACATTATTGCAAGAAAATTTAAAAACATAAATGAACAGGTAAAATGTTTTCATGAATCTAAAAACTTAATATTGTTACAATGTCATTCCTCCCCAGTCTATAGATTTGATACAATCCAAACCAAAATCCCAAGAGGCTTTTTTTTTGTGGAAATTGACAAGTTAATTTAAAAATTCATATTGTAACGCGAAGGACCAAGAATAGCTAGCCATCTTTAGGAAAAAAATAATGTAGGACTTACATTACTGGATTTCAAGACTTATGATAAAGCTACAATAACCAAGACAGGATAATACTGACAAAGCTAGACAAATAAATAGAACAGAGAGACCAGAAATAAACTCACACATATATTGACAACTGATCTTTCATAAAATTGCAAAAGCAAGTCAGTGGAGGAAGATAGTTTTCTAAACAAACTAGATGCTAGAATGATAGATTGAATATCCATGTAGAAAAAAAAAAGTGAAGTCTGGTCCATACCTCACACTATCTACGAAATTTAATTCAAAATGGATCATAGATAGAAATGTAAAATCTAAAACTACAAAATTCTAGAAGATATAGAAAACATTTGTAACTCTGGGTCACAAAGATTTCTTAGATATATCTCTAAAAGCATGATGCATAAAAGAAATAATTGATACACTGAATTTTATTGAAATTAAAAACTGTGTTTTTGAAAGACACAGTCAAGAGAATGAATAGATAAGCCTCATACTGGGAGATAATATTTGCAAGTCATACATCTGGTAAAAATAATATATAACTCTGAAAACCTGATAACAGGAAAACAAACAACTCAATAAAGAAGTAGGGAAAATTTTGGACAGTCATCTTACCAAGAAAATGTATTGAAAATAAGCACATAAAGAGAATCTCAACAGCATTAAGGAAATGCAAATTAAAAGCACAATGCGCTGGGCACAGTGGCTTATGCCTGTAATCCCAGCACTTTGGGAGGCAGAGGTGGGCGGATCACATGAGGTTGGCAGTTCAAGGCCAGCCTGGTCAACATGGTGAAACCCCGTCTCTACTAAAAATACAAAAATTAGCCAGGTATGATGGTGTATGCCTGTAGTCCCAGCTACTTGGGAGGCTGAGGCAGGAGAATCTCTTGAACCCAGCAGTCGGAGGTTGCAGTGAGCAGAGATCACACCACTGCACTCCAGCATGGGCGACAGAGCAAGACTCTGTCTCAAAACAACCCAAAACCAAAACCAAAACAACAACAACAACAACAACAAAAACAAAAATCCATGATGAGATACACTATACAACTTTTAGAATGGCTAAAAGCTTTCTTTTTTAACCACCATACCAAGTGCTGGCAAGGAGGTACAAGAACTGGAACTCTCATACACTGCTGGTAGGGAAGTAACGTGGTAGAACCACACTGAAAACATTTGGGGTTTTATTAAAACAAATTCAATATTTATTTACCATACGACCCAGCCATCCTACTCCTAGATATTTACCCAAGAGGAAAGAAAATGTAGTTCATACATACCATTTTTTTTTTTGGTTGTTTATTTGGAGACAGAGTCTCGCTTTGTCACCCAGGCTGGAATGACTGGCAGGATCTCGGCTCACTGCAACCTCCACCTCCCAGGTTCAAGCTGTTCTCCTGCCTCAGCCTCCTGAGTAGCTAGGACTATAGTTGCCTGCAACCACGCCCAGCTAATAATTGTATTTTTTAGCAGAGATGGGGTTTCGTCATGTTGGCCAGGTTGGTCTCAAACTCCCGATCTCAAGTGATCCACCCAGCTTGGCCTCCCAAAGAGCTGAGATTATAGGCATGAACCACTGTGCACGGCCATACATAGACTTTTACACAAATGTTCTTAGTAGCTTTATTTGTAATAATCAAAAACTGGAAACAACCTAAATGCCCTTCAATAAGTGGGCAACATTTATGGATAAACAAAACATAATATATCCATAAATGAAATACTCTTTAGTAATAAAAAGAAAGAAACTATAGATACACACTACAACATGGATCAATCTAAAAATAATTATGCTGAGTGAAAGAAGCCAGACAGAAAAGAGTACATACTACTCTATAGAAAATTCTAGAAAATTCGAATCAGGCTACAGTGACAGAAAGCAGGTCCATGGTCACCTGAGGAGTACAGGAAGAGACAGGAGGGAGAGATTATAAAGGGGAACCAAGAAACTTTTGGGGGTGATAGACATGTTCACTATCTTGATTGTTGGGTTGGTTTCATGGGCATATACAAATGTCAAATTATCAAATTGCACCCTTTATGTGGCATTTATTCCATATCAAGTATACCTCTTTAAAGCTATTTTTAAAAGAAGGAAAAAAAAAAGATTGCTATCCCTGACATTGTTGAGCTACTTAACCAATGGACTGCCTATCTCTAAATCTTTTGATTATGAAAAAAAAAAAATGAAGCCATAGTAAGTCAGTTTTCCTGTTACTTGCAGCTGGAAGCATAACTTACCACTGCAACTATACAACACCTTGGCTTATATAATAAAAGTCACAGAATATTCAAGCTTGAAGAGATCTTGGGGATCAGCCATTCAAAGCCTATCCTGCCTGCCCCACTCCACCGCCATCCCCCCCACCTTTTCTTTACAGATAAGGAAACAGAAATTCAGAAGCGTGGAGGGACTTGCCCAGACTGACACAGCAGATCTATTAGGAGCTGCAGGATGAGAGCCGCAGTGTCCCGGTGTCCTGACTCCAAAAGCTGGGCTCTTTCCAGTGCACCATATCGCAGTCTGCCTTTTCAATTTTTAATTTCTAAATTTTATTTCCTTAAAACAGCAAAGAGAAAAAAATACAGGGTGGAATTTAATGCTTACAAGTAGAATTACCTAGAGGAATCATTGTATGTTTTATAAATGAGGCAACAGAGCCTTGGGGTGCAGATGAGAAAGGGATATTTTCTCTTAGTCACAAAGCCAACATTAAACACAGGCCTCTTGAGACACTACTTGCCCTAATGATTCTCAAATATATGACTTATTTCTAGTAGTCAACACCTGCCTTTGTGAAATAAACACTCTCTATGTGTGTGTGCCTGGAATAGCAATCCTGATGTTTCTAAGGGTATTCACATTTTAAAAGTGAAGTGTAAAAATTCAGTCATTTTGTGTTGGTTGACATTTTTTAAATGGCATGTCTTTTTTTATAACTGAAAACTAAATTTTGTTTAGGTTAGGCTTACACATGAAGAGCTGAAAGGTTGTTTTATTCCTTAAATGTTCCCATCTTTGAGCAGAGGCCAAACAATGAAAATTCTAGCTGGGATAGAATAAGAACGTTATTATCACCAAGTCATGGGTAACTGAAATTTTCCTGGTTCCACATGCTATTAATATCCTATGTGTCAAACAAAAGTTAGGAACTGCTAAAGAAAATATTATTCAGTCCTTCTTATTAAAGCACAGTAAGGAAGACTTTATTGAGGCCCTCGCTATAGGTACAGTGACAACTGCAATGAGGTTTTGGAGTTGGGGAGGAAGATTGAGTTCAACTGTGAATACTGCATGAGCAAGTGGAAATTTATAGCCAAGGAGGAGGGTGGGGACCAGTGGATGGAAAACTACTAAGAGGGAACATCAGGGGTAAGGGGGATTCTGACTAGACAGGCCTAACAGGATTCTTGCTGAAGACAGGCCAGGGTGATCAGACCTCACCTGGGGGATGGTGGAGGACGAGGAACCTCATTAGATATCAACGGGGATCAGATATCAAGGGTGGATGTTTGGGGGGGATTCTTGTGAAACTGACTTAGCTGGGCTCTTTGCTAAAACTGGATTTCCCAAGGAAGTGCGCTGATAGGTTCTAAAAGGTTTAGGAGCCTAAAATTTGGCCAAGCAAAGAATCTTTGTCAGAACACAGCATCGACCTAAAGAAAGAAACTGAGGAAAATTAATATAGGTAGAGAGTTTATTTGGGCCAACGGTGGGGACTGCCAACTGAGAAACTCTTCCAAGTTGCTTTGGGGAGTGCTCCAGAGAACAAAGGGCAGGCATGAGTTTTTAAAGAAAAAAGGACAAATCAGGAGAGGAGGTGATTACAAACGTTGTTTTTCAGAATTTTCATTGGTTCCCAGAAATAACATTCATCAGTATTGGCTATATACGTTGTTAAACTATGGGGTATGAGTTATGGCGTTCAGAGTGTGGCATTGCTAGGTGGCGACACTCAGTTTAGAGTCCATACAGCAGGCGGTTTCAAGAGATGATTATTCATCTCAAGGTGGGGAAGTGCGGCAAGACTGATGCCTCATTCCTATGCTTTGCTGGGCCTGGTAATTTTAAAGGGACTGCATCACTCAGGTGTTTCTTGTCTTTCTCAGTCTCTCACCTGCGTGGTTATTTTACTTTGCTTTCCTAGAGCACAGCACCAATACACATACCTTATACAACCTTACACACATACCTTGCTATCCTTCCTTTATAAGAAAGGTGACTCCAAATCTGAGCTCACAGGGGATGTTGGAAAGTCAAAGTGACTTGGGGAAAAGTTATTGAAATGACTACATTTTTGACAAATATGAACAAACGATAAGAAAAGATGAAAGGAATTGAAATCACTCAGCCTCAGACAAGTTAAGAAGACATTCAATCTCCACCTGATATTATTTTCAAGACTTCCTGACCAAATTCTGCTGAAATTGTTCACGACATTAATTACATGGTAAGAAAGACGCTGATATTTGCCTCTCTGATATCCATTCCAGCTTCTTCTTCACCAAGCAGAAACACAGTTTTGTTTAGGAGTGGCACAACCTGACAAAAATCCTCTCCCTGGCCAAACTCTAGCCAGGCCCCTCTGAGCCCTCTTCTTGGTTAGGCCTCAACCTTGGCCTATAAGAATGACAGACTCTTGGCACAAATGATTTCCACCCTTTACCCTCCATATATATGCATATATATATATATATTTGAGACAGGGTCTCACTCTGTCATCTAGGCTGGAACACAGATGCTCAATCTCGGCTCACTGCAACCTCTGCTTCCCAGGCTCAAGTGATCCTCCAGCCTCAGCCTCCCGAGAAGCTGGGAATACAGGCATAAGCCACCAATACCCAGATAATTTTTATATTTTTTTGAGAGACAGGGTTTCGCCATGTTGCCCAGTTGGTCTCAAACTCCTGAGCTCAAAGCAATCTGTCCACCTCAGCCTCCCAAAGTGCTGGGATTACAGGTGTGAGCCACTGTACCTGGATAACCCTCCATATATATATATATGGTTTTTTTGTTTTTTTTTTTTTAGACAGAGTCTCGCTCTGCCGCCCAGGCTGGAGAGCAGTGGTGCAATTTCAGCTCAATGCAAGCTCCGCCTCCTGGGTTCATGCCATTCTCCCGCCTCAGCCTTCCAAGTAGCTGGGACTACAGGCGCCCACCACCATGCCCGGCTAATTTTGTTTTTGTATTTTTAGTAGAGACAGGGTTTCACTGTGTTAGCCAGGATAGTCTTGATCTCCTGGCTCCTGGATCACGATGGTCTTGTGATTTGCCCGCCTTGGCCTCTCAAAGTGCTGGGATTACAGGCATGAGCCACTGCGCCCGGCCCATGTATTTTTAAAAAATCTTTGACTGCAAGGATTTTACTATGTATTTTTATGTTTAATTCATAGTAGGTGCATATACTTATGCACTTACTATGGTACATAGTAGGTACGTATATTATGGGGTACATGAGATATTTTGATACAGGCATACAATGCGTAATAATCCCATTATGGAGAATGGAGCATACCCTCCGTATTAAGAGACTTGACCAGACACTAGGGTCGTTTCCAGTGTCGTTAAAGTGCCCCTTTAAAGTACCTGCCTGAGAAAAGCAAAGGCTTCGAGGAGAATTCACTATTTGTTTTTAGCCAACCCCTGAGGATAAGCCCCACCACTTTCAGAGCATTTACTATAAAGGGCTTACAATTGAGGATCCTCTTGCTGCCCCTTTGAGATATCTAGATATCACCTACAACTCAGGGGTATCTTACTCAAGCATGTGAAGGTAATTCCTTTACAATGATAATCATCAGGAAGGAAGGGGCCTCTGTCTCCCAGCCTGTGTGGAATCCTAACTTCAATAAATGCCAGCTGGCAGATGCAGCTGCCTCATGGGCATTTACACTGACCAACCCTTGTAATTTTTCACCCTAACTCTACTGAGCCCCACTCAACCCCTCCCTGCTGCCTCATTCTCCCTTTATTTTTTATCGAGACAGGGTCTCGTTTTGTTGCCCACAGCCATGTGCCACCACACCTGGCTAATTTTTTTGTGTGTGTGACAAGGTCTCAACTCCTCCTGCCTCCACCTCCCAAAGTGCTGGGATTACAGGTGTGAGCCACAGCACCAGGACCATCCTCCCTTTAAAATACCCACTCACTTCTGTGCAAATCAGAGTTGAGTTCAGTTCACACTGGACCCTCTTCCCTACTACAATTGTGTATTATGGGCTAAAAGCCGTCCTTACCACTTTAGTGTCCAGCTGTATTTACCTTGGATGGTGCTGAGTAAAATTATTCCCCCACCCCATTCCCTGCAGCAAAGGGTGGCCAGGGGACACTCACCTGACCACTGAGACATACGCTGAGTTTCTGGGAAGACATTTTTCTCTTGCCCTCCTGCACTCCTCCCTCACACCTTCTTTTCTGATGGCACAGGGACAGGAAGCCTGGAGACGCAGCAGCCACCTGGAAATATGAGGTCACAAGCATGAGGAAGACACAGCAGGTAGCAGATTGCCTCCTGAAATTCTACTAAGATGTTTCGCAGGCATTTCAGTCACAACATGCCCAAAAAGGAACTCTAGGTCTTTCCATTTCTACCTTTGGAATTTCCAATTTTGATAAATATCATTGCCACCCATGTGTTGCTATTGTCAGAAGTTTGGCAGATATCATTGACTGACTCTTCTCCTCGCAGACTCCTTGCATTCATTTTTAAAAAAATTGTGGCATAAACAATTTACCATTTCAACCATCTAATTTTTTTTTTTTTTTTTTTTTGAGACAGAGTCTTGCTCTGTCGCTCAGGCTGGAGTGCAGTGGCACAATCTCAGCTCACTGCAGCCTCTGCCTCCCAGGTTCAAGCCATTCTCCTGCCTCAGCCTCCCAATCTTTTTAATTTTTATTTTGTTTTATATTTTGGAGAGATGGGATTACAGGCATGAGCTGCCACACTTGGCCATTTTAACCATTTTAAAGTATACAGTTCAGTGGGGTTTGACACATTCACAATGTTGTGCAAACATCACCATTATCTAGTTCTAGAATCTTTTAATCACCCCAAAAGAAAGTCCCATATTCATTAAGCAGCACTTCCTATTCCTCCCTTCCTCCAGCTCCAGGCACTAATTTGCTTTGTGTTTCTGTGGATTTGCCTATTCTGGATATTTCATAAAAATGAAACCATATAATATGTGGCGTCTGTGTCTGACTTCTTTCATTCAGGATAATGTTTGCAAGGTTCATCCATGTTGTAGCATGTATCAGTACTATTCCTTTTGGTGGCCAAATAATATTCCATTGTATGGATATACCACATTTTGCTTATGCATTCATCAGTTGAGGGACATTTGGGTTGTTTCTATCTTTTAGCTATTGTGAATAATGCTGCTATGAGCATTTGTGTTTAAGTTTTTGTTTGACCATCTCTTTTAAATTTTCAGGGTTACATACTTGAGAGGAATTGCTGGGTCATATGGTAATCTGTGTTTAACTCACTGAAGAACAATAAACAATTTTCCACAGCAGCTACCTAATTTTACATTTCCACCAGCAAAATATGAGGGTTCCAATTTTTCTGCGTCCTCACTACACTTATTATTTTCTGGTATTGTTTTTAATTATAGTCACCCTAGTGGGCATGAAGTGGTATCTCACTGTGGTTCTAAGTTATATTTCCCTACTGACTCATGATGTTGAGCATCTTATCATGTGCTTTGTTGGCCATTGTATACATTTCTTCTTTGAAGAAAAGTCTATTCAAGTCCTTTGTCCATTTTTATTTATTTATTTATTTTTTGAGACAGGGCCTTGCTCTGCCACCAAGGCTGGAGTGTAGTGGTGTGATCATAGCTCACTGCAGCCTCAACCTCCTGGGCTCGAGCGATCCTCCTGTCTCAGTCTCCCAAGTAGGTAGGGCTACAAGTGAATGCCACCATGCCCAGCTAATTTTTAAATTTTTTGTAGAGACAGTGTCTAACTCTGTTGCCTAGGCCTGTCTTGAACTCCTGGCCTCAATATCCTCCTGCCTCAGCCTCCCAAAATGCTGGGATTGCAGGTATGAGCCACCACATTCAGCTGCACATTTTATTTTTTTTAAAATGGCATCTCACTCTGTCACCCAGGCTGGAGTGCAGTGGCATGATCTTGGCTCACTGCAACCTCCACCTCCTGGGTTCAAGCAATTCTCCTGCCTCAGCCTCCCAAGTAGCTGTGATTACAGGCGTGTGCCACCATGCCTGGCTAATTTTTGTATTTTTAGTAGAGGTGGGGTTTTACCATGTTGGCCAGGCTGGTCTTGAACTCCTGACCTCAAGTGATCCAACCACCTCAGCCTCCCAAGGCTGAGGATTACAGGTGTGAGCCACTGCATCCAGCCTCCACCTGCACATTTAAAATGGAATTGTTTGGTTTCTAGTTGTAAGCATCCTTTATGTATTCTGGATACTAGACCCTTATCAGATGTGTGATTTGGTGAATATTTTCTCCATTCTGTGAATTGTCTTTTCAGTCTCTTGGTAGTATCCTTTGATGCTACAGGGGCCAAGGGAAAACTTCCCCTTTGCCCTCTGAAGTTCTGCTGAAAAATCACCTGAAAAAAGGCAGATTAATAGGGGAAAATGATATGCAAACTTACTAGCCTGTGTGGGAAAAAACCATAGAATGATTGCCCAACCCCACAATGGGGCACAGATAGTTACATTCCCTTCTTAGTGCGGGAAGGGAGACAAAGCATTGTGGATAATTTTAGCAGGGATAGTAAATGATTTTTAGGGGAATTCAGGGGGCTTGAAGAACAAAGTCTGTTTGAAGGACAAAGTCTGTTGAACCCACAGAGCCGACGATGATTCTTGACAAAAGTCTGTCCAGGTGTGTTAACAGATTTCAGTCTTTCTGCAATATGAGTTCAGTTAATGAAAACCCAAGGAAGGGACCAGAGGTAATTGCTTTCTTTCTTTCTTTCTTTTTTTTTTTTTAAAAGTAGTTAGCATTTAATGAACCTCCCTCCATGTGGCTTCAAGCCACCAGGACACAGATCCCCTGCAACTCCCTTCATTTTCTCCTCAGCTCTTCTGCTGAAGAATTTGGCCTTCATGATGACAGGTTGCTTTGGGAGCTTTCCCTTTCCCAGAACTTTGTAGTAGCCCAATAGCGCCACATCAATGATGGGAGCAGCCCCAGTCTTGTTTTCAGCAGCATTCGCCCATGTCTGCTCACTGACCAAAGTCCACAGTTTGTCAAGGCTGACAGTTGGGCAGAAGCTCTGGTTCCTCTTTAAGTGGTAATGCGTCCTACCAACTTTCCCAAAGTAGCCTGGGTGGTATTTGCTGAAGCTGGTCCTGTGGTGATGCGTGCCACCAGCATTACCGTGGCCTCCAGGGTGCTTCTGGTGCTTCCCTTATAGGGTCATGGCTGTGGATCATGTGGCCCCGAAGTTTCCAGGTCTTCCTCAGTCTGGATGGCATGTTGGTGGCCCGGACGAAAGAGCAATTGCTTTCTTCTTTGGTGAGTCCAGACTTTAGGCAGATTTGAGAACTCAGAGAACTTCATCCTGAGCTTAGGGAGAGATAAAAAATTGAGAGGCAAGAGGCAGGGGGAGGGTCAGAGAGACCTTGAGGCTTCTTGCTCAGTTCAGCATGTCAAAGCGCCATACTTTGGGGTATCGGTTTCTGAACCCCAACAATGTATAAAAGTTTTTCACTTTGTTGAAGTCCAGTTCATCTACTTTTTCTTCTGGTGCTTGTGCTCTATGTGTCTTACATCCATTCTTGAGTGTTTTATTCCATGCACAGAGCATAAGGATATTTCAAATACCTCAATCTGATCATGACTCCCTTGCTTAACACCTTCAATAGTTTCCCATTGTATTTAAGATAAAGTTCAAAATCCTCTCTATGGACTACAAGGCTATGCGTGATTTGGTCCCTGTCCTTCTTTTGGCCTCATTTTTCCATATTTTTCCTCACCTTCTTTGCCATCGGTTTCTCAAGTATAACAGGCTCTCTTAAATCCCAAGACCTCACTTGCCACGGTTCCTGCCTGGAATGGTCATCCTCCCCTCTTCTGTACTTTGCTAATTCTAATTCATTCATCATTTTAAGTGTCACTTCCACGGGAAAGCCTTCCTTAACCCTCTGCTCCAAACTTATTCCCAGCTTGCGAAAGGTAGAATTTTGCAAGCCGATTGTTAAACACCGCCATTATTATAAATTAAGTGGTATACATTTACAATTAAGTTATAATAAAAACAAATGCGAGAAACACTTAAAACTTTTCATGTTCTAATTATTTTATTATATTCTACATTTGTGCTCCTGAGGTCACAATGGAAATAGAACGGAATGTGTGGTGGAAATAGAACAGAGTGGCCTGCTACTGTGTGTGCATCTTGTGCTAGCTAACCCTGCTGTGGTGGCAGGAGAGCTTGACATCAGCCATGGGGGGAGTATTTGAGCAAAGACTACAAATCAGGCTGGTTTAGTGAGGCTTTCTGGAAAGCAGGGGTTAACATTCACACTGCCAGTCAGATTTCCCATTACATGCTGACATGGCATCTTGAACTTGTCTACTGTGGTCCTTTCCGTGGATGGAATCTTTCAATTTATTATTTGAAATAGTATATTTAATGTCTGTGTTTCTTACAAGAATGTGAACTCTGGGAGGGAATGGGGTGCACATTGTTCCCTATTGATATCTGTATCCCCAGCACCTAGCACAGTTCTTGGCACTGGATAAATACTTAATCATTTGTTGACAGAAGGTCAATAAGGCCCAAGAAGCAAAGTCCAATGTTTTAAATATAGATGGGTCGATGGCAGGCATTCATCTTGGAAAGTATAAAGTTTTCCATTTCACTCATTGGCTACCTTGAGGGTTTAAATATTGATGATCATTTGATTATATTCAAAGCTTACCAGGTTTAAACATTTCTTTGATGCCTTTTTAATTAGATGATAGCTAGTGATGGCCAAAGGCGACTTGACCTTAGCTATGTATTAGTTTCTCATGGCTGCCATAATAAAGTAAGCCACCCAAACTGGATAGTTGAAGACAACAGGGACTCTTTCTGTCACAGCTCTGGAGGCTAAAAGTCTCAAAAATCAAGGGGTTCACACAGCCATGCTCCCTCCGAGACTCTGGATAGACTCCTCCCCTGCCTCTTCCTAGCTTCTGGTGGTGGCGAGCAGTCCTTGGTATTCCTTGGCTTGCAGCCGCATCACTCCAGTCTCCACTTCCATCTTCACAGAGTCTCCTCTTGTATTTTCTCAACATCTTCTTATAAAGACACCAGTCATATTGGATTAAAGGTCCACACTACTCAAGCAGGACCTCATCATAATTAATTACATCTAATTAGCCTATTTCCAAATAAGGTCACAGGCTGAGGTACTGGGGATTAGGATTTCAAGATTGCTTTTTTGGGGGACATAATTCAACATAACACCCTGCAAGTGGCCTGTTTCATACAGTGCATGCCTGGTGTATTACAACCAACTGGACCAGGCAGGTTCCAGCTCATCTGTACAGCTTCATGTGATTTGTCTATAAGGCTGTTTATTTCCTCTAGCTCCAGACCTTGCCTTGGTTATGAGTGGGGAGTATCTCAGAACCCCCAAATGACCTCAAGCCCAAATATAATTATTATATTTGTTTTGTTTGAAATAAAACAACCCACAAACCATAACTGACAGGGATTGGAACCTAGCATAAAAGCACAAAGACATACTTTTAGCCCCAGGCTGGGTTACCTGAGAAGAGGGAGCAATATTTGGGCCAATTCTATATAAGCATTGAAATGCCGGAATTGATCACTGCCCTCAGGTACTTCCAGTTAAAGAGGTGGTGAAGGTAGAGCGAGGCCCAGCCCTTCTGAGTCATTTCTCCATAAAAGCAGATTATGTCTCTACATCCTTCTGGGGACATTTATTTTCAGTAAGAATTCGTATAGACAGTGTTTGTCAAGCTAGAAAGATCCAGAGAAGTTAGCCAAATCACCCCTTTATTCTACAAAACCCAGAAGGCCAGAGAGGGGGCCTGTCTTGCCCAGGGTCATCAGGTTAGAGAGTGACAACGCCCAGGCTAGAACCCAGGTGGTCTCCATCCTGGGTAGGTGCTTAATCCACTGCTTTGCTGTAGCTTTGCGGTGTGAAGACCATGGCTGCAATGGCCAGCATCTTTTCCCTTGGTTCAAATGTAAGGTTAAAAACCCAAGGGAAGAGTATGGAGAGTAAACCAGTACAGACACGCTTCTGATATCCAGGAAACGACATGTCTACTATGACTTCCTAATGAGAAGACAGAAAGTTATATATTCTTTTTTTTTCTGGTCAATACAACATAGTAGGATTGCTACCACTAGAAGCATTATGGGAGAACAAAACACACGAGTATTAATGAGGCAGGTTTAACTCTTACTAACAAAATACTACCATCTTTGCAATCAGTTCTAAAAGTACTAGATTTGGAGTTCTGCAATCCAATTTCATTTTATTTAGGACTTAAGATTGTGAAATAGGAGCAGGAAAACCATTATCATCTGCTGTGATCATACTCTTATATCCCAGAGACCAACACAGCTCTCATTCTGCATTCCTGCGAAGGTAACTGAGTTAAAAGTGATTACCATTGTTAAAGTAAATTTGGCCTGAGAAAAGCCACCATACTGGCATACTTGAGTCCTTACATAATAACTGCAACCAAACTTAGTATGTAAATACACTGAAAACCCAGCTTAGGAGTATGCTTTTCTAACAGATAGCTGAGTCTCAGCCAATCACAGCAGCCATGCTTCAGTCAGTAGCAGGCAGCCACCTGCTCATGTTCAAATAAGGCAAGCACTGGACTGTAACCCATCCAGTTGTTTCTGTACCTCGCTTCCATTTTCTGTACATTGCATTTCTGTTTCTGTTCATAAGTATTATTCAACCAGAGTATTAAACTCCATGGGAGCCCCAGTTTCTCTGTACCTGTTTTGGTGCTGAGAACTGCCTGATTCATTTTTTGCCCAATTAAACTCTACTAAATGTAATTTGTCAAATGTTTCTCTTTTAACATCATTATTAAGTACTCTGATTTTTTTAAAAGGCTCTGGAAAATTTCTGGTTAAATGTGGTAGATTAGACACTTACTTTTATCTCCACTGTCTCATGAAATCCCACTAAAGTGATAGTAAAGGGGGAAAGAAGGCAAACCACAAGTTCTAAGGGATTGGAAATGGAGACGACTGAGAAAAAAAATCAACCGAAAAAAATATTGGGAGCTGGAAAGAGAAGAACGTGCATTGACTGGTTTATCAAACCAAGGGAAACAGAACCCCAAGCCTGCAGTAGGAGAAGGCAGCAAGAAGGTAACTCACTCTGCCGAACATGGCAGAACCTGGGACTCGGAAAGCAGGGGTGCAGAGAAGGGCTGCAAACAAGGCAGCTTAAATAAATGGGAGCAGCAAGGCTCCCAGATTCCCTTCTTGACCTACACCGCAGATGATGCCCTTTCTCCAATCCTGGCAGGAGACTGGAGGTTTACTCTGTGGAGAAACCAAATCAGAGAAGACTTGGGAATCCAAGCCAGGCCTGAGACAACCTATTGAAATTAGGTGAAAGTCTACATACCAAATGAAGAGATTTCATCCTTCTTCTCCTACTGCACCCTCGCAACACCAGCAGCCAGGCATATAAAAATCCATGCAGGAGATGAGGGGATTTGACTCTGGAGCCTCTGACTAGCCCAAGTTAGATCCTGACAAGTGGGTAGTTGGGTGAGGGGTGGTGTTCCACTGTGAAGAGATTGGGCCTTGCCTGATCTCTCAACGGTGGTTCTCAAACTCAGCTGCACATTAGAATCACCTGGAAAGCTTTAACATGTGCTAATGCCTGGAGATTCTGACTTAATTAGTCAAAAGTACACAGCCCCAGCGTCAGGAGTTTTAAATGTTCCCCAGGTGATTCTAATGTACAACTAAGCCTGAGAAACTCTACTTTAATAAAACCTATCCCTCAACACCTTCTTGTAAGTGCCTCTTTCCTGATCTTTACAAAGAACCAACTTTTAGTTTGATTGATTTTCCCTATTCTTTGTCCATTTTCTATTCCATTGATTTCTGATCTTATTTCCTTTTTTCTGCTTACTTTGGGTTTAATTTGCCCTTCTTTTTCTAGTTTCTTAAGGTGGAAACTTAGAACACTAATTCTTGACCCTTTTTGTTTTCTAAAAGCAGCATTTAATGCTAAAAATTATCTTAAATCACTGCTATAGCTGCATCCCACAAATGCTGTTACGTGGGGCTTTCACTCTTGTTCTGTTCAAAGTATTTCCTAATTTCTCTTGTGATTTTCTTCCTTGGCTTATGGGTTATTTAGAAGTATGATTGTTTAATTTCCAAGTATTTGGGGTTTTTCCAGATATCTTTCTGTTACTGGTTTTAAGTTTAATTGTGTTGTGGTCAGATAATATGCTTTGTATAATTTTGATCTTTTTTATGTATTAAGACTTGTTTTATGGCTCAGAATATGTTCTACCTTGGTGAATGTTTTATGTTCACTTAAAAAGAATGTGTATTCTGTTGCTGGGTGGAATGTTCTATAGTTGTTAATTAGTCAAATCAGTTGAGAGTGTTATACAAATTGCCTATATCCTGACTTATTTTTTTGAATCTTATTATTGTCATAAATTTTACTTTACAGGTATTTTAAACCCTGCAATACATCTTTTTAAAATTTAAATAATTATATTCAAAATAAAATTTAAAATAAGAAAAAATGTCTTCTATAATTACCTACATATTTATAATTTTCAGCATTCTTCATTCCTCCTCAGCCTCCCAAAGTTCTGGGATTACAGACATGAGCCACCACGCTTGGCCAGCATTCTTCATCGTTAAGTGTAAATCCAAATTTCCATTTGGTATCAATTTGCTTCCTCTTGAAGACCTTCCTTTAACATTGTTTTGTATTGTAGGCCTGCTGGCAATGAATTCTCTCTGCTTTTGGTTGTTTGAAAAAGCTATACAAGCAGCCAACAAACATATGAAAAAATGATCATCATCACTAATCATCAGAGAAATGAAAATCAAAACCACAATGAGATACCATCTCACACCAGTCAGAATGGCCATTATTAAAAAATCAGAAAATAACAGATGCTGGCAAGGCTGTGGAGAAAAGGGAACACTCACACACTGTTGGTGGGAATGTAAATTAGTGCAGCCACTGCGGAAAGCAGTTTGGAGATTTCTCAAAGGACTCAGAACTACCATTTGACCCAGCAATCTCATTACTGAGTATATGCCCAAAGGAAAAGAAATCATTCTACAAAAAAAACACATGCATGCTATTCACAATAGCAAAGACATGGAACCAACCTAGGTGCCCATCAACAGTAGAATGGATAAAGAAAACGAGGTGCATAAACACCAGGGAATACTACACAGTCACAAAAAAGAACAAAACTATGTCCTTTGCAGCAACATGGATGCAGCTGGAGGCGATTACCCTAAGTGAATTAACACAGGGACAGAAAACCAAATATTGCATGTTCTCACTTATAACTGGGAGCTTAACATTGAGTACACATGGACATAAAAATGGAAACAATAGATGCTGGGGACTACTAGAGCGGGGAGGGAGGGGGATGTGGACTGAAAAACTACCTGTTGGGTACTATGGCTACTATCTGGGTTATTTTGAAGGTATCACTTCAGTGTCTTATGAATTGTATCGTTTCTACTGAGGTCTACTTAGTTTTGTTTGTTTGTTTTCCTGAGACAGAGTCTTACTTTGTCACCCAGGCTGGAGTGCAGTGGCGTGATCTTGGCTCACTGCAACCTCTGCCTCCCAGTTTCAAGCAATTGTCCGGCCTCAGCCTCCTTAGTAGCTGGGATTACAGGCGTGTGCCACCACAACCGGCCAATTTTTTTTTTTTTTTGTATTTTTAGTAGAGACAGGGTTTCACCATGTTGACCAGGCTGGTCTTGAACTGGCTGCTCTTGAACTCCTGACCTCGTGATCTGCCCACCTTGGCCTCCCAAAGTACTGGGATTACAGGTGTGAGTCACCGTGCCCAACCGAGGTCTACTTTAATTTTTGTCTTCAGTTTCTAAATGTAAATTTCCCCCATCTGGCTGCTTTTGTGATTTTCTCTTTATTATTGATTTTTGGCCATTTGTGATTTTCTTAATGTTTCTTCTACTTGCAATTGAGATTTTTGGATCTGTGTATTCATAGTTTGAATCAAATTGGGGACTTTAAAAAAAGCCATTCTTTTCTCAAATATTTTTCTGTACTCCACACACCCCGCCCCTGCCATTACATGTATGTTAGAAAGCTTGCTATTTTCACACAGTTTACTGGGGCTCTATTCAATGTTTTCTGTCTTTTTGTCTCTCTGTGTTTCATTTTAGGTAGTTTCTATTGCTATATCATCAAGTTTACAGATCTTTTCTTCTGCAGTATCTAATCAGTGAATCTTATCCAGTACACTTTTCATTTCAGATATGGAACAAAATATATATGACTTGATTTTCTTAGAGCAGTTTTAGGTTTACAGCAATATTAAAAGGAAGGTACAGAGACTTTTCATATACTCCTGACCCCACACTTGCACAGCCTCTCCTATTATCAACATTCCCCACACAATGGTACATTTGTTGCAACTGATGAACCAATATTGGCATATCATAATCATCCAAAGTTCATAGTTTATCTTGGGTTCACTCTTGGAGTTGCATATTCTGTGGATTTGGACAAATGTATGATGTGTTCCACCATTATAGTATCATACAGTGTACAGTCATCTCTTGGTATACGTGGGGGATTGATTCCAGGACTGCCTGCATATAACCAAATCCACACTTACTCCCATCCCACAGTTAGCCCTGCAGAACCCACATATATGAAAAGTTGGCAGTCCATATACTCAGGCTTTGCTTCCCTCAAATACTGTATTTTCAATCTATGCATATTGTTGAAAAGAATATCCACGTATGTCAATCCCTCATTGTTAAAGGGCCAACTATAGTTTCACTTCCCTAAAAATCCTCTGTGCTCCACCTATTTGTCCCTTCCTCCCCACTAGCCCCTGGAAACCACTGATGTTTTTCATGTCTCCATAGTTTTGCCTTTTCCAAAATGTCATTTAGTTGGGAACACACAGTACGTAGCCTTTTCAGGTTGGCTTCTTTCACTTAGTAATATACATCTAAGATTCTTCCATGTCTTTTCATGGCTTGATAGCTCATTTCTTTTTAGCACTGAATAATACTCCATTGTCTGGATATACCACAGTTGATTCATTCACACACTGCAGGACATCTTGGTTGCTTCCAGGTTTCAGCATTTGTGAATAAAGCTGCTATAAACATCCATGTGAAATTTTCACATGGATATACATTTTCAGCTTCTTTGGGTAGATACCAAGGAATACAATGCTGGATCATATGGTAAGAGTATTTTTAATTTTGTAGGAAACTGCCAAACTGTCTTCTACCGTGGCTGTACCATGTTGCACTCCCACCAGCATTGTAGCAACGAGTAAGAGTTCCTGTTGCTCCACATCCTTGCCAGTGTATGGTGTTATCAGTGTTCTGGATTTTGGCCATTCTAATAGATATTTAGTGGTATCTCATTGTTTTAATTTGCATTTCCCCTTTGACAGATGATGTGGAGCATCTTTTTATATGCTTATTTTCCATCTACATATCTTTTTTGATGAGGTGTATGTTAAGGTCGTTGGCCCATTTTTAAAATTGGGTTGTTTGTTTTCATATTATTGAGTTCTTTGTGTATTTTGGATGAGTACATTATCAGAGGTGTCTTTTGGAAAATTTTGTCCCAGTCTGTGCTTCGTTTTCTCCTTCTCTTGACATTTTCTTTCATAGAGCAGAAGTTATTAATTTTAATGAAATCCAGCTTATCAATTATTTCTTTCATGGATCATGCCATTGATGTTGCATCTAAGAAGTCACTGCCATACCCAAGGTTATCTCGATTTTCTCCTGTAAGTTTATATAGTTTTGTGTTTTATATTTAGATCTAGGATCATTTTTAGTTAATTTTGTAAAGAATGTAAGGTTGATGTCTAGATTAATGTTTTTGCACGTGGATGTCCAGCTGTTTCCGCACCATTTGTTGAAGAGACTGTCTTTGCTCTATTCTGTTGCCTTTTCTCATTTGCCAGAGATCAGTACACTATATTTATGTGAGTCTATTTCTGAACTCTGTACTCTGTTCCATTTGATCTACTTGTCTATCCTTCTGCCAACACCATACTAACTTTATTATAACTTCGTAGTAAGGTTCGAAGTCAGGTAGTGTCAGTCCTTCACCTTTGTTCATCTCTTTCAATATTGTGTTGGCTATTCTGGGTCTTTTGCATCTCTGTATAAACCTTAAAATGAGTTTGTTGATATCTGCAAAATAACTTGCTAGAATTTTGATTGGGATTGCATTGAACATACAGATTAAGTTGGGAAGAACTGACATCTTGACAATATTGGGTCTTCCAGTACATTAATATGGGATATCTTTTATTTAGTTCATCTGTAAGGAATTATTATAATTTCTTCCTTAAATATTTGGTAGACATCATCAGTGAATCCATCTGAGCATAGTACTTTCCATTTTAGAAGGTTATTAATTATTGATTCAATTTCTTTAATAGATATAGGCCTATTTATATTATCTATTTCTTCTTGTGTAAGATTTGGCAGATTGTGTCTTTCAAGGAATTATTTCATTTCATCTAGGTTATCAAGTTTGTGGGCTTAGAGTTGTTCATTGTATTCCTTCATTATCCGTTTGTTTGTTCGAGACAGAGTCTCACTCTGTTGCCCAGGCTGGAGTGCAATGGCATGATCTCAGCTCACTGCAACCTCCACCTCCCAGGTTCAAGCGATCCTTATGCCTCAGCCTCCTGAGTAGCTGGGATTACAGGCATGTGCTACCACGCCAGGCTAATTTTTGTATTTTTAGTAGAAACAAGGTTTCACCATGTTGGCCAGGCTGGTCTCAATCTCCTGACCTCAGGTGATCCACCCACCTTGGCCTCCCAAAGTGTTGGGATTACAGGCATGAGACACTGTGCCCAGCCTAACAAATTTAAAATAACAGAATTTACACTAATGCCTGATTTCAGATCACAATGGAATTAAACTCAAAATCAGTAACAGAAAATTAACTGGAAAATCCCAAAATACATGGAAATTAAACAACACACTTCTAAATAACACGTGTCAAAGAAAGCTCAAGAAAAATATTAAAATTTGTGAACTAAATGAAAATGAAGACACAACTTATCAGAATTTATGTGCTACAGAAAAAACAGTGCTTTGAGGGAAATGTATAGCATTGAATGCATATATTAGAAAAGAAGAAAGATCTAAAATCAGCAATTTAAGTTTCTACCTTAGGAAACTAGAAAAATTAGAGTAAATTAAATCCAAAGAAATAATAAGAATTAGAACAGAAATCAATGAAATTGAAAATAGAAAATCAATAGAGTAGATCAATTACAATAAAAGCTGGTTCTTTGTAAAGATCAATAAATTTGATAAGCCTCTAGCCAAGCTGACTAAGAAAAAGAGAGGACATGTATTACTAACATCAGAAATGAAAGAGGGAAGGGACATCACTATAGATCCCATGGACATTAAAAGGATAACGAAGGGCTGGGTGCAGTGGCTCACGCCTGTAATCCCAGCACTCCCATATATCTGTATATCTATATAACTATATGTCCTATTAATTCTGTCCCTCTAAGAGAACCCTGACTAATACAGTGACAGAGTGAGACTCCATCTCAAAAAAAAATTATGAGAGTATGTTTTATGGAACAGAACATAGCCTGTCTTGGTGAATGTTCTATGTAAGCTTGAGAAGAAAGTATATCCTGCTATTGTTGGATGAAATAGTCAATTACATCTAATTGATTGACGGCATTATAGATATCTAACAGAGTTCAACTATATCTCCACTGATGTTTTTTTCCTTCTGGATCTGTCCATTGCTGATAGAAGGGTGCTGAAGTCTCCAACTATGATAGTAGGTCCATCAGTTTCTCCTTGCAGTTCTCAGTTTTTGCCTCATGTAGCTTGATGCTCTGTGTTAGGTTACGTGTCAAGGATTGTTATGTCTTCTTGGGGAACTAACCCCTTTATTATTTTGCCCTTCTTTATCCCCAGTAATTTTTCTTACTTTGAAGTCTGTTTTGTCTGAAATTAATATAGCTACTCTTCCTTTCTTTTGATTATTGTTAACATCATATACTATTTTCCATCCACTTAAATTTAGTGTGTATGTGTCCTTATAGTTAAAGCAGGTTTCTTATAGATATCACAGAGTTGGGTCTTGTTTTTTTGACCAACTTTGACAATCTCTGTCTTTTAATTGGTGTATTTAGACCACTGGTTTTCAAAGTAATTGTTGAAATATTTGAATTAATATCTACCATATTTGTTACTATTTTCTATTTGTTGCCCTTGTTCTTTTTTTTCTGTTTTTGCCTTCTACTCTTTTTCTGCCTTTTGTGATTCTATTGTATTTTATTTATTTTCTTTATTGCTTCTTGCAGAGCAGGGCTAACTGATAGGCATGACCCATAGTGCCCACAGTCAGTTCTTTTGTGATTTTATTTTATTATTTATTTATTTTTGAGACAGCCTCTTACTCTGTTGCCCAGGCTGGAGTGCAGTGGTGTGATCTCAGCTCACTGCAGTCTCTGCCTCCTGGGTTCAAGTGATTCTCCTGTCTCAGCCTCCTGAGTAGCTGGGATTACGGGTGCATGCCAACATTTCTGGCTGTTGTTTGTATTTTTAGCAGAGGTGAGGTTTTGCCATGTTGACCAGGCTGGACTTGAACTCCTGACCTCAAGTGATCTACCCGCCTTGGCCTCCCAAAGCGCTGGGATTATAGGCGTGAGGCACTGTGCCTGGTCCTTTATGTGATTTTAACTGGACATTTATATTATTCTATTTTCTCTCCCTTTTTTTGGCATTTAGTTACACTTCTTTATTTGCTTTTTCTAGTAGTTACCCTGGAGTTTGCAAAATGCTTTTACAATGAATCCAAGTCTGCTTTCAAATAACAGCACACAGGTAGCACGAGTACCTTTTAATAACAAAATATAGAATGAGCATCCCAAATCCAAAAATCCGAAACCGGAAATGCCCCAAAATCTAAAACTTTTTGAACATTGACATGGCACTCAAAGGAAATGCTCACTGGGGCACTTTGGACTTTGGATTTTCATATGCTGAACCAGTGAGTATAAGGCAAACATTTCAAAATCTGAAAAAAATCTGAAATCCAGAACACTTCTGTTCTCAAGCATTTTGGATAATGGATACTCAAACTGTAATCCTATTTCTTCCCTCCTGTCCCTTGTATCTTTGCTGTCATTCATTTTACTTACATATAAGCAAGTATACACATAAGATACATACATAAGAATCACAATGGAATACATTGTTGCTATTATATTTTGAACAAACTGTTACCTGTTAGAAAGATGTAATTTAGTTTTTCTCAGTTCCTCTCCCCAATTAGATGGAACAGGATGGCTACAGTGGGCCAGAATGGAGTCTTTCCCTTCTCCAAGGTCAGTTAGGCTCTGAAAAAACCCAAGCATATAAGGATCTGGATAAATAGTTTCTCCTGAGGGCAGGCATTGTTAAGAAGAAAATGCTTTGGCATATTTCAACATAGTTCCTTTTCCTCTCCCCTTGCCAGAATCATTAGGGATTTTTTCTCCAGTATGTACTGCCGGAACATGGTCAAGCTCCTGGAGGTAAAACCCACAAAAGTGTGGCTACTTCCCTATGACTGGGTCCTTTTGGAGTTTTTAACGTTCAGACTTGTCCATGCTGAGCCTCTGGAAATTCATCAATTATAGTTCAGGTTTTCCCTCCTAAAACTGGTTCCCACAGCAGTTTCTGCTCCTGAGTCTCTGCCCAATAAGCTGTGACTCCTTCTAGAGGCCTCTGTGTCTTTCCAGACTTGACGACAGTGGTTTGCCCTGTGTCCTCCCCTCTCCTACAGATCCAAGAAGAGCTGGTTTTTTAGCCTGTTCAGCTTTGTACTTGTTAGGACAGAGTGGCAACTTCCAAGCTCTGTACATGTGGAATAGAAACTGGAAGTCTCCATTTCAGATACTTTTAATCTCTGAAAATCTCCATTTGATTTCTGGTACCTTCCATTTCACTTCTTATCATGTCCATGTCCTTGGGCATAGAAAACACATTTATAACAGCTACTTTCATGTTCTTACATCATCATTATCAGTTCTTTTCTGTTTTTAATTATGGATTTTTCATCTAGTCATAGGCCTCATGGTCCTGCTTCTTCACATGGCTCATGACTTTTGACTGAATGCCAAACATGGTGAATTTCATATTGTCAAGTGCTGAGCTTTGAATGCCTTTAAAGAGTATTGAATTTTTCCTGGCAGGCAGTTTAAGTTACTTCTAGATTAGTTTTATCCTTTTGAGGCTTTTTATCTCTTTTAAGGTAGTTCTAGAGTCTATTACCCTAAAGCAATTTAGCTCTACTTTTAAGTCATAGCCCTCCTGGGGTCTTTGGTATTCAATAAAACCTCTCTACTCCAACTGGTGGGAACCTGAATGGTTTTCAGCCCTATGTGATATCTGAGATTTATTTGTCTCAAAGCTCCTTGCAACTGTTTTCTCCTTGGAGGTTGTTCTTGTCCAGCCTAGTGGAACTTCACCATATGCACAAACAGATTGGTCTTCAACCTAAATCTCAAGAGAGTCCCCATGTAGATTTCTAGAGCTCAGTGAAGTTCCTGTCTTTTAGGTATTCTGCCCTGAAAATTTTAGCCACTTTGACCTCTCCAAACTACAGTCTCTGTTTAGATTTCCCCTCTGTATAGTCTCTTTTGTATTGCTATAAAAGAATACCTGAGAGAGTAATTTATAAAGAAAGAGATGTATTTGGCTTAGAGTTCTGCAGACTGTGTAAGAAGCATGGCGCCAACATCTACTCAGCTTCTGGTGAGTCCTCAGGAAGCTTTTATTCTTGGCAGAAGACAAAGTGGGGGCAAATGTGCCACATGGTGAGAGAGAGAGCAAGAATGAGGGGAGAAGTTTCCAGGTTCCTTTAACCCACTAGCTCTCAATGTGAACTAATAGACTGAGAACTCACTCATCACCAAAGGGATGGTACCAAGTCATTCATGAAGGATCCTCCACCAATGACCCAAACAACTCCTGCTAGGCCCCACCTCCAACACTGGGGATCACATTTAAACATGGGATTTGGAGGGCACAAGTATCCAAACCACATTACCCTCTGTGAACCTCAGTATAGGCATTATCTCCAGGCAGAGGCCTACGTAATGGAAAGCTCACCTCATTTGCTCCCCTTTTCTCCATGATCACAGCCCTATGCTTCCCACTGGCCTATATCCAAAAAGAGTTTCTTCTCTTTTTTCTTTCAGTTTTCTAATTGTTTATGGTGAGACGGTACTTCTGTGTCATCTTACTTTCTCATCACTGGGGGAACAAGTACCTGTCTCATTCTTTCCAGCAACGGATTACCAGATTGTGGGAGCCTCCAAAAGGAAACACAGAGACTAAAACAATGGTAGAAAAGGAACCAAACAAAACAGATAATATGGGGAATAGAAGAAAACATTTTAAAATTTATAATTAAAATCCTCAGAGACCTAGGAGAAAACACTGCATACCTGAAAGAAGAACAGGATGTCATAATTTTCTTTTTATCTGCAGAGGATAAGAATGTTTTTAAAATTTAAAATGTTAGCAGAATTTAAATCTCAATGGAAGGTATCAAATGTACAATTAAAGAAAATTTTCAGACAGTTGAACAAAAAGACAAACAGAGAAAATATAAAAGAGACAAAACTATTACAGGATTCGTTAACAGCCCAAATTTTCAATTAAAAGGGTCTCTAGGAAAAGAGAATAGAAAAAAAATGAAGGGCAGTAACTGTGTAAAAAGGAAAAAAATTCTCAAACTGAGGCTCAGGGGCATCTAGATTTAAAAGGACCACTGACTGCTCAGCTCAATGAATTTTAAAAAGATCTACACCAAGGTATACCATGATAAAAGTCCAGGACATCTGAGAGAAAAAGACTTCAGGCCAGGCATGGTGGCTCACGCCTGTAATCCCAGCACTTTGGGAGTCCAAGGCGGGCGGATCATGAGGTCAGGAGTTCGAGACCATGGTGAAACCCTGTCTCTACTTAAAATACAAAAAAATTAGTCGGGCGCAGTGGCAGGCACCTATAGTACCAGCTACTCGGGAGACTGAGGCCGGAGAATGGCATGAACCCGGGAGGCGGAGCTTGCAGTGAGCCAAGATTGTGCCACTGCACTCCAGCCTGGGTGGCAGAGAAAGACTTTGTCTCAAAAAAAAAAGAGGACTTCAAAAGCATACAAGGGATTGGAAATCAGAATGGCATAGCAACACAGGACACTAGAGGCCCAATGCCCACAACCTCTAAGAGGACAATTTTCATCTGTAATTTTATACCCAGACGAACTATCAACCAAATATGAGGATATAATGAAGACAATTTCAAACACGCAGAGTAACAAAAATTTTACCTTCTCTTCCTTCTTTCTCATGAAGCAACAGGAGAATGTGCTCCATCAATCAGGCTGAAACACCCAGAGGAAGACACAGGATCCAGAAAATCAGAAACCTCTAGCAGGAGATTGTGGGAAGACCCAAAATAATACAGAAGGGAAGCTCTGGGGTTACAGCTGTGCAGCAAGCCCAGGAACAATCAGTGTAGAATGAGTCCAAGGGGATGATTTCAAAAATAAAATAAATAAACTGTATTTTATTGTGTTGTAAGGAGTTTTGTTTAGCATGTTATTTAGAATTATGAAGGCAGATATAAAAAACAGTGAAAAGGGCTGAAAATAGTTCCTTCTGGGTAGTGAGAACTGGAGATCAGGAAGGCCGTGGGGAGGTGAGCATATTTTTTGCTTCAGCTGTGTGCTTTTTGAGTTTTAAACCTTTATTAATGTATTATTTTGGTCATTTTTTTTCTTTTTTAAGACAAGGTCTGGCTCTACCACCCAGGCTGAAATGCAGTGGCGTGATCTTGGCTCACTGCAACCTCCACCTCCTGGGCTCAAGCCATCCTCCCACCTCAGCCTCCCAAGTAGCTGGGACTACAAGCATACACCACCATGCCTGGCTAAGTTTTGTATTTTTGCAGAGATGGAGTGTCACTATGTTGTTCAGGCTGGTCTTGAACTCATGAGCTCAAGCGATCTGCCCTCCTTGGCCTCCCAAAGTGCTGGGATTACAGGTGTGAACTACCATGCCTGGGCAATAAATTGTTTTAAATTAAAAGGTAAGAGCTAGAAATCTTTATTTTAAATAAATGTTTATTTTTTGTGTTCCTTAAAAACAAAACAAAAATCACAAGTTTAATACTAATCCTTTGAAACACTGTACACTAAACAAAGCCACCTTACTCATGCAGCAAGTTGGTCTAAGTTCTCTTCTGTTTGCCAGATGATTCTCAATAACTTCTGCAAACAGATTCCTCTTCAACAGTTTATATGCAAGAGGTAAAAGCTGGCCAGCAACTTTACGAAAATAATGTGAGCCATAGCAAAAGAGGTCCATTTTCTCAACTCAAGCCCCATGCCATAGTCAGATTCATTAGCAAATGGCACAAAAGTCATCATTTCCTGAATAGGAGCAAAAGCTTTTAGTCTCTCCTCTTCACTTACAGCCTCAATTATTGTCTTGCAAATTCTCTTGAGGTCAGCGGTAAAAGGCCTAGAAATCCAAGTTTGCATATACCAAAGACATTCCTTGCACAAATTCTTTCCTGATCTCCCAAAGGATGCAAGTATAACTGTTATGTGAGGTCAGACCTCATGGGGCTTTGACTCCATGGGCACAGGTTTAGGGCCTGGTCTTTTAGCCCTGCAGATCTGCCCCATTGACAGCCTAATGTCAAGAGATGCTGGACTGCTGAAAACTGCAGTACCCTATGCGAATTTATGAGACTGTACTGGAAAGCCAATTTAGTCATTTACAGTGAGAAATATAACTGTCAAGAATGATTGGAAATTCTTGTAAGTCTGCACATTCTTTCCTTAATAGGGAAGCATAGTTGAGAAAATCTAATTACATTCAGGAGTTTGCTTAATAAAAAAGGAATGAAATGGAAGAAGAGCATCATAGAGTCCTCAGAAATATTTTAAGCAGATCATGGTAGCCTGATTAGTCAACTTCTTCCTTTAATAGCTATCAAAGATCAGCAACCTTTTTCTGTAAAGTATTGGATATTCTATATTTTCAGATTTTGCAAGCCGTCTCTGTCGAAACTACTTAACTCTGCAGTTGCAGAGAGGCATGGGTGATATGTAAACGAGTCGACGTGGCTGCATTCTTACAGCACTCTCCCTGGATATCATGCAGACTACAGCTCCGTGGGGGTGACCAGATCTCTCCCCTGCACAGTCTGAAGATGACACATTCTTACTCTCAGACTCACTTTCTTCATTTCAGTAACCTTTTATAATGCCTTTAAGCTCTGAGACAAGAGAAAAATTGATCTGATTTTAGTTCTGAGTATCTGGGTTAGATAAAGGAAAATATCTTAAAGTCCATAGTTAACTGGCTTCCAAATCATACTGTATGGAAAGTTATTTGGGAGATTTTTTTTTTTTTTAAGACAGAGTCTCATTCTGTCACCCAGGCTGGAGTGCAGTGGTGCGATCTCGGCTCACTGCAACCTCTGCTTCCCGGGTTCAAGTGATTCTTCTGCCTCAGCCTCCCGAGTAGCTGGGACTACAGATGCACGCTGCCATGCCCAACTAATTTTCTGTATTTTAGTAGAGATGGGGTTTCAACATGTTGCCCAGGAGGTCGCGGACTCCTGAGCTCAGGCAATCCGCCCAGCTCAGTCTCCCAAAGTGCTGGGATTACAGGCGTGAGCCATCGCGCCTGCCTGGGAGACTTTTTTCTTAGAGGCAATGGGCATGCAAATGATGAATATAAGTTCTTGTGTCTTGTTAGAGAGTAGATATTCTTCCTTCCTTCATCCTTCTTCCCTCCTTCATTTCATTTCTTTCTTCCCTAATGGTCTCCTTCTTAAGCCTCCGAATTTCCGGTCATCATTGTTAAAGTCTTATTTGTCTTTACTCTAAATGTTTTACAGACTTTTTGAGATACATTATTACAAGCATCTGGTATACCCAGCTTTCCTTTGAAAAGTGGTTACAGCGTTTGTGATCACTGGGAGAGAAAGGCTGCCAGTGTCAACTACACACTTGTGTTGGGCTGGGAGGTACAACTGGGGAGCTGCCTAGCAGAGATAAATAATATAGGCTCCATCTGTAGGGAATGCATCCTGTCCACCCTGAAGATTTCTGTGCCAACAGTTACCAAAATGCTTCCCAGACCCTGCTTCAACCCCATTAGAGGGCAAGATGCTGTTTCTATATGATAAAGTGAAATATTTTCCTTTCCCCCTAGTGTCACAGAGCCCAAAATCCAAGACAAAGCAGATTTTTAGAGGAATGCCATATGGTCAGATAATTCAGGAATGGCAATTGCTCCTTTTTCTAATCCCCAGGAGTCCCCAGTATTGATTCCATAAACCTGCTTGCTTGGGATTTTATCCTGGGATTTCCCAGGATATATTTTTAAACTGCTTACTCCCTTTTACAAATTCGTGTCATATTGATCCAGAGGACTGGCTTCTTACAGATACCCAGCCCCAGTGAGAGTCACAAATCTGAAGGGGATTGAGACCACTCATGTGTTCATTGATGGACCAGGTGCTCTGAACAAATGAAGTGTATTCATTGAAAAATACATATTTTGGCCGGGCACGGTGGCTCACACCTGTAATCCCAGCACTTTGGGAGGCCGAGGTGAGTGGATCATGAGGTCAGAAGATGAAGACCATCCTGGCCAACATGGTGAAACCCCATCTCTACTAAAAATACAAAAATTAGTTGGCTGTGGTGGCACGAGCCTGTAGTCCCAGCTACTTGGGAGGCTGAGGCAGGAGAATCGCATGAACCCTGGAGGCGGAGTTTGCAGTGAGCCGAGATCACGCCACTGCAATCCAGCCTGGTGGCAGAGCGAGACTCCATCTCAAAAAAAAAAAAAAATATATATATATATATATATATATTTTATACCTGCTACATGCCAGGCATTGTTCTAAGTGGTAGGAACCCTGCTGTTAATGAAACAGCATGTTTTGCTTTAATGAAGCTTATGTTATGTGAGGTGGGAAATGAGGATGACACAAAACAAATAAATATATAATGAGTCAAGTAGTGATACAAGCTATGAAGAAAAATACAGCAGGACAAAGCAGGTAGAGACCATTAGAAGTAGGAGGGGTTTCTAGTTAGTTAGCAGGGTGCTTGGGGAAGGCTTCTCAAATATGGTGATACTTGAGCAGAGACTTCAACGTAGTGAGAGAGGAAGCCATGTGGGTACAGTGTGGATACAGAGGGAAGAGAGGCCTGGGCAGAGGAAACGGCGACCACAAAGCCCCTAAGGGCTGATCTGTCTCAATTGTACCCGCAGGATTTTAATTTATGGTGGCTGAGTGACAACCTGGAGAGGTTAATGTCATTGAAAGAAGAATTTATTACTTATAGTTTTGGAGAGGACGGGGCAGGCCAGGCCACACTGGGCCACCTGGGGAAGCAATAGGTGTGGTCAGGAGGTAGGAGCAAGGGGAAAGCATGGTTTAGAGCCTTTATTGGCTTTTTTGCAAGTAAGGCAAGGCAAGGCAGGGGAGACTGCTTAGGAATGTCTAGTTTAAGTAATGTCACTGAGCTTTGGGCTATAGGGGTTGTCTTTAGTTGTCTGGTACCTGGCTCTGGGTGATTTAAAGCAGGGGAAATCCTGGTGTGGTTTGTACAAGTTAGATAAGAAGGTGGTTCAGAGTATGAGATCTGGATCACAGGGAAAATGGAAATAACTTTGGCTATTAGTCTGATACTGTTAGACAAATACGGAATCTAAGAAAGCACAGTTAGAATGTGATCATGTAGGGCCTTCCAGATCTTGTTAAAATTCCTACTGTGTGCAAGCTGGATATGCCTGGGAGGGCAGGAATACTTTGTTCACCACCAACCACAGTGAGAAGAGTAACAGCCATGCAGGGGAGTGCCAACTGCTGGTGCTCAGCTTTTGTTAAAATTCCTACCTGCTTCCTGCTTCTGTTATGCTCTATCCCTGTGGTAATTTGTACAAGTAATTATAAGTTTTATTTGACTAATTTTGGCCTCCTTTAACATGCTTTGCCTTTTAATTTATATCCTATATATGTTGTTGTTCCAACAAAAATAATAGTGGGACTTGTACCAGTGAACTTTCTAGAAAAAGATGTCTGTTGATCAAGATATCAGGAAGAACTTATTCATTTTGTTTTGTCATTAATCTTTCATTTCATGGAAGAATGTTTCATGAGATTGTTGCTTACTCATGCACAAGGACAATTTGATGTTCTTTCTGTATACTTACAGATGCTTTCCTAAAAATTGAAGAGGCTATCTCATAGCCTAGCTATCTTTGTATTCACTTCTTTTCACTACAGTTGAAAACTACAGCAATTACTTAATACAGGGAACTGGAACAGCAAGAACTAGTGTTTGAATCATAGAAAATGAAAATGTTGGTTCCCACTTGTTGCATTCTAGCTTATTTAGTCTGAAAGCTAAAATGGCAAAATAAACAATGTTTTCCAGGAGCTGTCTCAGTTCAGATGACAAGGAAATGTCAGTTGTAGATTCAGTCACAGAAAGACCAGAATTTCATTCATTCAGCAAATATTTATTGAGCATTTGCTGTGTACCTGGCACACATAGGACATTGTGCTGAATAAAACAAACTTTGTCCTTGCCCTCATGAAACGGAAGTCTAGTGAGGGTGACTGACATTTTAAAAAACAAAACAAAACACCTAAGTGCATATATAATTACAAATTGTGATTAGTGTCATAAAAGAAAAGCAAAGAGAGGGAAATATACTTTAGACCATAGAGGAGATAGCTAAGGAGATATCTTTGAAGACACGTTTTTTGAACTGAGCTTAAAAGATGAATAGGAATTTCCAGTTACCTATTGTTGCAGAATAAACTGTCCCAAACTTAGTGGCATAAAACAATACCATTTTATTATGCTAAAACATTCTTTAGGTCAAAAATTCAATGAGGCATGGTGGAAATAGCATATCTCTGCTCTATAATGTTTAGAGTCTTAGCCAGGAAGACTTGAATGTCTAGGGGTAATGCAAACAGCTGGGGGCTGGAATCAACTCCAGGCTTCCTCACTCATATTTCAGGTGCTATAGTGGGCTAAATAGTGACTCCAAAATAATATTTTCAACTCCTTTTTTTTTGAGATGGAGTTACGCTCTTGTTGCCCAGGCCAGAGTGCAATGGGGCGATCTTGGCTCACTGCAACCTCCGCCTCCCGGGTTCAAGCAATTCTCCTGCCTCAGCCTCCCGAGTAGCTGGGACTACAGGCATGTGCCAACACACCCAGCTAATTTTGTATTTTTAGTAGAGACAGGGTTTCTCCATGTTGATCAGGCTGGTCTTGAACTCCCGACCTCAGGTGATCTGCCCGCCTCAGCCTCCCAAAGTGCTGGGATTACAGGCATGAGCCACTGTGCCCTGCTGTTCAACTCCTAATCTCTGGTACCTGTCAATGTGAAATACTTATTTGGAAAAAGGGTCTCTGTAGATGTAATCAAATTAAGATTCTCAAGATCATCTTGTATTGATGGTAGGCCCTAAATCCAATAACTGGTGTCCTTAAGAGAAAATAGAGGGATATTTGAGTAGAGGAGAAACGTGGAGGAGAAGGCAATATGGAGACAGAGGTGGAGGTGGAGATTGAAGTAATATGTCTATAAGCTAAGTGTGGGGGAGGAAACACCTCTTCTACTCTCTTAGGTTCAGTAGCTGAGGCCTGCAAATCAAACTTGGAGAAGACAAGTTAACATGAGAAAAAAAACACAGAGTTTACTTATGTGCACAACATGCATGCATGAAGAAGAACTGAGTGATAAATAACTCAAAAGGGGTGGATAGAATTTCAGGCTTATATACCATTACCATCTAAACGAACAGCAATGGGTTTATTGAGAAGTGACAAGACAGGAAAAGGGATTTGGGCTTCTAGGGTCAGTAATTTGTGGTAAGATAAATATATGGAGGAAACTTATGGAAGATAAAGTTTGTTTGTGCAGACAGAAATCTGTCTGATGTTCTGTCTCCGGTGATAATGGTTGTTCTCCTCCTGATATGGCCACGGTGCGGGACCAGGAGGGGTGGGGTGGGGGGCGGGACAGTGGGTTGTAACACCTTCAGAAAGGGAAATTTGTACCCTGCCTTTAGGAAGAAACAGGGAGAATAGAGAGCTCCTTTTGCATCTGTTGTGTCTCAATTGACTTCAGCTCAAAATTATCCTCATGCCTAAGTGGCATGTTTTGGGTGGCATATTCTGATTCCCTGCATAAGGAAGGTTAAAGATTGCCAGCTACCACCAGAAGCTAGGAGGGCATGGCACCTGCTATCCCCTCCCAACACTTTGAATACACACTTCTGGCCTCCAGAACTGCAAGAGAATATTTTAAACCACCAGGTTTGTGGTAGTTTCTATGGTAGGCCTAGGCTGGGATGCAGCAACTACATGTGATCTCCTGTGTGGCTTCAGCTGCACGCAGTGGGGTGGCTGGGTTCTGAGATGCAGCTTCCTGGGGGCAAGTGCCCCAAGAGTATGACCTTCAAGAGCCCAAGGCAGAAGCTGCAAGGCTTTGTCTTACCTAGCCTTGGAAGTCACATAATGTCACTACCACCATTCAGTCACAAGCCCACCCAGATTCAAGGAGAAGGGATAGAGACCCCATCTCTCAACTGGAGGCATGTCAAAGAATTTATGTTCATGGTCCATAGCCACCTCAAGGAGTTAGCCATTTGGGGAAAGCAGTAGAGTAGAGCCACATTAATTAATCTAAATTAATTAAAATAAAATAAAAAATCAATGCCTCAGTCACACTAGCCACATTTCAAGTACTCAGTAGTTACATGTCTGTGCTGCCATATTGGACAGCACAGATGTAGAACACTTCCATCGTGGCAGGCAGTTCTACTGAATAGTGCTGCCCTAGACAGAGAGAACAGCATGGACAAAGGCTCTGAGTTAGAAAATAACTTGGCTCGTAAGAGAAACAGAAAAAATTGGCTTTAGCATCATCCTGGTACCAAAACCTGGCAGAGATACAACAACAAAAAACTTTAGGCCAATATTCTTGATAAACATTGATGCAAAATCCTCAACAAAATACTGGCAAACCAAATCCAGCAGCACATCAAAAATCTTATCCACCATGATCAAGTAGGCTTCAACCCCAGGATGCAAGGCTGGTTCAACATATGCAAATCAATAAATGTGGTTCATCACATAAACAGAACTAAAGATAAAAACTGCATGATTATCTCAATAGATGCAGAAAAGGCCTTTGTTAAATTCAACATCCCTTCATGTTAAAAACTTTCAATGGCCGGGTGCGGTGGCTCATGCCTGTAATCCCAGAACTTTGGGAGGCCGAGGCAGGCGGATCACCTGAGGTCAGGAGTTTGAGACCAGCCTGGCCAACATGGTGAAACCCTGTCTTTACTAAAAATACAAAAATTAGCCAGGTATGGTGGCAGGCACCTGTAATCCCAGCTACTCGGGAGGCTGAGGCAGGAGAATTGCTTGAACCCGGGAGGTGGAGGTTGCAGTGAGCCGAGATCATGCCATTGCACTCCAGCCTGGGCGAAAAGAGCAAGACTTCGTCTCAAAAAAAATTTGTTTTTTCAATAAACTACGTATTGAAGGAACATGCCTCAGAATAATAGGTGCCATATATAACAAACCCACAGCCAATATCATACTGAATGGGCAAAAGCTAGAAGCATTCCCCTTGAAAACCAGCACAAGACAAGGTTGCCCTCTCTCATCACTCCTATTCAACATAATATTGGAAATTCTGGCCAGGGCACTCAGGCAAACAGAAATAAATAAAGCATATTCAAATAGGAAGAGAGGAAGTCAAACTATCTTTGTTTGCAGACGACATGATCCTATATCTAGAAAACCCCATTATGTCAGCCCAAAAGCTTCTTAAGCTGATAAGCAACGTCAGCAAAGTCTCAGTTTAGAAAATCAATGTGCAAAAATCGCTAGCATTCCTACACACCAACAACAGGCAAACCAAGAGCCAAATCACAAATGAACTCCCATTCACAACTGCCACAAAAAGAATAAAATATCTAGGAATATAGCTAACAAAGGAAGTGAAGGACCTCTTTGAGGAGAACCACAAACCACTGCTCAAAGAAATCAGACACGACACAAACAGATGGAAAAACATTCCACAGTCATGGATAGGAAGAATCAATATCATTAAAATGGCCATACTGCCCAAAGCAATTTAGAGATTCAATGCTATTCCCATTAAACTACCATTGCCATTCTTCAAAGAATTAGGAAAAACTATTTTAAAATTCAAATGGAACCAAAAAAGAGCCCAAATAGCCAAGGCAATCCTCAGCAAAAAGAACAAAGCTGGAGGCATCATTCTACCTGACTTCAAACTATACTACAAGGCTGCAGTAACCAAAACAGCATGGTACTGGTACAAAAACAGACATATAGACCAATGGAAAACAATAGAGAACCCAGAAATAAGACTGCACACCTACAAGCATCTGATCTTTGACAAACTTGACAAACACAAGCAATGGAGAAAGGATTCCCTATTTAATAAATGATGCTGGGAGAACTGGCTGGCCATATGCAGAAAATTGAAACTGGACCCCTTCCTTACGCCATATAAAAAAATCAACTCAAGATGGATTAAAGACTTAAATGTAAAACCCTAAACCATAAAAACCCTAGAAGGAAACCTAGGCAATACTATTCAGGACATAGGCACAGTCAAAAATTTCATGACGGAGACATCAAAAGCCATTGCAACAAAAGCAAAAATTGACAGATGGGATCTAATTAAACTAAAGAGCTTCTGCACAGCAAAAGAAACTATCAACAGTGTAAACACACAGCCTACAGAATGGGAGAAAATTTTTGCAATCTATTCATCTGACAAAGGTCTAATATCCAATATCTGTAAGGAACTTAAACAAATTTGCAAGAAAAAAAAACCCCATTAAAAAGTGGACAAAGGACAGGAACAGACACTTCTCAAAAGAAGACAAATATGCAGCCAACAAACATATGAAAAAGAGCTCAACATCACTGATCATTAGAGAAATGCAAATCAAAACCACAATGAGATACCATCTCCCACCAGTCAGAATGGTGATTATTAAAAAGCCAAAAAACAACAGCTGCTGGTAAGGTTGTGGAGTAAAAGGAATGCTTTTCACTGTTGGTGGGAGTGTAAATTAGTTCAACCATTGTGGAAGCCAGTGTGGGGGTTCCTCAAAGATCACAGAGGCAGAAATACCATTCAATCCAGTATTCCCATTACTGGGTATATATCCAAAGAAATATAAATCATTCTATTATAAAGACACATGCATGTGTATGTTCATTGCAGCACTATTCACAATAGCAAAGACATGGAATCAACCTAAATGCCCATCAGTGATAGACTGGATAGAGAAAATGTGGTACATATATCATGGACTACTATGCAGTCATAAAAAGGAATGAGATTATGTCCTTTGCAGGGACATGGATGGAGCTAGAGGTCATTACCCTTAGCAAACTAATGCAGGAACAGAAAACCAAATACCGCATGTTCTCACTTATAAGTGGGAACTAAATGATGAGAACACACGGAGGTGGGGAGGGAACAATACACACTGGGGCCTATTGGAGGGTGGGGGGTGGGTGGGTGGGAAGAGGGAGAGGGATCAGGAAGAAAAGCTAATGGATGCTGGGCTTAATACCTGCGTGATGGGAAGATCTGTGCAGTAAACCACCATAGCATACATTTACTCATGTAACAAACCTGCACATCCTGCATATTATGTACCCCTGAACTTAAAATAAAAGTTGGAAATTAAAAAATAAATAAAATTTCAATGTGGAATCTGAAATTATATCAAAATAAAATTTTTGTATTTTGTTAAATTACAAAAAATAAAAAAGCTGGCTTTAAGGGCATGTTCTGTGGCTGTATTTTGCTGCTGTATGCCCAGTGCCTAGCATATAAGGTCCTCACAAGATACTTGTGGAATGAAAGAATGCATGCAAATGGCTCAAGTATACCAAGTGTATCAAGCTGTGTCTCTTTAGAGTTACATATATACAGGCTGGTATAGTGACTTTATAATAATCAGAAACCCAGGGTTTTGGTTGAGGTTTCCACCTCATTATCCAAGATATTTGCTTTCCAGCCAGCAGAAAGAAAAAGGAGGAGAGCTGCCACCCTTTGTATCCAGGATGATCTCTTCTTGAAATCCTTGATTTAATTATATCTGCATGACCCTTTCCCCAACTAAGGTTATATCCACAGTTACCGGGGGTTAGCACTGGGACATCCCTTATTTTAAGAACATGTCTCAGAAAGTTGCACAAAAAACTTCTACTACATCCCATTGGCCAATACTTCTTACATGATGACACCTGCCTTGCAAGAGAGGCTGGGATATGTACTCTTTATGCTGAGACGCACACGCTCAGCTTAAAAGGAGGGTTCTATTATTATGAAAGAAGGAGAGATGAGACATGAGGAGCAGTAACAATTAATCTCTGACATAGTTGTTTGCACATATGCATTTCCCACTAGACTAGAGTTCCTGGAGGAGAGGGAGCCAGTCTTACTCATCCTCAATCCTCAGCACCTAACGTGGTGCCTAGCATCTAATAACTCATCATCACTGATTGTGTGCTGAACTGCATGCTTGCTCAGATTTACAGTTGTTTTTGAATCCCAACATCTTTTTCAGATTTATTTCCTGGAAGCCACAGCTTTTTTCCCCTGCCTCTACTGGAAGCATGAAGAAATTTTTCTCCAGTCTTCACCCTGAGAATTTGGTGGGGCCCCTCAAGATAAAACAAAAGCTGGGGTGTGTCCCTAGAACTGGGGCATCTGGAATTTTTAACTCAACACTGCCCACAGTGAGCATTCAGAAATTTTCAATTTCAGTTTCAGTGCTCCTACCTGTGTGCTCCAGATGTGGGCTTCTACTCTTGGTAAGTTGGGATCCTCTTTATTTGCCTGTGTCTCCAATTTTCAGAGTGAGGTTTGTCCTGTGACTTCAATTTTCTGATGGATCTAAGAAAAGTATTGGTTTTCAGTTGGTTCAGCTTTTTTTCTTGTTGAGAAGATGCTTTAGGAAGGGGGTGGATTTGTAGGGACAATAGAGAAAAGGGAGAGCAAAGGTGAAGGACAGCGAAGGGAGGCAGGGCATGCAGAGGAACAAAGACCCTCCGGAGCCAGGACCTCCACTTTCCCGTGACCATGCCGCACCTTCCGCCCGCCAGGAATCTCTCCGCTGGCCACCCAATTCCTGCTGCCACTACAGCCTCCAATGTGGTGGTTTTCACTGATTATTCATTAGAATCCCCCGGGAGCTCCTATGAATCCCTGCACCTAAGCTTATCCTAACAAAAAGCATCCTAGAGGGTTTTAATGTGTAGCAGGTGCTGAGAACCAGTGATCTAGATTCTTGCATTTTAAAGAGGGGTGGGTCTATGGACCAGCAGCATTGACACCACCAGGGAGCTTGTTAGAAATGCAGCAACTCAGGCCCAATCCCAGAAATACCAAACCAGAACTTTCATTTTAAAAGACCCACAGGTAAGATTTCTATGCCCGTTAAAGTTTGTGAAGTGCTGCCAAGATGATCCTCCTATCTCTCCAATTATTGTTGTTCTCTTGAAGCAGACATCTCCCTGGGAACTGCTACGTGAGCCAGGTGATGACCACATGATGAAAGCAGAGAAACTTACAACTCAGCATAGATGTTGTGCCTGCTGTGAGTCACCGGGGGTAACATGTTTATTTTTTATTTTTATTTATTTATTTTTTTGAGATGGAGTCTCACTCTGTTGCCCAGGCTGGAGTGCAGTGGCACGATCTCGGCTCACTGCAACTTCTGCCTCGTGGGTTCAAGCGATTCTCCTGCCTCAGCCTCCTGAGTAGTTGTGCTTACAGGCTTGTGCCACCACGCCCAGCTAATTTTTGTATTTTTAGTAGAGACGGGGTTTCACCATTTTGGTCAGGCTGGTCTCAAACTCCTGACCTCGTGACCTGCCGCCTTGGCTGGTCTTGAACTTCTGACCTCGTGATCCCCCCCAAAGTGCTGGGATTACAGGTGTGAGCCACCAGTAACGTGTTTTAAGTGGAGTGACTTAGATCTTCTGACAGGGGAAGGGGATTGAACTCTTCAGTCTGAAATACCAGTACTGGTTTAATTAGTCTGGATTGACCAGAGCAAAAAATGCTATAAATGAACATCCACCAGAGTTGAGGTTAGTTTGCAGGCTAGGGTTCAGTTTAAAAAACTTGAGTGGAAAAGCAGATAAAGCAAGAGGCAAAAGGGAATGAACATTAGGAGTAAGGAAGTGAGGGGAGGAAGACCAGAGGCCAAGCCAGGTCAGGGGAAGAGGAGCACCACAGGGAGGGCTGGGGATGCAGAGGGACGATGACGAGAGAGAGGAAGTGCAGAGGGTGGTCCTACATACTGACTCCCCTGAGTCACAGGGATGCAATTCCTCAATCCTGGCTTACTTTTATAAGCTCCTTTCCTACAAGATCTCAGTACTTTGTTGCTATAGACTGAATGTTTGCGTCTTCCCTCCCCCAAATTCGTATGTTGAAATCCTAACCCCCAATGTGCTCATAAGAGGAGATAGGGCCTTTGAGAGGCAATTAGGTCATAAGGGTAGAGCTCCCATAAATGGGATTAGTGCCCTATAAGAAGAGACACAGAAGCTTGCTCTCAATCTCTGCTCTCAGACATACGAGGATATAATGAGAAGACAGCCACCTGCAAACCAGGAAGAGAGCCCTAACCACACACCAGATCTGCCAGCACCTTGTTCTTAGACTTCCCAGCTTCCACAAGTGTGAGAAATAAATGTTTAAGTCATCTAGCCTGTGGTGCATTTGTTACAGCACCTTGAGCTGACCGAGACATTTGTGGAATAAAATATTAATAGGCATTTGTCTGGCATATTAATGCTCACCAGGACCAGCGCAAAAAGCACAGGTTGGGTATAGTAATGAAGAGCTTGGACTTGGGAGCCACACAACTTAAAATCCCAATCTCAGCTCTGACAGTTATTAGCTGGTGACCTCAGCCATATCTGTTGGCCTCCCTGGGGCCCTTTCTCATTTCCTGGCATGATACTGGCAATTACTTCATAAAAGCAAATGCAGAAAACCTGTGAAGCAAAAAGCACAATGCCTGGAATCTGTAAGATTTTATATATATAACATATTAATGCAATATATGTATATTTAGTAATATACACAAGGAGCTGAGACAATTCTTCTAAATGTTGTTGATTGAAGATTGTCCACCATTCCATATTAGTTGCCTAGGTTCCTTTTAAGTGACAGTGCTAAATGAGAGTAAGATCACTTACAAAGTTATTTTCATTAAATTAATGTGTAGACCTTGTTTGGATCCTGATTTAAACACATGGTGAATACAAAGACACATATGATACAGTTGGAAAATTTTGAAAATGGTTTCACTGTTAGACATTAAGGAATTATTCTTAATTTTGTTAGGTGTGATAATGGCTTAGTGGTTATGTCAGGAAAAAAGAGTTTTTGGCAGTTAGGAGACTCATAAGGTACATGGATGTGCTTTGGTCAAGGAATAGGCCGAGGTGGACATCCAGGCCAGAGTGACTCAGCGAGTTTAGGGCACAGGTGCATACTCCACTTGTTATATAACCTGTTTGTGTAAGTTCATACTTGGCTCTGAGCCCCTATTGTCTGTAGAAGGTATAACTGCCCTGCTGATGCTGTGCACGGGGCTCAGTTTGGCATGGCACGGCACGGCATGGCACGGCACAGCTTGCGTGCTGCTGCCCAGAGAGAGAGTAATGCTGGGGACCCCTGTAAGGGAGAGCCAGTTGCTTTGAAGGCAGACAGAGGGGGAGCCAGGAACTGGCTTGTGCCCAGAGGGACAGAGTTAGGCTGCTGACCCTGTGGCTGGCCTTGCAGGCCAGGGAGTGCAGCTGCAAGCATGGGAGTGGCAGGAGCCACAGAGCCAGAGCAGACAGGTGGACAGTGTAAGAGAGCTGCTGATGAGAGAGCTGCTGAATAAAATTACATTTCACCTACTTACAGCCCCCCGAGTGTTCTTTCAGCTATTCACCCATCCACCCACTTGCCTCAGACCTCAGCTGAGGCTGGAATCTAACCCCAAGCAGGACATTTGGCATAGTCATGGCCGTGGACCTGACACTGTTGAAATATTAGGTCAGAACACAGAATATTGCCAATAGTTGACCACTTCTGACCTACAAAAACAGCAGTTTCATATGGTTCAATCTATTATTAACAAGTAAAATAATTTGATATCTAGAATTATTTTAAAATATTTCTGTGGGAAAATGGGGTGAAGGGGTGGATAGATGAAATAGGATTGTCAAAATATTGACAACAGTGGGTCTGAGTGATGAGGATGTTGGGATTCATCATGCTCTTCTCTCTCTCTCTGTTTGTGTTTGCTTGAAACTTTCCATAAGTTTTGTTTGGTATTCAACTGTGTATTATGACTACAAGGTAGTTTTTATGACCATAAGTGAACTTTAATTTAATTTTGTGTAAACACACAAAAAGGAGAGATTGAATTGGGCTGTGTAAATGAACCTAAGGGCAGGTGGAGCTGGTGTCACCAATGATTGATTGACTGCCTTGAACATCTCGAGGACCCCCTCTGTCATTGTCTTTCTCTTCCCTGTTCCTTTTGGTACATTAATTCGCTGATACAAACTTGTCCAAGTGGTGGGGTGTGGACACAGAGAGAGCTGTGCTGGGCTAGCAAGCCCACATCCTTATGTTTTGTGATTAAAAAAGAAAAAGGAACAAGAGGTTCTTATTCTCTGGCAGGAATTTAACAAGTCCCAAGAGCCCTGATTAGCCCCGTTTAGATCAGGCGCCCACTCCTTAGACCAATTAGTGTGGCCTTGGCTGTGAGAGGCTGTAATTGGCCCAGCTTGGGTCACCTGACCACCTCAGTAGCCAGGAGGGCTCTTTGTGCTCTGAAGATTCTGGGATGGAAGAAGGGCTGAGTAGACAGAAACACTAGCCACCCTTATAAGGTTTCTGGTTCTTTGCACTAGCTATTAGATTATAAGCAGTCTGATCACAGATCATGTCTTTTTCCTTACCAGTTAATTATTTGTTTCCCCAGTTTTTATTTCAAAGTTTAAAGACCTGGTTGCAAGGCTTGTTGCGAAACAGAATCAGCATTCCCCCTTTCCTTTCCTTGGAGGTGACTAGTAACTCTCTGAAGTGGTTCTTTTGGTTTTGCTTCCACAAATTGGAGTGACATCTTTCTATTCCTCTATTTGGTTTTTCAGTTACAGGCATTGTCTACCTAGTCCGATCATTGAGATGATTTTGATGTCTTTCACACCCACCCACACTCCTACCCAACATATTCGTCCTTTCTATCCCCTCATGTTGCCTGTAAATTATATCAGTAGCATTGATTAGGTCAATATTTAACATTTACACGATCCTGACTATGTAAACTGTATCTCTAGCCAAGCTACACCTGCACCACTTTGTATTCTCCTTAGAGTTCATAATTTTTTTCCCATGGAAATTTTTTCTTAGCTGGGTAGAGGCCGTCTCACTAGCATACATCTTTGTTTTATAGAATTACACATACGTCTGAACTTGAGATTTCACCCCCATGATTTCAGGTTACTCACACCCTCCAAAATTCATTTGTTTTTCATTGTATTTTATAAAATAGTTACAAGTATGGCAGCCATGCGGTTGAAAACAATTTTAGGAGGACCTATAGTTACAGAAATGCATCAAATTTGGTCATTATTTTAAAAATATAGATAGCTACCTCTTCAACAATGTAGAGAAAGCATATAAAACAGCATATAAAATATTTCTGAACTTTTAACTATAGTGTCTTAGGATCAAGAGGTATGTATGCTTATTGCAAAATTTGGTGGTTTCTAAATATTAAAATCAGCCTAATGCTTGCAATGTTGAAATAATGTTCAGGAAAGATATCCTAACAGTGGTTCTCAAAGCATAGTTTAGAACAGCATCAATCTCACTTAGGAACTTGTTAGAAATGCAAATCTCCCTCCCCTTTAATGAGAAAGAGGGAAAGGCGGGGAGCAATCTGTGTTTTAGAAGGCCTCCAGATGATTCTGATGCAGACTGGAGTTTGAAAACCAGTGTCCTAGACAAACATTGTGTAAGTTAGGGATCATGTACAGCTGTTAGTAATAGAGACTTGAGATGACAGTGGCTTAAAGCACATACCAAGTTTTTCCTTACATAAAAGGAGACTGCAGGTAGGTAGTCTTGGATGATTCAGATGTCATATTTTCACTCTGTCCCTGCCATATAACTCCCATCCTCATGGTTTTAAAATGGTTGCTGAAATTTCAGCTATAACAAACATTCTAGGCACAGGAAAAAGCAAGAGAGCTGGGGAGAAGGCAAGCTAGGTAAATTACCTTCCAAGCGCACTCTCAGATGTCCCACCCAGTGACTTAGGCTTTAAACTCATTTGCCCACCACCCCATAGTTGAAAGGGAAGCTGGGAATTAACAGCTGGTCACACTGTTGCTCAGAATATAACCAGGGATGCCAGAAAGAATGGATATTAGAAGGAACTAGCAACTTCTAGATCCTTCCTGGAATGGAGTCAGTCATCAAAGTTAAGCCTTTAAGAACATTATTCTGAAATAGCTCTTTACTACCCATGCATTAAAACACCATCTTTTATCTGCTAGAGGAAAAACTACATCCTTGTTTTAGGCAAAAGTCTTGGCTTACTTTGAGAATCTGAAGAGCCATTTATCAGAATAAATGAATACAATTTCACATAAGTAGAGGCTGTAGTTGTATACATCAACCAAGCATCCTGCACAGTTTCTGAGAAGTTGATTTATAACAAACATACATGAAAAACAATCAATTAAAAACTCCGTTCTCTTCAGGATTATAATTTCTCTCATGGAAATGCATCATAAGGAAGTAATTCAAGGAAAGGTGAAGCTGTACAAACAACACTGTTCATAGCACTGTTATTTATGACAGCAAAAAAAAAAAAAAGTAGTTTACAACTCAAATGTCCTACAATAAAGTAGAGGCTGAGTGAATTGTGGTATGACCATTACATAGCCATAAAGACCATGTAGCAACATGGCAGAGTGATTGTAAAAATATTGGCAGTGCGGGCAAATGTCAAAACACGTGTATGTAGATAAGAGCATTCAGAGAACTATAATGCTTTTGTCAGGATGTTAGAATTATGAATATACGTGGTTTCTGTTTAATTTCCTTTATTGTTCTATGAGAAACAACAAAGAACAAAACAAGAAACAAGAATAACAAAAAAATAAATTTAACCAGGTTCCTGGCCATGATTTTCCCTGAGATTCTTTTCTGGCTGTTTGTCTTATGCATGATTCAACCGAGGGTGCTCCAGGAGGGCGTGCTTTGCTGCTCTGTGGGAAGGTTGTATGTAAGGCCCGATGAAGAGTCTTCCTGTGGCTTTGGTGTGTCCACGTGGGTTGACACCCTGATCATCTGTCTCTGAAGCCGTTTGTTTTGCATCACCAGATTTTTTTTCCAGTACTGAGAACAAATTTGCAATCATCTATTCATTCTCTCTTGCCACAGTTTCCTCATAATCAGTTTCATGTAACTAGAAGCCAATTGTCCCAATTTAGGTGTAGATTTGTAGGTGCCAATGGGAACAAAAAAATATGAAACTTATGTAGGAATCAAATCAGTCTTTAATATGATGCTGTGTATAGACCTGCCTCACCACCACTGGCACCAAAAAATAGTCCCCTGTTCCTGAAATTACTGTGAATTTGCACAGTTGTCCAGCTTGGTAAGAGCTAGAATTAACCTTAGGTTGAGTACAGTGTTTATTTTTTTAGGTCGAAGATTCCCCAAATGCCCCAAATTCCTTGAGATGGATTGAGATTTGTGAGTGAAATATGCAAACCCCTGGCATATCTACATACTGGGTAGGCTGGTGACTGTTATGGATTTAGAAATGGTGAAAGAAAAATGGCCAGGGAGCTTCTCAGCGGGTGGGGGTTGATGATAACAAATACTCAGCTCAGTAGAGCTGGGAGAACAGAGCAGAAGCTCATCAGGAATCCTCCACCAGCAAGGCCTGGGGACACTGGGGGTGTCTGTGTGCTCACAACCAAGGCAGGAGTCCTTCAAAGAAAGGGAAGAATCTTGGCTGGGTGCCTTGGCTTATGCCTGTAATCCCAGCACTTTGGGAGGATCACGAGGTCAGGAGTTTGAGACCAGCCTGGCCAACATAGTGAAACCCTGTCTCTACTAAAAATACAAAAAATTAGTTGGGCGTGGTGGCAGGCACCTGTAATCCCAGTTACTTGGGAGGCTGAGGCAGAAGAATTGCTTGAACCCGGGAGGCGGAGGTTGCAGTGAGCCGAGATCGCACCACTGCACTCTAGTCTGGGTGACAGTGCGAGACTCCATCTCAAAAAAAAAAAAAAAAAAAAAGTAGAAAGGGAAGAATATTGATTTTCCAGGAAGTGAGGGACCTGAGATAAAAAGTTCAACCTACCCTATTGAAAACTACTTCCATAAAGTAATCAAGCAAACAAGAGTATTTATCTTATTAATCTTACAGGAGAAACCAACCTGAAGTAGGAGGAAGACAGGTAAATCCTGGAAGACTCTTTGAGACTTTACCAAATTAAATGGCTTAAGTTCATGTGCCTATATTGTGTATAATACACATGCTGAATTTCTTTTACACTGAAGTGAAATAAACTCTGCTCTTTAAATAAGGGGCAAGTGCCATAAACTGAAAGAATCTTTGTGGGGAATCAGCAAAACCAGAGAAAGGAAAGCTCATAAAGTCCAAGGGTTTGGGTTTTTGGAGCACATTTTATTTTACAATACCAGAGAATCAACATCTAGTAGTAGCATAATACAAAATGAAACACCAATCTATTTAAAACTCATGTAATGGGAACTGTATTTCAAAAATGATAAGAAAACAAAATAGGAGATTTAGAGACCAGTCGATATAAATGTATAAAAAGCCCCCAAAACTCTCATTTCATCATCAGTGCAAACAAAAATCATTTATAATAACATACATAAGAATACATTCACTTACATTCACAAAGTGGATTATCATTTTTATTTTCCATGAAATATGTCAAAATATATGCAAGTATATCTTCACATTCTGATGGGCAAGATAAATCTTCAAATTAAAATATGTACATTTCACTTAAATTAACCAAAATATTAAAAATAGCAGCAACACTGGTCTTTAAACACGTCTAATATCCCAAGAGATTGTTCACACAATATAGACTATTTTGGTAGCTCTTTCATTATTAATATTATTTAATATCCACATACAGTTTAGAAACTCTAAGGTTCTGGTCTGATCTCTGAATAACTTAAAGTCTAGATTCAATAAATACAAAGAATAATTATAAAACACAGACTGCAGGACATTCTCAAGACCAGGGAGGAAATCATACCCAAAGGTTTTAGGGAAGAATCAGATATGAAGGCGTACAGGAAATCTGTAGGATTTCCAAGGCAAAAAGGTGTGATCTGACAAGCTCCCTGATATGTTAACAGACTGAGTCCAGAGAAATGTGTGAATGTCTCGAAGGCACTTTCTCCGCTTCATCCTTCCATGTTCCCTTTGAATATGGCATTTAAGTGATGAACAACTTTGGAAATTTCCCAATAAACAGGGGATAGAATCATTTCTCACCAGGAGGCAAGACAGTGGATCAGGAGGTTATTTGTTTTTCAGCATTTACGTTTATTCTGATGACCAAAGGCATAAAAACCAAGATTTCAACAGGATTTCGTGTATTTCATCCGAGATGGTGGGAAAAGTATTTGTAGCCCCATTCTCAATGTGTCACTGTACCAACCTGTAACCCTATTGGCTTAGAAAGAAACCCCAAATGGGGTTACAGGAGTTTCCTCAGATCTGGATTTGGTTACAGAAGTTGCCCCTGTGACTGGGGACTCTCTTTATATTTCAATAGTTTTTCAGAAAAGGTCAATGTTTAAGCCTTTCGATGGGGTTGGACCTTTGCCTTATACTACTACAGGTATCACTCTCTGACATTGAAATGTCAATAGTTTGTACCTATTTTCAAACCACTTCATACACTATTTCAATTGATTCTCACAAAAAAAAAAAAAAAAAAAAAAAAAACACTTGTGTGGAAGCAAGGATAGGCATCCAAGTGCTCATTTCAAAGATCTGGAAAACTGAGGTTCATAGAGACCAAAGTGACTTACCTGTCCACAGTCGCACACGAGTGAACTGGTATGGATCTTTTGCAGAACTTGGCTCTATACAATGTTTACTTATTTTGAAGAATGGGGCTTGGTAATAGTTATTTCCAAAGAATGAAGTAATTTGAAGGGGGTAAATAAAAAGGGAGAAAAATGAGTTCAAGAGAAGAAAGGGAGCGAGAAGTGGTGTCAGTTGGCAGTTAGTATTATGAACTTTAAAATGAGCAAAGTGCATTTCACATTTAGAACACAGACATTTAAAAAATATGTAATACTTAAATCTTCCAAATTGTCCTATTTTGGGCTAGATTTACTACATCTTTAAATATAATATCTGAGGCTACATCTTTATTTACTGAGGCTGCCATTGAGACATATCATGACCAAGAAATTTTTACATGAGTTCTACAATTTCCCAAGAGACTGGTGAAAATGTTATTGCCTATTCTCAGAACCCCATTCCTACCCCATTTTACTTCTAGAACAATTCCATTACATATATAATATATATAATTATATATATTATATAATATATAATATATATAATATAATATAATATATATTATATTATATATATTTAATAATATATTATATATGTATATATAATATATATTCATATATGTATATATAATATATATTTATATATGTATATATAATATATATTTATATATTATATATGTAATGGAATTGTTCTATATATAATATATAACATAAATATATATTACATATATATAAAATATATATTTTATATATATATTTTTGACTCATTGGGTGGTTTTCTCAAGTGTGGGTTTTAGAAAATATCCTTAATGAATATTCTTGCTGTGTCCTTAGGAAAATTAGCTTTTTTCTCTCTGGAACTAAGCTGAGAAAAAGACTGCAAGAAACTTAGAGCTTTTATCACTTTAAATCTGGATTCCAGTTGGACAGTTGCCAGAGAAGAAAAAATTTTAAATGACTATAAAAATTAATTTAGAAAGCTGTCATATTTCACACAACCTTTTCAAGAAAGTTTAGTGACTCTTAGCTTGATAGTTCCATACAACAGAATTATAATGATTCCATAGAAAGTATTCCATTGTAAAGAAACTTATCTAGAACGATAACTTACGAATTGAGGACTTAGGCTTAATGTTCTGGTGTGTGACACTTGGAGCTATTGGTCAGTTCTTATTTTTAATCAGTAAATGCATTTTAAAGAAACAGTTGAACTAAAAAGGAGGCCATTCATGATACTGTTTTGTAACATGATAAAAATGTTGTATAAATCCCTTCGCTCCTCTTTAGGTACTACCTGTCCCAACCCACATCCTCACCCCCTTCCTTAACTTTCATACATTATAAATGCCCCCCAACAGTCTCCTCAACCCTGAATTGACCAAGTAATGCACCAAAAGGCAGATTATGCTTTGGCAAGCAGGAAATTGGACTATTCTTTGAGATTTTTCTGAGGTAGTGAGTCTTTCCTCCTCTGCTCTAATGGTTAAGAAATGTCTTGGAAGCTGAGTTAAGAGACAAGTGGAGTGTTGGTCACAGTACTTAAACACTACTCTGAAATGGGTGGTTTATATGATCAGACGATTACCACAAACTTCAAAAGCTTCTTCGGTAGAATCCTGACTGTTATGTGGAGAACTTAAAGATACCGAGGTTGCTATGATGAGGATAAGCCGCAGTCTCTAAAAAAGTGCCTGTCATATAGTTAGGTGCTCAATAATGTTTGATGACTGACTGAATGTTTAAGATCTCTGATTTGGCTCAGTGAGATTACAAGCAAAAACAAATATTAAAAAAACCTAGCCAACTGCAGGCTAATAACATCAAAGGCTAGATCACTTTCCCTTGTGTATGGAATTTTGGACACCTTTTAAAATATGGGAGGACTGAGTTTAAACAGTATTGGGCATAGTATAGTATTCAATTCCACACTGACTCCATTTATCAGGCACCCTCTTATTTCCATCCTGATTTTACTATCATGATGTGGTAGTGAGATTTCTATCCATAAATAACTTTTCTGAGGACAAAGTGATCCAGTCTCTCTGCTGTTCTTCAAGCTTTTCTGCCAAGCATTTAATCAAGATAGGGTCCACCTTAGAATCAAATTTATTAGCAAACCAATGTCCATCTTTGATAAGCCACCTTAATTCTGCAGCTCCATAAATACACACGCTTCGAAGGTGAGATCCAGTACAACCGGGATAGAAAAAGCCTTCATAGTAATTCCACTTGACAAGGCGAGTCTTACTCTGCAGATCAGACACATCCTGGGCTGATCTGGAAATCTCCCCAGGTATTCCTGGAACCCGAATCAAGGTAGCCCAAAAGTGCTCATCAGGAGAGTATGTGTCTTTAGACCAGGCAAAAAAGTCTTGAACGATGGAGTTGTTGAAAATATATTTAACAAATGCTTGACTTAAAACAAAATAAGCACTGCCAACAAATATCTGAATGTTATGGGGGGGTGCTTCCTTGGAGATGTTTGTCCTTATTGGTAGCTTCACATATTCATAAGGCACCCGTCTAAGTTCATGATGGTAAGTGAATCTTTCCAATTTACTGTTTGGGGGTTTCACCGTCTCCAACATATTTGCTCCATTGAGTTTTTTCAACTCTGACACCAATTCAAAATTTGACTTCAGGGGAAAATCTTGCCCACACAAGTTGATAACATATTTCCACTGGATTGAAGACTTCAGAAGGTCCGACAAGCAATTTAAATCAGCCTGGAGTCTGGAAATGTGGGCATATTCCACAGCCTCTAATTTGGAAGCAATGAAAATATTGGAGAAGCACTTAGCTAAATTGTTCATGGCAACTTTGAAGGTATCAGGTGCCTTACGATCATAATGGATGCAGTAAATATTGTGCTGGTTGTATATAGCATGGATAAGTCTTTCAACCATAACTGCATCTTTGTGGACAACCAAAGAATAGGCTATTGGGAAGCTTTTCTCCTCCTTTGAGACAAGCTTTTGAGCATAACCTCTTAGAGTCTGATAAATGTCACAATCACTGGTCATTGCCACAACATCATCATCCTCCAAGTCAATGATGTCCCTTCTTCTTATTTCCAGACTCTTTCCAATTTCCAAAGGCTCCTGTTCATAGATACCCGAACAGTTAACTTCATACCTGACTTCATCCTTAACATGAGTGTATCTGTTTCTTACAAAAGGCGAGGTACTTAGGGAGTACTCAACCAAGTAAATGTCTTTTTGCGGAAAGAGTCGTCTCACATTTAGAAGCTTTAACAAAGAGAGCAGCCATAGGGTTAAAAACAGGATGAAAACTTTCTGCTGTAGGGTATGTTTAAAATAACATTTGAATATCTTCATTCTGTAAGAGGAGAAAGAAATAATCCAGTTGGAATATTAACAGAAAATCAGGTCAGTTTATCCAAAATCTACTGGGCGCCTACCACATACTAGGCAGAATGCTGCCCCAAAGATGAATGAAACAAGGTTTTACCCTTGAAAGAATCCAGAAATAAGGAAATGGAATTATGAAGAATGGTGGTATTTTGGGGTATTCTGTGTTAACTATACCTACTTTTGAGAGATGTTGGTTTCCAAACAGAAGGGAAGGTAACGTAAACTCCTAAAATATAAATATAGTGTGTCTTATATTGTCTGCATTTCTGCTTAGCATATTTGAGGAGGGATTGCTCTGGTTTGGGCAGAGGTCTAGAGAACTGGATGTCATCAACAGGGCCTCAGAGATGCAAAGGACTCACCTAAGGCCAAAGGGAACATTCGTCTTGATTCTACCTCCAGATCCCTATTAGATCCAGGTCTGAAGTCAAACAAGGAAAGCCCAGGGAAACCCACGTTCAGAAAGAGGGTGGTGGGCAGACACCCAAAGGAGCTATGCTAAGTATTAGAGACTGTAAAATGTATAGATAACAAAATTGGGTAAGCCTGCATATTTTCCTTATTTTTTATTTTGTTAACACCCATTTTCACACAGGGATTAGCAATTTAGCCCTTAAAATAAAAAGGGCCTGATTTTTCACTGAGAGTAGTAGGTGGGGTGTAAAAACTACGTTGGGGGGCAATTTGGCAATACTTGTCAGTTTTAAATGTACCCACCCTGAAGATCCCCTGTGTGTGCAAAGTCAAGCACAACGAGGTTCCCTACAGTGTTTTGTATTCAGGCAAGACAGAAAATCTCTCAAACATCCTTGAACAGTGCATTGATTAAATTACATCCATGCTATAATATGTGAAAAGGCCTGAGACCACTCTGCATGTACATACCAATGGGGAACAATCTCTAAGATATACTGTGAAATAAAAATAAGCAAAATGCAGAAGCATGTCTAGTATGCTTACATGTCTATACATACAAAGAACATACATTAGCAAACCTTTTCTCTCTTTTCTTTTTTTTGAGACAAGGTCTTGCTCTGTTACCCAGGCCAGAGTGCAGTGGTACAATCATGGCTCAATGCAGCCTTGAACTCCTGGGCTCAAGCGATCTTCCTGCCTCAGACTCCTGAGTAGCTAGAACCACAGGTGTGTGCCACCATGCCCGGCTAATTTTTTCTTTAGTAGGGACGGAGTCTCACTGTGCTGCCCAGGCTGGTCTTGAACACCTGGTCTCAAGTGATCCTCCTACTTCAGCCTCCCAAAGTGCTGGGATTACAGGCATGAGCCACCACCCTCAGCCTAAACTTTTTCTTAAAGGACCAGATAGTAAATATTTTTGGCTCTGTGGGCCATATTGTCTCAGTCACAACTACTCAACTCCGCCCGTTATGGTAGGAAAGCAGCCAGAGATTATATTTCAATGAGTGGGTGTGGCTGAGTTCCAATAATACTTTATTTACAAAAACAGGCAGCTGGCTGGATTCAGCCCACAGCTGTAGTGTTTCCAAAAGGATATTGTATACACACAACACTGGTAACAGGAACTGCTTTGCAGGGTAGAGTGGGAAAGGACTGAGGAATGGGGCCTAGGTAGGAGGAGGATTTACTTATCACTGAATATCTTTTAGTATCATTTGCATTTAAAAATGATTATATTACTTTTTCAGATGAAAACAGGCTGACTAGGAGGAGGGTACAGATGTACTTATAGGGAGCAGCAAGAAGGGCGGCCCAGGAAGTACTAGCCCAAGGCTCCAGGACAGGAAAGCTGGCAGAGCTCCTAGGGCTGCTTCAGGAGGCTCAGATACTGAGACCTGGTGGGGTCTGAGCACCCCTGTGCAATTTCCTAACATATCTCAATAAACCTTAAATGGAAGACAATCATTGTATCCAATTTCATTCAAGAGAATTGCCAAGAACTTGGAACCCAGTTTAATTTTGTAGATTTCATCTATACAGACCCATTGACAAAACTCTCCCCTGGGAATGAGATCCCACCTTCCTCATTCACCTCTGCTTAAATCCCTCTGTTTAAAGAACCACACCTTCACCACCATCAACTGTACTGCAGAATCCCGCCTCTCCAGCCACATCTCGTCTCTCCTCTGTGGACTGCCCCAGGCTCCTATCCTCTGCTCACTTCTCTTCTCCTGCATACTTGCCCCCATCTCTAGATTCCACCTTCCACACTGATGCCTTTCCATATTCCAACACCTTTCCCTCCAGCCTTCACCTCTTGCCCAAGCCTCAGAGGTGGACCTGCAGTTGCTGGATGGACATTGCTTCCTGATATCCCACAGGCACTCAGCCTCCACGAGTCCAAAACTGAACTCGACATCATCACCTCGCCTGCGTCTTCTGTCTCAACTTATGGCAAGACCATCCACTCATGGCCCATGTTTGAAACTAGAGTTACCCAACTTGTCCATTTCACTCATACCCATGTCAACCTATCACCTCATAAATGTGCCTCAAATCCATCCTTTCTTCTCCATCCCCGCTGCCAAGTCCAGACAGCATCTTTGCTGCATCAGCACCCAGGTTAAGAGACTCCTGGTCAGGCTCATAGCCCAGGGTCTGTTGACTGGTCTCAGCTTTTTGCTCCACCAAAGCACACTGAACAGGGTCCCATCACTCAGGCTCAAGGCCAGGGTTCTTGCCAGTTGTTCTAAAGCTGTGGAAAACTGTCCCCACTCCCTTGCCTGACACACAAGGCAACTCACTGCAACTCCAGAAGCCTGGGCACATGTGTAGAATTGGGTGTTGTGGTACAGTAGAAGACTAATCAATCCCAAATAGGGGTGTGTGTGTGTGTGTGTGTGTGTGTGTGTGTGTGTGTCATTGTCTTAATTCATGGTTATTAGGTATAAATAGTATGTAGCATACAGAAATGGCTAGAATTGGAAGGGGTCTAACTCAAAGTAAATTTTGGCTATTTCTTTTCTCACTGTATTAGTCCATGGAGTCTCTAATTAATGTTAGCACTTCCCCCTGACACCACAGTGGTAAAAAGAAAAGACCTCACATTCTAAAGAGATTTATCAAGTTTCCCAGAGTTGTCATGTCATTTAACTATCATCTTCACACTTAAATAAAAAAGACAAAGGCCAGCTCCCTGCCTTGTCACTCATTTCCAGGGCCTCTTCTGCATCCAGGCATCCTTGCCCTTCCTGAGAAGGCCTGGGGCACACACATACTGACTCTAGCCTGGGTTGGGAGAGTCTGAGCTGGGCAGGAGGTCATGGTTGCCTGCCCAGACATAGAAGCTCACAGGACATCCAGGGAAGGAAGAGGTGGGAGGCACCCAGTGAGGAGTCCTTTAGAAACTGGCTCAGGGGCCCACATCTGAGAGCCAGGAATGAGAGTGAATTTCAAAGAAAGAAGGGTAGGAAAATGGGACAGCCCAGGCACCTCGCTTTCTGATATACCTTCGCCCAAGGCATCTTTAAGGGAGAGAGTTTGTTTGTCTTGGGGTCAGCTTTTGATATCCTTTGAAAGGAGCAGCCCTCTCCAATATTACCCTGTCCCAAATCAAAATAAAACCCCTTCACCTGCTTACCACGGCCAGAAATCCCTTTATTTATTTATTTATTTATTTATTTATTTATTTATTTTTACTTTAAGTTCTGGGATACATGTGCAGAACAAGCAGGTTTCTTACATAGGTATACACGTGCCATGGTGGTTTGCTGCACCTATCAACCCGTCATCTAGGTTTTAAGCCCCGAATGCATTAGGTATTTGTCCTAATGCTCTCCCTCCCCTTGCTCCTCACCCCCCGATAGGCCCCGGTGTGTGATGTTCCCCTCCCTGTGTCCATGTGTTCTCACTGTTCAACTCCCACTTATGAGTGAGAACATGAGGTATTTGGCTTTCTGTTCCTGTGTTAGTTTGCTGAGAATGATGGCTTCCCGCTTCATCCATGTTCCTGCAAAGGACATGAACTCATTCTTTTTTATGGCCGCACAGAAATACCTTTAACTGAAAAGCATTCCTTTCCCCAAAGAGGTGCGTAGGTGCAAAGCCACTTGGTATGGAGTTTCTGTCAAATCCTAAAAGGGGATGTTGGCCTCTTCCCAGCTGCGGTGGGCACTAATAGTGAGGGGAATGCTGGCAGGAGGTTGGAGAGGACCACCGGTCCCCAACCTTGGTTCAGCTGGCTTTGGCTTCCTCTGAAAAGAACATCTGCATAACACCCTTGGGACCCTCCCATTGGGCTCTGCAGGGGGTACACCCCCAGAGCAGCACAGCTCCAGGGGACACAAGTTGCAGGGGGTGGAGGTGGGCTGGTAGAGGCTCCGGGCCTGGAGGAATGGGAACCAGCTCCTTAGGTCTGACCAGAGTCAGCTGGGCTAAGGCTGGCTGTCATGTTGACCACATGGTTCCTAAGAGACCAGGCTAGCAATGTCACCTTCTGCAAACACTGCACCCAGCACTTTCCCTCTTAAAGGCTTATGGGCAGGAAGCAGGCAAGTGTTTTGCTGCCAGGAAGTGGTCTTACAATTACATTACAAATAATGCCCCACCCACGGGAGAAGCGGTATTTCCCCTTCTACCTGCCCGGGTAGACAAGGAGGTCTGACCTGTTGTGGAGTTTATTGCCACATAGGCACAAGTTCCTAGTGATGACAGAACTGAAAAAGCTGTTGCAAGGTTTGGTGGCTATAACTCAGGTGAAATATGGTCTATAATAATTCAGTAAAAACCTACTCCTCACTAAAGTCCCAATAGGGATGTTGAATGAAGCATTTCCCTCAAACCATGTTCTTCTCCCAACCCATCCAGGCATTGTTGGAGCCTTCAAGGAAGCAGCAAGAACACAGAGGTGCACCCCAGCTAAGCGGACACGACCGCATTCAGGGACACCCCAGCTAAGCGGACACGACCGCATTCAGGGACACCCCAGCTAAGCGGACACGACCGCATTCAGGGACACCCCAGCTAAGCGGACACGACCGCATTCAGGGACACCCCAGCTAAGCGGACACGACCGCATTCAGGGACACCCCAGCTAAGCGGACATGACCGCATTCAGGGACACCCCAGCTAAGCGGACACGACCGCATTCAGGGACACCCCAGCTAAGCGGACACGACCGCATTCAGGGACACCCCAGCTAAGCGGACACGACTGCATTCAGGGACACCCCAGCTAAGTGGACACGACCGCATTCAGGGACACCCCAGCTAGGTAGGCACGACTGCATTCAGGGCTAAATGGCTACAACCATTAGCAGCTCTTCAACTAACTCTTCTTACCTTGGCAATTTAAAAACCCAGGACTTTCAAAGAAGTACAGATGCTTCCTTTCCCAGGGAAGAAAGGGGAATGGTAAGTCAAGAATGGGAGGAAGACTGAGGAAAAAAGGACAGAGTAAGGCTCAGTTTAGGGACCAAGAATGCCTGAGCTTTTTTCAGGAACAGGTTGTGGGGCACTGGGGAGAGAAGAAGAAAGGAGCTGCGCTTCAGGATGCCACAGACCTTGGGCCTGAGTCCCTGGACGAACTCTTAGTAGCTCTAAGACTTTGATCAAACTATCTAAGCTCTCTGAAGGCCAGTTTTCTTGTTAAAAATGGGGCTGGACTACTCCAGGAAAATGTGGCCAGATTGCTTTTTAAAGCGGCTCCATGATCCTGTTTCTCCTCACCGGGTGTGACCTCCCAACCGGGGTCTCCAGCTACCCCCACGCTGGCGCTTTCTGACTGACAGAGGTTTCAAACCTCCCTGGGATGCAGCTCCCAGAGGGATGGGCAGGCCGCCATCTTTGCTGTTTTGCAACTTGACTGTTGATACCTGCAGGTACTGGAAAATCTGAGATGATTAGGGACTTCATGGCTTCTTTAAAGATCCTGCCCAGACCTGTGGCTTATTGTCCTGTTTTTCAATCTACCTCCTATTTCTCCACAAAGTCTTAACAAATTCAGTATTTTAGAATTAGTGCACGAAGGCCTCCATGTAATGCTCTTTATTAATTTTATGTATATTCATCCCTCAGTATATGCAGAGGATTCATTCCAGGGCCCCCGTCCATACCAAAATCTATGCACACTCAAGTCCCACAGTCAGTCCTGAGGAACCAGGTATGGGAAAAGTTGGCCCTCCATACATGTGGGATTTGCATTCTGCAAATATTACATTTTCAATTTGTATTTACTTGAAAAAAAAAAAACCTGTGTATAATTGGACCCCCTGAAGTTCAAACCTGTGTCGTTCAAGGGCCATACTGTAGTTATTAATAATGCAGAATCACTCAATCAAGAGTTGTCACTAGGTGCGCTGTTCTAAGTACTCTAGATGTAATTCAATCCCCTCAAGAGATCGATGAGGTAGGTACTACTGTTATCCCTCTATTATAAGAAAGGAAACTGAGGCACTGTAAGACAACTAAATAAATGCCCAAGGTTACAGTTCTAGAAAGTGCTTTAAATGGAACCTGAACTCAGAGAGTCTTGCTCCAGACTTGCACTTTTAACCCTTTATGCAATAGTGTCTCTCAGAATATAAAGAAAAAATTCTCCATATTTCCCGCAACAGTTTTAGCACTTGACTAAATTTTCTCATTACTATGTCTTCTCTAAATGTCCTAGAACAGGAACAGGAATGGATCCCAAACGTGGTCGAGGAGATCTTCCACCCTGTTTAAGAGATGATTTCCATGGAGAATGAGCCTGGAGGAATGCTGGGTGAGGAATCACATTCTGTCTCTGCAGTCAGAGGCTGAGACTGATCAATGAGCTAATGAAGAGGTTAGTCAGTCTTCCAGCCCGTAGAATCAATTCAAGGAAGAGAGAGCAAGCTCATCCTGAGGGACTCTGCCATTGGTTACTCCTGTCCCGTATCCTGTCACCAATGACTATCGATTCATTTGTTCCTATAGTTATCTGTGACACCATTTAAGCACAGAGAATTGCTAATTGTTTTAGAAAACTTTCTGGCTTAAATTTCTCTTCATGTGGAGAATATTCCCTCTTCAGGCCACCTTAAAGTTCTTAAACTTTGTATTATTACATATCAGTTTGAGAAATAGGATATGAAGAGCTTATTGATTTAGAAATGTCAGGGCTTTTGCTTCTGTCTAAAGCCTTACTAAGAAGAATCACCAGTTAAGAAGATCAATATAAAGACGAACTCACTAAAAAGCATCCTGATCTAGTTGAATAAGCTAACATCCTGCTACTGCAGCTCCTTGATTTCAATGAAGTCACTGATTCTCCCTTGGTGACTCGCTCATTGCCAAGCCCAGGGGATGTTCTGGAGTGAGACCATTAGGTGGGAGGATGACTCAGTCAGATGCAGTTCCTCCACACTCCCACAGCACTCCAGGAGTCATGCAGAGGAGTGGAAAGACAAGTTTCTTGCCTAGATGACCTTACATTCTTATTGTTCTGGAGGAAAGATTGCAAAAGCAAATAATAATCAGATTGTGAGCAGGTAAACATAGCAACTATGCAAAACACAAGGAGACGTAGGACTCGGTCAGAAATCCAATACAAATTAAGGACAAGCATTTCTCAAATAATAATAAGATATGGTCTCTAAAAGGAAAAGATTTTCTATTCTCTTTTTATAAAGTAAACACTTTCAGGCCGGGCACAGTGGCTCACATCTGTAATCCCAACACTTTGGGAGGCTGAGGCAGACTGGCCTGAGTGCAGATCACCTGAGATCAGGAGTTTGAGACCAGCCTGGTCAACATGGTGAAACTCCGTCTCTACTGAAAATACAGAAAATTAGCCGGGCATGGTGGCACACACCTGTAATCCCAGCTACTTGGGAGGCCGAGGCAGGAGAATTGCTTGAACTTGGGAGATGGAGGTTGCAGTGAGCTGAGATCATGCCAGTGCACTCCAGCCTGGGCAAGGCAAGATTCAGTCTCAAAAAAACAAAAACAAAACAAAAAACAAAAAAAAACAAAAAACAGAAAAACAAAAAAACCCAAACCACTTTCATTTAAAAAAAAAAAAAATCAGAAAAGTCCAAAAACGAAAATAAAGCTCACCAGGGGCCCATCACCTGGCAATAACATCTTGTAGACAGTATATCCTTCCAGACTGGTTTTAAGAAACACATTTTTTTTTTTTTTTGGCTTTGCTTTATAACAGTCTCACTATATAGGCACTGTCTTACCTGTTTCTTTCATTTCACAGTATATTATGAACAAGTCCTAACCTAAACTGGGTCTGTAAATTATTACAGTGTAAACAAATCCTAACAGAGGTAAACATGCTTTTCTACAGGAAAAAAAACCATTCAAATAATAGAATTCATGTATCTAGGTCTTCTCCACCAATCCTTAATTAATAAACCCACAGTTCCTGAAGAAGCCCAGAAGTGCAATATTAAAACGGAAAATAACTTTACAGGTGGTTGAGCCCATATTTCTTCTCTAAATGTGTCTAGCCATCATTTAACCCCATCTCATTCCTGGGGTACTGGGAACACCTTTCCCCCTTTACATATGTGTCTTGGTTCATTCCTGCTGCTATAATGAAATATCTTAGACTGAATAATTTAGAAACGATAGGCTTTTATGTCTTGCAGTTCTAGAAGCTGGGAAGTCCAAGATCAAGGCACAGATTTGGTGTCGGTGAGGGCTGCCCTCTGCTTCCAAGATGGTGCCTTGCTGCTATGTTCTCACATGGCAGAGGGCAGAAGGGCAAAGGGGGGGAGAGGTGAATGAGCTCCCCCAAAACATCTTTTATAAGGGCACTAGTCCTATGCCTTAGGGCTCTACCCTCATGATTTAATCACTGTCTAAAGGCCCCACTTCTTAATACTCTCACACTGGTGATTAAATTTCAACACATGAATTTTGGGGAACACATTCAGACCATAGCAGTATGTGTCCATCCAACTGCTCCCTATCAAGGGATTGGACAGAGGAGGGATGCCCAACTGCCCCTATTCAGGTCCCTTACGGTGGCATTTGGTCCAGACTGGCTCTACTCCCCACTCCATGGAGCCTGCTCTGGCTAAAGTCAACAAAAGCCTTCATGTTGCCAGAGTCAGCGACACATACCTGTCCCTTCCTAATGATCGATGCTAAGAGATAGCACTGTTTCCAAGATCTTATTCACTGTTTTTTGTTTTTTGTTTTTCCAGACAGGGTCTCACTCTGTCACCCACGCTGGAGTGCAATGGCACAATCTCGGCTCACTGCAACCTCTGTCTCCCAGGTTCAAGCGATTCTCCTCTCCTGCCTCAGCCTCCCTAGTAGCTGGGATTACAGGCACCCACCACCACGCCTGGCTAATTTTTTTGGTATTTTTAGTAGAGACGGGGGTTTCATTATGTTGGCCAGGTTGGTCTCGAACTCTTGACCTCAGGTGATCCACTTGCCTCGGCCTCCCAAAGTGTTGGGATTACAGGCGTGAGCCACTGCACCCGGCCTCTTATTGTTCTTACCTTATACTCCATTCAATTATTCTATACTCCATTCAGTAAATCTATGAGATAGGTACGATTATCATTATCCTCATCTTTCAGATTAAGAAATCAAGTCAGAAGATAAATAACTTACCTTAGTTCATATAGCTAGTATATTGGAGGAGCAAGGATTTTCAACCATGGTCCAATTTTCAACTATGGTCCAATTTCAGAGCCTATACTACTAACCACAATTCGAGACTGCCTTTCCAATCTCCTGGCAGTAGTAGAGCTGTTCTACAACCAAAATGTATTTCAAATCCACCCACCTCTTTCCACTCCATGGGAACCTCTCTAATCCAAGCTAGCATCAACTCTTGCCTAGATACAAAATAACCTTACCTGGCTTCCCTTGCTTTCCACTAATCCATTCTCTGTACTGTAGCCAAAATGATTTTTTAAACATACAAATTAGATCACTTCCCCTCCCTAATCCCACTCCCTACATCTAAAACCCTTCATTGGGATTTCATGTCATGTAGAATACAATAAGAAATCCTTCTCATGTCCATAAAGGCCCAGGCAGTTCCCATGGCTGCCTTACTCTACGAGTTCATCTTATTCTACTCTGTCTTTCTCATAAAACTCTAAGCAACACCAGCCTTCTAAAAGTTCCTAGAACATCCTAGTCTCTTCCTTGCCTCAGGATCTTTGCAACTCCTGTTTCCATGTCTAGACTACTTTTCCTGGATCCTAGCATGACCAGCTGCTCCAGGAAAAGAAATAGCTTTTCCTCAGGTCCTCTCTGATAACTTTTTTTTTTTTTTTTTGAGAGTCTCGCACTGTCGCTTAGGCTGGAGTGCAGTGGCGCGAACTCAGCTCACTGCAACCTCCGCCTCCCAGATTAACCCTTCTTAAATCTCTCTCCTATCACACTCCTTGTTTTCTTCTGAGCACTTGCTACAAGGAGTAGTTACTTTATTTGTTTATTACCTGTCCTGAGACAGAAACATAAGGTCTTTGAAGACCTCACTCACTACTTTACCCCCAGTACTAAAGACATCCATACCTGGTACGGGGTAGTTGCTCAATGGGACAGAGTCAGAAGACCTAAGTTCTAGTCTGGGCTCTGCCACAAAAAATTCTTCAAGTGACTCTAGCATATCACTTAATCTTGGCAAATCTTTCTTTCCCATGTGTTAAATGGGATAATGTTTTTTCTATCCCACAGTGCAACTGTGAAAGTCTTATGATGTAATGTATGTGAAAGCCATGGGGAAAAAGACAACTTTGGTATGCAAATGTCAGGTATGAGGACCTCCACAAGAGGAATGGTTTCTTGGGAAAACTGAGAAAGAGTCAATGTGTTATAAGTTGGTTTTATTTTTCTAAAACAGTACATTCATTATTCCCTTCATTCTGACATTCTAATCATTATTGGTTTTTCACTACTTGACAGCATTCTTTTTTGTTAATATCTGGAATATAAATTGTCCCTAAAGTTCCAGAATTATGTAGACAAACACCTGTCTTGGATTTTGAGAGACAGGAAGAAATGTAGTTAATCTTTAGAGTTGTTTTTTTCCCCAGTATGCTCGATATTTTTCAAAAGATTAATAACCAAAAAAGTTATTTAAAAGACAGCCAAGAGCACGTGCAACCAGTTTCATGCAGTTATGATCGGCTAAACGCGGTCTGTAAGTATGTGCTGCAAAAGCTATAAGCTTTTCCTGTAAGTTCATTATCTTTTACGGGCAATTCTCCAGGTATTGCAAAAATGCAATGACTTGTTCTTGCATCCCTGTTTGGTGAAGCCATCCCTAAGGACCACGGAACCCACAAAGCAGTACTGAAGATTCTGCAGCAATGTGAATACACAAACACACCCTCACCCAGGGCCTTTGCCAGTCCTCTGTCACTCAGATCACACATCAGTGAGACTGGCTCAGCTCAGTGAATTGAGATGCCCTCATCTAAAGGAGCTCTGTTTGATGTTCCTGTGGAATGTATGACAATTGACAGCTTTCTCTCTAGGCCTGCAATTATGAACGTCATCATCTTCCTTGAATAAAGGACTACTTTACCTGCAAGATTTGGAGAATAGAGACCTAAAGGAAAACACTGAGCATGCAAATAATTCTATCAACCACCTCTATAGATTATAATTCTTCTAGCTAGAAACTTTACTGGAGCCTCTCACATTTGGGCAGAAATAAAGGACCTGTAAGATTACATGGGAAATGAGTAACCCACATCAGGATGTACATACCCACGCATAGACCTCTCAAGGTCATTGGAAATCTGGGCTGTAGCAATGTAACAACAACAACAACAAAAAGAAGCGCAGAATTCAGCCCATGGTCACACCAATTGGGAAACAGTAGACTTGATTTTGGGCTTTATTTCATCTGGTCCACAGGGCAAATATCAAAAGCTGACTGTGTGTGTATCTAGCTGGGCAAAGATACATGGCTAAAGTCTTTAGCAGGAAGTGTAAAGGGCCACATACAATGAAACTGAATGAAAAGTTTTTGTTTTGTAATAGATTGTGACCCTCAACAGGGAGTAAAACATTAACAGTTTTTCTCTAAAGAAAATTCTAAAAAATATCAGAAGATGGTGAATTTCAAAAATACTTATGCCTTCAAATTTCAGTTTGATGAAAAAGCTCACAGGAAACGTTTGCTTCTTTTTAGATATAAAGGATTATGAAAAAGGGGTGAATGAATGCATTACATCTTTGCCTCTCAAGCTTTATCAAAGAGGTTTCATTCCTTCTTGGGATCCCCGTCTTCTCTGCCCTTCTCACTTAGCTTGACACAACATAAAGCCAAACCACATTTTATGTTTCATGTTCTAAGTTAAAAATATGGGTTGAGAATATTTTGGCTTCTTTTTCTATAAAGTAGAAAAACTGAATTGAAAAACATGTCTATTTTTGAAAATGTGTATCTATTGCACTAGAAAGAAAATAACTTTCTCCACCTAATATCTACATGGTATGCTTTTTTCCCCCCTCAGAAATTTTTGGAAGCATTAATTTTGGTATTATATGGCTAACTCCATATTTTTCAGCTGGCCAAAATTAATTCCTCAAAGATTCCATGGCTAGCTGAAGAGGTATGGGTAACTGATTTCTAAATGTGCATTTAAAGTAGAATCTCCAATGTCCATTGCAGAGGCAGCACAGGGATAAACAGACATGAATCAAGGGTATTGATGTCAGAAATGGCTTGAGGCCAGACCACACTCTTCATGAATGGATTAGACACCCTGAGTTTAAAATCATCACCCTGAAAACCCTGAGTTTTAAGTCATGAGAAGAGCTTGCTTGTTTGTTTTCTGGGTTCTTCCAATATGGTGGGGAGCTCAGCTGGAGACTTCAACATGCTTCTGCACTTCCACTGAAAAACAGGATTGGCAGCTCTTGGCATGACTTCATCATTTAGCTAAGATCTGTGTGTTTCTTGGCTTAAAATGTACATATTGCTCTCAGATCTTGTGTGCATATTAGACACAATAAAATTAAGACTCAGGAATTCAAAAATTAAGTTAAAAGGATGGAAGAAATAAAAATCTGCAGTGCTTGGGAAAATTCCGCCACAATAGGAATTTCAAAAGCAGAGATTTCAACCTACCAAAAGTCAAATCTAGAAATGATTCCAGAAAGCTCTCCAACAGCCATCTCCTACAAGGATCCCTTCTAGCCGTAGTTTTAATTAAGTTAACAGGTCTTTCTCAATACGTAGGTTTTATTTCAGGTTAATAAAAAGTAAAAAGATTGTTTAGTTTACTAAGTGTCTAAGCCAACTTATATGTCAACTGTATACAAAGCAAAAGTAAAAACCAGACTCTTCAGATTTTCCAACAGATGATGATGTTAAAACAGTATGGTCTGGTGCCAGCATAAAGAGAGATCTGAGGGATAAAATCCAGAAACAGATCCATAGGTAAGGGTTTTATATATGGCCCTGGTAGAGAGCCAGTTGCCTTCCAACATCCATCCTCTCTTCTTTACCAAGAGAACCCTATATTGTTGGTGGTAGAAACACGTCTCTTGAAAAGACTTTCCTCTAACTTCTATTGTAGAGGAATAAAATATAATGTGGGATTTTGGGAAAGTTTTCCTATAGGGGCCTGATTCAGGTAGGAGGTACGCCATTTTGTTCTTTCTTTTCTTCTTCTTCCACTTTTCTGCCTGGAACTCCAATATGATGGCTAGAATTGTTGCACCCACCTTGAGACCATGAGGAACAGACCAAGAGAATATCAGAGACCTCAGCCCCCGTATCCTCAAGCCACTGAACCACCACCAGCAAACACCCACTTTGAATTCCTGTTACATGAGAAAAGTAAGCCCTTATATGTTTAAGCAACGTGCACTTTGAAAGATGACCGTAGGAAAAGGAAATGCTTAACCAACATATACATACGCATGTCCAGGAGCCAAATTAAATTTAAACCAGATTAAAGTGACTACTTATACAACAGTACATTCCTATACATAGCCAAGTGCAAAATAATGTGTCTTAAATGACGCTGAACTTCTCATCCATCTATATTTAGAGGCAGATGGAGGCTTTAGGTAAATATCTGAAGGAAAGCAGATGCCAAGATTTACCAAATTAACTCTGATGTTGGCAAGAACTGTGCAGTCTGCTCGCCATGCCTCAGTTAAGCACTCTTCAGCTGATGGCAAACTTCCTCTGTGTATGGTTTCTAGTCACAGGCAGGGTACAGGTCACATAATCCCTGAAGGTCACCTTGCAGGTGGGCTGTCTTCTTGAGAGCTTGTTATGTAACAGGGGACTTTGGAACCAGCTTTTCAACAAATAGCTATCAGTACCATGTAGATATCAACTTAACAAGTACCATGTTGAATAGTTCTGAGCCACCGCCTGAATGTGCCCCTTTTCCCTCCCCTTGCTGCCTGACCCCATTCCTCTTCTTTCTGCCCCACACTGGACCCCCTCCATGTTACCTTCCTGCTTTACTTCTGTGTACATCATACAGGTTTAGAATTTAAAGCCAATGGTTCTGAACTGAAGTCCTGAGTCTGCTGCTAATAATGTCATTAATCTAGTAGCCTTCCGCCTCCTCATCTGTGAAAGAGGAACAAGGGCACTGACTCACACGGTTACTGCAATGACTACATGAGCTAATGCACTGGGCACATTTTGGCAGGAAAACCAGCCTGGCACAGGGCTGGATGACGGTAAGGGATCAAAAGCATTTGAAGCAGCCCAGTGTCATTGACCAGTGGCCATTCTGTAAACAAGGACTGGGCTTCAGTTTCAGCGTGCTGCATGCACTCCCGCACCCAGACACCATCTCCAAAGGCAACAGCCACGGATTTCCGCGGGGTAGACTGGTACAGAAACCACATCAAAGGCCTCCACGCTTCTCATGGTCAAGGAAGAATCAGACAAGGGCCCACTTGTACTATTTTTACAATTTTTCTTCAGGTTTGACATTTTTTCAAAATAAAAAATTGATTTTTTTAAAAAAGAATCATAGGGATAATGGGGAGAGGGCAGAATGAAAGTGCTCTAAGTCTCTGCCTCATATCAGGATTCAGGCAACACAGTTTTAGTAGCAGTTTTGAATATTTTTTAGGTCTAGTGTCATTGCTGTCTTCTTGCTATAACCTATACTTTCCAAGTATTATCTGGTTCACTTCTTTGTTATAAAAATAACTTTTCTTGTTTCTTATTTATGAATTAGTTGATGAACATATTCTTTTTTTCTATTATGGTGGTGAAATATACATAACATTTACCACTTTAATCAATTTTAAGTGTACAGTTCAGTGGCATTAATTACATTCATATTGTAGTGCAACCATCACCACAATCCATCCACAGAACACGTTCATTTTCCCCAACTGAAACTCTATACAAATTAAACACTAACCCCACAATATCCTGCTTCTGGGCCCTGCCAACCACCATTCTACTTTCTGTCTCTACAAATTTGTTTACTCTAGGCATCTATATCATAGGAATCATACAATATTTGTCCAATATTTGACTGGCCTATTTTACTTAACATGTCTTCGAGGTTCATCCATGTTGTAGTGTGTGTCAAAATTTCTTTCCTTTTTCAGACTAAATAATATTCCATTGTATGTATACATTACATTTTGGTCATCCATTCATCTGTCAGTGGATATTTGCTTTGCTTCCACCCTTTCAGCTATTGCGAATAATTCTGCTATGAACAAGGGTGTACAAATACCTGTTTGAATTCCTGCCTTCACTCGTTCAAGAATATCCCCTATATAAACCTTATATTCTTAGATATCCAATTTCTATCCTGGTTGCCCATCCATCCCACAAACATTTACTGTGTGCCTACCATGTGCTAGGGAGGCACTGTGTTAGATTCTGGAGAGATACAGCTAGAAACTCTACTGCCTGGAGGAATGCAGAGAGAAATAAACAGTGAGGTCCTAAGTGACTGATAACAGAATTCAAGAAATCCCAGTTATTTTGTCACATTTGAATTTCTTTTCTATAGAAATTTTCCAGAAAAGACAAGTCACTAGCTAGCATTTGGAAATGTTTTTTTACATTCAGGGATTTTCTTGCCATGATGTTGAATGGATGTTCAATTCAATGAATGATGTTCAATTCAATGTTCAACATCAGTTGAAATGATGTTCTTCCTTTCTGAGGATCTCTTCTCCAGTTCTGCATCCCATCTTTCAGCTCTACAATCATTCCATTAATGTTTTTTCCACATTGTAACTCTGCAACCTAATTAGTGTCTACCTTGTGTATCATTCCATTTCTTTCTCCTGACACATCTGCCATTATGTCTCTCTGAATTTGCCAACCTCAGAGGAGGGCAGGAGGGTTGCTGGAAAGGCTAAAGGAAGAAGGAACCTGGTAGAAGGTGATGGCTGGGCAGAGTGAGCTCCTCCTTGTTCCACTGAGGTAGAATGTGGGGGTGTAGAGAAAGGACACAGCACAAATATTGCAAATATGCTGCAGTGACACAGACAGCAGGAGAAGGAAGAAAAAAAGGAGACTTGACAACCACAGGAACTCTGCTAGGTGTTGTTCCTTCTGGTTCTGGGCCGAACTGTCCCCCGTCTGCTGCAATCTGAAGGAGCTGCTCTCTCGTGGACTGTCCAGATCTTGTAGATGACCATGAGAAATGTCAGGGCTTGCAGACTCTTTGGAAACAGGTCTAACCTACCCAAGAGCAGACAGGCTGACTGGACAAGCCCGGGCACAGCCAAGAAGCAATTCTCCAAAGGGTCATCCTTGCCAGTTTTCCCCTTAACTAGATTAGAAACCAGAAAACCCAGAAAACCAACAAGAGAAGACGGGGTTGCACAGGGGAGGGAAATGAAAAGCAATAAAAGAGCTAGAAGCACAGAGGATTCCTGGGGAAGGAGTTAAGAATAGGCCACTCCAAAATATGCCACTCTGATATTGACTTTTGAGTTAAGAGCACTTGCAAAATAGCAGGTACAAGACCATTCTGCCCTTCGTGCTGTTTCTTAGATGCAGGAGATGAAATCCTTAAGTGAAATGAGAAAGTTGACAGACAGTCTACTTAACAGTCTTATCAAGGACAGAAAGCTGTGGCTGAGAAAAATTTGTACAAACTTTGTTACACAACCCTTATCTTCCTAGCTGCTTCTCCCAGTTAACTACCCTAGCCCAGGCCTCTTTTTGCCTTGCTACATTTTTATAATTTCCTACTTTCTCCAATCCACTATATAAATGTTCAATTCTCACTGCATCTCTGGGGCTTCATTTCCTTATGAGGGCTCCCCTGTCACATAAAACTTATATTAAATAAATTTGTGTGCTTGTCTCCTGTTGATGTTTCTTAAGTCAATTTAATTCTCAGGCCCAGTTGAAAAACTGTAGGAGTGCAGAGGTAAATTTTTGCCTTCCCTACAACAGAGATTTACTTGAGACTACAAAGAACTTTATTATCACCAGGTGTTTTTTCAATTTTATTTATTTATTATTGATTTTCTTACTATGGCAAGGGAGCACATGGCATCAAAAGAGGTTTGGAAGCATTTTGGAGCATCTTGGAGGAGGAGAGTGGCTGCATTTTATTGAGATGTTGAGGTTTGGTTTAAGGCTGGAATTTCACTGTGGGTGGGGTTTTGGGGGAGGCTTGACTTGGATTAGATAAGGATAATGATACAACAGTTTAGGACTCCAGGTACTTTTTCATGCTCTAGAAACCACAGCTAAAAGCATTCCTACCACAAAGTTGTTCTGCCTTTTGCCTTTAAAAACAATTTTCTGCAATTATATTACCTAATTGTACTCCTCTAAGAATCATGTATGAGCAACATTTTAGGGTTTTTTTTTTTAATTAAATAACCTGAATCTCTTGGTTAAATCTAGACTTTAGCACAAAACTCTTAGGTTTTAGAGCTTGGGGGAGGTAGGTAAAGCAGGGAGAAATTACAAGGCACAATTTTTTGCTTCCTATTATTCTGAAGCTTCTGAATTCATCTTAATCTGACTATAAATAAACTGAAACTTACCTTTGTGTCACCTTCAAAGAAAACCCCAGGCTGATGGTATAAACAGCATAGGGAAAGGAACATCACCGTCAGTTACTGAGGAGGTGCTACAGATGGCTGTACTGGGACAGTGACCGAGGATGTAGTTCTAGAACATGGGCCCTATAAAGAGAAACCATGTGCAGGAGGACTTTAGAATAACAGTAATTTAAATGCAAACAATGATTGCACTGATGACAACTATTCCTCTGATGTTAACCCAGAAGGATTGCAAAAGATGCCAAGTTTTTGAGCCTCATTAACTGTGAGGAAGGCCTCTAACAAAGATGCTCACGTTGTTATTAACCGCTCAACCAGGATATCAGCACCCAAATTGGCAAAGGACACAAAGGTGAGACTCAGCTTATATGGAAAATAACAGAAATAGGAACCAAGCAGATTACTTGGATCTAGTAAGATAAATTTTAACAGAGAGAAGTACAAAACTAACACGTGCAAAAAATTAACTGTATTCGTTAATTGAGAAACCTGGTTCATAGAGAATTGTGGTTCGTGGAGAAACATGGTTTGACAAGAGCATCTCTAGAGGACAGTTCAGTGTTTTGGCTGACCATACATTTGGCATGAGTCACAGTTTAGTTCGAGACTGTCAAAAGAAAGCAAAATGCAGCAAAACAAAAACAAAACCAAAACCATCGTGCTCCTGGACAGCATGCGAACCACAAAGCTGCAGAATGCGAAAGCTGAATGCAGGCTGCGAATCCCTGTTTCTATGAATAGTACCACCCAAAGAGGAAAGCATTTCCACAGTTTAGACCTTGGGACTAAAGAAGGGACCAACCCACTCTGCTCTGTACTGAGCAGACACCCTGAGAAATGAGTTCGTGTCTGGCTACATCCCTCTGCTGGATAGTAACTGACAGAAGTTAAGCAGCCCAGTGAGAAGCTAGTGACCACACGACGGACCTGGAAAGGTTAAGGCTGAAGAAGTAATGACTCAACAGAGGAGTGAAAGCTGGCTCTAAATATTTAAAGAACTTATTAAAACACAAATTGCTGAGCTTCACGGGTTCCCAGGCGATGCTGATATAACTGGTCCTGAGGCCACACTTTGAGAACCGCTGCTCTAAGTAACAAAATTGTAGTTTGTTTTTGTAATACTCTGTAGTTCTAAGATTCCACTAAGACCCGATGGCCTGTTTCTCAGTAAATCCACACTGGGAAGAATTTACTGGTTTTGAAGCCTCACACATTTGTGATTAAGATTATGTTCTTTTTAACATTTCATATCGCTTAGCAGAAATTCAATCTTTCCTTTCTGCCCCTTAGTGTTTCTTATTAGTTCAGCTTCATAAAGCAGACTTCTGTTTCTGCTTCATTTTCTGGCATCTTATATGGTAGACATTTTTCCTCTGGTCTTCTTCCACTTTGCCTGTATTTTTCTGTTACGTTCAGCAGATCAAACTTCATAACATATTAAGTTGTGAGCTACCTTTATCAAATGATATCTGGCTCCCCACATCTAAAATAGTAAATACTGATCCAATCCTGTCTCCAAATGCCCACACTGAGCCCACCATCCCCAGAGATCTATTAGGATGGAAACGGCTGCATTCAATTCCTGATTAATTTTCTTTTCTCTTATATACTTGAAGCTTCAGTCTTTAGATCCCACTAGGAAAATTACAAGCATATGGGAATGCCTATAAATGACATGCAAAGTAATGCAAATTAATACAAAACATACATCTCTAAATTGCTTGAGAAAAGTCTGTAAGCCTCAATGTTGATGTTATTTGCTTTGCTTCACTACACTCTGGCAAGCAGTGACTGGATCCCTTTATTACAGTTAATTTTATACAGCATCGAGCACCTGACACTTGTTGACACATTAAGTAGAAGGTGCCTTGCCTTGTGAGTCAGGCAAATCGGATCCTGGCCTTAACTTTGCCATTCCTTGGCTGTATGGGCTTGGACAGGTTCTCAACATTCTCTAGGTTTCAGATTCTACAACCAGAAATGATAGAAATGGCATCATGATAATAAAACCACCAGCACTAAGGTTTACTGAGCACTTTATGTGCTTGCATAATGCACACAGGCAATCCTTACAACAGCCCACAAGGAGGTGCTGTAGAGCACGTACCCCTTAGGTGTGGTGCCATTTCAGAGACCAGGAAACTGAGACAGGAATGTCAGGAAGCTTGGGCCTGGTCCTAAGCTAGGCAGTGACAGAGTCAGACCCAGGAGCTCAGCAGTCTCACTGCGAGGCCTTGCTCTTAGCCACGCTGCATCTCTGTTGCGTGATTATCATCCATGTTTCTCCTAAACATTACATTTGTATGATCTGTGAAGTAAATCACTCGCAGTCACACGTGCTTTAAAACACTGTTTCTGTAAGATGTTGACAGTTTACATTACATGAGCTTGATATCAAAATACCATCGCAATCCAAGGGGGAGGGGATCCAGACATCCTGTGTGTTCAGCTTCTCCTTCCAACTCGCTCCATCGCATTCACATATGTCTAAGGCTCCCTCATCTTAAAGTACCTAGCCCTCCGTCCCACCTCTCACTCTGGGAGCAGCTTCCAGTCCTCAGACACCACCGCCTCGCCCCACCCCATCCACCCCAGGATTCAGACCACACCCCTCGTACAGAGGACCACCACCTGTGGAGAGCCAGCCAGCGAGTGCACTATGTGGCCACTAGGGAAGCCATTCCACTTAGGAGCCTCGAAAGCTGCCCAGACCCAATAAAACCAAACTTGTCTTTCCTCCTCCAATGTTCCCTGTTTCCGTAAATACCAGCACCCAAGCTTAGAGGGAGTCACGCTGCACTCTCACACCCTACACAAAACTCATCTGCTCTCACACCCTACACAAAACTCAGCCCCAGGTCTCTCCAGAGCCGGCCTTGAATCCGCCCAACGTGTCATCCCTACTGGCACTACCTCAGTCTCAACTGCCAGGCCTCCTGCACCCTCTGACCCAGCCCTGTCTACTTAGGGGCTCCTCAAGTCCATTCTCCACGGGGCAGCTGGAGTTTTGTTTTGCTTTTAATCCATATCTCATCTGCGTACTATCAGGTGTGAAACTGTCCTGAGGATCCACTCGCCACAATGCCCCTTGGCATCACCTGGCAGTGGTATCTGCTGGCCTCCCCGGTGCCATTCTCCATCCTCCCCTCAGGTCATACTGAACCTGTCTTTTCTTCCACCTGTCAGGCTCTCGTCTCCTCTGGTCTCAGCACACACCATTCCCGGGGATGGGAATACTCCCCTTTCTCACCTCTCCCCTCCCCCATGGCTGCTTAGTTTACACAGCTCCCACTCATCCTTGAGCCCACCTTCAGTCTCCCCAGCAAGGCCTCCTGCCTCAGCACAGATGCAGTGAGCTGCAGCACATCTGCGCCTCACAGCAGCCAATGCGCTGTTCACATTGGGACAGTTCACAGCCTGGTTCACAGCCAGTGCTCAACACAGGTGGCCTGAAGAACTCACTTTTCAGCCTTGCTTTGCTCATTTTTACTGTCTCACTGCTTTCTTCCCGCCTTGTAGCCTAAGAAGGAAATCCCCTGAAGCTGACTCCGTTTTACCTCTCCTATGTGGTGCTGTGATAAGGCCCAGGTCACCAGGTCATGCTCCCAGCACCCGTGGGTCAAGGATGAGGCAGAAACAGCACCGTCAGGTACAGGGCCCTCTACCTGCTCTCTCTCCCCCTCCCTTCCTAGAAAACAACCATAGGTCATTCAAAGTCAGTTTGGGAAGCACCTGTATTTATGGCCTGCTTATCTTGAAGGCACTTGGCCAGGTGCCATAAAGTGCTAACTCTGACTGCCCGACTATGCCATTCACCCCACCTACCTCTGTGCAGGAGATGTGACATTTAGCAAATCAGTATAAACTTTTTCCCCCAAAGAAAAGAGTATAAACCTTCTCATCCCACCACCACCCCGCAAGCAGGAAACTCCTTTCAGTCTCCCCATAGAAAATTCAGTGGCCACACAGTTACTTGGCTATTGTTTCTCTCCTGATACCAGAAAGAGAGAAATCAACAACACATCTTAATTGGTCATTTCTCACACAAAATTGGATCCTTAGAAAGTGCAACATAGGATATGCTCTCTATAATGATTCACTTTTTCACTTTTAAAGATTTTACTTCCTTAAGAGACTATCAACAAAACCTGTCAGAATGAACTGTTAGTTTCTAGAATGTTTTAGGCTTATTGATGCTTTAATAGGGACATGTTTTATGAATGCAAGATCAAAAAGGGCGACTTCTGTCTACTCACATGAGACAATTAAACGCATTATATTAGCCCCAACTCTGTTAATCTTCTGGTTTGTTGTTCTTCCATTTTTAAAGACAAAAAAAAAAAGAAAAAGGAAAAGAAAAAAATGAATTTAAAAAGTGCCCCAAGGCCAATATCGCCTCTCTGCCTGCCCAACAAGGGGACAGTACACTGTTTCCCAGACTACGTGACTCGGAAAACTTCCCCGTCAGGGAAAGCTGAGTCTTTAAATTTACAAAACACCCACTCGCCCCGTTTACCTAGCACCGTTTCCTACGTGAAGACTGCAAATGGACTCGAGCGTCCCGTTTCTCGGCTCGGATCCCAGAAGCTCCCGACCCGCTGTGGTAGGCACCGCCACCTCGCAGGGAGACGATCCCGGCCCGCTCTGCGGCACAAAAAACTTGACCTTAAAAAGCCCAGAAACTGGTCTCTGGGAAGGGCGCGGCCTGGGAGGCGCGGCCCGCAGCTTCCGCCCCCAAAGAACAACTCGGAGGCCCCCTCCAGCCCCGGTTGCCTTGGCGCAGAAGCCGCGGTAGCAGTCCTTTCAGGCGCCCCGCGTCCCTGTCCCGAAGCCCAGGGGCGGGGGCTCGGGCAGCATCGCTTGTCCCCTCTGGTCCAGGGCTGCGGAGAAGCGGCAAGCGGCTCCGAAAGGCAAGCGTCACGAAGCCGGGCTCAGTAGCTCCCCCGGGCCCCCTGCGCCCCGCAGCGGCGCGGGCCAGGCTGGGCGGCGCTAGGCTCTGAAGGGCCAGGACGGCGGGATGCCCCTGCTCCCGGCAAGGGCGCGCCCACGAGCCGCTTCTTGGCACTTGGGGAGAGTCCCGGGAAAGCCCGGCGCCGGCGCGCTCGCGACTCCAGCCTGGCGGCTCCACTCCGCCCGCGAGCCCAGGAAGCCGGCGCCGCGGCCCGCGCCCGTTATCCAGGACACGCTCCGCGCCCGCCGCCCGCCGCCCTTTCCCCCCGCTGGCCTCGGGGAACTTCCCCGCGTCTGGCCGCAGGCGGCGGCTGCCGCGGGGAGCCCCGAAGTTGCGGCGTCTGCTAGGCGCGCGCCGGGGTCGCCCACCCAGCCCGTGACGCTGTGTCCGCCCGCCGCGCGCTCTGGTGGCCCCGGGGCTCCTGCAGGCGCGGAGAGAGGCCGGGGTTCAGCCCGATTCCCCGCGCAGCTCCGAGAGGGCGCCCCCGCCTGCCGCCTGGAGATGGACGCGGCGCCGAAGTTTTCCCCGGCGGGAAAACGAAAGTCGTGAGGAGCAGAGGGTCGGGGCGTCCCGGCGGAGACGAGGCTGAGACCGGGTTAACATCTCCAGCCCCGGGCGACCCTCGCTCCCCCGCGTGGCCAAGTCGACTTACGAGAGGGAGCGGGCCAGCCCCGAACGCGGGGTCCGTGCGGCTGCGGAGGCCGCCCCGGCGGGGGCCGAGGGTTGCGCTCTGGGTTCCCAGGCTCTCCGCGGCGGCTCGCTCTCGCCGCGCTCCTCCGTCGCCCTGCTGGGGAGCCGCTCTCGCCCGGCCCGGGGTGGGAGAGCGCTGAGCGGCCCCCGTGACGTGCGGCGAAAGTAGGAGCGCCTCCGTGCTCCCGCAGAGGGAACTCCCTGCCCTGCGCTCCCAGTCCCCGGGCCGCGCTTCGGACAAAGTTCTCAGGCGCGCGCGGTGATCTCGGCTCTCCGCCGCTGCCCAGAGCGTCATCCACGTTCGGTTCCCTCCCACATTAGACAAGAAATCTGAGGTGAGGAGAGCTAAGTAACTTGCCCAAAGTCGCTCACAAGGCAGTGACAAAGCAAACTCACATCCGCGGCTCCTTTTTTCTCCTTGAACGCCGGGCTCTGCGGAGGCTCAGGCCCTGCAGGAATCGCCCAACCAGACAGAAGGCAGCTCGCTCTCATGGGTGAGACGAGGAGTGTCCCACGCAGCCGCGAGAAATATTATCAGCAGCGTGGGAAGGTGGAGCTTTTTGCCGAATAACTAGAGTGCAAAGTTGTTTTTCAAACAGTGCCTACATGCCAAATCGGCTTGCTTTTTATCCTCAAGCGGGAGTGAGGGTGGCGGCTGTGCGGACGCCAATCGGGATCACCAAATAAGTGCACTGGAAAGAAAGCACACAGCTACTTAACCAATTGGCCGACATCAAGGACTTGGCCTTCCGAGCGGGTTCTTGTGAATATGCTAACTTGTAAAGCGGGCGCACCACGCTGTGCTTGCTATTCACGCACTTCCAGGAGTCTCCCGCGAGGCTCCACGTCCTTTCGGGGCCGGGGGCTCCCAGGGCTTGCCTTTCAGGGCAGGGAGTGGCACCAGACAAGTCAATCCCAGTCGGTTTGTTCCTTTATCCCTTGCGTCAATCAGTGTTGACTGAGGGCCTGCAATGTGCATGGCTGTTGGGTGGGGAGCTGGGTAGGACCTAGGACCTAGGACCCAGTGAATCTCAAAGAGGGAGGGTCACATGGGTCCCCATATGCTTCACTCCCAGAATCTGGAATCTGCCCAAAGCAGTAGAGAGACTTTAAGTCTACCCCAGCCCCCACGCCTTTTTAAAAACTCCCTGTGTTCAGAGAGCAAGTGTTTTAATATTCGTTTTACAGACGTACTTTCAAGCAAATGGCCAGCTTTGCCTTCATTTTCTCCCCATGGGACCGCCTCTTTCTGGAATAATAATTTACACTTCCTGGGTCTCCCTCATTTGCACATGATGATGGCGATAGTCATGATGGTAAAAACAATTAAGGCTTCTATTATCCACCCTGGGCACTGTTCTAAGCAATTTATGCGGATTAACTCTTTCAATCCTCACAACTTTATGAGGGAGGTGCTATTTTAATTCTGATTTTACAGATGCTGAGAGGGAGGCAGGTGAGGTGAAATAACTTGCCAGTAAGTGGGTGGTCCGAATGGTGTCCATGCTCTTAACCACGGAGGTCTCCAAGACTGGAATTTAAAGGGACCACTAGCCATCATTAACCACAGCTTACACATCTCAAACAAGCCATGCTAGGAAATACATGCACTTCCTCCTAAAGAGGTCAATTTTATTATTTTGCGTATATCATGTCATAAAGTGGATATCCATTCACTCACTTGCTCCTCTATTTCCAACTTCCAAATCAACTATTTTGTCCTAAAGCAAACTATTTCTTAAAAACCTATTCATCATAAAGTTTCCAATTTTTGTTTTGGATTGTTTTATTCTCAGACCATACCCATCTGTTTCCCTCTCCTTTCTACTCACTGCCTTAAGTTACGCTCTTTTTTTTTTTTTTTTTTTTTTTTTTTTTTTTTTTTTTGTGAGACGGAGTCTTGCTCTGTCTCCCAGGCTGGAGTAAGGTGGTGCACTCTCGGCTCACTGCAACCTCCGCTCCTGGGTTCAAGCGATTCTCCTGCCTGAACCTCCTGAGTAGTTGGGACTACAGGCGCACACCAGCACGCCCAGCTCATTTTTGTACTTTTGGTGGAGACGGGTTTCACCATATTGGCCAGCCTGGTCTCAAACTCCTGACCTGGTGATCTGCCTGCCTCGCTTCCCAAAGAGCTGGGATTACAGATGTGAGCCACTGCGCTTGGCCGGGTTACTCTCTTTCATCCCTTAAAAACTTGTTGTAACCGGCCCTGCAGGTCTTCTGAAAGTGGGTTGCCCAAAGATGGTAGTGGCCCCAGAATGGTCTCTGCCACATTGTAAGCTTGCTCATTGTGCTCAGCATTCCTGTGTTATTCTCCCTAGGACTGCCTAACAAATACCACTGACTGCACAACTTAAAACAACAGAAATGTATTTCCTCATAGCTCTGGAGGCTGGAAGCCTGAAATCAATGTGTTAGCAAGGCTGGGATCCCGCTGTGCCCCCTCCTAGCTTCTGGTGATTGCTGATAATTCCTGGCATTCCTTGGCTTGCAGCTGTATCACTCCAGTCTCTGGCCTTTTCCTGTGTGTCCTCTGCAAACACATTTCCCTCTTCTTTAAGGATACTGGTCATTGGACATAGGGCCCACCCTAATCTAGTATGACCTCATTTTAACTTGATTACTTGGCAAAAACCCTATTTCCAAATAAGGTCACTTTCACAGGTTCCACGTGGACATGAATTTTCAGAGAATGCTGTTTAACCTGGTGCAGTCTCCAAAAGTCATTGTTAATAAAAACATATTGCCTGAGCTAAGGATGCAAAGAGGTGTAAGTCACAGCCCCTGCCCTCCAAGAAACTCTAGTTACAGAGGTAGTCCTTGCACTGAGAACATAAAGACAGGCGTCACTAAGAGCCAACTAACTGGAGCCAAATGAAAATCTAGGGACCAAATGGCAGCTGTACACAAGGAATTCAGCCAAAGGGGCACAGTCACTGAGGATACGGCTACAAGACTTCACTCAAAGGTGAGGGTGATTCAAACACATCTGTGAGGGAAAAATTGAAAAAGCAAAGAGAAATAAGGAGAGCTTCTCAGAAACACAGCTCCAAGGGGAAGAGCATGCCTGGCAGAATTTTGCTTCTTGAGTTTCATGCAGAAATGAAAGACTGAAGGGATGCAAATACCTACCATCCTGAGTATAAGAACATGGTGAATTACTCTTACTGTACTAATAGCATGCTGTAATGCTATAACAATTAGCATGCTTTAAAGTGCTCTCTTCACTGGGCACAGTGGCTCATGCCTGTAATCCCAGCACTTTGGGAGGCTGAGGCGGGAGGATCCCTTGAGGTCAGGAGTTTGAGACCAGGCTGGCCAACATGGCAAAACCCAGTCTCCAGTAAAAATACAATAATTAGCCGGCATGGGGGCAGGCACCTGTAATCCCAGCTACTTGGGAAGCTGAGGCAGGAGAATCGCTTGAACCTGGGAGACGGATGTTGCAGTGAGCTGAGATCACTTCACTGCACTCCAGCCTGGGTGACAGAGTGAGACTCCTTCTAAAAAAAAAGAAAAAAAAAAAGAAAGGAAAAAAAGTGCTCTCTTCTTTCAGTAATTTTATTTGATCTTTATGACAATCCTGGGTGTCATCAGAGAAAGGGACATCATATTTTATAACCAAGGATCCCAAGGCTCAAACAGTCAAGTAACTCGCAAAGGTCAAACAGCAAATCATTTATAGAGTTGATATGAAGCATATTTGCATGGATATTCCTCAGTTAGGAGTGTCCCCATGATGTTGGCTCGTGGGCCAGCCTTCCAGTATTTATTGCATTGTTTTTGGTCCAAAGAAAGCATTTAAAGAAAAAGAGAATCCTGCAAGAAATGGAAAGTTTTTCTAAAAGCTACATGAATCTCAAACTGGAATTGTGAAAAACCTTCCCCAGACATCTGAACTGGTTTCACTAAACCTTCAGAGGATTTGCAAGTGTATTGAAGTCTCCTTTAGGCCTTCAGAGACTTAATAGGATCTAGTGGGCTTCTGCAGAACTTCGCTGATTATCTTAAAGAAATAGGGGTTGAATGAAACTTTGAGGGCACTCAGAACACTGAGAAGTTGAGGGGAAGCTGAGTAAAAAACAAGAAATTACATTACAGGATGGTATGCCAGCAGAAATTGACAATTAAAACTCAGTATCTGATCTCACCAATGTGTAAAGTTATACACAGACGACCAGATCATGGCATGTTTTGAAAATTTTCTGATAAGAATCTGCAACTATGACTAGCAACGGAAAGCAAGCAGGAAGTCTAGTGTTGGGCTGAGTATCTGATGATTTAATGTGTTTCCCTGGATTTTCCTTTGCTTAGCAAGCAGGTAACTTGCTGAATCTTCTGCTGGCTGTCTTTAAAAGTATATTTAAGCTTGAAATGCTTTTGATTCTAGTGTGATTCACTGAGTCTTGGTTGTGCATAGTGCTACACTGGTTGCTATGGGAGAGTACAAAAATATAAAAGACAGCTCCTGACCAAAAGAAAATCCCATCTAATTCAGGACACATGAGACATATAGAATAAAAATTATATAAGTGTGGTTGCAATGGAATTTGTAAGCAGTTATTACTCAGTTCACTGTTCAGATGTGACTTCTTGAAAACAGGCCCTCCTTGGCTACTCTTTTTAGAACAATGGCCTGTCCCACCTCCACATCACCTGTTGGCCTTTTTCCTGCTCTGTGGTCTTTATGACACTTATTACTACCTGAAATTAAATTGTTGCTTGTTTACTCTTCTCCTAGACATACTATCTCTGAAGGCATGAGCTTTATCTTATTCTCTGCTGTATTCCTAGCACCTAAAGAAATGTTGGGAACATATTAGGTGCTCATTAAATGGTTGTTAAATAAATGAATAAAATACATATTAACCAACTGAGAATGGACTAAGATAGCTTGGATTAATGCTCCTCACATTTGCCTGATAAGATTCATCTAGGCATTTGGAAAAAAATTTGCTGCAGGTTCTGATTCAGTAAGCCTAGAGTGGGGCTCAGGAATCTATAGTTTTAAGACATATCCCAGGTGATTCTTTTAATAGGACTGTCTGGGAAACGTGCATTACTACAGTAATAGAGGGTTGGTGGGAAAGAAAAGTGAATTGATAACAGCAGGTTGCAGAGGTCAGTGGCTGTTTATTGCAGTTATCTGGAGGAGATTTTTAAAATACTGATACCCACTCCAGACCAATGAAATTAGAATCTCTTAGGTGGGGGCAAACTTGGGCAGGGTATTAAAGCCCAAGGCAGAGCCCTCATGATGTAATCACCTCTTAAGGGTTCCGCCTCTCAACACTGTTGCATTGAGGATTAAGTTTCCAATACATGAACTTTGGAGAACACATTGAAACCCTAGTCCCTGGGACTACTGATGCTCAGACTCATTCTCAAAGATTCTGCTGTATTCGATATAAGGGAGTTGTTTTTCTTTGTGTGTGTGTGTGTGTTTGTGGGTGGCAGAGAGGAGAGAGAGAGAGAGAGGCAGCAGTGTTGCTAATTAGAGGTTTAGAAAGAAAGAGGAGAGCCTGGCCCATATAATCTTCATAATAACAACAGCTATCATTTATTGAGCAGTCACTATGTATCAGCCACTGTGATGCCTGCTTTGCACAGAGCACCTCATTTAATCCCCCACAAAAACTGTAGGAGGGAGGCACATTGGCAGCCCCATTTACAGACACAGGATGAGACTGGGGAGGATTACAAGGTTCTATGACTAGGGATTGGTAGAGCTGGGATGTCAGCCTAGAACTTATACTCATATCCTCTGCCAAAAACAGGTCTGAAGAGAATGTCAACAAGGAGAAATTCTCTGTGGTAGAGGTCACGTCCAGTCATTTTAAGCTATTTGCTGTGCTGTGTTGTGCTATAATTCTTTCCTCTTTGCCAGCAAGCCTTAAGCAAAGCTTGTTCCACATCAGCTGGCATGGATGGTGCTGTGGGGAAAAAGGAACCAGGTGGGGTGAGGTTAGCATAAGGCAGAAGGATGGAGGAGGTGGCGACAGCACTAGAGACTGACAGCAATGCCCAGGGACCAACCTGACCGGCAGGCTGATGGAGAGTTTCATAGAAAAGCAGCCATAGTGGGAGAACGTAACTTCTTGGGGAAAATGTAGAGAAATGGGGTAGAGGTACTAAAAGTGGGGTGTTAGTGGACTGCGAGGCTCAAGTCATCCCACAGTGCTTCTAAAGGAAAAGACGGTCCACAATGCCAGAGGGCTAGGGCCTCTCTGGGCTTGCATTACTACATATAAAGTCATTTGTGGCACAGAGCTGGGCTCTTCTAAATTTTACTGTCTATTTTTTTTTATTTATCCTGGATTTTGGGTGGGGGCTAAGACACATTTTCTTAAACCTTTTCATTTCCATCATCAGCATTTCTTTTGGGGCCATTTTTACACAAAGAAAAATAGTTTTGACTTTGCTGTATTTAATCATTTCATGACAGTTACTGTGTAGGCAATAAGGAACAGAGAACAAAAAAGCTATGCTGAGATAAAGATGTAAGGTGACTGGTGAGGCTCACCCACCAGCTAGGCAACTTGCCTTACCACTTCCTTGCCTCCAGCTTTGAAGGATAACATAGAACCTCATATCTCAGCCAAACTGCCATACGTCACGGAACTTTAAGATGTCTTGAGAACAGCCAAAAACATAAATGTTAACTGCTTTTAACTTTTAGAATACCAGTATTGACATTACAGCTTCAAATGTTTGCATCTACCATTTCTACTTTAAAGCTTAAAAAGCATCGTAGCCCAAAAGAAAAAAATAGGAACTTAAAAATATGTCCAGGAATTGAGAAGTTAACCACAAATCCTGACCTAGGGGCTAAAGTCTGAGGCAAGTTGATTTGACATGGCCTCAAATTCTGTTCCTCTTATTTAGATGGCTAAAAAAAATTAGGGACATAAGAACATTAAAATGAAGTTTAAGGAGAAATGAATCACATTTCTTGGCTTTTACATGTTAAGAAAGATGTGTCCCTCGTTTCCTTAAAATAGGCTTCAACAAAATGAGATGAGAAAAAAATTGGAGAGGGACTCCAAAGAAACACATGCAGAGCTGATGTGCTCGTGGCCTTCAATAGCACAGAAAATCCAAAGGGACTTAAAATCCAGGCCCACTGGGCACATACATTCACTTAAAAGCAACAAGCTAGTTCCCAGTGCACATTGAATTTGAGAAATATCTCAAATGGAATAAGATTTGAATAAAGCTTTTTTTTTTTCTTTTTTTCCTGGAATGCGCTAGATTGGAAAAGAGAGAGACTCAAGAGCAGGTACTAATGTGTTTATATTAGAACTTATCAGTGAGGCTTCTGCATTCCATTTTCTCTCAGTGAGTTTATGTTTATCTTTTTAGAGACAGGGTCTCACTCTCTCACCCATGCTGGAGCACAGTGGTGCAATCATAGTTCACTGTAACCTCAAATTCCTGGGCTCAAGTGATCCTTCTGCTTTAGCCTCCCAAAGGGTTGAAATTACAGACGTGAGCCACCCAGGCTTGGCCCTCAATGAGTATTTCTGTCTGCCCTGTCTGCCTTTCATTCATTCGAAGGCAGCAAAAGTTGACTTCCCCAGCATGTATAAGTGGAAGGAATCAATAGGGCCACCATTACTCAGAATGATGCTGACACTGTTTTAATAATTTAACATATATTTTCAGGTAAATACTTTTGGTTGAGCAAGAGACATACACAGTGCCTAACAGCATGAGCTCTGATGCCAGATTACCAGGTTCGAATCCCTGCTCCACCATTTGGTAGCTGCTATGTGGTCACATTACTTCATCCTGCACCTGCTACCTCATGTGCAAAATGGGGATAATAATAATCTCCCACCTTTTAAGTTGTGGTGAGGATTAAATGAGTTAATACATCAAAGGTGCTTATAACAATGACTGGTATATATAAGTGCTCAATAAATATTAGCTCTTACCCCAATCTCCTCCATCCTCCCTCCCCCATTTTGTTTCTGCTTGCTTATTTGTTTTTTAGCTGGCAGAGTCTGGAATTTGTGCAGCGGAATGCTCACCTGCACATGTGCATGTACTTCTCTCAACCAATTAAGGTAACACCACTTCCCTGGCTAGAGAGGAATGGTAGGTGGTACAATTCTGGCCAATGAGACACAAGTTTCCTGGGGTTAGGGTGTGTTCAGGGAAGGTTTCTTTCCAAAATAAATGTCTTGGAAAAAATGTCTAATTCCTTATCCTGATGATGCTATTTCTACATGTATAACAACCTGTAACAGCACAGCCATCTTGGCACTGTGAAGAGACCAAGAAGAATGGTGAAAACAATAATGACATTGTTGAGTTGAAGACTTAATCAACCCTGAAGTTCCTGCCTCTGGATCTGTTAAATGAAATGATAAATTTTCCTTATTGCTTAAGCCATTTTGAGTAGGGTTTTCTGTTGTTGTATCTGAAAACACTAACTGGTTGATATTTCTCGATCACCTACTATGTTCAAGATATTTTATAGGGAATACAAAGTGTAAAACCCTGAACCTTTTCTCAATAAGTTTTTCAGATACATGAGGTAGATAAACCATAAATAGAAAACTAGTAATGTCAGTGATATGGTTTGGATCTGTGTCCCCACCCAAATCTCATGTTCAATTGTAATCCCCAGTGTTGGAGGTGGGGTCTGGTGGTAGGTGACTGAATCATAGGGGTGGTTTCTAATGGTTTAGTACCATCCCCCTAATGCTGTTCTCATGATAGAGTTCTCATGAGATCTGGTTGTTTAAAAGTGTGTGGCACTTCCCCCCACTTCCTCCTGCTCCCACCACGTAAGACATGCCTGCTTACCCTTTGCCTTCTGCCATGATTATAAGTTTCCCAAGGCCTCCCCAGAAGCCAAGCAGATGGCCAGAATCATGCTTCCTGTACAGCCTGCGGAAACGTGAGCCAATTAAACCTCTCTTCTTTATAAATTACCAAGTCTCGGTTATTTATTTATTGCAATGTCAGAAAAGTCTAATATAGCCATGTAGTAAATGTTAAGTGCTTGGATTGGGATGGTCTGAGAGAGCAACACAGGTGGTCATATCTGAGGAGAGGCCTCAAAGAATAAGAAAAACACAGATGGGCAAAGAGAGGAGGGAACATTCTAAGTAGGGGAAATAGTGTAAACAAATGTAGGGGAGAGTTAGGGATTAGTTTGCTAGGGTTGCCATAACAAAATACCACAAAATGGGTAGCTTAAAACAAGTTTATTTCTCAGAGTTCTGGAGGTGGAAATCCAAGGTCAAAATGTCCACATGGTTGATTTCATTCTGAGGCCTCTCTCCCTGGTTTGTAGATGGCTGCCTTTTTGTTGTGTCCTTACATGATCTTTTATCTGTGTGCATGTATCCTGGTGTTCCTTTGTGTGTCCCAATTTTTTCTTCTTATACGGATATCAGTCAGATTGGATTAGAGCCCACCCCAATGACCTTATTGTAATTTATCTTATCTTTAAAATACAGTCATAGTCTGAGGTACTAGGGGTTAGGACTTCAAAATATGAATTTTTGGGGTACACAATTCAGCCCATAACAGAAATGAAAAGGGAGTTTAAGGTCAAAGGTTAGAGAGCATTGGGAGGTAAAGTTGAAAGGTTATGTTAGGGCCAGATAGTTAGGTAATCTTGAATACTGGGCTTAGATTTTACTTTTGCAGCAGCAGGGAAGCAACATAGATCTTTAAGAATAATAATTTGGCAGCAGTGTGTCACAGGTGTATAATAAGGGAAAGAGTGGGAGTATGAAAAATGGGTTAGGATTGCTGCTGCATATAGTCCAGACAGGCACTGATAAGAACTGAACTCAGGAGAGGAAGTTGAAGGGATTGAATGAAAGAGAAACTGAGAAGGAAAAGACAAGATGTATGTTTTAGTCTATTTTCTGTTGCTATAACTGAATACCTGAGACTGGGCTATTTATAAAGAAAATAAATAAATTTGGTTTTTTTGTTCTGGAGGCTGGGAAATCCGTGGTCTCAGGGCCACATCTGATGAGAGCCTTCTTGCTGGTGGGGACTCTCTGGAGCCCCGAGGCAGTGCAGGGCATCATCACAAGGCGGGGGAGTTGACCAGAGAGAGCCAACCTGGCTTTTTATACAGGCCCACTTTTGTGATAACTAACCCACTCCCATTATAACCCATTAATCCATTAACTCATGAAAAAATTAATTAACTTATTGTTTATGAGGCCCGGCCCTCATGACCCAGTCACTTTTTTTTTTTTTTTTCGGAGAGGGAGCTTCGCTCTGTCGTCCAGGCTGGAGTGCAGTGGCACGATCTCTGCTCACTGTAAGCCCCGCCTCCCAGGTTCACACCATTCTCTTGCTTCAGCCTCCTTAGTAGCTGGGACTACAGGCACCCACCACCACGCCTGGCTAATTTTTTGCATTTTTAGTAGAGACGAGGTTTCACTTTGTTAGCCAGGATGGTCTCAATCTCCCGACCTCGTGATCGGCCCGCCTCAGCGACCCAGTCATTTCTTAAAGGCTCCATCTCCCACCACTGCTACATTGGGGATTAAGTTTCAGCATGAGTTTCAGAGGGAACCACGAAGCCATAGCAATGTATGTTTAGAATCTTCCAACAGCCAAGCCAGTGGAAGCTGTGCCATAATAATTCAGCTTGTAAAAAAAAGAAGTATTATCATGTAGAGTTGTGAGGCCTGGAACATAGGGGTTCCAGCTTTCTAACACTGAGGACTACCTGTTTGAAAAGGAATAGGCTTCCTTTTTGGGTATGGAGTATTCCAGAGATGTTCAAAAAATCAGTTTTATAAAAAGGATAAAAATACCACGTATGAGATTGATTAGATATTTTTCATCTATGGTTTAGGGTCAGAAGCCTAAGCTTTCATTTAGAATCCAGAGTAGGTAAAACATGTAGCTAACATCCTAAATTGCCCAGTCTTCTCACAGAGATAATCTAGGGTAAGGTAGTTCTCTCCAACTCTGGTTGGAGTAGACCCTTTTGTTGTTTAGTTTGGGCAATGCTCAGCATGCCTGAAGGGCAATGGATGTTATTTCAGTCACCAGTTGGTATATAAAATAGAGTAAAAGGGCTTGGGAAATTAAGAATTTAATCACCAAAATGAAAACTTAGAATTGCAAGATCTTTTGTATTAAAAACTTAGCATATATGACTTTCATAGATTGTAATCACTAGACAAAATGCCTGTTTTAAAAATTATTATCTTAAATTTTTTTAATTACAAAAGACATGTGTGCCTAATTTCTTCTTAAAGTCGAAAGTAAACTATAAAAGTACACTTTCATCCTCCTCAGTCTAGCTTCCTTAGGGATAGGCACTATAAACATTTGTATCTGTAGCATTCTAGAACTTTTACTGAACATACCCCCACCTCCACCCCACACGCATAGAAACACACATTTTTGGAGCTATTTATTAAAAGGTATATATTATATATTTATATATAGTATGCATATATAATATACTTTATCTACATATATACCAGTATATGTGTATATATTATGCATGCAAAGGTATATAATTTTTCTTTAATAAGCCAGTACTTGCATTAAACATTGTCCAACAATTTACATTTTATTTATATATATAATTTAATTAGTACATATATTCTCAAATGGCTCATATTTTAATTATCTTCTAAATAATAAAGCAAAATACAGAATAAAGTCTCATACAGATTATTTAAGAATGAGAAAAACAGGCACTCCAAGGAAATTATAGTGAAACAATATAATTTTCTGTTGGTTCTCAAATATAACAATATGTAGGGTTATTCTATCCTGAACATTTGCATTGGACTCTTGAAGGAAGAAAAATAAAATGATTTAATATGTCCTTACACTTTTATTAATAGACAAATATTTCCAGGTACATGTAGTCAAAAGTAGGTCTTTTTCCTCGGTTCTCCAGCCCCGTAATTTATTTCTCCAGAGGCCACTGTTAAGCAGTTTCTTATATATTCTAAAGATGTATCTTAATGTTCTATACGTTTAAAATAAGAAAATATTCAAAAAGCAACACCATATCACCACCCACCAAAATCACTGGACTTGCATGAGAGCAGGCACACCTCATTTTATTGCACTTTGCAGATATTATCTTTTTTTTTTTTTTTTTTTTTTTTTACAAATTGAAGGTTTGTGGCAACCCTGCATTGAGCAAGTCTATCAGCACCAGTTTTTCCAACAGCATGTGCTCACTTCGTGTCTGTGTCACATGTGGGTAATTCTCAAAATATTTCAAACTTTTTTGTTATTATTATATCTGATATGGTAATCTGTGAGCAATGATCTTCGATGTTATTATTATAGTTGTTTTGTTCTGACAATATTGAAGTTAGGCCAGTTAGTAACCCTATAATGGCCTAAGTGTTCAAGTGAAAGAAAGAGTTGCACACCTCTCACTTTAAATCAAAAGCTAGAAATGATTAAGCTTAGTGAAGAAGGCATATTGAAAGCCGGGATATGCCTAAAGCTAGGTCTCTTGCATCAAACTGTTAGGTAAGCTGTGAATGCAAAGGAAGAGTTCTTGAAGGAAATTAAAAGTGTTACTCCAGTGAACACACAAATGATAAGAAAGCAAAGCAGCCTTATTGCTGAGATAAAGTTTCAGTTGTCTGGATAGAAGATCAAACTGGCCACAACATTCTTTTAAGCCAAAACCTAATCCAGAGCAAGGCCCTAACTCCAATTCATGAAGGCTGAGAGAGGTGAGGAAGCTGCAGAAGAAAAGTTTGAAGCTGGCAGAGGCTGGTTCATGAAATTTAAAGAAAGAAGCTGTCTCTACAATACAAATGCAAGGTGAAGCAGCACGTGCTGATGTAGATGTTGCAGTAAATCATCGAGAAGACCTGGCTAGATTATTGATGAAGGTGGCTGTGCTAAACAGATTTTCATTATAGATTAATCAGCCTTCTGTTGGAAGAAGATGCCATGTAGCACTGTTAGAGCTAAAGAGAAGAAGTCAATGCCTGGTTTCAAAGCTTCAAAAGACAGGTTGACTCTTCTTAGGGACTAATGCAACTGGTGACTTTATGTTGAAACCAATTATCATGTACCATTCTGAAAATCTAGAGCCCTGTGCAAAATCTACTCTGCCTGTACCCTAGAATTGGAACAATAAAGCTTAGATGACAGCACATTTGTTTGTTTACAGCATGATTTACTGAATATTTAAAGCCCACTGTTGAGATGTACAGCTCAGAATAAAAGATTTCTTTCAAAATATTACTGGAGTACTTTTGACTTTCAAGTCTTATTATTTAAGAAATATATTTTGTAAGGCTACAGCTGCCATAGATAGTGATTCCTTTGATCTGGGCAAAATAAATTGAAAACCTTCTGGAAAGAATTCACCATTCTAGATGCCATTAAGAACATCTGTGATTCATGGGAGATCAAAATATCAACCTTAACAGGAGTTTGGAAGAAGTTGATTCCAATCCTCATGGATGACTTTGAGGGGTTTAAGACTTTAGTACAGGAAGCAACTGCAAATGTGGTGGAAATAGCAAGACAACTAGAATTAGAAGTGGAGCCTGAAAATGTGACTGAATTGTTGAAATCTCATGATCAAACTTGAATGGAAAAGGAGTTGCTTCTTACGAATGAGCAAAGAAAGTGGTTTCTTGAGACAAAATCTACTCCTGGTGTGGTGATGTGAACACTGCTAAAATGACAACAAAGGATTTAGAATATTCTATAAACTTAGATGATAAAGCAGCAGCAGGGTGTAAGAGGATTGACTCCGATTTTCAAAGAAGTTTTACTGTGGGTAAAATGCTATTGAAAAGCAATGCATGCTACAGATAAATCTTTCATGAGAGAAAGAGTCTATTGATGTGGCAAATTTCATTGTTGTCTTATTTTAAGAAATTGCCACAGCTACCTCAACCTTCAGCAACCACCACCATGATTGGGCAGCAGCCATCAACATCAAGGCAAGACCCTCTACCACCAAAAAGATTACAACCTGCGGAAGGCTCAGATGCTCATATTTTTTAGTAATATTCTTAAATTAAGGTACATACATTGACTAAGATATGCCTTTACACACTTAATAGACTACAGTATAGTGTAAACATAACTTTTATAGAAACTGGGGGAAAAAAAATCACGTGACTCCCTTTAGTTGACATTCGCTTTACTGCAGTAGTCTGGAAGTAAACCTGCCGTATCTCTGAGGTATGCCTGTTATGTTTATTGCAATTTTGACTTCTATACTCAAAAGAAAGAGAAGGGATAAATAAGGCCATGGAGCCAAAAGCTTATTTGGGAACCTGGGGTAATGAAGGACAAGGAAAGAGTAACTTGGCTATCAAAGGATTAAGAGAGACCCTTGAGAAAACTGAAAAATCTCTTAAATATATCTCTTTTTTTAAAAAAAAGTCTTCGTGATAATGTAGCAAAAGTCAAAGGTGAAGGATGTTCTATTTTAAATGATCAGACTCCAAATCAACACTTGATTCATTCTTTGCTCCAAGACTTACCACAGCTACAATCCTATCTACACTAAATTTTATGAAACTTAAACCTCCTTCATAAGTTTACATTTTGATTTTGAGAAAAACTTCAAAGGAAATGTGAAAGGTATTAGGACTTTAAGTTCTTAAGGGATTTGTTTAACCTGGGCCTTTTTAGGACTAATTATCCATGGATTACACTTACTTGTATCCTCATTTCCTTAGGGATCAATTGTTTTTTATACAAAGGTAGAGCTGTTGATTGAAAAGTTAGTTTTAAGTTTATATTAGTAAAAAGAAAGCCAGAGAGCCAATCAATATGGTCTAGTTCAAATGTGCCTTTACTTCAATGGCAAAAAAGCATTAATCTTATATAATTGTTGAACAGTTACATACATCTTAAGAACAGTAAACATACATCCTAAATAGCAACTCATAAAGTGTATGTTAAAATAGGCCCATCAGATTATACAAGATGAAATATAAATGTTGATAATTTGAACAAATATCCAATAAAATATTAAGAAACCAAGGTTTTAGGGTGTCAGTTCCTCACATTCCACACAAAACTTCCAATGCTGATCCATTATGTGGCATGGGAGAAATTCTTGATCACTGATTAATAGTATTTCATTTATTTGTAGATAACGTGGGATGCTTTGCATTGACTCTCTGGAAGTTCCTGTTTAAAGAAGTATCAACAAATTAAAAACTGCCCTCTGAAATTTAAGATGTAAATTTTGCTATTACAAATCCTAGAATCCAATCAAGTCTATGTGAGAGCACACATAACAGGTTTTCTGATCAGGACCTTTTCCCTCAACCTATTTTCTGTACTCAAGACAAAGCTATGAACCAGCATTGGTTGATCTTGGGAAAGAGTGGCCTGTTTGAAGTCTAAAACATCAGCAGAAAAAGGATGGTGGAAGCTTCTGAAGGTAGTTGTACAAGCTCCTCTCTGCCTCAATTTCCAATAAACGGAGAATAAAACAGTTGTATTAAGTGAGATTTTGCATGTGAAATTCTTAGCATACCGCCGGGCATATAGCAAACAATAAATACTAGACGCTATTATTATTTAGTACTAAAAAGAGTATTAGGCTGCATGATTTCTAGTCCTGCCTCTGCCACAAACTTGGTGTGTGATCTCAAGCAAGTCATATGGCTTTTCCAGACTTCCATCTCTGAGATGTGAGAGGAGTGATGATAAAGAGGGTTCCTTTTGGCTCTGCCAGTCTATGGGGCCAATGGTCCTAAAACTGGTTTCTTCAAGCTCCCTGACAGTCTGAGAGATTTTTTTTTTTTCTCTGAGATTGGCTATATGAGCTGTACATCATTCAGCAAGTTGAATCTTATTCCACAGATAGCAACAATATAAGTGTCACCTCTGTATGGCCAACCCTTTCTTCATGCTTGGCCCACATGCTTCTGGTAGAGTTGTTTTCAACCTCCTGATTTGCTTAGATCTACACCAATGAGTGAACAGGTATATAGATTCAGGGGTCAGAACATATCCCATTCAGAGAGAAGTGACATGTAATGAGTTTTTTGTTTTTGTTTTTGTTTTTTGTTTTTTTTTTTTGAGATGGAGTCTCACTCTGTTACACAGGCTGGAGTGCAATGGCACGACCTTGGCTCAGTGCAACCTCTGCCTCCGAGGTTCAAGTGATTCTCCTGCCTCAGCCTCCCAAGTAGCTGGGATTACAGGTGCCTACCACCACACCCAGCTAATTTTTGTATCTTTAGTAGAGATGGGGTTTCGCCATGTTGGTCAGGCTGGTCTCGAACTCCTGACCTCAGGTGATCCACCCGCCTCAGCCTCCCAAAGTGCAATAAGATTTTTATTGGGTATTTTGGCAAAGAGTCACATACAGAGTCTTCTTTTTTAGACTTGAACCTGGAAGCGTGTAGCCCTGGGATGATGAGAAGAAAGGCTATTAGGATGGTGCCAAAATGAGGAAATGGAGCTGAGAAATGGAAAGCAAGAGAAACTGGTGCTCTGTCATGCTCTTTGAACCCTGAATGAAACCTGAAGATCTGTTCCTGGTCTTTCATGTAAATGAGTCAATAAAATTCCTTTTTGAGGGGTTGAGGCCGGTCTGATGTGGGTTTTAAATCATCACTTATAATCCAAAGAATTTAAACTTTTTTACACATGGTCCATATGTAAACATAGTAATTCCTTTATTAGGAGCTTTGTTTTATAGACTTCCGGAAACAAGGTATCTCATAAAAGTTAAGGAATATTTTTTTCTTAGGAAAAACCCATAGAAATAAATCTTTACATATTAATTTAAATTCTTTTCATCAAAATTAGCCTAGTTTCATCATTTAAACACTATTATTTAACACTGGTCTTTTCCTCTATAAGATACTGTCCCCCACTTTAGTTATGATTTGAAAAACTTAATGCATCTACCATAATTTGTTTATAATTCATAATTTATTCCTCACTTTTCACTATTCAGGCATGTGCCAATACTTCTATAGGACTGATACTCAGAAGCAGAATTACTGAGTTGAGGGGTCTGTAAACATTTTACATTTTAAGAGGTTCTGCCAGAGTGCCCTCCCAAGTGCATCCTTTTATACTACCACCAACAGTATTATGAGACTATGTGTGACAGTACCTGTTCTTTTCTTCCACATCTTTGCCAATACTGAATATTATCAGTCTTTTTAAGTTTTGCCATTCTGATGGTAGAAAAATTTGTCTACTATTTTCATGGGCATCTTCCTGATTAGTATTTAGCATAAGCATCTTTCATATACTTAGCATCCATTAAAGTTCCTAGGACTAGGAAAGTGTCTATTAAAAATTTTGTCTGGGGCTGGGCGTGGTGGATCATGCCTGTAATCCCAGTACTTTGGGAGGCCAAGATGGGTGGGTCACCTGAGGTCAGGAGTTCAAGGCCAACCTGGGCAACATAGTGAGATCTTGTCCCTATAAAACAAAATTTGTCTGCATTGATTTGGTCAAATATTAATCAGAGCATGGAGCTAATTAGGTCAGGAATTTAATATCTGTATGTATCAAAATTCTGTTCCAAAACTGTATTCCTTAGTTCACTGGGCACCTTCAGTGGAGCGTAAATGTTTCCTTAAATCTAGTGTTCCAAGTAAAACACAGTTAAAAGCTCATGTTTTGGTAACAGCTCTGAAGTATCTATACACTTAAATATTTAATTCAGCCACTGCTTTAGAGAACCACTGCTTATAGTTCTTATTCTATGAAGACTAAAATGAAGTTTTGAGGTAACTCATTTTTGTAACTTTTCAAAATATTAAATATTTTAATAATATTTAATATTTAATAATATTTAATATTTAAAAACATACATCATTATTTAGCAACACATTGAAATGACTGCTGGAAGTAGCTGCAATACTTCTTATTACCACTTTCCACAATGTTATATGAAACTGCCAGCAAAATCAACAAGATCATAATGCCTAATTCAAGCACAGTTTAACTGACATCTGAGAAAAGCTGTTTTTTTTTTTTTTTTTTTTTTGAGGTGGAGTCTCAGTCTTGTCACCCAGCCTGGAGTACAATAGTGCAATCTCAACTCACTGCGACCTCTGCCTCCCAGGTTCAAGCAATGCTCTTGCCTCAGCCTTCTAAGTAGCTGGGATTACAGGCACCCACCACCAGGCCCGGCTAATTTTTTTGTAGTTTTAGTGGAGATGGGGTTTCACCATGTTGGCCAGGCTGGTCTCGAACTCCTGACCTCAGGTGATCTGCCCACCTCGGCCTCCCAAAGTGCTCGGATTACAGGTATGAGCCACCGTGCCCGGCCGAAAAACTGTTCTTAATAAAGCATAGCAGAAATGATTAGGGATAGGGCAGGAATCTTTTGACACCATGGCACTGGCAGTTCCTAGACATGGTGCCAAAGGTGCAGAGCAGGGAGGCCTCTAGCTAAGAGGGTACACACAAAGCCCCATCACTTTACACTTGTGCTCTCTTATAGTCTTTTCTCCTTCATAGCCAGCATGACTCCAACCACATTATCCCGTTGTGAATCTACTGTGTGAATTTCCAATGTAAAGTTTCCTACAATGTGCCAGAGTAATTACCCAATACAATTTACTTTGTCTAAATTGACATTAACTATTATTTTATAGCTTCCTAAAAAGGACTTTTGGCAGAGGCTATTAGTTACCTCTATTTTTGCCTTTTTGTTTTTCTCCTCATTAACAATCATAGGCAATGTGTCACACAGAAAAACTATATTTTTCAGACTTCTTTGCAGCTAGGTGTGGCATATGACTAAACTCTGGCTAAAGAGATATAAATCAAAGTGTTGTGTTTGACTTCAGGGGAGGCTCCTTAAGGGGACAGACAGCTAGGAAGCCCTTTTTTTTTGCCTCCCTACTTTCCTTATTTCTAATGCCTAGAATGCAGATGTGATGGCTAGAGATTCATAGCTATTTTGGACCATGAGTTTACTTCAAGATGTAAACCAGTACAAAGGAAGATGGAGTAGAAAGACTTGGTGACTCTGTGTTGCTGCTGTGCCTCATCTGGAATGCTACGGATCCAGACTTCTAATGAACGACTAAATCTTTGTGTGTTGAAACCACTGCTATTTGGGGTTTTCTGTTGCATGCAGCCAAACCTAATCTTACATAATACAGAACTTTTGAACTCTAAGAAGTAGATGGAATATTTCTGCAAAGACCACTAGGTCTACCTTGGGGCTTTCTCTTTGGAGGCACAGAGAGATCACGAATATTTAAGCACGTAGAGGATCATGATATGAAAAAATACAAGCTCCACAAAATATGCCAATTTTGGTATCATTTTTACTACAATAACTATATCACAAAACTTCCAATACATGAGGGCAGATGAATAGATGGCTGAAAAGATGAATACACACAGAAATATCCATACGTTAAGGTATTGGTATTAGGATGTCGGAGTGTAAGACCTGATATATAAATGCAGCCATCTTTATAACTACGATAATTCCTATTGTTCCACAGTGATTGTTTTAGGAACTTTTCATCTCATTTGATCCTCTTGAGATGATGCAGCCACATGGTAACTTGGGAAAAGTTGGGAAAAATCAGAGCAAGGTGGACTTGTGGGCATAAAACCCTAGCATTTCTCTCCAAAAGGGAAGTCTTGCTACAAAAGTTACAGGCCTAGCCAAGTGCAGTGGCTCAAGCCTATAATCCAAGCAACTTGGGAGGCTGAGGTGGGAGGATCACTTGAGCCCAGGAGTTTGAGGCTGCAGTGAGCTATGATCCTGCCACTGCACTCCAGCTTGGGTGAGAAAGTAAGACTCCGTCTCTTAAAAAAAAAAAAAAGTCACAGGCCTAAATAAAAGTGCTTGTTTTAAAGGGAGGACCAGACACACTTCAAATAAGGTGAGCTTCATCTTATTTTAAATAATAAATCATCACTATGTTGTTTACACAGAGAAGATCACCATCCAAAGTACAGAATAGTAGGCAGTGGCTCCAGAGGCAGCAACATGCCCATCTTCTCAATTAATACACTGAAAATAAAGTGGCTTGAGCTTGGGAGGCTTGAGATGATATAACAAAATTGTTTGGAAAACAGTGCTTTCTTATGGACATTTGTTAGCTTAGTAATTTCTGGAAGTGGAGTTTTCAATTTAAAAATGCTAATGTTAAACCTTTTTTTCCTTTTGCCTTACCATTCCCATCACTGATCTTTGTCAAATGAGAAAATACCACATAATGTGAAAGCTTTCTGTAAAACTGTAAAGTGTTAGTCAATAATACTTTGTATTCTAAACTAGCTTTGCTTGGAGATAAACCTGGTCTCTCTCTCCCTTAAAAACTGCAATGAATTAACAGAATGGGGCCATTTTAGGCCCACCTCCTCTTTTTTAAATTTTTTTTTTAAAGCAGGGCTGACTTTATTACTAAAGTCAATAGGGTATCATGGTTTTGATTTATATCTTTCTCAACAGGTTAGCCATGAATGGCTAGTACAGCCATAAGACTTACATAGTTTATATTTCAGCTTGTTTTAGTATTCTACAGGCATGGCAGTCAAAGTCCCATCCCCAACTCCACTCAAGTTCACTGTCAGCATACATATACTTCTCAATTTCCTATAATCATAGGACTTTAGGAAATTACAAGTGGCTGGCTCCTCAGTAGCAGAAGGTGGCACTTCCAGGGTAAACCCATGGAAATGAAGCTCTGAGAACATGCATGTCAGATCACAAAGCGTAGTGTTAAGGCCACCAATAGTTTCTTACAGAACAGTTTCCTTTCCATAGTGATAAGAATGGAAGAAAAAGAAAGATCATCCTTACAACACACTTGTTCTCATCATCTTAATCTTTTCTGCTCCTTCTCCTCTACTGCACTAGGTCTCCCTAAACTCCTTCCACCATAGCATTCCCTACCCATTTCATTCCAGCCAGTGCTGTCCCATACTATGTACTTTAGCAGGAACCTGCACTTTTGGCTAACCACTACTGCCAACTTCAAATTTTCTTTGTTGAGATCCACAAGAAAATACCCTATATATGTGAGTGGAAAACCAACAAAACAAAAAACACACACATAGAGAAATCTGAGCCGACTAGGATAATCCCCAACTGAGCCAAATAGGCTAATTCCCATTTAAGTAAATGTAAGAATACAGCACCTGGTTGACAAAATAATCTATACACCAAACATCTGGGTTATTAGTTTACATATATAACAAACCTGCACACGTACCCCTGAACCTAAAATAAAAGATTTTTTTTTAAAGTAAAGGTAAAGATACAGCAAACTGATTTCAAATTTTTGTTCTGTTTGAATTTTTAATAACATTTCTAGGTTATTTTATTATATAAGAGCATCAAAATTATTTGAATCATTTCAGGAAAATAACATTCAGCAAAGTTAGAGCTAAAGAACCTCCCTAGCTTCTTCCTTTTAAAAACTTGAACAAACCTTTGCTCCATGTCTATATATTTCTACACAAAAGCACAAATACCAGTATGTAATAATATTTTTAAAAATTGTTTGCTTTTTCTTTTCTTAAAAATCACAACATATATGTAGTTTATTACACCTACCTTAAATAAGTAAAGTGTATTATGAGTTCTATTATCAGTCTTCTGAGAAATAAATAATAACCTGTAACTACTGCAGCCAAAGACACAGTTCTAGAATGGAGATGTTCTTCTGTAAGCCCCAGTCTGTGCTCACTCCTCAGTTTATCCTGGGATGTTTCCTTCTGGTTTCAAGGATTCTATTACTGAGATTTTAGGGTTTCACTTTTGTACATGCTCCAGGTATGGCCTATAGGTATGGTTTTCCCCACCTTCTCCTTGTTCCACCTCTCCTTCCTGCCCAGGTAACCAATGATAACAATCCAGAGTTTATCTTATCCTTCTAAAATTTATTTATCTGCTTTTATAATATTGCACAATTGCCTAGCACTTTTTGATAGTTTAATACAAAGCATGCGAGACAAGAAAGGGAAATAACCTAAGAAGTTAGGAAACTGAGACTTAAATTTTATCTTCTTGATTTAATAATTCAATTATAATACTCAATATACTCACTGTTACTTATTAGGAACTTAATAGGTTGTATAAAATACAGGAAGTTTAAATATAAAAGAAAAGTGAGAAAAATTTCACCACCAATCCAACCGTACCCTTACTTTAGCCCTTAAAACTACTCCCACCAAGCTTTGGGCCAGTGAAGAGAGATGGGAACAGATAAAGACACCTAAAAAGACTGAAAGCTTTCCAACACTAGAGTTTTGCTTCCACTTTAGCTCTGACAGTAATGGTGAGGGGAGGAGGGTGACAGAGGAAATGAAGTATCAAGATTTAGATGTTGCATGTAAAATGTTCAATATCATTTATAGGATGTTTTACTCTGGATCCATTAGTAATTATTACTGTCCCATGGAAAGATATTTCACCAAACAGGCCCAAGAGTAGTTGATACACGAGGTTCACTTTTAAGTCTAAAATTTTTGAACTCAGTCTTCCCAGACTTGTTCTTACATATTAAGCACTCTATATCTCATTAGGGTTATGGAATGAAACATTGCTTACTCTGAATATATATATATTTATTCTAATGAGATATTTTTACTCATGACACTTTGACACCAAATGTGTGGATTTTTTTCCTCACACTAACCGCTGGTCCAACCAATCAACTGTCCTACAATTCAATTTAATTCTGACACTAATTAACTGTAGTTAACCTCAGATTCCACAGGTTTAAGGGTTCAGTCTCACACAACTGCCCTCACTTCAGACACCAGTTGCAGATATCAGTTACTGGGTTGCTCATAATTCTATCTAACTTGTCTACAAATTAGAGGGTTTCCATAGTGCCTCTACCCCACCCCAAGTTTCAATAATTGGATAGAATGACTCACAGAACTCAGGAAAGCACTTTACTTCCGGTTACTGGTTTATTATAAAAGATACAACTCAGGAACAGCCAAATGGAAGAGATGCATAGGACAAGGAGCATCCATGTGATCTCTGGGCATGCCACTCTCCCAGCACCCTGATGTGTTCACCAACCCAGAAGTTCTCTGAGCCCCGTCATTTAGTGGTTTTTAATGGAGGTTTCATTAAGTAGGCATGATTGATTAAATCATTGGTAACTGGTGATTAACTAAATCTTTAGCCCCTCTCTCCTCCTGAGAGGTTGAAGTGTGGAGCTGAAAGTTCCAAGCTTCTAATCAAGGCTTGGTCTTTCTGATGACCAGCCCTCATCCTGATGCTATCTAGGGGACAGCCAAGAGTCGTCTCATTAGAACAAAAGATGCCTATATCACTCTTATCACTTGGAAAATTCCAAGAGTTTTAGAAGCACTGTGGCAGGAATTAGCGACAAAGACCACATATCTTTCTATCATATCACAATTCTGGATCAGAAATATAATTCTAATCAAAAACAAAATGATTAACAATTATCTCAATAGGTAGTAAAAATACATATGCTCTAGTTATATTGGGAAAATATTCTATTATTGTTATTTTAATATAAAGTTCAATGCCTTTTTTGAAAATAAAAGGATCCTAAAAGCTAAATATGGTGATGGAGTATTACATAATTTGCTATTTAAAACTAAATTAATAATTTTTTGTTGTTTTTACCCAGGCTGAAATGCAATGGCGTGACCATAGCTCACTGTAACCTCAAACTCCTGGGCTCAAGCGATTCTCCTGCCTCAGCCTCCCAAGTAGCTAGGACCACAGACATGCCCCACCATGCCCAGCCAATTTTTCCATTTTTAAAATAGAGACCGGGTCTCACTTTGTTGTCCAGGCTGGTCTCAAACTCCTGGCCCCAAGCAGTCCTCCTGCCTTGGCCTCCCAAAGTGCTCGGAACACGGGCATGAGTCACTGCACCTGGCCTAAATTAATAATGTGATATAGATTTACATTGATAAGATTAAAAGCCACCTGAAAAACTACTAAAATCAAGAAATAAACCTGAAGTATAATTATTTAGAAGTTTAAAACTATTTAAGCCCTCACTCTTTGGGGGGGGAATTAAAATCTAATAGGTGGTTTATTAACCTGAATTGGGTCTGAGGTACTTGATTTTATATGTAAAGTGTTCAGGTTTTTTTGTGTATTTGGTTGTACAAAAACGAACCCTGAAATTCTACTAAAAAGAAGTTCTTGGCCGGGCGCGGTGGCTCATGCCTGTAATCCCAGCACTTTGGGAGGCCGAGGCGGGCAGATCACGAGGTCAGGAGAACGAGACCATCCTGGCTAACACAGTGAAACCCCGTCTCTACTAAAAATACGAAAAATTAGCTGGGCGTGGTGGCAGGTGCCTGTAGTCCCAGCTACTCGGGAGGCTGAGGCAGGAGAGTGGCATGAACCCGGGAGGCGGGAGGCGGAGGTTGCAGTGAGCCGAGATAGCGCCACTGCACTCTGGCCTGGGCGAAAGAGCGAGACTCCGTCTCAAAAAAAAAAAAAAAAACACAGAAGTTCTTAAGTGGTGTAATGTATACAAAATAACATAGCAGAGGGCCTGCCACATGGCAGACAATCAACAAATATTTAATTTTCTTCTCTTTCCTTTCCTGTAGGTAGATATATTATCTACCTTATGAGTTAGGTTAAAAGAGTGTTAATCATGATACCAGAGTGAAAAAAATTAAGATTAAAAAAATGAAAAAGAATCGAGAGTGGTAAATAAGAGCTGAAATAAACACCCTATGCACTGTTATCAGGTACCCATCTTTGGGTGTTAGAGGTTTAAAAAGCGCTTAACCACATAAAACAGAAGCACCTGTGGATGTTTGTGTTCTATTATGTATACTTCTACAGAGAAATGACAAAGCATGATAATAGAACTGAAATGAAGAAAACTCCATCATTAAAGTCATTTATTTACAACAGATTATCAGTAGGACCGTTTTATCTAACGGACCATTTTATTAGGAACAAAAAAATAGCCTATTTTTTTCTGGAAAAGCATGTACTATTTTCAAATGAACAAATGATGTTAGGTCCCCATGAAAGAAAATATATTTAGTAAATTATTATAATGATGGCTTGGGAAATAAAAGACTTCAGGTGATACTTTTATTTTTTTGCTTAGATGAATACACTTAGCTTAATGTGTTTTGAGTATCTTGGTACTATGGTGACAGGAAACATAAATATATAAAATTGGTTTTCCTGGTAAATAATGAAATGTGATCTATCTTAACAGAATTAAAAAAGAAATAACTTTGTGAAAAATATGTCAATACGTCCATACCTAGTGATAACAAATAATGTAGAAATTTGGAAATGCTTATTTTTTTCCCTTCCAGTTTATACTGAAATATCAGTGAGGATTCCCTCAATAACACAGAAGAGGAACAATAGCCAAATAGGCAAAAAGGCGAGAGGCTTGGGAGGAAGTTTTGAAATTTCAAGGGAAAATGCCCCATAGACTCACTCCATTTTAAAACTTAAAAGGACTTGTAGAGATCATGGATGGTTCACAGTTTTCATCAATATTTCATCAACAGAATTTCATTTTTAAAGGTTTGTGTTTTTATGTTTCAAGTCTTTAATTAGAAAGAACACATACCTTCAAATGTGTTAATATACCACATTTTAACACTCTGGAGTCCATCAATGCATTGACTTGAGTTACCAATTTAATTAGTTTTTGTATACAATTCAGAATAAAGCTTTTCCATCATCTCTGATTCACTGAAGAAAGTTGTAAGATGGCAAGATTAAAAATTTTTATCATTTGTCTTCATGATTCAGGATTTTCTTGATACCATGTATCCGAAATGATATGTAAACAGATTGGATATTGAGGCTTCTGCTATTTGTTCTATTGAATGTGAACAGATATCCTCTAATTCAATAAGTTTAGGAAATACTGATTAACAAATTTAAATAGAATTCTTTATGATTTCTCATAAAGAGGGAGAGGGAGAATTCGCTTTTAAATTTCTGGCTGAGAAAATGTGAAAGCCACCACTCTTTTTTTTTTTTTTTTTTTTTTTTTGAGACAGAGTTTTGCTCTTTGCTCTTGTTGACCAGGCTGGAGTGCAGTGCAGTGGCATGATCTCGGCTTACTGCAACCTCCGCCTCTCGGATTCAAGCAATTCTCCTGCCTCAACCTGCCGGGTAGCTGGGATTACAGGCATCTGCCACCATGCCTGGCTAATTTTTTGTATTTTTAGTAGAGTGGGGTTTCATCATGTTGGCCAGGCTGGTCTTCAGCTCCTGACCACAGGTGATCCACCCACCTTGGCCTCCCAAAGTGCTGGGATTACAAGCATGAGCCACCGCGCCCGGCCAAGGCCATCCCTCTTATATCCCACAATTAGAAACAGTAAATTCAGGTCTGGGCATGGTGGTGCATGCCTGTAATCCCAGCACTTTGTGAGGCTGAGGTGGGCAGATCACTTGAACTCAGGAGTTTGAGACCAGCCTGGGCAACATGGTGAAACTCCCTCTCTACAAAAAGAAATTAGCTGGGCGTGGTGGCATATGCCTGCACTCCCAGCTACTTAGGAGGCTGAGGCAGGAGGATCACTTGAGCCTGGGAGATTGAGGCTGCAATGAGCCGAGATCGTGCCACCACACTCCAGCCTGTGTGACAGAGCGAGATTCTGTCTAAAAAAAAAAAAAAAAGAAAAGAAACAGTAAGTTCAGATAAAGGAGATAGTATTAACTAACCAAAATCCCATTTACCATTTGTTAAATTCTTCACCACAAATTCCATTATAGCCTATAAGATCTAGGTATGTCCACCTCTTAAGACAATCAAAGTAAATCCAGTTTTAAAACAGCAATCTTTTAAATCACGTTCATGCTTTCATTTACTTATTCATTCATTTATTTATTCAATGAGCATTTATTGGAAAGCTATGGTGTGCCAGGCATTGATGAATATAAGAAGTAAGAGTTCATAAAAGTTCTCTGAAATCAAAGATCTTCTTAGTCTATCAGGAAATAAAGATGATGTAACCAGCAATTATTTATAATATGGAGTGATATGCATAATATTTGACCATCTATTTGATCTATTTGCACAATATGTAGAATCTAAACACTTGTAAAAGTAAATGGAATTGAATATTTTCTTTTTTTTTTTACCTTGTCCAAATTTTGTTTTCTCAAACATTGATTTGTTTGGTTCCTGTACTGGGTCATCTAAACAAGCAACTTCTGAAAGTGAAACAAAACGTTAGTAATAATTTTGCTGAATTAGGGGACTGCTCTGGTCAAATCAGGATGATGGTCACCCTACCGATGGGAAATACAAATAGCTCTTTCTTGACATTTTAGGAGAGATGATTTAAAAAATAAAATAATAAACTAAAAATGGCTCTTCCTAGTTCCCCTTATTTCCCCAAAAACAGTATTCTAAAAAGTATGGTCATCAAAAAGCATAAGAGAACAGATTACGTTTGTGACCTGAGGTAGGCTGATGAAAGCCACACAAAATTATTATTTTTTTTTTAGACTTTCTGGTCTCTACAGTGTCAGAGCCATGATTTCCATGATGATATTTTGATATGCAGAAGAGGGAGAAAGATTCTCTCCTGAGAGTTTTTCTTGTAATAGGGTTAGAGAGTTTTGCATTGTCCTAACTTGCCAGGTCTCTGGGTTTCTGTCAGGTACCACAAAACCAGCTACAGAAGAATTCTAATTAAGGAGATTCAAACAAAATTCCAACAGCAGCCTACAGAATGCCAGCAGGGCCCTGCCTATAGATTCTTAGGTCCAGACCAAGGTAGCAAGAAGCTGGTTGGCACACTGCTACCTCCATGGTTCTTAAATTAACATTAAAATTTCCTTTTCTTTTTTTTTTTAAGACAGAGCTTCGCTCTTGTCACCCAGGCTGGAGTCCAATGGCGCAGTAACATAAAAATTTTCTGAAATATCTAATGGAAAGAAAAATCAGGATTTGTGAAAATAAATAAATAACAGGAAACTGTTTATATTACAGGCAACAGAAATAGCAGTTCAGAACCCATTTCTGACTTCATGCTCACTTAAAAGGGAGATTGTGTGCCCTCTGAGGAAGGAGATACCTATCTAGGGTTGGAAATGCCTGCCTAGAACTAGAAAATCTGAGGACCAGATGACCTTCATGATAGAAGGAAATACTTACTGCTCTGCTTCAACTCTTAGGTTAGAAACCAGAAGAAGAAAGCATTTGTTTGGTTTTCCTTCAAGTGTGTGTTTGGGTTGGGTGGTGGGGAGGAGGCAGAGAGAGAGAGAGACAGAGAGAGAGAGAGAGAGAGAAAGGGATGGAGCAATGGGGGCGGAGAGAGAGAGAGAGGATAGAGTACTTTAGCAATTCCAATTCCACCCTCAGGAATCAAAGTAAAGGGGTGAATATCAAGGACTGTCAAATTATTATCTGCACAAGAAATCAAATACTATTAGTCATCCAAAGTCTATTGTCAGGCTGGCTGTGTAAGAGTCACTTTAAAAAATTCAGGTTACTGGGCCTTACCCCATGATTTGATTAGGTAGATTAGATAGGTAGTCAGCTTAGGAACCAAAGGCCATGAACTACTACAAGAACTCTTTTCAATTTCTTAAGCCCTTTAACTTCCCCACAGTTATTAATGTTACCTGTTTTAATGTTACCAGTTATTAATATTACCAGTTATTAATGTTATCTGTTTCCCAAAAATGATGAAAAACACTTTTGAGGCTATCTTCAGAAAACTGTGGAGAATGCACCCTATTAATGGAGCCAGTTTTTATGACAGAGGAGGATCCTGAGAAATTAGGGTGCAAAAGTTAGGAAAGGAATGTAGTTTGAATTATTGGGGCTTGTTATAGGAAAGGAACAGTCCCAGGGAGGCCCTGGGTAGGGACTTGGTGATAGAAACCCTGTTTAATTCTTGACCCTGGTTATCACAGTATCATCATTTTTTGTTTTGTACCTCCTCTTTTCTGTATTGTCCCCAAATGGTCAAAGACAGGGACACTAGGAAAAAAAAGAGGGGATGCTATAGCATAGGAGGGTAATATAACTGTAGTTATGGCTGTTATTCAGAAATGTGTGCTGCCTTTTTCCAGATCATTTCAAAATCTGCTGCTCACTGGTGAAGACTACATTCTCTTTAGTTTTCTCAGGCTAAAGGCTATTCCATCTGATAAAGGGTATTAGTTTACTCTAATAAGCAAAGATTTATTTTAGTGCTTATTTTTAGAAAATAAACAAAACCAAATCATGTCTTCAGAAAGAAAAACAACACTCATTTTTTCCTTTTATATGATACTTAAAAATCTATCCAGAGTAAGTACAGCATAGATTCAGAGAAAGGAATTGTGAGGGATGGGGTAATTTCTTAAATTCTGCTAGAATTAACTAAGGTTAAAAATTGAGTGCTATAAAACAAACAGAAAATAACAAGTATTGCAGAGATGCAGAAAAACTGGAACCCTTGTACATTGCTGCTGGGAATGTAAAATGATTCAGTTGCTATGGAAAACAGATTCGCTGTGCTTCCTACATAGAATTACTATGTAATAAATATTGAGTATCCCTAGTCCAAAATGCTTGGGACCAGAAGTATTTTGGATTTTAGATTTTTTCAAATTTTGGAATATTTGCATATACATGAGATATCTTGGGGATTGGCCCAAGTCTAAACATGAAATTCATTTATGTTTCATATACACCTAAACGCAAATCCTGAAGGTAATTTGATCCAATCTTTTTAATAATTTTGTACATGAAACAAAGTTTTGACTGTGACTTGTCACGTGAGGTCAGGTGTGGAATTTTCCACTTGTACTAGCATGTCAGCACTGAAAAAATTTCAGATTCTGAGATTTCAGATTTTGGATTTTTGAATTAAGGATGTTCAACCTGTATAATAATTCCACTCCTAGGCACACACCTAAAAGAATTGAAACCAGGTGCTCAAACAAATATACATATGTCTATTCATAGCAGCACTATCTCTAATAGCTAAAAAGGGGAAAGCAGGCCAGGCCAGGCGCGGTGGCTCACACCTGTAATCCCAGCACTTTGGGAGGCTGAGGCGGGCAGATCACCTGAGGTCAGGAATTTGAGACCAGCCTGGCTAACATGGTGAAACCCCGTCTCCACTAAAACTACAAAAAATTAGCTGGGCCTGGTAGTGCGCACCTGTAATCCCAGCTACTCGGGAGGCTGAGGCAGAAGAATCACTTGAACCCAGGAGGCAGAGGTTGCAGTGAGCTGAGATCGTGCCATTGCACTCCAGCTTGGGCAACAAGGGCAAAACTCTCGTCTCAAAAAAAATAAAAGTGGGGGGGAAGCACCCTAATGCCCATCAAAGGATGAGTGGACAAATTATGGTATATCCATATAATGGAATATTATTCAGTCACAAAAAGGAATGAAGTATGGATACATGCTATGATGTAGATGATCCTCAAAAACATTATACTAAGTGAAAGAAGTCAGACAAAAAGGGTCACATATATTGATTTCATTTATATGATATATTCAGAATAAGTAAATCCATACAGACAGATAGCAGACTGGTGGTTTCCAGAAATCGGGAGGAGCAGAGAATGGGAAACAACAGCTGAGTGGGTACAGGGTTTCTTTTTGGGGTGATGAAAGTGTTTTAGAATTATATAGAGGTGGGTGGTTGCATGACATTGTGAATTTACTAAATGCCACTGAATTGTTCACCTTGAAATAGTTAATTATAATGATTGTTAATTTCACATCAATGAGAAAAAAGACAAAATAAAATGAGTGCTTTTCCAGTAGGTTTTGGTGTTTTATCCCACAACGAAGAAATGAGTGTTGTTCTGTACATACCTGGAAGACAAGGTTGATATTGCTGAGGTACTGAGTTTGGTTCTGGACGTATGGGTGCATCCTCAGAAACATACTTTAAAAGCTCCTTCCCAAGATACGTTACCTGCACATAATTAAGCACAAAATTTATAAATCATACATTCTGTAAGAAGGAAATACACCTATGTCCTGAACATTGTAATTTTTATAAGGTTTTGATTGTTGTATGTTGTGGATTAGCAAGCTTCAGTCCATGGCCAAATCCCACCTGCAACCTTCTTTTCTGTAAATAATGTTTTATTGGAAAACAGTGATGCTCATTCATTTACTTAACATCTATGGCTGCTTTCATGCTATAACATAATTGACACAGACCACACGTCCATGAAGCCCAAAATATTTACTATGTGACCTTTTACAGAAAAAAATGTGTTGACCCTTGTTGTGTGATATTAATTCACTCACCTATTCACTTATTCAACAACTATTAATCCAGCATCTGCTACTTTATAACTTTAAAAATTTAATGTTACATTAATAAAATTAAGCTATAAAAGTAATGGTACTTTTCAAGAAATCACATATTTAACTGATTAAATTAATAACATTTCAGGTCTAGACATCCATTTTTTTTGGTTGTTTGTGAACTTAGCTATATCATTATCAGTGCAAATGGTCAGAGCTTAGAAATATCTACACACAAAAAGGCAGGGATGAGGCAGAACTGGTAAATTCTGCCAGAAATGTTCTGGGCCCAAGGGTCTTTGGGTTCTTTACTCTTAGCTTGAGGACAATCTATTAACATACCTCCAGAGGTTAGTTCACTGTGGGCAAAGCATCAAGATTCAACTTGAACATCCCTTCCTCCAGGATGCCTCCCTATAACCTCTAGTTTCAAGTAATGATCCTCCTCTAGGTTCCCAAAGCTTCTTTACTCATATTTCTGTCATGGTACTTACCTCATATAAATGAAATTATGTTTTAATACATCTGTTTCTATTAAACCATAAGCTCCTTGAGGACAGGTCTATATCACAGTCATTCAAATACCCTCAGCAGTTCACAGACTGCCTGACGATACTGGATAAAAGACTCTGAAGTCCCGGCTCCTTTTCTTTTCTTTTAATTTTTTTTTTGAGAGAGTCTTACTCTGTCACCCAGGCTGGAGCACACTGGCACGATCTTGGCTCACTGCAACCTCCACCTCCTGAGTTCAAGCAATTCTCATGCCTCAGCCTCCCATGCCTCAGCCTCCCATGCCTTAGCCTCCCTAGTAGCTGGAATTACAAGTGTGCGCCACCACGCCTGGCTAATTTTTGTATTTTTAGTAGATACAGGGTTTTGCCATGTTGGCCAGGGTGGTCTCGAACTCCTGACCTCAAATGATCCACCTGCCTTGGCCTCCCAAAGTGCTGGGATTACAGGTGTGAGCCACCGTGCCCGGCTGTGAAGTCCCAACTCTTAAGCAAGATTCTCAAATTCCCTAAGCCTCAATTTGTGTTTGTAAAAAAAGTGCTTCCAGCTTATTAAATTGTTATGAGGATTAAAAGAGATAATGCATGAAAAGCATCTGGCATACTGTCTAGCACATTCCGAGTACTCAATAAATGTTAAATTGAACAGAGTGAGAAAGGTCTAGGGGATCTTAAAGGTACAGATACCCTTTGGACTCAATCCTATGACCAAACAAAGCCTGGCAATGAAAATGGAACAGACCTGGCCTACTCAATGTGTCAATCCCTTCTCACTTGCCATAGAAAGTAGAGGAGAGGCCCCTGAATGCCATTTGTCAGTTCTCCAAACAACCAGTTATTGGAAACAATAGATTTTGTATGTGTCATGCCCTGACAATGTCCAACACATCTCATAAATCCATCAAAGTGCAGGCTCAGTATGTTCTCACCTATATCTCAGACTTTAAAAATATTTTTATTAGTTAGTGCTGGGCAATATAAGGTGACTTACATATTCCACTGCAGGTAATTCAGACAAAGAACAGAGTTTTAAGAATATCCACTGAGTTAAAAATCTATTTTCCATTAGGTAGGAGTGATTTATTGATCAGGTTAATGAATAGACCTCAGAATGAACAGACACTAGATCACTTCTAGAAAATGTGCATTTCATATTAATGCCATGAAAAACCTCCAGTTGGCTAAAGCATAAGGGCAGTCATTACATTTGTGTGTGACTCAAACTCTGAATCCTGAACTAAATTTCTCTGGATTCAAATCTAGCTCATATGCCTACTCTGACAGAGGCATGGTAGGAAGAGCTGGAGGCTAAGTTCTTAGGCTTTTGGACAACATAGCCTCCAGTGATCTCAGCAACTTCACTGTCCAAAACCCATTTTGATGAAGGGCAGCTGATAGGATGCCAGATGAGAACATGTAAGAGAGATGGAGCTTAGTGTAAGGCATGTTTGGTGAGGATATCTGTAGGTTGTTGTGTTCTTGCTTTGCTAAAAGGTAGAACTGGAGGGGTGTTTTGTCCTAAGGCCACTGATGCTTTCCCTGAAGCTCTTACAACACTCCATTATTCCTTAGAAATTAGTCTATGCTGATTCTCCAATATCATACTAGGGAAAAAGTAGGGAGTGTAGAATGTGTGTGTGTGTGCGCGCGCATCTGCGCGCATGTGCATACACACACATGCATGTTTGAGGAAAATAGATGACTCAGCCAGCCAGTATTCTGGAAATGTAGTTAATGAGCCAAGTGAAATTATTAATTAACTTTATTTTGGTAAGGTCTTTGGAAGAAATAAAGTGCAGTATTGTCATTATTAATTGCCATAATAAATATTTCTGTACATCTTATGTAATAATATGCATCAAAAAAGAATGAAACATAACCCACCTTTGCATATACTTCCCTTCTGGGACTCCATTTTATTTGAAAGTATCATCCCATTTTTCATATATCTTCAGAAAAACCATTTGTTGGTATTGAAATAGAAATCTGTTCGTGGATGGCCAGGCATGGTGACTCATACCTGTAACCCCAGCACTTTGGGAGGCCGATGTGGGGGGATCCCCTGAGGTCAGGAGTTTGAGCCTGGTCAACATGGTGAAACCCCGTCTCTACTAAAAATACAAAAATTAGCCAGGCATGGTGGTGCACGCCTGTAGTCCCAGCTACTTGTGAGGCTGAGGCAGGAGAATCACTTGAACCTATGAGGCAGACGCTGCAGCGAGCTGAGATCAGGCCACTGCACTCCGGCCTGGGCAAGACAGTGAGACTCTGGCTCAAAAAGAAAAAAAAAAAAGAAAGAAAAGAAATCTGTTCATGGATGATCAAATAACTACTTTTATTCCATTGCAAGTTTTAAGAAGTCAATCTTACAAAGTTTCACTGCTCCAAGAGGAGTAGAAGGAAGAAAGAATAATTGCTTTTTATCTCAGGGTGGAAAAAGTAAAGAAACCAATAAAAAACTGTAGGTTTTCTTTTAAATTCATTGTAACACAAAATACATTGTGGCTAAGAAAATAAAAATATTTCTCAAATAAAATATTTCTTTAGGAATTCATAATATAAGACAGAAAGTAGTTTCAAAGTGCAAAAACTGCCTTGGAAGAGCTGTTTCTATGGAAATGATGATGCAGGTAAAGCTCACCTTCATGGTACCAACCTCCCCATTCCAGACTCTTTTTTCATACTCCCAACACTCTATGTAGCTAGAGGCAAGAGAAAGCCCTTCACATTATTTCTATTTTCAGGATCCAAAACTCCTGGATATTTGTATTTTAAAAGAGATCACATATCTAACCATCTCCTTCTTCTTCTTTCTGTTCTAAAATGTAGCTGAGTAGAAGCTAGGTTCATAGGAGGTTTAGGACACATTGACAGTGTGAGTAATTGACAGAATAAGGCTGTCTGTCGAGATGAACAATTTCCATCAGTTTCTATGCTCCCACCCCAACCTTTCCGTATCTTGATATTCCTAATCATGATGGTGAGAGGAGTTGTTCTTGAAAAGTATGTGTTGGGGGGTGAGGGGAACCACAGAAAAAAGTGATCACTAAATCCAAAGGAGTGGAAAGGGTGGAAATAAGGATGGAAATTCAGGGAGGCATCCGGATGGGAAGTATGTTTGCAGAAGAGATCTGTCTAGTGTTCCTTGAAGCACTGCCTAAAATAGCAGCCTACTTTTCATCTGCAGTAATTCACTGTTGAGTATTTACAAAAATAAACCATCATTTCCATTCTTATGATTCTTATGATTTTCATCCTGCAACTGTATCACAGAAAGGCATTTTTTCCTGTGGAAGTGGGCAATAGTTGCTGCACATGACTAAGGCTTTGCATACATTCATAAAGGTGGCTAGATTGTACTGTGTGCTCTTTTGAGTTCAGAGCAACCTGTTTCTAATGAAAGGAATGTGTGCCTCTCTTGTGCCTTCATAAATACAGAAAAGAATGTACAGGGAATCAGAAGATCAGGTTCTAGTCCTGGTTCTGGCTGGCCTTGAGGCTAAATCAGGTCACTTAACTTTCCAAACCTTTGTTTTCATATCCATGAACAGAAATAATAGTTGATCTTCCTGCCTGATAAAGTTGTTGCGTAAAACTGCTTTATAAATCAAACAGTGCTATTCAAGCTCCACAATCGCTACGTTGGAAGGGTCTTTAGATATCACCTAGCACTACTTATTTTATACATAAGAAAGCTGAAGTTCAGAAAGGTGAAATGGCTTGACCTACATTAATCATTCTTACTGAGGCTGCACATTAGAATTGCCTGGAATGCTTTTTCAAATACTGCCACTTGATCCCCACCTAGATATTAGATCAGAAGTTATGGGCTTGGAGTCTACTAGGCACTAGTGGTTTCTAAAGGCCCTCAAGTGATTCCAATGTGATTGAAAACCATTGCCCAGATAATATAACTTATAAAGAGTGGAACCAGGAACTAGCTTGGTCTGCTGCCTCCCACCCACAAATCACTCGGCCACACCAGAATGCTGTCCAACAGCTGGGAGGCTGCAGGAGAGAAGTCAGTGATGCCCCCTCTGAGTAAGCATCAGGATTTCCTTGGCAAAGCTGTTCAGCAACTGCTTGGGTTGGGAGTTTGAGTCATCTCTGCACCTACTGGCTCTGTCACTCTGTCAGATACAGGGCAATACCTTGTTTTCTGGCATTCCTTGCCTGACCACCAACCACTACTGGTCCCATACCACCCCCGGTCCCATACCACCCCCACCACTCTCAGAACTAGTCAGTAGAAATGTTCACATTTACCCATGTAGCAAAAAGCTCCTTTCCTCAAGAAGTGACTGAATTCAGGAGTTACTCCAAGACAAGAAGAGGCAGAGGTTTCTGTGGTAAACTTTAAAAGACTTTAAAAGAGCCTTTTAAATATTGTAAAGAAAATCACTAAGGTAATGTTTCTCAGCTTGGGGTATTTACTAGAAGTACATCAGTGCCCATAGTAATTTTTAAAACTCCGTTTTCATTTTTTTGATAATCTAAAGAAAATAAGCCTGTTTAGATAATCTGTAGGAATATTTTATATCTGATAATTGCCCTACTTTTAGTGCCCACATTTGCATGTGGCTTCACCATCACATAGGTGCTAAACAGTGTAACTCTAATTGACATGGCTATGAGAAAATGCTAGAGTCAATGAGATATGTAAATGAGGCATTAGTACAGAGTAAGGGCCAAATGATGTTACAGCCAGCTATTCAAAGGCAGGAAATAACAGTAGTTCTAATGGAGAAACAGAGTGGGCAAATGGAGTCATCGCCAGGCACACTGCAGCACAGGCATGTTGAGCTCAAAAGAACCTAAGCTACAGCATTCAGTATGCTATCTGTCCTGTGAGCTAAGATTCAGTTTCAGCAAAACAGTATAATCTATCATAAGTTTAAGAAACCTTGTAACAAAAAGGGATTTTCATGGGCAAGATGCTAATTACTAACATTTAGATATGAATTAAGAATCCATGGAAAGGATAGGGTAAAGGGGCTAAGACGAACTGAAAGCAGATGGCCTGGTGACTCCAGGAGTGGGAAACAAAAACAAACTTTGGGAAAAAGTCAGACAGACCATATAGCAGATAGAATCCAGAATGTGCTGATGTAAGTGAAGGAACTGAAACAGTGCTAGATACACTTGCCAATGAGGTCTAGGAGACCAGAATGCAGGGTTGGGGCACAGAATCTGGGACACAGAATATAGACTTTAGGGGCACAAAGGGGACTGGGAGGGAGAGTGGGCAGACCTGGGTTAAACAAAAAAGAGGAGAGAAAGCTGTGCTTCCTATTACTGGTACACTGAGGTTTACTGTAATAGTAGAGGTTGAGTGTATCTTCTAGTCTTCGAAACAGTCATGGCAGATGTCTGAAGATTCAGACTTTCCTGAAGAATAATTTTAAGACTGTCCCTGAAGTCTGCAGGTGGATGAACACTAGACCTCAAGAACATCAGTCATTACTGGGCTTATAACTCAGAAGCCAGAACTGACAGGGAGGCTACTAAGTCTAGGAGGTCTAAATGGAAGTAATTCATTTTGAAGGGCTAGCAATTCATGGATAAGGACATGTTCAAACATAAAAATACATGATAATATCTGAGGGCCTTAGGCCTCTTGCCCATTTCTTTTGTATTTAGGAGATTTTGCTTTACTTCATTAGAATAATAACATATTAACTAAGTTACCAATACACCAGTGGTTCCAAATTTTCCATACAAAGACCTGAAATCCCTTGGGAGATCAAATGGGAAGATTAAAGGCATTAAAAGTTCTGAGACTAGATAAGGAGTAAGAAACGGAAGGTGCAGTCAGCTATGCAACCACGCCCATGGGGAATTCTGGCAAATAGGACTTGTGGGAGAAAGTGATGTGTTCATTCTGTGACATGCGTGTAGCATGATATGCATACAGCATATACAGAATGAACACATGAATACAAAACTAGACATGCATGTAGCATGATATGCATACAGCATATACAGAATGAACACATGAATACAAAACTAGACATGCATGTAGCATGATATGCATACAGCATATACAGAATGAACACATGAATACAAAACTAGCTTGGAGATCTTTCAGATTTCCTTAAAAAATACTTTCATCATAAAAATATGTACTTTTCCATTTGAATATGAAGTTAAAGATAAACTTAAGAATGACCCACCTTACTCCAAGCATAATTCCAGGTCACATAACTGTTGCCTCCCAGAAGATCCTTGAGCCAGGTGACTGGGTTTTTATAAATCTGACCACTTTCTACCTTAAGTTTACCATTCAATAAAATACTGGCTTTGTGGGTAGTCTCCTGAAGTGAAAAATAAAACAGAAATTAAGGTCAAAAATAGCTGAAATATGTGAATTTTTGCTTCTGGCCATGACAAAGTAACAGGGACCAGATATACCCTAACACCTGATGTATTTTTGTATATAAATTTAATGTATCTAGAAATGGTCATAAGGGCATGCAGCAAATGATGAACCATCTAGTCAACAAAATCTACAAAAATCAGATTAAAAAGGTGAGAGTCTATGGTATTTGAACCAAGACTGCATCCTCCCTCCCCACTCACAGCTCTGTGAAGTGGAGACTCCACTCTAGATTGCTGTAGTCAAGACTACAGGGCTCCCTGTTACAGGGCTGTCTTCCTGGGAGGGGCATAACTTCAGCATTTCTCATCCTGCCCCCAGCTACTGTTGCTAAGGCTAAGTTGCCAGCAGCTATAACCAAAGGGTGGAGGCTCCCTTCTCCTGCCCAGCTCTGAGTGGTGAGACAGAGGCTCCACCTTTGGCACGGCACCACGGAGAATGCTGGGATCCCAATCACCCTTGCCTTGACTTGTAAGGTGGTGGTTTCACATTGGGAGAGGCAAACGGAAAAGACATGAAGCTACTGCCTCCGCTCCACCGAATGCTCAGCTCCTAAAGCAAGAGTATCACTTGAAAAATCACCTTTGGCCCCACCCTCAGCTCCAGGGCCATGGCTCAGGGATTCTGCCTGAGAAGAGAAGCAAGCCTTAGAACAGATAGCTCCTAATCTCCTCCCAAAGGAACTAACTTCATTTGCAACAGAGCATGAAGAAGTTCAAGCTCAAGGGCACTATCAGAAATAGTAGAAGTTGTGGTAAAAGGCAATTGTGAGTAGACTGGTAGATTCATTTGAGATGTAGGCTAAGCTGTAGGCAGGCGAGTTTGTAAGAGACAACTGGGAAAAGAGCTGGCAGGAGCCTTCCTAGGTTCATAATAAACTTCAAACCCTGACCTTGGGAACTATCCCTTCAAAGGAGCCCACCTTTGCTTGGATTAGTCTGTAGAGCAATTTGTCCCCCTAGGACATTGTTGAAAACAATAAAACAGTCAATGGGCAGTAAGTGGAGCTTAAGAGCCATGGGTGGTCAGGGAGGTCAGGGAAACAGGTGGCCAAGGCTTTAGTCCCTGAGGCTCAACATTGGAAGTTTAGCACTGAAGTGGGGACTTCACTAAAACAGACTTCACTAAAACAATCTAGCCAGTAATTAAACAAACAAGCAAATAGCAATAAGAAGTCCAAGAGAAGGTGGGGTAGAGTTGCTACAATGCATTGTCTAAAATGTCCAGTTCCAACAAAAAGTTATGAGACATACAAAGAAACAGCAAAGTATGACACACACACTGGGAAAAAAAACAGACTAGAGAAACTGCCTGTGAGAGTGACCAGACACTGGATTTAACAAAGACTTCAAAATAACCATTATAAATAGGTTCAAGGAACTAAAGAAAACCATAATTAAAGACATTAAGTAAGGAATGATGACAAGGTCACATCAAATACAGAATATCAATAAAAAAGAAAAATTTATTTAAAAAGAACCAAATAGAAGTTATGGAGTTGGAAAATAAAATAACTGAAATAAAACATTTACCAAAGAGGCTCAACAGATTTAAACTGGCAAGAGAAAGAATTAGTAAACTTGAAGATATTGATACAGACTATGCAAGACAAAGAAAAGAGAATAAAAATGAAAATGTCTCAGAGAAATATGGAACACCATTAAGCATACCAATATATGCATAATGAAGGAGAGGAAAAAGAAGCAGAAAAAATATTTGAAGAAATATATGCCTAAAAACTTCCCAAACTGGCCGGGCACGGTGGCTCACACCTGTAATTCCAGCACTTAGGGAGGCTGAGACAGGCAGGTCACCTGAGGTCGGGAGTTTGAGACCAGCCTGGCCAACGTGGTGAAACCCCTGTCTCTACTAAAAATACAAAAATTAGCTGAGCATGGTGGCAAGCTCCTGTAATTCCAGCTACTTGGGAGGCTGAGAGGCAGGAGAATCGCTTGAACCTGGGAGGTGGAGGTTTCAGTGAACTGAGATTGCACCACTGCACTCCAGCCTGGGCAACAAGACCAAAACTGCGTCACAACAACAACAAGAAAAAAAAAAACTTACCAAACTTACTGAAAAGCATTAATCTACACATTCAGGAGGCTCAATGACTCAAGTAGGATAAATGCAGAGATCCACAGACACATAGTAAAAATATCAAAAGTCATAAGACAAGGAGAAAATATTAAAAGCAGCAGGAGAAAAATAACTCATCATTTACAAGGGAAACTCAAGAAGATTAACAGCTGTGTTATTATCAAACAATGGAGGCCAGAGGCAGTGGAATGACATATTCAAAGTGTACAAAGAAAGAACTATTAACTAAGAATCCTATATCTAGGAAAACGATCTTTTAAAAATGAAGGCAAAATAAAGACATTCCCAGATAAACAAAAACTGAGAGACTGAGAAAATTGGTTGCTAAGAGATCTGCCTTACAAGAAATAATAAAGGAATTCTTCAGGTTGAAAGCCAATGACCCTATAGGCTAATATGAATCCACATGAAAAAACATACAGTACCAGTAAAGGTAATTATGTATTATAAAAGACAGTATAAGTGCATATTTCTTCTCTTTTTGTCTCAACAGATTTTGAAAAGCAATTATAAAAAACAATAGATACAGAAGTTAGTGCTGGGCCTATAACTTATAGAAATGTAATATATTTGCCAACAGTAGCACAAAAGAGGTAGGTGGGAGCAAAGCTTTATTGGGCTAAGGAAATGACTCCACATGGTAACTCAAATCTACAAAAATAAATGTAACAATCCAGAAAGGATAAATAAGAAGGTAGGTATAACAAAAGCTATAAATATGTATTGCTTTCCTTTCTTCCATCAGCTTCTTTAAAAGTCACAAAATTTTACAAAGCAATAATTATATCAACGTATTGTTGGGTTTATAAATTTATAAACATAATATGTATAACAATAATATCATAAAAAGGAAAAGGAATAATGCTCTACAGAAGTAACATTTCTATATTTTACTGGAATTAAGTTAGTATGAATCTGAAGCTGATTCTGATAAGTGAAAATGTATGTTGAGTCCTAGAGCAGCTACTGCAAGCACAACTCAAAAAATATGATGAAAAGTCATTAAAGAAATTAGAATTCTACATTGGAAAATATTCACCGATTGCAAAAGAAAGCAATAAAGGAAGTATAGAGGAACAAAAAGATATGAGGTATATTGAAACAAAAAATAAAATAGAAGACATAAATCCAACAATATTAATAACAATATGAAATGTCAATGGGTTAGACAACCTAGTCAAAAGGCAGAGATTATCAGACTGGACTAAAAAAAATAAGACCCAACTATATAATGCATATAGGAGACAGATTTTAGATTCAAAGAGACAAGTAAATTGAAAGTAAGAGGACAGAAAAAGTATATCATATAAACCGCAACCACAAGAAAGCTGGAATGGCTATACAATATCAAACAAACTAGATCTTAAAAGAGAAATTGTTACAAGAGATGATGGGGGACATTTTATAATGCTAAGAGGCTCGATGCATCAGGAAGATATAACAATTATAAACATATATGCACTTAAAACACAAAACAGCATGAAAATACATGAAATAAAAATTAACAGAAATGAAGGGAGAAATAGTTCAACAGTAAAATACTTCAATATCCCACTTTCAATAACGTATGGTAGTCCCCTGTAATTTCATTTTCCATGGTCAACAGTGGTTGGAAAATATTAAATAAAAAATTCTTGGCTGGGCATGGTGGCTCATGCCTGTAATCCCAGCACTTTGGGAGGCTGAGGCAGGTGGATCACAAGGTCAAGAGATCAAGACCATCCTGGCTAACACAGTGAAACCCTGTCTCTACTAAAAATACAAAAAAAAAAAAATTATCCAGGTGTGGTGGCGGGTGCCTGTAGTCCCAGCTACTCGGGAGGCTGAGGCAGGAGAATGGCGTGAACCCGGCAGGCAGAGCTTGCAGTGAGCGGAGATCACACTACTGCACTCCAGTCTGGGCCACAGAGCGAGACTTCGTCTCAAAAAAAAAAAATCCTGAAATAAACAATTCACAAGTTTTAAATTGCACAATGTTCTGAGGAGTGTGATGAAATCTCACACTGTCCCACTCTATCCTGCCCAGGATGTGAATCATCCTTTTGTCAAGAGTAATCACACTGCATATGCTACCTGCCCATCAGTCACTTGGTAGAAATCTAGGTTATCAGATTGCAAGGCTTGGGTTTGAGTAATCTTTATTTAATAACATCCCAAAGCAAAAGAGTAGTGATGCTGGCATACTGTTATAATCATTTCTTTTATTATTATTGTTAATCTGTGCCTAATTTATAAATTAAACTTTATCATGGGTATGTATATATAGAAAAAAAAACAGTATATACAGGGTTCGGGACTATCTGTGGTTTCAGGCTTCCCCTAGGGTTCTTGGAACATAGCTCCTGCATATAAGGGGGCACTACTATATAGATCAAACAGGCAGAAGATCAGTGAGGAAAAAGAAGACTTTAACAAGGCACTATAAACCAATTAGACTTAACAGGCATCTATAGAAAACTTCACCTAACAACAGGAAAATACATATTCTTCTCAATTGCACAGGGAACATTCTTCAGGATATGAGCTAAGCCATACAATAAGCCTAAAAATTTTTAAAGAACTGAAATAATTTACATTCCCACCAACAGTGTAAAAGCATTCCTATTTCTCTGCAACCTCGCCAGCATCTGTTATTTCTTGACTTTAATAATCGTCATTCTGACTGAAATGAGATGGTATCTCATTGTGGTTTTGACTTGCATTTCTCTAATGATCAGTGATGTTGAGCTTTTTTTGGTGTGTTTGTTGGCCACATGAATGTCTTCTTTTGAGAAGTGTCCATGTCCTTTGCTCACTTTTTAATGGGATCATTTTTTTTTTCTTGAGGATTTGTTTAAGTTCCTTGTAGATTCTGGATTAGACCTTTGTCAGGTGGATAGATTGCAAAATTTTTCTCCCGTTCTGTAGGTTGCCTGTTCGCTCTAATGATAGTTTCTTTTGCTGTGCAGAAGCTCTTTAGTTTAATTAGATCCCATTTGTCAATTTTTGCTTTTGTTGCAATTGCTTGTGGCGATTTCATCATGAAATCTTTACCTGCGCCTATGCCTCAAGTGGTATTGCCTAGATTTTCTTCTAGGGTTTTTACATTTAAGTCTTTAATCCACCTTTAAAAAAAATTTTTTTTATTATACTTTAAGTTCTAGGGTACATGTGCACAACGTGCAGTTTGGTTACATATGTATACATGTGCCATGTTGGTGTGCTGCACCCATTAACTCGTCATTTACATTAGGTATATCTCCTAATGCTATCCCTCCCCCCTACCCCCACCCCATGACAGGCCCCAGTGTGTGATTTTCCCCACCCTGTGTTCAAGTGTTCTCACTGTTCAATTCCCACCTATGAGTGAGAACATGCAGCGTTCGGTTTTCTGTCCTTGCGATAATTTGCTGAGAATGATGGTATCCAGCTTCATCCATGTCCCTACAAAGGACATGAACTCATCCTTTTTTATGGCTGCATAGTATTCCATGGTATATATGTGCCATATTTTCTTAATCCAGTCTATCATTGATGGACATTTGGGTTAGTTCCAAGTCTTTGCTATTGTGAATAGTGCCACAATAAACATACATGTGCATGTGTCTTTATAGCAGCATGATTTATAATCCTTTGGGCATATACCCAGTAATGGGATGGCTGGGTCAAATGGTATTTCTAGTTCTAGATCCTTGAGGAATCACCACACTGTCTTCCACGATGGTTGAACTAGTTTACAGTGCCACCAACAGTGTAAAGGTGTTCCTGTTTCTCCACATCCTCTCCAGCACCTGTTGTTTCCTGACTTTTTAATGATTGCCATTCTAACTGGTGTGAGATGGTATCTCATTGTAGTTTTGATTTTCATTTCTCTGATGGCCAGTGATGATGAGCATTTTTTCATGTGTTTTTTTGGCTGCATAAATGTCTTCCTTTGAGAAGTGTCTGTTCATATCCTTCACCCACTTTTTCATGGGGTTGATTTTTTCTTGTAAATTTGTTTAAGTTCTTTGTAGAGTCTGGGTATTAGCCCTTTGTCAGATGGGTAGATTGTAAAAATGTTCTCCCATTCTGTAGGTTGCCTCTTCACTCTGATGGTAGTTTCTTTTCCTGTGCAGAAGCTCTTTAGTTTAATTAGATCCCATTTGTCAGTTTTGGCTTCTGTTGCCATTGCTTTTGGTGTTTTAGTCATGAAGACCTTGCCCATGCCTATGTCCTGAATGGTATTGCCTAGGTTTTCTTCTAGGGTTTTTATGGTTTTAGGTCTAACATTTAAGTCTTTAATCCATCTTGAATTAATTTTTGTATAAGGTGTAAGGAAGGGATCCAGTTTCAGCTTTCTACATATGGCTAGCCAGTTTTCCCAGCACCATTTATTAAATAGGGAATCGTTTCCCCATTTCTTGTTTTTGTCAGGTTTGTCAAAGATCAGATCATTGTAGATGTGTGGTGTTATTTCTGAGGGCTCTGTTGTGTTCCATTGGTCGTCTATATCTGTTTTTTTTTTTTTCTTTTGAGACGCAGTCTCACTGTGTCGCCCAGGCTGGAGTGCAGTGGCGCAATCTCGGCTCACTGCAAGCACTGCCTCCCGAGTAGCTGAGACTACAGGCGCCCACCACCATGCCCGGCTAATTTTTTTGTATTTTTAGTAGAGATGGGGTTTCACTGTGTTAGCCAGGATGGTCTCGATCTCTTGACCTCCACCCATCTCGGCCTCCCAAAGTGCTGGGATTACAGGCGTGAGCCACCGTGCCCGGCCTATATCTCTGTTTTGGTACCAGTACCATGCTGTTTTGGTTACTGTAGCCTTGTAGTATACTTTGAACTCAGGTAGCGTGATGCCTCCAGCTTTGTTCTTTTGGCTTAGGATTGTCTTGGTGATGCAGGCTCTTTTTTTGGTTCCATATGAACTTTCAAGTAGTTTTTTCCAATTCTGTGAAGAAAGTCATTGGTAGCTTGATGGGGATGGCATTGAATCTACAAATTACCTTGGGCAGTATGGCCATTTTCACGATATTGATTCTTCCTATCCATGAGCATGGAATGTTCTTCCATTTGTTTGTGTCCTCTTTTATTTCGTTGAGCAGTGGTCTGTAGTTCTCCTTGAAGATGTCCATCACATCCCTTGTAAGTTGGATTCCTAGGTATTTTATTCTCTTGGAAGCCATTGTGAATGGGAGTTCACTCATGATTTGGCTCTCTGTTTGTCTGTTGTTGGTGTATAGAAATGCTTGTGATTTTTGCCCATTGATTTTGTATCCTGAGACTTTGCTGAAGTTGCTTATCAGCTTAAGGAGATTTTGGGCTGAGACGATGGGTTTTCTAAATATACAATCATGTCATCTGCAAACAGGGACAATTTGACTTCCTCTTTTCCTAATTCAATACCCTTTATTTCTTTCTCCTGCCTGATTGACCTGGCCAGAACTTCCAAACTATGTTGAATAGGAGTGGTGAGAGAGGGCATCCCTGTCTTGTGCCAGTTTTCAAAGGGAATGCTTCCAGTTTTTGCCCATTCAGTATGATATTGGCTGTGGGTTTGTCATAAATAGCTCTTATTATTTTGAGATACATCCCATCGATACCTAGTTTATTGGGAGTTTTTAGCATGAAGTGTTGTTGACTTTTGTCGCAGGCCTTTTCTGCATCTATTGAGATAATCATGGGGTTTTTGTCTTTGGTTCTGTTTATATGATGGATTACATTTATTGGTTTGTGTATGTTGAACCAGCCTTGCATCCCAGGGATGAAGCCCACTTGATCATGGTGGATAAGCTTTTTGATGTGCTGCTGGATTCAGTTTGCCAGTATTTTATTGAGGATTTTTGCATCGATGTTCATCAGGGATATTGGTCTAAAATTCTCTTTTTTTGTTGTTTCTCTGCCAGGCTTTGGTATCAGGATGATCCTGGCCTCATCAAATGAGTTAGGGAGGATTCTCTCTTTTTCTATTGATTGGAATAGTTTCAGAAGGAATGATACCAGCTCCTCTTTGTACCTCTGATAGAACTCAGCTGTGAATCCATCTGGTCCTGGACTTTTTTTGGTTGGTAGGCTATTAATTATTGCTTCATTTTCAGAGCCTGTTATTGGTCTATTCAGGGATTCAACTTCTTCCTGGTTTAGTCTTGGGAAGGTGTATGTGTCCAGGAATTTATCCATTTCTTCTAGATTTTCTTGTTTATTTGCATATAGGTGTTTATAGTATTCTCTGATGGTAGTTTGTATATCTGTGGGATTGGTGGTGATATAACCTTGATCATTTTTTATTGCCTCTATTTGACTCTTCTTTTTTATCAGTCTTGCTAGCGGTCTATCAATTTTGTTGATCTTTTCAAAAAACCAGCTCCTGAATTCATTGATTTTTTGAATGGTTTTTTGTGTCTCTATTTCCTTCAGTTCTGCTCTTATCTTAGTTATTTCTTGACTTCTGCTAGCTTTTGAATTTGTTTGCTCTTGCTTCTTTAGTTCATTTAATTGTGATGTTAGGGTGTCAATTTTAGATCTTTCCTGCTTTCTCTTGTGGGCATTTAGTGCTATAAATTTCCCTCTACACACTGCTTTAAATGTCTCCCAGAGATTCTGGTATGTAGTGTCTCTGTTCTCATTGGTTTCCAAGAACTTCTTTATTTCTGCCTTCATTTTGTTATGTACCCAGTAGTCATTCAGGAGCAGGTTGTTCAGTTTCCATGTAGTTGAGTGGTTTTGAGTGAGTTTCTTAATCCTGAGTTCTAGTTTGATTGCACTGTGGTCTGAGAGACAGTTTGTTATAAATTCCATTCTTTTACATTTGCTGAGGAGTGCTTTACTTCCAACTATGTGGTCAATTTTGGAATAAGTGCAACGTGGTGCTGAGAAGAATGTATATTCTGCTGATTTGGGGTGGAGAGTTCTGTAGATGCCTATTAGGTCTGCTTGGTGCAGAGCTGAGTTCAATTCCTGCATATCCTTGTTAACTTTCTGTCTCGTTGATCTGTCTAATGTTGACAGTGGGGTGTTAAAGTCTCCCATTATTATTGTGTGGGGGTCTAAGTCTCTTTGTAGGTCTCTAAGGACTTGCTTTATGAATCTGAGTGCTCCTGTATTGGGTGCATATATATTTAGGATAGTTAGCTCTTCTTGTTGAATTGATCCCTTTACCATTATGTAATGGCCTTCTTTGTCTCTTTTGATCTTTGTTGGTTTAAAGTCTGTTTTATCAGAGATTAGGACTGCAACCTCTGCTTTTTTCTGTTTTCCATTTACTTGGTAGATCTTCCTCCATCCCTTTATTTTGAGCCTATGTGTGTCTCTGCACATCAGATGGGTCTCCTGAATACAGCACTCTGATGGGTCTTGACTCTTTATCCAATTTGCCACTCTGTGTCTTTTAATTGGAGCATTTAGCCCATTTACATTTAAGGTTAATATTGTTATGTATGAATTTGATCCTGTCATTATGATGTTAGCTGGTTATTTTGCTTGTTAGTTGATGCAGTTTCTTCCTAGCATCGACGGTCTTTACAGTTTGGCATGTTTTTGCAGTGGCTGGTACCGGCTGTTCCTTTCCATGTTTAGTGCTTCCTTCAGGAGCTCTTGTAAGGCAGGCCTGGTGGTGACAAAATCTCTCAGCATTTGCTTGTCTGTGAAGGATTTTATTTCTCCTTCACTTATGAAGCTTAGTTTGGCTGGATATGAAATTCTGGGTTGAAAATTCTTTTCTTTAAGAATGTTGAATATTGGCCCCTATTCTCTTCTGGCTTGTAGAGTTTCTGCCAAGAGATCTGCTGTTAGTCTGATGGGCTTCCCTTTGTGGGTAACTCGACCTTTCTCTCTGGCTGCCCTTAACATTTTTTCCTTCATTTCAACTTTGGTGAATCTGACAATGATGTGTCTTGGAGTTGCTCTTCTTGAGGAGTATCTTTATGGTGTTCTCTGTATTTCCTAAATTTGAACGTTGGTCTGCCTTGGTAGGTTGGGGAAGTTCTCCTGGATAATATCCTGAAGAGTGTTTTCCAACTTGGTTCCATTCTCCCTCCCGTCACTTTCAGGTACACCAATTAGATGCAGATTTGGTCTTTTCATATAGTCCCATAGTTCTTGGAAGCTTTGTCGTTTCTTTTTACTCTTTTTTATCTAAACTTCTCCTCTCGCTTCATTTCATTCATTTGATCTTCAATCACTGATATCCTTTTTCCAGTTGATCAAATGGGCTACTGAAGCTTGTGCATGTGTCACGTAGTTCTCGTGCCATGGTTTTCAGCTCCATCAGGTTATTTAAGGTCTTCTCCACACTGTTTATTCTAGTTAGCCATTTGTCTAATCTTCTTTCAAGGTTTATAGCTTCTTTGCAATGGGTTTGAACATCCTCCTTTAGCTCGGAGAAGTCTGTTATTACCGATTGTCTGAAGCCTTCTCTCAACTTGTCAAAGTCATTTTCCATCCAGCTTTGTTCCGTTGCTGTTGAGGAGCTGCATTCCTTTGGAGGAGAACAGGTGCTCTGACTTTTAGAATTTTCAGCTTTTCTGCTCTGGTTTCTCCCCATCTTTGTGGTTTTATCTACCTTTGGTCTTTGATGATGGTGACATACAGATGGGGTTTTGGTGTGGATGTCCTTTCTGTTTGTTAGTTTTCCTTCTAACAGTCAGGACCCTCAGCTGCAGGTCTGTTGGGAGTTTGCTGCAGGTCCACTCCAGATCCTGTTTGCCTGAGTATCACCAGCAGAGGCTGCAGAACAGCCAATACTGCAGAACGGCAAATGTTCCTGCCTGATCCTTCCTCTGGAAGCTTCGTCTCAGAGGGGCACCCGGCAGTATGAGGTGTCAGTTGGCCCTAATGGGAGATGCCTCCCAGTTAGGCTACTCAGGGGTCAGGGACCCACTTGAGGAGGCAGTCTGTCCGTTCTCAGATCTCAAGCTCCATGCTGGAAGAACCACTACTCTCTTCAAAGCTGTCAGACAGGGACGTTTAAGTCTGCAGAAGTTTCTGCTGCTGTTTGTTCAGCTATGCCCTGCCCCCAGAGGTGGAGTCTACAGAGGCATGAAGGCCTCCTTGAGCTGCGGTGGCCTCCACCCAGTTCGAGCTTCCCGTCCACTTTGTTTACCTTCTCAAGCCTCAGCAATGGCGGACGCCACTCCCTCAGCCTTACTGCTGCCTTGCAGTTCAATCTCAGACTGCTGTGTTAGCAGTGAGTGAGGCTCCGTGGGCATGGGACCCTCCAAGCCAGGTGCAGGATATAATCTCCTGGTGTGCCGTTTGCTAAGACCACTGGAAAAGCACAGCATTAGGGTGGGAGTGTCCCGATTTTCCAGGTACCGTCTGCCATGGCTTCCCTTGGCTAGGAAAGGGAATTCCCGGACCCCTTGCACTTTCCTGGTGAGGTGATGCCCCACCCTGTTTCGGCTCACACTCCGTGGGCTGCACACACTGTCCGATAAGCCCCAGTGAGATGAACCCTGTACCTCAGTTGGAAATGCAGAAATCACCCATCTTCTGAGTCGCTCACTCTGGGAGCTGTAGACTGGAGGTGTTCCTATTCGGCCATCTTGGAACCTCCAATCCTTTAATCCATCTTGAGTTAATTTTTGTATAAGGTGTAAGGAAGGGGTCCAGTTTCAATTTTCTGCATATGGCTAGCCAGTTCTCTCAGCACCATTTATTAAATAGGGAATCATTTCCCCATTGCTTGTTTTTGTCAGGTTTAAAGAAGGCATTCATATGGCCAACAAAGATATGAAAAAAAGCTCAACATCACTGATCATTAGACAAATGCAAATCAAACCACAATGAGATACCCTTTCACACCACTCAGAACAGCGATTATTAAAAAGTCAAGAAACAACTGATGCTGGCGAGGTTGCAGATAAATAGGAATGCTTTTACACTGTTGGTGGGAATGTAAATTAGTTCAACCATTGTGAAAGACGGTGTAGCGATTCCTCAAAGATCTAGAACCAGAAATACCATTTGCCCCAGCAATCCAATTACTGGGCATATACCCAAAGGAATATAAATTATTCTGTTACAAAGATACATGCACATGTATGTTCACTGCAGCACTATTCACAATAGCAAAGACATGGAATCAACCCAAATGCCCATTGATGATAGACCAGATAAAGAAAATGTGGTGCATATACACCATGGAATACTATGCAGCCATAAAAAGGAACGAGATCATGTCCTCTGCAGAGACATGAATGGAGCTGGAAGCCATTATCTTCAGCAAACTAACGCAAGAACATAAGACCAAATGCTGCATGTTCTCACTTATAAGTGGGAGCTGAACAATGAGAACACGTGAACACAGGGAGGGGAACAGCACATACTGGGGCCTGTTGGGGAGTGCAGTTGGGGGAGGGAGAGCATTAGGAAAAATAGCTAATGCATGCTGGGCTTAATACCTACGTTATGGGTTGACAGGTGCAGCAAACCACCATGCCACTCATTTACCTATGTAACAAACTTGCACATCCTGCACATGTATCCTGGAACTTAAAAATTAAAATTAAAAAAAGTAAAATAAAAATAAATGTATCAGGGCAATTCCAGAAATATGAATTCACTTGCTAAGAATACAATGGTTGTGTCTCTCCATTCAGGAAGCTCAGCAAAACCCCATTTCCCTAATCAGAGCTAAATGTCTATATTATGTGACAGCAACATTTACTCACTTATTTATAAAATTTGCATGATTTTAGAGAAAAAAATATAGAATACCTGTGTTTTGAATTCCAGAATGTTATTTCCTGGGTTAATTCTTCCTAGTAATATCAAATCTTTTATCTGAATACATTTCTTTTTAGGAGCTCTACTGTAGTTTAAAGCCTTTTTTATTGTATCTTGTTGCCCAGATCCAGAGGAAGAGGAGATCTGACTGTCATCTGCACATGGAACAACAGAAACTGATTTTTTAAGATATGGTTTCATCTGATGCACTGTATCACTGCCTAAGACAGCAATCCCTTGATGTGCCAGAGATTCTGATGCCCCTGTAGGTGATTGCTGGGAACTTGTTTTTCTGTTTCCTCTTTTGGGATCATAATTGGAAAGGTCCTGATCACAAATAATATTTGATGGATGGGCAGCATTTTCGGCAAGGACACTTGCAGTTTCTGAAATATTTAATTTGCCGATTACTGGGGAAAAAACATAGAATTCATGGTCTTTGTCTGTAGCTTCTGTAAGATCATTCTCTTTCTGTGAATATTCTGTTTGACCAATAAAAGCAACAGGTTGGGATGGTAATTTATTCTTCTCTGTGCCATCTGAATGTCTGGATTTTGGAAAACCATCCAAGGTACAATCACTGACATTTTGTTTAGAATTCATATCATTTCCAGAAAATTCTCCCCTTCTCACTGCCTCTGAATTTAGACAAATGTTGGTATTTTGGCTGTAGTTCCAAGTTTCCAGAGACAATTGTGTTTCCTGCATGCTTCCAGAAACAGGAGAAAGTGAACCTGATTGGGGATGCTCTAAATTTTCCAGACTGGTGAGCTCTTGGCTGTCCTTTTCACTAGAGATTTCTGATCTGGGTGGGAGCTTCCTTAAACTAAGACAAGGCAATGATGTAACATTCTTACAGTTTTGAATTTTCAGGCTTATTTTTTTCTGTTTTTTTGCCACAACTAAAAGGCTCTTCTGTCTTGCAGCCAAGTTGGCCAATTGTTCTCTCAGGGCTCCATGCTTAAATGACTCTATGGATACCCTATAGGAAGAAACAGAAAGAGAAAAAATGCAATAACAGCAGAAAACTTTTCAAAGCGGTCACTTACAGGTTAAAGATACTTTGTCTCCAAATTTTAATCACTTTAAAATACACAAAACTATGCCTGTGCAATTTATTGCCTTTGATTTTTTTAATCTGACCACCTGCAGCCTGTTGACGCAAAATATTTCCTTTGAGAGGAAACTGATTCCTTTATTTAAGTAAGTGTGCCCTTTTTTTAAGGAGGTGACAGTAAGGTTATCAAGATTTTATATTCATATAATTATTATCAATTGGGAGTCAACTCTAAAAGACAAACAAAACTTGGATCATCTATCTAAACATCTATTTAGTCGTTGGTTGGAAGGTAGCAATTGGTGGCTAAGGAGAGCCATCGTTCTTTAAATTTGGGGCTTGCTTACCTGTTTATTAGTAAGTACAATTTGAAAGTTCTATTCAGGTTCTCTTAGCTTTGGAAGAACAAGATTGTTTTGTGAATAATCATACTTCAGCTAGACCTGAGAAAAGTTAGTTCCCCAAGTAATTACTGTAGTTGTATTTTGAACCTGTATGAAGACACTTCCAAGTCCAGAGGGACTACCGAGGAAAGCATCATTCTGTGTGTCTTCCCCAAACTGAATTTCTCAAGACCTTGAGGACTAAGAAAGAGGAAATGGCTTTTCACATCTTCATACTTTTGTCTTTTGATTATGCCCACCAATCCCACCCTGACCTTCAGATTATTGGACACTTTGTTTTCAGTGGTTCTCAAACATTTTGGTCTCAGGAACTACTTGTACTCTTCAAAATTACTGAGGAACCCAAACAGCTTTTGTGTATATGAATATCTATCAGTATTTAGTGTTTTAGAAATTAAAACTGAGAAACTTTTTAAACAAAAGAATACACAACACATTCCATCAGGCTTTATCATATATCATGTGGCGTCTGAAAAATTCCACTGTACATTCACGAGAGAATGAGAGCAAGAGAGCAATAACATCTTACTATTATTATTAAAAAATAGTTTTGACTTCACAGATCCTGTGAAATGGTCTCAGGAACCCCACCATGGGTCCCTGGACCACAGTTTAAGAGCTGCTGTTTTAAGGAAAAGCAATAATATAGATATATCTTGCCTCTCCTATCAAGGTTTAGAGCTGATACTAAATTCCCAGCAGACTGGATGTTAAAAGAAGTAGTATACATAAGTGAAAAAGTCAGCAAGAAGAAGGATTCATATTAGCAAACAACTGGTAGCATAAAATGCAAAAGAAATACATAATATCAAACTTAAAACTATGTGAAACAAGGCGTTCAGACACAAAACTTAAGATTATCCACACCAAGATGTGAAGTCTTATAGCAATATTAATAAGAATTTATGTATTGAAACTCCAATTGATCAGGAACTTTTGAAAATTCCAGGTATAGTACATTGTTAACCACAGGACACTAAAGGAAATTCAAGCAAGCCTCTCCAAAGTCCCCTAAAATTACCCATATGTAGGTTATATAAGCTCACTGCTTTATATTGACAGGAAAACAAGGAGGAAACAGAAGGGAACTTGTGTTAGCTATTCACTGGAGAAGAAGGCAAAATGGGGATTAAAAATAAAAATAGAAAATTGATTTTTTAAAATAAGTTCAGAAAAAATTGAATATGTAATAGACATTAAATGATTATAGGAGAAGAATATATAAGGACATGTTTAGAAAACTGAATGTGAATAAAGAATAGGGAGTGTAAGTAGCTAAGCCTATTAAAAACTAATAAAAAATAATGCCCAAACAAGAAAAAAACATGTAACATTTTTTTCACAAAAAAATATGAGAAGAGGTATATAACCAATATAATCAGGATAAAACTCTTTAAGGACCTTGAGATTTTAGAAATACAATAAAACACAAAATTAATCAACTGATTGATCAACTGCTTAGAAGGACGTTTGTGACAGCAAAAAAGAAACTTTTTTAGTGTAGAAAATTTGAGTGTGCTAAAGAAATAAATTTGCCTGTGGGATTCACAACCAGAAAGGCTTTCATAAAATTCTCCACTGTAGACAACTTTTTAAGATACCGAAATGTTCTTTTTTGACTATCCCAAGTAATAGTGTAGAAAAATACCTTTCTGGGAAGTATAATTTTCCATGGTAGTAACAGATTAGACAACCTCATAAAGTCATTATTTGGCCCCAAGCAGTGTTTGTATTCTTAAGAAATTCTAGACAACTATTGCAGCTAAAAATGGATAAATTCTAGAAACTCAAAAGCACTCTTTTTTTTCTTTTTCTACTCACCTGTATTTTTTAGCCAGATCATCCCTTTCTGCTTTCTGCTTGGCAAGCACATTATCCATAATCTTTTTTATCTTTAACATCTTTTCAATGTATTGTTCTAGAAACATGACAATAAAAAGTTAGCTAACTGAGGGAGAGTGAATGTCAAATTTGGTCATATGAGAATTAGCCCTATTGTTAATTTTAAAAAGCGTTATTCCCTATGATCTTCCCCAATATTAATAGCCCAGATATCTCAATTAAGGCTTATTTAACAATGTCAATCTATGGAAATGCCCTGAAGTGTATAGATAAGAATGCTGTAAAACAGTAGGCCAGCCTGAGTTCTAATCCTGCTGCCCCACTAAGTTCTGTGAGCCTGGACATGTAACTTATATGGTTAGCTTTCTTACCTGTGAAATGAAGGTAGTAAAGGAAGATATTTTGTTAAAATTATTTCATTTTTTTAAAATACAAAAGGAATACATTAACATTGTAAAATTTTTTCAAGCCATATAAATATTTACAAAGATGAAAAGTAAGAGTATCCCTACTCACCCCACTGCTTCTTCTCTAATGTATTCAACAAGGGCGGTTACTGTTAATACTTTAGGGGTATGTATGTTTGTAAAATTTGTGTTATATATTTATTATTTTAAATACTTACACTATATATAATTATACATTATATGCACTTAAAAAATAGAATTTTTTAATTCTAAAAATAGAATCATGCTATCAGTTCTTGTTCTTTGCATTTATAACATTTACATTGTACTATATGATACCTAAGGTCACCTATAGATCTTACAAACCACCATTACAATAATTACTTAAATTTTCCCAACTTTCTTCCTTTGCTTTCCAAGTAAAGGCATAATGACCTTTCTCCCAACACAGATCCACATGATTACCCATAAATGTGGGTTATGTACAAATCCAGATTCCCAAGTAGGAAACTGAAAGGGTTAAATGCATATATTTTAATTCTTTTAAGCTACTTGTTGTTTCTTTCACTTTCGGCTTTCTTTCTTAAAATTTTTCCTAATTTTTTGGACCAATGCACATTTTTCTGGTTAAAGTAACTTGAGACAATCTGTGGTAGAAAATGACATGAAGTTCAGAGGTAGAATTTGTTTTAGAAATTCCCTCAGCAAATCAGACACATGATTTGGTAAGTATTGAGTCAGTGTCCTCAGAGCAGTTTCTATTGCCCTAATACTGTGGCTAAGGATTAGTTTCACGACATGATGCATATGCTAACAAAGGGGGAAAATGTGTACAATCAATAAGAATTTAGACATAATTTTGTTCAGCAGATTTGACACTGTTTATTAAAAGACATTTTAAATTATCTATGTGCCCTGTCATCCCAGCTTTTCCAACTGAATTTTAAACCATAGGTAAAAATAACATACTATAGTAACTTAAAATATTCTGTATGTTTCTCTAAGAAACAACAGAAATAAATTTTATATATAATTTGGTATCACACACTTCTTTATCAAAGATGATATTAATCAATGGTATGTTAAAGAGAATCTAGAATTGTCCTAATATGTGTAAGATTTTAATACTTCATTAGACATTACAAAACAATGAGGATGAGAGAAATTATTCAACAAATAGGGATGCGTAATAGGGTAGTAATACGGAGTAAACCTATTCTATCCTTATCTTAAATACAGAAAAAAATTTCAGATGAATTATGCATTAAAATACTTAGGGAAAAATATACAAAATGTTAACAATGGCAATTTTCTGCCTCGGTTCAGTTGAAGCAGTTCAGTTGACAACTGATAGAAAAGTGAGTGCAAGGTCTCTTTAAGAAAAATTTTCAAAGAAATGTACAAAATGGGACTCATTACTCAGATCCCTCAGCCAGATCAAAGCTATCACAAGTGTCAGATGTGGAGGAGGGTGAGTCTGAAAAACGATTTCTTTAGAGAGCAGTTGCTTACCTGAGTGGGAATCTGCATATTCAGCAGCAAGAGTAAGGGGTAAAGGGTCTTCTCTTCTTTACCTCAAGCCTAATAGGGTAAGTTCCTCAAAAGATTATTTAGAGAACCTAGCTGAACTCTAAGTTGACATGACAATGAATTGGTATCTGGCTTCCTTCTTGAACACCTAGAGACCTTGAAAAATGAGGAGCTACCACAGCAGGGCCAAAAGAAAGTTGCTGCTGAGCTGAGAAGTAATTGTCTTCCCTTCTAACAATGGGCCTGAGGTGCAAAGTTCCTGAGGACTTGTTGTGAAGCCTGCCCTGTGACCCTGCCTATGAGGGCTTCCATCTGAGAGTGAGAGTCTGTGTAGGATGGTCCATCAGAAAAAAAAAATAGAAGCTGAGAGAAGACTGAGAGGGCACAGGGAAAGGGCAATGTGTATTGCCCACATCATAGAAGTTCCAGCCTGATGGACCATAGAGAAATTTCAGAAGAGTCTTAGAAAACTGCTCTCCAGAGACTGAGTTTTAAACACCTGTCAGGGAGTGGCAGAGCCAACCACAGTCAGTAATTAGTTACCATCCAAGAGCTCCAGGGTCCCACTGCCTTACCTCTCCTTCCTTAAGGGCAGTAAGACAAAAATAAAGGCATCAAGATTATTCAATGTATTGGTTATAATATAATAAAATTAAACTACAAAAACCTGGGGGTGGTGGGGAGAAGTTTCTAATTTTAGAGGCATTCAAATAAATAGAAAAAGGCCATTGAATTTTTAGTCTACAGAATTTGTAATTGTATATATTTAAACAAAAACTAACACACATTGCAAAGAAAAAGACAAGTGGCTGAAAAAGTATTTGCAGCAGTTATGGTAGAAAAGGAGTAAATAACTGTATTATATAAATAGGCTCCACTTGATGAATAAACAAAGAACAGAAACAGTTCTCAAAATAGGGAATAAAACTAGTGAAAAAGCACCACTGGGCCAGGCGCAGTGGCTCATGCCTGTAATCCCAGCACTTTGGGAGGTCGAGGTGGGCAGATCACAAGGTCAAGAGATCGAGACCATCCTGACCAACATGGTGAAACCCTGTCTTTACTAAAAATACAAAAATTAGCTGGGCATGGTGCATGCGCCTGTATTCCCAGCTACTCGGGAGGCTGAGGCAGAAGAATGGCTTGAACCTGGGAGGCGGAGGTTCCAGTGAGCTGAGATCACACCACTGCACTCCAACCTGGTGACAGAGTGAAACTCCATCTCAAAAAAAAAAGCACCACTAATAAGCAACATGGCAAATGAAAATATCAGGCATATTTTTCTTATTAAACTCGTAAGGTTATTTAAAATGAAAATACTGATGCTACTAGCAGTGTACACAAAGACACTAACGTGTACACTGCTAGTAGCATCAGTATTTTCACTTCCAAAGTGAAAATTAGTACTATCTATAAAATAGAATTTATCAATATAAATCAATAGATTTAAAATGCTTATATAATTTGACCAATAGTTAAAACTCTGTTAATCTTTCCTAAGAAGATAATACGTGTGGAAAAAGCTACATATTGTAGAACAGCAAAAAATTGGAAATCAAATGTTCAACAAAAAGGGAAAAATTTAGGAAGCTGTGGAACATTTATTAAACACTAAGAATGAAGACTATGAAAAAAATGCAAAATTACCATATATATCATGACCAAAACTATGTTTTTAAGAGTTTTATTGAGGTCCAATTGCATTACTATGTTCTTAGACAAAAAAAAAATGTGGGGAGGGGGGCCTGGAAATAAAACAACAAAATATTGTGATGGGACGGTAGCTAATTTTAGCATTTTTCTCTTTTTCTCGAAGTATATCTGTATGACTTTCATAATGAAAAAAATTATAAACTTGGAAAAATCATCTTGGATGCAAAAGACATTACAAATAGTAAATGAAATAAATATACTAACTGTACATTTTTGTTTGGGGGTATGAATTATTTTATGTTAGTTTCCTCCAAACATAACACGTACCATGTTAGGCCAGGACGAAAAGTAGAATGTGCAAAATTTTAAAGGAGATCATTTTTTTAAAGACTATACAAACATGAGTTAGGACAAGAGATGAACAGTTATATCCTGCTATACAAAAGGTTGATGAGGTACTTTAAATTACCTTACTTTTAGCTACTACTTTTAACTAATTTTTACATTCACAGATCTGAATTTATCAGGAACTACTTTCCACCTTATAAATCATAACTCAAAAAATATGTGAGTCATCAAGGGCTTGCATATATTCACTGAAGTTTGAGAAAATAAGATTATTAGGTCAGGGATCAAAGTCTAATTTGCTATTTTGAATCTTCAGTGTTTTGAAAACAGGAAGATATCTTTGCAGTAAGACATCCACCTGTTACATATGCTCTTCTGAAAGTAGGAGGATTTGCTTACCTTGTGTCACTGCTGCACCACCTTCCACTGCACTATTTCTGATCTACTTTTAAGGGTTACCATAGCTGGGTGAAGCTGACAACCCACAGGGTAACATAATCTCATCTCTTGTCACAATCTTACATTTTCTGTCATAGGATTATCTAAACATATCACTGGTATAGCTTATCTCTGATCATAGTTCTGAATGTCTCTCAAATTACTCATGCAACACTTTGCATCTAGAAGTATTTTTTTTTCTCTGTCACCCAGGCTAGAGTGCAGTGGCGCGATCTTGGCTCACTGCAAGCTCCGCCTCCAGGGTTCATGCCATTCTCCTGCCTCAGCCTCCCGAGTAGCTGGCACTACAAGCGCCCGCCAGCATCTAGAAGTATCTTTAACAACACAAACTACTGGTTTGCATCATGATAAAATCAGCCTTTTAGCTATCATTACAAGTCTACTTGAGACTTACTTTTAAAGTAAGTCTACTTTTAATGATATTAATAATTCCTAGCACTTTAAATCCTCTCACATAAAAATAGAAGACCACTTTTTCAGCCTTTGTGAGCTTTGAAATAAATATGTACCTTAAGAAGATGACCTTGGGTATCTGAAAATATCATACTTGAGTATGAGTCTATATTTACCTGCATCTTCAGGGTTTCTTATTTCAAACTCTAATAAATATTCTTGTTTTTCTTCTATATCTTGTAGAATGGCACTGAGGGTCTGATGCTATCAGATAAAAATATTTGAAACTTCATTATAAAGGGGTAGATATGCTCCCTGATATGCCATTGACAAACACAGAGTAAATAAAATACTAAAGAAAGTGTTCCTAAAAATGCTCATTCCTCTTTATGCTCAAAATGTACTCATACGTTGTATAAGCTTAACTGTATAAATGTTGCAGATTTGAACAAAAGCAAACAAATATATTTTGAATTATGTAGTAGATCTCCTGGAAAATAGAATGTAAAAGTAGCAATCACAAGAAATCAATTTCTCACTGACTTCTGTTGAAACTATAGGTGTAGGAGAAAAATAAATCACATAACATTGAAAGTGCATACATATAACAAGTTCACTTTAAGGCCTTATGACTTTCATTGCACACTATTAAAATCTTATACATAATCTTAGAAATACAAAACACTATGCTCTCAAAAATTCACAAAGGGGACTTAATACCACTCCTACATGCCCTTGTCAGTACTAATCTTCCTGCCTGGAATGCTTTCAATTCACTCTGCCCTGATCCTTCTCTTTCCCTATGAGAGAGAGAATCGTGGAGTGGGCTCTGGAACCAGACTTTCAGGGTGTAAATCCTAGCTTCACCTCTTCCTATCTGGGTGACTCCAGCAAGTTACTTGTCCTCTCTGTGCCTGAATTCTATAACACATGAAAATGCTAAGGACAATGTCAGCACAAAGTAAGAATCCACTAAATAGTGAATATTATAATCATATAAAACCCATCTCATACAGGAAACGTCTGACTTATCCAATCCATGCTGATTTCCTTTTTCTCAGAATTAAGAAATTCGGTGCTACATAATTTAACACTAACATAATAATGTCTTGTACATTATATTTCCTCATCAGGACAATGAGATCTTGTAGGCAGAAGCATGCCTTTTATATTTGTATATGGTTTCAACATTGTGGGTTCATAGCTATTGCTCCATTAATGATGACTGATGGTTTGACTCATATTACCTATCCTTTAATATACTCTCCATACACATTCATTTCTAAAACATGTAGGTCCTCAAAGCCTTCTGAAGTATGTTGCCCTGAAATTTTACTTTGGTGCCCATAAAAGATATTTTAAAAGTACATAATAAAATAACCTAATTATTTGGTAAAGCAGTCTTACTGCTGTCATTTATTAAATGCATCAAAGTGAAATTATAAAATACAAATATAAAAAACAAGCAAAAATAAAAACAACACTAAGGTTTACCGCTTCATACAGTGAATGATTTATGGTTATAAAAGCAAACAAAAGGCCAGAATTTGTGCTCAGGCTAAGCTCTATCCACAGATTAGGATAAAGAAAACATCTTTTGGTGCCAACTTTCCTTTCTCCTTTGCTCATATTGTAGATGTACTCAGTCTTGGACACTGTGGGCCAAGACTTATCTAAAACAAGGTTTCATTGAGAATGCTACCTTGGTTAAGATTTTGTGTCTAGTTAAGCTTTGTGTTTTTGTCCAACTAAGAATTTCAATCAATACGTATATCTTATTAAGCAACTGCTATGTTCTTTTTTTTCAAAAGTTACCTTTACATGATGGGTTTCGCAGCAAAGTTTATTACTATAAACCATATGGGATCGAGGGCAGCTAAACCAGGCTGCTTAATCCTCTTCTCTGTCTGGATTTCAGAATCTTTTCTACATCCCGTATCTCCTAGACACTTATGGAGTGAGTGAAGACACATTTATGACAGTGGCAGTGTCTATGGACAAGAAGTAGCCAAAGAACTCAAACTAGGTATAAAGGATAGCAGCTACTCCATAATTCTGTATTCAAAGCAGATAATTAAGAGTTAACCACATAGCATAACTTCCAGCCCATTCTGTTCACCATCTTATCTTTTATAATAAAAAATTTCATTGATTTTGTATCCTGAGACTTTGCTGAAGTTGCTTATCAGCTTAAGGAGATTTTGGGCTGAGACAATGGGGTTTTCTAGATATACAATCAATGTACAAAAATCACAAGCATTCTTATACACCAACAACAGACAAACAGAGAGCCAAATCATGAGTGAACTCCCATTCACAATTGCTTCAAAGAGAATAAAATAGCTAGGAATCCAACTTACAAGGGATGTGAAGGACCTCTTCAAGGAGAACTACAAACCGCTGCTCAACGAAATAAAAGAGGATACAAACAAATGGAAGAACATTCCATGCTCATGGATAGGAAGAATCAATATTGTGAAAACGGCCATACTGCCCAAGGTAATTTACAGATTCAATGCCATCCCCATCAAGCTACCAATGACTTTCTTCACAGAATTGGAAAAAACTACTTGAAAGTTCATATGGAATCAAAAAAGAGCCTGCATCGCCAAGTCAATCCTGAGCCAAAAGAACAAAGCTGGAGGCATCACACTACCTGACTTCAAACTATACTATAAGGCTACAGTAACCAAAACAGCATGGTATTGGTACCAAAACAGAAATATAGATCAATGGAACAGAACAGAGCCCTCAGAAGTAACGCTGCATATCTACAACTATCTGATCTTTGACAAACCTGAGAAAAACAAGCAATGGGGAAAGGATTCCCTATTTAATAAATGGTGCTGGGAAAACTGGCTAGCCATATGTAGAAAGCTGAAACTGGATCCCTTCCTTACACCTTATACAAAAATCAATTCAAGATGGATTAAAGACTTAAATGTTAGACCTAAAACCATAAAAACTCTAGAAGAAAACCTAGGCATTACCATTCAGGACATAGGCATGGGCAAGCACTTCATGTCTAAAACACCAAAAGCAATGGCAACAAAAGCCAAAATTGACAAATGGGATCTAATTAAACTAAAGAGCTTCTGCACAGGAAAAGAAACTACCATCAGAGTGAACAGGCAACCTACAGAATGGGAGAAAATTTTTGCAACCTACTCATCTGACAAAGGGCTAATATCCAGAATCTACAATGAACTCAAACAAATTTACAAGAAAAAAATAAACAACCCCATCAAAAAGTGGGCAAAGGACATGAACAGACACTTCTCAAAAGAAGACATTTATGCAGCCAAAAAACACATGAAAAAATGCTAACCATCACTGGCCATCAGAGAAATGCAAATCAAAACCACAATGAGATACCATCTCACACCAGTTAGAATGGCAATCATTAAAAAGTCAGGAAACAACAGGTGCTGGAGAGGATGTGGAGAAATAGGAACAATTTTACACTGTTGGTGGGACTGTAAACTAGTTCAACCATTGTGGAAGTCAGTGTGGCGATTCCTCAGGGATCTAGAACTAGAAATACCATTTGACCCAGCAATCCCATTACTGGGTATATACCCAAAGGATTATAAATCATGCTGCTATAAAGACACATGCACACGTATGTTTATTGCGGCATTATTCACAATAGCAAAGACTTGGAACCAACCCAAATGTCCAACAATGATAGACTGGATAAAGAAAATGTGGCACATATACACCATGGAATACTATGCAGCCATAAAAAAGGATGAGTTCATGTCCTTTGTAGGGACATGGATGAAATTGGAAATCATCATTCTCAGTAAACTATCACAAGAACAAAAAACCAAACACCACATATTCTCACTCATAGGTGGGAATTGAACAATGAGAACACATGGACACAGGAAGGGGAACATCACACTCTGGGGACTGTTGTGGGTTGGGGGGAGTGGGGAGGGATAGCATTGGGAGATATACCTAATGCTAGATGACAAGTTAGTGGGTGCAGCGCACCAGCATAGCACATGTATACATATGTAACTAACCTGCACATTGTGCACATGTACCCTAAAACTTAAAGTATAATAATAATAATAAATAAATAAATAAATAAAATAAATAAAAAATTTCTATCTTTGTATCATTAAAATGGAAAGTACTGCCATTAGCCAATAACTAACTGGCTGGCTCAAAGAATGGCATTTTCTAAGATGAAGAACAAAGTAATTTTAACTTCACTCACCACAGAAAGGCTTTCGCTTGATCTTTCTTGGTGTGAAAGGGAAGATGAGTCAATAGTTTTGCCATCATCACAAAAACACTGTTTATGTCTTTTAGACTGGACAGCAGGAATTTTTTCTTTAAAAAGTAAAATTAGAAAATATAATAAGAATGTGCAAAAATATAGTTTCATTTTTCAGTTTTAATGTGATGGGGATGAGAAGGATAAGTCAAGTCTGCAACTATTATAATATCTTAACCAACACTCATCATCAACATTAATTGGCTACTTACGGCTAGCATTTACTGAGCACTTGTCATATGCTGGGTGCCAAAAACTTTCCATAAATCATCTTATTTAATCTTCATATGAACCTGTGAAGTAGGTAGTTTATTATATCCATTTTACAGAAGAGGAAAGTGAGGCTTAGAGGGGTTCAAGAAGTTGCCCAATGTCACACAGCTAGAACTGAAACCAGATCTTATCTGATTCCAAAGTCCATGCTCTTAACCAATATGACTGGATTAATTGCCTCTGTAAAGTTCTCTTGGACCCTACTCCCATTCTGGATTCCCTTTCTCTATATTATCATTGTACCCTATATTCTTCATCCTTTGGGGTACCTGATCAAGGAAACAAGAAACAGTAGATATGTGGGAATAGATCTATCACTTTATAATAGATCTATCAACAACTCCAAATGCAGACTTCCCTGATAAGCTGAGCTAATCTAAATCATGGGAACTTTCAGGTATAGCTGTGAAGAGGGAGAGTGAAATGGCTGGGCCTCTAAGAAAGACCCTGACCCTATGGACTTACTATATGGAAGCAGGCAATGAAAAGAGGAAATTTGTATCACTCTTGACCTTGACCTATCCATGATCTAGCCCTCTGGTGAAATATAACACAATGAATATCCTTAGCTCTGACGAATTATATCAGTAATTCTTCCTTGGAAATCAACAGTTGGTAAGGATGTTGGTAGGCTAGGGGAGAAGTGTGTGACACAATTGCTCTCCCTAGCATTCTCCCTCAGGGTGAGAATATAGATACATTCCTGAGTATCTTCTTCTATGAGTCAAGGTTTGAGCATGAGGGAAAAGGAAGAACAATTCCCTCCCCTCAATACTTAATAAAATATAAAGTATTGCTAAAATGGTTCATAAAATTTTGCCTGATTGTACATTCCCTTGAAATATTCTTTTCATTGTAATATATGTTATATTCCTCTTAGTTGCAAAAACTTCAGTATAATGTCACCCTTTTCCAGCCCTACTACAACTAAACTGATCTGCCTGGCTTCAATTACATCTCTATCTCAAACCCAATGTTAGGGACATTAATGTTTGCTTGATGAATGCTACAGGTTTCATTTCAACATGTAACTCCAATCCAGTAGGATCATATGATCTATAAATTAAACCAAATTGTAAATGCCAATTTCTAAAAATAAATAATGGCTTTTGAAGAGTTTAATAAACATAGGACACATCTATCCCAGTTATGAAACAATTTACACAACAAATCAGAAGATTTTCCTAAGCAGAGATATATCTCTATATAAAATAGCAGCAATATTGATATACATACCATTGACTATAGCATCACTCTCATCTCTATTAACAGTCTCAATAGCACCATAAGATCTTAGTAATTCTTTCATTTTTTCATCATCTGCTTCATCCAAAGCACTCTTCTGTTTTTGATCTTTTTGATTAGGGTTTGCTCCATTTTGTAGTAGAATCTCAGCTGCCTACAAAGTATTTTTTCAAAGTTATCTCTACAGACACCAAAGATGAATAATTTCTGTTTTCATCACAAACACCACTGCCAAGCATTAAAAGCTATCAAAAGAACGTTTTCAAACTCAGGTCAAGAAAATTTTTTATTAAAATTGATGTGGCAATTGCAAACTAATCCAATTTGGACTGATTAGTCCTCACAAGAGAACCAAACACAAAGACATGAAAGTACAATATGCTGCCTTCATTGCAGTAAGAAGTAGGCATAGGGAGGTTCAGTTCTAGATCGGTACTGCCCAGTAGAATTTTCTGTGATAATAAAATGTTCTATATCTGCTCTGTCCAATAAGGTAACCACTAGTCACATGTGGCTTTTGAGCATTTGAAATGTGGCTAATGTGACTGAAGAAATCAATTTTTTATTTAATTAATTTAAATTTAAATAGCAAAAGTACCTAGTAGCTACTATATTGGGCAGCACAGATCTAGATGTTGTGCAGATTAAGCCACTTGCATCTTAACGTGGAATTTCTGACGCCCAGAAGGATCTAATTTATCTCTCTAACACAGCCTCTTGTCTTTCCCCAAGCTGCTGGAGGATAGGGTAGAAAAGTGGGGTAAGAGTTGCTTCAGGGCTATATTACAAACAACATTATAAATTGTGATTAGACATAGTTGAATAACATTCTATTTAGACAATATTTTATGTACTGTACTTGTTCAGGACGTTTTATGAACTAGCTTAGAAACCTAATACCCATTTTAATATTCTCCATACAGAAATATGTGTCCTAAATAGCAAACTTTAAAAAAAAATTTCAACTTTTATCTTAGATTCAAATGATATATGTGCAGGTTTACTACATGGGTATATTGCATGATGCTGAGGTTTGGGGTATGAATTATCCCATCACCCAGGTAGTAAGCATAGTACTCAACAGAGAGTTTTTCAGCTCTTGCCGTCCTCCCTCTCTCCCCCACCTCGTAGTCTCAGTATCTACTGTTCTCATCTTTATGATCATGTGTACCCAATGTTTAGCTTGCACTTATAAGTGAGAACATGTGGAATTTGATTTTTCTGTTCCTGCATTAATTCACTCAGAATAATGGCCTCCAGCTGCATCCATGTTGCTGCAAAGGACATGATTTTTTGTTTATGGCTGCATAGTATTCCATGGTATATGTGTACCACATCTTATTTATCCAATTCACCAATGAAGGTCACCTTGGGTGATTTAATGTCTTTGCTATTGTGAATAGTGCTGCAATTAATACACAAGTGTATATGTCTTTTTGGTAGAACAATTTGTTTTCCTTTGGGTACATACCCAGTAATGGAATTGCTAGGTTGAATGGTAGTTCCAAGTTCTCTGAGAAATCTCCAAACTGTTTTCCACAGTAGCTGAACTAATTTACATTCCTACCAACAGTGTACAAGTGTTCTCTTTTCTTCACAACCTTACCAGCATCTGTTATTTTCTGACCTTTAAATAATAGCCATTCTGACTGGTGCGAGATGATATCTCATTCTGGCTTTGATTTGTACTTCTCTGATGACTAGTGGTACTGAACATTTTTTTCATATGTTTGTTGGCCACTTGTATACTAAATGACAAACTTCACAGAATATTAAAGATAGAGGGAAACTTCGAAACCCCATCATTTTAGCTAAAAGGAAACTAAGGTCAAAGAGGATGTGATATTTTGGGGAGAAAAAAATGTCTAATATAAATAAGGTTGCTCTGAGTAACTCTTAAATTGTGTGTTAAAAATAAATTTATAATTGACCAATGTAAAGAATTGTTACTAACTAGATTATGGTATAAGTCAGCCAGGAACAGTGGTTTATGCCTGTAATCCCAGCACTTTGGGAGGCTGAGGCAGGAAACTGCTTGAGCCCAGGAGTTCGAGACCAGCCTGTGCAACATAGTGAGACCTCTTCTCTATAAAAAAGTAAAAAATTAGCTGGGTGTGGTGGCACACACTTCTAGTCTCAGCTACTTGAGAGGTTGAGGCTGGAGGATTACTTGACCCTGGGAGGTCAAGGCTTCAGTGAGCTGTGTGATAGTGCCACTGTACCTTGTCTCAAAAAAAAAAGTATAGTATAAGTCAATTAGTGAAAAACAATGATCCCACTTGCAAGAGGCAAGCAAGTAACTCACCACTGAAAAACTTTCTAGTTAGGAAAAGATGGTCAGGATTTTGTTAAAATGGAGACATACTATATGCCAGTGGATAAAGTATGTTTTTAATCTTTCTGCTTGTGTCCAAGGATAAAGAGGCAGATAAATTTAGGAGCAAATGGGCCAGTAGAAATTATTAAGGATAACCTCTTAGTTTTTCTACTAGTCTAGAGGTAGCATAGCATAAAGAAAAAACCGAACCAAATCACAAAGATGCAGAAGAAAAAAAATGAAGAAACAAAGAATCTATAAAACAACTAGTGATAACAACATGACGGGAAGAAAACCTCATGTATCAATATTAACCTTGAACATAAGTGAATTAAATGCTCCACTTAAAAGATATAGATAGGCAGAATGGATTTTTAAAATGAACCAACTATGTGCTGCCTACAAGAAACTCCCTTTACTGGTAAAGACACATAGACAAAAGATAAAGGGCGTGGTGGCTCACGCCTGTAATCCCAGCACTTTGGGAGGCTGAGACAGGCAGATCATTAGGTCAGGAGTTTGAGACCAGCCTGAGCAACATGGTAAAACCCTGTCTCTACTAAAAATACAAAAATTAGCTGAGTGTGGTGGCGTGCGCCTGTAATCCCAGCTACTTAGGAGGCTGAGGCAGGAGAATCACTTGAACCCGGGAGGCAGAGGTTGCAGTGAGCTGAGATTGCGTCACTACACTCCAGCCTGCTGACAGAGTGAGACTCTATATCAAAAAAAAAGAAAAGATAGAGGGGTGGAAAATGATATTTAATGATAAAGGGTGATATCAATTCAACAAAAGGATATAATAATATTAAATACATATGTACTCAACACTGGAGCACCCAGATTCATAAAACAAATGTTACTAAACCTAAAGAAAGATACAGATAGCAATACAATAATACTGGGGCACTTGAACATCCGAGTCACAGCACTAGACAGATCACTGAGACAGAAAATCAAGAAAGAAACACAGGAGTTAAATTGAACTTTAGACCAAATGGACCCAACAGACACTTACAGAACATTCTATCCAACATCGCAGAATATACCTTCTTCTCATCAGCACATGAAACATTCTCCCAAATAGACCATATGTTAGGCCACAAAACTAGCCTCAATAAAAATGGAAAAAAATTGAAATCATATCAAGTATTTTCTCAGAACACAATGGAATAAAACTAGAAATCAATATCAAGAGGAATTCTCAAAACTATACAAATACATGAAATTAAACAACACACTCCTAGATAATTTTTGGTTCAATGACAAAATTAAGAAAGAATTAAAATAATTTTTGAAACAAATGAAAATGGAGTCAGAATATACCAAAACCTCTGGGATACAGCCAAAGCAGTGCTAAGAGGGAGGTTTATAGCATCAAATGCCTATATCAAAAGAATAGAAAGATTACAGATAAACACCCTAACATCATACCTCAAGGAACTAGAAAAACAAGAAAAAACCAAACCCAAAGCTAGCAGAAGAAAAGAAATAACAAAGATCAGAGTAGAACTAAATGATATGGAGACCAAACCAAACCAAACAAAACAAAAACAAACGATCACTGAATTGAAAAGTCAGTTCTTTGAAAAGATAAACAAGTTGATAAATTGCTATCTAGACTAACCAAGAAGAAAGAATATCTAAATAAACATAATGAGAAATGAAGAAGACATTGTAACTGATACCACAGAGATACAAAAGATCATCAGACTCTACCATACACTCACAAACTAGAAAACCTAGAGGAAATGGATAAATTCCTGGAAACATAAAACCTCGAAAGACTGAACCATGAAGAACTAGATATCCTGAACAGACCAATAAAAAAAATCCTCCCAACAAAAAAAAAGCCTAGGTCAAGATGAACTCACAGTAAATTCTATCAAACATACAAAGAAGAACTGGTACCAATTTTAATGAAACTGTTCCAAAAAAAAAAAAAAACTGAGCAGGAGAGAATCCTCCCTAGCTCATTCCATGAAGCCAGTATCACCCTGACACCAAAGTCTGACAAGAACACAAACAAACAAAAAAAACTACAGACCAATATCCCTGATGAAGATAGATGCAAAAATCCTTAACAAAATACTAGCAAACTGAATCCACCAGCACATCAAAAAGATAACACACCATGACCAAGTGGGTTGTATTCCAGGGATGCAAGGATGGCTCAACATATACAAACCAATAAATGTGATTTATTACATAAACACAATTAAAGACAAAAATTACATAATCATTTCAATAGATGTGGAAAAAGCATTTGATAAAATTGAACATCCCCTCATGATAAAAACTCTCAACAAACTAGGCATAGTAGAAAAAAACATACCTCAAAATAATAAAGGCCATATGCAACAAACTTATGGCCAATATCATATTGAATTGGGAAGGGCTGAAAACAATTCCCCTAAGAACTAGAATAAGACAAGAATGCCCACTTACACCACTCCTGTTCAACTTAGTACTGGAAGTCCTAGCCAGAGCAATCAGGCAAAAGAAAGAAAGAAAAGGCATCCAAGTTGGAAAAGAGGAAGTCAGAAATAATTTATTTCTGTTCACTGACAATATGCTCGTAAACCTAGAAAAGCCTAAAGACTCCTCAAAAAATTCTTAAGTTTGATAATTGAATTGAGTAAGCAGTAAGATTTCAGAATACAAAATCAATATTCAAAAATGAGTGTCATTTCTATACACCAATAATAATGCAGCTGAAAACCAAATCAAGAAGGCAATCCCATTTACAATAGCTACAAAAAATAAAATAAAATACCTAGGAATATAGTTAACCAAGGAGGTGAAAGAAGGAAAAATACAACACAGATGAAAGAAATTGCAGGGGACATAAACTAATGGAAAAACACTTCATGTTCATGAATCAGAATAAGTAATATAATTAAAATGAGAATACTTCCAAAACAATATACACATTCAATGCAATTCCTATCAAAATGCCAACATTGCTTTTCACAGAATGAGAAAAAAACCATCCTAAAATTCATATGGAACCAAAAAACAGTCTGAATAGCAGAAGCAATCCTAAGCAAATAGAACAAAGCTAGAGAGAGCACATTACCTGACTTCAAATTATACTGCAAGGTTATAATAATCAAAAAGCATGGTACTGGCATAAAAACAGACACATAGATCAAGGTAAAAGAATAAAAGAATAGAGAACCCAAAAATAAAGCCACATATCTATAGCTAACTGATCTTTGACAATGCTGACAAGAACATACACTGGGAAAAAGATATCTTTTTCAATAAATGGTGTCGGGAAAATTGGATTGCCATACGTAGAAGAATGTCTCTAATCATATAAAAAATCAAATATAGACAAATCAAAGACGTAAATTTGTGATCTGAAACTATAAAAATTCTATAAGAAAACTTAGGGAAAACTCTTCTTGACATTTGTCTAGGCAAAGAATTCATAAGACCTTGAAACCATAAGCAACGAAAACAAAAACAGACATATGAAACTATATTAAACTAAAAAGCTTCTGCATGGCAAAGGAAATAATAAAAAAAGTGAACAGACAACCTGCAGATAGGGGGAAAATATTTGCAAACTATGAATCCAACAGGGACTAATATCCAGAATTTACAAGTAACTCAAACAACTCAACAACAATAACAAAACAACAAATAGCCCCATTAAAAAACTGGCAAAGGACATGAATAGACATTTCTTAAAAGAAGACCCACGAATGACCAACAAGCATATGAAAAAATGCTCAACATCATTAATCATCAGAGAAATGTTAAAGCCACAATGAAATACCATCTTATGCTAATAGAATGCCTATTATTAAAAAGACAAAAAACAACAGATGTTGATGAGTATGTGGAGAAAAGGGAATGCTTATACACTGTTGGTGGGAATGCAAATTAGTACAACCTCTATGGAAAACAGTATGGAGATTTCCCAAATAACTAAAAGTAGAACTGCCTTTCAATCCAGCAATCTCACTACTGGGTATATACCCACAGGAAAAGAAATCATCATATTAAAAAGATACTTGTACTCAAACGTTCACTGTAACACTATTCACAATAGCAAAGATATGGAATCAACCTTAGTGTCCACCAGTGGATGACCGGATAAATAAAATGTGGTAAATAACACACACACACGCACACACGCGCACGCACACACACACACAAAATGGAATACTACTCAGCCATAACAAAGAATGGGATCATGTCTTCTGCAGCAACATGGATGGAACTGGAGGCCATCCATGTTGTTAAGTGAAAACAATTCAGGAACAAGTCAAATACTGGATGTTCTCACTTATAAGTAAGAGCCAAATAATGTGTATACATGGACAGAGTGTGGAATAATAGTCACTGGAGACTCAGAAGGGTAGGAGGTGGGAGGGGGTTGAGGGATGAGAAATTAATTAATGAGTGCAATGTACACTATTTGAGTGATGGTTACATTAAAAGCCCAGAATTTATCCCTGCTCAATATATCCATTTAACAAAACTGCATTTGTACCCTTTAAATTTATACAAATATATTAAAAAAGAAAAATACCCTTGTTTTAAAGCCAAGCACAAACCTCACTCCTGGTACTTATTAGCTACATCCTTGGCCAAGTTACTTATCATCTCTAACTTCATTTTTATTATCTATGAGAATTAAATAGTGAGCCCTTGTAAAATGTCTGGCACATAGTAGTCACCTAATAAAACTAGCTCCATAATACCCTGCTTTCTTTTAGAGAGTGAAAAGACAGCAGATAATGGCATGTGAAAAAGTATTCTGTAAAGAGTTTTGATAAAATCTGCATTTGTACACCTTAGTGAAGTCTGAGTAAAGGTATGAAACGATAAAATATTTTATTTTTCTATTTATTTAGATTTTATGAAGATTTTATTTATCTGTTTTTAAAAGATGGGGTCAGAAACTACCTCAATCCAGTAGTTTCTAAGCCTGATTGATCAGTAAGATCACTTGTTGAATTCTTTTAAAACACAGATTCCTGAGACCATCTCGAGATTAATTTAGCAAACTGGAGATGTAGGCCTTAATCTGCAGAAATTTATTTCAAACATTATATGGAGGAGACAGAAAGTGAATTTCAGAAAAGTAAACTTCTAGAGTCTTAAAAACATATGCTATATTAATAATGACTATTCTGCCAATGTGTTAAGATGAGGCCTTCTCTAGGCCTCGACTTTAATATACAAAAAAAGATTCACTTAATATATTAATTTGGAGAACACAGATAACTCAGCTCAGAGACACTGGGACCCTGGATAGTGTTTTTCAGTACTAGTCATCCACAGGAAAAGTCTAAACAGCAACAGGGTAACAAGGCACTAAACAGGAAAAGCTAAAGCTAAAGTTGGGAGGGAGCTCTAGGTAACATGATGGAGTGGGCCTGAGGGCCGAAGAGATTGGCAAAGATTATGTGACCAAGAAATAGGCCTTTTACCTGTTTTAAAAAAAATCAGGCTTACTGAAGTGATCACGACTACAATAATGACTTAGAGACATTCTACCATCACAAAAAATCCTTTCTGCCCCTCTGCAATCACTTACCAAGACTCTTTGGTCTCTGGGAACCAATGATCTGCCTCTATTGCTTTACATTTTGCTTTTTGTAGAATTTCATATGAATGAGCTCAGAATGCAGTTTTTGTGTCTGGTCTCTTTGACTTAGCATGATGATTTTGAGATTCACCCATATTGTTGTGTATATCAACAGTTTGTTTCTCACCTGTAATCCCAGCACTTTGGGAGGCCAAGGTGGGTGGATCACCTGAGGTCAGGAGTTCGAGACCAGCCTGGCCAACATGCTGAAACCCCGTCTCTACTAAAAATACAAAAATTAGGTGGGCATGGTGGTGCATGCCTGTAATCCCAGCTACTTGGGAGGCTGAAGCAGGAGAATTGCTTGAACCCAGGAGGCAGAGGTTGCAGTGACCAGAGAACGTGACACTGCACCCCAATATGGGTGACAGAACAAGACTCCATCTCAAAAAAAAAGTTTGTTCCTTTTAACAACTTATTCATTTACCAGCTGATAGACATTTGGGGTCCCTTCCAGTTAGAGACTATTATGAATAAAGCTGCTATCCACATTCTAGTACAAGTCTTTGTGTGGACAAAAACCTTTCATTTTTCTTAGGTAAAAATACACCAAGGGGTGGTCCAATACTTTGTAAATATGTAATATGTTTCAGGTAATAAAAATTGCCAAATTGTTTTTCCAAGTGTACCATTTTGCACGAAAGGGATAGAAAATCTATTTAATGAAATAATAGCTGAAAAGTTCCCAAGTCTGGCAAGAGATTTAGACATCCAGACACAGGAAGCTCAGCAATCCCCAAATAGAGACAAGTTTTAATTTTATATATGATGAAAATTAAGGGTTCATTTAAAAAAATGGAAATCCAAGGATTTCAATTCCATTTGCTGAAAGAGTATACTTTCTCTATTGAATTGCCTTTGCACCATTGTTAAAAATCAACTAATTGGGAGGCTGAGGTGGGCAGATCAACTGAGGTCAGCAGTTCGAGACCAGCCTGGCCAAAATGGTGAAACCCCATCTCTACTAAAACTACAAAAAAATTAGTTGGGTGTGGTGGTGTGTGCCTGTGGTCCCAGCTACTCAGGAGGCTGAGGCAGGAGAATCAACTGAACCCAGGAGGTAGAGGTTGCAGGAAGCAGAGATTGTGCCACTGCACTCCAGCCTGGGTGGCAAAGTGAGACTCCATCTCAAAAAAAAAAAAAAAAAAATCAACTGAACACATATATGAGGGTCTATTTCTCAATGCTTGTATTTTGTTCAATTGTTGTATAAGTAAAACTCAGTGCTCCTGAACTGGGGATGATTTTTGTGCCCCAGGATAAATTCAGGAATGTCTAGAGACATTTTTTGGTTGTCACAACTAGAGGATATGGGTGCTTCTGGCATCTAGGGAGTAGAGGTCAGAGAAGCTATGAGACATCCTATAAGTACAGGACAGCACTCTTTAAGAAAGAAATATCTAGCCCCAAATGTCATTTATGTCAAGGTTCAGAAATCCTAATCTAACTTATGCTAGTAACGTACTGTCTTGATTACTATAGCTATGGAATACATATCTACACACTATAGATAATATAAATCCTCCAACATTATTCTTTTTCAAATTTCTCAGCTATTTTAAGCTATTTTGAGTTCCATATCAATTTTAGAATCAGCCTAACAATTTCTTCAAAAATTCCTGTTAAGACTATTGTATTTGTACTGAATCTATAGATCAATTTGGGTGGAAATGACACATGAAAAATACTGAGTCTTCTAAGCCATGAACACAATATATCACTTCATTTATTTAGGTCTTCTTTAATTACTCTCAGCAATGTTTTGAGGTATTCAGTGTAAAGGTGTAAAGGTCTTGGACATATTTTGTAACATTTACCCCCAATTATTTAATATTTTGATATAATGATAAATGGTATTTTTAAATTTTCAACTTCCAATTGTTCATTGCTGTTATAGAGAAATACAGTTGAGTCCATGTTAGATTCACTTATTAATTCTAGTAAATTATTTTATCATGTCATATGAAATAGAAGCAGTTTTTCATTGTCATATTATATGAAACAAAGAGAGCTTTCCTTTTTACTTTCCAAATACATGTGCATCTTTTATTTATTTTTCTTCCATTACTGAACTGGCTAGAAACTTCAGCATAATACTGATCAGAAGTGGTGAGAGCACTGCATGTTCTCACTCATAAATGGGAGTTGAACAATGAAAACACATGGACACAGGGAGGGGAACATCACACACTGGGGCCTGTCAGGGGGTGGGGGACTAGGGGAGGGATAGCATTAGGAGAAATACCTAATGTAGATGGTGGGTTGATGGATGCAGCAAACCACCATGGCACATGTATACTTACGTAACAAACCTGCACGTTCTGCATATGTATCCCAAAAGTATAATAAAAATAAAAAAGAAGTGAGAGCAACATCTTTGTTAAGTTCTTGATATTAGGGGAAAAAACTCCGCCTTTTACCACTAAGTATGATGTCATCTGTAGGTTTTTTGAAGGTGCTGTCTATCAGATTGAGGAAGGATGCGTCTATTCTTGGTTTACTGAGCTTTTCTTCTTTTAATAATGAATGAGTGCTAACTTTTTTGAAGTGCCTTCTCTGCATGTGTTGAAATAAAGTAGTTTTTCATTTTTGATCTGTTAATTTGGCAAACCACATTGATTTTGAAATAATAAACTAATCTTATGTTCTGGGACAAACTCCATTTGGTCATGTAATATTTGTATGTATATATTACTGGATTTAACATGCTAATATTTTAAGGATTTTTGCATCTGTGTCCTTAAAGGATATTGGTCTGTAGTTTTGGGTTTTTGTAACGCCTTTGGCTGTTTTTGGTATAAAAATAATACAAGCCTCATAAAATCACTTGGGAAGTACATCCTTTTTACTTTTCTGGAAGAGTTTGTGTACGGCTCATTTGTTTCTTCCTCAATTATTGGTAAAATTTATCAGTGAAACTACCTGCACCTGGAATTTCCTTTTTGAAAAGGTTTTTAAACCACCAACTCATTTTCTTTCACATATATAGGGTTCTAAGGGCTATTTTTTTTTTCTTTGTGGGTAAGCTTTGATAGGTGCATTCAAGGAATTTGTCCATTTTATTTAAGTTGTTAAATTTATTGGTATAAGGTTGTAACAATAATCCCTTTTTAACCTTTTATTTTCTGTATGATCTATAGCAATGTCCCCTAATTTTTGATATTGGTAATCTGTGTCTTCTTTTGGTCTTGTTTAAAATCTGGCTAAAGGTTTATAAATTTTATTCATCTTTTCAAAGAATAACTTTTGCATTTGTTAATTTTCTCCATTGTCTGTTTTATATTTCATTGATTTCTGTTATCTCTACTTATTTTGCTCCTTTTTTGCTTTTCAAGCTTTGTAAGGTCAAACTCAAAGTCACTGAATTTATATTTTTTTCTAACATAAGCACTGAAGTTTTAAATTTCCATATAAATACTAGTTTCATTAAATCTCATAAATTTTGATATATTAATTCAGTTCAAAATACTTTCTAATTTCTTTTGATTTCTTCTGTGACCCATGAGTTATTCAGACATATACAGTTTAATTTCTAAATATGTGGGGATTTTCTAGAAATCTTTTGGTTACTGATTAGTCATTGCATTTCATTTTGGTGAAAGAACATACTTTGTATGACTTCATGTATCTTGATTTTATTAAAACTTGTTTTATGGTCCAACATTTGGTCTATATTGCTGAATGTTCTGTAAGCTTTTGAAAAGAATGGATTTTCTGCCATTGTTGTTGGCATCTTCAATAAATGTCAAGTAGGTAACACGGTTGATAATGTTGTTCAAGGCTTCTATATCCTGGGTATATACTTCACAAATCATTTATTAAAAGAATTGCAGTCTCCAATTTAATTGTGAATTTATTTTGATTTCAATTCCATTTATTCATGTATTTAAAATTTGTTTTTCTGTGCACACACTTTTAGAATTGTTATGTCTTTCTGGCGAACTGTCCCCTTTATAATTATGAAATATGTCTCTTTATCCCTGGCAATATTACTTGCTTTAAATTCTACTTTGTCTTATGTTGCTGTATTAGTCTGTTTTCACACTGCTATAAAGAACTGCCCAAAACTGGTAATTTATAAAGGACAGAGGTTTAATTCACTCACAGTTCAGCATGGCTGGGGAAGCCTCAGGAAACTTACAATTATGGCGGAAAGCAAAGGCAAAGCAAGGCACCTTATTCACAAAGCAGCAGAAGGAGAATGAGCACAGAAGGAACTACCAAACACTTATAAAACCATTGGATCTAATGAGAACCCACTCACTATCACGAGAACAGCATGGAGGAAACTGCCCCCATGATCCAATTACCTCCAACTGGTCTCTCCCTTGACATGCAGGGATTAAGGGGATTATGGGGATTATAGGGCATTATAATTTAAGATGAGATTTGGGTAGGGACACAAAGCTTAAGCATATCAGTCACCAAAGCCACTCTTTTGATTATTGTTTGCATGGCACATGTTTTTCCATAAACTTACTTAATTTACTTATAACTTATCTGTGCATATGCACACAGAGAAAGAGAGGAGAGAGAGAGAGAGAGAAGGAGAGAGGGAGAGAGGTTTGTTTTTTTTCTTTTTAGAGACAGGGTCTCACTATGTCGCCCAGGCTGGTCTTGAACTACTGGGCTCAAATGATCGTCCCATCTCAGACTTTCGAACTATTGGGATTACAGGTGTAAGACACCATGCCTGGCTAGGTGCCTTTTGTTTAAAGTGAGTTTCTTGTATGCTACATTTAATTGAGTATTGCTTCTTTATCCAATGTATCTCTGCTTTTTAATTGGAGCGTTTAGGTCATTTACACTTAAAATGATTATCATTAAGGCTGGGTTTAAATCTACCAGGTTGATTTTTGTTTTTAATAATCTCATTTGTCTTTTTGTTACACCTAGCTGGTATCTGCTACAGAATTGATTGCTTGCCTGGAGTGTAGGGAGAAACTCCCACACATGTGGTCACAGAAGTCTTCTGCATTGACTGTTGTTATTGAGAGACTAGGAAAAAACATAGTTTGAGTTCACATTTTTTCCACTCACAATCTTCCTTGACATCATGATGCAAAAATCAACTGTGAGATAAAGGATGTCCTATGTGCTGACATACAACTTTGCCAGAAAAATTAGGCCAATAAAACAAACTTTATTCAGTTTATTGCTATTCTAGAAATTAGTGTTGCGGGAAGTCAGGGACCCCAAACGGAGGGACCGGCTGAAGGCATGGCAGAAGAACGTGGATTGTGAAGATTTTATGGACATTTATTAGTTCCCCAAATTAATGCTTTTATAATTTCTTATGCCTGTCTTTACTGCAATCTCTAAACATAAGTTGTGAAGATTTCATGGACACTTATCACTTCCCCAATCAATACCTTTGTGATTTCCTATGTCTGTCTTTACTTTAATCTCTTAATCCTGTCAGCCGAGGAGAATGTATGTCACCTCAGGACCACGTGAAAATTGCATTAACTGCACAAATTGTAGAGCATGTGTGTTTAAACAATATGAAATCTGGGCACCTTGAAAAAAGAACAAGATAACAGCAATGTTTAGGAAACAAGAGAGATAACCTTAAACTCTGACCGCTGGTGAGCCGGGGGGAACAGAGCCATATTTCTCTTCTTTCAAAAGCAAATGGGAGAAATATTGCTGAATTCTTTTTCTCAGCATGGAACATCCCTGAGAAAGAGAATACACACCTAGGGGTGGGTCTCTGAACTGGCCCCCCTGGGCTTGGTCATCTCTTATGGTCGAGACTGCAGAGATGAAATAGACTCCAGTCTCCCATAGCGTTCCCAGGCTTATTAGGAAGAGGAAATTCCCACCTAATAAATTTTGGTTAGACCGGTTGATCTCAAAACCCTGTCTCCTGATAAGATGTTATCAATGACAATGGTGCCCGAAACTTCATTAGCAATTTTAATTTTGCCTTGGTCCTGTGGTCATGTGATCTCGCCCTGCCTCCACTTGCCTTGTGATATTCTATTACCCTGTTAAGTACTTGATGTCTGTCACCCACACCTATTCGCACACTCCTTCCCCTTTTGAAAATCTCTAATAAAAACTTGCTGGTTTTTGCAGCTTGTGGGGCATCACAGAACTTACCGACATGTGATGTCTGCCCCGGAGGCCCAGCTTTAAAATTTCTCTCTTTTGTACTCTGTCCCTTTATTTCTCAAGCCGGCTGATGATTAGGGAAAATAGAAACGAACCTACGTGAATATCGGGGCAGATTCCCCCATAAATTAGTACATATTTCAATTAGAACCTAAATATAACACTGTTTAGAAAAGAGTTAACATAGAAGAGTTGGCCATTAGTTGGCACCTGTGAACTTGGATTGTAAACAGTATACTACACTGATAGAAAACGTTGCCTGATAAGGGTGGCTCATTGTGCTTAAACTGTCTACACAAGCAATGTGGTTTACGCTTCTGGGACTTTGGGATTTTGGTATGTGCTAGGCAAAGGGTGCCTACAATAAAATCTTGAGCACTGAGTCTCTAATGAGCTTCCCTCGGTGGAACCATAACATATGTGTTGCTACATTTTCACTGCTGGGGGAAGATTAAGCCCTATGTGGCTCTTCACAAGGAAGAGAGCATAAGAAAACTTTCAAATTGATACCTCCAGGTTCTACCTGTGTCTTTTTCTCTTATGATCTGGATGTGTATCCTTACTACACTGCTGTAATAAATCTCAGCCATGAGTACAAACACAATAAGTTCTGTAAGTCCTTCTAACAAGTCTCCAAAGGTAGGGGTGAAGCTGGTGACCTGCAACACAAATACGAATAAGAAAATTAACTTTCTTTTTGTTTTATGTGGCATTCCTCAGGATAATGTTGAAAAACCTGATTTTCCCACTATGAAACTTTGATCATTATTTAAGTGGTTTCACTTTATTTTATTTATTTATTTTTGAGATGGAGTCTGGCTCTGTTGCCCAGGCTGGAGTGCATTGGTGCGATCTTGGCTCACTGCAAGCTCCGCCTCCCAGGTTCAGCCATTCTCCTGCCTCAGCCTCCCAAGTAGCTGAGACTACAGGCACCTGCCATCATTCCCAGCTAATTTTTTTTTTTTTTTTGGTATTTTTAGTAGAGTCGGGGTTTCACTGTGTTAGCCAGGATGATCTCGATCTCCTGACCTCATGATCTGCCTGCTTCGGCCTCCCAAAGTACTGGGATTACAGGCATGAGCCAACATGCCTGGCCAAGTGGTTTCACTTTAAGTGGTCTTTTCCCTCTATAAAAAACCAGCAGGTTCATCACTTTAATAATTCTGTTTCCTTTCTTCCATTTTGTGACCATATGATCTTGATAATTTGTCTATTCTTTTTAAATTTAAATACTGTAAAGGCCAAAGGGCTTCTAACATGGTTTGGCTTTGAGTTCCCACTCAAATCTCATGTTGAATTGTAATCCCCAGTGTTGGAGGTGGGGTCTGGTGGGAGGTGATTGGATCATGAGGGTAGTTTCTAATGGTTTAGCCCCATCCCCCTAGTGCTACCTCTTGACAGAGTCCTCACAAGATCTGGTGGTTTAAAAGTGTGTAGCATCACCCCCTTCCCTCTCTGTCTCTGCTCCACCATGTGAATAAGTGCCTACTACCCTTCACCTTCCGCCATGATTTTAAGTTTCCTGAGGTCTCCTCAGTCATGCTTCCTGTATAGCTTGCAGAACTGTGAGTCAATCAAACCTTTTTTCTTCATAAAGCACCCAGCCTCAGGTAGTTTTTTATAGCAATGCAAGAACAAACTAATACAGCTTCTTTTAGCCAAAAGAAGCCACATTGGACATTAGCTCACCCACTCTGGTATATTCTTAATCATTAATTCACATCTTTTAGCAGATCATAAATTCAGTAATAACATCCTCCACATGGCTATGTGTAGGCTGAAAACAGCAAGAATATCCTTTTACAAAATTACATTAAAAAGTTACCAGGTTCTTAAAATATCTATAGATAGATAAATAGGTATCAACGAAGGATCCAAGGAATTTTTTATATTGTTCTTGATGGTTTCCTTAACTATTTTTTCAAACCAATAATTATTACTGAAGAGGTCCCAAGATAGCTGAATAGGAAAAGCTCCAGTCTACAGCTCCCAGCATGAGCGATGCAGAAGATGGTTGATTTCTGCATTTCCAACGGAGGTACCAGGTTCATCTCACTGGGGCTTGTCAGACAGTGGGTGCAGCCCACGAAGTGTGAGCCAAAGCAGGGCAGGGCATCACTTTACCCAGGAAGTGCAAGGGGTTAGGGAATTCCCTTTCCTAGCCAAGGGAAGCCATCAGAGATGGTACCTGGAAAATCGGAACACTCCTACCCTAATACTGAGCTTTTCCAGTGGTCGTAGTGTGTTCAGAATTGGTGGGTTCTTGGTCTCTCTGACTTCAAGAATGAATCTGTGGACCCTCGTGGTGAGTGTTACAGTTCTTAAAGATGGCGTGTCCAGAGTTTGTTCCTTCTGATGTTTGGACATGTCCAGAGTTTCTTCCTACTGGTGGGTTCTTGGTCTCACTGACCTCAGGAGTGAAGCCGCAAACCTTTGCAGTGACTGTTACAGCTCTTAAAGGTGGCATGTCTGGAGTTGTTTGTTCCTCCCAGTGGGTTCGTGGTCTCGCTGGCTTCAAGAGTGAAGCTGCAGACCTTCACCATGAGTGTTACAGCTCAAAAAGGTAGTGCAGACCCAAAGAGTGAGCAGCAGCAAAATTTATTGCAAAGAGCAAAAGAACAAAGCTTCCACAGTGTGGAAAAGGACCTGAGTGGGTTGCTGCTGCTGGCTCTGGTGGCCTGCTTTTATTCCCTTATCTGGCCCCACCTACATCCTACTGATTGGTCCACTTTAAAGAGAGCTGATTGGTCCATTTTACAGAGAGCTGATTGGTCCGTTTTACAGAGAGCCGATTGGTCCGTTTTGACAGAGCGCTGATTGGTGCGTTTACAAACCTTTAGCTAGACGTAGAGCGCTGATTGGTGCATTTACAATCCTTTAGCTAGACACAAAAGTTCTCCAAATTCCCACCAGATTATCTAGACACAGAGTGCTGATTGGTGCATTTACAAACCTTTAGCTAGACAGAAAAGTTCTCCGGGTCCCCACCCAATTAGCTAGACACAGAGCACTGATTGGTGCGTTTACAATCCTTTAGCTAGACAGAAAAGTTCTCCAAGTCCCCACCCATCCCAGAAGCCCAGACAGCTTCACCTCTCACTGGCACTCGCCACGGGACTTTGCAGCACCTAGCCCGGGCACTCCGGTAGCCCAGAGGGAGCTCGTCCCACACAACCAAGAGGAAAAGAGGGGAAGTGAGAAAGAGATGGAGAACGGCCATTTTGGCCAACGGCCCCACAAAGAGGGAACGGTGGTCCACGCACGGGACCCAGCCTCCTATCCCAGCAGGTACTGGCTGGCTGCGCCAAGTGCAGGGTCCAACGAGCCCACACCCACCCAGAACCAGCACCGGCCCGTGAGCACCACACGCAGCCCCAGCTCCAACCTGCGCCTCTCCCTCCACACCTCCCCATGAGAAGAGGGAGTGGGCTCCATGCTCTGCCAACCCCAGAAAGGGGCCCCCACAGTGCAACGGCAGGCTGAAGGGCCCCTGGAGCGTGGCAAGAGTGGATGCCGAGGCTGAGGAGGCACCGAGAGCAAGCGAGGGTTGCTAGCATGTTATCACCTCTCATTAGCAAACAGCACACCAGGAGATTATATCCTGCGCATGGGTCAGAGGGTCCCACGCCCACCGAGCCTCACTCACTGCTAGCACAGCAGTCTGAGATCAAACTGCAAGGTGGCAGTGAGGCTGGGGGAGGGGCGTCCACCATTGCTGAGGCTTGAGAAGGTAAACAAAGCAGCAGGGAGGCTCAAAATTGGTGGAGCCCACCGCAGCTCAAGGAAGGCTGCCTGCCTCTGTAGACTCCACCTCTGGGGGCAAGGCATAGCTGAACAAACAATGGCAGAAACTTCGGCAGACTTAAACGTCCCTGTCTGACAGCTTTGAAGAGAGCAGTGGTTCTCCCAGCATGGAGTTTGAGATCTGAGAACGGACAGACTGCCTCCTCAAGTGGGTCTGTGACCCCCAAGTAGCATAACTAGGAGGCACCTCCCATTAGGGGCCGACTGACACCTCATACTGCCAGGTGTCCCTCTGAGACAAAGCTTCCAGAGGAAGGATCAGGCAGCAACATTTGCCATTCTGCAATATTGGCTGTTCTGCAGCCTCCGCTGGTGACACCCAGGCAAACAGGGTCTGGAGTGGACCTCCAGCAAACTCCCAACAGACCTGCAGCTGAGGGTCCTGACTGTTAGAAGGAAAACTAACAAACAGAAAGGACATCCACACCAAAACCCCATCTGCATGTCACCATCATAAAGACCAAAGGTAGATAAAACCACAAAGATGGGGAGAAACCAGAGCAGAAAAGCTGAAAATTCTAAAAATCAGAGCGCCTCTTCTCCTCCAAAGGAATGCAGCTCCTCGCCAGCAATGGAGCAAAGATGGACAGAGAATGACTTTGACGAGTTGAGGGAAGAAGGCTTCAGACGATCGGTAATAACAAACTTCGCTGACCTAAAGGAGGATGCTCAAACTCATCGCAAAGAACCTAAAAACCTTGAAAGAAGATTAGACGAATGGCTAACTAGAATAAACAGCATAGAGAAGACCTTAAATAACCTGATGGAGCTGAAAACCATGGCACAAGAATTACGTGACGCATGCACAAGCTTCAGTAGCCCATTTGATCAACTGGAAAAAGGGTATCAGTGATTGAAGATCAAATGAATGAACTGAAGTGAGAAGAGAAGTTTAGAGAAAAAAGAGTAAAAAGAAACGAACAAAGCCCCCAGGAAATATGGGACTATGTGAAAAGACCAAATATACATCTGATCGGTGTACCTGAAAGTGACGGGAGAATGGAACCAAGTTGGAAAACACTCTTCAGGATATTATCCAGGAGAACTTCCCCAATCTAGCAAGGCAGGCCAACATTCAAATTCAGGAAATACAGAGAACGCCACAAAGATACTCCTCAAGAAGAGCAACTCCAAGACACATCATTGTCAGATTCACCAAAGTTGAAATGAAGGAAAAAATGTTAAGGGCAGCCAGAGAGAAAGGTCGAGTTACCCACAAAGGGAAGCCCATCAGACTAACAGTGGATCTCTTGGCAGAAACTCTACAAGCCAGAAGAGAGTGGGGGCCAATATTCAACATTCTTAAAAGAATATTCAAGCCAGAATTTCATATCCAGCCAAACTAAGCTTCATAAGTGAAGGAGAAATAAAATCCTTCACAGACAAGCAAATGCTGAGAGATTTTGTCACCATCAGGCCTGCCTTACAAGAGCTCCTGAAGGAAGCACTAAACATGGAAACGAACAACCAGTACCAGCCACTGCAAAAACATGCCAAATTGTAAAGACCATCAATGCTAGGAAGAAACTGCATCAACTAACGAGCAAAATAACCAGCTAACACCATAATGACAGGATCAAATTCACACATAACTATATTAACCTTAAATGTAAATGAGCTAAATGCTCCAATTAAAAGACACAGATTGGCAAATTGGATAGAGTCAAGACCTATCAGTGTGCTCTATTCAAGAGACCCATCTCACGTGCAGAGACACACATAGGCTCAAAATAAAAGGATGGAGGAAGATCTACCAAGCAAATGGAAAACAACAAAAAAAACAAGGATTGCAATTCTAGTCTCTGCTAAAACAGACTTTAAACCAACAAAGACCAAAAGAGACAAAGAAGGCCATTACATAATGGTAAATGGATCAATTCAACAAGAAGAGCTAACTATCATAAATATATATATGCACCCAATACAGGAGCACCCAGATTCATAAAGCAACTCCTTAGTGTACTACAAAGAGACTTAGACCCCCACACAATAATAATGGCAGACTTTAACACCCCACTGTCAACATTAGACAGATCAACGAGACAGAAAGTTAACAAGGATATCCAGGAATTGAACTCAGCTCTGCATCAAGGGGACCTAATAGACATCTACAGAACTCTCCATCCCAAATCAACAGAATATACATTCTTTTCAGCACCACACCACACCTATTCCAAAATTGACCACACAGTTGGAAGTAAAGCACTCCTCAGCAAATATAAAAGAACGGAAATTATAACAAACTGTCTCTCAGACCACAGTGCAATCAAACTAGAACTCAGGATTAAGAAACTCACTCAAAACCGCTCAACTACATGGAAACTGAACAACCTGCTCCTGAATGACTACTGGGTACATAACGAAATGAAGGCAGAAATAAGGAAGTTCTTGGAAACCAATGAGAACAGAGACACTACATACCAGAATCTCTGGGACACATTTAAAGCAGTGTGTAGAGGGAAATTTATAGCACTAAATGCCCACAAGAGAAAGCTGGAAAGATCAAAATTGACACCCTAACATCACAATCAAAAGAACTAGAGAAGCAAGAGCAAACACATTCAAAAGCTAGCAGAAGGCAAGAAATAACTAAGATCAGAGAAGAACTGAAGGAGATAGAGATACAAAAAACCCTTCAAAATATTAATGAATCCAGGAGCTGGTTTTTTGAAAGGATCAACAAAATTGATATACCACTAGGAAAACTAATAAAGAAGAAAAGAGAGAAGAATCAAATAGACGCAATAAAAATGATAAAGGGGATATCACCACTGATTCCACAGAAATACAAACTACCATCAGAGAATACTATAAACACCTATACGCAAATAAACAAGAAAATCTAGAAGAAATGGATAAATTCCTTGACACATACACCCTCCCAAGACTAAACCAGGAAGAAGTTGAATCCCTGAATGGACCAATAACAGGCTCTGAAATTGAGGCAATAATTAATAGCCTACCAACCAAAAAAAGTCCAGGACCAGACAGATTCACAGCTAAATTCTACCAGAGGTACGAAGAGGAGCTGGTACCATTCCTTCTGAAACTATTCCAATCAATAGAAAAAGAGGGAATCCTCCCTAACTCATTTGATGAGGCCAGCATCATCCTGATACCAAAGCCTGTTGTGTCTCTACACAACAAAAAAAGAGAATTTTGGACCAATATCTCTGATGAACACCAATGCAAAATCCTCAGTAAACTACTGGCAAACCGAATCCAGTAGCACATCAAAAAGCTTATCCACCATGATCAAGTGGGCTTCATCCCTGGGATGCAAGGCTGGTTCAACATATGAAAATCAATAAACGTAACCAATCATATGAACAGAACCAAAGACAAAAACCCCATGATTATCTCAACGGTTGCAGAAAAGGCCTGCAACAAAAGTCAACAGCCTTCATGCTAAAGACTCTCAATAAACTAGGTATTGATGGGACGTATCTCAAAATAATAAGAGCTATTTGTGACAAACCCACAGCCAATATCATACTGAATGGGCAAAAACTGGAAGCATTCCCTTTGAAAACTGGCACAAGACAGGAATGCCCTCTCTCACCACTCCTATTCAACATACTTTTGGAAGTTCTGGCCAGGGCAATTAGGCAGGAGAAAGAAATAAAGGGTATTGAATTAGGAAAAGAGGAAGTCAAATTGTCCCTGTTTGCAGATGACATGATTGTATATTTAGAAAACCCATTGTCTCAGCCCAAAATCTCCTTAAGCTGATAAGCAACTTCAGCAAAGGCTCAGGATACTAAATCAATGTGCAAAAATCACAGGCATTCCTATACACCAATAACAGACAAACAGAGAGCCAAATCATGAATGAACTCCCATTCACAATTGCTTCCAAGAGAATAAAATACCTAGGAATCCAACTTACAAGGGATGTGAAGGGCCTCTTCAAGGAGAACTACAAACCACTGCTCAACGAAATAAAAGAGGACACAAACAAATGGAAGAACATTCCATGCTCATTGATAGGAAGAATCAATATCGTGAAAATGGCCATACTGCCCAAGGTAATTCATAGATTCAATGCCATCCCCATCAAGCTACCAATGACTTTCTTCACAGAATTGGAAAAAACTACTTTAAAGTTCATATGGAACCAAAAAAGAGCCCGCATAGCCAAGACAATCCTAAGCAAAAAGAACAAAGCTGGAGGCATCACGCTACCTGCCTTCAAACTATACAACAAGGCTACAGTAACCAAAACAGCATGGTACTGGTACCAAAACAGATACATAGACCAATGCAACAGAACAGAGCCCTCAGAAATAATACCACACATCTACAATGATCTGATCTTTGACAAACCTGAAAAAAACAAGAAATGGGGAAAGGATTCCCTATTTAGTAAATGGTGTTGGGAAAACTGGCTAGCCATATGCAGAAAGCTGAAACTGGATCCCTTCCTTACACCTTATACAAAAATTAATTCAAGATGGATTAAAGACTTAAATGTAGACCTAAAACCATAAAAACCCCAGAAGAAAACCTAGGCAATACCATTCAGGACATAGGCATGGGCAAGGGCTTCATGACTAAATCACCAAAAGCAATGGCAACAAAAGCCAAAGTTGACAAATGGGATCTAATTAAACTAAAGAGCTCCTGCACAGCAAAAGAAACTACCATCAGAGTGAACAGGCAACCTACAGAATGGGTGAAAACTTTTAGAATCTACCCATCTGACAAAGGGCTAATATCCAGACTCTGCAAAGAACTTAAACAAATTTACAAGAAAAAATCAAACAACCCCATGAAAAAGTGGGTGAAGGATATGAACAGACACTTCTCAAAAGAAGACATTTATGCAGCCAACAGACACATGAAAAAAAGCTCGTCATCACTGGCCATCAGAGAAATGAAAATCAAAACCACAATGAGATACCATCTCACACCAGTTAGAATGGCAATCATTAAAAAGTCAGGAAACAACAGGTGCTGGAGAGGGTGTGGAGAAATAGGAACACTTTTACACCATTGGTGGGACTGTAAACTAGTTCAACCATTGTGGAAGACAGTGTGGCGATTCCTCAAGGATCTAGAACTAGAAATACCATTTGACCTAGCCATCCCATTACTGGGTATATGCCCAAAGGATTATAAATCATGCTGCTATAAAGACACATGCACATGTATGTTTATTGTGGCACTATTCACAATAGCAAAGACTTGGAACCAACACAAATGTCCATCAGTGATAGAGTGGATTAAGAAAATGTGGCACATATATACCATGGAATACTATGCAGCCATAAAAAAGGATGAGTTCATGTCCTTTGCAGGGACATGGATGAATCTGGAAACCATCATTCTGAGCAAATTATCACAAGGACAGAAAACCAAACACCACATGTTCTCACTCTTAGGTGGGAACTGATCAATGAGAACACTTGGACACAGGGTGGGGAACATCACACACCAGGGCTGTCATGGGGTGGGGGTAGGGGGGAGGGATAGCATTAGGAGATATACCTAATGTAAATGATGAGTTGATGGGTGCAGCACACCAACATGGCACATGTATACCTATGTAAGAAACATGCACATTGTGCACATGTACCCTAGAACTTAAAGTATAATAATAAAAAAAGTATATACTTTAATTAAAAATATTTTATTATAAAACAAATAGTAACAATAGAAAAAATTATTACTGGTCTATATTGTCTATGGATAACAATAAGGGTTTTCTCCTATGCTTTGTCAAACAGAAAGATGAGTGTAAACATCTGAAGAATCTTAAGGTCGAGATTTGAAAGTCAGTGTCATTGAAATAATGACCCTCGTAATCTTTTCTTGTGATATTTTTACAACGGGTGCTTGATAAAGAAAAACAAAAGAGAAAAAGATACAACAAACACCCGGAAAACAAATGATTCATGTTTTTACCCCTAACCCACTGAGAAATTTTAAGTTAAAAAAATCTAGCTGTCACACATATCATCACTATAATTAGACTCTTCTGTGCACAACAGCAAATTATCTTAGACAATTAAAAATATAATGTATTAGACTTATGGGTTGTGTTTACTTTTACTCTCTTCTGACTTGCATGTATTTTGTGATGAAGAAATAATGGAGAAATGATTCATTAGGATACATAGATTTTCTAATCCATATATATTATTGTATCTTCATTTGTAATTTGAAGCAGGTTTTAAAAAAATCACTTGTTTTACTGAATCATTTTAGTTCTCAGTTTAAAAAATCTTCATTTTCTTCATTCATTTCCTAAGAAAAAGTAGTAAGATCTTAATGTGATGTGCACTGTACCTTTAAATGATTGTTTGCAACAGCATCATGTAAGGGCAGAATTCCATCTATATTTTCACAATTAACCTTAGCACCAGCTTTTAATAACTCTACAATTATATCAATAGATCCTTCATTAGATGCCTCATGAAGTGGTGTCCAACCTAAAAAAAGAAAAAGAAAAAAAAACCCTGCTTCATGCGAATCAATACTCATGTAATATCTGTATTACTAAGGTTTTGTTGCATTAATGCAATATCCATATTGATTCATATGTATATACTAAGTATTGAACAAGAAATAATACAAAAAACTATGGACTTATAATTTATGTTTAATTTTGGAAACAAATTGGTCTCATCACAAATATTTGTTGATATAAGTGCCAAAGCAAAAGACTCACAGAATGCAAAACACAATGAGAGTAAATACTACTCATTTTGATTTGTTTCAACTCAGATATTAAAACGTCTGACTTTCCTATGTGTATCTTTGCATTGCCACATTTCTCTTTAAAATGACACCTGGTTTAATTAACCTTTGAGTTTTTCCCTGTGGAATTCTTCAGAGAAGATTCTTTTGTGCTTAAGCAAAATGTTAGGTAAATTTTTCATAGTTTTAGAATAAAAATAAAGAGAGAAAAAGGAACAGTATAAAAGGAGGAGAAAGAGAAGAAGGGATAGGAGAATGAGAAAATTCTGCATTCTCATCAAAGTTACAGGATAAACTTGAGGCTTCCAAGGAAAAGGCCTAACTCCCTTTACTCCCCGTTCTGTCTACCCTCTCTGATGCTCCCAAATGGATGTTAAAAACTGTTTCAAAGGAAAAAGGTCTTTTAACAATGATAAATCTTAGTATTCAACTAAACACTAATATAATATAAAAAAGATTGTTCAAAGTTATCACTTACATATCAGCCAGGAACAAATTGGAGGGGGCAGGAGGTGTTGAAATGTGTATTTCAGTGAGTTCAAATTATAAAGGTAATTAAATTAAAAGGATCCAAACCTGCATTATCGTTTAGATTCACATCTGCTCCAGATTCTATCAGGGCTTTCACTAGGGACAGATTTCCTCTTCTGACGGCTAAATGAAGCTGGCTTTCCCCTCTGGCATTCCTCTTGTTGATCCCACCTGTTTTCATTCCTGTAAATTTGCCAAACAAGAGGTTTATTTTCTGCCAAATGCTGATTGTTATAAAGGATCTTAGAAAATACATAACAACTTCCTCAAAATACCACACTACACAGAAACATATATCAATTAATGTTATCATTGCTGTTATTGTTTTAATATATAATTTCTGAAGAAATAATAAGCATCTAAGCACATTACTTTGTATTCATTCTAGCAGTTGATTAATCACTCTATCAAACACTTGATTAAAACAAATTAACTTGCTTCAGTTCTATCTACACTCATCTAATTCTCAGTAGTCCTTTAATAATGAATAATATTTTTCTCAAGATAACTGAGATATTATAAAAAATCATCTTTCTACAGCCATTCTGTATCTCAATGGGTGTATTCCTGATCACATAGGTGCCAAGTAACAAACTATGGCCTATGGTTTTCCATTTTTCTTTCACAAAATGTGCTGTACAATATCATTAACCAAAGATTTTGTTTTTTAAATCTCTTCCTTGCAATACAAGTTAGACAGACTTAAGTTGGAACTAAAAGTAATGAACTGATCATGTTTTCCCCCTATTTCCTGCCAAAACCATGCTAAAATGACAGTAAAAGAAATTTTAAAGTACCATATTAAAAAAATGAAAGAGGAAACAATAAAGGACAAAGACTTCAACACATTTGGGGGGATTAGAAAGTCAATGATGGAGAACAGTGAACTGACTTGGCAGAATGGGGAATGCTCCAACACAAGTGCCTGCAAAGGGAATTGTAGAGAGAGAGCCAATCTGACCTCACGCACTCCACACTTGGGGAAATGAGGCACTATGGAAGGCAGGTGTGTGGAACAGTGGGCGTGGGCGCTGGGCAGTTGGTTAATATCTTTTATATAAGATCTTTTACATAGAAAAGTTGGGACTCCAGGTTTCCTTCCCCAACCCTCAACTGACTAGCAACCACTTCTCTTATCCCAGATCTCCAACCCAAAGCCAGGAACCTGAAGGTTTGTTTTCTATAGAAACTGCATCAGGGCCAGGCACGGTGGCTGATGTCCGTAATCCCAGCATTCTACTAAAAATACAAAACTTAGCCGGGCATGGTGGTGGATGCCTGTAATCACAGCTACTCTGGAGACTGAGGGAGGAGAATCATTAGAACCTGGAAGGTGGAGGTTGCCCTGAGCCAAGACTGCACCACTGCACTCCAGCCTGGGCAACAGAGATACACTCCGTCTCAAAAAAAAGAAAAGAAAAGAAAGAAAGAAGGAAGGAAGGAAGGAAAGAGAGAGAGAGAGAAAGAAAGGAAGGAAGGAAGGAAGGAAGGAAGGAAGGAAGGAAGGAAGGAAGGAAGGAAGAAAGGATCTGCATTAGAGAAGCTTCAGACTGAGATGCAAAGCAAAATAAACGGATAGGGTGAAGAAACAGAAAATATTCGTTAAATCAGTGGTATCGGCACCATGGAGGAAACTTGTTAGAAATGCGAATTCCCCAGTCCACTCCAAACTTACTTTGGAGGACAGACTAAAATGGCTCCTAATGATCCTCACCATCTGGTATTTATGACTTTGTGTACTCTTCTTCTCTTGAATAGCTTGCTTCTAACCAATAGAATATTTCCATATTGAAGGTATTTCATTTAACTGATTAAGTTAAAAGAGATTGTAACATTTTCTGTCCTGCTAGCAGACTTGCTGTATTGCCTTCAGCTTGTAAGTTTTGATGATGCAAGTAGCCATGTTGGAGAAGCCCACCCAGCAAGAAACTGAGGATGGCCACCAGCCAATCACCAGTGAGGAACTGAGGCCCTCAGCCAACCATCCTCAAGAAATTGAATTCTGCCAACAATCACATGAGCTTGAAAGTGTATCCTTCCCTAGTAGAGCCTTCAGATGAGACCCCAGTCCTGGCCAACACTTTGCTGCCTATGAACAATTCTGTTAGAGGTCCCAACTAAGCCACGCCTGATTCCTGACCTACAGAAAGTATGAGACAATAAGTGTGTAATAGAGACAACTAACACACCTACTGAATCAGATTATTTGAGGGTAGGGCCCAGCAATCTGTGTTTTAACAAGCTTTTCAGGTAATTCTGATGCAAACTAAGGTTTGAGAATCACTGCATTAAACTTTGGGACAATCTTCTTGCTCTACTTCCTAAATGTCATCAACCATGCATGGTTTCAGGGCAAGAGATAAAAAGATTAGAGAACCATTCTCTAAAAAATGGATTCTTGGGTTATATGAATCACAGGGAAGAATAAGTCTCATATATCTCTTCCACTGGCACCCAGACAAAAACATATTGCTCTTTAGAGATTAGCAATCCAAAATTCTTTATTGGAAGAATTAAAAACTTATGTGTGTGTGTGTGTGTGTGTGTGTATATATACATATGAGAGACAGAGAATACATTTGAAAATTATATCTAAGATTGCAGGCCTGCAGACTGCAAGTGTGAATAGAAAAATCTCTCCCAGCTGGGCACAGTGCCTCACACTTGTAATCCTTGCACTTTGGGAGGCTGAGGTAGCAGGAGTTTGAGACTAGCCTGGGCAACATAGGGAGATGACATTTCTTTAAAAAATTTAAAAATTAGCAGGGTGAGTGAGTCGAGATCGTGCCACTGCACTCCAGCCTGGGTGACAGAGCGAGACTCCGTTTCAAAAAAAGAAAAGAAAAAAAAATTAGCGGGGTGTGGTGGCATGTAGTCCCAGTTACTGAGGGATGCTGGGGTGGGAGAATCATGTGAGCCTGGGAGGTCAAGGCTGCAGTGAACTGTGATTGTGCCACTGCTCTCTAGCCTGGGTGACAGACAAGACCCTGTCTCAAACAACAACAACAACAACAAACTCTCCCAATAATCCTTACTGTGGATGGTATAAATTCTTGTTCCTGGTGTGTTTGTAGCAAAGAAGGTAGCCATGTAATATACATTTTGGAGCAAAAACTCAAAAACTTCTCAATGTTACTAACATCATAAGTTTGTACAGCATTTGACTAAAAACATAAAATAACAAAATCTGATAGAAATTCAAAAGGAAACAAATAGTACTCATCCTAAACCTCTTCAAAAACTCCACTGTAGTTTGGAATCTGATGTTACTATTAATAAGTATAATGCTATTAAATACTTAGATTTCTCTCCATTATGTGACCAGTTTTTTCTTCTCGGAAGCTTTCAGGATCTTCTCTTTATTCCTGTTCTAAAATTTCAGTGAGGTGTCTTGTTCACTGTACTAGACACTAAGTGGTACTTTCAATATGGAAATGCCTATCTCATTTCTTGTATTCTTTCTTTAATGATTTCTTCTACTGTTCACTCGCTATTCTCCCTGGATTTCCTGGAGTGATCTTTAATGTTCTTATCTTTTCTCTCCTATTTTCAGCTTTTTCTTTTTTTGTCCTTAGTAGACTTGTAAAGCTTTGCCTTGTAACCCTGCTGCACATATCTATATATTATCTATTTATTTAAATTTCTGTTTTCAACAACTAAAAGCTCTGTATTGTTCTCTTATTGTTCCCTCTTTTCTATACCTTTTTGGAAAAAATATTAGATGCTTCTTGATTCTTGTATAGTTTTTGTTTCTTCTGGGTTCCTTTGGTCTGCTTAGTTTACTTTGATATCTTTCATATTGGTGTTTTCTGCAAATACTTGTCGATTCTTGACTACCTGTTCATTCATATTTTAGTGAGGAAAACTAAAATCCTAATTGGAAATCTGTGGAGGGTGAGGGGAATGTGGCAGAACTTGGGCATAGTTGAATTCACTGTTGGGTGATCAGCAGGAGGTAAGCCTGCCATTGTTTTAGGGAATCCCAGATGTCACTATCTAAAATTCTTACCTCTGGAGCAGTTCAATTCTCTGCTCAAGTGACTTACAGTCTGGTGGAATAATAGACATGTTAAAAATTACATTTAAATATGATTAAGTGCTGCTAGAGAGGTGTGAAGTTTCCTGCGGTAGCTGTAACAAATTACCACAAACTGGGTGACTTAAAACAACAGAATGTATTCTCTCATAGTTTGGAAACCAGAAATCAATATCAAAGTGTCAACGGGGCTGTACTCCCTCTGGAAGCTCTAGGAGAGAATATTTCTGTGCCTCTTCTAGCTTCTGATGGCTGTCAGCATTCCTTGGCTTCCTTGGCTGTGGCTACATTGCTCCTTTGCCTTCATCTCATCATTTCTTCTGTGTGTTTCAAATCTCCCTGTGTTTGTCTCATAAGGACACAGTAATTAGATTTAGGGCCCACCTGGATAATCCAGGATGGTCTCCTTATCTTAGGGTTCTTAACTTGATTACATATGCAAAGAAGGTAATAGGCATGCTTTTACTATATAAGGTAATAGTCACGAACTACAGGGATTAGGACAGGGCATGTTTTGGGGGGCCAGCATTCAACCCACTATAGGAGGTATGTATAAGAAGGATTTCAGTTTACATGAGAGGGGGAAAATGAAAGAATATTCATAGAGAATGCCTAATTCAGTGTCCTTCCTACCTCTTAACAGACAGTATGTAAATCAACATTCAGTGAATAATGTTTAACCTGAAGTGGTCCAGCCTATTGTTTATGACAGAACTATCTCCAAGAACTATCAAAGGATGCTTAGCTTGTCCGTACTGTGAAACACACATAGTTCACTCATCTGACACAAAACAAACTAATGGCTATGTTTCTTTAATTTCCCTTACGTTAAAAGGGCTGAATGGAAGTATCTAAAGAATCTGATACATTTCACGCCTGCTGTCCCCACTGAATATTCTTGCTGTGTCTGCAGTTTACCTTATCTCCTCTAATATAATAAACTAGAAGTCATAGAAAGAAGTATGACATGAATATATTTAAAGATTATTGGATTATCAAGTGATGCCTTAACAACAAATATCGCTGAAATAGTCATATAAGTCAGTGAATAACTACAAAAAGAAACAATATATCTGAAAGTTTAGAAATTCCTTGAAGTAGAGTGAATTGCTGGGCTTGATTTTGTAAACTTTAACCTATAAAATTATAGGAATACAAACCTAGGTTGCAGGTAGTTTTTAAGAAACTTTGTCTTTTTCTGAAATTCTGAACTGTTTTGTGTTCTTGGCTATTAGTAGGCATGTGAATTTCTGACTCCGTTTTTTCTTTTATCTCCTCACAATTTCTTATAGTTATTTCATCTCCACTGATGTTATTAGTTAATTCCTCATCTGAAACAAACATTTTACAATATCAGTGTTGTTGTTCTCCTACCTGGTTATACAATTAGAAAATAAAATTTCTAATTTTTTAAAGTTTCTGTTCCACACTGGACTGTTTAAGAAAATGGAAGCTTTTAAAAATGTTTTTATGTAACAGACAAAAAGTTTGCTGGTTGCAGCTTGGTGGGAATATAGTAGATAGTTGAAATGAATAGACCTAACAATTTCCTGCTATCAAAATGTTGTTAGGTTTCCTGATGCTCAATAAATACTATATTAAAAAGCAACAGAAAGAGTGATAGAAATACTGTTTATTCAATCAATGGGGAAAGGATTCCCTATTTAATAAATGGTGTTGGGAAAACAGGCTAGCCATATGCAGAAAACTGAAACTGGAACCCTTCCTTACCCTCAGGGGACAAAAATTAACTCAAGATGGATTAAAGACTTAAACATAAGACCTAAAACCATAAAAACCCTAGAAGAAAACCTAGGCAATACCATTCAGGACATAGGCATGGGCAAAGACTTCATGACTAAAACACCAAAAGCAATGGCAACAAAAGCCAAAATTGATAAATGGGATCTAATTAAACTAAAGAGCTTCTGCACAGCAAAAGAAACTATCATCAGAGTGAACAGGCAACCCACTGAATGGAAGACAATTTTTGCGATCTGTCCATCTGACAAAGGGCTAATATCCAGAATTTACAATGAACAAATTTACAAGAAAAAAACAAATAACCCCATCAAAAAGTGGGCAAATGATATGAACAGACACTTCTCAAAAGAAGACATTTATGTGGCCAAAAAACATGAAAAAAAGCTCATCATCACTGGTCATTAGAGAAATGCAAATCAAAGCCACAATGAGATACCATCTCATGCCAGTTAGAATGGCGATCATTAAAAAGTCATGAAACAACAGATGCTAGAGAGGATGTGGAGAAATAGGAATGCTTTTACACTGTTGGTGGGAGTGTAAATTAGTTCAACCATTATGGAAGACAGTACAGTGATTCCTCAAGGATCTAGAACCAGAAATACCATTTGATGCAGCCATCCCATTACTGGGTATATACCCAAAGGCTTATAAATCATTCTACTATAAAGACACATGTACATGTATGTTTATTGTGGCACTGTTCACAATACCAAAGACCTGAAACCAACCCAAATGCCCATCAATGATAGACTGGATAAAAAAAAGTGGCACATATACACCATGGAATACTATGCAGCCATAAAAAGGGATGAGTTCATGTCCTTTTCAGGGACATGAATGAAGCTGGAAACCATCATTCTCAGCAAGCTAACACAGGAACAGAAAACCAGACACCACATGTTCTCACTCATAAGTGGGAATTGAACAATGAGAACACATGGTGAGGGGAACATCACACACCAGGGCCTGTCATGGGGTCGGGGGGCTACTGGTGGGATAGCATTAGAAGAAATACCTAAGGTAGATGATGGGTTGATGGGTGCAGCAAACCACCATGGCACATATATACCTATGTAACAAATCTGCACGTTCTACACATGTATCCCAGAACTTAAAGTATAATAATAATTATAAAAAAAACTACTGTTTATTACCATCAGTCAATATCAGCTTAGCAACCGTCTTTGATAACATCATTTTGACTTTCGAAGTAATCACTGTTACTTAACTACTAGGTTTAGTGGCATCTCAAAATATGGCCCACATATCCTCATTCTTCTCAGTTTGGCCATCGTTTGAATACAATTCAGTTGGAAATTTCTATAAAAATAAGTAAATCTATAGGAAATATGTACAGATTAAGCAATATTACTAATACCTGGTTTGTGAGAAATTTCCGTCTTTTCTCTTTGACTAAGTTTTGAGATGTTGGCCAATTCTTTACTCATATTATCAGTGGAATGAGAATCTATATCATGTATAGTCTCACTTTCTAGATGGTTTTGTCTCCTTTTTTCAACTTTAGTTGTTTCTATTACTTGAGAATGAGCAACTATGGATAAAGGCTCATTTGAATAAATTATTTTTTGGTCTCTGTCAATGTAATTCCTCTCAGTGTCACAATTCTTTGCCACCTTTTCCACAATATGTGTATCTGTTTGATTCATTAAAAAAGTTGGTGCTCTGGGAATATAATCCTGTGGCTTTTTGAATAGCTCCACATGATTAGTCAACTTTGAAGCCTCATGTGTCAAAAATGTTCTCATACAAGCCAGGGAATTTTGCTCAGGATTGCCATTTGAGTGATCAAAAGAAGGTCCAAATATGCATTGTTCATAATTTGCAACATGTTCAGAAATAACTGCATTATCTGAATAAGAAAAATTAACAGCTTCCTGTTCTGGAAGTGTGGTTAGGCTGACTGCTTTTAACTCATTTTCCTGTGAAAGATGATCTTCAGAAAGTAAAAACTGCTGAAAACCCATTTCTTTTTTATTTGTTAAATTCTCCTTAAAATTATAGTGTTTTTTGCCACCTGTAGAACACAACACCTTTTTAGATGTTATAGCCTTCTCAGAGGTAGAGCAATCATCACCATCATCATTATCAGAATTTTCCTTTACAAAGGATAGGAAAGAATTTTCCCATTTGTTAAATCTCTCATCTTTTGGGACCAAGTTACTGTTTTCATGAGATTTATAAAGTACATGGTGTTGTTCCTGGAGAGTGTGAGGCTGCTTATCTGTAGTAACAACTGGTAACTTGATTTCTTTATGTAATAAAAGTCCTGGGAAAGAAACAGCTTCAGTTTGGTCAACAGATTCTAATTCCAAGCATTGAACTTCTTGACTATCTGATAAATCCAGGTTCTGGATGTGTATCTCTTTGGAAACTGAACAAGCCTCAGTACTGCTATCTAATCCATTTTTCAGGCTTGACAGAGTTAAGCTGGAAGGTTCACACAATTCTTCTGGAAGGTCATTATGGGTTTCTGGAATATGCTGCTGATAGGTAACCAATCTGTTTATTCTCCTGGAAGGAGAGACAGCTAGTATCTTTCTTGGATTACAGTCTACATCATCTGCTTGGGTCCTTTTATGTTGTGTTTTTCTTCTTCCTATACCTTTTGGCACGTTTGTGTTGGGATCTTTGACGTTATGGAGATTGCCCTTTCTGAGTCCTGTAGAGTATATCTGGTTAAGAGTTGATTGTTTATGCTTGGATTTACCAAATTTTGTGTTTTGGGGATCTTTTTGGTAATATTCATATACATCTTCTTTATTTATAAATAAACTCGCTTTGCTTCCTTTATTGACTTTTACATGTTCCAGCTTCTGTCTGTTGGAATTTTCATTATAAACATGCCAAATGTGACTTTTAGAACTGAACTTTGGTTTCTATAGAAAAAAAATACATAGTTAGCTTTAATTTTCAGCGGTCGTACTATATCAATTCAATCTGGATTATTGATAAATCAACTATTATTTGATTCAAACTATTATTTTCTAATTCAATCTAACCACAGATCCTGCTGGGATACAGCCAACCTGATATTTCAGAAATGCAGACTAATAGAAGAAAGGCAAATGTAATAGATTTAGACTCAGTATGTATACTAATCTTTACTTTCTACTGTAGATTTTAATTCCTTCTTGCCAGTATTGTAGCACTACTAATCTTATTAAACATAATAAAAAAATTTTAATCTACTTAATTTTTATATGCTTTTAAATTAATCAGATCAAAGTTTCCTTTACAAGGAAACTCTGTGTTGGTGTACATCTTTTGTGTCTAGTGGATTGGTGCTACTCCTTTGAGCTGTAAACAGCAAGAGAAAATCAAAGAAAGCAGATTCCAGTAGTCAGACTCTATAAACTTTACAAGAAGCTTTACACAAATGCTTTAGAAACACTCTCCTCTCCCAATTGTTATATAGGTGGAGCTAGAATTAGGGGTTTCTTCTTCTAGTATCTGGGAGAACTATGGGATGGAAGCAGAAAAATTGACTTAAAAACAGGAAGACAGATATACTCTTCAACTGGTCTGTATGAAAAAATTATTATGGGCTGCTAAGATTAAAACAGGAACACAGCTTCCTCTCATTCACACAACTCAAGTACTAGATGAAGAGTAACTGCCCACGATGTAAAGTTTGAAGGGATGGGCTAATACCTTTGACTCTTTCCTGTACTATGCTTAGGCCACAGGAAATTAGACATAGTTGATAAACCTTAAGCTCCATAAAGAGGAGGAGGAAGGAAATGGTTACCAATATATTAGCGTGCCCAGATATGCCACAAACTAACAGCCCAGAACCCTCTGATTCTCATGCAATTATTCTAGTGTCTTAAAAGCAAATGTGAAGTCATTATTACTAAAGCTTCAGCAGTCTTTCTCTTCCCTTTGACAATCTATGAAACAACCAGAAGTTACATCCCTATAAAAATGTTTATTACTAAACATAGATATACCTTGTGTTGGTACACATCCTCTATGTCTAGTGGGTCAATGCTACTCCTTTGAGCTGTAAACAAAAAGAGAAAATCAATGAAAACAGCTTCTAGTGTTTAGACTTTAGACTTCTAAAACCCACCAGTCCTTTGCCACGAGAAAACCAAGTGGAATAAGTGAAATTATGCAAACATTTTATATTAAAATTGGCACATACAACATTCCTATAAGTTCCATATTAGAAATCAAATACTATCTTAAGAGAGCTAAAATATTTCTATAGGGAAAGCAGAGCAGATCTAACAGAATAACTAATACTAAAGATTGGCATTAAACTCAGTATTTATTTTCCCCACAGATATATCCAGATATGACCTTTTTATTCAATAGATTATGTAACTGTGTGCAAGCTACTTTTATAAGGTGAAAAATTATTTTATAATTAATTAGATTATCATCTCCTAATATGCCTGCTTAATAAAGTCCTAATTGAATGCTGCATTCTCTTTAAAGTAAAACATACACAGATGGAAAAGGCCGTCTTGTGAATGCACAGGGGGAAAAAGATTATTTTTAAAAAGCCTAAGTTGATAATAAAAGGAATGTATTTTAGTGTCTCTTCATAGCCTCCTTTATGTAATAAAAGTAGCATCAAAGTTAACTATATATGCATTTGGCTACAAAAGATAAAAACCTAGGAACAATGGCTTACACACAGGAAATATTCAAAGAATATTTGACAGAGGAAGGAATAAATGAATGAACATCTTGTATGTGATACATAACACAAATTTCCCTAAATATAAGCTAGAAATGTAAAATATTTTAATGAGGATGTAATTCAAAAACAGAGCAATTTAATTTATTTCTTGGGGATAACTTTCATGATAGCAATCAAATTATGAGCTGCATAATGAAGCATGACATTGATTCATTCACATTATACAGGTGAAAAAGTCAAACATAATGTCCTTTTACCAAGCAAAAAGGTGCTATTCCTTTGGAGCACCGTCTCTGGGGACTCAATCCAGAGTTTCAGTCTTGATTCTCATCTGCTTAGCAGCTGGCTGACCTTGAGCAAATTTCTTAATGTCTCTGCCTCCATAAAATGCCCATAAATGAAAGCTAATAATAGTTTCAACCTCATAGAATGGTGAAGATTGAATTATATAATCCATGTAAAGTGTTTACATGAATCCTAGGTATAGAGAAAGTGCTCCATTATTATTGTTATTATTATTTTCTAAGAGCAAAAGGACACTATACCTTCTCCAAACCTTTGATCTTAAATAAAAGAGTAGAAAAATCGTATTTTCCAGAAACCACCCTGCAAGGGACATGGTTCCTAAGAGAATCTGGAAGGAAGAACAGGGCTTTATTTTCTCTGAGTTTTAAGACTTTACATTCCCTAACACAACCAACTTAATACCCAGGTATAAATTCTGAGGTGGTGATATTTAGTGATATAGCTATATTATTTTCCCTCTGCCACTCTGAGTTCCCATAATGTACTGGGTACTGTGTTGAGATATTTACATATATTAACTTCAGTCCTCACATTAACAATCCCATAGGTATACAGGTAGATGCAGAGATATTATAAACTCAAGTTTACAGATAAGAAAATTAGGAATGTTAATTTACCCTATAAGCTTTATAGCCTATGAGGCTATAAAGTTAGGACTGAACCCTTGTCCTACATCAAAGTAGATATATTTTACTTTAAGCTAGAAAAGCAGCAAATATATTTTATATGAGGAAAGTTCTTTATTCATCATTCCCATACTTGAAAGCTCTTCATCTGGAACTTAAAAATGAATACTCTGTTTTTATTTATTTAAGTGAAATAATATTCTCTATTTACATACATATATTCTTTACTTAAGTAACCTAATTTTGCATTCATATTGAAAAGTAGGCTGATAATTAATCATGGAATTTGAAAGTTTAAACTTAAGAAATATTCAAACCATCTGGTGAAGCATGATAACACAACCCATCTTAGTAAATTCTCTCACAAAGGAAGAGTGGGAGCTTAGTCCTATGGAGAAATGTTTGGGATTCCTTTACATGAAAGAAATTTCACTGGGTAGGAATAGATTAAAGTGGGCACTGGTGAAGAGGGTATTCTGGATTTGGAGAAAGGACTAGAATGCTGTAGGAAGCATTCCCAGAAGAGCAAAACAATGCATGTTGTAATTATTTAAAATAGAGAAGTCAAGCAGTTAAGCAGATTATCAAAGCAATAATTTAAAAATATACTTTTGCCTCCAACTGAATTTTATTTGCAATTTTCCATATAGTTTAAAATGTTAATACGATTGTTTTAATAATTTATCTTAATGTGCTTGTATAGACCTGGCTTCAACAAGTTACTGTCTGTCTCACTTCTCATGCAATTTGGCTACTTGGAAGGAAGTTTTTTGCTCTAATGAACCATTAATTAATTACCTCCTGGTAGCCTTCAATTATCAATGAAGTTTTCTCTTTACTATAAAAGTAGAATATTTTGATCCAGGACTTAGTTCTTGTCAATAGCATTCAGACAACTGCATTTCTTGATCAAGTATATGATTTATAAAATAAAATCCATAAAATAATAAAATAGATCCACTAACCCTAAAGAAAAACTACTCTCATGACTGGTTGTTAGATTGCTCAACTGTACCTAATTTTCAATAACAGACACACCTAACAATAATTGGAAGAACTGTTTTATATTAAATAGAACCCAGCTGGGAAGGAGATTGATATGGTTTGGCTGTGTCCCCTTCCAAATCTTATCTTGAATTGTATCTCCCATAATCCCCATGTGTCATGGGAGGAACCCAGCGGGAGGTAATTGAATCATGGGGGCAGGTTTTTCTCATGCTGTTCTCCTGATAGTGAATAAGTCTCACAATATCTGATGGTTTTATAAAGGGCTGTTCCCCTGCACTTCTCCTTGCTGCTGCCATGTGAAGAAGGACGTGTTTGTTTCACTTCCACCATGATTGTAAGTTTCCTTAGGCCTCCCTAGTCCTGCAGAACTGTGAGTCAATTAAACCTCTTTCCTTTATAAGTTACCCAGTCTCAGGTATGTCTTTATTAGCAGCATGAGAACAAACTAATACAGAAATGTACTTTAAATTTCATTTAAAACCATTTAGATCGGGAAAAGATCTTTTCTAATAGACTTATCAAAGGGTTTGTGTTGACACTTAATCATTAACCAAGATAGATATGTAATATCTGTCCTGTTATCCTCCTGGACATGAAGGAGCCTGGGTTATGTGTCTTTTTTATGTACTCTCATAGGGCCTGAGCATTCTTTTATCACATTCTTCATCGTAATTGCTTGCTATCCCTGTTTCTTATTCATCTTGTATTATCAGGCTTTGGCACTATTTAGTGTTTGATACATAGCAACCCTGATACAATGAATGAATGAATGAATGACTCTTCATAGAAAATAAATTCCAGTGGAGGTGGGTTAGAGAGCATCTGTTGTTTTGCCTGCCCAGCACATAACCTCATAGGCAGCTCTCTGAAGAGAGATACCATTGGTTCCTGCTGCCTAGATCCCTGGAGCTGCTTTTATTCTTGACCTTTCCAAGGTCTGGATCTTCAGCTTTTCCTTTAATTCTTGAGTTGTTCTGTCAAGAAACTCCCTTTTCAGCCTTAAGTTGATTACTTGCCACCAAAGAACTTTGAATTTATATTTGTATCAAAGAAGTGACAACAGCCACAGCTGTATTATTTGTCCTCAGGAAGACACAGAGCTTTAGCAGAGGATAGGTTTCCACTGCCAGCCTAAGTTTTGTTCTATTAAGGGAGAACTACAGGACATGTAGGGAGGCCCACTCACTTCATGGTGAGAAGGATTTTCAGATTAAACTTTCCTGCACACAAAGGGGGAACTGCAAAGGTGGAAGCCTTTGTTGTTAAAGGTAATAATATATAAAAGCCTTTGGGAGAAAATATCTGTTGGGGATTTTTTTTCATTAAAATACAGTTTAATAAATGGGAATGAAGCACATACGGATCTCTTGAATGGAAAGAATTTGTTTTTGTTTTTGTTTCAGAGGACTGACAATATTTATTCAATAAATATTTGCTGAATGCCTACTATGTACAAGACACTTTAATATTAATCAGTAGACAAAACAAAGATCTTTTCCTTCATGGAGCTTAGATTCTGGAGGAAAAAGACAGAAAATAAAAAATAAGTCAACTGTCTAATGTGTTAGGTAATAAGTGCTATGGGGAATGTCTAAGCAGAGCAGGGTTAGAGGGAATAGAGTGAGTATAATGATTCTAAAAATATGTGCATAGATTTTTGTGAATCTATGGATATATTTTTAATATATCCATGTATATTAAGAGGTGGAGCTTAATTCTGCTACCTTTGAGTGTGGGCCAGACTCAGTGACTCACTTCTAACAAACAGAATATGGCAAAAGTGATGACATATCACTTTTAAGATTAGGTTATGAAAAGACTGGCTTTTGTCTAAGGTACATTCTCTTCCTCTTAGGTCACCTGCTCTGAGATAGCTGCCAGGTTGTCAGCAGCCTTATGGAGAAGCTAATGTGGCAAGTAGCTAAAGCCTTCAGCCAACAACCAGCAATGATCTGAGTTTTGCCAACAATCATTTGTGAATTTGAAAGTGGATCTTCCTGTCCTAGTTGCAACTTGAGATGACTACAACCTGTGACTCTCATCTAGAACCACTCAGTTAAACTGCTCCCAGAATCCTGACCCTCTGAAGCTGTGTGAGATAAAACATGTTTGTTGTTTTAAGCTGCTAAGTATTAGGATTCGTTGTTACATACTGATAGATAACTAATATAGTGAAGGTAAGAAGGGGGCAGTTGCAGTATTAAGTAGGGTGGTCTAGGCCTCGTTGAGAAGGTGACATTTGAACTAAGACTTGGGGAGGCATATCTGAGGAAAAGCAAGGAGGCCAGCATGACTGAAGTTGAGTAATGGTGGTAGAAAGTACTGGTAAAAGGGGTTAACCAGTAGGGTGGCCAGCTGATAACAGGAACTTCTAGGCTATTGTAAGGATACTGGCTTTTCTTCTAGATTAAAGGGAGAGCCATTGCAGAGTCCTGAGCAGATGAATGTAGAGTTGTTACCAAAAAATCTAACAAATGTATTAGAGAGTATAAAGAGTATGTCATGTATTTAAATTATGTTTACATAAATTTTTATTGAAAACTATAGATCAAGTTCTTTTGTTGTTCAATTTAATAGAGCAGTGGATGAGAGGGAAAAAGTATAGCCATAAGAAAATATTCTTAGGGAATGAATATAAATAATCCTGGCCATTTTCACTGAAAAGGATATAACCAAAGGGGATCATATCATGTTATTTAGTCAAAGGATTTTGGGGAAAAGAAACAAATTTATAAAAGGTTTCTTAACTCTTTGCAATGTACAACCTGCAGAAAAGTATTACCTTTCTTTTTTCTTTTAGAGTCCTATGTGCATTTGCAAACAAGTCAGTGTGATTTATTAACAGAATGAAGAAAAGACACTATTGGATGGATTTTCTCAACACTCATGAGAAAAATAAATTTAATTTCTTTAATTCTAAATTAAATTTCTGTAACTTCACTGATGTGACAAATAGCTATTACAGGGCAGTTTAATCTTACCTGATGTAAGGCATTTTTGATGTTTAGGGATATATCTCTCAAGGAGACGCTTCATACATAAATCCTTGGCCTCATCCAAAGCACATTTTCCATCATCATTTCTAAATAATGGATCAGCTCCATTCAGAAGAAGTAACTCTGCCACCTAGAAAAAGGTTGTTTATGTAAGGGAACCCAGATTGAGGGTGTATTACTGTGAATGTGTGCTAGCAGACTACTCTAAGTAACATCAAATATCTCTTTTGAAAACACAGTTTGGATTTATCTATAAATCCTTGTCCAATAAAAAAAGAATTAATGTAGTTGCTACTGAATTTTAATTTGTTGATACATGAGTTTCTTATCATTAAAAAAGACTAAAGGAAGAATGAAAGGGAGAAAGAGAAAAAGAAAGAAGGAGGGAAGAAAAGAAAGGGAGAAGGAGGTAAGGGGGATGGAAGGTGGGAAAGCAGGCAGGCAGAAAGGCAGGAGGCAAGAAAGGCTGAGGTAGAAACATCAGTGGCTCAGCTGCTAGTGAAATGAAGTTAGCAAATACACCAAGAATTAGGACTGGGTTCTGTAGTAGTAAATATAATTTTAACAGGTTCCAGGAGATAATTATGTCTTCCATCTATACCTGTGCTGCCGCTGCTCCTCCTCAGACTGTCGGTGAAAAAGTGGTCAATCTATTACTACTGTTACTACTTCTCAAACAACCTCCTCTATACAGCTTTCCCTGAGCTCCCCCAATGCCTCACCATCCACTGCTGCCCAGAGAAAAACGACTTCTCCTTCTTTTCACACACATATTACTGCCCAATATACTCCATATTATACTTATTTCTTTCATATCAGTCTCTCCTAGTGTACTCTAACTTTCTTGAGGGTGGGACTATCTTTTTCTTAAATAATTTATTATTTTTCAACAGGAAATTAATGAATATGGTTCAAAATACAGAAGGCTCAGACAAAAATACAATGCAAAATAAGTTTCCCTCCTCTACCCCTGTTCTATTATTTTTTCCTGAGTCAGCCGTGGTTAATTTATTTGGAATTTTTCCAGCAATAGTCTAGTCCAATAGGTATGTATGTATGTATATATACATAATATGTATGTATACATATTTTCTTACACAAATGGTCATATATTATATACACTCTGTATTTTGCCTTCTTTCCCCCACCCTCCTAACAAGTCCTTGGAAACTGTTCCATATCAGTGTAGACTACACTTCCTCATTCTTTTCAGCAGCTAAGCAATAGTTTACTATGTGAACGTACTATAATTTATTTCACCAGTACCCTATTAATGAATGTTTAAGTTGCTTCGAAGCTTTTACTACAGATATATGTCTTCATATTCCCAGAGACTATCTTAGTATCTTACGTGAAGTAAATACTAAAAAGTATTGTTTAGTAAAAGAATGAATGTAGGGCAGGAAGGATATGGTGAGTAGGCTTTAAGTAACATTATACTAAAAGAAGCCTAAATTTCCATGTTAATGTATGGAATGAGAGGAAGGATATAAATTTCTATCCAGTGTATGTACCTAAAAATTAAAAGCGTATATATATTTCCTTTTATAAGAAAGCATCCTAGCCTACTAAAGTAGTTTGAATCTTTCTCTCTTACCTTTGATATTATCTAGTTTGTGCCACTCACAGACACAGCAGGTACACTTTCCTCATCTTCCTATAATAAAATGATTATCACAAATTTACATTATGTCAGCCTTTTTTTTTTTTGAGACAGAGTCTTGCTCTGTTGCCCAGGCTGGAGTGCAGTGGCATGATCTTAGCTCACTGCAACCCCTGCCTCCCGGGTTCAATCAATTCTTGTGCCTCAGCCTCCCAAGTAGCTGGGAAAAGGTGTGCATCACCACGCCTGGCTAATTTTTGTATTTTTAGTAGAGATGGGGTTTCGCCTTGTTGGCCAGGCTGGTCTTGAACTTCTAACCTCAAGAGATCCATTCACCTCGGCCTCCCAAAGTGTTGAGATTACAGGTGTGAGCCACTGTGCCTGGCCACTGTGCCAGGCTTTTAAAGAAGATATATATCTCTCTTTTGAGATAATAACTAGGTGGTCTTGGGTATACCACATCTCTTTTGAAACTACTTTTTAATCACTTTGTACTCTGAGATGTGTGTGTATGTACATGTGCATGTCCTTCTGGTGTATTAATGTTAATTCATGTTTAAAATCATAAAAGCAATATTTGCACATTGCAAAAAAAGTTAAAAATTACAGAAAGGTATTAAGTGGAAAGTCAAAGTTCCTCCACACTTATCGTGGTAGGCTGAAAATGCCCCCTCATCCACCCTCACCAAAAGATATCCATGTCTTCATCTCTAGAACTTGTAAATGTCAACTTTATTTGGAAAAAAGACCTTTGCAAATATGATTAAGTTAAGGATTTTGAGATTAGTGGCTTATCTTCAATTATCTCAGTGAGCCTTAAATACCGTCACAAGCATCCTTAAGAAAGAGGCTGAGCAGGATTTCACATGCACACACAGAGGAAAAGCTGATGTAAAGTCAAGGGAGAGGTTGAAGTGATGCAGTCAAAATCAAGGAAGGCTGGCAGCCACTGGAAGCTGAAAGAGGCAAGTAACAGATTATCCTCTACAGCCTCTGGAAGGAGTCAAGCCCCACTGATATCTTGATTTTAGCCCAGTGATTCTGATTTTGGACTTCTAGTCTGTAGAGCTGTGAGAGAATAAATTTCTGTTGCTGTAAGCCACCCAGTTTGTGCTGGGTTATAGCTGTCATAGGAAACCTATACAGATTTGGGTACCAGAAAGTGGGGTGCTATTGTAACAAATACCTAAAAATGTAGACGTGGCTTTGGAACTGGAAAGCCTGGATTGTCTTGAACAGATATCTGGTAGAAATGTGGATGTTAAAGATCCTACCAGGGAGGGCTCAGGAGGAGCATATTAGAGAGAACCTGTATCATCTTAAATAATGCATATATCATCATGAACACAATGTTGGTGAAAAAATGAGCATTAAAGGCATTATTGGCAAGGGCTCAGAAGGAAATATAGAACAAGTTTTTAGAAGCTGGAGGAAAGGCGTTCCTTGCTATACAGTACCAGAAAGCCTAGATTTGTCCTGCAAGTTGTGTGAAAGCAGAACTTATAAATGCTAAACTTAGAGGTTTAGCTGAGGTGATTTCCAAGTTAAGCACTGAGAGTGCAACCTGGTTTCTTCTTGGGGATTATAGTAAAATGTGAGGAGAAAAAGATAAATTGAAGAAAGAACTGTTAGGCAAAAAGGAACCAGAACTTGATGATTTGGGAAATTCTGTCCATCAAGATTGGAAAAGATGGTAAAAGTTGGAGATTCCTGTAAGAAAAGTGTGCTTTGTAGAGAAGGCCAAGGGCGTAGCTGGAAAACTTTTGTTAATGCTGAAGAGAGTAGGAATGTGACTCATGGACCCATTCAACCATCTTAGCAGAAGCCAGAAATATAGGTGGGCCTGTGGAAATATCTGTGAAAGATCCTGTTGTCTAGTGGCATGAATCCCTGATCTATGAAAGACCCTGTTGTCTAACGGCATGAATCCCTGTGACACACATGGTAAATTCACAAGGTTTTTTGAAAATGCTCTGTCTGCAGAAACACTGCATCTTAGACTGAAAGAGAGAGAATGAAATGAAGAACTGCCAAGATTTTAGAGACAGTAAATAGGTTAATGAAACTACTCACCTGCAAATGTATGCTACCCTTCAAAAGAAAAGAAAACACCAAGAACAGAGAGTTAGCAATGAGTGAAGAGTAACAGATGGCTGTGATATAATAGAGGCAGACTAGTCAGAAGCTTAGGAGATTAGTGAATAGATAATCAAAGAGAGCCTGGCTAAAACTATAGTCCCTCTTGGTGGCCCAGAAGAATGTTGTGTATATCCAAGGCAATGTCCTTTGAGGAGATGCTAGAGAAGAAACTTCTGAGTTACTGGTCCCTGGCTAAATGTAGGCCAAACTCAAAACTCCCTGAAGAATGAACATAGTCTATAAGCCACACCAGATCCAACAGTAAAATGTAAAAATCTTTCTGATTCAGGAAGGTTAAACACAACCTCTAACCAATCAGTAATTGACCACTAAATGGTCTTGAACCAAGGGTATTCTGTTGGAAACCAGGATAAAGATAAAAATAAGAAAAAAATTTTGCAAACAGGGTCACAAGACTGCACACTGTGAGGGAAATAGACTTCACAACTTATCAAACAAAGAAGCAACCCAAGTTGGGCACGTGGGTTGGGGGACTCAGGATCCAGAGTTGCTATAATACATTATCTTAAATGTCCAGATTTGGCCAGATGTAGTGGCTCATGCCTGTCCCAGTGCTTTGGGAGGCCAAGGCAGGAAGATAACTTGAGGCCAGCAGTTCTAAACCAGCCTAGGTGACACAAGCAAGATTCCATCTCTACAAAAAATACAAGTAAAAATAATTTTTTAAAAAGCTGGGTGTGGTGGTGCATGCCTATTGTCCCAACCACTCAGGCAGCTAAGGCAGGAGGATCACCTGTTCCCAAAAATTCGAGGCTGCAGTGAGCTATGATCACATCACTGCACTCCAGCCTGGGCAACAGAGTGAGATTCTGTCTCAAAAGAGAGAGAGATAGTGAGAAGGAGAGAAAGACAGACATGAAAAGAAACACTAAAGTATGACCCATACACAGGATAAAAAGCAGCCATAGGAACTGCTTTGAGAGGGCCTATATGTGCAAAAAACACTCTAAAACAGCTATTATAAATATGTTCAAAGAGCTGATGAAAGCCATGTTTAAAGAATTAAGAAAAAATATGGTGATAATTTATAAAATAGAGAATATTAATAAACAGAAAGTTTTTAAAAAATCAAATGGAAATTCTGGAATTCAAAAGTATAATAACTGAAAAGAAAAATTCACCAGAGGCCTCAACAGGAAGTTTAAGCTGACAGAAAAAAAGAATCACTGAATTTGGAGAGACAGATTAATAAAGATTACACAATCAGAAGAACAGATTTTTAAAAGAATGAAGAAAAATGAATAGAACATCAGAGAAATATGGGGCACCATTAAGCACAACAACATACACATTACAGGAGTTCCAGAAAGACAGGAGAGAGAAAAAGCAGCAGAGAAAAATATTCAAAGAAATAATAGCTGAAAACTTGCCAAATTTGATTCAAAGCATTAATGCACATATCTAAGAAGCACAACATACTCCAAAAAAGATAAACAAAAGGGATATATATCTAGACATAGTCAAAGTCAAAATGTTAAAAGTCAAAGATAAAATCATGAAAGCAGCAAAGGAAAAAGAACTTATCATTTAGATAAGAACCCCAATAAAATTAGTATCTCACTTATTAGAAACAATGAGGTCCAGAGACAATGGGATGAGACAGTCAAAATGCTGAAAGGAAAAAAAACTGCCAAGCAAGAATCTTATATCTAGCAAAACTATAAATGAAAGCAAAATAAAGACATTCACAGATTAAAAAAAAAAAGCTGATAGAATTTATTGGTAGAAGACCTGCTTTAAAGGAAATACTAAAGGTAACTGGGCTGAAAGCAAGTGACAATAACTCAAATCCACATGAAAAAGCATATGAATAATGGTAATTATACAGATAATTATGGGAGATAATATGATTGTATATTTATTTTCCTTTATTCCCTTAACTGATTTAAAAAGCAATGGCATAAAACAATATGATATTGTATTATAAGGCCTATAACATTTATAAATGTAATATACTTGATAATAATACCACAAAAGAGGCAGATCAGAATAAAGCTGAATTGGAGTAAAACAATGATACCAGTTGGTAACTTGAATCTATAGGAAAACATGCACAGAACCAGAAATGTAAAATAGGAAGCTTAATAAAATAAACTCTATAAATAAATACTTGCTCTTCTTATCTCAGCTTCTTTAAGAGACATAAGACCATATAAAGTAATATTTGTAACAATATATTGTATTTATAAAATATACAAACATGCATAACAGTAATAGAACAAAAATAGGGAAAAATAATTTTGTTATACAGAAACAATGTTTCTATATCTCACTGGAAAAAGGTTAGCATAAGAATGAAGTCAGTTCTGATAACTTAAGAAGCCCTAGAGCATCCACTAAGAGCATAACTCAAAAATATACTAAAAAAATCATTAAAGGAATTAAATTGTTACACCAGAAAATATTCACTTAATGTAAATAAAAAAGCAGTATAGGTGGGAAAAACACAAAAAGATGAGATAGACTGAATACAAAAAGGGAAATGGCAGGTTTAAATCCAACCATATCAATAACAACATTAAATATGAATGGATTAAACAACCTAATCAAAAGGCAGAGATGGTAAGATGTGATTCTTTTTAAAAATATACTATCTGAGACATACATTGGATTCAAAGATAACAAACAAGATGAAAGTCAAAGGATGGAAAAAGACATACCATGCAAATGGCAAAAGAGACCTGGAGTGGTGGTCTGGTTTGGCTCTGTGTCCCCACTCAAATCTCATCTTGAATTGTAATACCATAATCCCCACATGTTGCGGGAGGGACGCAATGGGAGATAATTGAATCATGGGGGCGGTTTCTCTATGAACAGTGTTCTCATGGTAATGAATAAGTCTCATGATATCTGATGGCTTAATAAGGGGAAATCTATTTCTCTTGGTTCTCATTCTCTCTCTTGCTGCTGCCATGTAAGAAGTGCCTTTCCCCTTATGCCATGATTGTGAAGCCTCCCTAGCCACATGGAACTATAAGTCCATTAAACCTCTTTCTTCTGTAAATTGCCCAGTCTCGGGTATGTCTTTATCAGCAGTGTAAAAACAAACTAAAACAGTAAATTGGTACCAGTAGAGTGGGGTGCTGCTGAAAATGTGGAAGCAACTTTGGAACTGGCTAACAGGCAGAGGGTGGTACAGTTCAGAGGGCTCAGAAGAAGACAGAAAAAGGTGGGAAAGTTTGGAACTCCCTAGAGACTTGTTGAATGGCTTTGACCAAAATGCTGATAATGATGTGGACAATGAAATCCAGGCTGAAGTGGTCTCAGATGGAGATGAGGACCTTGTTGGTAACTGGAGCAAAGGTGACTCTTGTTATGTTTTAGCAAAGAGACTGGCAGCATTTTGCCCCTGCCCTAGAGATTTGTGGAACTTTGAACTTGAGAGAGATTATTTAGGGTGTCTGGTGGAAGAAATTTCTAAGCAGCAAAGCATTCAAGAGGTGACTTGTGTGCTGTTAAAGGCATTCAGTTTTATACAGGAAGCAGAGCATAAAACTTTGGAAAATTTGCAGCCTGACAAGGCAATAGAAAAGAAAATCCCATTTTCTGAGGAGAAATTCAAGTCAGCTGCAGAAACTTGCATAAGTAATAAACAGCTGAATGTTAATCCCCAAGACAATAGGGAATATGTCCCCAGGGCATGACAGAGATCTTCACAGCAGCCCCTCCCATCACAGGCCCAGAGGTCTAGGAGGAAAAAATGGTTTCATGGGCCCGGGCCAGGGCCAGGGTCCCGATGCTGTGTACAACCTAGGGACTTGGTGCCCTGTGTCCCAGCTGCTTCAGCCATGGCTGAAAGGGACCTATGTAGAGCTTGGGCTGTGGCTTCAGAGGGTTCAAGCCCCTAACCTTGGCAGCTTCCACATGGTGTTGAGCCTGCAAGCACACAGAAGTCAAGAATTGGGGTTTGGGAACCTCCGCCTAGATTTCAGAAGACGTATGGAAATACCTGGATGCTCAGGCAAAAGTTTGCTGCAAGGGCAGGGCCCTCATGGAGAACCTCTGCTAGGGCAGTGCTGAAGGGAAATGTGGGCTTGGAGCCCCCACAGAGAGTCCCTACTGGGGCACTACCTAGTGGAGCTGTGAGAAGAGGGCCACTGTCCTCCAGACCCCAGAATGGTAGATCCACTGACAGTTTGCACCATGTGCCTAGAAAAGCCAGAGATACTCAACACCAGCCCATGAAGGCAGCCAGGACAGAGACTGTACTCTGCAAAGCCACAAAGGCAGAGCTGCCCACGACCATGGAAACCCACCTCTAGTATCAGCATGACCTGGATATGAGACATGGAGTTAAAGGAGATCATTTTGGAGCCTTAAGATTTGACTGTCCCACTGGATTTCGGACTTGCATAGGGCCTGTAGCCCCTTCATTTTGGCCGATTTCTCTCATTTGGAATGGTTGTATTTACCCAATGCCTGTACCCCCATTGTATCTACAAGGTAACTAACTTGCTTTTGATTTTACAGGCTCATAGGTGGAAGGGACTTGTCTTGTCTCAGATGAGACTTCAGACTGTGGACTTCTGAGTTAATGCTGAAATGGGTTAAGACTTTGGTGGACTATTGGGAAGGCATCATTGGTCTTGAAATGTGAGGACATGAGATTTAGGAGGGGTCAGGGGTGGAATTACATGGTTTGGCTCCATGTCCCCAGCCAAATCTCCTCTTGAATTGTACTCCCATAATTCCCATGTGTTGTGGGAGGAACCTGGTGGGAGATAATTGAATCATGGGGGCAGTTTCTCCCATACTGTTCTCATGTTATGTTTTAATGAAAAATCTACTTAGATACCACAGCCCAGGTGCTAGGTATGCTCATTGCTATTGGATGTTATTGCTTTTAGGTATTTTCAGTGAAATATATCCTTTTAGAAAGGAAAAAAAAATCTTGAGTTCATACTGATATTTTCATTTCCAACTTCATTGTATAGATTTATGCTTAACTTTGGTTCTCCACCTACCCGTATGTCTTTTTTTAAGCTAAACATTTGTTTCTTGATACAGTAACTGAATTACCTATTTCTTTATCATCTAATATACTTACAATATTACTGTTAACAATGCCAGTATTACTATTAACAATGAAACTACTAACGATGTTTATTTTGGTAGTTCTTTTTGTTAGAGTATATTCCATTAGGGATGAAGAGAAAGAATACTGTCTTTTGAAGTACAAGTTTAATAGTCTTTATTTGAAATGCTTGGGACCAGCAGCATTTAGAATTTTGGATTTTGGAATATTTGCACTACCCTATGGGTATGATGCAGGCCTTTTTGACACTTTCAATAATATATTCATACCACAGAGCAGAAAATAAGCAAAAAACCCACAGTGAGTAATGCACATAGGTCTTGGCCCCATGTGGGGCAACGTGGGGAACCTGGTGTTGGTGTGTCTGGTCTGAACGTGTGCTATTTTATTACCCTTTGTGGATGTGCTTGCATGAAGGAATCTGGGCATGTCCAGAAAAGCTGAATTGCAGCTGAAGGGAGCTAAGAGGGTCTTTTTCTCTTAGGGTGACTGAATAAATTGTATGTTGTGTGCCAGTGTGTTGACTGCAATCATCATATGAAATCAGGTGTGAAATTTTTCACTCATGGCATCATGTCAACACTCAAAAAGTTTTGGATTTCTGATTTTTCGGTTAGGGATGCTCAACCTGGACTTGAAAGAATTTTATTCTCTATACTACTAACTTCTTATGTAAGAAAGTCAGCTGATTCTAGAGGGAGGAAAATACTTGAATCAATAGTATGATCAAAGGTGAAAAGCCATGGGCAAGCTTTAAGTAGAAGTGTATTTCCTTAAGGGGCCTACTGTTTAAGCTAAATAAGTGATGACTGTGATGCTAGCCACTTACTGAAATTTCTCTTCTTGTTCCAGTTAAGAACCCCTGGTGGCTTTAAAATATGTCTGTAAATTTAACTTTCCTGCCTCCAAAGGTAGAGCCTAATTTCCCTCCTCAAGAGTACAGGCTGGAGTTTTAGTGGCTTGCTTTTAACAAATAGTATATGGCAGAAATGACAGTATGTGACTTCTAAGGCTAGGTTAAAAAGTATTGTGGCTTCCTCCTTGTTCTCAATCTTGATTCATTAACCCTGGGGGATGCCAGTTGTCATACTGTGAGGACATTCAAGCAGCTCTATGGAGGGGTCCATGTGGCAATGAACATGGCTCCTGCCTGTAGCTATGTCAGTGAGCCACCTTAGAAACAGATCTTCCAGCCCCAAACTTTTTGTTGATTGTGTTCCCAGTCAACATCTTGACTACAACCTCATGAGAGACCCTTAGACAGAACCAACTCACCTATGCCACTCTGAAATTCCTGACTCACAGATACTGCAACATGATAAATGTTTATTATTATTTTAAGTTCTGTGGTAATTTGTTAGGTAGCAACAGATAACTAATACAGAACCTAAATGTAGGTTTAAAGTAGGTGGACACTCACTGAAAGTCATTTATTACTCTTTGGTGAGGAGAGAGCTTTTCAAAGGTAGAGAGTACATAAGCAGGCGTCAGAATTCCAAGTATAGGGCTACAGAGGAATTGGTAAGTGTAGATAGTTGGCGAAAGGACTGCCAAAGTATTAGTTACTGCCAAAGTAATGTATTCACTCCCTTGGGATCACCAACTGGATTTCCAGAAGAGTGAGGCTCTAGCTTCTGCCTTTTCCCTTCCTCCGTACCTTTTTCTCATGCTCCTTGATCCTGAATTTGACACAAAACCTCCAGAGATAAACACCACAGCTCTTATAGCAACCTCCTTATAAAACTATTTTTCCTGAAAGAAACCAATGCATTCTGTATTTTCTTTGCTGAACAAAATGTAAATATCCAGGCATAAATTCTTTATGTTTTGCTTGTATATGGCTTGTATATGAATTATAGATTTAATCGTATCTACCATTGCTTTCAATTTCCCTAGCTGGCCTTAAATTCCCAATGTAAAGCAGTTTGAAAGGTAGAATTTTTAGGTTGCTGTGTCTTAATAATTTTTAAGGGATTTGACTTATATTGTATTGTCCCTGTGATATGTATGGCATTTTTCTCTCCAAGACATTTTATAGCTTTTACAATTAGATTGTGTCCTTTGTTGTGATTCAATGTCTTATGCTTTCAGAGTTGTAATTTTTTGTACCCACTTCCATGGTATGGACCATGTGATCATAAAGGTTTAAAGTCCAAATATTCCAAAATCCAAAAAAAATTCAAAATCCTAAACACTGCTTGTCCCAAGCATTGCAAATAAAGAATATTCAACTTGTACTTCAAAAGACAGTATTCTGACTCTTCATCCCTAATAGCATATACTTTAAGAAAAAGAACTACCAAAATAAACATCATTAGTAGTTTCACTTTTAATAGTAATACTGGCATTGTTAGTAGTAATATTGTAAGCATATTAGATTATAAAGAAATAATTCAATTACTGTATTAAGAAACAAATGTTTAGCTTAAAAAAAGACATACGAGTAGGTAGAGAATGAAAGTTAAGCATAAATCTATGCTATGAAGTCTGAAATGAAAATATCAGCATAAACTCATGATTTTTTTTCCTTCTAAAAGGATATAGTTCACTGAAAACGCCTAAAAGCAATAACATCCAATAGCAATGAGCATACCTTGCATCCAGACTGTGGTCTCTAAGTAGATTTTCCATCAAAACATAACAATTTACAGAAAATATGTGAAGAAATAAGCTAAACAATACCACAAAGATAAAATGAGCCAAAACCAGAATTTGGGAAATTCTATAGGACAAATAAGCCACTTTTTTCAACAAATAGGAGACATAAAAATCCTAAAATATAGAAAGGACTGTTGTAGATTAAAACATATTTAAGATACATAACAAATACATATGATGTATGAAGCTTAATGTATTCTAATTCAAATTAAAACTTTCTATAAAAACACATATTTTAGATAACCTCAGAAATCTGAATATAGACTGGATGTTAAATGGTATAAAGAAACTTAACTTTTATTAGGTGAAATGATATTGCGAGTATGAAAAACTTTTTCTTATCTGTTAGAGGTTTGGGCTCAAGTATTTATGGGTAAAATAGTATTATGTCTGGGATTTCTTTAAAATACTCCAATAACAAAATCAGTTCATGTTCTAGCCAAACAGTCCAGAGTTCTACCACATAATATAATGTATAATCAATTTTCACAAGAGAGTTTACTGCAAGGCCAGGTGTGGCAGCTCCTGCCTGTAATCCCAGCACTTTGGGAGGCCTAGGCGGGCGGATCACTTGAGGCCAGGAGCTCGAGACCAGCTTGGTCAAACTGGTGAAACCCCATCTCTACTAAAAATACAAAAACTTAGCTGGGCATGGTGATACATGCCTGCAATCCCAGCTACTCAAGAGGCTGAGGTACAAGAAGCGCTTGAGCCCAGGAGGCAGAGGTGGCAGTGAACCGAGATCACGCCACTACACTCCAGCCTGGGTGATAGGGGGAAACTCTTGTCTAAAACAAAAACAAAAACAAAAAAGGGTTCACTGTAGACACACATAAAATGAATAATCACCATGTCTGAGGCCTATTGTTTCAATATATGTGAATCCCCAAATCAATGCCAACAAACCCCTTCATTTCAACATCCCATACACTCACAGATTATAGGATACTTCAAATAAAAACTTTGTTAAAGTTTTGATAGCTTATTTCAATGCCATTACCTTTACCTACTAACAAGGTAAACCTAATAAAAGAGAAATAAAGGTTAGTCTGGCATGACTTGTTCTTAGTGATGCCTATGATTCCCAAAGAGCACTACATTCTTGCCTATGTCTTCCAACCATATATTTAATAACTTTTTGCACATTTTCTAAGGAACAACATTGAGCTGATCATTTGTAATTCTCAAATTCTAACTTTTCCACTCTTTAAAAAATGTATTTATTAACAGTTTTATTAAGATGTAATTCACATGCCACACAGTCTACCGATTTAAAGAATATAATTCATTGTTTTTAGTATATTAAAAGGGTTGTATAACCCTCACCACAATCTAATTTTGGAACATTTTCATTCCCCCTAAAAGAAACCCTTTAACCATTAGTTGTCACTCACCATTCCCCACCCTCTAGACCCCCCATCTCTAATCTGTCTCTATAGATTTGACTATTACGGATATTTCAAATTAATGGAATGGTAAGATGTGGATTTTTTTTTTTTACTGTTTTTTCACTTTTAGAAAATAGGATATTATCTTTTAGTATCTCTCCCATAAAACAATTAAGACCTGTAAGATAATATATTCTAGTTCCTTCAACACTCCAGAATGCTTAAAGAAGCTCACACTCCCCAGGTAGTAGGACCAGCATTGGGTTCCCAAGGCTTCCCTGTTTGACATCTTTACTCCTGTGACACCAAAGGCGTTTCAGCAATCCAATACCCAGGGCCTAGGCCATTTCTCTGATCATCTTTGCCTGACATCACACCAACTACTGGTTTCAACTTTTAATTTTCATGACTCTTCTCTAGACTTCCACTCCTGTCTTGTCATTCTCTTCTCTCACCACTAGTCAGGATATGCCATGGTGCCAAGAGCATATGAACCACAGGCAGATTGGAGGATTGCAAGAGGGAATGCAGTAAGTGGGGAAACTGGATTCTGGGAATAGAGGCCTGTGTCTTTGGTTCCTTTAACATCATTGAAGGAACCAGAGATTATTTCATATATGCAAAGGCCAAATAGGAGACAGCCAATGCTAGACTGTGAGGCAGAAATGGATTGGAGCCAAGTTCGAAGTGGGGCAAAGGAACAAATAGGAAAGAAAAGAAGAAAAATTAAAATGCTCAGGGCTCACTTTACTCAAAGGAAGAAAAGACTCTTGATCAGTATAGGTCAGCTCTGGGAAGTGAGGGAGCAAATGGGCTATGGTGTTAGACAGAAGAAGTGCTTTGGCATGAGGTTTCTCTGCTTCTGACAGAGAAAGGATTCACACTGTCACATGTCCAAGCCTGCATTCTTCTGGCCATTAAACTGGATCCTGGGAAGAATTCTCTCCTCCTAGTCCTCTAAACTTTATGCAAAAATGACCACCCATCACCAAGATATACATTATCAAACAAGCAAACAAACAATGAAAAACAAACAACAAAAAAAACTGCCTAAACCCTTCTGAAGTACTGTTTCATACTATGAAGGAATATGCCCTGTCTATTCCCATGGCTCCCAGCAGCCTTCTCCGCCTCTGCCTGTGTTAGGCATTTCTTCTGTAAATAGGCAGAACAAATCTTCTTAATCCCAGATAGTTAATACCCTTTCCCATCCTAGAAGTTTTTAAACCCAGAGGCAAATTTCAATAACTGAAATGAATAACAAGATATCTTCAGCAAGTGCCTCAGCCTTGCAATGTTGTCCCAGGGCCAGAAAAAATGTGTAGTAAGCTAAAATAAATATGGTTTCTGAGATAAACCATGTATACTAGAATTCATAATCTTAATGTTACCATTTATTGCAGTTACTATTAACCAACTGGTATGCAATTATAGTAGTCTGATATTTTAACCTGCTGATACATCCTGGCTGATCATTAAGCTGAACTGATCAGAAACATTATCCTGCCTTAGGCCGATTATGAAAGTGACACCAGACTCCATAAAGCTGTAAACCTCCTATCAGGACTGGACATAACTGCGTAACACTCTATAAGAAGGAAACATTCTTCTAAACCCTATAAAGCACCATATTAAAGGAGTTTTAAAGGAAAACAAGTTGAAAAAAATACTATGTAACCAAAAAGCTCTATATGGTTATTAAAAGTAACATGTAAAATGACACCTATCATATTACACACAACAAACCCATCACACCGTAAAATTTCATTATAAATTCTAAGTATTCATTAGCAGAATGAAATTAAACTAAAATTTCTGTATGTTTTTCTATTGTGTGGTCCCAGAGATATTTAATATTTGCAAAATATAGTATTTGTTCTGCAAATAAAAGCATCACAGTACCTTATAATGTCCATTCATCACTGCATCATGTAGGGGAGTAATCTGGTATAATCCTTTGATATTTACATCTGCTCCACCTTTTAATAGTTCACTTGCTGTCCGATAAAATCCTCCTACACTAGCTTCATGAAGTGCTGTCCAACCTATCATACAAAAAGATACGGCATTTGTTTACATTTGGCATCTTAATAATGTTTTGTGCTTGCCCTTAAAAAACAACTTTGATTCTAAGTTGTTTCTTCAAAAATATTTTGATTATATGAGTCAAGATAGTATCACCTGAAAGCACACTGTATTATTTGGTAGGTTCAATAAACCTGAAGGACAAATCAAACTCCTACCCCTCAACTCTGCTGTGAAAAAATGTGAAAATAAACAAAATATTTGAAAGTAATCTTGACCTCTCCAAATAAATAGGCTGTGCAGGAGTCATTATCAACTCAAAGTGAATGCTGGTTGCAGGCTGCTTTTCTGCAGAGATGAGGGGAGAAAAGCTTTATTTCTAGTTCAAGGTACTTCCATTAAAGTATCCAGCTGGCTGGACTACGTATCACTCAGTTCAAAAGGATATATTCATTTTTTCTCCTTCTTTACAAAAAGCTATTTATAGTAGTTTAACAAACCACAAACTGCTCCAAGAAAACCAGTCATACAGGCAAATATTCTTTTTCTTTGTTGGCCAACGACAATGGTATAAGTTACAGATATTTATTAAATTCCAGTAAATCATATGACAGATGTAAGAAAACTTTAAAGTTGCACGTCAAAAGAGACTTTCACTAGCTCTTCTCAGAACACTCATCATAAAATAGGGATTACGAATCTCAGCTTATGTTTCTTAGTTTTTATGAGTATCACAGAATGTTTACCAGCATCCCTGGCCTCAACCCACCAGATGATAGTAGAAACGCCTATCCTAGTTCTAACAACTAAACATGTTTCCAGAAACTGCCAAAAGTACCCTGGGGAGGGGGTGGGAGCAAAAGCACTCCAGTTGAGAACCACTGCCTCAGGGAAGAAGTTTCTCCTATAGTATTATTACTGAGTTTTGAGGAAGAAATGAAGAGACCCCAAAATGGTAAATATACAGTTAACAAGGTTTTTTCCCTATAAATTTCCTTAAAATGAATATGGCTTGTTTAAAGCAAAAGTTATAAAATTTATGTCTGTAGATATATATGATAGCTATAGCACAACGGATATGGGGGAATAAATGGACTATATGTATTCAATGTCCTCATATTTCATATGAAGTATTATAATATTAATTCAAAGATAACTGTGAAACATTAGAGGTGTACACTTAATCCCTAGAGTAACTACGAAAAAATACTGCAAAGACAAAGAAAGAAACAAAATACAGATTAAGCACATAGAAAACAATTAGTAAAATGGCAGACCTAAATCTAACCATTTATGTTAAATGTAAATTGACTAATCACGCTAATTTTCAATTAAAAGGTAAGACTGTCAGAATGAATAAAAAAAGCAAAACTGTCTGCTGTTTACAAGAAACATAGTTTATTTTTGTTCCAACTTTTCTTTTAGGTTAAGGTTGTACATGTGCAGATTTTTTAAATGGGTAAATTGTGTGTCACTGAGGTTTGGTGTACAAATGATCCCATCACCCAGGTAGTGTGCATAGTACCCAATAGATAGTTTTTCAACCCATGCCCCACTCCCTTCCTCCTCCCATAAGTAGTCCCCAGTGTCTACTGTTCCCATCTTAAGAAACATGCTTTAAATATAAAGACACAGATAGGTTGAAAATAAAAGGATAGAAAAAGATACAGTAAAAGGATAGAAAAACATATAGTAAATAAGCAGGAAACATAAGAAGGCTAGATGTCTATATTAATATTATATATAGTAGAGTTCAAGATAAAGTATATTACCAAGCAATAAAGACAGACATTTCATGGTGATGAAAGAGTTAATTTATCACAAGACATGACAATCATAACTTTATGTATCTAACAACAGAGCTTCAAAATATAAGGAGCAAAAACTGCCAGAATCAAAGAAAGAAACAGACAATTCCACAATCACATTTATGAGGATTTTAACATCTCTCTAAAAAAAATGGATCAATGAGACATAAAATCAATAAAGATATAGAAGAGCTGAACAACATTATCAACACCTTTACCTAGCTGAAATTTATAAAACATTACATCCAACTAAAGAATAAACATTCAAGTGCACCTGGGATATTCAACAAAGGAGATAATATATTATGCAATAATCAATTTTCAATAAATGTAAAAAGGTCAAAATCATGTAAAATGTATCCTTTATGTTCTTTTTAGTCAAATTAGAAATCAATAACAGAAAGGTATCTAGAGAATCCCCAAACATTTTAAAATTAAACAACTTCTAATATAATCACTGGATCAAAGAAGAAAGCATATGAGAAATTAAAAATATTTCAAACTGAATTACAATGAAAATAAAACATATAAAAATCTGTGAGATGCAACAACTAAAGTAGTTCTTAGAGGTAAATTAAAGCTTTAAATGCTTATATTAGGCAAAAAGGTACAAAATCAGTGACCTCATTTTCTACCTTATTAAAGCTAAAAGAACAAAGAAAACAAAAATAAGTAGAAAGCAGAAAAAGAACAGAAATCAATAAAGTATAAAACAAATAACAAAGACAACTAAAAAAGCCATAAATCGATTCTTGAAAAAAATCAGTAAAATTGAATAATACAACTAAAAAAAACCCACAACTTACCAAAACAGACATAAGATGGAACAGAAAATCTGAATAGCCTATACCTATTAATGAATTTGTTATCAAAACTCTCCCACAAATAAAACTATAGGCCCAGATGGTTTCACTCCTAATTCTGTCAAACATTTAAGAAAGAAAAAAAAAAAACTTAAATGTTAGACAAATTCATTCAGAAAATAGAAAAGGTGAGAAGACTTCTTACCTTATGCGGCCGGCATAACCCTGATACCAAAACCAAAGGCATTATAAAAATATTATACACTGATAATTATAAATCTATAAAGATAGATTTTTTAAAATCCTTAACAAAATATTCGCAAATCTTGATCAAAAGGATCCAGAAAAAAGCATTATCCCCCTCAAAAAAATCACAGACAAAAGAATTATCTCTCTCCCAAAATTATAGGCCAATGTTACTCATGAACATAGATGCAAAAACCCTTATTATAGCAAATCGAATCCAGCCATATATAAAAAGAATGATACATCATGACCAGATACAGTTTATTCTAAGAATGTAAGGTTGGTTTAACATTTGAAAATCAATAAAGCTAATTCACCACAGTAGTGAAATAAGAGAGAAAAATTATATGGTCATATCAATAGATGTATGAGAAGTACATGAGAAAAGCTAGCATAAACTCTACTTAAAAACAAAAAAACTCTGTAAATTAAGAATAGGCTCCTTGATAGAGACACAAAAAAAACTTAAAAAAATCAATGAATCCAGGAGCTGGTTTTTTGAAAAGATCAACAAAATTGATACACCTCTAGCAAGACTGATAAAGAAGAAAAGAGAGATGAATCAAATAGATGCAATAAAAAATGATAAAGGGGATATCACCACCGATCCCACAGAAACACAAACTACCATCAGAGAATACTATAAACACCTCTACGCAAATCAACTAGAAAATCTAGAAGAAATGTATAAATTCCTCGACACATACACCCTCCCAAGACTAAACCAGGAAGAAGTTGAATCTCTGAATAGACCAATAACAGGCTCTGAAATTGAGGCAATAATTAATAGCCTACCAACCAAAAAAAGTCCAGGACCAGACAGATTCACAGCCGAATTCTACCAGAGGTACAAAGAGGAGCTGGTACCATTCCTTCTGAAACTATTCCAATCAACAGAAAAAAAGGGAATCTTCCCTAACTCATTTTATGAGGCCAGCATCATCCTGATACCAAAGCCTGGCAGAGACACAACAAAAAAAGAGTATTTTAGACCAATATCCCTGATGAACATTGATGCAAAAATCCTCAATAAAATACTGGCAAACCGAATCCAGCAGCACATCAAAAAGCTTATCCACCATGATCAAGTGTGCTTCATCCCTGGGATGCAAAGCTGGTTCAACATATGCAAATCAATAAATGTAATCCATCACATAAACAGAACCAATGACACAAACCCCATGATTATTTCAATAGATGAAGAAAAGGCCTTCAAAAAAATTCAACAGCCCTTCATGCTAAAAACTCTCAATAAACTAGGTATTGATGGGACGTATCTCAAAATAAGAGCGATTTATGACAAACCCACAGCCAATATCATACTGAATGGGCAAAAACTGGAAGCATTCCCTTTGTAAACCAGCACATGATAAGGATACCCTCTCTCAACTCCTATTCAACATAGTGTTGGAAATCCTGGCCAGGGCAATCAGGCAAGAGAAAGAAATAAAGAGGATTCAATTAGGAAAAGAGGAGGTCAAATTGTCCCTGTTGCAGATGACATCACTGTATATTTAGAAAACCCCATCGTCTCAGCCCAAAATCTCCTTAAGCTGATAAGCAACTTCAGCAAAGTCTCAGGATACAAAATCAATGTGCAAAAATCACAAGCATTCCTATACACCAATAACAGACAAACAGAGAGCCAAGTCACGAGTGAACTCCCATTCACAATTGCTACAAAGAGAATAAAATAGCTAGGAATCCAACTTACAAGGGATGTGAAGGACCTCTTCAAGGAGAACTATAAACCACTGCTCAATGAAATAAGAGGAGACAAACAAATGGAAGAACATTCCATGCTCATAGATACGATGAATCAATATGATGAAAATGGCCATACTGCCCAAGGTAATTTATAGATTGAATGCCAACCCCACCAAGCTATCAATGACTCTTAACAGAATTGGAAAAAACTACTTTAAAGTTCATATGGAACCAAAAAATAGCCTGCATAGCCAAGACAATCCTAAGCAAAAAAAACAAAGCTGGAGGCATCATGCTACCTGACTTCAAGCTATACTACAAGGTTACAGTAATCAAAACAGCATGGTACTGGTACCAAAACAGATATATAGACCCACAGAATAGAACAGAGACCTCAGAAATAACAGCACACATCTACCACCATCTGATCTTTGACAAACCTGACAAAAACAAGAAATGGGGAAACGATTCCCTATTTAGTAAATGGTGCTGGGAAAACTGGCTAGCCATATATAGAAAGCTGAAACTGGATCCCTTCCTTATACCTTATACAAAAATTAATTCAAGATGGATTAAAGACTTAAATGTTAGACCTAAAACCATAAAAACCCTAGAAGAAAACCTAGGCGATACCATTCAGGACATAGGCATTGGCAAAACTTCATGACGACAACACCAAAAGCAATGGCAACAAAAGCCAAAATAGACAAATGGATCTAATTAAACTAAAGAGCTTCTCCACAGGAAAAGAAACTACCATCAGAGTGAACAGTGAACAGGCAACCTACAGAATGGGAGAACATTTTTGCACTCTACCCATCTGACAAAGGGGTAATATCCAGAATCTACAAGGAACTTAAACAAATTTACAAGAAAAAACAACCCCAACAAAAAGTGGGTGAAGGATATGAACAGACACTTCTCAAAAGAAGATATTTATGCAGCCAACAGACACATGAAAAAATGCTCATCATCACTGATCATCAGAGAAATGCAAATCAAACCCACAAAGAGATATCATCTCATGCCAGTTAGAATGACAATCATTAAAAAGTCAGGAAACAACAGATGCTGGAGAGGATGTGGAGAAATAGGAACGCTTTTACACTGTTGGTGGGAGTGTAAATTAGTTCAACCATTTTGCAAGACAGTGTGGTGATTCCTCAAGGACCTAGAACTAGAAATACCATTTGACCCAGCCATCCCATTACTGGGTATATACCCAAAGGATTGTAAATCATGCTACTATAAAGACACATGCACATGTATGTTTATTGCGGCACTATTCACAATAGCAAAGACTTGGAACTAACCCAAATGCCCATCAGTGATAGATTGGATTAAGAAAATGTGGCACATATACACCATGGAATACTATGCAGCCATAAAAAAGGATGAGTTCATGTCCTTTGCAGGGACATGAATGAAGCTGGAAACCATCATTCTGAGCAAACTATCACAAGGACAGAAAACCAAACACCGCATGTTCTCACTCATAGGTGGGAATTGAACAATGAGAACACTTGAACACAGGGCAGGGAACATCACACACTGAGGCCTGTCAGGTCGGGCGGTTGCCTGGGGGAGGGATAGCATTAGGAGAAATACCTAATGTAAAGGACAAGTTAAAGGGTGCAGCACACCAACATGGCACATGTATACCTATGTAACAAACCTGCATGTTGTGCACATGTACCCTAGAGCTTAAAGTATATTAAAAAAAGAATAGACTCCTCAATCTGATAAAGAGCATCTATAAAAACCTATAGTTAAAATCATGTTTAATCGTGAAATATGCTGAAATATTGAAAGAGGCAAAACTAATATAGAGTGAAAAATATCAGAACAGTAGTGGCATCTTGAGAGTGAGGAATGACTGAGAGAGGCATGAGGGAACTTTCTGGGATAGTGTATCTGTCAACATTCATCAAATGGCACATTTAAGATTTGTAGTTCACTATATGAAAATGTTACCTCAGAAAACACACACACACACACACATTCACACACACCCCTGAACTCTAATAATATTCATGCTGGGGTGTTTAGTGATAAAACACACTGTTGGTTGGGGTGGAGCCAAGATGGCAAAACAGGAACAGCTCCAGTCTACAGCTCCCAGTGTGAGCGGTGCAGAAGACGGGTGATTTATGCATTTCCAACTGCGGTACCGGGTTCATCTCACTGTGGAGTGCCGGATAGTGGGTGCAGGACAGTGGGTGCAGTGCACCGTGTGTGAGCCGAAGCAGGGTGAGGCATCGCCACACCTGGGAAGCGCAAGGGGTCAGGGAATTCCGTTTCCTAGTCAAAGAAAAGGGTGACAGACGGCACCTGGAAAATTGGGTCACTCCCATCCTAATACTGCGCTTTTCCAACAGGCTTAACAAACAGCACACCAGGAGATTATATCCCACACCTGGCTCAGACGGTCCTATGCCCACGGAGCTTCACTCATTGCTAGCACAGCAATCTGAGATCAAACTGCAAGGTGGCAGCGAGGCTGGGGGAGGGGCGCCTGCCATTGCTCAGGCTTGAGTAGGTAAACAAAGCAGCCAGGAAGCTCAAACTGGGTGGAGCCCACCACAGCTCAAGGACGCCTGCCTGCCTCTGTAGGCTCTACCTCTGGGGACAGGGCACAGACAAACAAAAGACAGCCATAACCTCTGCAGACTTAAATGTCCCTGTCTGACAGCTTTGAAGAGAGTAGTGGTTCTCCCAGCACGCAGCTTGAGATCTGAGAAAGAGCAGACTGCCTCTTCAAGTGGGTCCCTGACCCCCGAGTAGCCTAACTGGGAGGCACCCCCAAGTAGGGGTGGACTGACACCTCACATGGCCGGGTACTCCTCTGAGACAAAACTTCCAGAGGAACAATCAGGCAGCAGCATTTGTGGTTCACCAATATCCGCTCTTCTGCAGCCACTGCTGCTGATACCCAGACAAACAGGGTCTGGAGTGGACCTCCAGTAAACTCCAACAGACCTGCAGCTGAGGGACCTGACTGTTAGAAGGAAAACTAACAAAAAGAAAGGACATCCACACCAAAAACCCGTCTGTACGTCACCATCATCAAAGACAAAAGGTAGATAAAACCACAAAGATGGGGAAAAAACAGAGCAGAAAAACCAGAAACTCTAAAAATCAGAGTGCCTCTCCTCCTCTAAAGGAATGCAGCTCCTCACCAGCAACGGAACAAAGCTGGATGGAGAATGACTTTGACGAGTTGAGAGAGGAAGGCTTCAGAAGATCAAACTACTCCGAGCTAAAGGAGGAAGTGCAAACCAATGGCAAAGAAGTTAAAAACTATGAAAAAAAATTAGATGAATGGATAACTAGAATAATCAATGCAGAGAAGTCCTTAAAGGACCTAATGGAGCTGGAAACCACGGCACAAGAACTACGTGAGAAATGCACAAGCCTCAGTAACCGATGCGATCAATTGGAAGAAAGGGTATCAGTGATGGAAGACGAAATGAATGAAATGAAGTGTGAAGAAAAGTTTAGAGAAAAAAGAATAAAAAGAAATGAACAAAGCCTCCAAGAAACATGGGACTATGTGAAAAGACCAAATCTACGTCTAATTGCCGTACCTGAAAGTGACGGGGAGAATGGAACCAAGTTGGAAAACACTCTGCAGGATATTATCCAGGAGAACTTCCCCAATCTAGCAAGGTGGGCCAACATTCAAATTCAGGAAATACAGAGAACGCCACAAAGATACTCCTCGAGAAGAGCAACTCCAAGACACATCATTGTCAGATTCACCAAAGTTGAAATGAATGAAAAAATGTTAAGGGCAGCCACAGAGAAAGGTCGAGTTACCAAAAAAGGGAAGCCCATCAGACTAACAGCTGATCTCTCAGCAGAAACTCTACAAGCCAGAAGAGAGTGGGGGCCAATATTCAACATTCTTAAAGAAAAGAATTTTCAAACCAGAATTTCATATCCAGCCAAACTAAGCTTCATAAGTAAAGGAGAAATAAAATACTTTACAGACAAGCAAATGCTGAGAGACTTTGTCACCACCAGGCCTGCCCTAAAAGAGCTCCTGAAGGAAGCACTAAACATGGAAAGGAACAACCGGTACCAGCCACTACAAAAACATGCCAAATTGTAAAGACCGTCGATGCTAGGAAGAAACTGCATCAACTAACGAGCAAAATAACCAGCTAACATCATAATAACAGGATCAAATTCAGACATAACAATATTAACCTTAAATGTAAATGGGCTAAATGCTCCAATTAAAAGGTGCAGACTGGCAAACTCGATAAAGAGTCAAGATCCATCCGTGTGCTGTATTCAGGAAACCCATCTCACGTGCAGAGACACACATAGGCTCAAAATAAAGGGATGGAGGAAGATCTACCAAGCAAATGGAAGACAAAAAAAGGCAGGGGTTGCAATCTGAGTCTCAGATAAAACAGACTTTAAACCAACAAAGATCAAAAGAGACAAAGAAGGCCATTACATCATGGTAAAGTGATCAATTCAACAAGAAGAACTAACTATCCTAAATATATATGCACCCAATACAGGAGCACCCAGATTCATAAAGCAATTCCTTAGTGACCTACAAAGAGACTTAGACTCCCACACATTAATAATGGGAGACTTTAACACCCCACTGTCAACATTAGACAGATCAACAAGACAGAAAGTTAACAAGGATATCCAGGAATTGAACTCAGCTCTGCACCAAGCAGACCCAATAGACATCTACAGAACTCTCCACCCCAAATCATTAGAACATACATTCTTTTCAGCACCACACCACACCTATTCCAAAATTGACCACATAGTTGGAAGTAAAGCACTCCTCAGCAAATGTAAAAGAATGGAAATTATAACAAACTGTCTCTCAGACCACAGTGTAATCAAACTAGAACTCAGGATTAAGAAACTCACTCAAAACCGCTCGACTACATGGAAACTGAACAACCTGCTCCTGAATGACTACTGGGTACATAATGAAATGAAGGCAAAAATAAAGCTGTTCTTTGAAACCAACGAGAACAAAGACACAACATACCAGAATCTCTGGGACACATTCAAAGCAGTGTGTAGAGGGAAATTTATAGCACTAAATGCCCACAAGAGAAAGCAGGAAACATCTAAAATTGACACCCTAACTTCACAATTCAAAGAACTAGAGAAGCAAGAGCAAACACATTCAAAAGCTAGCAGAAGGCAAGAAATAACTAAGATCAGAGCAGAACTGAAGGAAATAGAGACACAAAAAACGCTTAAAAAATTAATGAATCCAGGAGCTGGTTTTTTGAAAAGATCAACAAAATTGATAGACCTCTGGCAAGACTAATAAAGAAGAAAAGAGAGAAGAATCAAATAGACGCAATAAAAAATGACAAACGGGATATCACCACCGATCCCACAGAAATACAAACTACCATGAGAGAATACTATAAACACCTCTATGCAAATAAACTAGAAAATCTAGAAGAAATGGATAAATTCCTCGACACATACACCCTCCCAAGACTAAACCAGGAAGAAGTTGAATCTCTGAATAGACCAATAACAGGCTCTGAAATTGAGGCAATAATTAATAGCTTACCAACCAAAAAAAGTCCAGGACCAGACAGATTCACAGCCGAATTCTACCAGAGGTACAAGGAGGAGCTGGTACCATTCCTTCTGAAACTATTCCAATCAATAGAAAAAGAGGGAATCCTCCCTAACTCATTTTATGAGGCCAGCATCATCCTGATACCAAAGCCTGGCAGAGACACAACCAAAAAAGAGAATTTTAGACCAATATCCTTGATGAACATTGATGCAAAAATCCTCAATAAAATACTGGCAAACCGAATCCAACAGCACATCAAAAAGTTTATCCACTATGATCAAGTGGGCTTCATCCCTGGGATGCAAGGCTGGTTCAACATATGAAAATCAATAAACGTAATCCATCATATAAACAGAACCAAAGACAAAAACCACGATTATCTCAATAGATGCAGAAAAGGCCTGTGACAAAATTCAACAACTCTTCATGTTAAAAACTCTCAATAAATTAGGTATTGATGGGACATATCTCAAAATTATAAGAGCTATCTATGACAAACCCACAGCCAATATCATACTGAATGGACAAAAACTAGAAGCATTCCCCTTGAAAATGGGCACAAGACAGGGATGCCCTCTCTCACCACTCCTATTCAACATACTTTTGGAAGTTCTGGCCAGGGCAATCAGGCAGGAGAAGGAAATAAAGGGCATTCAATTAGGAAAAGAAGAAGTCAAATTGTCCCTGTTTGCAGATGACATGATTATATATCTAGAAAACCCTATCGTCTCAGCCCAAAATCTCCTTAAGCTGATAAGCAACTTCAGCAAAGTCTCAGGATACAAAAATCAATGGGCAAAAAACACAAGCATTCTTATACACCTATAACAGACAGAGAGCCAAATCATGAGTGAACTCCCATTCACAATTGCTTCAAAGAGAATAAAATACCTAGGAATCCAACTTACAAGGGATGTGAAGGACCTCTTCAAGGAGAACTACAAACCACTCCTCAATGAAATGAAAGAGGATACAAACACATGGAAGAACATTCCATGCTCATGGGTAGGAAGAATCAATATCGTGAAAATGGCCATACTGCCCAAGGTAATTTACAGATTTAATGCCATCCCCATCAAGCTACCAATGACTTTCTTCACAGAATTGGAAAAAACTACTTTAAAGTTCATATGGAACCAAAAAAGAGCCTGCATCGCCAAGTCAATCCTGAGCCAAAAGAACAAAGCTGGAGGCTCATGCTACCTGAGTTCAAAGTATACTACAAGGCTACAGTAACCAAAACAGCATGGTATTGGTACCAAAACAGAGATATAGACAAATGGAACAGAACAGAGCCCTCAGAAATAATGCCGCATATCTACAACTATCTGATCTTTGACAAACCAGACAAAAATAAGCAATGGGGAAAGGATTCCCTATTTAATAAATGGTGCTGGGAAAACTGGCTAGCCATATGTAGAAAGCTGAAACTGGATCCCTTCCTTACACCTATACAAAAATTAATTCAAGGTGGATTAAAGACTTACATGTTAGACCTAAAACCATAAAAACCCTAGAAGAAAACCTAGGCAATACCATTCAGGACATAGGCATGGGCAAGGACTTCATGTCTAAAACACCAAAAGCAATGGCAACAGAAGCCAAAACTGACAAATGGGATTTGATTAAACTAAAGAGCTATTGCACAGCAAAAGAAACCACCATCAGAGTGAACAGGCAACCTACAAAATGGGAGAAAATTTTTGCAACCTACTCATCTGACAAAGGGCTAATATCCAGAATCTACAATGAACTCAAACAAATTTACAAAAAAAAAAACAAGCAACCCCATCAAAAAGTGGGCAAAGGATATGAACAGACACTTCTCAAAAGAAGACATTTATGCAGCCAAAAAACACATGAAAAAATGCTCATCATCACTGGCCATCAGAGAAATACAAATCAAAACCACAGTGAGATGCCATCTCACCCCAGTTAGAATGGTGATCATTAAAAAGTCAGGAAACAACAGGTGCTGGAGAGGATGTGGAGAAATAGGAACACTTTTATACTGTTGGTGGGACTGTAAACTAGTTCAACCATTGTGGAAGTCGGTGTGGCGATTCCTCAGGGATCTAGAACTAGAAATACCATTTGACCCAGCCATCCCATTACTGGGTATATACCCAAAGGATTATAAATCATGCTGCTATAAAGACACATGCACACGTATGTTTATTGCGGCACTATTCACAATAGCAAAGACTTGGAACCAACCTAAATGTCCAACAACAATAGACTGGATTAAGAAAATGTGGCACATATACACCATGGAATACTATGCAGCCATAAAAATGATGAGTTCATGTCCTTTGTAGGGACACGGATGAAGCTGGAAACCATCATTCTCAGCAAACTATCGCAAGGACAAAAAACCAAACACCGCATGTTCTCACTCATAGGTGGGAATTGAACAATGAGAACACATGGACACAGGAAGGGGAACATCACACACTGGGGACTGTTGTGGGGTCGGGGGAGTGGGGAGGGATAGCTTTAGGAGATATACCTAATGTTAAATGACGAGTTAATGGGTGCAGCACACCAATGTGGCATAGGTATACATATGTAACAAACCTGCACATTGTGCACATGTACCCTAAAACTTAAAAGTATAATAGTAATGATAAAAAAAAAAAAGAAGCCACATGTTGAACATGGTAGACTCAAAAAAAAATAAAAAATAAAAAAAAATAAAACACACTGTTGTCTATAATTTCTTTGAAATGCACCAAAATAAAGATGGATTGATGGATGGACAGAGAGATTTCAAGATGGATAGGTATCTGATAAAATAAATATGTAGAATCTAGATAATAGGTATATGGATAAATAAATAGGTCATGTGAACTTTTTGAATATTTTAAAACTACCTATCTTTAAAATGTATATACAAAAACGATTTCCCCCAAATATTGTTTCTTATAGAAGGTATGAATTCATTGCTGTTTAGGTTCTGGAACCTGTGAAAATTTGCTTACCAATATGTACATTGGTTAACTTGATTATCTATCACAGGTCCCAGTTAGATGGGATGAAAAATTAAGTATCAGAAACTCAAAAGTCATTAACTTTGGAATGCAGATGATGATTTTCCTTCTAGAAAACTTCCTTTCCTTGTCTAGATTTTGCTCAAACTACAATAAAAATTAGTTTCCTAAAGAAGATGAAAATGGGCCAGGAGAGGTGGCTTATGCCTATAATCCCAGCACTTTGGGAGGCCGAGAAAGGCAGATCACCTGAAGTCAGGAATTCAAGACCAGCCTGGCCAACATGGTAAAACCCCATCTCTACTAAAAATACAAAAATAATCAGGCATGGTGGCAAGCGCCTGTAATCCCAGCTATTCGGGAGGCTGAGGCAGGAGAATCTCTTGAACCTGGGAGGGGAAGGTTTCAGTGAGCCGAGATAGCGCCATTGCACTCCAGCCTGGGTGACAAGAGTGAGAGTCCAACTCAAAAAAAAAAAAAAAAAGACTAAAATGTCTACTATAGAAATGAGAAAATAACCACAACCAAATATTACTTTTCTCCTTGAGCCCCGAATGCCTGAAAGATAAGGTAAATATAAAAGTAAACATATGGCTTCCAAGGAAAAGCCAGTATCCTATTTTAAAGTTACTGAAGAAAATTCCCAAAGAAAACAAGATACAAGTGTGAGTGATCCAAAGTCAATGATGGGGCAGGGGGAGGAGGTGCTTAAAAATGAATCCCCAATACCCCTGATGAACACAGGGGCAAAATCTTCAACAAAATACCAGCAAACTGAATTCAACAGTACATTAAAAAGATTATTCATTATGATCAATTGGGATTCATCCCAGGGATACAAGAGTGATTTAACATGCACAAACCAATAAACGTGATATATCACATTAACAGAAAGAAAGACAAAAACCATATGATCATTTCAAAAGATGCAGAAAAAGCATTTGATAGAATTCAACATCCCTTCATGATAAAAATTCTCAACACATTAGGTACAGTAGGTATGTACGTCAACACAATAAATCCCATATATGGGCTTTATTTTTACCCATAGCTAACTTCATATGAAACAGGGAAAAGTTGAAAGTTTTTCCTTTAAGATCTGGAAAAAGACAAGAATGTCCACTTTCACCACTTCTAGTTAGTATTATACTGGAAATCCTAGCGAGAGAAATTAGGCAAAAGAAAAAAATAAAAGGTGTCCAAATGGGAAAGGAGGAAGTCAAATTGTCCCTGGTTGTGGATGATATGGTCTTATATATAGAAAGCCCTAAAGACTTCACTAAAAAACTGTAAGAACTAATAAAGTCAATAAGCTTTCAGGATACAAAATCAACATACAGAAAGCAGTGTTTCTATATGCTAAATAGTGAACTATACAGAAAAAGAATTCAAGAAAACAAACCTACTTATTATAGCTACCAAAAAATAAAATACCTAGGAATAAATTTAAGATGAAGGTGAAAGATCTCTACACTGAAAACTACAAAACATTGATGAAACAGATTGAAGAGGACACATATAAATATAAGTGTATCCCATGTTCATGGATTGGAATAATTAATTCTGTCACAATAATCTACAGATTCAATATGATCTATATATTCAATGCAATCTCTATCAAAATACCAATGACATTCATCACAGGAATAAAAAAAAATCCCTAAAATTCATGTAGAACCACAAAAGACCCCCAAACAGCCAAAGCAACTTTGAGCAAAAAATTTTTAAAAAACAAAGCTAGAGGCATATTACCTTACTTAGCTCTATTAATGAGAAGATCATCATATTGACATAAAAATAGACACACAGACCAATATAACAGAATACAAAGCCCAGACATAAATCCACGCATCTACAGCCAACTGCTTTTCAACAAAGGTGCCAAAAATACACACTGGGGAAAAAACAGTCTCTTCAATAAATGGTGCTGGAAAAAATGGATATCCACATGCAGAAGAATAAAACTGGATCCTTATTTTCAACACATACAAAATTCAACTCAAAGTGGACTAAAAACTTAAATGTAAATACTGAAACTGAAACTACTAGAAGAAAACATAGGAAAAATGCTTCATGACACTAGGCAATACTTTTTTAGATAAGACCTTAAAAGCACAGGCAACAAAATTAAAAAACAGACAAATGAGATTACATCAAACTAAAAACCTTCTGCACAGCACAGAAAACAATCAACAGAGTCAAGAGACAACTTACAGAATGGGAGAAAATATTTGCAAACCATGCATCTGACAAGGGGTTAATATGCAGAATATATAAGAAACTCAAACAACTCAATAGCCAAAAAATAATAATAATAATAATTCCATTTAAAAATGAGCAAAAGACCAACAGATATACAAAAAAAGTGCTCAACATCACTGACTACCAGGGAAAAGCAAATCAAAACCACAATAATGTATCACCTCATTCCACTCAGAATGGCTATTATTAAAAAGACAAAAGATAAGTGTTGATGAGGATGTGGAGAAAAGAGAACCTTTACGCTTTTGGTGGGAATGTAAATTAGTACAGCCATTATGAAAAACAATACGGAGATTCCTCAAAAAATTAAAAATAGAACTACCATAACCAGCAATCCTACTACTTGGTATATATCCAAAGGAAATGAAATCAGTATGTCAAAGATATATCTAAATTCCCATGCTCACTGTAGCACTATTCACAATAGCCAAGATATGGACTCAACCTAAGTGTCCATCAACAGAAGAATGGATAAAGCAAATGTGGTATATGTATACAATGGAATACTATTCAGCCATAAAAAAAGAATAAAATTCTTTCATTTGCAACAACATGGAAGAACCTGGGGGACATCATGTTAAGTGAAATAAGATACGCACAGGAAGACACATACTGCATGTTCTTACTCATATGCAGAATCTAAAAAGTTGATCCTAAGAAACAGTGAATAGAATAGTGGTTACTACAGACTGAGGAGAGTAGTGGGAGGGGAAAAATTAGGAAGAGACGGTCAATGGGTACAAAGTTGCAATTAGAAATGAAGAACAGAAAGGTGCAGCAGCTCACGCCTGTAATCCCAGAACTTTGGGAGGCTGAGGCAGGTGGATCACAAGGTCAGGAGATCGAGACCATCCTGGCCAACATGGTGAAACCCTGTCTCTACTAAAAGTACAAAAATTAGTTGGGCATGGTGGCGGGCGCCTGTAATCCCAGCTACTCAGGTGGCTGAGAAAGGAGAATCGCTTGAATCTGGGATGCGGAGGTTGCAGTGAGCCAAGATCACGCCACTGCACTCTAGCCTGGCAACAAAGTGAGATTCCATCTCACACACACACACACACAAGAAATGAAGAATAAGTGATGGTGTCTTATTGAAGAGTTGGGTGACTAGAGTCAGCAAAGAGGTATTGCATGTCTCGAAATAGAAAAGGGGATTTTTAAATGTTCCTAACATAAAGAAATGATACATGTTTAAGGTGTTAGATATGCTAATTACTCTGATTTGATCATTACACAACATACACATGTATTAAAAAAATCACATTGTTCCCCATAAATATGTATAATTATGTATGTTTATAATACGCTATATATTATACATATAATTATAGTTATTTGTTATATAATAATTATGTATCCATTAAAAGTAAAAAATGGTGTCCAATTCCAGAAAAAACAATGACTGCTACCTGAAGTGAGACTTAAAAAAGGATGACTCAGTAGAGAAGAATTATCAGTTTCAGGGTTGAAAGAAGTTCCCAGTGTCAATAAAGCCAGAAGGCGCTTTATTCTGCAGAGAAAGCCACTGAAGACCACAGAAATCGCTACAGATTACAGAAAGAAATCAAATGTAACAGAGAATTTTCCTTCCCCTAAGGATTATGCCTTCAGCATTGTAAAACCACCCCTCCAAAATAAAGATGGAACACATTCTACAACAGATCTTTTATTACCTCCCAAATCTGCAGGTTGGGAGATCCCCAAAAAAACTTATTTAAAAAAAGAAATTGGAGGAAATCTCCTTAAAAAAATGAATATAGTTATAAATTTCCTTCAAAGAGAATATAACACATTTTTAAAAAAGATTTATGATTACACTAAAATTTGTTATATGCTGTAATGTAGCCATCGTTAACACTCACAGAAGTATAAAGTGCACTCCTTTCTACATTACATAGTCCTAAACAGTTTTGTCTCTCATATTTTATGTTATCTATTTCTTGCTTTGTTATTGACTTAAACTTCAGGCTATCATTAATACCCTGGTCTGGGCCAACCTTTCTTTTTCAGTTCCAGTGTGTTACAGGTATAGGAATCAGAAAGAGTTCTGCATAAAATAAAGCTCAAGGCATTGTTCTCAGAGGTTTTTGGCAAAAATTTAAAATGTGATCTATTTTGAGTATTCAGAGTTTTTTTTAGCCTACTTCATGGCTGTCACCTTTGCTTTTGGAAAAAGAATTATTGCTCTTTCTGAGCTCCCTGCAATTTGTTTTTTAATCAAAGACAAAAATATCATAAAATGTAAATGAGGACTTATAAAATTCAAAATGTTACATATAAAAGACCATTGGTCCACTATTACATTTTGTTCATTTCTCACAGGGCAGTGGGCCTTTTTTTTAATTGTACCACAAAATAAGTATACTTAAATCTTCCTACTAGAGATTATTAATCTTTTTGTTTTCACAGCATCTGGTACATAGAAGGCATACTGTAAACGCTCACTACATTGAACTAACATGATAGAGGTCATATAGCTGAGAGAGTGAGTGTGTGTGTGTATGAGACAGTGTGTGTGTGTATGAGACTGTGTGTGTGTGTGTGTGTGTGTGTGTGTGTTTTGGGAGGCAAAATGATGGTTGCATTTTAAACAAACATTGCCGGTGATTCTGTTGTGTGTGTGTGTGTGTGTGTGTGTGTGTGTGTGTGTGTGTGTGTTTTGGGAGGTGAAATGATGGTTGCATTTTAAACAAACATTGCAGGTGATTCTATTGAAAATGGAAACTCTGTGGAAACACTGTCCTCTGTAATTCTGTGGGATGTGGTAGCCAGAAATAAAGATAGAGCTAAGATGCAAAGTAAGAAGGAAAAGTAGAGAACAAGTGAGTTCAAAATGCAGGAAAATATGATAGGGATAAAGAATTCATGAAGGTCACAGAAGTACCTGAGACAATGAGGAAAAGGTATATATTAACTGTCTGAAGACAAGAAGGGAACAGCCACTGAGAATGTTAACACTGGCACATTAAAAAAAAAAAGGCTAATACAAAGAAACATGTTAAGAGAGGCTTGAGAAATCCATAAAGTCAAAATTGGCTGCATATAGGGCTACTCTTGAACTCAATGGGCAGACAAAGAATACCAACAGAAAGAACCGCATATCTCTTGAAATCAAGAGAGTAAGTGCTGTGGCTGGCAAATAAGAATACAAGGTTGAGGGTTATAACAGGACTATAACCTGGGTATGACATTTAAAATAATATCCTGTTAAAATCCTGATTATAGTGTAAACCCAGGCTTTGCTAAGGTAAAGTACTGGGGGTGCACTTGAAATCACTTGCTTGTCCCTGGATTTTACTGTGCCATCTCTGTGCACCATAAGACTCTTTGCAATGTTTCTAAACTGAGCAAGTTTAGAAACAACATGAAAAGTATGGACACCCAAAAGCACCATCCAGGCTGTCCAAGTATTGTTCAGTGTATTAAGTACTTAAGTACCTTTAAGGAATCACTCTTCTCTAGCACAACATGTCACATTCTACCCACAGGGAACATTGTACCAGTGACCCAGCCTTGCAGAAATACTGCACTTTCTGAGCTCCCTGTCCCAACCTCTGTACTTCATACTGTATTCTTTCCATTTCCCTGGCCACTGCTCCTGCTGTACATCTACCATTTCATCATGAATTTTCCCCTACAGCTCAGTGCACCATCAGCTTCTTCCAGTGTTTGACATCATTTCTCCTTCATTCAAGGCTGAGTCTCATAGTAACAATGACCATGCAAAGCCAGCCCCAGGTACCTTCTGGATGCCACTGCACATAACCCACCTGGCATAATCTTTGAAGGAGAAACATAATGCTCTTCTCCTGCCACCGAGTCTTCTCACCCTGCCCTCTTCCCTGAAAGATAATGGTGATGAGCTACTTCAACAGGAAAATGATCTGAAAGCCTTCTGTTTGGAACTTACCTTAGGCTCACTTTCTATACTTTCCTACTAAGAGTGATTCAGCTGAAACTACAAACCACTCTTAAGGTAACTGTGGGTGGTAATCCTAACTTACCAGCATAACTTGGCTGATTAACATTTCCACCTTTTTTTATACAATGATGAACAAGATCAGCATCATCGTGTAGAGCAGCCTTATATACTAAGTTCTCTCCAAAAATGTTTCTCCGGTTAATGCTACGAAGAGATATTTTGTTCACCTTCATTTTTTCTGAAATGAGGGAATGAACAAAAGAAAAAAATCATTATTTGAATATCAGAAGGAATACGGATTACAAACCACATATTTCAAACTACAAACTTCACGAACATAGGTAACAGGATTAACTCAGTCAATAGTGTAGAAGTGAAGTATATTATGAGAATATTCATCCATTAACCCAACTATAATATTATCTACATACAAAAAGGAAAAAGAGACAAATGCCACTAGTCTTAAAATATTTGAAGTAAACTATACATCATGATAAACAGTGTGTGTTGATTGAAAACCCATGAAAGGTGCATATATGAAAAGACTAACAGATAATCTTCTTAAAAGTTCTGGTGAAAAGGATTATTTAAACCTAGAATAATATATTATCAAATTTAATAAAATGTTATATTACCAAATGTCTTATAAAACCATGAGGAGAAAATCTCAGAGGCATATAAGATACAAAAACTAATCCCAGTGAGACTGGAAAAGGGAATGCAAAATTCTCCTTCTTGGCTAAAAATAAATTAATGAAATTAAGCAGAGAACCACAGCCTTGATCCTTGCAATTGTTTTTATTTACTAAGCCAGAAATGCACGATTAAAATACTTTTCCAGATAATGTATATCAAGTATCAATTCTCCACTGTGCCTCCTAAAATACTGAAGCTCCTCATTTACATGTTTCAAATCCTGTCAATTTGGAGGGCAATACTCATCTGGATTTTCTGAATTTCAGAGTAGCTTGATGATAGCTTTTCCAGTTTGTATCTAGCTATCCTGCCCCATCCTAAAACCTTACAAAAGTAACTGAGTACTGCAGCAGCTTTCTTAATGGATGACATATCAACTGCCTTGCCGTTTGACTCCCTTGATTCAGTCCCACTGTATAACAAACCAAACTGCTGAACTTTGAGTCTACATTCTTGTATACCAGACTACAAAGCATTCTTTTCCCACTAGACAAATTGCATGCTTACCATAATCAGAGCAGTCTTTACTTCCAAATCTGCCTGTGCCAGTTGTACTTGTTATATTATAATTATGTAATTTTCTGATCTTAGGGGGAAAGCATTTAGTCTTTCACAATTAAGTATAAAGCTGTATGATTTCTGTAGATGTCCATTGTCAGGTTGAATTCCTAGTTTGCTGAGAATTTTCACCAGGAACAAATGTGTTAGATGTTGTCAAATGCTTTCTATGCATTTATTGAGATGATCATATGGTTTCTCTTTTTTAGCTTGTTAATACAATGAATTACAGCGATTGGTCTTCAAGTGTAAAACCAATCTTGAATTCCTAGGATAAACACCACTTGGTCATGATGTATTATATAATGTTGGATTTGATATGCTCAAGTTTTGTTTAGAATTTTTTTTTTTTTGAGACAGGGTCTTGCTCTCCATATTCTTCTCCAGGGTATTGCCCAGGATGGAGTGCAGTGGTGCAATCACGGCTCATTGCAGCCTCAACTTCCCAGGCTCAGGTAATTCTCCCACCTCAGCCTCCTGAGTAGCTGGGACTACAGGCACATACCACCATGCCCAGCTAATTTTTTGCATTTTTCATAGAGACAGGGTTTCGCCATGTTGCTTAAGCTGATCTCAAACTTCTGGGCTCAAGCGATCCACCCACTTCAGCCTCCCAAAGTACTGCGACTCTAGGCATGAGCCACTGCACATGGCCTGTTTAGAATTTTTGCATCTATATTCATGAAGGATACTTAGTCTAATTTTCTGTTCTTATAATGTCTTTGATTTTGGTATCAGTTTAATGATGACCTCATTAAAATGAGTTGAGAAGTGTTTCCTCATCTTTAATTTTTTGGAAAAATTGTGTGGTGAACTGGTATTATTTCCCCCTTATATATTTTGTAGAATTCACCTCTGAAGGTGTTACAGACTGAATGGTGTCCTCCCAAAACTCAAACTTGAAGTCCTAGACCAATAAGACTGGATTGAGGTGCTCATATACGTGTGTGTGTGTGTGTGTGTATTTTTTTTTCTGTGAACTGCTTGTTCATGTTCCTTATCTATTCATGTTCTTTTTACTTTTTTCCCCCAGTTTAAAAATTTTTAATTAATTATTGTTATTATTATTATCTGACATGTAAAAAGGGATACTTATTTAATGTATACAATTCAATATACTTGGGGACAAGTATATACCCATGAAACCATCACCACCATTAAGGCCATGACATACACCCGTTCTTTATCCTTACTGTTTCATAAGAGTTTTTTGCATACTAATGCAATTAAACCCCTGTCAAATGATGCTAATATTTCTTAGCTATTTGATATTTGATTCTTCTTTAGGGTATATTTCCATACAATTTTTTTAAATGTATGTAGTTAATTTTATCATTCTTTAAAAGAATTTTTATCATTCTTTTAAAGGTATGTAGTTAATTTTATGATTTTAAACTCAGAAACCAAGAGGATTTAAAAAGACTTTCTCCACACCAAGGTTACAGAAAGATTCACTTACGTTTTCTTCTACAACTTTTATTTTTCATTTAAATCTTTGATCAATCTGAAATTAAAGTTAGTGTAAGGAATGTTATGGAAATCCAATTTTGTTTGTGTTTTCCACTACTTATTGCTTAGTCTTTCTTTTCACCACAATTTGAGATGCCATCTGTATTACATATCTTTCCCATATCTCACTGTAGCTGGCTTCTACATCTAAACTCTCTATTCTGTTTCACTGATTTATCTGTCTATTCCTGCTCCAGTGTCAAATAACTTTAATTTCTGTAGCTTTCTAATATGCTCTCATACTATGGAGAAAAGGTCCTGCCACTCTAACTTTTTGCTTTTATTTTTCAGAATTTTCTTGGCTAGTCTCTCATATTTACTTTTCTAGGTGATATTTAGTATTACTTTGAAATTTTCTCATAGCTACTCTCTATCCCTGTAAAACAGTACAAAATAAAACAAAAAATTAGCAAATAAATAAAAATCTGTTTTTGATGAGATCTCATGCATTTCTAGAATAATTTAGGGATAACCTTCTTACAATGCTGAATCTTTCTAGTCAAGAACAAGGTTCTTCTTTCCATTTATTCAAGTATTTTTTACATCTCACAGTAGAATTTTTAAACTTTCTTCTTATAAGTATGATATGTTTCTTATTAGTTATAAAAGTATTTTCTTTTTGGAACAATTATAAATGAGATAATCTTTTACACTTTCTAACAAGTTAATACATACATATATGTGAAAGGCATTAATTGTTGACTCCAGCTTATCGCATTTTTAAAACTTTTTCTTTTGAAATAATCTCAGACTTACAGAAAAGTTGTAAAAATAGAACAAAAGACTCACCCCTTGTTAATATTTTGCGATTGACTTTAAACCATTCTTTCTTCTAAATACGTATGCATCCAGACACATGTATACATAAAAAGTAACTTTTATACATCATGCCCTTTTACTCACTAATACTTTAATGTATATTTCTAAGGACAAAGATGTACGCTTATATCGCTGCAGTATTATTATCAAATTCAGAAAACTTACCTCTGATACAATATTATTTTTTCATCTACAACCCATATTTCAGTTTTGCCAATTTTTCTACTATCTATTATTTTTTAAACAATGTTTCTAGATTCTCTTATTGCTTCTGAGAGTTTTTTAGTTCAATCTTTTGGATGTTATAGGAACACAGAAATAAGATCTAAGAATAATAACAATTGTGCCTTGTCCTTTCCTTTATTCCTCCTGATATGCTTTTTCATAGCCATATGCTAGGTTAGTCACACATGTAAATTTAAAAAGAGGTCTGTAACTACTCTTTCCAAAGCAGAACTACAGAAAAAAGTACTAATCTATGAGTCAGAAGTTCAGGATCAATTCTCAATTATGCTACTAATGAGCTGTATGGTTCTGGGAAAAACCCTTAACCTATCTGAAATTCAGTTTCCTCATCAGCAAAATTAGAAAGTTGAGAAAGATAATCTCTGAATCCTTTCTACCAATTCTGTTTCTGTAAAAGAAATAGAAAAATACTCAAAATATGCATCACCTTTTTTTCCTGAAAGTTGTTCATTTTTCCTGATCTGTTTTCCATTCTTGAACCTTGCTGAATGCATATTCTTCTCTTTACCATCAATCATTAAAGCCGGATCCTGCATTCTTGAAAAACAACGTATTTTTTAAATGGCTATAACGGTTTTTGCAAACATTCACAGAGAATTATACCAATTTTTGAATACAATATTAAAACTCCAGGGTATTTTACTGAGCTGTTCTCAAGTGGCATGGCAGTTTTAAATACGGAGATGGCTCCTGCAGGTAATTCTGCAGCAGGCATGCCAGTCATCACAGCTTCTAGCCCTCTCTTTGCGCGACCTGTGGGTTTCTCTTCTTTAGGATTAGTCATCTACAAGTGTAAGTATTCTTAATCTCCTGCTCTTTACTCCCCAAGTTGGCATGCCACTATCCACTCTATTCACCCTCTAGAGAAAAAGATGCAGGCTCTTTGCGAGGAAAAAGCCTTGCTCTGTGGTATGGCACTGATCAAAAACTGCAAAATAAAAAAGCAATAATATAAAAAATAAAGCTCTTTCCCCTGTGTTAACTGTATACTGACCCTGATGTCCCCAAGCATATAATTATCTATAATGTCTATAGCACACCTGGAGATAAAGACATAATTTCATTGCATACCTGAAATTCTGAGCTGAAGAGTTATTATTTGTTAGGTCCTCACAGCCAAGGATTTTTGGTAAAATCTTTTCTGGCATCTTATACATGTGATCTGAGTACTTTGCATCTCTGCTTACTTTCAGTTTTTCTAGTCTTGATGATCTCCTCAACACACACGCAGTTTCCTGATCAGAGCTATTTGTCACTGAATTTGAATTTCTCTTATTACTTAGTGGCTCACAAGAAGTGATATTTTGATGAGCCAAAGTTTGCAATCCAGATGGATTTGGGTCTTGCAGAGTCTGCAAATACATAAATACATCCACAAAAAATTACAACACTGCAAAAAAATTAAAACTATAAGAAGTTAAATTTTGTCTTGACCTTTGATTAAATTAAAATGCCTATTATAGGATCCAAGTACAAGAATTCATAGACATATGTGGACATAATGAAAGATTTAATAATAATTAATGTAATAAAGGACAATGCAGATTTAAAAGCTTAAGAGCATAAGTAAAAATGATTTTGATCAATATTTATCTTGAAAATTCAAAGGCAAATCTATGGTCACTCTAGGAGTTTTAATTTTGCAAGAAATTTGGAATGTAGAATGATGAGAGATCTACAAAAACATTAGAAATGTCACACTAGGCTAGATCAATGGACTATTCAGCCTAGGGTTTTATTATCTGACAGCAGCAGCAAGTGATATTTTGTGGAACAAGATAGTACATAACCTCCATTACATTGATTTTAAAAGGTTAACAGTGTATCAGGAATTGTTCTTTCCCTTAATAATTCATTATAGATTTAACTTCCATGAACATATGTATTCTTTATACATATCATCTAAACCTTTCTTCAGCTTACTTACATATCCGTCTTGCAAAGCTTCTCAAGGTAACAAGCTCCATATTTTTATTACAGCTGAGTAAATGAGTATATTATTTGATCTGTTCTAAGTAAGTCTCCTTTCTACTTAAGAGGGTTTATTTTTTTTCCTTTCGAAGACTTGCTAAATTCATATTCACTGTATTAATACCAATCATAATTTCCTACACTTTACTCATATTCCCTCTTTTCATATTAGAACACTGCAATGTTTAATCTTCATGCCCTATCTCCATAATTAGTTTCTCTTTTTCTGGTTTTTAAAAAATCCTATGTCAGTTTTGAGATTTGTTAAACAGAACTTCATGCAGTATTGTCCCAGGTATGTATGCTGCAACACGAGCTCAGCATTTTGTTACATAAATCTTCACAAGGATGTTCACAGAAACATTTTGGTAATCGGAAGATAAAAAGAAAAGAAAGAAAACAATCCAAATGACCATCATTAGTGAATTGATCAAATAAATTACAATATATTCACACAGTGGAATACTATTCAGCAAATTAAAAGATTTAAGTAGTGCTACATTTGCTGACATTGAAAGATAAACAAAACACATTATTAAATTTAAAAAATAAGTTGGAAGGCATTATATATAATATAATCCCATTAGTATAAAATGAACTAATATAGAATATGATGGAAATAATTGGAGAGAGATACACCAAACTGTTAACAGTGATTACCTCTAAAGAGTGAAACTGTGGAGGATATTTGTTACCATATTATTATGTAATTCTGTAAGGTTTAAAATTTGTTTTATAATGAGGATGCATTATTATTATAATCAGGGAAAAAAATAAAGATTATTTTTAAAAACAAAGAAACTGTCAATATGACAAAGGGACTTTGTGAGTGATAGGCCACTACAGAGCCTCCAGGCATAATACTACAAGAATTCTAAACCCCAAGAGCTATGCCACCTGATAGTATTCTCAGACATAGAAGTCAAAATTCTGCTTAAGCTAGGCATATTTTTTCCCTCCCCTGGCATCCCAACTGCATATATTCTATGTCAAAATGTAAATTAATGTGGGGTATCCCATCAGTACTCTGCACCCAGGTAGACATAGTGATTTTCCGAGCTAACAGAGAAAATTTTAGTAAAGAATTCTTTCCTTCCTACATATAAGCAATCTAAAGATATGTCTTCTCAGCCCTGTTGAGAAGAAATCTTTCTATTTTAATTTCCTAACTCCTCAAAAACTCTATCCTAGGAACTTCTAAAAAGATCACTCTATGCTTCCAAGTCACAAAGTATCTTCTCGGTGTTGATATTTGGGTAGATTTGATTTTAACACAATGAAAACTTGTTGAAGTTTAAAAGGCAAAATCATAGACTCATATTTTCAGCTACTTGCTCCACTGAAAGATGCTTGTCCTATAGCTCAGCTAACTTGGAACCATGTTCAAATGGTGGAGTAGAACAAAGAAATTCAAAATTCACCTCTGCTATTTGTGTACAATCTTCATTGGTCTGAGACGTATTGAACTCCACTTCTAAACATTCATTTCTAGCAATGAGACTGCTACCTCCCTCTTTTCTGTGACAGATGGTTTCCACCTTGGCTTCTGACAATGTGTTCAGGGCTTCCAATAACTCAGCTGGCAATGCATCATCCTTTGCATTTTCTAGTAAATCTCTATGACATGCCGACCAGGAATTCAAAGGTATTGATATGGAACTAAGAGAGTCACTCAATGGGTTCATCAATTCTTTACAATCAAAATCACTTACTAATTCAAACAATCTTTCCTCCTGGGTGCTTTCTGGTGATGTAAGTAAACTTTCTAAGGCAGACACAAAGGTTTCAAGAGAGCTTTCTTCATCCTTAGTTTCTTCAGAAGTCATGGTCATTGTGACTTCCTTTCTAGGCTCAAAAAATGTATTTGGTGCTGCTAAAATCTTCTCTGGCTCTACTAATGATGTCTCCTTTACAGCAACTGTATCAGATACTGTAATAGCAGCGCCTGAGAGAAGGCTAACTTCAGGAGAATCTCTGCCTTCACTTAGTTCCTGTGTATTACAAATAGAAATTACATCATTACAGCATATACAATAAAGTATTTAAAATGAAAACTTTATAGTTTTATAGTTTATCTTGTTTGTAAGCTACCCTCAAAATTTATCATCAACTTTCCTTCCCTTCCATAAATAAAGGGAATACTCTTTATTGCTTTCCTATACCAAATCGCTAATTACTGAAAACATGGTTAAACATTTAATAATAGACCAAGAGCATAACTGGCTGGACCATAATTACGGATGGCAAATTATTCACCTAAGTTTAAATTATCTGTGCTAACAGAAGAAGCAGAGATGGCATGGATAGTTAAATTAACAGATGATCCCAAAGCTTCATAGCCATTAATGGTTATAAAATTCTTTCTTGCCAAAATGTCCTATTTGATTTATAAAATTATTAACTAGGAATAAAATTTCACCTTCTTTTTGTTCCCCCACCTTTGTAGGAATAAGTAAATGTGGAGTAAAGAGGCCAAAGGACAAGAGGTCAGAGGGAAAAGGTGGAGAAATGAGGGTACAGTTATGTATAAATATTACAAGCCCTAGCTGTGAATGAATGGCTCTGAGTTGTGGTTATTTTAAGCAAAAAAACCCACTAAACTTAACATTTCTAAATGACTATTATTTCTCTAAGACATCACCTTAATAGGTTATACCTGTTCTCACAATGTTTCTTTTTTTCTTTTCTTTCCTTTTTTTTCTTTTTTTTGAGATGAGGTCTCACTCTGTCACCCAGGCTGGAGTGCAGTGGTGCCATCTCAGCTCACTGCAACCTCCGCTTCCAGGGTTCAAGTGATTCTCCTGCCTCAGCCTCTTGAGTAGCTGGGATTACAGGAGCCTGCCACCATGCCCTGTTAATTTTTTGTACTTTTAGGAGAGACAGGGTTTCACCATGTTGGTCCAGCTGGTCTCAATCTCCTGACCTCAGGTGATCTGCCTGCTTCGGCCTCCCAAAGTACAGGGATTACACGCATGAGCCACCGTGCCCAGCCTCACAATGTTTCTAATACTCAAAATACTGTTAGAATCCCTCTTTTGAAATTGCTTTCAGTATGAGTTTATAAGCCATTCAAGAAAATAATGTGCTTTAAAGGCACTGAAAAATTTTCAAACACTAAATACTTTTTATTGGCCTTAAATAACAGAATGGGTTTCAATGACTTTGGTTTTTTCCAAAAATCAAATCCACCATACCTTTGACAGGATGTGCTGTAATTTGTAAGCCTTCTAATATTCTAATCTGGTATGAGTGAGAGAAGCAAAACCACTTTATTCTTCCTCCTGTCCTTTTCTACCTGCCACCTTTATGTACTTTGTATATATTAATAGCATACAGCACTTAAGAAAACATATTTATTTGTTAGCAATGCTAACTATAATTTTCTCAGAAAGATAAAAGGAATATGCAAGAAATTCAAGAACCAGATCCTACTCACTCTCTAAGTCTCAGTTCAAGGCCTCTCCACTATTTGAAGTCCCCGCACCAGGTATAATAAAGTATATACATTGGGCTCTGTCTTAAAGCAATTTATTTCTAACTTAAGATTCAAGACATAGGCCGGGCGCGGTGGCTCACGCCTGTAATCCCAGCACTTTGGGAGGCCGAGGCGGGCGGATCACGAGGTCAGGAGATCGAGACCATCCTGGCTAACACGGTGAAACCCCGTCTCTACTAAAAATACAAAAAATTAGCCGGGCGTGGTAGCGGGCGCCTGTAGTCCCAGCTACTCGGGAGGCTGAGGCAGGAGAATGGCGTGAACCCGGGAGGCGGAGCTTGCAGTGAGCCGAGATCGCGCCACTGCACTCCAGCCTGGGCGACAGAGCGAGACTCCGTCTCAAAAAAAAAAAAAAAAAAAAAAAAAAAAAAAAAAAAAAAAAAAAAAAAAAGATTCAAGACATAAATACCTAGGACATTAAACAGAATACAAATAATGTCATAGAACACTTATGAAATCAAATGAATGGCATAAACTAGTGTATATCAAGCAGTTGCATTTATAACCACAGAACCAGCCCAAACTGGCCGTACTTTGTTGGTAACAGAATGTCAAGTCATCTTGCAGGTATAACACAGCGAAAACTGCAAGTCATGTAACGCAGCCAGAACCTTGAACCAAGAAGACAGAAAAATGACTCCCCCTCCTCCTGAACCAAGAAGACTGAGAAATGACTGGAACCTGACCACTGGTACTCTTTCTGAAGAAACAGGTCTGCTAGCCAGAAAGATTTGGTGTTAAAATCTGCCTAAATATACCTTACCGTAAATGGTCAAATTCGAGGCCTTCTAATCAGACTCTGCCAAGCCAACATTCCTAAGTCCTTTCCCTTACCTTCTGCCCCCTTAAACCTGTTCCAGACCCTAAACAGAGGACACAAATTTGAGCTGCCTCTCCTGTCTCCTTGCTGGCCTGTCTCACAATAAAGCCTTTTTTTCCCTCAAAAGCCAATGCCACAGCACTGGTTTCTATGCACATCAGGCAGCAGGCCCATTTGCTTGATAACATACAAAGCCTAGTGTCTTGCAAAAATGAGTTTTCTGGGGAAGAAAAAAATGGAGGCAGTGGAGGGCTTTCATGATTCTTCGAAAAATACTTGGTTGAGCAAAGTTAAACAAGTTACTTTGTGACAGGACTTTCCAAACCATGTGCATTGGGGAACTTTAGGACACAGTGTTCTCCAAACATTTTTGTCCAAAAAAATCCTTCTCCTCAGAAGATTTATTAATATTATAGAGTACAAGTGATTTGGAAATAATGATATAGTTAGTAAATAATGAGTGCTAGAGAGGGAGCAATTACTTTGGTCAAGATCGCCAGAATTATCTGAAATAGATCCACAGAAGAACAGGTACTTGAGCCAGAAATTAAAGATTTGTGGAGTGAAAGAATGGAGGAACACACATTTACTAAGCACCAAGTAGGTGCCAGACACCATGAACCATCATTGCTCGGTCCTCACAATACCTGTAAAACAGCTATCGCTGCCCCTATCTTACAGATATAAATAGTTATCCTTGGAACCCAGACGTATCTGGTTTCCAAATTTTATGTTATTTCCCATCTTCTGGCTCCTGATTTGAGCAAAAGCATGAAGGCAGGAAAGTGTAAGGTGTGGCTGAGATAAAGTAAGCTACAGGGACAACCTGGGTGAGATGACAAGACCCAGGGTCTACAAAAAAATTAAAAGAAAAAAATCAGCTGGGTGTGGCAGTATGGGCCTACAGTCCTAGCTACTGGGGAAGCTGAGGTGAGAGGATCTCTTGAGCCCAGGAGTTCCAGGTGGCAGTGAGTTATGATCGCACAACTGTACTCCAGCCTGGGCAACAAAGTGAGACTTTATCTCACTGGGGAGGTCTTTGATTGCCTAGCATCCCTGAGGAAAGCGTGAGTTCATTGTAAGCAGAGCCAGTCCTATAGTCCTCTGATTCTCCATAGCACCAAGTAAAAAGCAAATCCAAAGCAGGAAGGAACTTTGCTACATTATCTCAGAAACAGTTTGATAACAAGTTATGTATTTCTACTCTAGATAAAAAGTAAGAGACTTAACAGTACAGGGTAAGAGACACAGATCAAGAAAACACTTTCATTAGCAATAAGGAAGAATAAACATGAAAGAGGTGATTAGACAAGAATAGATTTTTATCTACCGAAATGGTTTACTAGATGAGGGTGAGGGTCTAAATGAGCTTGATACTTTAATCGACATAATTTTTTAAAAAATCTAAACTCACAGTCTACATAGTTAATTTCTGTTATACAGACCAACCTTTTCTATGTGTGGCAAAACTTCAGGACTTTCAGCCTCTGGCCCTAGAAAAAAACAATGTGTTTTCATTCCAGTTTTATGGAAGCACTAAAAACATACCTTCTCAGTTGACATTTCATAATCATATAACTTAAACTCCCTCAGTCAAGTGACACATCATATATTTTATTAATATTACATAAATTTATTAGTATAAAAGTATTATTTTGGAAATGAAATTATAAAATTCTTGCATTTCTTAAAAAATATTTTATATAGCTCCAAAAAAATTGTAACTATTTGGAATTATTTTAGCTAAAAACCAAGAACTCTATTTTGGCTGAATTATACTAAGTACAGCATTTGTAACTACATAGGAAAAAGACTATCTACTTTCTCAGTGTCATTATCTCTTCTACTACAGGTACTTAGAGCTTAAATGAACTCATGCTGTCTGGAGTTAGGCATGAAAAGAAATGTCCCTTATAGGGGTCAAAAGGACAGAGGGTCATCCTAGACACTATGGAGGATTGCTGCATTGCCTCTGTGACTGCAAATTCACTACCTACTCTCACCCTGCCCCTCTGAGCCAAGCTGGCAAACAGCAATTCACACCCAAGTTAGGTCAAAGGAGGATCTGGAAAAAAGATAGTTCTCCTCCACTGTTCCTTTTACATTCTTTCTTTCTTTCTTTTTTTTTTTTTTCTTTTGAGATGGAGTCTCGCTCTGCAGGCCGGGCTGGAGTGCAGTGGCACAATCTTGGCTCACAGCAACCTCTGCCTCTGAGTTCAAGTGATTCTCCTGCCTCAGCCTCTTGAGTAGCTGGGATTACAGGCACGCACCACCATGCCCAGCTAATTTTTGTATTTTTAGTAGAGGCAGGGTTTCACCATGTTGGCCAGGCTGGTCTCAAACCCCTGACCTCAAGTGATCTACTTGCCTTGGCCTCCCAAAGTGCTAGGATTACAGGTGTGAGCCACCACACCCAGCCCATTTACTTTCATCATCAAGACCCAAGTATTCTGGCCAGGCACAGTGGCTCACACCTGTAATCCCAGCACTTTGGGAAGCCAAGGTGGGCAGATCACTTGAGGTCAGGAGTTTGAGACCAGTCTGGCCAACAAGGTGAAATCCTGTCTCTACTAAAAATACAAAAATTAGCCAGCATGGTGGCACACACCTGTAATCCCAGCTACTCGGGAGGCTGAGGCATGAGAATTGCTTGAACCTGGGAGGCAGAGGTTGCAGTGAGCTGCGATTACACCACTGCACTCCAGCCTGGGCAATAGAGCAAGACTTCGCCTCAAAAAAAAAAAAGAAAAGAAAAAAAGACCCAAATATTCTGACACACCTGAGTAGGAATTCAGAACTCACTGGAATTTCAAGCATATATCTGAGTCATTCTTTTGGTTTCTTTTGATTAGGTAATGTCTACATAGCTAAAGTAAAAGCAAGTAATTATCTGCTGAGCCTCAAAATGCATCCTCATAAGCAAGACAGGTTTTTCAGGGGGAAAAAGAAGCATAAATATTCTTGCTGAGCTTCACATCCTAAAAGATAATAATAATAAACCTGTTTTTTTCCCTCGCTTCATCTTTGCAATTTAATGATAAAAAGCTATGAAAATCAGTTAGGAGGGCTAAAATCATGGCATATTACTTGCTCACAGCATGATAAGCAAAAAGTCATAAGAATAAATAATTTCTTATCCTTGGTTTAGAATTATTCCTGTCAACAAGAGATGACATATTTCATTGTGTGTATCTTACTTAACATTTATATCTCTACTTGCTTAAAATTTTAATACCAATGAAAGAAACATTTTAAAATAATAGATACATCTTCAACTACCTTTGGAAGGAGAGGTTTTTTTAAATAAAATTTCACATCTTTGGGGGATTAGAATTCAAAAACAGAAAAAGAGATTTCACTTTTCTTCCTTCTCTGAATCATAAAGAAACAACTCTTATAGACATTTTCTCCCATGTTGTCTTTAACAACTTCATCTTCAAAACTATAAAGCAAAAAAATAAAATTCTAAGGCTCCCAATCATCTGAATGGACCCCTCTTGGCCATGGGCATACCAAAGTTGGTTCAGGCCTTGAAGGGAAGAAAGGGTCACACATGCCTCATTACACCCTCCTCTCTTCTGGAATTGAGGAAAAGCCATCCAGTGTTAACATCAACACAGATCTTAAGTCTGTTTAAAAAAATTTATAATCTGCTCTGTCTGAACCCTGCTATCTGTAAGCTTCATCTGCATGATAAAACTTTGGTCTCCACAACCCCTTATCATTATAACCCAGCGATTCCTTTCTATTGATTCCAGGTCTTTAGATAATAACTCTTTCAACCAATTGCCAATCAGAAAATCTTTGAATCCACCTATAAACTGGAAGCCCCCAGGCCCCACCTTGCTTCTGGTTTGTCCCACCTTTCCAGACCAAACCAATGTACTTCATCTTACACATATTGATTGATGTCTCATGTCTCCCTAAAATGTATAAAACTAGGCTGTGCCCTGACTACCTTGGGCACATGTTCTCAGAGTCTCCTGACGGCTGTGCCACAGGCCATGGTCACTCATATTTGGCTCAGAATAAATCTCTTCAAATATTTTACAGAGTTTGACTCTTCTCGTTGACAAAATGATCATTCTTTTATGCCAACAGTTACTATTTTAAAAACTTAATAAAATATTTTACAGTAATTTGATTACTATATTAAAAACAAACACATTTAGAAGGAATTATCTTTTCTAACTACAAATTTTACTTTAAAGTTTTTACAAATACATAAAGAATTCCTGAATTTTTGTCTATCCTTTAATAAATCATTAAAAGAATTTTCAAATTTTCTACTTTAGAGAGGCAAAATATAATGGTATACATGAGAAATAATTCTAAAGCATCAAATTCAAAGAAAATGGCCAGAGAAGCCTGGTTTAACTTATACACAAAATTTAACTTATACACAGGTGTTTTAAGGCCAAAGCTATTATATTTGCTTAAGGTAGTTTGCTTATCTTTATCTTTCTACAATTTGATTAGAATTTACCCTTTGAATTGGGACAGAGGTCTGTATTAGAACACAGTCAACTATAAAAGCTAACAATTTAATAATTTACTTGTACGTGATTTAACCTATAGTCTGGAATTATAATAAAACGAGCTTCTTGTTCTGAATACTCTGAAAGGAGTAAAGGCAAGAGAGAGCTGCAATGAAGTGCCAGAATGGAAGAGAACTACCAATTCTAAGGATCTCTAGTCACGCAGCTTTAGGGCAGCAAGAAACACACAAAGCAATAATCCTGGTGCATGTGGCACTACTTTTTATTTTTTATTTTTTAGAGATGGGGGTCTTGCTTTGTCACCCAGGCTGTAATGCAGTGGCACAATCATAGCCAATTGCCACTTCAAATTCCTGGGCCCAAGGGATCCCTCCAACTCAGCCTCCCTAGTAGCTGGGACTATAGGCATGCACTACCTCACCTGGCCATGTGGCACTTTTGAAGGAACAGCCTATGAGACTTGTGACTCAGAAGTTCGAGGAGAGTGGTGACAACAGTGCACAGATGCCAATGGCATAACAAGGCATTAATGGCTGGCACTCAGGAGGCCAAATGGGCAGGAGGTTGGAGTTATGGGACTATAGGACATAGTGGAACCCTGTTTTAAAATAAATACTAGAATTGGGTATGAGAAAAATAAAAATACATTTTTGTGTAAATATTGATGACACCTGTTATAGTCAAAACCCAAAGGGGAGGCCGGGCGCGGTGGCTTACACCTGTAATCCCAGCACTTTGGGAGACCCAGGTGGGTGGATCACATGAGGTCACGAGTTTAAGACTAGCCTAGCCAACATGGTGAAACCCTGTCTCTAAAAAAATACAGAAATTAGCCAGTCCTGGTGGCACGTGCCTATAATCCCAGCTACTCAGGAGGCTGAGACAGGAGAATTGGTTGAACCCGGGAGGCGGAGGTTGCAGTGAGCAGAGATTGCGCCACTGCACTCCAGCCTGGGTGAAAGAGAGAGGATCCATCTCAAAAAAAAAAAAAGAAAAGAAAAGAAAAGAAAGTACCCAAAGAAGAAAAAGGAATGCCCAGGGCATGATATTATCCATGACACCTCTGTCTCAAATTGTTCAATACATCCTCACACACACACACACACAAAGACTTCAACCTCTAAGATGACATCATTATAGCTTTATAAACATGAGTCTTTTTGTTTAATCCATAACTACATCGTGTAAAAAGTGCTAAATAGGTTTTTACTAAATTTGGAGATTACGTTTAGCATAGTCTGAATTATATTAGGCCATTTGATATTTATTAAACTTTTTTAAAATCAGAAAGTCTTTTATATTTAAAGAGGAACATTAATTACCCCTTGCACTTACATTTGTTTAATGGTCAATTTACTAAACTTCTATATCTAAGACATGAAAACTTGAAAATTACTATTTAACATTTAAACATTGATAACAAACTTAAATTTCCTTAAACAATTTAAACTAAAAATTTGAAATAATTTTTTACCATTTCAAATATATAAAAGACTACTGCTCTTAAACTAATTCTAAAATAACAGTATCATTGTTGTAATTCATTCTTCTTTATTTCTATACTTGTTCTTATACCTTTTTAAGATTAAAGTAATTCTTACTCTGATACCTTCCCAGGGTTACAGATTACCTGATTTTTTGTTGGGGTATGAGATCATTTATCTCAAGATTATTCCAACCTGACCAGCCAATTATCTGGCTTTACTTATAAATAAATACCTTAAACTTCACAAAGGTTATTTTTTGTAATCTAATGTTTTGTCCGAGAATGCTTTAAGTTTTACTTGGTTGGTGTTACAAAAGCTTTTGTCTTGTCATTTATTATGTGCTGATATGTTATGTAGTGTTATTAGAAACTTATTCCTGCCATTTAGTACCTTATCATGATAGGCAGGGCCATCTAAGGCTTTTATTTACTAAGAGATAAGGATCTAGTCTCTGCAGAAAAGTCTCCTTAATTGGATATCAGGTTAATTTGTCATCTGGGGACACAGACCCCACTTTATATGTTTTATGTGTCACTGCTGGTACTGTGTGGTGGGCCTTCCTTTCCTTGGTACAATTCTTACTTTTTCCAGGACTGCTTGACTCTTTCCCTACTTAAACAGTGATAAACAAAAATATCCTATGTTTTATAAATAGACATGTATTTAATTAAGAAAATGCACAGATATTAACAGGCCCCCAATTCTTAGTTATTAAAACTTTCTTTTTTGAGATAGGGTCTCACTCTGTCACCCGGGCTGGAAACATGGCTCATGCAGCCTGAACCTCCTGGGCTCAAGCTGTCCTCCCGCCCCAGCGCAGCTGAGACTATAGGCATGAACCACCATAGCCTGGATAATTTTGTGTGTGTGTAGCGATGGGGGTCTTGCTGTGTTTCCCAGGCTGGTGTCGAACTCTTAGGCTCAAGCAATCACCCTGGCTCAGCCTCCCAAAGTGCTGGGATTACAGGTGTGAGCCACCACATCCAGCCCATTCTTAAACATCCTGCTATAGTTGTTTTTCTTTTTGTATTGAGACAATCTTTTGTACACTCCTAACATTTTTTGAGTATCATTATGAACTCATGGTCTTTTCACAAACTTATTTGCATGAACTCTAAATTCCTGGGTTTTTATCCCTACTTAATTTATCAGTTTGGCCAGTTTATCACAGTTTGGCCACAGCACCATTGAGCTAACCATTTATCCTCCAGCACTGGCCCCAGACATCCTTGAAAGCAACCTTGCTTTTCAGTAATAATTGTATGTTCAGGCTCATCCTGATATTGTCATGCTCCAAAAGTGATCAGCTACCCTTTAAGAATCCCTGCTTTATTTAGCATTCACACCCTTAGCACCCACATACTTGGTATTTAGTAGGCTTAATAAGTATTTGTTAAAAGAATAAACAATATTAAAGACCAAACTCTAGACAGTAAAAGTATACGTAAGAGCTGGTGGTGGGCAAAAGTGGTACTGCTTTGTTGTAGCAACAGAGCAAGAGAAGACAGAGCTTTTTAAATTTATCTTTCCAAAATGTTACCATGTCCTTGTATCCTTTTCTTATAATACTAGGTATCATTAAACACTATAAATATTTACTACACTGTGACACAATATATCTGACATTCACTCTGGAGGAATCATTGGTAGACACTGCAAAGAGATAGACAGCTATCCTCTAATACAGATCAAACCAAGGCAAAACTGGCCTGTGCGACTGCCAGTCAAGAAAGACATGAAATTCTTATTAAAAATCTTATGAACATAGAAAACAAACTTTGTTTTCAAATTCCAGCCCCCAAATCACATTTTGAGTAGCAGATACTAATGGCATCTGAGCTGCTACTCCCATAGGTAATTCTATGAAGCATGACCCAAGTCAATAGCAACACTGATTTCATATTTATAAACATATAGTAAGCCAGGCTCAGTAGAGCATGCCTGTAGTCCCAACTACTCGGGAGGCTAAGGCAGGATAATTTGCCTGAGCCCAGGAGGTCAAAGCTAATCTGAGCAACATAGCAAGACCACATCTCTACCAAAAAAAAAAAATATATATATATATAGTTGACCAGCCTAGTTGTAAATAAATGTATATCTAACTAAGTCTTCTATTTTTAGGCAAAGACTAATTTCCTTTATATGACTCTACCATGAAAACATACCTTCAATATTTTGGTGGTTCAGTGAAAGTCCAGACTGGCGAAACGACCCAATGAACATTGAACAGTTTTTTCTAGTCCTAAAAAATCAATTAATAAAAATAAATTTTAAAATGGAAGAAAAAAATAGTGTTTCTCATTCAAATACAATTTAATTTTTCTTTTTCACTTAAAGGGCTTTCCAAATAGGATAATTTTTTGCTATATCATTCCAATTATTTTTACAATTATTACCAATTTGTTAACATTTTCATTTCAAGTAACTGCACAAATGAAGGAGAGAGCTGAAAAAATAATAAATGACCTGAGGAGTGTATACAAGCTAAACTACATTTAGGTCTAAAGGTGACTTTGGAGGTGACTGTTTGCCAAATAGGGGCAGGAAGGTCAGGGAGAAAATGGTCCTGAAATACGTAGTTTTTATATCTACATCATCAAACACACTGATAGTTTGTCATTAGTTTTAGATGTAAGTGAGAGTCATTAATGATAAATTTCTCCAGGCATTACTTATCATTCTTGTATTTCACAGCAGGCAAAGAAAAGGTAAGGAATACCGAAGGGAAGAAGTTAAAAGCAAAATAAGGGTCATGCCTAATCTGCAATTTTCATCATCTGCCCTGTGACAATTAAAAGCTGATTAAAGAAAGGCAATCAGCTAACTATATTTTTTCTCAGCCTAATTTACTGCATAAATGTAATCAAGATACCTTCCTTTAAAAAAAAAGCCTCTCATTTCAGCTGTTTTAAGAGCAGTTTTTAATGCAGTAGGCACAGCTACTGGAGTCCTATGCAAGAGTAATAAATTAAGCATTCTCTCCTATCCAAAAACAGAAGTGATCAGTATAAGCTGTCTTCAGATAAAAATGAAGCTATTCATGTAGAATGATAATTTTTGAAGCAAATAGAAAAGAATGCTGATTTTTTTCCTAAAGTGTGATTTTTTAAGAACAAGCTGAAAACAAAATAAAACCATAGTTTAACAGAATTTTTTCCCTTAATTGCAAGAGTATTTAAGACATAGTCTGAAAATAGAGCAAAGCTTCATCTAAATTATTACAAATATTTATGTTAGGTAAGACTACAAACAACCTAAATGTCCAGTGGTAGAGTAATAATTAAATGAATTATAGTAAAGTCAGTAATACAATAAGGTATTATAAGGTCATCAAAATTCACATTTTTAAAAACATTATGACACAAGAAAATAACTTTGATAAACTATTACTTAAAATTTTAAAACAGGATACAAAACTATCTGCAAGATGATCCCAATTTTGTAGAAAGTATGAACAAAAACAAAAATATAAATAAAGCCTAAAGTAAAATGTACCAAAATGTTAACAAATGGTTCTCTAGGCAGAGAGAATATGGATGCTATATTAGTCTTCCTTAGTCTTTTCTTTTTTCTATGTCTTTAAATGAACTTATAATGTTGGTAGCTGGGGCAAAAGGGTTATTTTACAACAATAGCAGTTTTCAAACTTTTTGATCTTCAGACTCCTTTATACTCTTAAAAACTATTGGTGTCTTACACTTATTTATATCTACATATTAGAAACTAAAATGAAGAACAAAATTAAATATGTATAAATTTTTAAATCACAGCAATAATCCAGGAACATATTAATATATTTTTATGAAAAATTATCTTTTCCAAAATGAAAAAAATTAGCGAGAGAAGTTGCAATTTTTGACATTTTTAATAATCTCTTTAATGTGTGGCTTAATGAAAGATGACTATCATCCTATATCTACTACTGCATTCAATCTGTTGCCATATATAATTTTATTTGAAGTACATAACAAAAATCTGGCTTCACACAGATATGGGGTTGGAAAAGGGAGGAGTATTTTAATAGCCTTTTTGGATAATTGTGAATATTGCTTGGGTACAGAAAATAATACCCCAAAATACGACGCTATGGCAAGCTGCGTACTCTGAATTAAAGAAAATTGAAAGGCCTGAGAAATAAGCTTCAGAACCAAGGTCTCCATCTGAGCTTTCCCCTCACCCCCCACCCCATTTCTCTGATCTTTTTTCTTGAAGCACCTGAAGGGACTCTCTCCAGAATTTCCTTATCTGACTGAGAAAGCTTCTTGAAAAAATAAAATAAAATGGTCTTAAAATCCCCTCCCTAGGAATCTCATTAAACAACCAGGAAAGATTAACCATCAGAGAAAAGACTAAAAGTCTCTAAGGCCAGGTGACAGGACACTATGTCCAGACAAATTCTTTATCTATTCTTCTGACAGCAGCTCCAAGAGACTACCCAAGACTTTATCTGCCTAAGACAACCTTTGTTCAGAGTGAAGTTCTGTCTCTCATCTTCCCATCAATTCCCCAAAACTTAGAGGAACTTGTCCCAGGCCACTGTTTTTTGGGCATATTCATTTCCCCTGAAAATCATTTACTGCTATATCCTCCATCTCCTCTTCCCCTATGAAGAATGGTATATAAACATCTGGACCTCACTGGGTTATTGGGTAACCACACTCCTGTGATTTTCCCCCATGTACATTAAATAAACTTTATATGCATTTTTATTCTATAAATCTTTCTTTTTGTCTGTTCATTTTCAGCAAACCTTCATTGAGGGTAGAGGACGCTTTCCCCCTCTACCCCTAAAATATTCTTTTTCAATATTACAGCAAAATTATTTAATCAACAATACTTTCCTAAAAGGGAACTGTAGGAAACTCAAACAAAATTAATGAAATTTTGCATTCTATTACATTAAAACCCATAGTCTATCTTGCACTTTTGAATGAGTCTTTTACCTTTACATGATTTTGTAACATCATGCATTGGTCTTTTAGAAAATACTTATGCACTGAGTTATGTATGTTTTCCTAATGTTGACATATGTTATTATAAAATATCAAAAAATCACCTCTCAAGTTAAAAAAAAAGGTGAAACCAGTTTTCTTCCAATGCTTACAACTCAAACAAGTGCACAGGTGTTTTACTCAAGATAAACATCATGGCTGCACACGGTGGCTTATGCCTGTAATCCCAGCACTTTGGGAGGCCCAGGCAGGTGGATCACTTGAGGCCAGGAGTTCAAGACCAGCATGGCCAACATGGCAAAACCCTGTCTCTACTAAAAATACAAAAATTAGCCAGACAAGGTGGCACACACCTGTAGTCCCAGCTACTTGGGAGGCTGAGGCACAAGAATTGCTTGAATCTGGCAGACAGAGGTTGCAGTGACCCGAGATCACACCACTGCGCTCCAGCCTGGGTGACAGACTGAGACTCTGGTTCAAAAAAAAAGATAAATATCACATAGCAGTATGCACAGAAATGCTTTAAGCATACTTTCTATTTCATCACACAGAATATTAAAAATATATATACTCAAAGGTGGAGACTTACTAAAATTAATAATTTTCCTGCCTTATCAAACACAAATTGTGTTAAGTGAAACTGGCTTCTTTTTATTTATGTAACTGAGAGCACACATCAGTGAAAAAACACAATGACTACTAATATTCTTTGGTGCCACTGCCTTGGTTCCTGTTAAGACTCCAGCATTTTACCCACCATTACTTTAGCACTATTGTGCAAATGTAAATACCATGAAATAGGCAACTAATGTGTTAGTATTATTATGAAAATAGTTTTGACCTCACAGACCCTCTAAAAGAATCTCATGGACTCCCAAAGTGTTCACAGACCATACTTTGAGAATCATTGTTTTAAAGGAACTGAAAGGACAGTTTCTTTCCTTCCTTCCTTCCTTCCTGCCTTCTTGCTTTCTTGCTTTCGAGACAGAGTCTTACTCTGTTGCCCAGGCTGGAGTGCAGTGGCATGATCTCAGCTCATTGCAACCTCCGCTTCCCAGGCTCAAGCAATTCTCATGCTTCAGGCTCCTGAATAGCTGAGATTACAGACGCCCACCAACACGCCCAGCTAATTTTGTATTTTTTATTAGAGATGGGGTTTCACCATATTGGCCAGGCTGGTCTGGAACTCCCGACCTCAGGTAATCTGCCTACCTTAGCCTCCCAGAGTGCTAGGATTACAGGCGTTAGCCACCACGCCTGGCCGAGTTTCTTAAGGTATAATAAGTTTATAAAGTCTAATTTCAATAAGTTTTACAAATTCTTCCTTCATGCCATGCTTTTATTTATTTGCAGCCCCTTCATACATTTGCACCTTCAAGCTATGCTTTAAATTCGCTTTTAAAATAATAGAGAACCAAGTTAATCTGATTCAATGCTTCTTATGAAATAAAACTTATCTAGAATGTATGTAAAATAACATATACTTTTGCTACAAAATGGGCAATTATTCAAAAATATACAATAATTCTAAAACTCTTAAAAATGAATATTCATCTTAGATGTGCAAAATGACAAAAATACCTACAACATAATGAAGCCAAAAATTAGTATACTTACTGTAACAGAGCTTGATTTCGTTCTGTTTCATCTTGAGACTGCTAGGAAAAAAAAAAGTTTTTTCCAACTGATAAGTGTTAATTCAGTGCAACAAGCTAAAAAAATTAACATTTAAAGTAATTTTTGTGTTATTCTTTCTTAGCTTCTTTTTATTGTGGTAAAATACACATAAAATTTACTATCTATTTACTATCTGTACATTTTTAAGTGTACAGTTCTCTGGCATTAAGTATACTCACACTGTTGTACAACCAAGACCATCATGAACTTCCAGAACTTTTTCATTTTCCCAAAGTGAAACTCCATGCTCATTAAACACTAACTCCCCACTCCCCTCTCCACAACCCATGGCAGCCACCATTCTGCTTTCTGTCTTTATTGATTTACTACTCTAGAAACATCATATAAGAGATACAAAATTTTAATCATTCTGTGACTAGTTTATTTCACTTAGTATTCAAGGTTTATCTATGTTGTGGCATGTATCTGCATTTTCTTCCATTTTAAGACTGAATAATATTCTACTGTATGTATGTACCACATTTGGTTTATTCATCTATTGATGGACACTTGCAGTGCTTCCACCTTTTTTGGCTACGGAGAATAATGCTGCCATGAACATGTGTGTACAAATATATCTATTCAAGTCCCTGCTTTCACTTCTTCGGCATATACAATCAGAAGTGAAATTGCTAAATCATTAAGGTGATTCTATGTTTAACTTTTTTAAGGAATAGCCACACCATTTTCCACAGCAGTTGCATCATTTTACATTTCCATCTGCTATGTACAAGGGTTCCAATTTCTCTACATTCTTGCCAACACTTGTTATTTTGGGTATTTTTTTTTTAAATAATAGTCATCATAATGAGTGTAAAGTGGTATTTCATTGTGATTTTGATTTGCATTTCCCTAATGATTAGTGATATTGAGCATCTGTTCATTGGCCATTTTTATATCTTCTTTGGTGAAATGTCTATTTGAGCCCTTTACTCATTTTTTAATTCAGTTGTTTTTTTTTCTGCTGTGGAGTTGTAAGAACTCTTTATATATTCTGTAAACCATACATGATTTGCAAATATTTTCTCCCATTCCATAAGATGCTTTTATACTCTGTTGGTGGTGTCCTTTGACGCTCAAAAGTTTTTAATTTTCATGTAATCTAACTTATCTATTTTTTCTTTTGTTGCCTGTGCTTTTGGTGTGATAACTAAGAAATCATTGCCAAATCCAATGTCGCGATACTCTTCTCCAACGTTTTCTTCTAAGAGTTTTATAGTTTTGGCTCTTCTGTCTTTATCATAACTCCTTTCCATACACACACAAAAAAGTAGAACTTAAGTGAAGAGAAAGAGAAGTGCTCTTTTTTTTATTCCTAGTTTTTTCCTCTTCATTAATATGTGATGATTCTGAACAGCCATTCTTGTCCAGTTCTAAGTTTTAATATTTCCCCTAAGGACCAGAAATTATATGACCTCTGTGTTACAGTGTTAAATACTAAACTGGGCAGGGCACAGTGGGTCACACCTGTAATCCTAGCACTTTGGGAGGTCAACATAGGCAGATAGCTTGAGCCCAGGAGTTGGAGACCAGCCTAGGAAACATGGCAAAACCCAGTTTCTACAAAAACAACAACAACAACAACAACAAATTAGCCAGGCATGGTTGCCCATGCCTATAGTTCCAACTACCTAGGAGGCTGAGGTGGGAGGATCACCTGAACCCAGGGAGGTCAAGGCTGCAGTGAGCTGTGATTGCACCACTGCACCCCAGCCTGGGTGACAGAGACCCCAACTCAAAACTGATTCTGCCTAATTCTTAATACATATCAGAAAATCTGAAGTTGTTGTGTCCCTTTCGAAAAAGATAAAATACACTGATAATATGCTTCCATTTTAAGAGTTCACAACCTACTGGCTTTTGTCACTTTAAAAGGAATCTTTACCTTTAATATGTTGTCAGCATCTAAGAGCTTTAGAAAAAGACTTCTCTTTAGGGGCCCTTTATGTTTGTTTCTATGATAAATTATAAAGCTCTCTGAAAATAAAGCCATTAGGCTGAACTTGCAAGCATTTTCATGATTACACTAATACAATACAGAGCTAATGCCACTGAATACAGGTGGGGGCTAGAGATGTTAATTCGTTAATTAACAACATGCAAATCATATCAAAAAACACAAATAAAGCAATGTGATAACCTCAACCTTCTCCAATTAATGCTCAGTATTATATACTGATAATGCATCCCTAAACGCCCCAAAGTTACATTAGTTTCACGCGTATATACTTCCCAAGCAGGCTTTACAGAGCTCAGAGGCCAAAGATAAGAAATGTCGAGAGACAAACCCAGAAACTCCCAAGAATTAATTAAACAGGGTATACCTACACACTTACAAGATATTTCTGTGTCTCTGCAAAGTAATTTTTCAAATATTTGTAATTTTCATTTATCTTACTAAAGGACCAGTGACTTTTCCTGTTGAGGACTAATTATTCACTTGACTGTACCTACTTAAGGTTCTACACGGAACTCCTGGGCTCAAGCTATCTGCCCATGTTGGCCTCCAAAAGTGCAAAAGGTAAATGCAAAAGGTAAGAAAGCAAGTAGGAAGGAAGGTTGCTCCTGACAGCTGATTTATTTTCTCCTCTATAGACAGAACTACCAACCAAGAGCTAATGCCATTGAATACAAGTGGGGGCTGGAGCTGTTAATTTGTTAATGAACAATATGCAAGAATACATGTCAATCAATTTTTTCATAAGAAACACAAATTGACATCTATCTTTTTAATACATGTGACTGAACCTTCCCCTGTCTTTACCCCACTGCATTTTGACAAGGCCATTAAACCGTAGAGTTTTCTTGTTGTTTTTTTTGTTTTGGAGCTAGGATGTGAGAGGTAAGAGAGGTTAATTGTGTTAATTTAGAGGATCTAGAAAAGAAGCAAATCTATTTCTATATCCTCAACCAAAAAAGCAATCTCCTGCTATCTGAGAACATTCTCTTTCACTGATTCATGGATAACTGGGAGTGGAGCGGAAGAAGTCTGGCTTGCCGGATCAGCCCAACCAATCCTGGCTCTCCATGACACACTGAATGTCTCACACAAACTACCTTCACATTTGGTAGACCAGAATAGTAGTTACTGGTATTCAATAAGCGTTTGAAGTACCTGGATGAATTGCTAACAACATTTGCTTAAGATATCTTTCTTTCAGAGTGAGGTACCCAAACTTGGTCATGTATATAGATATTTAAAAGTATTTCCAAATATCCATACAATTGCCTTTTAGAGCGTTCCCTCTGGACATATGGTACCATCTGTGTACTGCTTCAGTATTCTTAAATGTTGACATCCACTCACTAGGATCTATACACAATTTAAATACACAGTGATTTAACCACTGAATGAGAATTGTCTTTACTCCAGCTAAGTTAGATGCTAAAGCCCCATTTTCATCCTACTTCTTCCCAGAAATATTCCTAAGTCATTGCAACTTCTGAACAGAGACAGCAATTTTAGGAAGCAAGTTAGGATGAATTAAAGAGCCAGGAAAAGTATACCATTGGCAGTAGTGATCAGCTCAGTAGCGTCAGGGGTACCTAACTTTAGAAAAATCACATTGTATTTAAGTAGCCCAGCAATTTATTACTCAGTGAGGCAGCTAGTAAGAGAGAATGTTACCTGCCCACTGGGGCTTTAAAAGACCATGCAGTGCATAATCTCTCCATGAGCTCTGGCCTTGCCAGCCCTGATCCTTCTTCCATTACACACACATCAAACAAGCCTGTGGTTATTTATTTCCCCTTCAAGGTTCTCTTTAATGCTCATTTTAACTGATTCTGTCTCTGAATCTGGATAAAGATAGAAGATGGAGGCTGCAAAAGGGAAAAGGAAAGTGAGATTCAAGTTGTATTCACAACTCTCAGATAAATAGTCCTGAGGCAGAAGAAGCGGCCTACTGGTAATAATTGTACAATTCAATTAATCTTTACTCCCTGTCAACAAGTATCTTCTAGATGACCAAAAACTGACTATGAGACCACTGATGCCCACTGTATTAGTCAGGATCCTCCAGAGAAACAGAACCAATGGGATGTGTACATATGTAGAAAGAGATTTATTATAAGGAATTGGCTCCCACAATTATGGAAACTGGCAAGTGCAAATATGCAGTGTGACCTGTCGGGCTCGAGACACAGCCAGCCAATGGTATAGTTCCAGTCTAAAGGTCAACAGGCAGAGAACCAGAACAGGCAATAGTACAGATGAAGTTTAAAGGCCAGCAGGAAATCATCTGGGAGAGCTAATGGTGCTGATAAAATCTAAAGACAGTCTGCTATAGAATTCTCTCTTGCGGGGAGAGGCAGGTCTTTTTGTTCTATTCAGGTCTTCAACTGATTAGATGAGGCCTACCCACATGATGGAGGGCAGTCTGCTTTACTCAGGTCCACTGACTTTAATGTTAATTTCATTCAAAAACACTCACAGAATATCCAGAATAATGTTTGACCAACTATCTGAACATTCTGTGACCCAGCCAAGTTGACACATAAAATGAACCATCATGCCCCCCTAATTTTGACATACCCATGTCTCCATTATCTCTCCAGGCATGTCACTAAACTCTCCACACAAACCAAAATCTATTCATGTAAAGTTTTAAAACTGCTTGCCATATAGCATACATGTAAAGAACTAGAAAAGGTATTTTATAAGACCCAACAAAAATGAGGAGTATGAAATATTTTTAAAGATTGATGCCTACATTTAAAAAAATTAATATGACATACATCAAATCAAAGATCTTCTATTTCTTCATTGTTTGTTCTTATTTAAAATAGCTCATCATTTCTAAAATAGTATTCTTTAAAGTTGAAATATCAATATTGGTATCTGTGAATCTGGGAAGAATTTATTTAGAAACCTGTTTCATAATTATTTAGAATTTACTTAGAAATCTAATTCCAGTTGCAAAACAACAAATTTAAAAAAAAACTCTGAGAAAGTACCTTTTCATATCTCAATTTCTTTATCTGATAAAATCAGTTTCTCTCATATAGTTAAATTTCAAAAGGTTTATTTTCATAGGATAAAACAATGAAAGAAGCAACATTTATCAATTTAGAAAATAGTATTAATTAAAATTTGCTACAGATGTTCACATACTGGGATTACATTGCCTTTTACTGTAGACAAAAGTAGGATATAAAAGAAAGTTAAAGGAGGTATCTATTTTTCCAATGAAAGTTTTTTAAAAAGAACCAAATATCCAATACTTCACTTATCCTTCTTAATCTAATTTTATAACAAGCCCATACTCAGCAGATGGCTAGTTTACTATCTGATGATAAAGTTTTGAAGAATACATTTGTTAACTCTTCAAGTCCTCTAAGGCAATTGTTCCAAGCTGACTGAATATTAGAAATTAATTGGAAGGCTTTTGAAAACTGAACATTCCCAGGTTCCACCCAAGTATGGGTCTGAGAATCCATATATTTAAAAAGCTACCCAAATGGGTCTGAAAATCTTACTTTTTAAACCATGTTCTGAGGTACAATACAGTTCCTGGTACAATAATCACATAGCAAATGTTTCTGAAATAAATTGAAAGAAAAATAATTATTACCTCCTATTTCACAATTACTGAAGCCAGAGGAAATAAATATTACTTTTTCTGAACTCAGAAGTTACAAAATTAATTTTTAAATGAGTTATTAGAAGGCAAATATAGATCTCTCAATTTCAAGGAAAGATATTTGGTGTTAAAAGTTTTGCTTTTTATCAGAGATCATTTATTTGATACACTTTCCTAAGTATGATATTAAGTAGACCTTCACATTAACTTTTGGGAAATGCTGTCAGTTTCTGCTACTAAAATGTATGTATCTTTCCTTCCATTCCTTATCTCTGGTTAGCTAACTTACTTATGCCAAGGTGCTAACAGAATCATCCCTTACTTACTTTTCCCCATGACATTTACTTTAAAAAAAAATTGAGATCTTTCTAACTTTTTGATGTGGGTGTTCAGTGCTATAAATCTCTTTCTTAACACTCCTTAGCTGTGCCCCAGAGATTCTGGTATGTTGTGTCTTTGCTCTCATTAATTTCAAAGAATGTCTTGATTTCTGCCTTAATTTCATTATTTACCCAAAAGTCATTCAGGAGAAAGTTGTTTAATTTCTGTGTAATATTATGGTTTTTGAGCAATTTTCTTGGCCTTGACTTCTATTTTTATTGAGCTGTGGTCCAAGAGTGTGGTTGGTATGATTTCAGTTTTTTGAGCTTGATGAAAATTGTTTCACGTCCGATTGCAGGGTAAATTTTAGAGTATGTGCCATGTGGCAATGAAAAGAATGTATATTCTGTTGTCTTCGGGTGGAGAGTTCTGTAGATGTCTACTAGGTCCATTTGGTCAAGTGTTGAGTTCAGGTCCTGAATCTCTTTGTTAATTTTCTGCCTCAATCATCTGTCTAATACTGTTGGTGTGGTGTTGAAGTCTCCCAGTATTATGGTGTGGGAGTCCAAGTCTCTTCTTAGGTCTCTAAGAACTTGCTTTATGAATATGGGTGCACCTGAGTTGGGTGCATACAGATTTAGGACAGTTAAGTCTTCTTGTTGAATGGAACCCTTTACCATTAAGTAATGCCCTTCTTTTTCTGGCTATGGACTAGGGAAGGGAATGCCCCTCTTTGTCTTTTTTGATCTTTGTTGCTTAAAGGCTGTTTTGTCTGAAATTAGGATTGCATCACCTGCTTTTTTCTGTTTTCTATTTGCTTGGTAGATTTTTCTCCAATCTTTTATTTTGAGCCTATGGGTATCACTGTATGTGAGATGGGTCTCTTGAAGACAGCATACCTCTGGGTCGTACCTCTTTATCCTGCTTGCCACTCTGTGTCTTTTAATGGGGACATTAAGTTCATTCATATTCAACATTAGTATTGATATGTGTGGATTTGATCCTGTCATCATGTTGTCAGCTGGTTATTATGCAGATCTGTTTGTGTGGTTGCTTTATACTGTCATTGGTCTGTGTACTTAAGTGTGTTTTTGTAGTGGCTGGTAACAATCTTTCCTTTCCATATTTAGGGCTTCTTTTAGGAGCTCTTGTAAGGAAGTTCTGGTGGTAATGAATTCCCTGAGCATTTGCTTGTCTCAAAAGGATCTTATTTCTCAAATTAACAACTAAACATCACAACTAGAAGAACTGGAGAAGCAAGAGTAAAGCAACCTCAAAGCTGGTAGAAGACAAGAAATATCCAAAAATCAGAGCTGAACTGAAGGAGACAGAGACATGAAAACCTTACAAAAGATCAACAAATCCAGAAGTTGGTTTTTTGGAAAAAATTAATAGGACAGATAGAATTCTAGGTAGACTAATAAAGAAGAAAAGAGAGAAGATCCAAATAAACACAGTTAGAAATGGCAAAGGAGATGTTACCACTGACCCCACAAAAATGCAAACAGCCATCAGAGACAACTATCAACACCTCTATGCACATAAATCTAAAATTCCAGAAGAAATGGATAAATTCCTGGACGTATACATCCTCCCAAAACTGAATCAGGAAGAAATTGAATACTTAAACGACCAATAATGAGCTCTGAAATTAAATCAGTAATAAACAGCCTACCAACTAAAAAAAGCCCAGGACCAGAGAGATTCACAGCTGAATTATAACAGATGTACAAAGAAGAGCTGGTGCCATTCCTACTGAAGTTATTACAAAAAATTGAGGAGGAGAGACTCATCCCCAACTCATTCTAGGAGGCTAGCATAATCCTGATACTAAAACCTGTCAGAGTCACAACAAAAAAAAGAAAACTTCAGGCCGATATCCTTGATGAATATATATGCTCATCAAAATCCTCAACAAAATACTAACAAATCAAATGTGAATTAGCACAACAAAAAGCTAATTCACCAGGATCAAGCAGGCCTTATCTCTGGAATGCTTCAACATATTCAAATCAATACATGTGATTCATCAAACAGAAATAAAGGACAAAAACCACATGATTATCCCAACAGATGCAGAAAAGACTTTCAATCAAATTCAAATCCCTTCATGTTAAAAACCCTCAATAACCTAGGCATTGAAGGAACAACTCCAAAATAATAAGAGCCACCTATGACAAAGCCACAGCCACCACCAAACATCATACTGAATGGGCAAAACTTGGAAGCATTCCCCTTGAAAACCAGAACAAAATAAGGATGCCCTCTCTCACCACTCCTATTCAACATGATATTGGAAGTCCTGGCCAGAGCAGTCAGGTAAGAGAAAGAAATAAAAGGCATCCAAATAAAAAGAGAAGAAGTCAAACTATCCCTGTTTGCAAATGACATGCTTCTATATCTAGAAAACCCCATAGTCTCTGCCCAAAAGCTCCTTGAGCTGATAAGCAACTTCAGCAAAGTTTCAGAACACAAAATTGATGTACAAAAATCAGTAGCATTCCTATACACCAAAAGCAGCCAAACTGACAGCCAAAAGTAACACAGTCCCATTCACAATTGCCAAAACAACAACACCAAAAACAAACAAACAAGCAACAAACAAAAAAAGTAGGAATCCAGCTAACTAGGGAGGTGAAAGATCTCTACAATGAGAATTATAAAACACTGCTCAAAGAAATCATAGGTGACACAAATAGAAGAACATTCCATACTCATGAATAGGAAGACTCAATATCGTTAAAATGGGCATATCAACCAAAGCAATTTACAGATACAATGCTATGACATCCTTCACAGAACCAGAAAAAACTATTCTAAAATTCATATGGAACCAGAAAAGAGCCCGAATAGCCAAGGCAATCCTAAGCAAAAGAAAAAGCTGGAGGAATCACACTGCCTGTCTTCAAACTGTACAAAGCTACAGTAACCAAATCAGCATGGTACTGGTACAAAAATAGACACATAAACAAATGGAACAGAAGAGAATGCCCAGAAATACAGCTACACACCTATGACCATCTGATCTTTGGCAAAGCTGACAAAAACAAGCAATGAGGAAAGAACTCCTTATTCAATAAATGGTGCTGGGATAACTGGCTAGCTATATACAGAAGGTTGAAACTGGACCCCTTTCTTATACCATATATAAAAATCAACTCAAGATGGATTAAAGATCTAAATATAAAACGTAAAACTATACAAACCCTGAAAGATAACCTAGGAAATACCATTTTGGACATGGGAACTGGCAAAGATTTGATGAGGAAAATTCCAAAAGCAATCACAAGAAAAACAAAAACTGACAAATGGGACCTAATTAAACCAAACAGCTTCTGCACAGCAAAAGAAACTATCAACAGAGTAAACAGGCAACCTACAGAATGGTAGAAAACATTTAACAGGCAACCTATGGAATGGGAGAAAACGTTTGCAAATTATACATCTGACAAAGGTCTAATATACAGAATCTACAAGGAACTTACACAAATGTACAGGCAAAAAACAACTCCATTAAAAAGTGGGCAATGGCCGGGAAGGGTGGCTCACACCTGTAATCCCAGCACTTTGGAGGCCGAGGCGGGTGGATCACCTGAGGTCGAAAGTTCGAGACCAGCCTAACCAACATGGAGAAGCTCTGTCTCTACTAAAAATACAAAAAAATTAGCCGAGCATGATGGTGCATGCCTGTAATTCCAGCTACTCGGGAGGCTGAGGCAGGAGAATCGCTTGAACCTGGGAGGCAGACACTACAGTGAGCTGTGATCATGTCATTGCACGCCAGACTGGACAACAAGAGCAAAACTCCGTCTCAAAAAAAAAAAAGTGGGCAAAAGACATGAACAGACACTTTAGACAAGAAGACATATACGTGGCCAACAAGCATCCAAAAAAATGCTCAATGTCACTAATCATTCAGGAAATGCAAATCAATGAGATACCAGCTCACACCAGTCAAAATGGCTATTAAAAGTTAAAGAATAACAGGCCAGGTGCAGTGGCTTATGCTTGTAACCCCAGCACTTTGGGAGGTCAAAGTGGGCAGATCCCTTGCAGTCAGGAGTTTGAGACCAGCCTGGCCAACATGGCAAAACCCTGTCTCCACTAAAAATACAAAAATTACCCAGGCATGGTGGCACATGGTGGAATACTATGCAGCCATAAAAAAGAATGAGATCATGTCCTTTGCAGCAACATGGATGGAACTGGAGGCCATTATCCTTAGCAAACTAATGCAGAAACAGAAAACCAAATAACGCATGTTCTCACCTACAAGTAGGAGCTAAATCATGAGAACACATGGACAGAAGGAGGGGAAAAACAGATACTGGAGCTTACTTGAGGGAGAATGATGGGAGAAGGAAAAGGTTCAGAAAAAAAAAAACTGTGGGGTACTATGCTTAGTACCCAGGTGATAATAATCTGTACACCAAAAAAATTGATTCTCAGAAATCTACATGCAGTTTGAAATGACATAAATGTCAAAATCATATT